>NC_090311.1:73623184-76081517 GCF_039906515.1 Pseudorca crassidens
AACACTGTAAATCAACTATACTTCAATAAAATAAACTTTTAAAAAAGTTAAATAAATAAATAATAAAATTCAATCAAAAACAAAAGAAGACTTTCCAATTATACAACACATGGTATAGCACAGAGTGCAGCCATTCCATCTACAAAGTCTCCTCTAACTCATCCAAAGCATGGCATTTCTGAAGCGTATGCTTATAGAATAGATGAACTGAGTGAATAGTCATTAAATGAAAGTAAACACTAAATCACTGATGAGATTCATTCTCCCAGGGGATATCTGCATTATAATAAACAAACTCTCCAGCCACAATGTCTGAGGTGGCAGGGTAAGTACAGTGTGTGGCGAGTTGGGCCAAGTGTAGGTGGGAAGTTCTGTCATTTCTGTTCCAGCCTATGGTTGGCACAGGCTTGGGGGGACAGGTCACACCCACTCATTTTAAAATAGGATTTCTAATTGTTGGCACCTATTTCAATAATATAAAAAACACTTTGTGGGCAAAAAAAAAAAAAAAAGCATGGTTCCCACTTCCCCATCTGTGCTCCAAACCAAGGAGAATTTTCATGGGGTATGAGTGGGTTATTCACGATCACCTATAATGTTAGTGAAAAACCAGTTTCTTGGTTCCCCTGGGACATAAGGACTTGTGATTCTTAATGCTATTCCATTCTCCAAGTATCACTTTATTATAATTCCTCAGAAAGATGAACCAGATCTCTACCTGACATCAGGAGTAACTATAAAGAGATTTATTAAACTTGAACTATCAGAGTATAACTTTTGTGTAACTTGAGTGAAACAGTATATAAATTGGGGGGAAATGTAATACTATTGATATCTTTAATAAAATCAAGTTACCAACCTTTGATTGTTAATTTTCTAGCCTCTTTTTCATATGCCTAGTGACTCCAGTTACATGAATCCACTTTTATGCTTTTTTAGGCAATACATTTTACCACCAGTTCATCTTAATCTTCTCAAAGTCAACAATCTTACTTAGATCAGTAATCCCCAATGGCATTGATGCTGATGAGGAATAACAGATCAGCAGAACAGCAGCTCTATAATGGCATCCCTGAGACATTAAAAAGAGACAAAATTCCATGCAGGCTATGCTACTGCAACAACTCCAAATGGAGTGTGTTCAGGAGGTGAACACAACAAAACTTGATTCCTCTCTCATGTTAAATGGCCTGCATGAGTCGGCAAGGGGCCTGGCTCTACACGCTTAGGGACCCAAGCTAGACGGAGGCCCTTGCGTTTTACAGTCACCCATCTGGAATCCATGGCCTCCTCAGTCTCCCTTTGGGAGAAAAACAGGAAGAATCCTGCATCGCTCTTTTACTGCCTTGGCCTAGAAGAGAAACACACTACCTCCCCCACAGCCCACTGGCCATGACTACATATGTATCTCTGCCAACTCAAAGGGATCAGGGACATGCAAGGGGCAATCAGAATATATGGTAGGCATGACTGCCTCTGCCAGATAGTTCTTTAAAAGCTTCAACATCAGTTAGTTGAAGAACTTATTCTGAAGTAAAACCTCCCTCTGCTCGCTCTTTTCGGAATCCAGACTCATACACACAGCCTTTTAAGCTCTCTCTACCTGGATATCTCACTAGCTCCTCAGACATGTTTAAACTGAGCACAATCTTCTCCGTGCAACTTGACACTGTACGTTGTCTACCCAGGATCCAAAATCAACCCAATTTAAGAGTGATGCCACTCCCATTGCCAGGGGTTTAAAAACAGTCATGTTAAAACTCAACAACAAAGAAAAAAACAACATCATCCAAAAATGGGCAAAGAACTCGAAAAGACATTTCTCCAACAAAGATATATGAATGGCTAACAAGCACATGAAAAGATACTCAACATCAGTGATCGTTAGGGAAATGCAAATCAAAAGTACAATGAGATACCACCTCATATCCATTAGGATAGCTACTATCAAAAACCAAAAAACACAGAAGGTAAGAAGTGTTGGCAAGGATGTGGGTAAAATGGAACCCTCATGCACTACTGGTGAGAATGTCAAATGGTACAGCTGCTGTGGAAAACACTATGGTAGCGCCTCAAAAACGTAAAAATAGAATTAACATATGATTTAGCACTTCCGGGTACATATCCAAAAGAACTGAAGTCAGGGTCTCAAAGAGATATGTGTACAACTATCAACCATGTTCACAGCAGCACTATTCAAAGTAGCTAAAATGTGGAAGCAACCCAAGTGTCCATCACAGAATGAATGGATAAGCAAAATGTGGTTTATACATACAATGGAATATTATCCAGTCTTAAAAAGGAAGGAAATTCTAACATATGCTACAACATGGGTGAACCCTGAAAACATAACACTAGGTGAAATAAGCCAGTCACAAAAATACAAATACTGTGTGATTCTAGGTATGTGAGAAAAGCAGAGAGTCAAAATTAGAGAGGCACAAAGTAGAATGGTGGTTTCCAGGCACTATGGGGAGAAAGCAATGCGGAGTTATTGTTTCAGTTGTATAAGATGAAAAGAACTATGGACATGGATGGTGGTGATGGGTGAACGACATTAATGAATGTACAATTAAAAATGGTTAAAATGAAGTGATGTCAGCATCATGGCGGCATGAGACACTCCCTTGTCTCTCCCCTTTAATCTACAACTAGTGAAACATCCATAACTCAAACAAAGGTTCCTCTGCCCAACACACCAGGATGCCAGAGACTTCCACACATCTGTACACCTATAGGTGGGTGGGTTGGAACACATGGAGGAGGTGGAACCAGGGGAACAGCAGAGGCAGTGACCATGATCCTGGCCCCCCAGCCATGGCAGCTGAGCCTGCAATCCCAGAGAACCTAGTAGCAGGAGGGGAAGCAGGGTACATGGCCCTGGCCTCCCAGCTGCAACAGCACCTGCAGCCAGGGGACTGGGCAGCAGCAGCAGCCACAGCAGCAGCAGCAGGACCTGTGACCCTGCTTCTTCCAGCTGCTGCAGTGCCCACGTCTCCAGCCCCCCTCCCACTCACAGCAACAGTGCCCATGAACCCAACAGCCCTGGATGCAGCAGAGGCACCCAACTCATCTCCCCACCCTTCCTAGTTGCCCTGCCACAGCAGCTGCCTGCAACGCAGGCGACCCTAGACATGGTGGTGACACCCACCATCCCAGTGTTCCCAGCAGTGACACCAGCAGCGGCAAGGCACCACCAACCCCAAAGGCACAAGCAGTGACAATGAGGGCCCCAGGAAACACATCTGACAGACAGGCAGTGGAGGATGGAAAGTGCCAATTCTCAAATATAGCCGGAGGCAGCTCAGGTAAGAAAAATCCAAAACTTGTAATATAGCACCACCTACTGAAAAACAAAAGAAAAGCCTCTAATTACCAACCTGCTGAATTGTCAGAATCAAATGAAAAAAGCTTTACCTAAAGAAGAAAGGTGTTTGCTACTTCAAAAGTGCCAGCAGAACAACTCACCGAGCACCATGAGAAACCATAGCAACATAGTATCACACACACAAAAATGACAGTTCTCCACAACTCAAAGTCATCAAATACTGCAATCTAAATGACAGACAATTCAAAATAGCTGTCATGAAGAAACTCAGTGAGCTATAAGAAAAATCAGAAAGGCAGTTCAATGAGCTCAGGAATAAAATTAATGAACAGAAACAATACTTTGCCAAAGAGACTGAAACTGGAAAATTTTAAAGAACCAAACAGAAATTCTGGAGCTGAAGAACTCAAAAAATGACATTTTTTCAATGCATTAGAAAGCACTGGAGGGACTTCCCTGGTGGTCCAGTGGTTAAGACTCCTCACTTCCACTGCAGAGGGCATGGGTTCAATCCTGGTTGGGGAACTAAGATCCCACATGCCACACGACACAGTCAGGAAAAAAAAAAAAAAAAAGAAGAAAAGAAAGCACTGGAAACAGAGCAGACCATATGAGAGACAGAATTAGTGAACTTGAATATACAAATCTAGAAATGACTCAGGAGAGCTATGGTTTTTTAAAATGAGGAAATTCTAAAACTATCCATTAGGAAGGGCAAGACGTGTTGGAAAGGCAAAATAAGGATAATGGTATCTGAGAAGAAGGGGGCAGAGAGTTTATTTAAAGAAATAATAGCTGAGAACTTCCCAAATCTGGGGAAGAAACTAGATATGAAGCCAAAAGAATATCTAAATCTGTTGACGCAAAAAGACCTTCACCAAGACACACTATATTAAAACTGTCAAAAGTCAATGACAAAGAATGAATTTTAACAGCAGCCAGGAAAGAAAAAGACAGCAACCTACAAAGAATCCCCATTAGGCTATCAGCAGATTTCTCATCAGAAACTCTACAAGCCAAGAGACAGGAGAATGACATACTCAAAATACGCAAAGATAAAATACTGTCAGCCAAGAATATTCTATCCAGCAAAGTTATCCTTCAGATTTTTAGGAGAAATAAAGGCTTTCTCAGTAAACATACTTTGAGGGAGTTCATTACCACTAGACCTGCCTTACAAGAAATGTTGAAAGGAGCTCTTCTACCTGAAATGATAAGACAAAAAGTACACAAAACTGAGTAAGGTAATAATCAGAAAGGAAAAATCAGAAAAGTTCAACTCTATGTCAGAGTAGGTTGTTAAGCACTTAATGATAACATGAAGGTTAAAGGGAAAAAAGCAGAAAAAAAAAACTATAGCTATTCAATTTGGTAACAAACTCACAACATAAAAAGGGAGAACTTGCAACAACAAAATCATAAAAAGAAAGAACAGAACCCCTAGATGTAAATGAAGATAAGATGCTATCTCTAGCATCAGCATAAAAAGGACTATTTTAGCTTTGAGACACTGCGTACAAATCTCACAATAACCACAAAAATAAATCTAGAGCAGAGACATGAAACATAAAAGAGAAAACTGAGAAAAACATTATAGAAAACTGCCAAACTAAAATGGTAGACAGAAACACAAGGAAAAAGAAAAGAAGGAGAAACAGAGCAACCAGAAAACAAAAGATAAAATGGCAGTACTAAGTTCTTATTTATCAATAATCACCCTAAATGTAAATTGATTGAATTCACCAATACAAAGAGACAAGTGACTGGGTGGATTTAAAACAACACCAAACCATAGGCGGCCCCCAGGAGAATCATCTGGGGCTCTAAAGACAAACATAGGCACAAAGTAAAGGGATGAAAGATGATACTCCAACCAAACGGCAGCCAAAAGAAAGAGAGCAGAGTCATACTCATATCAGATAAAACAGACTGCAAGCCAAAAAGGGCAACAAGAGACAAAATTGGACATTATATAATTTAAAAAAAGGTGACAATCCAACAAAAAGACATAACAGTTAATATATATGAACCTAACTTAAGAGCACCAAAATATATAGAGCAATCATTTACAGATCTAAAGGGGGAAATTGTCAGCAATGCAATAAAGGTAGGGAACTTTGATACTCCACTTACATCAAGGGATAGATCATCCAGAAAGAAAGTCAACAAGGAAACATCAGCCTTAGATAAAACATTAGACCAAATGGACTTAACAGATTTAAACAGAACAGTCCATCCAAATGCAGCAGAATACACATTCTTCTCAAGTGCATATTCTCAAGGCTAGACCATACGTTGGGACACAAAACAATTCTTAATAAATTTAGAAGACTGAAATCGTATCAAGCATCTTTTCTGGTCACAGTGATATGAAACTAGAAATCAACTATAATAAGAAACCTAGAAAAATCACAAATGTGTGGACACTAAACAATATGCTACTGAACAAATATTGGGCCTATTAAGAAACCAAAGGAAAAATCAAAAAATGCCTGAAGGCAAATGAAAATACCAAAATCTATGGGATGCAGCAAAAGAGGAAGCAAGAGAAAAGTTTACTGCAATACAGGCCCACCTCAAAAAACAAACAAAAATATCACAAATAAACAATCTCATTTTACACCTGAAAGAACTAGAAAAAAACAAAGCCCAGAATTAGTAGAAGGATAGAAATAATAAATATCAGAGAAGAAATAAGTGAAATAGAGACTAAAAAGACAATGGAAAAGATCAATGAAACTAAAAGCTGGTTCTTTGAAAAGACAAACAAAATTAACGAACCTTTAGCTGCACTAAGAAAAAGAGAGAGACTCTGATAAAGAAAATCAGAAACAAAAGAGGAGAAATTACAACAGATACCCCACAAACACAAAGGATTATAAAAGAATACTATGAACAGCTATATGCCAACAAACTGGACAACCCAGAAGAAATGGATAAATTCTTAGAACCATACCACCTTCCAAGACCAAATTATGAAGAAAAGGAAAATCTGAATAAACCAATCACCAGTAAGGAGATTAAAATAGTAATCAAAAACCTCCCCAAAAACAAAAGTCCAGGACCAGACAGCTTCACAGGTGAATTCTATCAAACATTCATATGAGATTTAGTACCCGTCCTTCTCAAACTCTTCCGAAAAATTGAAGAGGAGGGAATGCTTCCTAAGTCATTTTACATGATGCCAAAAGCAGACAAAGACAACACACAAAAAAGAAAGTTACAGGCCAATCAATACCTCTGATGAATATAGATGCAAAAATCCTCAACAAAATGACAACAAACCAAATACAACAATACATTAAAAGGATCGTACACCATGATCAAGTGGGATTTACTCCAGGGATGCAAGGATGTTTCAGCATCTGCAAATCATTCAACATGATATACCACATTAACAAAATAAAGGATAAAAATATGATCATCCAAATACATGCATATAATGCATTCAACAAGATTCAATACCCATTTACGTTTTAAAAACTCAATAAAATGGGTATAAAAGGAACATATCTCAACATGTATATATGCCATATATGCCAAACCTACAGCTAACATCAAACTCACTGGTGAAAAACTAAAAGTTATATCAAGAACAAGACACAGATGCCCACTCTCGTCACTCTTATTCAGCAAAGTACTGGAAGTCCTAGCCAGAGCAATTAGGCAATAAAAAGAAATAAAAGGCATCTAAATTGAAAAGGAGGAAGTAAAACTGGCACTATTTGTGGATGACAAGATTTTATACATAGAAAACCATTAAGACTCTACCAGAAAACTACTAGAAACAATACACAAATACAGTAAAGCTCCTGGGTACAAAATCAATATACAAAAATCTGTTGCATTTCTGTATATTAACAATGAACTAGGAGAAAGACAAATTGAGAAAACAATCCCATTTACAATCACAACAAAAAGAATAAAATACCTCAGAATAAATTTAACCAAGGAGGTGAAAGACCTGTACACTGAAAACTGTAAGACATTGTTGAAAGAAACTGAAGATGATACAAGGAAATGGAAAGATAGTCCATGCTCCCTGGATTGGAAAAATTAACATTGTTAAAATGTCTATATTACCCAAAGTATAATCTACAGACTCAACACAGTCTCAACGTTTTTCACGGGTCTAGGACAAACAATCCTAAAATTTTTATGGAGCCACAGGAAACCCCAAATTGCCAAAGCAATTCTGAGAAAACAGAACAAAGCTGGAGGTAGCACACTCCTTGATTTCAAATTATACGATCACAAAGCCATAGTAATCAAAACACCATGGTATTGGTGGAAAAACAAACACACAGATCAAGCAAGAACTGGGAGCCCAGAAATAAACCCACACATATATAGACAATAAATTTATGACAAAGGAGCAAAGAAAATACAATGGAGAAAGGAGAGCCTCTTCAATAAATGGTGTTGGAGAAACTGGGCAGCTACATGCAAAAGAATGAAACCAGACCTATCTTACACATACACAAAAATTAACTCAAAATGGATTAAAAATTTGAATGTAACACTTGAAACCATAAAAATCCTATAAGAAAACATAGGCAGTATGCTGTTTGACATCAGTGTTAGGAATATCTTTCTTAGTATGTCTCCTCAGCCAAGGGAAACAAAGCAAAAATAAACAAATGAGACTACATCAAAAAGCTTCTTCACAACAAAAGAAACCACCAAAAAATGAGAAGATGACCTACCAAATGGAAGAAGATATTTGCAAATCATATCCTCAATATGGGGTTAATATCCAAAATATATAAAGAACTCACACAATTCAACAACAACAAAAAAAAAACAGATTGAAAAATGGGCAGAGGATTTGAACAGACATTCTTCCAAAGACAATATACATGAAAAGATGTTCAACATCACTAATTATTAGGAAAATGCAAATCAAAACCACAGTGATATATCACCTCATGCCCATCAGAATGGATAGTATCAAAACGGCAAGAAATAGCAAGTGTTGGAGAAGATGTGGAGAAAGGGAACCCTCATACACTGGTGGAGGAATGTAAATTGGTAGCAGTCACTATGGAAAACAATACAGAGATTACTCAAAAATTTAAGAATAGAACTACCATATGATTCAGCTTTTCCACTTCTAGGTATTTATCCAAAGAATATGAAACACTAATTCAAAAAGATAAACTCACCCCTATGTTCATGGTAGCATTACTTACAATAACCAAGATATAGAAACAACCTAAGTGCCCATGGACAGAAGAATGGGTAAAGAAGATGTGATATTTATATGCAATGGAATACTACTCAGCCAGAAAAAAGAGAACGTAGTTATCTCCGACAACATGGATGGAGCTTGAGGGTATTATCCTAAGTGAAATAAGTCAGACAGAAAAAGACAAATACTGTAAGATTTCACTTGTATATGGAACATAAAAGAACAAAAACAAAATAAACAAACCAATCTAAACCAAAAAAACCACATAGATACAAAGAATAGGTTAGTGGTTACCAGAGCAGAAGGGGGTGGGGGGAATGATGAAATGGCTACAGTGGGTCAACTGTATAGTGACAGAAAATTTAAACTTTTGATGGTGAGCATGTTGTAGCATACACAAAAGTCAAAACGTAATGCTGCACACATGAAACTTACATAAAGTTATACACCAATGTTACCTCAAAAAAAGGTTAAGATATTAAATTTTATACCACAGTTAATAAAAAGAATAGTCAGTCATGTAATCTAATTTGGGCCAAAGACAAGTGGGAAGTGGTCTAATGGAAGCTTTTGAGAATGAAGCTTTCAGGCTTTTGTAAGAGAATTTCTGAAAACATTTTCTCTATCCCACTAGATGTGAACAAAGACAAATGGAGCCCGACTCCTACAGGCTGCCACCCGTGACCATGAGGAGGATCAGCTTCCGGATAAAGCCACCCATGTGGAAGGCAGAGCTGAGAGTCAGGGAACATCTGAGCTTTGGATGACATCATGAAGCTTCTTGATCAACCATTCCTGAAGCCCACTTATCTCTGCACTCTTCAGTAACGTAAGTCCACACATGTTCATGTTGTCAGAGCCAACCTGTTACTTGAAACTGAAAGCATCCTATCGGATACGCCTTCCAAACCAGGTCCTCCTTTGGACATCCATACTCGACTCCATCTGTTCAAAACCTTACCCCACACCTCCCCTCCAGCTCCTCCCTCCCCGCTGCCCATCCCCCAACACTACCATAACCAAGAAGCTGCACAGACCTAGTGATTCTCTCTCTTTCACCACTGGTGGCAGCACTTCCAGCCTTTTCCCCTTCACGTCATAGGCTCTGATAAGTCCCTCCCCTAATTCAAAAGTCAGCCAGTGCTTATTCATTATGCCTTAAGTTAGGTGCAAACTTCTTGGCCTAGTGTTTAAGACTGTCCATAACCAGGCCTCAACCCACCTTTTTGGTTTTGCTTTTCCTCAGTTTCCTCTACTTTCATCAACACCTCTAGCCACTGTCCTATCCACACCTGATCCCTACAATTTTTTTCCTTTATTCAAACTGTTCTACGGTTTCACTGTCTCCTGCTGCTGATTTTCTACCCTTTGTTCAAGGCGAAACATAAAAGCAACTTCAAGATCCCCTCAATCAGATGTAATCTTTCCCTCCTCAGAGCTGCTGTATTGTCTCTCTTAAACCAGTTATGTGACATTACTATTTTTAAAAATGGTTCAATCCCCTTTTTATAATATACAATCCTTACGGCAAAGTTTGCTTGACTTATACTGAACTTGCCACGTCCTATAAGGCCTAATTATTGGGAAAGCCAGAAACAGCTACCCTCTTGACAAGTCACAGACAGGATACCTGGGAATTTCACTCCAAGAGAGCCGTAAGCTTCGAGGAGATCAATATACTGTCCTCTGAGGGACCCAAATTTTCTTTTTATAGGATCATGCATCTAATCCGAAGTCCCTGATTCGTATGTCTATAGGAACCAGGAAAGGAACTGTTAACAATGAAGGGGCATAGTGCATGCTTTTAATTCAAATAGACATTCCACAAAAGAAAAAAACAGACATATAAAAGTTATTCATTTCCCCAAAGAAATATACCTTCTCTCATTTTCTTGGAATTCACTGTCTACCCCTCACTCACATTTCCCCTAGACTGACAGACAGGGGTACAAGAGTTATTTTATTGTACCATGAGAAAACCAATAGTACAACAAGGATAAATGGTAACTGACACTTGACCTCAGTGTCAGGGAAACAACAGGGAGTGGTACAGGGTGTACCAAACAGGAGACCACCTGTCCTGTCCAAGGTGGTTGCTTGATATCACCAGCTCCAACTAGCATGTGCAGGAGCCGGCCCAAAACAGCCAGCCTTCCAGATTTTTCAAGAAAAGCTACCAAAACAGATTGGTTATGTAAAATCTCCTTAATCTTAAAATGCAGACACATCATTTATACCAAAATCACTGTCTGAATGAATATGATATGGCCTAAACTAAACACGCTGTATGCCAAATATAACCAGCAAGTGATCCATTCGTCTTCTGTTTACCTGAAATGGGTTCAAGGAAAAATATCAGGACTGTGGTAATACTCAAAAGAGTGAATAAACAGTACTTCTACCAGCATCAGAAAAGCTGGGGCCCCGGGCATTTTATAACTAGCTAGGCTTTGATCTTATAAAGAAGGAATGAACAGACAGCTTTATAGCCCAGCACCTGACTTTTGGTTGAGGGTATATGGTGGAGAGGCCTAGAGCTAAAAGCTGTTGGGAAACTGAGGCCAGTTAACACAAGGTGATAGGCAAATCCCCTTGCACATGGTAGGATTTTTAAAACCACTAGACTTTCCTGAATTAATGTTGGAAATCATTCCTTCCGAGAACATGCCAGAAAAATAAAGTGTTACCCCACTGAATTTATATGGCATGGTAGAAAATATCTACTGTACTCCAAATGTATTTTTCTGCAAAAGTAATTTTAAATCTTTCTGATATAGGAAAATGTGTGGTGCCCATAAAAAGTTATGAGTAACATTCAAAGAATTTACACATTTCAAAAATGAATTTAATTGATTATGAAAATTTCCAAAGAAGCTTCTCTGGAGGCTTAAGCTCACTAATGATGTCACAAGGGAGACTTGGAAAGACAAACATGCAGATGGACCAGGATTTCATTAATCCTCAACAGTGAAGAATTGCACTTGGCAATATTTCAGATGTCTTCATGTGATGCTCAGCATGAAAGTTCCAAACAGTTTTTCTCTTGCAAATTTTTAGGTTCTTACCATCTAAGGAGAATCCAATTAAAAATCACTCAACTCTCCAAATTCTGGTTTCAAGAAATGAAGATTCTCTCCATATATCCTCAATCTCCAGCACCTAGTCACATCTGATAAAATGGTATATAACTATCATAGTATGAAATGTCAACCAGTCGGTGAGGTATATTTTCACCACTATGAGCTCATGTACGAAACAAGATGAGTGTGGAGCAAGATGCTCATCTGATGGGAAACAATGATTGATGAAAACAGCCATGGCCACTGCTCTCATGAGGCTGACAGTACAGTCAGGGAAACAAACAACCCTGCCCAATGTATAATTAGAAAGCATAAGAATTTTCAAGAAAGAAACTTAAAAGTTGCAATGATACCATCTGATACAGAGATGCCATGTAGTCTATTAATCAGGGAAGGCAGCCTTCAAAAAAGCGAGCCACAATATGAAGCATGGTAACACAAACCATGGGGGTAACACAAGGGGGGAACACAAACCATGGGGGTAACACAAGGGGGGAACACAAACCATGGGGGGAACACAAGGGGGGAACACAAACCATGGGGGGAACACAAGGGGGGAACACAAACCATGGGGGTAACACAAGGGGGGAACACAAACCATGGGGGTAACACAAGGGGGGAACACAAACCATGGGGGTAACACAAGGGGGGAACACAAACCATGGGGGTAACACAAGGGGGGAACACAAACCATGGGGGGAACACAAGGGGGGAACACAAACCATGGGGGTAACACAAACCATGGGGGTAACACAAGGGGGGAACACAAACCATGGGGGGAACACAAGGGGGGAACACAAACCATGGGGGGAACACAAGGGGGGAACACAAACCATGGGGGTAACACAAGGGGGGAACACAAACCATGGGGGTAACACAAGGGGGAACACAAACCATGGGGGTAACACAAGGGGGAACACAAACCATGGGGGTAACACAAACCATGGTGGTAACACAAGGGGGGAACACAAACCATGGGGGGAACACAAGGGGGGAACACAAACCATGGGGGTAACACAAGGGGGGAACACAAACCATGGGGGGAACACAAGGGGGGAACACAAACCATGGGGGTAACACAAGGGGGGAACACAAACCATGGGGGGAACACAAGGGGGGAACACAAACCATGGGGGGAACACAAGGGGGGAACACAAACCATGGGGGGAACACAAGGGGGGAACACAAACCATGGCGGTAACACAAGGGGGAACACAAACCATGGGGGTAACACAAGGGGGAACACAAACCATGGGGGTAACACAAGGGGGGAACACAAACCATGGGGGTAACACAAGGGGGGAACACAAACCATGGGGTAACACAAGGGGGAACACAAACCATGGGGAGAACACAAGGGGGGAACACAAACCATGGGGGTAACACAAGGGGGGAACACAAACCATGGGGGGAACACAAGGGGGGAACACAAACCATGCGGGTAACACAAGGGGGGAACACAAACCATGGGGGTAACACAAGGGGGGAACACAAACCATGGGGGGAACACAAGGGGGGAACACAAACCATGGGGGTAACACAAGGGGGGAACACAAACCATGGGGGGAACACAAGGGGGGAACACAAACCATGGGGGGAACACAAGGGGGGAACACAAACCATGGGGTAACACAAGGGGGAACACAAACCATGGGGGGAACACAAGGGGGGAACACAAACCATGGGGGGAACACAAGGGGGGAACACAAACCATGGGGGGAACACAAGGGGGGAACACAAACCATGGGGGGAACACAAGGGGGGAACACAAACCATGGGGGGAACACAAGGGGGGAACACAAACCATGGGGGGAACACAAGGGGGGAACACAAACCAAGGGGGTAACACAAGGGGGGAACACAAACCATGGGGGTAACACAAGGGGGGAACACAAACCATGGGGGTAACACAAGGGGGGAACACAAACCATGGGGGTAACACAAAGGGGGAACACAAACCATGGGGGTAACACAAGGGGGGAACACAAACCATGGGGAGAACACAAGGGGGGAACACAAACCATGGGGGGAACACAAGGGGGGAACACAAACCATGGGGGGAACACAAGGGGGGAACACAAACCATGGGGGGAACACAAGGGGGGAACACAAACCATGGGGGGAACACAAGGGGGGAACACAAACCATGGGGGGAACACAAACCATGGGGGGAACACAAGGGGGGAACACAAACCATGGGGGGAACACAAGGGGGGAACACAAACCATGGGGGTAACACAAGGGGGGAACACAAACCATGGGGGGAACACAAGGGGGGAACACAAACCATGGGGGGAACACAAGAGGGGAACACAAACCATGGGGGGAACACAAGGGGGGAACACAAACCATGGGGGGAACACAAGGGGGGAACACAAACCATGGGGGGAACACAAGGGGGGAACACAAACCATGGGGGGAACACAAGGGGGGAACACAAACCATGGGGGGAACACAAGGGGGGAACACAAACCATGGGGGGAACACAAGGGGGGAACACAAACCATGGGGGTAACACAAGGGGGGAACACAAACCATGGGGGGAACACAAGGGGGGAACACAAACCATGGGGGGAACACAAGGGGGGAACACAAACCATGGGGGGAACACAAGGGGGGAACACAAACCATGGGGGTAACACAAGGGGGGAACACACACCATGGGGGTAACACAAGGGGGGAACACACACCATGGGGGTAACACAAGGGGGGAACACAAACCATGGGGGGAACACAAGGGGGGAACACAAGGGGGGAACACAAACCATGCCAAGGAGAGGGATGGGCTTTCGTTCATTTACAAATACGTCCTGCCTGCCAAATGTGTGTCAGTCATTGCGTTAAACATTAGGTATGTCATAGGGAACAGAATTTAAACAGTCCCTGGTAACATTTACAATCTACTGGGGAAAAGGAACACATTTTTGTAAATAATAATAAAATAAACCTACTGGGGGAAATGAAGAAAGAAGGGGAAGAAATCATTGTTTAACATGGGGGGGGGTTAAAAAAGAACAGGATGCTCTGAATCAGAACAATAAGAGGGTTTCTACTTAATATTGGCTGGGGCAATCCCTCCGGGTCTCTAAAGGGTCATTTAAGCCAAGTCCTGAAGGATGTCAAAAATACATACGGAACATTGCAGGAGGGGAGTACCACACAGCCCAAAAGCCCTGAAGCAGGAGGGAACTCGGTGTTAAAGGAACTGAAAGAAGACCAGACTGGAAGGAGAAAGTGGCAACACGTGAGGTGGAGAGGACAGTAAGGGCCAACTCATCAAAGCCTGGAAAGCCATGGTAAGGAGTTTAGATCTTATTCTAAGAGTACTAGGAAGGCAATGAAGGGTTTTAAGACTTGGAGGAACATGACTCTATTTGTGTTTAAAAGAACACATTGAAGGGATCCGGGCTGGGAGGAGAGAGATGAGTTAGGAGGACATTGCAATCGTCAGGCAAGAGATGATGGGAGCATGGTGATGGTTAGGAAGGTAGAATGAAGAAAAGTGAATCAAATCAACATGTACTGAGGGTAGAACTCAGAAGCCTAATGACTGATTTGATTGGGGGGTGGGGGGTAGAGGGAAAGGAAGTTATTAAGTTATCAGGCATGTCTCTGGTTTAAATAACTGGATAGCTGAGCTTGGAAGAAAGGAGAAGAACAAATGAGACTGAGAAAATAAAAGTTTTAGACAAGTTGTATATTTTTTAAAGTCTATGAGCTGTTGAAGTGGATTTCCATCCAAGTGGAAATACCAAGCTAAAGCTTTAAGAACCTGGGGATTGAAGGGAAAAAATCTGATCAAAAATATAAATTTGCAATTCTACAGATGATATTTAAGGTCATGGAAACTGAGGGTCTCGCATAGGAAGGGCACAAAGAAGAGATAAAGGTGCTCCCAATTTATTTTTATTTATTTATTTATTTAGGCCATGCCACTCGGCTTGTAGGATGGGATCTTAGTTCCCCGACCAGGGACTGAACCTAGGCCCTCAGCCTGAGAGCGTGGAGCCCTAACCACTGGACGGCGGGGGAATTCCCACGATGCTCCCAATTTAGATGCAAAACCAGCCTTGAGAATTCAAAGGGACAAAGTAGGAAGGTAGTTGTAAGGAAGTGGGGGTGGGGAAAATGGCTAGTTATTGTTTAATGGTTACAGAGTTTCACTTTGGGAAGCTGAAAAAGTACTACATGTGGATGGTGAGGATGGTTGCACAACAATGTGACTATACTTAATGCCACTTAAAAATGGTGACATTTTTATGGTAAATTTTATGCTTTGTATCTATTACTACAATTAAAAAACAAAAAAACAGAAAAACTAAACCTTGAGAAATTCCAGCATTCACGCATTGGGTAGAATAGGAGATGCTGAAAAAATAAGAGGGTAATGAGTTTCCAGAAGGATGGCAGACGATGAAGTCACAGAAGATGAATGAAAAGCTCAAGACTGATCCACATACGGAGAAAGTCCTTCAAGGGAAAAAGAACTGAAAGCTACTGAGAAATGACATCAGATAAGACTTGTCCATATTCCTTATATTCTTGAAACACCGAGATCACAGGTAACCTTGACACAACCAACTAGGGTGAGCACAGGAGTTGGGGTGAGTTGAGAAGAGAAGGGGCTTTGAACAAGTAGAATATCATTAATAGACAACTCTTTCAAGTTTTGATTCTAAAAAGAAACAGAAAAACACGACGGTGGCTGGAGAGGAATGTGGGGGTCTAGGGAGGTATGGCAATGGCAAATACCTACCCCAGTTGTCCACTTTCCCCGAATTAGAACCTCCGATTTCTAGCTGCCTTCCTTGAAAAATAGGTGTGGCCAGGTAACTCAGTTCTGCCCAGGGAAATGTTAGCAGATTCTGAGAAATCTCATCATCCAATGAGTGGATGTCTTTTGTCCTTTCTTCCATTCTGCTGATTGGACTGTGATTTCTGAAGTTCCAACTTGGATTATGAAGATAAAAAGGCCATAACCTACGAGTGGGAAACTGTACAGGGAGAATCGATTTGGTTTACTGAGGTCTTGGGGGAGCACTGGCACCACCCCAGACCTGCACTGTCCTGCTACACAATTCTTCCAGGAGAAATCATCTTCCAACTTATTTTAAAAACAATCATCTTGGGGCTTCCCTGGTGGCGCAGTGGTTGAGAGTCCGCCTGCCGATGCAGGGGACGCGGGTTCGTGCCCCGGTCCGGGAAGGTCCCACGTGCTGCGGAGCAGCTGGGCCCATGAGCCATGGTCGCTGAGCCTGCGCTCCACAACGGGAGAGGCCACAACGGTGAGAGGCTCGCGTACCGCAAAAAAAAAAAAAAAAAAAAAAATTTTGCTTTGATTTGATTTTCTGCTGCCATAGACAATTCTAATCCCAACTAATACAGGCAGTTTTTCTTTGTCTTTAAAATGGGAGACACCAGAACAGAATTGTGGGTCAATGGGAATGACCCGATTAGAGAGACTGAGCCAAGACAGAGGAGGATAAAGCCTAAGGCGCGAAGCATTATGCGACGTGCAAACCCAGTGTGGTTAGAAAGATGAGAACCAGGGAAGAGACAAGAGTCAAATGATGCAGAGCCTTGCAAACTATGGTAAGGATTTTACTTTTTTTATCCTAAGAGCAATGGGAAACAACCAGACATTTTTCAATAGGTAAGTAACATGATCCAATGTGTGCTTTTTCAAAGATTCCTGACAGTAGTGTGGAGAAAGTAATAGAGGGAGAGCCAAGAGAGGTGGCAAGAAAACTAGTTAGGAGGTTACTGTGGCAATCCAGATGAAAATGGTGATGGCTTCAAACAGGATCGTGATTCAGCACTATGGCAAAGTGAGTAAATGTGATGAAGACGGTACTGGCAGGACTTGGTATGTGATGACGTGTGAGAGCTCAGGGACACGAAGCAGTCAAGGTTATGCCTTGGACAGCACTTTGAAGGGCGGTGCCATTCACTGACACAGGGACTTGGGGAGAAGACACAGCTGGGTAACCTCAATTTTGAATAGACTAACTTTTAAGCTCCTGAGTTAATCAGATGGAAATACCCAGCAAGTAAATGGCTTGTTCTCAGCAGCTTTACTCATAATAGCCAAAAATGGGAAACAGTCAGGAAATAGATAAACCTTGGTGGGTTTCATATGATGTAATACAACTTATCAATAAAAAGGAATGAATTACTGATATACATAACAATACAGATGAAACCCCAAAACATTATGCTAAGTGAAAGAAGTCTTACACCACAGAGTACATACCGTATGTTTCAAGATATGTTCTAGAACAAAAAATACTAATCTTTGGTTTAAAAAAAAACTCAGGAGAGTGGTTTCCAGAACGGCTGGGGTGTGATATTCAAGTGGGCTGAGGGGAAGGGGTAGGAGGACACTTTTTCAAGTCACGGTTTATATCTTCATAAGAGTTTGGGTTACATGGATTTATATTACACATCTGTCAAAACACAGTGAATGCTACATTTATTTTAAATTTAAAAGCAACAAAACACCATGAACAAATACTGAATGCCAGTTATTGGTATGCATGTGCTGTCTGCACATCAGTCTGACATGCAGCAAAAAGATGGATTCATGAATAAACAGAAGGCTGGATAGATGATCCATGTGTGATGAAGCAAATATTTAAAAACTGTAGAATGTAAGGAGTGGGTATATGGTATTCCCTGCATAATCCTTTCAACATTTTTGTATTTTTATAATAAAATGGTAGAAAAGCCTTAAGTAACCAAACAATGCATTTCTATAAAAGCATTCACTAAAATTTTACAATAATATAGACAAATGTACTCTTCCTTACTTTCCTTCACATCTTCACTTTTACTGTGAATCCATGAATGTTGACTACTAAGGAATTTGACCAATTCAATCACCAAGAAAATTAATATTTTATGCCATATGAAATCATTATCAAGGGCCCAAAATATGGACTTTGCAGAAAACGGGTTAAGCAGAACTACTGTAATGCATTTTAAGCAATGACACCATGATAATTCAAGAAAAAAACAGGGAAACTTCCAGGTAATACAGGGAAAATAATGGTCATTCTGAATTATGTAACATTTTAATGGGTACCGTTTTCTTCCTTTTTTTAAAAATTTTTGGCTGTGCTGGGTCTTTGTTGCTGTGCAGGCTTTCTCTAGTTGCGGAGAGCAGGGGCTACTCTTCATTGCAGTGCGCAGGCTTCTCACTGCAGTGGCTTCTGTTGCGGGCTCTAGGCACGCAGGCTTCAGCAGTTGTGGCACGCGGGCTCAGCAGTTGTGGCACGCGGGCTCAGCAGTTGTGGCACAGGGGCTTAGTTGCTCTGCGGCATGTGGGATCTTCCCGGACCAGGGCTCGAGCCTGTGTCCCCTGCACTGGCAGGCGGATTCCCAACCACTGTGCCACCAAGGAAGTTCCTGGATACTGTTTTCTTATCTTGATACATTGGTAGGTCTTTAGGACCTATTTAAGAAGTAGGTAACTAACACTGGCATACCAAATGTCACACTGTGTTACTCATTAATGTTTTTTTTTTAATGTTTCCCTAGGAATACTGCTTATATCCTTAATTTCCACTATCAAACACAAGTGTTTTACTTAAGGAAAATTCCTAGGTCATTCTTGGCAAAAATTAGTAACTATAAAATTATTAAAGGCTTAGTTAAATTTACTAAAAATATACCTTAAAAAAAAAAAAAGTCGAATTGTCCCCTTTTTTTCCCCCCTGCAGAAGGGTTGACGGGAGATGATTCAACAAAAGAAGTCCAGGAACTTGATTCCTGAGGAGCCAGAGAGAGCTCCAGGGCTGGCTGAGGGGAGCCAACGGCATGTAGGGGCAAAGACGTGACTTCTGGAGAGCGCAGAGGACGATCCAGGCCTGGTCTGAAACTGCATAGAAGGACTGGGTTAAAAAACAAGGCGGCTGCCAGGGCTGGGGGCTGGGATCTGGACAGGCATGAGCGCCTGACCAGTTTCCAGAGGCAAGAGAAGCTCCAGACGAGGGCTGGCACGTGGACACCTGCTGAGGGGTTCCAGAAGACAATGACCATGATGATGGAAGAGGCCGAGAAGAGCAGGGAGAGGTGAAAGAGAAGGGTACCCATCATGTGGCTCAACAGCACCCACAAGCCCACCAAGTGCTGCTTCTGAGTCTCACATTTCTACTGGCCCTTGCTGATGCAGGGCATCCATTTAACTCTGCCTCTCTGGTACCTGGCAACTTCCCAACCAACTCCACTGGCTCCTTCAGGCCAGGCAGGTGAGCGGGGGTGAGACCTAGACCCTTATTTCCTTTCTGGGCTGCAAAAGGGCAGCATTTTCTTGGGCTGGTGCAGTGCAGAAGCGGAAAATAGAGCTACCGAGGCATGGGTGGGGGCCAGCTACAGCAAGTAGGTGATGAACATGGTCTCCGGCAGGCTGAGATAGACAGGACAAATCAGACATTGACGAGGGGGTGTCAGTGGCCAGGAATAAGTCATACATCATGAGCAGAAAGGTGGTGGAGCCCAGGAGAAGTGTCATCGTCTTTCTGCCAACAGGAAGAAGCTGAAGGCACTGAGGACAAACAGGAAACCACCAGGCACCAGAAGGTTCATCATGCAGAGGCTGGACCTGTGCCTGATGGCCACCTGTTTAGATGAAAGGGCCGAGGAGCAGTGTGAAGTTCTGTTCATCAAAGGGGAAACAGAAGATGTCCAGGTTACAGATGGGGACCTCTCACAGTGGCTTCTCGTATTTGATGGCCCTTCACTGTTGACATAAACCATGAGACCTGTAGGTGTCTGATCCACATCCATGAACTCAAAGGTATCTAGAAGCCACAGGCTCGCAGGTGCCATGCTGAGCTTCCTGATGCCCTCATATTCCTCTGGGTTCCACCTGATGAATGGACTGTATGAGATCGTATTTAGTCACAGGAATGACGTCATCAGTTGAAGCTGTGCATCCACTTCCAGGATGGTGGACAGGGTGAAGGAGATGTTGACATGAGTGGGATGCTGTAGCTGATGAGAGGATGGAAGCTTTTCTGTCAAACAACAGGATCTACACTATGCCGGTCAGAGCCTGAGTGACTGACAGTCAAAGGGTTTCCTTTTTCTTGAAGCAGCAGGTAGAGAAGGAGGCAGAGGAAAAATCCTTCCCATGGAGCCAACCTCTTTCCATCTTCCTCTCCTAGGCTCTTCTCTGGAGACTTAGTGATGATGTTGACCATAACAGACCACAGGCCACACCTTGGGCCCTAGCTCAAATTATCCTTTTAATTAAGACTTTTAATTAAACTGTATTTTCAAAACCAACAACAAATTACAACACTCAATATCAACTCTCATTCATTTATTCAACCAATCCTTACAGAAAGCTTCTTATGTGGCAAGCAATACTGTCAATACTATATATGAAAAGAGTTTTCATTTAGTAGCGTAAGTATTTTAATTACGTACTCACTGCTTGGGAAACCATAATTTATTGCTCATTTTCAGCAGTGAAGTTTTTAACATATAGTATGGGGAATATTATAAGACAAGTAGCTTTCCTTACTGTACATGCTATCAGCTTGGACCCTTCCTGTATAAAACTTTTGATAATCCTTTTAAACTCCGAAAGAAAGGTTTATTAATCCCTCAAGTAAACATCTAGCCACTATCTCTTCTTAGAGCCCCGTTGTTAAAGTAAAGGAAAAAGAAACAGCTAAGTGAGCACAAGGCTGGTCCCAAATCCTCAGTTTGTAAATTCTTCTCTGGTCTGATCAGGAAAAACACTGAACTAGTTACACCCCCCAGTTTTAGAGAGGGAAGAGAAATCTTATCTTACAAGTTGATGGGTCCTGGTTTGCATACTGAAACTGGCCCAAAGCAAAGTGCTTTCAATAAATGTGGTAAACAAACACCAGGACTCAATGTCATCAATAAAACTGAGTTTTCCCAAACAAGAGAATGTCAAGTTACACATGCCAGCCATTTAAACTGATGCAATGCTTGGAATGTGTGTTCATTAAAAGGGCAAATGAAGTCATGTAAAGCTCAAATGTGGCTACTGGGGTACAGGCGGTTGTGCTAAAGGAAAATGTCAAGATTGTTTGCGACGAGGGTCAGTCCTAAAGGTGAGACTCAGAGCGCAGTGAATTCATCTGGAAAAACACTGAGCGGAAAGTTGAAGTGTGAAACTTTATCGATATTTTCCCTTTCTTTTATAAGGACATTCGGTGAAGATCAGAAGCCCACAACAAGAGGACTTCACAGAAGAAAATGCAAGGAAAAGTCGTTACAACAGCTTTTTGTATAAATTGATGTACCTGACCCAAGGCAATAATATGCACTGACTGAAATCAGAGCATCTAAAGATGATATAAAACTCCATTTTCTCAAGCTAAAATGATTCAGGGAATCTTCCAAAAGTTGTTTTACTTCCAGTCTGCACCCTGTGCATTTTGTTAAAAAGTGAAAAACCATAAAATATTTAATTCTGTGCTTACTGCCAATTTTCTACTTATTATGTTTACACCAAAAAGTAATTTACAGTAAGTCAGGATGAGACAAAGGAAAAAAACATTGATGGAGCACCTGGTATACATCAACACTTCATAAGCACACACACGAGCTCCACACTTCATCCACATAACCTTCTAAAGCAGGCGTGACCCCCTTTAACACTTGAAGAGGAAGTTTAGGGAGATTAAAGAGCTTGCTTGGATCATGTAGCTGTGAGTCAGGAGTACCCTTCGCTCCTGGTTTTGCCATTAACTAGCCATAAATCCTATATATTCATAAGTCACCTCTCTGACACTCTATTCTCTCATATGCAAAATAAAAAGACTCAGCTAAACATTTCCATTACGTTAAAAGGTGAATTTGGTTTTCGAGGGACTGATGATGGACGCCCAGACTTCCTTCTCCCCCCACCCCTCCTCCACCTCTACCCTGTCTTCCATGCCTTGGTCCCATTTCACTCTTCTTCACCCATTCCACAAGAAGGCAGTAAAAGGAACAGCTCTCCTACCCTAAAAGAGTACTTAAAAGTTTTGATACTTGACAACACATCTAAGTTTTAAAGGAAAAAACATCGTGAACAGAGAAATTAAAACTACTTCCACTTTTTGCTATATTTTTTTCATGATTACAGTGAACAAATGAGAACTGACTTCATAAAATTCCCTCAAGTGCCTCACATCTTCACTACAAAAAATAAATAAATCATTATGGTGATTTCACAGTAACAAGTTTGGTAGACATGGAAGCAACCTAAATGCCCATCAACAGAGGAATGGATAAAGAAGATGTGGTATATATATACAATGAAATGTTAATATTACTCAGCCATAAAAAAGAACGAAACAATGTCATTTGCAGCAACATGGATGGACCTAGAGATTGTCATATTGAGTGAAGTAAGTCTGACAGAGAAAGACAAATATCATATGATATCACTTATATGTGGAATCTAAAAAAAGGTACAAATGAGCTTATCTACAAAACAGAAATAGAGTTACAGATGTAGAAAATAAACTTACGCGTTACCAGGGGATGGAGGGGAGGGATAAACTGGGAGATTGGGATTGAGATATACACACTACTATATATAAAATAGATAACGAATAAAGACCTACTAGACCTACTATATATAGCACAGGGAACTCTCCTCAATACACTGTAATGGCCTATATGGGAAAAGAACCTAAAAAAAGAGTGGATATATGTATAACAGATTCACTTCGCTGTACACCTGAAACTAACACACTGTAAATCAATTATACTCCAATAAAAAAATTTTTTTTTAAGTTTGGTAAAGAAGGGCTTCCCTGGTGGCGCAGTGGTTGAGAGTCCGCCTGCCGATGCAGGGGACGTGGGTTCGTGCCCCGGTCCGGGAAGATCCCACATGCCGCGCAGAGGCTGGGCCCGTGAGCCATGGCCGCTGAGCCTGCGCGTCCGGAGCCTGCACTCCGCAACGGGAGAGGCCATAACAGTGAGAGGCCCGCGTACCGCAAAAAAAATTAATTAATTAAAGTTTGGTAAAGAAGCATCATTAATAGCAAGTGAGAAATTGTATATCTAGGCTATATTTAAATGTCATTCTTTGCGAGTTAGCTCTTAAAGAACTAGAAGGCCAAAGGGAATAAATGAGTAGTTTCTTCTGTATCCTGTTTTTAATCCACAGAACTACAAAACTCATCGCAATTAGGTAGAAAATAAAATCCTAGTTTGGCAAGTAGTCATCTGTGCCTTCCTTGAAACTGTCAAGCTGCACTGAATTGAGATTTTTTCAATCTGGCCTAATTGTGAACCTCTCTTTCTAGTTCATCACTGAAAAGGCAGAATAAGCTATCACTTCCAATGTATCTGTCAAAAGGGCTTAAATATTAAATAGAGAAGACAGGAGCAAATGGAGCAAATGGCTGAGATTTTTGTATTTTAAGTTCCTTGCAGAGGGGAACTCAAGGGAAAACAAGTGTATAGTGAATAATTCACTGGGCATTTGAGAGGAAGCATCATCTTAACATTTGAATGCCTAATATGGGAAACGCCAAGGGGGAGGTTTTCTGTAGGTTGCTTCATTTAGTCAGGTCTTTAGTCCTGTAAAAGGTAGGCATTACTATCCCATTTAACAGGTAAAGAAACAGACTCAAAAACTAGGTAATTTCCCCAGTGTCACACAGCTAATAAATACTGATGATGTGTCTCCAGCTCAAATACACTTGAATATAAACGGAAAAGTCTTTATACTACCTCCTCCCACCTTTTCTGTGCTTGGCTAAGGATTCAAAACTACATGATTATGACACAGTTTATTAACTGCTACAGCAAGAGGGATGAGAATATAGCATATAGAACTTGCACTTCCAGCAATAGGGTAAACCGGATACTCAGATAAAGCCATTTCAGTAGAAAACATCTTAAAAAATAAAAATGTATTTTGGAATGTAAGGAAATTCTTTAGAAATCAGAAATGATAAAGAGATAAGCAGAAGTTGGAGTAAGCATTTGCCACAGAAATGTCCATTATTACCTGGTAGCCTTTAGCCTGGATTTTAACACACCACGGTCAGAGAACAGAAAATAAAGTTCACATCAAAAACACTCACATAAAGCCCCAGAGGTTGAAGTAAAATAAAACTCCCCCTTAATGATGGACCATGGTGATGAGTGCCTGGCTTTTCCTTGGTGGAACAAGGGAAAAGAGAGAAAGTCTCCCCGATAATTTTTTTTTAATTTTACTGAACTATAATTGCTTTACAATGTTGTGTTAATTTCTGCTGTACAGCAAACTGTTGACTCAGTTATACATATATATATTCTTTTTCATATTCTTTTCCATTACGGTTTATCACAAGATATTGAATATAGTTCCCTGTGCTGTACAGTAGGACCTTGTTGTTTATCCACCCTATATATACTAGCTTGCATCTAAAACAGCATTTCCTTTTGTCCAAGCCCAAGGCCACCGGTGGCTTTAAGCTCATGGTTCTGTTTGTATGACCAGCAGAGTTAAGAACTGCAGTGTGCCTGGGACTCCACTCTAAGCAGCACACTTCCCACTGCCCAGCACAAAGACACAACACCAGAGCACAACAAACATCATCAACAGCGTTTTTTTCTCGAGTGTATTCATCTAGCAGTTCAAATTCATTTTTCAAGATTCCTATAAGCAGTTTCTCTGTTAAATTTGACTCCTCAGACCTCACGTGAACTCGTCACTCTTTCTTTCCCTAGTAAATTAGCTTTTTATTTTGTTTTGGAAATAGGATTTTGATTAAATTTTGTTTCCTTTGAAAGAATAAAGCAGTGTTCACACTTTTTTTCTTTGAAGTATAGCTGACTTACAATGTCGTGTTAATTTCTGCTATACAGCAAAAGTGATTCAGTTATACATATATATTCTTTTTTTAATACTCTTTTCCATCATGATGCATCGTAGGATATTGAATAAAGTTCTCTGTGCCGTACAGTAGGAACTTGTTGTTTATCCAGTCTACATGTAAAAGCTTACATCTGCTAACCCCAACCTCCCGCCCCCTCCCCTATCCCCTGAGAATTCTTAAACCCAAGTCTATATTCATGCACCCTTGGTGACAGAATTCACAAACAAAACAAATTAGTTTAAAATGGCCTTAGGCTAAGGCTGTGCTCCCAGGCAGAGAGACAAATACTACGTGGAGCAAAGGGATTTAAACATAGTCTTCAAAAAACTCTCATGGATAAACTTCCAGTGAACACGGGGCTTCCCTGGTGGGGCAGTGGTTGAGAGTCCGCCTGCCGATGCAGGGGACACGGGTTCGTGCCCCGGTCCGGGAAGATACCACATGCCGCGGAGCGGCTGGGCCCGTGAGCCATGGCCGCTGAGCCTGCGCGTCCGGAGCCTGTGCTCCGCGGCGGGAGATGCCACAACAGTGAGAGGCCTGCAAACCCAAAAAAAAAAAAAAAAATTCCAATGAACATGAGCTCACAATCAAAAAAAATCACTAAAGAGGTGAGAGGAAAACCTATGAGTAGTGAGGAATAACAGAAACAATAAGCTACAGAAAAAGACCACCAAAATAATACAGATATTATAATAATTGACATAGACCATTTATGCTTAAAGATGTAAAAGAATTTATCAGAAGTATGTTGAAGGAACAAGATACTATCAAAATTAATCATACAGATTTCAAAAATAATTAAAATGAGAGGGCAGGAACACTGAGAAAGCCCCTTTCCTGAGGCTCAGGCACAGAGGGCCTGCCTAAAACTGAGGCTGAGGGAGAAGGGAGAATATCAACTCACCCTCCACCCCACCGTGAACCTTGAACCAAGTAACAAGCAACAGCAGTCTACTGCAGGGGAAGAGGCAAGAACACAGAGAGCGCCCTGCGGCCCAGGCATGCAGCACTGACCTGAAAATCGAGGTGGATCGGGAACACTCAGAAAACCTTCCTGCCCCCCAGACCTCATCCTACGCTCAAGTTAGCAGCAGGCCACCACTGCAGAAATTTGAAGCCTGTTTTGTACTCATAGTAAATACAGCAACAAAATTCAAATTCAGCTCAACTACTGACAATATTGACACAAATACCTACATTAAGGGCCTGAAGGAAAAAGAGAAGTTACCATTTATTGATGTTAATATTATTTACCTCAGTCTCCGTTGTCCTTTAGCACACAATACCTGACATTCAATTTAAAAATTACTAGACACAGGCTGGGCCCGTGAACTATGGCCGCTGAGCCTGCGCATCCGGAGCCTGTGCTCTGCAACGGGAGAAGCCACAACAGAGAGAGGCCCGCATACCATAAAAAAAAAAAAAAAAAAAAATTACTAGACACAAAATGAAAAAAATAGAGCCACTGTTAGTAGATGACATAATCAACAGAACCAGATTCCAAGATAACCCAGATTTTCTTAAGTATCAAGTATTTAAAGGTATTTAAAATAGTTATAAATATGATAAGGATCTAACTGAAAATAAATGATCAACGTGTGCATAAGCGGGGGAGATAGATTTACTACATAGATGAAAATTATATAAAAAGAGTCAAATGAAAATGCTTAAAATGCAGAACAAAGACACAGGCTGGGAAAAAACGTTTACAAAACATATCTCCAACAAAGGGCCTGTGTCCAGAACACTTACTACCCAATAAACAACCCAATAAAAAGTTAGCAAAATGTTGAACAGACACTGACCCCACATGAATGGCCAATAGCACGTGAAAAACTGCTCGGCAACACTGGTGATCAGAAAAATGTAAATAAATCCACAAGGAGAAATTACTAAGGTATCCACTAGAATGGCTAACATTAAAAAGATGGACAATATCAAATGCTGACAAGGATGTGGAACAACTGCAACTCTCATGCATTGCTGGTGGGAAGCCAAAATCATACAGCCACTTTACAACACAATTTGGCAGTTTCTGATAAAGTGAAACATACACTTACCATACGAGCCGGCAATTCCACTCCAAGGCACTTACCCAAGAGAAACAAAAACATATGTCCACACAAAGACCTGTACGTGAATTTTATAGAACCTTCATTTATAACAGCCATCAAATGTAAACAACTCAAATGCCTAAGGACTGGTGAATGAACAACAGAAAAGAAGTATACAACAGACATCGACTCAGAACAAAAACAATGAACTACCAATATACCCAATCACCTAGATGAATCTCACAAGATTTACTGTAACTGAAAGAAGACACAGGACTAAATACCACAAGAGTCTAATTAAATGACATTCTGAAAAAGGCAAAAAGATTGAAGGGAGAGAAACAGATCAGGGGTTGTCAGGTGCTGGAAGCTGAGGGGAAGGAAACTGCTCTTTTAACTAAAACTTATAAACTGAATTTTCAAAACCAACTTACAAATAAAAATATCTTTCCTTTATTTACTCAACAAACACTTACTGAGTACCTACAATGGGGCAGGCAGTACTCCAGACACTGCACAAAAAGAGGTTCTTTTAGTTGCACGTGTTTGAATTTTCGGAAAAGTAACTGATGATCCAGGTTTTCCATATGTGTTGACAATGTTTATCAGTCAGAACTCTTAATATCTTCTCTATCTTCTTACCAGATCATTACAAAAATCCTGTATTTTATCATAATTTATTATACGTTAGAGTTAACCACATGAAACTGCAGTATAATCAACAAAATCGTTCTTTTCCTATGTTCCCACAGACAAGAATTCAAATAGGAAAGCTGTAAAAGTAATCAGTGGTCACGGCACACCTTCTCATTGTAATGCAAAATAATCAATGACTGAATTTCAAGTCAAAACACCAGTTATTTTGGGCTAACTTTTTGTCACTTTTCAAGAATTCTTCCCAAAATCCAGACTGAAATGTGTTATTCATCTCATAAACAGAGATGATCGCTATGGAGACTTAGCTGACTTCTGGTATCCTATTTCTAATGTAAGAACTAACGGACAACAAAATTACTCCCGCTTTTAGTTTAAAGCCTTATATTTAACCTCCTTCTTTACCCTTAGTGGAAAACATGTGACAATCCTTCTTAAAAGGTTTATTTCATTGAGGCATTTTAAAATGGAATATACCTATAAAAAAATTAATGTACTTTCCAGAATCAGAAAAATCAAATGGAATATCCTTTTGTTGAGCAATTTTATGTGGCATAATTCATGCAGATAACTTTAGAAAAAAATTTCAAAGTTCATGCTTTAACACTATCTTAATATTTTTTTTACAAGCCATTGGGGCATTTATACACTTCTAGTAGATTATTTCCATGAACTGTGTGAACAGTATTTTGGCCTGGAGGGACCACCCACACACCAAGACAACAGAGCTGTAGGACAATGCATCTCACAAAGAACCTCATCACAGAGAAAACACAATGAACAGAAATTCAGAACATAAGGGATGAAACTTTGTTTTATCCCTTGCTCCTAACATTTTAGAATTCCAAAATATGCAAGTTCTCAAAGTTAAAAGTTTAGTTCTCTTTGTTTCCGATTTTTTTCTTCAAACTATACTCTAATTTGTATGCTTTTGTCTCTTGATTTCCTCATCATTTATAACTATATGAAATCTTCAAGCTATGGAATTTAATCTTTAGTCAAATGAATGCTACTACAAAGCCTAATATTTTAAAATCTAAATTATATCCGATTTGAAATTCATATATATTCCATAATACTTAATCCAATTTTTTAGGTAAAAGTGAAATGTTACATAAAGTACTCTGTTACCCTCCAACTGACTTCAGATATTTTCCACTATGTAAGAGATCATCAGAAGTAAACTTGCGCCATATAACTTTTGCAGAATGAATATATGCCAACAAATGAGCAAAATCTGAACACAGCATACGAAGGTAACTCTATACCTTGATTTTAATTGTTTAAACTTAAACACTGTCGATAATAGCAACCAACTTAACAATCTGCAGAAAATGAAAAACAGATGAAAAGTCTTAGATCATCATGAATCACAAAGCAACGGAACTTAGCTTTAGATCACTCCTAGGATTCTTCTGACTATAATCAGGTTTGGGGCTTTGATTTTTATAATCTAGGCCACTGGCTCCCAGCTACCTCTCGCTCCAGATTTCCCAAAAGGGATGGGGTTGGTCTAGGAGATGCGTTACCTCTTTAAAATGCCATTTCCAAACTGAAGGGAGAAAAGACATGGAACCATCTTGTTATCAGTGCTTCTGAATTTAGTGAGAAAGCAGAAGCAGAGAGAAGCATGAGAGAACTTCAGAGACTAAGAGAGAAATCCAAGTTCAATATGCGAGCCCTTGTAAAGTCACACATTTAAATAACACACTACTAGGGACTTCCCCGGTGGCGCAGTGGTTAAGAATCCGCCTACCAACGCAGGGGACGTGAGTTTGATCCCTGGTCCAGGAAGATCCCACATGCTGTGGAGCAACTAAGCCCGTGTACCACAACTACTGAGCCTTCACTCTAGAGCCTGCAAGCCACAACTACTGAGCCCACGTGCCACAACTACTGAAGCCTATGCGCCTAGAGCCCATGCTCTGCAAGAAGAGAAGCCACCGCAATGAGAAGCCTGTGCACCACAACAAAGAGTAGCCCCTGTTAGCCTCAACTAGAGAAATCCCACAGGCAGCAACAAAGACCCAACACAGCCAAAAATAAATAGATAAATAATTTAAAAATAATAATAAAATTTTCTAAAAAAAGAACACACTACTATATATAAAATAGGTAACTAATAAGGACCTACTATACAGCACAGGGAACTCTACACAATACTCTGTAATGACCTATATGGGAATAGAATCTAAAAAAAAGAGTGGATATATGTATATATATAACAGATTCACTTTGCTGTACACCTGAAACTAACACAACATTGTAAATCAACTATACCCCAATAACATTTTTTTAAAAAAGGAAAGAAAAGCATCTCCCCCCTTAAAAACATTGACAGTACCAGGTTGCTACCAATATACCAGATCAGGCCATTTTGGAAACCACATCCTACTACCACAAAGAGAAATTAAAAACATCAGAATAAAATCCAGCTATCAATACCCTGCTAGAGTCTCACAATTAATAAGAATTTATCTCTATTCCACTTATGGAAGAAATTAGAAAAAGACAAGCTGATAACAAAGATACATCTCTCAAACCTCAACTACTTCATGAGAAAAGAATATATGGTTTGAAATATTTAAATCAGACATAACGTATGCAATGTGTTAAATACAGTGATTTTCAACCTTGACAGCACATGAAATCACGGCGGGGGGGGGGGGGGTCCTCTCTTTACATTCCCTTTCCCTCACTCCTGGCATGAAGATATTGAAATCTGAGGAAGTGGAACCATGACAGGGAGGGAATGCCATGCAGAGACATGGGTGGCAGCGTGCCTGGCTTCCAGGATGAGAGGAGAATGGGGGAGCACAATGGTGGCAGAAAAGAGGATTTCTGAGCGGCTGGAATATTGGCTACATTAAGCAGAATTAATTAATTAATTGGGCATAAAATTAATTTACTGCAGATAATGGAAGCCAGCTTTCTCAATTCCTGGAGAAGAAGGAAGGCTAGAAAGAATACCGAGGAATTGGATTACAAATTAAACTATCAGAATAAACTCATTTTTCTAAAGTTATACAGACAGATAAATATAGAAATAGTCATAGATTTACATGTATGTATGCATGTAGACACATATATATTTCCTAGCTCTGCCTGCTGAGAGGGCCTGGAAACAACAGCACCACTGATGCCCAGATCATGATTTTAGCTACCATCTTCCGCTCAAAAGAACAAGGGCTGGGGTCAGGGTCGGGAACGTACAAGATAAGCCTGCAACATCTTTTTGTGCCTGAAAGTAGGAAAATGCTCAAGGAATGACGGGAAGTTGTCAAAAGAACACAGGGGTCAACGTGAAAGATCCCAAATCTGGGACAATCTGAGAATCAAAATAATGAAATTATCAGATTAAAACCCATGAATAAAATGAGAATTCATAAATCCGTACTAAGTTAAATGGATAAATTAATTGGCAAATAAGGAAGAAAAGAAAGCTCTTACAGAATGTCAACTAATAAATGTAGACGGGATCATGAAAATAAATAATCACCATTCAGCAGCTATCAAGTGGTAGTCTAAAAAGGAAGGAGTTATGAATGAATGCTAGGGCTTACAGGCGGAGATTTGATGAAGAATAGGATATTGGCACAATATGGGAACACCTCCTCACAAAATATAACTAAATACAATGGGGATGATGGTGGCTTCACAGTGGACAGACTCAGCATTCACCAACCTCATCAGGTGATCACAGTTAACACCACCAGTGGTGGGACAGACCGACAGTATTTTTCTTGACCTGATAACACCTGAAAGAGCCTGGCATCATTCCTGCCAAGAACGCATGGCCTGAGTCCGGTCATGGGAAAACACTGAGTGATCCCAGTTGAGGGTTTCCCTATAGAATGAATGGCCTGTCAAGGGCATGAGAAACATGGAAGAGATGTAGGAATGGGTTCCATACTGAAGAAGACTGATGCGTATGACAACTAAATTCCACCTATGTTCATATATACAATCCTGGACCAGAAAGGGAAAGATAGACATTACCGGGGCACTTGGTGAAATTTGAACAGGGTGTGTGGATTGTATGGTGGTTTTGTAAAATGTTGATTTCCTGATGGCTGATAGACAATTTTTCCATTCCTTCCCATCCTCCCTTACTTTCCTTTGTCTTACCCTCCCAGCATGGTGACACTGACACCCAAGGAAGTGGGACAGGAAAGGGGATAGAGTGCAAATCTAACAGCCCAGGGAGGGGGGAGGGTAGTGAAGGGGAAGCATGGTGGTGAAGGGGGAAGGAGACTCCAGGGTCATTACAAATATATATGTATGTAGGGGAAGGCTCGTCTTTGGGGAAGGTACACACCACAGCATTTAAGGGCGATGGAGCATTATTTCAAAAAAAGATTACATTAGACAGGTTAATGAAAAGGGAAGAAAAATCAGTAAAAGGTTAACAACTAGGAATCTAGGTGACAGGAGTGTAAGAGTTCTTGGCAACATTTTTGGAGATCCAACATTATTTAAAAGGAAAACTTACTCTAGTAACAAAGAATCCCCTGGGAGCTTGTTAAAAAGCCCAATACCCCCAAGCTTCCCCTTCCACCAACTAAATCTTTGGGTGGGGAGAATCCAGGGCCAGTATTTAATGCTCCTAGGAGAATCTACCAACTTGGCACTCTATGATACACAGTGATTGCTCAGCAAATGGTTGATACTGCTGCCCAAACTATTATATTTAGCATAAACTCACATGTCTATATGCAGAACATAATCCACATATTGAAAACTATTCTTTAAGACAGCAATCCTGAATAACTGTAACCTCCTATCTTAAGCAGCAAAGTTCCAACACAAGTGATGAGGTGGCTACTGTGAGCAGAGACAGCACTAGGAAGATATTAGTAGTGATGGCAAAGCAAGTCTTTAATCTTTAAAAGCAAGTCTTTAATCTCTCAAATGCTTATTACATCCCAAAACAATTACTAAATTTGATCTCAGATAAGGATATAAATTATTACAAACATTAGTTGCCTATAGAATCCTTGGAAATAAATAAACTATCAACTTAAATTGGAAACAAAAAGAAGCATATTCAGCTAAGAGCTACTTGTACCAAATGGGTTTTTAAGTAGCTCTTTAAAACTTAAATTTTGTTATTTTGTTCACTAAAAAAAGAATTTATATAAAACAAACTGTAGCTATTAAAATTGTCTCTATGTTCAAAGAATACCCTTCTCTTTGTTCAAGATCTTATACTTCTTCTAGTTTATTTTCCCTCCTCCTCTAGTTTTGCAAATGCCTGAAAATTCATCTCTGTTACAATAAATAGTTGTAAACAACTTAAAGGTTCCCCAGTCGGGAACAATTACGCTGCCTCCATATAACGTAATAACACGTTAACGTGCAGCAGGAAGAAAAAACAAGGGTCATCTTCATGTATTCAATTGTAATAAGTTCCCAGATATACTGTTAAACGACAACAAAAGGCAAGTTGCAAAACTGGAAATATTAATTACATGCTGGGAAGGGAAAAGAGACTGAAGATCTTTTAACTTCGTATGTGCACTTTTGCATGTTTCGAATCCTGAATCCTGTAAGCATATTAATGAAGCCAAAATTTAAATTAACTTATACACAGAACTGTTTTATTTTCAAGAAATCCTCCAGCACTAAGGTAACTTTCATGGACCCAGACCCACTCTTCTCCAGAATCACTGTGTACATTAAGTGGGTGCCACTTAAATCACAGGAATGTTCATTCATTCAATGACAGTGAGCTCCTACTGTGACACAAGAATTACCACAGTGCATGTTCCTTTCAAACATATCAAAAATGCAAAAACAACCACCTCTGCCTTTATCTGGATATAGCATATCTATCACATTGCAATGCAAACAAAAACTCCCAGGAGGGATAGATGGCGCATATAGCACATTTGTAAGGATCGGTTCCAGCTCCCCGTGATCAGGGGTGATTTCACTAAAAAAAACATGGCAGGTGGCCTTTCAAGAATAATCCATCCATAGGCAAAAAGAGGGATAGAAGGAGAGCATTCAGGTAGATGAAATGGCAAGACTGCTGCATTTGGGAGCAGCGAGCAGCCCATTTGGCAACAGCACATGATCAGTATACAAAAGCCGAAACTGAAGGGGCTGGAAAGTGAGGCTAGTGCAGAAAGCAGAGGCACTTAAATGACAGGCAAATCCAAGGCCCAGGTTAGTGTCTAGCTCACAATAGATGTTCGATAAATGTTTAACATGGTAAGTCATGGTGGAGACATTGTCAAGATTATAAATGGTCTGTACACCCAGATGCAGTCAACCGTCTGCAATATACTGAAGGTTGGAAGTAGTCCTGGTAGTGTGTGTGGAGATGTCATTTACTTTAATTCGTTCAGCTGGTTGTGAATTCTAGAATTGTATTCTCAGATGAAGGAACTTTAAGAATTCTGAAAGACCAAACTTATTAGGACTTCTACGATTTCAACAACTATGTTTTCTTACTGAAGTCACAATCTATACAGGCTAAGCATGTACTTGCTGGAACAAAGCAGGGGCGGTGACACTTGGTTAAGGATGCATAGTACCCTGATTCAGACAGACCTGTGGATTTGACAGACGGCAGATGAAGGCTGGACTCCAGCGTTTTCCATGCTGGACTATTTTGAGCTCAAACTTTGAAGAAATGCTGAACGACGTTTTCATGGAAATAAAGCGACCCTTCAGAAGAGAAGTGCGTAGTTCAACGCTTACGAAAAGGGCTTTCAGTTTCCACTACTGCCTCTGGGGTGCACCATCTCTGTGTGGGCGTGAGTCCCTGAGCATTTGTCCCACCAGTGGGGCTGAGTTTCAAAAAGAACTGAAAACTAACCAGACCCATGAGATGATGCAATACCCCTGGAATTTTGGAGACAACTCTATGAATCCCCAAACTCTTTCTGGCTACTTAGCCAAACTCGGGGCCAAGTGTTTGTGTCTGCCCATCTCAGTGAACACGCAATCTCTTACATGAAATACGGCAGCTACCATTAGCAGGACAAATCATCAAAATCATTCACCCTGACTAAATATACACCAAATTGTAGAGAACAACCAGCCTTTTAAATACAACATTTCAACAACCTTATTAAAAGTACTCAATGATTAGCTCTAAGGCTATAACTATGCACTACTGTGACTAGTCCATTAGCTTCCTGTTTGTCTCTTGTATTAGTGGTTAAAATCTTTATTGGCATGGCCCAAATGTTCTAGTGTATGTAACAGGCTGTCAAGGAAACCTGTGCTCAGCCTCCCTATGTACAGATTTCAAATTACAAAGCCTTCCACTAATAGCAAACACTCATTTGAGGAAAGGAGGAAAAAAACTTAACACTTACTAAGCTCCAACTATGTGCTAGGCAAAGTGCTTGTTCTCTTCTACCCAACATACAGAATATGTTTAAGAGTTCTTTAAGGGCTTCCCTGGTGGCACAGTGGTTGAGAGTCCGCCTGCCGATCCAGGGGTCACGGGTTTGTGCCCCGGTCCGGGAAGATCCCACATGCCGCGGAGCGGCTGGGCCCGTGAGCCATGGCCGCTGAGCCTACGCGACCGTAGCCTGTGCTCCGCAACGGAAGAGGCCACAGCAGTGAGAGGCCCGCGTACCGCAAAAAAAAAAAAAAAAGAGTTCTTTAATAAGTAAATAAAAACAAGCTACCTCCTGCCAGACAATAACCACATTAAACATCCTTCTCCCCAAAATCATAAAACAAAAACGTTTGACAAGGTAGACTCTAAGGTCTCCTCCAAGTTTAAAATGGTGTGTCCTTATAAAATGTTTTCAAATGAATTCTAAGGTAAGGTAGCAAGGCATTATGTAACTGACCATTTTTAATGGACGATACTATAAAATTCCAAGTCAGAACAGTCAACGCTTATTAAATAGCTACAATGGGCATATCAAAACTCACCAAGAATATGACTATGAGTAAGTAACCTTCTTGGTAACTTATAATCACAGCTGCCTGCGTGTGTGTGCATACACAATTACTTCCATTTGCTTTACTCCAAATTACAAGGAAAACACCTGTCTGCTGGGTCTGAACACCGATCATTCTGCCAAGAGACTGCAATGACGGTGTGAGGATTAATGTTAATTCAACCACCACGAAGGACCTCAAATCTCAGGACTCCCAAATTTCTACTTACACACGCTGTGATGGTGAATGCTCTTTTCAAGGGTTCTATTTTAACTGCATTTGGAAAATCACAGAACTTTAGAGCTGGCAGAGTTATGTTCGTTTTGTCTAGCTCCTTCACTTTATAGAGGGGAAGACTAATTTAGAAAAGGGAAAACGGCTTCTCAAAGTAACATCACTGGCTAACAGTTCTCTTGCTTCTCAGGATCAACACCTCACACTCCACCCACTTCTTCTGAGATATTAAGTATGATTTTTTTTTTTTTTTTTTTTGGCACTGCACAGCTTGCGAGATCTTAGTTCCCAGACCAGGGATCAAACCTGCTCCCTCGGCAGTGAAGGCGCAGGGTACCAACCACCGGACTGCTAGGGAATTCCCAAGTATGAATTTTTAATATGCTTTCTGTCCCAATTCATTACTGAATATGGAACGTCCCTGTGGATGGTTCCTTAAAATCTCATATCAGCTAACTCTGTTGAGTAATTAAGATGACCCTTCAGTCATCTTCATCCTGCTATCTCAAGAAAAATCCACTTTTATCTTAGTCACACCTACCCTTGCCAAAACTAGAACAAGAGTTCAAGGTCTACAGAAAACCTGTGGTCCTGCTCTCCCACTATAAATTTGGAGCCATAACTTGTTTTCAATTACGCCCACTACTTAAGGCAGTAGATAAGCAAAGCTAAGGCTTTCAAAACACACATTACATTTACTTGGCAATGGCACTCTGGACGTACGTGATTCACGATGAGAACTGGAGGTGTCTTAAAGAGCACGTATGAAACGAAAGTACCCCACGAAGAATCGAGAGAATCCCAGAAGGAAAACTAGGATGGGAGAAGAATAAAACCATGGGAAGGACTGGGACACAGAATTTCATACCACAGGGCTTGAATGGTCACTGTCCCGGGCTGCAAATTTGATCCCTGCTTCCCTCAAGCAAAGAGAGAAACCACATTTGTACACTACTCAACAGTGTCCATAAAGCTTAAAAAGTACGCCAATTTTTCAAGGCAGGAGCACCAAGGTTGCGGGTATTAAGATCTGTCAGCAATTTCCCCAGCACTTCCTCATCAAAAGTCCAGTCTGTGATGTAGTGGCTGTCCTCCACAATACTGGCGTGTGTGGCTCTTTTCTGCTCATCGTGTCTCAGTACAGGATGATGGCCTAGAGCCAAGGAGAGACCAACAACCCATCTCACTGGGGTGCGGAAGTACACGTGAAGAAAGCCAAAACCTCCCTTAGAGAAGAGGCTGGCTTCACTCCAACTGTGAGACAAATGGGCGATTAAGGTCACAAAGCTCAGAGCCTGGTCACAATCATTTTAGCCTGGAAAGTGTTCAAGGCAGGCATTCCTCATCGGCTCCAGAAGTAATTTGTAAATTGGGGGTGGGGTGAAGAGGGAGCCCAGTAACTTTCTGGTCTCTAGAAAGCATGATTCAATGAACTCTAACAGAAGTTTTGCCGTTAACACTTGTACTTCTTTTTCAAGGACTAACTGCCACTTGTTTCTTTTCCTACCGAGACATTTTTTCATCTTGACTTATTTTTAACAAAGGGAGTTCCAGGTTGACTTCAAAAGCTTATTTAAAGGATATATTTTTGAAAAGGATATAAAGAGGCTGAGTTTTACTGAAAATAAATTATAAACCAAGGAGGAATGAATGAATATGATGTGCTGTAAGCAATAAATGCAGTCATAAATAAGTCTGAACTGGCAAAATAAGTCATTTCAATAAAATCTGCTCTGGGCTAGTAATACAAAAGAGACAGAGGTCTGAAATTAGCACCCCAATAGCCCCACATCAGCAGTGAATAAGAAGAGGATAGCCTATATTCCATGGATGACAGGAAGACCCACAGAGGACAAGGTCATCCTACTTGAATTGCAAGCCCCTCACACTGTCGTTTAGTCAAAGGCTGATATAACCAGCTCGGATTGGGGGGGGCAGTAACATGAACCCCGACATCACTACTTTCAACTGTGCTCTCTGGAATCCTTCTTCCCCATCTCTTACCAGGAAGGTAAGAATCCATCAATTTCTGGTCACTTTCAGCATTAGAAACTCAGTCCAGTGCAGTGTTAACTCTCCACTCTCATAACCAACTCTGTTAACCCCAGTCTCCGTGACCAGCCAGATTTACAGCTCAGGAAACTCAGGGTGGTGTGCAAAGGGGAGAGGAGAGAGCTACAGAAAGAAGGCACATAGGAAACGGGCGCTATTCTTTCCTCCCTCCAAACCTCTTCTAAGCTCCAGAGCATCTACTCTGTAGGTGGTAACTAGCATTTTTTTAACGAAACAGAAAAGAACAGAAAAAATTCAGGTTGTATTACATGTAAATGTTATTTCATTAACTTTTTCCCATTTATTTATTTTTATGTAGGTGTGTACTGGGTCAGGATGTAAAATGTATTTCTTCCTGCTGGTGACAGTAAAAAACTGAAAGTCACATCCTTTAATCTCAGATGGTATGACAAGATGGTGGTTATAGCGTGGCCTTGGGAGCCAGACCACCTCGATCCAAATTCCAGATACTAAACCTCTCTGTGCCTTAGTTTCCTGTGTATGTAAAATCTGAACAATAATAGAACCTATATCACAGGGTCATGTTGGGAGGATCAGATGAAATAACACATGGAAAGTGTGCAGCATATGCCAGTGCAGGTTAGCTATTAGGGGGAAAAAAAGGATGAAAGAAAAAGCAAATGCCTCCTTACTGACCTGGGTGCATCAGCAATCCTCTCACCACTGCTTTCCAGAGCTTCTGTGACTAATGCTAACCAGCTGCTGACAACCTCTCAGGTAAGGTCTGCAGGTGTGGCTCTCCTGCGGGGAGTCTATATGAGTTTTCAAGAGGCAGCCATGAGGATTCCACTGCACACTTCCTTGACATGAGAAAACCAACATCCTCCATGTCTCCTTACCCACCGACACCAGGAGAATACCCAGTGGCCTCTAGATGCTGGGCTCTCCTCACCTAGCAATCAGGCTTCATGGGTGGGTGAACAGAGAGACAGCTCTCCAGCCCAACTACTTTCAGTGGTGTCAACTTGACCCACAGTAAACTTTGGGAGAGTTTCTCCCCAGTGCTCTTTTCAAATCTCACACAGACACTGGGGCACATCAGCAAGACTGTTGCTTATGTAGTTAAGACACTAGTCTTCCTCTTGCAGACATGCCCAATGTTTATGAGAGATTTCCTTGGAAAGACCCTTCTCCCAAGGGATCATCTTGTTTTTATGGGAACCACCCTCATTTCCCACCAGCCCAACATGCCCAATGACTCTCTAACTCTTCCTTCCCACTTCAACCTTCTTATTGGGTAGGGGGTTTGCAGGGAAGAGGGGTGGCTTGTCATGGTGGCTGTTGGTATTAACAGCAGTTTCTGCCACGTCTTAATAAATGTGAAGAAGTGTACAAATTCACGTGTTGGCAATTCTTCTGACACTCTCTTCAGAGTGCCAGGGCCACAGAGCCCTCCACTCTGAGTCCTAGTTGCCAATTGTGGGGTAGCAGGAAAAGGTCCTACTCAAATCTCGTGTAGAGCAACTACCAAGAAAAAAAGGAAAGAGAGAAGCAAAAAGATCTGAAGTCATCTTGAGTAGGAGGAAAGGCAAGAGTAACAAGTAGCTTTATCCTCAGACAATGGAGAGGATTTCCAACAACACTGAGCCATTCTGTCCCTCGGCACTCTGGCAGTTAAAGATATAGCATGGTGTGTGTGTGTATATGTGTGTGTGTGTGTGTGCGCGCACGCACATGCGCGCGCTGGGCTATTTTTGTATATTGTGAGCATCTAAAACCTCCAAGTACCACACACTCCTACAGCAGATGACTTCAACCACGTTCTACTGTACAAGGTCTCAGTCAAAAGAGCTGACACCGCCTTTCAAGATGTCCTCGTGGCTTGCTGAATAAGCGAAGTGTTTGGTTTTTTTTAATGCAGTTGGCTATGCCATGTTTATTTCTGAAAACCTTTTCAGATTAAAATAAGGCATGAAGACCCTAGATCAAGTTGAAAAAGAACTCAAGGTGCCCTAAAGCTGGGGGAGAAATTGTGATTTCTGGAAAATACATTGCTGAATGCAGTGTGTCCTCAGAACAGTTTACAGCACTTTATAAAATCAGTCAATCATGGCAACGTTTGTCAACTTTTCTCTGTAGTCCTGGTCAAAGCAAAGCACCAAAGGGAGCTGGAGAAAACTTCAGCTAGTTTCATGTTTGCAGAGCTGTGCTTCTCTCCCATGATTACACACACACACTTTTTTTTTTTTTTTTTTTTTTTTTTTTGAGAAAGCACTCCCCAAATCCCTTAAGCACACATTCTTGTAATGGTGGGGGATAATCCTTTATACCCCATCAACAAGACATAAAAGTATTGTGAACAGCCAAAGAGGGTTGTGTGACTTGGAAAAGTCTTACGTTTTCAAAGTGCTGACAAGCCAAAAGACAGAGATTATGGTGAAGATGATGCTTTTCAGGAGTGTGGAAAGTCACCTGGGGAAAAATCACTCCTTCACAGTCTTTGATACAATAACCACTATGACGCGTTCCTCTGGATTCCAGATAACTAGTATATTTTATGGTATTAAAATACTTCCTAAACTCATGAATGATCTTTAAGTTCTTTCAAATTTCTGAACTAAGCTAAAGGCCAAGGATTTCTGATTCTCTAAAGCAGCAGAGAGATTTTGACATTTCCGCTCTTGCCTAAAACGGTATCCTTTCCATGCTTTTATAGACTAAACTTCTTACAGCAGAAAGTTGGCATCCTCTCTTTCAACGGTTACTATAGACAAATATTCAACGTTAAATGCTAATTTTCTAATTAAATAAAACATTTTCATATTCTAATGAGAAAATTATTAAGCGATCCCATGATCATCAAACAGGATACTGTAAACCGATATTTATGAACAAGAAAAGTTGATGACTATAAAAAACACAATATAGACTATTTGGCAGAGTAAATGACAATGAAATTAAATTATAGATATAGGTTTATCTATGATACGAAGATGACTAGAGAGATACTTCCAACATGCATGTAGTATCTTTAGGCAGGAATGTGGCTTTTCTTTAGTTTCTGCTCTGTAATTCTCTGCACTCTTTTTTTCTGTCAACGAGTACATAGCATTTTTACTGGGGGAAAAAAAAAAAAAGAAAAAGCTATTTCTCCAAATAGAATATAAACTTATAAAAAGAAACATTTTCTGTTGTATTTAAAACTAACATGTGAACTCCCTAAAACAGACAAGGCAAGAGAGACCCTGTACCTCCCAAAGGCAGCACTACCTGTTGCATTTTTCACAGGAGTGTCTCCCACGGCCTAAAATACCACTGTGAACTTCCATTATTTCTACTGTGAGTTTCCTAAGAGGTTCTGTGCAAGAGGCGCACAGATACCATGCGAGTCTCAATCAACATGTTCTAGACACATGAGGCCAAATTAAAAAGGGTTATTAGCAATGAGAGTTTATACGCAGAAGGATGTCGATCTTTACAGTAATCGCCACAGCCTCATCTCTATGTAATGATATCCAAACAGATAATGCAGGCAGCCTGCGAGACCCTAAGCCTTTTGGGAAGGATATATGATAGTCATACCTCACCAGGAAGTATGGTAAAGCTAATTCTGTTTGTGTATTATGGAGAATTTTAGCCCAATGCGTTACTCATATATATTTCTTTTACAGGTAAAGGTAAATTTCATATTTCACATTCTCATAAACATCCCAAATGTGCATACTGACTCTATCTGGGAAAGCAGAAAGTTATATTTATCAGCATCTTGCCCCCAGCATGACTGACACATTTAAAAGGTATTGTCTTTGAAACATTTAGCCTTCGTAATTGGTCTACATTTTCCATCTCATAGTAAATAGCACAGTACTGTTCTTGGCCAGAAGAGTCAGTGCAAAACAAAGATAAGTAAATGTACAGACCTATGGTTCAACAATTATTTTTCAACAGCTTTGCACGTCTAATCACTAGTCCAGAAAAACATGTATTTCTTCAGTTTCACTGGCATTGCTCCAAATTCATCTAGAAAAGCTGCTTATGTAAAGGACTTAAGTGTACCTGAGTGTGTGAAAATTTTGTTCATTTGCCAGAAGAAAGAGATTTAAAAAAGAAAAAAAAAAAAGCCAGCATATCTCCAGCAGGAAAATCCAGTCATCAGAAAGGAGAGCACCAAAGGAAAAGGCCACTCCTCCTGGCAAGATGGAGTTGTTTTCTTTATATAGTTTCTCTTCACCTTTGAGGCGGTTCAAATGACCTGGCCCACAGTCTTGCACAGCACGCCCTTACTTCAAGTCAGTCACCTGGCCTCCTGGGGAGAAAACTCACTTCACTACTGACTCAAATGACAATGTGACTGCTGGCAAAATTCTGTATTCCAAATTCAAACAGTAATAGAGTTGACTCCATTTTGAGCCAGGATCACAAAACTCAAATTGAGAAACCAGCCAGGTTGGACGCTTGGGTAATGTCCTTTGTGTTTGTTGAAGTCTGCCTAGCAACCACTGGCAATTTCTGAAAGCACGTTCACCCTGGAAAAATAAATAACTGCCAAAATGCCAATGTGGTTCTAATTGCAAACCCTCTTTAAAACTTATCAACAGCTTCTCCACCTTGACCTAAGGTACCACAAATTGTGTGTGTGTTGGGGGGCAGTGGTTGGGGGTGGGGGGTCCCTTTCTGTCCATATAAAGCAAACGCTTTGTTTCAACACACATTCACCCTTTTAGAGTGCAGACACAATACTATCCTATGAACGTCGTTACTAAAAACTGACATTTAAAAGTAACTTTGCCTCTGGCTTAAAATATATATGGGCATATTAAAGCTAGTTTTCAACATATGCTATACTGTCAAAATGATGGAAGGAGAGAACCTGTACACTGTTTTTCACTTAAATTTTTAATCAAGAGGACGTGGTAGAAATATTATCAGATCTCAAATATCTTTACATGGAAGGCTTTTTCTTTTTCCTCCTTAAAAGATTGCCCTTCCTGACAACATTAGACGAATTAAACTTAATTATGTTTTCAAAGCTTAAGAATATTTAAAAAATCAAAGCAAGAAAATACTTGTTCTTATCTAATTTTTCCAATCACTCTCATGTGGCTCTGGACGCACAGCTCTGAGTCTTAAAGGGAGCCAGCTGTGGAATGCCACAAAGCACGCCTGCGACACACAGGGGGCCACAAAGAAACCAGAGGCGCCCAGGTGCAGGGGCGGCCGGGGGGTCTATATCTGTGCTGCATGGGCTAATGTGAAAAAAAGGCTACTCCCTGGACTGTTTTTTAAGATTTGGCTGAAAAGAGCTCAACTGCCCTCTCTTCACAACTTCTCGGTCTCAGGTGGTGGAATCTGTACAAGGCGCACGGGCCAAGTCAGTCAAATTGTCTGAGCCAGTTTCCTTTCCCTGAAGTCAGAATAAAGCTTCTGCCAGGTTTCTGCAAGGATTACAAGATGTCTTCTGCAGCAAGTGCCTCAATACCATGTCTGACACATTATAGGGACTAGGAAAAGCCACGTGTTAGAAAGTGGTGCTATTGCTAGAATTATTAGTAAGGATAAAAACGAATAAGTAAGGGCTTCCCTGGTGGCGCAGTGGGTGAGAGTCCGCCTGCCGATGCAGGGGACGCGGGTTCGAGCCCCGGTCCGGGAAGATTCCACATGCCGCGGAGCGGCTGGGCCCGTGGGCCATGGCCACTGAGCCTGCGCGTCCGGAGCCTGTGCTCTGCAACGGGAGAGGCCACAACAGTGAGAGGCCCACGTACCACAAAAAAAAAAAAAAAAAACGAATAAGTAATAATAAAAGCTCGATCACCACGTTATCTAACTCAGCTGGGAGAAGGAATATTCATCGAGGATTGTCTCACAGCTGTATAGGTCATCCTAGATTTTTATTTTTAATAAATCTATTTATTTATTTTTGGCTGCGTTGGGTCTTCGCGGCTGCGCAGGCTTTCTCTAGTTGCGACGAGCGGGGGCTACTCTTCGTTGCGGTGCTCAAACTTCTCATTGCAGGGACTTCTCTTGTTGTGGAGCATGGGCTCTAGGCACACGGGTTTCAGTAGTTGTGGCACGCAGGCTCCAGTAGTTCTGGCTCCCAGGCTCTAGAGCACAGCCTCAGTAGTTGTGCTGCACGGGCCTAGTTGCTCCATGGCATGTGGGATCTTCCCAGACCAGGGCTCGAACCCGTGTCCCCTGCACTGGCAGGCAGACTCCTAACCACTGTGCCACCAGGGAAGCCCCCATCCTAGATACTTTAAATTCTTTAAATTAACTTTAAATTAACTGCTTTAACTCACAGTAGCACAAAAGCAACTCTATTTCTCCCACACTGAGACGTAACCAGAAATAATCATACAGCAGCTGGGAGTAGTTGCTGTTGACAACACAGTCTACCAGACACATACTGCAGGGTCTCCTTTAGCAAATTCACAAGAGGTCTTCTGAGGTTGAGGCTCCTGTAACCATAAAACCTGTGATCTTCCTGAGCCACTGACACAGTTTTGTTTTTTGTTTTTTTTTGCGGTACGCAGGCCTCTCACCACCACGGCCTCTCCCGTCGCGGAGCACAGGCTCCGGATGCACAGGCCCAGCGGCCACGGCTCACGGGCCCAGCCGCTCCGCGGCATGTGGGATCCTCCCGGACCGGGGCACGAACCCGCGTCCCCTGCATCGGCAGGCGGACTCTCAACCACTGGGCCACCAGGGAAGCCCTGACACAGTTTTAATCTTCTAAAATTTGTGCTTCTTATAACCGGTCAGCTTTTCAGCTTTGGCCATGGAGGAAGCTCCGATTCTGAGGTGTGTTTTGTATACAAACCCTAATGCTCCTCACCTCAGATTATTTCCAAACTCTTATTTTCCCTTCACACTTTGTGAAACAAGGGATAACACAGTGTACCTTAAAGCTTGACCACCGTGCCATTCAGAACTCACCCTGAAAACAGAAGAGTGCTGTGTTCAACGCAGGCCAGCCAAGTTTGCATCTGGAGGTAATGGAAAGGTTTCTCTGATGGACAGATGGTGACAGATGACTACGGAGGAAACCGCTTCAGGAAATATCTGGGAAGCTTGACAAAATCAGATGCAAAGGAAGAAGACAACAAAGAGCTCTGTAATCAAGGGAGGGTGCTTCAAACGCTGGATGCAGCCAAACGCTTCTGGATGCACAAGGATGTCACGTAAGCGAGACTATCACCCCTCCCTCGAAGGCTCACATCCCGATCTGAGATTGGCACCATCACAAAGCCTTGAGAAGACAGGCCAACCACAGGGATTTAAACGCTCCAGTTTTTAAGCTGAGAAATTCAACTCGGCTTTCCTTTAAGTAACCGGTTGGTTGAGAAAGCCAGGCAACACAAAATTCTGTTCAGTGGTATCTAAGAGAGATCTGGTTGACGAGTCCCAAAAGTAAATGTCACCTCGTAGGCATTATGGTCTAAGAATAATACAAGTGAATGGTCCATATTTTCAGGAGCGTAGGTGTTTTTGCTGATTTGTCCAATTAAATCATGGGTCGTGCACTCAACCACACTTTCCTGCAAGACCACGGGCTGCGGAGAGGACAAAGGGCCAGACTGGTGGAACAGAAATGGGGACTGCGCAGCCCAGACTTGAGGGCAAGGTTTTGCAGGTGTTCTCAAATCACCAGGAACTCATTAGAGAAAAAGTTCCACCAAGTTCCAGGAATAACGCCAGCCTAGAACTCCTCTCTCTGACCTCCTCCTCTGCCCTACCAGAGTCACTATTTTCCATCCTGGAACACGACACACACACAGACTTAATAAACATTTCAGGGAAGACGGACTGAGCTCCACACAAGTGCTGTTTCCCACAAGCATCTTTCACAATGCGGAGTAAGAAATAACACAGTAAAGACTGTGAAATGTAGAAACATGTTATAGGGCCAATAAAGAAACAAAATCGCTGATATAGCGTGGATTAAAAATTGAAGTGATCAGATCTGCTGAAGTCTGAGAAACAAGTCTGGAAATTACCTGCTTCCCCATGAAGCACAGGCACACCTGTATGCATACAGCTGCTGTGGTCACCCAGCCACTGTGGAACTGTAACCTACTTGTGTGTATACATGGATATCTACAAATACAGAAGACATTCCAGTTCACTGGTTATTAAAATGCATCAAATAAAAGAGAAAAAAGAAGCCACGATCAGCAGCTGCTGTGCATTTTCGCTCACTCCTGAAGCACAGAGTATCTAGCCCCTCACAAAATGCAAAGAACGCCTTGTGCTTTTTCCTAGGCACCCAGCATCTATCAACTATTTAGTAATTCTAAATGCCGGCTTTAGAGTGACTAGATACTGTTCACTGAAATGTGCAAAGCTGACCTCTAAGAATCCTGGCTGCTCCAGATAAATATGCAGCAAAGCTATTACAACTTCAAATTTTATCTTTCCAGCAAAATATTTCGTTTCTGTGATTCAACATGAAATTTTTTCCCCTATAAACAAGTGACTATCTTAATGTCAAAATACAATTCAGATGGGTTGATTTTTCACAGCAAGAATTTAAGCAGTACAAAAACGTGAATGTACTTAATGCCACTGAACTATACACTTAAACATGGTTAAAAGGATAAATTTTATGGTATATGTATTTTACCACAGTAACAAAAAACAAAGAATCCCTCGAGTGAGGTTTCCTCTGTCTAACCATATTATTAACCACGTGTCCAACTCATTCATCATTAGAAAGTGTAGAAGCTACTGGTTTCCTAAAATACAAGTGATAAGCTTTACTATATTATTAGAACTTAAAATTATAAATGATTCGTCTCTTTAAGACTAATCAAGACTTGACTAGCTCGGGGCATGAAGACACCACCAAACACTTCCTTCCAGCAGTTGTCACCGCTTGAAATTATTCAGCAACAGTGTTCTTCCAGGGAAAGCAAAAGATCAACCTAGATGGCGCCAAATCATCCCTGAACCTCAGGAAGACAAACATCTGCCTTGGAATTTGCAACAAGCCCTAGAAAAATTCCGACATGAAGAAAGGGCACGACAGCAAAACCACAATCCAAGTGTTGCCCTGATTTAAAAGGCAAACAAAACCCCGAGTCTGTCCAACACAGAGTAGATAATGAATAGCAGCCATCACATGATAAAGCTTCCCTAAATCATTTCCTCGGGATCTGACTGTTTAGATTGGCTTAAATCGGTTTTTCTCTCCCTCCCCCTCCCCACCCTTTGGTTGCTCTATAAAAAGAAATTTTTTACTAACTGTCTTGACATCATAGGTAATGGAATAATACATCAAATGAGATGCTTCATTATTCCTGCTGAGGCTTAGCTCTAAGGAATGTAGTACTGTTTTGGAAGAACTGTAAAAGAATTCCAATAAAGACAACTAAAGAAAACACAATCATATCCTTCATGGGTAAGATTTCTTAAATGCGCTAGTGTAAGTGGGAGGGTAAAGAATTGCTTTTGAAAGCTGAAGTAAATACTATAAAAAGCTTTTTGTATATTCCAAGAAAATGATTAAAATTTAGCTGTCCCCTGAAATTACTTCGCTTAAAAAAACTGAGTTCTTTTTTACTTGATATGTTCATCCATTTAATAAGCCTTTCCCCATTTTAGTACTTTGCATGTTTCTTTCATAGACGGATTACAATCAATCATGGTTTTATCTGCTTATTTTCTTGTACTGTGTTTGTATCCTTCAGTAAAATCTGTTTGCTCCATAATGGCAGAACTTACATCTAAATCATTCACCACTGATGCCCAACACAGTACCTGGCACACATTAAAAAACTCGAAAAAAATTTTAATGAGTAAATCATTTCATTCACTCAATCAACAAATACGTATTGAATAACTTTACTCCAGGGCTTCAACAACCTTCTTTAAGATTTAAGCAAATGTCTATAAGCTATGTATGTAAACTTTTTTGGTCTCTGGAATTAAAAACTCACAAAAAGGAGAGACAGGCAGTTTGTAATTTCTTTAGAATCTAATGACTGAAAACACCTTAAAATTTCACATGTAAAGAAGTCACAATTCAGCATTCCTCGGTATGAATCAAGACTAGTTATTACATTTCATGACACTCCTACCTGTTTAAGGTAAACATTTTGGTACAAGTAACAAACAGTAAACAAAATCTGCAGGGAATGCTGTCACTAAACAAAGGTAGGGCATATGCTGTGAACCTACAACAAAAACTAGGCTGTGGATTCAATTCTTTTTCTCACCCAGTCCTTTCTGAGACACTTATATTGCTTAACTTACTATATATTGCCTCAACCAGAAAGGGGAGTACAAAATAATGTTTCCTTATGCTTAATGAGAAATTACCATTTCTGTCCAAAATTCAGTTGACGAGAACTAGTCGTGAGGCTCGGGGCGAATCATAAAGCTTTTTGCACGTGCTCCCGTTTGTCATTACCACATGGTTTCCAAGAAGATGAACCTGGAGTAATTCCATTGGTGGGCTTGCTTACTGAGACTGCTTCAACAACTGAGGACCTTCCTCCTGCCCTATCTTACTGGGGAGTTCAGGAAAATAAAAGCCTTGGCAAATGTAAGAGTGCTACATAAATCTCCCATGACGAACAAATACACTCTATGAGCTGCTGCTTGGACCCTGTGTTGATTTATTGGGAACACTTATAGTATGGGTATGGATCTTACTTCTGTGCACTAAAAAAGCAGAATATCACAGCTTTGGAGACCAGATGTTTCGTCCCTTCCTTAATGAATAAGGACCCAGAGACTTAGAAAAGATATCCAACACTGGGATCATCTCCCTCTTCTTTCTCCTCATCTAATGCTCTTTTCCCAATAACCAGCTGTTAATAAACTGGTACAGTAGCCTTGGGCCTCCTTTCTCATTACGACCATACCACAAAGCCACTGGGGAGGCTGATGTGACACAAGTGACTCTTTGGAAGAAGGAACTTTCAAGTCTGTGAACTCTGGGTGACCACATATTGATGCATACGTGGCAGTGAGACACTGGTTTACATCTCAGAAGCACTGAGACCAAAATGAAGGCATGGGAGTTAGGGGAGAGGAACCTGAGACAGGAAGAGAGCAACGAAGGCAGAAGACAAAGAACTGAAGCTTCTTCCTTTGACTGCAGCTTGAGCGCTTCCAAATACAGACCCACATTTCAAAAAGAATACACATATGCTCGCATTTCCTATTGGATATCTTCTAGTCATTTTTTTCAAATCTCCTTTAAAAAAAAAAAACAACTCCATAATTACTTACCATAAAATGTAATGCTTATTTTCCATAATGTTAAGGAGATGGTTAAGAAAACTCCTAGCTTATAGGCAGTTTTACATAAACCACTTCACTATTGCTGGAATAATGCAAGTGATTCCAAACAAGTCACTATTTTCAGCCCTGATCTCTCTGCTACACTCTACCAAACATCTCCACCTTGGTTTCAAAGTCAACATGCTTCTCCAAAACAGCTCTCCTGCTAGATGGTACTATGTCTGTCCTTTTCGTATTTGAAACTTTGAAGTCATCCTTAATTCTTTCATGTTCTTCTTCTCCACACCACTAGATGCTAGCAAGACTCTTCATTCTCATTTCCTTATTCCACCCTTTTATCATCCTGTCTCATATCCGCCCGAAGTTCCCGGTCTTCTTCACCTTACAGGTCCTACGTAAGTGACTCCCCCCAGCCCTCACAGCACAGGCCCACCATGCCTGTACCAATTTAACTGTCAGTTACAATATCCAAACCTATCCTGATCCCCAAATAAATACCTCCACTTACAATCAGCAACCAAGAGAATCACTGTCTTATCAGGTCCCTGCAGAGGCCTAACAGTGTCCCACATTCAATATTCAATAAATCTTTCAAAACAATCATGATGCATGGCTCCCACTACCCCTACCAAGAGGCCAACAGGCTATAGAAAAAGGAGTTCATGAGTGGTCTTCAAAGGACTCTCACGGCTCAGAGCCAAGAGCCACGAAGCCACAAGCTGCAAGCAGAGCAGCCATGAGGAGGGAAGACAATGCACATCTGAACCAAAATGGCAAATTCTTGTGGCTGAGACATGAAACGTTCCTTGCACCCAGAGAGAACTGGCAGCCCCTGAATCAAAAAGTTGCTTGGATTTTCTTTTTATCCTCTTCTGCCAAGCAGAACAGAAATATTTTTTCATCCAAAATGAAACTTCGATTTGCCCTGATTCTTTTTTTTTCTTTTTAATTTTTGGGTGTGCTGGGTCTTCGTTTCTATGCGAGGGCTTTCTCTAGTTGCGGCGAGCGGGGGCCACTCTTCATTGCGGTGCGCGGGCCTCTCACTGTCTCGGCCTTTCTTGTTGCAGAGCACAGGCTCCAGACGCGCAGGCTCAGTAGTTGTGGCTCACGGGCCTAGTTGCTCCGCGGCACGTGGGATCTTCCCGGACCAGGGCACGAACCCGTGTCCCCTGACTCGGCAGGCGGACTCTCAACCACTGCGCCACCAGGGAAGCCCTGATGATTCTTTATTGGTAGCAAACCTGACCCAGCCACAGACCATCATTCCCTGACAATTCTCCATCCCATAACAAAGGAGGACTAGGATTTCTAATAGTGCAAACTATTCCATTGCATGAGCACTTAACACCATCAACATCACCTCAAGAAAAAGGAAGTCACTAAGGAAGAAAGTATTTTTACTGTCAAATACCAAGAAAATTTAACAGAGTTCAATAAAAAAACAAACCAACAAATGGGATCTTTTCTCAACGTAAGAATCCAGAAAGTAGTATCCCCAAACAAAAGTTACTATCACTCAATTCTAAACTGAAAAGACTTACCAACGATATTATAGATGTGTGTGTGGTTTTTGCCCCAAGCAATTAAAGACATGAGGTCCCATCCCAGGAATTCCCTGGTGGTCCAGTGGTTAGGACTCCTTGATTTCACTGCCATGGGCCCAGGTTCAATCCCTGGTCAGGGAACTAAGATCCAACAAGCTGTGGCATGGCCAAAAAAATAACAATAATAAAAACAAGGGGTCCCATCCTAAAACAATAAAGCCCTGCAGGCTTCCCTCAACCTCAGAGATGCAAGCACTGACATGGAAGGGTCTCAGAAGAATCCCATCATCTCTCACATTTGCTCAAAGCTTTTCAATTTCAACCAATTTGAAATCGCTCATATTCAGCTGATCTTAACACTAATTCTACGAGGAGCTGTCTCCATTTTTAACTGAGTACTCGTCTCAACAACCAAATGACTTGCATAAGATTTCATCGTTGGTGACTGCACTGGGACTTGAACTCAGATCTCATGGTACCTAGTTTAGTGTTCTTCATAATATTGACATCTCTTATTTGTTTCCTGCACTGATTGATTCAGAATGAGGGCATAGCATCAGGAAAGGGAGGAAGGGATAAGCAGGAGATGGTATAAGGAATGCACACTGTAATCACCTCTGGGACATCCAAGGTTTAAAAACCCAGCTTCCTAAACACCATCTCAAACAAGTGTTCCCTAAGAACCTCCAAAGCATCAAAATTTTGCGGTAGGCTGGAAGAGTGATGAACAAGACAGCACTTTCTCTCATTACTTTGATCTGTATTAAGTAATGATATTTACTGTTTTGCCATTAACAAGAAAGAAGGCCATGAGATTTTAATTTTTCTTGAAAGAGCACATGGATTTTTTAAAAGATACAAACTGTCAGTGCAGTGAAAAGAAGAGTGACTTGGGTTTCCTCTCCAGCTTCAACAATTAGAAAGTTATATGACTTGGACAAACAGCTTAAATTCTCTAGGTCTTTCTTCATTTCTATGCTAAACTAGAAAATCTCTTAAGGTCCCTTTCAGTCCTACAATAACATGATTCTAAGAAGTTACTTAGCCCCAACCATGCACAGAGACCAATGGGTTAGACCCCAAAATACTTGACTCTCTCAATTCAGAAGTCAGAAACTAGTTGGACTATTAGTATATCAACTCCAAAGAACAGAACAACAATACAAGAAAATTAACTTTTTAATAAAATCCAAAGTGATGCAGATGTGTAACGTATAAAGAAATGAAAACTGTCCATGGAGGCTGGGCCAGCCCGGAACGTGCCACAGAATGGTGGGACTTTTAGCTATACAACTGGAAAGGGTCAGAGATCAAGGTGAGAAAAAGACTTTCTAGGTGGGTAGATATTTTTATCTCCAGCCACAAAAGTCAGGAATGATCATGGCTTGGGGATCCCACTGGTTGATACCAGGGGAGTTGGTTTAAGGAACACTGGGAGACAAAGGTCAATAAGCAGGAAGGAACCAGACTGTAATGAACGTTCAATGCCAAAGCTTAAAGACATTTAAGCTTTATCTGGGAGGCAATGGAAAGATGTTAAAAAATTCTGAGCACGGTTATCAAATGATAACAGTTGTGTTTTAGCAAAGAATCATGTACTCCGCAATGATTTACACTCTTCCCCCTATCATGAGGCTGAGGAAATACACTTTTTAAGAAAGTCTCCGTTGTATAAGTGCATCACGTCCAGCCCTAACACAAATCTTGGTCAGTGGAAAAAAGGAATTTCTAAATAATTCACTGATTGTTTAATTCTATAGACTCTCTTGTCACTAAAAGGAAAAAAAATGATCAAATAGTTTTATGAAGTGCTGCATAATATATATTCCTCTAACAAATTCACAAAATGCAAATAACTAACACATTAGTGGCTGCAAGCAGTTCTGAAGGAAAGAGGCTTTTTTAACTGTATATAACAGCATTCCTCAAACTTACCTAATCATGGAACTTTTAAAAGTACAGTATTTATTAACATAATACAGAACTAGTGTTCCACAGTATATCCTTTTGGAAATTGTACCATGGAACACTTAGTCCTAAGAGAATGAAACTCAACAGAAAGTGAAATCCGTTCATAATTGACACAAACGCACGCAAAATACATACAATTCCTTCCTTTTAATCAGCATTAGAGACCAACACAAATTTAGAATTTCTCTCTGCACTTGCCCACATGCTGTATCAGTGGTTCCAAACCTTGGCTGCATATTTAAGTCACTTGGGCAGTTTAAAAAATAATAATAATGCTCAAGCTTTACTTCTAGAACAATTAAATCAGAATCTCTAGTTTGGACATCAATAGCTTTTCAAAGATCCACAGGCAAACCTACACCAATGAGGGTTAAGGATACTGCTGCAGATTAAGAATTTACTAATTCTAAAATGGTTCATGGTAGAGTTAGGGAAAGGGGAAAGGGAACATGAATTCCACTTCTTTCAGTTAGAAAACCTTGCCCTGAAAAAATGAGACTTGGCTATATTTATTCTGCATACAATACTGGATCTCGAATATTCTTGGCCTTCTCTGTACGTGTTCAATCATTGTATAATGGTGGTTTAAGGCTAACACTAGAACATGCTAAATGGTTGATAGCCAACAATTTCTTTAAGAGAGGCTTTAATTTTGAACAAATAGAACCAAATTTTCTATTATTTGCCAAATTGGAATCATTGGTCTCAGAAGTTTTAGTCTGATTCCCATAAAACACAGCCAGGAGTAAACTGCTAAGCCAAAATTTTCAACTGTCCTCCTGGAAAATACATTTTTAAAAAACTGCCTATCATAGAAGGTTTGGGACTTAGTCAAACGATCCTATTTATTTTATAGCCATCATTCCAAACTTGGAAGTTTTATCGTCCAAAATGCAATGAAGGTATCACAACAGTTGAAAACTCATGTTTCAAAGCATAGTTAAAAGTTAATCTTCCTGGGAATGCATTTTTCCTCCAAGAAAGTAGAGGGAAGAAAAAAGTAATAATACATCCCTAAAGCCAGCACTTAACAAAGAAGTCAAAAGCTGCAAAACAAGCTATAACACAAAATGTTTGGTTACCCTGGCTATCGTCTTTAATTCTCATCATCTTTCAGTAGACAATGAATACAAACAGTATGATCTCCTAAATTTAATCTGGATTTCCAAACCTTCTATTCATCCTCTCAACCGTCCACTTGACTCTGAGTAATTAGCTCAGAAAAAGATGATATAATGATATATATCACTTTTAACTCATTTGTTTTCTAGGCCACAGGACAGAAAAACATTCTCCACTGTCTCTTATTTTGCCTTTGCAAAGGCACTCAGGGTGTTCTTTCCGTGAGGAATGCCTTTCCATCTGGCCTCCATTAAGACATTTAGGTCACTTTATCACAGGTCTAGAAGACATCTTAACCTAATCTCAACCCTGCTCTCTGCTCAGAAACTCTTCCACAAAGCCTGACATAATCTTACCCAACATACTAATCATGTGTTACCTTTCCCTCAAATTCCTGCTCCAACATTTTCTCCTGAGGGCAGCGTTTCTTGATGCCTCACAGGAGAACAAATCACTCCTTCTGTTTCCTCTGTTACATGCTCTCGCCACCCTGGGTGGCACTTCCGTGCCACTTCTCCTTTAGAGTGTGACCGCTTTGAGGACAGGGACCAGATGTCGCCCGTTTCCCCTCCACGATCCTGCACCTGCACCGTGTATAGCTCACAGGGAGGGTGGTAAGTGTCTCATGAATGGCCTCCTTGGCATCTCTGTAAAGCCTGTGTACTTCATCATTCATTCTAACCCTTTCTTATAAACTTCTTTCTCCTTCTGCTTGAAAGCTCTTTGAAGGTAGAAATTATTTCTTCTTTAGTATTCCCATGAAACTAGAAGACAGAGTTTCCAGATTGACAGAGCATGAGGTAGCACGCCACATTTTCTTTTTATTCATTTATTTTTTTGGCTGCGTTGGGTCTTCGTTGCTGTGCGCATGCTTTTCTCTAGTTGCGACGAGCGGGGGCTACTCTTCGTTGTGGTGCACAGGCTTCTCATTGTGGTGGCTTCTCTTGTTGCGGAGCATGGGCTCTAGGCATGCAGGCTTCAGTAGTTGTGGCACGCAGGCTCAATAGTTGTGGCTCGCGGGCTTAGTTGCTCCACGGCATGTGGGACCTTCCTGGACCAGGGCTCGAACCCGTGTCCCCTGCATTGGCAGGCGGATTCTTAACCACTGCGCCACCAGGGAAGTCCTAGCACACCATATTTTCAATGTGTGAGAGGGATGCTAAAGTGAAGTGGTACTCACAAATGAGAAGAAACACCACATCCATGTTCCAAATAAATGCTAAAATATACTATTTCTTCAATTTTGTTAATAACTCCCTCTCAACATACTGGCTGAAACCAGGAAATATTTAGGCTCTCCCAACCTACCAACCTAAGGACCATGCCACAGAGTTTCTCAAACAGCATCTCCTATTGACTTACACATGGATTTGGACAATTGTCTTGGAAAATCCCATAAACAAATATAACAGGAAGAAGTTCTATTTAAGAAAACAACTCCAAGCTAACTGAGTTTAAAGTTTTCTTATTCACATGGGATTAAGGTTTCTTGGCAGCTCCAAAGTAAACAGCCACATGGGAATTGAAGCTGGGTTTTTGTTTTTGTTTTTCTCTCTCTCTCTCTCTCAAAAAAGTAATTGATGGAAAACTCAAGAAAGAAAACTGAGAAGGAAACACAGAAGCCTCTATATTTGCCTGTGGTTGGTTTCATCTCTGGCTAAATTCCTTCATTCCCAATCGTCATCACTTTAACTATTAAGAAGCAGAAAATTTGAATGACTGAATGATAATCTAGAATGACAAGAGTACTAACGGTAATAAATGCTAAGGAAGGAAAGACATACTTATACACTTATCCTAAATCATTTTGATTTCACCAAGGGGGGGAAAAACGGTAATGAAATCTATTTTTTTACCTCTTAAAGTGACAAAAGGCAGCTCCTTTCAAGAAGGAACTTGCCTCCAAAGAAATAAAAACCTGCAAAAGAACTAGTTTGGGACAATCCACAACTGCTAAACATACAAAATAAGAGAGTAACATTCAGGATATTTAATAATTTAATTCAAGGATCATGTTACTTAAAGAGGCAAAGAGTAACAAAGTGTTCTCTCTAACCACTACTAAGAAAAACAGAAAATGTTGTATGCTGTACTAACCCCTCCTCACGTTGGCTGACTACAAACTTCCCACAAAAAGCATAACACTGACTAAAACAATATATTAGTGCCAATGTGCAAGGAGAAGGAGGAAATCCTAAAACGTACAATAAAAGCCCACAGCTAAATCTTTTTGGAAAATAAGGCCAGCACAAGCTTTTTCCACTGAAGATATTAACAGCAATTATGACCTTATGATTCCTTGAATAATGCTGGCAACTGACGAGCAAAAAGAAACACACCCTGAATAAGAATACTATTCATACACACACACACACACAACATATATATATGTATATATACAAACACACATATATATACACACATATATATGAATTTTATTCAGAAAGAGTGTTAATCATATACTGGTATGGTATATTTTCATGTTTTACAATACACTGTGGTATATGTTGCAAAACATGAAAATATACTATACCAGTATATGATGAACATTCTCTCTGAATAGAACTCATATATATATATATATATATATATATATATATATATGCTGCTGTATATATATTTTATATATTTTAATGACCCGTTTGGGGAGAATGTCTTACGTATAATATATATTTTAATGACCCGTTTGGGGAGAATGTCTTACGTCTTATCTAGGGAGCACTGCTCCTTTAACGATATAACTTAATTTGAGATACTCATCGAGGGGTTAAACTATACTGCACACAGACACCAAAGTTTCTCAAGCATATCAAGAGAAGGGAAGAAGTTTGCAAAAGCACCTACTGAGCCAAACTTGAGAAGCGCCACAAACTGTTCCAGCTCCCCCAAGAGGCATTGCTCACTTCTGGCATATCTGCTTCCCTATCGCTCGCTCTCTCACGCGCTCTCGCGCGCTCTCTCGCTCTCTCGCGCTCTCGTTCTCTCGCTCGCTCTCGCTCTCTTTTTTTTTTTTTTTTTGGTTGTGGTTGTTGTTCCATGTTCCCTTCTGTGGATGGGTTTCTTCTGCTGACTCACAGCTGCTTCTCCCTGTGACCCCAGCATTTTCCCGTGGCCCACACGGTCACCCCTGGCTTCTCCCCGACCCCACCCGACACCACGACCTTTCCCTCCGCGTCCCTACTACCACTCTAGGTCTTAGTTTCCCCAATTGTTAGAGACAAGTCTCGATCAGTGAGTTTTCAGAGCCAGTCACACAGGTCGTGGCCAGTGTCTACAGAAGGTTCCTCATTGGGCCTGGTGCCACATCTAGGCCTGTCAGCTGTGGCTGGAAGAGCAGGGAAACAGGTGATGCAAAACACACCTGGCTCCTCTCCTTTTTTCATGGGAGGGTATGTGGAAAGGCAGGCATATAATAACATAAATGACAAAGTCCATAAGTTTAAAGGTGTTATTCAGAGACATAAGGTAAGAGTTGAATTAGCCAAAGTACAAATTCTAAAGCAATCTGTTTTGTCTAAATAAAATGAAAAATTTTAAACACCATCAAGCAAAAGGCTGTTCTTTAAAAAACAGCAAGAGTTCCTAAATTGAAGAAAGTATTGATTCATGAGATGACAATAAGTCGCTATTATAACTCTCCTGGAAAAAATAAAATAGTGAAATATCAGACCAACCAATCTTAATATGATTTGGAAATGTGTTTAAACAAAATATAAAGGACTACAAAATCCATACCATTTATTTTACTGTACTAATTTGCTTCAGCCCTTTGGCTGTCCCTCTAATGCACCACAATGACTCTAATTCAGAGTCCTACTCAGCAAAACTTACAGCTTTAGACAGAACTTTTCTCACTATAGGAGCACAGTCCACCCAAGAGGGCATGATAATCAGCGATTTACAGAAAATGATTTATATTTTATGAACAACAGTCAAAGTCAGAAAAGCACTCTGCAGGTCCTGGCTGCCACCAACTAGGTCTCTGACCCTGAAAAAAAAAAAAAAATCAATCCAAGACTATTCAGATCCTTGTCTAGAAGAAAAGGACATCACCACCACACCCAATTTTTACATGTACTAATTCTTCTGTAAACCCATTTTAAGGCAGTAAAGCTTAAAGCTCTTTACTAAATGTCACAGCATTCACTGGAGTCACACTAAAAGTCACTGCACTGGCCCCATCATTTTATTACGGGCTGTCAGGCTGTGGTTGAGTCCTTTTCCCAGGTAACCTTGTGAAGTCCATAATGAAGAAAGAAAATCACGCAGGAGTTCTGACTACACAGTCCCAGAACCAGGTGAACTCTTTCAAAGGGATGCTTCCCACACTTTCATGTTCTGGCCACCTTCACTGCCACATGGTCTCCAGGCCAAATGTCAGGTCGAGTTTAGAGTGACAGAGCCTGTGAGCTATCTGTAAGTGGGCTTGAACCTGCCAGTCAGGATTCTAACATCCTTAATGTATATTATACACCTAGTAATGACAGTTGGAGCCAAACATTCCTCTTCAGTTGGATGAAGAATGGCCAAAAAAAAAAAAGCCAATTCTTCACATCTGTGACCAACTGACAGTGCCTGAAAATTATAGAATCTTTAGCTGCTTCTGGATCACATCCCTATCATGGATATCATGGTCTCACTACAGCCGTACTTGTCAGGCTATACCCAAACTACGGTACCCAGATATTGTTGCCACCTGTAAAATCTTGCTCCTGAAAGTGAATAGAATGGTAAGGGATCTGAAAATTGAGTTATATGATAAATAAAATCTAAATATCTTTAGTCTGAAGAAAAGAAGACATACAGATTTTATAAAAAAAAAATCTTCAAAAAATTTTTTATACCTCCAAATGGCAAAACAAGAAGATCACATGGATGAAAGGAAAGGGGGAAATTTTCTGAAAATCAGCACTGACTAAAAATGCTCTGCCTTGTATATACATCTGAGACCTGTACTGTCTTTATACCTGTTGTAGAAGATACAGAAGGAACTTCCGTACGTCATGGGTGGCAGAAACAAATGACCTTTTACACTTCTTTCAACAAAATACTTTATGTTCTACAAATTGGCAATAATTTATGCATTCATGGGCAACCTCAACCTACTTTAGCCATTACGGTCTGTTTCTCTCCATGAGGTGGTGGTGATGATTAATCTTGGTTTTAAAAATAATAGGGGTTCACTGCATAATAAGTATAGAGAAAGAATACAAATCAACCATAATCTCATCACTGAGACAGACACTTAACATTCTGGAATAATTTCTGCCCTAGTAATGTTTACATAATTTTTTAAGGCCTACATAGTAATCCAATCATAAACTCAATGTGATTTTCCACATGATCCAATGGTTTGAGTTTGGGTTCAAGAGACATTTAAACCAGTAATGACTAAACTTTCATAGGGTATTCATTTAAATTAACTATTATTATTCACTTTAAAAAATCATAATAGCAATTAGGGTATATTCACTGCCATCAAACACACAGTTCAAAGGAACCCCAATGACATCCCCTACCTCCATGGAGGCAGAAAGAGGAATAAAACAACAAATGTGGTTTTCATAAAGCAGTTGTGTGAAATGACTGCCGAAAGAAAAGCCAAGTACCTGATATGATGACAGAACTCAACAGGTGACTGTACAACATGCTCGAGAATACGGGCTTGACACCCATATTCAAGTCAACACAAAGACGGAACTTAGAAAAGAAAAAGAGAGAATGAGCAAATCACTTAAGACAGTCTTTTCCTTAATCTTTTCTCACTAACGCTTATCTGCTCGACTCTGATGGAAGACACAGAACAAATCAGAAGATATAAAAACAGGACAGATTCTTACCCTTAACAACTTTCTGAAAGATAACCATATGAGAAAAGAATCTAAAAAAGAGCAGATGTATCTGTATACATCTGTATAACTGATTCACTTTGCTGCACAGTAGAAACTAACACAACACTGTAAATCAACTATACTCCAATAAAAATTAATTTTTAGGGCTTCCCTGGTGGCGCAGTGGTTGAGAGTCCGCCTGCTGATGCGGGGGACACGGGTTCGTGCCCCGGTCCGGGAAGATCCCACATGCCACGGAGCGGGCTGGGCCCGTGAGCCATGGCCCCTGAGCCTGCGCGTCCGGAGCCTGTGCTCCGCAACGGGAGAGGCCACAACAGTGAGAGGCCCGCGTACCGCAAAAAATAAAATAATAATTTTTAAAAATAAATATAATTAAGAGATGACCAGAATAACCTGTTTGGGGTGTTGTCCATTTTTTCTAAGTCTTGTACGTGCCAGTTACCCCTATTTAGCCAGTTGTAGGAGAAAACAGCGATCACAGACTCTCTCAATGAAACTTATGCTCAAGTCCATAACACTGTCATCAGAAATAAGAACTCAGGGTCCCTGAATGTTGGCTTTAAGGCCTAACTGTCCATTCGTGATGACATCCAGGGGTGACAACATTTAAGTCTGGAGTCAAAATCAACACTCATTCTGCAGCCTCCTCAGCCCATCTTCAGAACTGTGACATCAAATACTCTTCACTGTATATACAAGTCCTTTGGGAATGTCTGAATTGTGAACCACGTGAATATATTACCTACTGAAACACATACTGAGATTAAAACCTTAAATATCCTAATTTCATTCAAATCAAATTTGATTTTAAATGTTTAAGCATAAAGACTCAGTGCTAGAGAAAGTATATCATGGGCTATAATGAAGTGAATTCACTTTTAAATAATTAAATCAAAACTTATTTCTATGACCAGAGGACTATGATCCATTCAACCTATACAAAATCATGGTCAGTGGAGGAAGTAGAAGCAATTATACTTAGAGATTTCTGCCTCCCGCCTCCAATAAAAAGATTCAAGTGGTCCCCATCTAAGACCAACTAATGCACTCATTTTGAGGTACAAAGGGAGACAGATATTCCTCCAAGCAATTTACCCCAGAAGACAACACTTGCTACCTTCCAGTCTCAAAAGGACAAAAGAAATCTATTTGCCTAACAAGATGAGCTTGAGGGTAATAAAAATATACCACATAAACCATCAAACAGTTTCTTATTTATATTAGTCTTAGTGATAAGCCCTTCTGAAAAACCAGTTTAAAGGTCACTTTTCTAAACTGAAATATTTTAAGGGTATAAAATATCCCTACTTTAAAATATGGGATGTGTACTTTGTGGTGAAACGATGCATATAACCCAATGTAATGGAAAACTTGGCTTTCATCAATTATGATGCTGAATGGATTTTCCCTTCTTCAGCCATTGGGATTCGAGATTCCTGAAGCATTTTGCTTTGATGAATCACATTTGTAATACAATCACTTTACTCATCCCCACCTAATACACTGTAACACATTTTCCCCTCCAAGATCTCGCCATAGTCATTTCACAAGAGAAATTAAAAAAGTAGTCATTTCACAAGAGAAAGAGAAAAAGAAGTGATTAAAGGAAACAGGACAGACAGTGAGTAAGCCATGAACAACTGGCCAAAGAACTGTAAAACTCCTGGCAGATCATTTCCATGTGTTTCAGTTAAGGTTCCATGAGAAGTGGACAAAGAACTAGAGAGAACAGCAATAGTTGTATCCATTCCCTCCTTTTGTAAATATAGTTAGAGCCAAAGAATAAAAAGTACAATTACTGGAGAACTTGCAAATTTCAACATAGAAAAACATTTGGGATGTATCCAATAAAAAGAGTCTAATTTGTAATCTCATCAGCCAATCAGAGAATATTAAAAAGCACTTTACATTGTTAATATACATAGAAAAAAGGACTAAGGGTGTATAAATTGTAGTTCTCCTTCAAAGGTAGGATGACTAAGTAGATTTTTTTTCTTTCTTGCATGTTAATTGTGTATTTGTTATAGACAACTTAAAAATGACTTGCTATAAGGAAAGAAAACGATTTAGTACAAATGACTAGGAAGTTAAAATCCATAGATCAAATTGAGTATCAAAACATGATAACAATTCTACCAAATTTTTCTAATTATAGTAAATGTTCTACAAACTTTATTTCCTCCATTAAAAGTTATTAGTAGTTGAATTGTGTCCCCCAGAATTCGTACGTTGAAATCCTAACCACCAGTACCTCAAATGCGACCTTATTTGGAAACGGGGTCACTGCAGATGTAATTAGAGACATGAAATCATTAGAGTGAGCCCTAATCCAATAGGACTGGTGTCCTTATAAAAAGAGGATGTTTGGACACAGCAAGACACACACAAGGAGAACGCCATGTGAAGAAGGCAGAGACGGGGACGATGCTTCTACAAGCCACGAATACCAAAGACAGCAAGCAAACCTCCAGGAGCCAGGAGAGGGGCGTGGACCAGATTCTCTCTCGCAGCCCTAGGAAAGAACCAACCCTGTCCACACCTTGATCCTGGACTTCCAGCCTCCAGAAAGGTGAGACAACCCATTTTTTAGTGTGGAAGCCACTCAATTTGTGGTACAAATTTTTAGAGCAGCCCCAAAAGATAATACAAAACGTTTCAAAGGCTTAACACACAGAGATATTACCCTCCGACCACATTCATTTTTCTTTAATCTGTCTTTTGATAAAGAGCGCTTGCAAAATCAGTATTTCCTCCAGATGCTCCTCCTCCCACCCCTATGACTGCAGTTACATAAGGCCTCATCATACAGGAGTTTTCTCCAGGAGAACGTGAGAACAACTGACACATGCCAGACCCAGACCTGACCTGCCTTAAGACCACGGCACACTTCCTCCTTCTCACCAGCTCCCATCTGGCCATGGTGATGACCCAGTTTTAACCATACAGATGAGATTGTGCCTTAGGGAACAGCAGGTCTCTGTCTTAGAAGGAATCTGGGTCTCTCACTGACAGCATGGGACAATGCCACCCACCAAGCGGGAATATTCTCCTTAGAATGTTACATGAAAGTAAAATAAAGAACTGCTCTTTTTTTTTCCTTTTTGTTATTGTTTCATTAAAAATTTTACGAAAGATGTACACACTTACTTAAAAATTGTACTATGTGGAAAGGACAAAATAAAAAGGTGTGATCTCTGTTGATGGTTTTATCTATCTGAAATGTGTACCATTTCAGACCTAAATTTTATCTTGTTTTTATATGTATTTTGCAAAACAGAAATCATACTATTTACATGTTTGCTTTTTGATTCAGCAATACATTGCAAGTATCTTTCTGTGTCAATGGGTAAAGATTTACTTAGTTTTTTTTAAACAATGCATATAATTTCATGATGTGAATACACCAAAATTTATTCAACCATTCCCCTATTTTCAAATTTTTAAGATGCTTCTAATTGTAAAGAACTGTTCTTTAAGGCACGATATTGTTGGCATTATCGGCTGTAACAGGTTAGTCTTTTACCCTAATAGAATATCAGTGGAAATAAAACATTTTAAACACATACAGTAAAACAGTATACAGAAAACCAGGGAGATCTCTGAAACAAACAATAAGTGTGACACCTGGGAGAAGTCTAAGCGTACAGTAAACTGAACAACTGCAAATCATAGCTCCAAATTTGAGACAATACATTTGATGATCCCAGTAGTGATTTTACATATATTTTGATGGTCCAAAAAAACCAAAGTAACATATACAAGTCTCATCCTCCTCTTCCAATCCTCTCCTTAGGGAGAGGCAGTATGAATCCGGGAGGTGTCCTTCCAGACTTAGATATTTTTAAAGTCAGGATAGTCAAATTTTAAACTCAGCTCAAAGAGAGATCCTGATTTTGGTTTGTGATACACACTCCAGAGTAAAAAACCAAAATATATTCTAATAATAAGCATATAGAACCTTCATATTTGCATTTCCCTGGGAGAAGAAAAGCATTTTTTCGAACATGCCAATGACCAGCAATGTGGTTTATTTTCTGTTCCCAAATGTTTCCCCAAATGCCATTAATTTTAATGGAAGATGTGTGACTAGAAGAAAGTTCCTGGAGGAGAATTCAATACTTCTCCGCTCCTTCATTCTACTGGAGACAGACCATAATGTCTACTTCTGTCTGGTCAAAACACTGAAAATTACTTTTCTGAAATTTGGGATGCTTGCCTCTTAGGAAGCTGCAGGGTTTTTTCCAGGGTAAGTATCCAAATCTTATATTGACACTTGTCAATCAGGAAGATACTTTATTGAACAAAAGAAGAAAATGAGGAGATTAAAAAGTACTCCATTTAGTCAGAGACTTCATTAACCTGTGACCAAGAATGTAATCTATGATTCCAACTCACAGTTTGTGGGATGCACACATGTTCCTGGATTCAAACATGTGTTTCCATTTAAACTGCTGGAATGTATATATGGCTCTGCAAAGAGTGATAAATATTAGCAAATCTTCTAAGAATGAAGGTCCTTTATGACCACATACACTGTGTTTCGATTCAGGTTTTAAAATGTCTGAGTCACACAAAGCTGAACAGACTGCTTTTTACATCTCTTTGCAAGTTAAAGAAGAACTCAGAAACAGAAAAAAAAGAAACAAAAATCCTTCCATAGATTGCATCTATTTGTGCCACCACAGCCAACCCAAGGCAAATCTGCAATTTCTGCTGTTTGTCTTCTCTTTTCTTCCCCTTGTGGCAAGCCTGCCCCAGCTAAAAGCAGAGTATTCTGAATTGCCCAAGTATCGAGTACAAGTGGGACATGAACCAACGTCAGACAATGCCAAGGAAGGCGGATTCAGACATAGTACATAAACTTCATCAGCATGAGCCTAAAGAGCAGGGGTGGAAAACTGTGGTCTGGTACATTCTATTTGGCCAGCACAGCACTTTTAAATTTTTAAAATTTAAATCCCTTTAAGAAAGGCCGCCCAAACAAAGAAGGTACCTCATCACATAGGATAGTACACCTCACCATGCACTATGAACTCTCCGATGTCATATGCCAGCCAAATGTTTGAAGTATGAATGCTGCGTGAATTCTTCTACATCTGAGCCTTTTTCCATTCTGTTTCTTCACCTAGAATGCCCTTCCCACCCACCCAAGCCTACCTCCACTTGGCTAATTTCTCCTCTTCTAAAGACCTCAACAAGGCCTTTTGAATCTCCTCAAGTCCCAGTCGAGTGCTTAATCCTGTACGGCCCAGACTTTCCTGCTATTTACGCGGCTTTATCATCCAACACCAGACTAAGTCCTTCAGGGCAGGACTACGCCTTGCTCATTTTGGTCTTTCCAGTGCGTTGCACAACACAGCAGGTGGTAAACAAGTATTTTCAGAATGAAGAAATGGCAATGCCAGTACCAGCTCTGAAAATATTCGCTTTCAATATCCTTGGAAGAGAATGCAGATGAATGATGAAGTTGACCAAAAAAAAAAAAAAAAAAAAAATGCAGATCACACAGAAGGCAAGAGAAAGAGGAGGACTGTAAAAGCCACATCCGGTCACACAGGTGTTCTCCAAAAGTTTGATGACCCTCTACAGTGATATTTAACCTCATCTGTAGTTGCTGCTGTATTTCACTCTGGGACAAACTGTGTTATTTCTTCCTACACACATGCCTTCTGGAAACCAACAACAAACACACAAATAAATTCAACTGAACGAAAGAAAGAAGAAGGGGGACTCGAGTCAATTTCTTTGAAAAGACAGACATCTTCCCTTACATAAAACACTTATTTTCAAATAGAGCTAACCAGAATTCATCAACTGCTCTCCACACTATCTCAAATCATTTTCCATCAGTTCCTATTTCCCTCTATGACTGGCCAGGCTGGCTTCACTGAAGGTCAGAACTTACGGAGGGCAGCCGGGGACAGAATGGACTTGGTTACCAGTTGTGAGCAAGCGGTCTAAATGGTACATCTTTTGTCAATTTTATTACCTCGCCCATGGTCAGGCTTACCAGAAATGAAGAAGCTGTGAGGGACTCCTTCTCTCCAGCCCCCTAGGTCAGGTATGTGTTTGGGGAAGGAGGAAACAGGCGGTAAAGAAGATAATCTGGGCAGCAGATCTGGCAGCCCTCACTGCCTCCTTGCCTCCAAGGGAAAACTTCATTAAATTTGCCTAGAAGGAGCCGCCTTTGAATGGTTACGTCCCAAACAGCCTACCACCCTTCCCTTGCCCCAAGCATCTCCAGCTATCTTATCAAAACCTACTCTCCTTCCTATGGAAGGGGCGCTTTCAGGGGCTTCTAGTGTAGCTGCTGAGACAGGTACATTTCTCCTTAACTATTGCCAAGGCAGGAGTAAAAAGTGACTTACCTTCTGAAAAAAGTCTTCCCCACTTTTGCCTTTTCCTTCAGCAGCAGCTGTAAATAAAAATGTATACATTTAAAATAGTTTCATTTTTCAATCTATGTATTCAAAAAACTCTCGAGTATCACGTATGAGAACATAAGGGTAAACAAGGTACCAGCCTTGCTCCCCCAAAGCTCAGTGCCTGTCGGCAGGCCTCATCTGTAATGCAAAATGGATACAGAACAAAATACTAATCCATCAATCAGACATCTTTAGATAACTTCACATTCCATTTTCTTGTCTGAAAGCCTCACAAGTCTCTATTTTCACACATAGATGAAAGTAATCTTGTTTTCTCATAGTCAAGGAACTACATACATGAACAAATGCAACTACCAGCAGAATCAGCTATAGTGCTGTGAGCACCTCCTGTCTGTAATCAGTCCCAGGTGTGAGGTTGCCTTTTCAAGTGATGGCTCATCTGACAAGGCCTACTCAGAGCAATTTCAGTTTTATGCTTTGCAATGACTGTATAATCTACTTGGATTTCAGCTGGCATCACACACTACACTTTAACTCACTTCTTTATTCACATTTACAAAGAGAGAGACAAAACAACAAAGGAGTTAAAAAGTCATGGTGAAGGTCCCAGATGACAAAATTTCACCTGAGATTAATGTGAAGGTCATTGCATTTGAACAATCGTTTTCATATCTGAATGGTAGCCTATAAATAAAGGACAAGCCCAGTTCTTTACGTGCAAAAGTTTTACGGTTCTGTGAACATTTTCTTTTTAATCTGTGGAGAGACAGGAACAAAGAGCTAAGGGTATCTTGCTTGCAAAAGCATCAAATTGCACCTTTCAGAAGGCAAACACCAGGTCTCAGATTCAGGCACAGGGTGGAAGAGTTCCCTCCCTGCCCGGGACAGAGAAACAAGCAGGATCAAGAACTTCTGGAAAATGAAACCCGGAAGACCGTGGTACCCCAAACACCTAGTGGGCGATACCGTCAACGGGCCTACCTGTAGGTGCACGAGTGTGTGTGTGTGTGGTGTGTGTGTGTGTAACAAGGGCACTTGCTAAAATTATTAAAGACCCAGGAAGTGTGGCAGACATTCCATTAAGTAGAGAATTCAGAATTCAAAGAAATCCTCTCTGCCCTCAAAAAGTAGTAAGTATTAACATCTAAATTCTTTTGTCACCAACTTTAATTTCACAGTTAAATGTAAGATATCTTCTATAATTTTGTAAAAACGTGTATTTTTATTGACATGTTTTCATTTAAAAAACAGAGCAGAGTACATGTTTCTGTGATTTCCAAAGAGAGTTTGGGGAAATGTATGAAAACAAGAGCTAGAAAGAAATAATAAATTAAAAACTGTATTCTAATATGTGGCAGCTAAACAGCCCCTCAAAGATGTCATGTTGGGCTTCCCTGGTGGCGCAGTGGTTGAGAATCTGCCTGCCAATGCAGGGGACACGGGTTCGAGCCCTGGTCTGGGAAGATCCCACAGGCCGCGGAGCAACTGGGCCCGTGAGCCACAATTACTGAACCTGCGCATCTGGAGCCTGTGCTCTGCAACAAGAGAGGCCGCGACAGTGAGAGGCCCGCGCACCGCAATGAAGAGTGGCCCCCACTAGCCGCAACTAGAGAAGGCCCTCGCACAGAAACGAAGACCCAACACATCCAAAATTAAATAAATAAATAAATTTATATTAAAAAAATAAATTAAAAAAAAAAGATGTCATGTTCTAATCCCTGGAACCTGTGAATATTTTACCTTACATATGCAGAAGGCATTTTGCCGGTGTGATTAAACTAAGGGTCTTGCGGTGGGAAGTGTATCCTGAATTATTCAGGTGGACCCACTGTAACCACAAGGGGCCCTTTTAAGAAGGGAGCGTGAAGGTCAGAGTCCAAGAAGGCAATGTGACAACAGAAGCAGAGGGAGAAAGAAGGACATGTGATGGCAAAAGGAGAGGGTCAGAGCAGAGAAAGATACAGAGATGCTACACTGCTGGCTCTGAAGGTGGACAAAGGGGTCACAAGCCAAGAAATACAGGCGCCCTCCAGAAGCTGGCAAAAGCAAGGAAATGGATTCTCCCCTACAGGCTTTGGGGGAAGTGCAGCCCTGCCAACACCTTGGTGTAGCCCAATGAAACACATTTCTGACTTCTGACCTCCAGAACAGTAAGATAATAAATTTATGTTGCTGTAAGCCACTATACTTGTGATTTGTTACAGCAGCAAAAGGAAACGAACGCACAATTCCAATACCATTTTAACTTGACTCTTTGCACAATAACCACATCATCAACAGCATGAACTAAAGCACAGGAACCGATGTGAGCACTTGAGTCACACACTTCCACAAAGAGATTCTTTGTAGTTAACTCTACAACTTATGATTTTCACTCCAACTCAGAAATATACCAAAAGGAAAGCTTTTCAAAGAACATAAAAAGCAATTTCGAACAACAACAAAATAAGCAAAGCTCACTCTTTCTAAATAAACTGGCAAACTTGGTTGGTCCTAGCCAGAGGGGCCAGGAAGATAAAAGGTCGGCACCCTATAGCCTAATGACACAAATGCCTGGGGCACTTCAACTCAGCTACCTCTTGGGCTGGCTTTATCTCTAAAGCCAAAAATAGCTTAAAGGCACCCCTGCTCCATGACACAACTGCTTGGCAATGAAAATTGCATACTAGGGCACAAAGATTGGGAAACAAATTCTAGTGACATCGAGGGAACTCTTCTTTAAAAAGAAATTTTAGAATCAAAGGTATTTTCAAAGGCCTATCAAGCAAGGCAGAAAAACACCCCTTTCACCCACAGGGAACCTCTTCACAAATTAAAATTCATCAGTTTAAATTTCATGATACAATTAACGTTTTATTACAGAAACTTCCTTTAGACACTTATTTTGCTCATGACAAACGCATTATGTCACAACCTTGAAATGCCCCTTCATGCCAAGTCCAGCTAAACAGACTTCATAGAATGGCCTTTCAATCCCTGGATGAACAAAACGGGGGGAACTTCCTTAGTTAGACCCAAATTATAATTATGTTCCCAGAAAAACATCTAAAACTTAACCGGAAACCTGTACCTTTAGCAACCTTATCATCTGAGGGGGAACAGGAGGGAGGGAGCCAGAGATGGCACACTCGTTGTCACCAAAAATCTCTGGCTCTTTTCATTCCAAATGTTTATGCACAAGAAACTCCAAACCTGAGCCTGATTTTCCCCTAAATCCTGAGACATGTCCATTTCCCAAGCCCACAAGGACCTGGTAAAAGCCTCTGGTGGGACTCTTGGGTAGCCACTGTCTCCAGTGCAAACCGTGGTGAGTCTGTCATCAGTCCTTGCTGGGAGCAGGCTTACCTCATTCCCAGGTTGCTGGGTCTCCTGCACAGCTTTTACTGACTCCACCCAAACAAAGCTACCAAGGCCACAGAAGCCAATCAAGGGAGAGCAACATTTCACCAGAACTATTATCTGCCCTCCCCAAGAGGGATCCTTCTGAGCTCACATTTGAGAGTTCCATTCTCAAACTTACTCTAAATTCCTCAGTATTAAAATATCAACTCCTCTTGAAGAAGTGAGAGACTGGGAGCGAGGAGGTTTGTGGAGTATTTCTTTCTCAGTATAAACTTAGGCATATAAGATGTTCATTCTACAGACCCAGAAAAGAAAGAGAAGTTCACTTTCATTCCACAAATATTTAAGTCCCATGCTGGTGACTCAAAATAGGCAATATAGACCTTCGTTCAACTTACAACCTTGGCCAATATAGTCAAAGCCACCCAACGAGTGAGATCAAGACAGAATTAAAATTCGGTTCTAGAAACAACTTTCCCTAAGATCTTTCCACATTCACAACTCTATCCAAATTAAACGTATTAGAAATTTAATTTAGCTATTCTTATTCTGGACAACGCACTAAAGAGCTAGTCATTTTACTCTTAACTCAACACTAGAGCTGGGTAGCTACTGTTACGACTAAAGAAGAAAGCGTGCTACCAGGGAGACCATCTGAGAGTTGGATTGCAAGAAAAAATAGGAGGTATGGTAATTTCTTGACCCAATGGTTTTCTTTTTATTATGTTTGGAGGGGGAAACATCACCTGTGGAATGAGCCAACCCATACTTGATGTCATGGCGTTCCCTGACCTTTGAAGTCTGATTGTATTCTGTGGTAGAACAGTTCTATCGAGCCTTCATTCTTATACAGTGATACACCCTCATCTTTTTTACTCACAGTAACATAAACACACACATAACGATTTAGCAGGCTTTTTCTAACTGTCTTTACAATATGACTTCTGCCTGATGTTCCAAAAGTTAATTGTTTGATTGTAAAAACCCTGGATTATTCCTGCCAATGAAAGCAACTGTCTTTATTTTCATGACACAGAACTCCAGGAATAAATTACTTCAATACTACTGAAACATGGCTTCATGGATTGTGCAGGTAAAGCATTTGGTATTTTAAGCTGAACAATTCATTTTTTATGTTTATTATAATTTCTCCAATGCTTTGCCCTATTTTATTTCATATTTTTGCTTCATAAGAAATATGGGATGGCAAAACCCACGGCCAATAAAAACAGCAAAAGTTGAAACAGGTGTAAACTATTACAGTCTCCCAAACTACAGGGAAAGTCTAGTTAATTACTGAATTAAAGATGGGGGGAAAAAGCTCGATTTTCAGTTCTTCGCAGGGCAAACGGAAAGTTATTTAAATTCATTATGAAATGCTTTTCCGTAACATCTGATGCTTTCTTTACACAGCCAAATCTAAAAACACAAGAGCTATGTATTTCATATTTAAAATATAGTATGGAATATCTTTAAACATTCCTTTGAAAAGCAATGGGTTTTTTTCACCCTTGTGGAATTTGAGCAAGAAAAAAACCGAATTCAAATTACACAAACTAATTGAGAAATAATTCTTCAAATCTGCGAAGAGGCCATCTTGAACTTCAGTGTGGGGTGCAGCCGTTTTGCAAGAGGAACTCTGGTCTGAAGCGCTGGAGGCGAGGCCTCTGCACATAGCACCCTGTGAGCAACTGAAACTAGACGAAGCACTGAGGAAAGAAAAAAGCTGCCCCTGGCCTCCCCAGGAGACCCGCCAAGACCAGCAGGTGCACAGGTGACTTGTGGCCAGCATTTTGGACAGCACAGGTCAGGAGAGCAGGAGAGGAACAGGAAGACTACCCAGGATTAAATTAGATGAAATGATTTTGAAGGAGAGTTAATAAAAAGAGAACTGGAGAGGGCAGACAGCAGAAGCAAGAAGAACTACAATCCTGCAGCCTGTGGAACAAAAACCACATTCACAGAAAGACAGACAAGATGAAAAGGCAGAGGGCTATGCACCAGATGAAGGAACAAGATAAAATCCCAGAAAAACAACTAAATGAAGTGCAGATAGGCAACCTTCCAGAAAAAGAATTCAGAATAATGATAGTGAAGATGATCCAGGACCTCGGAAAAAGAATGGAGGCAAAGATTGAGAAGATGCAAGAAATGTTTAACAAAGACCTAGAAGAATTAAAGAACAAATAAACAGAGATGAACAATACAATAACTGAAATGAAAACTACACTAGAAGGAATCAATAGCAGAATAACTGAGGCAGAAGAACGTATAAGTGATCTGGAAGACACAATGGTGGAATTCACTGCTGCGGAACAGACTAAAGAAAAAAGAATGAAAAGAAATAAAGACAGCCTAAGAGACCTCTGGGACAACATTAAACGCAACAACATTCGCACTATAGGGGTCCCAGAAGGAAACAGAGAGAGAAAGGACCACAGAAAATATTTGAAGAGATTATAGTCGAAAACTTCCCTAACATGGGAAAGGAAATAGCCACCCAAGTCCAGGAAGTGCAGCGAGTCCCATACAAGATAAACCCAAGGAGAAACAGGTCGAGATACATAGTAAGCAAATTGGCAAATATTAAAGACAAAGAAAACTTATTGAAAGCAGCAAGGGAAAAACGGCAAACAACATACAAGGGAACTCCCATAAGGTTAACAGCTGACTTCTCAGCAGAAACTCTACAAGCCAGAAGGGAGTGGCATGATATATTTAAAGTGTTGAAAGGGAAGAACCTACAACCAAGATTACTCTACCCAGCAAGGATCTCATTCATATTCAATGGAGAAATCAAAAGCTTTACAGACAACCAAAAGCTAAGAGAATTCAGGAACGCCAAACCAGCTCTACAACAAATGCTAAAGGAACTTCTCTAAGCGGGAAACACAAGAGAAGAAAAGGACCTACAAAAACAAACCTAAAAAAATTAAGAAAATGGTCACAGGAACATACATATCAATAATTACCTTAAACCTGAATGGATTAAATGCTCCAACCAAAAGACACAGGCTTGCTGAGTGGATACAAAAACAAGACCCATATATATGCTATCTACAAGAGACCCACTTCAGAGCCAGGGACACATACAGACTGAAAGTGAGGGGATGGAAAAAGATATTCCATGCAAATGGAAATCAAAAAAAAGCTGGAGTAGCTATACTCATATCCAATAAAATAGACTTTAAAATAAAGAATGTTACAAGAGACAAGGAAGGACACTACATAATGATCAAGGGATCAATCAAAGAAGAAGATATAACAATTATAAATATATATGCACCCAACATAGGAGCACCTCAATACGTAAGGCAACTGCTAACAGCTATAAAAGAGGAAATCGACAGTAACACAATAATAGTGGGGGACTTTAACACCTCACTTACACCAATGGACAGATCACCCAAACAGAAAATTAATAAGGAAACACAAGCTTTAAATGACACAATAGACCAGAGAGATTTAATTGATATTTATATGACATTCCATCCAAAAAGAGCAGATTACACTTTCTTCTCAAGTGTGCACTGAACATTCTCCAGGAGAGATCACATCTTGGGTCACAAATCAAGCCTCAGTAAATTTAAGAAAACTGAAATCATATAAAGCATCTTTTCTGACCATAATGCTATAAGATTAGAAATGAATTACAGGGAAAAAAACGTAAAAAACACAAACTCACGGAGGCTAAACAATACGTTACTAAATAACCAAGAGATCACTGAAGAAATCAAAGAGGAAATCAAAAAATACCTAGAGACAAATGACAATGCAAACACGACGATCCAAAACCTATGGGATCAGAAAAAGCAGTTCTAAGAGGGAAGTTTACAGCTACACAAGCCTACCTCAAGAAACAAGAAAAATCTCAAATAAACAATCTAACCTTACACCTAAAGGAACTAGAGAAAGAAGAACAAACAAAACCCAAAGTTAGCAGAAGGAAAGAAATCACAAAGATCAGAGCAGAAATAAATGAAATAGAAACAAAGAAAACAATATCAAAGATCAATAAAACTGAAAGTTGGTTCTTTGAGAAGATAAACAAAATTGATAAACCATTAGCCAGACTCATCAAGAAAAAGAAGGAGAGGACTCAAATCAATAAAATTAGAAATGAAAAAGACGTTACAACAGACACCGCAGAAATACAAAGCATCCTAAGAGACTGCTACAAGCAACTCTATGCCAATAAAATGGACAATCTGGAAGAAATGGACCAATTCTTAGAAAGGTATAACCTTCCAAAATGAACCAGAAAGAAACAGAAAATATGAACAGACCAATCACAAGTAATGAAATTGAAACTGTGATTAAAAATCTTCCAACAAACAAAAGTCCAGGACCAGATGGCTTCACAGGTGAATTCTATCCAACATTTAGAGAAGAGCTAACGTTAACCCATCCTTCTCAAACTCTTCCAAAAAATTGCAGAAAAGGAACACTCCCAAACTCATTCTATGAGGCCACCATCACCCTGATACCAAAACCAGACAAAGATACTACAAAAAAAAAATTACAGACCAATATCACTGATGAATATAGATGCAAATATCCTCAACAAAATACGAGCAAACAGAATCCAACAACACATTAAAAGGATCACACACCATGATCAAGTGGGATTTATCCCAGGGATGCAAGGATTCTTCAATATACGCAAATCAATCAATGTGATACACCATATTAACAAACTGAAGAAAAACCATATGATCATCTCAGTAGATGCAGAGAAAGCTTTTGACAAAATTCAACACCCATTTATGATAAAAACTCTCCAGAAAGTGGGCATAGAGGGAACCTACCTCAACATAATAAAGGCCATATATGACAAACCCACAGCAAACATCATTCTCAATGGTGAAAAACTGAAAGCATTTCCTCTAAGATCAGGAACGAGACAAGGATGTCCACTCTCACCACTATTATTCAACATAGTTTTGGAAGTCCTAACCACGGCAATCAGAGACGAAAAAGAAATAAAAGGAATACAAATTGGAAAAGAAGAAGGAAAACCGTCACTGTTTGCAGATGACATGATACTATACAAAGAGAATCCTAAAAATGCCACCAGAAAACTACTAGAGCTAATCAATGAATTTGGTAAAGTTACAGGATACAAAATTAATGCCCAGAAATCTCTTGCATTCCTATACACTAATGATGACAAATCTGAAAGATAAATTAAGGAAACACTCCCATTTACCATTGCAACAAAAAGAATGAAATACCTAGCAATAAACCTACCTAGGGAGACAAAAGACCTGTATGCAGAAAACTATAAGACACTGATGAAAGAAATTAAAGATGAAAGAAACAGTTGGAGAGATATACCATGTTCTTGGATTGGAAGAATCAATACTGTGAAAATGACTATACTACCCAAAGCAATCTACAGATCCAATGCAATCCCTATCAAATTACCAATGGCATTTTTTACAGAACTAGAACAAATCATCTTAAAATTTGTATGGAGACACAAAAGACCCCGAATAGCCAAAGCAGTCTTGAGGGAAAAAAACGGAGCGGGAGGAAACAGACTCCCTGACTTCAGACTATACTACAAAGCTACAGTCATCAAGATAATATGGTACTGGCACAAAAACATAAACATAGATCAATGGAACAAGATAGAAAGCCCAGAGATAAACCCACACACCTATGGTCAACTAATCTATGACAAAGGAGGCAAAGATATACAATGGAGAAAAGACAGTCTCTTCAATAAGTGGTGCTGGGAAAACTGGACAGCTACATGTGAAAGAATGAAATTAGAACACTCCCTAACACCATACACAAAATAAACTCAAAATGGATGAGAGACCTAAATGTAAGACTGGACACTATAAAACTCTTAGAGGAAAACATAGGAAGAACACTCTTTGACATAAATCACAGCAAGATCTTTTTTGATCCACCTCCTAGAGTAATGGAAATAAAAACAAAAATAAACAAATGGGACCTAATGAAACTTCAAAACTTTTGCACAGCAAAGGAAACCATAAACAAGACAAAAAGAAAACCCTCAGAATGGGAGAAAATATTTGCAAATGAATCAACGGACAAAGGATTAATCTCTAAAATATGTAAACATTATTTATTTATTTGTTTGTTTGCTTGTTTTGTTTTTGGCTGCTTTGGGTCTTCATTGCTTTCTCATGCAGCTCAATATTAAAGAAACAAACAACCCAATCCAAAAATGGGCAGAAGACCTAAATAGACATTTCTCCAAAGAAGACATACAGATGGCCAAGAAGCACATGAAAAGCTGCTCAACATCACTAATTATTAGAGAAATGCAAATCAAAACTACAGTGAGGTATCACCTCACACCAGTTAGGATGGGCATCATCAGAAAATCTACAAACAACAAATGCTGGTGAGGGTGCGGAAAAAAGGGAACCCTCTTGCACTGTTGGTGGGAATGTAAATGGATACAGCCACTATGGAGAACAGTATGGAGGCTCCTTAAAAACTAAAAATAGAACTACCATAGGACCCAGCAATCCCACTACTGGGCACATACCCAGAGAAAACCTTAATTCAAAAAGACACATGCACCCCAATGTTCATTTCAGCACTATTTACAATAGCCAGGTCATGGAAGCAACCTAAATGCCCATCAGCAGACAAATGGATAAAGAAGTTGTGGTACATATATACAATGGAATATTACTCAGCCATAAAAAGAACGAAATTGAGTCATTTGTTGAAACATGGATGGATCTAGAGACTGTCATACCAAGTGAGGTAAGTCAGAAAGAGAAAAACAAATATCGTATATTAACGCATGTATGTGGAACCTAGAAAAATGGTACAGATGAACCAGTTTGCAGGGCAGAAGTTGAGACACAGATGCAGAGAACAAAAGTATGGACACCAAGGGGGGAAAACCACAGTGGGGTGGGGATAGTGGTGTGCTGAATTGGGCAATTGGGATTGACATGTATACACTGATATGTATAAAATTGATGACTAATAAGAACTTGCAGTATAAAAAAAGAAAAAACAAAAAAAAACAACTAATACTAAACTTTCTTTCAGTTATTTGTATGGAAATATGTTAATATAAATGTTTCAGACATTACATGAAATTTCTAAAAATCTTATATGTTCTGATATAATGTTATGTATTTTAAAGTAATAACTAGAATTATGACTTATATCTCACAAATAACTAAAAAAAAATAAAAATAAGAATCTAAAAAAAAAAAAATCTGTTAAGATTCAGGGCATTCCTCCCTTTTTTCCCCACACAACCCAACTGTAGCACATTTGCAACTAAGAAGGTTGCTGCACCTTAAGGTCACCTGAAAGATAAATGTAACCATTTAGCTAGTCTGATTCTCCTGCAAAAATATTTTACTAACAACTTTTTAAAACATTCACTTATTGTATCGATGTAATCCATATGCTAAAAGAGCTTTACCATATATTTTATTTGTATATTACTGTTTTCAGAAAAGTTCCCTACAAGTCTACTGAAAGAAGAATCAGCATAAGATGTAGAACATGCAGTTTCTATATACTCCCAGAGAACTTGTGTTCAGCAATCATTATCTAACACTCTAGACTGGCATGCAAAGCTCTGAGAATTGATTGAAGAAATAGTGGACATTAAGTCAATTTATAAAGTTTTTTCAATTCTCAGTTAAAAACATTTAAATACTCTAGCCAACTGAAGAATATCTCCAAGTTTAAACTCCAGTAGTAAATAGTGTCATTTGAAGGTTGTATATCACAGTAAGTGGGAGGATGTTCAGACCTCACCATTCCTAAAACTCCCTACCTGCTTCCCAGAGTCAACTGAGAACAAAATCAAATTCACTCACCCTGAAAAAAAAAAATCACGTATACCTACAGAGAAACATCAAGAAACAGACAAAAATTAAATTTATCTTAACAGTGGCTGGATATTTAAGGATGGTTTTCCTCATCTTCTTATTTTTTCTTTAAATACTGTTTTATTTTTGCAGTTAAAAAAATTCCCATGTTCAAAAATGCAATAAATTGTGTATATTTGAGGGGGCTATAAAACAAGATGTACAAAATGATCAATTCTGTATTGAAGTATCATGTGTGCATATACATGTAATGTATATGCTAGGGGAAAAAAGACTTAAAGGATAAACACAAAATATTAACAAGTGTTATTTGAGTGGTTGGATTATTGGGTCATTTATGGCTTCCTCCTTTGCATTTTTCATTTATTTATTTATTTGTTTGTTTTGTTTTTGACTGCTTTGCGTCTTCGTTGCTTTCTCTAGTTGCAGCGAGTGGGGGCTACTCTTCGTTGCAGTGCACGGGCTTCTCACTGCGGTGGCTTCTCATTACAGAGCACAGGCTCTAGGTGCGTGGGCTTCAGCAGCTGGGGCACGCAGGCTCAGTAGTTGTGACTTGCGAGTTCTAGAGCACAGGCTCAGTAGTTGTGGCGCACAGGCTTCAGTAGTTGTGGCACACGTGCTCAGTAGTTGTGGCTTGTGGGCTCTAGAGTGCAGGCTCAGTAGTCGTGGCGCACGGGCTTAGCTGCTCCGCGGCATGTAGGATCTTCCCGGACCACGGCTTGAACCTATATCCCCTGCATTGGCAGGCAGATGCTCAACCACTGCGCCACCAGCGAAGCCCTGCATTTTTCAGAATGCCTTTAAATAGTTTGAATAAATAGCTTTTAATAGCCTCCAATTAGGAAAAAAATCAGTTAAAATCATTTGAGGGCTTCCCTGGTGGCGCAGTGGTTGTGAGTCCACCTGCCAATGCAGGGGACACGGGTTCGTGCCCCGGTCTGGGAAGATCCCACATGCCGCGGAGCGGCTGGGCCCGTGGGCCATGGCCGCTGAGCCTGCGTGTCCGGAGCCTGTGCTCTGCAACGGGAGAGGCCACAACAGTGAGAGGCCCGCGTACCGCCAAAAAAAAAAAAAAAAAATCATTTGAAATACTTCTGCCTATTTGAGAATGAACCAAGTTTTTACCATTACTGGTTTGTCACTGCCTCATTTTCAGCCCACAGTGTAAGGCAATCTGGCAAAAGTCTAAAGGTCAAATGATGCAGACATAAGCTACCAAAGGAGACAAATCACTAATGTAATAGCAGAGACAGATAACAGTCCATAAAATCATGCCCAGTGTTGAACATCATACACCTTAATCAACCTAGCACTATCTAGATTGAAATTCTGATTATGTGCAACTAACTCTGAGTAAAGAAGTTTTAACAACTTAATGCCTAGAGTAAGAAATTTCACAGCTGATAGAGTTATGGATATGGAGAGCAAACTTATGGTTACCAGGGGGTAGAGGGGCGGGGAGGGATAAATTGGAAGATTGCGATTGGCGTGTACACACTACTATATATAGAATGGATGGCTGATGGGGACCTACTACTGTATAGCACAGGGAACTCTACTTGGTGCCTTGTGATGGCCTATGGGGGGAGTGGGGGAGTCTGGAAAGGGATGGATACTGTATATGTATATGTATATGTATATGTATGGCTGATTCACTGTGCTGTACACCTGAGACTAACACAACATTGTACATCAACTCTACTCCAATAAAAATTAAATAAAATTTAAAAAGTGGATGGAATGCCAAGAAAGAAAGAAACAGAGAGAGAGAGAAAGAAGGAAAGAGAGAAAGAAAGAAAGAGAGAAAGAAAGAGAAAACTTCATAGCTGAAAACACTAAACAATCCAATATTTGGAAAACCTCTGTGAGTCACATCCAAATTTCATAGCTAGCCAGAAGACAGAAAGAGATGCTCTCTAAAATGCATGAATCAAAAGGATAAAATTTTTACTATACAGTTCTCGTTATACATAAATTATACATTAAAAGAAGGCCATTTTTACTGAAAGGTCACATCAAATAAAACATGAAATAAAAACGATAACACCTATTATATTTCTATGTTATATTTAGATTTACCACATTCTAAAAGGGCTCAATGGCTAAGAGTTTGAAAGAAAAGAGATGGATCATCGATGATAATTTGACCTAAGAGTATGGGCCACTTACACCAAAAATCCAAGACATCCACTGAGGCTTTTATTTTTTTAATTTCCCATCAAATTTTCAACAGAACTAATAGAAATGACATAGATAATGATGGGGGTGAGGAGAGGAGTCCTGATCTCTTCTAAAAATGGGGGCCACTGCTGCCTCTTTAAAGTTTCTACCTGCTAACTCTAACAATTAAGTCCTAGCCAGACTACACGTCTCAAAATTCAGATTTCAGGGGATATTTTTTTTCCACGTTAAATCTCTCAGGGCAATAAACCTCTGCTAATATTCCAGTGCTGGGGACAATCTAAGCTGGTGGTGGCCCTGCCACACTCAGGGCACAGCAGGAGGCTGGAGCAAAGGCCAGCGTTCTGTAATCTACAGGCTATATAGTTTCAGAAAGCATCTGTTGCTGTCAAACGTAAGAAAACAAATATTCACCAAAATCTGAGAACATCTAAATTACATTATTCATTGCTTCAAGCTAACTTGAACTCTTCAAGACACTCTGGCTAAGAGTTTATTCAGACTTCAAATTTATTGGCCTGCAATGAAGACTTCCTTGTGGGCTAATGACCCTGACATACATCAATGGACTTTTGAGTCCAACTGATTAACAGAAACTTTGGTCGTGTCAAATGTCTTGGGTTCACACCCTATTTCTTCATACATAAGCAACCTCTGAAGCACCATTTAGTTTGGCCTGTGGTCACAAACACTGTTTGACAACTTTGGAGTTTTTACATAATATTAGTTTTTTTTTTTAAAGCAACACTCTTCTAGCTTTATGAAAAGCTAAAGGATATTCATGACCTTTATATAGCTTATGGGTCTTGCCATTGAGCTGTGCTGTCTAAAATGATAACCAACGGCTGCCGTGGCTACTGAGTGCTTGAAATATGGCTAGTCTGAACCAGATGTGCTGAAAGAATAAACACAGTGGATTTCAAAGACAGTACAAAAGAAAGTAAAACCTCACTAATAATTTTTGATTATATGTTGAAATGATACCATTTTCATATATTGGATTAAAGAAAACTATATTAAAATTAACCTCACCTGTTTACAGTTTCTTTCTCGTGTGGTTGTAAAATTTTAAATTACACTGTGGTTCGCATTACATTTGCATGTCACTGTGTTACTATAGGGGATAATAACTTTGCTACTACTCAAAGAGGGTTGCAAAGATTCAGGTAGAGAGCATAGTGACAGGTCTGAAGGACCGAAAACAAGGAATACTTCCAAAGAGAAGGAGTCAGCAGCTTGAAATCCAAGCTGTATCTGTCTTAAACCCCTGGGAACATTTTGAGGGAAAAAGAAAAAGGTTGCCTAGTGTTTGTGGGGGTGCTGGGAGGGTTAAGGAATTAGAGTAGTTTGAATAAAATATGTAACATTAATAACCATTTCCTTAATATCCAGCTCTGGCCCAACCCAAAACTATTTAAGAGTTTATGTGGATGGTTATTTAACAGAATGACGTTTATATTTCTTTTGTGTTTGTAATAACATGGCAATGGAGCAAGCCAACTTGTTTTAAATCAGAACCAAATGTGTTCCAGGCATGTTTAAAGTTCAGGTTATGTGCAGAAATCGGATACACGGCAATCTGTTTGCTATTCTCCTCCACCAAAATGGGTGCAGGGGTGGGAGGGGGCAAAGATGTGCTTCCTTACATCAGGGCTGCTCCCATTCATCTTAACGCTGAAAGACTCATTTACTGATTCATTTAAACAATACTTATTTAGCACCTGAGGCATATAAAGAGGAGATCAACGCTGTGGAGTCAGAGAAAACTAGGTACACCTCTAGGTTTGCCACTGACTAGCAGTGTAACTCCAAGTGATGGAGCCCCCCAGAGGCTCTATTTTCACCTCCAAAAATGCAAATAGGCACTCGATACGAATTTAATAAATGGAAGCCTGCAACTTTGACCTCAAAGAACTTACGGTCTTACCTGTAAGTTCTTTGAAGTTAGTAATTTAACATGACAAGACTCTGAAAGGTTGAACATCATATGGGAGTCACAGGTAACAGGAATTCAAAGTATGGACATGGTAGGGAGCTTCTGAGCTGACTGTTTAACATGGGAAAGGACTGAGACATGGGGAGATGTGGAAAGTAAAATCTGGTCAGGGAGAACGCTGTGAATACCCATGTCTGTCAAAAACTTTAGTTTCCCTTTTATGTGCCTCAGAGCACTTAAAATAGCCCCTCTTCCTAAAAGGAGCTGTGGGTGCAGGACAGCAGAGAGGAAGGACAGCAGTGACTGGAGGCGGGAATTCCTTAAGTCAGCTCACAGTGACGCTCCTGAGGAAGCACCAGTCCTCAGAGGCGCATTCGGAAATACGTGGGTGTTTTGTGTCGCCACAGGATGGGGCACTGGCGCAGACATTTAGCACCCATCCAGGGTAGTCACAAAGAATCCAGCTCGATAAAGAAGTGTCCTACCCATTAACGCCAAGACCCTTAGCTGAACAATACTGGTAAGGGCGTTTCTTTTTCAAATGTTCTGTTGTTCAGTAAATGATCTAAACAGTGCATATCTATGCCTCTTCTCCTTTCTATACTGTCAGTGACTTAGACTTACTCAAGGACCATGCACTGCCATGAAAACTGTTCCTACTTAGGGTTAGAATTTCCTCCTAGGTGCTCCACATGTGTGGTTCTAATGCATGATATTCTAATTCGGGACCTTAGCTGAGGTACTGCTCTACGTGGTGGGGACTGCACTGTGATAAGACGGCCATAGGGCAGTTATTTACCTTGAAATGTGTATCAGCGTACAAGGTCACTCCCTGGTTGGCAAGGACCACCAGTCAACAAATCCCACCAATGCAAAATGTTTTAGTGCCTCACTCGAAAATATGAACAAGAGCAAAACAAAATGACAGGAGGAGGAGGGGGAAGAGGAGATGAAGGGGAAGGAGAAGAAGGGAAAAGAAGAGGAGGATGGGGAAAAGGGGAGAGGAGGAGAGGAGGAAAGGAGAACAGGGCAGGAGGATGTGGGGAGGAGGAGAAAGACGAAGGACGAGGTGACAGTAAGGAAGGACAGGGTAGGGAACAGGGGAAGATAGAGGAAGGAGAAGGGGGATTTTTTTAAACCTACAGTATTATAAGGAGAAGAAAAACTACCGCATTCCAAAAAATGGGATACTATTTTTAAAAGAAAAATATTTAGCAAACAAGAAAAAATCTTGTAAACTAAAAATAAAACAAAAATAACACAACAGTATCCAAAATTTGGAAAATTTTTTAAATCTCCCAGAAAGGAGAACAAGAGGACATATGTATGTAAAATAAAGGAGGAAAGATAACTTTTTTTTTTTAAAGTTCAATCCAAGAGTCCAAAACCAACTAACCAAATTTCCAGAAAGAAAGAAAACAGATAGACTATAAACTGGATAGGGGATTCCCCGATGGAGCAGTGGTTAAGAACCTGCCTGCCAATGCAGGGGACACGGGTTCGAGCCCTGGTCTGGGAAGATCCCACATGCCACCGAGTAACTAAGCCCATGTGCCACCACTACTGAGCCTGCATTCTAGAGCCCACGAGCCACAACTACTGAGCCCACATGCCACAACTACTGAAGCACCGGCACGTAGAGCCCGTGCTCCTCAACAAGAGAAGCCACTGCAATGAGAAGCCCCCGCACTGCAACAAACAGTCCCCACTCGCCGCAACTAGAGAAAGCCCACGCACAGCAACGAAGACCCAACGCAGCCAAAAAAAAAAAAAATATATATATATATATATATATATAAACTGGATAGAAAATATCAAAGAAATATACCAGAAAATTTCCAGAATTAAAATGATTCTATATTGATAAAGCAAACTAAGTATCTAAGCTGATATGAATGAATGAAAAAATACCCTTATCAAGGCACAGCCTACTGAAATTTCACGCCTGAACTAAAAGCATCTTAAAATCTTCCAGAGAGACTATAACAAGTCATAGGCAATTACAATAGTATCATAATTCTCATTCATGCCATAGAAAGCTACATTATAATGAAGTAAAGCCTTAAATTCTAAGGGAAAATGATTTTCAACCCAAAATTCTTTATATGGCTAAAATTTCAGTCAAGCAGAAGGAAACAGTGACATTTTCAGGCATGCGAAGTTGAAAAAAAATTACTTCCCTACTACTTCCTGGCACTATTCAAAGTTGCATGCTACCAAAATGAGGAACTCAGCCAAGGAAGTGAGAGACTTTCCTGAATACAGAAAACTGACAGTTAAAGACAGAAGAGAGGGGGGAAAAAAAGAATTTCCAGGATGGAAGCAGAAAACATTCCTCGGATGGTAAGGGCATCCCAAGATGACAGCTGTACAGCCAGCCCAGAAGGCAAATGGCAAAGGATGGATCATGACAAGCAACTTCAGGAAGAAGATTTATCAGGGAAAAAAAAAAGGAACTAATTATCTGACACCTTGACCATGGAGAAAACTATATTGAGAGGATACAGAGGTTGTGGAAAGAACCTGTGATGAGTATAAAAATATTAAGCTCAAGGAAAAAAACAAGGCAATTGTTAACTCCAGGGAAAACAAAATTCTGTCAAAAACGGAAACGAAATCTTTGTATATTCCTGGGCTTGTCAGGGAACAGCAAGAGCATACATAATATAAACACTGAATATTGAATATTGATTTAACCAAAACTTGTGATTTAACTTTATTGGGAAGAGAAGGGAGGAGAAAAGTGAACAACTAAATCCTTTCTACCACACAAGAGTACAGCAGAATATGTATGAAAGAAATGAATCAAGAGAAAGCAATAAGAATAGATTATTTAGAAAATGGAGAAACAATACTAGGAGAAACAGCTCAAAGAGTAAAAAGTGGCTTCATCTAAGGAACAGAACATGGTGTTGTAGATAAGGGTACTATGATTTTTTAATAAGCCTTTTTATACAATTTCATTTTTAAACCATATGTATGTATTGTTTGATCATTTTTAATATACTGGCCAATTTCAGTACTCTGGCCACAGAAAGAACATAATGGACAAGTGTGAAAATCTGGCCTAAGGCCATTACAACTACACTTGCTAAGTACAAAGTCGACCTAATGTTCTTCCATGATTTGTAAAGATAGTAAATATGCTTTTGCTTAATTTTTTTTTATTTTGACCTCATAATATTTATACTGACATCTTATTTTAAAAGATTCTGGTTAAAGTTGAGTGGTTTAAGTATCAGACAATGAAACAACAGCAGCAAAAAGAAAATGTTACTTTTTCACTGCAGCCTTCAAGACAGCAGTAGCAGGAATTCCCTGGTGGTCCAGCAGTTAGGGCTCCATGCTTCCACTGGAGGAGGCACGGGTTCGATCCCTGGTTGGGGAACAAAGATCCTGCATGCTGCGTGGCGCAGCCAAAAAAAAAAAACAAACAAAGACAGCAGTAGCAAGGCTTCTTGCAAGTGGGTTCCGCTTTCCCACCTCCCCAGAGTGGGACTGGGCAGCACCACACTAGGAATGTCAGGGGACAAAGGTGGTTAAGTGAACCACTCAAGGGGCAACAGACTGGAGGAGCCCTTTTGCTTTGAAGTCTTCTTGGCAGTGCAGAATCCAGTGGGAAGACAGAGCAGAAAACGGCGAGCCAAATGGAAAGGCAGTGGGGCAGACGACGCCCGCAGCAGTCAAAAAACAAGACAGGTCTTTGCACATAACAGACAGATCTGAACGTATCTGAAGATCATTAAGAACAATTACCCAGGCCTACCCAATATTGGTGATGCTTCATATTACTTATGCACTAAATCTAGTACTAAATGAGCGTCTAGCTGTCCACTCTTCTATGACTTTAGAAATTGTACCAACAGAATGTCGCTGTCCTCCCACTCTAATAACTATGACGGAAGATTGTCATCTTCACTACAAGGAGGACTCCACCTCTGTCAAGGTACCGTCTATATACTTTCACTTGCTCCACAAAAGTAACCCGTGAACTACCAAATGAACAATTAATTCACACGGTCTTTCCATAATCTTTTAAGTTGTCAATACATTTAACTATATCACAAAATTTACCTTTTTTTCACTGGATGCTCCCACGAGCTCAAATAATCTGCTGAAGCAAACAAACCAACTGGACAAGGGCTTTCTAATATTCCAGTGGACTGTAGTTATAGCAGCTCAAAGACACACGGCGGGGAGACGGGTGCTCATGGAAAAAAAAATCATATTCGTGGGCCCTACCCTCAGATCCCAGTGAATCTTAATCATTGTGGGGGCCTGGGAATCTGCATTTTTATAAACACATCAGATAATTCTCACACACAGTTAAGTCTCGAGCATTGAGACACTGCCAAAATCACGTGGTGATGTCAGTGCTTTTCCTTCCAAACTCTCAGTCAAATTGGTTTTCTATCATCCTAGCCAGCTGCCCATCGCCATCCACTGCACTTTTCACCTGAACCCCAGGGCTACAGAGAAATACAATTATTCTGAGGCAAGTAAAGGATTTAAATCTGACAACCTAAGTCATTCTCGGCATTAAGGCCACGCCAGTGCTCTGGATAGGCAGCCTAATTCACTACAGCCTCGAGAAGTTTTCTGGGCTAACTAAATGATGGAAGAAGCAGTCACAGACTTACATGTTACTGTGAAAACTGCTTCCAGCCTTTTCTCAACTTGCTCTACTCAAGGCCTGTTGAGCCAACACTGCCTCACACTGTATCTCATTAGAAGAGGTCTCAAGTGCTAATATAATCAGCAGGTGTTCAGTAGGCCTGGAGAACGTTTTCCTCCACTCAAGAGGACGGGGTCTATAATCTACAGGTTTATGGAACGAGTTCAGATATGCAAGACAGCAAAGGAAGTCATTCAGAGAGGATCTGACCTACGACCCCACCCGGTCCTTCCTCCACAGCCAGCTGCACAATTCCACCTTCTGTAAAACGTGGCTCTGCATAATCAAGTTACTACAGATCAAGGCATCCTCATTCGGAACGCCTAGGAAAACATTTAGGGGAGCTCTCATTTCTTAAACTCAGCAGTTTGCCGCCGATAAATCACAAGCCTGATTTTAGGAAATTAAGCAGATGCCCTCCTCTCAAGACATTTAGTCTGAAAAAAGATAAACTCTTTGAGGGCTAAGCCATCAATTCTCATCTCTGAAAAGAATCATTTGTTTTTGTTAAAGCTGATCGAAATCTAACATCTGAGTATAATTTATTCCATTTAAAGGCCTTGGTTGGTTAACATGAATTCATTTTTCATCAGTAGGCAGAAAACTACCTTTAAATGTGGTTTTCATCTCAAACAATGCTTGAGGAGTAATTTTAAGGTAATAGTCTTTGGCCTAGGATAAAAGTTATAACCGATATCGTTACCTCGATTTCCTTTCATAAAATATGTGCGTATATTTACGATGCAAACGTGGTGGTCATATTCTAAGCCATAGCTTTATTCTTCTTCCCAGAATTGTAACTTTGGTTAAGGATCACATTCTATCTCAATTAAAATTAATCTGCTGTAATAGCAATGTGGGCCTGGATGTATTCATTTTCTTCTATCTTCTCAGCAGCTTTTTGTACTCTGTTTACTTTGGGAAGTTTAAACTCATTTTTCTTAAGTTCAAGGAACTTAAATGTCTCAGGCCTTGATTATTTACCAGTCTCAAAATATTCAAGCTTTTCTGAAAAGGTAATGAAAATTTCTTTGCCAGCCCTGGGTTGACAGTGGGCAATGCTCTGTCAGGCTCTGGGTGTCCATGCTTAAAGCACCTATCCTGAAACATAAAGTGTAAAATACTCTAGATTATCTTTCTGATTTTGCTAACTCTGTTTAGGTTAATTTCAGAATGGTGTGAAAATAAATTATTGATATAAGGGGTCAGATGTAATACCTGCATCCATCCTTTTTTTTAAATGGTGTATTTTCCCAGAGAATTTAAAGATTTTATCTCAAGGTTTTATAATTTCTAAAACTATGTTATAATAACCATGAAATTCAGTAATACCGTGAGCGTCAGTAAGAATATAGTGCTTGCAGAGTGAAGTATAAATTCACATAATCATCTTGGAAAGTAATTTGGTTTACATAAAGAATAATTGTAGGGCTTGCCTGGTGGCACAGTGGTTAAGAATCTGCCTGCCAATGCAGGGGACAGGGGTTCAAGCACTGGTCCGCGAAGATCCCACATGCCACGGAGCAACTAAGCCCGTGTGCCACAACTACTGAGCCTACGCTCTAGAGCCCGCGAGCCACAATTACTGAGCCCACACGCCCCAACTACTGACGCCCACGTGCCTAGAGCCTGTGCTCCACAACAAGAGAAGCCACCGCGATGAGAAGCCCGCGCTCCGCCACAAAGAGTAGCACCCGCTCGCTGCAACTAGAGAAAGCCCAGGCGTAGCAACAAAGACCCAGCGCAGCAATCAATCAATCAATAAAGAAATTTATTTTAAAAAAAAAGAATTGTTATTCTATCTAGGAGACTAGGTCCTAAGAATATAACCCAAAACGTGAAATAGAGAGGAAAAACTATCAGCACAAATGTGTTCATTTTAGTAATATTTAAAATAAGCAAAAGGCATGGCAAAAGCAATATGAGAATTAAGAAAATTTAGATATAGGCACTTATTCAAACATTTTAAAGTTATTTGAAAAGATGGTTTTGATGATTTGCAAAAGGTGAAGCAGTAAAGAAAAAATGATTATAATAAACTATCCAGTAAAAATAAAACTTTTAAATAGGCATGATTTTTAAATGGGTCATAAAATTGTATGTGAAATATGATTACAACTATTATTTTTTAAATATACACACAAAAACTAGGGATGTTCATCAAAAGGCCAAAATGTGTATGCTATGAAAGAACATGATTACTATATTATAGTATTTTTTTTCACTTCCCAATTTTTCTTGGGCTACAGCTGCAGTACTCTGAAAATGACCCCAAAAAAGTATAGACACACACATACCTAAAAGTAAAAACCACTTAAGAGTTTTTATCATAAGTCTAATCATTTTCAAAATTATCTCCTTTGAAAAAATAAGAACTTTATGAATTTGTATTAACTCATGTATCTAACTAAACCCAGTAGAACCTGTATTTACAAAGGCTATTTAAGATTAACGACGTCAAGCAGAGGGATAAACTAGGAGACTGGGACTGACATATACACACTACTATATATAAAACAGATAAGTAATAAGGACCTACTGTATGGCACAGGGAACTCTACTCAGTACTGTAATGGCCTATATGGGAAAGGAATCTAAAGAAGAGTGGATATACGTATATGTATAACCGATTCACTTTACTGTACAGCAGAAACTAGCATAACATTGTCAATCAACTATACTCCAATTTAAAAAAAAAAAGGTTAACAAAGTCAAAACAAATGTACCAAACAGTACATCTTGCCCAAATTCTTCAAAAGTCTACCCAAGCTAGAATGCCTGCCTTCTAGTAGGTGCTGCCAAGCTCCTCCCACTGTTGTGAGGTAGAGACAGCCTCCACCTTCCCATTCCCTGGTTCTGATTCTACACAGACTCTTCCCCTGTACAAGGCAGTCAGCTTAACTGTACCTGCTCAGTGTCTATAAACAGAACTCTACAGCTGTGGGGCTTCCAAATAAGCACGTTTTACGAGCACAAATCACGAGCCAACAAAAACGGTTTTGAAAAATGGGGTGCTATGTTACATGCCTGTTATAGCAGCAAGGGCTGAGCGTCAACTTCTCAAAATAGCGCTGCTGTTCACACCAAGAGAAACCCCCTCACACTCACGAGCAGAGACAATGAGGGCCAAGGGAAGAACAAAGAGTTCACCTCCAGCACTGAAGAAAGAATATCTCGAGCTTCAGTGGATGCATCTTGAAGCAATTCGTAGCCAATCTTTGCCCAAAGAACGTCTGAAAGCGCAAGGAATCACAAAACAAAAGTGCGGGTGTTCCTTCCCATCCCTGTTCTACTAGATTTTGCGAAAGGCAATCAAAATTGCATTGGTTCAAGCAAGAATGCTCTCTGGGAGGCACTCAAGTAGCTACAGTGTATGAAGAAATACTCCCACCAGAAAAAAAAGTCTCCTGTACTTGTCACCGTCCTGCCCCTGAAAGGCAGGGAAACTGGTCTCAAATTTTTTAAATGGAGATGCTCCTTGGTCAAGCAATCCACACTGATCTGCTACTGTGTCCTTCCCTCTTCCAGGTGGAAATGATGGGAGAAGAAGAGGACAGGTAAGTAAGAGAAAATTAAGAAGAATTGTTTAAAAATTATTTGAAGGACTTACAGTTAGGAAGAAAATCAACATCACTGGAGACTATTCTCTAAAGATAGTTGATACTGACCAGGGTGCTTGGTCTTCCCCAATCAACAGAAATTGCCTAGAGGCCAGACAAGAAATTCAGGCAAGGCTTTATTGGGGCTTTCCCTCTCTGCTCACAGACGCGCCCCCAAAGTTAACCTGGTTCCTTCCCTTTCTAGGCTCCCCCCTCCTTTTTTTTAGTATTTATTTATTTATTTATTTGGTTGCACCGGGTCTTAGTTGCGCCAGGCGGGCTCCTTAGTTGTGGCCTGAGAACTCCTAGTTGCGGCATGCATGTGGGATCTAGTTCCCTGGCCAGGGATCGAACCCGGGCCCCCTGCATTGGGAGCATGCAGTCTTAACTACTGTGCCACCAGGGAAGTCCCTGTAGGCCCTTTAATGGCTATTGTTGTTGTTCTCCTTTTTAGCCCTTGTTTATTTAACCTTCTGATTGAGCTTGTGTCTTCTAGGCTGCAACAGTTTGAAGCAAGGCTCATGATGGCTCAAGGAATTCAATCCATTCCAGCAGAGGGTGGCCCAGGTCCCTATAGGTCCTTGGAACAGTTAGCAAGGGACTTCTACATCTCTAGGGTAGGCTAGGGTCTGCGGCCCCTGTCCAGCAGAAAGAAGTTTCAGAAGAAGAGACCTTCGGTCCCTTACCCCTTAAGGATAAGGGTGTAGAGTCTCTCGGGGGAGAATGAGACAGGCTGGGACCTGGAACCCTTTGCTGCAGTGCTTGCACCTGGATGAACCTCTCCTTCAGCAACGAAATACAAAGAAACTATAAGTGGCTAAAAATAACCACATGCATGCCAGCAAATTCTGGACGAAAGATACAAAGAGACCAAAAAACCTCAACGGCCACTTCCGAGGAGCTGGGAGCAAAAGCAGGGAACTGGAAACAAAATACAAAGAAACTATAAGCGACTAAAAATAACCACATGCATGCCGGCAAATTCTGGACGAAAGATACAAAAAGACCAAAAAACCTCAACTGCCACTTCCGAAGAGCTGGGAGCAAAAGCAGGGAACTGCGCTCACCCCCTGCACACACCACCACCAGAGGGCTGGGCAGACCACCTAAGCAGCCCCTCCAGCCCTACCCCCAGACACGCCCCTACCACCCCATACAAGGAACAAGCTGGTCCCCCCTAAGGTGGGGACACACAAGGGAGACTCGCTACCCCCTGCTGCAGCAGGGGACCCAATAAAGTCTTGCCTGAATTTCCTGTCTGGCCTCTGGTCAATTTCTATTGACTGGGGAAGGCCAAGAACCCTGGTCGGTATCAAGTGACTCAAAATCTAACTGTCCCCAACTTTCTCCACCATCTTCCCCCCAGCCCTCACCAAAGAAAAAAAATGAACAATGACAAAAGAGAGAGCAAAGAATATTATCCCAAACTAATAGCCATATGTGGAATACTGCATGTATTTCTCATCATGACACCTGAAGAAAGGACTGTGTCCAGATAAGACCAATTAATATAATGAACAAGATATTTATTAGAGACTACTTATCCTCTAACAAGGTTTTCTGTGGGAACTTTCATTCCAGGGAGGAGAAGTTGAGAACATCATAAAATCGCATCTATAAAATTATAAAAAGTATGCAGAAAATACGAAGGTTTGTCACATTCTGGGAAATATACTCTATGTATTCTAGAAATACATGCACCACCACCTCATCTTGAAAAACACTGCTAAGCACTACTTTATATGCGGTTAGCAAACCTATGAAACTTGGTGGCAGACCTGAGAAACAGAACTAGGTGCAAAAAGAATTCAGAGCAATTCACTCACTCCACAGTCCACAAGGAGAGAGTATGTTTTGAGAAGCTGGGGGTCCACGGGGTCAAAAAGCAGACAGCTCGACTCCTGAGGACACATCAGCCTTTCTGAGACAACTCTAGGTGCCTCATATTCAGAGAACCGGCATCTTCTTGCTGCATCTTACAACCTACGTACCAGTTCAGCTTACCTTCCCATTCTCTTCACTCTGCAACAACAGGTAAAAGGAATCTGCTTTTCAGTCTCACCAAGGGAAGAGGCCCCCAAGTCACACTCACACTGGGTTTAATCCTTCCCAGCATTTCTTATCTTCTTACAACTCAACAGCACCTAAAGCAATGTGAACAAGCACGCGTGTGTGTGGCACCTTCAGGGAACAGGATGTGAAGCAGATGTGAAGCTGTGAAATGAGGAGCCAGATGTGATAAATGAATGAAAGCATATTTCCCAAAACCAGGGAGTGTCTGTTTAGATCTTTGAGGGAAGGCAGAAGTGCACTAGTAGAAAGGATTAGTAGACTGGAAAGGGCAAGCGAGCACTTATGGTCAAAGGTCAGTTTCTCAAAGGCAAAATTCTTCTACGTCTTTTTTCAAGTAAACTATTTCCCACTGATTCCTAAACGTGGGCATTGGTTATACTCTACACTTCTGCATAATCTCATTTTATTTCTGGGATCATCTGCCAGGCAGTTGCCTTTTTTTCAATTGGTAATCTAAAGAGCCTATAAAACTACAAGCGATTGAGAACAATGGGAAAGAAACTTGAATGCTCAGAGACAGGAGTCACTTTTATTAGAGAAACTTGGAGCGCTTTCGGTTAGGCTGTAGGTTCGCCGTGAAAGGAGTTTTAAGTCTGTTATGATTCCCAAGCCGCTCGCTTTCAGATAAGAGGGAAATACGCCCATTCCCCAAAGCATCCATCTTCACAAGAAATTCAAGTACCATAAGTATCACAGCCATTCTCAATGCACACTACATTTCTTGGCAGCAACTAGAACTGAAAGCAGCAAAATTCTTTAATTAAAGGGAAATTTTAAGAGATGCTCTAAAACAGGGAGGGATTTGTTTTTAACAGACTTCCTTATAATGAGTCATTTCATAGATAGAAGGCTCCAGGCTGACAGCCAAGAAGCAGCAGACACAACTCCTCAGCACAAGCAGGCCGTTTACATCCAATCTGCTCGGAGACGTCAAAGTCCTGCTTCCAGCCAAGGCCAGGCTGAGCATCACTAGGGCGAGGGATAAGCACTGCGTCCTTAGTCAGCAACTCCCTGGTTTGGGGAACTGTGTATGAAAGATGGATTTCTCCTTAGTCAAAACAGCTCCAAACTCCTCTACAACGAGTTTTCTGCTCCACGTTCAATCCTCTGACATTAAGTGTAGCACAGATAAAATATCATACCATCCATCAACCCACTGGGCTGACGGTTGCTTATTGTTAATTCCACAGGAATAAATAAAATTTTAGATTTTCTGGAAATAGTTGCCAGTGGGCAAGGATGGAAACAAAGACGTACACGACGTGATAATGAAAAGTTCCTCATTAGCTCAACGGTGCGCCCACCGAACGACTCTGAGCAAGATGACTTAACCTCCCCCACGTGAAAAGGGGGCAAAAAGCCCTATGTTTTTAATTGGATTCTCCCAGAAGCAGACTCTGTGACAAGCAGCTGAGTGAACGTCATGTATGCAGAAGCTGATCCCAGGGGTCACTGGAAGGGGGGAGGGAAAGACAGCAAAGGAGGAAGCTGGTCCAGGTGTGTGAGCGGGGCCCTCTGCCGGCCTCAGGACCAGTTCCGCAGGGAACCTCTCAGGGCTGCCCCTCAAGGGGCTTGGAGGCAGACATTCACCACCCCCAATTCTAGCCTGTCACAGGTGGAGGGCAGCTTCTGCTCTGAGCAAACTCCTCGGGCTGCAGGGCTCTCAGGCAGGAGTCACAGGCTGGAGGACCAACTCATCAAAGGGTTTTTAGCGCTGGAAGTCCAGGCTCCCGGGAAAACCCTCAGGTGCAAGCAAACTAAGACAACTGGTCACCCTACCTGGTGCTCCAGTGGCGAGGGGTAGGGGCACAGCACTGCCAGCGTCTGCTCAGCCGTCCAACGTCACGAGGGTCAGATGTGCTCCACCAGGCAGAGCACGCAGCCCGGGGCGTAGCACTCAAGAGTGGGATGTTAGCTACTTCTGCGTATTCAAAGCAGCGTTAAGAGTCATGGGATCCGCTCTTCCCACACAGAACACACGTGGGGCCCGTGCCCTCTGGAGCTGGGTCCGCTGGACACCACTGCTCAGGCTGCCAGGCCCTGCCTGCTTAGGTGGCTCCAGAGTAACACAAAGGAGAGCCTCCGATACAAGAAATGCCCTTCTTACCTGCTCTGTCTCTGATGTGGAGCAGAGAAGCTCAGCTTGAAATTCAAGCTAGACATAAAGGAGAACTGAAGGTGTCACACCAATAGGAGCAGCTCTCCTAATCAACCTGCACATCTCCATCGCTCTCCCCGTCCTTCTGCGAGATGAAGGGACCCACACACTGGAGGGCCCTGAACCCTCGAGGCTGATGAGATACACGCGTGCACCCTGGGCACCTCCGCTCCCATCGACTCTGCTGTCTGTTATCAAGACCCAGCTGTATTTGTTCCCAAATGTCTGTCAAATAAATAATCCTAAAAAAATGTGACTGTTTCTAATCCCTCATATTCAGAAAAGGCCTGGGCCCTGTAACAACAACAAGAAAAATGTAAATGGATATTTATATTTTAAGGGTATAATAAAATATTTATAATGTGTATATTTTTTGATGATTTCCCCAATTTATCCAGGTTTATTTGGTTTCAATCACTTTGGAAAAGCACTTTTTTTTTTAAAAAAGGCAAATTTCTTTTTGAATTTTTTTAAAATTTATTTATTTTATTTTTTTGGCTACATTAGTTGCAGCATGCAGGGTCTTCACTGAGGCGTGCGGGATCTTTCACTGCGGCGCGTTGGCTTCTCTCTAGTTGTGGCATGCGGGTTTTCTCTCTCTAGTTGTGGCGCTCGGGCTCCAGAGCACGTGGGCTCTGTAGTTTGCAGCGCCTCTCATTGAGGCTCACGAGCTCAGTAGTAGTGGCGCGCGGGTTTAGTTGCCCTGAGGCATGTGGGATCTTAGTTCCCTGACCAGGGATCGAACTCACGGCCCCTGCCTTGGAAGGTGGATTCCTTACCACTGGACCACCAGGGAAGTCCCTGGGAAAGCCCTTCTACTGTATACAACCACTTCTCTAGGTAGTATATGTGGGGTGGCTGGGGAGTCTCTTCAAAGATGGCTTCTCAAACAATCCAGAGGAGATCCTCTCTGAAGGTGGCAGAGAAGACACCTGACCAGTTATTAATGAAAAGGAATGAACTGCTTCCCATAACACACAGAAAATGCAAACAATCCTATCAATTACCGCTAACCTTAAACATGCTCCCAGGTTTACTCAAAAGCCAGGAGTTCGATCATGAACATCTAACTCTTGGTCAGAATGAAATGGAGCTTCTTAGCCACCCAAAACCTATTTACCTTAGTCTAACACTTTTTCTTACAAAATAACATTTCCATACACTATAACTTTGGACTATACAATATTAAAAACGTTTACAACACAGAGGAATAAAACTGGCAAGTCTAAATTCAAAACCCTGAAGACAGAAAGGAGTTTCAAACAGCATTGCCATCTCCGTCCACAAACTTCATGATATTGACCTGAAATTTTGAATATGAAAAATATTTTTCCAAGGGGGTGGGAGGGTGGGAGAGGGTTGGATTGGGAGTTTGGGATTAGCAGATGCAAACTATGATATATAGGATGGATAAACAACAAGGCCCTACTGTATAGCACAGGGAACTATATTCAATATCCTGTGATAAACCATAATGGAGAAGAATATGAAAAAGAATATATATTTGTACAACTGAGTCCGTTGCTGTACAGCAGTAATTAACACAACATTGTAATTCAACTATACTTCAAAAAAAATAAAGTAAAAAAAGAAAAAGAAACAATAAAAATATATTTCTCTTTTCCCTGAAGCTTCTGGTACAAGGCTCAAGGAACTTTACAACTGGGCATCTGTGATGTACACCTACTGTGTTGTTTGAGAAAATTCAATTCTGCTCAACACGGCTGGAAAATTCTGCTCAATAACACAAGAAAATAGATGCACAGATGAAACTCCTCAGATGTGTTAAGCATAGATAAGTAATGAGACACGACAAAGTAAGTTGAACATTTGCATGTGAACACAGAAAGGGATGCAAGGACCAAAAGACACCTAAAATTCATGAAACACTAAATATGCAAAAGACAGCTACTATTCATAAGGCACTAAACGTGCAGAAGGCACCCGAGGCACACTAAATATTCACGATACGCAAATCACACATGAGCCATGGGGCACTCACTATTCATGAGGTCTTAATTAGGCCACCGGGGTAACATTCTTCTGCACAATACACACAAATAAAACCCAGAGCTGTGAAGAGGCTGCCTGGCAGATCCTGTGTCTCTCCCACAGAGAAGCAGTGGGCAAACCCGACCAGAGAAGACCCTGGCTGCAAGTTAAAAACGTTTGGTTGATGCCTGTTTTCTGAAGTCAACCTCAACTGAGTGAACATACACACACACACACACACAAAAAAAAAAAAGTTTCCAAGTGATATATACATGTTTGTATGCAACTGCATGCTTCTATACCTATACAAATATAGGTACTTGCGTATATTGGGTTGGCCGAAAAGTTCGTTCGGGTTACAGAAAAACCTGAACCAACTTTTTGGCCAGCCCAATATATACACATACGTAGTGTGTAGCGTGCGTATGTCTGTGTATAGTGTATGTGTGTGTCTACATCTACTATATGACATGTGAGTGTAAGAAATCTGTGCAGATCTTCTCCACAATGTATTTCAGGCACCTAACAACAGGGTCTGACACTAAGTACTCAGCAAATATTTGTGAAGCTAACTGCTTGTCAGTAGGAGTTACCAAGAACATTCAACTACAGACCTTGAATTTCACCCAGACAGAAACTGGATTTTAATCACTTTATTTTTTATCAATCCCCCAATCTACATATCTGAAATACAGCAGACATATAAAACACATTAAATGGATGGATGGATGGATGGATGAATAAACGGGTTAAGAAACCAAAGAATAAAAGAAGTAAGTAGCATTTTTTTAGTTACTCTACTTAAGAGTATTTAATCCTCATAGAGAAAATTGCATGTGACTACATTTTGATTACCAGCATGTATAAACTCATTTTACATTTAAAGAAAAATTTAAATAAGGTGAGGATATCTCTTAAAAGATAAAGCCTAACTGGAGTAAATGAATATTAGCAATATTGTGTATTTTGTGTGTAGCATACCAACCCCTACCTTTCAGAACAAAAGTTGTATGTCTGTTAACATATAGTAACAATATGTCTTAACCACCTCTCTGAAAATATATCGTTATCTGTCACACGGGTAGAATGATACCTACACTGTCTAGAGTTTTGATGATTAAATGAACTAATGAGTTAATAATAATTATTGTGAAAACAGAATCATAGCTGATTTTTTTTTTTTAATGGATTTCAAAATGACCACACAAAGGTTATGTCATATGGTCCTGGATAGGAACAGACCACTCAGACTACCTGATCCTTATTTGCTAATGCAAAACACTCTTCAAAATCAAAAGGAAAAAATGCAATACTGAAATGCTATATAAACACATGACTCCAGTCTTATTTAATATCACAAATTACTGATCTGCTTCACAAAGCACTGAGTCAACTGAATTCCACTTTTCATACTCTACCTCTATAACTCATTAACACTTGCCAAGTACAACTGTAAGCTAGAGATCTAAGGTGAAGGAAATTAATAACTGTACAGGTGAGGTTGCACAATGACTAGCTGTATTTATTCTGAATATTTGCTAACTGAGTGAAGCAGAAACACTTGCAAACATCTTGCAATCACGTTAGCCTTTGTCAAACTCTTCTGTACTCATTTATTCAAGAACAATTTTATACCCACTTTGTTAGTCACTACGCTAAGAAAACACTGAAATACACTAATTCACCCCAATTTGCCCAGGAGTTTCCCGTTTTTAGCACTGAAAGTCCCATTTCCTCAGAAACTCTTCAGTCCTAAACTAATAGTTGGAATAGTTGGTCACCCACACTGAGAAATAAACGAAGAGGAAAAACAGATATGATTACTACCCATGAACCTTACTGCCCAATGAAGGAGAGAGAAATTAATTAACAATCACACAGAGAAATTACATAATAGCATCACAGCAATGATCCCTGAATCCTAAATTATGGCTAAGGCCCAGAGATAAGTACACCACAGCACATGTTCAGAGGGCAGCCTTCAGAACACCAGATGTTGGGGAAACCCTCCTCCCAGATTTTACTAAGAGACACCAGGACCGGCCTTAACTCTGCCCTGCATCATACCATCCACCCAACCCCGGGGAATACAAAAGGGGGACTGAGAACACAGCGATGGTCACATTTTAAGGAGACTAGAATTCATGGAGGAAGAAGTTATTTCTTCCCATTCCTGATTTGAAGACAGAAGATGTAAAAAGAACAAGATTGAGACTTAAACACAGAAATGAGAAAGGAAAGTTATAATATCTGATCGAAACATCATTCAGGAATATGTTATATTCTACCTCACAGAAAAGGGAATTTCAACATAGCAGAGCTAAGAACAGTTACTGAAAAATTATGTGTGTACACGTGTGTGGTGTGTATATGACAGTTTTGTGTTTACATTCAGAGTAGAGATACTCAACTACTCAATAAAATAGTTCAAACTGCAAACTGTGACAAGAGTTATGAAGAAAAACTACAGGGAAGTCTGAGAACACTCAGCTGGAGTCCCTGACACAGAGCAAAGAGCACAAGGAAGGTTTTCTGTAAGGAAGGGTATTGATCAAAATATGAAGAATGAACGTGAGTTAACAAAGTAAAGATGATGAGCAGTCAGGGAGATGGGAGAGCTTCACAGCAGAGAGAAGAGTCCACATAAAGGCCTTGAGGCAGAGTAGGAACTGGAAAGAGGACCACAGAGAATGACGGGATCAATCTTGAGACCACATCACAGACTTTTTTTTGTCTTGAAGGTTTTTTTTTTTTTTTGCGGTACACAGGCCTCTCACTGTTGTGGCCTCTCCCGTTGCGGAGCACAGGCTCCGGACGCGCAGGCTCAGCGGCCATGGCTCACAGGCCCAGCCGCTCCGCGGCATGTGGGACCTTCCCGGACCGGGGCACGAACCCACGTCCCCTGCATCGGCAGGCGGACTCTCAACCACTGCGCCACCAGGGAAGCCCTGTCTTGAAGCTTTTAAGAAGAGAAATGACACTAGCATATTTGCATTTTTAAGGACCACTCTAGCCAAAGTGTGGAAAACGTCTAGAGGTCAAAAGAATATACCCAAATGCTGTACACTTTAAAAAAATAATCATGTTTTACAACCTCAATATATACACTCACCCCTCGGTATCAACAGGGAGATTGGTTCCAGGATCCCTGCCAATACCAAAATCCACAGATGCTCAAGCCCCTTATATAAAATGGCATAGTATTTGCATGTAACCTAATGCATCCTCCAATATATTTAAGTCATCTCTAGACTACTTATAATACCTAATACAATGTAAATGCTATGTAAATACTTGCCTGCAAGATGCAAATTCAAGTTTTGCTTTTTGGAACTTTCTAGAATTAGTTTACAAATATTTTCAGTCTGCGTTTGGTCAAATCTGTGATGTGAACCTGTGGATACAGAGGACCAACTGCACAATTTTTATGCGACAATCATACCTCAATAAAGCAGAAAAAAAAAAACATTATGGGAGAGTAGTTAGGAGGTTCCTACTATACCAGGGTACCTACTCCTAAAAGGTACCCTAGTACAGGTATGGCAGAGACAGATGTCCTTTGATCTGAAAGCTATCGGAAGCAAAATACACAAAGTTGATGATAGATTTACATATTAAGAAAACAAAAGATTGGAATCAAAGATAACTCTGAAGTACCTATTTGCTCAACTGATAGATAGGGGAGTGATTTACTAAGACACAGAACAGAGGAAGACTAAGTTTAGGGTAGGAAAACTGAATTTTGTGTTGGCTACGTGCAGTTTAAGTGGTACGATAGGCAGGATAATGGCCCCCATATCCTGATCATTGAAACCCGTGAATAGGTCAGGTTACAGGGGGAAGGAGAGTAAGGGTTGCAGATAGGATTAGGGTTGCTAACAGCTGAGTTAAAATAAGGAGATTATCCTTGATTCTCTGCGTGGGCCCAGTGTAATCACAAAGGTCCTTAAAAGATGGAAGAGTCAGAGTCAGAGATTTGAGGAGGTTTCTCTGCTGGCTTTAAAGATGGAAGGCACCCTGAGCCAAGGAACAGAACGCAGGCAGCCTCTAGAAGCCGGAAGAGGCAAGGAAAGGGATTCTCCCCTAGAGCCTCTGGAAGTAACACAGCCCGGCCGAGGCACTGATTTTTAGGCCAGACAGGTCTATTTTGAACTTCTGACCTCCAGAACTGTAAGATAATAATTTAGTGTTGTTTTAAACCACCAAGTTCGTGGCAGTTTATTACAGAAGCAATCGGAAGCAAATACAAGTGGACTTCGAGACATCTAAACAGACAGTAATTGAACAGGAATATATAACATCGTCACAACACAACAGAGGCACATGAAAAGCTGAACTATCCTCTTTAAAAAACTTGGAGTATTTTTCACATATGCTCCCAAGAACCGTATCAATCAATATCTGAGGATCAAGAAAAACAAGATATTTTAAAACAGTATTAAACATGGATACCTATGATGGTAAAGAAGTTGATCATGAATAACTTATTATAATAAACTGATAAATATTCTAAATACAAATATTACCACTACCACTTAGGTTTCTTGGTGGCTCTGTGAAGTGCTCAAATTTAGGAAAGCACCATTATTAAAAATAGTTCAGTTAACACTTCAAAAGATGTCTCAACATATGAAACCTTCAATATTTATTTTTTTGACCATGCCACTTGGCATGTGGGATCTTAGTTCCCAGACCAGGGATCGAACCCATGCCCCGGCGGTTGGAAGCGTGGAGTCCTAACCACTGCACTGCCAAGGAATTCCCAAACCTTCAATATCATTAAGCACAATTATCTGAGACTTTGCATTATCCTTAAAGAAGACTATAAAGAGATTCTTATTCCTCCTGTAATTAATAAGTATGAACAGTAGAAAGATTTCACTGGTTTTTAGGACAAGAAATAAAGTTACCATTTATTTTCTAAAAGGAAAATAATACAGCATAGTGACTACAGTTAACAATACTGTATTGCATATTTGAAAGTCGCTAAGAGAACAGATCTTAAAAGTCCTTCTCACAAGAAAAAAAATCTGGGACTTCCCTGGTGGTGCAATGGTTAAGAATCCGCCTGCCAATGCAGGAGACATGGGTTCGAGCCCTGGTCCGGGAAGATCCAACATGCCGCAGAGCAACTAAGCCTGTGTGCCACAACTACTGAGCTTGCTCTCTAGAGCCTGCGAGCCACAACTACTGAGCCCATGTGCCACAACTCCTGAAGCCCACACATTCTAGGGCCCACACACCACAACGATGAGTAGCCCCCACTCACCACGACTAGAGAAAAGCCCACATGCAGCAACGAACACCCAACGCAGCCATAAATAAATTAATTAATTAAATTTTTAAAAAAATTTTTTGTAGCTATGTACAGTGACAGATGTTAACTAGACGTATTGTGGTGATCCTTTCACAACATATACAAATATCACATCATTATGTTGTACACCTGAAACTAATACAATGTTACATGTAAACTATACCTCAATTTAAAAAAAAGAAACAAACCAAACAAATTAAAACTCTAGGACGCTTCTAGGAACTTTCTGTGCACAACTTCAAACTCTGAATACCACCTCTCTCTCCCTGATTAAACCCTTTCCTAGAATCAAATACAAGCTGTCACGTAACTTCTTCTGTTCTTACTCCCATCCTAAGCAGACACAAAATTCCTCTCACACTGTTTGAACTTGAAAAACCACCACCTCTGTTACACACTGAGGTTCATTTCTCTTGTATGCACTCCATTTGGAAGAGGTTTTCAAATTTAATGGAAATGTTGCTTGACGCTGGGAAGGGGAGGCTGGTGGCAGGGAGTGCCAAAAAAATCCAGAGCATAAAATTCAGAGAAAAATATAATAGAATCAGTTCTCACATAGCCGTGGAACTCAACTGGAGTGATTAAGAGTGAGCAACAGTGACTTCCCTGGTGGCGCAGCGGTTAAGAATCCGCCTGCCACATGGAATCTAAAAAAAAAAATGGTTCTGAAGAACCTAGGGGCAGGAACAGGAATAAAGATGCAGACGTAGAGAACGGACTTGAGGACATGGGGAGGGGGAAGGGTAAGCTGGGACGAAGTGAGAGAGTGGCATGGACATATATACACTACCAAACGTAAAATAGATAGCTAGTGGGAAGTAGCCGCATAGCACAGGGAGATCAGCTCAGTGCTTTGTGACCACCTAGAGGGGTGGGGTAGGGAGGGTGGGAGGGAGACGCAAGAGGGAGGGGATATGGGGATATATGTATACATATAGCTGATTCACTTTGTTATAAAGCAGACACTAACACACCACTGTAAAGCAATTATACTCCAATAAAGATCTTAAAAAAAAAAAAAAAGGGGGCTTCCCTGGTGGCGCAGTGGTTGAGAGTCCGCCTGCCGATGCAGGGGACACGGGTTTGTGCCCCGGTCCGGGAAGATCCCACATGTCGTGGAGCGGCTGGGACCGTGAGCCATGGCCGCTGAGCCTGCGCGTCTGGAGCCTGTGCTCCGCAGCGGGAGAGGCCACAACAGTGAGAGGCCCGCGTACCTCATAAAAAAAGAATCTGCCTGCCAATGCATGGCACATGGGTTTGGGCCCTGGTCCAGGAAGACCCCATATGCCACGGAGCAACTAAGCCCGTGCACCACAACTACTGAGCCTGCGCTCTAGAGCCCACGAATCACAACTACTGAAGCCCGCACTCCTAGAGCCCGTGCTCTGCAACGAGAAGCCACCGCAATGAGAAGCCCATGCACCACAACGAAGAGTAGCCCCCGCTCGCCGCAACTGGAGAAAGCCCGCGAACAGCAGTGAAGACCCAACGCAGCAAAAAAAAAAAAATAATTAATTTTTTTAAAAAGTGAGTGACAGTGTAAATGGCCTATTATCCAAAATAATGGATAATCCAAAAGGCTGTTCTTTTATACTTTGGAAAACATCCAGGGCTTTCTTTGCTCTGTAGACTTACCTTTCTCATCATACTCCCTTTAAGCTAAGTTAGCCTGCATTCCCTCTGAGAACACACCGACTCAACGGAGGCGGCAGAGTCGTCCAGAAGCAGATTAGGTGGCAATGGGGAGGTGCCAGTGCTTCACAAGCGGCTCAGGGGTGGGGAATTTAAAAACTCCCATCACTTCAAACATTAGGAAGGCTTAGGAATGAGCACTCCCCATGCAACCTCCCTCCTGAGAGAAGGAAATAATCACCTGGCAATGAGAGGATGACATTCAGTGACAGCGCTGAATCTCTCTGCCTGGGATGGACTGTAAAACAAGAGCAATGCAGCCAGGGAGACACTCTTCCCCGCCAGGCCAGGCTCTGGGGTGTGACCCTTGCTACATGGATCACCACTGTTACGGTGCTGGCCACCAATGAGCGCCCACACACAGACGACTGCTCCTTAAAGGAAAGTTCTCCTTTTAACCATGGGTACGAGACCACCCCAGCAAAACGTGAGAGTCAGGTCAAAGTGTCTTCTCTCCAGCACGGAGCAGCCCATCCCCACCACGGAAGCTTACCCACTAAGCTTCACTTTCAAACGTGTTGCAAGGAAAGTTCCAATGAAGCCAGAGGCATGACTGAGTCAGGGCAGCAGTTAAGGCCTCGGGTCCCAGGGGAGCACAGCGGGGCTCGGAGGGGTTGACCATCCGTGGGACAGGGTGAGGGGAGCTCTGGGTGCCGCAGCAGGTCCTCATCAGCCAGAACTTCCATGAGGAGTCGACTCAAGAAATGTAGGTATCATGAGGATTTACTGCAAAACAGCCGCTTCCTGGCCATTCACTGCCGAGGTAGGCCTCCCCTCCTCACGTGCGCAAGAGCAGAGTGGATGCTGGCGCTCGGCAAGGCGCAGCCCGGGGGCACGGAGAGAATTCTGCACGCTTGTCACTCCTCCACACATGGGGGAGGGAAGCCCGGCTCCCACGGGACCCTGAGCTCCTCTCTGAGGGAGGGGACGGGGACACAGCACCCAGACCCCTGGCCTCTGGCAACTATGCCAGAAGCTGTTTACCTCCACTCCTTTCAAATCTCCATTTCCCACACATTTAAGGAGAAGTGGTATCAGGAAAAGCCGCTCTCAAGCACTACGAAGTTTTCAGCCGTCGGGAGGCAATCATTTCCACTGTGCTCACAGAGGCAAGAATGTGGGCTATTATTTTAGGAACATTTTCAACAGCCTGAGTCAAAAAGAAAAGTTTCTGCATCCTCCTTATTAAGAAGAAAAAGAGATTAAGCGGAATAATCCATTCCAAGTTTTCTATCAATTAGGGAAGTGTACTGGAGTACAATGTGGGCACTAAACCATGGGCTGTTGGATTGTATCGGGGAATAGAGAGGCAGGCTGCAGAATGTTCCGGTAGAAAAAACAAAGCAAACAATTCAAAGAGATTCTCTGACTCAAGTCTCAGGAACAAAAAACAGTAACTTGAAAACACTCTCTAAATGAAGAGAAAAAAATGATCACAAGTAAAGATATTAAAGTTGGAATGTTACTGAAAATGTCACACAGGGAAAAAAGCATAATTAGGTAACTGAGGTCACAAATCAATAGTCCTTTTTATAAGAGAACATTTTAGTTGTCCTTAGCCTCCCACATCCACCTCTCCATACCCATTACAGGGGACTATGTCATTATTTGCTGCCTTATGACTGAACATAAAAGCTTTTGTTATCACTTGGGTAGAAAAGTCAAAGACAGCTACAGTGAAACCTCCTTTGGGCCTTCCATTAAGGAACAATAATTAAACATTTAAGTAGGAAACATTCCATGTGTATGTAGTAAGGGAGCGCTAAATGTAATCTTTCTTTAAAGCAAAAACACAGCTTACTCTAGCTTGAAAGAGTTGCCAGTTCAGAAATATTTTTTCCACTTGGAATAAAATACTACCTCAAATAATCATTTGGAGTGATTCCTTCTGCGCTTCCACCATTGTTATTACAAAGAATTTAGGGTTTTAAGAGCATATTTTGGATTAAATGACCACGGTTTCAAATTCAGGTACGTATATTTTTAAAACTCAAAGCAGCTTCAGAAAGATTGCAGAGAACTAGCAGAGATCCAGAAAGTATTGCAACGTAGCCAGAAACCTTTGGATAAATAACATCTGGCATTAGTGGTTTGCTATCCTTGAGTTTCTCAACTTCCTCTCTGGAGAAACTTAAGTCCCTTTTGGCTTCTCTCTGATTTCCTTCAAAATGTTTCTGGAAACAGATACTTCATTATCCAGCTTCTTTATCTGGAGAAGTACTGGAGGAATTGGTAGGAAACTATACTGGAGCGAGTAAGCACCCACATGCTCCAGCTCTCGGGTGGGCCCACGTCAGTCTCACCTCCCGATCTTTTCAATTTGCAGCTGATCTGGGAAGAGCAAGAGGCTGCGGCATCACACGGACGTGGGTTCCAATCCCAGCCTCACTGCTCCCTAGCCGTGTGTCCCTGAACAAATACTTTACCTCCATGGGCTTCACTGTCCTCTTATCCGCCTTCTTGGATCTGTCATGAGGATGAAGTGAGGTTCCATGAAAAGAAACCAGCCCCTGCCTGGCCCATGGCTGGCACCCAGTAAATGTTAAGTGCCCAGAGAAATCCCAGCCCTGACCGTGACAATCACAGCTCCAGTTGAGAGCTGGGAAACCAACCTCATCTCTCTCCATCTGCTAGATCCTCCTCTAGCCCTGGCAGACCTTGCTGGATTCTGTTTGCCCTCTTTTTCTCAGCTGCGGCCCCTTCTGACTGACTGTACCTCTGCTGCTCCCCTCACCCACAAGTCTTCAGTAAAATGACTCTAAGAACCCGGTAAAGAAAAAATAAGCAACCACTCATTCCTTCCCTTAACTCAAGCCATCTGGGATAATCTCTTTCTCTCGCTAACTTGTTATTTTGTCCCCCCCAAACTAGTAAGCCAGTGCTGGTATCTTGTTCAGTGAGAAAATAAGGTCCAGAATAATTTTATTTGAACTCATGTTTGAGTATATTTTGGGAACAGTAGTGATCCTTTTTAATAATGTACTTTGAATATACATACCTTACTTTTGCAACATCATTTCCAAGGTACAACACTATTTAAATATTATTTGAGAAGGCAGAGAAGAATATATAAGAATTCTCTAGTTTAAACTGAGGTTAAGGATGGAAGGCAGGATATAAAATGACTAAAATCCAGGTTTGAACTACGTGAGAAGGCACAGCGGTTACAATGGACATGGGTGCTACTTGAAGTGTGGTCTGCTCCCAGACAGCAAGGCAATGACACTGAATAATACAGAATTGAGGGTAAGCACTTCGAAACTCTTACAGAAACTTGAAAGGGTAGTCATATGTGCATGGAATAAAATAGTAAAAATTGGGACCCACCTTTGCTGCTTTTCTAGCAATTTGCACTTTCCTCACAATTCATTTTCACTATTAAAGGAATAATACATGGAACAAAAAGTCTACTGAGAGTTTAAAATTTCAAAACACAGATCCTATACAATAGATCTGTTCCTGAAAGGCTTGGGAGAGAGACTTGCTTTGACCTCCATAGACGGCACAAGTTTGTGGAGAGTATAAATATAGTTAATTAGAGCTAGGTGACACTCGGCAAGTCCACTCTCCTTTCTAATAAACAAATATTCATGACATGATGTTGAGTGGATAAAACAGGTGACATAACAATATAAATAATGATCTCAAGAAATATGTTTTAAATGAAGGAGCTATGTAAATTATATTTCTGTATGTGCATATATAAAAAGAAAATTAAATGTTAACAGTAATTACATTTCCAAATGCAATACAAGTCATTTTTCATTTTTATAGAATAATCATTTTAAAAAACTGGAAAATATATCAAATATAATCATAAAAGGATATAAAGAGAAAAATGGTTAAAAAATAACTTTTACTATTATTATTTAGTTAATGGACAAAAAAGAACAGTTAACCTAGAATTTTAAGAAATGACTTTCTTTTACTCAAAGATATAGTATATGAAATATAATCCACATAAGGTGAGAAAGTACAATGACTGCCCTGAAATAACCTATTTAAAGCACACACTCAAAAAAGCATCGTAAATAGTATCCTGTGTTCTTATCATAAATGCTCATCAAGCATTAAAATATTACAGTGAAAACTTCGTATACAAACGTTTGGAAAATCACCCAAAGCAATAACTCTCTGCAAACAACTCATCTCTTATCATGAAGTTGCCTCAATAATGGTGGATGCTTCCCCCTCCCTGAAATCTAAGTTTGATTAGAAGGTAGACACAAGTTATGGTAAACAAGGACATACACTGAAAGAGAACAAATCACACAAGCAGAACCATCAGAAAACCCTCATTTAAAAATTGGCTGCACCACTATAGAAAACAGTATGAAGGTTCCTCAAAAAACTAAAAATAGAGTTGCCATATGATTCAGCAATCCCACCCCTGGGCATAGATCTGGACAAAACTACAACTCAAAAAGGTATATACACCCCAATGTTCGCAGCAGCACTATTTACAACAGCCAAGACACGGAAACAACCTAAATGTCCATCAACAGATGAATGGATAAAGAAGATCTGGTACATATATGCAATGGAATACTACTCAGCCATTAAAAAGAATGAAATAACGCCATTTGCAGCAACATGGCTGCAACTATAGATTATCATACTAAGTGAAGTAAGTCAGAAAGAGAAAGACAAATACCATGTGGTATCACTTATATGTGGAATCTAAAATATGACACAAATGAACACATCCACGAAACAGAAACAGACTCACAGACATAGGGAACAGACTTGTGGCTGTCAAGGGGGAGGGGGGCTGGGAGAGGAATGGATTGGGAGTTTGGGGCTAGCAGATGCAAACTACTATATATAGAAAGGATAAACAACAAGGTCTCAGTGTATAGCACAGGGAACTATATTCAATATCCTGCAATAAACCCATAATGGAAAAGAACATGAAAAAGAATGTATATATATATAACTGAGTCACTTTGCTGTACAACAGAAATTAACACAATACTGTAAATCAACTATATGTCCAAAAAAAATAAAAGTAAAAATTGGCTGCACTAGCAGCGGAGAAACTTTCACAATGCTGCATACTCAAGGGTAGGTCTGCAGGAACCTCAGTTTTCCTCCACTATAAAATGGAGCTATAACTGATGCCTCAGGGAGAGCATCAGGACCAACCAAATCAAGTCGTGGTTGGGAGGGCACTTATTGAAACTTTGGAGCAGAAGTTCTCAAAGTGTTGTCAGGACCCTTGGGGATCTTTGATATCCTTTCTAAGGGCAGTGGGGGTGGGAGCTCTGAGAGATCAAAACTATTTTCATAATACTACTATTTTCCAGTACAGCAGGCATTAGAATCCAGCTGTTTCCCAGTACATGAGATACTACCGAGATCTGCAAAAATATAAAACAGGGTTTCCCTGGTGGCGCAGTGGTTAAGAATCCGCCTGCCAATGCAGTAGACACGGGTTCGAGCCCTGGTCCCGAAAGATCCCCCATGCTGCGGAGCAACTAAGCCCGTGTGCCACAACTACTGAGCCTGTGCTCTAGAGCCCGGGAGCCACAACTACTGAGCCAACGTGCTGCAAATGCTGACGCCCATGTGCCTAGAGCCCATGCGCCACAACAAGAGAAGCCACTGCAATGAGAGGCTGCTGCACCACAAGGAAGAGTAGCCCCCACTCACCGCAACTAGAGAAAACCAGCGTGCAGCAACGAAGACCCAACGCAGCCAAATGAAATAAAACAAAATAATTTAAATATATATATATATATATATATATATAAATGTCACTCACTTTCTCACTGCAAGTCTTGTTTTGGAAAAGACAGAATTTCTCATGAAAAAAATTTTTTTATTAACATGCAACGGGTTTGGAGTTATGTTTAAACTCTGATAAACTGTTAAACTCTGTGTAAACATAGAATTTACATTTAAACTCTATGTACTGATAAATACATTAAAATTTCTCAATGTTAATTTCTTTCTTTTTCTTAAAGATTTTTTATTTATTTTTGACTGCATCGGGTCTTAGTTGCGGGATCTTCATTGAGACATGCGGGATCTTCATTGAGACATGCGGGATCTTTCGTTGTGGCGCACGGGCTTCTCTCTAGTTGTAGCACGCAGGCTCTGGGGTGCGTGGGCTCTGTAGTTGTGGCGCACGGGTTCCAGGGCGCGTGGGTTCTGCAGTTTGCGGCACACGGGCTTTCTCGTTGAGGCACATGAGCTCACTAGCTGTGGCACGCGGGCTTAGTTGCCCCGCGGCATGTAGGATCTTAGTTCCCTGACCTGGGATCGAACCCACGTCCTCTGCATTTTAAGGTGGATGCTTTACCACTGGACCACCAGGGAAGTCCCGCGATGTTAAATTTCTAATACAGTCAGTATCAACAGCTATAACCCACACAAATGACATCTCTTTTGAGGTCCTCAAATAATTTTTTAAATGTAAAAGGGTCACGAGACCAAATGTTTTAAAAACTGTTGCTGAAGGTGAAAGGGCTGTGTACACTTTAATATGTAATCCATACATAAAATCAACTTTGTATTTATAAGTATACCTTGCTTCAGTAAGCATTTCTATTTTATGTAAAGAAGAAGTTTATTAGACTGCATTCTGTGTTTGTATCTCACTTCCAAGTTGCCTCTGCCCAGGAAAAAAGCACTGAAAGGGCCTGTTCTCTGGCAACCATGTGTCCAGGTTTTCCCAGCCCATCTTAACATCAAATGTGTTTCCAATTTTTCCCATCAACCACAAAAATGTTCCTTATATTTCAGTTTTTTTGTGTCCAAATGCATCTCCCAACCTGGTTCTCACATAAAAGAATAATCACAAAACATCCTCCTAATGTGTTGTCTGTAATTATATTTTAAATACTTCAGCACAGCTCATGTGACAAATGCATATCAGCTGTTTCTGACCCACACCCCAGGAATGGTTGATTACTCCAGCTGAGAACACTCCAGGTGTGTTTCCTTAGCATCTGAAAGCCTCCACTCAGAAGGACACACTCCAGGGTCAGCCAGTAGGTGTCTGAATCTTTCCTTCTCTTTCATAAATACCAAAGCCTTTGTTAGTTAGCAAAATGAACGTTAAAAATTATTTTCATGGGTAAAATAGTGATGTTTTTAACATGTGGACTGACTACAAAGACTGTAGGGTATTCCAACCCTTGACCAAACAGGGCACGTGAACTGAGAAAGTCCAGTGGTCCAACCCCTCTGGATCAGGACTCTCAGCTCAGGGTTTCCAGTGTTAAGGGTTGACCAGAAGTCAGTCATGCTGCTTGCACAACTTCCCTTCTGGCTCAAGGAACGTCTCACACAAGGACTGTAGGAGTGCCAGAAGGACAGAGAGCTAGGACTTCACTGAGCTTATGAAATAGCATTACTGGGCCCTGCTCATGAATAAGGACTTGCACGTGAGGCAGAATTCCTTGTAAAAATTTTTTTAGTAGTTACCCATTACCTGGCAGTAAGGCTGTTGAAGAGGAAACCTACAGCCCTCACCTATGCTATCTGTTAGGTTATGAATACCTTCAAAAAAGAACCGAAAAATTACAAACCATCCAATTAGTTTAGAAGTGTTAGCAAAACCTCTTTCAGGCCATTGGGGCCTCAGAAATGCTTAGTCCTTCTTGCCCAGCTCTATCATCTAACTGCTAAGAACTACCTAGACGGGCTCAAAAGCTGCAAGGACATTCCGCCTTACAAAGCCAGTCTCCTCAGTAATGACAAAGGCTAGATATGATTTTTCAATGACTGAAATGCAGAGTCTAGTTACCTTTTGATGAGCAATCTAGCTACATCTTCTTGCAAGAAAAGTAGTGAACAGAACTAACATCCATTGACTACTTTCACATGCCAACACTGAGCTACACCTTATAAAAATGCTATAAACTGGACCCAATGCCAGAGAAGATGGGAAGGCAATCAGCTCAGGGCATCACGAAACGATCACTAAGACAGCCCCACCTACAACTGCAGGAAGCAGGGAAGGGAAAAGAGAAAGTATCGTAAGAGCGGGAGGGAGCCGAGAAGGGAAAATACAGTTTCCAAAATTCAAGCCACACCCAGGTGTTGTGTTGTCATTTTGCTTGAGGTAAAACTTCAGACAATACAGAATCCAAAGTCAGGTGTGAATTATCTCCTTGGGCTTCCTTCCATTAATCCTGATGAAGAATTATTAAGAGTAAGCACCAAATCTTCTCTCTCACCCCCCAAATAACCAAAACAAACCAAACATCCATAGGATGGAACACCACAACATAACAGGAAAACATGCTATCAAAACATTCACCATATTTTATCTTCCTCTCCTCCCAAAACGCGGCGGGGGGCGGGGGGAGCAGCTATGTACAGCATGGTGTTTTCTTCCTCTGCAGTTTATTCTTGTACTTCCCAACACCAGAGATAATCTTTTTTGACATACTGTCCCTCTAGTTTTCTCTACATCTTTAAATATAAATATATATACTAAATATCTATCTACAGATACAGATATGAGATATAAATGTTTAAGGGTGACTTTTTGTGCTTTTCAGTTTTATGCATATATTAAAAATTATAACATTATTTTTAATGAAATTTGTTCAAATTGACAAATAACGTTTTCATATTAGGTTAATAATAAAATCCCACAGCAGTCATATATTCTTGCCTCTAGGTAATCTCCATAAATCTGGCCTCCATCAAGACCATCTATAAAAATAATGGACTGCTTGGCCGTATCAGTTCTATTCAACAAGTTTTTAATTAAGCATTTTCACTAGCTAGGTCCTTTGATAGACCCAGTGGAAAGACAAAGGTTCCTTCCAATAAAATTATGCAAGTCTCTGAATTCTCATTACTCCACTCAGAGCTAACCAGCGTGCCTTCCTAAAAACTTTCAGTCTATGAAGAAGAAATTTAAAAACAAGAAAACCTGGGAAGTCAGATTCACAATTCAAATTGTTTAATGTACTGCTTACAAACAAATCTAGAATGTCCTGGATACAAAGACATGACAGATGAAGGTAAAAGCAATGAGAAACTGGTGAAGTGGATACCTTTGCTGGGTACTGAAAACGGCCAGAGTCTAGGAAATCTTCCTATGCAAGAAGAACAAAAAAAAAGTCGGCAGCAGTATTTTTACAAACCCCAAACGGAAATGGTGTCATGAAACATTTCACAAACAAAGGTGATTCAGATCCTTCTTTATGATTCACATAAAGCAAGAGCATCTGGAAGAGTCTGACCGAAACTACAGTTACTACCCATTTGTTTCTCTTTAAGCTGGGTCCATGCTCAATTACCAGTTGGCTTAGTGATTCCAGGTTAAATGGGTTCAGGTCTGGGAAATACACACACAGTTATGGTTTAAGTTAAATTTTCTATTGACACATAACTTTCCTAACCTTAAGTTTCCAAACTGTATTTGCACAAATGAGGCACGAATTCTAAGTTCTGCTGGCTCAAATCTAGTATGGCTAGAAAGTTAAAGGAAAGATAAACACGCAAAGCCAAAGAAAGAAGCAGTTCAAAAGTTTGAAAAGAAGCCTACAAAGATGGGATCAATTGCAGTAAGTCACTCTGCATCTGTTCGGAAAAGCTCCACTTCATCCTCTTTCAACACCAGAATCATAGCTCCAATTATCCTGGCTGCTCCCACCATCGCCCCCAGCCTATCACGTTCAAGGAGTTCATCATGAGGGTTGGCCAACTTGGAGAACCTTTAAGTCTACCAGGGCCAAACTTACAAGAGCAGCAAGCCAGGAAAAGCACATGCGTGGCATCACACTCCAGCATGCATTTCAATGTTACAAGGCAAGATAGAGGATAACCTTAGCCAAAGATAATTTCTCTCCTCTGCCATCAGAACTAGACGCTGCGACTATTGTTTTTAACTAAATTTTCCTACGAAGGCGCTTTGAGCTTCCCAGAACCAACAAACACATAAACATTCATCTTATCATTGCTCTCGAGCTAAGCAGTCATGTGGCTTCTTTACTCATTACTGCAGTGGATCAAGAAATCATCTTCAAAAAAAAAAAAAAAAAAGAAATCATCTTCAGTTATAATTCCCAAGGCTACAGGTTTGAAGGATACTCATAAAAAAATAAATACTCCCCCAAGAAAAATTCCTGACATTCCATTCCAATTGCAGTATAGAGCCCTCAAGACGTTTAAATGTTATGACATGGACACTTGTTCCCGGTGCTGAGGGGAAGAGCAACGAGAAGGAGAATGCAATACTGTGTAATTAAAGAGGTTTGAGACTGGAGAACCTCCAGGAAACTGTGTAGACAAATGCTGAGCTACAACATCTCCAAACAAATGCCACTGGCTATATAAACTCTTTATCAGCTGGATTCTACACCTAACTCACTTGAGGTGCTCTCTTCCTCTTTCAGTGTAACTTGAAAAACACTTGTTTGCAAGTTAAAAGAGCACTTGTACTGCTCTTTTACCAAGCCCATCCAGGTTTATTTGCCTACCTGTGCTTTTTGGAGAAGGAAAAAAAAAAAAACGTTAAAGCCCAAACGGAGAATTCTTAAGCATAACCTAAGAAGTGCAATGTCTTGACTCATCTTTTTGCAAAAATCCTTCCGTAGGAACACAAAAAAACAGGGGCAACCTGAGCAGTCTCTGCCTCTCACTGCTTGGTGAGCCCACAGACCAGCAGCTCTGGGGTGAAACTCCCCTTCTTTAGGAAGGCCCGGTACTGTCATGTAGTTCTGACAAAAGGTAATCAGATGTGATTCCTACCTCTCCCTTTTATGATAATCCACTGAGCTGAGAGAGGGCCAGGGAGGCGGGGAGAAGGGGACGGAGCACCAGGAGTAGGAAAGAATATAAAGAAGTCCAAGCCCAACCCTTAGGACTTCCTGGTGGTGCAGTGGTTAAGAATCCACCTGCCAACGCAGGGTACACGGGTTCAAGCCCTGGTCCGGGAAGATCCCACATGCTGCGGAGCAACGAAGCCCGTGCACCGCAACTACCGAGCCTGCACTCTAGAGCCCACGAGCCATAACAACTGAGCCCACGCGCCGCATCTACTGAAGCCCATGCTCCACAACAAGAGAAGCCACCGCAATGAGAAACTCGTGCACCACAACAAAGAGTAGCCCCAGGGCTTCCCTGGTGGCGCAGTGGTTGAGAGTCCGCCTGCCGATGCAGGGGACACGTGTTCGTGCCCTGGTCAGGGAAGATCCCACGTTCCGCGGAGAGGCTAGGCCCGTGAGCCGTGGCTGCTGAGCCTGCACGTCCGGAGCCTGTGCTCTGCAACGGGACAGGCCCGCGTACCGCAAAAAAAAAAAAAAAAAAAAAACAGTAGCCCCCACTCGCCGCAACTAAAAAGGCTGCACGCAGCAACAAAGACCCAACGCAGCCAAAAATAAATAAAATAAATAAATCATAAAAAACAAACCAACAAAAAAGACCAACCCTTACCTAAAAAAATCCCTGGCTGGATTTTGGGGATTGAGAAACCTCCTGCCTCCTTGAAGTGGATGTGGGGTGCTGATGTGGGCGATCTCTGCACAAGTTTCTTTTCTATTCTGTTTTTGCTGGCCAGCAACTCTTCTTCCTTTCCTTTCATCCTTGCCAGAAGGATTTCTCAGTTTAAACTTTGGGGTTAAGAGATAACCCGCTGGAACATTTAAATAAGTGCTATGTGATACAGAATGAGATTTAGAAGGCCTTGGAACAAATTTGACCCAGGTTTACGGTGTGATGCTCTCAAGGGGAACTCTTTGAAGGGAACAAACCAAACGTTGCTTATGCAAGGGCATTCCCAAGCAAGACTTTTCCCATAGAAGTCTGGGGCTCTGTTTGGCACCTGCCAGTCTGGTCTGGCCAGCTGAAGGTACCAGAGATGGTTGCCTGAGGTCCTGAGGTGATTGAAGAAAGAGAGGGATATCCCATGTAGAGGACTTAATTCCAGGAAGTGTCCTAGAGGCTTCTATATCTTCTCTGCTACTCCTTATGAAAGCTCTCCTAGAGAGCGACACTATTAGCACCATTAATTGTGCAGATGAGGAAACCAAGGTAGAGAATGGGGTACATTACCGAAACTCACATGGCCAGAAAGTTGGGATTAGAATGTCATTGGCTGCAAAATTCCCACTCCAGGAAAGAAGACTGAACTTTTCTCTCTTTTTTTGCCCCAGATTTCCTCCCTGCAGTATTTTGATCACATTACACCTCTCAGTATTCTCCGAGGAGACCATACTCTTTCTAACACCCAAGCCTTTATGCTAAAAGGTGCCTCTGCCTGAATGTTCTTAAGAAGCTCACTTCAGAATCAGATGATGTTAACTCCTCCCCTGGGCAGCCTTCAGCACCTCTCCAGGCACAGGTGGTCAGGGGATCCTTGGACACTAAGAACTTGAAAAATGCTACTATAAACAATCCATTAGTTTATCTATCTACCACTGCCAGTGGCTGTCTTAGGTCCTAGTTGGCTATACAACTCTGGTTATAGCACTGAGCAGGAGCTTAAAAAAGTAAATTTAAAAAAAACAGTCAAATACTGAAGCATCAAAGTCAAATAAGCCAATTACGGGGGGAGGAAAAGGAAATACATATATTTTTTATATATTATATATATTTTATAGAGATTATATATATTCTCTTTTAAGAAACGACAAATCACTTTTCCTTCTCTTCACAGCTCTCCTAAAGGGAGAAAAGAGTTCAGTTTGTTTTTTTTTTTCTGGCCATGCCACTCAGCATGCGGGATCTTAGTTCCCCAACCAGGGATCGAACCCGTGCCCCGTGCAGTGGAAGGGGGGAGTCTTAACAACTGGACCGCCAGGGAATTCCCAAGTTCAAATTATTTTTGAGGGCTTATGGTAAAGGCTGACTCATGAGATCTGTACTAAAACTTCAGCTTTATGGCATTTCTAGGGAATGAGTCAGCATAGAACACTAAAGGTTATACTCTTGAGCAAAAGAACTACAACAAAATTTAAGTTAACCATTGAGTATAGAACGTGTTCTATGAACATGTTAAACACTTTTTCCACATCTTTCAAGGCACAGGAGACATGGTCTAATCCAGGTCATCACCATGAACATGAATGACAATGCTACACAGCCTCCAGAGATGTGAGTGGCAGCAGCCCCAGACAACTATCAGTTTTTACACCTTTTTATTATTCTTCCATCAGGTTCTCAACTGTGTTTCATGCTGATGATGTCAGAGCAGCTGGCCTAAGTATCCCTTCTCCAAGCTTCTAATGTGCCACTTCTCGTTGGCCACAGACTTAAGCACCAGGTAAGCAAACTTCTGAAACTGAGTAACAGAAGAAAACACACAGGCTCCAAGGAAGTGCCTTGCTCATAAATACACGGACTGGAAAGGGTTATCTCCCAACAAAGCAAGCAGAGGCAGCACGGTATGTGACTGCCAGGAAGAATGGCCATGTCAAGATGGCACTGTCGCCCGTTCATTACTTCTCTAGGCAGCCAGAATCTCACGGGCATGGATGGTTACTACAGACACAGAACTTTTTGCTTAGCTAATTCAAATGACCTATGAAATAGGAGACTGTCTTGGGCTTCATCTTCAGGCTAAAGCTATTGATAGTGATTCTGCACCAGCTGGCAATGAGAAGGTAAGTTCCGTTCTCGATGTCCCTGGCCACTTCCTGGTAAGACTTGAGAAGATTCATTATTAAGATGACTTTCTCCCCTGAAAAAAGTGTTTCACGGACTTCCCTCATGGCGCAGTGGTTAAGAATCCGCCTGCCAATACAGGGGACACGGGTTCGAGCCCTGGGCCGGGAAGATCCCACATGCCGCGGAGCAACTAAGCCCGTGCACCACAACTACTGAGCCTGCACTCTAGAACCCATGAGCCACAACTACTGAGCCTGCGTGCCTAGAGCCCGTGCTCCGCAACAAGAGAAGCCACCGCAATGAGAAACCCACGCACCGCAATGAAGAGTAGCCCCTGCTCACCACAACTAGAGAAAGCCCGTGCGCAGCAACGAGGACCCAACGCAGCCAAAAATAAATTAATTAATTAAAAAAAAAAAAACTGTTTCACTTGTTGTGCTGCAAGGGCTTTGTAAAACTCATAAGCACTGTTTAATTAAGTAGGGAATTTATCCCTGAGCACAACTGAGTTGTAACGAATTAACAGATACCTGTGAGTAATTCCTCAAAATTTATTTAGGGAAGGCTATTTTTTTAAATCTACTACCTCAAGATTTCATTCCAGTCAATTTTGACAATCCCTAGACTATAAGTTTAAAAATTCTATTGTTGAAGTCAGTATTCATTTACTTATTCGTTCATTCCTTCCTTCGTTTGTACCTTCAGTTAGCATGCGCTGTATTCTGTATTGGATTTTAAAATGTAAGAGACACAGTTCTGCCCTCCAAAAACCTCACCGTTTGGGGGATATATTATCAATAGTTTCCTAAGGCTGCTGTAACAAATGACCACAAACTCAGTGGTTTAAAACAACACAGATTTATCATCTAGATGTTCCAGAGGTCAGAAATCCTAAATGAGTCTTACAGGCTAAAATCACAGCGTTGGCCAGGCTGCGTTCCTTCCGGAGGCTCTAGGGAGAATTATTCCCTTGTCTTTTCCAGTTACTAGAGGCCATCCACCACATTCCCTGGCTCACAGCCTCTTCCTTCATCTTCAAAGCATATCATTTCAACCTCTGCTTCTATCCTCCCATCTCCTTCTCTGTTACTATGACCTTTCTTCTTATAAGGACCCTGATGACTACACAGGACCCACTGGATAATCCAGGACAATCTCCCCAGCTCAAGGTCCTTAATTTAATCACATCTGCACAGTCCCTCTGCCATATATGGTAATATATTCACACACTTGGGGATTAGGACATGGATGTCTTTGGGGGAGCCATTAATCAGCCTCCCATAAGGAGACTGATGGAAATAAAACCATGAATCTCAGCAAAAGATTCTACTCTTTATTCTTTAAGTCCTCTCTCTGAATCTTACTGACTCTTAACAAAATTCCTAAAAAGCTTAGTTACCTGCTCAACGATGTCACAGCACGGTGCACCACAATGTAGAAGAATGGAGGACATTTTAGGGTCCTAACTTCAGGATATATATTAACACTGGAACAGGAACCATACAAATAAAATGCAGACTTGCTACAGTACAAAACCGTAATCTTAAAAAAACCAAGAAAGTTAGTGTATTCAAGAAGGCAGAAAAGTGTATGAAGAATTTTAGAAGCACTTAAACTTTTAAATGTTTTACAATATGCTCAATCTGATACTGATTTTTTTTTTTTTTTTTTTTGCGGTACGCAGGCCTCTCACTGTTGTGGCCTCTCCCATTGCAGAGCACAGGCTCCGGACACGCAGGCTCAGCAGCCATGGCTCACGGGCCCAGCCGCTCCGCAACATGTGGGATCTTCCCGGACCGGGACACGAACCAGTGTCCCCTGCATCAGCAGGCGGACTCCCAACCACTGCGCCACCAGGGAAGCCCTGATACTGATTTTTAAAATGCATAAGCCTATGTATATAGTCAAAGAAAAAACATGTAAAGATGTAAAGATAAACCAAGGATTAACAGTGTTTACCACTAAAAAGTATTGCTGAAGAGTTAAAAATAGGGGTACTTTTTTTTCGTCCCCTTCCTTTTTAACTTTTTCTATAATGAACACACATTATCATTTCAACCCGAAAAATATATGCTGAAATATAATTTTTAATGATTTGGTAGTTAAAAGTATAGGCTTCAGTTCCCTGGAAATATTCAATTAAATTAGAATACACCTTTCGGCTATAAGCCCGCATTTATTTTTAAGTCTTCATTGAATTTGTTGTAGTATTGCTTCTGTTTTATGTTTTGTTTTTCTGGCCGCAAGGCATGTGGGATCTTAGCTCCCCGACCAGGGATGGAACCCGCACCCCCTGCACTGGAAGGCGAAGTCTTAACCACTGGAGCGCCAGGGAAGTCCCCACATTTGTTTGTTAACTATTTTATTTATTAATTAAAGATCTGTTCTATAATGTTACGAAGCAACATTCTGATTATTAATTGACCCTCTCAGCTGTAGGGAAATGGATATCCTGGAATTAGTACTTTAATCACTGACGATTTACAGATTTTTAATGCATTTTAATATGGTTAAAATCAGACTTAGGTACACATATACACACAATAGTTAACAGTTTTATGTGTTTAAATCAGAAAATCAATCGATAGTTATGATCCAAAGAAGGGCAACACAGGTAAGCTTAGCATTAGTATGTTCACACCCCCAAAAGATAATAAAAGCAATACTCTACATTTTTACTCATTGAAATTTCATTCATATATGCACACTTCTCCATTCATAGATGGGAAATTTAAACAGCATATTTTTCATGCATTTCTCATTCCTCCTGCTTTATGGGGGGAAAAAGAGAGAGGAAACGGAAGAAAAACAGGAAAAGGAGAAAAATTTAAAAGGCAGGCAAGAGAAGAATCAAGCTTTGCCCTGGATACTTACCTGGACCAGCATTACACAGCAACACTTCGTTTTAAAAACACCATCTCCCCCTTCCTTTGATAGATTAGTCAAAGAAGCAACCACAGATTTCGCAAGGACTTTCAGAATATTAATCAGCTTTACAACCAAACCAAAGAGAGATCTACACAATATTGACATGACAAAGGGTCCCTGCTGAAGTATTTTTTCTTTCCATTAGAATTTAGTGCTATCCTCCGAAGGCAGGTAATTTGGAGTGGGCGACAGTATTTTCCAGCTACAGTGAGGATGGGGGGTAGTCTGCTTTCTCACTCAGAGGCTTGTTCTCTTTCTCAAACCCCCAACGGACATGGTGTACAGAGGCAGGGCTTTTCAAACCACGTAACTGACCAGCTCCCCTGAGGTCAGGAGGAAAAGAGGCTTCACTCAGCAACTGTTCAAGGTTCCCAGACTCCTGCAATCCCTGACGGCAAGCCCTTGGAGATGAGAGCCCAGGTCTGTCCCGTTTACACTGTGTCCCTAGAGTCGGGGACATAACAGACATAACAGAGGTCCTTCACATGCACCTATCTGCTGAAATGCCACCTAAGGGCCAATAAAATCCTAAATTTAAAGTGCATATTTCTATCGATTTGCAAGTTATGTCACCTTCTAACTCAAGAATATATAAACGGAATATTCATATTATACCAAAGAGATGAATCAGTAACTCTGAAAAGTGTTGGAAAGATTTGGCTTTTATAATAAAATGAGGCGAAAATTCTACATAGGTAAATCAGACAAGAATGAAAAAGAAGAGGGTGTCAGAAATGGCCGGCACCCAGATTCTTAAATAGTTCCTTCTTTCCTAGTCCCCTTTTCTGCTGATACTACTGATATTTAAAATGGAAAGGACAAAATTATACACGAAATTTGTCATTTCATAGATAATTTTTAATTATTCCTAAAAGTACTTCAACAGCCAGAGCCATGCACAGCCACATTTTCTAAAGTCATAGAAAACGGTTATTATAGCCCATTTTTTATAAAGGGTAAAAATTCCCTACAGACAGTTCAAGACTGTAATTGACAGACTGCAATTGATTGCATCCTGGATGAGGGTACAGTGACCTCTGTGACAATGGACAAGGGCACTAGAACAGCCAATAGTTGCCTCTACCAGTCCAAGGGGTTGGGTTGGAAGACAGCATAATGTCATGGGTGCTATGGAGTCCAAAGAGTCAGCCCTTTGTTAGTGGGGTGACTTGAGGGACAGCTTCCTGTGACCTCACTGAGGATCAGGTCCCTCATCTGTAACATTGTTGCATGTGCTCCCAATGCTTTTGAGATGATCAATATAAAGTGCCTGCCGCCTGCAAACCCCAAGAGAGCCCCAGGAGTTCAAATGCAGCAATCGGCACTTCTGGCCTCACTCAGGGAGCCAAAAACCATTTTCTCATTTATGGACTTGATTTAGAGCCATGGCAAATAAACAATAACTGAGAGCAAAGCACTTTGCGAAAGACTTTGCTTCAAAACCATTTTGTTTTTTTTTTAACAGCCCACAAAGAGAAAGGGAAAAAGACTGAAAATGACCCAAAATTATTAGATATACAACAAAAGTGTAAAGCTAAAAGAAAGAGATTTTTACGTGAAATCAGATTAAAATAAGTCAGCTTTCAGTCACCTCAAACTTTGATCACATTGCTATCACAAAATAGCACACAGCTTTTATTTTTTCTATTTGAAAGCCAAAAGCAAAAGTTGTATGTAATAAAATGTGGAATAGGACTCTACTAGTAATTAAATAAATGCATTTAGGTGTTCAAATACGCAACCTGTTTCTTATAGCAAACATTAGGAAAAATGTTGGCAACTGTTTTCCAAGAAATTTCAATAACTTCATCACATCACTAAAAATTTTATCACACATAAAAATGCAATCCAAAGAAAATTATGTGTTTGCTGTCACTAATAGACACCAAAGGAAACACTCCATTGTTTCTGAATTTAAATTTTCATGTATTCCAGAAAACAGTTACATACCACCCATGTAATGGCTGCACTCCAATATTAAAGTTTTTAAAGAAAAACACAAAAAGTGAATAAGTGTGCTACCATTTTTCAGTTTTGTAAGTTGTTTAGAACTTGAAGTTTAATGTATTTCAGGATTAAGACTGAACTCTGAAGATTCCTACTGTATTTTATACACCTTCTGATAAATCATCATCAATCATCCTAAATATATAAAGACATATCAAGCCCTAAGTAAAATAATAAAAGTCTGGGTGTTTTTATTGAACAAGATGCATTATGAAGTCAACAAGAACAACAAGGCGATCCTATGAATGTTGCTTGGAGATGATTAAGATCTCACAGGCAAGAGAAAGAGGGACCGGATTTATCCACACAATTTTAACTCAAAAGTGGACAAAACATTTTAAACAATGGTTTTAAAAACACTGGACATTGAGCAACAAAGGACAGTGATTCCTGAAAGACAGGAAACAAGCAAGGTAACCATAGGAAGCTTACTGCCTAGATAGAATTTTCAGACTGTGGCCCAAAGGATGGGGAGCCAGGCAGAGCCTGGTGCTCTCCCTGAGTTGAGAAGATGGAGCCAGGAGTTCAAGGAGGCCAAGATGCCTGAAGTTTGCAGAGCAGAGTACCAGAGAGGAGAAGGCTGCAAAGACAGAGAACTCTGGAGATGTGCTGGGGTCCCCCCTTGAGTCTTCAGCTGACCAACCCACGTGTGTGAGGAAACTACTCAAGAACTACCTGAAAGGACGAGAGGGAATAATCCCCAAAGCTCACATAGGCTGGAAAGGGCTCCTTCTGCTCCCACTAGTCAGAGTGGAAAACCTCATAACTAACAGGACATTAGGTAGAGTATTTAGAAGGGTTTTACCTCTCAGTAGGCAGTAAAATTATAGTAAATGCTGCTCTGGTTCTACCTAAGAAAGCTTAAAAGCAGGACATGAAAAGGTCAAACCCCTTCCAAGTGACTTAATTACATCCCATAACAAAGCTCAAGAATACAAAAATATTCAGCACCCAACAAGATAAAATTCACAATGTCTGGCATCTAATCAGAAATTACCAGGCATGTAAAGAAGAAAATACCATCCACAACAAGGAGATAAATCAATTAGTAAAACTGACCCAGAACTAGCACTAACATGTTAGAATTAACACAAAAGGACATAAAAAATGGTTACTATGTGTTCAAAAAACTCAAGGAAAACTTGAAAATTTTAAGATATTCAAATATCTTAGATATTTGATTAGATCAAATATCAAAGGTATCCTAACTGAACTTCTAGAGATGAAAACTACAATGTCTGGGGTAAAACACGCATTGGACGGGATAAACAGTACATTAGATAGTCACAGACTGCCAACTCTATGTCAGCATTCTATAAGTAATATTTCTTGATAACTTTCTTTTCTCCTTCATACTCTTAACCAATTTGCAGGAGAAAAAAAAAAAAGATTCGTGTATTTAAAGTGATAGAGACTAAAAGGAACCACAGTGGTAAAAACATACTGGAAAAAAATGAACAGAGCATCAGTGGAACAACTTCAAACTGTCTAATGTGATGTAAATGCAGTCTCCAAAGGAGGAGGAACAGAAAAAATATTTGAAGAAATAATGGTTGAAAATTCTTTAAATCAAATGAAAACTATACATGCATAAATTTAAGAAGCTCAATGAACTCCAAGAGTAAGACACATGAATAAAACAACACAGACATACACATCAAATTGCTTAAGACCAGCGTTCAAGAGAAAATCTTTAAAACAACTAAAGAAAAAAAATACACATTATTTACAGAGCAACAAAGATAATGATGATCACCAATTTCTCACCGGAGACAAAGTAAGCCAGAAGACAGTGGAATATCTTCATTATCTTAAAAGTAATGAAAGAAAAAAAAAATGGCCAACCTATAATTATTTATCCAATGACACTACCTTTAAAAATGAAGGCAAAATAAGAATATTCAAGGGTAAGAAATGTTAAAAGAAATTCTTCAAACAGGAGAAAAGTAATTACCCAGGATGATCTCACCATCTCAAGATCCTTAACTTCATCACATTTGTGACGAACCTTCTGTCATGTAAGGTAACACTCACAGGGTCCAGGAATAAGGACAGGGACACTTTTGGAAGCTATTATTCTGGCTACTATACACCCCATATGAAGAAATTACTAAAAATGTTACATTAAAAAATAATGCAAGATAATACATAATATTTTTTTAAAAAAACAATGGAAACTGAGTATGACTGAGAAGAAACAAACATAAAAAAATTGAGACTCCTTTGGACTTTGATTCCTGGAACATTATCCTTTAAAACCTGCAGATTTAGTAATTTAAGATTTTTTTTTTCTTAGAATACTGCTCAATTATTATGTAATAATGGTACTTTAAATGTGTAGATAGTACCAAATTTACTAAATTTTTTAGTTAGTTCATTATTTTATCTATATCCCCAAATATTCATATATTCAAGATAGACGGAAAAAATTCAAGAATCCTCTCACTAACAATGCTTTCTATTCAAGGGCAACTAATATTTGGGAATCTGCACTAAATCTCCAAATCTCTGCCATATACCAAGTTATGGAGTTCAGCCCAGCAAAACGAGCAATCATGGCATCTGCCCCAGAAGCAGCAGTAACTCTGAAAGATCACGAAGGAATTGCAAACACAGCCAGGTGTAGGATATTTCTGCAGGTTTCAAGTACAATCTTTTGTTTGATTCACTTTCCTGAACAAATGTATTTGTGATATTAATAACGGAGCTACAAATAAAAATTACTGAGTTGAATTTAAATAAATTAAAGGAGACTAAATATTCAAGCAATGACCATCCAAAACAAAAAAAAATTGTCTTTTTCTTAACCACTCCAAGCATACTACTTGATTCTGCAGCAAACAATATTTACATATTTATAATATTGCAAATGCTGTTTTTTAAAAAAGAACTCAAAAGCAATCAAAAAGAGTGATCTGAAAAAAGCCCAAGGCTCCTGCCTTCTTACATCAAGTGCTCTATCAATCAAATTAATTTTAAGGACAAATTAATTTTAAGGACAAATTGAAATTAAGCTAACTTAACTCTATGACAATATTCTGTATGTAGTATTTCTTGATAAATTTCTTTTCCCTTTCATATCTTAACCAATTTGCAGACTTTTATGCTAAGTGGATTTATGGCCCATCAAGAATTTCAGTAACTCTAATATACATTTTTTTCCTTACATGAAATGCTTCAATGCATGACCAAATTGACCTATTATAACATTTTAGAATTAGTAATGCAATTTCAGAATTTGAGAGGCTGCAAATGAGTAAAATTAATCTTCTTCTACTTGCATGCATATACCCATGCCAGTAAAAATTAGAATCAAGGCTTCCCATTCAACAATAAAGTCACATTTTTAACACAACCTTGGAGGTATAACTTCCATCCCAAGTTAATAATTTGTCATAGTATTAACCATCCCCCAACACATCTAAATAGAAGTTCCACAGTCTTACAACTAGGCTTTCTCATCCTATAATTTATAAATTATCTAAATAACCATAATTAAGCAAATAAATGGAAGACATTTTTAAAAACATACAATTTAATATTACTTCTCCATCCAAATGCTACCTAACTGGGAATAACAGTTCTCATCCTTAGTGTAGAACACCACATTTAGAGAAACAAGGACCATCTACAGAACTAATTCTCTTTAGTGATAACACCAGGTTCACCAGTGGTGAAATATTTCACTTGACTCTCCTCCAAGCAAAGTTAGGGGCTATTTAGAAACCAAAATCAGGGCTTTGAAGCCACTGTATTTGTTCACCGACTTCATCTATTTCCATTTAATGATTAAAACTCTGTTTAACAGAGGCCAAACCCATTTGGCCATCGTTTGAGTTCCAGAGATGCCAGGCCAACATTTAGTTTCACATGAGAGACCCCACTGACAAGCACACACTGAAACTTCCCTTACCAGGGGCTGCTAATCATTATCATGAGAAGAGATGAGAATGCTGATGGGCTCGCTGAAAATTAACTGACTCCACATACAGAGAACCTCATTACCTCGACCTCAGCTTCCCTTTTTCGAGCTTGATGATCACAAGAGAAAGTGTGCCCGTTTACACTGATGTTTCTAGAACTCCTGCCAGGATCACTGATTACTACACAATTTTTTTTTTATTTTTATTGGAGTATAATTGATTTACAATGTTGTGTTAGTTTCTGCTGTACAGCAAAGTGAATCAGTTATACGTATACATACATCCACTCTTTTTTTTTTTCTTTTTTGGCCACGCCGCACGGCATAGGGGATCCTAGACCCCGACCAGGGACCGAACCCGCACCCCCTGCATTTGAAGCGCAGAGTCTTAACCACTGGACCGCCAGGGAAGTCCCTAGCCACTCATTTTTTAGATTCTTTTCCCATATAGGCCATTACAGAGGATTGAGAAGAGTTCCCTGTGCTTATTAGTTATCTATTTTATATATAGTAGTGTGTATATGTCAATCCTAATCTCCCAATTTATCCCTCCCCCAACCCTTTCCCCCCTGGTAGCCATAAGTTTGTTTTCTACATCTGTGACTCTATTTCTGTTTTGTAAATAAGTTCATTTGTACCATTTTTTTAGATTCCACATATAAGCGATATCATATATTTGTCTTTCTCTGACTTACTTCACTTAGTATGACAATCTCTAGGTCCTACTTTCTAACCAACTCTCTCTCAGACACGACACAAAAGTAATGCTGCAAAGGAGTAATTAATCAAAAAGGTGAACTATCTAGGGCCACAAGTTCCAGTATTCAGTATGCTGCTCATGTCCTAGGGCCAACCACCTCAAAGAGTCCAACAGCCTCCACTGCATTCAACTATAAAATAGAAATCTGATATCCATGAAGTTGTCACAACAACGGAAATCAAGAAAGTGCATTATACCAAGTTTCAGAAGTTTGCACCATCTAAAGATAATTCAAACAAAAATATGCTTTTAAAAATCTCAAAAACGCACTTTTCCCCAAGTAATTATTCTAGATCTAAACAATTTTAACTAAAATAACGATTTTTACTTTCCCCACTTTGTGTGAGTTAGTTATTATTTGTTCCTTTACCTTTGAAAGGACTCTGAAGTATCTATCACAAAATCTGGTCAAACATGCCAGCTGAAAATAATGAATTCAGAGTTTACACATTTAGCCATGTTCTTGATCAGACACAAAGCCAAAAAAGAAACAAACATAATGGAATTAAGCTTATAAGGAAATAAAAGAGTATATTAATATACATTATAGAAAAAGATGTAAGTATATGTAGCAGAATTTATACCAAAATTAAACATAATTCTAACAAAGTCGGAGAAGCAAAAAATCCACATGTAATTCATGTAACAACTTTAAAAATCACATAGTTAAGCCAACATTAATATTAAACTTTAAAAATTAGGTCCTTCGTTTTTGGCATATCAAATACTCATATTTCATGGGTCCAAAGCACAAGTAATTCTTATCTTGTATATGCTGTCCTGGCAAACAAATCAGCATTTAACTGATTCTTGGCCCTTCCTTTATACTTCCTTTATACTTTCAAAACTACTGCTATTTAGGGTTGCATCACAAGAAAAAACAAACGAAAGGAGGAAATTCAGAAACTGAATGATAAGAATATGCCTGAAAAATAAGAATGCCTGTCTGACATGTTTATAATGGCTGCTGCATTTTAAAAGAGAACACTGCAGTCTCTTTATAAAAAGTATATAACTTCAGAATTGACTGAAACAATTAAGTTCAACTTTAAGAGCTTAAAATTTTCTCATTTTCACCTTACCTTTTTTTTTTTTTCGCAGTACGCGGGCCTCCACTGTTGTGGCCTCTCCCGTTGCGGAGCACAGGATCCGGACGCGCAGGCTCAGCGGCCATGGCTCACGGTCCCAGCCGCTCCACGGCATGTGGGATCCTCCCGGACCAGGGCACAAACCCATGTCCCCTGCATCGGCAGGCGGACTCTCAACCACTGCGCCACCAGGGAAGCCCTCACCTTACATTTGTGTGTAGCAAGACGCAAAAAGGAGAGTGGATTTAGAGCCCAGAGATTTAAGTTCTGCTCAGGGTTCTAAAATAAACCAGGTGTGCTAACTTGAGCTAATCCCTTAAACTACCCTCTCTGAACCTCAGCTTTCCTTAACTGTGGAATTATTATGACCTCAACAAATCTTCATAGCTCATTCTGCTTCTTATAAGGGATTAGCAACTCTGAATTCAATCAATCCTGCCTCCCATTTGCCACTCGATAAGAAATCTGTCCACTCAAATGTCGAGAAAATGGAATTCATTTTAAAACTAGCTATTTTTAAATACACATAATATAAATTTTAGTTATTTTTTAAAATAAAACCCTTATTCTAAACCATCCAACGTAGTCCAAATTCAAATACAAATTATTCAATGTTTTTAATTCTATAGGTCAGGAACTTCCCTGGTGGTCCAGTGGCTAAAACTCTGCACTTCCAGTGCAGGGGGCCTGGGTTCGATCCATGGTCAGGGAACTAGATCCCACATGCCGCAACTAAGAGTTTGCATGCCGCAACTAAGACCCGGTGCAGCCAAATAAATACATAAATAAAAAAATTTTTTTTAAACTTCTATAGGTCAGCATTCCTCTGACCTTGCATTCCTCAGCATTCCTCAGCATTCCTCTCAAACCTTGGTAGGTAACCAAGAAGCTAAAACTCTTATCTCATGAGGACTGAACCCCCTCTCATCCAGACCCAGTAGACTGACACCTTCAAATTTCTTATAATTTTTGTACTTTACTGCCAAAACTTCTAGAAAGCTAACCTTGAAAATGACATGAGAAGTTTTAGCATTAAAAATGAGTATTATAATTCATGACGCTCATTAAAGAAACCTAAAAATAGGGGCCCCACTCCCAAAATTATTTGTCTTGATACATTTTATGAATGTTTTCAGATTAATTTCTAAAACTGATTTACACAGTGCTCTCTGCACTAGACATCTGTATTTTCATTAGTTTCCTATTGCTGCTATAACAAATTACCACAAACTTAATGGCTTAAAACAACACAAATTCATAATCTTACAGTTTTCAAGGCGAGAAGTCCAAAATGAGTTTTACTAGGCTAGAATCAAGGTGTTGGCAGGGCTGCATTCTTTCTGGAAGCTCCAGTGCAAAATCTGTTTCTCTGCCTTTTCCAGCTTCTAGAGGCTACACACATTCCTTGGCTCGAAGTCCCCTCCATCTTTAAAGCCAATCAAGGTCAACTGCATTCTTCTCACACGTGTACCTCTAACTCTCCTGTCTCCCTGTTTCACTTATCACCTTTGTGATTACAATGGGCTCACCTGGATAATCCAGCATAATCCCCCGACTTCAAAGTCAGCTGTTTAACAAACTTAATTCCACCTGTAACCCTAATTTTCCCTTGTCATGGTAACAGAGTCACAGGTTCTGGGGATTAGGATGTGGACAACTTCAGGAAACTTCCACCTATAGCACAACATCTAGTATCTAGTGCTGGGAGAGCCTACCGACAGACTGCGAGACGGACAAGCCCTGTGGGAATCAATTTAACGGGGATGACAAAGAAGATAAAACTACAATTCAGTGGGAAAAAATATAAACATAAGAACACTTAGCAACAAAAGGCAGATGTATAGGGAATATTTTTTAATAGTAATTTAAAATATGGTCGACTGAAGCCACATGCTGTTAGAGATAAAAGTCCTACAGACTTGAACATTATTTTGAGGAAAGACCTAGTATAACATGCCACAAGAAATGAGGTCATTATCAGTCACAACTTTAGGAACTGATGGGATCTTATGAGATCATCTAGTCACTGAAACTAGTGGTCCACTGAGACGCAGGGAAATTATAACTTTTATAAGATCACTTGGTTAGGTCATTTCACAAAAAGGCCTTTAGCCCAATTTCTTGATTTCTGGTCAAAATATTATGTGAGACAGCACAAAGAATAAATTCAGTTCAGTATAGTGTATTTAAGAAATCAAAGTAACATTTGAAAATACTGACTGCAGACTTTTCCAATTATAAGTTCTGCTTAATGCTTAAATGGTTAGAATGTTTAGCCATTTAGCAAATTCTATTGTACCTTTGTACAATAACCTGTTGCTCAAAGACGTTACACATTTGAGACCCCGTATTTCATTCCTCTAGTTTACACTACATCACTGAGATCTTACTATGTGCCAGGCAAGTCCTAGGCGAAAGACATACAGCAGTGAACAGCAACAACAACAAAGTCCTGCTCTCGTGGATCTTCAATTCTTGTGAAGAATCAGGAAACAGATGAAAAACAGCTAAATAAGTGTATCAGGGCTTCCCTGGTGGCGCAGTGGTTGAGAGTCCGCCTGCCGATTCAGGGGACACGGGTTCGTGCCCCGGTCCGGGAAGATCCCACATGCCGCGGAGCGGCTGGGCCCGTGAGCCATGGCCGCTGAGCCTACGCATCCGGAGCCTGTGCTCCGCAACGGGAGAGGCCACAACAGTGAGAGGCCCGCGTACCATTAAAAAAAAAAAAAAAAAAAAAACTGTACAGCATACACAGAAAACCTAATGTATGCAAATTTTAAATTATTTATGAGGATGGAGAATCCCAGGATGGAAAGCAGACTGTGACAAAGGAATCTAACAAATGTGTGAAATAAACTCACTTAAGGGGGAAGAGGGAAATGCTGACCTTAGAAATAAGTGCAGTGTGTAAGGGTAAAGGCAGAAGGAACTGCACATAAGCTCTGTTAATAAAATTATTTCTCACAGCGGAGGGGGGCAGTATTAGTAAACAATTCTGAAACCACTATATACTGCATACTGGAATTAAACCATTACATAAATGAATGGTGGATCCTGAGAGCCAGATTTCTCATTGTTGGAGCAGGTGTTTACCAACAAGGGAAAAAAGCTCCAATGACCCATATGATAATAGATGAGAGTTGGAGCTATCAGTTCTGAGCTTCAACAGAAATATATAAATACGAGTGTATACGGGTTACTATACGCAATAGAGCTCCTTGCTTGCTCTGTCAGCTGAGAGAGCCTAGAAGCAACACAGCTCAGTGGCAATGAGCACACCAGATCTTGGTTTCTAATATCATTCTCCAATAAAAGAAACCAGCGCTCCTCAGAGAAATGGCTGGTTCTAGGGCTGACCAAGGAATATAAAAGATGAGCATAGCCATCTTGCAGTGCTAGAAAGTAAGAAAGTGCTCAAAAAAAAAAAAGGCGTAACAATGGGGGTATGTGAAAGGGACACAGGAGCCAAGTCAAAGAGCTCCCAATGGCCAAAACTAGAACAATCTGAGCACCAAAATAAACAAGTATTGCCTTCTACCCCAAAGTATAAAATAAATATCCATGGTCTATACTGATATAAATAAATGATTGAATAAAGAAATAAAAGGGGGAGAAGAGACCAATCACCCACGCGAAAGAATTCCAAAATATTATATGGGCTCTCCCCTCTCAGGGAGGTGCAGCGTAAGTGCCTACTGAAGTGTGGACTGCACACTGGGGCTTCCTTCCAGTATCCAGTATGGAAAGGGGAAATGTTTAAAAGGATAATATTACAGAGGAGAAACCTGACAAATACTACGTCAGCCAGGTGATCAGGATTAGTGTCAACAGTGACAGGTCATACGGATGGCATGTGATGGGAACGGTACTTCACCTCTCTGGTCTTCCTCCCCAGAACTCATCACCCCAGCCGAACCATGAGAAAAAACTCAGACAAACCCCAGCTGAGGGACATTCTACAAAATACCTAACCAGTACTCCTCAAAACTGTCAAAATCATCAACAACGAGGGAAGCCTGATAAACTGTCAGCCGAAAGGAGACTAAGGAGACGTGACAACGTAACGTGGTATTGTGGATAGGATCCTGGAACAGAAAAAGTACATTAGTGGGGGCTTCCCTGGTGGCGCAGTGGTTGAGAGTCTGCCTGCCGATGCAGGGGACACGGGTTCTTGCCCCGGTCCGGGAAGATCCCACATGCTGCGGAGCGGCTGTGCCCGTGAGCCATGGCCGCTGAGCCTGTGCGTCCGGAGCCTGTGCTCCGCAACGGGAAGGGGCCACAACAGTGAGAGGCCTGCATATCACAAAAAAAAAAAAAAGTACATTAGGTAAAAAAGGAAATCTGATTAAAATAAGGACTCTGGGTCCAAATAATACTATGAATATGAAAATAACTATGAAAATATACCACACTGATGTAAGATGTTAATAATTTAACAAGGGGAAACTGGGTGTGTGGGATATACAGGAACTCTGTACTATATTCACAACTATGCTGTAAATCTAAAATTGCTCTAAAATAAAAAGTTTACTTTAAAAAATTCGACTAAAATGTATTAAAAATTCTCACCAGTGGGGAAAATAAGAATCCTCCATTATTTCCCTAGGTATCAACTGAAACACATCTAAAAGTCTGACACATTCCTTACATATTAAAAATAAAATAAAAGCTGATACATTTACAAGGCAGGAGGCCAATGCATTACCACTTTTTAAAGCCTATCATTTTCTAAAAAGTACAAACATCCTCTGGATTGCAAAACTGATACTTTAATATTGATTTTTTTCTTAAGTATTTGAAACCACTGATAACAGGACAACAAATTAAATTACAATAATAAGAGGACCACTCATCTTAGGTAAAACTGTGGTCAACTGTGGGTGTCATTTGGAGCTAGGTTTTTCCTGCAGCTACAAGAGCCATTGAATACTGAGTCCCAGAGGTGACTCCTCCAGGACTGGTCACCAGGGTACCTCAGTGGAAGTGATGTTCTACAAGCATCACCCACTACCTGGAGAGGCAACAAGCCAGCTTCCTACACTCTACGCTGAAGCCTAAGAACAGGTACTGTATTATTTGGCCCATAAATATTTCTTTTTAATCTGGACTTGGTACCAATAATAAAAATTGGGAGACTGTTCAACTACATATACTTCAATAGAATTTTTTAAAAATTGAGAGACTGCATGTAAAACAAATCAAATTACTACCTTTCTGTTTGAACATTAGGAAGATCTGGCCACACCTGGCTGCATTTCCACAGGGCAGCAACCTGATGCAGCAGAGCAGAGCTGTCCCCTGTAGGCCAGGCACCGCCTCTATAGTTTGCCTGGACTCCCAGCACTCCCTATTTTTAACATCCCAACACACTTCACTTATTACTTACAGCTCTACAACCGGCCACCCCGTTACTCCCGAAATTTGAAAAACAATAACCTTGGAGACACAGCAATGATATCCATAAGCTAATACAAATATTATTATTTTGGGGGTTTCATGACCCAGAAGTATCCTGAATTATACTGGTAATAATGGGCAACCCTACTAAAAATGCCAAAACAGCATTAATTGTTTAATTCTGGTTCAAGAAAGAAATCATGGATTAGGAAGGATATGTAATAGATAAGACAAGACACAAATACCCATTTACCTTTAGGAATTCCCATTTACCTTTAGGAATCCCATTTACCTTTAGGTAATTCCCATTTACCTTTAGGAATCTAGAATAAATAATTCCCATTTACCTTTAGGAATCCCCATTTACCTTTAGGAATCTAGAATAAATTCCCATTTACCTTTAGGTAATTCCCATTTACCTTTAGGTAATTCCCATTTACCTTTAGGAATCTAGAATAAATAATGGGATGGTCATGGGCTCATTAAGTAAGACAAAGAGCAACAAGGCTCCGGGCACTGTGTGGACTTCTTGTCTTGGAGCTGAAATAAGGGACAACCCAACTGGGCTGCTCCCTACAGGGCTAACCCTCCAGAGGCTCTAAAACCTCTAGGGCACTAAAACATCATCCAATGTAATAAGATGGAGAAAACAGTATTGACCAGAACCCGGCTCAGAGAGGATGCTGCATGTTTCGGAGAAAATAACTTGATAACCTTCTTTGCATAAACAGTGAACTCCACAAAGGACAGGTAAAGAGTCTTCTAGAGAGAGCAGGACTGACGAGTGGATGGGTTTGTTTCACTAAGGTGGAATATGCAAGTTTGGGCAGCAGCAGAATTTCCTGAAACAAGAAAGAAGAGGCCTGGAGCTGCCACCAGAGGGCTGACTTCACCCTTCCCCCATGCACTGCCCTGCCTCTCCAGGCACTATCCAAACAACAAATAACTGAAGAATCTGGGCCAAACCATGAGCCTGACTGGAGCACTCACTTTTCTTGACATTTTCTATTTCCATTACATATATCCAGTAAATTTAAAGAAAAACTGAAGTCAAGCTAGTTCAAGTTAGTCACAACCATTCAAATCCAAGAGACAAGACCATGAGCAAACCTCAGATACAGAAGAACACTACAAGTTATTATCAAACCTTATACTCGTATCTAATAAAGGAGTCACAAAACAGCCAAACAGGTCACGGCCACAGTGATATATATATACTCTAAGGATAAATCAAAGCTGAAAGTTTCCATTTTAAACTTTAAGAACGAAGTTATTCTTCAAAATATATCCAAAGGATAACTTTTGAATCAACCTGCAATAGATCTATGAAAGTGTAAATATAAGCATTGAATTAAAAACCAATACTACAATAGCACACCTATACATTTTAAACTAAAAGATGACTAAAATAATCTAAAAGGCAAAGATAAAGTAAGCAGCGTAATTGCCATATATTACCGTTACAGTAAAACAAGTGTCATTTATAAAAAGCCTGCAGTACCTAAGAACACTGTGAATAATTCAGCTGTATTTTCAAATTGTTTCCAAGCCTTTAATTTGGTGCTGAATAATCTGGATCAACGAAATTTGTTTTCCAATTATTTATTCATTTGCTTAGTCTTTATAAAGTTTCTCCTGAAAAGTACTGTGGTTAGGAAAACTACGACTGCACATCCTACACAATCCTTTCTACAGCCATATCATGTTTAAGAATGCACATTTACAGGGCTTCCCTGGTGGCACAGTGGTTGAGAAGTCCGCCTGTCGATGCAGGGGACGCGGGTTCGTGCCCCGGTCCGCAAAGATCCCACGTGCCGCGGAGCGTCTAGGCCCGTAAGCCATGGCCATTGAGCCTGCGCGTCCGGAGCCTGTGCTCCGCAACGGGAGAGGCCGCAGCGGTGAGAGGCCCGCGTACCGCAAAAAAAAAAAAAAAAAAAGAATGCACATTTACAATATTCATTGGATAATTTACAATCTAGAATAAAATGAGCTTTTTGTAATAATTTACAAGTAGTCAAGGACTTACTTTATTAGATGGAGAAGGCTCCATCACCTAAAAAAGCTGTATGTCATATCAAGACAATGGGTCCCAGGAACAGAAACTAAATACATAAAACTCTAAATCTATAGAAACAAAAATCAGGCATGAGCTTCCATTCCAAAAGTAGGCTTCACTTTAGGAAAACAGTTCACTACATGATTTCTCTGAATAGCTACATCATCTAATACATTCAAATTGTGGCTTAATTTTGATATGAGAGGAGCAAGAGTTAATGATTTCCAGTGCTGTGTATCACTACATTACTTATTTTTAATTGTGGTAAAATATGCATAACATAAAATTTACCATTTGAACCATTTTTAAGTGTGCGGTTCACTGTCACTGAGTACATTCACACTGTTGGGCAACCATCACCGCCATCCACCAGGTGGTTTTCACCTAGGACTATTTCATCTTTCCAGTCTGAAGCTACTCATTAAACAGTAACGCTCAACTTCCCTTCCCACCCCCATATCCTGACAACCACCGTTCTACTATCTGTCTCCTTTAATTTGACTACTCTGGGTGCCTCACATAAGAGGAGTCATACAATATTTGTCCTTTTGCGACTGGCTTATTTCACTTAGCATAATATCATCAAGGGTTCATCAGTGTGTAGCATGTGTCAGACACCAGAGTTCCAAACTAGTTACATCAGACAGATTCTGCCAGTGCAACAGTTGTCCAGGTGGGAAGACAGATCCCTGGAGCTTTCTACTCTGCCATCTTCTCTCTAGCTCCCCCAGTCCACTGCACTCCATTTTGTAAATTCTATGAGAACACAATCCACGTTTACCCAAAGAACCACTCTATTTATTGCAAATCAACGGAAAGGGCAGATATTTTGATATTTAAGAAGTTACTGTGAGAGAATATGCTTTTTTACTTGTTGCCATAATTATATATCTAGACTATTTTAAAGTTCAATCCTAGCCAAAATATTTTTCTCTTAAAACATCAAGGAATAATACTGCAAAATGAAAACCAAAAATGTAAGTACAGCTCTTGTATGAAAAATTCATTGAAAGCCAAGGAAAAATTTGCAACAAAATCACAAATGAAGTTCCATATAAATTACCATAAAAGTTATTCCCTCTAAAACTTAACGTCTCATGGCATGTTTTCCTCCATATCCTTAAAATTAAAATTAGAAAACTAGGAATCATTTGATGAAAAAAAAAAAAAAACAAGAACTCTGAGGAATTCCACTTCCAGTAGTGGCAGACCAGGTATAGAGACCCTCCCATTGTGGTTAACTAAAAAAGATGGACATATTTTTTTTTAATCTGCTTGGAGGCACTAGAGCATTAACAAGAGACGGGAAGAATTGCCAAGCCAGGATACAGTGGGGAACAGAAGACCAGGCGGGCAGCACGTGGGGCCTTCTCCATGGGGACATGTGCTGATTTCAAGAGGAGCATCTGAGAACCCACATCATGGGCTGGACAACCTCTCAACTAGAAGCTAGAGAGTCAGGCACTGGAGTTATGCAAGATGGCATACTGAATAGATGTGTCACAAAAGTGACCATCCAAATAGCCAGGAAACGTGAAAAGATGCTCAACCTCATTAGTAATCAAGGATGTGCAAATTTAAACCACAATGAAATACTACACACTCACCAGAATGACTACAACATAAAAGATTGATAACTATTATTGGCAAAGTTCCGGAGCAACTGGGAAACTCTTAGATTGCAGATAGAGTGCAAGGTGGTATGACCACTTTGGAAAACTAATTGGCAATATCTTCTAAAACTAAACATTTTCTTACCATATATCATTTTCATCCCGAGGCACACATGCAAGAGAAATTAGTCCATCAAACGACATGCACAACAACATTCACAGCAGCTTTATTCACAAGAGCCAACAGATAAAAATAACATAAATGACTGTCAGTAGAGTAAATTGTGGTATGTGCATACAATGGAATACTCCAGGGTAAAAAAAAAAAAAATATGCAGCAATTAACATGTTCAAATAAAACAAGAAAACTGGTCTCCAGCAAAATTGTACTACAAGTAATCTTAAAGCGATTTTTTTTCAGGATGAAGGTAAACATTACATAGAAACTTGGGTGTTAAGGAAAAAATGAAGAGCTCAAAAAAGGCAAATATGTAAACAGATTCACAAATAAATTTATCTTCTTGATTTCTTTAAAATACACATGGCTGTTTAAAACAAAAACTTGTAACATTGTACTGTGGGGTTTATAATTTAAGTAGCCATAACACATAGAGGAACTATATAATAAAGGATGGAGGATGGTGGCAAATGCATGTATACGGTTGCAAGGCCTTTCCTTTTACATGAAGTGGTCAAAAATTACTCTAAATAGATTGTGACAACCTGAGGATGCACAGTGTAATACTACAGTCACCATTAAAAAAAATAAGGAAAAGAGCTATTGCTAAAAAGCTATTAGATAAGTTAAATGGAAATTTTATAAGTAATCAATTAAGCCGAAAGAGGGCTGGACAGGAAAAATCAAAGAACCTGCCATTATATTTTTTTTCAAACCCATATAATGTACAACATCAAAAGTGAGCCTTAATGTAAACTACAGACTTTGGGTGATTATGATGTGCCAATGTAGGTTCCTACTCTGGTGGGAGATGTTGTTAATGACTCTGCATGTGTGGGTTCAGGGAATGGATGGGAAAGCTCTGTACCATCTGCTCAATTTTCCTGTGAACCTAAAACTGCTCTAAAAAATAAAGTCTACTGAAAATAAAATAAAAAATAGATGAAACAAACAAAAAAATAGTAAAATTATAGATCTAAATCCAACTATATCAATAATCACATTAAATATCTGTGGAACTAAGCAGTCCAATTAAAAGGCAAGGACTGTCAGAGTGGAAAGGATAAACTATGATATGTTTACACCACAGAAAATATTCAGTAGTGAAAATCAATAAACTTTAGTATATACAATAACATGGATGAATTTCAAATTTTGACAGAGAAAGCCAGACGCAACAGATTATATATTGTATAACTGTATTTCCATATTGTATAACTGTATTTCCATTTCCAGACGCAACAGATTATATATTGTATAACTGTATTTCCAGGGAAGCCCCAATACAATTATTTTTAAAAAGTTACTGTGGGGCTTCCCTGGTGGTGCAGTGATTAAGAATCCACCTGCCAATGCAGGGGACACGGGTTCAAGCCCTGGTCCGTGAAGATCCCACATGCTGAGGAGCAACGAAACCCATACGCCACAACTACTGAGCCTGCGCTCTAGAGCCGGCGAGCCTCAACTACTGAGCCCACGTGCCTAGAGCCCATGCTCCACAACAAGAGAAGCCACTGCAGTGAGAAGCCCGCGCACCGCAACGAAGAGTAGCCCCCGCTCGCTGCCCCGTGCACAGCAACAAAGACCCAACGCAGCCAAAAATAAAATAATTTTTTTTTAAAGTTACTGTGAAAATCATTGATCAGGCCAGTTTAACAGCTTTTTTTTAACACTATCTTAATCTATAAAATTCAAGTAGGTATAAAACTTTTTCACCCAAAGATTAACCTCTCTCAACCTCCATAGCAACAATAAAAGTATCAATACATAACATTTTAAAATAGCTTTCTTCTTCTCTATCACTAACTTCAATTCTCCCCAGTCAGAGATTTGGGTAAACCAGGTAGTAAACTCGGATATGGGTTCACTTGGATATGGGATATGGGAAACCCGGGTATGCCATGGATTGCAGAGGGAAAAAGCTGAAGGAACGCTTCCTCTGCCACTTTTCCTAGCACTGAACTCGTGTCCCTTCTACTGATGACAAAATGAGCACAAGAAAAAGGGATGTACACCTTGGGGTAGTGGAAAAAAATGGTCATTTGAAGACAGCTGTTGCTAATCTCCAAAAAATTTAATTCCAGTATGTGTAATTTTGAGGGGTTTTTGTTTGTTTGTTTGTTTGTTGGTGCTGAATAACAATAGATTTGTTTAGGTTTCTAGTGGACTCTGGCACTGCTACAAACTGCACAAATTCATAAACTCCTGAATAATGTCTGATTTGTATTTATACAGTACAGGGTCAGAGGTTCTAGATCCACTTTCCAAATCTAACTGCTTCATCATCATGGCCAACCTTAATTTCTCTACCTGCATGGGAAACTAATTTCTTAAGAGTGCTTCAGATACACTAAGAAATGTTAAAATGTTCAAAGACTAATCATGTATTACAGCTAAATAAGTATATCCTGATGTGTTGCATAATAGGGAAACATATTATATTAGCTTTTTACTGCTGCCATAAGTACCGCAAACTGGGTGGCTTAAACAACAGAAGTTTACTGTCTCACAGTTCTACAGGCTAGAATTCCAAAATGAAAGTGCTGCAGGGTTGGATTCTTCTGAGGGCTGTGAGGGATGGCCAGGTTCTCCCTATGTGTCATCACATTGTCTACCCTCTATGTGTCTCTGTGTTCAAATTTCCCCAGTTTTTATAAATACCTCAGTTATACTGGATTAGGGTCCACCCTAATGACTTCACTTTAATTTGATTACCTATGTAAAGACCCTGCCTCCAAACAAGGTCACATTCTGAGATTCTAGGGGTTAGAACATCAACATACGGATTTGGGGTGGACACAATTCATTCTACAACATATACATAGATATGTATGTATGTGTACATTATATATATATATATATATGCATGTATATATGCTACATGTATGTATATAACTAGAACCATTCTCATCAATTATCGAGACAATTTAATTGTACTGAATATTTTTCATTCCACTTCTAAAGTGTCTCATATCCCTAGTAATGTGAATTGTAACACAGTGTACGACACTTTTAATTCTTTCCTTTTTAGATTCATAATACAGATCACACATATATATCCACGCTTCACCACTAACCAGAGGTGTTTCAAGCCAAGCAGCCTGAAACAAACATTCAAAATAGGGCATATTTTCCAATGGAGGTAAAGATTATAGTGTAACCAACAGGAATGTGCAAGCAGGCAATAATTTAATTTAGTACCTGAGCCAAACCATGATAGTCCACTTGAAAAATAGGGAAACTTGAGAAAGTGATACTGCTACAATTGTTAACTATGGAATGCAAGAACATTTAAACTTCAAGTCATACAAATCCATTTCGTACATTTATTTTTTTAAAGAAATGTTTATTCAGCACATTTGGGACTTGAGAGCTTGAAAATAACTGAATCCTTTTTCCTGTTATGTGCATGTTAACACCAAATGTAAATGCTATTACAAGGTTCCAGTTACCACCGCAGGACTCTGCCTTCTGTGCTAACTTATTTTTATGCATCTCTCAGAAGGAAATACTCATGGTTCAGGTTTCAATGGATGAATGCTTTCACCCTTATGAAATACACAAAGTGTTCCCCTCTTGAAACTTTTAATGAAAGATAAAGAACTAGTTAGGATTCTTCAAGTGCCTTTGCTCTTTCATTTTGAAAACTTTTAAAGAGTTTTTAAAAGATCATGACTGTTCATAAAGGTTTACCTAAGGCGAATCTGTCATATTAGGTTAAAAATCAGATGACAGCACACAGGATTTTGTTCTTTTTTGGTTTTTTATTGTGGTCAATAAAACATAAAAGTTACTATCTTAACCTTTTTTAAGTGTACAGTACAGCAGTGTTAACTATATGCACATTGTTGTGCATCAGAGCTCTAGAAGTTTCTCATCTTGCAAAATGGACACAATAACCACTGAACGACGACTCTCCATTTCCCTCCCCCCAGCCTCTGGTCCCACCATTCTACTTTCTGTTTCTAAGACTTTGACTATTTTAGATACCTCATATAAGTGGAATCATGCAGTATATATTCGTCTCTTCGTGACTGACTTACTTCATTTTTTCACTTAGTATAATGTCCTCAAGCTTCATCCACGTTGTAGCATGTGACAAGATTTCCCTCCTTTTAAGCCTGAATAACATTCTGTTATATGTACATACCATATTTTGTCCATTCATCTACTGATGAACATTTAGGCTGCTTCCAACTCTTGGCTATTGCAAATAATGCTGCAATGAACATGGGTGTGAAGCTATCTCTTTGAGATACTGTTTTCAATTCTTTTGTATATATACCCAGAAGTAGGACTGCTGGATCATATGACAATTCTATTTATAATTTTTCAAGGAAACTTCATACTGTTTTCCATACCAGCTGCTCCGTTTTACATTCCCACCGAGAGTGCACAAGCGTTCTAATTTCTCCACATCTTCAGCACAATACTTGTTATTTCCCAGTTTTTTGATAACGGCCAACCTAATGGATGTGAGGTGATATCTCACTGTGGTTTTAAATTGCATTTCCCTAATGATTATTTGAGGTTGAACGTATTTTCTTCATTTTTGGCCACTTGAATATCTTCTTTGGAAAAGGGGCTATTAAAGTCCTTTATCCACTTTTTAATTATATTGTTTTTTGTTCTTTATTATGGCTATCAGTCCCTCAATCAGATCTATGGTTTGCAACTACTTTCTCCCATTCCATAGGCTACCTTTTCACTCAGCTGATTGCTTCCTTTGCTGCACAGAAGATTTAAAGTTCGATCTATGTGATCTAGATCAAATAGATCAAACATTTGTCTATTATTGCTTTTGGTGTTTGTGCTTTTCATGTTATATCCAAGAAATATAATTGCCAAATCCAGGGTCATAAAGCTTTTCCCCTGTTTTCTTCCAGGATATTCAGGTCTTACATTTAGGTGTTTAATCCATTTTTTACTGAAGTATAGTTGATTTACAATATTGTGTTAGTTTCAGGTGTACAGCAAAGTGGTTCAGATGTAGACAATGGACTTGAGGACACAAGGAGGGGGATGGGTAAGCTGGGACGAAGTGAGAGAGTAGCACTGACATATACACACTACCAAATGTAGAATAGGTAGCTAGTGGGAAGCAGCTGCACGGCACAGGGAGATCAGCTCCAGGCTTTGTGACCACCTAGAAGGGTGGGATTGGGAGGGTGGGAGGGAGATGCAAGAGGGAGGAGATATGGGGATAGATGTATATGTATAGCTGATTCACTTTGTTATACAGCAGAAACTAACACAACACTATAAAGCAATTATACTCCAATAAAGATGTTAAAAAAAAGTGGCTCAGTTATATATTTTTTTCAGATTATTTTCCATTACAGGTTATTACAAAATATTGAATATAATTCCCTATGTTATACAATAAATCCTTGTTGTTTATCTATTTCATATGCAGTAGTTTGTATCTGTTAATCCCATACTCCTAATTTATCCCTCTCCCCTCCCTTTCTGCTTTGGTAACCATAAGTTTGTTTTCTATGTCTGTGAGTCTATTTCTATTTTGTATATAGGTTCATTTGTATTGTTTTTTAGAATCCACACGTGATATATTTGTCTTTGTCTGCCTTACTTCACTAAGTATAATATTCTCTAGGTTCATCTATGTTGCTGCAAATGGTAGTATTTCATCCTTTTTTATGGCTAAGATTCCATTGTGTGAGATACAGATAGAAAGATAGATAGATAGATACGTAGGTAGATAGGTAGATAGATAGGTGTCACATCTTCTTAAGCCAAATTTCTATTAATGGGCACTTGGGTTGTTTCCGTGTCCTGGCTATTGTAAATAGTGCTATGAACATTAGGGTGCACGTTTCTTTTCAAATTAGAGTTTTTGCCTTTCCCAGACAAACACCTAAGAGTAGGATTTCTGGATCATATAATAGCTCTATTGTTAGTTTTTTAAGTAACCTACATACCATTTTCCATAGTGGCTGCACCAATATACACTCCCACCACCAATGTAGGAATGTTCCCTTTTCTCCACAACTTCTCCAGTATTTATTATTTCTAAACTTTCTGATAATAACCATTCTGACCAGTGTGAAGTGATACCTCACTGCGGTTTTGATTTGCATTTCTCTAATGATTAGTGATGTTGAACATCTTGTCACATGCCTGTTGGCCATCTGTATGTCTTCTTCAACGAAACGTCTATTTAGGTCTTCTGCCCATTTTTCAGTTGGGTTGTATTTTTGCTCTTCAGTTGTATGAGCTGTATGTATATTTTGGAAATTATGCCCTTGTCAGTCGCATTGTTTGCAAATATTTTCTCCCAGCCTGTAGGTTGTCTTTTCATTTTGTTTATGGTTTCCTTTGCTGTGCAAAAGCTTTTAAGTTTGATTAGGTCCCATTTGTTTATTTTTGCTTTTATTTCTTTTGCCTTGGGAGACTGATCGAAGAAAATACTGCTATAATTTATGTCAGAGACTGTGTTGCCTGCCTATGTTCTTTTCTAGGAGTTTTATGCTGTCATGTCTAATACTTAGGTCTTTAAACCATTTTGAGTTTTTTTGTATATGGTGTAAGGGAGTGTTCTAATTTCATTGATTTACATGTAGCTGTCTGGCTTTCCCAGCACCACTTGTTGAAGAGACTGTCTTTTTTCTATTGTATATTTATGCCTCATTTGTTGTAGATTAATTGACCATAGGTGTGTGGGCTTATTTCTGGGCTCTCTATTCTGTTCCATTGCTCGATATGTCTGTTCTTGTGCCAATACCATGGTGGTTTTTTAAAATTAATTTCTATTGGAGTATAGTTGCTTCACAATGTCGTGTTAGTTTCTACTGTACAGCAAAATGAACCAGCTTTACATATACATATATTCCCTCTTTTTTGGATTTCCTTCCCATTTCGGTCACCACAGTGCATTAAATAGAGTTCCCTCTGCTATACAGTATGTTCTCATTAGTTATCTATTTTATGCATAGTATCAATAGTGTATATGTGTAAATACCAATCTCCCAATTCCTCCCCCTTCCCCCCATGCTGTTTTGATTACTGTAGCTTTGTAGTATAATCTGAGGTCTAGAAGGGTTATGCCTCCAGTTTTGTTGTTTTTCCTCAGTATTGCTTTAGCAACTCTGAGTCTTTTGTGGTTCCATATAAATTTCAGGATTATCTGTTCTAGTTCTGTGGAAACTGTCATGGGTATGTTAACAGGGATTTCATTAAATCTCTAGATTGCTTCAGGTAGCATAGCCATTTTAAAAATATTAATTCTTCCAATCCAAGAGCATGGGGATATCTTTCCATTTATTTGAATCACCTTCAATTTCCTTTATTAAAGTCTTATAGTTTTCAGCATATAGGTCCTTCACCTCCTTGGTTAAGTTTATTCCTAGGTATTTTATTACTTTTGATGCAATTTTAAATAGGATTTTTTTCTACTTTCTCTTTCTGATATTTCATTGTTAGACTAAACAAATGCAACAGATTTCTGTATGCTAATTCTGTATCCTGCTACCTTGCTGAATTCATTTATTAGTTCTAATTAGGGCTCTCTACATAAGAGTATCATGTCAACGGCAAATAATGACAGTTTTACTTCTTCCCTTCCAATTTGGATAATTTTATTTCTTTTTCTTGTCTGACTGCTGTGGCTAGGACTTCCAATACTATGTTAAATAGAAGTGGTGAGAGTGGGCATCCTTTTCTTGTTCCTGAATTTAGCAGGAAAGCTTTCAGCTTTTCGCCATTGAGTATTATATTGGCTGTGGGTTTATCATAAATGGCTTTTATTATATTGAGACATGTTCCCTCTACACCCACTTTGGGGAGAGTTTTTATCATGAATGTAGGTTGAATTTTGTCAAATGCTTTTTCTGAATCTATTAAGATGATCGTGTGGTTTTTGTCTTTCCTTTCGTTAACGTGGTATATCACATTGATTGATTTGCATATGTTGAACCATCCTTGAGACTCTGGAATGAATCCAACCTGATCATGGTGTATGATTTTTTTTATGTAATTTTGGATTCAGTTTGCTAATATTTTGTTGAGGATTTTTGCATCCGTATTCCTCAAAGATATCGGCCTGTAATTTTCTTTTTTGTACTGTCTTTGTCTGGTTTTGGTATCAAGGTAATGGTGGCTTCACAGAATGAATTTGGGAGTATTTCCTCCTCTGCACCTTTTTGGAAGAATTTGAGAAAGATAAGTTTTAACTTCTTTGTATGTTTCGTAGAATTCCCCAGTGAAGCCATCCAGTCTTGGACTTTTGTTTGCAGGGAGTTTTTAATTACAGCTTCTATTTCACTTCTAGTGATCAGTCTGTTCAAATTATCTCTTTTTTCTTGACTCAGTTTTGGCAGGCTCTATGTTTCTAGAGACTTGTCCATTTCTTCTAGGTTGTCCAATTTGTTGGCAAATAACTGTTCATAGCATCCTCTTATGATTTTTTTATTTCTGTGGTATTGGTTATTACTTCTCCTCTTTCATTTCTTATTTTGTTTATTTGGGCCCTCTCTCTTTCCTTCTTGGTGAGCCTGGCTTGAGGTTTGTCAATTTTGTTTATTTTCTCAAAAAACTAGCTCTTAGTTTTATTGATCTTTCCTATTGTGTTTTTTCCTCTATTTTATTTACTTCCTCTCTGATCTTTATCATTTCCTTTCTTCTCCTACTTTGAGTTTTCTTTGTTCTTCTTTTTCTAATTATTTTAGACAATAGGTTAGGTTGCTTATTCGAGATTTTTCTTGTTTCTTGAGGAAATCTAGTATTGCTATGAACTTCCCTCTTAGAACTGCTTTTGCTGCATCCCATAGACTTTGTGAAGCTGTGTTTTCATTTTCATTTGTCTCAAGGTATTTTCTGCTGTCTTCACTGATTTCATTGTTGACCCATTGGTTTTTTAGTAGCATGTTGTTTAGTCTCCATGTGTTTGTGCTTTTCCCATTTTTCTTTCTGTGTTTGATTTCTAGTTTCATACCACTGTGGTCAGAAAAGATGCTTGAAATAATTTCTATCCTCCTAAGTCTTTAATCCATTTGAGTTAATTTTTATATATGGTGAAAGGTAAGGGTCCAAGTTAATTCTTTTCAATGTGGATATCCAGTTTTCCTATCATCACTTGCTGAAGAGACTATCCTTTTCCTATTGTATAGCCTTGTCACCTTTGTCAATGAGAAGGTTTATTTCTGGGTTCTTTATCGTCTATATGTCTGTCTTTATGTTAGTGCCATTGTGGTTTGATTACTGTAGCTTTGTAATATGTTTTGAAGTCAGGAAGTGTGAGGTTTCCAACTTTGTTCTTCTTTCTCAAGACTGGTTTCACTATTTGGGGTCCTTTGAGATTCCATATGAATTTTTATGTTTTTTCTATTTCTTCAAACATGACATTGAGATTTTGATAGAGTTTGCAATGAATCTGTAGATCATTTGGGGTAATATAAACATTTTAACAATATTAAGTCTTCCAATCTATGAAAACAATATGTCTTTCCGTTTGTCTTTTTGCCAACAATTTTTGTAGTTCTCAATGTTCAAGCCTTTCACCTAATTAAATTGATTCCTGTTTTATTCTTTTTGTTTTTGTTTTTGTTTTTGGCGGTACGCGGGCCTCTCACTGTTGTGGCCTCTCCCGTTGTGGAGCACAGGCTCCGGACACGCAGGCTCAGCAGCCATGGCTCACGGGCCCAGCCGCTCCACAGCATGTGGGATCTTCCCGGACCGGGGCACGAACCCGTGTCCCCTGCATCGGCAGGCGGACTCTCAACCACTGCGCCACCAGGGAAGCCCCTGTTTTATTCTTTTTGATGCTACTGTAAATGGTACTGTTTTCTTAATTTCCTTTGTGGATTGGTCATTATTAATGTATAGAAACACAACTGACTTCTGTGTGTTCATTTTATATCCTGCAACTTTGAATTCATTTATTAACTCTAACAGGGTTTCATGGAATCTTTAGAGTTTACACAATATCAAGTATATATAAGATCACGTCATCTGCAAACATAGATAATTTTACTTCTTCCTTATCTATTTGGATGTCTTTTCTTTTTCTTGTTTGATTGTTCAGGCTAGGATTTCCAGTACTATTTTGAATAGAAGTAGTGAGTGTCGGCATCCTTGCCTATTTCCTGATCTCAGAGGAAAAGCTTTCAGTTTTTCACCATTGAGTGATATTAACTGTGGGCTTTTCATATATGTCCTTTATTATTACATTGAGGTAATTTCCTTCTATTGTGTTTGTTGTACATTTTTATTATGAAAGGATGTTAAATATTGTCAAATGTTCTTACTGCATCAATTGAGGTGCTCATGTGGGTTTTGTCCTTCATTCTGTTAATGTGGTATACTGCACTAATTTTCATATGCTGAACCATATTTGCATTCCAGGAACAAATCCCACTTGGTCATAATGTATAATCTTTTTAACTTGCTAGAATTTAGTCTCCTAATATTTTGTTTAGGAGTTTTGCATCAATATTCATCAGGGATATTGGTATGTAGCTTCCTTTTCTTGTAAAAATAAAATTTTTCTTGTAAAAATGAAGATCTTTGATTTTGTCATCAGGATAATGGGGACCTCATAGAATGAGTTTGGAAGTGTTTCCTCCTCCTCAATTTTTAGGAAGAGTTTGAGAAGAACAGATGTCAATTCTTCTTTAAATATTTGGTGTCATTCTCCAATGAAGCCATCTGGTTCTGGGCTTTTCTTTGTTGCAAGGTTCTTGATTACTGATCCTATTATTCTAGGAATTTCCCCATTTCTTCTAGACTATCCAATTTGTTGGTATATAATTGTTCACAGAAGTCTTTTATGACCCTTATTTATGTGGCATCACTTGTAATGCTTCCTCTTTCATTTCTGATTTTTGTTACATGAGACTTCATTTATTCTTAGTCTAGCTAAGAACTTTTCAATTGTATTGATCTTTTCAAAGAACCAATCCTAATTCATTGATTTTTTTCTATTGTTTTTCTATCCTCTATCTCTTTGATTTCTGCTCTAGTCTTTACTATTTCCTTCCTTCTGCTAACTTTGGATTTAGTTTATTCTTCTTTTTCTAGTTCCTTGAGTTGTAAAATTAAGATGTTGATTTGAATATTTCTTCTTATTTAATGAGGCATTTACCACTATAAACTTCCCTCTTACTACTGTTTTTGCTGCATCCCATAGCTTTGGTACATAATTATTTTCATTTTAATTTGTCTCAAGATATTTTCTAATTTCCCCTGTGTTTTCTTCTTTGATCCACTGATTATTCAGAAGTGTGTTGTTTAATTTCCACATATTTGTGAGTTTTTCAATTTTGTTTTTTTTTGGGGGGGGTGGCTATTGATTCACTGTTTCATCCATTATGATCAGAAAAGATACCAGCTATCATTTCAATTTTCTTAAAGTTGTTATTACCAGTTTTGCAGCATAACATATGATCTATCCCAGAAAATGGTCTATGCATACCTAAGAAGAATGTGTATTCTGCTGTTGTTGGGTACAGTGTTCTATATTTGTTTGTTAGGTCCAACTGGTGTATCATATTGTTCAAGTCCTCTGTTTCCTTGTTAACCTCTGCATGACTGATCTCTTATTAAAAGTGGGGTGTTGAAATCTCCATCTATTATTGTGTTACTGCCTATTTCTCCTTTCAATTCTGTCAGTGTTGGCTTCATATAATTGGATGCTTTGATGTTAGGTGCATATATTTTAATTGTTATAACTTCTTAGGGAATTAAGCCTTTCATATTATATAATGACCTTCTTTGTCTCGTGTCAGTTTTTGACTCAAAGCTTATTTTGTCTGATATGACAACCCCTACTCTCTTTTGGTTACCATTTGCATGGAATACCTTTTTCCATCCTTTCACTTTCAGCTTGTGCACGTCCTTATACCTAAAGTGAGACTCTGGTGGACAGCATATAATTGGCCTTTTTTTTTTCTTTTTTATCCATTCAGCCACTCTACGTCTTCTGATTGGGGAGTTTAATCTGTTTACATTTAAAGTAATTACCAATAGGGAAGGACTTAGTATTACCATTTTGTTAACTGTTTTCTGTAAGTCTTGTCAGTATTTTGTCCCTCTTTTCCTCTTTTGCTGCCTTTCCTTGTGTATTGTTGATTTTTTATAGTGACATGCTGATTCCTTTCTCATTTTCTTTTGTGCATCTTCTATAGGGATTTTCTTTACCAGAGAGCTTTATATTTTCATATGCTTTAGTGATTACAAACTCCCTCAGTTTTTATTTATCCAGGAAGGTCTTTATTTCTCCTTAACTTCTGAAGGACAGTTTTGCTGAATATAGCATTTTTGGTTGACAAGTGTTTTTCTTTCAGCACGTTGAATAGATCATCCCACTCCCTTCTGACCCATAATGTTTCTGATGAGAAATCTGCTAGTTATCTTATAGGAGCTCCCTTGTAACATAACAAGTTATTTTTCTCTTGCTTCTCTCAAGATTCTCTGTCTTTGACTTTTGATTGATCATTTTGTATGGACTTCCTTGGGTTCTTCCTAATTGGACTCTTGCAAGCTTCTTGAATTTGGATGTTCATTTCCTTCATTAGATTTGGGGAGTTTCCTGCCATTATTTCTTCAAAGAAGCTCTCTGCTTATCTCTCTCTTCTCTTCAGGGACACCCATATAGTATATTTAGTCCTGATAGTGTCCCATAAGTCCCTTAGGCTTTTTTCACTTTTCTTCATTTTTTTTCCTATCATTCCTCTGATTCAATAATTTAAAATGAACTGTCTTCAAATTCACTGATTCTTTCTTCTGCTTGACCGAGTCTGATATTGATCCCCTCTGGTGAATTTTTCAATTCAGTACTGTATTCTTCAGCTCCAGAATTTCTGTTTGGTTCTTTTTTATAGTTTCTCTTTTTTGATATTCTCATTTTGTTCATATATTGCTTTCCTTATTTAATTTACTGTGTTCTCTTACAGTAGACTGAGTTTCTTTAAAATGATTATTTTGAACTCTTTGTCAGGTAATTCATAGATCTTTATTCCTTTAGGGTCAGCTTCTTGAGAATTTATTTTGTTTGATTGAGCCATGTTTTCTTGCTTTTTTGTGTGCCTTGTTATCTTTGTTATGATTTTTGCACTTAAAAAATGGCCACCTCTCCCAACCTTTATAGATTGGCTTCGTACAGAGGAAGACTTCCATATCAGTCAGCCCAGCTAGAGATTCTGGGGGCCTTTCAAACCTTTTACAAGCATGCCTCTTCTCCAGGCATGCTGGGTGAAGGGAGGTCTGCTGGTTTCTTTTTCATGAGTCTCTCACTCCCTCTGATGTCTGTCTGCAGCACTGCAGGTTCTCTGGCACTGCCATAGGCTGCTAAGCTCTCTCTAGTTCTCAACAACCTCCAGGCATCAAAACTATGCCAGTTCCCCCATCAGTACTCCAAGTCAGGCAAAATAGAAACCAATCCCTCGGGTAGTCCCCAAAAAAGCTGGAAGGTTGAATGTATGTTCCACTATTCTCTTTGCCTTCCAAGGGAGAAGCAGCATATTGGGCTTTTTCTCTCAATTGCTAGCTCTGCTGGCTTGGGAAAGCGGCTGGTGTAGGTGAAATGAAACCACTTTTCTAATCCATTTCACTGCAGCTGTTCTTGCCTTTGAGCATGCCTGGGCATTCTCATAATGGTTTTTTGAACTGTATATTGTTGTTAAGTCAGTGTTTCTGTCAGGCAGTGAGTTCTGGAGCTCCTTACTCCACCACCTTTTTGGCCACAGAAAGGTTTATTTCTGTCATCTCACATTACAGCAAACTCAACAGAAACATACACGATAGAAGTCATCAAAAATTTACAGTAAAGACTTTTCTTTGATTTAGAACAAATAGTATGTCACATTTTAAGCATCCACTTCTCTGTCTCCTTTTTTTTTTTTTTTTTTGCATTCAAAGTATATAAAGATATTGTGCTGTAGGGACTTCTCTGGTGGCGCAGTGGTTAAGAATCTGCCTGCCAATGCAGGGGACATGGGTTTGAGCCCTGGTCCAGGCAGATCCCACATGCCGCAGAGCAACTAAGCCCGGGCGCCACAACTACTGAGCCTGCGCTCTAGAGCCTGCGAGCCACAACTACTGAAGCCTGTGCCTAGAGCCTGTGCTCTGCGACACGAGAAGCCACTGCAATGAAAAGCCCGTGCACCACAACAAAGAGTAGCCCCCGCTCGTCACAACTAGAGAAAACCCACGCACAGCAATGAAGACCCAATGCAGCCAAAAATGAAAAATAAATTTAAATAAATTAATTAATTAAAGATATTGTACTGTATACACCATCTCACCCCCACTACACTTCATCTCTGATTCCAGTCAGGCTACAGTAAATGGCTCTGCTCATACGTAAACCCACTTTGTACTGACAGTGACTCACCTCAAGCTTACAGCAGACAGACTTCTCATGTCCTGCTCTGGGAGTTTGCTGGATGTATGCAGGGGTTGATAGGTGTCACACGTTTGTAACCCAGAAATACAAAAGGGGCAAGCCTCATGGGGTAACCCTCAATCCTCTTCAAAGAGGGACAGAAGCTGATAAGACAAATGATTCTCTGAGTCCCTTATATGGATGATTTATGGATACAGACTCTGCAACTCACCAGAAATAGCAATCACCCTCAGAGGTAACCAACTCAATTATACATCATTAGTAGTGGCTTTGCCTTCTTCCCCATGTGACTCTCCTTATTCCCTCACTTCCTCTCCTTGAGAGTACTTCCCAAATAAACTAGCTATCGCAAGCCCTCATCTTGTGGGAGAGAGGTAGGCAACCCCAGACTACGATGCACATTAAGTAAGCACACCCTTATTCTATGGGATCTCCTTTTCTTTTCTATTAACAAATTCAGGTAGGTTTCCTCTCCTCCACTAGATTGTATTCCTCTTAAAGGTAAAGGGCCTCATTCACTTATGCAGTCCCATTACATGACTTCATGATTTTAACACATACAGTAATTTCCCACTGGGTTTTTCAAATGGCTTCACTATTCCTGAATAATTTATAATGAGAGACAAATTTCACAAGGTTGAAAGCTAATGACTCATACAGAACTTCAAAATCAAATCCATTTTAATAATATTTTTTGCTCAAGCCTACTTGTTTTGACTTGGTCAAATAAACTTTCATAGATAATGCATCCCAGATATTCATTCACTGATAGTAAAATTTGGGGGGGGGGCCACGCCGTGTGGCTTGCAGGATCTTAGTTCCCCGACCAAGGACTGAACCCAACCCCAGCAGTGAAAGCGCTGAGTCCTAACCACTGGACCACCAGAGAATTCCCAGTAAATATATTTTTGAAGCTATCTTTCTGTTTAGGTGACATTATGACTGCCAGCAATGTTTTACTAAATTACAGATCCCGGTAAAATAAATTAAAACTCTATAGATCTATGCTAATCTTGGGTTCCTATTTCCCATATAAAAATTTTTTTAATTTAAGAAAAACAGTCCCATGGACTAAAATAAACATTTCTTTATAGGATTGCTCCTGCAATACAAAAGCTAAACATATATTTTCCTGACTTTTTAAAATTAAATCATTATAATCAAGCAATTTAAAACATTATAAAAGCTTGTCAGAATATTGACTTCGGGACTTGCCTGACAGTCCAGTGGTAAAAACTCTGTGCTTCCAATGCAAGGGGCATGGGTTCAATCCCTGGTCGGGGAACTAAGATCCCGCATGCCATGCGGCAAAAAAAAAAAAAAAAAACAAATATGCAAAATATTGACTTTGTTTGAATGGCACTTCAAAAGCTCAGCACATGATAAAGGAATCAACTCAGAACATAATACAAGCTTTAGTGGTATTCTGTACAACACAAGAGAAATATTTTGCTAGTTCTCAATAACTGATAAGCAATTAAAACGATTCTGAAAATACTTAAAATCTGGACATACAGATGTCTTTTCAATTGAGATTTTACTCTAATGAATACTATTATGTTTCCCTGCTACATTTCTCTAGTGGTTTACATGACAGATATAAACCCTGGCACGTGGAACTTGATAGATGGACACACTGGCAAAGGAGGAAGGAAAATGTGACAAAAAGATGCTACTTAGGGAAGCATACGATCTCCTCTGCTCATCTAACACAGTGTGTCAACACCAGCAAGTCTCAACTATGGTTTACACTGTCATTCCTGCTCAGTTACTGCCGAAAACCTTAATTTAGCTAACATCTATCCCACAGAATAGAGGGCACTGTAAACCTGACTGCCAAGATGTCAGAAAGCAGAGCTTGTGGTCAGCTGCCTTGGGAATACTTGCTCCTCCAAAGATACTCCAACTGCCTTCATTCCAGCATCTTCCCCGTTTGCTGTGAATGCTCATGTGCGTGTTTCAGATCAAGGCAAATGCGTACCAAAACTACTCACGGATGTAGAGCTGAGTCAGACCCTAACACCACATGCCAAGTACTATTGGGCTTGTACTGTATACTGTGCAAAAGACTCAGAATACTGGAGTTGGAAAGGATTTTAGGGGACATCTAATCCAAACCCTAAAAAGTTAAATAACTTATACAAGATGACAGTGTCAGTGGAAAGACCAGGTCATGAACTCAAGTTGCCTTGAGTTCCCAGTCACCCGCTCTGCTGCATGAGTGGTTTATTTCCCTTAACCCAAAATACCTCAGTGAGTATCCTAGTGCAATGAACAAACTAACATTAAAAAAATCTCTTATCTGAGATGCTTTAAAAGCATATTTAAACAAGTATCTGGAGATGTATTATTCTAAGAATAAGATAATCTGTAACCGAATAAATTGAAAAATTATATTCACCTTGACAAATTTCAATTTATATAACTAATCAGACACAGCCATAAATTATCCCACATTAACCTCACTTGAATTAAGTTTTGCATATCCTCATTCAAAACACCACGCTAATGCACTATCACTAATAACACAACATTCTACACAAGCCCTAGACTGAGGGTGAAGAAAGACTACCTTGCACGTAGGGAATTACTCTGCCTTACTTACTTATGTAAGGCAGAACTATTTGGTGTTTCTTAAGGCCAAGCACATGCCCTAGCTTTAAAGTTCTGTTCTGTGAGGTCAATGCCAGGTCCACCAGCCCAAAATGGTAGTCTTTAATCCAGATCCATCATGAGCCATTTACTCTGCAAACACACACAAGTACTTTCACAGCACTGGGCTGGAGGCTGCACAGGAATAAGAAATGAATTTGAAACATGTAGACCACGTACAGGGCACCAACTGCGAGCCAACTTTACATACATTCTCATATGATCTTCACAAAAACCCTAGGAGAGAGGTATTATTATCCCAGTTTCACAAAGGAAGAAACAGAGAAAATGTAACCAAAGCTAGCAGAAGGCAGCGCTCTGGAACGTCTGCATTCTCACCAAGAATTCTAACCACCTCTGTGCCTACCACCACAGCCCTGCATTTCGGCAGGGAACTGAGGAAGCAATAAAACCTTTTCTGGAGTATAGTTTATCATCCTAGACTCAGATTTGATATGTCTCCACACTACGTAACAGCTACGACTCTGTAACAAACCCAAGAGGAAAACCAGTGTCTAGGTCCACTCAGAATTCCAAAAAGAAACCCACGACCCAGATTTAAAGGACTTACAGACACAAACTAGAGGACAAACATATGGACACCAAGTGGGGGGGAGGGGGGTGATGAACTGGGAGATTGGGATTGACATATATACACTACTGATACTATGTATAAAATAGATAAGTAATGAAAACCTACTATAGAGCACAGGGAACTGTACTCAGTGCTCTGTGGTGACCTAAATGGGAAGGAAATCCAAAAAGAGGGGATATATGTATACATCTAGCTGATTTGCTTTGCTGTACAGTATAAACTAACACAATACTGTAAAGCAACTATACGCCAATAAAAATTAATTAATTAAAAACTAAAATTAAATAAAGGAGTTACAGCTTTTTTGTCTATAAAACAAAGACCCAAACAGCATCTGTATCTATTGGGTTGTTGCATGAGAGGCTGAGATGACTGAACAGGCATAAAGCACCAACACAGTGTCTCACACACAGTAAGTGCTCAATTAAAGTTGGCCGCCGCTTTCAAAATCGCCGCTATTCTTCAGTAACCATATTCCTCAAAATTTTTTCCTCGGAATATAGTTTCAAAGGAGAAAAAAGCTATGTAATTCGCATTCACCATAAGGTGGTCTATAACTGCAAAAAAAAATTTTTTTGATCAAAGGTACCATTATCCAACCATAAAATTTTAATTCTGAATACTTGCTTAGAAACACAAAAACATTTAATATATTAGATTAATGCTGAATACAAAACAGTAGTCAATGCTACAACAACAGCTCCATAAACCCTTATGCCAATAGTCAAGGACTGTATTTTAAGGACTACATTTCAAGGCAGAAAAATGAAAATAGCTGTTAGGAAGGTGAGATTACCAATGATTATTTTTCTTTTTAAAAGTTCCCCCTCATACTACTTTTTAAATTTCTGTAATAAAAAATGTGTGCTATTAAGTTATTTGATAATATATTAAACAGATGTCTGTTACACCTGACTTTATAGGAGTCTGCAGGACAACTAAATGCATTCTGAGCCTGCTATGCCATAGTAAAGATAGTATATCCCTTCCACAGAAATATATAGGGTTGTGCTCTTCCCCCAAGTTCCTTACAAGCTACTCTCTAAACAACGTTGTGCCAGTTATAAATTATGCTCCTAGACTAAAATGCTTCAAGGTGGTTTAATAACATGGAGAAAGTACTAGGTTCAAGGGTAAAGGGAATCAGGGCTTCCCTGGTGGCGCAGTGGTTAAGAATCAGCCTGCCAATGCAGAGGACATGTGTTCGAGCCCTGGTCCGGGAAGATCCCACATGCCACAGAGCAACTAAGCCCCTGCACCACAACTACTGAGCCTGCATGCCACAACTGAAGCCCACGTGCCTAGAACCCGTGCTCCGCAACAAAAGAAGCCACTGCAATGAGAAGCCCGCGCACCGCAACCAAAGGTAGCCCCCACTGACCACAACTAGAGAAAGCCCACGTGCAGCAACAAAGACCCAACACAGCCAAAAATAAACAAGTTTTTTTAAAAAAAAGGAGTAAAGGGAATCAAAGAAAGAAAAGAACCTGAACATTCTTAATTTTGATCACCGTCATCTAACTATCTAGCAATATTTCTCAAAGTGTATTCCTGGGAACACCTACAATTAGACTCACACAAGATTCTTTTCAAAATACAGATTCCCACCACAAAGTACAGATTCAAACCTACAGAGCTGGAATCTCTTGAGAGGCCCAGAGTTAGCCATTTTGTACAATCTCCCCAGGAGATTTTTATGCACACAGATTTTAAGAACTAGTGATTCACAGTCATGCTACTCAGGTATGATAAACGTAATTCAAAGTTTGCTATGAAAGAAACAAACAGAACTCTAACTCTGGATTGGTGATTCAATTATTTCCTAACTTCTCACAACCGCCAGCTCAAATAAGCCAGGATGTGGGATCACACGTACAAGGAGAAGAGAGCCTACAAATTTGTTGTCTCTTCTGCCTACCACATGAATCTTTCCAGAAAATTTTTTTGCAAACTTTATCAAAAGCCTTAAAAATACCTATCCCCTTTGAGCTAAAATTTTCACTAGTAAGAATTTTTCCTCTGAGAATAATTAAGGATGAAAAAAAAAAGGTTTTTAGGCAAAAGTATTTGGGGCAGCAGTGTTAACATTCATCACCTGCCAATTCTTGAGTATATGCACTACATCTGGCACTGGTGCATGCTTGTCATACAGTATTTTTAACCCTCACAACCTAGAAATGATATTCATTCCATTTTAGAGATGAGAAGACTGAGGTTCAGAGAAATTATTAACTTGCCCCTGGCCACACAACCAATAAATGATAGAGCCAGGACCTGAATCTGGGACATTCTGAGTAGAAACATTAGGTTCTTTCCACTGCCTGGCCACCTAAAAATGTTATAAAATATCATAATGTTTAAGCAAATCATGACATGTCAAGGTAATATTATATAGCTATTTAAAACCATGTTCTTCCTTATCTACAAAACAGAAATAGAGTTAAAGATGTAGAAAACAAACTCATGGTTACCAATGAGTAAGGGGCGAGGGAGGGATAACTTGGAAAATTGGGATTGACATTACACACTACTACATTTAAAAAGATAACTAATACAACCCTACTGTATAGCACAGGGAACTCTACTCAATACCCTGTAATGGCCTATATGGGAAAAGAATATAAAAAAGAGTGGATATATGTATATGTATAACTGATTCACTTTGCTGTACACCTGAAACTAACACAACATTGTAAGTCAACTCTACTCCAATAAAAATTTTTTAAATAATAAAACCATATTCTTCAAGAATCTTTAAAGAAATGGAAAATATCCGTGATACAATGTAAAGTGAAAAAGAAGGGAAGTATGATCCCAGTTTAGAATTTAAGGGGCACAAGTCACACAAGGGTAGGAACCATATCTACCTTGGTTTTGTCTGCACCCCCAAAGCCCAACCCTGTACCTGACATATAGTAGGAACTCAATATCTGTTGCAAAAATAAATTATGTGTGAGCGTACTTTTTAAAGACCAGGAAAAAATTCCCAAAATATTATCAGTGGTTATTGCTGGATTCTGGGCTTAGAGGTGACTTTTGGTTTTTCTTTTTTACATCTGTTTGTATTTTCAAGTATTCTATAATAAGTTTGATTACTTTCATAATCTGAAAAAAAATACAATGGCTAATTTTCAAATCTTCTGTTTAAGCATCTTCCTATACAAGAGAGTTAAGCTCCAGATCAACTCAGTATGCAGACTAATATGTGGTTTATCTTATTCACTGTAACAAAGAAACTACTTTATAGCTAGAAAGTGAGCATTATCTTTTTATATGCCAGCATCATAAATGGGAACAGGATTTAATATGTGTTATAAATATAAATGCTTTCATCAACTACAGTTATTAGTAGCTTATTAGGTGGTAAATAGATTTATAAGTGTATAACATCTACAAAATGTTTCTATTAATGGTTTGTGCATTTTGGATACTTCCCTAAATACTAATACCATAAGGATTAAAAATCAAATGTGGTGGCTTTTGCAGCAATAACAACAAGGGTTTCTTGCCAAGATCATCCCCACACTGAAAAAGACATTATAGGTTAGCATTAAAATTGTGCCTCAGGACTTCCCTTGTGGCTCAGTGGTTAAGAATCTGCCTGCCAATGCAGGGAACCGGGTTCGAGCCCTGGTCTGAGAAGATACCACATGCCGCGGAGCAACTAAGCCCGTGTGCCACAATTACTGAGCCTGCGCTCTAGAGCTCTCGAACCACAACTACTGAGCACACACGCCTAGAGCCCGTGCTCCGCAACAAGAGAAGCACAAGAGAAGCCACCGCGATGAGAAGCCCGCGCACCGCAACGAAGAGTAGCCCCCACTCACCGCAACTAGAGAAAGCCCGCGTGCAGCAACGAAGACCCAACACAGCCAAAAAAATAAAATATAAATTTTTTAAAAAATTGTGCCTCATCCCAGGTAGTTTATTAAGCATTTTACATAAAGGAATATTCATGGTCACTATTATCCCATGCATTTTTAAAGAACTAGATTTTTAAATAAAGAGAACGAACCAAGGATGAGACAACTGGTATTTTTATTAGCTCATCATTCTGGACAATTTCAAACAGCAAAACACGGCATAAATCTGATGATAATTCTATTATCAAACTGCCTGCAAAACGACTTCATCTTCTGAACAAATTCTGGCTTCGCTGGCCAGATGCTGTTGCAGTGGCCACTCCAAGAAAACCCTAAAGAAGGGCAGAAGTGTGAGCTACACTGAACCTGTCCATTCTAAAAGCGACTTGAGATGGGTGGTGGGAGGGGAGAAAGGATATCTTAGAGTAAGAAAAGGTAAAATGTCAGGGAGGGAAGGACTGGGAGTCTGGCGTTAGTAGATGCAAACTATTTACATATAGGATGTATAAACAACGAGGTCCCACTGCAGAGCACTGGGAACTATATTCAGTATCCTGGGATAAACCATAATGGAAAAGAATATAAAAAAGAATGAATATATGTGTATAACTGAGTCACTTTGCTGTACAGCAGAAACTAACACAACACTATAAATCAACTATACTTCAATAAAAATTAAATAAATTAAAATAATAAAATTTTTTAAAAAGGTAAAATGGACGTTTGTATTGTGTTGTATGATTTTCAATGAAAAAAACACCTGACAGGCAGAAAACAGTGGAGGAGAAAAAGACAGTTACAGTACTTGGGGGCCCTAGGTCTTGTTTGTAAAAGGAGTAACAACATGAGAACTGCTTTCCATGATCAAAGCTGTTTTCTCTTTGGGAATTAGATTTATTCCCAGACTATGCCAAGAAGAAATTCCACCCACATAAGCATTACCAAATCATCTAGATTTCTAGGGGTTATCAATGCAGGCCAAAGTCTCTGACACAGGGAAGCTTTCGCATCAGGTACAACTTGGAATTTCTGTCACAGTGCCCTCTGCTTTGCCCTTTGTGGGGAAACTACGGGTTGGATCACTGGGCATCCATTCTGACTCCCTTCTTCTTTGCCTACTTCTACGAGAGAAGCTAGAAAAGAAGTCGCTTTCCCAGAATCTCTTGTAGCAAAGAGTGGCCAAAGAAATACAGATGGAAGTTCCAGGAGAGAGAATTCTTTGTCACACAAAAAGGCAAAATCTTGAATAAAAAAACAAACCAAAACATTTTTGTTTCCCTCCCTTTTCCCTGCAGAGACCACAGGCGCATCTCAAGGCATAGCCTTGGCCGGACTGCAACAATGAGGCCAAAGCCATCAGCTGGGATGGCCGAGGTCAGGGGGTAGGTTGCTGGGCTCCCTGAAGCCCCTGAGCAGCTCTTGGGGCCTGGCCCTCTTAGTCCCAGATTTTTTTGTTTCAACAGGAAAATAAACCCCTGGCTTGTTTAAGTCACTCTGTGTTGAGTTTTCTGTTAGTCACAGCCAAATAAATACATTCCTGCCTGTTAAAATCATCGATATAACAAGCCCTTTCTATGTTTTAACTTATCAATGATCAACTTAAGCAAAACCCCAGAAGTCTTCACAGAGATAAGACTGACGGAGAGCGCTGACCCCCTGCCCACGAGTGCAGGGCTGTAACACCCTCTCACAGCATCCTCGCGGGGCTCTGCAAGAGGTGAAGTTAGGACCCCAACCCAGGCCAGCGTGATAGCAGTTCCTGAACTCTTCACCGCCAGGCTACACAACTTCTGATGGATTTTATTCATTTAGTTTCTAAAACAATCTGAACCTTCAGTTCTGCTCTCTGAGCCTACTACGCTTGTCGTAATAAACTTTTCTGATTGGAGGAAGACTTTCACTGAAGAAAAAAGGAAAAGATTCATATGCAGTTGTTTTAAAAAACAAAAACAAAAAACCTGACAAGCATTTGCTTTCCAGTGTTTTGAAATCCTTATGCATCACATGGCACGGGGCTGCTGGGGCTGCTGCAGTACCGTCTACCAAACACCACGTGCCTGGCACTGAGCTCCACTTTTCACACACATCGTCTCGTTCTGCGCTCACAACACCCCTGGAAGATAGGACCATCATGGTCCCCATTTTACAGGTGAGCAAACAGAACACGTTAGCCCAGGCACAACATTTTCTTTGAAAAAGTCTCTTTCGAGACACCAATGAATGACAAGTTCAGAGCAACATCAAACTACAATGGAGATGAATGGATTTTTGCGGCTAGTCTTTAGTAAAAATATTAGAAGTGACGGGCTCCGGACCATTCAAAGAATGAAAACTACTCAAGGCAAGAACAATGACAGCTAAAGAGAGTGCAAAGCCCTCTCCTCCTGCACAAAATCTAAAACTCCACACTCGTGTCCAATACAGCTTTACTCAGTACATGCTCATCCACCTTTACAAGGGGCTAACACGCTGGACATACGGTGAGCTACCAGGAAAGCCAATAAAAATATTTAGATAGCTGTGAATGTTCATTTACAAACCTTTTAATTCATTTTCAAATATATTTGATTTTCATTTTCAATATAAGAATGTGCATTTTATGAACTATGGTTTATAATAAATATGGTTATTAGTGATTTATTTAGCACTTACTCTGTGGCCAGCGCTGTGATGTTTTACGTCCATCTTTTTTTCTCTTAATGGTCACAACCACCTCAGATGTAGGCACCATGATTAATACCGCCTTTCATAAATGGGGCTGCAGGTAATGAATTTTCCCAAGCTCCCTATTTAAAGGTAGGACCAAGACTCAAATCCAGATCTGGCCAAGAACACTTTGCTTTCAACCATTAAGCTTCATAAAGTTATTGGATTTGTTCTTATTGTTTATTAGCCTTAATCAAGCCTTAGCTAGAAAACTACATTCAGCTTAGCTTTTGTTTATTTTCATTTTCAGCACCCCCCCATTCTCATATATTTTTACTTCATCTCTCCCTGATCCCACAAAAGCATCTAAAAGATTATTATCTATTTACCAAATTATAAGACAATCTTCACTAAAGTTTGCCAAATTAAAAAGATATGTAGGGACTTCCCTGGTGGCGCAGTGGTTAAGAATCCGCCTGCCAATGCAGGGGACACGGGTTCGAGCCCTGGTCCAGGAAGATCCCACATGCCGCGGAGCAACTAAGCCCGTGCGCCACAACTACTGAGCCTGCGCTCTAGAGCCCACGAGCCACAACTACTGAAGCCTGTGCGCCTAGAGCCTGTGCTCTGCAACAAGAGAAGCCACAGCAATGAGAAGCCCGCGCACCGTAACAGAGAGTAGCCTCTGCTCGCCACAACTAGAGAAAAGCCTGTGTGCAGCAACAAAGACCTAACACAGCCAAAAAAATAAATAAGTTAATTAAAAAAGAAAAAAAGATATGTAATTATATAACTGCTGCTCTTGTTTTTAATCAATGTGTGATCAGCTGTTTTAGTGGCTAGTTCTACTCCTCAAGCAAGCAGTGATCAGTGATTCCTGTTCTGCCCATCACTGTGAACATGTAAAAACATGTTTGTTTTTTAAATTTTTGGCCACGCCGCATGGCACATGGGATCTTAGTTCCCCAACCAGGGATCCAACCTGTGCCCCCTGCATTGGAAGCACAGGGTCTTAACCACTGGGCCAACAGGGAAGTCCCCAAAACATGGTTCTTAATGTCTTTAACAGCAATATCCTAAAAGCCCACCAGACATTAACCTCAATTCATAAAAACAGGCCACTGCCCCCAGCCCACAATTCTTTCTATGATGAAATACAAGGGATTCCAAACCTTGAAAATGCCTATGAGTCTAAATTTTATGTAGGGATTTTTAACTGTACAGCACGTGTATATGTTTTTCAGTGTAACAATAAAAGTATAATCATAAGATGTAAAACAACCGCAAAAGAAGAAAAAGGAAAAGTATAAATGTACAAAATCCATGTTTGTCTCTCAGGACACTGGCCAACACCAAGGCTGTATTTCTGACTCTTGACCCATTTATTTGCTACCTTCTCCCAGACTTTCCTCTAGACCACTCTTCTCCCTCTTTGCATACCATAAGTCATATTTAATTGACTGAAATGAATCACTACTACTATCCCACATGAAATATGAAGTCTAAATTCTGAAGATCAGTATTAAGTAAATCAAGAACAATTTTTCTTCATTATTATGTTGTCCATCGTATCTATTCCAAGGCCTACCATCCCCATCAAAAACCTAAACTAAACGTGAAAATCAATTCCCATTTACAAAACTGTTGACTAATATAATCAATAATCTTCATTTAGATTCAAACAGAAGTGTCAGATACTCTGCATGGCTGTTCCAAAGTAGTTATTAGATAAAAAACAAAAGCAAAAAACAAAAAACTAGTGATCTTTTTTCCTACATTTTTGGCCTGGTGGATTTTATGTGTATCAGTTCTTTGGGGATTCATCCAAGAATGGTATTTTCATTTCTTTGACCACTACCCTACTGCTTATATTTTAACCTCACTGAATTTTTGGTCCATTGCGTAGAAGAATTTCTCTACTAATAAAAATACAACCCATTAAAGATTAACTTACCCCCAGGACAGTCTCTCTGGAAACAAATTCCAAGCATTATAATCACCAATTTGCACTATGTAGACTTAAAGGCAGAGAATCTTATTTACCCTGATTTAAATTGGAAACCTGCACATATTTTAAGGCGATTGTCTGAGGAAAAATGGCAAATCCAAATCAGAAACCCAACCAGGCAAATACAGACTTTTCTTAACTGGCACTTTTCAAATGAAAAACTTTCCACCCAAGGATATCTAACAATATTAGAATATTTGTTGACTTTCCAAACTTCCTACCTTGTTCTCTATTTTACTTCTGCAATTATGAAACTGCAAAATTCTTTTGTTCTCTAGATATTTAGATATAGAGTACTGTCAGAAATTGTGATAGGCACTGGAAGTCATTTGAATCCATGCTATAATATTTATTAGTAGTAATAATAAAATCAACTGATATATATTAAGCTGTTAGCATTTATAAAAGTGTGGCAAGTTTTAGCTTATTAGGCTTTATCTCTGTTAATTCTCACAAAACTCTAAGAGAAAGGTACTAATATCAGTCCCATTTTACAGACGGACAAACTGAGATGGGGAGGTGCCCAGGAACTGTCCCAAGGTTCCACAGGGAACCTAGGTCTGAGTGATTCCAGTTGCCCACGCTTGCCTTAACCACCTAGTATCAAGCAATGAGACACATGATTATGTTTGGTTCAGAAACTAGTCTTATTCCTTCAAACATGGTGGTTCTAACAAAATTTGACACCAGGAAGCATGCATGACAAAATGCCTTGGTACACAGTGCACTGGGTGCTATTGTCAAATGTGTTCAAACTTACTATCTTGGAAGGCATAATTCACTTATTAGTGACTTTGGAAAGTTAATCAAAGCACTATGTTCAATTATTCAAGAAATCTTTGGAGTTGAAGTGTGAATACTTCACTAATTCATAGGTTGTTGAAGAAATACTAACTCAAGAGTTTCTGTAAAAGAAACTTCACCACAGCAAAGAAATTTTAAACTATCTCATGTCAGAATATCATATCTACAAAGGGAATGGCCTTCAAATTTTAAAAAATGTCTTACCTATATTTTGTTTTATTCTAAATGGAAATTAATTGATTCAAAAAAGAAATCCACTTCTAAAGCTCAGGTTATGCAAGAGGGCTTCCTAGGAGCTAACATCACTGTCTTTACTTGCATGTGCGTAGGCAAGACAGGTAAGGAAGACGTAGAAGATCCATCTTTCACAACCCTCCAAATGTACAAAATAAACTAGAAACTTGTTGAAAGGATAGGTATGTGTGTTATCAGTTCAACCCAAACAATCTCACAGCAATATTTTCCTGAATAAATTTAATATTTTGTTTTATAATAGGAACTAGGCAAAAAAGAACCACAGAACAAATGGAATAACTAAAATAGGTTACTGAAAGGCAACTGGGGCTTTAATTTCCAGATCCACTTTGCAATATTCCTATTTGAACAGTTTATCACAGAAGTAACTCTCCTAGAAAGTTACATAATTTAAGGAGGAAAAAAAGAGGGAGTAAGAGACATGATAAGCACTGGGGATGTTTATCAATTAAAAAAAAGCAAAAAGAGAGATGAGTTTGTAACTCATCCAAAAATGTCTACCACACACTCTTGCTATTTGTTTCCACCAAGTTATTGTTTTGGAAAACATCTTGTTCTGTCTTAAAATAACCTGCCTAATTGTTCTAAAAAACCAATGCATTTCCACGGAGGGCTAAATAGCTCCCACACTGCGATGCACTGACTGATCAAGTCAAAGTAAATTAGGCACCAAGCCACAAAAGAAAGTTGGAAAGCTCCAATCCTCCCTTCATATAAGGATACGAGCTACTGAATGAATCCACCACTGCATCCTTAGTGAAAGTAATGCCTGGTCCCTCGACTATTTTAAGAATAACAGTCATTCAAATTACCTTATTTCTCTGGATGATGGAAATGAACCACACTGGGAACTACAGGTAAGCTAGTAATTAACATTTTTAGGGATCAAACATTAACATTTTTAGGGATCAAATAACATTTTTAGGGATCAAACATCAAAATGACGTTGGACATTTTAGCACTCACTCTGAGAACTCCAATCCTCCCATTAAAAGTCAAAATTTGTTCCTAGTCCTGTATGGTTAAAGCTGTTACGCCTGGGAAAGTCCCAGAGAAACGAGGGAGTTTAAAAAAAAAAAAAAAAAACAAATTGTGAAAGACAAAGTCAGATAGATACCCATAATACGGGAAGACTTTTATGAACCAAGTGTAACTCAAGATGTGTTTTATAAGCCTGTCAGGAGATGAACACGCACTGTCCCCCAACCCAGCAGCACTGCCCTGACACTTTGGCCGCTCACCCCCATGCTGGCCCCTCTTACTCTGGATGCGGGGCGGGAACTCCTGTCCTAAGCTTTGACATCTGCAGAGCGTTTCCCAATAGCGAGACAAGGCCCCTCAGCTGGAGGAAGTGGATACTGACAAGAGGAGGGAGAGAAACAGAGACAGAGCTAGAATTCCAGAGTGCCAGAGAGTGGGGAGGGAGTCACGCATACTCTGCGCGGTCCGACTGGGTCCGGATAGCATAGCCCAGGTGTCCTGACTAAAGCTGGCATCTCCAAAGTCCAAGAACGCAACTTGGGCGCGCGGGTACAAACACGGCCTTCGGCTTTTCTGAAGCCGGTCAAGTTAGCACAGGGTTCTCGGTGCCCGGAGACCTGAGAGGCGTGGAAGGGTGGAGACTCCCGCGAGGTCTGCACTCCCTGGATGTCCTCCGGCTCCGCGGGGGAAGGGACGGGGGAACTAAGTCGGCTTTGGGCCGGAGCGGCGGGCGCCGGGACGCGGGGCGGGGATGTCCGGGAAGGAGTCGCGGGCGCAGCCCGGGAGTCCGAGAACGCGGGGTGGATGCCTACCTTGTAACATGGCCTCAAGTTTCTTCCTGTCCACGCGGAAGCGCTCCTCGCTCCACTCGGTGCTGTGCAGGGGCGCTCCGGCGACCAGGTCGTCCTCCGAGCCGGGCATGGGCGAGTCGGTACTGCGCTCGCTGTTGGAGCCCGGGTCCGACTGCGCCGCCAGGTAGCCGGGCTCGCCTTGAGCGGCCATGGTGGGCGCGCGGCGCTCGGGCTCCGGCTGCGGCCGCCGCTCTGCCTGCGCCGCCGCCTCCGCTCGCCCACCGGGCTCGACTGGCTCCCCGCGCCGCGACGCTAGCTCGTGCCCCCGCGGCCGCCGACGCCGCCGCCAACGCCGCCGCCACGGAGCCCCCTGCGCATCCCAGCCCCGGGCGCCGCCTACGCCGCCCGCCGCCCCTGGTCCGGGCCCCGGTCCCCGGCCAGTGGCTGCGCCGCCCCCCGCCAGCAACGCCCGCGCGGAATGAGTGCGCCGCGCCGCCCGCGCCTCCATCCGCAGGGCCCCTGCGCCCCCTCCCCGCCCGCCGCCCCTGCAGCCGCGCGCTCATTGGCCGGGCCGGCCCACGGGGAGCCGCGGCGGGCGGGCGGCCGGCCCCTGGCTCGCGCACTTACTCGCGCGCACACACTCACCACGTACACGCTACCACTTTCCTGCGCTTACACGTCTAAATCTTGTCCCACACACATGCTTTCATAGTTCTTCCGTCACAGACACTCGCAAGTTCAAGCACAGCACTCTCCTGAACGCGCTCGAAGTACACACACAATGCCCCTTCTATTGACGTACACACACTACACCCTAAAATTCACAGCCCCAGTCGGTCCCACAAGTTTGAAACAGGAGGAAGGAGAAAAAGAGAAGGATTGCGGAAGAAACAACGTCCATCTCTCTCACACATCACTGTGGTCCTTGCTTCCAGGCAGCTCACTCGTCCACCAAATGTTAAAATCAGATTTCTCCTCTCATCTCAGCAAAGTGGCCAGCGGCACAAGAGGCGGACAAGAGGCTTACTCTTTTTATTGTGAGGAATGGGATTTTTTTTTTCTTGAATGAGGTGAGGAGGGAGTCATTTTCTATGTGATTCTCAAGGAGTGGATTCAGCTGATTATAAAAAAAAAAAAAAAAAAAAGGAGGGCTCAGGAGAAAAGAGGCTCTGAGATTGCAGTGGCGGTTAGCTGGGTCCCACTAGCATCTGGGCAGGGCTGTCTTGTCAGGGACTGAGGGCTTTTCTCTGTTCCCAAGGTCAGTCCCTCCAGCAAACGAACCTCTGATCCTACCTGACCAAGCCGGCTCACCCACTGCCACTCTCAAACTTGAACTTGAAGCACCAGGAAATCCTGTTGGAACTCTGTTTTTCCAGTTCACATTGATTCTTACTCTCTTGTGACCAAAAGCACAAATTTTTTTTTGACATTTTTAGGGGCAGGGGATGGGATAGCTGTTTGTCACCGACCACAGGAGACTTACTGGCCTACATAAGGGGCAAGCCATATCGTTGGCATGAGCCTGTGGATAATCATGTACTGTGCTTAATTAAGTGAGATTCTTATCAGTTCCGTTGCCTAGTTAACAAGAATTGACTCTGCGCTGAGTACTGTGATGTGATTTGACAGATGAGGACACTCGGACTGTAAGAAGTCAAGTGACATGATTAAGGTCACACAGCAGCAGATAATGGAGCCAAGAATTGAACCCAGGTCTGGGTATCCGGCACATAATCTCCGCAAAACCCTGCCTTGTTGAACAGGGAACCCTCCTGCTCAGAGCCACCTCCTGAAGAACCAGGAGCAGACGTACAACTTAACTGGTCTTTGATTCACCATCCGTGTTCCTTCTCAGAACTTATTACTTACTGTGCAGAGCACTAATTTAAGCAGCAAAAGAGGTTATCAAAGAGCCTTGCATCAGAGATGTTTACCATTTTTTGTGTCAACGAACATTTTGGGGGGAAACCTACTAAATAATGAACACTGTGTTAGGCATGAAGAATAGTGACAAAAAACAAACACTATCCCTAGGTTCCTGGAGCTGACATTTCAGTGAGAAAGAATGTTAACCAAAAATAAATACATAAATCACTCAGAAAGATACAAAATTGCACCCATATTAAGCATTCCAAATAAGAGACTCAACATATGAGAAAAGCTGTAAAGAAGTAATTGGATTCAGTCAGAGAGGTCAGTGGAGGCTTCTCTGAGAAGGTGACTCTGGAGCTGAGAACAGAAGTTTGAGAAGAAATTAACTGGGCAAGAAAGGGGAGGAAAGAGCCTTCCCTGAAAATGATCATTTGATCATAATAACACGATTATGGTCAAATCTATTACAATTATCCTTATTTTCCAGTTGAGGAAACTGAGGCACAGGAGATAAAGTAACTTGCCCAAGTTTGCACAAATAAGTAAATTGTAGAATCGGGATTTGAACCCGGGCAATCTCCCTTGAAAATTAGGCGTGAAGTGTGCCATGCTTAGCAGCCAAGCTGTATTGGCTCTCAATTGGATCACAGTGTGGGGAGCTAAAAGAAAACCAGCACAGCTGGTACAAGAGAATGAGAAATTAGATGGTGTTTGCCAAGACAGAAGTATGTAAGGAGTACAGCTTGTAAACCCTTCAGACCAAGTCAGGGAGTTTTTGTTTTTATCCCTAGAGCAGAAGGAAGCCATGTAGAGGCTTTAAGCAAAGGATGATGTACTTAGATTTACATTTTAAAAAGATGACGGTGGCTATAATATGGAAAACAGATTGAGAGACCTGATAGAAGTAGTTAGGTCAATTAAGAGACTACCCCGGAAGTTTAGATAAGAAATGCTGGTAGCTTACCTAGAGTGGTGAAGATGGAGAAATGTGAGAGGATTTGAGAAACTTTGATTGTAAATATCATCAGCTAGATGGGTGATGGATTGGATATGGAGTAGTAGGAAGGGAAATGCCAAGAATGACTCTAGGGTTCTGGCTAACATAATTGGAGAGAGAGAGGTACCATTAACTGAAATAGGAAACACTGGAAAAGGACTGGCTACCTTGGAGGAAAGATGACCTTGAAATGGATATACTGAGATTATGGTGCCACTGAAACCTCCAAAAAGATGTGTCAAGTAAGCAACTGGATATATGGGTCTGGAGTTCAGAAAAGAGATCTAGGCTATAGATTAAAATGTGTTATTTATTTGTTTATAGGGAGTAATTCTAGTCATATGCATGGGTACGGCCGTCTAAGGAATGAGAAGAGAATTAAAGAGAACCAAGCAAAGAGCCTTTCACAAATTCTAACATTAAGTGATCAAGTAGATGACAGTATAATGGGAAATGTAATAGAAAAAGTAATGAGAAGAAAAAACGAAACAAAGTTTTATCATGTAAGCCCAGGAATGATTCTGTTCCAAACAGGAAAGTGTGATCATCTTTGTGCACTAAGAAAGATCAAAAAGTTTTGATGGAGGTCACTGGAACCTTAGTAAGAAAGCCAGAATGGTGTGGTAGAGAAGTGAATATAGCTAATGAAATGAGGAGTAAAGACAGCAATCTGGGAGAAGTTTGGCTAAGAACGGGAGGAAATAGTAGTAGCTGAAGGATAATGTGGGTAGATGTTTCTTGTTTATCGGGTTGGGTGGCTGTTAGGTTGGATGATGATTTAATGGGTGAGGTTTGAGCACTGGAAAAACCACTATACATGGTCCAGTTGACAGAAATGGAACGTATATTAAAAAAAAAGGAGTCATCATTATTATAGGGCTTTGAAAACAGGAACAGAATAGACTTTAAGATACAAGTAGAGGAGAAACATCATCTCTGGAACACAAGGGCATCCCATCTGATGGCTTTTATTTTCCAGAAAAAGTAAAAGTCAAAGTTATCTGTTGAAAGTAGGGAGAAGAGCTGCCAGAGGTTTGAGAAAAGTAGGGAGGGGTGTGTGTGTGCATGTGTGTGTGCATATGTGTGTGTGTGTGTTTAGAGGTTTTAAAATAGCTTTTGCATCTGTAAAAGAATGAATTGGAATGCTGCTGCTTTAAATCAACTATACTTCAATCAAATTTTTTAAAAGAATAAATTGGTACTGTTGAGAGTCCAGTTCATGTTGGTAGTCATAAATTTATAATGGCATCAGTCTGCTTGTCCTGACTTTCTCCACCAGTACTAAGCTTCATGGGTGCAGGCACAGAGAAAACATAAGAGTCCTGCCAAACAGGTGAAACACCAGGAGCTAGAAGGCAATGGAACAGTGCCTGATGGCAAATAATTTTCAATGCAGAAGTTGAAACTTCTCCAACGTAGAAGTAGAATCCAGCAAAACTATCAATCAAACACAAGGACGAATTCATGCATCCATAAGAGGGGTCTCAAAGACCTCTCCTTATACTCTACCTGAACAAGCTGCTGAAGGTTGTGAAAAGAGTAAATCAAGATGAAGAGGAAAACATGGAACGTGGGAAATAAGAGATCCAGCACATGATAGAGGCAAAGGGCCCCCTCAGAATGATGGTGAAAGGAGAACAAAAACTGGAATAGGTCAGACATCTCCAGGGTTGAGATTTCTTCTAGATTAAATAGATAGAATTCTTGACTATGAACATATTCAGAGATTAAGAAAGCTTTTGGAGACTTTGGGGTTAAATTCATGATTGGTTCATAGAAAACTATTAATAACTCCAAGTATTGATATAACAAGACATTGTGCTGAAAAATTACAGTATTCTCCATGGCTGAGCTGTAACTAGTATTTACATAGTTGTAATGATGTGAACTCTGGATACTGATCTAACCTAAATTATAACTAGATTAGGAATTTGAGGATTGGGAAGTATACATGTGGGTAGTGGGGGCTTTGGGGAGGCAGTAGTAAAAAAGTGAGACCTCATCTGCTCTAGGGGAACACCAATAGATAATGACTAAAGCTTTTCTAAAATCAAGAAGTAGCAATATAAGCATGTTGTTTGGAGATATGAGGTAAAAATAGAATGGAGCTGAAAGTGTTGGAAGTGGTTGCCTGTAGGAAATGGGAAATGGAGGGAAGGCATATGTTATACTTCTGGTTATTACACAAGTCTTCTAGAACAAGTTGATTCTTTAAACCATATGGATGTATAACTTTGATTATAGAAAAGGTAATGAAGTAATACATAATACCATTATTGAAATGGTATATAAATAACAGAACCTTGAATTCACAACATTGAGTGCTGTGCTCTTTCTACAAAAATTGAACGACAGTTTGAATAATTGAAAATCTTTGTTTCCATTAAGTATATTTGTTTTGTTTGTCTTTATCTTCCTATATCATTCAAGAAAAGAATAAATTTCAGTTACTCGGAAGGATAGGAACAGATCAGATGCCAGGTAATCATGCAGATTTTTTTTTTTAATGGAGTAAAACTCTCAAAAAGAAAAGTCTGGGACTTCCCTGGTGGCGCAGTGTATAAGACTCCACACTCCCAGTGCAGGGGGCCCAGGGTTCGATCCCTGATCAGGGAACTAGATCCCACACGCATGCTGCAACTAAGAGTTTGCATGCCACAACTAAGGAGTCTGCCTGCTGCAACTAAGACCCACAGCAACCAAATAAATAAATAATTTTTTAAATCCCTGGGGAAAACTTAAATAACTAAGATCACCTTAAATCTTCAAGTTTACAAAATATGAAAATCCATAAGACTTTAAAAAAAAAAAAACAAGGAGTGTTATCTTACATTTACTATAGAAATGCACGCCGAACTTTGATTAGTGGTCATCTAATGAAAAAACTCCTCTGAGAACTTATTTTATTTTATTTTATTTTTTGGCGGTACACGGGCCTCTCACTGTTGTGGCCTCTCCCGTTGCGGAGCACAGACTCCGGACGCGCAGGCTCAGCGGCCATGGCTCACGGGCCCAGCCGCTCCACAGCACGTGGAATCTTCGCGGACCGGGGCACGAACCCGCGTCCCCTGCATCGGCAGGCAGACTCTCAACCACTGTGCCACCAGGGAAGCCCCCTCTGAGAACTTTTAAAGTAAAATGGATTGGTGTTCTTTTCCAGATTCTCTTAATTAGTTTCCCTGAATTCGTTTCTTCTAAGACAAAATACAAAACTATTGATCCTAAGCTGATGTATTTTTGAAAGAGTTTCAGAAATTTATATTAATAACTACTTTTCAATTTAAATTTAAAACCTTGGCATTTCACTTACATTTGAATAATCTCAATACACGGACAGATATTACTCAATTCAATGGCCTACAAAGCTCTTCGAAGTCCCCTGGTTTAGCAATCCCAACTCATTCTCTTTGTACATTTCACACTCCAACAGTGCAGAGCAATTTGTAATTCCTTGTCTAGTCCTGCTCTCTCATCTGGAGCTCTGTGCTTTGCAAATAGTATTCCTCCAGCTGGAACACTCTCTCCCCTTTTGTTTGCCTGACCTTCACAAACACCTCACAATCAGGCTGATCTAGGTTCTCCTTACCTTTTGTTTTCAATGAATACTGTGCTCATTCCCATTAAAGCAATTATCTTTGCATTTATTGTCTTTATCATCATCATGATTATACATCTGATGACTGAGTTCCCGAAGGCAAGAAATGTATCTTTACATCACTGTGTCTCCAACACCCAGCAATTGCCTGGTACTATATAGTCTAACAAGCTTTTAACCATGCACATAGAAACATATGTTTAGAAATTATTTTGTGATACAGTTTGGATGATTATGTAACCAGAGAGTAACCAAGTTGAAGAAGAGCATAAATAGAAAAGTTAGAAAACTCTGATGCTAGAATTAAAACTAGCTGATAGGTAAGAACGTTCTCTTCTTAATTTGCAGCTGAGGAAACAGAGGTCTGGAGAAATGAGACAAACTGATTAGAGTGCCACATTATGTGAAAATCAACTTAGAAGCATCAATGTTGAACCTGAAAAATTATCTGGTCCAGTCCTTTTACTTCACAGTTCAAAAAATTGAGACCTAAAAACTCAAAGAAAAATGAAGTTGTGCAAAGATATGCTTAAAACTTATGAAAAAGTTGATTTTCAGCAAAGCATCACCCAAGAAACTATTTGTTCCATCTCATTTTTTTTCACTTTAACCTTTCACTACAACTTTTTGGCCCAAAATTATAGCCATGGTATGGTACAGTATATTTTAGAGATCTTAAGTGAACATTCTAAAATTATATAAAATTTCCCTGTAGTGTCAAAAGAGCAGCAAAGTATTTGATATTCTATTTTAATACCTTTATATTTGGTTCTAGGAGGAGGTTTACTTGACATAAACACAAATGAAGTAATAAAAGAAGAGCATGCCATGCAGCATGTCTTTTAGTCTTTTCAGACTAACAATAACGCCTAACACTTATTGAGTATTTATAATTTGCTGGACACTGCTAATTATCTCATTTGTTTCTCACCACAATCCTATAAGGTTGGTACAACTATCATCTCCATTTTACAGAAGAGAATAGCTAATACCTCACGAGGATAACACGCCTGGAGACCCACAGTCTGGAGTGGTTGTGACTGAAACACGGAGACACCTGACAGAAATGATGTTCCATCACACTGGCTTTCTCTCCTGTCTGGGCCTGATTACATGTAGGTAATGCAAACTGTTAGTGGTGGAAGGAATCTGAGGCTTATTGATGCTGGTAGTTTTCACATTTAAAAAACAGAATCTGTGTTTCACATAAACTCTAATGCAGAAAGCTCTTATAGAAAACTAATAATAACAGAGTTATTCTGGTCGAAAAAGGACAGGGGATTCTTACTAGCTCAATTTTCACCTTTTCCTTCCATGATCCAGGGTTCCAAAGGCTCACAAAACTACTGGTCTCTCTCTCTCTCACACACACACACACATACACACACACACACACACAGGCACACACATTTATATCTGGGTACAAATAAAGCATATAGAACAAAAGTGACTTGCCTAAATTCCACAGCTCAAAGCATCAAGGCATGTTCAAGTTTTTACAGCTTTCTCATCAGAAAAGGAATGGTTTTGTGTTTTCCGGAAGTCAAGGGCAGAGACTATCTAGTTGCCAGAGGGCATGTTGGATTCTCTCACTATTTCAATAAAATAGGCTTCTGATAAAGAATATTATGAAAAGTAAACATTTTCATTGGGGCTTCAATACCCCAATGCTGAAAAGGAAAAGAGAAAACGTAGGTCACTGAAAAGAGAATAGAATGAATCCAAATGGAAGAAGAAAGTTAAACAGCAGATAGAAGAATAGAAGAAGGAAACAAACTTTCCCAGTCACTGAATTCCAACATTGCCCAATATTCCACTTACCAAAATGGGAAAGGGGAAAAAAAAAAAAAAAAAAAAAGCTAGCAGTGCCATGTTGAAACTACCACCCACGGAGATGTATAAGCCTCAGCCTCACAGCTCCTACAAGTTTCTGTCCAAGTTCCAAGGCACGTGTTAATTGTGCTTTTGATCTACAATACCAATATTTTACCCTATCGTCCAGGATAACCGGACTAACACTAACGTGCAAATTTATCCTCATGAGCCCCTGGGACTGAAGAAGAGGGAATGTTTAGCAAAAGACAACAGAGTAAGCATGTGCAAAACTGTACCTTCCTGCAATTTTTTTTTTTTTTTTTGATGGACTGGCAGGTTGCTGGCAATGTGATTTTCAGATCTAGCCAGAAATGGAGCCATAAAAGCATCCAGCCTTCAGGGATGTGAGAACTGGCTCCCCTTCTAACACTATACTCAGTTACAAGGTAAATTTCACCGATGTCACTTATGTGCTAAACCTCACATCAAATGAGAAGAAAAAGATCCCAGAAACGAGGGCTTTCGTGGGCAGCTTGTGTGGCAAGAATCGTTCATAGCAGGAAAAGCATGGGTCATCAGAGGAAGGACCAGGCCCAAAACTACAGAAACACCAGTGGGCAAATACATGGCACAGAGTCTCCCACACCCTCAGCCTCCACTCATGGCTGACATTACTAGTTGATCACAGCCCCTTCCACTCCAGCTCAGGAAATGCTTCTCAATGAATCCAAAGAGCCAAGACAAATCATTTGAAGCTGGCTCTGAGTATGAAACTTCATTGCCATGTTGGAGCCAGTGCTGTGGTTAAGGGATTGGAAGACGAATAGTCATTCAGTTGGACTCAGACTGTTGACCTCTCCTTCAGAGAAGGTGAGCCTAAGAGCAAAGGAAGTAAATATCCTACTCATCATCGGCTGTTCCCTTCATGATCCCTCTGTTTTTGTACAGAGAAAATGAATGGGAATCAAATTGAATCTACTGCACATTCAGAACGTGCTGTGAGCTACGACCATGTGGAACTACCAGTACGTACCTGCCCACAGTCCTAAACTGGACATCAGGAGACCTGGATTTTAATCTCCATTCTTTCACTAATTCTGTAACTTTAGGCAAGTCTCTTAATTTTGCTGGACCTAATTTCCTTACCTGTAAAAACTGGGAACAGGTTGGTCTGGACTATATGAATTTTCAAGTTCCTTCTGACTCCAAATTTCCATGACTTAGAGAAAGTGCTCACTTACTACTCAGTTCAGCAACAGGCAGTTTCTACGCAGAAAAGGTTCTTTTAAAGAAAAATTAATAGAACAAAGGAAGAGCAGGAAGACCGTCAAATTCAATGTGGTAGAAATAGTAGCTCATAAAGTTAAAGGCTACTCAAAGTCAGTGTCACAAAGAGGTGAATATAGACCCTGGAATGAGAACCCCTGTGTTCAAGGTCAACTGGAACTCTTATTACTTCTATGACCTGTGCATTAATTATTCCTTGCTGTATAATAAATTACCTCCAAATTAACAGCTTAAAACAACAAACATTATCTGTGGATTTTTGTGGGTCCAGAATCCTAGTATAACTTAGCCAGGTGCCTCTGGCTCAAAATCTCTCACAAGACTGCGATCAAAATGTCAGCTGGACGTATATGTGTGGCTGATTCATTCTGCTGTACAGCAGAAACTAACACAACATTGTAAAGCAACTATATTCCAATAAAATTTAATTTAAAAAAAATTGTCAGCTGGAGTTGTGGTCTCATTCAAAGGCTCCATGATCCACTTCCAAGTCATTCATGTGGTTGTTAGCTGTATCCAGTTCCTCACGGGCTGTTGGGCGGGGGGCTTCAGTTCCTTGCTGGCTGTTGTCTGGAAGCGTCCCTCAGATCCTTCTACATGGGCCTCTCCTAAGGCAACACACAACATGGCAGCTGGCTTCCATCAGGATGAGCAAGCAAGCAAGAGAGAGTGAGTGCTTGAGCCACAGTCTTCCTGTGGGCTAATTTCAGAAGTGACATACCATCATGTTTTCCATACTCTGTTTATTACAAGCAAGTCACTTGATCCCGTCCACATGGAGGGAAAGGGATCACATAAGCACATGAACACCAGGAGGCAGGGTTCATTAGTGCCAACTTAGAAGCTGCCTACCCCAACCTGGGATCAAATATTTTAGCTTTTTAAACTGTGGTTACCCTTATTTAATGGGCATAAAGTAACTACATTCAAAGGTTGCTGTAAAACTCAATGAATACTTTATAAAACATTTAATTCGTTCAGTACCTGGAATGTAGTAAGTACTCAATAAATGGTGGGTATCATTTCTAAAAATTGTTTTCTGTAGAGAAATTGAGAAATCTACTTGAGAAGACATATTCACATACCTGAAAAATATAAATAAAAGAAGATTGAGGTGGGGTTAGTGGTTTATTTTCTGAAACTCTGTGAATCCTCTTCCCTGCCCTGCTCCCCCTCCAAAAACACCCAGACAGAACAATTAGTCTGCAAAATCAAAAACTCACCAAGAATATACACAAGAAAACTAGATGACTACATATTCCTTCAAACCTCAGAATAGAGGCTAGTGGGGACAGCATAAGAAGAACCGCAAAACTACCATCAAGGACTCGTTAGAAAGTACAGAAAGCTAATCTGAACTCAGCTGAAACCAGGTGGCAGTCCTGCAGGATCTAGTCTGTAGGTGAGAGCAATGGGATGGTGATAGGTCTGAGTGTCAGTGCTGAAGCAGTCTGGCCCCTGTGAACAAAACTCTCTTTCAAGTCAAATCCCTGTATTGAGGAGAAACTTCTGGAAATAGGATCAAATTAAGGAGGACAGAGAAATGGGGCAAAGGAAAGAGAAGTTCAAGACACAGATGGAGGAAGGGAACAGAGGAAGCAAATCTTAAGAGTATGGGGCCATGTGTTTTTACCTCTTTGCTAAAGAAATCTACTTTCACTTTAAAATGAGCAACAGAAATAAATTGAGATTGAATTATGATGGGAAACAAAAGGAAAGAGAATTTAAATAATGTAGAAGATATCCCTAGAGATAATGAAAACATGTCAGACATCCCTACAAAAAGCTGAAAACTGGAACTTAAAATTTCAAAACAAGTGAAAAGAAATGTTTTTAAATAATAGGAACTATAAAAGAAGAAACAAATCAGAATTGAAAAACTCTACTATGAATGGAGGAAATGGAGATTTGAAAGAGAGGATAAAGGACTCAGGAAAGAATCAAACAAGTTTAAATTAAGAAATTAACACTAAACTAGAAGAAACTAAAGAGTAAATGAACACAATGAATAATGCCTGAAGAGAAATGGAAAATGGAAAAAATATTTTAGGTAAAAAATAAAAATATGTTTTTAAAGAGATTTGAGAGAAAGTGATAGAACAAGGGGAGGGGGACTTCTACATAATAGGAGTCTCTGAAGAAGAAAAGCAAAGCAATGGGGCAGAACAACACTAAAAACTGTAATTTAAGAAAATGCTGCATGCCACAACAAAGATTCCGCATGCCACAACTAAGACCCAGCGCAGCCATAAATAAATAAATAAATAAATAAATTTAAAGAAATGTTCACGAAATAAAAGATGATATAAATCTACATATTTAAATCAAATTTCCCGAACTTAGGGCAATCAACTTAGAATAGCCAATGCTGAGATTATTCTAGTAAAAGGTATTATATTTTAAATGAAAAGATAAAAATTCTTTGGACTACCAGGCAAAAAAGACGAAGTCATTTATAAGGAAAAATAATAAGATTGCAATTAGACTTTCCAACAGCTATACTTATGCCACAAGACAAAGAAATAATATATTTTAAGTATTCAAGAAGAGAAAAATTGAGGCATTCAAGAAAAAAATAAGAAAATTCCCATATCAAGGATTCTATAGCCAGCTAAACTTGTTCACTAGTATAACAAGGCTACAGATAAACTGTTATGAATATACTTAGGAAATATTGCTCCCATGAGCCCTTCTTACAGAGTCTTCTAAAGAATCTACTTTAAGCTCTCATCACACAAAATGATTTGGGAGATATCCAACATAAGGACTGAACATTAAATTATGATTAAGACCTAAGGCTAAATTATGATTATAAAGGAGATAGTGTAGTATGCAATGTCTCTATATACTTTCAATGTAGATACAGAACAACTGAAAGACAGGAGGAAAAATCAGGAGAGGATATGAAAAATAGAAAAATCTTAAAAAAGAGAGAGTGAGAAAGAGAAGAAAAAGAACAGGTTAACGAACAATACCATATATAATCATCACCCTCACGCTTACAGACATTAATTAAGTTAGGGAAGTCATCTTTCTTTAGCAGAAGTCAGTAAGAAGAATATCTATAAGAACTGTTCCAAGCCTTTTGCCTTTTAATAGCTCTATATTCTGCATTATGAAACTTCATATATGAAAAATTTCAGAATGAAATTTCTATGGTCCCTTTTTTTTTTTTTTCTTTTGGCTGCACTGCATGGCTTGTGGGATCTTAGTTCCCTGACCAGGGACTGAAGCCGGGGCCACAGCAGTGAAAGTGCCAAGTCCTAACCACTGGACCATCAGGAATTCCCTACGGTGTCTTTCTTAAAGTATAATCCAAGGTCATCTATATCAGAATCACTTGGAGTACTTATTAAAAATGCAGATTTATGGGACTCTTCCCAGACCAGCTATATCTGAATCTCACAGTGGGAGATGGAGGAAGAGTGCTTGAAAATCTACACATTAACATGTTTTCCGGAAGATGCAGAAGTCATTTGAAAATCACTATTCTAAATTGTTACTCCAACAAAACATAATCTCTGTGTGCAGGTGTAATCCCTTTTCTCTACAGTTGGGTCTTTGTGACTGGAACACAAATGACAGTGGAATACAGTCAGTCCCTGCATATGCCTTTCACTGAAGTAATAAGGTATCCAATTACATATTCTTTTTTTAAATAAAAAGATAAATTAAACACTTAGATGATATTTTTCCTCTTAAAAATCAACAAAAAAAAACTCCCAGACCCATCCTTCAACCCATGTTCAAATACATTATTCAAAAATCCAAACCACCCAAACCCCACATATTTGTGATTGAATTCCTCCCTCAAATATGTTTCAGTTTCTGCCATATTTTAACTCCAAGCTAAATTCTACCATCAGTTATACAGATCAATATTCCCTGATTATAGCACATACTTAGTGAAAACAAATGGAGTCTGTATTTAATTCCTATATTAAAATTGCTTTTGCATAGTATAATTTGCATTTTATAAGGCCAAAGGCAATATGGCTACAATAACATTTAAAGGGAGCATGTGATCAGGTAGATAGAAGAGGAAATAGTGTATTGTAAAAGCTCAAGGTCAAAATAACAATAAAACAAATTTACTCATCTTGGCAAAAATCTTTACATTTTTTGAATTCTTTCTTCTTTTGGCCCTGTTACCACTGTGGTTTGTTCTTACTCTTCCATTGGTACAATATCTCTGACATTTCCACATACTATATCTGATCGACAAAAAAAAAAAAAATGGCAGGGGATGGAAAGAAAAAGAATCGATGGAGGCTGTTTACCTATGTTCACTATCTACTTGATTGATCTCCGTGTTCACACTTTTTTAGGCTCTGGACGCGCAGGCTCAGCGGCCATGGCTCACGGGCCCAGCCGCTCCGCAGCATGTGGGATCTTCCCGGACCAGGGCACGAACCCTTGTCCCCTGCATCGGCAGGTGGACTCTCAACCACTGCGCCACCAGGGAAGCCCCATGTTCACACTTTTAAGACTCAAATGTCACTTCCTCAGGGGAGACTTTCCTATCTATCCCCATCCCAAAGGCAGAACTGACCACTCCTCAAGTGTCTTTATGGCACAGACTACCTGATTCTATCATGGTATCTGATAATTCAGTTACTGTATACATACCCATCTTTGTCTATTAATCATTAAATCTCTTAAGAACAGGCTCAGGACTTCAATGGCTGCCCAGTGGTTAAGAATCCATGCTTCCACTGCAGGGGGCACAGGTTCGATCCCTAGCTGGGGAACTAAGGTCAAGCATGACGCGCGGTAGTGTAGCTAAAAAAACAAAAAAAGCAGACTCAATCTCTCTATCTTTATATCCCCAGCACTAAACAAAGTTAACACACTGGAGGCACTAAATAAAGTGAATGAATTAATGTTCTACTTTCCAACAAAACTGAATAAAAAGCGAAAAAAATAAAACAATCAGGAGTTCTGCTCAAGCACAATAACCAACATGATTTCTCTCCTGCCCTTTTTCTTAAGTGACTGGCTGTTTTGACATATATACATGGCTTTTACATGATTGTTTTCAAGGACTTTAAAAGGAGAGCTACTTCAAGGAAGGGATTAAATAACAGAAGCAGAAAAAGTGGACTAGCCCTTGATATATGGTGTCTATTTACACTTTACAACCATTTACTACCAGTTTGATGCTGGTTCTAATATCTGGTAGAATGCAGAGTTGTTCAAATTCTCAAGTGAATAATGCAACATTTCCCCCAAATTTATTTAAAAACACCAAATTGATATATGAATTTCTTCAATTTTAAGTTTTTCTCTCAGAAAGGTTTTTAAAATAATTTTGGAAACTACAGCTATTTGTTTATTGACAAAATCAATTGGATTTCCTTACTAAGCATAGATTAATGGAGAACTCAATTACCATGAATTTAGGCTTACTTAGATAGACAACTTGTCTTTTTCATAGGCTTCTTTGCTTGTGGTTATGGATTAATAACTCATAACCAGAGGAACAGGAATGTCCAGACCTCATTTAGCACTCTCTGTGAGGGATTAAGCTCCCGTCTCTCAGCTACAAACCCACCCTTGTATACATGCTCCATGATGCTGGGACTGGCATTTCTCTTTTGCGAGAGCATTTTCTGTTAGGTTCTGTGAATGGGAACAGTAGAGGGAGACAAAAAGCCTGGAGGAGGAAGAAGGGATTTGCTCCATCCCTTTTGCCAATGTCATCACTCCCCCAGTAATGTGCCAAGAGCAGGTGGCGGCACCCCCTCTGTGGAGGTCGTATACCCATCTTCTTAGGGCCCCTCCAAGCTTGCAGATTTTGCACATCTAACTCTTCCTTTTGTTCCCCCAGCCATGGGGGTCACAGTTACTCCCTGAAAGTGTTTACCTGCATTACCTTAATGTTCCCTTTTTGCCTACATCCAATACTATTTAATCAATTTCCTTTATTAAATTTTCTCTGTTGGAGTGGTGGGCAAGATGGTGGAGTAGGAAGACGCCGAGCTCCCCTCCTCTCATGGGCACACCAAAATTACAACTATTTACATAGCAACTATTGACGAGAAAGACTGGGAAAAAGCCGAAAAGGTCTTCTACAACTAAGGATATAAAGAAGGAAACACAACAAGATGGGTAGGAGACACGGTAAGGTCAAGACCCATACCCACAGGTGACTCACATATGGGACGAGAATTACAACTGCAGAGGTTCTCCCCCAAAGAGTGAGGGGTCTGAGGTCCCCACTGGGCTCCCCAGCCCAGGGGTCCTGCACCAGGAAGATGAACCCCCAGAATGTTTGGATTTGAAGGCCGCAGCAGGGCTTACTTTGGGGAGAGCCAGAGGGCTGTGGGAAGTAGAGACTCCACTCTTAAAGGATGCACACAAAATCCACATGCTCCAGGACCCAGAACAGAAGAAATAATTTGAAAGGAGCCTGGGTCAGAGCCACCTCCTGATCTTGGAGAGACTCCTAGAGAGGCAGGAGGAACCTGGAGGTCACCCCAGGGACACAGACACTGGCTGCAGCCATTTGGGGAGCTCCTACTACCAGGTGGACAGTGGTGCTGGGGAGCGTCATTTTGGAACCCTCCCTCGAGCCTATCAGCACCAGGACCCAGCCCCCCGCACCAGTCTGTCCTCACTGGTACTGGGATGCCCCAGGCCAAGCAATTAGCCCTGCAAGGACATACCCTATTCCCCAGTAAGCAGGCTGCTTTTTAAGATCCTTGATCCCACTCTGGGGCACAGCCCTGTCCACCAGAGGGCCTAGGACCTGGCCACACACACCAGTGCACTAGCCCTAGCCCCCAAACCCCAGGGCCCCACAGCCAGATATAACAGGACCCAGTTCCACCCACCAGTGACAGCACTAGCCTCATGACCCCTGGGCCTCAGCCCCACCCACCACCAGACCAACACCAGCTCTGAGACACCTTAGACCCCTTGGCCAGCTGCCCTGGGATACAGCCTTACTCACCAGCGGGCCAGCACCAGCTTTGGGACACCCCAGAACCCAGAGCCAGCTGTGTCAGAAACTGGCTCCCCCCGCAGCAGGCAGCCACTGGGAACCCAGGCCCTGTAACCACCTAATCCCAGGATAGTGGACCAGCATAATAAGGCAGTTGTGGGGCCCTGCAGCCATCTGCCTTGTGAACCTGGCCATGCCAACCAGCAGCCAGCGGCCTCTGCAGAAGGCAGAGCCCAGCAACCAACCAGACTGGGGGCCAGCCACATCTACCAGCCTGTCCACAGTAGTCAGCCTGCTGCAACAGAAGGACCCATGCAGCCCATATAGGGCTTATAACTCTGGTGGCCAGGGGGGAGTGCACTGCTGGGACACACAAGACATCTCCTACAAGAGGTTACTTCTTCAAGGTCGGAAAATATAACAAACCTACCAAATACATAGAAATAAAAAGAGCAAATTAGACAAAATGGGGCAACAAAGGAACATGTTCCAAATGAAGGAACAAGATAAAACCCCGGAAGAACTAAGTGAAGTGGAGATAGGCAATCTACCTGATAAAGACTTCAAGGTAATGATAGCAAAGATGATCAGAGAACTCAGGAGAAGATTGAATGAAGAGAGTAAGAAGTTAAAAGACAACCGATGGAATTGGAGAAAATATTGGCAAATGATGCAACCTACAAGGTGTTAATATCCAAAATATACAAACAGCTCATATGACTCAATATATATATTAAAAGAAAAGTCCCAATCAAAAAATAGGCAGAAGACCTAAAGCAGTATTTTTCCAAAGAAGACATACAGATGGCTAACAAGCACATGAAAAGATGCTCAACGTTGCTAATTATTAGAGAAATGCAAATCAAAATCTCAATGAGGTAATCACCTCACACTGGTCAGAATGGCTATCATCAAAAAGTCTACAGATAATGAAAGCTGGAGGGGATGTGAAGAAAAGGGAACCCTCATACACTGTTGGTGGAAATGTAAATTGGTGCAGGCACTATGGAAAATAGCATAGAGATTCCTCAAAAAACTAAAAATAGAGTTACCATATGATCCAGTGATTCCTCTGCTGGGTATATACCTGAAGAAAATAAAAACACTAATTTGAAAAGATACATGAACCCAATGTTCATAGCAGCCAGCATTATTTACAATAGTCAAGCTATGAAAACAACCTAAGTGTCCATCAAGAGATGAATGGATAAAGAGGATGGATAAAGATAAAGAAGATATATACATACACACACACACATATTTACATACATATACATACACATACCTACATAATGGAATACTACTCAGCCATTAAAAAAAGAATGGAGAGGCCGTCTTTTATCCATTGTATATTCTTGCCTACTTTATCAAAGATAAAGTGACCATATGTGCGTGGGTTTATCTCTGGGCTTTCTATCCTGTTTCATTGATCTATATTTCTGTTTTTGTGCCAGTACCATACTGTCTTGATTACTGTAGCTTTGTAGTATAGTCTGAAGTCAGGGAGCCTGATTCCTCCAGCTCCGTTTTTCTTTCTCAATATTGCTTTGGCTATTCAGGATCTTTTGTGTTTCCATGCAAATTGTGAAATTTTTTGTTCTAGTTCTGTGAAAAATGCCATTGGTAGTTTGATAGAGATTGCATTGAATGAAGGATAAGCTGGGATGAAGTGAGAGAGTGGCATGGACATATACACACTACCAAATATAAAATAGATAGCTAGTGGGAAGCAGCTGCATAGCACAGGGAGCTCGGTGCTTTGTGACCACCTAGAGGGGTGGGATAGGGAGGGAGGGAGGGAGACACAAGAGGGAGGAGATATGGGGATATATGTATATGTATAGCTGATTCACTTTGTTATAAAGCAGAAACTAACACACCATTGTAAAGCAATTATACTCCAATAAAGATGTTAAAAAAAAAAAGGAATGGAATTTTGCCATTTGCAACAATGTGGATTGACTTGGAGGATATTATGTTTAGTGAAATAAGTCAGAAAAAGACAAATACCAAATGTCATCACTTATATGTGAAATCTAACATATGAAATGAATGAATATAACAAAACAGAAGCAGAGTTACAGATATAGAGAACAAACTAGTGGTTACAGGATTGGGAGGTAGAGAGAAGCTGGGAGGTGCAAGACAGGTGAAGTGGATTAACAGGTACCAACTAGGGCTTCCCTGGAGGCGCAGTGGTTAAGAACCTGCCTGCCAATGCAGGGGACACGGGTTTGAGCCCTGATCCGGGAAGATCCCACATGCCGCGGAGCAACTAAACCCGGGCGCCATAATTACTAAAAAAAAAAAAGAGGTACAAACTACTATGTATAAAATCAATAAGCTACAAGGATATATTCTATAGTACAGGAAATATAGCCAACATTTTATAATAACTTTAAATGGAATATAATCTATGAAGATATTAAGGGACTTCCCCAGTGGTGCAATGGTTAAGACTCTGCACTCCCAATGGAGGGGGCCCAGGTTTGATCCCTGGTCAGGGAACTAGATCCCAGATGCATGCCACAACTAAGAGTTCGCATGCCACACTAAGGAGCTGGCGAGCCACAACTAAGGAGCCCACCAGCCACAACAAAGAAGCCTGCCTACTGCAACTAAGATCCAGCACAACACAAATAAATAAATAAATAAATATTTTGAAAAAAACATTGAATCACTGTTGTACACCTGAAATTCATATAGATAAATAAATAAATAGGAAAAATACTTAGGTTACAGTGTTGTTATGATGATTAAATATGAAATGTATGAAAAATAATCAGTGGGGTGCTCTAGCAGATCATCGATAAATAAAATACCTATTGGATGAAATGGTCAAAAAAATTCTCTTTGTTAAAAATAACTAGTGTGTTTTTTGTTTTCTTGACTGGGCTCTGATGTCTTGTTTGACTGTGGTGGTTAATGCATCGTTCATACTTAAGGAAACAAGGATATCTGCTTCCCCTTCATCAGACTGACTGCAAATAAGGGTTACATCTATCTTTAGCCAAGCACTTATTTACCAGCTAAAGCAGCAGTTTAGTGCCACATCAAAGGAATCCTCAAAGAGGACATTATACATTGTCACACATCAATCTATTAGCACAATCCATTATGAGACATCCACAAAGTAATGTTCCAGCTCCCACTTATTCATTTCCACTTCTCGTAAAACTGCTCTGAAGACATCTCAATGCGAATGTCTTTGCCAAGTCTACAGTAACTGGATGCCTCCAAAGCCATCAATTCTCCTGGACTGGCTGGGTCCTACACATAAATAAGAAATGCCAGGGCTTCCCTGGCGGCGCAGTGGTTGGGAGTCCGCCTGCCGATGCAGGGGACACGGGTTCGTGCCCCGGTGCGGGAGGATCCCACATGCCGTGGAGCGGCTGGGCCCGTGAGCCATGGCCGCTGAGCCTGCGCGTCCGGAGCCTGTGCTCCGCAATGGGAGAGGCCGCAACAGTGAGAGGCCCACGTACTGAAAAAAAAAAAAAAAAAAAAATCTTGATTGTAAATGGTGGGGGAATAAGAGGAGGGGTATATTCATATTGAAGATAAGAGTGATTATCTCTGGGTGAAAATATTATAAATTAAAAAATATTAGACATTTCTCACACTCACAATCATAATTATTGGACATCTTCCTACCAAAGAGAATTTAAAGTTGAATTAAAATTTAAATTGAATTAAATTTTTCTCCTGAGATGAAAACAAAAACCCAAAAAGCAAAAACAAAAAATCTCAAGATATCAATCAAGAAAGTAGCTTCCTACTCTATTTTATAACTTGTACAAAGGTTAGCTTTAAGTTGCTTGGTATTTAAAGTACTAAAAGTAGTATCCCAAAGTCTGGTCAATTTATTCCGTTAAATATGTGACTACACTATTTCATGGAATGAAGTATATGATACTAACTCTTGTACCTCAATTTTTAAATAAAGAATTTGGATCTATCAATAAAGATCATAAAACTGAAAGTAAGAGAAACTAGTTTTAAAAAAATCAGCCAAATTCATTTGTCTGGGAAGCTGTTTACCCAGTACATGATTTCTGGTCTGGTTCCATTTTTCTGTTTTTGGCATCTATAGAGCCCTTTATTGTATACCACATAATTACAACCATTCCTAGCTAGCCAACATATTATTTATGCCAAGGGAAAATAGGTACCTTGGTTTTTGAGTCATAAATGTAACAAGGTTTTTTGTTACATTTAAGAGATTTTAACCCAAAATTTTCATCTTTTATTTTCTCAGGCTTGGTATTGTCTCTAATCACTAATTTTAGGGTTATAAAATTTGAGACATTATCTACCTTTGAAATTTATTTTCTATTTGCCTCCTGATGGTGAAATAAACGTATTTATAAGTATGCCCTGACTTGAAGATAACCTATCCTTGGGAATTAAAATTTGCAAGCAGTACGCTGGGGGGGGCAGCTTATTATTCTATTCAAAAGAGATGCCCACATACCATTAATTTCTTACAGTTAAGAGGGAGTGGGTGTTAGAAAGCTGTGAAATCGGAAGAGGGAAGAAACACTTAAACCTTAAGTGTTAAATATCTGTAGATGAGTAAAAAGGTATCTGAAATTATAAGTCTATGAAAAAGGCAATATGATGAATATTCAATTTATAAAAAATTAGTTGACAGCACAAATTTTAGGAACATATATAACATGGAAATCAAAATTCATCTGTAGTGGAAATCTGTCCTTTGCTTATTACACATTGAACAAATCGAGTGTCTGCCTTGTTTCCAGGCACTTTGTGAAATGGTCACTGATGGTAAGCGTGGAGCTCTGGCCTAGCCAGCCTTAAAATGAAATACCAGGAATCCATTAGCATCATACAAAAGAAGTGTATTAAGCCGTTTAAAAACTGTTGGTGGCATCACAGTGATACCCCACGTTGTATGGTTCTTAGGCAAAGCTAACACCGGGGGTGGTGGGGTGTGGATGGGCCGAGGAGGATCTGCTGGGAGCCAACAGAATCTACTATTTCTACATGAGTCATCTTTTGTTTTTCCAGAGACATATTAAATGTCAGAAAGAGTATCTCCAAATGTGCTGTCGAGTGAGTAGCATGGAATTTTTACTATGCATATTGAATGCTCATACTCAGAAACTGTCCCATTTCCAAACGGCCCAATCCATCTGCATTTGGCAGGTCGCTTCAACTGTAAAGAAACACTTGAAATCATTGAAATAAGAAAAAAAAATTTCAATTGAGTTTGAAAATAATGAGTTGAAACACCAAGTGATCACTAAAATGGCAATGCTGATTTCTTAATTAAATGGTATTTGTAGCTATCTTTTTTTTAATAAATTTATTTATCTGTTTTTATTTTTGGCTGTGTTGGGTCTTCGCTGCTGCACATGGGCCTTCTCGACTTTTGGCGAGCGGGGGCTACTCTTCATTGCAGTGTGCGGGCTTCTCATTGTTGTGGCTTCTCTTGTTGCAGAGCACGGGCTGTAGGCACACAGGCTTCAGTACTTGTGGCTTGTGGGCTCAGTAGTTGTGGCTCGCAGGCTCAGTAGTTTTGGCTCCCAGGCTCTAGAGCGCAGGCTCAGTAGTTGTGGCACACGGGCTTAGCTGCTCCACGGCATGTGGGATCTTCCCGGATCAGGGCTCAAACCCGTGTCCCCTGCATTGGCAGGCGGATCCTTAACCACTGGGGCACCAGGGAAGCTCTGTAGCTATCTTAAGGTGGTCTCAATGTAATGAATAGAAAACAGTTTATTGATAGCTTATAATGTCACTCACTGTTCTGTGTGCTTTGGGTTTATTATCTGATTTATTGCTCACAACAATCTTTTGAAATAAGTTCTTTTATTATCACGCTCTTATAAATGAGAAACCTAAAACACAGAAAGGGGAAGCAATTTAACCAACCACACACAGCTAATAAGCATCAAAGCTGACCCACTATATATGCTGCCTCAATAATTTGCTTGAAGGCTTGCCAATTCATGGATGCTTTAAAGATTAACTATTTTTTAAAAACTTGATTCAAGTTTTTTCTGGATTTTAATAGATTCATTCTGCCAGTTTTCCAGTTGATGAATTTCTATATATAGGCCTTATGTGGGCCTCTCACATAGTTTGAAAACTTTACTCACCTAAGCAAATACAAAAGTAGCTATTTTCAGGACTGATCTGAGAAGAACTTTTTTCCATAAGCTACTTTTTGAGCAGATCATGAGACTCAAAATAGAATAAAAATAGTAAAGTTCAAACCCATTTGGGTAATGGAAGCTAGAAGTATGCAAAATAGAAGATGGTTTAGCTTTTCCTCTTTGTACACCTCAGAAACATCTGAAAAGATTTAACCTTCTCAAAAAAAATGCTCACCTTTGGGCTGAAACCAAACAGAAAGAACTTCAGTTCCAAAGGAAGCATTAAAAAAAAATTCTGAGTGAATTAGACGAGGCAATTGCCTGGAATTTGGTTGCATACAAAGCTACATTTTGTGCCCACACGTGCTCTAGTGTTGGTTTCCTGCTCAGTCAGCACTGATAGTTATTATTCTATAAAATAAATGTTTGCTTCTCAGGGCTATAAATCCTGAGACCACCTCAGAATCTTTAATGAACTTCATCTCTTATAGCAAAGAGGAAAACAGCCTCCTTTTTCTTTTGGTGCAGGATTTAAGGTGTGGTGGAGGGTTTCCCTGGTGGCACAGTGGTTAAGAATCCGCCTGCCAATGCAGGGGACACGGGTTCGAGCCCTAGTCCAGGAAGATCCCACATGCCCCGGAGCAACTAAGCCCCTGCGCCACAACTACTGAGCCTGTGCTCTAGAGCCCACGAACCACAACTACTGAGCCCACAAGCCACAGCTACTGAGCCTGCGCACCTAGAGCCCGTGTTCCGCAACAAGAGAAGCCACCGCGATGAGTAGCCCGCGCACCGCAACAAAGAGTAGCCCCCACTCACCGTAACTAGAGAAAGCCCGCGTGCAGCAATGAAGACCCAACGCAGCCAAAAACAAATAAATTAATTGATTTTAAAAAATAAAAGTGTGGCACTGCCATTTAAAAAAAAAAAAAGATGTGGTGGAAAGAAGACACTGTAATATTTCCCCATCTTCCAACCCTGCCCTATATCTAGGGGCATTATATCTTCCATGGAAAGCAATGGATGCCCTGTCGATAATACATGCAATATTCCCTCGGTTTAAAAATCTCATCAGTTTAATAATAGTTTTTGGCTGTGGGAGGGGAGGAGGAAGAAGAAATACTACAACATACATCATTAAATGAACACAATGATTGTGGGGCATGACTAGATATCAGATACATTAACTTATGAAAAAGCATGTCTTTAGAATTGAAGAGATTTGAGTATTTTTTGAATGGAATTAAATTGAAATAAAAGCTGTCAAGGAACAATTAGAAGTTACAAAGCCCCATTTCTTTTCCTGTTATGTCAAAGATGGCAGCCAGTGCTGCCACAGCTTTTTTCTGAGGGAATCTACTCCCAACCCCAGTGCTCACTGCATCTCCAGTTACAGCTGATTGGATGATGGAGGGACACTTGACAATAATCCGGGCCAATCAGATTTTTCCATTCTGGGAATTTGCCATTGGGACACTGAAAGACAGGCTCAATTAGCTGGAGGAGACAAGTTTCAAGGACATTAAAATTTGGCTCAGAGTCAAGCTCACAGCCAGACCCATCACCTGGAAGGCAAAATTATGGGAGAGCAGCGATAGCCAGTGTTCAGAGAAGAGCACAAGAATGCAGATCCTGCTGCCTTTGAAAAGTAATGGTATAGCCTCAATTCCCCAGTTTTCACTTTCACTGCCTGTTTAACTCAGCTGTTCTTAATTTGCTGCCCTTTGCTAGTGTTAGCCCTAAAAATCAACTCTTTTTTTCTCTAAAATAACTTGACTGCACTTTTTTTTTTTTAACAAAACAGTCCCATTTTCCATTCTCAAGCCATTATTTGTTGCCTTCCTGGCAGCCACAATGCAATGTTCATGCATACAGCTGATATCTGCTGCAATATTACCTAGCAAGGTCCAGACAGCCAAGCAAAGTTCACTGACTTGCCCAAGGTTTTATCATCTGAGCCAGAGCTGGATCCTAAGCCAGGTTTCCTTTGCCACCTAATGAAGTGGAATCTGCTCCAAATCTGGTCCTTTTCTGCATGCTTCTGACCAAAATCTTCGTTCCCTTTGAAGTAAATACTAGCTGTTCCCAAATTATCTTCCCAAAGTTTGTTGGTACACATTTTCTTACAGAAATAATATTTTAAGATGGCCAAGTTTCAAGATTAGGCCTGTTTTACCTATCATGAATCTGAACCCCACTTTGTTTATTAAGAAAATAGTGCAATACAATACTTTAGCAATGGTAGTTATTAAACAAAATAGTAAATTGAGTAAGAATTCTTTTTATGTATTTTGAATGTTCAGTTTGAGGAAGACCAGATTTTATTGGAGATTTAATGCAGATTCCTAAGAGCAGGTCTGGGTATTTTCAAAGGCTTTTAAGAGTTTCAGGAAACCAACTCTTCCTCATTATGCCTAAATACACCTCAAAATTTTTTTAGAGTTTCAGGAAACCAACTCTTCTTCATTATGCCTAAATACACCTCAAAATTTAACACCACCAGGAAAACAAGACAAAACAAAAACAAAAACCTGAACCAGTATGCCCCAAACTGTTATCAGAGGTTGCCTCTTGTAGGTGAAGTTATATGAGACTCTCTTTCACACATTTTTTAAATCCGTCAAACTTTTTAAGCCACTCTGTCTTACTTTTATAATCTGAATAAATGCAATAAAAAGACAAAAATCTTTACAGCTTCCTTTTACTGGACACTGTTGTCTCCTATACTTATGATTTATGATCATAGTCATTTTTAGATTCACAAATAGAAGAAAGAGTATATTTTATTATACAGACATGGGAAGAGAGAGAGATCTAACAAGGATTTGAGACATGGGAGAGAGTTGTCCGAGGTGGAAATATCCGAAATGTAGCTTGGCTGGGGTATCCAATGTATCACTACCAGGAGAAAGGAAGGAAGTGGTAGTAGAAAAAGAAAAGAGAGAGAGAGAGAGAGAAGGGAAGGAAGGAAGGAAGGGAGGAAAGAAAAGAAAGGAAGAAAGAAAGGAAGAAAGAAAGAAAGAAAGAAAGAGAGAAAGAAAGAAAGAAAGAAAGAAAGAAGGAAGGAAGGAAGGAAGGAAAGAAAAAGAAAAGAGTCCCTGCTTTCAAAGGTGTAGAATGGTTTTCTGGAACAGATAAGTTAAACGGGACGGGCCTTCAGGAAGACCACGCCTAGAATCAGTGTACACAGACTGGGACTGTCACAAAGAGGGCATTTAGAACCAGGGGAAATGCTTATGTAGACAACAAGATCAGCCTTAACTAAAGGTGGAAGTAGGAGAGAAAGGGGATAGGAAGGCATCCCTCCTCTCCTCCCCAGTAGCGTACCCCATGAAATGACTTCACTGAACTTCTTTCAATATAAGAAGGGCCATTACGCTCTGCAAAAATAAAATTGAAGAATGCAAACACTCTTGGGAGAGTAACAACTCAAAATTACACAAATATCATGAATTAATATTAAAAGCTATACTTTATAGAGAATCAATTTGCTATAATGGTGAAAGAATTGTAATATAGTGCTTGATGAAGGGGAAGTGGGGCTACCACAAAAAAATCATAAAAATTGCTATCATTTACTGAATGTAAGTGATGCATCTGACATTGAGAAACGAAAAGACTTTGTGTGCATTATTTCATTTCATCTTCTCACTATCCCTACATGTGATGAGCAAACTGTGGTTCAACATTCCCAAGGTCACATGGCTCAAATGGCAGCACTAAGACTCAAAGAAGATAGTGACTGGAAAAGAGTTCCTGAAAATACTACTCAGCTGTGTCCCAATTAGACCTGAGGATGGTCAGAATATCATTTAATTGGAGAGAGAGAAAATTGTGGGAAGGGAGTGTACAATATCAGTAAGGGGGCTAAAAATGAGGTGCGACAATTTTAGGGCCTTCAGGAGGGAAAAATGTGACCAGTCTGCTTCGTCCAGGCCCACCTGAACACAAATCTATACTTAAATAACAAGTGCAACTCTGATTCCCATAAGTTAGGGAGAGAACACAGAACAGGTGTCTCTTCCATGGCCAAGAAGGCAAGAGGCACCCTCCTCATTCAAAGGGATAAATGAACTCACTATCTTATCATGCCTCACAGCCTTTTAAAGTGAGGGGGATGGAGAAGGGAGGGAGGAAGCGAGGGAAGGGAGGGAAGGAAGGAAGGAAGGAAGGAAGGCAGGGAGGGAGGGAGGAAGGAGAAAAAGTCAGTAAAACGGAACCACTCTTTTTTTTTTTTTTGGCTGCGTTGGGTCTTTGTTACTGTGTGCAGGTTTTCTCTAGTTGTGTCAAGCGGGGGTTACTCTTCGTTGCGGTGCGGGGGCTTCTCATTGTGGTGGCTTCTCTTGTGGAGCATGGGCGCTATGCACCCGGGCTTCAGTAGTTGTGACATGTGGGCTCAGTAGCTGTGGTTCGCAGGCTCTAGAGCGTAGGCTCAGTAGTTGTGGCGCACGGGTTTAGTTGCTCCGCGGAATGTGGGATCTTCCCGGACCAGGGATCAAACCCATGTCCCCTGCATTGGCAGGCAGATTCTTGCCCACTGTGCCACCAGGGAAGTCCCACCACTCTCATACTTACCGACTGCCCCAGGCCATGATCAGTGTCTTCATCTCCCTCCCCTTCCGTGGTTTGCTGCTATCAAGGAGCACTTTCCACACAGCACAGCCCTCACCACTCTTGGTCCTTCCAGCTCCAAACAGATCGGATTGCTTGGGGCTCCCAACCCCCTGTAATTCAAAAGTCATTTTTGAGAAGTGATGCTCTGAATGCTCACTCAGACCACTGCTCGCAAAACACATGTGATAGGGACAAAGTCACCTAATACCTCAGAGCCATTTCCTCTTTGGTAGAATGAAGACACCAGGTTCAGAACTATAAGGTCCTTTCTCAAAAAAAAAGAATAAATGAAACCTAAGCGGACAGCAACTATTAATGTAAATGGAATAAGTAGTCAATATATATTCTGTCAGACATTTCCTGTTATGAAGAGTATTCTCTCTCTCACTCTCTCTCTCTCTCTCTCTCTCTCTCTCACACACATGCACACACACACAAGCTGAAGACATCATAGATTTTAATATGCACCATTGATTGTAAGATGCATCCCACTTTCAAAGATATTCAGCTGGATCCTAAAATCTATGAAATACACTGAGGTGCTGGGAGACTCACTTCTCACGTTAAACCCTGACATATTACTAGCATTTGCTACAACATACCTGTACTACTCTATCAAATAGTGCAAAGTTCATTCTTATTTCTCCCTGTGATACATCCCACTTCCTATCTATTGATGGCTCTTCATACCCTCACTCCAGGCTCCCTGAAGCCTCAAGCTCCCATCTGTTTCCCAAATGTCTCCAGAACGTCCTAGAAGTATCTCTTCCTCCTCATTATGATAACTTTTAACTTTTCTAGCTCCCCTGTCCCTTTGAAAATAATTCAGTCCTGTATCTCATTCTCTTAGGTCTTGTTAAATGATTGGAATAAAATTTATGACGTAATTACAGCTAGAGTTTTCATGATGGGCAATAAAATTTTCAGATGTCAGCTTTTCATCTTAATGTAGGCGTTCTTACAAAAGAAACCAATGTGTATTTATTGAGGAATAAAAAGGGTGGTATATGGAGAAGAAGAGTTTTGTTCCCTTTAAGTCATACTGTTTGATCACCATTTATTGCCTCAAATATGTAAGTCTGGGTGGCCTTCTTACCACAGGGGCTACCAGAAGTCTGAGAAACCTCACTTTCCTTTGTCTCCTGCAGGAATGCAGATGCAAAGCCTCAGAAATAAAGAAAATCTAAGCAGCTACTATGACCATCCGCCTCTCCCTCCTCCCCTCTATCATCGTCAGCATCATGATCATCCTCCTGTTTCCCTCTTTGATTTCGCTCCTTTAAAAAACCCCTCAAAATTAATTTCCTTTCTCCAAGGATCTGTATAGGAACCCAATGCCGACACTTTGAATACTAATTGCATTTCGGGTTGTACCTTAATTTGCATCCTTATTTATTTTTATTTCTATATTATTTCCCTGTGGTAGATATAACTTAGAAGTGCATTTTACCTTTTTTTTTAAATAAGAGGGGCATTAATTTATGAGCTCTTTGTAACTTTTTAGCAATTTTCCCCATTGAAAAACCCTTTCGTTGGTACCCAAACACACTGCTTAATGGGAACAAAACTTGATAAGATTTCTCTGATGGGCACTGTGTCAATATGCATCAAAAACCTTAATATTATGCAGGAATTTTAAACCCAGAAGTTTCATATCTAAGATCTTATTTTAAGGAGAAAATCTGAGATAGGTAGAAAAGTAAAGTTTAAGAATATTCATGAAGTGCATTTTATAATTCAATCAATATGAATTTGGTTAGGTAAGTGTTAGTGAGTCCAAACAACGGATTATTAGGTAGCCATTATTGTCATATTGTTCAAGAATATTATTGACATGGAGAAGTTCATAATAAATTTCTAAACCAAAAACACAGGTTACAAAACAAGACTCTCGCTATTATACCATTTTCACATAGTATAAAGTTTAAAATGTTTAGAGTCAAAGACATCTTGGTTCAAACGTTGGTTCCTTGGTTCCCAGTTCTGTCACTTGCTCCTTACACAAACGTGCGTAGGTTATTCAGCCTCACAAACCCTCAGTTTCCTATGTTATGTAGAAATAATAATGTCCAGTTCTTAGGAAGATTAATTTAAATAATGGATGCAGAGCCCTAAGTACATGGCCCTACATATAATAAGTGCTCCATAAATGGTTCTCAACATGTGTGTCATTTGGGGGTTCTGATTACAGGTAACAGAAATAAATTTTGACCAACTTAAACAAAATTTATTGAAAATAATGCAGGAAAGTTGGAGAGCTAGGCCTCCAACCAGAAATAGGCAGAAACCACTTTAGCTTCAGGTGCTAGAAAGCAGGAATTACAGGACTGGTCTTGTAGTGGATAAAAGAATGCCAATCCCTTCACTGACCAATTTCACACATTCAAAATCAAAGTCCCAGCAGAGAGCTTCTATGGGCTGAGCTGAAGCCACAGCCCACCTTCTGGCCACAGGAGGCAGGAAAGAAACAATCTGCACCCCAATGTTCACAGCAGCACTAGTTACAACAGCCAGGACATGGAAGCAACTTACATGCCCATTGGCAGAGGAGTGGATAAAGAAGATGTGGTACATATATACAATGGAATACTACTCAGCCATCAGAAAGAACAAAACAATGCCATTTGCAGCAACATGGATGGACCTAGAGATGATCATACTAAGTGAAGTAGTCAGACAGACAAAGACAAATATCATATGATATCACTTATGTGTGGAATCTAAAAAAATGATACAAATGAACTTATTTACAAAACAGAAATAGAGTCACAGATGTAGAGAACAAACTTATGGTTACCAGTGGGGAAAGGGGGGAGGGATAAATTGAGAGATTGGGATTGACATATACACACAACTATATAAAAAACAGATATAATAAGGACCTACTGTATAGCACAGGGAACACTACTCACTACTCTGTAATGGCCTATATGGGAAAAGAATCTAAAAAAGAGTGGATAATAGGTATATGTATAACTGAATCACTTTGCTGTACATCTGAAACTAACACAATGTTGTAAATCAACTATACTCCAATAAAAATTTAAAAAAAAAAAGAAAGAAAGAAAGAAAGAAAGAATCTGAGCCCTCAGAGCACAGGCAGCTGAACTTTTTTAATCTCATCAAGATGATACACAATGGTTGTAGGCTGACTCTCCCAGAGGAAATCAGGCTATGTAATGAAGGGTGTGTATGCTGCTGGGTGGCCATAAAATGACACATGTTCTTATAGCACATAATCATCAGGCAATTTTTTTTCATATTTTTTTCCATTATGGTTTGTCACAGAATACTGAATATAGTTCCCTGTGCTATACAGTAGAAGCTTGTTGTTTATCCATCCTATATGTAATAGTTTCCCTCTGCTAATTCCAAACTCCCACTCCTTCCCTCCCCCCACCCCCTCCCCCTTGGCAACCACAAGTCTGTTCTCTATGTCTGTGAGTCTATTTTTGTTTCACAGATATGTTGATATGTTTCGTATTTTAGATTCCACATATAAGTAATATCATATGGTATTTGTCTTTCTCTTTCTGACTTACTTCACTTAGTATGATAATCCCTAGGTTATGTTGCTGCAAATGGCATTATTTCATTCCTTTTGATGGCTGAATAATATTCCATTTAGCATGAGGTAATTTTGAAATGGAAAAAATATAAATCAAACATTTATTTTAAAAAGAAAAAAAGAAAGCTCTTTCACATACATGTGACCAGCATAAAGCCCTGTGAGGAGAGCAGGAAAGGAACTGTTTTCATTTTACACAGAGAAACTGAGACTCAGGGAAGCTAAGGGACTAGCCCAAGGACTTCTCACTGGGTTTGGGGCAGAGCTGAGACGGGGTCATGACTCACTGTCTAAGGCTGTTCCCTAGGTGCTCGATGGAAATCGTCAAACATCTCCCAGCCTTCCCTGCTTCCCAATCCAAAAGTTCAAAGGACACAAGATTACTGGTTGGTGGTATTTCCCTTTCATAGGACTTGCTGGTCCCCCTGCTGCTGGAAGTTCAGGCCCTGAGCTGGAGGCCCTGCTGGAGGCAGGACCGTTGGCATAGCTGAGGGAGGCCAGGAGACTTGGCAGCCCGCCTTCATCACATTTGGGGGAGGGAGTGGAGAACCAAGGGCTGAGAAACCATTGGAGAATAAGTCAGGCTAGAGGAAGACAAAAAGTCAGGGGCCAGCCTGCAGAGGAAGTGTTACGGAGGGCAGGCAGTGAGGAGACAGAAGAAGGGGGTGTTTTGTAACCAAAGAATTGGCGAAATTGTTAAATCAGCCAGGAAGGGGCCCAGTGGTTACCAAGATCTCCTGCACCTGGCAGCAGAGAGAGAAAAGTAAAAGCCTCACAAGAGTGCCCTCCCCCTCTCTGATAAATCGCTTCTCGTGATTCACAGTGATATTTGACATCTGAGTCACTGAGGGTTGTCTTCTGCTTTTTCTCTCTCCTTACAGCTTATAGAAGAGCCCACCAGAAAGAACAAACCAACTGCAAATTCCCAGATTCCACAAGTTACAATGATAACTGAATAGTTCTAGAAAGATCCTATTTAGGAGTCATCTTACCTAATATATGCATTTTTCAGTTAAAGAAACTGAGACACAGAATTACAAATTTGTCCACATCTATTTATTTATATACCTTAAGACACTTAAAATATGACTATCTAGACCAGGGCTTGGCAAAGGGCCATCTAGTGAATATTTTTGGTGTCGAGGGCCATATGGTCTCTGTTGTAATACTCAACTCTGCCACTGTAGAACAAAAGCAGCCATAGACAATATATAAACACATGGATATGGCTTTATTCCAATGAAACTTTATTTACAAATACAAGGTGTGGGCCAGACTTGGCCAGTAGGTTGCAGTTTTTCAACACCTGATCTAGACCTAGTTATTTATTAAACACCATGTGAACATCCCAGAAAAACATATGAGCAAATAGTGGGCATCAATTAAATTCCCACAGGAGTGATAGTAATCATGGCTACAATTTATAAAGCACTTCCTATGTGACTTTCCTCACTTAATTGCTCCACCGGTCCCGTGAGATGGATACTATATGCTCTCCATGTTTTCCGATAAAAAAATGAAAAACACAGGCAGGTCAAATAACCTGCCAATGGTCAGACAGCTAGGAGGTGGTATTTTCTGTATTTGAACCCAGATCCATCTCACTTAAGGACTCAAGTGTGCTTAACAACATCAGATAAAAGAATATAAATACCTAAAAGGCAGAATAGAAACTGTGTGAAGTTTCTCACAAAGCGTTTAATGTTTCCATGTTATTCTGAAGGAAACTTCCAGTAGTTTATATATTTTAACAATGCATCTATATCAGCAATTTGGATGAGGCATGGGTCTGCCTCTCTCTCTCTCTCTCTCTGTAACATTCATTTTGTTACCTCTTTCTTACTATCATTCTGTGGGGCTCTCTCTAGCACACATACTAAGATTTAAGGAAGGATATTAGCTGGAGCCCACCCACCTCACACACTGGGAAGCGAAAGGTCTCGAACACTGAGAGGAATTTAAGCCTGAAGGGAAGAAGAGGACAGCTCTTGATGATTATCCTAAATTTTTGAAGCCAAACCAGGGAAGACTTGAGGAAATGACTCACTGAACGCAGGAGAAAGAAAAACAGCTGAGTGATGGCAGGAGAAAATGAGGATAATATAGCCTTACTGTTAAAGTGAGGGTTAGAAGTCCACAGAGACCCAGAAAGGAAACACTGAAATGGCTGAGTTACATTCCTGAAACTAACATGCAATATTGTTTTATCAGGCTTATGGCTGTTTGGGCCAAGAATGAGGCAGGAACAGATTTCTTCTTAACAGAGACATCATCTCATGTCTTTACTGTCCCTAGATTGTCTCCTCTGCTAGAGCCCTAAGGGGAAACCACAGTCATCTCTGTCCCTTCTATTCTTGAATCACAAAACTGGTTGTTCCCGACTCCAATGCTGAGATTGGCGTGACAAACAGATGTACTATACCGCAGCCATTAAAAAATCTCCTAACATTTGTATTGAGTCCATGAAAAGACTTTGAGCCATGAACTCTTCAGCTATAAAGAAGCCTGTTAGGAAAAGTTTGGGAATGTGTTCAAGCATGAATACAGTCGGCTTTCACTTGGTAGATCATTAGAAACAAAATGAAACTATGGGGTAAGTAAACTTTGTCCTCAGCCTTTTCCTATCCATCTATCAAACTGTCACTGAATTAACCTTCTTAATGCAAAGCTCTGGTTATGTCATTTTGTGCACAAAGACCTGTAAAGATAACACACAGCATTGGTAATGGTGCTGTGAAACAGGCACTTTCATATATTGCTGGTGGAAGTGTAAATTGGTACAGTCTCTAAGGAGAGGATTTCTAAATGTCTATTAAAATTATGAATTGTACATGTCTTTGATCTAAGAATTTGTTCTATAGCTGTACCACATTTGTATGAAATGAAGCATTATAAGATTATTTGTTGTGATACTATTAGTAAGAATAACAGGTTAGAGACACTTCTGCTCCTGGTTACAATGTAGGAGAGGTCACAGGAGGTCAAAGCTCTTGCTGCAAAAACTGAAAACAAATGAATAAATGGAAAGAAACATGTTAAAGGCATCAAAGAGCTGTGGAGAATTGGATGAAGTAAAAGTCCAGAGGGAAAAGCCCTTCTTAGGGCTGGGAAGACATAGATACTCCAGGCTCTCAATCAAAAGCCTGTCCTAAAGGACAGAGAAAAACCAGGGACTGATAGAATCTTGCTAAAATTGTAAATCCAGCCCTACCGCAACTCAGTCTATGACTGAATTGAGGTAATTAGCCCCTGGCCTTACTTTCCTAAAAAAGAAAAAAGGAGATACCTCTCTAGTGAAAGATATCATCAGAAGGGTCTGCTGTTCTTTTATACACAATGCCCAGCATACAGTCGAAATGTATCATATATTGAAAAAAGCAGGAATAGTGATCAACAATCAAAAAATAAAATAGGGACCTCCCTGGTAGTGCAGTGGATAGGACTCCATACTCCCAATGCAGGGGGCCCTGGTTCAATCCCTGGTTAGGGAACCAGATCCCACATGCATGCTGCGACTAGGAGTTCACATGCCACAACTAAGGAGCCGGTGTGCTGCAGCTGGGGGGCCCACGAGCCACAACTGAGGAGCCCACCTGACTCAACTAAGAGCTGGTGCAACCAAATAAATAAGTAAATAAATATTTTAAGAAATAAATAAAATAAAATAAACACAAACCCAGAGGATTAGGATAATGAACTTATAATTAAAGTACAATACAGTAAGTATGCCTAATATGTTAAAGAAAACAAAAGAAATGACAAAGGATTTAAAGAGAGAACCAGAATCCACAAAATAAAACAAATGTATATTTTAGAACTGAAAAATAGAATTTCTGGATTTAAGAACTCATTGGGTTGCCTTAAGAGCAAACAGGACATAAAAGTCAGGATTGGTGAATTCAAAGATCAATCAATAGTAACTATGCAAATTGAACCACAGAGAGAAACTAAACTGGAAAGAAACAGTATGTCCATATATACAATGGAATATTACTCAGCCATAAAAAGGAATGAAATTGGGTCATTTGTAGAGACGTGGATGCATCTAGAGACTGTCATACAGAGTGAAGTAAGTCAGAAAGAGAAAAACAAGTATCGTATATTAACCCATATATGTGGAACCTAGAAAATGGTACAGATGAACCGGTTTGCAGAGCAGAAATTGAGACACAGAAGTAGAGAAAAAAACGTTTCCTTCTCATAGAACACACTATGGAAATCAGAAGACAATTTCTTTAAAGTGGTGAAAGAAAAAAAAAAACCCTGCCAATCTAGAATTATTTACCACTGAAAATATTTTTGTCAAACAAAAACAAAGAAAATTTATTGCCAGCAGCACACTGTTGATGTAAGTACTACAGAGACTTCTTTAGACAGATGGGAAATTTTCCCAGGTAGAAACAAAGAAAATTGTGAGGAAATGAAAAGCACTGAAAAGAGTATACACTTGTGGAAAAACATAAAAGAATACTAACTCTTTAAATCAACAGTGATAGTAACACCTTTTAGAGTTTAAAACATATAATATAAAATATATGACAACAACAGCACAAAAGGTAGGACGTGGCAAATGGAATCAAGTTAGAAGATTCTTACATTCTCCAGGAAATGTACTGGCGAGGGAGACTGTAATGAATTAAGGATGTGTATTGAAGTCTCCAGGGCAATGGCACTCAGCTGGGAGCAATCTTACCCATCAAGAGACATTTGGCAGATAGATAGATAGATAGATAGATAGATAGATAGACAGGTAGATAGCTGACAGAGAAGGAGAGAGAGAGAAGTATTGAGAGAGAGAGAGAGAGAGATTTGGCAGTATCTGGAGAAATTTTGGGTTGTCACAACTATGCCACAAAATCATCTTCAGTTGAGACACACTAACTAAAAAAAAGAGAATGTCAGAGTAGATGAAAAAATATAACCCAACTCCATGCTGTCTTTCAGAAACTTACTTCAAATGTAATGACATAGGCAGGTTAAAAGAAAAAGGATGGAAAAAGAGGTTCTAGGCAAACGCTAATCAAAAGAAAGCTGGGGGCTTCCCTGGTGGTGCAGTGGTTGAGAGTCCACCTGCCGATGCAGGGGACACGGGTTCGTGCCCCGGTCTGGGAAGATCCCACATGCCACGGAGCGGCTGGGCCCGTGAGCCATGGCCGCTGAGCCTGCACGTCCGGAGCCTGTGCTCCGCAACGGGAGAGGCCACAGCAGTGAGAGGCCCACATACCGCAAAAAAAAAAAAAAAAAAAAGAAGAAAGCTGGAGTGGCTGCATTAATATAAAAGTAAACTGCAAAGCAAAATAATTTACTAGGGATCAAGAAGGGCACCCCATAATGATAAAAGGCTCATTTCACCAAGAAGACATAGCAATTCTAAACATGTTTGTACCTTTATCTGGACTTCAAAAGGCATGAATCAAAAACTGATGGAACTACGATAGAAATAGACAAATCCACAAGTATAGTTAAAGACTTCAATTTGCCTCTCTCAGTAACCAATAGAACTAATAGGAAATGAGCAAGGATGTAGACGAACCGAAAACCATCAAACAAGTGGATCTCACTGAAATTTTTAGAATCTTCTGCCTCCGACAGCAAAATACACATTTTTTTCAAGTGCATGTGGCACAGTTTCTAAGACAGACTCTATTTCTGGTCATGAAGCAAATTGCAACACATTTAAAAGAACTGAAATCAAATAAAGTATGCTCTCTGACTATAACAGAATAAAAATAGAAATAATTATAGAAAGATAACAGGAAACCTCCTAACACTTGGAAATTTGAAACACCCTTCTAAATAAACCCATTTATCAAATAAATCTCACGGGAAATTAGAAAATATTTTAAACTGAACAAAAATGAAAATACAACACATCAAAATTTGTGTGATGATTAAAAGCAATGCTTAGAGTGAAATTTATACCATTAAATGCTTACAGAAAGAACCTTAAGAAACTAGACAAAGAAGAGCAAACTAAATCCAATGCAAGCAGAAAGAATGAAATCATAAAGTCAGACGTAAATAAAATTGAAAAAAGAAAAATAATAAAGTCAAAACAACCAAAATCTTGTTCGATAAAATACAAATTAACCTATAGCGCAACCTACAAAAAAAGAAAGAAGACATAAATCCTGATATCGAGAATAGAAGAGAAAATATCACTATAGACCCTGCACATAAGAAAAAATAAAGCAATACTGTGCACAACACTACACACAAAAATTTGACAACTTAGATGAAACTGACCAGTTCCTCAAAAACCACAAATACTATGACCAGTTCCTCAAAAACCACAAATACTAAAACTTATCCATGATGAAACAAATAATGTGAATAGCCCAAAACTATTTAAGAAATTGAATTCATGGTTTAAAATCTAGAAACAAATTATCCAGCACTTCTTTTTGTTTGTAGTGGGAAGATTTCAGGTTCTCTGAGTTCACTGTATTGCCAGCAGTGCAACTCTAGTGGGTTTTTTTTTTTAAACACCAATTTGAGCTGAATTTTCTGTTACTTAAAGACAGGCTTTTTTAAAAAATTTATTTATTTTATTTACTTTTGGCTGCGTTGGGTTTCGTTGCTGCACGTGGGCTTTCTCTAGTTGCGGCAAGCGGGGGCTACTCTTCGTTGTGGTGTTCGGGCTTCCCACTGCGATGGCTTCTCTTGTTGCAGAGCACGGCCTCTAGGCACGCAGGCTTCAGTAGTTGTGGCACGCAGGCTCAGTAGTTGTGGCTCACGGGCCCTAGAGCGCAGGCTCAGTAGTTATGGCACATGGACTTAGTTGCTCCGCGGCATGTGGGATCTTCCCAGACCAGGGCTCAAACCCGTGTCCCCTGCACTGGCAGGCAGATTCTTAACCACTGTGCCACAGGGAAGCACAAAGACAGACTTCTAAAACATAATTTTCTGGGGTTCAAAATAATACTATAGTTGTTGAGTGTCCAAATACAATATTGAGATGACCCAGACTAGTAATTATAAAAGAGTGGCAGCAATCATTAGTGGTGGTGTGTGGTAGTAGTATTAGAGTATAATAATAATAACTATGGGACTTCCCTGGCGGTCCAGTGGTTAAGACTCTGCATTCCCAACGCAGGGGGCACATGTTCGATCCCTGGCTGGGGAACTAAGATCCCACATACTGTGTGGTGCAGCCAAAAAAAAGAATTGTGGCTAAGAGATACAAAGCACTTATCTGCGGCACTCTGCAAAACACTTACATTTGCAATGGGCAGCACAGTATTGTATTGGGTTGGCCAAAAAGTTCGTTCAGGTTTTCTGTAATTTTTTTGGTGAGACCTTACGGAAAAACCCAAACAAACGTTTTGGCCAGCCCAATAGAAGAAACAGAAGTACAGACACGAGGTCAAAACAAAACAAAACAGTGAAATGGAGTATCAAGTGGGATTTTCTGGAGAACAGTTTTCTTCCCAGCCTACTGTTTGGCTGTGATCCTCTTGTTCTGGATAGACTAAAACTAAAAACATTGCCATTTTTTCCCCACCCATAGGAAAATGCCTGAAATGGCACATAACTGGTCTCCAGGAAAGTGCTCCCAGCCTGCGAAAAGCCAAGTCCTGGCAGCATCAAGATCCTACCAAAAGAGAGATGCAGATTGTGCTTCTCCAGTTAGGACTCGTCTTTTTTACCAATTAGACCACAGATCCATCACCTGTACTTGCTGAGGTCTCCCAGGGCCTTATGAAACACACACACACACACACACACACACACACACACACACACACACACACACACACACACACACACACACACACACACACACACACACACACACACACACACACACACACACACACACACACACCATGAGCAGTGAATGCACACAGAGTGCCTGGGAGAGCTACCAGCTTAACAGGAGGAATGCTTCAGTGAGATGGTCAGTCTTTATGCTGATGTAACAATGACCTTCAAAAAAAGTATGCAGGGCTTCCCTGGTGGCGCAGTGGTTGAGAGTCCGCCTGCCGATGCAGGGGACACGGGTTCGTGCCCCGGTCCGGGAAGATCCCACATGCCGCGGAGCGGCTGGGCCTGTGAGCCATGGCCGCTGAGCCTGCGTGTCCAGAGCCTGTGCTCCGCAACGGGAAAGGCCACAACAGTGAGAGGCCTGCGTACCGCAAAATAAAAAAAAAAAAAAGTATGCAGATTCACCTTGTTTACTTATTGAAATAAGACCCTGAAAGGGCTACTATGCAGTGTTTAGAACTATGCCCATAAGCTTACTAATTTCAGGTAACTACTATCCAATAATCTCCTGAAAGTTAAAACAAAAACGTACATGCAAGGGAACTGAAAAAACAGACGAGCACCACTTATTTCTACACATTCTCCATTTTAATGAGGTCCAAGGAAACACATTCCTGCCTTTATTAATCTGCTGCCAACATGAATGGGATTCTTCAGCTATGAGAAAATGTCTTTTGAAGGGTACAGGTTGGTTAATATTGGAAATTCTTATGTACTTTGGGAGATAACACTATTTGCTCTGATAATGACCAGTGCTTTTTTCTTCCTTTTTATCTGGACTTGTCAAGAATCAGTCATGTCATTTTGCATTTTTCCTTTTTCTCTCCCTCAACCTTGCCCTCTTTGGGATTAATGCCAGCAACATGTTTTCCTGATAGGGTGGTGGATATAATCCAGTATTGACATTCCCTATGTTAAATAAAATCTTGAGATTTAAGAGAAGTTCTCATTTAGGAATATAAATAAAAGTCACAATGTGGAGCAGCAGCAAACTGTACCAGTGCAAGTGTTCAGCTTTATGACTTTGAAATTTTATTGTAAATCAATTTACTGGTATTGTTTTACACATCAGGTAGAAGGAAGATGGATGGATAGAAACAAAGAAGAGAGAAAAGAATGGAGGGAGGGAGAGAGAGAGAGGGAGTAAGATATCCAAGTTGGGATTCAGATACTTGGAGGAGTAAGACAACTTCGAAAGGCAAAAAGAAAATAAAGCCAACTCTGGAATTTCCAGCTACCTATTGGTTACTGTTTGGAAAGAATTGCTCACTGACAGATGGAAATTAACTCTCAGCAAAAAGATCCCATTCTAGGGGCTTCCCTGGTGGTCTGGCGGTTAAGGCTCTGCGCTCCCAATGCAGTGGGCCTGGGTTCAATCTCTGGTCAGGGAACTAGATTCCACATACCCCAACCAAAGATCCCACATGCCGCAACTAAAAGATCCCACACGTGGCAACAAAGATCCTGCATGCCTCAACTAAAGACCTGGTGCAGCCAAATAAATAAATATATTTTTAAGAAAGATCCTATTCTAGATACATGTATATGTATAACTGAACCACTTTGCTGTACACCTGAAACTAACACAACATTGTTAATCACCAATATAAAATTAAAAGTTAAAAAAGAAAGATCCTATTCTGAGTTCTATACACCTAGGATATAGATGGTTCTCAGTAAATATTTGATAGATTAATAATGAACGAATAAATGTGTAAGTTTCTTTTCGTATGCTAGCAAAACTGAAGCCTGCGTATGTTTAGTGAGTTGCCCAAAATCATATTGAAGACTTAGGTGCCTAAAGTATAATAGATGGAAAATGTAAGAAAGATCACCAATTGGGACCTAAAAGATCTGGATTCTGGTTTGGGGTTTGTTTTGTCATTTCGCCTCCTGGATCTCTAGATTGCAGAGGGCAGGGACTCATCTATATTGGTTTTTGATCTTCCTTCAATGCCTAGCTCAGTCTCTAGTACATACTAGATATTCAATGGATGCTTAAATATCTACCATTGCCTCTTCTGTAAAATTTAGTTTCCCCATGTGAAAACTGAGGAGACTGGCACCAAGGCTTTCTGGGTACTCCTTCCAGTTCTATGCCACTGTGAGAGGATCTATGCTCTCAGTCCTCATTTCATCACCCACTTTCCAACTTCCACTGCTCAAGTTGTACGGGAAGGCAAATACAGGTGTGTGAGGTTCCAACATCCTTTCTCCAATGTTATACCATCATCCCTCTGAGCTCTTATTTCCACAAGAAAAACCACAAAAATGCAGTCTTAATGGAAAACAGTGAATCAATCAATTACTTCATTGTCTATTTTGTAAAATGAGTTCCAGAATCACCACAGACCTCCCAATCTCTCAACCTCAGCAACCAAAGATTCCCCAAACTTTCCCATTAGGTGGCTCCAGCCACTCCTCCCTAGAGGGGAAGCCAAGTAACATTCTTTCTCCACGTCTTCCGGGGGTGCTCAACAGGAATAAACAGCCTGGGAAAAAAAACAGCAGCTCCGTGGATTATAGGATGGCGTCCTGGAGAGAGAGACGAATTCTCCCACACTCCTAATGCAAACCCTTCTCCTTCCTTCCATGACACCCCTCTGGCGAGAAAAATGGTCGCAACCCTGAAGCATGGACAAGAGAATCCGTGGAATTGGCAGTATGCTTCCTGTTTGCCCAGAGAGGGAGGGAGGGAGGGAACCCATCCACCCAGAAGATACATGTTTTTCTTCTTTGGGGGACTCCTTTCCTGAGGAGGGGCAGTCCCGGCACTGCCTCACCCTGGGTGACTATGGGGTCATTTAGAGTATCCTGAGGAGTGTCCTGACCAGGGAGTTAAGAATTCCAATTTGACCTCTGACAGACTGCATGACTTGGGAAAAGTCACTTTCCTCTCTGAGTTTCAGATTCTGAAATTTTTAAAATGCATTTGCCCTTTTAAGTGGTTACAAGATTCCTTTTTAAAAAATATTTTTCTTAAATCATTATGTTGTACAGCTGAAACTAACATGTTATATGTCAATTACATCTCAATTAAAAAGTACTTTTCTTATTATAAAAATAACAATATTGTAGCCACTTAAAAATACAGATACATTTAAAGAAAAATAACAATCATAATCACTGTTAACACTTTTGTGTATTCCTTTGGTGAGACTGCTGGGTTTTTAGTATCGCTGAACATACAACTCCCAGTGAGGGTTGCCCCTTTAATATCTCTCTGACGCTCACACCTGTGCCAACAACGCTGTCCATATAGTAGGGAGTTGGCAAATCCCCATTGATAACTAAGTCCCTGTAGACTGTGACATAGTCTTTTTTTTTAATAGATCTTTATTGGAGTCTAATTGCTTCACAATACTGTGTTAGCTTCTGTTGTACAACAAAGTGAATCAGCCATATGCATACATATGTCCCCATATCCCCCCCTTCTTGAGCCTCCCTCCCACCCTCCCTATCCCACCCCTCTAGGTCATCGCAAAGCACCGAGCTGATCTCCCTGTGCTATGCGGCTGCTTCCCACTAGCTATCTACTTTACATTTGGTAGTGTATATATTGTGACATAGTCCTTTGAATGCCCTTGGTGATAAGTCATGTGAGGCTAGTTTTGAATACTGGAAAAGTCACTTGAAGACAAATCTGATTTGATTTGTCTTTACTTGATTAGAAGAACGATCAAGCTAGGTACCTCCATTTGGTGTACGTGAGGATCATCACCGTCACTATAAAGACTTTTTCACCTTTCTCTGAAGTGTCCAAAATTTTTGATGCTTAAATGTACAGAAGGAGAGGGATAAATTTCATTATTTTAGACCCAGATTTCCCAAAATGTGTTCTGTGACACCTGCTGCAGATGTTCCCCTGGAAAAGAGTTCTGTGCTCAGAGGGGTCTGTGGAGAGCTACCCACATTACTCCCTTAACAACTCACTGCGCTCATTTAACGTACTGAAGGCTCGGAGATTCCTCTGCAAAGAAGGCCCTTTAATTTTAACTAACTGCGTTTCCTAAACATATTTGAGTTCAAGACATTGATTGCGAATGTCACATCAGTTTGCCTATCAGTCATGACAAACAGTACAGTTTGGTGGACAAGCACACAGACGTCTGTGGGCACACAGCTGAACTTTTCTGAACCTCAGGCTCCTCTTCCACAAGATAAAGATTGAAACTTTACCTACATCACAGGACTACTCTAAATTCTAAATGAAATAAAGCTTGTAAGGAACTTACAGCAGTGACTGGCACATAGCAAGCGTTCAGATAAATGGAGCTCTTATTATTTATTAGTTGGGATAGATAAGATAATGAGGAGAGGATGAGGATGAATAAAATTTGTGGAGGAGGGGAAAGGTAATAAGGGCAGTGTTTCCTCTTAACTGGGATGGCAAGTTGTTGCCTGGACACAGGAAATCTATTTTTGGCCCTAAGGCAATCTGGATTCCAGACAGGATCCCCAAGTACAGAACACCTGAAAATTTTTTCTAAAATATAAAATTCTTATTTTTAAATACACAGCTGAACTGGTGAGAAAGAGGAAGAAATAACAAGAAAGTACAAGTCCAAAGAAGAAAGTAAGCACTGGAACCACCTTTCACTGAGGGTCATTTTACAAGTCTCTAGTAGATGACAGTTTGGGTTTAATGGCCTAAGCTCAAGTGGCAAAAGACAAATCCTGAGACCACTGCAATGTAAGAGGTTGTATTATAGACCACCATATAAATTCAGGAGCCCCTAAAAGATAATGAGGTCAGTGGATAAACAGGAAAAAAAATTCATAAGAGGATGGGTAGTGGGAACACTATAGAGCTAAGGCTATTTCAGCCTTAGCTCTAGATGAAGCAGAACAAAAGAAAAAAATCTCCCCTGATAATTCCTAACTCACCATGAGCCCACCCTCATGCAGGTTTGGAGCTAAAACTCATACCATCTAAGCAGCTTCAGGTTGATAGCATCATAAAACACCTGACCGAAGCAAAAACCAATCCTCTCTTGAAGAACACGCTTAAAGACAGGCCTTGAGGATGCCAGAGGAATTGGTACACAATTTTAAAAGTTGCTGAGCCTATTTGGAAACAAGTCATCATCATCATCATCATCATCTTCATTAAATAACTAAACTGTAGGGTCAGCTTTAAACAGACGGCAGATGCTGGAATTACCAGATACCAAATACAAACTAAGTTTAAAGAACTGTACAAAAGTATTTAAAGTATCAAAATTGATGAGACAAAGTGGAAAAAGACCAAATTTTTAAATGTCTAAAGATTAAAAATTAATAGTTAAAATTTGAACCTCAATGGAAGGTTTAAATATTGGTTTAGACACAGATGAAAGGAAAACTAGTGACCTGGAAAATAGATCTGAAAAAATTACACAGAATGAAGCACTTTATTTGAAGGAGTGACTGACAAATCTGCTACCATAGTAAGAGATATTAATGTACATTTCTGCGTAATTGATAAAGAAGCAAATGAAAAAAAATGGTAAAGCTCTAGAAGATTTTACTGCACAGTCCCCCTGTTTGGATTTTCAGTTCCTGGGAGGGATGGTGTCATCAGCTGCCAGTCACTCAGCCCTTAGTGTAAACTATTCCCCTGTGATAGCTAGCTTAAAATGACTATAAGGGAAAGAGATTTTAAATGCACCTCAAGCCTCTTTTCCTTCAAGAAGCCTTCCCACAAGACTCTCCTGAAACTAGACTTCAATAAGTCTTATGTTTCTGTGCCTTCTGCCTCTTAATGTTTGCTACGTTGCATAATTCCAGTTGTTTTTTCTTTTATTTTTATTTGTCTTCCAACATAATACAAGCACATTATTAAAAATTTTGCAAAATACAGATAAGGTGAGAAGAAGGAGAAGAAGAAAAGGAGGTGAAGGGAAAGGGGAGGGGAAGGGGAAGAGGAGGAGGAAGAGGAAGAAGAAGAAGGAAAAAGAAAGAAGAAGGAGAGGAAGAGGAAGAACAAGAAGGAAAAACAAGAAGAAGGAAGAAGGAGAGGAAGACGAAGAAGAAGGAGGAGGAGGGGAGGGGAGGGGGAGGGGGCGGGGAGGGGGAGGAGGAGGAGGAGGGAGAAGGAGAAGAGGAAGAGGAAGGATAAAATTTAAATGACCCATGATCCCACTATTCATAGATAAGCATTGTTAGTGTTTTAGTATATTCTTTTCAGTTTTTTAATCTGTAATGAAATTCATTCACTGTTTAACACCTAGCACACGCCTCACCCTGTTCTAGCATTTGGGCAGAAGTAGTGAAAAGTAAAGTTCCTATCCTCATGGCACTTACATTTTTTCTATACTTTCATATATGTAAATATGTATACTTTTAATTTTAAAACAAATCAAGAGAAAAAACAAATAAGGTTATCAGTTAGCAATTATTCATGTTATTCATGTACCTGTTACTTTACTCGTGAGGAATTAGATGGCAGTAATCATAGTACTCTTCATATCACCTGGCAGAGTATCTGCTTATAGAAGGCACTTAACAAAGTTCTGTGGGTCCAAAAGTTGAGAGGGTCAAAGGGAGCAGGGAAAAGGCTAGAGGCAACTGGAATCACGTGTCCCTCACATCTTTGGACAGACCCTAGCATACTGGCAAGCCAGCTCCTTGGTGGGGGGCAGGGGTCCTAATTTGTAGTGTCAGCTGATTTCCATAGTGTAAATACTCCCACTCGGCCAATTTCAAGTTTCCAGTGTTACGTCTCTAAACACAAAGTTTAGAAAGGTGCAATGGAGAACGGGACCTTCTCTCAGGAAGAAAAGAGAGAGGCTGGGATGACAGAGATCAACCTCACCAAATCCTCCTTTTGGTCTAGTATGCTTTCCTTTTCAGGATCCTGTGCTGATCTCCAGATAATCAGAGAGTTGCCTAGAACAAATGAAGACCTACTCTGAGCAAGACCACGGTGTTGCATGGGATGTAGAAAATACAGAGTCATGATGTAGTTAGGGAAGAGGTCAGAACGATTGCTAGGTGATTAGTTTTAAAATTGGTAGAGAATGTATAACTGATTCACTTTGCTGTACACCTAAAACTAACACAACATTGTAAATCAACTATACTCCAATAAAATTTTTTAAAAATATATTATGAAAGTACTTCACTGTATAGCCATTCAGCTAAATGATAGCACTGATGCTTTGAAATGATAGCACTGATGCTTTGGATTAACCTTTTCTTGTCTTTTCTGCTGATTTACTTTTTCCTTTACATTTCGGCCACCTCAAAAATGCATTCAAAAGGACAATTAACAAATAAAATTACATATTATAAAAAAAAGGTAGAGAAAATGATCTCTCTCAGAGATAAGATTTTTTATGGAAGTCCAGATGCAGTATAATGAGGGCTCTCGTGTCAGACATATGACATGGGAGGATCAAAATCCTTACTCTGCCACTTGCAGGTTCTGTGATCTTAAGCAATTAATTAGTAAGTCTGTGTCCAGACTGTTATGAGAATTAAATAAGACAATGCATGAACAGTCATCACATGGTGCCTGGTACACAGTCAGTACTCAACAAATACTAGAGTTAATAACTGTACCGATATCAATAGTGTTTGTCATACGGCATGAACAAAGACAACAAAATAGAAAAGATAGGGGCTGTTTCATGGACTAGCCAGTAATCTAGTTTTCTCAGAATCTGTGTGATTAATGGAAGATAAGATTGGATAATTATTTGGGGAGGGTATTGAGAGCCATGCTGAGGAGTTTCCACTTAATTTTATAAATGATGGAGAACCGGTAAAAATTCAGCGACTTCATCTGAGCTGCATTTTGGGAAGATCAAGCTTGAACTTTTGCCACTTTCACAGACAGGCTTGGTAGTTTCTGCTAATATCTGAGCAGATGAAGAAAGTGTTGAGTGTGGTCACAGGACCTGGGCGGTCAGGACTTTGCTCTCCAGGATCTCCCTGTGGCCTCATCCCTGGGGATAACTTGCCTCCAACGCAGGCAGCAACTATTTTCCTGGAATGATGCAAAGTCCACTTTTCCCTCTCTTACTCTGTTATTTTTTGGCTCACGGAGTCACTAAATATAAACATCCTTGAAAAGGATCCCAAGCCAATTCATTCCAATGAACATAAGAGTTACCTAGGAACTGAAGGGACATACTAAGACCCATCAAGATAAGCCCACTTCCATGTCACAGTCTGTAATATCTTTGACCAAGTTTTGGGGGGAACCAGGTCACTAACAATAGCTTTTCACATTTCTCATTATCTTATGTAAGAGGCTAGTTTTTCAAGTTTGTTGACACATGAAGTAAATAAGCTGTTAGAGAAGTCTGTTGCAAAACTCGAAACAAAATGTATCTCAAATAGTTTACAACCGCTGAGAATCAGGGGTTGGGAGGTGGCCCAAAAATTCCTGCTTCCTGTGGAAAGCACACTCAGCTCAGTGGGATACGTTCATCTGGTTGTGATATGTAAATGATCTCCGTTGTGTATTTACACTTGAAATTTTCACTGATTCCTGTTATTTCAGACCACATACGCCCACACAACTATGGTTACTTGGAATCCTTGACTGGAATACATCAGGAGTAATCGGGCTGGTATGCCACCTTTGTTGATAACTGGAAACTTTTGGACACAACACAAGAAGTTAACAGATTGCCCTGAACCTAGCCATATGCTTGAGGAGTTACAGCAACAATAATTTTCTGCATATTTCTAGCTGGAACTCAAGAAGAACTTTGTGACTACTGCACAGGTCTAGCCCTAATGGTCTCCAGAATAGTATTTCATAAACAGAAACAAGATCCATGCCTAATAAATTATTCATAGACCTGGTTGGGACCCCACATTGCACAAGACCTATTCAAAGGGCCTTTCTTTTATTAAACTACAGTCAGGCCACAGGGCAAAGATAAAGGTTTCCATTGCAAGGCAAATTAAACACCCCCATGCAATTTATCATGTGTACTGATTGAAACTGGAGGACTCAATGGGATGTTAAATATTTTCCACATCTGATTATAAAAGTGAGAGAAGAAACACACATGGAGATGATTACATTTTGGATGAAATTTGGGAAGCCAAGGAGGCTTATTTTTTTTAATGTTATACCACATTTTCCTCCCCTAAATACTAGTGAAAGAGTCATTTTTCTAGAAAAACCTATTAGATCAAAACTAGTCAGTCAAGATGGGGAGGCAAATTTGATTCACAGGATACAGAAGCAAAACTCTAATTAAACATCGAAGATAAACACAATAAAAGCTTTTAAAAAATACCCCACAACACTGGGTATACATCAGAGAAAACAAAATTTACGTAAAGAAAACATGGTGTAGTAATTGTTCAGATAATGTGAAATAACAGCATTATTAATATCAGATGAGGTCAATAAAAGCCAGGATGGTGAAAACCTTAGCTGGGCTTTGGGTAGGGTCATAACTTAGTGGAAGGGAGGGACCATGATTAGTCTAGAGAGCTTAAGACTGAAAAACCAGAGATGAAGCTTCCAATCTCACTTTGCCACTAACAAGCTATGTGATGTTATTCTTATTCTCTCTAATCTCAGTTTCCTTCTCAGTAAAATGAGGAGGCCAGCAATAGGCACATGAAAAGATGCTCATCATCACCAATTATTAGAGAAATGCAAATCAAAACTACAATGAGGTATCACCTCATTCTGGTCAGAATGGCCATCATTAAAAAGTCTACAAATAACAAATGCTGGAGAGGGTGTGGAGAAAAGGGAACCCTCCTACACTGTTGGTGGGAATGTAAATTGGTGCAGCCACTATGGAAAACAGTATGGAGGTTCCTTAAAAAAACTAAAAATAGAGCTACCATATGATCCAGCAATCCCACTCCTGGGCATATATCCGGAGAAAACCATACTTCAAAAAGATACACGCACCCCAAAATACATTGCAGCACTATTTACAAGGGTCAGAATATGGAAGTAACCTAAATGTCCATCAACAGAGGAATGGATAAAGAAGATGTGGTACATATATACAATGGAATATTACTCAGCCATAAAAAAGAACAAAATAATGCCATTTGTAGCAACATGGATAGACCTAGAGATGTGTGAAGTAAGTCAGACAGAGAAAGACAAATATCATATGATATCGCTTACATGTGAAATCTAAAAAAAGGGTACAGGGACTTTCCTGGTAGAACAGTGGTTAAGAATCCGCCTGCCAATGCAGGGGACATGGGTTCGAGCCCTGGTCTGGGAAGATACCACATGCCATGGAGCAACTAAGCCCAGGTGCCACAACTACTGAGCCTGCGCTCTAGAGCCCACATGCCACAACTACTGAAGCCCATACACCTAGAGCCCATGCTCCTTAACAAGAGAAGCCACCGCAATGAGAAGCCCGCACACTGCAACAAAGAGTAGCCCCTGCTCACCGCAACTAGAGAAAGCCTGCACACGGCAACGAAGACCCAACGCAGCCAAAAATAAATAAATAAAAATAAGTAAATTTTTTTAAAATGGTACAAATGAACTTATTCACAAAACAGAAATAGAGTCACAGATGTAGAAAACAAACTCATGGTTCCCAGGGTGGAAAGGGAGGGGAGGGATAAATTGGGAGATTGGGATTGACATATACACACTGCTATATATAAAATAGATAACTAATAAGGACTTACTGTATGGCACAGGGAACTCTACTCAATAGTCTGTAATGACCTATATGGGAAAAGAATCTAAAAAAGAGTGGATATATGTATATGTATAACTGACTCAATTTGCTGTACACCCAAAACTAACAAAACATTGTAAATCAACTATACTCCAGTAAAAATTTAAAAAGAACTTCCCTGGAGGCACAGTGGTTAAGAATCTACCTGCCAATGCAGGAGAAACGGGTTCAGATCCCTGGTCCGGGAAGATCCCACATGCTGTGAAGCAACAAAGCCTGTCTGCCACAACTACTGAGCCTGCGCTCTAGAGCCCATGAGCCACAACTACTGAGCCCGCATGCCAACTACTGAAGCCCGCAAGCCTAGATCTCGTGCTCTGCAACAGGAGAAGCCACCACAATGAGAAGCCCGCACACCACAACGAAGAGTCGCCCCCGCTCACCGCAACTGAGAAAAGCCCACATGCAGCAATGAAGACCCAACACGGCCAGAAATAAATAAATAAATAAATATAAATTTTTTTAAAATTAAAAACAAAAGAAGATCTGGTATATATACAATGGAATACTACTCAGACATTAAAAAGAATGAAATAATGCCATTTGCAGCAACACGGATGGACCTAGAGATTATCATACTAAGTGAAGTAAGTCAGAAAGAGAAAGACAAATACCATATGATATTACTTATATATGGAATCTAAAATATGACACAAATGAACTTATCTACGAAACAGAAACAGACTCACAGACATAGAGAACAGACTTGTGGTTGCCAAGGCGGAGGAGGAGTGGGGGAAGAAGGGACTGGGAGTTTGGGGTTAGCAGATGCAAACTATTATATATGGGATGGATAAACAACAAGGTCTTACTGTATAGTACAGGGAATTATATTCAATATCCTCTAATAAACCATAATGGAAAAGAAAAAACAATGAGGAGGCCAGGCTATATTATATTTTGCTCTCTCTACCCATGCTAAAATTCAACTTCTTGCTTTCTCTCTCTTTCCTCATATTTCTGGTCTTACCTCACATGAAATAAACGTTTTTAAGAAAATCAAGAGTATTATCATTAATAGACTTTTTTTAAATTTTTTGGCCAGGCTGCACAGCATGTAGGATCTTAGTTCCCTGACCAGGGATTGAACTCACGCCCCCTGCAGTGGAAGCATGGAGTCTTAACAACTGGACTGCCAGGAAAGTCCCAATGGGATTTTATATTGAAAGCTTTCTGCAAACAAATGGCTTCTTTCTTTTTTTTTTTTTAATTTATTTATTTTTGGTTGACATGGGTCTTCGTTGCTGCACACGGGCTTTCTCTAGTTGCAGCTAGCGGGGGCTACTCTTTGCTGCAGTGCGTGGGCTTCTCACGGCGGTGGCTTCTCTTGTTGTGGAGCATGGGCTCCAGGCATGCGGGCTTCAGTAGTTGTGACGTGCGGGTTCTAGAGCACAGGCTCAGCAGTTGTGGCGCACGGGCTTAGTTGCTCCGCGGCATGTGGGATCTTCCAGGACCAGGGCTCGAACCTGCGTCCCCTGCATTGGCAGGCGGATTCTTAACCACTGCGCCACCAGGGAAGCCCCGTTCTTTTATTCATTCAACAAAAATTGATTTCAAAGCCCAGTACCTGTTGTGAACCAGATACTCTACTATTCCATAAAAGGCTTCCCATGTGAAGTGTAAAAGTGAATAGGACAAATTACCTGCCCTCAAGGAGTTGAGAGTCTGCTGGTGGAGACACACATAATCTTAATAAAAGGTACAAGTAAATGATAGAGGTAAGCAACAGCAAGCTTTGGGAGGATGAAGAAATGATATCCCCTCATTAGATGGGGAAGCTTCCTAAAGGAGGAGACACCTGAGCTAAAGGATAAGGAGGGGTTAGCTCTTCTAGTTAGAGAAGAAAGATGGCCAAAGTACAGAAGAACAGAAGCAGAGAGAATTACACACAGCTAGCAGTCACTAGAACATAAAGCACAGGGTAAGGAAGGACAGGACAAGAAGTAAGCAAGGACTAAGATAATGGAAATCCTGGTTTTTTATTTTAATCTAGATCTACTGATTCAGAATCTCTTGGGATGAGGTCTGGGGTTCTGCATTTTAAGAGAAATATGCCAGTATTTCAGATACCACCTAAAGTTTGAGAATCATTTGTGTTAGGTGCTTTTACATCCATTATTTTTACTTAATTTCCACCACAATACTATGAGATATGGGAGTTAGAGTTCAAGGAAAGATTTCATTCCCTAGGAGAACTGACGAGAACAACACAGATATTAAGCACTGAATAAACACTGGGATAGATGAATAGACGACTATCTCAGGAACAGAGAATAAAACTGGGACTTGGGTGCCAGAAATATGCTTCAAAATGGAGATTTAATCTCTAAAAGCCAAATATCCAGGCAACAGACTGAAGTATAGGATCAGATATAATAAATACGAGCAGTTGAAAACACCTCCAACAACCTCAGTTTCTAATCTGTAAAATGGGAATAATAAAATCTTTCAAAGACCATGTAGACTCTGAGACACTGCCTTACTTGCAAACTAATAGATTAGCCTGCCACAGTTTCATGGGTGCTAGTAGAAGACATAAAATTCCTGGGTCAGAGGCAAAGGACAGTTACTTAACGGCAACAGCAGTAGCCAGAGGATCAGCCATTTCTGTGCTGGCTCCCCAAGCCCCATTCCCCACATGGAGATGCAAAGAAGGTTGTGTTACACAAGAAGAACCCTGAGTTTAAGGAACATGAATCATTTATTATGGTCAATAAACATGTCTGTCCTTCGCTCTGACAGGAAACACCATCTCTATCTTCCAAGGCTGTTTGTTATACAAGCATCCTTCAAAAGTTAGTCTGGGGGACTTCCCTGGTGGCGAAGTGGTTGGGAATCCGCCTGCCAATGCTGGGGACACGGGTTTGAGCCCTGGTCCGGAAGATCCCAAATGCCCCGGAGCAACTAAGCCCGTGAGCCACAACTACCAAGACTGCACTCTAGAGGCTGGGAGCCACAACTACTGAGCCCACGTGCCACAACTACTGAAGCCCACACGCCTAGAGCCTGTGCTCCGCAACAAGAGAAGCCACCACAATAAGAAGTCTGCGCACTGCAACAAAGAGTAGCCCCCGCTCACTGCAACTAGAGAAAGCCTGTGTGCAGCAACGAAGACCCAAGGCAGCCAAAAATAAGTAAATAAAATTTTTTAAAAGTTAGTCTGGAACAAAGGGGAGCCAGTGCCTTGCTCACAAGATGTGCAGAAATGCAAGAGACCCTCAGAGAATTGTCTCCTCATAATAGAGACTTTACAGGACGATATAATAGTTAAATGGTTTAAAGCATGTAAGTTATTTAACAAAGTGTTTTTTGTTTTTTGCGGTTTTTTTGGTACGCGGGCCTCTCACTGTTTGTGGCCTCTCCCGTTGCGGAGCACAGGCTCCGGACGCGCAGGCTCAGCGGCCATGGCTCACAGGCCCAGCCGCTCTGTGGCATGTGGGATCTTCCCGGACCGGGGCACGAACCCGTGTCCCCTGCATTGCAGGCGGACTCTCAACCACTGCGCCACCAGGGAAGCGCTAACAAAGTGTTTAGAATGCAGAAATGGCTCAGTAAAAGTAACTGCTGTTATTACTGTTATAGCAATTATCATTTTGGATTTTGTTGCTGTTATTACACATTACTCCCATTACAGCTGGTTCACGGTTTACCCACCAGCCTATAACTTACCCTGATCAGGAAGAAGACTGATCCAGGAACTTGGAGTAGGGAGGCTAAATGGCCTGCAGTGGGGCTAAATGGCCAAGGAAAGGAGAGTAAAAAGGGCAGAGTGGTCATTAGAGATACGGCCCTTGGGCATCTCAGTGGTGACAGCATGATCAGTCCTCTGCAACCTGTGATAACAGGGTAAGTGATAAATCTGGTGACTGTTGTCAGAGGCTTCAACCTCTATTATTTTCTTTCCTTCTCTATCCAAACAGAATCTGAAATTTCCTAACACAGCATCCCCCTACCTGGAATACCTTGCCCTGCCCTCTCTACCATCTGTTTTCTGGAAGGTGATATATAGTAGAGAGAACCCAAGAAGTCCTGGACTTGATTCCAAGCTTTGCAACTTATGAACACTTTTTTTAAAAAAATACAAAACAGAATAACTGACATTTAAATCTTTTGTATTTCCACTACTCAGGATAAGCTTTAGGCAAAGTGATGAGTTTTGACATGGTGCTTCAGTCTCTTTGAGGTCCAGCCCTTGGTGGCCACTGCCCAGGGGACGGTGGGCCTAGATCTGCCCTCCAAGGCCTAAAATACAGGTCTTCCTGCTCCTTTACTCTGCCCAGGCCATTTGGAATTTGTACTCCTTGTTTAGCTTCCTCACAGGATTCAATCCTTCCCATAAAAATACCGAACAGTGCTTTCGAGTAACTCTAGTATGCTGCTAATGGCCAAAACTTTCAACCTACCTAAGAAGCACCGCTCAAATGTTTGGTGATAGTCTGGCCTATTTATAATTTTTCTATCACAATGTATTATCTTCAGAAGTTATTCCTGGACTTGTAAGTCATTTCCCAGTAGGAATGGTTCTTTTCTTCTTGGTTCATCGTGACATACTTGCTAGCTTCCATTGCATGTAGCAGGGTCTGTGCCTCTGACATAGTATGACATTTTAGAATGGCCAGTAGGCTTGGAGTCAGTCTGGATTCAAGACCCAGCTTTATCACTTCCTAGTTCTCTGGGAGGCAGCATCTAGAAGGGACGTACTCAGGCAGCCATGGGTGTGAATCCTAGCTATTCACCAAGTAGGTGGCTTCCGGCTGACCTCATAACCTTTCTGAGCCTTGCTTTTCCCATTTATAAAATAGGAAGGATAATACCTACCTAGTAGAGTCTTCTGTGAGTAGTCAATGAGCTGTCATGCCTGCCACAGTGCTTGTCACACTACCTCTGAGGACTGTGGCAAACTGGGGAGTGTGTGTTTCACCTAACACACCCACCTCTCCAGCCCATAGTTACCCCACATGAGGACAAACACATATTAGTAGACCTTCCATTTTTTTTCAGAAGGAGTCAGAAATCTGGATTTTTAGGTAAATGCTCTGAGTTTTTAAATATTGGGTCACTAAAAAGCAAGCACATAAAGAAGCAAACTTGTAGCCCAAACAAAATATTTCTCTGAGTTTAGTCCCGTCTAACTGACTAGGAGACTGTTCAACTAGGAGACTGTTCAATCACATTCACTTGATATCACTTAAGACCTGAGTTTATATTACTCCTTAGCTCTTTTTATTTTATTGTGTAATTTTCGGTGCTCAAGTTCTGTCTCCAGTTATGTCTTGTTAAGCTATTTGAATAAGATATTTGAGAGCAGGGTTGGTGTCCTGCTCAGGAAATAGCCTCAGTTGGTAAAGTCTGCTTTGGGTTATTTCCTTTATGCTTTTGAAATGGCTTGCTTCCCTCCACAAGACTTCTCTCTGCCATGGCACAGGAATACAACAGCTGGCTGCCTCTGGAAGGTTGAAAATAAACAGGTTCAGAAGCTCCAAGGACAGCAAATGGGCGTTGTAGGTGGAGAAACAGCCCAAAATAAATACAGCTGTTGAGGCAGAAAATTCTATTTACTTTGACTCTTTTGAGGTCTATACTGGAGGAGGGAGAGCTGCTAATCCTGAGACTTTTCATAGACTGACCATGAAGACCCCACTCAGGGGCTGTTCCCAGTGCTAAGCACATTTATATTAGTCACTCAGTACATACTTGATGATTAACAGATCGACTAGGTATCTCATATGATGGAGGAGATTTTAACACAATGAAGATGATGAGTTAAATGTCTCTGCACTGGAGGGACTGCGTTAATGTCTTTTCTGATTTGGAATATAACTCACATTGAATATTCTTTAACAACTAGCTTTTGTTTGCCATGTAGACATAATAATAAAGACACTAGCTTGGGAGGCAGAAAATCTGGGCTCCAGTCTTAGTTTGCTAGCCAGCTGTATGAGCTTGGTAAATCACTGCAATACTCTGGGCCCCAGTTTCCTCAACTATAATGGGAAGATTCAGAGAGCTCTCCAGGGGGAGCAGTGGAAAGGGTATGGGACAGGGAATGAGACAGTCCACATGTACAGCCTGGCTCTTATCATTCTTTCCTGTGAGAACTTGGATGGCAAAGAACATGATCTCTGAATCTCTGTCTCCACCTCTGCCTCACAGGACTAATCAGTCTCCTTCCTGATGCTGCAGCTGTGATTTAGAGAGCAGAATCGAAAGGAAAGTGCTTTGCAAATGGATATACAGGCATGAACATTGGTATCAGCCAGACCTATTTTTGAATCCTTACTCCACCACTTGTGTGTGCTTATGGAAAGATGACTTAAGATCTTTAAGCACAGGGAACTATATTCAATATCTTGGGATAAACCATAATGGAAAAGAATATAACAGAGAATGTATATTGATGTATAACTGAGTCACTTTGCCATAGAGCAGAAATTAACAAAACATTGTAAATCAACTATACTTCAATTAAAAAAAATCTTTCAGCATTTTCCTAATTTACAGAGTGGAAATCATAATACCTACTTCATAAGGCTGGGTTGTTGTGATGATTAAATTAAGTGAAGTCATGTAAGGAAAGTGCTAGAACAAGGCCTGGCACAAAATGCCATAAGTAATCATTATTATTTTTAGTAAAAGAAAAATGACATCGATAGAAGCGCTCTATTCTATAATTCTATGATTCTGATTACCAACCTTCTTTTTTACACACTGATCTGAACCAAAATTGTTTCGCTCCCTTTACAAAAAAAGAAAAAAAAGAAAAAGCATCAGCAACAAAACAGAAACTTATCCAGTCTAAGCTGAGCGTGATCCCAGTTGTTTTCTGAAGCCAAGGAGAGAATGGAGTCAAGATTTCCAAACGTTCTGGCCCAAGTTTAGCCTGCCCTACAAGGACCTGTCCCACTGAGGTAGAAACTAATGGGAAAGTTTCCTCCAGAAAGAAAAGAGCACATTCTTTGTTTTGTTTTCCAGAAGGAAGCCCATGGAAATACTTGGGTCTGTAGTGATCCAGGAAGCAAAAGTAAAAATCCCAGACAGAGGCTGTTGCAGATTGTGTTCTCAGGGCAACATTCCAGACTTCTGTAAAATCCAGATTGCAGGAGTGACTATCTAAATGGCTCTCCAGACCTTGCCAATATCACAGGGTACACCTGAAATCAAACTCCATCTCCAGATGGCGAGAAGTGAGTTCAACTCTCCACAGAAGACAACTGAACTAATTTATTCACTGATTTACTCATTCAGAACACAGCTCTTATGACTCTTAATAATAGGCACTATGCTAGATGCTACAGCCATCAACAGGCAAAGTCCCTTCTCTTAGTAATTATCTAGAATATAAAGATTCTCACACATATCACTCTAAGGGCTTTGTAATGTCAGGGCTCTAGGGAGTAAATATTACAATACATGAAACAATATTAAATGTATCAACTCTACTACAGATACCTTAATGCTGACAGTCAATCTCCCACAAAAGGGAAAGACTAATTATATACATAAACATGTTCATGGAGCTTTTTCTTTTTCCTTTGGCTGCGCTGCGCAGCTTGTGGGATCTGTTTCCCGACGAGGGATCAAACTCTGGCCCCATGCAGCGGAAGCACGGAGTCCTCACCACTGGACCGCCAGGGAATTCCCATGGAGTATTATTTACAGTAGTGTTAGTGGCAATATAAATGTCCAAGAAATTGAATAATGGTACAGAAAGTTGGGGTGTGTGAAATAATGGAATAATATGCAGACATTAAAAATGATGTAATTATGAAGACGAGCAAGATGAAATTTTCTTATTCACTGAGATGATAGAAATAATACAAAATTATCAAGGACATTCAACATGGTATGATTACATATTTGAAAAATATACCTTTGTTTCTGAATAAGGCCTGGAAGGGGATATAAAATATTTGTTATTTTATAAGGATAGTAGAATTTGGGGTGATTTTTCCTCTTTTTCTAGACTTTCTAGAGTGTTATTACATGTGTAAGCCAAGTAAGAGGTTAATGCATGCTGTGATTTGAGTAATGGAGAAAATGTGTCTTACCCTTATAAATATTTCCTTCAGCACCATATCACTGAATACAGGGTTTATCAGTTTTTAATTCTCTTTCAAATCCGGTCCCTTTCTGCATTCTGATTGACACTGCTTTGGTTCAGCTTCTCAGTTCACCTGACTCCTGCCATAGCCTACTAAATCACCCATGTCTCCATTTTCAGACTTCCCAGGTGTTTCTGCATTCAACTAAAATACTTACTGTCCTCAAATATTCTGTCCTGGTGATTAAATGACCTTCCCTGAGCACACCAGACATGCACATGTATATCATGCCTGTGTCTCAGGCTGTCATCATCCCTGACATTAGAGTTGCATGTACAATGCATAAACAAACAACTTCCTTCCCTATATTTCACATATCCTTTCTTTGGCATGACTAATTCTGAAGTCCATCCATTCATACTTGGGAGGCAGAAGCGTTACTATGTAAGTCTTCAGGTTCTACACAAGAACATCTAATACATTTCTGAAGAATTAGACTAAGGTGAGGGGACTTGTTATACAAGATATGAGTTTAATTAAAAGCCAAAATAAATAAAAGAGTGTGGGTACTCTGTTCTTAATAATGACTAAGTAGCTCCTATCAGACTAACTCTCCACATATACGAACTAAAATTCTAGAATAAATATAAAAGACAACTTCCTGAAAGAACTTGAAAGCAACTAAAAGCAGGTAGCTTATATGTGGAATCTAAAACATGGTACAAATGGACCTATTTACAAAACTCCACTTTTTGTGAAATAGAGTCACAGATGTAGAAAACATACTTATAGTTACCAAGGGGGAAAGGGGGAGGGGAGGGATAAATTGGGAGATTGGGATTGACATATACACAGTACTATATATTAAATAGCTAACTAATAAGAACCTACTGTATAGCACAGGAAACTGTACTCAATACTCTGCAAATGACCTCTATGGGAACAGAATCTAAAAAAGAGTGGATATATGTATATGCATAACTGATTCACTTTGCTGTACACCTGAAACTAAGACAACATTGTAAATCAACTATACCCCAATAAAAATTAATTTAAAAAAAGAAATGTCTTTCAAAATAAAAAAGTAATAACAAAATAAAAGCAGGCAGAAACTGGGTAGGAGTCTACACTTAGATAAAGGTAACAGAACTGGGTGAGTTTTCCATTTTCAAGTGGATTTTTATTTGAGGGCAGGAATTAGTTGGCTGAAACTCAGTCTGTAATGTCAGTGGCTTGAAAAACCAAAGGACAGAGTTTGGGCAGAAACAATAGCTAAAAACTGAGGGGAGAAATCCAGCAAAGAAGAGAGCTGAAAAGGGAAAGTCCCAAATTCTGTATATAAATTCTTCCCAAATCTCTGGCTGATCCCTGAACTGTGCATGTGTGGAACAGACTCTAAGCAGCGCTGCTAAGGCTAGAGTAGTTAAGCAGAGATTTCACTGGCAAAGTAGACGTATTTAGGAGTCTGAGTTCAGCAAAGTTAATTGCCTGCAAAATCAACATTCTCAGAGGAATATAACAGAATTCAGAGTCTACAAAATGCCTTTACAGCATCCAGGATATATTTCAAAATTGCTAGACATATAAAGAAATAGAATAACGTGATGCACATTCAAGAGAAAAGGTAATCAGTGGAGACTGACTGACCATTTGTTAGAATTAGCAAAGATTTTATTGTAAGTATCCTCAAGAACATAGACGAAAAACATTCAAATGAATGAACAGTAGAAAATCCTCCAGCAGAGAAACAGTAACTATTTTTAAAAATGGAAATAGTAGAATGAAAAAATATGTCTGAAATTTAAAAATAAGAGATTTTTCTCAGAAATAGATGAAATAACAGGTAAAACAGAAAAAAAAAAAAAGCCCAGGGCTTCCCTGGTGGAACAGTGGTTAAGAATCTGCCACCAATGCAGGGGCCACAGGTTCGAGCCCTGGTCCGGGAAGATCCCACATGCCACGGAGCAACTAAGCCCATGTGCCACAACTACTGAGCCTGCGCTCTAGAGCCCACAAGCTACAACTATTGAGCCCACGTGCTGCATCTACTGAAGCCTGCAGACTCTAGAGCCCGTGCTCCGCAACAAGAAAAGACACCGCAATGAGAAGCCCGTGCACTGCAAAGAAGAGTAGGCCCCACTCGCTGCAAGTAGAAAAAGCCCGCGTGCAGCAACGAAGACCCAACACAGCAAAGATAATAAATAAATAAAAATAAGTAAATTTATAAAAAAGCCCAAAAGCAAATCCATGAAAGTACATCAACTTGACATATAACTAAACCGACATTAAAGATCAGTGGGTAAAAAACAGACTACTCAACAAGCTATATGGGATGAATGGACATTCATACTGAAAAACAAAATAAACAGCAAAAAAAAAAAAAAATGGATCGCTCTCTCACACCATATGTAAAATCAACTCTAGATTGATTAAAGACTTAAATGAAAGGGGCAAAACTTTAAAAATTTAAAGGATAATATAGTAGAAAATTTTCATGACCTTTGGGAAGTTAAGGATTCTTAAACAAGAAACAAAAAGTACTAAAGTTATAAATTGATAAATTCAAACATATTTTTAAAAGTTTAAAGCTAGGTACAATAGGGTGAGTATGGACTATTCTACCATTTCTATAAGAAAGAAGAAAAAAGAGTGTGTATACAGAAGCAGAGAAAAGATAGACAACAGATGAAAATGATTATCTATATGGAGTGGAGTAGGTGGAAATGGGGTGAAGAATGAAGAAATAGGGATCAGGACTTCTCTGAGTAAATATATATATTCACCCATAAAACATGTAAATATTATAAATATTTTTAAGTTAAATCAAAATGGATTTTTAAAACCCAAACTCTAAAATTGAATACAAACAAAAACAAATGACTCTACCGATACATCAAGTTGATAGACTACTTAATCACACAGGGAAAATAACTAATTCAAGTAAATTTTGCACACAATTCTCTGACTGTTCACACTTACTATGATATAGTCTAAGGATAAAAAAAGAACCACAAAGAAAATTTGAACTCTGTTTAGTAGTTTTGTTTTGAATAAGGGTACTGGTGGCATTGTTCTAATACGGTTTTGTGTGCATTTCAGGATAGAGAAAATGAGTAAATACTGTTTGCAGTGTTATTTGGGAAGCAGGGTTTTCATAACAGAAGAAGGGCAATACAAGAATGGAATGGGAGAAGATAAGAAACACTGTGGCATTAGATTTGAATTAGATGTATCAGTAAAAACTCGGGATTTTTGAAAAAGGTAATTTCCTAGTACTGTCCCTGAAAAGAGTTAGAAATAATGAGGCACGAGTAACAATAAGCACACCTAGAGCCCAGTTATTATATTCTAAATTTCATTCCCCACAAAAGGAACCAGGACTCCTTGGAGAAATGGTTGATACCAAGTCTAGGACAAGGAATGTACAAAGTAAAACTGAAACATCACATAGTGCCAGAAAGCAATTATGTGCTTAAAGACTAGTACATTCAGGTTGTAACCAGCAACAGAGCTATTTTCAAAAAGAAAAATTATTTGGAAGAGTAACGTGTAAAGGGGACAAAAGCAGAACTGTGAGAGCGGTGGAGGGCTCAGATCCCTGATCATTCACCCTCCATCCTATCTCCCATCCCCATTCAGTACCAACCCCTGAGACCCACAGTTTCAGAACCACTGGTCTATTGAGAAGAGCCCAAGTTTAAATGGCTGGAGACCTGGATTCTAACCCAAATTTGACCAAACATTAGCCAAATGGTCTTGGATAAATATTTAGTCTCCCTGGGTCCTATTTACTTATGTGTAAAGCAAGGCTAGAGCTACTAATTTACCTATTTCACAGTTGCTATGAGGATCAAAGAAGAGGATAACTGTGAAAATGCTTTGAAAGATTAAATAGAATGGCTCTATACTAGTGTAATTTACTACACCTCATGGGGCATTTAAACCCATTCTTATACACCATTTGGCAGCTGTCATTCTTAGCAGTCAGCAAATGGTAATGTGGCAGTAAGGGATTTTTTGATACATATCAGGGAAAGATGGAGTTTCCTGTCCAGTCTCTTTCATCAAAATTTACTAGACATGTACTGTGTGAGGCATCTGATAGCACAAAGACAAAGATGCAAGATTGGGATATCAAGGAGTTCACTGCCAATAAAGGAAAATTAGCACAAATAAAATATTTGCAATGTGGTATAAGCACAATGCTGGGAATCTTCATATTACATTTACAACCAGAAGACAATGCAAATAGCAATGGCAGGATTCGGGGTAGAATGGTGGCAAGGAATACTGCATAGAAGTGAAGGTGCCAACATAGTAAATCAGCTGGCAAAAATTACTGACTACTAACTTGCATGTAAAGATGGCACACTGAAAACATGCACCTACTTTCACTCATCCTTGAAACCCCACTAAAGTAGCAACCTGAATTGGCAGTATAGCTAAATGATATAAACCAGGAAGGGTTTTTACCAGCAATTCACACTGTGCTTTGGTTTAACACTTGAAAATAATCAACCAATGTAATTTGCCATTTTAAGAAGTTCAAGAAGAAAAACAAAAGTCAATAGACGGAGAAAAAAGGGGAAATTCAATATTCTTTTGTAGTTAAAAAGAAAAAGCTCAGCACACTAGGAATAGAATGGATCCTCCTTACGTGAAAATAATAAATAAAAATAAAGTTTAAAAATCCATAAGCAGGGACTGCCCTGGTGGTCCAGTGGGTAATACTCTGCACTCCCAATGCAGGGGGCCTAGATTCGATCCCTGTTTGGGGAACTAGATCCTGCATGCATGCCGCAACTAAGAAGTCCACATGCCACAACTAAGAACCCCGCATGTTGCAACTAAAGATCCCACATGCCTCAATGAAGATCCCACGTGCCGCAACTAAGACCCGGCACAGCCAAAACTAAATAAATAAATATTTTCAAAAATAAAAATAAAAACCCATAAGTAAACAAGTTTTAATGAGGAAACACTGAAAATTATCTGTTTAATATAAGGAACAAAATAAGGATGCCACTGTCCCACTTCTTGTCAACATTGCCCTAGGAGTCCTAGCCAAAACTATTAAGCAAAACAAAGAAATATGATATACAGAGAGCAGACAGCAGAAACAAGAAGAACTACAATCCTGCAGCCTATGGAACAAAAACCACATTCACAGAAAAACAGACAAGATGAAAAGGCAGGGGGCTATGTACCAGATGAAGGAACAAGATAAAACCCCAGAAAAACAACTAAATGAAGTGGAGATAGGAAACATTCCAGAAAAAGAATTCAGAATAATGATAGTAAAGATGATCCAGGACCTCAGAAAAAGAATGGAGGCAAAGTTTGAGAAGATGCAAGAAATGTTTAACAAAGATCCAGAAGAATTAAAGAAAAAACAAACAGAGATGAACAACAAAATAACTGAAGTGAAAAATACACTAGAAGAATCAATAGCAGAAAAACTGAGGCAGAAGAACAGATAAATGACCTGGAAGACAGAATGGTGGAATTCACTGCTGCAGAACAGAATAAAGAAAAACGAATGAAAAGAAATGAAGACAGCCTAAGAGACCTCTGGGACAACATTAAACGCAACAACATTCGCACTATACAGGTACCAGAAGGAGAAGAGAGAGAGAAAGGACTGAGAAAATATTTGAAGAGATTTTAGTCAAAAACTTCCCTAACATGGGAAAGGAAATGGCCACCCAAGACCAGGAAGTGCAGAGAGTCCCATACAGGAAAAACTCAAGGAGAAACACGCCAAGACACACAGTAATCAAATTGGCAAAAATTAAAGACAAAGAAAAATTATTGAAAGCAGCAAGGGAAAAATGACAAATAACATACAAGGGAACTCTCATAAGGTTAACAGCTGATTTCTCAGCAGAAACTCTACAAGCCAGAAGGGAGTGGCATGATATACTTAAAGTGCTAAAAGGGAAAAATCTACAACGAAGATCACTCTACCCGGCAAAGATCTCATTCAGATTCCATGGAAAACTCAAAAGCTTTACAGACAAGCAAAAGCTAAGAGAATTCAGGAACGCCAAACCAGCTCTACAACAAATGCTAAAGGAACTTCTCTAAGTGGGAAACACAAGAGAAGAAAAGGACCTACAAAAACAAACCCAAAACAATTAAAAAATGGTAATAGGAACATACATATTGATAATTACCTTAAATGTGAATGAATTAAATGCTCCAACCAAAAGACACAGGCTCACTGAATGGCTATAAAAACAAGACCCATCTACATGCTGTCTACAAGAGACCCACTTCAGACCTAGGAACACATACAGATTGAAAGTGAGGGGATGGAAAAAGATATTCCATGCAAATGGAAATCAAAAGAAAGCTGGAGTACCAATATTCATATGAGAAAAAATAGATTTTAAAATAAAGAATGTTACAAGGAAGGACACCACATAATGATCAAGGGATCAATCCAAGAAGAAGATATAATAATTATAAATATATATGCACCCAACATAGGAGCACCTCAATACATAAGGCAACTGCTAACAGCTCTAAAAGAGGAAATCGACAGTAACACAATAATAGTGGGGGACTTTAACACCTCACTTAAACCAATGGACAGATCATCCAAACAGAAAATTAATAAGGAAACACAAGCTTTAAATGACACAATAGACAAGATTTAATTGATATTTATAGGACATTCCATCCGAAAACAGCAGATTACACTTTCTTCTCAAGTGTGCATGGAACATTCTCCAGGATAGATCACAGCTTGGGTCACAAATCAAGCCTCAGTAAATTTAAAAAAATTGAAATCATATCAAGCATCTTTTCTAACCACAACGTTATGAGATTAGAAATCAATTATAGGGAAAAAACACAAACACGTGGAGGCTAAACAATATGTTACTAAACAACCAAGAGATCACTGAAGAAATCAAAAAATACCTAGAGACAAATGACAATGAAAACACGAGGATCCAAAACCTATGGGATGCAGCAAAAGCAGTTCTAAGAGGGAATTTTATAGCAATACAAGCCTACCTCAAGAGACAGGAAAAATCTCAAATAAACAATCTACGCTTACACCTAAAGGAGCTAGAGAAAGAAGAACAAACAAAACCCAAAGTTAGCAGAAGGAAAGAAATCACAAAGATCAGAGCAGAAATAAATGAAGTAGAAACAAAGAAAACAATAACCAAGATCAATAAAACTAAAAGTTGGTTCTTTGAGAAGATAAACAAAATTGATAAACCACTAGCCAAACTCATCAAGAAAAAGAGGGAGAGGACTCAAATCAATAAAATTAGACATGCAAAGGGAGAAATTACAAGACAAACCACAGAAATACAAAGCATCCTAACAGACTGCTACAAGCAACTCTATGCCAATAAAATGGACAATCTGGAAGAAATGGACAAATTCTTAGATAGGTATAATCTTCTGAGACTGAACCAGGAAGAAATAGAAAATATGAACAGACCAATCACAAGTAATGAAATTGAAACTGTGATTAAAAACCTTCCAACAAACATAAATCCAGGACCAGATGGCTTCACAGGCGAATTCTATCAAACATTTAGAGAAGAGCTAACACCCATCCTTCTCAAACTCTTCCAAAAAATTGCAGAGGAAGGAATACTCCCAAACTCATTCTATGAGGCCACCATCACCCTGATATCGAAACCAGACAGATACTACAAAAAAAGAAAATTACAGACCAGTATCACTGATGAATATAGATGCAAAAATCCTCAACAAAATACTAGCAAACAGAATCCAACAACACATTAAAAGGATCATACACCATGATCAAGTGGGATTTATCCCAGGGATGCAAGGATTCTTCAGTATACACAAATCAATCAATGTGATATACCATATTAACAAATTGAAGAAGAAAAACTATATGATCATCTCAATAGATGCAGGAAAAGCTTTCGACAAAATTCAACACCATTTATTTTAAACACTCTCCAGAAAGTGGGCATAGAGGGAACCTACCTCAACATACTAAAGGCCATATATGACAAACCCACAGGAAACATCAATCTCAATGGTGCAAAACTGAAAGCATTTCCTCTAAGATCAGGAACAAGACAAGGATGTCCACTCTCACCACTATTATTCAACATAGTTTTTGGAAGTCCTAGACACGGCAATCAAAGAAGAAAAAGAAATAAAAGGAATACAGATTGGAAAAGAAGAAGTAAAACTGTCACTGTTTGCAGATGACATGACACTAAACATAGAGAATGCTAAAGATGCCACCAGAAAACTACTAGAGCTAATCAATGAATTTCATAAAGTTGCAGGATACAGAATTAATGCACAGAAATTTGTTGTGACCCAAAACCTATGGGATGCAGCAAAAGCAGTTCTAAGAGGGAAGTTTATAGCAATACAATCCTACCTTAAGAAACAGGAAACATCTCGAATAAACAACCTAAACTTGCACCTAAAGCAATTAGAGAGAGAAGAACAAAAAAACCCCAAAGTTAGGAGAAAGAAAGAAATCACAAAGATCAGATCAGAAATAAATGAAAAAGAACTGAAGGAAATGATAGCAAAGATCAATAAAACTAAAAGCTGGTTCATGGAGAAGATAAACAAAATTGATAAACCATTAGCCAGACTCATCAAGAAAAAAAGGGAGAAGACTCAAATCAATAGAATTAGAAATGAAAAAGGAGAAGTAACAGCTGACACTGCAGAAATACAAAAGATCATGAGAGATTACTGCACACAACTCTATGCCAATAAAATGGACAATCTGGAAGAAATGGACAAATTCTTGGAAATGCACAACCTGCCAAGACTGAATCAGGAAGAAATAGAAAATATGAACAGACCAATCTCAAGCACTGAAATTAAAACTGTGATTACAAATCTTCCAACAAACAAAAGCCCAGGACCAGATGGCTTCACAGGCGAATTCTATCAAACATTTAGAGAAGAGCTAACACCTATCCTTCTCAAACTCTTCCAAAATATAGCAGAGGGAGGAACACTCCCAAACTCATTCTATGAGGCCACCAGCACCCTGATACCAAAACCAGACAAGGATGTCACAAAGAAAGAAAACTACAGGCCAATATCACTGATGAACATAGATGCAAAAATCCTCAACAAAATACTAGCAAACAGAATCCAACAGCACCTTAAAAGGATCATACACCATGATCAACTGGGGTTTATCCCAGGAATGCAAGGATTCTTAAATATACACAAATCAATCAACGTGATACACCATATTAACAGATTAAAGGAGAAAAATCATATGATCATCTCAATAGATGCAGAGAAAGCTTTCCACAAAATTCAACACCCATTTATGATAAAAACCCTGCAGAAAGTAGGCACAGAGGGAACTTTCTGCAACATAATAAAGGCCATATATGACAAAACCACAGCCAACATTGTCCTCAATGGTGAAAAACTGAAAGCATTTCCTCTAAGATTAGGAACAAGACAAGGTTGCCCACTCTCACCACTGTTATTCAACATAGTTTTGGAAGTTTTAGCCACAGCAATCAGAGAAGAAAAGGAAATAAAAGGAATCCAAATTGGAAAAGAAGAAGTAAAGCTGTCACTGTTTGCAGATGACATGATACTATACATAGAGAATCCTAAAGATGCTACCAGAAAACTACTGGAGCTAATCAATGAATTTGGTAAAGTAGCAGGATACAAAATTAATGCACAGAAATCTCTGGCATTCCTATACACTAATGATGAAAAATCTGAAAGTGAAATTTAGAAAACACTCCCATTTACCACTGCAACAAAAAGAATAAAATATCTAGGAATAAACCTACCTAAAGAGACAAAAGACCTGTATGCAGAAAATTATAAGACACTGATGAAAGAAATTAAAGATGATACAAATAGATGGAGAGCTATACCATGTTCTTGGATTGGAAGAATCAACAATGTGAAAATGACTCCACTACCCAAAGCAATCTACAGATTCAATGCAATCCCTATCAAACTACCACTGGCATTTTTCACAGAACTAGAACAAAAAAATTTAACAATTTGTATGGAAACACAAAGACCCCGAATAGCCAAAGCAATATTGAGAACGAAAAATGGAGCTGGAGGAATCAGGCTCCCTGAATTCAGACGATACTACAAAGCTACAGTAATTGAGACAGTATGGTACTGGCACAAAAACAGAAATATAGATCAATGGAACAGGATAGAAAGCCCAGAGATAAACCCACACACATATGGTCACCTTATCTTTGACAAAGGAGGAAAGAATGTACAGTAGAGAAAGGACAGCCTCTTCAATAAGTGGTGCTGGGAAAACTGGACAGGTACATGTAAAATTATGAGATTAGAACACTCCCTAACACCATACACAAAAATAAGCTCAAAATGGATTAAAGACCTAAATGTAAGGCCAGAAACTATCAAACTATTAGAGGAAAACAGAGGAAGAACACTCTTTGACATAAATCACAGCAAGATTTTTTTTGATCCACCTCCTAGAAAATGGAAATAAAAACAAAAATCAACAAATGGGACCTAATGAAACTTAAAATGTTTTGCAAAGCAAAGGAAACCATAAACAAGACGAAAAGACAACCCTCAGAATGGGAGAAAATATTTGCAAACGAATCAACAGACAAAAGATTAATCTCCAAAATATATAAACAGCTCATGCTGCTCAATATTAAAAAGCAAACAACCCAATCCAAAAATGGGCAGAAGACCTAAATAGAAATTTCTCCAAAGAAGACATACAGATTGCCAGCAAACACATGAAAGAATGCTCAGCGTCATTAATCATTAGAGAAATGCAAATCAAAACTACAATGAGATATCATCTCACACCAGTCAGAATGGCCATCATCAAAAAATCTAGAAACAATAAATGCTGGAGAGGGTGTGGAGAAAAGGGAACCCTCTTGCATTGTTGGTGGGAATGTGAATTGGTACAGCCACTATGGAGAACAGTATGGAGGTTCCTTAAAAAACTAAAAATAGAATTACCACATGACCCAGCAATCCCACTACTGGACATATACCCAGACAAAACCATAATACAAAAAGACACACACACCCCAATGTTCATTGCAGCACTATTTACAATAGCCAGGTCATGGAAACAACCTAAATGCCCATCGACAGACAAATGGATAAAGAAGATGTGGTACATATATACAATGGAATATTACTCGGCCATATAAAGGAACAAAATTGGGTCATTTGTAGAGGATGATGTGGATGAATCTAGAGGCTGTCATACAGAGTGAAATAAGTCAGAAAGAGAAAAACAAATATCATATATTAATGCATATATGTGGAGCCTAGAAAAATGGTACAGATGAACTGGTTTGCAGGGCAGAAACTGAGACACAGATGTAGAGAACAAACGTATGGAGACCAAGGGGGAAAAGCAGTGGGGGTGGTATGATGAACTGGGAGATTGGGATTGACATATATATACACTTATATGTATAAAATGGATAGTTAATAAGAACCTGCTGTATAAAAAAATAAAATAAAATTCAAAAAAAAGAAATATATTAGGGTTGGACACAAAAATGTCATTATTTGCAGGTGATATGATTTTATATATAGAAATACAAAAATAATCTAGAAATAAATCATTAATTCAGTTTGGCAAGATTGCTAGATACAAAATCAATACAAAAATCTGTTATTTCATAGAAAATCTAGTAAGGAAATTGAAATAGTAATCAAACATCTCCCAACAAACAAAAGCCCAGAACCAGATAGCTTCACTGGCAAATTCTACAAAACACGCAAGGAAGATTTAATACCTATCCTTCTCAAAGTCTTTCATACAGTTTTTTGGGGGTTTTTTTGTTTGTTTGTTTTGATATGCAGGCCTCTCACTGGTGTGGCCTCTCCCGCAGGCTCCGGACACACAGGCTCAGCTGCCATGGCTCACAGACCCAGCCGCTCCGCGGCATGTGGGATCTTCCCGGACCAGGGCACAAACCCGTGTCCCCTGCATCGGCAGGCAGACTCTCAACCACTGCACCACCAGGGAAGCCCCTCAAAGTCTTTCAAAGGAAAAACTGAAGAAAGGGAAACCTTCCAAACACATTTTATGAAGCCAGCACTACCCTGACACCAAAACCAGCCAAGGATACTGAAAAAAAAAAAAAAAAAAAAGAAAGAAAATTATTAGCCAATATCCTTAATGAACCTAAATGCAAAATACTCAACAAAATATTAGCAAACCGAATCCAACAATACATTAAAAAGATCATACACCACATTCAAGTGGGATGCAAGGATGGTTCAACATCTGCAAATCAATCAATGTGATACATCACATTAACAAAATGAAAGACAAAAATCATATGATCATCTCAACAGATGCAAAACAAAAGCATTTTATAAATTCAACATCCATTTATGATGAAAAATCTCAACAAAGTGGGTATAGAGAATACCTCAACATAATAAAGGCCATATAGGACAAGCTGACTGCTAACATCATACTCAATGGTGAAAAGCTGAAAGATTTTCCTCTAATCAGGAACAAGACAAGGTTGCCCACTCTCACCACTTCTATTCAACACAGTACTGGAAGTCCCAGACTCAGCAATTAGTCAAGAAAAAGAAATAAAAGTCATCCAGATCAGAAAGAAAGAAGTAAATGTCACTATTTATGGATAACATGATACTATATGTAGAAAACCCTAAAGACTTCACAAAAAAACTCTCAGGAATAATAGATGAATTCAGTAAAATGGCAGGACACAAAATCAATATACAGAAATTTGTGGTATTTCTATACACTAATAATGCACTATAAGCAAGAGAAAAAATGTAATTCCACTTATAATTGCATTACAAAGAATAAACTACCTAGGAATAAATTTAACCAAGAGGTGAAAGATCTGTACTCTGAAAACTATAAGGCACGGATGAAAGAAGTTAAAGAAGACACAAATAAAAGGAAATCCATGATCATGGATTGGAAGAATTAATATTGTTAAAATATCCATACTACCCAAAGCAATCTACACGTTCAATATGATCCCTATCAAAATCCCTATGACATTTTTCACAAAACTAGAATGAATAATTTTAAAATTTGTATGAAACACAGAAGATTCCAAATAGCCAAAACAATCTTGAGAGAAAAATGAACACAGCTGGCAGTATCACACTCCCTGATTTCAAACGCTACTTAAAAGCTGCAGTAATCAAAACAGTATGGTACTGTTGGCACAGTATGGCACAAAATCAGACACACCGATCAATGGAACAGAACTGAGAGCCCAGAAATATGCCCACAATTATATGGACAATTTATGACAAAGGAGCAAAGATCATAAAATGGAGAAAGGACAATCTTTTCATTTAATGGTGTTGGGAAAACTGAAGAGCCACACACAAAAGAATGAAAGTAGACCACTATCTTACACCATGCACAAAAATTAACTAGGAATGGATTAAACACTTGAATGTAAGACCTGAAACCTTAAAATTCCTAGAAGAAAACATAGGCAGTAACCTCACTGACATCTGTTTTAGTGATGTTTTTATGGATCTGACTACAAAGGCAAAGGAAACAAAAGCAAAAATAAACAAATGGGACTATATCAAACTAAAAAGCTGCTGCACTACAAAGGAAACCATCAACAAAGTGAAAAGATGACTACTGAATGGAAGAAAACATTTGCAAACCGTACATTTTATAAGGGAATAATATCCAAAATGTATAAAGAACTCATTAACTTAACCAAAAAAAACAACCCAATTTAAAAATGGGCAGAAAATCTGAATAAACATTCTTCCAAAGAAGACATACAGATGGCCAACAGACACATGAAAAGATGTTCAACATCACTAATCATTAGGGAAATGCAAATCAAAACCACAGTGAGATATCACCTCACAGCTAATACCTGTTAGAATGGCATTTTACCAAAAAAAAAATAAAAAGAAAGAAATAACAAATGTAGGAGAGGATGTGGGAAACAGGCAACCCTAGTGCACTGCTGGTGGAACTATAAATTGGTTTATCCACTATGGAAAATAGTACGGATATTCCTAAAACAATTAAGAATAGAGCTACCATATGATCCAGTTATTCCACTTCTGGGTGTTTATACAAAACACACGAAAAGATATATGCACCCCTACGTTCACAGCAGCATTATTTACATTAGCCAAGATAGGGAAACAACCTAAGTGTCCATTGATGGATGAACGTATAAAAAAAGATGTGACAGTGATACACACACACAATGGAATACTACTCTCCCATAAAAAAGAATGATATTCTGACATTTGCAACAACGTGGATGGAACTTGAGAGCATTATCCTAAGTGAAATAAGTCAGATGGAGAAAGACAAATACCATATATGTTCACTCATGTGGAATCTAAAACAAAAACAAAATGAACAAATAAAATAAAACAAAAACAAACTCAGAGATACAGAGATCACATTAGTGGTTACCAGAGAGGAAGGGAACTGGTTGATGCATCAAATTGGTAAAGGGGGTCAACTGTTGGTGATGGATGGTAACTAGACTTGTGCTGGTGATGAATTTGTAGTGTTATAGATATCAAATTATAATGCTGTACCTGAAACTTATACAATAATTTTTGTTACTTCTGTATATGAGCAGCAAACATTTAGAAAACAGAAGTTAAAAGAATATTCCATTTATTATAATATCAAAATATTAAGTAACTAGGAATAACTATAACTTAAGATTTTTACAATTTATACAGCAAAAACTGCAAAATTTTAATAACGAAAATTAAGAGACCTAAAGAAATAAAGAGGTATATGCACATGGATTGGAAGATGCAAAAGCATAAAGATAACAGTTCTCAACAATTTTATCTAAAATTTCAATGCAATCCAATAAAAATCTCCATAGGTTTTCAGAGAGATATTAACAAACCAATTCTAAAATATGTATAAAATACAAAAAGCTTAGAATACACAAGAAATAATTACAGTAGGAAGATTGACTCTACTGGAAATTGACATTAAACTATAATAGTGGTGCACAGACAGACAACTAGACCAATAGCATAACGTATGTGTGCTCCAGAAACTGACCTACACATATATGGATAGATGATTTAGGACAAAGGTAGTACTGCAGAGTAATTAGAAATGGGTGAACTTTTCAATACATAATGACAGGAAAGTTGAGCAGTATTTGGGAGGAAAATGATATTGGAACACTTACCATGCAACGAAATCAATTCCAGTTAGCTCATGGCACTGAGTACGAAAGGCAGGACAATAAACCATTTTAGAAGATGATATAGGAGAACATTTTTAGAACTTCAGGGTAAGGAAATATTCTCAAACAAGACACACACAAAAAAGATAAGGTTAATATTAAGAAAAATATGGGGGACTTCCCTGGTGGCGCAACAGTTAAGAATCCACCTGCCAATGCAGAGGACACGGGTTCGAGCCCTGGTCCCGGAAGATCCCACATGCCATGGAGCAACTAGGCCCGTGTGCCACAGCTACTGAGGCCGCGCTCTACAGCCCACAAGCCACAACTACTGAAGCCTACGCCTAGATCCTGCGCTCCGCAACAAGAGAAGCCACCGCAATGAGAAGTCTGCGCACCACAACAAAAAGTAGGCCCCGCTCGCTGCAACTAGAGAAAGCCTGTCTGCAGCAACGAAGGCCCAACGCAGGCAAAATTTAATTAATCAATTTTTTAAAAAAAGAAAAATATGGGGAATTCCCTGGCAGTCCAGTGGTTAGGACTCCGTGCTTTCACTCCAGTGGCCCGGGTTCAATCCCTAGTTGGGGAAATAAGATTCCTCAAGACATGTGGCATGACACCCCCCAAAAAATTAATAAATTTGACAAAAATTAAATTAAATACTTCTGCTTATGAACATTCACCACTGAAAGAAACAATGACAATCCCAGAGCAATAAGTGCCCCTAGCATCTAGATGGTGATCTCTCTATACCATTTCTCCAAGAAGGGACCCAGGGCACCTTATAGAAATGGCAGTTCCAAATCTGTAATAGGAAATATGCAGGATGAATCTGAGACATCTTGTCTGGCCTGAAAGCAAGAAAGTTATCAGTTACTACTAGAGTCATACTGAAAGAACACAGGAGCCAATTAGAAGGGGTCTCATACTGGCCAAGATGGGACAATTCCAGCATCTAAAATATAATAGCCTTGATAAGCTGAAGTATGTGAAATATATACAAAAACATGTGTTCATAATGACAATCCAAAAATAAATACTCATTCATCACTTTATTTTTTAATACTTATTTATTTTTGGCTGCGACAGGTTTATTTGCGGAACACAGGATCTTTTGTTGCGGCATGTGGGCTTCTCTCTAGTTGTGGCATGTGGGCTCCAGAGCACATGGGCTCTGTAGTTGCAGCACACAGGCTCACTAGTTGTAGCGCGTGGGATCTTAGTTCCCTGACCAAGGATCAAACCCACATCCCCTGCATTGGAAGGCAGATTCTTAACCACTGGACCACTAGGGAAGTCCCCATTCATCACTTTTAGAAGTTGCTAGAGCATGAAATCTTTATTCTAAAAATGATCAATAAAAAGAAAGAATCAGGGCTTCCCTGGTGGCGCAATGGTTGAGAGTCCACCTGCCGATGCAGGGGACACAGGTTCGTGCCCTGGTCCGGGAAGATCCCACATGCCACGGAGCGGCTGGGCCCATGAGCCATGGCCGCTGAGCCTGCATGTCTGGAGCCTGTGCTCTGCAATGGGAGAGGCCACAACAGTGAGAGGCCCATGTACCGCAAAAAAAAAAAAAAGAAAGAAAGAATCAAGTTTTTATACTGTTTCCTGATACACTACTTCAGGCTAACAAAATAAATGACCAAGGAAATTTCTTCTTTATAAATGAATCACAGCTAATAAATGCAAGAAAAACAATAGCATTAGAATATCATCAGTTTGCAACCCCTAATGAAAATAGATCATTTAGGCAATGTTTTTTGGTCCAGAAATATTAGGGGAAAGGTTGATGGGTAACATTTTCATGGAGACTGTAGATCATCTTGATTACACTATCTCAATTCAAATATTAGCATGACTGGGACTTCCCTGGTGGCACAGTGGTTAAGAATCCGCCTGCAAATGCAGGGGACACAGGTTTGAGCCCTGGTCCAGGAAGATCCCACATGTTGCGGAGCAACTAAGCCCGTGAGCCACAACTACTGAGCCAGCGTTCCAAAACTACTGAAGCCTGCGTGCCTAGAGCCCATGCTCCACAACAAGAGAAGCCACCGCAATGAGAAGTCCATGCACTGCAACAAAGAGTAGCCTCTGCTCGCCACAACTAGAGAAAGCCCGCACGCGGCAACAAAGACCCAACACAGCCAAAAATAAAAACAAATAAATAAATAAATATAAATTTATTTTTTAAAAAATCTTAGCATGACTAAGAGTGGGAAACCAGTCATTATGTGCCTCCAAACATGATGGAGAGGAACTAAATAGCATTACATCTATATACTAGCAACAAAGATCTGGATATTTAAATTGAAAAGGCTTACCATTTATAACAGCAGCAAAAATATTAAATACTTACGGTAAACTTGGGTTAAGTAAAGATTTCTTAGATATGATGCCAAAAAGATAATTCATAACAAGGAAATTCATAAACTGGACTTCATCAAAGTTTAAAAATTTTTCCTCTTTAAGAAACATTCTTAAATGAAAGAATGAAAATGAAATGAAATTAACAAATGTGAATGAAAAAGCAAGCCACATACTGGGAAAAAATCTTTGCAAAGTATATACCTGATAAAACACTTGTAACCAGAATATACAAAGAACTCTCAAAACTCAACTATAAGAGAACAAACAACAAAACTAAAAATTAGGCAAAAGATTTAATCAAATACTTCACCAAAGAAGATATACAGGGACTTCCCTGGTGGTCCAGTGGATAAGACCCCGCACTCCCAATGCAGGGGGCCTGTGTTCCATTCCTGGTCAGGGAACTAGATCCCACATGCCACAACTAAAAAAAAAAAATAAAGATCCCACATGCCTCAACAAAGATCTCACGTGCTGCAACTAAGCCCCAGCACAGCCAAATAAATAAATCAATATTTTTTTAAAAAAAGAAGAAGATATACAGAGGGCATATGAAAGTAAGTTCAACATCATTAGTCATCAGGGAAATGCAAATTAAAAGCACAATGAGGTACTACATACCTATTACAATGGCTAAAATTAAAAACGACTGACCTTGGGACTTCCCTGGTGGTGCAGTGGTTAAGAATCCTCCTGCCAGAGAGTGGCATGGACATATATATACTGCCAAATGTAAAATAGATAGCTAGTGGGAAGTAGCCGCTTAGCACAAGGAGATCAGCTAGGTGGTTTGTGACCACCTAGAGGGGTGGGATAGGGAGGGTGGGAGGGAGGGAGACGCAAGAGGGAAGAGCTATGGGAACATATGTATATGTATAACTGATTCACTTTGTTATAAAGCAGAAACTAACATGACATTGTAAAGCAATTATACTCCAATAAAGATGAAAAAAAAAAAAAAAAGAATCCTCCTGCCAATACAGGGGACACAGGTTTGATCGCTGGTCAGGGAAGATCTCACATGCTGCGGAGCAACTAAGGATGTGCGCCACAACTACTGAGCCTGCGCTCTACAGCCCACAAGCCACAACTATTGAAGCCTGCGTGCCTAGAGTCCGTGCTCCACAACGAGAAGCCACCGCAATGAGAAGCCCGCGCACCGCAACGAAGAGTAGCCCCCACTCACTGCAACTAGAGAAAGCCCGCGTGCAGCAACAAAGACACAATGCAGACAAAAATAAATAAATACATAAATTTATTTAAAAAAAAAAAAAGACTGACCTTATTGAGTTTGGACAAGGATGTAGAAAACCTGAAACTTTCACACACTGCTGGTAGAAATGTAAATGGTACACCACTTTGGAAAATATTTTGGCAGTTTCTTTAGAAGTTAAACATATACCTATAATATTATCTAGTCATCTGATTCATAGGTATATACCCAAGAGAAAAGGAGATATATATCCATACAAAGACTTGCACATGAATGTTTATGGCAGCTTTATTTTTATTAGCCAAAAAGTGGAAACAACACAAATGTCCATCAACAGGTGAACAGATAAACAAATTTTTTATATATCCATACAATGGTATACAGCTCAGCAATAACAAGGAATGAACTAGTAACACAACATGGATAAATCTTAAATTAATTAGGCTGAATGAAAGAGTACACACTGTATGATTCCACTTACAGTGGGAAATTTGAACTAATCTACTGAGATAGAAATAAGTGTTTGCTTAGGAAAGAGCAAGTTGGAGGGATTACAAAGGGTCATAAGGGTGGTCACAGGCCCATTGCATGGTGTCAGAGCACCAGTAAAATGATGAGAGCAGAAAAGTAGGGGAGGGACCAGCAGCTGTGATGGGAGATTGGTTGTACACAAAGGATTCATCGATTAAGTAAATTTGTTAAGAATAATGGGAAGCAGCTTTCTAATTGTTCAGAGAAAGGGAGTAAAAATATGGAAAGGGAAAACTAGAATAAACCCTGTGGTATTCAATTAAAATTAGAGTTATCATTGTGGACTCATAGTTTTTAACACATAGATTGATAGAGAAATAAATACAGATATAAATGAATATTGTTATGTATGAATATTATATATATACATATGAGGTATATATGCATATATACATATAAATGTATGTATACACATACATATACTCTCGAGCTATGTCCACTAAAAGGGCATGGGAGCAGCAGTACCCTCAGTAGCAGTGAGCACACATACTGCCCGGATCTTGTTCTCTAAATATCCATTAAATGGAATCTTGGAGTTAAATTTCTCAGAGGTATAGCTGGTTCCAGGGTAGAGGCAGGGAAAGTAGAAGACAATCCTGGAACATTCTTTCTTCTTGTGCCAGAAAATGAGAAATTTCTCAAAGAATGATGGTGATATGTCAAAGGGGCAAAGAACTATCTTGAAGGGACCCCGTCTGGGATGATTTGAGTATCACAATAAATAATATATTAAAGCATTATTACCCATTGAGTAAAATTGGAAACCATGACCCAAATTTAATATACATTTTAAAATGAATAAGCTGAAAGTTTTGTGGTATATTTAAATGAGGTACTTCAATATCATAAAAAATCTTCCCATAAAATATCTATTAATTATAAAGGGGAAAAGAGTAAATCTACTGCTGAGAAGCCTAGCAGACTTAGCTTAATCAAATGACCAAAATGGACAGCATCAATATGGAACAAATTGAAATTATGTGCCACCTGGTAGAATGCAAAGAACATAATATCACTTCTATAGTTTTTCTGCCAAGATGCATAAATTAAATCTGGTCAAGAGGAAACATCAGATAAGCTCCAATTAAGGGACATTCCACAAAATAACTGACCTATAATCTGTAAAAGTGTCATGGTCCTGAAAGTCAAGGAAAATTTGAGGAACTATTTTGGATTGCAGGAGACTAAAGATACAGGACAAATAAATGCAACATGTGGTTCTGAATGGGGTCTATTAGCTATATATGACTTTATTAGGACAATTTACAAAACTTGAATGGAATCTAAGGAGTAGATGTTACTGCACCAAGACTAATTGCCTGCTTTTGATGGTTGCATTGAGGTTGTGCAGCAGAATGTTCTTGTTTATAAAAGAACTAAAAAATTCTAAAATGATGGGGCATTATGTTAGCAATCTATCTCAAATAGTGCAGGGAAAAAAAAAGTTTTGACCCATATTTTCAACTTTTCTATAAATTTGAGTTTATTTCAAAAAAAATTTTAAGTGGAGAAAGAAAGTCAACCACAATAAAATAGGTAGTGTGTGATTTCACTTATATAAAGTTCAAAGATAAAAATATATTGTTTAGGTATATGTAACTGGGTGGCAAACTAAAATGAAAAGGTAATGAACCCATAAAAGTTACTTCAATGGTTACCTCCAATGGTATGGAAGAGTGTTATGATTGGAAAGGGAAATACTAGGAGAGTTAAGAGTCATAATAGAATGTGATGACAAAAGCAAAGTTAGAGATATATGATGCGAGAAAGAGTCAACCAGCCATTGCTGGCTTTGAAGATGAAAGGACGCTTATAGAAACTAGCAAAGACAAGATAATGGATTCTCCCCTAGAGTCTCCAGAAAGCAACACAGCCCTGCTGACTTTGATTTTAACACAATGAGACCATTTCAGACTTCTGACCTCCAGACGTGTAAAATAATAAATTTGTGTTGTTTTAAGCCCTAAGTTTGTAGGAACTTGTTTGCAACAATAGGAAACTGAAATAGTGGGGAAGTGTAAAATTGGGGGGAAAATACCAAAACAGGTAGCAATATTGGGCCAAGTAGGGCAGACCAAATAGGGCTCCACAGTGGTGAACTCTGGGCCTCTATAGGGCAGTAGGAAAATTCTGAGCACGGGAAGATAAAAATAACAGATCCGGGAAGGGGAAAAGGGTCCTGAGAGAAAACAGTCTATGACAAACTTGACTTAGTTCATTGTGTTCCTAAACACAAACCCTGGACTTGGATCCCCAGAGAAAGAAAGGAGAGAGAGCAGGTTTTCTTGGCAGAAAGATTCCCAAGACTTGCTGAATAGCCCAAGGGTATCAATCCCTTTATTGTTCCCATCAGGTCCTCTCATTTTCCTAACTTGAGCCTGGCCAGCATCCTACCTGAATTAACGTGAGGGGCAGCCTTCCCAACCAGCGCATGAGCTGCAAACCTGGGACATTTTTGAGGTTTGACTCCAAGCTATTCCCGCAATCCTTGAATAATCTCCATCCCTACTCAAACCAATGCAAGTTTTATTTGTGTAAAAACTCTTAGCCAGAGTTCTTTATTACTCTCAGTTATGTGATTGATGACCTTAAACCACCCTAGCAGTAGACTAAGGCATCAAAACCAGAAAAATCTGCTTACACAGTCTTTGGATTTGAAAACCAAAAGGAAACATTAATATCTTAAAGCTGAAAGCAGTTACTGGATAAAACTCCTAAGGAACCTTGAACAATCTATTGAACCAAAACAACATCGTGTCCCACAAATGCTTTCAATTCATGTTGTGAAATAAAACAGACATCATGTTTTTACCCTTAGAACATAAAACATAGTATTGAGCTTCCAGTGCTCTGAAATAGATATACAGTTTCAAAAACTAGGATGAATGTCTCTAGTTCTGTTGAAAAATAATTATGGCTTCATGTTTATTTTTTTCAGGTTGAACCTACTGCCAGATAATTATTTCAAAATGAATCTCTTTCCCAATCCTCTGGAGAAGAATGCTTGGTATGTTTTGATTGGTCGGTGTGCCATCAGGCATTTTATGAGCTCTTTGCTTAATCTGAGGTTAATGTATTCTTTTCAGGCAAAGGAGAAAGACATGCCCAGAGGTGGCAGCAGTAGCACCTGGATCGCTCAACAGATATTCATATGGTTTAATATGCCAAAGAAAGGAAGGCAACTCTGTCCTCTTTTATTTAAAATCATATTCTTCCTAAAGCCTTCCCTGACTGACTAGCTTCAATAGCACCATGTACTTCTCCATCATAACTCTCAATGCACACATTCAATGTCTGAATGAGTAATAACCTACTCAATGTCTGCTTTCCCTATTACATTGTAAGCTACCTGAGGGTAAGGACCATGTTAGTCTTTTTTTATGTATATAAATTTATTTATTTATTTATTTTTGGATGCGTGGCTCTTCGTTGCTGCTCGCGGGCTTTCTCTCTAGTTGCAGCGAGCGGGGGCTACCCTTCGTTTCGGTGCGCGGGCTTTCATTGCAGTGGCTTCTCTTTGTTGCTAAGCACAGGCTCTAGGCACATGGGCTTCAGTAGTTGTGGCAGGCGGGCTCTAGAGCACAGGCTCAGTAGTTGTGGCCCGCGGGCTTAGTTGCTCCATGGCATGTAGGATCTTCCCGGACCAGGGCTCGAACCCGTGTCCCCTGCATTAGCAGGCAGATTCTTAACCACTACGCCACCAGGGAAGTCCCCCATGTTATTCTCTGTCCTACTCCTAGTACATAATACTGTGCTTGGTACATGGTGAATTCTATTTAAATATATTTTGAGTTAATGAATGAGTGAACAGGCAATTGCTTCTTTCTCCAAGGGCAGACAAGTTTAATCTCAAGACAGCTAGATGCTTTTGAAATAGCTCTTTCTAGACAAGTACAAATGACATGGAAATTTTCTAAATATACTAGTCATTGAGGAAGTATTTTTTTGTTCTGTCACACTATAAAAACTCTTATCTGACAATCTCTTAGGAATGTTGAGTATATATTGAGTATGTATTTAGTATTTTTTCTAGTCTAACTTTTTGTCATGCTTTTATCTTATCAAATCATGTACTTATATGGTTTTTTTCCTTTATTTTTGGCTGTGTTGGGTCTTCTTTGCTGCGCGCGGGCTTTCTCTAGTTGCAGCGAGTGGAGGCTACTCTTTGTTGTGGTGCACGGGCTTCTCATTGCGGTGGCTTCTCTTGCTGCAAAGCACGGGCTCTAGGTGCGCAGGCTGAATAGTTGTGGCCTCCGGGCTCTAGAGCGCAGGCTCAGTAGTTGTGGCCCGCAGGCTTAGTTGCTCCGTGGCATAGGGGAGCTTCCCAGACCAGGGCTCGAACCCTGCACCGGCAGGCAGATTCTTAACCACTGCACCACCAGGAAAGTCCAGATACTGTTTGATTTTAATAAAGAAATGAGTCTTAATGAAGAAACTCTCAGGCATTAGACATGAGATACCAGAGAAATGGCTAAACTTGACCTTGAAGTTCTGTTCTCTCCCTTTTAGGTTTCTTCTTCTGATCAAATAACCATCAAAAAGTAGCCACATTTCCAAGGGGATGGTTTATTGGTTTATGATTATCAGGTTTCAAGAAATGGGGCTTCCAGGGAAAAGTATGGGCATATGTGATGTCAACACAGGAGGGGAAGAGGTGGGTCTAGGCAGAATTATTTCTCTGCTCAAAGCCGTGCTCATCTTGTTCCACATTTCAACCCTTTCCCTCATCCCTTCCTGTTACGTGGATTATATTAAAAATTACTGAGCAAGTGGCACCAAAATCATTAATGTATAAGAGTTTACAACTTTGCCCCTCTGTGACTGTGTGCTTGTCTCCAGGACTTCTGTGAAGCTAATCAGAACAATGAATAGAAAGATCTAGAATACTACTCAGCCATAAAAAAGAATGAAATAATGCCATTAGCAGCAATATGGATGGATCTAGAGATTATCACGCTAAGCGAGTACGTCAGAAAGAGAAAGACAAATACCAAATGATATCACTTGTGTGTGGAATCTAAAATACAACACATATGAACATACCTATGAAACAGAAACAGACTCACAGATATAGAGAACAGACTTGTGGTGGCCAAAGGGGAGGCAGGAAGGGGAGGGAAGGACTGGGAGTTTGGGATTAGCAGATGCAAACTATTATATAGAGGATGGATAAACGACAAGGTCCTACTGTATAGCAGAGGGAACTGTACTCAACAAACGGTGACAAACCATAATGGAAAAGAATATGAAAAAGGATATATATATGTATAACTGAATCACTTTGCTGTACAGCAGAAATTAACACATTGTAAATCAACTATACTTCAATAAAATTTTTAAAAAGAAAGATCTGAATATTAGAAGACAATAGACAAACTGAGGATGCATATAATTTTAACCTTAGAAGTGGGGGGGTGGAAACTTACTTTGTTGGGGGAGAAAAAAGGGGGGAAAGACAAGAACTCTGAGTGCATGCAGGGATGAGAAAGAGATTTGATGAGTTGAGAAAGTCTTTGGAAAGAACTTTAGAGTGGGTGGGAAATAGAACAAGAGATGAAGAAATAATTTTAAGGATTTCTACTCTTTTGACATTCTTTGAGAGTCTCAGTAAATGTATGAATTACCTTCTGATTTGTCTCAGTTGTCAAACCTGTGTTTAGTTGAATGTGACATGTCATACAGACTGGACCACATGGGGCCCCATGTTTAAATGGGCCATTTATCCCTTTCTTCTTTCCTTTATGCCTATAGAAGGAAACTGATATAAGTGAAACTCAACTAATCAGAATTTTCTTAGCTAATTTAACCATTATTTTCCCAGAAAACTCTTAGGGAAAACAAATAAATGGAAGAGACTTATCTCATACAAGAAATTTTCTTAGAACACACATACACACAACTGTGACAGGATATATACATTCCAGTCTTTAATGCTTTCTACATCTACAGCTCTAATCTATAAACATGAACACTCAACTAAAGTTCAAAATGATGAGCCTGTGCTACTTTCAAAATCTCACTTTTTGTACCTACTAAATAAAGAAAAATAACCAAAAGAGATTTTGGCATAAGACTCAGCCCTTTATAGCCCTGGGCACTGTGACTAAGGGCAGTTTGCTGCACACCTGCTTAGCCACCTTAAAGACACTGCATGCAGTTCAGAAAAGGATCAGCCACTTGTGGCCACATGTGTGTAAAAGGAAACCTCACCTTGACGCACCAATCATTTTTACTGTTTCTTTTCTTTAAAAGACAGGACTTTATGAGCACCATCTGAAAACAGCATACTGGCATCTCTCTGTACCCAGAGGAAACTCTAATAAAACATCGGAGGGCAAAGCAACTATACTCTTTTTTCACACTGGAAACTTTTTCCCAAAATGACCCATTTCTACTAGTTTTGTTCATACTTCCTGAACCAGGACAAAGAGGCAGGGCCTCACACCCACACACCATTTACAGGCATTACTGTGGCCAGGTTTTTGTTTTTTTGTTTTTTTCTGCCTCCTTTCATTTCTGTTGAGAAGAAAGCCCAAATTCCAACTTCTATTGATGGCTTTCCTCCCAGGCCACACATTTGGCCAAGCCCTGAGTCCCAAGACCTCCCCAAAACATAGAGATGCCTGGGAATCTGAGACAGGTACCATGGGTTATTTTAGCAGTCGGGCCTTTTGTTTTCATTTGCCACTGTTACTTAATTCTTTAGACATGAATTTCAGGTCCCTAGCTTTGTCTTTTTCCCACTGACGTATTTACCCCAGTTCTCTCCTCTTCTCGGGCCTTGGCTCTTGACATCTCTGCGAGAATGGACAGCAACACGTGTTGTGATTCTGTCTCCCCCTCAGTGCCAGGCTTACTGATGTGGTGAGTGGAGCTCTGGGAAGTGGAGCCACGGAGGCTGAGTCATCAGTCATCATCTCCTGTCGCCCTGAGTCTGACCAAAATGACAGAGGCTCCTCTCACCAAAGTGTCACTGGGAGACCGCAGCAGAAAGGAGGTGGGGGACTTCTCCCGTTTGGTCTAACCACTTTAAGAAAAGACACTTTTTTGGCAGAACAGCCGTGGAGATGTTAGGAGAGAAATCTCAATGGAGCTTCCATCCCGCTTTGTCCTTCGGGCCTCTGCTGGAATGTGATCCTTTCTAAACGGGTAAAGCACTTTGGAAAGCTGCTGAAGCTGAACATACACATACTCTGTGGCCCAGCATTTCCACTGAATGAGTATGTATATTGCATATACAGATATCCCCCATTTTAGAAAGTTTGTTTTACACCCCTTCACTTTAATGAAAGAGCTACATTAGTACCTGTTTTTGCTAACTGAAAGAAATCTGAAGAGGATTATTGCTTTTGAAAAAAAAAAGGTGAAAAGTGAAAACAGTGTTCAGTGTTTGTTTTACAGGGAGCCATTCTAGAGGCAGTGCTCACCTGAGTAATAAGAGTGGCCCCGCCAAGCTCCTTCCCTGGGAGCTACACTCAGCATCTCAGCATCAAGCTGCCATAGCTTTGAACTGTGTCTGTGAGCGTCTGTGCTTTAGTTCCATTTATCCTGTGCATCCATTAGCAAGATGTGTCCTTAGGTAATTGTTTCTTCACTTCGCCATTTTGGCTTACAAAAGGTTTCATAAGAATGCTCTGCTTTCAGATAACAGGGGAAACCTGTATATAGGTTCATATTACATATTCACATTATATACCATATATTCAACATATATTACATATGCATATAAATAATATAAATCTACTCATGGGTTCACCAAAAGACATGTTCAAGAATGTTCATAGCAGCACCATTTATAAGAGCTAAAGACAGAAACTACCTAAGTACCATCGACAGTATAAAGGATAAATAAATTGTGGTATATTCATACAACAGAATGAGACTCTTCACACATAGCAATGAGAATATTCATATATTGCAACAAGAATAAAAAAACTATAACTATACACAACAATATGGATGAATGCCACAAACATAATACTGAGCAAAAGAAAGCAGACAGAAAAAGAATAAATATTGCATGGTTTCATTTATATAAAGTTAAATACTAGGTGAAATTAATCTGTATTCTTAGAAGTTAGGATAGAGCTTATCACTGGGGTTAGGACTGGAAGGGAGCATGGGGGGTCTTCTGTGGTGCCAGTTACTAGGTTTCTTATCTAGGTGCTGCTTACCCTGATGTGTTCAACTTGGGAGGAGTTACTCACTTTTCTCTTTGTATGTCATACTTCAATTAAAAGCTTTTTAAAAAGTCATCTTCTCACACATGCTACAACATGGATGAACATTGAAAACATTATACTAAGTGAAATAAGCCAGATACAGAAGAACAAATATTGTGTTATTTGTCACTTATATGAGTTACCTAGAACAGATTCGGAGGGCATGGCTAGGGAGCACCTGTTCCACAGTCTTAAAGCCCTACACAGTATAGCATCCAATCAGGTAGGGAAAAGAAGGAGGGATGGGAGGGGCCAAGACCATGAGCTCCAATGGTCATATCATATATTGCTCCATCCAGAAGCTGCCAACCTGTTAGAATAATGAAATGACCTACAGAAGTACTAACTCCTAGGTAATACTCTGCAAGGATGGGGTACCATCCTCCAGGATGCAGTGCACACACTGAATCAGAGACCTATTGATTCCACGTCCCCAACAGGAAGAATTCATGGATCCAGGAACCAAGCAGGAGTGGCCCCACTTAACATCATTTGCAATGACCCATCAGGGGACTTTGTGCTTTCTGTCCAAACAACTCTGGGCTCTGCGGGATTACAGGTCCTGATTCCAAAAGGGGACATACCCTTGCAAAGGGACATAGCAAGTTTTCCATTAATCTGTAAGACACGGCTGCCATCTGGGAACTTTGGTCTCTTTATATTTAGGATAAGCAGGCAAGAACAGGAGTTACTGCCTTAACAGGAGTTACTGAGCTCGATCCATAGGAGGCAGGGCTGCTGTGACACAACTGGGACAGGCAGGAATATGTGTGGAACTCAGGTGACCCACTGGGGTACTTCTGGTTATTCCCTTGTCCAATCATAACTGTAAATGGACAAGCGCAGCCATCCTGATCTGAGAAGACGAAGAGTATGGTTCCTAGGGGTTCAGAGTCCTTAGAATTAGCACATGGGTGTCAAACCAATCGATAAGCCACTAAGGACAGAGAGGGGGTAGATGAGGGAGAGAGGAATTTAGAATGGACACCGGAGGGGAACAGTGAATACCAGCTGGAACCCGTAACTTCGCCATTAGGAAGAGAGGCTCATTGAAACCCTAGAGAAGCTGCTGCCATGCAGCACAAGGAGTGGACCACGACAGCCATAGAGGCTGACCACTCAGAACTCCCTTCAAGGAAGAACTTGCTGGCAGCCTCAGCTGTGCATGCTTTTGGGATCTGCCATTAACTTTCAGGCTGAAACCATTCTCTTCCAAGGCATCCCCCAGCCAATGACAGCACAGCAGGGACATCAGGGCCTGGCCATTTCTGCATATTCCTCTAAGAGCAATCTTTGCTCTAGAGCTCCGCATTGGGTTGGCTGAAGTTCTGTCATCTCTGCATCGCAGTCTGAGGCTCTCCTTCCCCAGACCTGCTTCCTCCTCCTCTCCCTTCGCTGCCACCAGAGTTTACATCACAGTCTGAAGGTGATCCCACTTCTTTTATTACCTCCCAATAAACCTCTTGCATTCCCAACTTTGTGTCAAGGTCTGCTCACTCTAGGACTAACACAAACCATTTCAAGCATAAGCTCCAAATTTAACGCCACGAGGGCCGACACTGCAAAGTACAAGTGCTCATTCGGAAACAACTTATTTATTACATCAACAACTCTACGTGGTGGACTCCAGGGTGAGAGGCAGCAGAGATTTATTTAATGATCATTATGATTCTTTCAAGAAATGAAGGGCCAGCTAGAAATAAAATTATAATTAAAATCTACCCAACTGTTACCATGTACCAAAACTTCAAATGTAATTTCCCACTTGTTCTTCACAAAGCCTTATGAAGTATGTAGTATTTTTATTATTCCCTTTTGCAGAGAGCAAATGGAGATTAGTTTGATTGTCCAGTGACAATTAGTAAGTTAGAGAGTCAGAATTTGTACCTTAGGAAAGCCTAAGCTATTAACCACTACAACAATCCAGTTATCCAGAGTTGATTTATGTTGTTACAACTGAAGAATCCTAACAGATACGAAAATTGGTTCCAGGGAGCAAGTTGTAGGGTAAAGACCAGGGAATTGTCACCCCTGGAAACAAATTTAACCCCATCTGAAAGTATCAGCCATGCTTCTGAGCCAAATAGGCTCAACATCAATTTGTAAAAAGTTTGCTTTTTATTTTTTTTGGTTGATAAAAATTAAGCAATTCTTGCAATGTTTTCAAAACATAAACTTCCTTTTGAAATGTCTGGTTTTGCATATGACCCCAGGGAAAAATGGGACCTGGTCCTAGTGCCTGGCCTGCTGACAGCAGATGTGAGGGGGGAGTATCAGCTTCCTCCCGGAAGGGAGCTCTCAGGATGGCAAAAAAGTTTCTATGGACAAAGAAGGTAGAGGGCTTCCTTATGCAGTGAAATTTCAATGGTGGGTTTTTAAGAGAGATTGAGTACTTGGAAATCTCTGATTCCTTTTCTCATTCTTATAGCAATCTCAGCCCTGCAGCTACAAAAGTTAGGGATTCTCGTAGCATACTGGTCATAGAAAATTGAGGAATTTCAGTCTGTGACTCCCTGAAAATCAAACTCTGAGGTTAATTTTGTACACTGTAGGTTCAGTTTGAAATCTTATCAAGTATCTTATGTGAAAATCTGGACATTTATCAGTAAAGAATCCACTTACCAGAGACTCTGTATACGATACACCATCTGGAGTAACAATGTCATTCTAAGAGTGGCTGGTATACTGCATATGCATGTAAAGTGCCCTTGGACTGGAAGAGCAGTTGTTGAAAAGCATAAATAAGTAGAATGTGTCTTGTTTACAGCCAATCCTATGAGGTCGAAAGGGCTTAGATATTTCTCATACTAGTGTGTGGATAATGTCAGGGAACCCATCCCAGCTGTGCCTCATTCACAAGGAAAGTATGCAGAATAGTTGAGGAACTTGGCAGGCATCCTCAGATCTGTAGATTCCTTAAGCCAGTGATATCAGAATGCATCAGCCAGTGGGTCTGTGGGACCTGGGAAGCCACACTACACTAATGTTAGTGTGGTGAGTTCCTAACAAGCCTTTCTAGACTGACTCACTGTCATCTGCTTGGTAAACGATTTTTGAATGAATTATGGCTGTGAGCTTGATTGCCAACACGCAGTCCAAGAGATTACCACCTCACATCCATTATAATAGTAGCAGTGGTGGGATATAATTATGTACTTTAGAAGTGGGGCAAGGAACACAGGAAGAAGTAACTCATTACTCCTGAGATTTCATGGTGGTTTTTCATCAGTTCACCTGAAGGCTACAAAGATCATAGAGATATGGATGACAGTGTTATTCTTGGGCTGTAGCTTTTGCTTACCTTCAGCCAATGTATCATTCATGGGTCACTTTTAGAAAAACAGAAACCAGTTTAGCTATTTTAAGCAGGAAGGCATTTAAGAAATGCAGAGAATTGGGTGAGTATAAAACACTGAAAAACTCTAATTTGAAAAGATACATGCACCCCAATGTTCATAGCAGCATTATTTACAATAGCCAAGACATGGAAGCAACCTAAACGTCCATCGACAGATGAATGAATAAAGAAGATGTGCTATATATACACAATAGAATATTACTCAGCCATAAAAAGAAATGAAACAATGCCATTTGCAGCAACATGGATAGATCTAGAGATTATCATACTAAGTGAAGTAAGTCAGACAGAGAAAGACAAATACCATATGACATCATTTATATGTGGAATCTAAAAAAATGATATAAATGAACTTATTTAACAGAAATAGACTCACAGACAGCAAAAACAAACTTATGGTTACCAAAGGGGAAACAGGGGGGAAGAATAAATTAGGAGTCTGGGATTAACAGACACACACTACTATATATAAAACCGATAAACAACAAGGACATACTGTATAGCACAGGGATCTATATTCAATAACCTATAATGGAAAAGAATCTGGGGGCTTCCCTGGTGGCACAGTGGTTAAGAATCCGCCTGCCAATGCAGGGGACACGGGTTCAAGCCCTGGTCCGGGAAGATCCCACATGCCATGGAGCAACTAAGCCCGTGAGCCACAACTACTGAAGCCCGCAAGCCACATCTACTGAAGCCCAGGCACCTAGAGCCCGTGCTCCACAACAAGAGAAGCCACTGCAATGAGAAGCCCGCACACTGCAACGAAGAGTAGCCCCCGCTCGCTGCAACTACAGAAAGCCCACGTGCAGCAACGAAGACCCAACACAGCCAAAAATAATAAATAAAATAAATAAATTTATTTTTAAAAAAGAAAAGAATCTGAAAAAGAATATATATACATACACATATATATGCATATGTGTATGTGTGTGTGTGTATATATATATATATAAAACTGAATCACTTTGCTGTACACCAGAAACTAACACAACATTGTAAACCAACTATACTTCAATTTTAAATAAATAAATAAACTATGATAAATCTCATGGAAGAGTATGGGGGTAAAGAGAACTGACCTAAGTAACTTTGGGAATGAGTAGAAACTGCAAGTCTAAAGACAAGTGTACATAAACAATTCTGAAACTACTACATGTATACAGGTATTAAATAAATAAATGAATGAAAGGAAAAAAAAGGAAAAATCTGGAAGATCTGGAGAAGCAAATTTGAGGCAAGGCCTCCAGAAATGGCTCCCAGACAACAGAACTGTCTGCCAAGGAACCAGGTAAAATCAAGAAGATACGATCAGAAACTGCCCTGGAACTGTTAGCTACAGAAACTCACAGCCTAAACCAATCGGAATCACAATGCCCCACCGCTGCTGCTGTTGCTTTCAAAGTCACACTGCTACACTGGCATCAGCAAAAACTGCATGCTCAGACCCCTCGCCATGACCCCCATGAAACTAGTGACTGGACATGGTCATGCTACTCCAGAAAGCCCAACCCCTCCGCACCAGGTTTGCCTGCAGGAAACAGAAGCAGCAACAGTGCCCCTCCAGGTACATATCCGTCTTTCAAATGTCCCAAAAGCGCATCTGACTGGACAAACTTAAATCACATCTGGAATCTTAACTATAAGGGGATTGGGAGATAAGAGTTTTTGGCATTCCTTTGGCCCCATCCTAAAAGGAGGGAAAAGAGATGCTGAGCACTAATCCACTATGAACCCCAGCCAGCTCGCTGTGTCCCTTGAGGAAGAAGAGGACAGTGGGCAGTGAAAGCCACAGGGAAAGGCATTTCCTGGCTTGAAATCAAAGTGGAACCAGAAAAGAAGAGAGAAAAGCCTAGCCCAATGGAGCATTCAGGCGGGTTTGATGTGGAGAATTTTCGGCCTTTTTGAAATCCCTATCAAATGCTGCCCTCTAATGTTTGTGGAATAAACTACTTTTGAGAAACGCTGAAACAGAACACATCTAGCTGCAGTTTTCCAGGATGAAGAGCTACGGATATCTGTATTTCATGGAAACTGGAAAAAATCCACTGAACTGGACACCAAAACTGCTTCCAAATGATGCGGCCAATTGACATTCAGATCAAGTTTTGCCGAGATATTATTGACTCAGACCTCTTGATATGGGTTATTTTTTTCTCCATAACAGAGTGGGGTAGTTTTAAGTATTCCTTGTGGTTCATGTAATAATCAGGAAAGCAGATGATCAATTAAATTATAAATCATTTACACAAATTATGAACCCGAGAGACTTCCAACAAAGTATTTAATTTATTGCCAGTATTAATTTGATTTTCTTGCTTTGTTATCTATCTTTACGAGGTCCCCCCCGACCATACCACCATCACAGTTGGTGATTAGGAAAAGAATGATATCACTGATGTTCAGAATTTTATATGCCAAGAGGAATAAGTGTATGTCAGCAAAACAAAACAAAGTGCTTAACAGTCCTGGTGCAACCAAGAAATGAAGGCTGCTACGTTTAAAATTATTAAGTCCACAGCTATCAACTGCAATCCAAAACACCTGCTAGCATCATGGATTAAATAATAAAATCCATGGATTAGAAGCTGTCCCTTGGGCATACCAAGTATGATTGTGCCTCGGTGCCCTTACCTTCTCCCTGCTTAGGACATGCTTTTTCCCAATAGTGCATCCATAGAAGTGTGACTATTTTGTCTTTTTTTTTTTTTTTTTTTTTTTTTGCGGTACGCGGGCCTCTCACTGTTGTGGCCTCTCCCGTTGCGGAGCACAAGCTCCGGATGCGCAGGCTCAGCGGCTATGGCCCACGGGCCCAGCCGCTCCATGGCACGTGGGATCTTCCCGGACCGGGGCACGAACCCGTGTCCCCTGCATCGGCAGGCGGACTCTCAACCACTGCGCCATCAGGGAAGCCCTATTTTGTCTTCTTTCCAAGCTGCTAAAGTGATAAGGTCCTGGGTCCATGCTCACAGGAAGTAAGTTGTAGTCATATCCTTCTCTTCCGTCTTATTTCTTCATGGCCATTTCGTGGTACACCAGTACTATGGTTTGGGATCTTTGGATGTGAAGTTGGGTGGGAATAGGCCTCCTCTATATAGACAACTTCATGTGAGTTGTCTATATTGGGATTAGGGGCCAAAAGCAAATTTACCAATCAAGTGTTACTCTGTTTTCCTCTGCTAACCTTCCTTGACTATATGCCTTTCTTGGTTATTCTTTGGTAGGATTAAATATTCATGTGTCTCTGGCCAAAATAATTTCTAGTAGCATTTCAATCTCACTCTGATTTCTAACCGGATACAGGATAGAGAAAACAAGGAGATTAACAAGAAAAGGCCATCGTGGCTGGAATTGTAGCACTCTTTTCGGAGAAGTGTCTCCACCCCAAGACCACTATCTCTGAGAACCTCTAAATATTTTAGAACTCTTTCACAAACAGTACGAAACTATCCAAGTTTGAGGCTACAGCAGTACTAAAATACAACAAGCTGGAGATGCTGAGCAGAAACCACTTTGTATATTGCTTCACGCAGATAAAACTTCAGTTTCCAGGTGCCAGAGCTGTCCCCACTCCCACTTCTCTCTTGGGTCCTCTGGCATGAAGGGAAAGGCATTTGCAAACAAGTCACTGCAGAGATCAGAGTGTTCCCCCTTTGCATAGCCTGGGGGACATGCATCACCACTCTTCCCACTCCACTGTTTGCTTTCCCACTGGGGAAGAAATGGACTCATCTTCAGGATGCAGGGATGAAAGGCTGCAGAAAACAACAAGCTTGAAGCTGTGTAGGGTCAGAGCTGTGTGTAATCAGTCATTAGGGGGCCCTGATCTGCTGATCTGCTTCAAAGCTTTGGAATTTGACTTAAGGGATGTCATCCTGCTGGGTTCACAGAAGAAATTCCCAGGGGCTAGAGGTGAGGTCTAACCACAGAAGTGAGATCATAGGTGGAGACACACTTAGAAGTCTGTAGTGCTGTTGTTACGATAATCACAACAATAATAAGTCAACCACAAGGATCCTCCCAAGATTGTCAAATCCTTCATGCTGGGTAGTTTAGTCATAGGACAATCAAATAGTGTGGCTTTGAGAGCTAAAGAAATGTGGGATAGAGAAACAATTTCAATGTTCACAAACAGCAGACAGATTAAACAAATTATGGTAATCCCTACAATAGAATAATACGCAGCCATTAAAAAATAATGTAGGACACACATATTCCTGGTGGGTATGTAATTGGTACTACCTCTATGGAGGGTAATTTCGTACCACAGATGGAAACTGCAAATGCATATACCCCTAATCCAGCATATTCCACTTGGAGGAATTTATCCTCCAGATATATTCAAAGAGGTGCAAAGTGATATGTACGTACATGCATGTACAAGATTATTTATGGCAGCATTTTTTATAATGGCAAATGTTTAGGAACCATCATTAGGGAACATATTTTAAAAGTTATGGGGGACTTCCCTAGTGGTCCAGTGGTAAAGAATCCACCTTCCAATGCAGGGGACGCGGGTTTGATCACTGGTCGGGGAACTAGGTTCCCACGTGCCGTGGGGCAGCTAAGCCAGTGCACCACAACTACTGAGCTCGCAGGCCTCAACAAGAGAGCCTGCATGCCGCAAACTACAGAGCCCATGCACCCTGGAGCCTGTGCGCCACAACTAGAGAAAGAAAACCTGCACGCCACAACTAGAGAGAAACCTGCGCACCGCAACTAGAGAGAAGCCAGAGCGCCGCAACAAAGACCTGACGCAGCTAAAAAATCAAGAAAGAAAATAAATATTTTTTAAATAAATAAATAAATACAAGTTATGGGACAGCCATACAGTGGAATACAGGGCAGTTAAAAAAAAAAAAGTTCTCTATGTCCCAATACATTGCTAAATGCAAAACAATAGCAAAAAAAAAAATCAAGCTACAGAATAATATGTGTATTACATGACCATTTGAGGTTAATAAAGCAAGGAAGAGGGGGGAAGAGTATTTGCTGGAAGGAAGTATTTGTTGTCAGCCTCTGATGCCTTCACCTCACCCAGCTGGGTACTGAGCTATTCCTGAACTGGGCAGCCTCATCTGAGGAAGAAGCATATCTATGTCCTCTAGTGAAGTAGATTTTAAATTTTAGTGGGCATAGGAATCATCTGAGTTACTTGCTGACAATGAAAATTTAAGGGATCTATCCTTTTTTTTTTTTTTGGCTGCACCACCGCGCGGCATGCGGGATCTTAGTTCCCTGATGAGGGATCGAACCCACACCCCCTGCAGTGGAAGCACGGAGTTTTACCACTGGACCACCAGGGAAGTCCCAAGGGATTTATCCTTAGAGATTGTGACTCAGTAGGTCTGGGGTTGGACCCTGGAATTGGAAGGGATTTTTGTCTTTTAAATAGACTTTCTAGGCTTCCCTGGTGGTGCAGTGGTTAAGAATCCGCCTGCCAATGCCGGGGACACGGGTTCGATCCCTGATCCAGGAAGATCCCACATGCTGCGGAGCAGCTAAGCCCGTGCGTCACAACTACTGAGCCTGTGCTCTAAGGCCTGCAAGCCACAACTACCTAAGCCCACGCACCAAGAGCCTGCGCTCCGCAACGAGAAGCCACCGCAATGAGAAGCCCGTGCACCCCAACCAAGAGGAGCCCCCGCTCGCCACAACTAGAGAAAGCCCGCGCGCAGCAACCAAGACCCAACACAGCCAAATAAATAATTAATTAATTAATTAATAATAGACTTTCTATTTAGAGCAGTTTTAGGTTCACAGCAGAATTGAGAGGAAGGTATGGCGGTTTTCCATATACTTCCCTCTCCAACTCATGCACAGCCTCCCCCATTATTAACATTCCCTGCCAGAGTGGTATTTTTGTTATAACTGATAAACGAACATTGACACATCAGTCATTATCACCCAAAGTCTATAGTTTACATTACAGTTCAGTCTTGGTGTTGCACATTCTATAGGTTTGAACAAATGTATAATAATGTGTATCCACCATTATAATATCATACAGAGCTGTTTCACTGCCCCCACAATCCTCTATGCTCTACCTTTTTATCCCTGCTAACCCCTGGAAACTGATCTTTTAACTGTCTCCATAGTTTTCCCTTTTCCAGAATGTCATGTAGTTGGAATCATACAGTATGTAGCCTTTTCAGATTCTAGTAGTTACGTAGTGATATCTCATTGTTTTATTTTGCATTTCCCTGAAGACGTATAATGAGGAGCATCTTTTCACGGGCTTATTTACCACGTGTATATCTTCTTTGGTGTGGTATCTGTTAAGGTCTTTGGCCCACTGGCATTTTTTTTTTAACAAGCACAAAAGGTGATTCTGATGCAGCAGATCCTTGGTCCAGTCTCTGAGAAACTGTGCTATAGTAACCAGAGAACCAGCATCTGGGATGAACTAAAGTCTTCTCACTGTGCTGAATCGATGAGGATCTATGAGAGGGGAACCCAGTCAACCCATTTAGCCTCAAGTTCAAGCTCAAAAGAGCCCTAAAATTTGGCTATTGTTCTCTGACAAATTTGTTCACAGAAACAAGCCCTTCCACAAATATTCATATTTTGGTCCTTTTGAGCTTGAGGCTATCTATATCATTTTCTAATAATTAAAATGGAAATCCAACAGAGGTAACTGCTGGTCACCCAGAGTTATTCACAGATGGAAATCTGGATTTATGAGCACAAAACAATTGGCTTCCCAGTTTATGGCTTAAGGATGTTTTAACTACTTCTATTTAGATGATGACACTTTTCTTCTCAGTGAACAACATGAGATAGATATTCCCTTAAATGATCATTCATACACTTCTACGTATTATACATACTGTAGTTCACGCGCATAATGCATGAGTATCGTAGCTTCATTGTTTTGTCGATTACCTTTATTTCTTTTCTTTAAATCTATTCCTTCATTAGTTGTCCTTTGCCATTTGTTTTTTACTTAACTTCTTTTGTTATTTTTAGATGTGATTCAGATAAAATAGAAGTGTAAATACATATGCAACATTTATACGTTTTTCTTATACCACTCTCATCATTCTTTTCATCAGCCGTGTAATATTTTTCAAATCCATCAAGATTCACAGTTTCACTTACAATTTAAAATTTTTATTTATTTTAGTTTTGGCTGCGTTGGGTCTTCGTTGCTGCTTTCTCTAATTGTGGCAAGCCGGGGCTACTCTTCGTTATGATGCGTGGGCTTCTCATTGCGGTGGCTTCGCTTGTTGCGGAGCACGGGCTCTAGGCGCACGGGCTTCAGTAGTTGTGGCACGCGAACTCATTAGCTGTGGCTCGCGGGCTCTAGAGCACAGGCTCAGTAGCTGGGGCGCACAGGCTTAGTTGCTCCGCTGCATGTGGGATCTTCCCGGACCAGGGCTCGCACCCGTGGTCCCCTGCATTAGCAGGCGGATTTTTAACCACTGTACCACCAGGGAAGCCCTCGCTTACAATTTTAAAAGTTCAAATTACTCAATCTAGTTCTGGGGACTTCCCTAGTGGTCCAGTAGTTAAGAATCTGCCTTCCAATGCAGGGGACACGGGTTTCATCTCTGGTCAGGGAACTAAGATCCCACATGCTGCAGGGCAACTAAGCCCATGTGCTGCGACTACAGAGTCCATGCACTTTGGAGCCCGCGCACCACAACTAGAGAGCCCATGTGCTGCAACTACTGAGCCAGTGCGCTCTGGAGCCCACGGGCCACAACTAGAGAGAAGCCCGTGCACTATAAGGATGATCCCATGTGCCGCAACAAAGATCCCATGTGCCACAACTAAGACCCAAAGCAGCCAAAAATGAAATAAATACTTTTAAAATATCAACTTCTTAAATTTAGATACTTTTTTTTTTTTTTTTCTGGCCGTGCCATGCGGCATGTGGGATCTTAGTTTCCCGACCAGAGATCAAACCCATGCCCTCTGCATTGGGAGCAGAGTCTTAATCACTGGACCGCCAGGGAAGTCCCGTAAATTTATATTTTATTCAGGAAAGTACAATGTTACATACTAAATGAGTGAGAACTTAGACAATGCATTTTCAAAAATTTTGTTCTACATAAGACCCATTTCCTGATAAGTAGTGCTCACTACGAAAGGTACTGTTCTAAATGCTTTATAACTAATTTAATCTTCAAACAAGACTATAAGTGCTATTCTCACAACGCCATTTTGACTCTCAGTATCGCTGTCAAAGTTAGACTTCTGACCCTAATTGAAATCCATATTCAACTGAAATCTCCCCATACTATCTAATTCAAGAGTTAAGTGGTCTCAAAATCTGAATGCTCAGTGGCCTCCCCAGCGCTCTCAGAAGAATCTTCCCTACATATCACACTGCTCCAGGTCAGTCCCTACAACTACATTGTGTCTTGATAGTTCTGCTGGAACTGGGGTCCTTGCTTGCACCCCACCCTTCTTGACATGCAGCCCAGCCTTTGCCCTAGAAACCAAGGAACTGGCTTCCTGAGGCATAACTGTTGCTCCTACTTGTCTCTGAGTATTGCCTGTTGTCTCCATTCCCTCTGAATACTGTACATTTCATCTTCATCCCACCCTTAATTGGGCTAATGGGTCTGACCTCCTAGAGACTGTTGTCTACTCGATCTATTCCAGAGTTCAGCAGGCCCTTTAAATGCTGACAATAACCTCACAGCTGGGCCAGTTTCTCCTGACCCAGTTCTGACTTTTTATGTCCATGTACAGGTTTTGGGTGCTTAACATATATAGTATAGAAATCGACCTAAGCTATGACACTTTTGTGTCAAAGGTGGAGGTTCCTCTGCTTTGGAAAATATTAAAGGCTCTGAGAAACTAAGTTTCAGTGATCTGACTGAAAGCACAAAGTTCTCATGTTATACAAGGAAGGAGCTGAAATGTAACAGAGCTGAAATGTAATCTTCCCTGGCGGTCCAGTGGTTAAGACTCCATGCTTCTACTACAGGGGGCACAGGTTCGAACCCTGGTTGGGGAACTAAGATCCCACATGCTACATGGTGTGGCAAAAAAAAAAAACAAAAAAATAGAAAGAAAGAAAAAGAAAACAAATATCAAGATGGAAAATAAAATCCAACCAATAATTACAATACCAAAAAAAATTTTTTTAAAAGAAATGTAACAGAAGCCCCATAGGAAGTTCAACATCCTTGGCCGCACCCCTCCTGCTTCAGAGATGTCTCCTATTCTGCTTCACATCTGGTCTGCTCTTTCAGTTTATATGAAGAACCATCTATTTAAAGGCTGTATGAATTTTATTCCCCCAGGTAATGGTATTTTACTTCAAGTTGGGCACCTCAACACTCCTATACAACCATCCTAAATTTACTTTCCCTCAAATTTACTTTTCCTCCTAAGTCTGGCACTCTCCTTGTGAGGAAGAAGAGTGAGCACTGAGCTTTGGAGAATCCAAGACCCTGTGTTACTTCATCAGATGGCTATACTGAGTACTCCTGAATTCCATAGTATTCATAACCTGCTTGTTTTTTGTTTTGTTTTGTTTTTAGCCGCACCTCGAAGCTTGTGGGATCTGAATTCCCCAATCAGGGATCGAACCCATGACCCTGGCAATGGAAGCGCAGAGTCCTAACCATTGGACCACCATGGAATTCCATATAACCTGTTTGTTTTATCTCAAAAACAATAAGTCAACCTCTTCGAACTGAAGGTTGTTTGGTTTTGGTTTTGTTTCAGACAGGGTACCCCACAGAAATCCCGAGAAGGGTTTCAAATGTTTAAGGAGAGATCCTATTGACCCAAATATATATTAACCTGAAAGCCTTCCATTTTAAGTCTACTTTCATCCATTCTTTTATTCAACACTTACTAAGGGCTGAGTATGGGCCAGGCACAATTCTAGGTACAAAAGAGAACAAAAGAAAGTTTGCTGCCCTCATGGAGTTTATATCCTAATGGCAATAAATACTAAACATAATGAGTAAATTATATAGTACTTAAAGGAATTAATGTCTACAGAATAAAGAAAAATAAGAAGGGATAGAAAAGATGGGAGTATAGGGATGGAAACTACCAGTTCAGAGAGTGTTCAGAATGGGCTTCCCTGGAAAGATGACATTTGAGAAAAGACTTAAAAGAAGGAAGAGAAGCACACCCCACAAATGTGCATATATGGGTGAGACATGAGTGGAATGAGGTGAGTTAGGGGTAGAACAGGAAATGAGATCAGATAGGGAAATGGGGAGGTGGGGGAAGGTGTGAATCTACAGTAGCCTATTATTCAAAATAGGCTTTGGTTCAAAAATGAGAGACTTTTGGGAATTCCCTGGCGGTCCAGTGGTTAGGACTCCACACGCTCACTGCCAAGGGCCCGGGTTCAATCCCTGGTCAGGGAACTAAGATCCTGCAAGCAGCGCAGCACAGCCAAAAAAAAAAGAGAGAGAGAGATAAAGAGAGACTTTTAGTCTCTTTTAATTCCTGAGTAGGGATTTATTCTTCTGCATATTTCCAATAAAAGTGTACTGTTTACTGTCTATTAAAACTTAGAACAGGGACATCCCTGGTGGTCCAGTGGCTAAGACTCCACACTCCCAATGCAGGGGGCCCAGGTTCCATCCCTGGTCAGGGAACTAGATCCCGCATGCTGCAACTAAGACCTGGCACAGCCAAATAAATAAATAAATATTTAAAAAAAACAACAACTTGGAATACATTTTCGTCGACCTTATTGATGTATAATTTAAATTGTACAATTCGATGAATTTTGATAAATGATTACACCTGTGACCTCACCACTACACTCAAGTTCCAGAACATTTCCATCATCCCTAAGAGTTCTCCAATAACCCTTTGCAATCCGTGCTTCCCTCCACTGCCAGCCCCAAGCAACTACAAGCCTGCTTTTTATCACCATAGATTTGGTTTGCATTTTCTAGGATTTTTATAGAAACGGTATCATAGAGTATATATTCTTTTGTCTGGCTTCTTTCACTCAGCATGATGCTTTTCAAATTCATCCATACTAATGTATATATAAGTATTTCATTCCTTTTTATTGCTGTGCATTCCATTGTATAAATATACCATATTTACTTTATCCTTTTTTTTTTTTTTTTTGGCCGCACTGCATGGCTTGTGGGATCTTAGTTCCCCAACCAGGGATCGAACTCTGGTCCACAGCAGTGAAATCCCATGTCTTAACCACTGGACCACCAGGTAAATCCCTATCCCCTCACTTAGTGAAGGAAATTTAGGTTTTGTCCCCTCAAAACTGTAATATAATGGACCTAGAGATTGTCATACTGCGTGAAATAAGTCAGACAGAGAAAGACAAATATCATATGATATCGCTTATATGTGGAATCTAAAAAAAGGCTACAGGGCTTCCCTAGTGGCGCAGTGGTTGAGAGTCCGCCTGCTGATGCAGAGGACACGGGTTCGTGCCCTGGTCCGGGAAGATCCCACATGCCGTGGAGCGGCTGGGCCTGTGAGCCATGGCCGCTGAGCCTGCGCGTCTGGAGCCTGTGCTCCGCAACGGGAGAGGCCACAGCAGTGAGAGGCCCGTGTACCACAAAAAAATAAATAAATAAAATAAAATAAGGCTACAAATGAACTTATTTACAAAACAGAAGTAGAGTCACAGATGTAGAAAACAAACTTATGGTTACCGGGGGGAAGGGATAAATTGGGGGATAAGGATTGACATATACACACTACTATATATAAAACAGATAACTAATAAGGACTCACCATATAGCACAGGGATCTCTACTCAGTACTCTGTAATGGCCTATATAGGAAAAGAATCTAAAAAAAGAATGGATATATGTACATGTATAATTGATTCACTTTGTTGTACACCTGAAACTAACACAACATTGTAAATCAACTATACTCCAATAAAATTTTTTTAAAACTGTAATATATTAATGCTGCTTTTATTAGTTATGTTTTAATAGGTATTATAATGATCCCACAATCCAGAACCGTTAAGTACTTAAAGCCTGTGGACACAGGAAATCTTAAAAGTTCAATCCAAATTTATATACATATTTTTGCTCCAGAGAATTATGAGACGGTCATAAAAGACACTAAAGCATGAAAATATTAGTAGGATAAAATTCTATGGAGGGAGTGGAATGGAAAAGAATGATGGGAAATTTCCCAGTGGTAAGAAGTTTATTACATGTTGCACCATGGTAATTACAACCTATTATTTAAAGAAGTAATGTGACTTTTATCTTTTGAAGTCAATATTTACAATATGCCAGAAATTTAATACTTTACAACTCTTTAAACTTATAAATTTAGGTATCAATTTTAAAATGTGAATGTGAAAATTAAAAAATAGTAGGAAAAAATTTGAGTACCCCTTCTCTCGGTCCTGTTCCTAAAGGTTGCTCTTTCATTGATCTGGGGTGGGCAGGAACATCATGGTTTTTAAAGTTCCCCAGGTGATTCTAAAGTGCACCCAAAGTTGATAACAGCTAGTATGAAAATAGTATTCTCTCTCGGTACACAAGGAGTAGAAAAAATGAGAGCTACACAGTTTACTGTTTGAGAGTATTAGTCATCTGGCAAATAACTATTTTCAAGGTTTATAAAAATATCAAATCAACAGTCCTTATGGAACTTAAGCACAAAAATGTTAACTGATAACCATGGCTGGTACCTATGGTGCCTTCCAAGGATGAAATGCTATTATTTGCAAGGCACTGAGCCACTGTTCTAAGTAAATGGTAGTATTATCTCCACTGTAGATAGTTCCCGGCCTGAAACATTAACCCACAGGTGTGGTGACAAAGAAAACCCCCAGAGGGCAGTAATTATTCATTAACGGCAACTGCCCCTGGGCTCATCTACTGGCCTTTTTTCACAGCAGTATTTCTTTTGTCTTACTGTCCAAAATCTCAAATCTGCAATTTAATTTTATTTTCTACTTCTCTATTTCTCCTCTGTTCTCCTTTTGTGCCTTAGCTATTATTTTTCTCACTCTTGTTTCTTGTTATGATTTACAGTATAGTCATAAAAGATGGGACTAAGATTTGGGCTTAAAGCCAAATTCCACAATTAATTAGCCATGTGACCTAGTAAAATAATGTAAAATGGGGGTCGCTGTTGCCCTGTGTAGTGGACTGAATTGTACTCTTCTGAAGGAAAAGTTCACATCCTAATCCCTGGGGCCCATGAATATTACCTTACATGGCAAGAGGCTTGATTAAGTTAAGGATCTGGAGAGGAGAACCTTATCCTGAATTATCTGAGTAGACCATAAATGCAATCACATGTTTGCCGGTGAGAGAAAGGTAGAGGGAGTTTTGAAACATACACATAAGTAAAGTTGATAAGAAGACAGAGCAGAGAGAGATACTGCTACTGCATGCCAAAAAATGCTGACAGCCACCGGAAGCTGGAAGAAGCAAGGAACAGATTCTCCCCTAAAGATTTCAGAGGGATTGCAGCCCCACCAAACCCTTGATTTCAGACTTCTAGCCCCCAGTGCTATTAGAGAATAAATTTCTATCGTTTTCAATTGTCAAGTGTGGTAATTTGTTACATCAGCCACAAGAAACTGATATACTCTGGTTACCTCCCAAGGAAAAGCAGCTAAGGAATGTATAAGTGCTTCATAAACCTAAGTGCTTTACACATACAAGCTCTCCTTGCTGGTCGCTTTCTACAAGGACCTCCAAGACCATGCAAATAGTCATCAACGTGGATCAGTCTTCACAGCACAGATGTAAGGGGAGCTCCTGGGGCTTTCCTGGGCCATTGTATACTCTTCCCTTAATCCTTCTCTTGCCACAAAGCTTAGTATTTCTTTTGGTGGTGGTGTGGGTATTGCTAATGGTAGCAACTCCCAAAGAAAATGAGTTAGAACTACTTTAGCCATGTCTCTTAAATCTTGCCAGCAATTACTCTTCTCTTTATTCCAAGATCTTTTCTTAGTCCAGGTGTAAGAAGATTGGGTAGGGGATCCCAGGAGAAAAAGAACTAGGCATGGCTTTCTTGTCATAAGAGAAGCCATTTTTGGCCTAAGCCATTTTGGAATCTAAGCCTGGCCACAATGCTTGCCCTTGAACAGGTCTCAGTAATAATGATTTAAGGGAACAAAAGAACAACCTGTTATCAGGCAAGAGAGATAACAATAGCAAAGATAGTAAATCAGTTGCAAAGACTCCCAGTTCTGTTTCAATGACAAAGATTAGCTTGAGGCACTTTCTTGAACTGCTTTGCTGAATTTAAACCCCGCTTGAGAGCTCAACCACCAGATCAACTGGAACATGAGGGATGATGATGTTGACCTTTTCTGACCTTCACAACTTCAATTAACTAAAGTTTGGACTTTCTCACCCTGTGCCCCAATTCTATGCCGAATTCACCTGTTCAAGCCCCTTCAAGGATATGCATGTACCCTTAGCTTAAAACTTTCCCAGTTTTGCTGTTTAGGGGGACAGTGCTTTGGGAAAGATCCCCGGTGTTCTCCTCACTTGCTGCAAGTAATAAATCCTTCCTTCTCCCGATCTTTGGCTTGGTTGTGTCTTTTGGCTCAACACCCACCAAGAGGAGAACCCAGTTTTCAGGTAACACAGGATTTAGAGTAGGCTTTCTCAACAGCAGCAAAATTGACACTTGGGACCAGATAATTTTTTTGTTTGGGGGACTATCCTGCACAATGTATGTTTAGCAGCAACCTTGTGCTCTATCCACTGAATACCAATAGTACTGCCCGTAGTCATGACAATCAAAGTGTCTACAAAAGCCAAATGTTCTAAGGGGGAAATTGCCAGCCTTCCCTCTCAACTATACCAGATCAACAACCACTTTTTCAGATAGGACTAGCTAAAGATCTATCTGGTATGGCTCTACTCCTGGTAGATAACCCCAATCTCCATTCATATATTAAGATCTGTCCTAGGGACTTCCTTGGCTGTCCAGTAGAAGACTTCGGCTTCCAACATAGATAGGGAGTGCAGGTTCAATCCCTGGTCAGGGAGCTAGTAACCCACATGCCTTGGAGCCAAAAAAAACAGAACAAAAAACAGAAGCAATATTGTAACAAATTCAATAAAGACTTTAAAAATGGTCCACACCAAAAAAAAAAAAAAAAAAAAAAATCCGTCCTAAAACGAGAGAATATATCTCCTAGGAGCCTGCTGATTCTTCATTAAATTGGTCTTTCTGATAGTCTCATTGGTATTTCTCAAATTACAATCAATATTTCATTTGCAGCAGAATCATTTGAGCTTCTTGTTGACCTACTGAGACACCCAGGAATTTGCATTTTACGTGTTTTGCAGATGATTCTTATTTTAATTTGCTGAAGACAGGTTCTGGGGGAATTCCCTGGCGGTCCAGTGGTTAGGCCTCCTTGCTTCCACTGCAGGGGGCATGGATTCAATCCCCGATTGGGAAACTAAGATCCCACAAGCCATGTGGTGCAGCTTGAGGGGGCAGGGGATGAACTTCAGACTCCAGGTGGATGATGTTCTTTACTCTAATCTCTTGGTTCTGGAATCTGATCCTGGTTTTGTAACTGAGCAGGACTCTGTGGGCTCCCAGGCACAAAAGTCTTTCTGTGTCCCCCATTTCTTATTTGTAGGAAATAGGCTTCATTCAGCCTCCATGACCTTCCCTGAGTTCCAAAGGGCAGGTTCAAACAACTGCTAATCAGGGAAGGGAGGGGATTCAGACAAGAGGAGGAGCAGTCAAGAAACAATAGTGCAGCCTTGGGGCAGGGTCCTGGTTCCCCATCAAGGGATACACGTAACAATATCTTTGAGCTGTTTTGCAGATACCAAAACCCCCACCAGGTGGAAGAAGTTAATGGTATGCTGCCCACAAGCACGTAGACCCCAGACGGGTTGGAACCAGAAGTTTGATGATGCTGACTCCCAATTACCTCACCACCAACCAATGAGAAGAACGTCCACAAGCTGATCACGCCCTCCTCTGTGAACCATTACTATAAAACTCCTCACTACCACCTCTGGGTTGGACACACAGTTTTGAGAGCATTAGCCTGCTGTGGCCCCCTTTGCCTGGCAAAGCAATAAAGCTATTCTTTTGTACTTTGCCCAAAACTCTGTCTCCAAGATTCAGTTCGGTACCAGCGCACAAACACTGAATTTCAGCTATGCTACCTCACCACCAACCAATCAAAAAAGTCACACACCCTGCAGCCCTCACCCAAATTTTGCCTATAAAAACTTCTCCCCTAAAACCATAGGGAAGTTCAGGGCTTTTGAGCATTAGCCACCCGTTCTCCTTGCTTGGTCCTGCAATAAACCTTTCCCTGCTCCAAACGCCAACATTTTGATTTGTTTGGCCTCACTGTGCATCAGGCACACGAACTCTGTTCGGTAACAAAACGATGGCCTAAAACTTTCCACACTTAAAAAAACCTATAAACCTACAGTTCCAAGAAGCTCAATGAACCCTAACCTAAAGAAACACAAAAAAAAAAGACACCAAATAACATCAGAATCAAATTGCTCAAAACAAGTGATTTTAAAAAAATCTTAGCCAGAAAAACAGACATGTTAAATAAAGAACATATATAAGGATGACATCAAATTTCTCACTGGAAACAATACAACAGAGAAGACTGTGGAATGACATCTTTAAAGTCCTGAAAGAAAAAACTGTCAGACTCTAATTTCAGAGAGAGCAAAAATACCTTTCAAAACCGAAGGCAAACCTTCCAGTTCAGGACAAGATAAAGAAGGTGTGCTTCATATTCCTCCCATTAAATACAGCTAAACATCCTGAATATTATATAAATAAACATAACAAGGTAGAGAGAAAACAGCAGACCAAGAAGGGATCTTGGGGCCCAAGAAATGACATGACATTGGGCTCCTGGGTTTTCTTTTTGCCTCATGTATTCTACACTGGGTGTTTGAGAAGGCAGCAGTATGAAAACATCAATGGGTGCTAAGAGAAGCCTGCTCTTCTGAGCCAAAGGATGAGGAAAGGGGCAGCCTTGTAAGACAAAACTTTTAGACAATAACTACCCTACTCCAGCCAAGCTCCACAGAAAAAAAGTGTGATGCCACCCTCACCCATGTCAGCCAAGGCCCAACAGGAAGCCTAGACTTCCCCTCACCAGACTGCAACACACACATCTCACCCTCCCAGCCAAGCTGCTGTCATTGAAGGTCCAGTAGAGAACCTGACAGCCGCCCCAGTTCCCTAGAATGAGGCACCTCTCCCATTGCCCATCCCCAGACAGTCAACAGAAGCCGAATGGAGAACCTGAACTTCCACCCTACCTGGCAGTAATGAGGTAGCATCTCCCTTTCCTTTGCCAGTGTGGTGTCAGAGAAAACCTGCTAAAAAGAGCAGATTTGGGTAAGAGCCAGAGTCTCATGAAAATGCTGAAAGTGTCCAGTATCAAAAAAAATCATCAGGGACTTCCCTGGTGGTGCAGTGGATAAGACTCTACACTCCCACTGCAGGGGGCCTAGGTTTGATCCCTGATCAGGGAACTAGACACCACAAGCCACGTGGCGTGGCAAAAACAAACAAACAAAAAAAAAAAACAAAGGAAACCAGAAGACATGAACACTAATATTTGGAATATCTGACAAGGAGTTTAAAGCAGCCATCACAAAAATGCTTCAATGAGCAATTATGAACGTGTTTGAAACAAGTGAAAAGGTACAACTCATCAAAGAAACAGAAGATTTAAAGACCCAAGTAAAAATTCTAGAACTGAAAAATGTAATTACCAAAATTAAAAACTCACTAGATGGGCTCAAAAGCAGAATGGAGCCAACAGAGGGGGGAATGTCAGAGAACTTGAATAAAGAACAATAGAAATTATCCAATCTGAATGAGAGAGAAAATAGAGCATCAAAAGTGAACAACGCCTCCAGAACCTGTGGGACTATAACAAAAGAGCTAACGTTCACATCATGGGATCCCAGGAGGGAAAAAAAAGAGTGTGGTCCTGGAAAGTATCCGAACAAATAATGACCGAAAATACTCCAATTTTGGCAAAACAACCTCAAAGGGTAATATGGGAAAACTATAAAGAACTCTACTCACATAAATTTGGCAACTTAGATGAAATGTACCAACTCCTCAAAAAGCTACAACCACAGCTCCCCCAATATGAAATAGATAATTTGAACAGCCCTATAACTATTAAATAATTGAATTTGCAGACTTCCCTGGTGGCGCAGTGGTTAAGAATCTGCCTGCCAATGCAGGGGACATGGGTTCAAGCCCTGGTCCGGGAAGATCCCACATGCCACGGAGCAACTAAGCCTGTGCGCCACAACCACTGAAGCCTGTGTGCCACAACTACTGAAGTCTACACGCCTAGAGCCCGTGCTCCGCAACAAAATAAGCCACCACAATGAGAAGCCCACCCACCACAACGAAGAGTAGCCCCTGCTTGCTGCAACCAGAGAAAGCCCGCATGCAGCAACAAAGACCCAGCACAGCCAAAAACAAATAAATAAATTCATTTAAAAATGAGCTGTAAACATATAATAGTGACTGTACTTAGATTTTTTAAATAAATAAATAATAAATTTAAAATTGAATTTAAAAACTCTCCCCAAAATCTCTAGACCACATGGTTTTGCTGAAAAGTTATGCCAAATATTTAGAGAAGAATTAAAACCAACTTTAAACAATATCTTTCAGAAAGTGGAAGAGGAGGAAACACTGCCCCAACTCATTTAATGAGGTCAGGTACACCCTTATACCAAACCCAAAAACATAAAAAAAGAACAGTAGAGCAATATCCCTCATGCAATGACATGACATTGTATTACATGTATAGAACCCAATACTAAGTCTGGCACATGTGCCCCAGAAGATATGTGCTGACTCAAAGCATCACTGTTTATAATACCAAAAACTGGAAACAACCTACATATAAGTCACTTAACAGAACACTGGAGAAATAAGTTGTTGACCACTTACTAAATGGAATACTGTAAAACAGCAAAAATTGGGACTTCCCTGGTGGCGCAGGGGTTAAGCATCCACCTGCCAATGCAGGGGACATGGGTTCGAGCTTTACGCTTGGTCTTGGAATACTCCTGTGAAGACAACAGACAAGGTTAAGACAAGGTCTTAAGTAAAGACAAGGTTAACACTAGGTCTTAACTAAAGAAAGGCACAGAAGAAAACATAAAGTATGAAAACAACATATACAGAATCCAAAGACATGCAAAACTATTCAATACATTTTTCTGTGGGATACAATTTTAATCAAATTATAAAGAAAAGCAAGTAATTGACAAACATAAAATCCAAGACAATGATGAGGGGAGCTGTGATGATCGGGATCACACAAAGGGTCATAAGAAAAAAGGTGGAGTTCTATTTCTTTCTTTGTTTTTTACATCCAGGAGTCTTTTATTGGTTCACTTATATGCCAGGTACCAACATTAACAACAACAACAACAAAAAAACCCACAAAAGGTCAAGGTTTCCACATAAAAGAGCCTATTATCTCTTAGCTTGTGTCTTCCCATAAAGTTTCCCTCCCAACTCTATAGATCCACAGTCACAGATGAATGCAGCTTTACTGGTAACAGATCTTAGGAAAAAGGAACACTTTCAATCAAGAGTCAAGAAAGCCGTTGATAAATCCCTCCCAAATACAGAAATACCAGTCAGCAATCACTGTACCAACTGCCCAAGCTTCACATACAGCCTCCCTTTAAGCCTAAGATTATGCCATGTTACAGGGGAGGAGGAAACAAGTTCTAAGAGAATTACACCTTGTTTGAAACTAGCCCACATGCTATATAGCAGACTACAAGCACTGTGAGGACAGCTTCATTCCTACTATTCCTCCCTTTATGACCACTAAGAGCAGTGTTCAGATCTAATGGGAAAGGGGACAGGGTAGAGTACTACATCTTAAGATTAGTGGTGGATACACAGATCCCGGATTGAGTTGTATTCTTTACACCTTCGAGATATGTTTTACAATATATCTCGTATATGTCATATTTTTAAAGTGGGAAAACATAACTACAATCAAATCTTTATAATAAAGAAAAATGTGAGAGCGTGAGACAAAGCCCTGGACCCACTCCCACAACCTGCTGAATTCAGGCTCATTCCAAAATGAGATGTCAAAAAGGAACCAGTGCAAAATGTAGTCAAGGGTATGACTAGAAAAAGAGAAGAGCAAATGGCTGACTACACACATGCTGCAGCAAAGTGTGACCAGGAGGCAAAGGAAATCAATCAGGAAATATTTCAGATTGAAGTATTCAAATTTAGTGAAGCTGATGAAGGAAAAATACAGAGAAGAGATGCAGATACAAAAGGAAGAAATAAAACTTCTGGAGAAGAAAAATTCAAAGGTTTGAAAACATTTCCTCAGAGTACAGGAAATGGGTAGGAGAAAATTTTCTGAGTAATAAAGCCTTCTGCAAGTTTGTGAGTCTTTAACTATGTGAATGTACTGCCTTAAGAAATAAAACAAACTAAAGTAAAAAGAGCTTTCTTCCAACCACGTTTACACCCTTAAAGGTGTCCCTACATGTTGGCGCAGACCTCTCATACCCCCGGGTCCTAGGATGCGGACCCGTCCAGGACTCCCAGACATCCCTGCCCTAAAAAAGGGATTTTCCCCAAACTCGTCCCCTTCTGTCCCGCCCCCGTCCCACCCTTCACTTAGGGTTCTGAGTCTCCATGCTCCTGCTCTTCTCCACATCCGGCACCTCGGTCGTCCCTACCCCTCTGCGAAACTAGAGGAGGGTGAAACGCGGCGAATTCTGCAGTCGCAGTTGAGGCTGGTTTAACATCACCATGGAAACCCCTGGGCGAGGCTTCCGAGGGGCGTGGTCAGGAGCTCGGCTGGCCGGAGTCTACAACTCCCGCACGTCGTGCGCATGCATCGCCTCCGAAAGCCCTTCGGCTCTCGGCGTGTTCTGCCCCCTGTCGGTCCTGTGCCCAAGCATTAGGGAACTACAGCCCCAGGAACCCGCGCCCCCGCCCCGCTTCCGGGTTCTCGCCAAACCCCACCTTCTTCTCCAGGAAGACGCGGCGCAATCCTACTTCCGAAAGCGAGCCGGAAGGACGCAAAGACCGCGCCGGGGCGGGGTCTCCGAGGAGGGCGTCCGGGGTCGGGGCCACGAGGGCGCCATTGTGACGCGTCCGGAGCGGAGCCGGGGATTGGTCGGCCAGGCGCAGGGCGGGGCCGGGGCTTGCGGAGCCGGGCGTTGCTGGGACGGGAGGCGAGGGATCTACGTGATCCCTCCTCGGGGGTAGGGAAGGGCTTGTGAGGCACGCCTGAGCTTCTAAAGTTGCTGACTGGGAGAGTCCCCCAAACAGTGAGCCCAGACGACGCCTGGATTGAAGACCAGCGTGGTAGAAGGAAATGAGACTCATTTCCTGTTGAGAAGGAGGGAGGGAACCGGGAACAGCGGAGACCGTTAATGGCGGCTCTAGAGGCAGAACTTGAGGAGCGGCCGCAGGCTGTGCTGTCGGGTCTTGGGTCGCTGCTCCGCAGGGTCACGGGACCTCGCCTGGCTCCCTCGGCTTGTTCCTTCAGACCAGTGGTCCCCAACCTTTTTGGCACCAGGGACTGTTTAAGACAATTGGGGGGGGTGGAGTTTCAGGCGGTAATGCGAGTGGTGGGGGGGATGGTTCTGGCAGTAATTCCAGCGATGGTTCAGGCGGTAATGTGAGCGATGGGGAGCAGCAGATGAAGTTTCGTTGCCTGCCGCTCACCTCCTGCTGTGTGGCCGGGTTCCTAACAGGATAGGGACTGGTAGCGGCCCCAGGGGATTGGTGACCCTTGCTTCAGGTCCGCAGGGCTTTCGGTTCAGGCCTGGTCCTCAGAGACAAAGTGCTGGGGCAGAGGATGCCACCACTAAGACCTTCACTTCTGGAAGAAACACGTACGCCAGTTCAGTGTCATTTGAGTTCCTGCTACATCCAAACCAGCCGTGTTTCTGCTCTGAAAAAGACAGATCGAACTTTCCAGCCCTTGGCGACGAGTTATTTGTTAAGCACATGTACAGTGTCGAATTAGCAGTGTCAGTTTCCAACAGTTGTCATATCCTGTAGTAAAAACTGCTAAGCAATCTCCTTTTGCTTTCCATCTTAATTATGATCAGGTTCAGCTCTAAGAAGTAAAGGAGCCCCCAGAGCCACCGTTGGTAGCTGGCCTGAATGCCCTGATACACATAAGCGACGTCATGGAATTTTGATGTCAGATGAGGTCTCTGACGAGATGGAAGGTGAAGAAAATAAGACTAATCGTGCCTAAACAGATGGACACTGCAACCACAAAAAGATGACCAAACATCCCTTCCCTAGCTAACATGAATGACTATTGCTTCAGTGATGATCCATTTTTCTTGCTTTCCAGATAAAAACTATTAAGCGAATCACTGAATTGCCCCGCTTTCTGACAGCACCAGAGCAGACCCCTGTTTCCTTGGGCCTGCCCCCAAATCACCTAACACAAGCCCAAGCACTATATAATAAGCCCTCTTTAACACCCATTTCCTGAGATGCATGGTTGCGCATAGTGTCAGGTCTCCCTCACTATAGCAGTTAACCCTTCATTGTTTGACCATAACTATGTTTCGGTAGTCTTTGGTGGGCATCACCAGTATGAATAAACTTATATTTATGAATTATACATAACCATACAAAACTTTAGAGCCTATACTCTAACGAGAAATCAAAACAAACATTAATGTGAATGATAAAATGGGGCAAGATCTTGGTATATGAAAGGCTTGTATGCTAAATGCCATGTGGGATTGTGGTTTGGATTCTAGAACGGTAGAAGGACATAAACGGTAAAATCAGACTAAAGTCTATAGGTTAATTAAGAGTATTATACCAATGTGAATTTCTTAGTCTTGACAAATGTGACATGGTTATATAGACATTAAATACAGGAAAAAAAAAGTAAAGGGTATACAGGAGCTCCCTGTACTATCTTTGCAACTTATCTGTAGACTTAAAATTATTCCAAAATAAAAATTTTATTTAAAAAAAGCTTATGCCCAGGGACTTCCCTGGTGGTCCAGTGGTTAAGAATCCACCTTCCAATACAGGGGACACAGGTTTGATCCCTGGTCGGGGAACTAAGATCTCACAAGCTGTGAGGCAGCTAAGCCTGTGCATTCTGGAGCTTTCACGCCACAATGAAGAGCCCATGTGCCGCAACTAAGACCTGATATAGCCAAATAAATAAATTTTTTAAAAAACATTAAAAAAAAAAGCTTATGCCCAATTTACCCTTTAGGGAGAAGGATTATTTTTGCTTTGAACTGGGGTGATGGTTATTGTATCTAGAGTGACCCCAGTATGAGCAACAGAAATGAGAAGACGTGTAGTCAAGAGCAACAGCTCTAGTCACAACAGCTCTTCTGCCTCAATTCCAGCTTCTGGATCTTCCCTACCTGACATTTCAGGGTTCCTTCCTGGGGCCCCGCCATAGCCCCCCCTCCCCTCCCCTCCATCCCTCTGGGATTGTAGCCACAGTCACTGAAAGTGACCACACCTGGTCTAGGTCCTGCCCCACTATTTTGTCATCACATAGACAAAAGTAAGATTCCTGACTGCTTTCAGAGTGGAAGTAAGCTGTAAGTGGGTAAGAATCACAAAGATACAGGAGGAGAAGTTGTGTCAAGGAAGCACTGTCAAGTCGAAGAAGAAGAAATGAAAATGCCTCTTTCAACTCTGCAAACACATGGACACATCTCCTGAGCTTTCTGTGGTGTGGTGTTGTCACACAGCCCCCAGCCATGACGCAGGCACAGGAGTTAATTGATACTGTAATGGAAGGCATCAGGCTATGATACACCAACAAAACAGAGAATATAGGATACTCAAGCCTGGACCCCAGATAGTCACTGAGGGACTAAGTATAATAGCCCAGCTTTTCACAGTAACAGTGGATAGAAATTTTCATTCAGGTAATCCTCCTGTAGTAAAAGAAAGATACATATAGATGTCAAGGGCAGAAGAGAGGTTGAAAAAGGCTTGCTTGAGGACTTCCCTGGTGGCGCAGTGGTTAAGAATCCACCTACCAATGCAGGGGACACGGGTTCGAACCCTGGTGCGGGCGGAGCAACTAAGACTGTGCGACATGACTACTGAGCCTGAGCTCTAGAGCCTGCAAGCCACAACTACTGAGCCCGTGTGCCACAACTACTGAAGCCCATGTGCTACAAGAAGAGAAGCCACTGCAATGAGAAGCCCCTGCAGCGCAACGAAGAGTAGCCCCCACTCGCCGCAACTAAGGAAAGCCCGCGCGCAGCAACGAAAACCCAGCGCAGCCAAAAGTAAATAAATAAATTTATTTTAAAAAAAAAGAAAAAAAGGGCTTGCTTGACTTAAAACAATTTGGACTGCAGAAGGAGCTTGTCTTCCAGAATCTGATGCCTTTCATTATGTGGTACGAGTGGTAGTAGCTACCTCTATAGCAGTGCTGTCCAATAGAAATATAATGTGAGCTGCAAATGTAATTTAAATTTTTTCTAGTAGCCACATTTACAAAAGTAAAAGCACAGGTAATATTAATTTTAATAGTTTTATTTGGATCAACATATCCAAAATATCTCGTATGTAGTCAATATATAACATTATCAATGAGACATTTTATGTTCTTTTTTTATTCTTTGAAGCCTGGTGTGTGTCTTCCACCTACAGCACATCTCCATATATTTTTTTAAGTCAGGAATTTTAATTTTTATTAGGAATACTTAATGTATATTTAGATTTCATAAAATTTAGAGTTGAAAAAGCAGATTCCTATATCCATGTTGTTCCAAACATACTTAAAGGTTTTTCCATAACTGAATTATGAGTTTTAAATTCACATTAAGGCAGGGATGTGGAGAAATTGGAACTCTGTGTGTTGCTGATAGGAATGTAAAATGTTGCAGCTGCTGTGGAAAAAATTTAAAAAGAATTACCATATGATCCAGCAGTTCTGTTTTCTGGATATGTAACTGAAAGAATTGAAGGCACAGTCTCAAGAGATAGTTGTACACCAATGTTCATAGCAGCATTATTTACAATAGTCAAAAGTTGGAAGCAACCCAAGTGTCCATTGCCAGATGAATGAATAAACAAAATGTGGTATATACAGACAAGGGAATATTACTCAGCCTTTTTACAAAGGGAGGAAATTCTGGAACATGAATTTGAGGACCTTATGCTACGTGAAATAAGCCAGTCACAAAAAGACAAGTATTGTGTGATTCCACTTACATGAAGTATCAAAAGTAGTCAGATTCATAGAGCCAGAAATTAGAATGGTGATGCTGCCAGACACTGGGGGGAGGCAGGAAATGGGAAGTTGTTAATAAGCAGAGAGTTTCAGGTTTTCAAGATAAAAATGAACTATAGAGATTGGTTGCACAATACCAAATGTACTTAACACTACTGAACTTACAAATGTTTAAGATGGTAAATGTTATGTTGTGTACTTGACAAAGTAAAAAGTCAGGTCCTCAGTCATACTAGCCACATTTCCAGTGTTCAACAAGCCTATGTGGCTAAATGGCCCCGTTATCACACAGTGCAGCTTTAGATGAAGGGAAAAGAGAACCAGAAATCCTACTATCTTCAGCTACCACTCTGAAAGGGTTGCCCTGGGGCTCTGTCCCTGCTCTAAGCCACTGCCTTTCTTCACTCCACCTGGAGGGGTTAGAACCTGTTATTTAAGTCTTAGGTGTGGTACTCATACTAATCACTTCAGAAAAAAAGCTTCTGTTTCCTTGAGGCAGTTTCACTTGTATACAGAGGAAGTGTAGCCTTCTGAGGTGCTAGCCATCCACTGTAACTGTGGGTGTAGTATTTCTCAGAAGGAAGGCACCAGAGACTCCCTTAACTCCATTTGTCACCCCTGTGAACTTTTATCCCACAGTGGATTATTTCACACTGAATTTACTGTGATCCAACGTCTGAAATTTAAAAGCAGCTTTTATAAAGTCTCATTTATGAAGAGCACAGACATTCAAAATCTTAGGGTGAAGGAGTGACAGGAAGCATTATCAAGGTTTGCTTCTGACTTTCCCTCTAGGGCCTAAGTGTACTGTGGTTTTCAGTACAATTTAGGGTTGCTCACAGGTGCTTGATAATATATTTTAGACAAGGATTGACTGGAGCTGTATTGTTTTTTTAGTAATCTTTGTATTTGATTACTACGTGATTTAATCAAATTTTCTATTCTCAGAGTCTTTAGTTACATGTGACTCCTGAGAATCTTTATTCGTTTTTTTTTCCTTGGCTGCGCCACACAGCTTGTGGGATCTTAGTTCCCAGACCAGGGATCGAACCCAGGCCCTCGGCAGTGAAAGCATGGAGTCCTAACCACTGGACTGCCAGGGAACTCCCGAGAATTTTTATTCTTAAGAATAAAAATCCCTGGGCTTCCCTGGTGGCGCAGTGGTTGAGAGTCCGTCTGCCGATGCAGGGGACACGGGTTCGTGCCCCGGTCCGGGAAGATCCCACATGCCGCGGAGCGGCTGGGCCCGTGAGCCATGGCCGCTGAGCCTGCGCGTCCGGAGCCTGTGCTCCGCAACGGGAGAGGCCACAACAGTGAGAGGCCCGCGTACCAAACAAAAAAAAAAAAAGAGAGAATAAAATTCCCTGAGCTTTATGGTACACTCTCTAAACGCAAGAACAGGACAATTTAATTCTCTTTATCTTCTGTGCACTTTCTCCAGCTTTGCCCCTATGGCTGATGCACTAACAGTGACCTGGAGGTGGGGGTGTCTGAGCAGTTTGTTTTCGACTACCATGTGGATCCCTTCAAACCCGTGAGTGGGCGTTTCAAGGACCGGGTGGTCTGGGATGGGAACCCCGAGCCGGTATGATGTCTCCATCATCCTCTGTAAGCTGCAGTTTGATGACAGTGGGACATAAACCTGCAAGGTGAAGAACCCACGTGATGTTGATGTGCTGATAGGGGAGATCTGGCTCAGCATCGTGCACACTGTACGTGTCTCTGAGATCCACTTCCTTGCTCTGGCCATCGGCTCAGCTTGTGCACTGATGGTCAGAATAGTAATTGTGGTGGTCCTCTTCCAGGATTTCTGTAAAAAGTGATGGGCTGAAAGAGCTCATAAAGTGGTGGAGATAAAATAAAAAGAAAAAGAAAAGCTCAATCAAGAAAAATATTCTCCGTTTGGAAGACACAGACCAACATTCTTAGATGGAAGCTGAAGCGTTCCAAGAACCAGAACCCTAAAATAAGATGAAGTTAATGGAAGCTTTTCTTTGGCTTTTCCAGTTGTAACCTGTCTTCCAACCAGCTCTGCAGTATAAAAACACCTAGACAAGCAATGTTCTTCTGGTGCCAGCATAGGGCCATCCTTGAGCAGATATCACCAGACTCGCACACAGCCCTGTTACTAAGGTTTTATTTAATTTCCAAGTTCAAATATTTTTCAAATGCTCATTAGCTTTTGTATGCTAAGAAGCTACATTTTTGCCCTTAAACACTCCTTGTGGATTATGACTTGTATACACATATATTGGCATCAAATGGGATAAAAGCCAACTTGCCTTTCATAATCCTTAGACCAGCATTCTTGCTGCTAAAGTTAACATGTTTACTCTTTCCTTCTCACACTCTCAATTAAAAGGTGAGCTAATTCTCCCCACACCAAAAAAAAAAGTGTATTGGGAAATTAAAACAATACAAAAAATGATATTTATTTTGTGTTCTATAGCTTATTAGAAAACTTAAGCATTAACGTGGGTTTTTTTTTAACATCTTTATTGTAGCTTTACAATGTTGTGTTAGTTTCTGCTGTATAACAAAGTGAATCAGCTATATGTATACATATATCCCCATATCCCATCCCTCTTACGTCTCCCTCCCACCCTCCCTATCCCACCCCTCTAGATGGTCACAAAGCACCGAGCTGATCTCCCTGTGCTATGCAGCTGCTTCCCACTAGCTATCTACTTTACATTTGGTAGTTGTATATATGTCCATGCCACTCTATCACTTCATCCCAGCTTACCCTTCCCCCTCCCCATGTCCTCAAGTCCATTCTCTATGTCTGCGTTAAAGTGGGGTTTTTTTAACTTTTTTTTTTTTTTTTTTGGGCACTCCGTGTGGCCTGCAGGATCTTAATTCCACAACCAGGAATCAAACCGTGCCCCCTGCAGTGGAAGCTCGGAGTCCTAACCACTGGACCGCCAAGGAATTCCCTAAAGTGTTTTATTTGTAAAAACTTTCCAAGAGTAGTCTGAAGAATGCTTGCTTCTTCTTTTCGTTGTATAATTTACAAATAATAGAACGAGCATTTTTTCAATGCCTTGGTGAACTGTCATACACCTTTATAAATTTGGATCAGCTTGCAACATTGTATCCTTTCCACTTTTTAAAAAATTTATTTATTTATTTATTATTTATTTTTGACTGTGTTGGGTCTTTCCTCATTTCTGTTGATCAGTTCCCCTTCAACAGGTTCCTCTGGCTGCAGATCTAGTCTCCTGAACAGCGGCAGTGTCAACATTCCCCCATTTAGCTAGTTCTTCTGTAACTCCATTTATACTCAATTCCAGTTTCACTCCCAGCATTATCACTTTTCATTTATTTGCTGCATTTTCATCTTTGTTGGTCAGTTCTCTCTCTTTTTTTTAAATTATACTATTCTCTTTATTTTTCTGTAGTTTTGAAATTTTCCATAATAAAACAAGTTTTTTTTAAATGAGTTTTGTTTTGATATTATTGTATTATAAAACATCAAAAAATATCCTTTTTTTAAATCAATTTATTTTATTTATTTAATTTTGGCTGTGTTGGGTCTTTGTTGCTGCACACAGGCTTTCTCTAGTTGCAGTGAGCAGGGGCTACTCTTCGTTGCGGTGCGCGGGCTTCTCATTGTGGTAGCTTCTCTTGTTGCAGAGCACAGGCTCTAGGCGCACAGGCTTCAGTAGTTGTGGCACGTGGGCTCAGTAGTTGTGGCTTACGGGCTGTAGAGCGCAGAGCTCAGTAGTTGTGGCACACGGACTTAGTTGCTCCGTGGCATGTGGGATCTTCCCGGACCAGGGCTCGAACCCATGTCCCTTACACTGGCAGGCAGATTCTTAACCACTGCACCACCAGGGAAGTCCTTTTCCTTTTTTAAAAATATTCATTTTGGTTGCGCTGGGTCTTAGTTGCAGCAGGCAGCCTCCTTAGTTGCGGCATATGGGCTCCTTAGAATTGTGGCATGCAAGCTCTTAGTTACAGCATGCATGTGAGATCTAGTTCCCTGACCGGGGATCGAACCTGGATCCCCTGCATTGGGAGTGCAGAGTCTTAACCACTGCACACCAGGGAAGTTCCCCCCCCAAAAATCTCCTTTTTCTTAATGAAGACTTCCAGGCAGAAGAATATAATCTTCTGATAGACCATTAACTGGTACATTAAGTTAAATCTTACATAGTAACTTAGAAACTGATAAAAATAATTTTTAAAATATTGTGTAAATTACTGAATATTTCTATATCAATAAAAGACCACTAAAAATTGGGATTTTAAGCCAAAAGCAAATCAAAGGACCATGGATTGTCAGTGAAATTTGTTGTAGCCAATATGCTTGTTCCCTAACTTTATGTACAGGCATACCTCATTTTACTGCACTTCACTTTATTGTGCTTAGTAGATATAGAGGTTTTTTTTTTTACAACTTGAAGGTGTATGGAAACTCTGCATTGACCAAGTCTATTGGCACCATTTTTCTGACAGCATGTGCTCATTTTGTGTCTCTATGTCACATTTTGGTAATTCTCACAATATTTCAAACCTTCCACCAGCAAAAAGATTATGACTCGCTGAAGGCTCAGACGACGGTTAACATTCTTTTACAATAAAGTGTTTTTTAATTAAGGTATGTACATTGTTTTTTAGACATAATGCCATTGTACACCGAACATACTACAGTATAGTGTAAACATAACTTTTTTTTTTTTTGCGGTACACGGGCCTCTCACTGCTGTGGCCTCTCCCTTTGCAGAGCACGGGCTCCGGACGTGCAGGCTCAGTGGCCATGGCTCACGGGCCCAGCCACTCCACAGCATGTGGGATCTTCCCGGACCGGGGCACGAACCCGTGTCCCCCGAATCGGCAGGCAGACTATCAACCACTGTGCCACCAGGGAAGCCCTAAACATAACTTTTATATGCACTGGGAAATCAAAATTTATGTAACTTGTTTTATTGCAATATTCGTATTCTTACGGTGGTCTAGAACCAAACCCAAAATATATCTAAGGTATGCCTATGGGGTTTCTACTTCTCCAGAAGAATTTATCCATGCACAGTAGGTGATGTCTGCAATCACACAAATGCTGGGTAATTAAGATTTAAGCAATTATCCAAAACTACTCTGGCCTATGAGTCAAGTAATTGTTATTGGGCTGCTATTGCCTTATTGGTAGAATCAGCAAGTTTTCCCAATTCCAGAGAGACTTCTTTTTTTTTTTTTTTTTTTTTTGGCTACGCTGTGCAGCATGTGGGGTCTTAGTTCCCTTAACCACTGAACTGCCAGGGAAGTTCCTCCAGAGAGATTTCTATTCATTTGTTCACTGGCATGAATAAGTGCCCTTCCAATGAAAGCAAATCTAGAGTCATGTATACCTCCTGGGAATTCCCATTTAAGGTGGCAATGAAGGTTTAATGGAGAAGATGAATGACAGGACCAATGGGAGACTTCAGATTTATTATGAATGTCCAAGGGGACAGTTAAAAATACTAGTAACTAGCATTGGCCTCCAATCTGCCAACTGTCTAAACATTCATAAGCCCATCAGGAGGCCCGTTTGTTACAAAGATAAGATCAGGTGGTGCATGTAAGACTACTGCTAGGGTTTGATTATTAATAGTGCCATTAATTGGGATTATTCTATTAGCCCTTGCAGTGGGTCAGTGGTGTTTGGTGAACAGTTAGGGAGAAACCATCATGTTCTGTGGACTTTGTTCTCAAAGGCCATACAGAAGGGAGTTGTTTTGCCATGGCAAGCAGACCTAACCTAGTGTTGAGAACTGTACAGGTGGAATAGGTATGGTTAGCTGCATTGAGAGCTATGACACGGAAGAGGTCAAAGCAAAGTACAGGAATCTGGTTGTAGAAGTTCTGACTTGATGAAAAATATCCAAAGGGGTGTGGCTATAGTTAGCTGTCACAGTGGAGATGAAGACTAAAGGGTCATGGCTGTCATGGACAGATTGGGTTTTCTGATGACAGATCCAACATTCAGAAGGGTCCAAATTCCTTTGGACAATAACTCTTTGAGGGCAGCATTTTTTTTTTTTTTTTTGGGCCATGCTGTGCAGCATTCAGGATCTTAGTTCCCCGACCAGGAATCGAACCCGAGCCCCCTGCATTGGAAGCGCAGAGCCTTAACCACTGAACCACCAGGGGAGTCCCAAAAGGCAGCTTTTTTTTTTGCGGAAATATTAACAAGGTGATTTCCTTTAGCTTCTAAAGAGTCAAGCGTAGCATGCCTCAGAACCTTAATAATAGACAAAGCAGCAGGTAATAATATGGTTTCTAATAATTCCTGAACATAAAGGCTGTTTTTAATTTGATCTCTGCTGAAAGTAAGGAAGCCATGCTGTTTCTATAACGTTGCCAAATTGTGAGCCACGCCAAAGGCATAGCTACTGTCAGTGTACATGTTGGCAGTTTTGCCCTTGACTAAGATACAGGCCCATGTGAGTGCACATAGTTTGGCTTATTGGGCCAAAGTAGTCAAAGGCAAAGGTGCCACTTCAGTTACTTAAAGAAGAGTTGACATTGCATATCCAGCACGATAGTTACCATGTTCATCTTTTAAATAAGAACCATCAGTAAACCATGAGAAGTCAACATTATCTAAGGGCATTTCCTATAAGCAGTCACGGGGTGGGAGTAGGGTGTGTGTGTGTCATCTGTAAAAGAGGGGAGAAGAGTAGCAGGGTTAAAGTTATTAAACTAGGAAAAGTGATTTAAGGGGCAGTTAACAGGAGAATTTCATAGGAGGTGAGATGGCTTACTGGAAAATGTTGATTATGATGAGGGTTAAGAGATTCAACAGCATCTAGCACAAAGATAGTTAAAGAGGATCCCATGACTATTTCTTCAGTCTTTACAAAGAGAGCAGTAGCAGGTACAGCTCTGAGGTGGGGGTTAGGAGGTATCCCCAGGTTCCAGGTTCTAGTTGTTGGCTGTAATACCCTATGCATCAGTGGTGATCCCATACTTTTGGGTGAGTACCCCAAGGGCATTCCCTTCTTTTTTCATACACAAAAAGGAAGAGAAGAAGTTGATAATTGGGGTGTCCAAGGACAGGGGAAGGTATTAAATTTTCCTTTAAGATTTGGAAAGTCCTGTCACCTGAATCTTCCCAGGTGATAAGAGTCAGGTTTAGTAGTTTTTAACAAGGGATATAAAGGTTGGGCTGTAAGGGAAATTTGGGGGAATCCAGCTGAGAAAATAGCCTGCCAATCCAAGAAAGCATTGCAGTTTGCATTTGATTTGGGGCTTTGGGAAGTTCAAGATTCCATGAAGTCTGTCTGGATCTAGATGCAGTCCTTGTTCTGAGAATAGATGTCCTAAATATCAAACTTGAATTTGAACAAATTGTAATTTTTTCCTTAGAGACTTTATGCCCCTTTTTGGCTAGAAGTTTCAGCAAACGGGTGTTTTCTTCTTGTGAGGAGGCTTAAGATGGGGAGCAGAGAACTAAGTCATCCACACATCCTATTAAAGTGGAGCCTCCAGAGAACTTGATATCATCTAGATCAGCCTTTTATTTGTTTGTTTTTTTGTTTGGCTGTGTTGGGTCTTCATTCCTGTGTGTGGGTTTTCTCTAGTTGCGATGAGCGGGGGCTACTCTTCATTGCGGTAGGCAGGCTTCTCCTTGCAGTGGCTTCTCTTGCTGTGGAACATGGGCTCTAGGTGTGGGGGCTTCAGCATTTGTGGCTCGCGGGCTCTAGAGCGCAGGCTCAGTAGTTGTGGTGCATGGGCTTAGTTGCTCCGCAGCATGCGGGATCTTCCCGGACCAGGGCTCGAACCCGTGTCCCCTGCATTGGCAAGCGGATTCTTAACCACTGTGCCACCAGGGAAGTCCCAGATCAGCCTTTAAATTTTGTGAGGGGACTTCCCTGGTGGTCCAGTGGTTAGGACTCTGTGCTTCCACTGCAGGGGGCACGGGTTCCAACCCTGGTGGGGGAGCTAAGATCCCGCAAGCTGCCTGGTGTGGCAAAAAATAAATAAATAAATGAAGTTTGTGAGAAATAAGAAGGGCTTTCAGTGAAACCCTGGGGCATTCCTGTAAAGGTATATTGCTGGCCTTCCCAAGTAAATACAGAAAGATACTATATTGACTTATCTACTGGGATACTTTAAAAAAGCACTACAGAAATTAAATCACACCAAAAATTTTGCTCTCAGTAGGGATGGAGGCTAGTGAAGCGTAGGGATTGGGGCAACAGGGTGTTGAGGGATGACAACACTGTTTATGGCTCGCAGGTCCTAGACAAGCCTCCGTCCACAACTATTTGGTTTCTTCACAGGTAAAATGCGAGTGTTGCACTGACTGGTGCAGGGGGTAATGAGGCCCTGGGCCTTATGTTATTGGTTTAATGCCTTGAAGGGCCTCTTTATTTTGGGGTATTGATTAATCCTGTGGAGAAGTTTTGAGGGACCTATTTGGATCTTAATAGGAGGTGCATGTGGGTACTGCAAATATCAGTTGAGGATTTTGCCCATAAGGCAAGTGGTAGCTGACCGAATAGGGACCAATTATTAGTGTTCTTGGAATTAGCTCCAGGTCAGAGATGGAGAAAAGAAAAAGCAGCTGAAGGGCCATTTGATTCACCTAATTGGCTATTTTGGTTGCTGCTCTCAAATTCTAGAATTGTTTCTCCCTTTTGGGAGAAAGAAATTCCAGCATGTTATTTTTCTAAGATATCTTGGGTCAATAAGTAAATAGAGGTGGAGGAACAAAGGCAAAAACAGTGAGTACCTCTTAGAGGGCCTAAGCAAAAGGGGATAGTTTTAGAGATAAAAACCTATTGAGGTTTATTAGAGACCCCCACTATTTGAAGCATTTTAGTACTCTGAGGCAGGGGCTTTTTAATGGTAGTGGGGCTGAGCACCGAGAGTGTAGCTCTGGTGCAAAAAGGACAGAAAGAGGTTTGCCCCCAATCTATAGAGTAGTTTCTTCAAGTCAATTAAGAGAAAGAAGTGGGGAAATCCCCTGTATTTCCTCAGCGTCCTTGGGGTTGAGGACATTGGTAAGGCTGGTTAGAGGACTGAAGGCGCTTGGAGTACTGAAACTTGTAGCAGTAATTTTTCCAGTGTCCTAGCTTTTAGAAATTATCATGGACACCAGAAGGATTTTGTTTTTGTTTAGAGACCTCCAATTCTGGAATTGAAGATTAAGGATTTTAGTAGTCTTCCTTTAAGTTGAATCATCTAGGGTTTGGGTGAGTTGGGTTTCTAAACTAACTAAATCGATAGTGTACATAATTTCCCATTATATCCTGGTCCTTTTAACTAGAAGAGAAAGATCTCAGTTCAGCCTGTTAATCAACATAGATTTAAAGGCAACTCAAGTAGATTCAGCACCCAAAGGAAGACCAGAATTTTCTTTAAAGACGATTTGGAGCTGGCTGTATAATAATCATGCATGAGCTCATTGGGCTTGTGGATACAAGCTTGAATCTTATTCTGATCAACTGGTTTTGGGAAAGTCCTAAGAATTGCCAAATGGTGTCACTCGGTGATTCCATGAGCCTGATAATAAGGCGACAGGGGTTTCTTTGTCCCCAGGTTGTAATTCTAAAGATTTCTCAGGATCATCTCAATTGGCAGTTTTCATTCAGTGTGGGCCTGGCCTTTACTGACAAGGATATGAATTAGTTGATATAACTCAGAGAAGCCCAGTTGATACGTTTGAATGACTATATTAAATTCCTCAGCAAATCTCTGGGGATCCTCAGTTACTTCGGGAAAATCTTTGACTATGGCTCATAGTTCAGCTTTACTACAGTGAACATAAGAAATTAGAGACTTAGCATTTTTTTAATTAAAGCATTTTTTAAATTCATTTTTATTGGAGTATTGTTGCTTTACAATGTTGTGTTAGTCAAGGCTTAGCATTTCGATCCTCAGAGGGTCTGATTTAAGAGGTGTAGATTTTAATAGGTTCAGGAGAGGAGGAGACATGGAAAGGTTCAGAGAAAAAGGAAAGTTCAGTAAGGGGATTAGAATAAGGAAGTGGAGTGTATAGAGGAGTCGGGGACAGTACAGAAGGGAAAGAGGAAGCTGGCTCCAGAGACAAAGAGGATGGGGGAAGGGGGAAAAGAGGCCTCAGAGGATTTTTATGGTCCTCTTTCAATTGTTTTTTCACCTTGGTTAATTTAGAAATGGTATTTTGTAAAGTGGCAATTTTAGAATCTTGGATACATTTGAAGCCTCCAGGTACCAATGAAAATATGCATGCCATTCAATCGGTTTAATTTTAGAGCCACAGTCTTCTAATTTCATTCTGAGAAAAACAAGTTTGGGGAGGTCAGAAGTTTCTCTTAATGGCCATTGGAGTGCTAAATTATCTGTGGTTAAGTTGATCCATTTAGTTAAGAATGTGCATGAGGAGGGACCATAGTTTTGTTTTTTAATTAAATTATTTTATTTATTTATTTTTGGCTGTGTTGGGTCTTGGTTGCTGCATGGGAGCTTTCCTCTAGTTGTAGAGAGTGGAGGTTACTCTTCGTTGTGGTGCGCGGTCTTCTCATTGCGGTGCCTTCTCGCGGAGTACAGGCTCTAGGTGCGCGGGCTTCAGTAGTTGTGGCTCGTGGGCTCGGTGGTTGTGGCTCATGGGCTCTAGAGTGCAGGCTCAGCTGTTGTGGCGCACGGGCTTAGTAGCTCGGCGGCATGTGGGATCTTCCCGGACCAGGGCTCAAACCCGTGTCCCCTGCATTGGCAGACGGATTCTTAACCACTGCACCACCAGGGAAGTCCCCCTGGTTTCTTTTGTGTGTGTATGGTACGCGGGCTTCTCACTGCTGTGGCCTCTCCCGTTGCGGAACACAGGCTCCGGACGCGCAGGCTCAGCGGCCATGGCTCATGCGCCCAGCCGCTCCGCGGCATGTGGGATCTTCCCGGACCGGGGCACGAACTCGTGTCCCCTGCATCGGCAGGCGGACTCTCAACCACTGCACCACCAGGGAAGCCCACCCCTGGTTTCTTTATAGCGCCCGATGTGGCCTGCCTCTTGGGATACCCTGACAAGAGCAAGAGTTTAGGTAGTTTTTATGATTCCTGATATGAGGCTGTCTGTGATGCAGGAAAAGTTTTGGTTTCTCTTTCACTATACAGAAGAGGAATAAGTCCTATCCTTTCCTTCTCTCTCTCTCTCTCTTTTTTTCCTCTGTCTCTCTCATTACCACCCACACATCAAACCACTTTAGTCAACTGACTGTTAACTTACAAACCCCAATCCCCCTTTTTCATCTGCTGTAGGTCAGAAACTTTCAAAGTCAACATTATTGAGCACTCCTATTATGAGGATAAAGATCTCAAATTTGTTCCATTTTCCACGATAAAACTTGGGGTTTATCTTTTCATAAATAAAGTGGTCAAAATGAAAATGTTAGGACACATTGCTGCTTAAGAAATCCCAAGTGATAGAAAAGCAAACTTCCGACAAAAACATAGGTAATGAAAATCGTTAGCATTTAGTGAGCTCTCAGAAGGAGGATTGCAACCCACATGGCCTGGGCCCACACTTCTGTCCTTCTTTCCTAACATCTTTCCCACATGGAGTGAGGCTCAAGAATCACTGGCCAATGGACTTCCCTGGTGGCGCAGTGGTTAAGAATCCACCTGTCAATGCAGGGGACACAGGTTTGAGCCCTGGTCTGGGAAGATCCTGCATGCCGCGGAGCAACTAAGCCCGTGCGCCACAACAGCTGAGCCTGTGCTCTAGAGCCCACGAGCCACAACTACTGAGCCCAGGTGCCACAACTACTGAAGCCCGCGCACACCTAGAGCCCATGCTCCGCAATAAAGAGAAGCCACTGCAATGAGAGTTCTGCGTACTGCCACAAAGAGTAGCCCCCACTAGCCGCAACTAGAGAAAGCCCACACGCAGCAACGAAGACCCAACGCAAGATCAGCTCGGTGCTTTGTGACCACCTAGAGGGGTGGGATGGGGGGGGAGACGCAAGAGGGAGGAGATATGGAGATATATGTATACGTATAGCTGATTCACTTTGTTATACAGTGGAAACTAGCACACCATTGTAAAGCAATTATACTCCAATAAAGATGTTAAAAAAAAAAGATAATCTGAAATATCAAGACTAAAAAAGAAAAAGTTTGTACCAGCATTCACTTGTACTAAATACCATTGTGCTTAATATTGAATAAATATTTTCTGTTATGAATTTTAAAAATAAGACCCAGAGTTGCCTCTGTAAAGCTTGCAGACCGCTGGGAGTCTGGGCTGCTACCCTGCATGAGTCCTCCTGCAGCTTTCCCTGCTGTCCGATCCTCTCGGCTTCGCGATGCCGGTGGACCTCAGCAAGTGGTCCGGGCCTTTGAGCCTGCAGGAAGTGGACGAGAGGCCGCAGCACCCGCGGCAGGTCAAATACGGCGGGGCGGAGGTTGACGAACTGGGCAAAGTGCTGACACCCACCCAGGTTAAGAACTGGTCCACCAGCATTGCATGGGATGGCCTTGATCCAGGTAAACTGTATACCTTGGTCTTGACAGACCCGGATGCTCCCAGCAGGAAGGACCCCAAATACAGGGAATGGCATCATTTCCTGGTGGTCAACATGAAGGGCAACGACATCAGCAGTGGCACGGTCCTCTCCGATTATGTGGGCTCTGGGCCTCCCAAGGGCACAGGCCTTCACCGCTACACCTGGCTGGTTTACGAGCAGGACAGGCCACTGAAGTGTGATGAGCCCATTCTCAGCAACAGATCTGGAGACCACCGTGGCAAATTCAAGGTGGCAAATTTCCGCAAAAAGTACGAGCTCGGGGCTCCGGTGGCTGGCACGTGTTACCAGGCCGAATGGGATGACTATGTGCCCAAACTGTACGAGCAGCTTTCTGGGAAGTAGAGGAAAGCCAGGAGATGGACACGGTCCCAGAGTTCCCAAGCAGTGTTTCAGTTTAGTGATGCATGCAGATTTCTCCTCTTCCCCCTGCCTGACCCCTGAGCGGTCAGATTTAGGTTTAGGGTGACTTTTCCTTCTGCCTGTCCTCTGTAATTCTAGGGGGTTTACGTTTTGATCAAATTTGAACTCCGTTTTGGTGGGGGATATTTTGGTACTAGGATGGGGTCATCAAAATGTTAATATAAGAATAACAACCCAGACGTTAAAGAAGAAAAAAATTCTGGTAAAAAGACCAGGTCTGCAGTATTAGAGCAGGGCATCAAAGAATCTTTAAGGGAGGTAGAAAAAAAGAAAGGGTTGATTGCCTCTGCCTTTGTGAGCCCGAGCCCAGGATTGTCTGTGACGGCATCTTCTGGCATGTGTTTTCACAGCCCTGTCTCTCACGAAGACAACAAGGGGCCGGCACGTCCACTAGCCCACCATGTGATACATCTCAGGCTGGTTAGTGGGTGTCAGTGTCTTGCTCTGGCTCCTTTAAAGAGCAATACTGAAAAAAGCAATAGGGAGAGAGTTGCTGTTAAAGCTTGGCCATCTAGATGAGCTGCAGGGCTGAGTGAGAGGTCATCAGAAATCTGGAAGTCTGTGCCTGTTAAATTGATCACTCTTCAGTGTAAGAAAAGCCGGTCTGGAGTTGCTGAATGTTGTGTTAATTCTGCTATTTGCTTGTAGTTGAATAAAAACATGGCATAGTTAAAAAAAAAAAAAAGACCCAATGCAGCCAAAAATAAATAAATAAATTTATTAAAAAAAAAAAAGAATCACTTGCCATCCCTGGCCTCCTTGCCCATTGGCCCTTGGGGAGCACAAACTCTGCTGTGAAGAACCAGAGGCAGGAGGGGCTGCTCCCCAGAAGGTGCTAGTATTCAGGGGCACTGGAGGACAGATGCGTGGAATTTAGTGACAGACTCCCTCCCACCTACACAGCCATGATGGTTTTGAACTAGAAGGCACAGTGGGAAGGAGCTGTTTTAACCATATTACCTCGGATGAGGCATGGCTCCGTCAGATGCAGATCAAGAGAAAAAAACGGAAAGAGTTTTACAGTGTTTTGTACTCACAGCTCTCAGGGGAGGACACAGTATGCCACCCATGACCACTCAAGGGAAGTACCAGGTCAGTCTCACAGCAGAGCAAGGGGGAACTATGGGCAAGCATCTTTACTGTGGTTTTGCTGGAAGGAAAGAGAGCAAACAGATGTAGGACTGGCTAATTTGAATAATTTCAGAAGGTTCTGGGGCACAGGGGCTGTCCCTGGTTGTCTGATATTTAGTCCTGGGGCAATTAGGGTGAGCATACGATGGCCCCAGAATGTGAGAGCCCAATAAGGGTGGTGTTCGGTGGTATGGACTTAATGGGCTGTTCAAGAAGAGGAACTGACAAGCTTCTAGCTAGGGCCTCAAAACTGGATCAAGATAGCACACACCTACCCATACAAACTATACTACAGGAAGCAATAGTCTTTAAAAAAATATGTAAATGGACTACACATTTTGTTACTTTTCTGCTCTCAAGACTTCATTACTCCACACTGTATGTACATATTATCTTCAAAATTTTTCTCAAATTTTGAAATATTTCATCATTCAAAAATTGTATTATAGGACTTCCCTGGTGGCGCAGTGGTCAAGAATCTGCCTGCCAATGCAGGAGACACCACTTCGATCCCTGGTCTGGGAAGATCCCACATGTCGCAGAGCAACTAAGCTCACGTGTCACAACTACTGAGCCTGCATGCTGCAACTACTGAAGTCCACGTGCCTAGAGCCAACAAGAGAAGCCACCACAATGAGAAGCCCACGCACCGCAACGAAGAGTAGCCCCTGCTCGCTGCAACTAGAGAAAGCCTGCGTGCAGCAAGACCCAACACAGCCAAAAATTTAAAAAAAAATTGTATTATACTAATTGCTTTTTTTTTGGCTGCACCACGGGGCATGTGGGATCTTAGTTTCCCCCACCAGTGATTGAACTTGTGCCCCCCTGCAATGGAAGTGCAGAGTCTTAACCACTGGACCACCAGGGAATTCAAATCACTGCTTTTTAAAGAGCTGAAGAGTTGAAAAGCACCTCAGACACTGGTTTATCTGTAATTTTTGGTCCAAAAACAATGAAAGGAAGTAGTCAATATATCAAATGGCATTATCTCTTAGATTTTTACAATATCTGTAATTTTCTGTATGTTTTAAATATTCCATAATTTCTATAAAATGGAGGTTAATGAGAAAGAGAAAAGCTGCAAGCTGACCTGCACCCAGCACATCTTTTTTTTTCTAGTTTTATTGAGATATAATTAACACATAATAGCACATCTTGATGCAAATGAAGTTTTCTGCCTCCCCTGAGGCCCCCGCAGAAGTGAAGGAGCCTAACTGTACATATTTCTGGTGGGGAAAGCCCATTATCAAGCTAAAGGGGGACAACTCAGCATGGTGACAGAGCTAGACATAGCTTAAGTCAGGCCTTGTTGCTGGCCAGGCCTGCTGTGGAAATGGTCAAGGTAAGGGCAGCCACACAACACTGCCCGGTACCACCCAGTCCCCCTGCAGTCTTTGGTGAGGCAAAGAAACCAATTCAAGCAAGTAACCATCAAACTCATTAGGTGCCATAACCCCTCTTTTACTGTTTAACACGAAGTGCTGTTTGAAAGAACTGAAAAGTATCTTAAAAGAACTGCAAATAACCCAGGGGTCCAGACTTCTGTGGTGGTGACTTTTTTTTTTTAACATCTTTATTGGAGTATAATTGCTTTACAATGTTGTGTTAGTTTCTGCTGTATAACAAAGTGAATCAGCTATATGCATACCTATATCCCCATATCCCCTCCCTCTTGCATCTCCCTCCCACCCTCCCTATCCCACCCCTGTAGGTGGTCACAAAGCACCGAGCTGATCTCCCTGTGCTATACAGCTACTTCCAACTACCTATCCACTTTACATTTGGTAGTGTATATATGTCTCTCTCACTTCATCCCAGCTTACCCTTCCCCGTCTCCATGTCCTCAAGTCCATTCTCTACATCTGTGTCTTTATTACTGTCCTGCCCCTAGGTTCATCAGAACAATTTTTTTTTTTTAGATTCCATATATATGTGTTAGCATACAGTATTTGTTTTTCTCTTTCTGACTTACTTCACTCTGTATGACAGACTCTAGGTCCATCCACCTCACCACAAATAACTCAATCTCATTTCTTTTTATGGCTGAGTAATATTCCATGGTATATATGTGCCACATCTTCTTTGTCCATTCCTCTGTTGATAGTCACTTAGATTGCTTGCATGTCCTGGCTATTGCGACTTATTTCTTTTTCTTTTCTTTTTTTTTTTTTAACATCTTTATTGGAGTATAATTGCTTTACAATGGTGTGTTAGTTTCTGCTTTATAACAAAGTGAATCAGTTATACATATACATATGTTCCCATATCTCTTCCCTCTTGCATCTCCCTCCCTCCCACCCTCCCTATCCCACCCCTCTAGGTGGTCACAAAGCACCGAGCTGATCTCCCTGTGTTATGCGGCTGCTTCCCGCTAGCTATCTATTTTACTTTTGTTAGTGTATATATGTCCATGCCACTCTCTCACTTTGTCACAGCTTACCCTTCCCCGTCCCCATATCCTCAAGTCCATTCTCTAGTAGGTCTGTGTCTTTATTCCCATCTTGCCCCTAGGTTCTTCATGACCTTTTTTTTTTTCTTAGATTCCATATATATGTGTTAGCATATGGTATTTTTCTCTTTCTGACTTACTTCACTCTGTATGACAGACTCTAGGTCCATCCACCTCACTACAAATAACTCAATCTCGTTTCTTTTTATGGCTAATATTCCACTGTCTATATGTGCCACATCTTCTTTATCAATTCATCTGTTGATGGACACTTAGGTTGCTTCCATGTCCTGGCTATTGTGACTTATTTCTTGAATAAGCATTCGTGCTGCTTCAAAGGTACATTTTTCTATATTGGTCAAGAAAATTGATCACACAAGGCTGTGACCGCTGAGCCTGCTGGCATCTCACCTAGGTTATCTTATCCTTCATCCTTGGCTACTACAGCACCAAAGGAGAATCATTACATTTGGACTGGACCTATACTGTGGCTGGGCAGTTCAATTGTTTTCTCACTTCATTCTTTCCTTCTTTCAGATGGGAAAGGGAGGCAGAGAAGGGGCTTGGGAGCCAGCCTGAGAGACCTATCTCTCACTGCACTTGAGAGTGCAGCATTTTAACGAGTGCAAGACCCTGGAAATAGAGTGCCTTAGCCCAATGGTCAGACCTGCTATCCACAAGCTGAGTGACCTTAGGAAAGTTACTTTAACAACTCTATACCTCTGTATCCTTCTACTAAGTGTTGATGATAATAGTAACATCTACTGGTGGGTTGCTATGATGCTTAAATGAGATTAAGTACTCCTAATAGTGCAAAGCACAGTGAAGGTGCAATACATATTCACTATTGTTACTGCCACTGCTGTTTGACAGATAACGGGATTTTGAGTAAGAGCCTCCTCTGAGCCTTGGTGATCCTGCCTATCCAGGCGCACTCCTGGGAAAGAAGGGGAGGGGGGTATCAAAGCTTAAAGGGCAAATTGTTCTTTCAAGGGATACCAGTTGTAAAATTCTAGACAATACAAACCTCTGTACCATTTGTTGTGGACGAGTGGTTTCCAGAGATGAGCTTATTTTTTAAAACTTAAAAAAATACTTATTAAAAGGTATTAAATCTGTGATAATAATCTGTTTATATTAACAACAGGAAATAAGCAGGCAGGTCAATCTGTAAGAGGATACATCTTGGGGTGATTTTCATTTGTGCTGAATTCAATTGTTTTTACTTCACTTTATTTTTAAAATATTTATTTATTTATTTGGCTGCGTCAGGTCTTAGTTGAGGCACGCGGGATCTTCGTTCCTGCATACGGGATTTTTTTTTTTTTTTTTTTTTTTTTGTGGTACGTGGGCCTCCCACTGTTGTGGCCTCTCCCGTTGCGGAGCACAGGCTCCGGATGCACAGGCTCAGCGGCCATGGCTCACAGGCCCAGCTGCTACGCAGCATGTGGGATCTTCCCGGACCGGGGCACCAACCCGTGTCCCCTGCATCGGCAGGCGGACTCTCAACCACTGCGCCACCAGGGAAGCCCCCTTAGGGATTTGTTGTTGTTGTTGTTGCAGCATGTGGGATCTAGTTCCCTGACCAGGAATTGAACCCGGGCCTCCTGCATTGGGAGGGCAGAGTCTTAGTCATTGGACCACCAGGGAAGTCCCTCAACTGTTTTTAAACCAGACAGTAGAGGTGCACCTCGGTGCAGGTACTTGTAAGAATCGAACAAATGTGTCTTTTTCGATTTCAGAGCTTAGGTGAGACACTTTTGCAGACACAGAGGTGAAAAGAAAAGGTGGAGGCCTCTAAAGCCCCGCGGCTGAGGAGGTAGTCCAAGGGGACCGGGTGCGCGCAAGCATCCTCCAGTTGGTGAGGTGAGATGGCTATCTGTGGAAAAGGTCTAGGATCTGTGACACCAGTCTGAGCTATCCCAACCCTTACTGTGGACGAGGGCCAACATGTGACTGTGCTGGTGCTCACCTGCAAAAGATACTGTAGTGGACTCCCTAGGAGCAGGGGAAGGCTCATCATCAGGCCAAAGCCCTATTCTTTCATTAAAGAAGGCCTCAAAGAGGCCTGCATCATTTATGCATCATTTATGAATGCTGGAGAACTGTCAGACTTGCTGAGGGGATCAAAAAGCCCCCATGCCACAACAGTGAGCGGCCCGCGTACCGAGAAAAAAAAAAAAAGCCCCCATGGCTCAGAGGCCCTCTTAGTGGATTGCATGAACATGTCTTCTTGGACCTGGTTTCAGTCCCTAAATTCTGAAGTCTTTTTTTTTGGGGGGGGGGGTATAATTTGAATATTTGCCTCAGATTAGCTACTTGCATTTTCTCTCCAGAAACAGACTTTTCTACAGCCTGAGTTGTGATGGAGTCATTGGGTTTCTTATGAATACCTATTTGATTTTTGTAGGACCTGTTCTCTGAAATTATGCCTCATCAGTTTTCTAGTACATTTTCACCTCCTCCTTTTACTCTTCCCATTTTTTTTTCCTGGAATCAGCTTCTTTTGACAAACTGCTCCTTCCTTTACTATGGTCGCCCATTCATAATCTGGCCCTATTCCAAGCATCCCCTTAATTTAACTGGTGATTTTAAAAATAATCTTCTGCTTCACCAGTAATGAGTGCATTTATATCTTCCTCTTTATGGAGACTACAAAAATAAAATGGTAAGAATTATTAATCCCAGAACACATTAAAGAATCTGTTCCACTGCCTCAGGCAGGGTAGCCATTTCAGCTACCATCCAGCCAGTCGGCTCAGGGGCTCTCACTGAACACTGTGCATTGCCTCGGCGTCTTGAGGGTCACCTTCAGAAACCTTGGGGCTTCTCAGCCCAAGTGATAGTCACGTAAGCAACCTCAGTCAACCTGCTAATCCCTCCCTAAACCCTGCCCTCGGAGCCGCCTTTATCGGTCTCCGATGTTCTCGGTTCCCTCTTTCTTCACTCTCGTCCGGAAATGACTCTCATTTTCTTCTGTCACCCTGGTCTTCAATCCGGGCGTCCTTTGGGCTCACTGTTTGGGGGACTCTCCCAGTCAGTATCCTTACAGGTTCAAGCGTGCCCCACAATTCCTCCCCTCCCCCGACCAGCACTCGCCCACGTCCCACCCCTCCCCTTCCCGCAGCGCTTCCGGTCCTCAGGCCCTGGCCCCGCCCTACTCCTGGCCGGCCAATCCCTGGCTCCGCTCCGGGAGCGTCACAATGCGCCCTCTCGGCCCCGCCCACGGATGACCGCCTCAGAGCCCCCGCCCCGCCGTGGTCTTTGCGTCTTTCCGGCTCCGTCTTGGAAGTGGGACTACGCCGCGTCTTTCTGAAGAAAAAGGTAGGGTTCTGCAGGGAAACCGGCCCGCGGTTACGCTGGCAGCCGGGAGCGGGCCGAGGGCGCGGGTTCCTGGGGCTGCTATTCCCGGGTGCTTGGGCGCAGGGCCGAGGGAGGGCAGGGCACTCCGAGAGCCGAAGGTCTTCCGGAAGCGCCGCGTGCGCACGACGGACGGGAGTTGTGGCCTCGGGCCCGCCGCGCGCCTGACCCAGCCTCTCCGGGGGGCCCTCTCCCGGGGCGCGCTGCCAGGGGTTTCCATAGTGATGGTAAACAAGCTTCAACTGCCTCAACTACAACTGCCAAGTCCCCCGCGTTCCACCCTCCTATAGGTGCTCAGAGGGACGACGAGGTGCCGGATGTGAAGAAAAGCGGGGGCGTGGAGACTTGGAGCCCGAGGTGAGGGGTGGGACGGGCGGCGTTTCCGAGGCCCGCATACCGGGGAGCGGCCGGGGAATGGGACCTCTACCATGGAGGACCGAGGGCTTGACATTTGGGTGTCAGGGGAGGCGGGATCGGAGGTGAAGGCCCGCACACCCGGGACCGATTAGGGACTGGGCCTACTGGGGGTTGGGGACTGCGGGGCTGAGATTTGGGGTCGGAGGAGGTGGGATCTGAGGTCAGGGGCCATACACCCGGGGACCGACTGAGTACTGAACGCGGGGACCCGGCCCACTGAGGGTGGGGACCGCGGGGCTAAGCTTTGGGCTTAGGGGAGGTGGGTCTGAGGTCAAGGGCCTTACGTTCGGGGACTGGACCGCGGGGTTGAGATTTGGGGTCGGGGAGGCAGAGTCCGAAGCGACGAAGGGAAGAAGAGCCTCGTGCGGACTCCTGAGGGAGCAGAGCCGAGCGCCCTTGCCAGGAGTAGGGTGAGAAAACCAGGCGACCGTGCGAGGGGGTTCATTTTAAAATGAAAGCGGTACTTGCACGTGGCTGAACGCGTCCGCGAGTTGCACAAGACTGGTTGGGTACCTGACTCCTCCCCCCTCCCACGTTCCCGCTCGCCGAGCCTCCACTTCGGAGCTTTGCGGCCTTTTCTTTCTCTCCGTGCGGCGTATGTGCCCTGAGCCCTTGTCTGCATTTGTCTCCTGCTCTCAGAGGTATCGTGTCTGTATTTTGGCTGAAACTCTTTGGTTCTCGTTGTCTTTGCCTGATGACCACACTTCTGCTAAGCGAACTTAATTCGGCCGTTTCTTTTTCCTTGTCCTGTGCTTCTTTTATCTTTGAATGTACTTTTGCTGATTCTTGACTGCGCCCAAGAAACTTCTGGACGCTGCCAGCGCTCGCGCCGCGCCTCCGCCGCCCTGTCCCCGCGTGGCTCACGGAAGGCGGTGCCGGGCGGCCTAGGGGAGGCTGCGCGAGTCTCGGGGACCCGACCGGCCCTGGGCCCCGGTCTTTTACGGAATCGCTTGGGGTTGCAGCCCCTCTCCGTTAATCTGTACCTTAAAGGGTCTCTCGGAGGACCCCCACAGGTTCCCGCCAGACAACCCCAGGCGAGCCCCCCCCCCCGACCCCTTCCCCAGCCACAGGCGAGCCCCGCGCGTTCCGCGGGACGCCCTTCCGGCAGTTTTTTTCCCCGAGGCCTTGACGAGCCAGCATGCTTCACAAGTGTTCTCGAGGTTCCGGGGGGCCCACGAGCGGCCGCTTCCCGGAACCGCCTGAGTCGGGCGGCGGTGGAGGTGGGGGAGGGGCCCCGGGCGGCAGACGTTAGGGGCGGTCCTCGGCTGGTCTGACCCTCGTGGAACCCGGAGAGTGGAAGGCTGCAAATAATTTTTTAGTGAAGGACATCATCGAAACTATCGATCTTAATATAATTCTCACTCTTACTTTTAGTCACGTTTTTAAAAGTTAACTATTTGTTTCTGAATTTCTAGTAAGAATGAAAATACCTCGAGTTCTCCGGTTAGACAAAAGTGTCAGGGTCTATCAGTGAAAAGTAATGTTTTCAGTGCTAATTTTTAGACAAGATTTCATCATTTTCAAGTGAGTAAATTTCTGCTTTTTTTTTTTTTTTAATTTCTGGTCTTAATGAATATTGAGAGAGACTGCTTTATAACTGGTGTTAAGCAGGTCCAGCCTTTCCCTTGGGGATCTCATCTTCCTATATGCATTTCTGTAAATTAATTAGGTTTATGATTTCCATATTATGGTCTCCTTTTTATTTTTAGTTTTGTCTTTTAGTAACATTCTTTTTTGTAGTATTTGCTTTTTGTTTTTAACTGGCAGGTGGCTGGTTTTCACTTGAGTATTGCTACAAGGCTCCTTTAAACATAAAATAACTCGAATAAAAATGTGAATTGATTTAAGGGAAAGGATTGATTAGGAGGAGAGTTAGTTCTTGAATATGGCCCAAACTGAGGGAGAGTGGAGGCACGTGGTGCGTGCCCTTGGAGGAGGTGCTTGAAGGGGGTACAGAAGTGGGAGGGGGCCTCCTTCCACAGAGGTGACTTTCCCACCAACCTGCCCTCTCCAGTCTGAGCTCTGGCTCTCAGGCTCTTTGTAGAAACACATTAATTGACCCGTACTGGATCCACACACAGAGCTAGGTGCTTGACCACATTTTCTAATCACGTGCTCGAGACCAGTGTACAAGGAGGTATTACTGTATTCCCATCATGCAGATGTGTCCTAGGAACACAGTTGGGACTGGAACTCAGATCTATCTGACAGGGACAGTCCTCTCTGCCAGGGCCGCTGCCCCTAATTAGTTGCCCTGAGCAAAGATTCTTGTGGAAGACAAAAGACTGGGCAAAGGGAGAACCAGGTTCATCTAAGACCAGCCTGGCTTATTTTAACTATTTGTTTGTATCTCTAAGGACTTTTAAAATATAATCACAATACCATTATCACAACTAAAGACATAATAATTCCTTGATATCATCAAATACCCAGTGTTCAAATGTACCCGATTGTGTAATAAATATTTTTATATAGCTGGTTGGTTTGATTTGGGATCCGAACAAGGTCATTATATGTTTAGTAGATATATATCTCTTAAGTTATGTTTTAAGACAGAGCAGCACTGTCCAACAAATATAATGCAAGCCACATAATTTTACATTTTCTGATAAAAAGAAACATAGTTCACTTTAGTAATTTAGTTTAACATGTTATATATCTAAAATAGACCCAAAATAATCACTTCATCATGTAATAAATTTTTGTAATTAATTTATTATTTTTTAAAATTTTTGGCTACGTTGGGTCTTCGTTGTGTGCAGGCTTTCTCTAGTTGCGGTGAGTGGGGGCTACTCTTCGTTGTGGTGCCCAGGCTTCTCATCCTGGTGGCTTCTCTTGTTGAGGAGCGCGGGCTCAGTAGTTGGGCGCACAGGCTTAGTTGCTCTGTGGCATGTGTGGGATCTTCCCGGACCAGGGCTCGAACCCGTGTCCCCTGCATTGGCAGGCAGATTCTTAACCACTGTGCCCGCCACCAGGGCAGTCCCCCAATAAATTTTTTTTTCCCCAGTAAATTTTTATATTACATTTTTCATGCTTTTTTTTTGAACTAAGCTTTCAAAATCCAGTGTATGCTTATTTTATAGCACATCTCAATTTGTACCAGCCACATGTCAAGTATGACAAGAGGGTACCTTATTAGACAGTGACGATCTAAAGGTTCTCTATTCTTAAAAGTTTTTTCTTTGAACAATCAGGTTGTGTGTCACGTAGGTTTCCTTCCCCACACTCTGGGTTTTTCTGACTGCATTCCCATGGTGGTGTTTGAATCTCTGTCCTCTGCATTTCCTGTAAAATCGTAGTTATCCTCTACAGGCTATCCTGATTCTGTTGAGATTTTATTTTGAAATACTGCATGGGAGGTGCTGTGTACTCCTGCCAGAGGCACGTATTGGTTGGTGTTCCTTCTTTGTGATGTTAGCAGCTGTTGATGTTCGTTCTCTGAATGCGTTATTTTGTTGATTGTTTCCAGATCAGTGATATTTTAATTCAATATTCCTTCTCAGTTATTAGCAGGTGTACTTCTGTAGAGAGGAAATTTTCTTTGTTAATCATTTGATTACTCTAAGATGTACCTTATAAAAGGCAGGTTAAATTTTTGATTCCTTTTTTATATTTAGTATCCATATCCAGCATAATGAATTGAATCCTTAGACACTAATTTTTCTGGTATCATTATGAAGTCATGGATTTTAACATATAGGATGTGCTTTAATCCACTGTAGCTTTTATTCTCTTTGATGCTCCAATTATTCAATTTTTGGCCAATGGGAGCCTTTCAGATTGGTTCCTTTCTTGACACAATTTCAGTGGTCTTTGGCTTCCTTGGTTTAAGGCGTAATACTTCATTAGGTGGATCCGTCAAAGTTTATTCAACTGGATCTCTACTGATGGGCAATTGGGTTGTGCTGCAATGGATAGCCTCTGCAGGCGTCTTTTCACTTTCTTGGTCATAGGGGTTGAACCATTTAATATTTCCACAAACAGTATCTGAGAGTGTCTGCTGATCTACAGCCTCTCCAAGCAGGTTTGTTGTCAAACTTTTGTATTTTTGCCAGTGTGATAGGTATTTTAAATGTTGTTTCATTTAAAATTCTAATTTATCTTACATGGTGATGTTGAGCATCTTTTCGTGTTTAAAGGCATTTCTTTTTCTGTCAAGTGTCCATACCTCTAGCCCATTTTCTTTTTTGGATTGTTGGACTTTTTGTTTCTCTCTTTAGAAGCTCTCTCTGTACCTTAAGGGTATTAACACTTTTGGGAAATAAATTGCAAATGTCTTTCCCATTTTATCATTGGTATTTTGCTTAGCTTATGGTATTTTTAGCCATGCATAAGAAGTTTAGGTTGTTTTGTTTATGTGTGTGTATTTGTGTATTTTTCTATATTATGGGGTTTGAGTCATGGTCAGGAAAGTTTTCCCTACTGCCAGTGTAAAGACAATTCATCCACGTCTATTTTTCTTCTGTTATTTAGGGTATTTCTTAGAAACATGAAAAATTCTTAGTTAACCCATATTTTACCTTCATCAATATGTTAATGTGACAGTATCAGTGATTGACTTTGAAATGATGAATTAAAGTTGCATTCCTGGAATAAATCCAACTTGGTCATGTTGTATTAAATAGCTTTGTGTATTGCTGGATTTGGTTGGCTAATGTTTATTTAGGAATTTTTCATGTGAGTTCATGAATGAAATTAGCCTGTGAAACTTGATAAACTAATTCTAAAACTCTTGGAAAATCAATTCCTAGTTTATTGTAGATCAAAATGTTAAAAAAAACATCGATGGAAACAACAGAGCTTTAAGTTAAAAAATATCCACATGGCCTTGGGCTAGGAAAAAGGTCTCTTAAACAGGACACAAAAAGCGATAATCATTTAAGGGGGAAAAATGACAAGAATGAAGAAAATTCTAAACTATTATGTTTCCCTTACAGTATGCCTTTTACAAAAATCCTCATATAGTATAAATATTTTACAAATTCCTACCACACTCTCTCCTTTTAAGTTTATCTACATGCAAAGATGGTCCATCATTGACATCTCCATTCTTCATCTTCCCCTAATTGAGGTCTCTTCTGCTTTACATGAATATTTGGTTAGAATAGTGCTGTCCACAATAAGCCTAGAAGACCGGCCACAGCCCGCAATTTAAAATTATAATTACTTTGCTTTGAGGAAATCAGCTTCATAGTACTGGTTTTAAATCTTTTTTAAGTTTGTTTGTTTTCCATTTTAACCATCTACTTTTATAGATTCTTTTTCAGAAGTTTAAAATTTTGTACATATGTACATGTACATACCTGTTTAGTTTGGGTTCATTTCTATAGTATTTTGTAAGAATTAAAATAAACATTTGATCACCCAGTTTAAAAAAAAATAGTGCTGTCCAATAGAATTATGATGTCCAATAGAATTATGTCCAATAGAATTATGATTTAAATTTTTAAATAATTGATGTAATTCACATACCATACAGTTCACCTTTTTAAAGGGTACAGTTCAGAGGTGCTTTTTTTTTTGTAAAAAAGTTGTAAAAACCATCCCCACTATCTAATTTCAGTATATTTTCTTTAATTAATTAAATTGAAGTATAGTTGATTTACAATATATATTAGTTGCAGGTGTACAGCACAGTGACTCGGTTATACGTATGTGTATTCTTTCTCAGATTCTTTTCCCTTAGAGGATATTACAAAATATTGAGTATAGTTCCCTGTGCTATACAGTAGGTCCCTGTTGGTTATTTTATATATAGGAGTGTGTATATGTTAATTCCAACTTGCGAATTTACACCCCCCTCTTTGGTAACCATAAGTTTGTTTTCTATGTCTGTGAGTCTCTTTCTGCTTTGTAAATAAGTTATTTGTTTTCGTTTTGTTTTTAGATTCCACATATAAGGGATATCATATTTGTCTTTCTTGTCTGGCTTACTTCACTTAGTGAGATAATCTCTAGGTCTATCCATGTGGCTGCAGATGGCCCCAGTGCCTTTTCTTACGTTGAAACACCCTTAAGCATTCTTAAGCATTCCTAGGATAAATCCCACTTGTTCACGGTGTATAATCCTTTTTACAGGTTGCTGGATTCAGTTTGTTAGTATTTTGTTGGGATTTTGTGTCTGTACTCATAAGGGGTTATCTTGCAATGTCTGTCTGGTTTTGATATCTACAAGTGTATTAGTTTGCTGGGGATACCATAACAAAGTCCTACAGACTTGGTTACTTAAACCATTTATTGTCTCATAGTTCTGGAGGCCAGAAGTCCTACATCAAGGTGTCAGCAGGTTTGGTTCCCTCTAAGAAGCTTGAGGAAGAGGATATATCGTTCCATACCTCTCTCTCTGGTTTATAGATAGCTGTCTTCCCTCTGCTTATCTGTGTCCAAATTTCCCCTTCTTCATGTTGGAATACAGCCCATCTTAATTATGTCATTTTTAACTTAATTATCTCTGTAAAGACTATATCCAAACCTGGTCACGTTCTGAGGTACTGGGGGTTAGGACTTTAACATGTGAATTTTGGGGACATAATGTTCAGCCCATAACAGGGGGTAATTAATACTGGCCTTGTATATAGAATGCGTTGGAAAATATTTTAATAAAGTATATTTTAATATATATTTTGATTGGTTCAACACATCCAAAGTATCACTTCAATATGTAATCAATATTTTGAAGTTGAGGTTTTAGGTTCTTGTTCGCAATTCATTTTAATTTTTTAAATTGAAATTAAATTTTATTATTATTATTAATATTTTTTTGGCTGCTCCAAGAGGCTTGTGGGATGTTAGTTCCCCCACCAGGGATCGAACCCATGCCCTTGGCAGTGAGAGCACAGAGCCCTAACCACTGGACTGCCAGGGAATCCCCTGCAATTCACTTTATATGTACTAAATTTTATCGCTTAGGGCACATCTCAGTTTGTACTTGGCACATTTTAAGTGCTCAGTAGCAGTGTGTGGCTATTGGTACCACATTTTTATCCTTTGTACCTAACTTGTTCTTTTTCCAAAGCAGTTTTTCTCTGTACTTTAAATTTTTTTTTACCATCATATGCCTGGGTTGTGTGTTTTTAAAGTATCTGTTGGGAACTACACCACTGAGTTTATCTTAAGCCAGGAAAGTTTCCTTCCATTCTTTATCTGTTCTCGCCTCCATTTTGTCTTTTTCTCTTTCTGGAATTCCTATCATTCACATGTTGTTTCTCCTGTCTCATGTTATCTCTTACTCCTCTGAATTTCATCTTTTTCCCCTCATTGTTTCTGGGTTTTTTTCTTTGTTTTGAGCTATTTCTTCCACTTGGTTTTCCAAGCCATTACCCTTTCTTTCAATACATTCTACCTTTTCTTTCAATTCATTACTAACTTTATAAATTCAAAACTCAATTTTTAGCACTGGAAAGTTTTTTATTCTGTAATCAAGTATCTGAGAGTGCTTGTTATTTTTTCCGTTAAAATATTTACAGTTTTGTACAGTACTTCTTGTTCCCAGAAAACTGTCTGCTGTTCTAAGCCGTTGTCCGATTTGTGGTATTCTGGTGCTGGAACCCCTCTCAAGTACATTGTCATGTTCCTTTCCTCCTCTTGGCTCTGTTCTCTACCCGCCCCGCTCCCCCCCCCCCCACCTCCCCGGGGCAGTGTGCTACGGTCCCCTGAGCAGCAAACATGGAGCACAAGGAGCTACAGCTGCCTCCACTCCTATGGCAGCTGCAGGGGACCTGACAAGATGTCAGCTCTCCAGTAAGACCCAGGAGGAAGCTCTAGGCCTCCTGAAGGGGCTGTGGGCATTCATTAACACAGATGACAAAATATTTCCCTCAGTTGGGGAGAACAGATTTTTATCTTTAACACTGGAGGGTTCTTTTTCTTTCTTTCTTCTTAAAAATTAATTATTTTATTCATTTATTTTGGCTGCACCGGGCCTTAGTTGCAGCACGCAGGATTTTTAGTTGCGGCATGCATGTGGGATCTAGTTCTCCGACCAGGGATCGAACCCCGGCCCCCTGCACTTGGATGTGCAGAGTCCTACCCACTGAACCACCAGGGAAATCCCTGGAACCTCCAACCTGCTTTTTATGAACACCCCACCTGATACTTTTTTTTCTGTTGTAACTTTAGATCTTGATTCTTGAGTCACTAATGCAATCAGTAATATAGAGCAATGATTTCTTGTTCTATGGCGGCTAATAATTTGTCCCTTGTGTTAATTTCAGTACAAGCATTATAGACATAATTTACCTAACATTACACTATTTTTGCTTTTTAGTTAACACACGTTTTGAGAAATGAACACTGAGGAAAATAGTGTAATATTACCCCAGACTTAGCTACAGTAAGCTAAAGAGCCTAATAGCTAAAAGATAATGGAAAACAGCTTTCCTGTTGCTTACAAATTATATTTTCTTTGATGGATAAAAATGTAGTAATAGCAACGAACATTTAAAATGTCATTTACTTTAATCACCCCACCTATAGCTTCTCTTTTTTTTTAATTGAAGTTGATTTACAATGTTGTGTTGGTTTCTGGTGTACAGCAAAGTGATTCATTTATGCATATATATATATTTTTTTCATATTCCTTTCCATTTATGGTTTATTACAGGATATTGAATATAGTTCCCTGTGCTATACAGTAGGACCTTGTTTGTTTATTTTATATATAGTACTTTGTATCTTAAAGCTTCTCTTTTCTTTAATAGCCTTTAGGTAGTTTTATGTGTTGAACTTGGTATGTTGTACAAATTAGATCAGAGTTCTCACACTTGAGAGGCATGAGCTGCTTGAAAATTTAGGTACAGTTGTGTGTGTGTGTGTGGGTATACTTTTAAAAAAAGTTGATCCAGACCTACATCATATTCTCAGGTGGAGTCCCTGACAGCAAAAAAATGTTTAAGAACCACTGAATTGGGACTTTATAAAATTGCCGGGTTGGAAGAGTCTTGAGGTTTCTAATGTAGTTTCCGATAGAACAGGAAAACATCCATAACAAGTAGGAATCTGGGCTCTGCTCATATACTGTCCCATGACTGGGAATTGCTTCTTCCCCAGACCCCATGTGTGCTCCTCAAGTGGAAAAAAGACAGTAGCAGAAACGATATCTAAAATTCTTTTTTTTGAATTTAGTAAGAACTGAATATAAAGATTAAAAGGATTCACCACAAAATAAAAATATTTTTACAAAGCAGCCAACACCAAAACATATCCTGACAAGCGGCTGCATTTTAAAAACGTAAATAATTTGAACAAGTATCTGGGGGAAATAAGTAGGTAATATACAAAGGAAAAATAGAATAATATGGTCTTCTAATTTCTACTTTTTAAACCTTAGCTTTTTACCAGGGGGAGAAAGTTTAACATTTCCACCCCTGTTCATGCTTCTGATCTGTTTAAATGTCACTTCCTCAGAACCCCAATGTGAGTTAATCCCTGTTTTCTTAATTTGAGTTTTCAGAATTTGTCATACATTTGTTTGTTTCTTTATTGATTTCTTAGTCCACTGTTCTGTGGACTTAGCACAGTACCTGCATCTTGTAAGTGCACAATATTTCTGGGTTAATGAATGACTTGAAATTGGGTAAATTTTATCTACGGCACATCACTCAAATCCTTTCACATGCTTCAGTTTCCACCACAATGTTTTTGTTGCAGGGTACGTACCATCAGTTCTTCCTAAACTTGTCTCACTTCTTCCCATCCCGTCTCCATGCATCTGTTCCCATCATTCATTTTCCAGAGAGCAGCTAGACTGTTGAAAAACAAAACTCTATACTACATTCCATTTTGAAATAGTTAAGTATCTTCCCTTAGAGTAAATAAAGTCCAAAATACCGAATCAGGCCTTCAGGGCTTTGGAGGATCTTACTCTGCTTCCCCCTTTCGTGGATCTCCCCGCTGGCTGCAGGTGTTTTGAGGTGCTTTCTGTCTCAGCATTACACTTTCCCCTGTGTCTTCTGTACATGTTGTTCCTTCACCCGGCAGGAACCCTATCATGACTGATCAATTATTAACACTCGACTAGCCAGTTAGCCAGTGTCACCAACCAGTTAAGCCAAGGAAGAACATGTAACGCTACTTAACAAATACGTGCAAATAAAATAAGTGAGAAAATGGATGCCAGCCGTTTAAATTACCAAGAATGTATTTTGAAGAGGATTTTAAGAAGTGAAATAAGTGCTCGTGAAGCAGTCAAGATACTCATTTCCATAGAGATACTCTTTCCAAAAACAAGCCAATTTTGTGGCTTAATTTTTCTTCAGAATATTGTTTTATTTCTTTTGAATGTATGAGTTTTTAGTGTCTTTCTCACTTTCTGTGGGATGGCTGGATTTTGAATTAGATAATTTTGAAGCAGATCCCAGCCATCACACCATTTCACCTACAAACAAGTATTTAAAATATCTCTAAAAATTAATTCCTTTATTTTTAAACATAACTGCAATTCTGTCATATCTGACATAAGTAAAATCAGTGTTCAGGTATCTCCTAAGTTGTCTCATAAATGTTGACCAACCGGTTTGAATCAGGATCCAAATATGTCCCATGCATTGTGAATCCTTGATAATTCTGTTAAATTTCTTTTATTCAGTAAGTGCTCCCTTGGAGATATTTTGTTGAATGGCTGGCTATTGTCCTTGTTGAGTACCCACAGTCTGGCTTTGTAGGCTGCATTATCATATTCTCACCTAGAAACCATTCCTTTTCCCTGTAAATTCTGTAGTTTGTTCGTTGTTTCTAGTAAATAGATTAAGACTTTTTCCTGTTAGATAATTTTATTACTAAAAGTATTAAACATACACAAAAGTAGAGACAAAAGTATGAAACTCCATGTACCCATCCCCCAGCTTCAATAATTACTAAATCATGGCCCATGTTGTTTCATCCATACTCCGACTCGCTGCAGATTATTTAGAAACAGACTCTAGGCATCAGATGTATATCTAATGACTTTTTAAAAAAATCACAGCAGCATAGCTACAACTAAAATTTTATCATTTCTTAATGTAAAGTCAGTCACTGTTAAGATTACTGCAATTGCCTTATAATTGTTTTCCAGTTCATTTGAATTGAGTCAAAAGTTAATAAAATGTAACTGCTTGTTAGGTTATGAAGTTTAAAATTGCGTGTTTTAAAATTAATCTTCTTAAAATTGTGCAAAAATATTTACATGACTAGGCTCAAATCTACAAAACATGGTACTGTATACACAAAGACGTTCTACCTTTTGTTCATTAGTTTCCATTCTGAATCCTTTCCTGCCTTTAGAGATGTTTTTTTTAAAAATTTAAATTTAAATTGTATGGTTTCTCCTTCCACATGCTTGGTGCCGGTCACCCCTCCCCTCCGCCCGTACTCTGGACTTTTCTCCACCCTGGCACCTCTCCTGAGAGCTCACTCAGAACGGTCTTCCTCGTTGCTTTCCTTCCCTCCTCCTCCCACTTCCTGCCTTGGCCGACCGCGCGGGCCGCACCTGCAGGACGCGTTTCCATTGGTGACATCTTGGCGGGCCCGTCGGTGGCACTTCCTCCTTTACACCCCGTGACCCACGTCCGGCTCGCCGCCCTCCCAGTCACGCGGCCTCTGCCTCCGGGACGCAGCCCCGCGCGCCGGCCTTCCGGACTCCAGGCCCCGGACTCGTCGTGGTGAGCCGCCGCGAGCGGACGACCCCCACCCACACTCCCCCCAACCCCCCGCGGGTCTCGGGAACTCTTCCCCACCTCTTTTCGCACAGCCGCCCCCTCTACCCCCCGGAACTCTTCCCCCTCGCTGCCCCGGGAATTCCCCTCCCCCCCCAACCCCACGGCTTCAGGAAGTCCCCCCGACCCGACCCGGGAGCTCCGCCCCCAGCCCGTGGAGGCGTCCGCCGACCTCGGGTCCCGCGAACTCTTCCTCGCCGCCCCTAGAAGCCCCTCTGACTCGGGAGCTCCGCCTTCCCTCCCCCCCCCCCCCCGCGGTTCCAGGAAGCCCGGCCGGAGAACTCTTCCCCACCTCGCCGCCAACACTTCCCGCCTCCCTCTCCGGTCTGAAACCTCTTCCTGCTCCAGTGAGTCCCCCTGCCCCGGGAGCTCCCCTCCACCTCCGGGCTCGGGGAGCCTTAGCCTCGTGACCTCCTTCCCCTCCCCCCAACTCGCGCAGCCCGGGAAGCCTCTCTCCCCTCCCCCCACCCGTAGCTCGCCCCGCCCCGGAAGCTCCTGCTGACCCCGCCCAGGCCCGGGGATGGGGCGTCCTGTTGTCGCGCGTTCCTGTAGGGCTTGGCCGACCCGAGACTGTCGGATCGCCCGGTGAAGGCCGAGCGAACCCCTTCACCTTGTCCCGGTGCCTCCGCCAGAGCCTGGTGTCCGGGACCCATACCGCGCTTCCCGCCGAAATCGCTCAGACGCGCCCCTGCCGGCCCGCGGTTTTGAGAGCGCACTTTCAAGCCTCGTTTGAAGCGTTTCTCCACAGCCAGTTGAGTTTCAGTTTCAGGTTAATAACAAAAGGAGATGCACCTGGTCTTTCCCCGGAATCCTCTGCGTTTTTAAGCGTCGGGTGGAATTGGGGGTCTTTTGGCTGTGAACCGCGCTTGCTTCATGAAGATAGAAATCGGTCCTGCTCCTTTCAGCGGTAAGTCTTAGGGCCAAAGAGTCAACCGCGTAATCCTGAGGCCGGGTCTCACGCGGACTGTGGTTTAAGAGGTAGAACTTTCTGAGTGATTAAGACAGCCAGAACAGTCTGAGTGCTGCCAGCTGTAGGTTAAAATTCATTTACAAATGAGGACGAAATGCTCTTCAGGCCTCACTGGGACACAAATAAAGGGAGTGAAGCTGGGAACCCGCCGAGTTCCCGTCTCTGAAGAGAGACGGTGCGGGTGCAGTTTAAAGCGCCGTGTGATCCCTAGAGAAACCTAATCAGCCGTGCGTTCAGGCGCACCCTGTTTATCTTGATTGGTTCACCTGGATCCGAACTAAATCCTGCCTAACCTGTATATTAGAGTGAGGAAGAGCATGTTCTGGAGACCGTCCCAGGAGTCCTGAGAGCCTGTTAGAAATGCTTAGTCTCGACCCCGGCCCAGATCTATTGTTTTAGGATCTGAATTTTGACAAGATCCTCGGGTGGTCCGTGTGCGCACTTACGTCATAGTCCAGTTGCGGGTGTGTGTGTGTGTGCGGGTGTGTGGCGCGCGCGTAAGATCCTTGGTTGTCCCCCCCGTTCGGTACGTTGAGTTCAGTCGGTCTCCAGTTGCAACACCCGAGAGCAGTATTTTGTTAGCCGCCGCCGCCGCCAGCAGCGATTGCAGGGTGCTGCCGGGGAGGAGGGTGGGCGACCAGTGTTCCCCCGCAGCGCTTCAACTGTGTGTGCGACGCGGTTCAGTCTCGTGAGAATCGGCTTCCTTGCTTCTGGCCGCCCCCGAGTGTGCGTGCCCGAGGAGGCGCCTCAGCCGTTGGTGTGCGGACCACACTGGAATGAGCCAGGAGCAGGGATAAACCTAGGCAGAAGGGGTTCGGCCCGTTAGGATGACTGGCTTCTACACTTTAGATTTCACTCTTTTCTGGGAACAGAGGAGAGGGACGGTTGGTGAAGCCTCTTGAAAACCCTCTTCTAGAGAATTTGAAACTGTTACTTTTTAAATTGTAATACTTTACATTTATATAGGTCTTTCCCCAAAAATAGTATCTCGTGTAATAATTACAGGACGTTAATAAGGCAAGGCAGATATTACCTCTAAGACAGCAGGCTCAGAAATTAACTTGATTTTCTCAGTTCTACGTTTCTAAAACTAAGAATGTGCTTTAATTCTCAAACTAATTCGCTGGACATAAGTATTTTGGGGACAGCTTTGTCCTATGGCTGTGGTTGATGGTACTGATGTTTTTCCTATTGAAAAGCATATTTCAACATTTCCTCCCCTCACTCTTCCTCAGTTAAAAGATTAATGTTAGATCAAATACATTAGGTCTCAAGAAGTGAAGCTATCACATAAAACTGGGAAAGAAAGTCTTAAGTATCTCCAGCCAGTCCTCCAGGGATGCTTGTAAATTGTAAATACTGTTGGAACAGTCTCTAGCAAACCACCTTTCTCTGGAGCCCATCCCTGTGAAAATCGGGCCACGCCTCTGGCCTCCCGTGCGAGTCGGCGCCGCAGCTCCTCGCCCCCCGCCCGGCCCGCGGCTTCCCGGAACCGCGCTGACATTGCCCCTGCTCCATCCCGATAGTGCCTCCCGCCCTCGATATTTAAACTGCCTTAGCGCGCTCAGGTATTCGCGTATAGAACTCGCGTTTTGAGTACATCTCTCAGGGCAAGTGGGAGGGTTCCAGGCTGGTACTCTCGGCATTACCCTAGGAAAGAGGTAAAGCGTTTCAAAGCTGTGGGGGCTGGCGGGCGTGCACTTTCTTGAAGGCAGCCCCGCGGTTTTGTAAACGGCCTCCCACAGCCCGGGCTTTGGCTTTTCCGGAGGAAGGGAGCCCGGAGCCCAGCCCAGCCGGGGAACCGCTGGCTCTGCTCACTCTGGGAGTGTTGGGGCACTGCGGCAAGACGGCCTTATCGCTCTTTTTTAGGACAGTTCGTTACCTGCCTGGAGTGTCTTCGACTGTGGGCATCCCCCGCTGTTCTTTAAGGTGAGCTATTTTAAGAAAAGTAATTTCTCAGTTTATAATTGATTTACTTTATTGACACAGAACACTTTCTTGAGTGTGAAGTAAATTTTTTTTTCACTAGCTGTAAATCTAATGTTGAGCAGAACTCCAGCTTTCTTAACTTTCTCAAGTGTTAGTTAATGTTCTAAGTACTGTAAGTCTGCAAAGAATCCAAATGTAGAGGATTCTGAGGGCAAAGATGAGGATATTGCATTACGTACATTAGAAGTATAGATAAGTGTTTTGGAAGAGTGCTCTCCTCACATTGCCTTCAGAGAAGTCACTTTATTTTTGAAACATTATTTTCTGAAACAAAAAATATTTATAATTGTTTTATATTGGGCGTTTTAAGTAGTCCTTACATGAAATGTCTGTGTTCTTTTATGTTTCCTGCTTGTCTTTTTTCCCCCCTGCTTGTCTTTTTTAACCTAACCAGGCTGCCATATTCTAGAGTGGTGTTCACCCCACCTGGCCATCAGTTAATCTCTTGCTAATCTTGGGCCTGCTGTGCTGGGGGTGGGACCACAGTGACCTACGGAACAGATCAGTCTGTCCTTGCTAGGCTCTCTTGCATTTTTGAAGGGTTTTAAACAAATCATGAATTTGTTTCCCTAGAATGTTGTGGGATCATAGAACTGTAAGACTTAATTTGTGGAAGGGGAAGATTTTATGGGAAAGGTGGTATATTTGAGCTGAGACCTTAAGGATTAGTGGGATTTAACTAGACAGAAGGTTGGGGGGGAGTATATTTGGAGAGATAATTACCACGTGTCACACCCAAGGCAGCAGAGAGCCTGGCACACTGCAGGCACAGAGAAATATAGGAATAAGAGGATGTATATTTTTTTAATGCAAGTGATGTGAGCGTGTGTTGCAGGTCAGAGCTGCAAGGCCTGAGCACCCCCTTAGCCCCGTGGTTTGTGTTCCAGGCAGTGGGAAGCCACTGAGATCTTAGAACAGGAGAGTGACATAAAGTCACTTTAAAAGAGCTACAGATTAGGTTGCAGTAAGGGTTGGAAAAGTTTTAAGGATCAGATGTGAATGTGTCCTGGAAAGGGCTATTGGTGCTGGGATTAGAAAGAAAGGAAGTAGAAAGGGATATGAGGGAAGTGCACAAAGATGATGATGATTTGATAGTTCAAATCATAATGCCAAGCAGTGTGCTAGGGACTGAGAAGAGTTGTGAGAAACATTTATTGCTTGTTGGAGTCAAGGGTTACTGAATAGAATTTAGGTATGGGTTAGGAATAGGATTAGGGTGGAGAATGGGATGACCCCCAAAGAAATGATGAGCTCATTGGATTTAAGGGTTTGGGAGTTGTTCAAGGATTACTTTAGTTTCATTCTAGAGCTTCTGGTTGACAGGTAAGGCTGACCAGGGTGCTGCTATAGAAGAGTTACAGAAAAAAGGCTGTGTTCATTTGTGGTACATAGGTGGTGCTATGGAGTAGAGTTTGTGTATACCAATCTTGGCCTCAGGGAGCAGGGAGCCTGAAGCTGGGAACTTGGGTTCTGGAGCCCAGAATTGGTCCTGGACATATATAAAGATCAGGTGAGGCTGCCTACAAAGCGGGGGTGGGGGGGCATAAAAGAAAGAAGGGCCAGTGATTGCATACGGTTGAGCCTTGAGGAAGGGCTCAGAGAGGCAGAGTGCCTAAGGAATTAACAGGAAAACCAAGAGCCATGGGGAGAAAGGATTTCCAGAGCGAATGGTTAAATCCTGCTGTGGGAACTGAAAAGATGGAGGTAAAAAAATGTTCCTTTCTTGCCGTGGAGGTCCTTGGCAGAGTGAGATCATGCCCTTCTTTTTATGGTGGGGGTGGGTAGAGGCCTTTTGAGGATGAGATTTTACTGAAAGGGAAAGCAAATCAGCAAGTAGCTGGAGACAGACTGGGTATCAGGGAAGGGGTATATTACAGGGTTGGTTAGAAATGAGATAATCTCCTTAATTGACAAGGAAAATAGTGTTCTGTGAAGCATTTGTGAAGATGGGGATTTCTTGGGGCAGGTGGAGTTGACAGAGCAGAGCCACAGATAACAAGCTTAGCTATGAGAAGAAGCAACTCCTTGTTTATAAATTTCTAAATCTTTTTCTAATTTGCTTCACTGTGTCTCTATTAGCAGTTTGCTTTTCTTTTTCTTAACCATTCGTGCTTTCTAATTTGTTTAAATTGTGGGGTTTTTAGAAATCTGTTTTGCTCTAATAGTGTAAATACCCCATTCCATCTGGGATAGTTTTGGGATTCATCTGAGGTAGGATTCTGCTTTATATTTTTCTACATAATGACCAACGTGCCCAGATTTTTTCAAAAGGTGGCTTTTACCTTTAACAGCTACATCTGTTACACTTGATGTGAAATGACAATTTCATGAAACAATTTCCTTGTAGTAGTGCCCGTTTTGAGCATTGATCACTAAGAATGTAGTCTGGGTCCTATCTGTATTTTTATTGTCTCTCTGTTATATGTATATTGCTGTCTGATGACTCAATTCCTACTCTTCACAATACAGCCCTTTACATGGATTTGACCTTTACTCTTTTTCAGTTTGGACTCTTGGGTGTCAGATGGCACTTGCACTTCCCTGTCAGGAAGGGCACCTGTGACGCCTCTTGTACACTGAGGAGTTCATTCCCTTTGTAGTCCCTCAGTGAAACACAGCAAAGTATGTGTGTTACGTTGATCAACGTGATGTGTTCTTTTTAAGATTTTTTCCTTTGTTTTTTGATGTGGACCATTTTTAAAGCCTTTATTGAATTTGTTGCAATATTGCTTCTGTTTTATGTTTTTTGGGCCTCGAGGCATGTGGGATCTTTGTACCCTGACCAGGGATCGAACCCTCACCCCCTGCACTGGGAGGCGCAGTCTTAACCACTGGACAGCCAGGGAAGTCCCCATAATGTGTTTTATGATCTTCCCCCCTCCCCCGCTTTTCTTTTCTTTTCTTTTTTGGCTGCACTGTGCTGCTTACGGGATCTTAGTTCCCCAACCAGGGATTGAACCCAGGCCATGGCAGTGAAAGTGCCGAGTCTTGAACACTGGACCACCAGAGAATTCCCAGTTGATCCTTTTTTAATATATGAAACTGAGAAGCATATAATTTGATTTTTACATTTGCATCACACTTAACTGATATTGCTGATGCACTAATCTGCTTGTTTGGATATGTCTTAATTTGACCTCACACTTAGGTTTGACAATAGGAATAATGATACTTCCTTAGGCTCTGGAAGCCATTGCTGTCTTGTATCCTTGCATCATTGTTGCTGATAAGAACACTGATTCTGGTTCACCCCAGTGTCACAGGAAATGTTATTCTGTATTGTGATTTAAAATAGCCTGTGTTTGTCACATCTTTTTGCTTCTGTAGTGTCTTGCCACAAACAAGCAAATTGGTTAAATGTAGGGCTTGTAGTTGAAGAATCACACAGGAGCTGTTTTAAATGAACCACCAAATTTCATCACAACAGATAACGTGGACTAAATAAAACAAGAAAATGCCCTGCCCAATATTTAGATTCTTCTGTGTTCAAAGTACCAGGTCACACCTACCCTCCCTTGCCTTTTACTTTAGCGATGCAACAATACAGCTCATCTGTTTTCCTGTAGTTCTGACAAGTTCTTAGTATTTCTGAATGTTGCCTCAATTCATTCCCTTGTCTTTCCTTCTAGAACTCATAGTAATTGATCATAAGAATTTGTAGATTTTGTCTTGATTGAAGCTTCCAGATCACTATTTTGCTCTTCAAATTTTACTCTCTATTGTTTCACTTATTTCTTTTTTTTAAGACCCCCTAATTTGTTAATTTGTTATTTTCAATCTATCTGTGAGTAATGTAACTATTTTTGGAGAGATGTAGGATTGAATCTCTGCTCATATATCTTAACATTTTTAATTTCACTCATCCTTCCTCATCTGTAAAATGGAAACTATTTACTGTATATTCTTGTTATACATATTAAATGAAAATTTATGTAAAGTAGTTTTTGCTTTCTTTTCAGCCACAAAAAGCTGCATCCAAGTTTGTTTGACGTCTGCTCTGTCAAGTGTCCATGATGTTGGGCCCCGAGGGAGGTGAAGGCTTTGTAGTCAAGCTCCGTGGCCTGCCCTGGTCCTGCTCTGTTGAGGATGTGCAGAATTTCCTCTCCGACTGCACAATTCATGATGGGGTTGCAGGCGTTCACTTTATCTACACTAGAGAAGGCAGGCAGAGTGGTGAGGCTTTTGTTGAACTTGAATCAGAAGATGATGTAAAAATGGCCCTTAAAAAAGACAGGGAAAGCATGGGACATCGGTACATTGAGGTGTTCAAGTCTCACAGAACCGAGATGGATTGGGTGTTGAAGCACAGTGGTCCAAACAGTGCTGACACCGCCAATGATGGTTTCGTGCGACTTCGAGGACTCCCGTTTGGATGCACCAAGGAAGAAATCATTCAGTTCTTCTCAGGGTTGGAAATCGTGCCAAACGGGATCACATTGCCTGTGGACCCCGAGGGCAAGATTACAGGGGAAGCCTTTGTGCAGTTTGCCTCACAGGAGTTAGCTGAGAAGGCTCTAGGGAAGCACAAGGAGAGAATAGGGCACAGGTATATTGAGGTGTTCAAGAGCAGTCAGGAAGAAGTTAGGTCATACTCGGATCCCCCTCTGAAGTTCATGTCAGTGCAGCGGCCGGGGCCCTATGACCGGCCTGGCACAGCCAGGAGGTATATCGGCATTGTCAAGCAAGCAGGCCTGGAGAGGATGAGGTCTGGTGCCTACAGTGCTGCAGGCTATGGGGGCTATGAGGAGTACAGTGGCCTCAGCGATGGCTACGGCTTCACCACCGACCTGTTTGGAAGAGACCTCAGTTACTGTCTCTCTGGGATGTATGACCAAAGGTATGGAGATGGCGAGTTCACTGTCCAGAGCACCACTGGACACTGTGTCCACATGAGAGGGCTGCCCTACAAAGCCACGGAGAACGACATTTACAACTTCTTCTCTCCACTCAACCCAGTGAGAGTCCATATTGAGATTGGCCCTGATGGAAGAGTAACCGGTGAAGCTGATGTCGAATTTGCCACTCACGAAGAAGCTGTGGCGGCCATGTCCAAAGACAGGGCTAACATGCAGCACAGATACATAGAACTTTTCTTGAATTCCACGACAGGGTCCAGCAACGGGGCATATAGCAGCCAGATGATGCAAGGCATAGGGGTGTCAACCCCGTCCACTTACAGTGGCCTTGAGAGCCAATCCGTGAGTGGCTGTTATGGGGCGGCGGCTAGCTATGGTGGCCAGAACAGCATGAGTGGATATGACTAGTTTTGTAGTAGCTTTTGAGTTATTTCATCAGATTTTCACAGGCAGCCAACAAGCAGTGAAAAGCAGTTATTACTCTAGAGGAAGCTGTGGGACCCATTTTGCACCATGAGTTTGTAAAATCTGGATTAAAAAATTACCTCTTCAGTGTTTTCTCATGCAAACTTTCTTCTAGCATGTTATATTGAGTAAACTAAAACCATTTTCAGCTTTTCTCAACATTTTGGTAGTGTACTTTCTGGAGTGATGTTATCTGAGTTAAAGTAGTTTTAAGTACGTTAAATGTGGATCTTTTACACCACATCATCGTGAACACATTGGGGAGGTGTGCTTTTTTGGAAAACTCAAGGTGCTAGATCCCTAATTCAAAGACGAACATTTCTCATGTTTGTTCATTCTAGTTTATTTTCATTTAAAATCTTTTAGGTTAAGTTTAAGCTTTATAAAGTTAGTTTTGAAAATTGAGACACATTACTAATACTGTAGGAATTGGTGAGGCCTTGACTTAAAACTTTCTTTGTACTGTGATTTCCTTTTGGGTGTATTTTGCTAAGTGAAACTTGTTAAATTTTTTTTGTTGACTAAATTTTTTTCTTAAAATAAAAAGACTTTTTCACAATGACTGGCACAGACTATATACTCACCAAAAAATAGCAAAATGACTGGGTGGTTGAAAATTTCATTTTACTACTGTATTTCAGTGTGAATTTTAAAATTTAGCACTATGATTTCCCTTGTATTCTTAAAACGAGGCTAAATTAAACATTCAGATTTAAAAACATTAAATATATGAGTGGAAATGGTGACTACAAAGTATGAAAGTAGAAGCCTACAGTCCCATCTTCCTGTGACTTGTGTTCTGTTCATCAGCCATTTGTAATGTCCTGCTGTTCCCTTCCTTTATGCCGGGTGGCACCTGTTCATAGCTAGAGATTTTTAGTTTTGTGTGCTACATACACTGAATCATTAGCCACAATTTTTATGTTTTTTTTTTTATATAAGATGTGCTGATTTAAACAGTCTTTGTTCCACACTTAGGATTATTTCTGTAGCACACGCTGCTGGGTTACAGTTACTGGTTATTGCAGGATACACATATTCTCAAGTTTGAAACCTACTTCCAAATTGTTATTAGAAAATTGTCTATCTGGCAGTTGGAAACAAGTTCCAAATTTCAGGTAGCTCTGCACACAGCGATCCATCATTTTAAACTTAACACATACACCAAAACCGTCAAGACTTTAAAGTGTGAATGAAGTTTATTAAAAAGAACTTTGCTTGATAGCTATTAACTTTCCCAGCTTTATTTTTCCACTTTAATAACTATACAATGTAGCCCAGTTACCCAGGTTTCACCAGCATTAATAGGATCTTTGTATGGTGTCTTCATTTTAAGACACTGGCCTCATTTACAGAGAAGCTGCTGTGTTAGCCAAGCCTCTGATGGTTTTATAGGTAGATTGGAGAGTCTTAGGCCTTTCCTGGCTTTTTTGGGCTTCACAACCCCACCCTGCCATTCTTCCCACTAGTGTTCTACAGACTCAGGTGGCTGGAGATAGGGCAGCAGCATAACCCAGTAATGCCAGAGGCAGAACTGGGAAGGTCAACTGAGAAGACTGGATAGCATAATTGGGGGGCAGGTGAGTTGTGCAGAGACCACGCATCTGTTCTAGGCTGTGTTCACAGTCTGCTCATCTCATGAGTGACAGTCTACTGCAGGGAAGCAAAGGCCATCTGGGTTGTGAGAAAGACCCAGAGAAACCCAGGCAGAAAACCTGGGAGTTCATGAAACCTGTGATGGCAAGGTCTAGGATGTGATTAAAAGACCAAGGCTTGGGCTTCCCTGGTGTTGCAGTGGTTGGGAGTCCGCCTGCCGAAGCAGGGGATGCGGGTTCGTGCCCCGGTCCGGGAAGATCCCACGGGCCCGTGGGCCATGGCCGCTGGACCTGCGCGTCCGGAGCGTGTGCTCCGCAACGGGGGAGGCCACAGCAGTGAGAGGCCCGCGTACCGCAAAAAAAGACCAAGGCTTAATAGGGCAGTGAAGGTTCAAGGAGTACGTTTATTCCCCGTAAATCTTTGCTAATTTTGAGGTTCAGATATGGAAGGAGTGGGCTCCAAGAACCTGGGGTGGGAAATTGGGAATGTGCTAGATGCCCTTAAATCCCACAGTGACTCAAATTTCTGGGCCAGCAGCAGTTGCTTTGGTGCCTCTTATTAGAGGAAAGACTTATCCAGAGGCATCACATCACCTGAGGTATGTGGTTGATCAGATAATATCTGCTCTCCAAGTCTGCTGGAAGAATGAGCTGGCAAACTGCTGGTAAGCCAAATCCAGCCTGCCATATGGTTTAGTATATAGTATAACTCGTGAGCTAAGAATGGTTTCCAGTTGAGTCAATTTGGTGGCAGGAAACCCCGATTAATTAGAATCTCTCCCAAAAGAATACCATTCTTATTAGCAGACCTGTAGTACAAAATACTGCTCTTAGTGTTTTAGTTTTATCCAAAAAAAAATTTGTGAAAACTTCAAATTTCCCTTGGCCTGCAGAATTTTTACTATTTCTAGCCCCTTAAAGGAAATGACTGACTCCTGTTTCAGAAAACTAGTCTCAGGACTGAGTGTGGCACAGAAGGAAGCTGCAGGGCCTGATTCGTATGTATGAACAGGAGCCGTAGCACACAAGGGGATCTTGAGGATGCTGGGCCAGAGGGTTGAGTATAAAACGATTGATGTGGGGCATCTCTTGTGACTCAGGATATAAATTCTAAGCATTCTTGGAGCCCATCCTAATCTAGAGTTGACCCTTGAAGCTTGGAGACGATGGCCTATAGGAGGAAGAGATGCTGGGTGTTGAGAAAGGGGGTTGGGGGACTCAGGTGGGCATGCTAGAGAAGATTAGTATTTAAGGCCAGAAAAAACACCAGCTAAAAGATGTTCTCCTGGAAGGATCCAAGGACATTCCACTAAATTCGATAACGTGCTGGTGAGGTGCACCAGCATTTTGAGACATTAATGGAAGCTCTTGGCCAGGGTTGGCAGTAGGAGAAAATAGGGGTAAAAGGATTCCAGAAGAGCAGAGATCAGGTAGTGGCAATCATCAGATGGTGAGGTAAGCATAATTGTCATGACGGGCACCAAAACCCGAAAGGCAGGAGGAGCCTTTACCCAGCCAGATCTGTGGTGAAGGCTGTCAGACCTCTGTGTGTTCAGGGGTCATACAGGCACAGCTCTGAGGTCTGTTATATTTATTTCCAGAACAGAGCCAGGTCTCAGTCCCAGAGACCATCAACTGGAGTGGAGGAAGGGCCTGACAGCATTGCAACAACTATGTAATAAAGATTCTATACATCTTCCCCTCTGCGGCCAGGGGTAGGAAATGACCTGAGTCTCTTATATATGCTGTTGGATAGGGGGTCTGAGTTGATACTGATACCAGGGGATCCAAAGTGCGATCATAGTCCTTCTGTTAAGATTGGGAGCATAGGAAGTCCAGGTGACATGTTCATTTCATTGTAGGTTAAACAGGTTTGCAGACCCCTTAGGTTATCTCCCTGAGTGAGTGGGAAGGGGTACCCTAGGCAGTTGACAGATACCTCACACTGGGTCCCTGGCTTGTGAAGAGTCATCATGGTAGGAAAGGCCAAGAGGAACCTCTCAGAAGGCATTCCCCATCCAAGACAGTGAACAAAGATTCTGTGATGTGTGTGCAACGTCTGGGTTTAGGGCCATGCTGAAACACGTAATAAAAAGGCAAGCCTAGCCCTTTTTATTTGCCTGCCTGTTCCCCAGAAAGAGCAGATGGATTCCAGCAGATAGCGAAAGACCAGGAACTTAACCATGTAGTTGCCCCAGTCACAGCTCAGTGCTTAATGTGGCGTGTTTGCCCGGATAGATCAACAAGCCTCTGGAGCTTGGGAAGCCCCTGACCTAGCGAATATGTTCTTTTCAAACAGAGTCAAGCAAAAGATTTTTTTTAAATGACCTTATAACATGGACATCAGAACACATTCCCTGTCTTTTTCCAAGTGTGTATAACTCCTGTTCTCTGTTACAATACAGTCTGGAGAGACATTGATCACCTTGCCATGATCCACTATATTGATGACATGCTCATTGGTCTTGGTGAGGAGGAAGCAGTGAGTACTTGGGATTCCTTAGGAAGACACCTGCCTGTGTGCTAGGGGATGGAAGAATTCAGGGCTCTGCCATGTCAGGGACATTTTCAGGATCTAATGGTCTTGGGCAGGGATTGGCTAACTAGGGTCCATGGGCCAAATCTGGCCTGCTGCCTGTTTTTATAAATAATGTTTTATTGGTACACAGCCATGTGCATTCATTTATTTTGTCTAGCCTGCTCTTGAGCTACACCGGCAGATAGATGAGTAGTTTCATCAGAGACCATGTGGCCCACAAAGCCTAGCAGACACTTACTCTCTGAGCCTTTATAGGAAATGTTTGCTGACCTCTGGACCTGGGCAGAACTGGAACATTTCCTCCAGTGGAAAGGTCAAGATACTGCATCACCAAGAAAGAGGCATAACTGTTGGTAGGACCTTTTGGATTTGGAGAAACCTTATTTTACACTTGAAAATAGTGCTCATACCCAATTACCAGGTGACTAGAAGGCTGCCTGGATTCTGCAAGCTGCTCTGCCATCTGCTACGAAGGACAGAGTAGGCTCCATCATCCAGGTATCTGTTCTAAATGGTTTTGTGTGGTGTCTCTGATGTCTCACTACACAGTGGCAGCTCAGCCCCTGAGTGGTAGGAATCAACACGACGTTCTCTGCAGCAGGGAGCCGTTTACTATTCAAAGCAGCTCCTGGAGGTACTGTGCTCACCCTGCACTGAGTGTTAGCAGTTGCATCAAGTCCTGAAGCTCTTCTACGGTATCTGAGTTTTGATTTTAGTTTTTGTGTAAAAATTCTTGGACATTTTGTTAGACTTGTTTCTAGGTATTTTATTATATTTTAAATGGTGTCTTTTAAATTTCTCTTGCTGAGAGTTTGTTCCTGGGACTAGAAATACAAGGATTAAAAAAAACAAAACAAAACTGGATTTTTATATTGACCTTTGTGGTCTTGCTAAAGTCTTTTACCTATGCTGATTTAAATGTAGATTCTTTGGATTTTCTACAAAGTCGTACCATTTGCAAATAATGACATTTTGATTAATTTCTTTCTAATCCTTATGTACTTTTTTCTTTGCCTTGTTGCAAAGAAAGGTAAGTTTATTTTTTATCATTAGGAAATGTGATGCTGAACATTTGGGGTCAGAGGGCATCTTATTGAAAGCTTTCAATAATATTCTTCCATTAAAATACTGGTTTTTGGTTGCATACCCTTTATTTAGGAGATTTCCATTTACTTAAGGTTTAGTATAAATTTATTTTTTAATCGCTAGTAAATGTTGGATTTTATTTAATACTTTTTCCTTCTTGTGTGTCTTTATTCCTTTTATCTGTCTTCCAATCACCCATTCTCTTCAGCTAAGTCTAATTGGTTGTTAAACATCTGTTATGTTTAAGAACTGATGAACTTTTAGTTGTAAAATTTTCTTAATTTTTTTACATAATGTAGAAAAATTAATTTTTCACAATTCTGGTGGCAAGAAGCCAAAATTAAGGTGCAGGCAAGGCCATTCTCCCTCTGAAGTCCCTGAGGAAGAATCCTTGCCTCTTCTAGCCTCGGTGCCTGCCGGCAGTCCTGGTGTTCTTTAGCTTGCAGCTGCACTCTTCCCTCTCTGCCTGGGGTGGCACGTGGCCTTCTCCCTGTGTCCAAATTGTCCTCCTTTTAGGGGGACACCAGTCATTGGATTAGGGTCCATCCTAATCCAGTATGACCTCTTTTTAAAATGATTATATCTGCAAAGATTCTATTTCCAAATAAGGTCACAGTCTCAAGTACTGGGGATTAGGAATTGAACATACCTTTTTGGAGGACACAATTTAACCAAAAACACAGGTTTAATTTTCTTCTGAAAATCTCCATATAGCTCATTCCTTGAACACATTACTGACAGTTTTTAAAGTCTGATCGTTCCAACATCTGCATTTCTGTGTTTATGTTGTCTGTCTGGCTTAAGTTTGTCTTTTATGCATGGATATTTTTGGTAGGGTACCGGATATTGTGTACTTAAGTTGTAGGCATAGGATGACTATAAGACCTATGTGTTGTTATTATCTGTGAGGGGATTGGTGGAAGGAATTCAACCAGATTTCTTAAAATTACCCTGAGAACATGAGAAGCCTAAAATGACCAATATGCATTCGGTGGGAATCATAAAACAACAATCTGAAAACAAGTAAACCTGTGAGCCCAAACTCAGAAAATTCTTCAGGTGCCAATTTGAATTTACATTATTGTAGGGGTAGGAGACCATATCAAATAAATCAGTAAAATATAAGTAGTATGTGAATTAGGGCCGAGTACAAAGAGAAGAAGCAGTGAACAGTGATGAGAGGTCACATGTTGGTGGTACAGCTAGAGTGGCCCGGCAAAGGGCAGGGCCTAAAGGAGGAAGGGAATTGGTGATGCAGGGATGCTGGGGAATTGGGACAATGTCCAGCAGAGGGAGGGAAGCGCAGTGCCCTGAGGTAAGGCTGCAACCCAAGCTGTGTTCATTAATACAACACTGCCTGGGACTACTACTCAGCAAAACAAAGTAATGAACTATTGGTTCATGTAACAATCTGGAGCTCCAGAGAATTACAGAATACTCTGATTGTATAACAGACTTTTATCCTTGATTATTTCTGAGTGCTGGGTTAGAATTTGGTTTATCTTCTAAGTGAGCTATCTCTGTAATGTTCCAGTTTTCTGTAATAAGCATGAAAGATGCTTGCATTCGGAAAAAAATAAGATTGTTTAAATAAAAAGTGGGGAGGGATACATAGTCCCCAAGAAGGTACAGTCCTTGGGGTCTCTCTCAGATAGTGATAAATACCAGAAAAGGCAGTGTAGCCTAGTCGTTCAGAAATGGCTCAGGAGTAAGATGACCTGTGAGAACCTAGGTCTCTTATGCACAGTGGGCATAATATGAATCCACATCACATAGGCTGCTGGGAAAATCAACATGTGTGAAGTGTTTGTAACAGTGCCCATAAAGTACTAAGTGTTCAATTACCCTTTGCTTTCTCTGGTTCTTTCCTGGTCAGCCCCTCATCTAGGAGATGACAAGAGGTGGGAATTGAGACAAAGCCAGCCTCCCTACACTCCCAACCCCCTGTTCCCCAGGGAAAACAGGCCCAAGGAAGGGGTCTCTGAGGCACATCAAATAATTCCACACGGTGAAGCCTGGGCAGAGGCTCCTCCCGTCCTATGACTGACTACCTTTCCCACTCCCTACTCCTGGGAGGGAAGAGAGGAGAGCTTATTTCCCTTGGGAATCAGCAGCCCAACTCCAGGGCCCATGTGCCAGACTCACAGGCTAACACTGACTCCATCCTGCATGGCTCTCTCCTGCCACCTTCCCATCACAGTCCGTGACTTTTCCCAACCATGATTAACCCAGGCTCCCAGATGCCCTCCATGAGCCCCTTGCCCCAGCCTTGGTTGGACAGGTAGAATCAGCCTAAACCAACAGGCAGGAGCCTGTACTGTAGAAAGCCAGGCTCACTGACTTGACAATGACGGAGCTGCACACGTTGGGGGTATGGGGGTCGTAGGGCCCTTCGGTTGCTTATGGGACGTGAGGAAACTGGCGTTTGTTCAGGCGAAATTGGACAGGCTGTTTGTCAGGCTGAAAGTAGATCATGACTGTGTGTAGCTGGTCTCCACCGCAAAGCGGAGCTGGGAAACCAAACCGTTAAGATGGATGTGGAATATTGCGCCAGAAACCCCTCTTCCGGGGCTGGGCGCCCGGGTAGGAACTGAAGCTGAATCTCGCGTCAAAGTGATTTAGGTTACCCTGGCAGCATGGGGTTTTCTTCTTACTGATTGGATTTCAAACAGCAGAGCATCTCACCGTTTGTGATGGTAGGAACCCGAGTTTCTAAAAGAAAGCAGTTGTCGGTCACTCAGAAGGGGGCGTTCTGCCAATATCGCTTCCGCGTCTGCCACTCTAGCCCCACGTAAGGCCACAGACTTTGCTTTCTTAGGCGGAGCTCATTTTTACATTCTCCAATGCAACCCATTCACACCAGCATCCTCCTGTGTCCAAGGAGGAGAGGGACATGCACCCCACTCCCCAGGACGAAAAGGCGGGGTCGGAGGCTGCCTTTGGGCGGATGACGCTGCGGCGCGTCCGGGCTACGCCATTCCTTGGGATCTGCGCGCCTGCGCTCCTGCCTTCTTCCTGCCGCCGCATGCGCAGATCCGGGTCCCCCGATTGATTCCCAGCTTAGGATGGGGCAAAATTCTCCCTGCAGTGGCCGCACCTGCTTCCTCGTTGAGCTCATCACTTAAGTGCCAGTCACACCGACGTTCCTCTGGTCCTCAAAAGGCAAGAAACCATTGTTCCCTCTACCAGGAAAGAAGTTTGCGCAGCTGGCCCCTCCCACCATTCACCTTAGAGGATTCAGCTCAGATGTCACTTCTTGACCTGACCACATCACCCACTGCTGCCCATGCACCCAGCCGCTGCAGCACGCTTGTTTTACTTTCTTCATAGCATGTATCTGGTTCAGAATGCTGGGATCTTAAAGGCCTAAGAGGCCCCCCGTAGCTCCCTGCCACACTTCCCTCACCTACCTTGGACCGTGAGTGGATGCAATTTCAGCCAGGTATCCTGAGTCCCACTCAGGTTCTTGGAGTTCCTGCTGTAGCTCTGGGCCAGCCTTGGAACTGTCCCCTCATCCTGCTTATGTGACCTATTCAAGGGCCCTAAACAGGTCTGTGATCCTCATTTTTATTTATTTAGGCCACACTGGGTCTTAGTTGCAGCACACGAGATCTTGCGGCATGCGTGTGGGATATAGTTCCCCGACCAGGGATTGAACCCGGGCCCCCTGCATTGGGAGTGCGGAGTCTTACCCACTGGACCACCAGGGAAGTTCCTGTGACCCTCGTTTTTAGATCTCAGGGCCTGGGAGGGCTGCAGACCAGGAAGTGGGGTCCTCAGCATCTAGAATCCCTTGTGCCGGCCTCCTGACTACAGCCAACAAGTCTTGGATCCACTATACTTTCCAGAGGATCTAGTACCACGCTGGGAAATGGGTGGAAGGTTTGGAGCAGGGCACCATTAGAGAGCTGGCTTGAAGCAACACCAAGACAGGTGGCTGCCCCATCAGCCCAGACCCAGACTGTGAGCCACTGCCTGGCAGGGACAGGGCAGACGTCTGCTGCCCCAGCCTGTCTCCACCCCAGGGTCTCTGCCAGTATGCCTCAGCTCCTCCCACCTTAGGATATAGAGGTTGGCAAGCGGGGTGAGGCTGCAGGATGAACAGGCTGCCCAGGTGGGAGAGCCATTTCCCCAGCCTCACCCCGTGCATGCTGGGGCCTTTCAAGTGAGGTATTCCAGAAATGGACTTTGGACATACTGAGACCCAGATTGGCATGGATGGGTTTTGTTTCTAAAATGCACTATGCAGGGCTTGCTGGGATGTTGCTTATAGTGAGGGTCTCACGGGACATTACCTAGAGTGGGGGAAGGGTCCATGGGTTGGTCTGAGAATTTCATAGGGTTTTACTGGGGTGAGTTAGTGAAGAAATTGCTCCATTTCCTGGGCTGTGTGAGCACTCACTGAGTGAGGTGGGGTCTTAGCAGAGGGCAAACGACTGGGGATCATTCTAGGTTACAGGATGTCATGGGTATCTGGGTCATCGGGACTTACAAGGTCTCCAGGCAAGGTGTGGAAATTGTAAGGTTCTTTGATAGAACATTGAGATGTCTTGCATCATGCATGGGTGAGGCAGGAGATCAATTATCAGGAGGTCCTCAAAGTGGGGGGCATGCTGGGAATGGCTTCAGGACAGATATGTGACCACAGGATGCATCAGCAATCTATGGGACACCGCCCCCCCCCTCCCGCTGAGGGGCCTGGACTTTCCTGAGCAAGATTTCCTTGTCCCTTTCCAGCCTGCCTGTCCCTAACCAGACACACAGAAGGTCATAAGACCACAGGAGGAAGGAGAAAAGTTTAATTTAGAAATAAGCTCTGGACAGCCTCCTGAGCATAAGGGAGCCTAAGGGCCCACCCTCAGAGAGAAAGGCCATCATGAAGGGTAAAGTCCCCCAAGGGGGAGGGGACAGTATGGGAGCTGGTGCAGGAAGTGCCGTGAAGCCGGTCCTGTGCTCAGCAGGTACTGGCAGAGCCTGTGGAGAGAATGGAGGTCAGGTCTTCACAAACTGGGTCACTCCACAGACACCCCCCTCAGCCTCAGGTGACCCCAAGGCAGGCTGGCTCAGGACAGTCTGCCTTACAGCATAAAATTTATTAATTCTCAAATTATATGGCTATCCTGCCTGAGTGCCTGGAAGCCTCTCGAAGCCTGTCTCACCTGGAGTGATGAGTGGAACAGCTTTCTCGGGTAAGGAGCTGAGAAAGGAACACGTCAGATTAGCATCCTCAAGCCTCTGTCCTTTTCCCCCACCAAGATTCCTGGTGCCACTTTACACAATACGAAGGGTCAGAGCTTTCCCTGATTTGGGGCCCTTCAGGGATGATCTGTGAATGACAAATCCCACTGCAAGCCCAGGGACAGCCCAGGGGCTGTCCTCTTTCTCCAAATTGTAGGGCTTTACCGCCAAATAGCTCTGCTCTGCTCAAGGTGCACACAACAGGGCCCTGTCTCACCTGTGCTTATGATCTTGCTTGCATTTGCATTTGCCACCTGTGAAGGAAGAGACAGCCAGTTCAAAGAGCCTGGGGAGCCTGAGCCACCCCTTTCCCACCCGCTCCCCACCCCCACCCCGGCCCCGCCAGTCCCACTGCTCACTCAGGGCGAACAAGATTCCAGCGATGCACAGGAGCGCCGCACAGATCACCCCGCCCAGCTGCAGGCCTTCCCAGTCTAGAGGAGCATAGAGAGTGAGCTGGCACCAGCCTGGCTCCAGCCCAGTCATTCAACAGATAGTTATGACCACCTGCTTGTACAGATGCACTTACATTCCAGGCAACAAGAAAGACAAGCCAGTAAGTACATCATCTAATATCTGGTGGGAACAAGTGATAGGAAGAAAAAACAAGCAGAAGAGCACAGAAAAAGAATGGGCTTTGAAGAATGATCCAGGAAGGCTTTTCTGAAAGGTGGCATTTGAGCTGAGACCTGGAGCACATGAGGACTGTGTTGGGGGACAGTGCCAGGCAGAGGGAGCGGAAACCTGCTTGGGGCATTGTCAGGCAGCAAGGAGCTGGTCCTGGGGAAGGCAAGAGAGAGTGAGTTGAAGAAAGGAGATTAGCCAGGTGCCTCTAGCCCCTTTCCCCGGAAGTCTTCCTAAACATCCTGTGGGCACCTTACCTCCTTGCTGGAATGAAGTTCTCCCAAAGACCATGTTATGAGTCGGCCTGTCACTCTTCTGGTCGACGACGACGATGAGGACGACTCTGGTTCTTTAATCCCCAGTCTCAGCCCCATCCTGCCCCTCCTTCCCTGTTCCCTCAAGCCCCTTTCTGTCTACACTGGGCTCCACATCACCCCTCACCAACCCCTAGCAAAGAGGTCCAGGATAGGCAAGGGTAGGGGTGGGGGGCAAGGGATATCAGCTCTTACCATAGTAGAAGGGACTGCCTTTATCTGCAGGAAAGAAAACATAAAAAAAATAAATAAGGACCAGAGCCAGGAGGCAGGATGTGGGGTCTTAGGGCCAGCTAAGGCAGGGCCAGCAGGGCAGTTTGGGGCCTTACTCACCAACCAGGTCATTGGCTTCCAGGATGGGCAGGCCTGGGTGAGAGAAGCAGAGGGACTGACTGTTAATTCATGGCACTGGTCTCAAAATGAATCAGCAGCCAGGACCCCAGCCTAGAGGCGCAAGGACAGCCAGCTTCGTTGGGACTCTGGGGAGGTGGGATGGAGGGGCTCTGAGGTCACCGGTTCCTTTCCTCACACCTTCCCCACCCCCAAACAGACCTGGGATTTTGTCTCCTACTTCCTGGTCTTTGTGCCCGCCCCCCACCTCCCCCACCCCCGCCCTCCGTCCCCACCCCCCAGCCCTTCCAGCAATTTCTCAGGCTTCCTGCTATTCTTTCTTACACTCAAAATGGGATGGTGTGTTGGTATCTTTTTACCCTCTCCTGAAAAGCTTTCTACACAGGTCCTGGCTAATGCTCTGCCTCCTAAAGAAGTAGGGAATGCTGTTCTCTTCACGCCAACAGATGGTTAGCTCCCAAAGTTCCATTAACCTGGGTAACTTTAGCAATAGCTACTTCCTACCTGTACCGTTACTTCCTTTATGTTTCTCTTTAAGTTGACAGTTGAAATGAAAACACATTCATTCAACATCAGGCCCCCTTTGTGAGATGCTGTCCTGGTTTTCACAGCCTTGGTGGGTGGGTGGGTGTGTGACAGCAGGGTCACCTCTGGGAGGACTGACTCACCTGCCAGCAGGAGGAGAAGGCCCCGGACCACTCCCTCCATGACACAGCGGCAGGACTAGGCTGCAGGGGAAGGGGACAGGCTGGGGTCAGACAGCCCCGACCGGCCCCAGGCTCACGGCACTTGGTGGCACAAATCTCAAGGCTGCCCTTGCTTATGGGGTCGACTTGGAAAAGTTACTAATTTGTTTCCTTGTCTAGAGATGATAATAGTAATGCCTTGTGGAGTTAAGTGCTTAGAGCAGTGCCTGTGCATAGTAAGTGCCATATGAGGTTTTGTTAAAATCTGGTAATCAGATGCCTGACACACCATCAGGAGAGCAGGGCTGCTGTTCTAACTCAGGCTTTGGTGCCTGCCTTCCTGACCCCTGGCTTAAAGGGCTAAGGTTGTCAGGCCTCGGGCTATCCAAAGGTCTGGGCCTGGGGCACTACCAGGCTGAATTCCAAGATAGCCTCCACCTAGGGCATGCCCAGGACTCCTCTGAGTGAACAGCTGGGCAGGGGAAGCGGAGGCATTAGGGGCAGGTGCCAGGGACAGGTGCCAGGGACAGGCAAGAGCCTCCCACCTCAGCCCTGGCCAAGCCCTGCTCCAGGTAGCCCCAAATTCCACTCTCAGAGTACAGACTGCTGTTGGCAGGAAACTGCCTGTTGGGTGGGACATGGCTCCTTCTTTCTCCTTAGGGTGGGAACTATCCATATCTTCATTTACTAGTCCCTAGGGTGGCTGTGTCCTTGAGATAAGACCGCTACCAGCTTTCTGCCTATTGTTAGCCTCAGGCAGGCATAGGATAGGGGTCATCAGTGTTCCAGACTGCAACCCCAGTTATTACGTGCCAGAGAATTTCTCTCTCAGCCACTTAACAGCTGTGTGACTCAGCTGGGTTACTTAAGCTCTCTGTGCTTCAGTGCCCTGTAAAAATGAGGATAATTATAATAGCAACCTCATAAGCTTATAACTGAATTACATGAGTTACTATATGTTAAGCCTAAGAATAGCGCATAGCACATAGTTAAGTACTGAAACGTGTTACAATAAGTAAATGTACAAGTACACGGGTCCTTTTGCCATAGGAAGGAGGAACTATTAACACGCTCCTTGGGAACATGGGGGTCTGTTGGCTCTGAGCAATTTCCAAACCTGGCCCTCCTTTGGCCAATCTGTCTCTCCCTGCCCCTTCCACCACCCTGGAATTCCTGGATCGTGAGGGTCACAACTCCACTTTACATATTCTTTGGCCAAAGACTGGCTCCTGTTTCCTCTAGCCTCCACCCCACCTTCCTTCCATATGACAGTGGGCACAGAGCAGGCAGCCTCCAGTCCTCCAATCCCCCAAACACACACACGTTACTGAGAATACTCAGGCAGCTACCACCCATTCCTCAGACTGATACCCCCTCTTGCCCCCACCCCTTTTCCTAGGATCCCTGAAGTCCTGTTGGAAACTTGCTCACCTGAGAGCTGAGTGCAGAGAGCTGGTCTGAGGAGGCTCCTGGAGCTGCGTCCAGCCCAGGTGGGTTCCAGCTTTTTAAGCCCAGCAGCCCCGCCCAGGGCAACAATACTCTTGGGCCGAAGGAACTGGTCAGATTCCTTAAGATTCCTGCGGCTCCCTCTCCCCAGTGCACTCTTAAAGGAGACGGCTCACCTGCCACACCCGCCGAGCAGAGGGAGGGCCTCAGGCCCTCTCAGAGGCTAAGCGGAGGGAGGGGAGGGATGGGCCTCAGACCCGTCTTATGAGAAGGGGGCTTTCAGTTTCTTTAGCTCACCTAGATCCTAAACGAGGGGCCCAGAAATGTGTGGAAGGGGACAAGATATTTCTGGGTACTTGGGCCAGAAGTGCGGGTTCCAGGACTTCTGGGGGGCGGGCGTTCCGGGAACATCGTGTCAGCGAGGCGGTGGGGCTAGCCTTGAGGCTCCATTCGCTTGGCCGTCGCATCGCTTTTCCTTGGACTGGGTTTCACTGGGGGGAGATCTGGGGCTGATGGGCACCCCACAGGATCGCCCACCCTCTGACCACATCCTGACAACCACTTAGCCCCTGGGGACCGGAAGCTGTAGTTAGAAGCCCCCCGCCCTGTCCTCGCTTCCTGCCTGCTGTGGGGGAGGGGGGGCGAGGGGAGGACCACCGGCCTGGGATGAAGAGTGGGCCGCCTCCCTCGGCAGACCCCCGCGCCTGCCTTGTGCACCGCTGGCCAAGCTCTTCCTGTCCCTCACCCCACCATGTGCCTTCGACCTGTGCCCTTGACGCTGGACGACCACGGGCCCCTCTATTCTGCTGTCCCGCCTCCCTGATTCCTCTCTTTTCACCCTCTTCTCCCACTGCGCAGTGACCAACTGAAGCAAGACTGTTGCCGCCCTTATTCCCAATACTGATAAATAGATTTTGATTGAATTGTTGAGTCACTGAGGACAGGAAGCCACCAGCAGCTCCCAGTGCTGGGGGTCAGAGGGCAGGACAGAGCCCTGAAAGACAGGGTGGGAAGGATTCAGGTGAGTAGGAAGCCGGAGGGCCTTCCTAGTGCAAACATGTTGCACCTCCTCACGAAAACCTTCCATGGTGCTTCCTATTTTCAAGATTCGGTTCTTGCACAGAGCTTAAGACCAGGGCTCCCGGACCAGAAAGAGCTGGATGTGAAGCCCAGCTTGCCACTTGCTCACTGGGAGATCTCAGGCAGCTCCTTCATTATGAGCCTCAGTTCCCTCTCCTCTAAGATGGAGTAACGGGACTTCCCTGGAGTAACGGGACTTCCCTGGTGGCGCAGTGGTTAAGAATCCGCCTGCCAAAGCAGGGGACACAGGTTCGAGCCCTGGTCCAGGAAGATCCCACATGCCGCGGAGCAAGCCAATGCGCCACAACTACTGAGCCTGTGCTCTAGAGCCCGTGAGCCACAACTACTGAGCCTCCGTGCCACAGCTAGTGAGCCTGTGCGCCTAGAGCCCGTGCTCTGCAGCAAGAGCAGCCACCGCGATGAGAAGCCCGCGCACCGCAAAGAAGAGTATATCCCGCTCGCCGCAACTAGAGAAAGCCCGCGCGCAGCAACGAAGACCCAATGCAGCCAAAAATAAATAAATAAATTTATTTATTTTAAAAAATAATAAAATGGAATAACAACAGGACATACCTTTGAGGTTTGGGGTGGAGGGGCTGCAGTGGCACGGGGCCAACCCATGACCAGCCCTCAATTTGTATGTGTGGAATGAATGCTTTCCAGGCCCTGTGTGAGGAGAATTTGTGAACCTCGAGAGTCAGAAGAACCAATAATAGCACATACTTTGGAGACAAATCCAGGCTCTGTTTTTTTTTTTTTTTTTTTTTTTTGCGGTACGCGGACCTCTCACTGTTGTGGCCTCTCCCGTTGCGGAGCACAGGCTCCGGACGCACAGGCTCAGCGTCCATGGCTCACGGGCCTAGCCACTCCGTGGCATGTGGGATCTTCCCGGACCAGGGCACGAACCCATGTCCCCTGCATCGGCAGGCGGACTCTCAACCACTGCACCACCAGGGAAGCCCCAGGCTCTGTTATTTACTTGCTATGTGCACTTGAGCAACTGACTTACCCTATTCCTGCCTATTTGCTCATCCATGAAGAGGGAACGATGACTGAGCCGACTTTGAATGTTTGTTGTGATGATGACATCTGATTATGCTGCTCAGTTCACAGGGGCTGTTCTTGTAGCTGCGAATGGCCCTGATATACACACAGTAAGATCTGCAGCATGAGAGAAAGGGGGTCATCATTAGAGAGACCCCCATGGGGTAACTGTGCTCCAGAGAAGATAATGGTCTTGCTTAAGGTCACACTGTGCCATGGTAGCAGAATGGAGACTCAGCTCAAGTTTCCAGACTCCTCCGGTGGGGAATAAGCAGCAAGAAAGCAGGCATTTGAGGAAGAGGACCCTTTAAGTCCCAGGTGCTTTGGAAGGTCTCCAGGAAGTATGAAAAGGACCTCAGATCCACTTCTCCAGAAGGTTCTAGCACTTTTGCCCCATCCTGAAGCTTCTGCCCTCTTTAGGGATCCTCTACTCCCACCCCTATCACCATGAGGTATTTCACCTTTAACAGGTAGAAAGAAAACTTCACCTGAGCCAGGTGGTATTGACACTGGCTCAAGATAGAGGACAGGTTGAGCCTAGGGCAGAACCAGGGAGAGAGAGCCCAGCTACCTGTGTGTGGCTTCTGCAAACACACAACAGTAAGTCACCACCTCATCTCCCCGTTTTGCCAAAGTTCAGTATAGGTGCATCAGGGCTGAGTATTGCATCTGTCCCCTCTAAGAGGCCCCAAAGGCCAGACACACACTCAGCAGTGGGCAACAATGCCTTCCACACTGGAAGTGGCACAGGTCAGGTCCCAAGCTAATGAATTTAGCTTCTTAGATGTTAAACCCAGCACTTATAAATAGTCATGAAACTGGGTGTAGAAAATTTTAAAAGCTTTGTGTATTAAGAAGTGTTAGGAGTATTTAGGATGAACAACTGTGTTCTCAAGGTGTGATTCCTGAGGGGCTAGACTGGCAGTGAAGGCTGTTTTCAGGAAGTCACTTTCGAGGAGGGCTGGCCACTTGCCCTGCTTCTTCGGCATGCATTCCTTATCAGAATTTCTGGAGCCATCCCTTTGGGTCTGATTTCTTTTCTTTTTTGGGGGGGCTCGCCAGACAGCCTGCAGGATCTTAGTTCCCCCACCAGGGGGAAATGCCCTCGGCATTGGGAGCACGGAGTCTTAACCACTAGATGGCCAGGGAAGCCCCTGGGTCTGATTTCTTACCTACCAGATGGGAAAGTTGGGTGAGAGGCACTGAGACCTACAGGGAAATCAAAACTCCAATGATGAAAGGCTGGGAGGAGTGGGTGATGGAGAGCCAGCCTGAGTTGGGTGGGTGCAGATGAGAACCTAGAGGTATCAAAAAGAGAGAAAGCTGCAAGATCCAGCTCTGAACTCTCTCTTCCCCTTCTGGACTCAGTGTGCAAATGATACAAAAGACCTTGTGTGGAAGGAGGGAAGTCTGTTGCCAAGAGTGGCCGCCTGAAAATCGGCACTCACACCCAGGACTCTCTTCTGCTCACGTCAATCACTGCCGCAGCCCCTCACACTCCCAAACGGTGCTTTTCCCCTTCTCTAAGCACTACCGATTGCTCTGCGAAGAACATAGATGCATCCTCCAAGTCATTAATTTCCCTGAGGAAAGGTAATAAAACAGGAATTATCTAAGATTGACCAGAGATAAAGGGAAGTGGATAGCATCAAGCCTGGCACATAATAGGAACATGACGTGTTTTCTTCCTAACTTACAAGATGGACTGAATGTCACAGGCATCAGTAGGAAGCTGAGATTGTCTATTTTGAAGGGTCTGGTAGAATAGGGAAAAGACCCCATTCATGAGAGAACAAGAAGAGAGGGAATCTCTGCCCTCTGAGGCTTCTGCCAGTTTCTGAGACATACTGAACTCCCACCTGGACCACTTCCTGTGCTGTCTCCCTCAGGAGCCCCCTGTTCTTCTTTCCCCTCTCTCTAACATGTCCTGCAGGTCCCCCTCTGTGTGCTCAGGGTGCTGGGCTCCTTGCCCACAAGTCTGGGTCTCACTCCGTTTGAGGACCGTGGGGAAGGAGGCAGCCTAACTCTGCTCACCTGCCTACCAGTGTTAGAGCAGGAGGTGAGTGGGTGTTAAGACAGGGTGCAAGGAGGGCCATCTGAAGGGTAGCGACAGTTTGAGGGATGACGGACTTTTGCCGGATCTCGGCCTTGGCTGACTCCAGCGCCCTGGGGAGGCGGCGGGAGGGGCCCTTCACGCTGCAAAGATCTAAGAGCCTTCTAGACGAGGGGATACAGAAACGGTGTGGGGGAGTGTCTCAAGAACGGGGATATGGAGGTCTCTGCGGCAGCCACTCCCCCTCGGAGTCTGGAGTGAAGGTCTGGATCACTTTGGCCGACTCCGGCCAGAAAAGACGTCATAGGCTTCCAGGAGGCCCCTTCCAAGAAGCCGTCCGTACCCACTCGCTCTCGTGCAGGCAGTGTGGGCAGGGCTTTCCTGTCGCGAAGCGGTCCCGCCCCTCTTCGTGCGGATTGGCTGCTCCAGTTCACCCGAGTACCTGTCAAGCAGCCGCCCTATTACGCCTGCGCAGCTCTTCTTCCCACCCCCCCGCCCCCCCCCCCCCACGCTGTATCCTCTTGTAATGGTTGGGGCTCTGGTTGAGTCACTTCTGGAGCCTTTGTCCACCCATTTATCCATTCGCGCCTCCGTGATGGCCACGATCTTCCGGAGGTCGTGGGCTTCAGGACCTGGGACTTTAGAGGCTGTGAGGGATAGCTGAGGTGAAGGGACAGAGCATCGGGTGAGCTCAGGAGGCCAGGGAGGAGGGGGACGAGCGGAGGAGGCGGGCCGCGTGGAGTAAGGCCAGAAAGTCGGCAGTGGACCTTGGAGGGAGGGCTTCAAGCCGGGGAGAGACATTGTTAGATTTGTATTTGAGAAAGTCCTTCGAAGAGTAAGGGTGGGAACCTGTGCATAGAGGAGAGAAGCGCAAGGGTTCACAAAACTGAGATGCCAGGCGACGTCATTTCTCTTCGACCTTTCATTCCGCTTCTGTTAGAGCTCAGAGATGCTTTCCTCCTGCCCCAAGAGTGTCTTAGCTCCCTTGTCCAACTACTGCTCATGTCTCTCAACCAGACTACTCAGCCCTCGATCTTATAATTGAAGTACCTCTTGGGCACACCTCCCAGTCAACAACTTCTGAAATAAAGCTTCCCATTGTGTCACCTCCCCTATACCCACCCTTCTCTATTTCAGTGTTCTCTATCTCAGGTCACTCCCGTATCCACCTGGTCACACAGGCCACCACCGAGCACATCATATGGGGATTATCACTGACGTGTGTCACTCCCTCAGACTATGACCCCCTTAGGGGACTAGCACCCCGAACTCTGGGTGCATCCACAATGGCAGCCTTGGTGAGAGCTTGCTACCTGGCAGGCTGCTTTCCAGCGCTGACTTTCCATGTGTTAACCCATGTCATCCTCACAACATCCTTTCCAGGGAGGACTCTCACCCCATTTCAGGATGAGGAAATGAGGCAAAGAGAGATTAAGAGAAGCACCCGGCCTCATAGCTGGAAGCGGTGGCCCCAGAACCAGCTCTTAATCACCACTCTCCACGTTAAATTGTGCATGTGATTTATTTTGAATGTGATTTAAAAACAGCTTTGTTGAGATATGAATTCACGTACCAACCAATTCTCCCACTTAAATTGTACAATTTCAATGTTTTTTAGGATGTTTACAGGGTATATATATATTATATATATATATAATATATATATTATATTATATATATATTTATCTTTGGTGTGCATGCATGTGTGTGAATTTTAAGCTGATGGCTATCTATTTAGACATTTTGTGTCAATAAATGTACATTTTATTTTCACTAAGGTGCCAATTGTGGAAAAGTTTGTATCACTATGCATGTACTATGTTTACCATGCTTTTTTCTTTTTCTTTTTGGCCTGTGCCACGTGACGTGTGGGATCTGAGTTCCCCGACCAGGGATCAAACCCGTGCCCCCTGCAGTGGAAGCTCGGAGTCTTAACTACTGGATGGAGAGGGAAGTCTCCTGTACCGTGCTTTTTAAATTTAATACATTATAATTTGATTTTACAACTTTCAAAGTATTTTCATATTAGTATAATTACTTGATATTTATTTACTGATTCAACATATATTTTGAATTTTACTACTGTTCTGGCACTTCTCCAGGAACTGAAGCTTCCAACTGGGTAATGCAAAGCTCCTGCCTTGAATGGCTGATATTATGATGGGGACAAGTAAGAAAGAGAAATAGATGGTATAATATTTCAAGTATTGATTGACAAATGTAGTGAAGACACATATAGTGGCTGAGATGTAGAATGATGGGGTAGAGAGACTGCTTTCTTAGATTGGGAGGTTAGAGTTGGTCAGTGTTAGAAACATAGGTTTAAAACATTTGCATGACATAGTGATAAATTTCCCTTTGCCCTTTTTCCCTCGTTAAACTGAGCCAATGAAGTCAAATACATCCCCAGGTTTCAGATTAGAGCATAATTTATGAAGAGTGTCTCTTATCTAGAACCAGTTGCTCTCGTTCCAAGAAATGTGTCTCCTCTACATCTTTGTATAAGTTAGTTATAATAAGATTAAGTGTCTGATTAGGAGAATTACTTATCCGGCAATAATAGAATAAAAGAATGTTTTTACTGCCACTGAATGTTAGGGTTGAAAAACTGAAAACAGTGGCTGAACAGACGAAAGGCACTATGATTGGAAAGGGTCTTAATTCTGTGTTTGTTAGCATTGAACATAAATGTGAATGTCAGTAGTTTCTAGAACCTAAATAATGCATTGAATTTGTGGCCACCTGAAATCTGGATTCAAATGCAATCAAAGCTTAACAAAGTCTTTGTTGTCTCCACTGCAGTAGCTCTTCTAAAAGCCTGCAACGTTCTGCAGTTATTTGTTATGCAGTTTTACCAATAAACAAAGGGAGCTAGTGTTCTGTTCTACTCCAATCAGACTACAAAAGAGAATAACAAGTACCTCCAAGCAATGTTTACCAAATTAAAATGAACCACTGAAGTTGAAGTTTAGTAAACAATGGGAAATAAACAAATCATATTTTAAAAATTGAGTAGCAGTTTTAACTTTTTTCCTGTCATGTAGGACGTCTTGTAGTTTCATGGGTAAAGTCTTGAGAGCGATTACTTGCCTTCAAGTTCTTAATAAACTAGTAAAATATTAATATATTAACTTCTAATGATCAACATTGGAATTTTCCGCAGTGAGGGTCTGAAGCCATCCCCCTTCCGCCACAGAGTGCTTGGAGAACCAGTTTTGCCGCTAGAGCTGGGTGGAGTTCGCTGTATTCTATTTTTTCATCCATGGTGACTAAGACCTTCTAGGCTCCTAGGCTTGGGCAGAGTGGGATGCACCGCATCTCAGTTCCATATCTAAATTGGCGCACCTGCCTTGGGAAAGAGGCACTGCTTCTAAAAACTGAAATAGTGAAAACATGGTGCCCAGCAGCGATGTAATGACCCAGGTGTGGCGCTCAGAGCACATACACACCTGTCCCAGAAGAGGGGCGAGGGCAGATCCCAGAAGCAGGAGCTGAAGCCGGCCCAGAGCCGGAAGAAAAGAACACAAAATTATGAACATAATATGTTTGTGTGAAAGTTTATATTTCTTTAGAATGACAAAGCAAAATAATTGCAAAATTTTAAAAGCTGACAACAAAATTTCAAGGATAACAAATATAAAATTAATTGCCTTTTAAAATATCAATCTTAGTGATTAACTGCATAATCATAGCCACTGCTTCCTATGATAGTGATTTAGAATATTTTATTTTATTTTATTTCTTTTGGCCGCACCTGCTCAGCTTGTAAGATCTTAGCTCCCCGACCAGGAACTGAACCCGTGCCCTTGGTAGTGAAAGCACAGAGTCTTAACCACTGGACCACCAGGGAATTCCCTGGAATATTTAAAATCTGAATATGTAAAATTAGAATCATTTCTATGAGAAAGAATGTAAGATAACTGTGTCTTCTAGCATGACTGACCCACTCTTTAAAATTTTTTTTTACTAATAGTTTAGAAAACTCGCTTTCAGCTTCACAATGTATTACCGCTAATGTCCTGTAAAATTCTGGGGTGTTGTCAAATTCGGGAAAACGTCTATTGAGGGTTTTTCACGTAGGAGCAGCAAGATTTCAGAGTGTTTCACGTTTTGCTTCACGGCGCCCAAATACTCTTTGAATCGACGATGCTCTTTGACCACATTGCTGCCACCAAGCCTCCAGAGGCCTTGGATGGGGCCCTGGGACCAGGTGTGGGGAGCGGGGAGGTGTGGAGCCTGAATAGAGCATGTGTGTAGCTCTGGCCGTGGCAGGCGCGGGCGGGGGGCCCTGAGGAAGGGACCCGGGTGTGACGGAACAGATGTCGGGGAGGCCCCCAAGTGTGGGGAGGGGCCTGACCTTGAGGCGGGGGGCTGGGACGTGTGGGTGGGCCGCCAGGGCTTGGGCGGGGCAGGGGTGTGGACTGCGGAGATCGGGATAATGCAGAGGCACTGAAGAGGGTCTCAGGTGTGGGTGGAGGCCCAGGTGTGGGCGGGCTGGGCTCGTGAGGGAGCTCGGCGGTGAGGTGGGAGGGGCTCGGGGCTGTGGGTGGGAGCTGGCCTTGGGCGGAGGGCCGGGTCGTGGGGCCGGAAGCCCCTCAGAGCGTGAGGAGTGGCTAGAGTAGGGAGGGGGTACTTTGAGGCGTTGTGACGGTGGGAGATGGCAGGAAATGAGGGAGTCTGGGCGCAGATGGGGAACTCAGCTTGGGGGGCTGGCGGGGAAGGGGCATCTGGCAGTGGATGGAGGCCTGGGCAGGTGAGGCTGGAGCGTGGGACCCTAAGCTTCAGCTTCAGCAGCTTCTGTAGTGCAGAAATGTTCCCACCGGGACTGTTTTTAATAGAAAAACACTAGAAACAACGTTAATCTCCACTGACCACTGACGGGAGATAGATAAGTACACATTTTTGTGGGTTAGAACTTTATTCCACAGTGAAGCGAGTGAACTAGTACGTATATGTACATGGGTTAAGGTGAATACCAGCGAATCAAATGAAACAAAGTTGTAGAGGAAAAACATTTATATATAGCCCAAGTCTGTACTGCCTAGTAAAACTATAAATGAAACTACTAGAATAGATAACAATTTAAAAAGTAAGCGCTCACAGTGGTTGAGAGTCCGCCTGCCGATGCAGGGGACACGGGTTCGTGCCCCGGTCCGGGAGGATCCCACATGCCGCGGAGCGGCTGGGCCTGTGAGCCACGGCCGCTGAGCCTGCGCGTCCGGAGACTGTGCTCCGCAACGGGAGAGGCCACAACAGTGAGAGGCCCGCGTACCGCAAAAAAAAAAAAAAAAGTAAGCGCTCAATTCAGCCTGGAAGACTTTCTTACCTACCTCTGGAGGCAAGAAAGGGAGGCTCCACCTGTCCCAGTAACAATGGGTCTGTTAAACTGGGTGCCGCCTGTTCACTGTGCACTTTTTCTTGCTTTATATTGTGCAAGAAAAGCAGCCTAAGCTCTGTTGTCATAGTTAAGACTCTTCTGGAATGCTGGGTAGGAGGAAGCTCTGAGGGAGCAAAGGGACTTTGAATTTGAGGAAAGTGTTTTATGGGAAAGGTAGCTCTGGTTTCTGAAATGGGAATAGAGGCATAGTTCTGAGGAGCTGCAGCCACAGGCTAGGCGGGCTGGGGTTTATGGGGAGGGGTGAAGAGGAAGAGGTAGGGACTAAGTGGTGGAGGGGTAAAGAAACACAGCTGCAGGGACAGGACATTTGAAAGCCACAGTGGCCCCGTCTCACATCTCAGGCCCTTCAGGGGCCTCTCCCAACATTTAATTAGATACTCCCAACCTTGTGAATTTAAGTCACTGTGTCCATTTTACAGAGGAGAAACGGAAATTTGGAGGGATTAAGTGAATTCCCCAAGGCCAGTCTGACTCCAAAATCCTTGATTTTAACTTGGTTCAGTGCCACACTTTGCAATATTAACTCATTGCATCCTCGCAACAGCACTGTGAAGTTGACCCTATCAATATTCTATTTTATACTTGGGGAAGTGGAGGCAAGGAGAGCCAGATGGTAAGTGGTGAGATCAGAATTAGAATCCAGAAGGTCAGGGTCCATAATCTAGGCCTCTGGGCCGTAGACATTGGCAGTGTTTGTGGAAGAAACCTGAATGTGGCCTCAGCGTGAGGCTGGGTGGGGGAGGGTAAGAGGAGAATGCAGGAGAACGGTGGATTGAATTTGGGAGTTGAAGTTTCCTACCTTCCCAAGTCCCTCTGCTGTTAACTGACCCCACATTCTCCAGGAGCTTGCTAAGTGCCAGCAGGGAGGTGGTCCCGGAATACAGGAGTGAATTTAGCAGATTGCATGGGGCAGATGAGGCCACGAGCTGGCCACAGTGTGTTAGAACAGGTCCCGTTGTCCATCAGCCACGCAGGGGTCTTCAGCAAGCCAGGAAAGGTCATTGGGCCCTCCAAATTCACAGCTCTTTATTAGCCTACTCAGGACAGAGCCAGCTGGGAGGAAACCCACTGTCAGTTTTGTTTTCTCCAGGCAAGTGCTATAGAAGTTCTTATGCATAGGAAGATATGCCTAATGTATATGAAGGAGGACTGGGAAATACACACACCAGGAGAAAGAGAAGGACAAAGAGAGAATGGCAGCTTGGTTTTAGAAGCTGTAAAGCTGGACCTACCACAGCAGAAGTAGCAACCCAGCCTGTCCTGGGGAAAACTCTGAAATAAAGCTAATCTGTACCAGTGAATCCCAGAAAGGACTAAGAATTAGAGTGCCCAGGACCTCCTGAAGAGGATGTTCGGATGGGGCTGGAGGACTGCCTGGACGTCCATGGGAACAGCAGGGGTAAGGGCTCTTCCTGTTGGAGATCCCCCACCCATCACCCACCCCCACCCCTGCCCTCAGCCTTCTGTGTCTGTGTCTCTGAATCCTTTGGTATTGCTTTCTGGGTCTGTCTGGGACTCTCTCTCTCTTTCTGTCTGTCTCTTTCTCTCATCCCTCCGGGTCTCTGCGTTGTTGGCATCTTTATTTCTGTATCTTTGCTATACCCACATGTCTCTCAATGCCTCCCTGCCTTTGCTTCTCTGTGACATTACTGTAGCTCCAGGTGTCTCTGTATCTCCCTCCAAGCCAGGCCCAGAAACTATCCCCCTCAGCCCACAGCCCCACCTGGCGTGAAGCCAGTGGTTAGTTCATCATTTTACCCACCCCAGGGTCTTTTTGGTGGCCTCACCTCTGCGTCAGACAAGAAAGGGTGTGGGATCCCAAGGCGGTTTTCATTTGTGGGAGACAGGCTGGAGTCCACCCCCAGTAGCCACTAGGTGGCAGTCAAGGACTGTTTCGGCCTTGGTTCTTCACCTCTGCAGTTCTCACTGAGCCGACACCCACGTTAGCGGGGAGTAGATTTTGGGTGCAGCAAATTTATTCTAACCTGAAATTTCCTTTAAAAATAAGGAGTAGGGACTTCCCTGGTGGTCCAGTGGGTAAGACTCCGCGCTCCCAGTGCAGGGGACCTGGGTTCGATCCCTGGTCGGGGAAACTAGATCCCGCATGCATGCCCAAACTAAGAGTCTGCATGCTGCAACTAAAAATCCCGTATGCTGCAACTAAGACCCGGCACAGCCTAAATTAATTAATTTTAAAAAATCAGGAGTAAAGAATTCCCTGGCTGTCCAGTGGTTAGGGCTCCTTTCACTGCTGAGGGCACTGGTTCAATCCCTGGTTGGGGAACTAAGATTCTGCAACTCGCACGGTGCAGCCAAAAAAAAAAAAAAAAAAAAAAATCTTAAGTATCCCATTAGTTCTCATGACAATTAAAAGGTTTATAAAGTTACCAGGGTGCCACATGTTCCTTTGTTGGGCCTCAGTTTCCTCTACTCTAACTTGGGGTTAATGGAATAATCCACCTGGGGTGGTAATTTGAGATCATCTGGTACATACTTAGTGCCCAGTGCCTATGGAATGCCATTACCATTACATTCTCATATTTCTCATCAGTTCTCACCACTGGCTGGTGCTACCCCCTTGGATCAATGTTCCCACTGGTACCCTCAGCACAGGACTGGACAGAACTGTCCTTGGCTTGACCTGGCTGGAGATTTTGGTGGGAAAAACTTGTCTTCACAACGTACAGGTGCCTTAATAAATACACTTAACTAACCATTAAGTATCTGATTATATATTTATCGAATCACTGTATGTATATTATCTATTGAAGAAAAGGAAAAAAAAGTTATTTTCCTATGTATATAGTGTCCATTTAAACATTATATTTATCTAACCACTATATATGCAAATGGCTATCTTTACCAATCTACAGAGATAAATGGGTACATATTTGCATATATATACCATTTCTCCACTTAGAATTAATTTAAGCACTATTCTACACTTTTTATTCATTTTTTTCAATATTTACATAACCACATAGTTTTTATTAAACCAGTAGACATTTTATATTTGTCTAACCACATAATTTTTATTAAACCCATCTACATTTCTGTCTCTAGGGAGGTAAGACGTGTAATACATTTCTTGCATAGCTGGCAGTCAGAATCCTTCTGTTTCATAAAATGTTTTATACTGCGTGCTTCATATCGCTGACGTGTGCACCTTTCCAATGCTCTTCGTGAGGACCTATTCCACACAGGCTGCTGCTTTTGGCCATTATGAGCAGTTGTCTTCTGCAGGACCTGGTGGCCACTATGATCCAAACAGAGTTTGTGGTCAGAGGGTCCCAGCCTAGGGAAGTATGGTGAACCATGGTTTTCTCATCTGTGAAATGAACATGAGAGTTAGGATTCTGATCATCATTTGACACATAGGGGTTAGTATCTATAGATGTCTATGTCACTCCAAATTCATCTGTTGAAACCTAATTCTCAGTGTGATGCTATTTGGAGGTGGGCCTTTGGAAGGTGACTAGTTCATGACGATGAACCCCTCATGATTGTCATTAGAGCCTTTATAAAAGAGACCCCAGAGAGCTCCCTCACCCCTTCCACCATGTGAGGACCAGTGAAAAGACAGCTGTCTGTGAACCAGGAAGCAGGCTCTCACCAGACAATGAACCTGCCAGCCCCTTAGTCTTGGCCTTGCCAGCCTACAAAACTGTGAGAAATAAATTTGGCAGTCCCAAATTTATTTCTAGGGTAAAAATCCTTCTGTTAATGAATTTGTGACTTTAAAAATGATTACTTAAATGAAATTTTTTATTGAAGTATAATATACCCATAGAAAAGTGCCCCTAAGTGTCCAGCTTGATGAATCTTTATAAAGTGAGCACGCCTAGGTATCCAGCACCCAGCTTAAGAACCAAAATTACCGGTACCCAAAGGCCCCTCCTGTCCCCTTTGATTCAGCCCCAGTAACCACTCTCTCAACTTCTATCCAATAGTTTCATTTTGCTGGCTTTTGAACTTCATATAAATGGGATCACACAGGATGTAGTGTTTTAGGCATTTGTGAGCTTTTCCCATGCAATCGAGGCCTTTTTATTCTCCTTACTGTTTGGAATTGTATTGGTGTATATACTTCAATTTATCTGTTTTCCTGTTGATGAACATTTAGGCAGTTCCCAGATTTGGGCTCTTGAGAATAGTGCTGTTAAGTGAACCTCTGCCCACCTTTCCCTTGGGTATGTTCCTGCTAGTGAAATGTCAGTCATAGGACCACAGGATTTGCATGGATTCTACCAAACAGGTTCCAAGTTGTTCCAATTCACACTCCCCTGGAGAGTTCTGGCTGCTCCCCACCACGGGCGTGGCATTTTCCAACATTTTCTAAGCTCTTTGGTAGGCATTGCTTGTGCTTTTAATCTGCATTTCCCTCATGACTAATGCAGTGGAGCTGCTTCTTGGTCATTTGCCTCTCCTCTTAGGAACGGTCTGAGTCTTCTGCCCCTTCTCCTAGATGGTCTGTCTTTCCCTTTGATTTGTAGCAATTCTGTAGGTATATTCCAGATACAGGTCCTATGGGTTGCCTTCTCATTCTCTTAATGGTATGTTTTTTTAATAAATTTATTTATTTTATTTATATATTTTTGGCAGCGTCGGGTCTTCGTATCTGTGCGTGGGCTTTCTCTAGTTGCTGCGAGCAGGGGCTACTCTTCATTGTGGTACGCAGGCTTCTCATTGTGGTGGCTTCTCTTGTTGTGGAGCTCGGGCTCGAGGCACGTGGGCTTCAGTAATTGTGGCTCGCAGGCTCTAGAACGCAGGCTCAGTAGCTGTGGCGCACCGGCTTAGTTGCTCTGCGGCATGTGGAATCTTCCCAGACCAGGGCTCTAACGCGTGTCCCCTGCATTGGCAGGCGGATTCTTAACCACTGCTCCACCAGGGAAGCCCCTAATGGTATTTTTTGAGGAAGAGAAATTCCTAAGTTGAAAATATTCAGTTTGTCAATTTTTTCTTTTATGATCAGTATTTATTTATCACCTGCCATTTAAGAAATCTTTGCTTGGACTTCACTGGTGGCACAGTGGTTAAGAATCCGCCTGCCAGTGCAGGGAACACTGGTTCGATCCCTGGTCTGGGAAGATTCCCACATGCCGCGGAGCAACTAAGCCCGCGTGCCACAACTACTGAGCCTGTGCTCCACTCTAGAGCCCGTGAGCCACAACTACTGAGCCCGCGAGCCACAACTACTGAAGCCCGCGAGCCTAGAGCCCGAGCTCCGCAACAAGAGAAGCCACCGCAATGAGAAGCCTGCGCACCACAATGAAGAGTAGCCCCCGCTCCCTGCCACTAGAGAAAGCCTGTGCGCAGCAGCGAAGACCCAACGCAGCCAAAAAATAAATTAAAAAAAAAAAGAAATGTGTTTATTTTAAGGTCCTGAAGATGTTCTCCTCTGTTTTTCTCTTAAAGGTTTTTTCTATTTTTTTTAACCTTCACGTTTAGACCTGTTCTCCATCTGGAATCTATTTTGCATCGTGTCAGGAGTCAAGGTACATTTTTTTCCCATATGGAAATCCAGTTGGCTCGCTATTGTTCATTGAAAGGTAAATCTACACATATTTTCCCCTTTAACAGATTTACGATGCTCCCTTCTTTTTCTGTTAAGCTAAGTGTTTTATGTATCATAAGTGGATATTTTAATTTTGTAAAATACTTTTTCCTGCCTCTGTCTGTTATTGTGATGAATTGCATTTATTGATAGTCAAATGAATCCATTTTTGTACACCTGTAATAAACCCCACTTTTTATTTTTTTAAATTTTTTATTGTTTACATTTTTAAAATTGAAGTATAGTTGATTTACAATGTGTTAGTTTCAGGTGTACAGCAAAGTGATTCAGTTATACATATGTATATATCTATTTTTTTCAGATTCTTTTCCTTTATAGGTTATTACAAAATATTGAATATAGTTCCCTGTGCTATACAGTAGGGTCTTGTTGGTTATCTATTTTATATATAGTGTAAACCCCACTTTTTAATTTCATTTATTTATTTATTTTTTTGGCCACCACTGGGCGGCTTGCAGAATCTTAGTTCCCTGGCCAGGGATTGAACCTGTGCCCTCCGCAGCGGAAGTGCAGAGTCCTAACCACTGGACTGCCAGGGAATTCCCAGCTTGTTTGTTTATTTGATGTTGAGTTGTATGAGCTGTTTATATATGTTGGATATTAACCCCTTATTGGTCATATCATTTGCAAATATTTTCTCCCATTCTGTGGGTTGTCTTTTCATATTGTCCATGATTTCCTGTACTGTGCAAAAGCTTTTAAGTTTAATTAGATCTCACTTTTTTGCTTTTATTTCCTTTGCTTTAGGAGACATATCCAAAAAAATATTGCTACGATTTATGTCAAAGAGTGTTCTGTCTATGTTTCCCTCTAGGAGTTTTATGGTTTCCGGTCTTACATGCAGGGGCTGCTCTTGGAAGAGCAGGGGCTGCTCTTCGTGGCGGTGCACGGGCTTCTCATTGTGGTGGCTTCTCTTGTTGCGGAGTATGGGCTCTGGGGCGCGCGGGCTTCAGTAGTTGTGGCACGTGGGCTCAGTAGTTATGGCTCGCGGGCTCTAGAGTTCAGGCTCAGTAGTTGTGGCACACAGGCTTAGTTGCTCCGCGGCATGTGGTATCTTCCCAGACCAGTGCTCAAACCTGTGTCCCCTGCATTGGCAGGCAGATTCTTAACCACTGTGCCACCAGGGAAGCCCCCCTCCCCCGCCTTTCTTTGTGACTCTCCTCGGTGCACACACAGCCCTTTGCGGAGCTCATTGCCCCCTCCCCCACTCCCCCCACCTCCACTGGCCTCTTCATTGTGGCCTCTCTCCCAGCTCCTGTAACAGACTCTATTAGACACTGCCAGGCTCTCAAGCCGCCACGGGGAATCTTCTTCCCTTTCTGGAAATGTCCTTCTAGGAGTGTCTATTTCCACCACACCACTCTCTTTCTACCCTCCCCCAGCCCCAGCATTGCTGGGGGCCACTTTGTCAAGGCTGTTCCTTGGCTCTCTTCGTTCGTTTTTTTTTCTGGCTGCGCCACACGGCATGCAGGATTAGTTCCCTGACCAGGGATTGAACCTGGGCCCTCTGCAGTGGAAGCGCGGAGTCCTAACCACTGGGCTGCCTGGGAAGTCCCGGCACTCTTCGTCTTGACCTCCTGCAGCCTCACCATGGGCAGCGGGGCCTGGCGTTTAGGGATATGTTTTCTGGCGCCAGCTTGGGTTCAGGTCCTGACCAGCCACTTCTTGGCTGCGTTGTTTTGGGCCCATCACTTCCTTTGGGAGGAGGCTCCTTTCCTGACAGTGGGAGATGAGTACACACCTCCCCGCAGGATGGCCCCGAGGATGAGCTGAGGCGGAGGTGCCCGGCTGCTGGCACTCAACACACGGGTGTTTTACCGGGAGGACTTTGTCTCCTGCCTGACACGCTCGCTGCTGGCTCTCTGATGGACTGACTTTGGGCTAGTCCCAGCCTCTCTGACTGCCCCTTCCCTCAGAGAACACCCAGACAGCAGGAGCTATTTTTATACCGTTGTACTGATCAGTGGAGGCACCGAGAGACCCGGACCACGGCCAGGGCCACACAGCTGATAGCGGTAGATCCTACATCAAAAACTGGCCCCTTGGTTCCAGGGCACCTCTTCTCTGCTGTGCTCCAGGCTCACCCCAGGTGCACGGCCCTCTCTTCAGCCCTCACTCCACCATTTAGTAAGGCCTCTGTGTAGACATAGCCAAGGCTCCACCCCAGCCCTTGGATCCGGGCCTCCTGGATACACTCATCCAAAGCCCTGTGGGTGCCCTCCACGGGCCCTGCCTCAGCCTCCCCAGCTGCTGCTCTGGCCTCTCACATTCCTTTCTACCTCTTGCATTCCTGCTTCCTCATCCTGAAGCTCCTGCAGGTCGTGAAACCTGTGCTCTGGGCCCCTTGCACAGCCCCAGGAAATGCATGCTTGCACCCACTCTGATCTGCCTCTTGCTGTTGCTCTTCTGGTCTTTCTGGCTGAACTGGGTTCAAAGCTGAACTGCCTCAAGCCCACCCTGCAGCCAGTTTCTCTGCCAGCTGCCGCTAGCTGTCTCTCAGATCCCTCTTTCCCCTTATTTCCCGGGGGACTCACCCTCCTCCCACACCTTATCCCTTCACATGTGGACAGTTGCAAAAACTTCCTTGGCCACTCCTCCCCTCCAGGTCAGACGGAGTTTTCTCAAGCATTGCTCTAACCATGTCTGGTCCCTGCTGGAAACCTCCCGTAGCTTCCCCCTTCCTCCCCAGTCACGGGTAGTTCCTCAGCTCAGCTCCCTGCCCATTGACCACACCCTGCCTATTCCACCCCATCTCCAGCTTCTCCCCAACACCCAGCATCAGCTCCAGGCAGCCAGATGCCCGTACAACAGTTCAAACTCGCCATGTGCTCCGTCCGACTGTCTGTTCCCTTCTCTTCTCCACATCACAAGTGCTGCGCGTCAGCCTTGGCCCTCATGGCATTTGGAATTGGAGGTGTGTCCACAGCATTGTGCAGTCCAGGATGGAATGCGCTGGACGAGATATCCAGGGGCAACTGGGGTGCTGGACACTGGGGGATTACAGGGCAGGACTGAGGCAGGAGATAGATGGGCTCCAGGCTAGGCATTAACAACTGGCCTCCTGTTCACATTTCCTGGGGCCGGAGGCAGGTGGGCTCCAGGAGAGATATTTCTGACCAGCCTCGTCTCTCCACTTTGAGATAGAAATGACAGGAGCAGGGTAAATAGCTGGACTTTGTTTCCTGTGGACACTTTAAGACAACAGTTATGTCAGGGACAGAGAGGGGCTAAACCCTATTTGAGTAAAAGATCAAGAAGTCATATATTTCCCATCCTTGGGGCAAGGGAGACATTACACATGCTCAGAAAGGCTCCTCACGGGTCAAAAGGCAGGAGGAGCCAGACCATAATAAGTCATGTCACCCCCCCACCCCCCCAGGCCTTTCCGCTAAAATCCATCTTGCTGAGGGGTGCATGCACACACAGCGGAGGGTCGAGAGGCAAATCAGCCACGCGGTCAAAGCAAGCTAATTGGCCAGAGGGAAAACAAAGACCCGGAAGACTGCCCCCTCATGAAGGATTGAAACTTCCCAGAGGCATGACTCTCTTGCTGAGCTTGGCCACGCACCTGTCCACATGTACTCTGCTTTTCTAATAAAGGCTTTACTTTCCTCTCTGCCTTCCATCTCCTTGTCAGAATTTTTTCTTTTCAAGGCAGACAAGGACCCAGGACCCACACTCTAGCCACTGGTCCCTGTGGTCCAGTGGTTAGGATTTGGCGCTCTCACCACCGCAACCAGGGTTTGATCCCCTGTCAGGGAACTAAGGTCTCGCTTCAAGTTGCTGCTCACTGTAAGCTACTGCTCACTGTCGTGTGTGTCCGAAATCGGGACTGGCAGTAGGGGCTGGGATGCACGGTTAGATCCCCTCAGACAGAGGCACTCATGGCCTCAGCTACTGGGAATAGTGACTGCTGCTGACTCTCAGCTGAGTCCCCCTCCAGGAACTGCCTTTGGCCAAAGCCATGTCCCCTCCCTTGAGGCAGCCCACCTCCAGTGACTTGGCAATGCAGGAGAGTAAAGGCTCCCTTGCCTTAAGGCAGGACATCCCTGACCAGCCAGCCCAGCTCCAGAGTTCTGTGGGCTTGAACAATGCCACTGGTGCAAAGGCGTCCTGGGCCACACCTCCTCTGCCCATCCTGCTTTCATCCCTGTCCCACAGGTACTGTTCCCAAGAACACTTACCAATAAACTTCCTGCATGCACGTGGACAGTTCAGTCTTTTCCCCAGGGATCCTGACCTAAGGCAGTTGGCTCCAGGGTGGGTCAAGGAAGCTGACACTACATGGGATTCTGGAGCTTCATTGCCACCTGGCCGCCTGGTGACAACCTCCCCCCCACCAATCACTGTTGCTGGGGGTGTATTGATGCCCCTGGCATGCTGGGAAGAGGTGAACTTGTTAACACTTTCACAGGGGGTGAATTGGAATGGGAAAAAAATGCACTGGGGACACAATATCTCAGGCTTCTGAGAGGTTCTGGGGAAGGACTAATTATAAGGTCTGAAACCGGATGACTGCTGTTGAGACCATTGACTGGGAAAAGACAATGAAAAGCTAAGCATGACTCATCACCAACGAACGGAGAGTGAAGTGTCAAAGTCAGAGGGCCTTCCAGGCTGTGTTGAAAGAGACTCTACTTCCTGCTGCTAGAGGGCTGAAAATGCTGAGAATGGGGCCCAGGGCTTAATTAGAGCTGGAGCAGACACAGAACTCTCAGCCTTGGCAAGTTTCCCTCCCTGTGTTGGGACAGAAGTTCCCTGAGGCTTAGCATGGGGACATCGGAGCAGACAGTTGTATTCAGATTTCCACGAACCCTCTGCACCTACAGAAGTGCCTCCCCTCCCCTCAGGCTCCATCCCTCCCCCGTCCTGGCAACAACACCAAGAACTTGAATTGAGACTCAACTAAACTTGGCTGTAGAAGAGTTGGGCTTGGTAAGAAAGGAAAAGGACCAAGCTCTGGAGAGCTTACAGGACTTGGCCAAGGTGACTGGGAGAGTATGTGGTGGAGGGCGGAGGGTGCTGGGTCCAGATGGGGAGGGGGCAGAACCTAAAGTTGTTATCAGGCAGAGTTTGTTAATGTGAGAGCACTCTTCCATGATAGAGGATGTAATATCCTGGGAGGACCCAGGAGATGGTGCCAACACGCTCCTTGGAGCTCCTGGAAGCTTGGAGGAAGCAATGGAGATGCCAGAGTGCTGTGGAAGACAGTGGAAGAAGTGAAGTGGCCGTGCTAGAGTGGTTCTTTCTACTCACCAGCAGGAGGGCTCGAAGCCATAGAAACCAGGGGGCTGTGCTCAAACTTCAGAGGAAAGGTGGGCTCAATTATGATGAGAATCAGTGTGGCAGCCGGGGAGACCCGAACTGCAGAGAGTGACGCAGGTGATTGACGCAGCAAGTTATCCCCAGGGCCAACACAGATGGGCAGCCAGTGAAGTTACTGCTTAATCTACACAATCAACAGAAATCAGAGATGAATAAGCATGAAGCTGAGGGGAGCCAACTCAATAAGTCTCCTTCCTGGACCCCAGTGCCCAAAGGAGAGGCTGGGTCTCCAGTAGGAAGGACCCTGTGACCCCACAGCGGGGTGTGTAGTAATGATTCCCCTGTTCTTCCCCCAAAACACCTATGGTTGTTTACTTGAGTTACCATCCACTGCGTGAAAGGGAATCTAAACATTGCAAGGACTGTTGGACACAGAGTCCAAGTTAACATTGATACCTGGGGACCCAAAACATCACTGTGGCCCCCTGTTTTTGTTGGGGGCATTTGAGAGCTAGGTGATAGAGTCCTGGCCCAAGTCTGGCTTCCAGTAGGTCCACTGTGTCCAAGGACCCGCCAGAGATCATTCTCCCAGGTGCCGAATGCATGATTGGAATAGACATATCTGATACTTGGAGAACAATCACATTGGTCCCTCGGCCCACAGTGGGTTATGTGCTATCATAGTTGGGGGAGTCCAAGTGAAAATATGCTTCCCCCAACCCCAAACCTGACCAGAAGACCAAAAAGATGGAGGTTGGTGCTTCCCGTCTAATTCCCATTTAATGACCGCTACAAAAACCAGCTAGATCTTGGAGGATGACAGTGGACCACCACTACTCAACCAGGTAGTGGCCCAATTGTAGCTTTTGTGCCAGATGTATTATCTTTGCTGGAGCAGATTACTGTTTTCTCAGTCACACAGTTCACAGCACTTTTGGCAAAATCCACTCCTTACCATCCGTATCTGGAAGGAAGGCCAGGAACAGTGGACAGTCACTAGTAGTGGACGGTACCATACATGTAAAGTGTTGCCCCAGAGATATGTTAATTCTCCCTCTATCAAGATATAGAGCCAAAGGACCTGGAATATCTGGGCATTCCATAGCCCACCACATTCATCCACTGTTTGACAGCATCAGTGTCATCAGTTGACTGGCCTAGAAGACCAAGAAGTGTGGAAGGATGTTGGAAGCCTTGTATTCCAGAAGGGTGGAGAGGAATTCTACAAAGATTCAGGGGGTCTCACATCAGTGAAGTCTTTTATTCTTATAACTTCATTCAGGTATAGTTGACAGACAATAAACTACCCAAATTTAAAGTGTAAAATTTGAAGAGTTTTGTCATGTGTATATATCCATGAAATCAAGATAATGAACATATCCATCACCTCAAAAGTTTCCTTGGTCTCTCTTATAATCCATCCCTCCCTTTTCACCTACCTCTCAATGCTAGTCCCCAGGCAACCTCTGGTGTGCTTTCTGCCACTATAGATTAGTTTGCATTTTCTAGAATTTTATTTAGATGGAATCATATAATATATACTCTTTTGTTCGGCTTCTTTCCATCAGCATAATTACTTTGAGATTCATCCATGTTACTGTATCAATAGTTCACTCTTTATTGCTGAATAAGATTCCATTGCATGGATAGGCCATACTTTATTTATCCGTTCTTCCATTGATGGACATTTGAGTTGTTTCTAGGTTTTGGCTATTACAAATAAAGCTGCTATCAATATTAGTGTATAAATCTAGTGTGGATGTATGTTTTCATTAAAGTTGAGTAAATATTAAGGGGTGGAATGACTGAGGCATATAGTATGTGTATGATTTTTTTTAATACAGCAGGTTCTTATTAATCATCCATTTTAAACACATCAGTGTATACATGTCAATCCCAGCCTCCCAATTCATCACACCACCACACCACCCCCTGCCACTTTCCCCGCTTGGTGTCCATACGTTTGTTCTCTACATCTGTGTCTCAATTTCTGCCCTGCAAACTGGTTCATCTGTACCATTTTCCTAGGCTCCACATATATGCATTAATATGCGATATTTATTTTTCTCTTTCTGACTTACTTTACTCTGTATGACAGTCTCTAGATTCATCTGTGTTTCTACAAATGACCCAATTTCGTTCCTTTTTATGGCTGAGTAATATTCCATTGTATAGATGTACCACATCTTCTTTATCCATTCGTCTGTTGATGGGCATTTAGGTTGCTTCCATGACCTGGCTATTGTAAATAGTGCTGCAATGAACATTGGGGTGCATGTGTCTTTTCGAATTATGGTTTTGTCTGGGTATATGCCCAGTAGTGGGATTGCTGGGTCATTTGGTAATTCTATTTTTAGTTTTTTAAGGAACCTCCATACTGTTCTCCATAGTGGCTGTATCAATTAACATTCCCACCAACAGTGCAACAGGGTTCCCTTTTCTCCACACCCTCCCCAGCAATCGTTGTTTGTAGATTTTCTGATGATGCCCATTCTAACTGGTGTGAGGTGATACCTCATTGTAGTTTTGATTTGCATTTCTCTAATAATTAGTGATGTTGAGCAGTTTTCATGTGCTTCTCGGCCATCCATATGTCCCCTTTGGAGAAATGTCTATTTAGGTCTTCTGCCCAATTTTTTTTTTTTTTTTTTTTGCGGTATGCGGGCCTCTCACTGTTGTGGCCTCTCCCGTTGTGGAGCACAGGCTCCGGACGCGCAGGCTCAGCGGCCATGGCTCACGGGCCCAGCCGCTCCATGGCATGTGGGATCTTCCTGGACCGGGGCACAAACCCATGTCCCCTGCATCGGCAGGCGGACTCTCAACCACTCCACCACCGGGAAGCCCCGGGTTGTTTGTTTTTTTTAATATTGAGCTGCATGAGCTGTTTATATATTTTGGAAATTAATCCTTTGTCCGTTGATTCGTTTGCAAATATTTTTTTCCCATTCTGAGGGTTGTCTTTTCATCTTGTTTGTAGTTTCCTTTGCTTTGCAAAAGCTTTTAAGTTTCATTAGGTCCCATTTGTTTATTTTTGTTTTTATTACCATTATTCTAGGAGGTGGATCAAAAAAGATCTTGCTATGATTTATGTCAAAGAGTGTTCTTCCTATGTTTTCCTCTAAGAGTTTTATAGTGTCCAGTCTTACATTTAGGTCTCTAATCCATTTTGAGTTTATTTTTGTGTATGGTATTAGGGAGTGTTCTAATTTCATTCTTTCATGTGTAGCTGTCCAGTTTTCCCAGCACCACTTATTGAAGAGACTGCCTTTTCTCCATTGTATATCCTTGCCTCCTTTGTCATAGATTAGTTGACCATAGGTGCATGGGTTTATCTCTGGGCTTTCTATCCTGTTCCATTGTTCTATATTTCTGTTTTGTGCCAGTACCATATTGTCTTGATTACTGTAGCTTTGTAGTATAGTCTGAAGTCAGGGAGTCTGAGTTCTCCAGCTCCGCTTTTTTCCCTCAAGACTGCTTTGGCTATTTGGGGTCTTTTGTGTCTCCATATAAATTTTAAGATTTTTTGTTCTAGTTCTGTAAAAAATGCCATTGGTAATTTAATAGGGATTGCATTGAATCTGTAGATTGCTTAGGGTAGCATAGTCATTTTCACAATATTGATTCTTCCAATCCAAGAACATGGTATTTCTTTCCATCTGTTGGTATCATCTTTAATTTCTTTCCTCAGTGTCTTATAGGTTTCTGCATACAGGTCTTTTGTCTCCCTAGGTAGGTTTATTCCTAGGTATTTTATTCTTTTTGTTGCAATGGTAAATGGGAGTGTTTCCTTAGTTTCTCTTTCAGATTTTTCATCATTAGTGTATAGGAATGCAAGAGATTTCTGTGCATTAATTTTGTGTCCTACTACTCTACCAAATTCATTGATTAGCTCTAGTAGTTTTCTGGTGGCATTTTTAGGATTCTCTATGTATAGTATCATGTCATCTGCAAACAGTGACAGTTTTACTTCTTCTTTTCCAATCTGTATTCCTTTTATTTCTTTTTCTTCTCTGACCGCCATGGCTAAGACTTCCAAAACTATGTTGAATAATAGTGGAAGTTTTTGGCTATAATCTCTTCAAATATTTTCTCAGGTCCTTTCTCTCTCTCTTCTCCTTCTGGGACCCCTATAATGCGAATGTTGTTGTGTTTAATGTTGTCCCAGCGGTCTCTTAGGGTGTCTTCATTTCTTTTCATTCTTTTTTCTTTATTCTGTTCTGCAGCAGTGAATTCCACCGTTCTGTCTTCCAGGTCACTTATCCATTCTTCTGCCTCAGTTATTCTGGTGTTGATTCCTTCTACTGTAATTTTCACTTCAGTTAGTGTGTTGTTCATCTCTGTTTGTTTGTTCTTTAATTCTTCTGGATCTTCTCGATCTTTGCCTCCATTCTTTTTCCGAGGTCCTGGATCATCTTCACTATCATTATTCTGAATTCTTTTTCTGGAAAGTTTCCTATCTCCACTTCATTTAGTTGTTTTCCTGGGGTTTTATCTTGTTCCTTCATCTGGTACATAGCCCTCTGCCTTTTCATCTTGTCTTTCTGTGAATGTGGTTTTTGTTCCTCAGGCTGCAGGATTGTAGTTCTTCTTGCTTCTGCTGTCTGGCCTCTGAGTATGTGTATGATTAACTTCATAAAAACCCACCAAGTTGTTTTCTAAAGTGGTTGCATCATTTTACCTTCCACCAGTAGCATATAACATTCCAATTTCTCCACATCCTTGCCAAGACTGGCATGGTCAGTCTTTTGACTTTTTTTTTTTTGGCCACGCTGTGTGGCATGAGGCATCTTAGTTCCCTGACTAGGGATCGAACCCTCACCCTCTGCAGTGGAAGCGTGGAGTCTTTTTTTTTTTTTAAGATGTACTTATTTTTATATTTACTTTTGTCTGCGTTGGGTCTTTGTTGCTGTGCGTGGGCTTTCTCTAGTTGTGGTGAGTGGAGGCTACTCTTTGTTGCGGTGCACGGGCTTCTCATTGTGGTGGTGTCTCTTGTTGCAGAGTATGGGCTCTAGGAACGCAGGCTTCAGTAGTCGTGGCACGCAGGCTTCAGTAGTTGTGGCTCGCGGGCTCTAGAGCGCAGGCTCAGTAGTTGTGGCACACAAGCTTAGTTGCTCCATGGCATGTGGGATCTTCCTGGACCAGGGCTCGAACCCATGTCCCCTGCATTAGCAAGTGACTCTTAAGCACTGTGCCACCAGGGAAGTCCAATTTCTGTTCTTTTAAGTCAGTAAGTTTGTGGTAATTTTTTCTGGCATCTCTAGGAAAGTGACAGACAAGATGAGGCAAAGTGAAGACCTGCTGCAGCCGGTGTGTGAAGGTCCGAGTGTCACATTCCCATGGAGGAAGCTTTAGGAGCCATGTAGACAGCAGGCTCATGCACCGGCATCAGCCAGCACTGGCACAATGTGCATGTGAGCAAGGCAGCCATGGTGGCAGGGGTGAGGTGTACATGGACCCAACAGCACAGGCTCCCAGTCACCAAGGCTGGCCTGGATGCCACCATGGCCCACTGTCCAGCCTGCCAGCAACAGAGGATAACACTGAGCCTGCAATATTGCCCTGGTCCTCGAGGAGATGAACCAGCTACTTGGTGGCAGGTTGATTACTCTGGATCCCTTCACTCTGGAGGACAGTGACCATATTGACTGGAGCTGACACATATTGAGTGTGAGTTTGCCTTCTCCACTCTCCAAGGACATAGAGAGTATTTAAACCGTCAAGTTATGTGGGATTCTGCATAACTAAGGAATTAGACTAAGGAACCTACTTTACAGCAAAAAGGGTGTGGCAGTGAGCAAGTCCCCATGTACTGGTTCCATCATCTACCATACCCAGCAAGTGCCAGCCCAACGGTAGGCTGGAACCTTTTCATAGGGTGGTTAAGGCATCAGCTAAGAGACTAATCCTGCAAGGGTGGTGTGCCATCCTCCTTAGTCACTCCCATTATATGAGGCTGTGTCACCTCCCAATGTGTAGAGGACCAAGGGGTAAAAGGAGGTGTGGCCCTTGCTCTCAGTGACACACTTAGGGGATTTAGAGTTTCTGTCTCAGTTTTAGTCCCCAAAAGCCTAGAGATCCTGGCTCCAGAGAAAGATGACTTCATCAGCAAATGTGAAGCCATGACTGTCCCTTATTGACTTTTTTAAAAAAATTTATTTTTGGCTGCATTGGGTCTTCGTTGTTGGGTCTTCGTTGCTGCACGTGGGCTTTCTCTAGTTGTGGTGAGTGGGGTCTACTCTTCGTTGCAGTGTGTGGGCTTCTCATTGTGGTGGCTTCTCTTGTCGTGGAGCACGGGCTCTAGGCACGCGGGCTTCAGTAGTTGTGGCACACGGGCTCAGTAGTTGTGGCTCATGGGCTCTAGAGCGCAGGCTCAGTAGTTGTGGCGCATGGGCTTTGTTGCTCTGCGGCATGTGAGATCTTCCCGGACCAGTGATCGAACCCGTGTCCCCTGCATTGGCAGGTGGACTCTCAACCACTGTGCCACCAGGGAAGCCCCCCCTATTGACTTTGGATTCTTTATGCCAAGAGGCCAACAGGCAGAGAGAGGGGTCACCATCTGAGGAGCCTGAGTGCCCAGAGGGGCTGGGGCCAACCTGAGCCCAAGGAATGCCAGCTCACTATGCTTGCTGTCCCTGAGTCAGGGCCTTTTCTCTCTTCCTTCATCCCTCTGCTAGCCACATAGCCCTTCCTTCCTCTTGGGCCTCCGTACTCTGTTCAGTCTGATCACAAATTGGTTGTCCTTCCTCTGTCTCTTCCTATTCTATGCTAACCCTTCCCTTGCTAGATTCTCCCACTTTCTCCAGCCAGCCTTTCCATCTGTTTATGAGCATCTTTTCTCTCCATTCTGTGTCAACCCACCTTATTCCTTCCCATCCCGCCCAGTCCCTTCCTTTTCAGGCCTCATCCCCAGCTAAAGCTGGTGAAGCCTGAAGGGTGAGAGGGGGCACTCTGGAGACAGATTGTCTGTTGGGTTTGAATTCTGGTTCAATCAATACCTGTGTCCTTGCATAAATTAATGTTTCTGGGCCTCGTTTTCCCCATCTGCTCACAATGCTACTCACATCACAGTGTTTGGAGGAAGGTTTAAAGAACTTGTGATGGGTGGGAGGTGGTAATCAGTGTCAGCTATTTTTATGTGAGCTCTTTGAGGGGACAAACCTTCTCTTTCATCTGTGTTTCCAGCCATGAACGAGGACAAAGGAAGACTCTGTTCCTATCGCAGGCCCTCTGCCCATGAGCTGAGTTCTCTCTCTGCCAGCCCAGCACCATGGAAAATGCAGCCCCATCTCCAACTCTGCTGCCAGTGGTGAACATAGAATCTGTTTGTTTTGGTTATCCATAGTGGCATCTTTGATTATCAGGTGGCCACTTCTCTCTCTCTCTCTCTCTCTCTTTTTTTGGCCATGACGTACAGCTTGCGGAATCTTACTTCCCTGACCAGGATCAGACCTGGGCTTCGTGAGTGAAAGGGCCAAGTCCTAACCACTGGAGCGCCAGGGAACTCCCAGCGTGGCCACTTCTCTTGCTCCGTGAGGGTGTATTGGGGTTACTCAGTTTTCAGCTCATGGCTGGGGTGGTCTGGAGGGCCCATGATGGCTTCATTCACATGCCTGGTGCTTTGGTGGAGAAGGCCAGAAGCTGGTCTCAGTGAGTTCCCTCTCTATGAGGTTTCAGGGCCTCTCAACATGGTCTCTCCAGAAGGGTAGTAAGAATTCTTACCTGGCAGCTGAGAATCCCAAGGCTGAGTGTTCTGAGAGACATAAAGTGGAAGCTTATAAAACCCTGAGACCCAAGGTGGCCTAGCATCACTTCCTCTGTATTCTATTAGTCAAAACAGTTAAAGAGCCTGTCCAGATCTAAGGGCAGGGCACACAGACCCCACTTCAGTATGGGAGAAGTTCCGAAGAATTCATGGCCATCTTTCAACTGCCACAGTGGAACAGCTAGAACCCTCTTTGGAAAGGAGAGTCCATATCCAGATGAAGTGTCTATTCCAGTAAAATCAAAGTGCTATTCCTTCCATGATGGAAGCTGTCCAACATAATCAACTTGGGGAATGGTGTCATACTGGGGAATCAGTATTGGTCTCTGCTGCTGGCAAGTTGGGTGCTCACCAGTGGCCGTAGCCAGGTTGGCCTTGGTGAGTGGACGTCTACGATGCTCAGCCCATACATAACCTCCATCCCTACCACTGTGGCCACTTTGCTTATGAGCCTATTGGGTGATGACAGGGGTGGCTGAGGAAAGAGGCTGAATGGTAACCACAGAATGGATCATCCTATCCCCTTGATTATTAAAATTCTCCTCTGCTGAGGTCACCCTTTGGTGAGCATTCACACAGGACACAAATGTGGGTTTTTTTGCCTGTTCAGAGAAGTCTATCCACATACCTCCTCCCCAAACTTCACTGTCACCAATATTCCAATTGTGTTCCTTCTAAATCCTTGAGCATTCAGTCAAACATTGGCCATGGCCCATGAATCAGCAGACTCGTACCTCTGGCCTTTTCTCCCTCCAGGAAAAAATGAACAACCAAGTTCACTATCATTCTCCAGGGTCCACCTGTCTTTTGCATAGGCCAAATGAGTGAGTTGAATGGGTCTGTAGGTGGGAATCATCACTCCAGCATCCTTCAAGTCCGTCCTTCCAGGAACACAGTATTTTTGGTTTACTGTTTTCCTAGGTAGAGGCAGTTCTAGTAGCTTCCACTTGGCCTTTCCTACCATAACAGTCCTCACTCCACAGATCAGAGAACCAATGTGAGGATTCTGTCAGTTGCTGCGTATGTCTATTCCAATTCTGAAACTGGGCAAATAACCATAGGGTGGCATCAGGGACCCTCTGTGAGTGGACCTGAGCTAAATCTTCATGGATCACCTGTGCTCCATTAGCCCCTACTCTCTGAATGGTGAGTCTTCAGAAATTAGTTCAGAGCCAGTGTCCAGTAATCCCTGAAAAGTATGATTATCTCTCTCTAATGCACAGTACTGACGCTGGCAAACAGCTGTTGGTCCTTTTGGGGAAGGCTGAGAGAAAGATGAACAATATCCGTGGTTGTCTTTGGCTCTCTGCTTCTCGCTGTTTCATGGGTTCTACAGAAAAAGTTTCTTTGCGGAGTGTGGGCGGATCGGGAGTGGCCAGCAGGAGGGTATTTTTGTTCAGTCCCTGTGCAGCCCCAATAAAGTGGCAAGAAGGGACATACATCTTCCTCTATCTTTTTTTTTTTTTTTTTTTTGGCTGCGTTGGGTCTTCTTTGGTGCACGCGGGCTTTCTCTAGTTGCGGACAGCGGGGGCTACGCTTCGTTGTGGTGCGCAGGCTTCTCATAGCGGTGGCTTCTCTTGTTGCGGAGCACGGGCTCCAGGCACGGGGGCTTAGAGGCCTGTAGGGTCTTCCCGGACCAGGGCTTGAACCACTGTGCCACCAGGGAAGTCTCATCTTTCTCTATCTTTGCAAGGCCCCAGCAATGAGGTTTTTACCTGAGCCTTAGATCCACAGGTCTCTTCCCGGCCACCGCCCACCTGGCACCTCCAGGCCTCTCAGCCCCACCCCTCCCAGCTGGCCCCGCCCCCCGCCCTACCAGCCAATCGGAGGCTCCGATCCTGGAGCGTCACAATAACCGCTTCGCAGCCCCGCCCACGGTGTTCCCATGATGACGTTAAGCAGCCTGGGTGGAGAGAGCCGGACTTTCCTGGCCACCTCACGCGGGGAGACCGGCACAGGTACACTAGGAACAGGTGAGGGGCTGAGATTGCGGGAAGACAGATTCTTCAAAGCGCCCCGTCCCTCCCCCGCACCCCTCCTTGTTGGTTTGTGAAAATTTTGGCTCCGCCTCATGTGTCTTCTGGTTCAGTCAGCTTCTCATAGGCACCCTGGCCTCTCCTTGTCCCCCAAAACAAAGCTGTAATAACATTGGTTGGGCTCTCTGAGCAAAGTGCACGGAGAACGGAGCCTCCTGAGGGCCTTGCCCTTTGTCAGGGACAGAGGCAGCCTGGCCCAGTTCTGACCATAGGACCAGAGATTTGGGACTGGGGTGTGTGTGGTCTGGGAGAGTTTTGTCCTCGTTAAATGATGTGAGGCGCTGTGGCGCCATCCATGACCATGCGGGGAAGGAAGAGCCTCTTGGAGAAGCAGACTCGGAGCCTTGCTTACAGCCCTTAAGAGGCTAAACTAGCCAAGCCCAGCACCAGAAATCCCCGTTTCAGCCCTCTCCCTCTCACCACATCTCCAAGCTTTCCAGTTTACCTCACCTTCCCTCTTCCTTGAAGCCCTTGTCGACTAAAAAATTATTCACCACCTAAAAGTTGAGAGTTATGTTTTATTCAGCGGGAAGTTTTAGGACTTCAAGCCGGGGAGGAAGCATCTCAAGTAACCCTGGGAGAACTGCTCCGAGGAGGCGGGGGCAGGTTATATATGAGTTTTGCAACAAAGGCAGGTAGTCTGAACGTCAAAAGAGGACTGTTAATTAAAGAAACCCAGATATGTCAAGTTGAGGAAGTTCGTGTTTTTCTAGGTATGGGAAGATGCGAGAGTCTGGGCTCACTGCCGTCATATCTTTGATATGCACCTCAGCTATCTGGGGCCAGGATCCTGTGTTTTCATATCCTGAGTTTCCTCAGGCCTTAGTCTAGGGAGTGGCTGCAGTCTGATGGCTGCCAGGTGGTAGATATCCTTTCCTTCCCGAGTTTCCTCAGGGCTCACAAGCTCACGCTGGAGGGCTGCAATCGCTGATGACTGTGACATCCTTTGTTTACTGATGTGGCAGGCAATATTCCATTTATCACCCTTTCCCCACTTGTATTGACGTGGCATTCCTTGGTCCTTTTTTTTTTTTTTTTTTTTGGTACGCGGGCCTCTCACTGTTGTGGCCTCTCCCGTTGCGGAGCACAGGCTCTGGACGCGCAGGCTCAGCGGCATGGCTCACGGGCCCAGCCGCTCCGCGGCATGTGGGATCTTCCCGGACCGGGGCACGAACCCGCGTCCCCCGCATCGGCAGGCGGACTCTCAACCACTGCGCCACCAGGGAAGCCCTCCTTGGTCCTTTCTCAAGAGGCCCCACTCCCGAATCTCACCGCCACCTGGGGTGATGGCAGTGCCATTGGCTCAGCCCTTGGACTCTTCCTCTTTTTCTCTTTATCCCTGTAAGTGAAGTTATGGCTTTAAATTCTGTGTGCTGACTCTCCAAACCACTGTCTCCAGTCCGTTTTTCTGGACACAAGGCTAAGCAGCCGACTACCTCATATACATCCACGCTTGGATGTCTAATAACTGTCTCAAATTGAGCACATTCAAAATAGAACTACTGATCACCACGCCTCAAAAAGCATTATCATTCATCAGTATTCCCCATTTCAGTAAAGGAGGTACCCTGCCCTGGAGGCCCAGGCCTGACCCCCATTTCTCTCTACCTAGTCTATATTTAAATCCCATCACTACCCTCCGCCTCCACTGCTCCTGCTCTGAACTACTGCAAGAGCCTAAGAAGGGATCCCCCTGTTGCTGCTCTGGATCCCAATCAACTCTCCCCACATTTTGGCGCACGTCACTATGAACTGCCCACGCCCTACCCGACCCCACGCTTCCTTGTTCCTGCTCACACTGGCCCCTTGAAGTTCTCCTGACTTTACAAGCTCATTTTTGCTGCATGACTTACCTTCCCTGATCATTGTATCTAAACCTGACCCCTGGTCCAAGGCACTCCCAAATAGGTAATACTCTGAAGGAAGCAATACCACAAATAAGCATGTAAGGTAGTGTTCAGCTTCACAGCTGTGGTGGAATTACTGGTCTGGATGCTTCACTTTACTGCAGTAGTGGCCTCCAGCCAAGATGACATCATGGTGAGTAGCATGGACTTTCTGTCCCTTGACATTGGGCTTGGTAGGTGACTTGTTTTGAAACTCCTGTGGCTGTGATGTGAGCAGAAGCTTGTTCTCATGTGTTTCTGCCATCGCCAGCAGTAGAATGTATGCAGATTGCCCATTGGTCCCAGGATAATTAGAGACCCAGGGAGCAGACCTGAGCACACCCTATTGGCTGAGGTCCAGCCACCCCAGGGTGCATGAATGTGGAACAAAGTCTTATATGCCGTGGAGACTTTGTGGCTGTTTGTTACACAGCATTCTGGCAATAGCCAACCAATTTACAACGTTGTGTTAGTTTCAGGTGTACAGCAAAGTGAATCAGTTATACATGTACATATATCCACTCTTTTTTAGATTCTTTTCCCATATAGGCCATTACAGAGTATTGAGTAGAGTTCACTGTGCTATACAGTAGGTCTATATTAGTTATCTATTTTATATATAGTAATGTGTATATGTCAAACCAAATCTCTCAATTTATCCTTCCCTCCTCTTACCCCCGAGTAATCATTACTTTGTTTTCTACATCTGTGACTCTCTCTGTTTGTTGTTTTTTTAAATTATTTATTTATTTATTTATTGGCTGTGTTGGTTCTTCCATGCTGCGTGTGGGCTTTTCTCTAGTTGCAGTGAGCAGGGGCTACTCTCTGTTGCGGTGCACGGACTTCTCACCGCAGTGGCCTCTCTTGTTGCAGAGCACGGACTCTAGGCGCACAGGCTTCAGCAGTTGCGGCACGTGGGCTCAGTAGTTGTGGCTCACGGGCTTTGTTGCTCCACGGCATGTGGGATCTTCCCGGACCAGGGCTCGAACCTGTGTCCCCTGTATTGGCAGGCGGATTCCCAACCACTGTGCCACCAAGGAAGCCCCTCTATTTCTGTTTTGTAGATAAGTTCATTTGTACCCTTTTTTTAGATTCCACACAGAAGTGATATCATATAATATTTGTCTTTCTCTGTCTGACTTATTTCACTCAGTATGACAATCTCTAGGTCCATCCATGTTGCTGCAAATGGCATTATCTTGTTCTTTTTATGGCTGAGTAATATTCCATTGTATATATGTATCACATCTTTTTCCATTCCTCTGTTGATGGACATTTAGGTTACTTCCATGTCCTGGCTATTGTAGGTAGTGCTGCAGTGAACATTGGGGTGCATGTATCTTTTCAAATTATGTTTTTCTCCGGATATATTTCCAGGAGTGGGATTGCTGGATCATTAAAAATAGAGCTACTGGACTTCCCTGGTGGCACAGTGGTTAAGAATCCGCCTGCCAATTTAGGGGACATGGGTTCGAGCCCTGGTCCGGGAAGATCCCACATACCGCTGAGCAACTAAGCCCATGTGCCACAACTACTGAGCCTGTGCTCTAGAGCCTGCGAGCCACAACTACTGAGCCCGCAGGCCTAGAGCCCATGCTCCGCAACAAGAGAAGCCACTGCAATCAGAAGCCCACGCACCACAATGAAGAGTAGCCCCCACTTGCCGCAACTAGAGAAAGCCTGCGCACAGCAACGAAGACCCAACGCAGCCAAAAATAATAAATAAATAAATAAATTTTAAAAAGAAAAAAGAGCTACCGTATTTTTATAGGAACTTCTATACTTCACAGAGATAATTTTTCATCTATGAAACTGGCAATGATATATAGAGAGATAGAGACTATGAAATATGCGTTTGGTAAGGGCTCAGGAAACAGGAATGTTAATTTGCTGCTGGTAAGAGGGTAAATTGGTAGCAACCTGTTTGGAAGTCTTATTTGGCTATAAGTATTAAAATTATTACATTCGCTCAATACTTCTATTACTAAAAATTTATTCTAAGAAACAAGGACATGCACAGAGAATTATTGACAAGGATATTCACTAAAATGTTATTTCACAGTGTAGTAAAATGTAAATGTTAGTAGAGGACATTGTTGTTTTATAATTCCCAAATGATAGACACTAGAGCACTTCTAATACAGGCATCAGTTATGAGGAATGCTTAGCAATGTGCCAGGCAAATAGCTCTCTGAGCAAGGACTGGGACCCACTTCCATCCCATTGCCCAGACTTTACCCTCAGGGCTAACAACATGGAGTGAAACTCACCCACGGCTGTCTGCTCGCCCCCGCTGCTCCTGGGGGAGCAGAAATTCTGCCCTGAAGAACTGGAGGCAAAAACTGAGACAGGAACATCAGGTCCTGCAGCAGGGAGGGGCCCAAGGAGGCTCTGGCAGGAGCGTAGCGCTGCGGGGGAAGGGAACGCCATTGTTCCAGGGAAGCTACAGAAACGTACCATAATGACTTCACGAGCCTACTCCGGTATGGTCAAGTGGCCCTTGACGAAGCTCTTACCTATGATCTCATTTGATCTTCAGGTCAGGGCTGAGATGGACAGCGGTCACCAAAGCTCAAAGGAACGAGCTTCCCTGAGGTCTCCGAGTGAAAATGAGAGCTAACACCATGGGCACTCACGAAGCTGTGCTCTTCTAAGTTCTTTGAACATATTAATTCATTTAAGGTTCATAACAAGCCGAGGGAGGAGGCTCTCTCATCATTATTCTATAGATAGGAAGCAGAGAAACGCAGCGAGGCCACAGCCAGCTTGTGGCAGAGCTGGGGCGTGAACTCAGGGGTCCTCACTCAGGTCCACACACTCGGCCTGGATCCCAGCAGGCTCCTAGGTCCACCTCACTGGTTTTGGGCTCTCAAACGTCTTCTCTGCCTCACTGCCTGGCCCTGGGAAAAGGGCAGGCTGAGGGCCAGGAGTAAGTGAATTGTCCTGGCTGGCCACAGTAGGGACTGCTTCAAAACGTACGGTTTCTTCTTCTTCTTCTTCTTCTTTAATTTTATAAATTTATTTTTATTTTTGGCTGCGTTGAGTCTTCACTGCTGTGCATGGGCTTTCTCTAGTTGCAGGAGCAGGGGCTACTCTTTGTTGTGGTGCGCGGGCTTCTCATTGTGGTGGCTTCTCTTGTTGCAGAGCACGGGCTCTAGGTGCACGGACTTCAGTAGTTGTGGCTCGCGGGCTCTAGAGCGCAGGCTCAGTAGTTGTGGCGCACGGGCTTAGTTGCTCTGCGGCATGTGGGATCTTCCTGGACCAGGGCTCGAACCCGTGTCCCCTGCATTGGCAGGTGGATTCTTAACCACTGTGCCACCAGGGAAGTCCGTACGGTTTCTTCTCGATGAGAAGACCCCCTTTTAGGCAGGACAGAAGGGGAGGAACGGGAGCGGCAGACCTCTCCCAGGCATGAGCCCGGCATCCGTTGTCTCACCGTGTGGGTGGGAGCTGGGAGGCAGGCACTCTAGGCTATCACTCTCTTTGTTTCCTTCCCTCCAGAGCACAGACACGCCGCTGTGTACTGATGGAGTTCATCAGTCAGTGTGAGGGCGCGTTGCCGGAAGATGTGACTCTGTTCCCCCTCACCCTGAGGACAAGGCAGGGCCACCGCACGATACAACAACATGCCGATCTCCATGGATTCCCGAAACACAGGTCAGTGCCCCAGACACACAGTCGTGGTGATTTGCTTGCTTCTGTTCTGAACTCAGAGTCCTAGAAGCCCTCACTCGGTTCCCTGGGACAGTCTTACAGGTGATGTTAGTTGATGCTAAGAATCCTGTACCCATGAGTCTTTTTTGTAGTGTCATTTGCTGAGTATGCAATCCAGTCCTTCCCACCCTGGCTTTGAGACGGTCCTTTGTTGGGCATGCAACTTCTGGCTTTTAACTTAAAATGGTTCTTCAGGCAAGCGTAGCAGGAAAGCAGAAGCCATCTGCTGAAGACAAGACTGAATGGCCTGGTTAAATTATTATAGTAACCAACAATATCAGGATAAAGAGAAGAAATAAGCTTTCATGAGGTTTGATACAGAACTACTTCTCAGGGTTACCCCAGGGGCATGAGCACCGTGACATAGCCAGCCTTCCGACTCACCCTGTAAAGCACACGGACTCTAAATGTTTTTTTAATGTAACATTTTTTCATACTCTGCACGTTCTGCATATACAAAATTAACCTCCTAAAGGTTGAACTTCACTTTTAGATTTTAGAGCTTTGCCTGCCCTGTGGGCTGGATAAGTAGGTCAGCCGGTCAGCTCTTCAATGTTGCATTAATAAAAAATGTGGAGCTAATTAAATGTAAAGGATAGCACCGTGCCTCTTATTCCTAGGGTCCCTTGCACGCGACTGCTGTGTCAGGTGACAGGTGAAGGAGCAAAAACCTCTGGGGCATTTGTTTATTCAGGAAGCATCAAGATGGTGTGGGTGTAAAACCCCGTTGACAGCATTGGTTTTTTCTGAGTTTAGTGTTTGATCATAAGAAAGACAATACCAGATAGGCTTGTCTGAAGAGACTGGCCCCTTGGCTGAGGCTGAATCCTAATTTCCTGGGAGTAAGACACAGGCACAAGGCCATGGACAGAGAGTGGACAGGGCATGTGAAGCCAGGCCTCTTAGGATATGGCACGAAGGGAGTAAGACTAGGAAGAAAAGCAAGGAAATCATTAAAACTGAGGATCAAAGTGAACACCCGGGTGGGTCAGGGGGATATGGCCACATCCGGGGCCAATGGTTTGCCCCCTTGAGTTACAGACTCAGGCTTAGGCACACACAGAAGATGTCTGAACATGATGGTGTGTCTACTTCATCCACTGAGACATAGTAGTACACTGGCCCTACTTCCTAGTGCTCTTTATGCCCTGCCTTTATAACCTCTCATACACATAATGATATTTATTCTTTTTTTTTTTTTTGCTGTACGCGGGCCTCTCACTGTTGTGGCCTCTCCCGTTGTGGAGCACAGGCTCTGGACGCACAGGCTTAGCGGCCATGGCTCATGGGTGCAGCCGCTCCGCGGCATGTAGGATCTTCCCGGACCAGGGCACGAACCCATGTCCCCTGCATCGGCAGGCGGACTCTCAACCACTGTGCCACCGGGAAAGCCCGACATTTATTCTTTTAAGGTGCAAAACATGTTTACATACAAAAACTTGAATCCCCACAAAATCTATACAAGCCTAAGACACAGCCCTGACACTCACAGCCCTGATTCTCCCTGACACAAATGTCCTACGCAAATCTGGTCTAGGAAAACTCACCTTTAAGATGAGATGAGGAAAAGAATCTAGCGAAGGATCACTTTGGAGATCACTACATGAGAAAAGTCAAGGCAACACAAACGGTTGAGGAAGGACTGTTGCCACGAGGCCCATGAAAAGCACGACCAAACATCTTGTGTCAAGTGACACCAGATGATAGAGTCTCCTCTGCAAACAGGAGATACATGTGGAGACACAGAGATGAGGGGAAGAGGGCAGGACCTCAGAGATGAACCGTGACCTGGCAGAGCTCAGGGATGGAAAAACCCTGCTCAGAAGTGATTTCCTCTGGGAGCAGGCAGTGGGGAAAAGAGGAGGGAGTCGCTACAAAGAGCCTCTTTCTCACCCTACTCAGTGTCTGAGCCCTCTGGACTGATTCCCTTGCAGGAGTGCTCAGGAGTTTGCTCATACATCTACAGTGGCTGGGAGGCCTGTTCTAGGACTGCTCTATGATGGAGAAGGCCTTCCTTAGGACAAGCTGTTCTCTCTCCAACCTTGACTCCCCACTAGCTCGTCCTAGATCTCTTCTTTTTAGGGCTTCATGAACCTCTGGGCTCCCTCTCATGGGTCTCCCACCCATGTTCCCAAGTCTAAGCTCCTTAAATCCCAAATCCATGATCTCTCAGTTGCTACAGCCTTGATCCATAGGCTCATGGTCCCTGAGCTCAGAGCCCTCTGCCTCCTGTCAAAAGTACCCTGGCCACCCCTTCTCCAGGACCCTTGAAACCCCACTTCTTTGTGTTCTGCCTCATTGCATCTGGACACCTGAGCATTGAATTAGGGATGGGGTGTGGGGACCTGGAAGTGATGCAGAAATAAGAGTTTAGTGTTGTATGTCATCACCATGGAAACACCTGGTCCTGTGATCTGGGTGCAGCTTCAGGGATGTGGGACCAGAGTCAGACCAGCAGGGGCGCCAGTCTTCACTCCACAAGTGTTTCTGAGTGGCTGTTCTGCTAGGCCTCTTCTCTCCCCTGATCTCCTCGGAGCATTGGGTCCTTGGGAAGCATCGGGTTCCTGGGGCTCATTGAGGAACTGGGGAGCTCCAGGATTGAGGGGCTGCTCCACTGCAGGCTCAATGTGTGGCGGACACAGAACAAGTATCAGATAACGAGCCCATCACAGGGCACCCACAACTGACAAGGGCAGAATAAATGCCAGCTAAAGGAGACCATCAGGGGACCCTCAGAATTAAAGACAGGAGTGACTGAGTTGAGGCCGTTCACTACTCATCAGAGAGGACCAGAGAGTGGAGAAGCAAGTCTTGGAATAGAAATGCAAGAGGACTGGGCGTACCGGAAGACCCACATGGCCTGAGAACTCAGCACCTCTGACTCTGGCTTAGAAGAGGCCTAAGGCTTCAGAGCTGTGGCGAGGGTGGGGCTTTTAATGAAATAACATCTGTTAAGAAGGACTGGGCGACTTAAAAAGGCTGTACTGCCTGAGGAGCCATGGCCTGGGCCAGTTTCTTGATGTGCGCAGGCAGCCAGTGCTTACTACCATTTTTTTTTTTTTTTTCGGTACACGGGCCTCTCACTGTTGTGGCCTCTCCCGTTGCGGAGCACAGGCTCCGGACGCGCAGGCTCAGCAGCCATGGCTCACGGGCCTAGCCGCTCCGCGGCATGTGGGATCTTCCCGGACCGGGGCACGAACCCGCGTCCCCCGCATCGGCAGGCGGACTCTCAACCACTGCGCTACCAGGGAAGCCCCATACTACCATTTTATTCTTGGAGCTCCACTCTCCTTAAGACATTGAGTGAATCAACAACGAACTGAGCCAAAGTTTAAAAATATACGTACAGAAATGCAACAAGTGCTGGGACTTCCCTGGTGGTCCAGTGGCTAAGGCTCTGTGCTCCCAATGCAGGGGGCCGAGTTTCGATCCCTGGTCAGGGAAGTAGATCCCACATGCCGCAAATAGAAGATCCCGCCTGCCGCAACTAAGACCCAGCACAGCCAAATAAATAAATAAATATTAAAAAGAAAAGAAATGCAACATGTGTTTTGAAAATGGCCAGATTGTGAAGAGAGGGCCAGAGCAACAGAGTTGCCTTTTTTAAAAAAAAAATAAATTTATTTATTTATTTATTTTTGGCTGCATTGGGTCTTCGTTGCTGCGCGCGGGCTTTCTCTAGTTGCGGCGAGCGGGGGCTACTCTTTGTCGCGGTGTGCGGGCTTCTCATTGTGGTGGCTTCTCTTTGTTACAGAGCACGGGCTCTAGGCGTGTGGGTTTCAGTAGTTGTGGCTCACGGGCTCTAGAGCTCAGGCTCAGTAGTTGTGGCGCACAGGCTTAGTTGCTCCGAAGCATGTGGGATCTTCCCGGACCAGGGCTCAAACCCATGTCCCCTGCATTGGCAGGCGGATTCATAACCGCTGTGCCACCAGGGAAGCCCCAGAGTTGCCTTTTTAAAAACCCACATGGCTGGCATCCAAAAGCCAATTCCTGGAAGGTATTCATAAAAATCTTTCCAGAAAAATCACATCTGAGTCAAGGAGGCTCTTTTGGCCTGCCTCCTGGAATTGGAGAAGTCCTTCACAACCTATCAGTGCTGTACCAAACTGGTTCTCTAGTTTCTGAATGTGCCGAGAATGGGCCTTTGCCTCAGCTAGGGAATCACCCACGAGGCCTCAAATAAAGTCAAGCCACGTGCAGAAGGCACAAGGCTGCACTCGCTGGGCCTGCAGAGGCACACGGGGTAGAGGCAGCGGGAAGCACAGTGCTGGGATGTGCAGCAGCCAAGGCCTGAGATATGCAGAAAGGAAGAGGGAAATGAAAGGCACAAGAAAGTGCAGAGATAGAAAGGAACAAGCAAAAACCATCTGAGCAAGTAAAAACATACAAGGAGAGCAATCAAGAACTGCAGGACAAATGACAGAAAACCATGGACCCGCCTGGAACACACGTAGGCGTCCTTGGTACCCAAGAGCCCCTGAACGCCTCACTCCCGCCCCCTAGTGGCTGCAGGGTAAGCTCTGGTCAAGGACAAGACATAAGTGCCAACTCCAGGTGACTTTGCACAGAAGCACATCTTAAACTGAAGAGTTTCAAAGATCAAGCAGTTTAAAATCATTTCCAGGAAGACCTGGGAAGTGGGGTCTCAAGGCAACACCTCCTCTTTGTTTCATGGAATAGAATTTGGGCTCAAAGAGGGGCTTCCCGCAGACCTCCACTTAGGGATTGAGAACTTTAGTGTAAATGTAATTATTTTCAAGCATTTTTTTTCTAGAATTTATTGTGAAGTGAAAGTTTTATGAATCTCTGCCAGATATATCTTATGTTTAAGGTTCTTCCTATTTGTGTATCTGTGGCTTCGTGTGAAAGAAAATTTTCAAAATTAAGGTTCATTAAAAAGTAAGAATAGGGCTTCCCTGGTGGCGCAGTGGTTGAGAGTCCGCCTGCCGATGCAGGGGACGCAAGTTCGTGCCCCGGTCCAGGAAGATCCCACATGCCGCGGAGCGGCTGGGCCCGTGAGCCATGGCTGCTGAGCCTGCGCGTCCGGAGCCTGTGCTCCGCAACGGGAGAGGCCACAACAGTGAGAGGCCCGCGTACCACCAAAAAAAAAAAAAAAAAAGTTAGAATAGGGAATTCCCTGGAGGTCTAGTGGTCAGGACTCTGTGCTTCCACTGCAGGAGGCACGGGTTCGATCCCTGGTTGGGGAACTAAGATCCTGAAAGCTGCGTGGCAGGGCTAAATAAATAAATAAATAAATGGCTGTTGTTTTTTTTTAAAAAAGAATACTTTTGTTTCTTATTTATTTTTTAATTATAGTTGATTTACAATGTTGTGTTAGTTTCTGGTGTACAGCAGAATGATTCAGTTTTATATATAAGTATTACTTCAATTAGTATGTATATATATGTATTCTTTTTCATGTTCTTTTCCATTATGGTTTATTACAGGGTATTGAATATAGTTCCCTGTGCTATACAGTAGGACTTTGTTTTTTATCTATTTTATACATAGTAGTTTGTATCTGCTAATCCCAAACTCCTAATTTATCCCTCCTCAACCCCTTTCCCCTTTGGTAACCTTAATGAGTTTGTTTTCTATGTTTGTGAGCCCGTTTCTGTTTTGTAAATAAGTTCATCTGTATCATACTTTATTTTATTTGGCCGCACCTGGCAGCTGTGGGATCTTATTTCCCCAACCAGGGATCAAACTCTTGCCCTCTGCAGTGGAAGCTCGGAGTCTCAACCACTGGACCGCCAGGGAAGTCCCTCAGTAAACACTTTTAGTCAACACGCTGCCATAAACTTGTGGTGTCCTGTAGTAGAATTCAGTTAGCAATGTTCTCAGAGTGTGTGGGAAGAAAGGTGAGTGGAAGCTGATTCCATCAGGCTGAGTGGAGAAGCATGGGGTGGGGGTGGAGGGCTTGAGACCTGATCGCCCTCCCCAGGCAGCGGCCGGGGGTCACTTCCCCAGCCCCTCCCTCCGGCGCATGACCAGAAGCCTGTGGCGGCTGCCTAGACTCAGCCACCCAAGCCAGGTCCCATGGGCCACGGTGGTGCCCGATATCACCACCAGAGGGTGAGTGGGATTCAGCATTGTTTGGCCTTGCTCTCTGGACAACAGAACAAACAACCTGGCTTCTGTTTCAGGACACCAATCTGTTTAGCTGAGATGCTGCCGTGCGGGTGAACCCCCATTTACTAGAGTTAGGTTTTCAAGAAAATTCCCTCTGCTCTTCAGGGTTATAATAAGGGGGTATTTCGTCCTGGTGTGACTTTGCAGTGTGTGTTTGTGAGGAGGGCATGTGCCCTCTCCCTGTACACCCCCCCTCACCCCAGCTTCCCGACCCTGAGCCTCTCTGGCACTCCTGATAGTGTAAGTGCAAGACCTGCACACTGACAACCACGATGCTGCCAAGGGAAACCAGCAAGGACCTGAGCAAATGGAGAGAGAGTTCGTGTTCATGGGCTGGAAGATGCAATATGATTAAGACGGCAATTCTCTCCGAAGTATCTATAGAGTCACTGCAGTCTTTTAAAAAAATCCCAGAAGCTTTTTACAGAAATTGGCAAGCTTATCCCCTAGGGCAAAAACAGCCAAAAGAATTTTGAAAAAGAACAAAGTTGGAGGATTTATGTTTCCCGACTTCAAAACTTACTATAAAGCTTCAGTAAAAAAGAAACAAACAAAAAACAGTATGGTGCTGGCATATGGATAGGCATATATATCAGTGGCACAGACTAGAGTCTGTTGCAGCAAAAATAGAAATGAAGTTTTCCCTCTCCTGAGAACAAGGAAAATAAAGGGAACAGGCTAGAGAAGAGACATAACCTGGCCTGAAAGAATTAATCACCCCTAGTTTTTTTTTTTTTAACTGTTACTAATCTGTAGTGTCTGTAAATAGATTTTACTCCACAAAACTAACCTATTACTCTTTAACACTATGTGAATTACATCCTGCACTCCCTTGTAACATTTGCATTTCAGAAAAAAGTTGCAGGCTGATAACCCAGAGACAAACGGACCCAGTAACAGGGCTGCCTGACGCCAGCACTGACTGTTTTGAAATAATGCAGGAAGAAGAAGAATGCAGGACCTTCACTACTTTGATCCTTATCATATACCCTGGACTGCTAGACCCACATATAAAATCTTCTCCCATTCCCGAAGGGGGTGTGGGCACAGTTCTTGAGGCGCTAGACTTCTGTCTTCCCTTCTGCCTGGCAGAAAAATAAAGCCATCTCTCTCTTCCTCCAAAATCTCTGTCTCCGTATTTCTGTATTTCTGTCCGGCATTGGTGCACAGGGAAGCCAATATTTCGGCAACAAGTCTAGAAATAAACCCTTACATTTATGGTTCATTGACTTTCAACAAAAATGTCAATGCAATTCAATGGAGTGAAAGGATAGTCATTTCAGCAAATGGTGCTGGGACAAAGGAATTAATGGTTGCCTGGGGTTGGGGTAGGAATGGGGAAGGACTGCCCACGGGGTGATAGAAATGCCCTAAAACTGAATTGTGGTGATAGTTGCTCAACAGTACAAATTAACTAAAAATCATTGAATTTACACCTGAAATGGGTAAATTCTATGGGGGAGGGAGAGGTAGACACCTCAGCCTGGAAGCAGGTCAGGCACTGGTGTGCTGAGGTGGGAGGGTCTGTAGTGGACAGGCTGGGTCTCTACCTTCTTCCCCACACCCTTGCTGAGCCTTTCGGAGCCTCTGCCCCTTCATTTTCGTAAACTAGGATAATGACACTTGTAGGCGGTTGGGGAGGGTGGAAGGAAGGCACCATAGGGCCAGCTGTGCCCTCCCTGTTGGGGTCCCACTCAGCTCCCAGAGCTGGGGGCAGCAATCCCTGACCGGGAGCCTCCCACTCTGGCTTCAGAGCACCCAGGGGCCGAGAGGGTCTGGCCAGCACCGTCCTGAAGGAGTAGCATGCTGCCCCCATGTACACTTTTCTAGTGGCTGCATTTAAAAAGTAAAAAGAAACAGGTGCAATTCATTTAAATAGTACATCTTATTTAACCTAATTCACTCTACATATTATCACTGACATGTGATCATTTTATTAATTATCAATAATACATTTTACATTCTGTTTTTCTTACAAAGTCTTCCAAATGTGATGTGTATTTTTCACTCATAGCGCGTTTCAGTTTGGACCAGCCATATTTCAAATGTCCAGATAGCCTCCGCTCATTTTTTGATTGGATTGGTTTTTTTGTGGTTGTTATTGAGTTGTATGAGCTGTTTGTATATTATGGAAATTAAGCCCTTGTCGGTTGCATCATTTGCAAATATTTTCTCCCAAACAATTAGCACAGGTGCTAAGACCACTGGATACCCACATGCAAAAGAATGAAGTTGGATTCTTACCTCACTCCATATACAAAATTAACTCAAAATGGATCAAAGACCTACATATAAGAACCAAAATTATATAACTTGTATTGATAGAGGAAAACATGAGAGTAAACCTTCATGACCTTGGATTCAATGATTTCTTAGATCTGATACCAAAAGCACAAGCAAGAAAAGCCAAAAGAGATGAATTGGACTTCTTACAACGAAAAACTGTTGTGCATAAAGGAGAAAGGGAAAAGATAATCCACCCTCCAAAATGGTACAAGATGTTTGGCAATCACGTATCTGATAAAGATCTGTAGCCCACCAGCCAAGACTGAGAGAGATGTACCCAACTCTGCAGGACACTTCATTGGGCTTAGAGGGTGACTAGGAAAGAAATCAGTCTGGCAGGTGCCCAAGGCCAGTGCGGACCCCAGGGCTGGGGAGGGAGAGGAGGAAGGGCTGAGAGTTGGCGTTAGAACGGATGGCCACTAGAGGACGCCAGAGCACCAGCGGGTGTTGGCGGAACTCCACGGATGTAACCAGAGAGGAGGTGCTGGTTATCGGGCGGCTCTGACTCTCCCACCCAAACTGCCTCGTCTCACAGAGGGGCACAGAGGTCTGCCTTCAGCATTTGATGGGGGCACTTCTAGCCTGGTCGGGTGGCCTAGTGGTTGGGACAGCCTAACAGGCTGTCTGCGGACTGACTGCCCTTTGTTTCTCCAGAGGCAGGACTCTGGAACCCAGAAATACCTGGCTTGACTCATGGGATTGCAGCTGTCAAGCTGCAGGCCTGCATGGGTGTTGGCATCTAGAAAACAAGGCTGTTGATCCTGAAAGTGGAGCCTGTAAAAGCCCTGGTATTTTGGTGGGTGGACTGTGCTCATCCCTGTTTGCTTTCTTCCTTTGCAGAGTTCTCCCCTAACTTCCTTCTTCCCTTTTCATCTGAGCCTCTTCTGTCCCCACACCCCTGCCGGGTGGACCTTAGCAAATCTCAAGTATAATATCCCGTATAATTAACTGTTTCAGCAGGCTGTATTTAGATCCCCAGAGCTTATTCATCCTGCATAACGTAATTTTTGTAATCGTGTCACCAACATCTCCTGTCTTCCCACGCAAGTTCCCGACAATCAAGATTCTGCTGTGTTTTGTGAGTTGGACTTTAGTAGATACCAGATGTAATTGAGATAAAAGTGTTTTCTTTTTGTGGTTGCTTTTTCCACTTAGCATAATGTCTTTCAGGTTCATTCATGTTTTCCCAAATGTAAGAGGTCATTTTTTTTAAGGCTGAACAATATTCATTCTTATATATCACATTTTCTTTATCTATTTCTGCTAGACACCAGGGAAACAATAATAGGATGGCACCTCTAATTTCTAGATGCCTAAATTAAATAGATAAATAAAATAAAAATTGATAACATCAAATTTTAGTGAGAACTGAGAGGAGTAAAAATTACCCTGTATAGAGCTCATGGGCACATAAAAAATACATCCAGGGATTCCCTGGTGGCTCAGTGGTTGAGAGTCCGCCTGCCGATGCAGGGGACATGGGTTCGTGCCCCGGTCCGGGAAGATCCCACATGCCGCGGAGTGGCTGGGCCCGTGAGCCATGGCCGCTGAGCCTGCGCGTCCGGAGCCTGTGCTTCGCAACGGGAGAGGCCACAGCAGTGAGAGGCCTGCGTACCGAAAAAAAAAAAAAATCCAGTTGGGAAAACTGATTGGTTTTTACTTATAAACTTAAAACTTTATTGGGAGCTCCCTGGCGGTCCAGCACTTAGGACTCCGTGATTTCACTGCCAAGGGCACGGGTTCAGTCCCCCATCGGGGAACTAAGATCCTGCAAACCAGGCAGCGTCGCCAAAAAACAAACAAAAACCTTTATCTATGCTATTAGAAAAAAGAGTAAAAGTAAATACAAAACAATGAAAACTCTCTGAAGTTCTTTTTTTTAAAGTTTTAAAAAATATATTATTTGTTTAATATTTATTTATTTGGCTGAGCCGGGTTTTAGTTATGGCATGTAGGATCTTTAGTTGCGGCCTGCAAACTCTTGGTTGCGGCATGTGGGATCTAGTTCCCTGACCATGGATCAAACCCGGGCCCCCTACATTGGGAGCACAGAGTCTTAGCTACTGGACCACCAGGGAAGTCTCTCTCTGAAGTTCTAAGACACCCTTACTTTCTGTATTCCTCCAGCCATCTATAATCAGCTTCTATTTTGTGCAAACGTTTACAAAAAAATCAAGAGTAGGGAAACAGAAACAAAGTTGAGTCCCAGTATCTACATCCTCATGGTTGTTATGGGACTCCTAATGCCAAAATCCCAGGGTATTATGAAGATTAACTCCAGTAATATCCATGAGGTTTCCAAAACAGTGCATTGTAACCTACTTGTAAACACATAACAGATGTGTTGTGTTCATTAACACATGTTCAGTGATTGTTGCACTAATGACTATATATATGTTTTCCAAATAGAGACATACTCAGATGTTACAGCCTTTATTAGCCTTCTGTAAACTTTGACGTGCCAGCCAAACATGTGATCCTTCAAGATTGTGATGGTGGCCTTTAATGGTCTTTAATAGTTGTTTTGAGATAAAGTGGTTGATGTAAGGGGCTGAGTTGTGGTGTGCCTACTTTCTCTAGTGCTACTAATAACGGGTCTGGGGGAGCAGCATCGGCACAAGGAAGAAAGTTGTTAAAGATGCCAGTTCATGCCGTTCCAAACCTGCAGAATCGCAATTTCTTCCATGGGTGCTGGAATGCTTTGTATGCATATTAAAGTTTGAGAGGCAAGATTTACATAAGTGCTTACAATAAAGATGATATGGCTAGTTTTTTTTTGTGTGTGTGTGTGTTACGCGGGCCTCTCACTGTTGTGGCCTTTCCCGTTGCGGAGCACAGGCCCCGGACGCGCAGGCTCAGCGGCCATGGCTCACGGGCCCAGCTGCTCCACGGCATGTGGGATCTTCCCGGACCGGGGCACGAACCTGTGTCCCCTGCATCAGCAGGCGGACTCTCAACCACTGCACCACCAGGGAAGCCCTACATGGCTCGTTTTAATAACTACTATCACCTATGACCTCCTTCGCAGATTCTGCCTGAGAGCACTTTTTTTTTTTTTTTTTGGCTGTACTGCACAGCATGTGGGATCTTCATTCACTGACCAGGGGCCGAACCTGCGCCTCAGGTATTGAAGGCTGATTCTTAACCACTGGACCACCAGGGAAGTCCCACATTTTAATAAATATGAAATGTAGTTAACTTCAATATTATATTTGATTCAAGTGTACAACATAGTTTCAAGTGAGCAACATAATTTATATAGATGACAAATAAATTTGCTTTAATTACGTTCTCCAGGCAATTCCAGGGAGAAACCAGGGTTATGCAACAGGTCTCGCAGGTATTTTTGTGGTGTGAGAGTTGAGTCCAGCCTTTGGTTCAAGGAAAGGTAATAATAGAGTCTGTGTGAGTGAGTCAGGTCAGTGCACCCCCCATTCCCCATTCCTGTAGCACCAGTAGTACTGAGTGTGAGACAGAAGGGCCTATGGAAACAGGGAAGGAGAATATTACGTTTTGGTCTCCGTGTAGGAGCTCATTTTCTTCTGAATCTGTCATGTGACAAAGGATAGGGGAGCGTGGCCTTTCTGCATATGAAGGGCCTTCTGCCTCTGAGTGTGCAGGTAGCAGGTGAAAGTGCTGTGCCGATGTCTTCAAGGGTGTACAGGTGTGATTTCTCTATACAATATCACCTGCGAAAGAAACCTGGAAATGGAAGAGGAAGAGGAAGAAATGGTAGGTTCTCAGGTAAAATTTGTGATCCAGATCAGCAGCCGTGTCACCTTTTCTTGCTGAAACCCCATGTATTTAGAACTTGCAAACATTTACTTCGGTACCTCTGGTAGTCCTGCCTAAAAAATTTGTTTTCAATACTTTTCCTTTTTTCCTAATGATAGCCAAGGTTAGATCTCTAGGCTATTCCTCTCTTATATCCCATTGCCTTTTCTCCATTTTCTCCATCCAGGTTCCCTTTACAGCATAAAGAATTTCTACCATGAATTACTGATGTGCAAATATTGAAAATGTTCCCTTTTTGTCATATCAACTTGAGGATGTGTTGATATACAGGATTCTCACTGAATATGAGGTTGGGTCCTGGGATATCAGTGAAGACAGAGAATATGTAATATTTAGGTCCTGTCTGGATGCAGGATCAGTCTACGAAGACAAGGATAATGAAAATGTACCAATTAAGCTGATTGCTGTAGGGCCTAGAATAACCCAGAGTTCTGAAAAATAGAGCTCTCAATTGCCTCAAGGAAAGACTTCCTATTTAAAATACACAAGAGTACAGGACATGAGAGTTACATGTGGTTTTAAATGTGCTTAACACTGTTCTCATGATTAGATTAATGTTTTTTGGTTTGCTTTTTTCTTTGCTTTCTTGCAAAACTGTTCCAGCAATGATGAGGCCTGTGTGCATGGGTCAGATGATATCAATTTGTCCCATTACAGCTGACGTTAATTTTGTTCACTTGATTCAGGGGCTATCTGCCAGATTCCTCGACTGAAAAGCTAATAATTTTCCAATTATTGTTAATAGGGTCTTGGAGGGATTTACTAAGAGATGTTCATAAACCATCACATTTCATGTGAATACTACTGTCTTCTTCATTTCCCTTTACTTGTAGATTGCTTTGGAAAATGAAGGCTCTCACCTTTGTTCAGGTTTTGTTAGTAAGAGTTCTGTAAATGGTCTTTTAAATTCCATTGTCATTTCAGTTATTTTCTTGTTTATTACTTTTTGTATCTCCAGGAAAAGAAAACAAGAGTCCTATAGTATATGTTCAAGTATCTTAAAATGCTATAATATAATCAGCACAAATGAGAAATGAAATAATTTCATGGAAATAGGGATTTGTTGATGCAAAGAAAATCTTCATGATATTTCATCTTGTCCTACTCATTTCTTGAGTTGATCTGCATCTTTCACTCTAGATCAGTGACAATTCTAGATACTTATAAAATTAAATAAGATATTGTTGTTCACATCTTAAAATCAGATATCCATCCTTTTTTTTTTTTTGGCCACACAGCACGGCTTGTGGAATCTTAGTTGCCCCACCAGGGATCGAACCTGTGCCCTTGGCAATGAAAGCACGGAGTCTTAACTAGGGAATTTCCTCCATTCCTTTTTTTTTTTTTTTCCAGTACACGGGCCTCTCACTGTTGTAGCCTCTCCCGTTGCGGAGCACAGGCTCCGGACGCGCAGACTCAGCGGCCATGGCTCACGGGCCCAGCCGCTCCACAGCGTGTGGGATCTTCCCGGACCAGGGCACGAACCCGTGTCCCCTGCATCAGCAGGTGGACTCTCAACCACTGTGCCACCAGGGAAGCCCCCATTCCTTATTTTTGATTGAGTAGTACTTGGAAGTAGAGTTATGGATCTGCAAATTAGAAATACTTCCTAAGTGTTTTAAAGGGTCTGTCAGGAAGTACTATTTGGTAAAGTAATTTTCTATAACTTACAGAATCCTCTCTTCTCTACTGAACATAGTACTGGATTGGAAATTATAGAATCCCCAGGATGAGTCATCTTCCTTTTTTTAAATAAACAGGTCTTTTCTGTCTCTAAGCTGAACCTGTCACCTTTTTTGAGCAAAGGAAGGAACCCTGGGATGTGAAGAAAAGGAGACAACAGTCATACACCCAGATAGGTGGGAATGAATAAAGCAGATAGCACAGGTGTGATGTCCAAAGGTGAAGGACGAAACTAGGCTTTAAAATGTTGTTTGGGAAGCTCTGCTTTGATGGAAATTATGTTGAGAAGCCTAGGTTTGTCTCTTGCTCTCACAGAGACACATCTCCTGCTCCACTCATATCATGCTCCTAAATTCTCTAAGGATTTTCCTTTTGCTCCAGTGATCTTCCCTGGCAATCAGAGTGAGAGCCAAAGTCTTCCCAATGGCCACTGAGGGTCTGTATGTTCTGACTCTTCTTCCATTCTTTATGGGGGCCTGGGAAAATCTGTGCACATACAGAGTTTTTTCATGGAGTTTATGTGAGTTTCTCTTCCCTTATCTTTGGGGGCACTTGTCTCCTAGAGACACCTACACATTCCACTTCAACACTGGGAACGTGAGATAGACTGACTGTCCCCCATTCCAGTCTACATAGAGCATGCTTCCCCATGAGCCAGGCCCTGTACTAGGTCCTCAGAAATGAACCTGGGAGCCTCACAGTATTTACTCTGGCCTCACGATAGAATAACCTGGGCCACTTCATTAAGATATCATTGATCCTGGGCCCTGCCAAAGACTAACTGACAGAATCTATCAAGGTGGGACACAGGGGATGGTAGTTCTGAAAAACACACAAATGATCCCAATGGGGAGTCAAGGCTGAAAATGACTTTGGTGAATGTTGCTCATCAGAATTTCATGGCTATACAAATCACTTATGGATCCCATTAAAAACAGATACTGGGGCCCCATGCTCTGATGTTATGACTCTCCAAGTCTGGGATGAAGGTCATTAATCTGCACTTTGAGCAACCACTGCTTCCCCCAGACCTCATTTCCAGCAGCGTTGATCTAGAGAAATCAAGAACAGCGCCTGAGTGCCTTACATACAACCACCCTATCTGAACACAAATACTGCTTATTCCCAGGGAAGACCACTAACAATTTCTGAAAAGATGACATTCTCTGGTCACCACTTTCAAATTGAGTGGGGACGAGAGAAAGCAGTGGGGTCTGAGCAAGACTCTTATGGAGAAACAACATTTATTCATTCAGGAAAGGAATGTTTCACGAGGATCTACAGCATGCTCACAGCTATGTGAGGATGCACTATGTTCAAGACACTGTGCTAAGATCCTCACATTATGAGAGTTAATTATCGTAATCTGCTGGGAACTGGGTATTCTATGTTCATCTTTCCCAAGAGGATTTAGATGTTAGGCTTACCTTCCTGGGAGTAGAGATTATCTTTGTCTCTTCTCTTTCATTCTCACTGATGATAGAAATAAAACCCATCCACCAAACTTCAAGTCCTTTGCTCTCCTTTATCTGAGTCTGAGCATCAAAAATTGTGAATGCCAGGTCCATTCACAAAGGTGACAGAGTTTCCAGAAACTCTGGTCTTTGAGCTGCTCTGAAAAGGGTGACCAAGGAATGGGGGCAGAGCCATGGCAGGACATTTTTTTGTTGTTGTTTAAGTGGTAATTTTAAATGGAATCTGAACTGATGTTCACTTTTAGGCTCTGCAAGTCTGATTTTGGAAGAGGGGCTATATTCTGGGTGGAAATTCTGGAGCAGCAGAGCTGTGCCCGCAATGTTAAGCCTGAAGTATGAAACAGGAATCTGATGGGCTGCCCTAGAGGTGGGACTGATGGGTGCCTTATGTGTTTATATTACTCAGGGTGATTCTGGGTGGCCAGTCCCTGATTCTGATCTTGGGGAGAGAGCAGTGAGTGGTGACTTGAAGCGGGATCTTAGTTCCCTGCCCAGTAATTGAACCTGAGTAGCCTGGGTGCAAAAACCAGGAATCCTAACGGCTAGAGGCTAGAGGCAAAGTTGCCCTGGCTCTTGCCCTGTTTGATAAATTAATTTCTCAAGGAGGCAAAAACTGCAAAAACAGGTATTAAGTTTATTACCAGAGACACAGCACAACATGTGGGAGAGCACACTGAGAAACAGTTTAAGACAGAAGCGAATATTTATAAATAAATAAATAAATATTTTTTTAAAAGGTGGTTAGGAGCACTTTATCTGCAGGAAATAGGGGAGAGGTTTTTCTAGAGAAGACACCAAATCAAAGCAAGGATAATATTTGATTGTATCTTAGCCAGTCACGATTTTGGAAAGACTAGTTGGCTGTGTATGATTGGTTGTTTTTTTTTAAATTTTTTTTATAGTTAACTTTTATAAATTTATTTATTTTTGGCTGCGTTGGGTCTTTGTTGCTGCGCGCGGACTTTTCTCTAGTTGTGGCAAGTGGGGGCTACTCTTCGTTGCAGTGCATGGGCTTCTCATTGCCATGGCTTCTCTTGTTGCAGAGCACAGGCTCTAGGCACATCTTCAGTAGTTGTGGCACATGGGCTTCAGTAGTTGTGGCTCGCGGGCTCTAGAGCACAGGCTCAGTAGTTGTGGTGCATGGGCTTAGTTGCTTCTCGGCATGTGGGATCTTCCTGGACCAGGGCTTGAACCTGTGACCCCTGCACTGGCAGGCGGATTCTTAACCACTGTGCCACCAGGGAAGCCCATGCCTCTCCCTTCTGACCTGCAGAGTTTATGCTGAAAAGTCAGCTGAGAACCTTAATGGGAGTTCCCTTGTAAGTACTGTGTTACTTTTCCCTTGCTACTTTTAACATTCTCTCTTTAATTTTTGCCATTTTTATATACAATGTGGGGACTTCCCTGGTGGTCCAGTGGTTAAGAATCCATCTTCCAATGCAAGGGATGTGGGTTTGATCCCTGGTCGGGGAACTAAGATCCCACATGCCACAGGGCAACTAAGCCTGTGCACCACAACTACTGAGCCTGTGCACTCTGGAGCCTGTGTGCCACAACTAGAGAGAAGCCCACACACTGCAATGAAGACCCTGTGGGCCGCAACTAAGACCTGATGCAGCCAAATAAATAAATATTAAAAAAAATATATACAATGTGTCTTCGTGTCTTCCTCTGTGGGTAATCCTGTATGGGACATTCTGCACTTCCTGAACTTGGATGTCTGTTTCCTATCCCAGGTTAGGGAAGTTTTCATGTATTATGTCTTCAGTTATGTTCTCAGCCTCCTTTTCTCTCTCTTCTTCTTCTGCATCCCCTATAATGCAAATATTAGTGTGCTTGATGTTCTTACAGAGGTCTCTTAAACTGTTCTCATTTCTTTTCCTTCCTTTTTTCTTTTCAGTATGAGTGGTTTCAACTACTCTGTCTTTCAGCTCACTGATACATTCCTTTGTATCATTTAGTCTACAGTTGATTCCTTCTAGGGTGTTTTTCATTTCAGTTATCTTATTGTTCACCTCTGATTGTTCTTTATATTTTCTAAATTTTTGTTAAAAATTTCTGACTCATCTGTGCATCCATTCCTCCCCCGAGTTCTTTGGTCATCTTTATCATCACTACCCTGAACTCTTTCTTGGGTAGATTACCTATTTCCACTTTACTTAGTTCTCCTTTTGGGGTTTTATTTTGTTCCTTTGTTTGGAACAGCTTCCTCTGTCGCCTCATTTTGCCTCATCTGCTGTTTATATTTTTATGTATCTTATAGATTGGTTATGTTTGTTTCCTAACATTGGAGAAGTGGCCTTTTGCAGGAGACATCCTGTGTGTCCCAGTAGTGCACTCCCCTCTCATCACCAGAGCTTTATGCTCTAGAGGATTCCCCTGTGAGGGCTGCGTGGGTCTTCCTGTCATGGTAGGCTCATCATATGGGTGGTCTGGTAGGCTTGCTTTGCCCCTGGACTTGTTGGTTGCTGGGTCCTGCCTTGTGCAGAGGCTTCTGGCTAGCTATGGGTTGTTAACTGTGTCAGGCGGTGGCTTACTGCAGAAACCCGGGGTGGGGGGACTAGTGCTGCCTTACTGGTGGGTGGAGTCAGCGTCCAGGAAATCTCAGGGCTGTTGCCCAACTACTGTGGGTGAAACCAGGTCCTGGAGTCTGGTTGCAGGTCCCAGGGGTCCCAGAACTTGTGTTTTATCATTGGTGGGTGAGGCTGCTTTCTCACACAGTTGGCTGCAGGGCCCAAGGTGTGTCGATCCTTCTGTTGGACTGCTAATGGTTGGGGCCAGGGCCCAGCTGGTCTCCAGGGAAGGATCTGGCCTGCTAGTGGGCAGGCTGCGTCTGTAGGCCGTGGGGCTATAGTTTTCTTGCGGCTGGTGTCTGCCCACTGGTGGGTGAAGCTGGGCCTGAGGCTAGAGCAGGCTTGCTGGTGGCTGGCGCTGGGGCCCAGCCAGTCCCAGGGCATGATCTGGCCTCCTGGTGGGTGGGCCAGATCCACAGACTGCAGGGCTGTGGTTTTCTTATGGCTGGTGTCCACCCACTAGGGAAGCTGGTCCTGAGGCTAGAGCAGGTTCCCTAGAGTGTGTGGCTCAAGCCCGTGGATTCTGGGGATGGTGCCTTCCCACTTTTGGTTGGAGCTGGGTCCCAGGTTCTCTGGCTAGAAGGCCCCGAGGGTCTCGAGTTGGATTTAGTGCCTGTGCACTGGAGCATGGGGCCGGGTCCTGGGCCCTCTGTTGGACAGGATCATGTCCAGGGATGGTTGTAGACTCCCAGGGTCATAAGGCAGTCTTCCTGCCAGTGTGTGAGGCTGTGTCCTTGCCGTGTTAGTTGCTTGTCCTGAGGCGTCCCAGCACTGGCACCTATATGCTGTTTGGTCTGGGCAGGGCTGGGTATTAGGGCTATAAGCTAGAAGGAGGATTCCAAAGTGGCATTTGTAAGCACCAGTGTCCATGTGGTAGAACAAGCTCCCTAAAATTGCTGTAGTCAGTGTCTGTGTCCCCAGGGTGAGCTGTAGTTGCCTCCTGCCTCTCTGGGAGACTCTCCAAGATCAGCAAGTAGGTCTGACCCATGTTCCTATCATATTACTGCTTCTTCCCTCCATCCCAGAGCCTGTGAGATTTTTGTGTGTGCCCATTGAGAGGGAAGTCTATTTCCCCCAACCCTCTGGGACTCCTGAAATTAAGCCTTACTGGCCTTCAAAGCCAAATTCTCTGGGAGCTCTTTTTCTGGGTCGTCACCCCTTTTTCCACAAGACTGTGAAATGGACATTGACAGTGGGGAATTGTAACAGGAAAGAGCCAAATCTGACTACATGTTGGATCTGTTTCTTTTACTTTAACCTTTGCTTTGCCTGCTTTTGTTCAGTAAAAGGATACTGTGTACACATAATGGCCTGCCTCGGGGAACCCTGCCCCTCTGCCTGAATGTTAAACCAAAGTACCTTTGTTCAGGGAAACATCCGGACCCTGTTCCACCTGCGGATGGCTGCAAGGAACGAGAAATTAACACATCAAGAAATTAACACATCACCTCCCCCAGGCTGGCCATTCCAGGTGATATTTACAAATCTTATGGCCTTTTTACTTTACTTCCTCATCTCCTCCCCCTCTCTGTGCTATAAAAGAAACTGACATCCAAACCCGGAGAAGATGGTTATTTTGAAACTTTAGTCTGTCATCTACAAGGCCTGCTGGCAATCCGAATGAAGTATTCCCTACCTCAACACCTCCTCTTTGATTTATTGGCCTGTCATGTGGTGAGCAGGGGAGCTTGGACTCGGTAACATTTACAAAATGATGACAGTCTAACTTATCATTTACCTTCATTTATGAGCTGAAATATTTCCATAAAGGGAGTATTTAGTTATATTACAGTTCATATAGGTAATGTAGACTAAATGCTGAATTTTTGCCTTCATTTACTGGTATTCAAAATAATGTGTTAGTTGCCTAGCATCTTCCGAAGTTAAACATTTTTTATTTTCAGTGAACTCATAGAATTAAATATCCTTGATGTATTTTTTTTTTCTTTCGGTACGTGGGCCTCTCACTGTTGTGGCCTCTCCCGTTGCGGAGCACAGGCTCCGGACACACGGGCTCAGTGGCCATGGCTCATGGGCCCAGCCACTCTGTGGCATGAGCACAGGCTTCCGGAGCACAGGCTCCGGACACACAGGCTCAGTGGCCATGGCTCATGGGCCCAGCCACTCTGTGGCATGAGGGTCTTCCCGGACCGGGCATGAACCCGGGTCCCCTGCATTGGCAGGCAGACTCTTAACCACTGCGCCACCAGGGAAGCCCTCCTTGATGTATTTTAATTCATTACAGGAAATTCTGATTGATGTTAATTAAAATCATCCTTCTTTGGCCCTGGGGGTTTTGGAACAGCCTTCTGTCTCCAGTAGTTTATTTGTTTCTGATGTGACAATATGTTTCAGGCTCCTCTTATCCCTTTCCAGCCCTGGAATCAACCATTTCTCCAGGAACCTAGTTTTCTCTTAAAGGGAAATGGTATGGAGTGATAACAATCTGGTGCCAGAGGTTGGTCCTTGTTTGGGGACTTTTTCAGTGGACAGAGCTAGGACCTATATCTGTATTTTTATTTTTTTAATTTATTTTATTTTATTTTTGCGGTATGCGGGCCTGTCACTATTGTGGCCTCTCCCATTGCAGAGCACAGGTTCCGGACACGCAGGCTCAGTGGCCATGGCTCACAGGCCCAGCCGCTCCGTGGCATGTGGGATCTTTCCGGATTGGGGCACGAACCCGTGTCCCCTGCATCGGCAGGCGGACTCTCAACCACTGCACCACCAGGGAAGCCCTATATCTGTATTTTTAAAAGATAACATCATCAAGCGTTTATAGTGATACTTCTAATTCAAATGCAGAACTATGTAGGATTTTAATTCGACCTCATCAGTCTTATATCTGCTTCTTTTCACACATTGAAATTTTAAGGGTCCAAAACACCGAGATAATTATCTGCATCATCCCACATGTGTAGAACATTTCAATAACAGAGCATGCAGTGTCTAATTTTCTCTGAAAGGTCAGGGTGAAAAGAATAGTTGTTGACAAGATGAGGATGCATATTCCGGTTAGAGCAAAGAGCATGTACAAAGATCCAGAGGCTGGAGAGCACGTAGTTCATTTAGGAAGGAGCAGGTCCTGTTCTATGGGAGGGGTGAGGGGTTCCAGAGTCGGAAGGCATTGCAACACAATGGGCCTCACATTCAATGCTGTGGATGTTAGAGCATCCACCAGATCTTGTGTTTGTTTTTAATAAACAATATGACTTTTCTACTTTGTCTATATAAGCAGAACTTCGGTGTGAGAAAATGGTAGGGGTTACTTGAAGAGTTACTGTCCTTAACTATTCTACAGCAGTAAAGGGAAAACACCAGTGAAAGTGTAGCTCACTTATTTTCTGACATTTGAAGATGCAGTTGCATACTAATGACCCATCGTCGCGGCATTTTTCTCCCCACAGAGGACAAAGTATGGACCATTGTGTCTCACGATTTGCAGACACAGACGGCGCTGGTGCGCTACAACCCAGAAAGATACTCAGCTCATTTTCAGCACCTCCATGTGGGCAGGATGTCACCTGTTTCTGCAAGATGTCGAGGTTGTGGAACCCCCCAGGTAGGCTGAGCACCAGAGGGTTACTGTTCATTGCTATCTCAGCTGGTGATTGGAATGATGGAAACAATCCAGCAGGTGTGGCTTATTCTCTTAATAGGCCAGTCTTCAAAGTGCTGGTAGCTGTGAAAGTGAAGTACAACCCCTTGGTCTGTTTTCTGGGGAAGGAAGCTAAGAACTTACCATTGGAAAAAAAATTTCCATTGTTTTTATAGATTTTTTTCAATTTTCTATGCATATATGTGTGTGTGTGTGTGCTTCTAGTGTTTAATTATCAGTAGTAGCTTTGGGCAAAAGTTTATCAGAGCTCCTTGTGAGCTTTCAAGTAGTTCCCTTTGAGTTCTTCAGTTGTCTTCAATGTAAAGATGAAAGAATTCCAAAGTCTGTCCGCCGGTAAATAGCATATAGAATAGCGATGGAATTGAGAGCTCTTTGTTGTCTGTAGTCATTTAACAGTATCTGTTGGTAAAGAAGTCCTCCCCCAATTTTTTTTCATGATGGCTTACTTTTAGCAGTGCTTCAGGATGTGTGTTTGTGTGTGTTTATGCTACGAATGTAGAAAATAGAGAGTTTACAAAGGGTATCCTGGAATTATCTTTAATACAAGACCTATACCTCTGGGGTTCTTGGCAGTAAATTCAACACGATGACAGAAAACTAAATCTCTCTGTCTCTGGTATAACACAGTGGAAATAATGCATATGCTCTGAGTCAGAGAAATATAGGTTCACATTTTTCAGCCTTGCTGCTCCTTGGGTATGTGACTTTGGGGGAGTTGCTTGAACTCTCTGCCTCAGTTTCCAGTGTGTTTTTCAGTCAGATAAGGATCATAATGCCTATTTCAGGGTGATTGTGAGAATTGAATGAGGTACTGTACTAAGTGCTTATTATAGGGCTTGATGCACTTAAGGACTTAATAAATAGCAAATAATATATTGATTACTTTTTAATAGTAAGCAACTTTGGAAGTAGCATTATGTCAGAGACCAATGGGCTGTTTGATGCCCCAAATCAGTGTTGTATTGGAGCCAGTGTTGTAGGGAGTCGCTTACAGAGAAGAGTTATAAGCAGGACAGTCTATAATATTTTGAAGATTTAAGTACTTTTTTTTTTTTTTTTTTTTTTTTGCGGTACGCGGGCCTCTCACTGTTGTGGTCTCTCCTGTTGCGGAGCACAGACTCTGGACGCACAGGCTCAGCGGCCATGGCTCACGGGCCCAGCCGCTCCGCGGCATGCGGGATCTTCCTGGACCGGGGCACGAACCTGTGTCCCCCACATCGGCAGGCGGAATCTCAACCACTGCGCCACCAGGGAAGCCCTTAAGTACTTTTTATGTGCAAAGCCTTATGCTAAAGTTACAAACAAGTGTAACCTATGAACTCTAAGAAAGTAAAATCTGTAAAATAGGAAAATGATTGGTTCAGACAAGTGGTGCTTATGCTATCTGGAGAAAGAAGACATGACCGTGGCTGGGATGTTAAAGAGGTGCTTCATTAAAGAGGTTGAAAGACAATTCAAGGTCATGGAAAGAGAGGAAACAAGAGTCTGAAAGGCAGAATACGAATGATCCTTCAGGCCACAGTGAGGAGTTTAGCAGAAGCAGAGTTCATGTCAAAGAGCAGTAAGAAATAAGGTTGAAAAGTAAAAATGAGAGAAACTGTGGAGGAAACGAAATGAGATGCTGGAATTTTCCCAGAAGGCCCGTGCTTCTCAGGCTTTAGTGTGCATGCGAATAACTTGGAGAGATTAATAAGACACAAATTGCAGGGCTCCATTTCCTGAATTTCAGATTCAGTAGGTCTGAGGCAGGGCTCCAGAGTTTTCATGTGTTACACATGCTATGGACTGAATTCTGGCCCCACAATTCATATGTTCTCATCCCCAGTGTGACCCTGTTTGAAATAGGGCTTTTAGGAGATAATGAAGGTTAAATGAGGTCATAAGGCTGGGTTCCTAATCTGATTGGATGGGTGGCTTATAAAAAGAGGAAGAGCCAGGAAGAGAGCTCTCACCAGAAACCAAACAGGCCAGCACCTGGATCTTGGACTTCCAGCCTCCATCTCTGTAAAGGAAACAAACATGTTATTTTATCCACCTAACCAGTGGTCTTTTGTAATAGCAGCCAGAGCAGACGAGTACAATGAGTCCCCAGGTAGTGATGAAATAGCTGGTCTAGAGACCACTCTGAGAACCATGGCTATGTACAATGGAAATCCGTTAAGGTCCCTGCAACCATTTTTCTGTCCGCCTTCACTTATCACAATCTTTTTTTTTTTAAATTGGATCCTGTTTTCACTGCCAGGAAAAATCAACCAAGGGTTATAGAAAATCTAGGCACAGTTAATGAATCCCAGCAGCTTGCCTGCACTCAGTTTCATGAGTGAGTACTTCCTGTCCAAGTTCACTCTAAAGATTTCAGTCAATCAGTCTCCACTCCTGGAGGGGATGGGGTGAGGTAAAATTGCTGACCAGAAAAATAACTTGGCACCATCAGCTTTATTTTCTTTATTTTCTTCCATTCTCCTATTAAACTTCAAAGTCATCTTTTACTGTTTGAATTTTGCTCTGGTGGTTAAAAAAATACAATGCAACTTCCAAATATTGATAAGTTTAACTCACAGTTCGGGCACCAGGAGAATTAGGTTGGAGGTAAGAGAAACCGTTTGCCTTTAGTGCTTCTGGTCTTGTAGTTCATTTTTTCCCTTCCCTCATTGGTATCTTCTGTCCCTTCCCCCAGCCACCAAGAAACCTCACACACTTATTAGCCTCCTCTTGAAAACACAGGATGTCCAAACCATGAGAAAACATAGGGTAAATTTGATTTTAACCAATACTTCTGTTACATTTTCTAATAAGCTAAACACACTTCAACCTCCAGACACCTTTTCAGAGGACGAACTACTAGACTGAAATCAAGAGTGAACTGTTAGGGTTCCTTAAAAAACTACAAATAGAACTACCGTGTGACCCAGCAATCCCACTACTGGGCATATACCCTGAGAAAACCATAATTCAAAATGAGTCATATACCAAAATGTTTATTGCGGCTCTATTTACAATAGCCAGGAAATGGAAGCAACCTAAGTGTCCATCAACAGATGAATGGATAAAGAAGATGTGGCACATATGTACAATGGAATATTACTCAGCCATGAAAAGAAATGAAATTGAGCTATTTGTAATGAGGTGGATGGACCTAGAGTCTGTCATACAGAGTGAAGTAAGTCAGAAAGAGAAAGACAAATACCATATGCTAACACATATATATGGAATTTAAGAAAAAAAATGTCATGAAGAACCTAGGGGTAAGACAGGAATAAAGACACAGACCTACTAGAGAATGGACTCGAGGATATGGGGAGGCAGAAGGGTAAGCTGTGACAAAGTGAGAGAGTGGCATGGGCATATATACACTACCAAACGTAAAATAGATAGCTAGTGGGAAGCAGCCGCATAGCACAGGGAGATCAGCTCGGTGCTTTGTGACCACCTAGAGGGGTGGGATAGGGAGGGTGGGAGGGAGGGAGACGCAAGAGGGAAGAGATATGGGAACATATGTATATGTATAACTGATTCACTTTGTTATAAAGCAGAAACTAACACATCATTGTAAAGCAATTATACTCCAATAAAGCTGTAAAAAAATAAAGAGTGAACTGTTAGGGCTTCCCTGGTGGCACAATCGTTAAGAATCCTCCTGCCAATTCAGGGGACACTGGTTCGAGCCCTGGTCCAGGAAGATCCCACATGCCACGGAGCAACTAAGCCCACGCGCCACAACTACTGAGCCTGCGCTCTAGAGCCCACAAGCCACAACTACTAAGCCCGCGAACCACAACTACTGAGCCCGTGTGCCACAACTACTGAAGCCTGTGCGCCTAGAGCCCGTGCTCCACAACAAGAGAAGCCACTGCAATAAGAAGCCCATTCACCACAACGAAGAGTAGCCCCCGCTTGCCGCAACTAGAGAAAGATGGCGCGCAGCAACCAAGACCCCACACAGCCAAAAATAAATAAAGTAAATCAAAAAAAGAAAAGAGTGAACTGTTAATCTGCACAATAAGCACACTTTTTTGTGTTTCCAGACATTTGCAGATTATCATTGTACTTAATAAACTGTACCTTGAAAATAAGTTTATCATATGCTTCTTGCCTTTTGGGACACCCTCCATGTATCAAATTTTCACTCACATAGGATCCGTACTTAATAAATGTTTGCTGACTGGAATGAAATGAAAAATATATAGCTTTAAATATTACCTCATCCAAACTTCAGGCAGTTGTTTTTTTAAATTTATTTATTTGGCTGCACTGGGTCTTAGTTGCAGCACACAAGATCTTTGTTGTGGCATGCGGGATCTAGTTCCCTGACCAAGATGGAACCCAGGCCCCCTGCATTGGGAGTGTGGAGTCTTAACCACTGGATTACCAAGCAAGTCCCAGGCAGTTGTTTTTAAACAAGTGTATATGTCAGAATTTTCAGGTTGCTCGTCACAATGCTGATTCCCGTGATTTTGACTTGGTAGAACTTGGTTGAGGCACGGAAATGTTTGCTTTTTTTTTTTTTGGCGATGCTGCGCGGCTTGTGGGATCTTATTTCTCCAGCCAGGGATTGAACCCAGGCCCTCGGCAGTGAGAGCGCAGAGTCCTAACCACTGGACCTCCAGGGAATTCCCAGGAATATTTGCTTTTAACAAACATCCAGGCGTCATTCTGTGACCCATACATTGAAAAATACCATCTTGAATTTATGGCATGAGGTCTCTCATGTTGGATTTTCAGGTGTCAGTCCTCCATGTGGGAGAGGATTAAAGGGAACATTAGAACTTGTCTGACCAATTGCCGTAAAATGGCATATATAACTACCTGTTCCTTCAGCTAAAATATATTGGCGTGGTGGTATTTTAAAAATCCTTTTCATAGACTAAATATTGTAAAGTGAATTTCAGCCTCCCCTTCTGAGTCATTTTTCGCATCCCAATTTCTATTTTGCAGGCTAATTAATCAGTAGCACAGCTGAGGCAAGGAAAAGGAGTGGTTGATATAGCAAGTTTTCCTGTATTATTGTATTCTGTACATGTCTAAGTGAGAAAACATGATTTAATATAAATCTTTAATTTGCTGTTTCAAGGAGCTGATGTTTGCTCTAATTAGTTTTTTCCCTCCTTCCTGGTAAAATGGAAATTTTTTCTTTTTTTAAATTTTTGGTCGTGTTGGGTCTTTCTTGCTGCACGTGGGCTTTTCTCTGGTTGCGGCGAATGGGGGTCATTCCTCGCTGCGGCACGCAGGCTTCTCATTGCAGTGGCCTCTCCCATTGCGGAGCACGGGCTCCAGGCACATGGGCTTCAGTAGTTGTGGCTCGTGGGCTCCAGAACACAGGCCCACCAGTTGTGGTGCATGGGCCTAGCTGCTCTGCAGCATGTGGGATTCCCCCAGACCGGGGATCAAACCCGTGTCCCCTGCCTTGGCACGTGGACTCCCAACCACTGTGCCACCAGGGAAGCCCTGCAATTTTAATACTCGTTCTTAACTAAGGCTGAATTATATTGGAACTGCTGTAGTAGAACTTGAGACATCAGTTTGAATACAGAGTATATTCATTAGCATCATGGCAATTAAAATGAGTATCAAATGGGTTTGTAATAGCTAGGCACTTAAAATGTTGTTTAAAGAGCCTTACTACCCTCAAGAGTTCATGTGGGGCTCTATAGTTTCTAGTGATACTTATGATAAAGAGTTGACTTTGTATGTATATGGACGTCATTTTTATTTTGATAAGTGGTTGTACCATACCATTAGCTAATAAATGTAGAATTACTCATTCATGGTTTCTCACAACTTTTACAAGGATAGTAATATATGACCGGCAACGTTATCTCTTCTTTTTTATCACTACAAAATTCTTAAAAAGAATCAATTTAATTTTATAATTATTTTAATAAATTTATTTATTTATTTTTGGCTGCACTGTGTCTTTGTTGCTGCGCACGGGATTTCTCTAGTTGCAGCGATCAGGGGCTACTCTCTTTGTTGCGGCACGTGGGCTTCTCATTGCGGTGGCTTCTCTTGTCGTGGAGCACAGGCTCTAGGCACGCGGGCTTCAGTAGTTGTGGCATGTGGACTCAGTAGTTGTGGCTCATGGGCTCTAGAACGCAGGCTCAGTAGTTGTGGCGCATGGGCTTAGTTGCTCCGCGGCATGTGGGATCTTCCTGGAACAGGGCTTGAACCCGTGTCCCCAGTGTTGGCAGGTGGATTCTTAACCCCTGCGCCACCAGTGAAGTCCAAAAGAATCAATTTTAAAGTAATGCTTTTGCCATTCTTTATGGTCATATATATTCTTGCAATTTAACTATTAGTTTAATTGTCCTTAATCAACTTTATAAAAGACATAGAAACAAGACAAAGTTATTTGATTTCATGCCAAGTTGAAAATAAACAAATTAATTCTAACCAAACAGAAAAAACATTAATAGCTATCCAAAACCACGGGGATGTCAATATGTTTTATATTTATATCCCCGAGACTGCAAGTAGACTGATATCTGAAGTTAATGAAGGGCAGAAATCTTTAAAGTAGGATGAAATCTACTTCTGAAATAAATACCTTAAGAACTTGAATTTGATAAATTAGACACCAGGAGAAAGTTTCACTTAGATCCCACTTGAGTGAAGTCTTAGGCAACAATCCTAATGCTTTTAGATGTCAAAAATATTTCTCTATATTTGGACAAGACTTACTAGCCTGATTTAAAATGTTTATTTGTGTATCTAAGATGAACCATCATCATGTATTTATTTTACAAAACATTGTGCTTTCTAATTAAGAATTTTCTGCTGAAGTGTTTTTTCCCTACTATATAAATATTTATTTAATTAGGTATAAATTTGATATGTTTTCTATTTTTCTGACTATATTTAGTGTTGTTTTCATTGGTTCCCAGTGTTTCATTTATTTTAATTTCTCAATGTAGTCTTGTTCTCATAAGTCATAGTTTTATTGTTTCTTTTGTTGAAAGAAGCAATATAAATTATCCATCCTTTTGGGTAGTTTGCTATTAGATTTTGTATCCATTGAAAAGGAGCTAAGTTCACAATTTTTGCCTGTAAAGTAAGTTGCGTAAAATTCAATATACCTTTTTTTTTAAAAAACATCTTTATTGGTGTATAATTGCTTTACAATGGTGTGTTAGATTCTGCTGTATAACAAAGTGAAACAGCTATACATAAACCTATATCCCCATATCTCCTCCCTCTTGCGTCTCCTCCCACCCTCCCTATCCCACCCCTCTAGGTGGTCACAAAGCACTGAGCTGATCTCCCTGTGCTATGCGGCTGCTTCTCACTAGCTATCTATTTTACATTTGGTAGTGTATATATGTCCATGCCACTCTCTCACTTCATCCCACAGTTTAATGACACAAAACTGTGATTTGGTCGCATCCAGAAGACAAGAAAACATCACTCTGATGTTGTAACTTATAACCTATTTTTAGCAAAAAAACCTAAACTTTGGTGAAGCTATCAAGAAAGTGAATTTTCCAAGTTTGTGATATGCATTATAAGAAACTATGATGTTTAACTATTGAAACAATATCTTGATAAAACTCTCCTCAACTGCAACTGAAGATTGGCATTTTCAGTAAATGAGATCTATGGTGATTAGTCAGTATATTAATCAAAAGCTTAATGATTTATCTAATTATTGTGTTAAATAATGAGCTGAAATCAGAGGATACAATTAAATGGGACAAGCAAGAAAGAGAGTAATAACTAAACGGTAAAATTAGAAAATCAAATCTAGTAATGTTCCACACCCAGGCAACTAGCATCTTCATAGAGGACGCTGTAGTTAAAAGGTACAGAGTGGTACAGAGGAGAGTAGAGGCTATTTCAGCAATGTGGATAGGAGCTGATGAAAGTCTTAGCTGGAATAATGGATGAGAGAATCAATCCATAAATATTTATTTATTTTTGTATGATGTCTAGACTGAGATGTGAAGGATTCATGCAATTCAACTAAGAAAAAAATGTCAGGGGCACTTCTGGGTCTGAGATGTCAGAATGGGTAGTATTCTGAGATGAAGGTCAAGGAACACAGAACTTTGAAGGAAATGAGAGAGGTTAGAGTGGCTGCAGCAGAGAACTTGAGTGTGGGAGAGAGGAAAGCAGACTGAGGGTATCAGTCCAGAGCCTCTGCGTGATGTTAAGGATTTCACTCGAAGGGCAAAAGGAATTGTTGTAAGTACGGGAATTCTGGCTGTGAAGTGGAGAATAGAATCCAGGAAGGGCACAGTTTGTATAAAGAGACCATATGGCACAGTGTCATAGGAGTATAGATGAGACAGGATGACTGGTAGGTTCACTGGGAATTCAAAGGAAAAAAATTTTTTTTTAGTTTAGATAGTAGAATATACAGGATGTGTGATTGCTTCTATGTGGAGTAACTTTAGGGGCAGTGAAAATGCAATCCTCCCATGTACCCACGGGTAAGGATAAAACAAATGACTACGAACAGTTGTAAACCCTTCATAAGATGACTCAAAAAGGTCACAGGAGAAGCAAGAAAAGAACAGGGCTTCCCTGGTGGAGCAGTGGTTGAGAGTCCGCCTGCCGATGCAGGGGACACGGGTTCGTGCCCTGGTCCGGGAGGATCCCACATGCAGCGGAGCGGCTGGGCCCCGCGAGCCATGGCCGCTGAGCCTGGGCGTCCGGAGCCTGTGCTCCGCAACGGGAGAGGCCACAACAGTGAGAGGCCCGCGTACCGCAAAAAAAAAAAAAAAAAAAGAAAGAAAAGAACAGAAGGAAGAAGGGACTTCTCTGGTTGTCTAGTGGTTAAGACTCTGCTCTCAATGCAGGGGGCCCAGGTTCTATCCCTGGTCAGGGAACTAGGGCCCACATGCTGCAACTAAGAATTCCCATGCCGCAACTAAAAAAAAAAAAAAAAAGATCCTGCATGCTGCAACAAAGATCCCGTGTGCTGCAGCTGAGACCCGGCACCGCCAAATAAATAAATATATAAAAAAAAGACAGAGAATAGAAGTAAGAAAACACTAGTTTGAAAAAAATGATTTAAGGAGAGGATACTTTTAATTAAAGGGACTCCACAGTAATGATCAGGGCTTCCCTGGTGGCCCAGTGGTTAAGACTCGGCTTGCCAATGCAGGGGACACGGGTTTGAGCCCTGGTCCAGGAAGATCCCGCATGCCGCGGAGCAACTAAGCCCGTGTGCCACAACTACTGAGCCCACGCGCCTAGAACCTGTGCTCCGCAACAAGAGAAGCCACTGCAATGAGAAGCCCACGCACTGCAACGAAGAGTAGCCCCTGTTCGCCGCAACTAGAGAAAAGCCCACGCGCAGCAACGAAGACCCAAGGCAGCCAAAAATAAATAAATAAATAAATTTATTAAAAACAAAAAAGGGGGCTTCCCTGGTGGCGCAGTGGTTGAGAGTCCGCCTGCCGATTCAGGGGACACGGGTTTAATGCCCCGGTCCGGGAAGATCCCACATGCCGCGGAGCGGCTGGGTCCGTGAGCCCTGGCCGCTGAGCCTGTGCGTCCGGAGCCTGTGCTCCGCAGCGGGAGAGGCCACTGCAGTTAGAGGCCCGCGTACCGTAAAACCAAAAAAAGAATGATTAGAGCAGTAGGAGAATCAAATTAGATTTGATGCCTTGCAGTGGGGAAGCTAAGGAAAATGAGTGTTTAACAATCAACAACTAAAAAATAAAAAAAATCAGGAAAACTGAGAAGTAGTCAGTCTCGAGAATTCAAAGAAGGAAGCCAGCCCCTGGCTTTGAGTGTTCGGAGGCCACTGGAGTTTCTTGTCTGTGGGGTCTGCTGGGCAGAGTCACTGAAGAATAAATGGGAAAAGGGAACAACAAGTAAAGTTTTTGAAAACGTTCCATGTAAAAGGGATGGTTAATACAGAACTGCTGCTTAATCAGAAGGGACAGCCAAAGAAAGGGTTTCAGATTTTTCAAATAACTAACAAAAATTTAAAATAATTAACAAAAATTTAAAATAATAATAAAAATTAAAAAAAAATATTTAAATAACAAATTAAATATTAATCATTAAATATTAATCATTAAATATTAATATCTGTTAAACATTAAATTAAATATTAAATACATAAATATTTATATTTATTGAAATTGAAATATTAAAACTTTAATTCATTAAATATTAATCAATTCGCTAATATTATTTATTAAATATAAAATTAAATATTAAATTAAAATAATTATTTAATATTAAATAATATTTCAAAATAATATTTCAAAATAATAATAAAATTTAAAAAATATTTAAGGATGAGAGAATTATGAGTATGTTTATAAATGTAGAAGATAGTGCAAGTGATGAGGGTAAAGATATTTATACAGCTTTTAAGCTGTAGGCCTCTGTGGGTGTTGGCATCTGGAAAACGTGGTAGGTCTTCCTGAACCTGGAGCCTGTAAAAGCCTGGATATTTGCTGGGCGGGCTTTGCTCATCCCTGTGCCCTCTCTTTCTCTGGAGAGTTCTCCGAAAACGTTTGTCTTCCCTTTCTATCTGATCCTCTTCCTTCTGTTTACACAACACTGCGTGGGAAAAACTGACCTAAAGCCAGGTCAGCTGAATTAAAAGGGAGGTGATTGAGTTCAAGGCCGGTACATCAGTGACTTCAGGGGGCTATTTATTTATTTATTCTTTTTTGGCCACGACGTGTGGCAGGTGGGATCTTGGTTCCATGGCGAGGGATGAAACCCGTGCCACCTGCAGTGGAAGCGGGGCGTCTTAGCCACTTGACCTCCTGGGAGGTCCCGGGCTTTTTAATTTAAAGCAGTGGGGTGCGGTAGGGTGGGATAGTACCCTGGGAAACATGGAGAGAGAAAATATCCCCATCGGAAGATTGTGCTAAGAGAGAGAAAGGGAAGGAAATCAGGCTGCCAGGTGCCCAAGGCCAGTGCAGCCCCCGGGGCTCCGCAGGGAAGAAGGGTTGAGAGTGGCTATTAGAGGCGACGTCCACAAGAGGGCGCCTGAGCACCAGCGGAACCCTCGTGTGCATCCCTGGCCAAGCCTTCAGGTTCCTAGATGGGGTTTGGGGAAACGCAAGGACGTGCCCAGAGGAAAGAGGTTGTTACTGGGCACCTCTGATTCACTTGCTGAAATTGCCTCCTCTCACAGAGTGGGCTGAATTCTGCCTTCAGCTTGCCATGGGGGCACTTTCAGCCGGGCTGGGTGGCCCAGTGACCCGACAGCCAGAGAGGCTGTCTGCAGACTGACTGCCCTTTGTTTCTCCAGAGTCAGGACTCTGCACCCAGAAATTCGTGCTTTGACTCGGGCTTGCAGCTTTTTAAGCTGTTGGCCACTGTGGGTGTTGGCATCTGGAAAACGGGACTGGTTTTCCTGAACCTGGAGCCTGTAAAAGCCTGGATATTTGCTGGGCGGGCTGCGCTCATCCCTGTGCCCTTTCTTTCTCCCGAGAGTTCTCTCCAAAAGTTTGTCTTCCCTTTCTATCTGATCCTCTTCCTTCTGTTTCCACAACTGTGCCTGGGGTAACCTGACCTAAAGCCAGGTCACCTGAAGTATGTGGGAGATGATTGATTTAAACCCCGGTACATCGGTAAATGCAGTGGGCCCATTTATTTATTTATTTATATTTGGGCATGCTGTGTGGCATGTAGGATCTTAGTTCCCCGACCAAGGATCAAACCCATATGCCCTGCAGTGGAAGAATGGAGTCTCAACCACTGGAGGACCAGGGAAGTCCTGGGCTGATTAATTTAAAGTAGTAGGATGTGGTAGGGAGGGATGAGTACCCTGGGAGACTTGGAGAGAGAAAATATCGCCATGTCTAGGGCACTTCATTGTGATAAGAGGGAGAGGGGGAAGGAAATCAGGCGGGCAGGCGCCCTGGGCCAGTGCAGCCCCTAGAGCTGGCAAGGGAGGCAGGAGGAAGGGCTGTAAGATGCTATTAGAGACGAGGGCCACAAGAGGGCGCCGGAGCGCCAGCGGAGCCCACCTGTGGATCCCTGGCCAAAATTCCAGGTTTTGAGATGGGGTTGGAGATGGGGTTAGCAGAACCGCAAGGACGTGCCCAGAGCAAAGGGGTTAGTTACGGGCCCCTGTAATTCACCGGCTCAAATTGCGTCACCTGACAGTGGCGCAGTGGTCTGCCTTCAGCTTCCGATGGGCACACTTCCAGCCAGGTTGTGGCCCAGTGGTCAGACGGCCAGACAGGTTGCCTGTAGACTGAGTTCCCTTTGTTTCTCCAGAGTCAGGACTCTGGACCCAGAAATACGTGACTTGACTTGGGCTTGCAGCTTTTAAAGCTGCTGTTCTCTGTGGGTGTTGGCATCTTGAAAACGTGGCTGGTTTTCCTGAACCTGGTGCCAGGAAAGCCTGGATATTTGCTGGGCGGGCTTTGCTCATCCCTGTGCCCTCTCATTCTCTGGAGAGTTCTCCGCAAACGTTTGTCTTCCCTTTCTCTCTGATCCTCTTCCTTCTGTTTCCACAACCCTGCGTGGGGAAAAGTGACCTAAAGCCAGGTCAGCTGAATTAAAAGGGAGGTGATTGAGTTCAAGGCCGGTACATCAGTGACTTCAGGGGACTATTTATTTATTTATTTATTTATTTATTTCTGGCGACGCCGTGTGGCATGTAGGATCTTAATCTTAGTTCGATGACGAGGGATGAAACCCGTGCCACCTGCAGTGAAAGCGGGGAGTCAGCCAATTGACCTCCTGGAAATTTTAGGGCTATTTAATTTAAAGTAGTGGGGTGCGGTAGGGTGGGATAGTACCCTCGTAAACTTGGAGAGAGAAGATATCCCCATCTGTAGGGCACTTCATTGTGCTAAGAGGGAGAGGGGAAATGAAATCAGGCTGCCAGGTGCCCAAGGCCAGTGCAGCCCCCGGGGCTCCGCAGGGAAGAAGGGCTGAGAGTTGCCATTAGAGCCGACATCCACAAGAGGGCGCTGGAGCACCAGTGGTACCCTCGTGTGCATCCCTGGCGAGGACTCCAGGTTCGGACATGGGAATTGCGGAAAGTCAAGGACGTGCCCAGAGGAAAGGGGTTGTTACTGGGCACCTCTGATTCACTTGCTGAAATTGCCTCCTCTCACAGAGTGGGCTGAATTCTGCCTTCAGCTTGCCATGGGGGCACTTTCAGCCGGGCTGGGTGGCCCAGTGACCCGACAGCCAGAGAGGCTGTCTGCAGACTGACTGCCCTTTGTTTCTCCAGATTCAGGACTCTGGACCCAGAAATTCGTGCTTTGACTCGGGCTTGCAGCTTTTTAAGCTGTTGGCCTCTGTGGGTGTTGGCATCTGGAAAACGTGGCTGGTTTTCCTGAACCTGGAGCCTGTAGAAGCCTGGATATTTGCTGGGCGGGCTTTGCTCATCCCTGTGCCATCTCTTTCTCTGGAGAGTTCTCTGCAAACGTTTGTCTTCCCTTTCTATCTGATCCTCTTCCTTCTGTTTCCACAACCCGGCGTGGGGAAAAGTGACCTAAAGCCAGGTAAGCTGAATTAAAAGGGAGGTGATTGAGTTCAAGGCCGGTACATCAGTGACTTCAGGGGACTGTTTATTTATTTATTTATTTTTGGCCATGCTGTGTGGCATGTAGGATCTTAGTTCCCCGACCAAGGATCAAACCCATACGCCCTGCAGTGGAAGAATGGAGCCTCAACCACTGGAGGAACAGAGAAGTCCTGGGCTGATTAATTTAAAGTAGTAGGATGTGGTAGGGAGGGATGAGTACCCTGGGAGACTTGGAGAGAGAAAATATCTTCATCTCTAGGGCAGTTCATTGTCGTAAGAGGGAGAGGGGGAAGGAAATCAGGCGGGCAGGCGCCCTGGGCCAGTGCAGCCCCTAGAGCTGGCAAGGGAGGCAGGAGGAAGGGCTATAAGTTGCTATTAGAGACGAAGGCCACAAGAGCGCGCCGGAGCGCCAGCGGAGCCCACCTGTGGATCCCTGGCCAAAATTCCAGGTTTTGAGATGGGGTTGGAGATGGGGTTAGCAGAACCGCAAGGATGTGCCCAGAGCAAAGGGGTTGGTTACGGGCCCCTCTGATTCACCGGCTGAAATTGCGTCACCTCACAGTGGCACAGTGGTCTGCCTTCAGCCTCCGATGGGGACACTTCGTGCCAGGTTGTTGCCCAGTGGTCGGATGACCAGACAGGTTGCCTGTAGACTGACTGCCCTTTGTTTCTCCAGAGTCAGGACTCTGGAGCCAGAAATACGTGACTTGACTTGGGCTTGCAGCTTTTAAAGCTGCTGTTCTCTGTGGGTGTTGGCATCTTGAAAACGTGGCTGGTTTTCCTGAACCTGGTGCCAGGAAAGCCTGGATATTTGCTGGGCGGGCTTTGCTCATCCCTGTGCCCTCTCATTCTCTGGAGAGTTCTCCGCAAACGTTTGTCTTCCCTTTCTCTCTGATCCTCTTCCTTCTGTTTCCACAACCCTGCGTGGGGAAAAGTGACCTAAAGCCAGGTCAGCTGAATTAAAAGGGAGGTGATTGAGTTCAAGGCCGGTACATCAGTGACTTCAGGGGACTATTTATTTATTTATTTATTTATTTATTTCTGGCGACGCCGTGTGGCATGTAGGATCTTAATCTTAGTTCGATGACGAGGGATGAAACCCGTGCCACCTGCAGTGAAAGCGGGGAGTCAGCCAATTGACCTCCTGGAAATTTTAGGGCTATTTAATTTAAAGTAGTGGGGTGCGGTAGGGTGGGATAGTACCCTCGTAAACTTGGAGAGAGAAGATATCCCCATCTGTAGGGCACTTCATTGTGCTAAGAGGGAGAGGGGAAATGAAATCAGGCTGCCAGGTGCCCAAGGCCAGTGCAGCCCCCGGGGCTCCGCAGGGAAGAAGGGCTGAGAGTTGCCATTAGAGCCGACATCCACAAGAGGGCGCTGGAGCACCAGTGGTACCCTCGTGTGCATCCCTGGCGAGGACTCCAGGTTCGGACATGGGAATTGCGGAAAGTCAAGGACGTGCCCAGAGGAAAGGGGTTGTTACTGGGCACCTCTGATTCACTTGCTGAAATTGCCTCCTCTCACAGAGTGGGCTGAATTCTGCCTTCAGCTTGCCATGGGGGCACTTTCAGCCGGGCTGGGTGGCCCAGTGACCCGACAGCCAGAGAGGCTGTCTGCAGACTGACTGCCCTTTGTTTCTCCAGATTCAGGACTCTGGACCCAGAAATTCGTGCTTTGACTCGGGCTTGCAGCTTTTTAAGCTGTTGGCCTCTGTGGGTGTTGGCATCTGGAAAACGTGGCTGGTTTTCCTGAACCTGGAGCCTGTAGAAGCCTGGATATTTGCTGGGCGGGCTTTGCTCATCCCTGTGCCATCTCTTTCTCTGGAGAGTTCTCTGCAAACGTTTGTCTTCCCTTTCTATCTGATCCTCTTCCTTCTGTTTCCACAACCCGGCGTGGGGAAAAGTGACCTAAAGCCAGGTAAGCTGAATTAAAAGGGAGGTGATTGAGTTCAAGGCCGGTACATCAGTGACTTCAGGGGACTGTTTATTTATTTATTTATTTTTGGCCATGCTGTGTGGCATGTAGGATCTTAGTTCCCCGACCAAGGATCAAACCCATACGCCCTGCAGTGGAAGAATGGAGCCTCAACCACTGGAGGAACAGAGAAGTCCTGGGCTGATTAATTTAAAGTAGTAGGATGTGGTAGGGAGGGATGAGTACCCTGGGAGACTTGGAGAGAGAAAATATCTTCATCTCTAGGGCAGTTCATTGTCGTAAGAGGGAGAGGGGGAAGGAAATCAGGCGGGCAGGCGCCCTGGGCCAGTGCAGCCCCTAGAGCTGGCAAGGGAGGCAGGAGGAAGGGCTATAAGTTGCTATTAGAGACGAAGGCCACAAGAGCGCGCCGGAGCGCCAGCGGAGCCCACCTGTGGATCCCTGGCCAAAATTCCAGGTTTTGAGATGGGGTTGGAGATGGGGTTAGCAGAACCGCAAGGATGTGCCCAGAGCAAAGGGGTTGGTTACGGGCCCCTCTGATTCACCGGCTGAAATTGCGTCACCTCACAGTGGCACAGTGGTCTGCCTTCAGCCTCCGATGGGGACACTTCGTGCCAGGTTGTTGCCCAGTGGTCGGATGACCAGACAGGTTGCCTGTAGACTGACTGCCCTTTGTTTCTCCAGAGTCAGGACTCTGGAGCCAGAAATACGTGCCTTGACTCGGGCTTGCAGGTTTTTAAGCTGGCCTTTGTGGGTGTTGGCATCTTGAAAACGGGGCTGGTTTTCCTGAACCTGGAGCCTGTAAAAGCCTGGATATTTGCTGGGCGGGCTTTGCTCATCCCTGTGCCGTCTCTTTCTCTAGAGAGTTCTCCGCATACGTTTGTCTTCCCTTTCTATCTGATCCTCTTCTTTCTGTTTCCACAACCCTGCGTGGGGAAAACTGACCTAGAGCGAGGTCAGCTGAATTAAAAGGGAGGTGATTGAGTTCAAGCCCGGTACATCAGTGACTTCAGGGGGCTATTTATTTATTTATTTATATTTGGACATGCCGTGTAGTATGTAGGATCTTAATGTTAGTTCCATGACGAGGGATGAAACCTGTGCCAACTGCAGTGGAAGCGGGGAGTCTTAGCCTCTTGACCTCCTGGGAAGTTCCGGGCTCTTTAATTTAAAGCAGTGGGGTGCGGTAGGGTGGGATAGTACCCTGGGAAACTTGGAGAGAGAGGATATCCCCATTTATAGGGCACTTCATTGTGCTAAGACGGAGAAGGGGAAGGAAATCAGGCTGCCAGGTGCCCAAGGCCAGTGCAGCCCCCGGGGCTCCGCAGGGAAGAAGGGCTGAGAGTTGCTATTAGAGCTGATGTCCACAAGAGGGCGCCGGAGCACCAGCGGTACCCTCGTGTGCATCCCTGGCCAAGCCTCCAGGTTCGGACATGGGGTTTGCGGAAAGTCAAGGACGTGCCCAGAGGAAAGGGGTTGTTACTGGGCACCTCTGATTCACTTGCTGAAATTGCCTCCTCTCACAGAGTGGGCTGAATTCTGCCTTCAGCTTGCCATGGGGGCACTTTCAGCCGGGCTGGGTGGCCCAGTGACCCGACAGCCAGAGAGGCTGTCTGCAGACTGACTGCCCTTTGTTTCTCCAGAGTCAGGACTCTGGACCCAGAAACACCTGGCTTGACTTGGGCTTCCAGCTTTTAAGCTGCTGGTCTCTGTGTGTGTTGGCATCTGGAAAACGGGGCTGTCGTCCTGAACCTGGAGCCTGTAAAAACCCTGGTGTTTGCTGGCGGGCTGCGCTCATCCCTGTGCCCTTTCTTTCTCCCGAGAGTTCTCTCCAAAAGTTTGTCTTCCCTTTCTATCTGATCCTCTTCCTTCTGTTTCCACAACTGTGCCTGGGGTAACCTGACCTAAAGCCAGGTCACCTGAAGTATGTGGGAGATGATTGATTTAAACCCCGGTACATCGGTAAATGCAGTGGGCCCATTTATTTATTTATTTATATTTGGGCATGCTGTGTGGCATGTAGGATCTTAGTTCCCCGACCAAGGATCAAACCCATATGCCCTGCAGTGGAAGAATGGAGTCTCAACCACTGGAGGACCAGGGAAGTCCTGGGCTGATTAATTTAAAGTAGTAGGATGTGGTAGGGAGGGATGAGTACCCTGGGAGACTTGGAGAGAGAAAATATCGCCATGTCTAGGGCACTTCATTGTGATAAGAGGGAGAGGGGGAAGGAAATCAGGCGGGCAGGCGCCCTGGGCCAGTGCAGCCCCTAGAGCTGGCAAGGGAGGCAGGAGGAAGGGCTGTAAGATGCTATTAGAGACGAGGGCCACAAGAGGGCGCCGGAGCGCCAGCGGAGCCCACCTGTGGATCCCTGGCCAAAATTCCAGGTTTTGAGATGGGGTTGGAGATGGGGTTAGCAGAACCGCAAGGACGTGCCCAGAGCAAAGGGGTTAGTTACGGGCCCCTGTAATTCACCGGCTCAAATTGCGTCACCTGACAGTGGCGCAGTGGTCTGCCTTCAGCTTCCGATGGGGACACTTCCAGCCAGGTTGTGGCCCAGTGGTCAGACGGCCAGACAGGTTGCCTGTAGACTGAGTTCCCTTTGTTTCTCCAGAGTCAGGACTCTGGACCCAGAAATACGTGACTTGACTTGGGCTTGCAGCTTTTAAAGCTGCTGTTCTCTGTGGGTGTTGGCATCTTGAAAACGTGGCTGGTTTTCCTGAACCTGGTGCCAGGAAAGCCTGGATATTTGCTGGGCGGGCTTTGCTCATCCCTGTGCCCTCTCATTCTCTGGAGAGTTCTCCGCAAACGTTTGTCTTCCCTTTCTCTCTGATCCTCTTCCTTCTGTTTCCACAACCCTGCGTGGGGAAAAGTGACCTAAAGCCAGGTCAGCTGAATTAAAAGGGAGGTGATTGAGTTCAAGGCCGGTACATCAGTGACTTCAGGGGACTATTTATTTATTTATTTATTTATTTATTTCTGGCGACGCCGTGTGGCATGTAGGATCTTAATCTTAGTTCGATGACGAGGGATGAAACCCGTGCCACCTGCAGTGAAAGCGGGGAGTCAGCCAATTGACCTCCTGGAAATTTTTGGGCTATTTAATTTAAAGTAGTGGGGTGCGGTAGGGTGGGATAGTACCCTCGTAAACTTGGAGAGAGAAGATATCCCCATCTGTAGGGCACTTCATTGTGCTAAGAGGGAGAGGGGAAATGAAATCAGGCTGCCAGGTGCCCAAGGCCAGTGCAGCCCCCGGGGCTCCGCAGGGAAGAAGGGCTGAGAGTTGCCATTAGAGCCGACATCCACAAGAGGGCGCCGGAGCACCAGTGGTACCCTCGTGTGCATCCCTGGCGAGGACTCCAGGTTCGGACATGGGAATTGTGGAAAGTCAAGGACGTGCCCAGAGGAAAGGGGTTGTTACTGGGCACCTCTGATTCACTTGCTGAAATTGCCTCCTCTCACAGAGTGGGCTGAATTCTGCCTTCAGCTTGCCATGGGGGCACTTTCAGCCGGGCTGGGTGGCCCAGTGACCCGACAGCCAGAGAGGCTGTCTGCAGACTGACTGCCCTTTGTTTCTCCAGATTCAGGACTCTGGACCCAGAAATTCGTGCTTTGACTCGGGCTTGCAGGTTTTTAAGCTGTTGGCCTCTGTGGGTGTTGGCATCTGGAAAACGTGGCTGGTTTTCCTGAACCTGGAGCCTGTAGAAGCCTGGATATTTGCTGGGCGGGCTTTGCTCATCCCTGTGCCCTCTCTTTCTCTGGAGAGTTCTCCGCAAACGTTTGTCTTCCTTTTCTCTCTGATCGTCTTCCTTCTGTTTCCACAACCCTGCGTGGGGAAAAGTGACCTAAAGCCAGGTCAGCTGAATTAAAAGGGAGGTGATTGAGTTCAAGGCCGGTACATCAGTGACTTCAGGGGACTGTTTATTTATTTATTTATTTTTGGCCATGCTGTGTGGCATGTAGGATCTTAGTTCCATGACGAGGGATGAAACCCGTGCCACCTGCAGTGGAAACGGGGCGTCTTAGCCACTTGACCTCTTGGGAGGTCCCGGGCTTTTTAATTTAAAGCAGTGGGGTGCGGTAGGGTGGGGTAGTACCCTGGTAAACTTGGAGAGAGAAGATATCCCCATCTGTAGGGCACTTCATTGTGCTAAGAGGGAGAGGGGAAAGGAAATCATGCTGCCAGGTGCCCAAGGCCAGTGCAGCCCCCGGGGCTCCGCAGGGAAGAAGGGCTGAGAGTTGCCATTAGAGCCGACGTCCACAAGAGGGTGCCGGAGCACCAGCGGTACCCTCGTGTGCATCCCTGGCCAAGCCTCCAGGTTCGGACATGGGGTTTGCGGAAAGTCAAGGACGTGCCCAGAGGAAAGGGGTTGTTACTGGGCACCTCTGATTCACTTGCTGAAATTGCCTCCTCTCACAGAGTGGGCTGAATTCTGCCTTCAGCTTGCCATGGGGGCACTTTCAGCCGGGCTGGGTGGCCCAGTGACCCGACAGCCAGAGAGGCTGTCTGCAGACTGACTGCCCTTTGTTTCTCCAGAGTCAGGACTCTGGACCCAGAAACACCTGGCTTGACTTGGGCTTCCAGCTTTTAAGCTGCTGGTGTCTGTGTGTGTTGGCATCTGGAAAACAGGGCTGTCGTCCTGAACCTGGAGCCTGTAAAAACCCTGCTGTTTGCTGGCGGGCTGCGCTCATCCCTGTGCCCTTTCTTTCTCCCGAGAGTTCTCTCCAAAAGTTTGTCTTCCCTCTCTATCTGATCCTCTTCCTTCTGTTTCCACAACTGTGCCTGGGGTAACCTGACCTAAAGCCAGGTCACCTGAAGTATGTGGGAGATGATTGATTTAAACCCTGGTACATCGGTAAATGCAGTGGGCTCATTTATTTATTTATTTATATTTGGGCATGCTGTGTGGCATGTAGGATCTTAGTTCCCCGACCAAGGATCAAACCCATATGCCCTGCAGTGGAAGAATGGAGTCTCAACCACTGGAGGACCAGGGAAGTCCTGGGCTGATTAATTTAAAGTAGTAGGATGTGGTAGGGAGGGATGAGTACCCTGGGAGACTTGGAGAGAGAAAATATCACCATGTCTAGGGCACTTCATTGTGATAAGAGGGAGAGGGGGAAGGAAATCAGGCGGGCAGGCGCCCTGGGCCAGTGCAGCCCCTAGAGCTGGCAAGGGAGGCAGGAGGAAGGGCTGTAAGATGCTATTAGAGACGAGGGCCACAAGAGGGCGCCGGAGCGCCAGCGGAGCCCACCTGTGGATCCCTGGCCAAAATTCCAGGTTTTGAGATGGGGTTGGAGATGGGGTTAGCAGAACCGCAAGGACGTGCCCAGAGCAAAGGGGTTAGTTACGGGCCCCTCTAATTCACCGGCTCAAATTGCGTCACCTGACAGTGGCGCAGTGGTCTGCCTTCAGCTTCCGATGGGGACACTTCCAGCCAGGTTGTTGCCCAGTGGTCGGATGACCAGACAGTTTGCCTGTAGACTGACTGCCCTTTTTTTCTCCAGAGTCAGGACTCTGGAGCCAGAAATACGTGCCTTGACTCGGGCTTGCAGGTTTTTAAGCTGGCCTTTGTGGGTGTTGGCATCTTGAAAACGGGGCTGGTTTTCCTGAACCTGGAGCCTGTAAAAGCCTGGATATTTGCTGGGCGGGCTTTGCTCATCCCTGTGCCGTCTCTTTCTCTAGAGAGTTCTCCGCATACGTTTGTCTTCCCTTTCTATCTGATCCTCTTCTTTCTGTTTCCACAACCCTGCGTGGGGAAAACTGACCTAGAGCGAGATCAGCTGAATTAAAAGGGAGGTGATTGAGTTCAAGCCCAGCACATCAGTGACTTCAGGGGGTTATTTATTTATTTATTTATATTTGGACACGCCGTGTAGTATGTAGGATCTTAATGTTAGTTCCATGACGAGGGATGAAACCCGTGCCACCTGCAGTGGAAACGGGGCGTCTCAGCCACTTGACCTCTTGGGAGGTCCCGGGCTTTTTAATTTAAAGCAGTGGGGTGCGGTAGGGTGGGATAGTACCCTCGTAAACTTGGAGAGAGAAGATATCCCCATCTGTAGGGCACTTCATTGTGCTAAGAGGGAGAGGGGAAAGGAAATCAGGCTGCCAGGTGCCCAAGGCCAGTGCAGCCCCCGGGGCTCCGCAGGGAAGAAGGGCTGAGAGTTGCCATTAGAGCCGACGTCCACAAGAGGGCGCCGGAGCACCAGCGGTACCCTCGTGTGCATCCCTGGCCAAGCCTCCAGGTTCGGACATGGGGATTGCGGAAAGTCAAGGACGTGCCCAGAGGAAAGGGGTTGTTACTGGGCACCTCTGATTCACTTGCTGAAATTGCCTCCTCTCACAGAGTGGGCTGAATTCTGCCTTCAGCTTGCCATGGGGGCACTTTCAGCCGGGCCGGGTGGCCCAGTGACCCGACAGCCAGAGAGGCTGTCTGCAGACTGACTGCCCTTTGTTTCTCCAGAGTCAGGACTCTGGACCCAGAAATACGTGCCTTGACTCGGGCTTGCAGCTTTTTAAGCTGTTGGCCTCTGTGGGTGTTGGCATCTGGAAAACGTGGCTGGTTTTCCTGAACCCGGAGCCTGTAAAAGCCTGGATATTTGCTGGGCGGGCTTTGCTCATCCCTGTGCCATCTCTTTCTCTGGAGAGTTCTCTGCAAACGTTTGTCTTCCCTTTCTATCTGATCCTCTTCCTTCTGTTTCCACAACCCGGCGTGGGGAAAAGTGACCTAAAGCCAGGTAAGCTGAATTAAAAGGGAGGTGATTGAGTTCAAGGCCGGTACATCAGTGACTTCAGGGGACTGTTTATTTATTTATTTATTTTTGGCCATGCTGTGTGGCATGTAGGATCTTAGTTCCCCGACCAAGGATCAAACCCATACGCCCTGCAGTGGAAGAATGGAGCCTCAACCACTGGAGGAACAGAGAAGTCCTGGGCTGATTAATTTAAAGTAGTAGGATGTGGTAGGGAGGGATGAGTACCCTGGGAGACTTGGAGAGAGAAAATATCGCCATCTCTAGGGCAGTTCATTGTCGTAAGAGGGAGAGGGGGAAGGAAATCAGGCGGGCAGGCGCCCTGGGCCAGTGCAGCCCCTAGAGCTGGCAAGGGAGGCAGGAGGAAGGGCTATAAGTTGCTATTAGAGACGAAGGCCACAAGAGCGCGCCGGAGCACCAGCGGAGCCCACCTGTGGATCCCTGGCCAAAATTCCAGGTTTTGAGATGGGGTTGGAGATGGGGTTAGCAGAACCGCAAGGATGTGCCCAGAGCAAAGGGGTTGGTTACGGGCCCCTCTGATTCACCGGCTGAAATTGCGTCACCTCACAGTGGCACAGTGGTCTGCCTTCAGCTTCCGATGGGGACACTTCGTGCCAGGTTGTTGCCCAGTGGTCGGATGACCAGACAGGTTGCCTGTAGACTGACTGCCCTTTGTTTCTCCAGAGTCAGGACTCTGGAGCCAGAAATACGTGCCTTGACTCGGGCTTGCAGGTTTTTAAGCTGGCCTTTGTGGGTGTTGGCATCTTGAAAACAGGGCTGGTTTTCCTGAACCTGGAGCCTGTAAAAGCCTGGATATTTGCTGGGCGGGCTTTGCTCATCCCTGTGCCGTCTCTTTCTCTAGAGAGTTCTCCGCATACGTTTGTCTTCCCTTTCTATCTGATCCTCTTCTTTCTGTTTCCACAACCCTGCGTGGGGAAAACTGACCTAGAGCGAGGTCAGCTGAATTAAAAGGGAGGTGATTGAGTTCAAGCCCGGTACATCAGTGACTTCAGGGGGCTATTTATTTATTTATTTATATTTGGACATGCCGTGTAGTATGTAGGATCTTAATGTTAGTTCCATGACGAGGGATGAAACCTGTGCCACCTGCAGTGGAAGCGGGGAGTCTTAGCCTCTTGACCTCCTGGGAAGTTCCGGGCTCTTTAATTTAAAGCAGTGGGGTGCGGTAGGGTGGGATAGTACCCTCGTAAACTTGGAGAAAGAGGATATCCCCATTTATAGGGCACTTCATTGTGCTAAGACGGAGAAGGGGAAGGAAATCAGGCTGCCAGGTGCCCAAGGCCAGTGCAGCCCCCGGGGCTCCGCAGGGAAGAAGGGCTGAGAGTTGCTATTAGAGCTGATGTCCACAAGAGGGCGCCGGAGCACCAGCGGTACCCTCGTGTGCATCCCTGGCCAAGCCTCCAGGTTCGGACATGGGGTTTGCGGAAAGTCAAGGACGTGCCCAGAGGAAAGGGGTTGTTACTGGGCACCTCTGATTCACTTGCTGAAATTGCCTCCTCTCACAGAGTGGGCTGAATTCTGCCTTCAGCTTGCCATGGGGGCACTTTCAGCCGGGCTGGGTGGCCCAGTGACCCGACAGCCAGAGAGGCTGTCTGCAGACTGACTGCCCTTTGTTTCTCCAGAGTCAGGACTCTGAACCCAGAAACACCTGGCTTGACTTGGGCTTCCAGCTTTTAAGCTGCTGGTGTCTGTGTGTGTTGGCATCTGGAAAACGGGGCTGTCGTCCTGAACCTGGAGGCTGTAAAAACCCTGGTGTTTGCTGGCGGGCTGCGCTCATCCCTGTGCCCTTTCTTTCTCCCGAGAGTTCTCTCCAAAAGTTTGTCTTCCCTTTCTATCTGATCCTCTTCCTTCTGTTTCCACAACTCTGCCTGGGGTAACCTGACCTAAAGCCAGGTCACCTGAAGTATGTGGGAGATGATTGATTTAAACCCCGGTACATCGGTAAATGCAGTGGGCCCTTTTATTTATTTATTTATATTTGGGCATGCTGTGTGGCATGTAGGATCTTAGTTTCCCGACCAAGGATCAAACCCATATGCCCTGCAGTGGAAGAATGGAGTCTCAACCACTGGAGGACCAGGGAAGTCCTGGGCTGATTAATTTAAAGTAGTAGGATGTGGTAGGGAGGGATGAGTACCCTGGGAGACTTGGAGAGAGAAAATATCGCCATGTCTAGGGCACTTCATTGTGGTAAGAGGGAGAGGGGGAAGGAAATCAGGCGGGCAGGCGCCCTGGGCCAGTGCAGCCCCTAGAGCTGGCAAGGGAGGCAGGAGGAAGGGCTGTAAGATGCTATTAGAGACGAGGGCCACAAGAGGGCGCCGGAGCACCAGCGGAGCCCACCTGTGGATCCCTGGCCAAAATTCCAGGTTTTGAGATGGGGTTGGAGATGGGGTTAGCAGAACCGCAAGGACGTGCCCAGAGCAAAGGGGTTAGTTACGGGCCCCTCTGATTCACCGGCTCAAATTGCGTCTCCTGACAGTGGCGCAGTGGTCTGCCTTCAGCTTCCGATGGGGACACTTCCAGCCAGGTTGTTGCCCAGTGGTCGGATGACCAGACAGTTTGCCTGTAGACTGACTGCCCTTTTTTTCTCCAGAGTCAGGACTCTGGAGCCAGAAATACGTGCCTTGACTCGGGCTTGCAGGTTTTTAAGCTGGCCTTTGTGGGTGTTGGCATCTTGAAAACGGGGCTGGTTTTCCTGAACCTGGAGCCTGTAAAAGCCTGGATATTTGCTGGGCGGGCTTTGCTCATCCCTGTGCCGTCTCTTTCTCTAGAGAGTTCTCCGCATACGTTTGTCTTCCCTTTCTATCTGATCCTCTTCTTTCTGTTTCCACAACCCTGCGTGGGGAAAACTGACCTAGAGCGAGATCAGCTGAATTAAAAGGGAGGTGATTGAGTTCAAGCCCAGCACATCAGTGACTTCAGGGGGTTATTTATTTATTTATTTATATTTGGACACGCCGTGTAGTATGTAGGATCTTAATGTTAGTTCCATGACGAGGGATGAAACCCGTGCCACCTGCAGTGGAAACGGGGCGTCTCAGCCACTTGACCTCTTGGGAGGTCCCGGGCTTTTTAATTTAAAGCAGTGGGGTGCGGTAGGGTGGGATAGTACCCTCGTAAACTTGGAGAGAGAAGATATCCCCATCTGTAGGGCACTTCATTGTGCTAAGAGGGAGAGGGGAAAGGAAATCAGGCTGCCAGGTGCCCAAGGCCAGTGCAGCCCCCGGGGCTCCGCAGGGAAGAAGGGCTGAGAGTTGCCATTAGAGCCGACGTCCACAAGAGGGCGCCGGAGCACCAGCGGTACCCTCGTGTGCATCCCTGGCCAAGCCTCCAGGTTCGGACATGGGGATTGCGGAAAGTCAAGGACGTGCCCAGAGGAAAGGGGTTGTTACTGGGCACCTCTGATTCACTTGCTGAAATTGCCTCCTCTCACAGAGTGGGCTGAATTCTGCCTTCAGCTTGCCATGGGGGCACTTTCAGCCGGGCCGGGTGGCCCAGTGACCCGACAGCCAGAGAGGCTGTCTGCAGACTGACTGCCCTTTGTTTCTCCAGAGTCAGGACTCTGGACCCAGAAATACGTGCCTTGACTCGGGCTTGCAGCTTTTTAAGCTGTTGGCCTCTGTGGGTGTTGGCATCTGGAAAACGTGGCTGGTTTTCCTGAACCCGGAGCCTGTAAAAGCCTGGATATTTGCTGGGCGGGCTTTGCTCATCCCTGTGCCATCTCTTTCTCTGGAGAGTTCTCTGCAAACGTTTGTCTTCCCTTTCTATCTGATCCTCTTCCTTCTGTTTCCACAACCCGGCGTGGGGAAAAGTGACCTAAAGCCAGGTAAGCTGAATTAAAAGGGAGGTGATTGAGTTCAAGGCCGGTACATCAGTGACTTCAGGGGACTGTTTATTTATTTATTTATTTTTGGCCATGCTGTGTGGCATGTAGGATCTTAGTTCCCCGACCAAGGATCAAACCCATACGCCCTGCAGTGGAAGAATGGAGCCTCAACCACTGGAGGAACAGAGAAGTCCTGGGCTGATTAATTTAAAGTAGTAGGATGTGGTAGGGAGGGATGAGTACCCTGGGAGACTTGGAGAGAGAAAATATCGCCATCTCTAGGGCAGTTCATTGTCGTAAGAGGGAGAGGGGGAAGGAAATCAGGCGGGCAGGCGCCCTGGGCCAGTGCAGCCCCTAGAGCTGGCAAGGGAGGCAGGAGGAAGGGCTATAAGTTGCTATTAGAGACGAAGGCCACAAGAGCGCGCCGGAGCACCAGCGGAGCCCACCTGTGGATCCCTGGCCAAAATTCCAGGTTTTGAGATGGGGTTGGAGATGGGGTTAGCAGAACCGCAAGGATGTGCCCAGAGCAAAGGGGTTGGTTACGGGCCCCTCTGATTCACCGGCTGAAATTGCGTCACCTCACAGTGGCACAGTGGTCTGCCTTCAGCTTCCGATGGGGACACTTCGTGCCAGGTTGTTGCCCAGTGGTCGGATGACCAGACAGGTTGCCTGTAGACTGACTGCCCTTTGTTTCTCCAGAGTCAGGACTCTGGAGCCAGAAATACGTGCCTTGACTCGGGCTTGCAGGTTTTTAAGCTGGCCTTTGTGGGTGTTGGCATCTTGAAAACAGGGCTGGTTTTCCTGAACCTGGAGCCTGTAAAAGCCTGGATATTTGCTGGGCGGGCTTTGCTCATCCCTGTGCCGTCTCTTTCTCTAGAGAGTTCTCCGCATACGTTTGTCTTCCCTTTCTATCTGATCCTCTTCTTTCTGTTTCCACAACCCTGCGTGGGGAAAACTGACCTAGAGCGAGGTCAGCTGAATTAAAAGGGAGGTGATTGAGTTCAAGCCCGGTACATCAGTGACTTCAGGGGGCTATTTATTTATTTATTTATATTTGGACATGCCGTGTAGTATGTAGGATCTTAATGTTAGTTCCATGACGAGGGATGAAACCTGTGCCACCTGCAGTGGAAGCGGGGAGTCTTAGCCTCTTGACCTCCTGGGAAGTTCCGGGCTCTTTAATTTAAAGCAGTGGGGTGCGGTAGGGTGGGATAGTACCCTCGTAAACTTGGAGAAAGAGGATATCCCCATTTATAGGGCACTTCATTGTGCTAAGACGGAGAAGGGGAAGGAAATCAGGCTGCCAGGTGCCCAAGGCCAGTGCAGCCCCCGGGGCTCCGCAGGGAAGAAGGGCTGAGAGTTGCTATTAGAGCTGATGTCCACAAGAGGGCGCCGGAGCACCAGCGGTACCCTCGTGTGCATCCCTGGCCAAGCCTCCAGGTTCGGACATGGGGTTTGCGGAAAGTCAAGGACGTGCCCAGAGGAAAGGGGTTGTTACTGGGCACCTCTGATTCACTTGCTGAAATTGCCTCCTCTCACAGAGTGGGCTGAATTCTGCCTTCAGCTTGCCATGGGGGCACTTTCAGCCGGGCTGGGTGGCCCAGTGACCCGACAGCCAGAGAGGCTGTCTGCAGACTGACTGCCCTTTGTTTCTCCAGAGTCAGGACTCTGAACCCAGAAACACCTGGCTTGACTTGGGCTTCCAGCTTTTAAGCTGCTGGTGTCTGTGTGTGTTGGCATCTGGAAAACGGGGCTGTCGTCCTGAACCTGGAGGCTGTAAAAACCCTGGTGTTTGCTGGCGGGCTGCGCTCATCCCTGTGCCCTTTCTTTCTCCCGAGAGTTCTCTCCAAAAGTTTGTCTTCCCTTTCTATCTGATCCTCTTCCTTCTGTTTCCACAACTCTGCCTGGGGTAACCTGACCTAAAGCCAGGTCACCTGAAGTATGTGGGAGATGATTGATTTAAACCCCGGTACATCGGTAAATGCAGTGGGCCCTTTTATTTATTTATTTATATTTGGGCATGCTGTGTGGCATGTAGGATCTTAGTTTCCCGACCAAGGATCAAACCCATATGCCCTGCAGTGGAAGAATGGAGTCTCAACCACTGGAGGACCAGGGAAGTCCTGGGCTGATTAATTTAAAGTAGTAGGATGTGGTAGGGAGGGATGAGTACCCTGGGAGACTTGGAGAGAGAAAATATCGCCATGTCTAGGGCACTTCATTGTGGTAAGAGGGAGAGGGGGAAGGAAATCAGGCGGGCAGGCGCCCTGGGCCAGTGCAGCCCCTAGAGCTGGCAAGGGAGGCAGGAGGAAGGGCTGTAAGATGCTATTAGAGACGAGGGCCACAAGAGGGCGCCGGAGCACCAGCGGAGCCCACCTGTGGATCCCTGGCCAAAATTCCAGGTTTTGAGATGGGGTTGGAGATGGGGTTAGCAGAACCGCAAGGACGTGCCCAGAGCAAAGGGGTTAGTTACGGGCCCCTCTGATTCACCGGCTCAAATTGCGTCTCCTGACAGTGGCGCAGTGGTCTGCCTTCAGCTTCCGATGGGGACACTTCCAGCCAGGTTGTTGCCCAGTGGTCGGATGACCAGACAGTTTGCCTGTAGACTGACTGCCCTTTTTTTCTCCAGAGTCAGGACTCTGGAGCCAGAAATACGTGCCTTGACTCGGGCTTGCAGGTTTTTAAGCTGGCCTTTGTGGGTGTTGGCATCTTGAAAACGGGGCTGGTTTTCCTGAACCTGGAGCCTGTAAAAGCCTGGATATTTGCTGGGCGGGCTTTGCTCATCCCTGTGCCGTCTCTTTCTCTAGAGAGTTCTCCGCATACGTTTGTCTTCCCTTTCTATCTGATCCTCTTCTTTCTGTTTCCACAACCCTGCGTGGGGAAAACTGACCTAGAGCGAGATCAGCTGAATTAAAAGGGAGGTGATTGAGTTCAAGCCCAGCACATCAGTGACTTCAGGGGGTTATTTATTTATTTATTTATATTTGGACACGCCGTGTAGTATGTAGGATCTTAATGTTAGTTCCATGACGAGGGATGAAACCCGTGCCACCTGCAGTGGAAACGGGGCGTCTCAGCCACTTGACCTCTTGGGAGGTCCCGGGCTTTTTAATTTAAAGCAGTGGGGTGCGGTAGGGTGGGATAGTACCCTCGTAAACTTGGAGAGAGAAGATATCCCCATCTGTAGGGCACTTCATTGTGCTAAGAGGGAGAGGGGAAAGGAAATCAGGCTGCCAGGTGCCCAAGGCCAGTGCAGCCCCCGGGGCTCCGCAGGGAAGAAGGGCTGAGAGTTGCCATTAGAGCCGACGTCCACAAGAGGGCGCCGGAGCACCAGCGGTACCCTCGTGTGCATCCCTGGCCAAGCCTCCAGGTTCGGACATGGGGATTGCGGAAAGTCAAGGACGTGCCCAGAGGAAAGGGGTTGTTACTGGGCACCTCTGATTCACTTGCTGAAATTGCCTCCTCTCACAGAGTGGGCTGAATTCTGCCTTCAGCTTGCCATGGGGGCACTTTCAGCCGGGCTGGGTGGCCCAGTGACCCGACAGCCAGAGAGGCTGTCTGCAGACTGACTGCCCTTTGTTTCTCCAGAGTCAGGACTCTGGACCCAGAAATACGTGCCTTGACTCGGGCTTGCAGCTTTTTAAGCTGTTGGCCTCTGTGGGTGTTGGCATCTGGAAAACGTGGCTGGTTTTCCTGAACCCGGAGCCTGTAAAAGCCTGGATATTTGCTGGGCGGGCTTTGCTCATCCCTGTGCCATCTCTTTCTCTGGAGAGTTCTCTGCAAACGTTTGTCTTCCCTTTCTATCTGATCCTCTTCCTTCTGTTTCCACAACCCGGCGTGGGGAAAAGTGACCTAAAGCCAGGTAAGCTGAATTAAAAGGGAGGTGATTGAGTTCAAGGCCGGTACATCAGTGACTTCAGGGGACTGTTTATTTATTTATTTATTTTTGGCCATGCTGTGTGGCATGTAGGATCTTAGTTCCCCGACCAAGGATCAAACCCATACGCCCTGCAGTGGAAGAATGGAGCCTCAACCACTGGAGGAACAGAGAAGTCCTGGGCTGATTAATTTAAAGTAGTAGGATGTGGTAGGGAGGGATGAGTACCCTGGGAGACTTGGAGAGAGAAAATATCGCCATCTCTAGGGCAGTTCATTGTCGTAAGAGGGAGAGGGGGAAGGAAATCAGGCGGGCAGGCGCCCTGGGCCAGTGCAGCCCCTAGAGCTGGCAAGGGAGGCAGGAGGAAGGGCTATAAGTTGCTATTAGAGACGAAGGCCACAAGAGCGCGCCGGAGCACCAGCGGAGCCCACCTGTGGATCCCTGGCCAAAATTCCAGGTTTTGAGATGGGGTTGGAGATGGGGTTAGCAGAACCGCAAGGATGTGCCCAGAGCAAAGGGGTTGGTTACGGGCCCCTCTGATTCACCGGCTGAAATTGCGTCACCTCACAGTGGCACAGTGGTCTGCCTTCAGCTTCCGATGGGGACACTTCGTGCCAGGTTGTTGCCCAGTGGTCGGATGACCAGACAGGTTGCCTGTAGACTGACTGCCCTTTGTTTCTCCAGAGTCAGGACTCTGGAGCCAGAAATACGTGCCTTGACTCGGGCTTGCAGGTTTTTAAGCTGGCCTTTGTGGGTGTTGGCATCTTGAAAACAGGGCTGGTTTTCCTGAACCTGGAGCCTGTAAAAGCCTGGATATTTGCTGGGCGGGCTTTGCTCATCCCTGTGCCGTCTCTTTCTCTAGAGAGTTCTCCGCATACGTTTGTCTTCCCTTTCTATCTGATCCTCTTCTTTCTGTTTCCACAACCCTGCGTGGGGAAAACTGACCTAGAGCGAGGTCAGCTGAATTAAAAGGGAGGTGATTGAGTTCAAGCCCGGTACATCAGTGACTTCAGGGGGCTATTTATTTATTTATTTATATTTGGACATGCCGTGTAGTATGTAGGATCTTAATGTTAGTTCCATGACGAGGGATGAAACCTGTGCCACCTGCAGTGGAAGCGGGGAGTCTTAGCCTCTTGACCTCCTGGGAAGTTCCGGGCTCTTTAATTTAAAGCAGTGGGGTGCGGTAGGGTGGGATAGTACCCTCGTAAACTTGGAGAAAGAGGATATCCCCATTTATAGGGCACTTCATTGTGCTAAGACGGAGAAGGGGAAGGAAATCAGGCTGCCAGGTGCCCAAGGCCAGTGCAGCCCCCGGGGCTCCGCAGGGAAGAAGGGCTGAGAGTTGCTATTAGAGCTGATGTCCACAAGAGGGCGCCGGAGCACCAGCGGTACCCTCGTGTGCATCCCTGGCCAAGCCTCCAGGTTCGGACATGGGGTTTGCGGAAAGTCAAGGACGTGCCCAGAGGAAAGGGGTTGTTACTGGGCACCTCTGATTCACTTGCTGAAATTGCCTCCTCTCACAGAGTGGGCTGAATTCTGCCTTCAGCTTGCCATGGGGGCACTTTCAGCCGGGCTGGGTGGCCCAGTGACCCGACAGCCAGAGAGGCTGTCTGCAGACTGACTGCCCTTTGTTTCTCCAGAGTCAGGACTCTGAACCCAGAAACACCTGGCTTGACTTGGGCTTCCAGCTTTTAAGCTGCTGGTGTCTGTGTGTGTTGGCATCTGGAAAACGGGGCTGTCGTCCTGAACCTGGAGGCTGTAAAAACCCTGGTGTTTGCTGGCGGGCTGCGCTCATCCCTGTGCCCTTTCTTTCTCCCGAGAGTTCTCTCCAAAAGTTTGTCTTCCCTTTCTATCTGATCCTCTTCCTTCTGTTTCCACAACTCTGCCTGGGGTAACCTGACCTAAAGCCAGGTCACCTGAAGTATGTGGGAGATGATTGATTTAAACCCCGGTACATCGGTAAATGCAGTGGGCCCTTTTATTTATTTATTTATATTTGGGCATGCTGTGTGGCATGTAGGATCTTAGTTTCCCGACCAAGGATCAAACCCATATGCCCTGCAGTGGAAGAATGGAGTCTCAACCACTGGAGGACCAGGGAAGTCCTGGGCTGATTAATTTAAAGTAGTAGGATGTGGTAGGGAGGGATGAGTACCCTGGGAGACTTGGAGAGAGAAAATATCGCCATGTCTAGGGCACTTCATTGTGGTAAGAGGGAGAGGGGGAAGGAAATCAGGCGGGCAGGCGCCCTGGGCCAGTGCAGCCCCTAGAGCTGGCAAGGGAGGCAGGAGGAAGGGCTGTAAGATGCTATTAGAGACGAGGGCCACAAGAGGGCGCCGGAGCACCAGCGGAGCCCACCTGTGGATCCCTGGCCAAAATTCCAGGTTTTGAGATGGGGTTGGAGATGGGGTTAGCAGAACCGCAAGGACGTGCCCAGAGCAAAGGGGTTAGTTACGGGCCCCTCTGATTCACCGGCTCAAATTGCGTCTCCTGACAGTGGCGCAGTGGTCTGCCTTCAGCTTCCGATGGGGACACTTCCAGCCAGGTTGTTGCCCAGTGGTCGGATGACCAGACAGTTTGCCTGTAGACTGACTGCCCTTTTTTTCTCCAGAGTCAGGACTCTGGAGCCAGAAATACGTGCCTTGACTCGGGCTTGCAGGTTTTTAAGCTGGCCTTTGTGGGTGTTGGCATCTTGAAAACGGGGCTGGTTTTCCTGAACCTGGAGCCTGTAAAAGCCTGGATATTTGCTGGGCGGGCTTTGCTCATCCCTGTGCCGTCTCTTTCTCTAGAGAGTTCTCCGCATACGTTTGTCTTCCCTTTCTATCTGATCCTCTTCTTTCTGTTTCCACAACCCTGCGTGGGGAAAACTGACCTAGAGCGAGATCAGCTGAATTAAAAGGGAGGTGATTGAGTTCAAGCCCAGCACATCAGTGACTTCAGGGGGTTATTTATTTATTTATTTATATTTGGACACGCCGTGTAGTATGTAGGATCTTAATGTTAGTTCCATGACGAGGGATGAAACCCGTGCCACCTGCAGTGGAAACGGGGCGTCTCAGCCACTTGACCTCTTGGGAGGTCCCGGGCTTTTTAATTTAAAGCAGTGGGGTGCGGTAGGGTGGGATAGTACCCTCGTAAACTTGGAGAGAGAAGATATCCCCATCTGTAGGGCACTTCATTGTGCTAAGAGGGAGAGGGGAAAGGAAATCAGGCTGCCAGGTGCCCAAGGCCAGTGCAGCCCCCGGGGCTCCGCAGGGAAGAAGGGCTGAGAGTTGCCATTAGAGCCGACGTCCACAAGAGGGCGCCGGAGCACCAGCGGTACCCTCGTGTGCATCCCTGGCCAAGCCTCCAGGTTCGGACATGGGGATTGCGGAAAGTCAAGGACGTGCCCAGAGGAAAGGGGTTGTTACTGGGCACCTCTGATTCACTTGCTGAAATTGCCTCCTCTCACAGAGTGGGCTGAATTCTGCCTTCAGCTTGCCATGGGGGCACTTTCAGCCGGGCTGGGTGGCCCAGTGACCCGACAGCCAGAGAGGCTGTCTGCAGACTGACTGCCCTTTGTTTCTCCAGAGTCAGGACTCTGGACCCAGAAATACGTGCCTTGACTCGGGCTTGCAGCTTTTTAAGCTGTTGGCCTCTGTGGGTGTTGGCATCTGGAAAACGTGGCTGGTTTTCCTGAACCCGGAGCCTGTAAAAGCCTGGATATTTGCTGGGCGGGCTTTGCTCATCCCTGTGCCATCTCTTTCTCTGGAGAGTTCTCTGCAAACGTTTGTCTTCCCTTTCTATCTGATCCTCTTCCTTCTGTTTCCACAACCCGGCGTGGGGAAAAGTGACCTAAAGCCAGGTAAGCTGAATTAAAAGGGAGGTGATTGAGTTCAAGGCCGGTACATCAGTGACTTCAGGGGACTGTTTATTTATTTATTTATTTTTGGCCATGCTGTGTGGCATGTAGGATCTTAGTTCCCCGACCAAGGATCAAACCCATACGCCCTGCAGTGGAAGAATGGAGCCTCAACCACTGGAGGAACAGAGAAGTCCTGGGCTGATTAATTTAAAGTAGTAGGATGTGGTAGGGAGGGATGAGTACCCTGGGAGACTTGGAGAGAGAAAATATCGCCATCTCTAGGGCAGTTCATTGTCGTAAGAGGGAGAGGGGGAAGGAAATCAGGCGGGCAGGCGCCGTGGGCCAGTGCAGCCCGTAGAGCTGGCAAGGGAGGCAGGAGGAAGGGCTATAAGTTGCTATTAGAGACGAAGGCCACAAGAGCACGCCGGAGCACCAGCAGAGCCCACCTGTGGATCCCTGGCCAAAATTCCAGGTTTTGAGATGGGGTTGGAGATGGGGTTAGCAGAACCGCAAGGATGTGCCCAGAGCAAAGGGGTTGGTTACGGGCCCCTCTGATTCACCGGCTGAAATTGCGTCACCTCACAGTGGCACAGTGGTCTGCCTTCAGCTTCCGATGGGGACACTTCGTGCCAGGTTGTTGCCCAGTGGTCGGATGACCAGACAGGTTGCCTGTAGACTGACTGCCCTTTGTTTCTCCAGAGTCAGGACTCTGGAGCCAGAAATACGTGCCTTGACTCGGGCTTGCAGGTTTTTAAGCTGGCCTTTGTGGGTGTTGGCATCTTGAAAACAGGGCTGGTTTTCCTGAACCTGGAGCCTGTAAAAGCCTGGATATTTGCTGGGCGGGCTTTGCTCATCCCTGTGCCGTCTCTTTCTCTAGAGAGTTCTCCGCATACGTTTGTCTTCCCTTTCTATCTGATCCTCTTCTTTCTGTTTCCACAACCCTGCGTGGGGAAAACTGACCTAGAGCGAGGTCAGCTGAATTAAAAGGGAGGTGATTGAGTTCAAGCCCGGTACATCAGTGACTTCAGGGGGCTATTTATTTATTTATTTATATTTGGACATGCCGTGTAGTATGTAGGATCTTAATGTTAGTTCCATGACGAGGGATGAAACCTGTGCCACCTGCAGTGGAAGCGGGGAGTCTTAGCCTCTTGACCTCCTGGGAAGTTCCGGGCTCTTTAATTTAAAGCAGTGGGGTGCGGTAGGGTGGGATAGTACCCTCGTAAACTTGGAGAGAGAAGATATCCCCATTTATAGGGCACTTCATTGTGCTAAGACGGAGAAGGGGAAGGAAATCAGGCTGCCAGGTGCCGAAGGCCAGTGCAGCCCCCGGGGCTCCGCAGGGAAGAAGGGCTGAGAGTTGCTATTAGAGCTGATGTCCACAAGAGGGCGCCGGAGCACCAGCGGTACCCTCGTGTGCATCCCTGGCCAAGCCTCCAGGTTCGGACATGGGGTTTGCGGAAAGTCAAGGACGTGCCCAGAGGAAAGGGGTTGTTACTGGGCACCTCTGATTCACTTGCTGAAATTGCCTCCTCTCACAGAGTGGGCTGAATTCTGCCTTCAGCTTGCCATGGGGGCACTTTCAGCCGGGCTGGGTGGCCCAGTGACCCGACAGCCAGAGAGGCTGTCTGCAGACTGACTGCCCTTTGTTTCTCCAGAGTCAGGACTCTGAACCCAGAAACACCTGGCTTGACTTGGGCTTCCAGCTTTTAAGCTGCTGGTGTCTGTGTGTTGGCATCTGGAAAACGGGGCTGTCGTCCTGAACCTGGAGGCTGTAAAAACCCTGGTGTTTGCTGGCGGGCTGCGCTCATCCCTGTGCCCTTTCTTTCTCCCGAGAGTTCTCTCCAAAAGTTTGTCTTCCCTTTCTATCTGATCCTCTTCCTTCTGTTTCCACAACTCTGCCTGGGGTAACCTGACCTAAAGCCAGGTCACCTGAAGTATGTGGGAGATGATTGATTTAAACCCCGGTACATCGGTAAATGCAGTGGGCCCTTTTATTTATTTATTTATATTTGGGCATGCTGTGTGGCATGTAGGATCTTAGTTTCCCGACCAAGGATCAAACCCATATGCCCTGCAGTGGAAGAATGGAGTCTCAACCACTGGAGGACCAGGGAAGTCCTGGGCTGATTAATTTAAAGTAGTAGGATGTGGTAGGGAGGGATGAGTACCCTGGGAGACTTGGAGAGAGAAAATATCGCCATGTCTAGGGCACTTCATTGTGGTAAGAGGGAGAGGGGGAAGGAAATCAGGCGGGCAGGCGCCCTGGGCCAGTGCAGCCCCTAGAGCTGGCAAGGGAGGCAGGAGGAAGGGCTGTAAGATGCTATTAGAGACGAGGGCCACAAGAGGGCGCCGGAGCACCAGCGGAGCCCACCTGTGGATCCCTGGCCAAAATTCCAGGTTTTGAGATGGGGTTGGAGATGGGGTTAGCAGAACCGCAAGGACGTGCCCAGAGCAAAGGGGTTAGTTACGGGCCCCTCTGATTCACCGGCTCAAATTGCGTCTCCTGACAGTGGCGCAGTGGTCTGCCTTCAGCTTCCGATGGGGACACTTCCAGCCAGGTTGTTGCCCAGTGGTCGGATGACCAGACAGTTTGCCTGTAGACTGACTGCCCTTTTTTTCTCCAGAGTCAGGACTCTGGAGCCAGAAATACGTGCCTTGACTCGGGCTTGCAGGTTTTTAAGCTGGCCTTTGTGGGTGTTGGCATCTTGAAAACGGGGCTGGTTTTCCTGAACCTGGAGCCTGTAAAAGCCTGGATATTTGCTGGGCGGGCTTTGCTCATCCCTGTGCCGTCTCTTTCTCTAGAGAGTTCTCCGCATACGTTTGTCTTCCCTTTCTATCTGATCCTCTTCTTTCTGTTTCCACAACCCTGCGTGGGGAAAACTGACCTAGAGCGAGATCAGCTGAATTAAAAGGGAGGTGATTGAGTTCAAGCCCAGCACATCAGTGACTTCAGGGGGTTATTTATTTATTTATTTATATTTGGACACGCCGTGTAGTATGTAGGATCTTAATGTTAGTTCCATGACGAGGGATGAAACCCGTGCCACCTGCAGTGGAAACGGGGCGTCTCAGCCACTTGACCTCTTGGGAGGTCCCGGGCTTTTTAATTTAAAGCAGTGGGGTGCGGTAGGGTGGGATAGTACCCTCGTAAACTTGGAGAGAGAAGATATCCCCATCTGTAGGGCACTTCATTGTGCTAAGAGGGAGAGGGGAAAGGAAATCAGGCTGCCAGGTGCCCAAGGCCAGTGCAGCCCCCGGGGCTCCGCAGGGAAGAAGGGCTGAGAGTTGCCATTAGAGCCGACGTCCACAAGAGGGCGCCGGAGCACCAGCGGTACCCTCGTGTGCATCCCTGGCCAAGCCTCCAGGTTCGGACATGGGGATTGCGGAAAGTCAAGGACGTGCCCAGAGGAAAGGGGTTGTTACTGGGCACCTCTGATTCACTTGCTGAAATTGCCTCCTCTCACAGAGTGGGCTGAATTCTGCCTTCAGCTTGCCATGGGGGCACTTTCAGCCTGGCCGGGTGGCCCAGTGACCTGACAGCCAGAGAGGCTGTCTGCAGACTGACTGCCCTTTGTTTCTCCAGAGTCAGGACTCTGCACCCAGAAACACCTGGCTTGACTTGGGCTTCCAGCTTTTAAGCTGCTGGTCTCTGTGTGTGTTGGCATCTGGAAAACGGGGCTGTCGTCCTGAACCTGGAGCCTGTAAAAACCCTGGTGTTTGCTGGCGGGCTGTGCTCATCCCTGTGCCCTTTCTTTTTCCTGGGAGTTCTCTCCAAAAGTTTGTCTTCCCTTTCTATCTGATCCTCTTCCTTCTGTTTCCACAACTCTGCCTGGGGTAACCTGACCTAAAGCCAGGTCACCTGAAGTATGTGGGAGATGATTGATTTAAAGCCTGGTACATCAATAAATGCAGTGGGCCTATTTATTTATTTTTTTATATTTGGGCATGCTGTGTGGCATGTAGGATCTTAGTTCTCCGACCAAGGATCAAACCCATACGCCCTGCAGTGGAAGAAGGGAGTCTAAACCACTGGAGGACCAGGGAAGTCCTGGGCTGATTAATTTAAAGTAGTAGGATGTGGTAGGGAGGGATGAGTACCCTGGGAGACTTGGAGAGAGAAAATATCGCCATGTCTAGGGCACTTCATTGTGATAAGAGGGAGAGGGGGAAGGAAATCAGGCGGGCAGGCGCCCTGGGCCAGTGCAGCCCCTAGAGCTGGCAAGGGAGGCAGGAGGAAGGGCTGTAAGATGGTATTAGAGACGAGGGCCACAAGAGGGCGCCGGAGCACCAGCGGAGCCCACTTTTGTATTCCTGGCCAAAATTCCAGGTTTTGAGATGGGGTTGGAGATGGGGTTAGCAGAACCGCAAGGACGTGCCCAGAGCAAAGGGGTTGTTTACGGGCCCCTCTGATTCACTGGCTCAAATTGCCTCGCCTCACAGGGGGGCAGTGGTCTGCCTTCAGCTTCCGATGGGGACACTTCCTGCCAGGTTGTTTCCCAGTGGTCGGCCGGCCAGACAGGTTGCCTGTAGACTGACTGCCCTTTGTTTCTCCAGAGTCAGGACTCTGGACCCAGAAATACATGCCTTGACTCGGGCTTGCTGCTTTTTAAGCTGTTGGCCTCTGTGGGTATTGGCATCTGGAAAACGGGGCTGGTTTTCCTGAACCTGGAGCCTGTAAAAGCCTGGATATTTGCTGGGCGGGCTTTGCTGATCCCTGTGCCCTCTCTTTCTCTGGAGAGTTCTCCGCAAACGTTTGTCTTCCCTTTCTATCTGATCCTCTTCTTTCTGTTTCCAAAACCCTGCGTTGGGAAAACTGACCTAGAGCGAGGTCAGCTGAATTAAAAGGGAGGTGATTGAGTTCAAGCCCGGTACATCAGTGACTTCAGGGGGTTATTTATTTATTTATTTATATTTGGACACGCCGTGTAGTATGTAGGATCTTAATGTTAGTTCCATGATGAGGGATGAAACCCGTGCCACCTGCAGTGGAAGCGGGGAGTCTTAGCCACTTGACCTCCTGGGAGGTTCCGGGCTATTTAATTTAAAGCAGTGGGGTGTGGTAGGGTGGGATAGTACCCTGGGAAACTTGGAGAGAGAAAATATCCCCCTTTGTAGGGCACTTCATTGTGCTAAGACGGAGAAGGGGAAGGAAATCAGGCTGCCAGGTGCCCAAGGCCAGTGCAGCCCCCGGGGCTCCTCCGCAGGGAAGAAGGGCTGAGAGTTGCTATCAGAGCCGACGTCCACAAGAGGGCGCCGGAGCACCAGTGGTACCCTCGTGTTCATCCCTGGCCAAGACTCCAGGTTCGGACATGGGGTTTGGGGAAACTCAAGGACGTGCCCAGAGGAAAGGGGTTGTTACTGGGCACCTCTGATTCACTTTCTGAAACTGCCTCCTCTCATGGAGCGGGCTGAATTCTGCCTTCAGCTTGCCATGGGGGCACTTTCAGCCGGGCTGGGTGGCCCAGTGACCCGACAGCCAGAGAGGCTGTCTGCAGACTGACTGCCCTTTGTTTCTCCAGAGTCAGGACTCTGGACCGAGAAACACCTGGCTTGACTTGGGCTTCCAGCTTTTAAGCTGCTGGTCTCTGTGTGTGTTGGCATCTGGAAAACGGGGCTGTCGTCCTGAACCTGGAGCCTGTAAAAACCCTTGTGTTTGCTGGGCGGGCTGCGCTCATCCCTGTGCCCTTTCTTTCTCCCGAGAGTTCTCTCCAAAAGTTTGTCTTCCCTTTCTATCTGATCTTCTTCCTTCTGTTTCCACAACTGTGCCTGGGGTACCCTGACCTAAAGCCAGGTCACCTGAAGTATGTGGGAGATGATTGATTTAAAGCCAGGTACATCAGTAAATGCAGTGGGACTATTTATTTATTTATTTATATTTGTCCATGCCGTGTGGCCTGCAGGATATTAGTTCCCCGACCAAAGATCAAAGCCATACGGCCTGCAGTGGAAGAATGGTGTCTAAACCACTGGAGGACCTGGGAAGCCTGGGCTGATTAATTTAAAGTAGTAAGATGTGGTAGGGAGGGATGAGTACCCTGGGAGACTTGGAAAGAGAAAATATCGCCATGTCTAGGGCACTTCATTGTGGTAAGAGGGAGCGGGGGAAGGAAATCAGGTGGGCAGGCGCCCTGAACCAGTGCAGCCCCCAGAGCTGGCAAGGGAGGCAGGAGGAAGGGCTATGAGTTGCTATTAGAGACGACGGCCACAAGAGGACGCCAGAGCACCAACATAGCCCACGTGTGGCGGCTCCCTGGCCAAACCAACAGTCTCTGAGATGTAGTTGGAGTTGGGGTGGGCAGAATCTCAAGGACACGCCCAGAGTAAAGGGGTTGGTTACTGGGCCCCTCTGATTCAATCAGTCAAATGCCTCACCTCACAGAGGGGGACAGAGGTTGCCTTCAGTTTGCGATGGGGGCATTTCCAGCCTGGTCTTGTGGCCCAGTGGCTGGACGGCCAAACAGGCTGTCTTTAGAGTACTGTCCTTTGTTTGTCCAGCGGCAGGAACCTAGACCCGGAAATCCCTGCCCTGACTTGGGCTTGCAGCTTTTAAGCTGCAGGCCTCTGTGTGTGTTGGCACCTGGGAAACGCGGCTAGTTGTCCTGAACCTGGAGCCTGTAAAAGCCCTGGTATTGCTGGGTGAGCTGTCCTCATCCCTGTGCCCTTTGTTTCTCTTGGCTCTCCCCAAACTTCCTTCTTCCCTTTCCACCTGATCCACTTCCTCCTTTCCCCCCACCCTTGCCTGGATGTCCTGACTTAAATGCAGGTGAAGTCAGTTATGGATGTTGTTTGATTTAAAGCCAGGTGACCTTATGTAGATGGCTGGTCCGCTGGCTGATTTAAAGTAGTGGGGTGGGGTTGGGAGGTGAGAGTTTCCTGGGAGAGTTTGAGAGAGAAATATCCTCCTCTGTAGAGCATTCATGGCGCTTAGGGGGAGAGAAGGAAGGCAATCATGGTGGCACGTTTCCAAGCCAGTGCAGCCTCTGGGGCTGCGGGGGCGGGGCGGGGGGTGGGGGTGGGTAAGCAGCAGGAAGTGTCGAGAGTTGGCATTACAGCAGACGGCCTCTAGAGGGCTTCGGAGCACTGTGCAGCCCACCTGAGGCTCCCCAGCTGGACCTCTAGGTTTGTAATTGGGGTTGGTTATGGCGTTGATGGAACCCCAAGGATGTGCCAGTTTGTTTTTCACAGCAGCTGTACCATTTTACATTCCTGTCAATAGTTCATAACGATTTCGATTTCTCCACATTCTCACCAACACTTGTTATTTTCCATTTTAAAAAATTATAGCCCTTGTAGTAGGTGTGATGTGGTATCTCATTTTGGTTTTGATTTGCATTTCTCATGATTAATGATTTTGAGGATCTTTTATGTGCTTCTTGACCATTTGTGATTTTCTTTGGAGAAATGTCTTTTCAATTTCTTTGCCCATTTTTTTTCTTTTTTTTTTGCGGTACGCGGGCCTCTCACTGTTGTGGCCTCTCCCGTTGCGGAGCACAGGCTCCGGACGCCTAGGCTCAGCGGCCATGGCTCACGGGCCCAGCCGCTCCGCGGCACGTGGGATCCTCCCGGACTGGGGCACGAACCCGTATCCCCTGCATCGGCAGGCGGACTCCCAACCACTGTGCCACCAGGAAAGCCCCCAGCTGACCTTTTAGTAGGGTCATTCTAGTGCTTTTTGAAGCATAGATGGTAGGACTACAGAAGGCAGACCAGAGACACCCTGTAGGAGTTTGCTCTAATAATCCTTTGATAGATGCTGGGGGTTTGGACCAGGGTGGTGGCCATGGAGGGGATGCAGAGTATACCTGCACAGTCAAGCCAAAAGGATTTGCTGATGCATTGGGAGTTGGGTTTGAGAAAAATAGAATAGTCCAGTTTAACTCCATAATTTTTGGCCAGAGGATCCAGAAGAATGGATGGCCTTTAACTGAGCAGCTGGGGAGGAGCACTTCGTGGGGAGAACATGAGAAATTTGGATGTGGGCGTGTCAAGGTTGAGATGTCTCTCAGACTTCCTGTAAAGGGATCAAGCAGGCGTTAGCCATAGGAGGCTGGGATTCTGATTCCAGATAGCAATGCCCAGGCTGGACAGGGAGGTTCAAGACCTGTCAGCACCCATGTGGTGTTTGTAATGCCAGAAAAGAGAGGAGAGATTGGAGCCCACGCACTGAGCCATGGACTCACCAGTACAGACGTTGGAGGGATGAGAGGGGACCAGAAAAGGGAGCTGAGGAGAAGAGGAAACCAGGGGGTGTGTCCTGGGACAGGCGAAGCAGGCGGGTCCAGATGGAGGGCGACAGCCCATGCAAACGCCAATGACAGCTTAAGTCCTCTGGGAACCAAGGCTTAGTCCTTGGATCTGGCCGCTGGGGGACAGGTTCAGTCACTGAGTCCTTACAAGACCAGTTTTGCTGGATGAAACGAATTGGAACGGGTTCAAGAGTGATAGGCTGGGAGTGAGTACAGAATGTGAACATAGACGCACTTCTGAGAATGTTTTGCTAAAAATGGGAGGAAAAAAGAGACACGAGAAATAATAGAGTCAAGAGAGTATTTTTTTAAGGGTAGGGTTAATAAAAATGTGTTTGAGATTGATATTAACGATCCATTTGAGATGGAAAGTGATGCTGTAGGGGTGAGAAGGCATCCTTGCTGAAGCACTGGCCACAGGGCAGTGGGCTTACCCATTGTTTCAGAGGGGCAGAGTAGCACAGTATCATTGCAGACAGGTAGGGGGGTGCCATGCTAAATCCAGTGGCCCAGGGGTCCCACTGAGGCTGGGACTTTTCAGACAGCAGCACTAGTGGGCAGAGCCTAGCAGGACATGAAGAGCTACACCGTCCACACCCCCTTTACCTGCTTCCAGGCCACCACTTCCACCGAGAGCATGAGAACCCGCAGCAATGTTTATATGGCTCACAAAGCTGCAATTTGGGCAGGTTTGGTGGAGACTTCTCATCTCTCTCCACTCTGCATCAGCCGGGGTAGCTTAAAGGCCAAGGCTGGACTCACCTGCTGGTTTCGTCCCTCCCTCACATCTATGTCCGGCAGTTGATGGCGGGGAGAGGCAGACAGCCGGGGGTTGGGACACTGGGCATTCTCGGGCATCTCTGTCTCCTGATGGCCTCTCCATGTGGCCTCCCCAGCATGCGGGGGCCAGACTTCTCACCTGTCAGCTCAGATATCCAAGGCTCATGTCCCAAGAGAGGTCCAGGACAAGGCTGTGTTGATGTGTGTGACTGAGCTTGGAAATCACATGCTTTTGGTTGAGGCAGTTACTGAGGTCTGCCCAGGTTCAGGGGGAGGGGACTCGAGCCCCACCTTTTGATAGAGGCAAGTCCATGTAACACTGTAAAAAGAGCATATGTTGCCACCTTTGGAAAATATTGCTGCAAGAGTTCCCATATTAATGTGCAACCTAGATAACAATCCATTAAAAATATGTAGTCCATCCTGTTGATAAGTTCCTCCTGTATCTTTCTAAAATGGCTTTTCTCTAACACCACTCCTGTGTCTATCTTGACCATTGAGAAGAGGCTGAATGGTACATACCCACCGAAGGCAGATTGAAACCTTTTGGGTCCCAGAGATCTGAGTTCCGGTTCTGTCACCTATGAGCCATGTGGGTTTGGGCAAGTCTCTTAATCTCCTCAGCCTCCGTTATGTTATTTTTATTTATTTATTTATGGCTGTGTTGGGTCTTCATTGCTGTGCACGGTCTTTCTCTAGTTGCGGTGAGCGGGGGCTACTCTTCATTGTGGTGTGGGGGCTTCTCATTGCAATGGCTTCTCTTGTTGTGGAGCATGGGCTCTAGGCACGTGGGCTTCAGTAGTTGTGGTGCATGGGCTCAGTAGTTGTGGCTTGCAGGCTCAGTAGTTGTGGCACACGGGCTTAGTTGCTCCACGGCATGTGGGATCTTCCCAGACCAGGGATCGAACCTGTGTCCCCTGCACTGGCAGGCAGATACTTAACCACTGCACCACCAGGGAAGCCCCCATTATGTTATTTTTAAGATGTGGATGATCATGATATCCCTTTTTAAAAAAAACAAATATTTATTGAGCTCCTATTATGTGCCAGACCTGCTTAAGATGATTGGATGCAGTGATAAAATAAGCCCCATGGGGCTCATACTCCAGTGGCCGTGCTGCCTCGTGAGCTGTTGAGAAAATTCAAAGAAACGATGCATGGGACACAGGTATGCAGCCCAGCCTGGCCATAAGAACTGCTTGGGAATGCGGGTCTGCATCGTCTTCATCCTCCCCCTCTCTTCAGTGTTCTTCCTCCTACGACAGGCAAAATAAATATGTTCCCACAAACAACGGTGCCCAGGAAACCTTAAGACAACGAATTTGTGCTTCAAATCGAGAGTCTGAATCTTTTGGGACAAAGAAAGAGAACTGGCTGGGAAAAAAAAGTAAAAGCATTTCAAGCCCATCATCACCAGCGCTATAATCGCTTAAGAACAGTTAAGTCAACCATGAAATTAACAAGGAGCAGAATTCTGTGCTCCTTCCACTGAGATCTCTGTGGCTGGGCTTCATATTTCCGAGATGAACGTCTCCCACGGTCACCCCGCGCCTCCAAGGAGAGCGACCCTTCTAGGAGATAGTATTCTCATTAGTGCTGGACAAGCAGAAGCAGGCTTCGACAGCAGTCTCAGTCCTGACAGTCTCTGACCATGCGACAGTCTCCACCCTGTGGAGAACCCTGGGCTGCGGACAAGGACAGAGGTCGTCTACATATGGCTCTGCCCTATATTCAGGCGACCCCACGCACTCCAACCAGTGCACCTGTGCTCGGCCTCCAGTCTCTGATCTCCTGGGTCTGTGCCATCCCGCCTACGCTACCTGGCCCGGGGACCTGTCTTAAGCCTTCGGCCTGTGCTAACACCCTGGGACACCTGGCTTGGCTTCTACCCAGACATCTAAAACGGATATGTGACACCCTATCCCAAATAAGGCACTCACGAAATTTCATTATTACTGAAAGACTTGGAAGATAAGTAATAATACTATTTTTTGCATTGAAACACAGCGAAGGTTGCAACATCACCTGGTCCCTCTAGGTCTTCAACCCATAACATACAAGGGCCTCCACCTGCCCACCTCCTTCCCCTACTCCATCACTCCTAGCAGGGCCACTCCCAGCCACGGTCCTTGCCCCCCTGCTATGCCTCTGCAACTTGGAGCATTGTTCTTCCTAATTCATTATACTAAGCATGATGGATGCCTCATCCTTAAAGGGGAGATGGTAAGGAACCAACATATACCACTGGTCCTCCGTGCTTATATCAGTCAGCGTGGGCTAAGAGGTGTTGCTGAAACAAAGGATCCCAAATCTCAGTGCTGTATGGCAGCAAATGATTATTTCTTACCCACCTCTATAGTCCAATGCAAGCTGGCCTCGGCTCTGCTCAGTTAGGGCCTCAGGATTCAGAAGCAGTTGGCACCTGGGACCTACTAGTCTCCCAAATGAGAGAAAAGAGCAATGGGAGAACAACACGATGGCCCCTGGATGTTCCGCTTGGAAGAGGCGCACGGTACTTCCGCTCAGATTTCTTGGGCCAAAACATGTCAGTTGCCAAGCCTGCTGTCAATGGATGGGAAGCATGATCCTAACAGGGAGGGGCTGTACGAGGGCCATCAGACATTTAGAACAAATCATGCCCAACACAACGGACCCACTCACTGGGCTGATGCTTCTCTGATGATAACGCCTTTAGTTCCTTCCATGGAACCCTGTGAAGAAGGTAGAAGTGACTTGTTTTACAGATAGAAATGGAGGCTCTGGGGCCAGGTAAGCAGCGACTCAGGGGAGGTCTGGAATTCTCTTTGAGCCCTGGGGAGCTATGTTCCAGCACCAGTTTGGAGCCAGAGTGACCTGGGGAATTCCATAGGGAATCCCAACTCTAACCCAGGTGGGTGGAGGGACACACGGTATTTAGGGAGAGGCAGGTGGAGTTCTCCTAGAGTCCAGTCAGACTGGTCGGGAGGGGGCAGGGTTGCCCTTAGGAGGTGGGCAGGACTGCCTCTAGGTGGGAATGGGTGGGGACTGGGGTGATTCACAGGTAGATCAGCCTTGCCCGCTGGGAGCAACCCCTCTGCTCAGCAGAATTCCATCCGAATTTCCCTTCTGCGACTTTCTCCAGAATCAAGGGAGGACTTGCTGGTCCTGGTTGACAAGGACCCTGCTTTCCCCATTCCTAGTTTTTCCCTCCATGATCCTGGGCTCTCAGAAGTTTGGCTTAGCAATCCATGGCCAAAGGCTTTTGCTCACAGGTATTCCCTGGACCCAGAGGACTGTGGAACCTCTTTCCCTGATAGGCAGAGTCCAGTTCAGTAAACTTCGGCAACGCAGTCTTTCACTGCCCACCAAGTCTGAGTCCTCGGGCAGGACGAGGCCCAGAGTTCTTGGTCCGGACACTACCGCTAGGCTTCTTGAGCCCATCTGCAAAGAAAGGAGGCTTCACAGTCTCACACAGTTTTCTTTCTGGAGATCATCCAGTTGTAGAGCTCCAGAGCTAGGAGGGCTTTCGGAGATCCTAGAGTCCAACATGCTCTTTCCAGAACTCTCGCCCAAGGAGAGGAAGGTCAAGAGCAAGGTCACCAGCTGTTCAGTGCTGAAACAGAAACCAAGCATATCACGGCCAACCCCCTCCTGGCGCCAACAGTGTCTGATCCTGTGAACAACGAGAGCCATGCTGGACCTCCTCAGGTGTTCACAGGGGCCAGAACATGCTGCATGGTCAAGGACCAGCCCAAGCCAAGCCCCCTCCTCCAGAAGGCTCCCGTGGACATGTAGCAGAATAGAGTAAGCAGTGGATTCAGAGCCACAGGCAATGAGTTCAAGTCCTGACTGCCATTTATTGACTATGTGACCCCGAAGAATTGACTTAAACTCTCTGAGCATCTGTGAACTTGGACTGGAGCTCCATTGACCTTGTTTGATGGGTGTTGGACGACAAGAAGACTGACCTGCCCTTTCCCACCTCCCCTAGATTTCCTACCAACTAATGACTTCACTGGGTGTATGGAATTGATGGGAGAGAAATAGTGCATTTAATCAGTTCAGAAATGTATACTTGTACACCTCAACTTTTCAGAAATCAGGTCGTATCTCTCCATCAAGAGTTTTAACTTTATGTTAGCTAGGTGGCAGCCCTGAGGTTAATATCACTTCCTGCACGTGTCCCTCCTGGTAGCTTGACTGGATGACCTCACCCCCTCAATGTTTCTGTCAACAAATCATTGAAGCACCCTTGGGTGGAAGGAACGAGAGTCCTGGATGGTGTCTGAAATGTTCTGCTGACGCCTTCTGGTAAGATCTAGGAAGCGCCAGCAGCAAACCTTGTAGAATAGTGATCAGTGGCGTATCCAGAAAAAGCTAATGGGGTGTTGTGTTCAGAAATGCACATCACACAGGCTCCTGCTGGCACAGAGGACAGCATCGTGTGGAAAAACCTGGACATTGATGTCGCAGAGTAAGAACGCGACCATCAACAGCTCTCTCTCTCACACACACGCTCACTCATCCTCTACCTCGGGGACAAGGTATCTCCCACGACTGGGCAGAGACTTGAGTTCTTTTCTCTTCATTCTGCCCCTGGGAGGTTTTGTGACTGGGAAAGCAGCCCAGGAGTCCATGTTATGCCTCACCAAGACTTGGCAGGTGCTTTCACATGTTCTTTGCCTCCAACCCAAACAAATCTTTTATGTTTATATTTAATTATATTCTAATTGCACAAATAATACATGTGCATGTTCTGTTATTTAGAAAAGTGAAACTTACAGATGCATCAGAAATCCTCCCACATGGCCACCTGCTCCCTGCCACCATGCCCAAGGCCCTCCCCAAAGATGACATCATAACTGGTGTAGGGACTTCCCTGCCTGTCCAGTGGTTAAGACTCTGCGCTTCCACTGCAAGGGGCATGGGTTAGATCCCTGGCCGGGGAACTAGGATCATGCATGCTGCGTGGCATGGCCAAAAAAAAAAAAAGAAAAATTAATTTGCTTCATTTGCTTTTGCATAATTTGGGTTTCATCAGTGAGTTAGCACAAATAGTTAACATAAACGATATTCCATGTATTCATGCTTTTGCAGTTTGCTGTCTCCACTTAACAAGAAATCTTGTGAGAACTTCCCATATTAAATGAATATAGGATGACCTCATCTATAAACTGCTGAATAGTGATAATTTATTTACCCTTTTCCATGTCGATAGACATTTGGTTGTTTATTTTATATATTTGTGTAGCTACTATAAACAAGGCTAAATAAACATCCTTGTTTAGCCAGCTTATGCATATGTGTAGGAAGTGAAATTGTTTTGGTCTAAGGGATTGCACCCTTTAATTTTAGTAGATATGGTTAAATTGTCCTAAAAAATGCTGTTCCTATTTACACTCCCATCAGTTCTAAATAGTATCCGGTTTTCCAAACTGTTGAGTGAAAAATGTATCTCGTATCTTGAGGTTGCACAGTATACTATTATTAATGTAAATTTATTTTATAGATATTGTCATTTATGTCTTAAGAATGACTTTCCTAATTCCACATATATTCTTTCATATTTTTTTCACTTATAAATATATTTTAAAATATTTTCTTCAAATGATTTTTATAATTTTGTAGGGATAAATCATCTGTATTTGTTTTAGTATTGTGAGGTAGCTGTCTACCTTCATTATATTACAAATGTATAGTTAGTCAATTCAACACCATTTTTTGAATCATCTCTTATTCAAAATCTATATTTTACACTCTTTTAGTTTATATAGTAAATTCCTCAATGTGTAGGCCAGTTTCAGGAAACTATCCTCTTTCAAAGTGAGTATCTGATATTCTATATGTTTATTCTTACATATTCCTTCAATTATAATGGTTTATTATATATTTTCATGTGTCACAGAGAATTTCTACTTCACCACTTTCCTTTTTCCTAACAGTCTTGACTATTCTTACACATTTTCTCCAGTTTATCTCTTTATTCATGCAAATTTTAATTTAAAAATTATAGACATGACACTTTATCATTTTCTCATATGGGTCCTGCACGGTTTTTTTTGGTTTACCCCTGGCTGTGTTGTAACAGTGTTGCTATTATGAACGACATTTTTCTTTATATGTTATAATTCATTGCTGGTAGATAGGGGACTTGGTGTAGACAGGCAGTTCCCTCCATCTAATGGAATTTGTCCTAATTATTCTTATAGTTTGTTAGCTCAGTTTTCTAGGTAGAAAATCACATTGTCTGAAAAAAATGACACTGCAATTTAGGGTAAACCTTGTACTTTTTTGTCCGCTTCTTCCCTTGCAGTTATTAGTTTTTTAGCGTTTTCACACCCATTGTGATAATTCATATTTTCCTGTAAATTTCTCCATGATGTCTCTGATTTCAAACCCTTTATCGTACATATTGGCCTACTATGATTTATTTAATTTCTTTGGTCTTCCTTCTTTTTTCCTGATCTTGTCTGTGTTTTCTCCTTGTCGGTCTGATCAGGTTGCAGCACCCATGTTGTAAACATGCACGTGACGGCGCTGAGCCTCCCAGCATTTGTGCAAATTCAGCATTGCTAATTCTGAGAGCCCGCTTTGGGTTTTATGGATTAACAGTGTGAATTTTTTCCTACTGTAGGTTTGATTTCTATTTTATTATCTTCATCTTCTTTATCAATCACAATTCAACTTTCTTGGGTTTATTTTAATGCTGGCATTCCTGCTTTTGAACTAAGCTAGTAGTTCCTTTATTTATAATCTTCCTTTTCTCTAATTAATACATTTAAGGTTCTAAATTTTCTCAGGATACTGCTTTGAAAAATATTCACAAGTTTAAAAAGTGGAGTATTCCGTCATCCATTTCTTGGTTGTCATCAATTTCTGCTGTGATGTTGGGAATTTCTGTCATGGTGTTCTTTTAAATCCAAGAGTAACTTTAAGTGTGTTATGTAATTTGGGGGAATCACTAGTTTCTAACTTAATTACTTTGAAGTCAGTGAATATGGCTATATGAATTATACTTTTTAGACTTAATTTAGAACTACTTAGGAGTTTACATCTCAGGAAATTTTTGTCCCTTTTTAAAGATTAATTCTATTGTTTTTTTTAAATTAAAAAATTTTTTTAAATTTTATTTTTGGCTGCATTGGGTCTTCGTTGCTGCGCGCGGGCTTTTTATCTGGTTGCGGAGAGTGAGGGCCACTCTTCGTTGCGGTGTGCAGGCTTCTCATTGCGGTGGCTTCTCTTGTTGCAGAGCATGGGCTCTAGGCACGCGGGCTTCAGTAGGTGTGGCATGTGGGCTCAGTAATTGTGGCTCGTGGACTCTAGAGCGCAGGCTCAGTAGTTGTGGCGCACGGGCTTAGTTGCTCTGCGGCATGTGGGATCTTCCCGGACCAGGGCTCAAACCCATGTGCCCTGCATTGGCAGGCAGATTCCCAACCACTGCACCACCAGGGAAGCCCCAATTCTATTGTTGATAGAAGGATTTTAATGAAATTTTAAAAATTGATCTATCATTTTCCATTTTATTTATTTACTTCTTTGTTTATTTCTTAGGATATATATGTATATCTCCTACTATAAGAGAGCTATTTTAATACCTTCTGATGTTTCTATCAGTTAAAAAAAATAGCTTTATTGGGAGTTGCCTGGCTGTCCAGCACTTAGGACTCGGTGCTTTCACTGCTGTGGCCCAGGTTCAATCCTTGGTTGGGGAACTAAGATCCTGCAAGCCATGTGAGGATGCCAAAAAATAATAATAATAAAAATTAAAATTAAAATAAAAAGTAGCTTTATTGAGATATAATTCACATTCCACAGAGTTCACACATTTAAAGTGTACAATTCAGTAGTTTTTAATCTATTACATTATGAATTTTTTAAAAACTGTGGTAAAAATATATAACAAAATTTTCCATTTTAACCATTTTAAAGTATACAGTTCAGTGGCATTAATGACATTCACAATGCTGTACAACCTTCACCACTATCTATTCCCAAGATATTTTCATCACCCCAAACAGAAACTGTGTATCCATTAAACAGAAACTCCCCATCTTCTCCCCAGCCCCTGGTAATCTTTAATCTATTTTCAGTCTCTAAGAATTTGCTTATTCTGGACACCTCATATAGTGGAATCATAATATTTGCACTTTTGTGTCTCATTTATTTCACCTTATTTTAAAGGTTCATCCATGTTACAGTATGTATCAGAACTTCATTTCTTTGTATGAATGCTAGTTCATGTATGTATATAATACACTTTGTTTATCCATTCATTTAATGGATGCTTGGGTTATTTTCACCTCTTGGCTACTGTGAATAATGCTGTGAACACTGGGATATAAATATCTGTTCCCGTCCTTGCTTTTCAATTCCTTTGGGGTATATAACTAGGAGTAGAAGTGTTGAGTCATAGTAATTCCATATTTAGCTTTTTGAGGAACCGCCAAACTGTTTTCCACAGCAGCTGCACCATTTTAACATTCCCACCAGCAATCTATGAGCGTTCCAATATCTGTGCTTTTGGTGTCCAATCTAAAAAATAATTGCCAAATCCAATGCAATGAAGATTTCACTTATGCTTTCTTCTAAGAGTTTTATAGTTTCAGCTCTTATTTTTGGGTCTTTGATCCATTTTGAGTTATTTTTTTTAAAATATGGCTTAGGTAAACTCCAACTTTATTTGTTAACATGTAAATATCCAGTTTTTCCAGCACCTTTTGTTGAAAAGATTATCCTCTCCCCATTGAATGATCTTGGCACCTTGTCAAAAATCATTTGATCATATGTGAGGGTTTATTTCTGGGCTTTCTATTCTATTACATTTGTCTAAATGTCTGTCTTTAGGCCAACACTGTACTGTTTTGATCACTGTAGCTTTGTAATATATCTTGAAACCAGAAACTGTGAGACCTCTAGCTTTGTTCTTCTTTTTCAAGATTGTTCTGGGATCCCTTGATAGTCCATATAAATTTTAGGATTTTTTTTTCTGTAAAAAATACCATTGGGATTTGATAGAGATTGCACTCATCTGTAGATTGTTTTGGATATTATTGTCATCTTAACAATATTAAGTCTTCCGATCAATGAACATGGGTTACCTTTTCATTTATTTATGTCTTCTTTATTTCAGCAATGTTTTACAGTTTTTAGTGTATAAATCTTTAAGCTCCTTGGTTAAAATTATTCCAACGAGGACCTACTGTAGAGCACAGGGAACTATACTCAGTATTTTGTAAAAACCCATAAGGGAAAAGAATCTGACAAAAAAATTATAGCTGAATCACTGTGCTGTACACTGAAACTAACATGACATTGTATCAATAAATCAATTACACTTCAATAAAATAAATAAATAAAAATTATTCCTAAGAATTTTACTCTTTTTGATGCTATCACAAATCAATTAAATTTTATCTTTCAGTGTGTTTATTGTAAACATACAGAAATAGAACTAATTTTTGTGTACTGATTTTATATCCTATAACTTTGCTGAATCATTTATTTTCTCTAACAATTTCTGTGTGTGTGTGTGTGTGTGTGTGTGTATGTGTGTGTGGTTAAGAGCTTTACTGAGTTATAATTTATGTACCATAAAATTCACTCATTTTGTGTGAATGATTTTTTAGTAAATTTACAGGGTTGTATAGCTATTACGACAATCCAATTCTGAACATTTCCATCACCCCAAAAAGATCCTTTATGTCCATCTGCAGTAAATCCCTATTTCTACTCGCAGCCCTAGGCAATCACTGATATACTTTCTGTCTATAGATTTGCCTTTTCTGGGCATTTAATACGAACTGAGTCATACAATATGTGGTCTTTTTCTTCTGGTTTCTTTCACTTCCATAATGTTTTCAAGGTTCATCTTTGTTGTAGCTTGTATCTGTACTTCATTATTTTTTATTGCCAAATAGTATTTCTTTGTATGGATACACTAATTTTGTTCACCAGTTCACCAGTTGATGGACTTTTTGGCTATTATGAATAATGCTACTATAAACATGTGCATACACATCTTTGTGTGGAGATAAATTTTCATTTATCTTAGGTGCATACCTAGGAGTGGAATTGCTTGGATCATATGGTAAATTTATGTTTACCTTTTTAAGAAAATAAGTGTTTTTCCAAAGTAGTTGCATCATTTACGTTTCATTAGCAATGTATAAGTGTTCCAGTTTCCCCACATTCTCACCAAAAGCTTGTAAGGACGGTCTTTTTTATTATAGCTATGCTGGTGGCTGGCAAATGATGTCTCATTGTGGTTTTGATTTGCATACCCCTAAATGACTAATGATGTTGAACATCTTTTCATTCACTTATTAACTATTCCTACATATTCTTTGGTGAAGTATGTCTTCAGATCCTTTGCCTATTTAAAAATTAGTTAAAAAAATTAATTTTGCTACTTTGTAAGAGATCTTTACGTATTCTGGATACAAGTCTTTTAGCAGATATTTACATTACAAATATTTTCTCCCAGTTTCTGGCTTGACTTTTAATTTTCTTAATCATGTCTTCTGAAATATAAAAGTTTTTAATGTTGACAGAGTCTAATTTATCTATTTATCTTTGGTTGCTTGTGCTTTAGGTGTCATATCTAAGAAACCATTGTTTAATCCAAAGTCATGATGATTTATACCTGTTTGCTTCTAAGAACTATATAAATATAGCTCTTACATTGAAGTTTTAGATCTATTTTCAGTTAATTTTGATACATGATGTGAGGTAGGGTCTAACTCCATTCTCTTGCATGTAAATGTTCAGTTGTCCCAATACCATTTGTTGAAAAGATGATTCTTTCCTCCATTGAATTGTCTTGGCAACCTTTTCAAAATCAATTGCTCATAAATGTGAAGGTTTATTTTGGGGCTCTCAATTCTATTTTGTTGATCTCTCTGCATATATCCTTATGCTAGTAACACAGTCTTGTTTATTGTAGCTTGCTGGTAAGTTTTGAAACCAGGAAGTGTAAGTCCTCCCATTCTGTTCTTCTTTTTTAAGGTTGTTTTAGCTATGCTGGTTTCCTTGAATTTGCATGTGAATTTTTGCATCAGCTTGTGAATTTCTTTACAGAATACACCTGGGATTTTGGTAAGGATTGCTTTTAATCTGTAGATTTATTTGGGGAGTATTGCCATCTTAACAATATTACGTCTTCCCATCATGAACTTGGGATGCCTTTCCATTTATTTAAGTCTTCTTTAATTTCTTCCAATTATGTTTATAATTTTCAGTGTATAAGTCTTTGTTAAATTTATTCATAAATATTTTATTATTTTTGATGCAATTGTAAATGGAATTTGTTATGGGTTGAATTATATCCCCTCAAAATCCATATGTTGAAGGCCTAACCCCCCAGTAGCTCAGAATGTGACCTTATTTGGAGTTACGGTATTTACAGAGGTAATCAAGTTAAACTGAAGTCTTTAGGGTGGGCCCCTAATCCAGTATGTCTGTGTCCTTATAAGAAGGGGAAATTTGGACATAGACATGCACACAGAGAGGATGCCATGTGAAGATTGGAGCTATGCTGTGACAAGCCGAGAAACTACCAGAAGCTAAGAGAGAGGCCTGGAAGAGACCCTTCCCTCACAGCCCTCAGAAGAAACCAAACTTGCCAACACCTTTGTCTTAGACTTCTAGCCTCCAGAACTGTGAGACGAAAAAATTTCCATTTAAGCCACCTATTTTGTGGCATGTTGTTATGGCAGCTCTAGCAAACTAACACAAAATTGTTTTGTTTTTTTTAAAAATAAATTTATTTATTTTATTATTTATTTTTGGCCATATTGGGTCCTCGTTGCTGCGCATGGGCTTTCTCTAGTTGCACCGTGTGGGGGCTATTCTACGTTGTGGTACTCAGGCTTCTCACTGCGGTGGCTTCTCTTGTTGCGGAGCACGGGCTCTAGGCTTGTGGGCTTCAGTAGTTGTGGCACATGGGCTCAGTAGTTGTGGCTCACGGGCTTAGTCGCTCCACGGCATGTGGGATCTTCCCGGACCAGGGGTCAAATCTGTGTCCTCTGCATTGGTCTTAACCACTGCACCACCAGGGAAGCCCCCAGAATTGTTTTCTTAATTCTATTTTCAGATTGTTTAATGCTGATATATAAAGATACGACTGATTGTTTATTGATCTTGTATACCCTGCAACCTTGCTGAACTCATTTATTAGCTCTAACAGCTGTGTGCATGTGTGTTCGTGTGTGTATGTGTAAGTGTATATTCCTTCAAAGTTTTCTACGTCCTAGAGTGTGTTATCTGCAAATAGAGATAGTTTTACTTCTTCCTTTCCAATCTGGTTGCCTTCAATTTTGTCACTGAATATTTTTCTGGCTTCCTATTCAGTCATATCTCTCTGTGGATATTAATTATACTTTTTCTAAAGTCTTCTCTCTTTACTCAATTAACTCTAAGTCCTTGAATGTTGATTTCCACGGGATGCATTGGTTTCCTCTTTTTTTTATAATTTAAAAATTAAAAAAATTGTTTTGGTTTCTTTGGGTCTCTGTTGCTGTGCGTGGGCTTTCTCTAGTTGCGGAGGACGGGGGCTGCTCTTCATTGTGGTGTTTGGGCTTCTCAATGCATTAGCTTCTCTTGCTGCAGAGCACAGGCTCTAGGTGCACGGGCTTCAGTAGTTGTTGCACTCAGGCTCAGTAGTTGTGGCTTGCGGGCTCTAGAGTGCAGGCTCAGTAGTTGTGGCACATGGGCTTAGTTGCTCTGCGGCATGTGGGATCTTCCCGGGCGGCATGTGGGATCTTCCCGGGCCAGGGATTGAACCCGTGTCCCCTGCATTGGCAGGCAGATTCTTAACCACTGCGCCACCAGGGAAGTCCCTGGTTTCCTCTTTTGTGGTGTTTGTTTTCCTTTGGTGTGTGTTAAATCACAGGAACATATGACTGTGCATCCTTGCCTTGCCATTTCCTTTTTACCCCTGTATGAATGTTCTAGTTCTTCCTACAGCCTCTTGCCCAAGGAACATGAGTGGAAGGGACAAGCCTTGTGGTCAGTCATGAGTCCCAGTGATAGAGGTTTCTAGACTGGGGCTACTTGGCCTCCTGGGAGTTGCCCCAGGCTCTGTCTGTCCTCTGAAGCCCAAGTGCCCACATCTACTGCCCCTGTCCTGGAGCAAGTGAAGGAGGACACCTCACCCCCTACTTACTGCCCCCAGTGTCCCAAATCTTCACCCCTCAGGAGCCCAGGCTCCCTCTGCTCTGTGTCTCTTTCCTCTCAGAACCTCCAACACAACCCGCCTTTCACAGTGGTCCTCTCCTGATGTGTTTTTTTTAAAATTTTTATTGGGGTATAGTTAATTTACAGTGTTGTGTTAGTTTCAGGTGTACAGCAAAGTGAATCAGTTATACATGTACATATATCCACTCTTTTTTAGATTCTTTTCCCATATAGGCCATTACAGAGTATTGAGTAGAGTTCCCTGTGCTATACAGTAGGTCCTTATTAGTTACCTATTTTATATACAGTAGTGTGTATATGTCAATCCCAATCTTCTAATTTATCCCCCCCTTACCACCCCCCATAACCATAGGTTTATTTTCTACCTCTGTAACTCTGTTTCTGTTTTGTAGATAAGTTCATTTGTAGCCTTTTTTTTAGATTCCACATATAAGTGATATCGTATGATATTTGTCTTTCTCTGTCTGACTTACTTCATTCGGTATGACGGTCTCTAGGTCCATCCACTGATGTGGTTTTTTAACAGAGATATTTTTTTATTCCATAAATTTGTGGCCACAAGGGACTAAAAACTGACCTCATAGGTTTCATCCTCTCATCTGTAAAATTGGTATACTATTCCTTTCTCAAAATGTCAACATGGAAATGAACATGGGGCAAATTACAGACAGCACCTGTGCATTAAAGTGCATTTAGATGTCCAAGACTGTCCTCATTGCCTCACTGCAAGCAAGTTTAGAATGTGCCTGCACCACACTGGCTTGTCTGTAGCCCCCAGACCCTGACAGATGGGTGGCTGGAGTCTGTGGGAACTCAGGGGAGCAGGAAAGGCCAAGCACCATCCCACCCTGGCTCCAACCCCTCGAAATTTCTAGAGATTTCAACAAGCTTCACTGCCTTACTGGCAGTGCCCACGTGACGGATGCCCAAGCCCATGATGGTGGCCATTGGACTGATGCTCCCGCGCAGTGGCAAGGCTTAGGGCTGCATCTGTGAAAGTGCACTATTCCCACACATGCCCCCTACACCTGGCTCGTGTGTGTGCGCCAACAGACGTGCACACACACCACACATGCATGCACACGTGCTCACACACACGGGCACACGCTGTCCTCTTCAGGAGTCAGTTTTATTCTTTCTTTCCCCATGTTTATAACTGTTTATCCTTTTTTTTTTTTCAGCCGCACTGTGAGGCATGCGGGATCTTAGTTCCCCAACCAGGGATCGAACCTGTGCCCCCTGCAATGGAAGCGCAGGGTCCCAACCACTGGACCACCAGGGAAGTCCCCTATCTCTGTTTATTCTCTATCTTTTCCTGTCCCTTTCCCTCTCTTTCTCAAGGAATCACCTCTTCCTCCATCTGTCTGTCTCCCTTTCTGTTCTCTCTGCCTCAGTTTTGGTTTTCTGTGTTTTGTTTTGTTTTTACCAGCCATCAGCTGTGCTGCATGCAGAGCAGGGGCGGTCAATTCAACGCCAGTCACAATGGCCCCTGAGCATAGGAGGCAAGGCTGAAGCTGCCCCACTGCTCTGACTGAGGAGGGCTGGTTGCGGTGTGAAAATCAGGACCAGGGACCCGCTGCAGTGAGTCCATGGACCGCAGACCCTGCTGCCCTGGGATGAGGCCCAGGGCGTCTCCCAGAATACCTCATCTCTCAGCCCTCATCTGCTGGGCAGGGGTTCGTGGGCCACCCCTATAGGGACAGCTGTGGGTCCAGTCCTGAGGTCACCAGAGGAGGCCCCACTGGTCCAACCTGGAAGAATGGCTGGGGTCTGGCTGTGAGCAACTCAAGCCCAGGTAAGCGGCTGCGTGAGGGGCGGGGGTGGGCCTGTTGCTGGGGGGTCTGGGCTGTGCCCTCCCATTTTTTCGGAGCAAGTCCCGCAGCCCCTCAGCTCAGTCTCATCCTCTGTAAGACAGCTGCCTGTATTCCCTGTGGGATGTGAGCATTAGGGGACCTGAGTGGTCATCTTACCCAGCTAAGAAAACACAAGTTCTTTCCTGAATTTCCCACTTCTGCGCCTGTTTTCTCCATCCATTCATTCACTCATTCATTCATTCAGCCTGCCATGTGATGGACACGCTCAGTGCTTTGGGGGTGCAGAAACATGATCAAGCCCTGGTGCTTTGAAAACCCTGTTTCCTCTTTCACGCATCCCCCCTCTGCTTCTCTCCTTTAGCTTATGGGCCCCCCAACCCGGAGCCCATTGTCTGCTTCCTTGAAGCTGGCATGTAAAAGCAGATAAATCAGAAGAGTGGAGAAAATTTTCTAACCGGTTATGATCTGTTTAGATTAAAGACAAATATTGTTCACAGAAACACCCATGTAGGAACTTTTTATCTAAATTAGAGCTTTTTATCCAAATGAGAAATGAGTCATTTAATCTGTGAGGAGGGGCTGAAGCTGGATTTTGACAAACACAAACACATCAACCTTCAGAAAGACAAGAGTACTCAACTCTCTCTCCCTCAATTAGCAGAACACGACACTTCCGTGTGTGGCTCTCTGTTTTCTAGTGGAGAGCGGAGTGGGGAAGGGGGAAGGGGGAAGAGGAAGGGGCATCCACAGACCACCAGTGTCCTGACTGGTGCCAGGTCAGGAGGCTGTGAGGTGAGGGAAGTAGAGGTGCAGCCCACAGGCTCCATGTCTTTCCTCTTCAGGGACCAGCCACACGCTCTCCCAGGGGGCACCCAACACACCATTGGGGCAGGGCACCAACTACACTTCCTGAGAAATACTGATGGCCTGCAGGCATTTATGACTCTCAAAATGTTTTCATTATTCAAAACCCAGTCTTGGAGAGCTTGCTCTGATGGACTAGTTAAGCAGGCTTTGGGAGAGGTATGTGTGTGTGTGTGTGTGTGTGTGTGTGTGTGTGAGTGTGTGTGTGTGTGTGTGTGTGTGCGCGCGCGCGCGCATGCGCACACGCGCGCACTGTCAACCTCTGTTGATCAGTGCCACTCTGGCGAACTGTTCTGGTGTCTTCCACATGTTACCTCTTCTTTTATCTGGAGAGGGAGCTTCAGTTTACTCACTTGACTGATGTAGAAACTGCTGCTTGCGGGTACCAAGTCCAAACAGCCAGTACGTGGCAGAGCTGGAACAGAAATCAGCCATGATCACCCTCAAGCCCTCTGGGGCCACAGCTTTCTCCATGTCTAGTGCAGGTGCACCTAGTGGCTTCCCTCACCTGTCAGTTTGGGACACAGCCCCTCCCTCCAAACTCCCATGCTTTGTGGGTTCAAGCAATCTCCTTTCTGAGAAGCACCTTGGGCTTCCAAAGAAGAGAATCATGTGGCCAGGGAGGGCCCCATGCTGACCTTCAGCAGCATAAGAGTGAAGGAAAGGGAAGTGACCAGGAAGTGGTCTGGGGGAAGATCCCAGCCTCCACCCCCAGGACAGCAGATCCACCACGATGCAGGGACTGGTCAACCTTCACGACCCCTGGCAGGAGACCTGCTGCCGGTGACTCAGAGGAAGAGGCTCAGTTCACAGGTCCCCCACATGCAGCTCAGAAGGAAGCCATGTCTACTGAACCTGTACCCTGGACCAGACACCTTTTAGTCCAATTTCTTCCTGGGCAGTGTGTGAGAGAGACATGATTGTCATGTCTCTCATCGAATAGGCAAATAGGGGAGGCTGGGAGGTTAACACTATATGACTATTTGTGCATTAAGGCTGGCCTTCCTGTTGGACTCTTGACTTCAGAAGCAGAGACCTTGTAAGCCCAGCACAGAGCAATGCCATGTGTTGTCTGACCCCCAAATCTAAATGGCCTCTGACCTAGAGAAGGAAGGTTATGGGGCTTGGCTGTGGTGTGTCCTTTACCCCAGCATCCTTGCCCCAGGAGTCCTCTGCCCTTGGAGTCACACACTACAGGGACACTGGTTGGAGGCAGATCTGAGTGACAGTCCTGGCTACAGTTACTGGCCATGATTTAGCCTCTCTGAGTCTCAGTTTCTTGTCTGCAGAATGGGAGAAGCAGCAATACCCACCCACAGCGTTGCTGTGATGATCAGAGGAGAGGACATAGGTAAAGAGATTAGTGTTTGCAGGACATAGGAAGTGGTCAGTAGAAGGTAGCTCCTCGGAAGGCAAAGAAGGAACAGTGTCGTACCACTCAGTGATCTGGGAATGGAGCTCTGCCCCGACCCAGAAGCCACGTTGGAACCTGCATCAGGAACATGGGGCAGCCTCATCCCATTGAGGCCTCCCGCTTGCAGTGGAGCTCAGCATCGCAGGTCAACAGCATGAGCACACGAACTAGAGAGAAAGTGTGCTCTGAGCCAGGAGGGAGCCACGAGGCCAGTCTGTTGGTCAGGCAGAGTTTGCCCTTTTGGGGGACGCATCGCGTATCTCTCTCCAGGCAAGCTGTCCAGCCCCCAGTCTTCTCGTGGCATCCACTTGTGCCAAATGTGTGGCCTCCCAGCTCCTAAGTGAGTCAGTGCCCCCTACTTTAGAAGGTGTAACTAGATGCCTCTGGCTGTGATGGCAAGAAGGGGGATGTCAATTGCTTGTGGCATTTGCAGGGCACCTGAGCACACCCCTACCCTCAGTCTGACCCTTCCCGGTATCTGTAAGGAGGCCCTTCTTTCCCAGACTTGACATCCAGTAATTCTATTAAGCGCCAATTCAGGCGCTGTCCTTTGTGGTGATCAACAGCACACCTCCTTATGGCCAGATGCCAAGGATCTCTACCACAGCGAGTGGGCTTTTAATTTTTTTTTAAATAAATAAATAAATAAATTTATTTATTTATTTTTGGCTGTGTTGGGTCTTCGTTGTTGCGCGTGGGCTTTCTCTAGTTGTGGCGAGTGGGGGCTACTCTTCGTAGCGGCACGCAGGCTTGTGCTTGCGGTGGCTTCTCTTGTTGCGGAGCACGGGCTCTAGGCATGCAGGTTCAGTAGTTGTGGCTCACGGGCCTAGTTGCTCCGCAGTATGTGGGATCTTCCCGGACCAGGGCTCGAACCGTGTCCCCTGCGTTGGCAGGCAGATTCTTAACCACTGCACCACCAGGGAAGTCCGGGCTTTTAAATATTTGTATAAAGCTGCATTTGGCTTCAGAGTTGCAAGTTTCCAAGGCTTCATGCTACCTGAAGCCTAACACCTCCTGGCTTCTCAGACTCAAAAGGTGCTGAGGCTCTGTTTAGCCTCAGGAGTAGCACGGCACGCACAGCCTGCTGCTTGTAGAGCAGGGACCAACAGGTCACAGTGTCTAGAGCAGAAGCAGCTGCAGTGGACGTACTTCCCCATCAGAGGCAGAAGCTCTCCAGGGCAGAGAGATACCAGTCTTGGCCATCGTCCTAAATATGTGTTTATTTGATGTTGTAGGCTTTCCCTTTTCACGTAGTTACAAAAAGTCCCCATTCTTTTGTGAAATGAGAGAAATTGGACATCTTTAAGGGGACAAATTGAATCCCAGCCTTGGGTACAGATGGGACTGGACTCCCCACCATTGCCGGGGGCAGGGTCCTTCTGGCTCTGCCACAGGACTTCCTGGCTCAGGATGAGGACTGAACCTCAGAAGCCCCCATGCCCTCTCACAAAGATACACCTGGCTCAGTCTACTTACATCATCCATAAATGTCTGACCAGGACTCAGACCAAGTTTCTAGCATAGATACATGCAGAGCTGCTTGGATGAAGTGGGAATAGGGGGTTCTGGGGTCTCATACTCAGCTTCTTTCCCACTCACCAGGGACCCACAGAATTCATACTGAAAACCATGACTCTAAATAGAGCCTTGTAAACAGTGGCCTTTGAATGGGTCCAGGTGGGGTGAACAGAAAATTTCAGCATAGGGTCATCTGAAGGACCCACCCTCCCTCTACCTTCCAGCTTCTCCTGGCCCTGCTCATTTGTATGTACTGTGGAATATCTTAAGGTATGAGCTCTTAGCCCAGATGAGAGAGAGAAAGAATGTCTCAGTTCAGAGAACTTGCCCATAATCATGCTCTAGAGGCAAGAAAAATGTTTAGCTTTTGTACTTGATAGAATAGACTTCCAGATAGGATGGCTACATTTGTATGCAACTCTAACTTCTTTCCAAATTTCCATTGAAATGACCATCAACAGACTATAGAGACAGGAAAAGCATGCGTAAATGCTAAAAGGTGGAGAAGTGTGGCATTGCCAAATCATAAATTCAGATGTTCAAGATATTCCAGGAAAAAATGGGACAAGACCAGATAGAAATAAGGACCAAAGCAACCCCTGGTAGAGAACCAGGAACATCACCCATGGATATCCAGGGATTAGAGGCACGGGCAGCTGAGGACACATATAGATTTCATCCTCCCCCTGAGCCGGGACTAGAACCTTGGATCATAGCAAAGGTGTAGCAGAAGGTTGCACTTGATTTGTGTCCAATAAAAAGAATGACTGCGCTAAGCAAAGAATGGGGATATTGCCCCAGCTGTAGTTGCCATTACAAATATGGTTAAAGCAATCTCTCTGATCAGAGTCAGAGATATCTGGATTTTCATCAATAGCTGAGTGACCTTGGGAAAGTGACTTCGTTATCTCTGCTTCGTTTTCTTCCACCAATGAGGGTTATCTTAGAATCAACTTCATAGAGCTGTGAGAATTAAATACAATAATCTATATTATAGACTCAGCAAAGGGATGGTACTTAGTAGGTAAATATTACTTCCTGAATTGGTTCCAGTGTTAGGTGAGCAAGATGATTCATTTATATCTATTTATTTAAAACAGAGAAGTCCAGCTTTACTAATAGCTAATATGCAGGCTGACTCTGGCGCCTGCCTTGACCAAATGTCAGGTGGATTTTGGTCATGTCTGGTAAAGGCCACATGCTAGGGCAGAGCAGGAACTCCCACTGCAGAGGATGGACAGTAGTTCCCCCACATGTTTCCTACTTTCAGAATTTTGCACCTGTTGTAGCTTCCATGCACCCAGCTACAAATACATGTAGACTATATTTTCTTAAGCAGTTGAATCTTTGCTTGTACTGTCTTTGTCTGGTCCTGCTTTTAGGGTAATACTAGCCTTATAGAATGATTTAGGAAGCCATCCCTCTACTTCTGTCTTCTGGAAGACATTGTAGAAAATTGGTATACTTTCTTAAGTGTTTGGTAGAACTCATCAGTGAACCCATATGGGCCTGGTGTTTTCTGTTTTGTTAGGTTATAAATTATTGTTTCAATTTCTTTAATAGATGTGGGCCTATTCAGATTGTCTGTTTCTTCTCAAGTGACTTTTGGCAGATTGTCTTTCAAGGAATTGGTTCATTTCATCTAGGTTATCAAATTTGTGGGTATAGAGTTGTTCATAATCTTCATTTTTTATTTATTATTTTTGGCTGCATTGGGTCTTCATTGCTGCACACAGGCTTTCTCTAGTTGCGGTGAGCGGGGGCTACTGTTTGTTGCGGTGTGCGGGCTTCTTATTGCGGTGGCTTCTCTTGTTGTGGATCCTGGGTTCTAGGCGCGCGGACTTCAGTAGTTGTGGCACGCAGGCTCAGTAGTTGTGGCTTGTGGGCTCTAGAGCGCAGGCTCAGTATTTGTGGCGCACGGGCTTAGTTGCTCCGTGGCATGTGGGATCTTCTCGGACCAGGGATTGAACTCGTGTCCCCTGCATTGGCAGGCAGATTCTTTTTTTTTTTTTTTCTTGCCGTACGTGGGCCTCTCACTGTTGTGGCCTCTCCCGTTGCGGAGCACAGGCTCCGGACGCGCAGGCTCAGCGGCCATGGCTCACGGGCCCAGCCGCTCCGCGGCACGTGGGATCTTCCCAGACCTGGGCACGAACCCGTGTCCCCTGCATCGGCAGGCGGACTCTCAACCACTGCGCCTCCAGGGAATCCCCTGTTCTAATTTTTAAATTACTTTTCTTCTGCTTACTTTGGATTTAACTTGTGCTTCTTTTTCTAGTTTCCCAAGGGGGAAGCTTAGATGGTTAGTTTTAGGTCTTTCTTCTTTTCAAATATAGGTATTCAATGCTATAACATTCCTTTCAAGCATTGCTTTTGTTGCATTCCACAAATTTTGCTAAGTTGTATTTTCGTTTCATTTACTTAAAAATACTTCTTAATTTATTTTGAGATTTCTTCTTTGAACCATGTCTCACTTAGAAGTGTGTTGTTTAATCTCCAAGTATTTTGGGATATCCTAGCTATTTTTCTATTATTTATTTCTAGTTTAATTCCATTGTGATCTGAGAGCAAATATTGTATTTCATATTTTTAAAAATTTGTTAATATGTGTTTTATGGCCCAGAATGTGGTCTATCTTGGTAAATGTGCCACGTGAGTTTAAGAATGTATATTTTGCTGTTGAATGAAGTAGTTGATAGATGTCAATTATACCCAGTTGATCGATGGTGCTGTTGCGTTTGCTATATCCTTACTGATTTTCTGTCTGCTGTGTTTGCCCATTTCTGACAGAGGAGAGTTTATGTCTCCAACTATAATAGTGAATTCATCTATTTCTCCTTACAGTTTTATCAATTTTTGTGTCATGTACTTTGATGCTCTGTTGTTAGGTCCATACATGTTAATGTTTATTATGTGTTCCTGGAGAACTGACCCCTTTATCATCATGTAATCCTCCTCTTTATCACTGATAATTTTCCTTGCTCTGAAGTTGGTTCTGTCTGAAATTAATACAGCTACCCTACTTTCTTTTGACAAGTGTTTAGCACAGTATATCTTTCTTCATCCTATTCCTTTTAATCTATATAGGTCTCTATTTAAAGTGGGTTTATGTAGACAACATATAGTTGGGGTCTTGTTTTTTGATCCACACTGACAATCTCTATTTTTAAATTGGTATATTTAGATAATTGACATTTAAAGTGATTATTGATATAATTGGATTAATATCTACCATATTTATTACTCTTTTCTATTTGTTGCTCTTGTTTTCTGTTTCTATTTTTGTCTTTTTACACTTCTGCCTTTTGTAGTTTTTTCAAAGGTTTTAAATTTTTTATTTTTATACACTTTTAAAAGGTTACATTCTATTTACAGTTATTCAAATATTGGCTATATTCCCCATGTTGTACAATACATCCTTAAGACTATCTTATACCCAATAGTTTGTACCTCCCACTCCCCCATCCCTATATTGCCCCTCCCCCCTCCCCTCTCCCCACTGGTAACCACTAGTTTGTTCTCTATATCTGTGAGTCTGTTTCTTTTTTGTTATCTTCACTAGTTTGATGTATTTTTTAGATTCCACAGATAAGTGATATCCTACAGTATTTGTCTTCCTCTGTGTGACTTATTTCACTTAGCATAAAGGCCTCAAAGTCCATACATGTTGCTGCAAATGGCAAAATTTCATCCTTTTTTATGCCTGAGTAATATTCAATTGTGTGTATGTATGTATGTGTGTGTGTGTATATATATATATATATATATATATATATATATATATATATATATATATATATATATATATATATACCACAACTTCATTTATCTGTTGATGGACACTTAGGTTGTTTCCATGGCTTGACAATTGTAAATAATGCTGCTGTGAACATTGAGGTGCATGTATCTTTTTTTTAAAAACATCTTTATTGGAGTATAATTGCTTTACAGAGTTGTGTTACTTTCTGCTGTATAACAAACTGAATCAGCTATATGCATACATATATCCCCATATCCCCATATTCGCTCCCTCTTGCATCTCCCTCCCACCCCACCCCCCTTATCCCACCCCTCTAGTTGGTTGCAAAGCACTGAGCTGATCTCCCTGTGCCATGCAGCTGCTTCCCACTAGCTATCTATGTTACATTTGGTAGTGTATATATGTCAATGCTACTCTCTCACTTCGTCCCAGCTTACCCTTCCCCCTCCCCATGTCCTCAAGTCCATTCTCTACGTCTGCATCTTTATTCCTGTCCTGCCCCTAGGTTCATGAGAACGATTTTTTTTTTAGGTTCCATATATATGTGTTAGCATATAGTATTTGTTTTTCTCTTTTGGACTTACTTCACTCTGTATGACAGACTCTAGGTCCATCCACCTCACTACAAATAACTCAATTTCGTTTCTTTTTATGGTTGAGTAATATTCCATTGTATATATGTGCCACATCTTTATCCATTCATCTGTTGAGGGACACTTAGGTTGCTTCCATGTCCTGGCTATTGTAAATAGAGCTGCAATGAACATTGTGGTACGTGACTCTTTTTTTTTTTGCGGTACGTGGGCCTCTCACTGTTGTGGCCTCTTCCGTTGCGGAGCACAGTCTCCAGATGCGCAGGCTCAGCGGCCATGGCTCATGGGCCCAGCTGCTCCACGGCATGTGGGATCTTCCCGGACCGGGGCACGAACCCGTGTACCCTGCATCCGCAGGCAGACTCTCAACCACCGCGCCAACAGGGAAGCCCCCATGACTCTTTTTGAATTATGGTTTTCTCAGGGTATATGCTCAGTAGTGGGATTGCTGGGTTGTATGGTAGTTCTATTTTTAGTTTTTTAAGGAACCTCTCCTCATTGTAGTTTTGATTTGCGTTTCTCTAATGATTAGTGATGTTGAGCATCTTTTCATGTGTTTGTTGGCAATCTGTATATCTTCTTTGGAGAAATGTCTCTTTAGGTCTTCTGCCCATTTTTGGATTGGGTTGTTTGTTTGATATTGAGCTGCATGAGCTGCTTTTATATTTTGGAGATTAATCCTTTTTCAGTTGTTTCGTTTGCAAATATTTTCTCCCATTCTGAGGGTTGTCTTTTGGTCTTGTTTATGGTTTCCTTTGCTGTGCAAAAGCTTTTAAGTTTAATTAGGTCCCATTTGTTTATTTTTGTTTTTATTTCCATTTCTCTAGGAGGTGGGTCAAAAAGGATCTTGCTGTGATTTAGGTCATAAAGTGTTCTGCCTATGTTTTCCTCTGAGAGTTTTATAGTTTTATCTGGCCTTACATTTAGGTCTTTAATCCATTTTGAGTTTATTTTTGTGTATGGTGTTAGGAAGTGTTCTAATTTCATTCTTTTACATGTAGCTGTCCACTTTTCCCAGCACCACTTATTGAAGAGGCTGTCTTTTCTGCATTGTATATTGTAGTTTTTTTTTTTCTAACATCTTTATTGGGGTATAATTGCTTTACAATGGTGTGTTAGTTTCTGCCCCATAACAAAGTGAATCAGTTATACATATACATATGTTCCCATATCTCTTCCCTCTTGTGTCTCCCTCCCTCCCACCCTCCCTATCCCACCCCTCCAGGCGGTCACAAAGCACTGAGCCGATATCCCTGTGCCATGCGGCTGCTTCCCACTAGCTATCTACCTTACGTTTGTTAGTGTGTATATGTCCATGACTCTCTCTCGCCCTGTCACAGCTCACCCTTCCCCCTCCCCATATCCTCAAGTCCGTTCTCCAGTAGGTCTGTGTCTTTATTCCTGTCTTACCCCTAGGTTCTTCATGACATTTTTTTTCTTCTTAAATTCCATATATATGTGTTAGCATACGGTATTTGTCTTTTTCTTTCTGACTTACTTCACTCTGTATGACAGACTCTAGGTCTATCCACCTCATTACAAATAGCTCAATTTCGTTTCTTTTTATGGCTGAGTAATATTCCATTGTATATATGTGCCACATCTTCTTTATCCATTCATCCAATGATGGGCACTTAGGTTGTTTCCATCTCCGGGCTATTGTAAATAGAGCTGCAATGAACATTTTGGTATATGACTCTTTTTGAATTTTGGTTTTCTCAGGGTGTATGCCCAGTAGTGGGATTGCTGGGTCATATGGTAGTTCTATTTGTAGTTTTTTAAGGAACCTCCATACTGTTCTCCATAGTGGCTGTACCAATTCACATTCCCACCAGCAGTGCAAGAGTGTTCCCTTTTCTCCACACCCTCTCCAGTATTTATTGTTTCTAGATTTTTTGATGATGGCCATTCTGACTGGTGTGAGATGATATCTCATTGTAGTTTTGATTTGCATTTCTCTAATGATTAGTGATGTTGAGCATTCTTTCATGTGTTTGTTGGCAGTCTGTATATCTTCTTTGGAGAAATGTCTATTTAGGTCTTCTGCCCATTTTTGGACTGGGTTGTTTGTTTTTTTGTTATTGAGCTGCTTGTAAATTTTGGAGATTAATCCTTTGTCAGTTGTTTCATTTGCAAATATTTTCTCCCATTCTGAGGGTTGTCTTTTGGTCTTGTTTATGGTTTCCTTTGCTGTGTGAAAGCTTTTAAGTTTAATTAGGTCCCATTTGTTTATTTTTGTTTTTATTTCCATTTCTCTAGGAGGTGGGTCAAAAAGGATCTTGCTGTGATTTAGGTCATAAAGTGTTCTGCCTATGTTTTCCTCTGAGAGTTTTATAGTTTTATCTGGCCTTACATTTAGGTCTTTAATCCATTTTGAGTTTATTTTTGTGTATGGTGTTAGGAAGTGTTCTAATTTCATTCTTTTACATGTAGCTGTCCACTTTTCCCAGCACCACTTATTGAAGAGGCTGTCTTTTCTTCATTGTATATTGTAGTTTTAATTGAGCATTTTATGTTTCCATTTTCTCTCCTTGTTTAGCATATTTGTTGTATTATTTTTTAACTTTTTTTTGTACTAGAATTTTTACTATACATTTACAACTAATCCAAAATCACTTTCACATAACACTATGGGGCTTCCCTGGTGGTGCAGTGGTTAAGAGCCCGCCTGCCAATGCAAGGGACCCGGGTTCGAGCCCTGGTCCGGGAAGATCCCACATACCGTGGAGCAACTAAGACTGTGAGCTACAACTACTGAGCCTGCGCTCTAGAGCCCACGAGCCACAACTACTGAGCCCATGTGCCACAACTGCTGAAGCCTGAGCACCTAGAGCCTGTGCTGTACAACAAGAGAAGCCACCACAATGAGAAGCCCCCACTTGCCACAGCTAGAGAAAGCCCGTGCACAGCAACAAAGACCCCAAAATAAAAAAATATATAACTAAAATTAATAAATTAAAAAACAAGTAACACCATGGATTCATGAGTAGTGAAAGTACCTTATAATAATAAAATATTTCTAATTCCTCCTTCCCACCCATTGTATCATTACTGTCATTAATTTCACTTATATATAAGTATATATATGCTTATATTTGTAATTATTTTGAACAGTTATCTGTTAGATCAATTAAGAATAAGAAACTAGAAGTTTTTATTTTACCTTCACTTATTCATTTTCCAGTGATTTTCCTTTCTTTATAGATCAGATTTTCTGACCTATATCATTTTCCTTCTCTGAAGAATTTCTTTTAACATTTCTTGCAAGCCCAGTCTACTGGAAAAAAATTCTCTCAATTTTTGTTTGAGAAATTCTTTTTCCTCCTTCTCTTTTGAAGGAGATTTTCACAGGGTACAGAGTCTAGGTTAGTTCTAGACACTTTAAATATTTCCCTCCATTCTCATCTTGCTTGCATGGTTTCTGAGGAGAAGTCAAATGGTCTTAAGTTTGCTTCTCTATAGGTAAGTTTTTTTTTTTCCTTCTGGCTTCTCTCAAGATTTTTTCTTCGGGCTTCCCTGGTGGCACAGTGGTTGAGAGTCCGCCTGCCGTTGCAGGGGACATGGGTTTGTGCCCCGGTCCGGGAAGATCCCACATGCCGCGGAGCGGCTGGGCCCGTGAGCCATGGCTGCTGAGCCTGTGCATCCGGAGCCTGTGCTCCGCAATGGAAGAGGCCACAACAGTGAGAGGCCCGTGTACAGCAAAAAAAAAAAGAAAAAAAGATTTTTTCTTCATCTTTAATTTTCTGAAGTTTGAACACGATATGCCTAATTATATGTTGTTATTATTGTTGTTTCGGTGTTTATCTTCCTTGGTGTTCTCTGAGCTTCCCAGATCTGTGGTTTAGTGTCTGACATTAATTTGGGGGAAATTATCAGTCATTATTCCTTCAAATATTGCTTCTGTTTTTTTTTTTTGTCTCTTTCTTCTTCTGATAATCTCATTATACATATGTTACACTTTTTGTAGTTGTCCCACAGTTTTTGGATGTTCTGTTCTGTGTTTTTTTTTTTTTTCTCTTTGATTTTCAGTTTTGGAAGTTTCTATTGTCATATCGTCAAGCTCAGAGATTTTTTTCCTCAGCCATGTTCTGTCGACTAATGAGCCCATAAAAGGCAGTCTTCATTTTTGTTATAGTGTTTGTGGTCTTGTGATCTCTAGCATTTCTTTTTGATTCTTTCTTAGAATTTCTATCTATCTGCTTCCATTACTGATGTGTTCTTGCATGTTGTCTACTTTTTCCATTAGAGCACGCACTTAGCACATTAATTATACTTGTTTTAACTTTCCAGTCTGATAATTCCAACATCCCTGCCATATCTGACTCTTATTCTCATACTTGTTCAGTCTCTTCAAACCATGTCTTTTGCCTTTTAGTATGCCTTGTAATTTTTTGTTGAAATCTGCAGATGATGTACTGAGTGAAAGGAACTCTGGTAAATAGGCCTTTAGTAACGTGGTGTAGTAAGGTGTGGGGGAGGGGGAAGCATTCTATAGTCCTACGATTAGATCTCAGCCTTTGATGAACCTGTACCTTGGTCCTTGGTCTGTGAACTTCACCAGTACTTCTCAGTTGTTTTCCCCCCTTAGGTGGGACAGGATGGCTAGAAGGGACTGGAGTTGAGTATTTCCCTTTCCCTGGGTAGGTTAGGCTCTGATAAAATCCCAGTAGGTTTTGGTAAAACAGTTTTTCATGAGGGCAGGCATTGTCAAGAAGAACAGAAGGCGCTGGTATAGTTCAAAATGGCTCCTTTCCCCCTTTCTCTGCCAGAAGCTTGAGGGGATTTTTCTGTGATATTCACTGTGAGGACTTGGTAGAGCTCTTAGAGGTAACACCCAAAAGGTGTGGGGTCCCCCCCGATGACTAGGTCCCCCTGGAGTTTTTAACTCTCAGACTTGTCCATATTGGGCCTCCAGAAATTAATCACTTACAGTTTACGTTGCCCTGGCACTGGTTCCTGTGGAGGTTTCTGCTCCATTGACTTGTGATTCTCCACATCTGCCTATCTCTCTGATTTGGGGAATAGCTATTTGTCCTGTGATTTCACTTCTCTGAAGAATCTAAGAAGTGGTGGTGATTTTTCAGCTTGTTCAGTTTTTTACTTGTTAGGACAGAGTGGCAACTTCTAAACTCCTTACATGTTGGACTAGAATACCAAATAGTTGAATCTTAATGTGCTCTATGAGGAGACAGAGAACAACCATGAAAGTCTTCTGTTTCATAGAGAGGTGTGCTCGTTACCACATGCAAATCACTAAAAGGAGTTACTAGAATTCATGATGTTACACATTTTCCTTAGACAAAAAGACAAGTGTTCTAAATTGTTAACATTAATGACTCTGTCCTAAATGTGATGGAAAATGAGTGTTACCTCTCAAGGAAGGGAGAGACCTGGTCAGATTTGAGTGTTTGAAAGATCACTCTGGCTGCATCAGGCAAAAGAGGTCTCAGGCAACTTCAGCAAGAATGTTTTTTTTTTTTTTTTTTTTTTTTGGGCGGTACGCAGGCCTCTCACTGTTGTGGCCTCTTCCATTGCGGAGCACAGGGTCCGGACGCGCAGGCTCAGCAGCCATGGCTCATGGGCCCAGCCGCTCCGCGGCATGTGGGATCTTCCCGGACCGGGGCACGAACCCGTGTCCCCTGCATCAGCAGGCGGACTCTCAACCACTGAGCCACCAGGGAAGCCCCCAAGAATGTTTTTTTTAAAAAAGACTCAGTCCCATAAGACTGCCCTCACTTCAGACACTGGTCACAAATGTCAGGTCCCCAGGTTACCCATGCTACTGTCTAACTTGGATTCCCATGACCCTCCCAAGTTTCAGTTCACAGAAGTCAGGAAAACAGTTTACTTACACTTACTCCTTTATTATAGAGGCTATAGCTCAGGAACACCCAAATGGAAGAGACATGTAGGGCATGAAAGGAGGGCATGACTTCTCCAGGCTTACCACCCTCCCAGTACCTCAATGTGTTCACCAACCTGGAAAACTCTCTGAATTACATTGTGTAGGGGTTTTTATGGAGGTTTAATCATGTCAGCAAGATCGATTATTAAATCAATCTTCAGTCCCTCCACCTTCTGGAGCTTGGGGAATGGGGCTGGTTTGGTCTTTCTGGTGACTAGCCCCCATCCTGAAGCTAGGGCATTTGCCAAGAGTCATCTTATTAGAAGAAAAGACAGTCCTCTCGCACAGGAAATTCCAAGACATTTAGGAGCTCCATGTCAGGAACTGGGAACAAAGACCAAATAGGTATTTCTTATGCCACAGAGGTTCAGGCAGATTGGAGGGAGACCATTAATTCTTTTAAGAAGCATGTCTCTGAATGGGAAAAGAAGGCAGGATGGAATCTACAAGGCATGGGTGTTCCAGGGATTTTTTGAAAATGAGAAAGGTTAGATGTTTAAATGGAAGACATTAAAGAGAGAGAAGAGAGAGGGTATATTTAAATGCACAATATTGAAGAGGAGGTATGTGGAATGGCATCCAGGGCAGAGGAGGAGAGAATGACCTGTGAGAGAAAACGGATGGTGTCGTCCATTATGACAGGAGGGAAGGATGCAGACAAATGTGTAAATTTGGGGGTAAGAGTTGAGACAGTTCCTGATGATGGTTTTGAATTTCCCTATGAGGTAAAAGAGGGAGGGTCCCCATCTGACAAGGGGGAGAAAGAGAGGGCAGCCTGGGGTTTGGTAAAGGCCCAGAGGATTTGAAATTCTTGGGAATGTTTGGGGAATTTAGAGAGGAGTACAGTGAAAAACTCAAACCATGAAAAAAGAAAGCCATACAAGGATATACAATGGAGAAAAGACAGTCTCTTCAATAAGTGGTGCTGGGAAAACTGGACAGCTACATGGAAAAGAATGAAATTAGAACACTCCCTAACACCATACACAAAAATAAACTCAAAATGGGTTAGAGACCTAAATGTAAGACCAGACACTGTAAAACTCTTAGAGGAAAACATTGGAAGAACACTCTGACATAAATCACAGCAAGATCTTTTTTGATCCACCTCCTAGAGTAATGGAAATAAAAACAAAAATAAACAAGTGGGACCTAATTAAACTTAAAAGCTTTTGCAAAGCAAAGGAAACTACAAACAAGACGAAAAGACAACCCTCAGAATGGGAGAAAATATTTGCAAACGAATCAACAGACAGAAGATTAATCTCCAAAATATATAAACAGCTCATGCAGCTCAATATTAAAAAAACAAACAACCCAGTCCAAAAATGGACAGAAGACCTAAATAGACATTTCTCCAAAGAAGACATACAGATGGCCAAGAAGCAAATGAAAATCTGCTCAACATCACTAATTATTAGAGAAATGCAAATCAAAACTACAATGAGGTATCACCTCACACCAGTTAGAATGGCCATCATCAGAAAATCTAGAAACAACAAATGCTGGAGAGGGTGTGAAGAAAAGGGAACCCTCTTGCACTGTTGGTGGGAATGTAAATTGACACAGCCACTATGGAGAACAGTATGGAGCTTCCTTAAAAATCTAAAAACAGGGCTTCCCTGGTGGCACAGTGGTTGAGAGTCCGCCTGCCGATGCAGGGGACGCGGGTTCGTGCCCCGGTCCGGGAAGATCCCACGTGCTGCGGAGCGGCTGGGTCCGTGAGCCATGGCCGCTGAGCCTGCGCGTCTGGAGCCTGTGCTCCGCAACGGGAGAGGCCACAACAGTGAGAGGCCCGCATACCGCAAAAAAAAAAAAAAAAAAAAAAAAAAAATCTAAAAACAGAATTACCATATGATCCAGCAATCCCACTACTGGGCATATACCCAGAGAAAACCATAATTCAAAGAGAAACATGCACCCCAATGTTCATTGCAGCACTATTTACAATAGCCAGGATATGGAAGCAACCTAAATGCCCATCGACAGACGAATGGATAAAGAAGTTGTGGTACATATATACAATGGAATATTACTCAGCCATAAAAAGGAATGAAATTGAGTCATTTGTAGAGATGTGGATGGATCTAGAGACTGTCATACAGAGTGAAGTAAGTCAGAAAGAGAAAATCAAATATTGTATATTAACGCATGTATGTGGAACCTAGGAAAATGGTACAGTTGAACCGGTTTGCAGGGCAGAAATTGAGACACAGATGCAGAGAACAAATGTATGGTCACCAAGGGGGGAAAGTGGCGGGGGTGGTGGTGGTGGTGTGATGAATTGGGAGATTGGGATTGACATATATACACTAATATGTACAAAATAGATAACTAATAAGAACCTGCTGTATAAAAAAATAAAGTATAATTAAAAAGAAAAAAGAAAGCCATAAATGAAACTCTATTATACAGATTAAGACATTGTCTCCATCAAAAGATAACACAGGGACTTCCCTGGTGGCACAGCGGTTAAGAATCCGCCTGCCAATGCAGGGGACACGGGTTCGAGCCCTTGCCCAGGAAGATCCCACATGCCCCAGAGAACTAAGCCTCACAACTACTGAGCCTGAGCTCCACAACTACTGAAGCCCTCGTGCCTAGAGCGCGTGCTCCGCAACAAGAGAAGCCGCCGCAATGAGAAACCCATGCACCACAACGAAGAGTAGCCCCCGCTCGCTGCAACTAGACAAAGCCCACGTGCAGCAACAAAGACCCAATGCAGCCAAAAATAAATAATAAATAAATTTATATTAAAAAGAAACACAAAGGGGGTGATAATACAAGCTACGACAATCTTGGGAGAAGATTGTCCAAACAATTGGACATTTACCAATTTGTAACACATTTAACTCTCATTGCACCAATTTCTAGAGTATACAGAAAGCTTCTATATCAATAAGAAAAAAGAATAATCAATAGAAAACTGAGCAAAAATGTTGAACAGGCATTTTACTAAAGAGTAAACTCAAATGACTAATAGATGAAAAGATGTTTGATGTTATTCGTCATCAGGAAAATAATTAAATCTACAATGAGACAATACTGTACAACAAACAGATTGGCAAAAATTGAGAAATCAACACTTAGAAAGTATTGGCAAGGATTACATATTAGTTTCCGAATGCTGCTGGAATAAATTACCACAATCTCAGTGGCTTAAAACAACACAGTTTCTGGAGGTCAGTCTCATTGGGATAAATTCAAGATGTTGGCAGGACTAGTTCCTTCCGGAGGCTGTAGGAGAGAATCTGTTTTCCCGACTTTTACAGCTTCTACAGGCCATCTATCAATACTTTCCTTGGCTTGTAGTCCTGAAACTGTACACCTCAGGTTGGGACTTGAACCCACAACCTGGGACACGAACCCAGCCAAAACCCAGATTGGAACTTGAACTCATGGTCTTTTAATCAGAATCATTCACCTGGTGCCAGGACTTAGTGAGGCTCAGGTTCTTTGTGTCTCAGCACAGAAGGAATTCAGCGAGAAGCAAAGCAATAGGCAAGAAGTAGATTTATTAATATACGTGTGAGGGATACAAGTGGGCAGGCAAGGGAGCTCTGCCCCGAGAATTAAGCGGGCTACATTTTTTTTATATACAGCAGGTTCTTATTAGTCATCCATTATATACATTGTTAGTGTATATATGTCAATCCCAATCTCCCAATTCATCCCACCACCATCACCCCTCACCTGCTTTTGATTTTTATAATCAAAAGAAAGTGGGGAGGAGGAAAAGACCACCTTCTTCCTCATTCTTTGAGTAGACGTCAGGCTTACATCACTAGCTGCTCCTTCACATTGGGCAGGAGAATGTTTGACCCTATAAGGTCAAACTAGGACTGTCGTGGTGCTTATTCAAATCAGCAGAAGGGGGGTAACATATACTAGAAAAAAAATTTTTTTAGAGTGGCTTTCTATTTATTTATTTTTTGGCCACTCTGTATGGCTTGCCGGATCTTAGTTCCCTGACCAGGGACTGAACCCGCACCCTCGGCAGTGAAAGTGCTGAGTCCTAACCACTGGACTGCCAGGGAATTCCTTATACTAAAATATTTTAAATCATCTCAGTTTTCAGTATAATGAGGGTCTCCTGCTTTGGAATGTCACCTTTCCCTTATATTCCTGTCCTTGGTTCTAAGGATGATTATCTTGCTGGACTTGACCAGCAGGCTGAAGGTCTCATTTTTTCACTTAATGGCCTGGGGCATATCTCATGCTTTTATTGATGGCTTTATAGTTAAGCAAGCCTGCTTTGTTCTATGATGTTCCGATAGCTTTCTCGAGTGATCATTAACTTACAGTGGTCTCCCAAAATTCCCTGTTTCCCTCTCTATCTATAATCCCCTAGTGGGATTTCTAAAACTACTTGTGTAACTATCCTACTCTGTCCCTATCAGTCCCTTCTTCCATCTTCAAAGCCAGCAGTGTAGCATCTTCAAATCTCTCTCACTCCTTCTGACCTCTGCTTTTCTCATCATGAAACAGGAGGGAAGGGGGCAGGGCACAACCTTTAAAAGAATGACATAGGACATGACAAAAACTGGTTAGAACCGACTAGGTCCAAGATGACAGAATATTTGACTTCCAGTGGACCTTGAGCCCAATCATATGCCCATTGTAATACATTAGCATAAGCTAAGTGACATGCCTGCCAGCGCCATGACAGTTCTGAGGCCAACCATAAAAGGCCAAAGAGTGGGTGGTGGCCCAAGTCCTGGAAATCTCCGCCCCTTCCCCGAAATAATTGGAATAATCCTCCCACTCCTTAGCCTGTGAAATTACCCAGCCCGTAAAAACTAACCATGCCATATTTCGGGGCTTCTAGCCTTCTGAGATGGCCCATGCTCTGTCTTTGGAGTGTGTTTCTCTCTAAATAAATCCACTTCTTACCTATCACTTTGTCTCTCACTGGATTCTTTTGTGATGAGGCAAGAACCTTAAATTCATCAGGAACAATCACATCTCCTTCTGTGACTCTGAACCTTAGCGTCCCTCTTATGTGTCCTTGTGAGTACAGTGCCCACCCTCCCAATCTCCTCAAGTTGAGATCCTTAACTAATCACATCTGCAAAGTTTTTTTATAATGTAAGGAAAGGAAACATATTAACAGCTTCTGGGGATTAGGAGATGGACTTCTTGGGGGCCATTACTCTGCCTACCACAGACTGAAACAATGGGAACGCCATACTCTGCTGGTAAGCGTGTATATTGGTATAACTATTTTAGAAAACAATTGGATATTTCCCAACAGAGTTGAACACATCCACTTCCTGTGACCCAGAAGTTGCACTTCCAGTCTACACTTGAGAAAACCCTTACACCCAGGCACCAGGAAACAGGCACTAGAATAACCGAAGGGATCTAGTCCTAGTATCTCTCTGATCTCATCTCCTTTTTCTTTTTTAAAATTTATTTATTTATTTTTGGCTGTGTTGAGTCTTTGTTGCTGCGCGTGGGCTTTCTCTAGTTGTGGCGAGGGAGGGTACTCTTCGTTGCAGTGTGAGGACTTCTCATTGTGGTGGCTTCTTTTGTTGTGGAGCACAGGCTCTAGCCGTGTGGGCTTCAGTAGTTGTGGCTCGCAGGCTCAGTAGTTGTGGCTCGTGGGCTCTAGAGCACAGGCTCAGTAGTTGTGGCACATGGGCTTAGTTGCTCCGCGGCATGTGGGATCTTCCCAGACCAGGGATTGAAGCCGCATCCCCTGCATTGGCAGGCGGATTCTTAACCACTGCACCACCAGGGAAGTCCCTCATCTCCTTTTATTTTTGGCCATGCTTACTCTTCTCCAGACACATGGGATGTTGTATGATGAAATTGGCTGGAGTTTGTCCCCTGCTTCCTGAGAGGGAGCTTCTAATCCTTGGAATTTCCTGAGTGTTAGAAGCGACTTTGTTGTTCCTGGTGGGCCCTCAGACCACACCTGAGTTTATGCTAATGAGGTGACTCAGGATGGGGTTTGGTCATGCCTGAAAGACCATGTGATAAGAGGGGTGGGGCTTTGAGTCATGTGACATCAGCCCATCTTCTGGGGGAAGGGGAAGGGGCTGGAGATTGAACTGCATGGGCAATGGATGATTTAATCATGCCTACATAATGAAACCCTAGACACAGAAATAAAACTCTGGACACAAAAGCTCAGGGTAACTTCCTTGGTTAACAATACTCTATGCCAGGAGGGTGACACATCCTGACTGAGGGGAAGAGACATGGAAGCTTTGTGTTCGGGATCCTCCCAAATCTTGCCCTATGAGACTCTTTTTCCTGATTTGAATCCTTTTTGTTATGGTAAGATTGTAAGCCTAAGTACAGTGCTTACCTGAGTTCTTTTAGTGAATTCTGGAACTTGAGGGAGTAGGGGGAACCTCCATACGTGTAACCAGTTGGTCAGAAGCGTGGGTGGCCTGGGGACCCCTGAGCTTGGTGTGGGTGTCTGAAGTGAGGGCAGTCTTGTGGGGCATATGCCCTTAACTAGTGAAGTTTGGCCTAACTCAAGGCAGTTAGTGACAGAGTGGCATTGCACAGACCCTTCTGTATCGTCCTGTCTTGAGAATGCTGCGCTGCTTCTCCCTCTGCTGGAACACCTCACCTTAGATGGCCACATGTCTTGGCTTAGATGTCAACTCAGTGGCGAATACAGGAGAAGCTCCATTGCAGCCTCCCACCCTGGTACTTTCCATCTCTTTCCCTGCTTTTGGTCCTAATTAGGACTTCTCCTCTTTTAACATACAACATAACTTATCTATTTTTTTCTATTTATTGTAGTTTTCCACACCTAGAATACCCACGGGGGAAGGGATTTTATCAGTTTTGATCACTGTTCTATCCCAATGCCTAAAGTAGTACCTGGCACGTAGTAGGTGCTCAAGAAATATTTGTCCAGTGAACGAGTGAATAATAGCAAAAATGTCAGCTCCCCAAATGTTTACTAATAGTAGACCACATAAATATAACAGAATGCCAAACAACAGTAAACATGAATAAACTATACTCATCAACATGGGTGAATCTCCCAAACATCATATTGATGATGCAAGCAAGTAACAGTAGAAAATATACAGTTTGATTCCATTCACAGAAGTTCAAAGACAGGCATACATATCTAGGAGTGAAAGTTTAAATAAAGGCATGGGAATAAATTTCAGGATAACAGTTACCTCTGGGAGGGAGGTGGTAGGGAGAGGGGATGAGGGAAAACTGGGGAGGACACAAAGGCGACGGCTTCTCATGTACTGGCAATGTCCTATTTCTTAGCCTAAGTCCTGATCCCATGGGTATTCTTTTCTTTTTCTTTTTTTTAAAGAAGGACCTGCAACAGATTAAGAGCAGTCAGAAAAATAGGCAGAACAGCAGTCAGGTGTGGTGTCTTAGAAGCTCAGAAGTGTTTGAAAGAAGATATAGTGATTGATTGCCAAATGCTGATAGATCAAGTGGTTCACGGACTGAAAAATGACTATAGGAATGTGGTGGTCACTTGTGACCTTGTGTCTTAGTGGAATTATGAGGGTTAATCGGAATGGGTTTAAGAGAGAATGAGAGAAATGAGAGATAGCACATATACACAATTCTTCTTTTATTTATCTATTTATTTATTTTTGTACTTTTGTATTTTGGCTGCACTGCATGGCATGCAGGATGGTTCCCCAACCAGGGATTGAACCGGGGCCTCTGCAGTGAAAATGCCAAATCCTAACCACTAGGCCACCAGGGAACTCTACCCTGTGGGTTTTCTCATTGTGATTATTCTTGAAACTATACATGTACATTTCATACACTCTTCTGTATGTCTGACATATTTCACAGTTAAGAAGAGGAGAAAAAGAACCATAGGAGAATGACTGAGTAGTCTTGAGTCCTCAGTTCCACTGATGAATCTATTGTGAATTTAGAGTGATAGCAGGGCTGTATGATTGCGTCTGGCAGCACTTAGATACCTGAGGGTACATCTGGAGAAGGCAGATTTGGATTCATCTCGCAATGGAGTTTGGCCAGGTGGGAGACATGAAGGTAAAATGAGCAAGGAAATCTATCATTTTGGCAAGGGAACAATTGAAAACCTGTTCTAGGGAAACAAGGCTGAAACGGGAGGCAAGTGAAGTCAGGAGGGAGAAAGCGGAAATCCTGGGAAAATCTGGTTTGGGTGGGGAATGACAGATCCAGAGCACCCCATGTAGTCAATGAACTGGACTCCATGGAAGTAAAATGTTGTAAGCCAGTGCAGTCATGGTGATGAGAGGTATTAAAGGGGCATGTTTGAGGCAAGACAATGTCTGGGTGCAACAGTGGCTGAATTGTCATAGACATATATCTTTTAGTTCCCACAACCTGCAGAAATCCCTCTATCCCAAAGCCAGCCCAAATAAAGCAACATTCAAAGCACTGCCAGTGTCCCGCTATGCAGAGGCACCTCAGGACATGCTCCCCAGCATGGGCAAGGGGCGCAGCAGGAGTGACTGGGGCAAAAGGATTTCTGGCTCCTCCCTTTTCTCCGACCCAGGCACTTTTGTCTCCATCTGCAGTACATGTCCAGTTGCAAACGCTTAGCACTTTTAGCACTATTAGCTCCATTAGACTCTCCTGGTCTGTCACCATCATCCATCATCTAAATATTGCAACAGCCTTTTAACCTGTCCCTCGACTTCTCCTGTGCATCCTGCAGACTTCATCTTTGTGGCAACAGTGGCAATGCTGTGTTCATTGGCAGTAATGGATCATCCTGATTTCCCCCATAATAATGGATATAGCAAAAAGGAAGGGAAAATCAGAAACTTGTGGACAACATCGCAACAAAAAGAGATGACAAGGTAGTCACAGAAGCCTGTAATTACATTGGAGATTGAAAACTATTTTTAAATTTACATATAGTAAAATTCACTCTTTTTGGTGTGCAGTTACTTTAAGTCTTGACAAATGCATAGAGTCATGTGATCACCACCACAAATCAAGATACAGGTACACTTCATGGCTCCTAAAATTTTCCCCATGCTGTAGTCAACCCTCCCCTCCCCTCCACCCCACCAACCCCTGGGGACCACTGATCTGTTCTCCATCTCTGCAGTTTTGCCTTTTCTAGAATGTCATATAAATGTCATATACATGGAATCATGCAGTTTGGATCTCTTTGAGCATGTTGTTGCTGAGTAGTATCCCACTAAGTGGACGTATCACAGTTTATCTGTTCACTCATTGAAGAACTTTTGGGTTATTTCCAGTTTGCCTCAGGAACTGACAGAATACAAGATACAGTTCAGTAGCAATATAGATTTGGACTTGACTAACCAACCTGACCTAACTAATACATACAGAATTTTCATTCTTTTCAAGGGCATATGGGACACTTACCAAAACAGAACATATTCTGGGTCATAAAGAATGTATAGCAGATTTTATATAATTGAAATAATTCAGAGTATATCCTTTTGTATAATTAAATTGGAACTCAGTAAGAAGATAACTAGAACATCCCCTAATATTTGGAAACTAAGTAACACCCTTCTACATAACTTACGGGCCAAAAGAGAAATCAAAATGGAAATTTAAATATCGTGAGCTAAATGATAATTTAAAAAACACGTAAAACTTGTGAGAGACGGTAAAGCAGTGCTTAAAAGGAAATTTATAGCTTTAAATGAATATAGTCAAAAATCAAGAAGCCTAGCTTCCAACTTAAGAAGCAAACAAAAAGGACAATAAATATCCCTCCAAAAGTACAAATATAGACACAATAAAACTAAGAACAGAGATCAATGAAATACAGGGCACAATAGAGAAAACTCAGCAAAGCTGAAAGTTGCTCTTTGGAAAAAAATTATAAAATTGACAAAACACCAGCAGGACTGATCAAGGAAAGGGAAAACACAAAGAGCCCCAATATCAGAATGAAAAGTGGGACAGCACTACAGATTCTACAGACATCTGAGGGATAATATGAGGATGTTATGAATAACATGTCAATAAATCTGAAAATTTAGACAAAATGGAAAAATATTTCAAAAATACAATTTACCAAAGTGACATAGGAAGAAGTGGATAATCTGCATGGTCCTCTATCTATTAAAGAAAATGATTCTGTAATTTAAAACCTTCCCACAATAAAAATCAAGGTACAGATGATTATTAGTATTCTCATTGAAAATCTATCAAGCACAAATTTATGATTTGTGTACTATCATCTATGTATAAATATATTTATGTGTTATATAAAAAGCTGTCAGTGTTCACTTAAATTATATAGGGAGTGGTGGGTGAGGGTACAGGTGCAACAAAGTTGGACATGTATTGATAATTGTTGAAGCCCAACATTGGGTTTATTATACCTTAGGGCCTACTTTTGTAAATGTTTGCAATTTTCCATAATGAAATGTTTTTGTAAAAAAAAAAAGTTAGACCATAACATTACTGTGCAAAAGCCTCCACAAGCTTTTGTTGCTCCCTCTGAGTCAAAGTCACAATGGGCCGATGGCCAACCCGGCTCTTCCTGATCTGGTCACCCTGGCACCCCCTGGAATCTCACTCTCTACCACACTCTCACTCATTTTCATACCACTCTGACCTCCTCCTTATTGCTTGCCCATGACCAAGGCATACTCCCATTTCAGGGCCTTTGCACTTCCTGTTCCCTTTGCATCAAATGTTCATCTATCAGATTCAGCATGGCTTGCGTCGGTTAGGTCTTTGCGCAAATGTCACCCTTTCAGGGAAGACTTCCCTGACCAAAGTCAAAATAAAATAACTCCATAAGTTGCACTTCTGTGCCCTCTCCCTGCCATGCTTTTCTCCAGAGCATCTGCATCATCTGACAGATGAAATATTTACTTGTGTTTTTATTTACTGCCTGCTTCCCTCAAAAATGCAAACTTCAGGGGACTTTCCTAGGGGTCCCGTGGGTAAGACTCTGTGCTCCCAATGCAGGGGGCCTGGGTTCGATCCCTGGTCAGGGAACTAGATCCTGCATGCATGCCACAACTAAGAGCCTGCATGCCGCAACGAAGATCCCCTGTGCCCCAACTAAGACCTGGAAAAGCGAAAATAAATAAATAAATAAATACTAAAAAAAAAAACCCGCCAACCCCCGCCCCCATGTTTTGACTGCATGAACATGTACCCCTCCCCCCAAAAAAGTGCAAATTTCAACCAGACACGGACATTCACACCTGTACCCCAGTGCCCAGAATGGCACAGTAGGTGCTCAATAAACATGTACTGAATGAATGAATACAAAAGGTCCTCAGCTTCTCCAAGCCGTGTTAAGGGGCACCTTCCCGTTCCTTCACCCAGACCCCTCCACCCCTTCCTGGCCCCAGACCTCTTCCATATTCACCTGAGTCTGAGTCCCTCCTGACCCCCCTCCTCCCCTACACCCTGGTTGTTGCCAGAGAACAGGGATATTCCTTCAGAGAGACAGGAGGCTTCTCTGGGAGCCAGAAAACCTGGATCATCATCCTCTCAGTGGTTTTGGAAAAATGGGGACTATGGAATCTCTCAAGATGGTTTTGGACTCTCGCTCTGCCACTTACCAGCTCTGAGATTCTGCAGGGTCACTTCGCTTCCCTGACCATGTATATGTTTACTCATCTGACCAGTGGCGACAAAACCAACACCAACCATATAGCGTGGTTGTGACCGTTGAAGGGAATAGCCGAAGAGACCAGGTTTGCCCACGGAAGCGCTTTCACTGTCAGATGCGGATGATAAAAATTTGGGCAGCTATCTGAGAATCCTCAAACGGTCTTTCACAAGAGGAGGCCACGTCACCTTTGCGGGTGTTTGTTGCCTTATCCTTTTTAAAATGAAAGGCTGGCCCCGTCTCTCCCCGCGCCCTCCCTCTTCGCCCCCAACCCCTGCCCCCGCCCGGCGCCCTGCGCCCTGGACACGCGTTCTACCTGTTCTTGCACCTTGGTCCTGCACTTTCGCTCTCCACGCGCCCGCCCTGCGCCCTTCCTCACCCTGCGCCCTCCCTCTCCCGGCGCCCGCCCCGCACCCTCGCCCCGCGCCCGCCCGCTCCACGCGCTCTCGCGCCCGCCCGCTTCGTGCCCGATCCGTGCCCGTTCCGTGCTCGCTCCGCGTTCGCTCGCTCGCGCTCCCCGGCGCCGGCTGCGGAGGGAGCCGCTCTGCCCGCAGCTGGCGCAGCGCGGGGGCGGCCGCGGGTGGGCGGGTGCCGCGGGCCCGGGTGCAGAGCATGAGCCGCCGCCGGCGCCGGCCGCGCGCTGCTGTGGGCCAGACTGCGGCGCAAGGGCTGCGCGGGAGCTACGCTGGCCCGGACCGAGGTAGGCAGCGGCCGCCGGTCCTCAGTCCCTCTGTCCGTCCCTCCCTCCCTCTTGCGGGCCGTCCCCTCCGCTCGCCTGCGCGGGCAGGGCGGGGCGTACGCGGGCCTAGGGTCCCGCCTGGCGCGGCCGTCGTGGGGCCGGGGCGCGGGCTCCCGGCGCGGGTCGCGGGGCGCGCGTGTAAGAGGGCGTGCGGGAGCCCAGTGCGGAGTTGCCCAGAACTCCGCCTCGGGCTGGACAGTGTCAGGACCTCCCAGTCCCCAGGCCCTGCGGGGCAGCGGGTGGTCTCAGCCTGGGCGTGGCGGGAGCGCACTCGGCGGGCTGGCGTGGACACCCGCCGGCGGGTCCCCTGCCCCGGGTCTGGTGTGAAGGAGGGAGGCTGGGAAATCTGAGGCGCTAGGGCTGCGCAGTTGGAAGTTTCCGTTTGCTTGTCTGCATTCTGGGCCCCGCGGTGGCATCTCACGCCCTTGCTGTGTGGCGAGGAATTGGGGCGTGAGCTCAGCATTTGAGGGGAGCCGGCCAGGGCCAAGGCGAGATGCCCCTGTCTGCACCGTGGGCAAGGGTCATTTGAAGGACCGTGCTCTCTCTGCCCCGGGCCCTCCCTGCTGGAAACAGAGCCTGGGGCAGGTGCAGCTAGTTCTGGTCTGCGCATGTGAGGAGGGAGACAGACGAGCAGCAGGCCCCTTGTGCCCTGCATCTCTAGCTGCTTCTGAGCGCTGGAACTGGTGGATATTTACAGGGAGGCCGCCTGCCTCTTAGATGTGGTAGTGGATGGAGCACCCTTCTCCCCTGCTTGGAAACGGGAGCCCTGTCAGGTTCACCCTCACCACTGCTGTCGTGCTTCTCCCACCCTCCTGAGCAATGGAAGGGCCCAGATGGCCACCTGACCTGGGAGCCCAGGACGTGCAGAGTCCGGCTGGCATATGCAGGGGTAATTCGCAGAGGCAGTGGTCGGGCCTGCCCCTCAGGGGTCTCCCACCTCCCTCTGGACAGTCTGGCCCAGCCCAGCCTCGCCTGGGTCCAGGCCCTTCCCTGCCCAGATAGGAGGGCAGAGAGCAAAGCAGCAGCTCCTCTTGTGAGCAGAAAACTAGGGAGTAGAGAGGCCACAGGTCTTGACTTTTGAGCTGTGGGCAGGCTGCAGGCTCCTCTGAGACTCGGTTTCCCTGTAGAGTGACACCATGGTTTCAGTGACTTGTGAGGGCATTTCCGCTGACATCCAGGGACACCTTGCAATGGAACCTCGGGACCCCAACCCAGAATAGGAGGAGGGGATTCAGGGTGGGGGGAAGTGGAGGGCTTCGCTTGGGGCACAGGGGTAGGTTTTCTGCCCCTCCAGCCTTTCTTTGTTCTTAAGGACATGTGTCAGTGTGACCAGCAGCCCTCTGGGGTCATGGGCCTGGGTGGGGTTAGCAGCAGAATCTGCAAGCCCTACCCCTGAGAAGAGCGAGCAGTGTGGGCCCACATGCTGACACCCTCCCAGGGAGGCTGTGTGCTGCAGCACACAGGAGCACAGCAGGTGTCCCTGTCCCCAGGTATGCCATGGGGGCCGGAGAGCCAGCCAACAAGTTTGTTTTTCTCTGGGAGGCATCCTTGAACTGCCAGCCTGATGGCTTCCTTCCACCTGGCAAATCGTGGAAATGGAACAGTTCACACAGAGCAGAGGGGTTTTTTGGTGTAACTTAGCAACCGCAGGGGGAGGAGGAGGGGGAGGGGGAGGAGGGAGAAATACCGGCACCACCAGCGTTTGTGCTGGGTCGACCCGAGTGAGGCCAGGGGCTGGTGGGCCCAGGCTGAGGGGGAAGGGCATCCCCAGCACAAGTGGCCCCCCTGCAGCTGGCCAGACAAGGGACAGAGCCATTAGTCCGTGTCCTGGGTCCTCCAGAGGAGAGCAGTTAGAGGCTGGGATGCTCAGGTGTAGCCTGAGGGCCCCTGAGCCCACCTGTTTCCTCATCTGTGAATAATGGGCCAAACTGGCAGGATGGGAATAGCTTTGGTTGATATTTGGTTTTTAACCACAGAACCCTGTTCTCAAGACACATGTTTCAAAGCCAGATTTGTCAAATAGGCCAAGTGAAGGTGCAGGGCTAGGAGCGCAGCTGTGAGGTCCACACGCTGCCTTCAGGAGCTGGGGTTGGGGCTGGGGTGGGTGGGTGTAGGCTGCACTTCGCTGCATGGCCCTACCCCAGAAGAGGGCCCCCCAGGCGTCCCTACAGGACCTGCTGTGGGTGGGTGCCAGGGCCACAGAGATGCCGGGCAGGGCCTGTCCAGGTGGTCTTGACTTAGTGCCAGCCGGCCCTCCTACTGCCCCCTGCTGGGACATCTCCTCCCTCCCTGTTCCCTCCCGAGGCCCATCTGCTTCAGCCCTGGTCCGCTCTGGCTGTTTTTACTCTCAGAGCTTCCAAATGCTGAGCAGAGATCTGCTTCCTGTAGCTCCCACCCACTGCAGGCTGCCTCTCATCCCTTTGCCCTCGCCTGCCCACCTTCCTCCTGAGATGAGTGTTTACTTAGCAACACGTCTTCCAGGCGTAATCTGAGGAGGGAAGCAGGGAGGATGGGAGGGAGGCCCAGCATCACAGGGTGGCATCTGTGGGGAAGCTGCCAGGCCCTTGGCCGTGGGAGACGAGGCGGACCTCTGACACCCACTGGCCACATGTCAGGGCGCCCTGATCTGTTGGGGTCTGGGGAGGACACTCTGCCCTCTTTTAAGACTGTGTGCCTTTCTCACCTCTTTCTGGGCACAGAGCCTGGGGCTGTGTTTGTGTGAGAGAGAGAGTGAACACAAGGGTGCCCTGGGCTGGCACAGAGTGAGCTGGCTGTTACTGGTCCATTCAGAATGTCCCTGCAGTGGGGACACCGGGAAGTCCCGGTCTCACAACTCCAGAGTGGGGTTTGGGAAGGTCAGCAGACATCAGCATGGCTGTGGCGTGGCGGGAACCGTGGAAGGGAAAGTCGAAAGCCTCGCTATGTCCAGGCCTGTGCCAAGTATGGGAGGGACAGAGGCCAGGTGCTGGAGGCAGGGAGGGCCTTGGGGATTCGCCTTTTGGGACGGGTCTCAGGCCCTGAAAGGAGGCTGGTGAGAGGTGTCTGGTCAAGAGTATGAAATCATCAGGGTCCACACCGATGCCTGCCAGGGCTGGGGAGGGGCAGGGGTGTGAGTGCTGCCTGTCGCTGACCCTGCCTCAGGGTGGATAGTCAGGTGGCTTCAGGTGTCTGAACGCTCTTGTCTGCAAAAGCATGTCCTTAGAGCCCCACAGGTGCCTTGAGTAGGATTCAGGGCAACACCCAGTGGTCCTGCCCTGGAAGCTTCTCCCGTCTCACTTATGTAAGAGGGAAGCTCTTCAGGGTCAGTGCACTGGTGCCAGGATGTGGACGTAGCACGGGTGAAAAGAGCCTCTTGTCCCCCTGGCCGCCGCGAGTCCCTGCACTGGGCGGGGATGGTTGGGGGCAGGCTGCGGCCTGTGCCGCCCGGGGTAGTGGCAGGAGCTCGGGCCGTGCCGTGGTCCTTCTGAGCGGGCTCTGGGGTCCTCCGCGGAGGGGGGTGAGTTTGGGAAGCGATGGGCGAGCACCAGCTTAGGAAGGAGGGGCCTGGGCCTTGGTGAGGGTCCCAGCTCTTCAGAGGAGAGCACCCCATTTCTCCTGGGGGACACACGCGCTGAGCCCCCAGGCAGGGAGCCTGTGCCGTAGGTGCGGTGTCGAGAGCTCAGGCCGTCGTTCCCACTCCTCCAGCTCCTCCCAGGTGTGGTGCTGTCGCCCTAGTTGACAGCTGATGGCCTCAGAGGTGAAGCCACTTGCCGACAGCTTCTCCCAGCTCGAGCACAACGACAAACCTTCCTCAGCCGTCTCCCCCTCCAGCTCTTTTGCACCCTGCTCTCCTCCCCTGCGCGGGCCGACTGTAAAGGGTGTTCTCTGCTTGCCCACTGCATACCAGCACTTCCCACTCAGCCCAGCCCACTCCCATCTGTACGCCCCTCACTCCAGGCAAACAGGCTTCAGAGGCCCTTGGGTGTCTCTGGCACTGCTCCCTGGCCGTGGTGCCCCGGGCTCTGCGGGCCACCCCGCGCCTCCATGTCCTCCGGCCCCCCTGCAGACCTTCCTGCGGGCGCTCCCTCCTCTCCCGGGGCACTCAGTGTTCCCCTTCCTTTCCTTAAGACCTGGGCCTCCATCCTCTCCTCCCCAGACGTGGCTGCTGTTCCCTCCTTGGTGTTGATCCCACCCCAGCTTGTCCCAGCAGCATTTGAGCCCAGGCCTGCTGGCTGCCTCCCAGGTGACCACGGGCAGCCTGTCCACTGTCATCGAACCCCTGAGCCTCCCCTGCCCAGCCCCTCCTCTGAGCAGGTGGGACAGCCAGGACCTCCCTCTTAGTCTGCCAGGTCAGCCCTTGACTGAGCCTTCGGCTCCTCTGACCCCACCCCTCCCCTCCCCCTCCCCCGCCCACTGCCACCTCCGCGGCCGAGCTGCCCTCCCCTGGCCTGGACCGTGGCAGCGGCCTGCTTCCCCTGCAGTGCCTGCCCCACAGCACAGCCCAGTGACCTTTAACCTTCTCTTTGTAAAAATGCTTGGAGCCTCCTGCTCCCAAGCAGGACGGCCTCTCCCCACCTGGTCGGCTCCCAGACTTCCTTAGGGCGCCTTCCTGCACAGGTGTGCTCTGCGAGGTGCCCTGGGCATACTGTGTAATTGTCTGTGATCCCTCGGGCTCAGGTCTATACCTGGCCTGTCGGCCCCAGATGGACTGCCAGCTCTGCGATGCTGGCTGTGCTGGGGGACTCAGCAACGTTTGTGGGATGTGTGTGAAAGTCTGCGCGGCGGGCGGAGAGCGCAGGTCTGTGTCTGGGAACCTGCGTGTCGGTGGGTGGGAGGCTCCTGGCCTCAGCCACATTGCTGTCCCCTTTCGGGGAGAGGAAAGGGGAGCAGACCCACAAGCTCTGGGACAGGCAAGGGGGGGTGGGGCCGGAGGACAGGCCCTTGCCTGTTGTCACCACCACTTCCGTTTCTCCAAGTGTCACCCTCAGACTCTACCTTGAAGAGAGAGTTCTCCCTGGATCTGGTTGTCATGGCAACACTGTTAACAAAGAGTAGCTTCCGTGGAGGAGGCTGGCTCACCCAGAAACCGAGGGGGCTGGGCGAGGGTGTGCGTTCTGATGGGTTTATGAGCAGAGCCTGTTTCCACACCCGCACCGAGGCTGCCCAGGTTGTGTGGGCCCCTCTGCCCCCGGGGCTCTCTGGGCCTCTGGTACCCAGACCCCCGCCATGTGAGTGTCACGGAGCCTCGATTCCATCTGTGTGTGGCCTGGATCCCAGCCGCAGCTGGCTCACGGGGGTGTGCCCAGCCCTGGCACCAGGCCCTTTCCAGGGTGAGGCGCCCCGTTTTGTCACTGCGGAAACCCAGGCTCAGAGGCCCAGGCTTCTCTTGCCTAGGACTTCCCCGGAGACTGGTTCGGTGCCCAAGCCCGTTTTGGTTGTGGACTCTGAACAAGCCCTGTCTGGGTTCCGTTCCTCCTCTGAGGTTAGGGCTTCGGTTGAATGCGGTAATGACACGCAGCCCGGGCCGTGCCGACTGGGGACGGGCGGTTGGCCCTGGGATCCAGGTCTCTGCCCTCAGAGCTGGGGGAGAGTGAAGGAGGGCGAGAGCTGGCCATGTGCACCAGCTCGGGGATGAGGCTGGAGGGATTAGGGTCGGATGGGGTTAGAGGCTCATAGAGAAGGAGCTCGTGGACTTCTGAGGGGAGCCTCTGCAGCTTTCCTGAGTCGATCCCTTGGAGCAGGCAGGAGGCTGCGTCAGTTATTGGTTTTATTGCGGTTATTAGCGGTGGGTGGCCCCTGCTGGGCGGATGAGGCCAGGAACAGGAGAGCATCAGGGCTGCCCCTGGAAGAGCCCACGTCCTGTCCACACCGCCCATGGCAGGCCAGGTGCTCAGCCCTACCGTGGGAAGAGTCCTCCATGCCCTGAGCCCCTCCGTCCTCGGGCCTGGGAGGGTAGCCCACCCCCACCAGCGTGAGCAGTCTGCCAGTCTCTGGGGTGACCTGTGAGCACCTGGGCCCTGGTCCCTCGCTGCTGGGTCAGGGGGCTCTCCAGGACTACGGAGGGAGGCTTGACGGTGAGCAGGGCTGACAAGGGTCAGAGCTATTCCTCTGGGAAAGGTCAGAATCGCTTCCAAGAGTGGGTGTCTCGCGTGGGGCAGAGCCTCCCGCAGTACCTGGTCCGCCCCAGGATGGAGGGCTCGTGAGCTCCAGGGTGCTTGCAGGACCATGCCGTTAATGATGGGAACATTCATGAAAATTGCCTGCAAACTGACCGTCAAAACGCCTCAAGGAATATCAAAGGCACCGTGTGATTCAGACCGTGTTTTCTGCCTACAACGCAGTTCTGATAGAAATAATAACAAAACATAACTCTCAAAATTCTAGTATTTGGAAAATTTAAAACACGTTTATAAATACTTAGTGAATCCAAGAAGAAATCATAATGGAAATGAGATGATACTGAAATGAAATGATAGAAACATAATGAGGGACACTTGTGGGACACAGCCTTCGTGCGCACAGCACCACAGATGTGTCACCAGCTGACCTTGTCTGGGTATTCCACAGTCTTTGAGGCGTCCGTGTCCATGTACCTCCTCCTCGGCCCCAGCTGGTGGGAAAGGGGCCAGGCAGTGGGTGCCTTGGAAGGGGGTTAGAGGCAGGGAGCGGTGGCCAGGCCTCCCGTGACTGCAGGGGTGCCTGGGGGAGATGCAGGATCCCTGGCTTTTCCTTGCAGTCAGGCCAGGCTGGGTCTGGGGGAGCTGCCCTGCCCCCAGTGCAGAGACCAGGACTTTTTTTTTTTAATTTTGTATAAATTTTATTTATTTATTTATTTTTGGCTGCGTTGGGTCTTCGTTGCCATGCAACTCTAGTTGCAGTGGGTCTTTGTTGCTGTGCGTGGGCTTTCTCTAGTTGCGGCGAGCGGGGGGTTCTCTTCGTTGCGGTGCGCAGGCTTCTCACTGCGGTGGCTTCTCTTGCTGCAGAGCACAGGCTCTAGGCGAGCAGGCTCCAGTAGTTGTGGCTCGCGGGCCCTAGAGCGCAGGCTCAGTAGTTGTGGCGCACGGGCTTAGTTGCTCCGCGGCATGTGGGGTCTTCCGGGATCAGGGCCTGAACCTGTGTCCCCTGCATTGGCAGGCGGATTCTTAACCACTGCACCGCCAGGGAAGCCCTGAGACCAGGACTTTTAAAGCACACTCTCTGGTCACAGCCACCATTCACAGGTGATAGCCATTCCCAGCCCTGGAAGGGAGGACACCAGGCGTGTCTGAGTTTGGGCTGAGACTCTGAAGCGCTGTTGTTCTATGAGGTTATTGGGGTGCTGTTAGGGGAAAAAAGGAAGGGCCAGTGCAGGGAAAGGCCCAAGGTTGCAGAGCGGAGAGAGGATGGAACAGCGGGCAGCGTGGTGGAGGCCAGAGCCCTGGACCACCCTGTCCATGCTCAGGATCTTGACACGCTGCGTGTGCGTGTGGACTCCATATGTGTGTGTGTGTGTGTGCGTGTGCGTGCACATTCACATGCAGGGAGGGGGCCCTGACCAGCCCTCTGTCCCAAGGACTCTGCCGTGCCTTTCACTAACACCTGACTTAATTTAACGCTGTAAGCTTTTTGTTGTTTTTGGATGCTGGCATCATTATACCCATTTTGCTCACGAGCCTCTTGGGTCTGGAGAGAGAGGCAAAGGCGGAACTTGAACCCAGGTCTTTCCTCTGTGCCAAGGAGCACTTTGGAGAGAAGGTGACGTGCTTCTTTTGTGCCTCCCTTCATCTTCCTGTGCCCTTCCTGCTGCCCTCTCCCTGTGTGCAGGCCCTGAGCTGGCTCTTGCTCCCTTTCCTGACTTTGACTGTGACCTCCCCTCATCCCCTGGGCTTCCCTGATCTCACACTCACACCTCAGGTCTCAGCTTGGACAGGGCTCCCAGCAGGAGCTTCTCCACCTCCTGGGCGGTTGAGATGCCTCTTCCTCTGGGCTGTAGAACTCCAGGGACTTGTAGTGGGCGTAACTAGCTCCCTGTGTGCCAGCCGCTCTTCTAAGTACTTTGCCCAAGTCCACTCATCTCACACACACTTAAAAAATTTTTTTTTTATTTATTTAGGCTGCGCCGGGTCTTAGTTGTGGCATGTGGGGTCTAGTTCCCCAACCAGGGATCGAACCCAGGCCCCCTGCATGGGGAGCACGGGGTCTTACCCACTGGACCGTGAGGAAAGGCCCTCACACACACTTTCTTTTTTGTTAATAGATCTTTACTGGAGTATAATTGCTTCACAATACCGTGTTAGTTTCTGTTGCACAGCAAAGCGAATCAGCCATATGTGTACACGTGTCCCCACATCCCCTCCCTCTTGAGCCTCCCTCCCACCCTCCCTATCCCACCCCTCTAGGTCATCGCACACATGCTTTTGAAAGACGTGGCTTAGGTCGGGTTCCCCAAACGCAGAGCCTGAAATGGGGATTCTGATGCATGGGGTGTCGAGGGTATGCCCTCAGGAGTGTAAGCAGGTGAGCAAGCAGGTAGGAAAGGGGAGAGGCAGTTTCACCAGAGTGCGGTTTCTTTCTTTTTTATTTTAATTTTTAAAAATTATTATTTTTTGTATTTTAATTTTATTGGAGTACAGTTGATTTACAATGTTGTGTTAGTTTCAGGTGTGCAGCAAAGTGATTCAGTTATACATGTACATATATTCATTCTTTTTTAGATTCTTTTCTCATGTAGGTTATTAGAGAGTATTGAGTAGAGTTCCCTGTGCTATACAGTAGGTCCTTGTTGGTTATCTATCTTATATATAGTGGTGTGTATATGTTCATCCCAAGCTCCTGATTTATCCCTCCCTGCCACGTTTCCCCTTTGGTAACCACAAGTTTGTTTTCGATATCTGTAAGTCTGTTTCTGTTTTGTAAATAAGTTCATTTGTATTTTTAAAAAATTAGATTCCACATATGTGTGATATCATAGGATATTTGTCTTTGACTTACTTAGTATGGTAACCTCTAGGTCCATCCATGTTTCTGCAAATGGCATTATTTTTTTTATGGCTGAGTAATATTCTATTGTATATATGTACCACATCTTCTTTATTCATTCATCTGTCGATGGACACTTAGGTTGCTTCCATGTCTTGCCTCTTGTAAATAGTGCTACAGTGAACAGTAGGGTGCATGTATCTTTTCGAATTATGATTTTCTCCACATATATGCTGGATCACTTGGTAGTTTTATTTTCAGTTTTTTTAAGGAAACTCCATACTCTTCTCCATAGTGGCTGTACCAGTTTACATTTCCACCAACAGTGTAAGAAGGTTCCCTTTTCTCCACACCCTCTCCAGCATTTATTGTTTGTAGATTTTTTGATGATGGCCATTCTGACCCGTACGACAGAAGTGTAATTTCAAGCAGTCTCATCTCAGCCTAACCACATGGGGGACTCTGGAGTGTAGACTGCATCACAGGCTTGTCTCACTGGGAGGCAGGGAGTGGGCTCTGCCCTTGACTCCTCCAGTGCCCTGGAGAAGGTTGCAGGTGCCAACGGCCCAGTGCTGGCCGCCCTAGGGGAAGGTGCCCCAGGCTGGTAGGAGGTCCTAGCAGTCTGGGTGGGCCCAGCAGCAGCCCCCTCCTCGGTGTCACTGTTGCTGCCCGCAGGCAGGAAGCCGCCTGCTTCTCCCAGCCTCTCCCAGTAGTGCTTGGGAGGCTTGGGATGCAGCCTCAGGTCCAGCCTGCTTCTGCCCATGCGTCCTGTGGCCTGGCTCATGGATCACTGGCCTCCTTGCCGTGGTGCCTCATCTTCCTGGGGTGCATCTGCCTGCATCCGAGTCTCCTGCCCTGTGCTGCGGGGCCCAGGACTGAGGGCTGTGCTGGCACGTGGAGGGTCTCTGTCAGCTTGTCCAGAGAAGAACTGAATCATGGTCGTCAGCCTGGGCTCAATGGCAGGATGCTGGGCAGGCCAGGGGTGGGAGAACCCTAGACCGAGGGCTGTCCAGAGCCCACTAGCCTCGAGAGAGGGTCCTGGTGCCAGGCCAGTGGGGGCAGTGCGGGGTGAAGAGCCCTGGCCTGGGGTCTGGGGCCTGCACTCCAGCCCCATCCATTGTCTCATCACCCACCCGCAGCTGTCCGCCCCGGGCTGGTTGACTCCCTGGGGTCTGCCCTCGGGTATGGCCTGCAGCAGGAGGGCCCATGAGCTCCTCTTGGCTTCCTGCAGCCCAGCTCAGGGGTGGCAGCACACGGGACTGACCTGAGGAGGTGAGAGATGCTGAGCCGAGCGGGCAGACGTGAGGGTCGAGTGGGGGCATGGCTGGCACACAGGTGGGCTGTGGGCCTGGCCTCTGCCTGGTAGCCCGCCCACCCCTGCTGGGCCCCTCCGGGGCTCCCTGCCGTCTGCCCCGCTGGCCTGCCGAACCGTGCCGTTCTCCTCTTCCCTGAACTTCTCTGAACTTTTCATCCCGTGTGCTCCGAATGGCGCTCCTTGCTCTCAGGAATGGTCCAGGGAGGACCCTAAACCCCCTCAGGGGCTGCCTGCCTCGGTTTGCTTGGCTGCGGTCAAACATGCATCTAAGAGTGCCCCAGCACCAGGCCGGGAGCAGCCTTGGGGAAGGCCCTCCTGGCAGCACCCAGCCACCGGGCCTGGGAGGGTGGGACGCCTGAGCACAGCCTGACGGTGCGTGGACCTGGGTGCGCTAACTAGGCTCCAGAGCACTCCCCGTGCTCCCCGTGATGCCAGGAAGGGCCACTCCAGTTTTCACAGACTGGCAGCGTCAGCAGCATTTTGCACAGAAGGGTGCAGGGCGTGTGATGCCAGGTCAGTCTCCAAGGTTCTAGATGGTGGAGGGGCCAGGACCCCCTCTGAGGGCAGGGGGCAGGGCCGGGAGGACAGAGATAGATCCACTGGGGGTGACAGACAGGGTCACTTCTTTTTTATTCAAGGTCACTGGCTAAGAGGTTGCAGACGGAGACATGGAGCCCAGGCCTGTCTGAAGCCAGGCCCAGGGCTCTGCCTCTCAGCACAGCACATAATTAGATCGAGGGCGGGGGCTCCGAGCCCCTTCCCACCGAAGCATCTGTGGCCCCATGAGGTGGAGGCAGAGCGGCGTTGCAGGGATGCGGTGGCGGTGGCCCGCGTGCCCAAAGTGGCCCGTGCTCACTCCCCCGGCCGCCTTCTCCAGCCTGGACTCAGCCCAGGCCTCCCTCTGCAGCCTGCCTCTGGCACCGGGTGTGGCCAGAGCCTCGCCCCAGGACATGCACACGCACCTGTGGCATCAGACACGGTGTGGCAGGTGGCTTCCTGGGTGGGCTGTCCCCCCGTGGAGCTGAGGGTAACGGGCACCAGGCTGGCCGTGAGTATGAGGGCAGGGCAAGGGCAGGGAGAGCCCCGACTGAGCCTGACCTCAGCCCTCAGCCTGCCCCAGCAGGAGGGTGTCCCTTTTTTAAAATTAATTTTTACTGGAGTAGAGTTGATTTACCATGTTGTGTTAATTTCTGCTGTACAGCAAAGTGAATCACTTACACATATACATATATCCACTCTTTTTTAGATTCCTTTTCCATATACGTCATTACAGAGTGTTGAGTAGAGTTCCCTGTGCCATACAGTAGGTCCTTATTAGTATCTGTTTTATATATAATAGTGTGTATATGTCAATCCCAGTCTCCCAATTTATCCCTCCCCGCCATGTCCCCCTTGGTAACCGTAAGTTTCTTCTCTACATCTGTGACTTGATTTCTGTTTTGTAAATAGGTTCACTTGTACCATTTTTTTTAGATTCCACATACAAGCGATATCATATGATATTTGTCTCTGACTTACTTCGCTCAGTATGACAATCTCTAGGTCCGTCCATGTTGCTGCAGATGGCATGATTTCGTTCTTTTTAGGAGGGTGTCTCTACCTGCCCCTGCCCTTCACCTCGGGTCTCCTGACAGGGCAGGCTCGTTTGGCAGTGCCAGCAGTGGGCACCTCCCCCCATGAGTCCTCCCGCTCAGGGTTAAACACCACCACCTACTCAGATGATCCTGAGTTGAACTGAGCTAAACTGCTGCTCTGTTTCCCCATCTTTCAGTAACGGGTTGACTGGAGCAGGGTGTCCAGACTCAGGTCCCTAGGGGGCTCAGGGGCGGACAGGCCTCTGTGCGCCAGGCCTGGCCCAGGTTTGGGGAGTGCAGAAAAATCTGAAAATAGGTAGAGAAAGGCAGAACAGGGAATTAGAGGTTGATTGGGGGAGGCGGAAGAAGTGCCGGGGTCTTCCATTCAGAGTAGAGTGACTAGGGCAGCCTAACTGGGAAGGCCCCGAAGGGAGGAGGGAGAAGGAAGCCGCGTGGACGTCTGGAGGCCGGGGGCTCCCTGCAGAGGGAACAGCTAGTCCCAGACCCTGAGATGGACATGCACCGGCATGCCCAGGAATGCCAAGAAAGCGGGGCGGGGCTGGTCGGGGGGGCACAGTCCAGGGCGGACAGTGACTGTGGGCCACTGATGACATGTCACCCTGGGGTGAGCCAGGGGACTTGTGGCTTTGACTGGGGCCTCATGCCACCTCACGTGTCCACATGTGGATGGCTCAGGCAGAGGGGCAGCTGACCCGCCACACCAGCCGTGTCCCAGCCGCAGCGTGACAGCCCTGCGCCACCTCCAGGAGAGAGCCTGGCTTGGGGGCTTGCTCGGGGTGCCTGCCTGGGGGAAGGAGCTGAGATCGGTGGAGTCCTGTTGAGTGTGGAGCTCTGGGAAGCCAAGAGAGGCATGGCCTATGCGTGGCCATGTGGGTGGGGACTCTCCCGGCTCTTCTTTCCCTAGGATTCCCTTCTCCCTCCTCAATTTACAAATGCTGGTATTGTAATAGCATTCAAAAAGTAAAACGGTTGGGGGAGGAGTTGGGGTGGGTGTGTAGGTGTGTAGGGGGGACTTCCTGGCGGCCCAGTGGTTAGGACTCCACGCTTCCCCTGCAGGGGTCGCGGGTTCGATCCCTGCTCAGGGAACTAAGATCCCGCATGTCTCACGGCAAAAAAAAAAAAAAGGAAAAAGGGTCCACGTGGAGCGTGTCTTCTCCCAACCCTGGCCAGCTCTGGCTGCTCGCAGCTGAGGCCCTGTTGTTATCTGTTTCCTCAGGATCCGCCCACATTTCTGGTCCCTGTACACCAGCAGTGCATTAGTTCTTGTCATGCCCTTGGCAGCCACGGGCCTGCGCCTAGCTTGGCTTCTCTTCCCGGTGCATCTTGGAGCTCCTGTCTCAGTGTGTGTAGAGTGGCCTTGCTGCTTTCAACGCCTGTGCGGTCTTCCCACAATGGATGTGTGTATGATAACTCATTCATCCAGGTGCTGCAAGGTGACTGTTCAGACTGTGTCCACTCTCCTTTTCTACCCAGTGCTGCTGTGAGGACCCTTGCACACATATCCTTCTGCTCAAGTGTGAGCATATTTGTAAGATAAATCCCTAGAAATAAAATAGGGTGAAGTGGAGGTGCATTTACAGTTTTGATAGATTTTGCCAAACTGTCCTCCACAGCCATACCTATTTATACTTCTGTTGGCGATGTATGTGAGCACCTGTTTTTTCACCCCCTTAACTTTGCCGATCTGATAGGTGAGAAATGGCATCTCGTTGCAATCTTAGTTAGCATTTCTCTTACTGTGAATGAGATTGAGCATAGTTTCGTATATGTAAGAGCCACCTGTATTCTCTTTTTTGGCGAACTGGTGTTTGAATTAGTAACTTAGTATATCTGTTGGGTTGATGACATTTTTCTTACTGATTCATAGAAGTTATATATTGAGGAAACGGATACTTTGGAGTATGAGTTGCAAATCTTTTCCCCAATTTATTGTGTTTTCATTTTGTTTGTTCCGATTTTGCCATGCAAAATTTTAAAAATGTATGCAGCCAGAACCATCATTTTAAAAATGTGTTTGGGGTTTTGTAACATACATGAAATTAGGTGAAATTACTATTTCTGTCGGCAAATATGGTTGCCTACTGGTACTTTCATGGGATTCAAAGTAACAGAAAGTATAAAGAAATTCTCATACGTTCTCATAGGCTTACGGTTTCATTTTTTTCAAATGTGAATATTTGATCCATCTGCTGGACTCCAGCTTAATTTTTTTCCAGATGGCCACCCATTTGTCCAAAGCCACTTATAATTACCTTTTTTCACTGATTTGAAATATCACCTTTATCATATACTGAGCTGCCATATGTGTTTGGGGTTATCTCTAGACTTTCTTGTTGGCTTCATTGCTCTGATTGTATATTCATGTGGTGATACCGTGTTTTAAATTTAACTGTTATTATGCAAATTTTCAAACGCACTGGAAGGTAAAGAGAATAGAATCATGAATCCCATATTCTCATTACCCAGATTCAGCAGTTAAGATTTTACCAGCTTGCTTCCTACTCATTTTTCTTTCTTCCTCCCTCCCTCTTTCTTTTCTTTTCTTTTTTTCCCGTTATTCTTTTTCCTTTTGACTGAAGTATTTACATCAAATCCTGACCTCAGTAATTTGCTCCTATATACTCCACTGTGGATCTCTAAAACAAACAAGGCCGTTTTCAAACAAAACCATATGGTTATTAGCACACTTAACAAGATAACAGCAATTCCTTGCTATCACTTAACACCCAGTACACATGTCGTTTTCCTTAATTGCCTTGAAAATGCCTTTTTGCAGTTGGTTTGTAAAATTGGTAACCAAATTAAATCCACATGTGGCATTTAGTGTGTATTGTTCTTAAAGCCTCTTTAATCTAAAGCAGAGCCTCTTTCCCCCCACCTTTTTAAAAAGCCATTGCCTTGTTGCAGAATCTTGGTGAGCTGTCTGTAGAATGCCTTATTTTCAAGACTTGCCTGTTTGCTTCCTCTTGGTGTCATTTAACTAGTTCCTCAACTCCTAGTATTTCCTCTAAACTGGAATTTAGCTCAGACAACTTCATGGGAGTTCATGTTATCTGGGCAAGAATGCTACGTGGTGTTGCCCTTTGCATGGCATTGTGGCAGGAGTCTATCATGTCGTCTTGTTGCAGTGGGCATGAACGTGGGATGCCCTGGCATCCGTTTGTCCATCCTTCTGACCATTTGAACCATTGATGACCACGCCTGAGTCAAGTATGACATCCAGAGTTGTAGCATGGTACCTTTCTAATTGTTCCTTCTGAATGCACTTGTGGAATTCTTCTATAAAAAACGTTCCCTTACCAACCAGGGCTATTTGGGTACCCTGAAATCATTTCAGTAAAAAAAAGGCAGATAAGTACTAAATTCTTTTTTTTGCCAACACGTGGTTCCTCTGACCTTTGCAGTTTGCTCTTGTTTCCAAAACTCAGCAGCTTCACCTGACCACATTCCTTTTCAAGCTGCCTTTACTTTTTTTTTTTTTTGCAGGTATAGCCCTGTGTTTACTGCAGTATTCCTTTATCTGGTAGGACTTAGCCTTGTTAACTGTGCTGGTATTTACTCTGGTTGTCACTGTGACTGACTGTTTCCTGGTGTGACATCAGACCCACGGGGTGTTTGGCCCAACCTGGTTCTCCCATCAGTCCTGATATGTTGAGGGGCAGTCTTACAGCAGGTGAGGTTTGTTTGTTTGTTTTTTTCTCCCTGAATGCTAGATCTCGTTGGAGCAGAAGGCTTGCACATTTGGGAGGCTGGTGAAGAGGATGCGTGGCGGGAGACCTGCCTGGGACGTGGGGAGAAATGCATCCCAGCTGTCTTGTCTTCTCTCGGTCTGGATGTGAGCCATCTGTGCGTTAGGAAAGAGGGTGGGAGGGCAAGCTGAAGGCCCCAGCGGGCCCAGCATCTATGGAAACCAAAGAGCCTCCTTTGCATGGTAGAGAACACTAGGGAACATCAGACGGTGGCAGCCTCATGACACGGCAGGGTTCCCAGCTGGGAGAACCTAGAGTGCTGGGGGAGGTGGGGCGCACAGGTGGTACCTGCAGAAACTCGGCTTTCCAGTGAAGGGCTTAAGGAGGTGGGGACCTGTGATGAGGAAGGGCCCCTGGAGGCACAGACCGGAGTCTTATGGGAAGGCAGGGTCTGCGGGGGCAGGGCCTGTGGGAGGGGCCCGCACAGTGGTCCCTGGGTTCCAGACCCCAGCTCAACGCCCTGCTCCATCCATGCTGACTTGTGCGGATCTGAGCTCTGCCCCTGTCCTGCTATGCCTGAGCTCTGCTGAGGCCCCATATGGATGTGTTGGTGCTGGTGTGGATCACGGGCAGTGAGCAGAGGGTCTCTGACATCATTGGTCAGAAGAACCCACCAGGAGCAGAACCCACACCTAGGAGCCCGCTTCTTTCTTTCTTGCCAGGATGCCTTTCACAGCCTGGCCTTGCGCCAGCACGTGCCTGGCTCGGAGTGGGGACTCCGACAGTGAGGGTTCATGGTGCCTGAACACAGGGTCTCGAGGGTTTAGGCGGCCTCCTCTCCCCTCCCCGCCCACCCCCCCGGGCACCCAGCCCCTGATGTCTGTTGAATGAGTGAACAGGCAGAAGCTGCCTCCCCGCCAACGCAGTGCTGGGGCCACAAGGGCAGCCACACCTGTGGGCCACCTGGCCTGCTATACATTGGATTCTACACTGTGGTGGGGCATCCAGAGGTGTGTGACCAATCACAGGGCTCTGCTTGGTTGGGGGTCAAGAGCCTCTCCCGAGGTGAAGTGTTGAGGGGGATTGGTGGGCAATGGACGAGGGCCCAGAGGCAGGAGCAAGCACAATGGGAGGAAGCAGGTTTCTTGAAGCTCCCAGGACCACCTGTCCAGTGAGGGGGGTGGGCAGTGCTGGGCAAGGGTGCTGAAGCCCGGGGCTTCTTTCCTCGCAGGCTGGGGTGTTCTTCCCACCCGGCGTGGCCTTCATCTCGAGCCACCTGCGTCCTAGCCCTGCCCAGCCTGGCCTGGGCCCCTGCTGACCCAAGGCTGCCTCTGGCCGGGCTCTGAGCACAGTGCCTCCTTCCTTCCGCTTCCCAGGCCCTCTCCCAACTATGATTTTAGATCAGCAGCTCTCAAAGAGGGATCCCAGCGACCTCAGCCTCCCCTGGGACCATGTTAGAACTGCAGATTCTCAGGCCCGACCCCAGACCTCCTGAATCATACTCTGGGGGAGGGGGCTGCCCTCCAGGGGATTCTGACACCTTCTAAAGTCTGAGAACCACTTCTCAAGGGCAAACAGACCAGCCCAGTGGTTCAGGCCTGGACAAGAGTAAGGCTCTTCCTCTTGTTTCTGGAATCTTCCCAGACCACAGTCTGCAGTTCTGAGCCCACCGGACCCTACTGAGTGCCAAGCCTGCTGCCAGATGCTGACCCACCAGGGTCAGCCCAGAATGTCAAGTTGAGTTGGGACCTGGACGCTTACCACACTGGGGGGCCTAAAGGCCTCAGGGCAGGGAACTTTGAGTACACAGAAAACGGGGAACTTTCCTTTTCATTGTATTTGCTTTGGTCTCTGGCGAGCTGCCCAGTGGCATTCGGCCAACTCTTGGCATCAGTCACAGAATCATGGGGCAGATCAGGTTGACTGCACCCTTGGGAGGGCCCTCAGGGGCTGTGGTCCATGCCTTTACCTAAAACCCCTGGGAGAGGTTAGTGGCTGGCCTGGACCAGGACGCGGGGTCACTCACTTCCCAGGCCACCCCTGCCTGTCACCCCCCAACACACTCAGCTCAGACAATAACTCGGGTGTCAGTGGACCCAGCTACGCAGAGCACAGATGAATCAGACTTCCCGTAATTGGCATTCAGAAGCTTGGAAGGGTTTCCGGGACACTCGGGGGCCTGATGTCTCTTGTTGGCATCTCTCTCCCTGCCTGGGGCAAAACAACATCTGGGTCAAGGAGCCGCTGCATTACTGGGAGATTGTACCTGGCAGAGACCTTCTCTAAGTCGACCATTTGACAGAGGATCCCTGACTTTGGGTAAGGGAGGGGGTGGGATGAGAGGAAAGGGGGCTCTTGGGCTTTTTCAGGTGAGATCTTTTCATTCTCACAGATCCCCTAGGATAACGGCCTTTTCCAGTCCTACAGAAGCACAAAGTAGGCTCAGAGAGGCTGGGAAACCCAGTAAAAGTCACTCAGCACTATGGGTCAGAACCGGGACTCAGACCCTGTCTGGCTGCCCCCAGAGACCCAGACCCTCTCATCAGGCAAAAGACAAGCCTCAGCCTCTAGGAGCAAGTGCATAACCTGGGGGTTTCTCCCCTCCCCCAGAAATATAGGGAGGACTATTTAGTCGTTAAATGACAAGTTAAATTGATGTCTTTATCATGGGATTTGCTGGGGCCATAGTGTGTTCATTTGGTTTCTGAAGCTTTGGGAGGGGAACAGAGTGAACAGAATCTCCACAGGCTCTGGGGAGGAGGGACTGGGGGCCCCAGACCCTGTGTGAGGGGCCCGTGAGCTGGGAGGCTGCACAGGCGGCTGTGGCCCGAGGCCCTGTCAGCGCCCTGTCAGCGAGGCTGCAGCCCCTGGTCTGGGAAGCAGGGCCTCCTGGTCTGACTGCCGCCCGGGCAGCCCAGGGCACGTGGTGCTGGACGTGCCTCGGTGAGAAAGGCAGGTCCCATGGTGTGGCCACGCAGACCGCAGCCTGGCTGCCCGCCTACCGCCAGGCGGCAGGCCAAGGCTGGGTCAGACCTGGCGGGTGGGCGGGTCTTTGTCAGGAGTAGGCAGAGAAACTGCACATCCGGAGCCTCTGTCCACCCACGGGGCCCAGGCTGCAGCCCCTGCCCTTCCAGCTTCAGGCCTGGGGAGAGCAGGGGGCCCTTCATTAAGTACAAGGGATAAGTGAGTGGAAGAAATGTCCCCAGGACAGGCGTTCCCTGAGAGCTCAGAGGTGGATCTCACCCGCCTGGTGGGTCTTCCAAGCTCTCATCCTCCCCAGGTCCTGGGCAGATGTGGGCGGAGACTCAGCCCAGGGAGAGTGGGGGACAGGAGCCCCTGACCCTTCATAGCCCAGGGGAAGCCCCAGGTCGGGGAGGTACACCTGATGCTGTGAGACCGCACTTCGTTCACTCACCCCCTGTGGCCGTGCTCACTGTCTAGGGAGCCCCCAGCCGCCTGCCCACCAAGACTTTACTCTTCACCCCTCCCTCCTGTCACCCACGGTGCCCCCTCCAGGGGTTTCTACTTCACCAAGGATGCTGTCCCCCCTCCCTGCCCCGCCCCCAGCAAGACCATCGCCCTCGCCCGACCCTCTGTTCCGCTCCTCAGGCCTGATCCCTGGGAGCCTGTGGACCGCTTGAGGTCCCACAGGAGCTGAAGCCTGGAGCTGAAGTCCTGGTAAGGCCCCATGGCCCTGGGCGGAGGCCTGCCTGGATCTTTTTTTTTTTTAATTAATTTTTTTAACATCTTTTTAAAATTAATTTTTATTGGAGTATAGTAGCTTTACAATGTTGCGTGAGTTTCTGCTGTACAGCAAAGTGAATCAGTTATACGTATACATATATCCCCTCCTTTTTGGATTTCCTTCCCATTTAGTCACCATAGAGCACTGAGTAGAGTTCGCAGTGCTCTGCAGTAGGCTCTCGTTAGTTATCTGTTTTATACATAGTAGTGTATATGTGCCAATCCCAGTCTCCCAGTTCATCCCACCCCTGCCTGCCTCTTTTTTTGTTTTGGCGGTACGCGGGCCTCTCACTGTTGTGGCCTCTCCCGTTGCGGAGCACAGGCTCTGGACGCACAGGCTCAGCGGCCATGGCTCACGGGCCCAGCCACTCTGCGGCATGTGGGATCTTCCCGGACCGGGGCATGAACCCGTGTCCCCTGCATCGGCAGGCAGACTCTCAACCACTGCACCACCAGGGAAGCCCCCTGCCTGCCTCTTAATGAGCCCTGGCTCAGGCTGTGTCCTAAGACCAGTCCCTGTCCCCACACTGCCTGCTGCCCACCACCAGTCCCCACGTCCCGCCAGTTACCACATCCTGGACTGCACCCCTCCTGACTTCCACCTTCCTCCCCGCAGCCAAGCTCCCTGCCCCTCCCCTGCCCCTACTGCGGGGGAACCGGATGCCACAGAGCTGAAGTCTGAGGAAGCCCGACCCCAGACCAATGACCACTGGAGCCTTTTCCGTGGAAAAGAAGTGTCTGTCCACAGGGCCCCTGCAGCCGTCCTCCTTCTCTCAGCCCTGTCTGTGGTGCGGGGACCTCAGGGACAAGCCTGCCTCCCCACTCCAGAGGTGCAGACCTGGGCTGTGGGCACGGGGGCCTCAGTGCCAGAGCACCGGGTATGCTCCGTGGGGTCCTGGTGTGGGCGTGTGGGCAGAGGACGTTACAGTGATGATGCCTGTGTTGACATGGGGTGCTTTGTGAACATCTCACACGTGGTAACTCATCTAGTCCTGAGACACAGGGCCGTTCCCACCCCCATCTTATAGGTGAGGGAACTAAGAGGTTAAGGACTGGCCAGGAGGTGCAGGCTGGTTCCAGGCTGCGCTGTTGACCATAGAGGAGAAAGGGATGCTGCAGGGGTACCGCTGGCAAAGGCCTGGGCTCTGTGGGCACCCTGATGGGGCTCAGAGGCCCCACAACTATGCACCTGGAAGGTCTGGCTTCTGAGTTCACCTGCAGCACCCTGATAGAGCTGGCCCGTGAAGCGGTACCCCAGGCGGTTTCTCTGGCTGCCTTTGCTGGGCGTGGTAAGGTGGCCAGACTCGCCTTCCCCCTTGTTGCTCCCCAACAAAATGCAGTGGGAGCCATGCTCTGGGCCACCAGGGTCAGCCCAGAACCAAGGCCCATCACCTGGCCGGGCCCAGGATAAGCAGTGTGGCACCTTAGCTGCAGTTTCCCCATGTGTAAGGCAGACAGCCGGGCCGAGGCTGCCCCAGGGTCAGCGCACACTGGCCTGTTGACCCCGTCCCCCAGTCCCCCAGGCGGGTTGATGGGCCGACTCTCCTTGCTGTGCTTCTCACGTGAGGCCAGGAGGCATCCATCACCCCCTTGCGAGGCCTGAGTCCCTGTCGCCTCTTGCTGACAAGGGCCCCTCTGCAGGGCAGGAGTGGTGGGAAGTGCCAGGGATGCCAGGTGGAGGCACTGGTCAGAGACGCCCCAAAGTGTCACGGCCCGGGGCTGCCAGGCTGCAGCTCTGGTCCGTGCTTCACGTCTCCCCCAGAGGCCTGCACCCCTAGACCCTGACTCCCTGGCACTGAGCACTTGCTCAGGCCTGGGCCTCTTCCCTCTCCCTTATGTCTGAAGCGGGCGGGGGGAGCACGTTCCCACATGACCCCCTCCAGCAGAGAGCCTAGAAGGCACACGGCTGCCAGGGTGCAGCCCTGCGTAGGAAGGTGGCTCTGCTCCCTCCTGCTTGGCACAAGTGGCTGCCCCCTCTGGGTTTCAGATGCCTCTTCTGTAGAAGGAGGTGATCTGTGAACTGTGCTCCAGGGCGATGTGGCTGCACATCCCTGGGGTCCTGGGCTGTCTCTGCCCTGCCCCCTCCCCAGCTCTCCCACCTGGCACAGGGCTCCCAGCGTTCCCGGCGCCAGGCCCACGTGGGCTCCACCCAGCTCGGTCTCTCAGGGCCCAGGTCCCGACCCTGGTGGGTGAGCCCTGGCCCACCCGGCCGAGTGCTGGAGAGACTGCACAGCAGGCGCAGCTCGGCGTGGCCTGGGTGTCAGCGGGTGCGGGCTCCCTGCGGTCAGGTCGGGGGGCCTGTTCCCCCAGAGCTTCCCCCAGGCAGGGGACACAGTGCACAGCCTCTCCTGTAAGCAGTCTGACTGAGGTGGCAGGGGGTGAGGAAGGGGAGGGGTGGGGAAGGCTAGGAGCGCCTTCCGAATTCACACACATGCCGGAGCTTTTAGTGTTGCTTGGCAACCAGAGGAGCAAGGAGGGTGTCAGAGAGGAGTACTGATGCCTCAACCCCGTGCCGGGTAAGCATCCTTGGGGAGGGGGGTGTCAGTGGGCAGACAGAGCTAGGAACCAGTTCCCTGGTGGCCTCAGGCTCTCTCTCCAGAGCTGTCTTCCCAGAGGAGCCAAGGGTGATGGGGCTCCCAGGAATGGCCACACACCTACCACGTGGTGGTCCTGAGGCTGAGCGCCCCCCTCTGCCCTCCAGCACCGGCATCCAGGGTGCCCCTGATATGGAGTCTGGACTTTGGTTTAGACTTTGAACCTGACCAGTGCCCTGTGTCCTTGGATGGACGGCTTCACATCTCTGACCTCAGTTTGCACTCCTGTAAAGTGGGCCAGTAGCACTCCTCAGAGGAGTTACTGTGAGGCGTAAATGACAAAGCTGTGATGTTTCGATCCTGGGGCCAGTCCGTCCTCAAGGGCACGCTGAGCACCTACAAGTGAGGCTGCGGGACACAGGAGGCTTCATGAGGAGTGGCCCCTGCCCTCAGGGGTTGACAGTCTAAAAGAAGATAAGGGTGACAGCCTATCCAGGGCCTTTGAACAGACTGGTTGAAGGCCCAGCCCTGAGGCTGGATCAGGACTGGGGCCAGCTCTGTACACCCCCGCCCGCATGACTGTCCGGGTCATCCCTGGAGGGGTCCAGACCCAGAGTGATGAGTGAGGCGAGGGTGGTGGCAGTGGGTGGAGCCGGAAGGAGTGGCACTGAGCAGGTGACCAGAGAGGGAGTGAGGACGGCACCGTCAGCCAAAGCCAGGGGTGGAGAGGGTGCCTGGGTGTTGGCTCCTGGGAGGGCCTGTCGCAGGACAGTGACGTTAGGAGGGTTTTCCTGTGTCCCCATGTGGCATTTCCACCTCAGCCAACCAGAGGGCCTGGACTCTGCCGGGCAGTGACCAGGTGGTGGCTGAGGGGGCTTCCCAGGAGGGTGCTGGAAACCCCAGTGCTGCCCGGTTTCCTCTCCAGATTCCTGGGAATGCCATGGCCTCTGTCCAGGAGGAAAGTCCCCAGCTTTCCCTGCTGTGCACTGTGGCCAGGGCTGCGGTCCAGGAGCCTCCAGTGGGTGTGGCTACCAGCCATACCAGGGGCACCTGTGTGGTCAGACCCGCCATGGGGACATACAGACCAAGTGTCACTCTTGTCATTGCTCACATGCCATGCAGAGGCTGCCTCCTTTGATTTTTTATTTGGGGGGGCCGCACCTCGAGTGAGATCTTAGTTCTGTGACCAGGGGGCAAACCCGCACCCCCTGCACTGGAACATTAGAAGCGCGGAGTCTTAACCACCAGACCACCAGGGAAGTTCTGAGGCTGCCCCCTTTGTTCCCTCCCTTTAGCCACAGTTTCGGGGACTCCAGGGAGAACCCCTGCTTGAAGCTCATCCTGCAGTGCCCTTGAGCTAGAGCCACGGTTCCAGTCTTGGTTTAGCAGTAGACACTCTGCTCAGGAAGCACAGCCTTAAGGAGGGCAGCACCAGAGTGACCGCTGAGCGGCGTGCCCTACCATCCCCTCAGCCCTTCCTGCAGCACAGGGCCCGGGAGGCCTGGTGTCGCAGGGCTGTGACCTGGGTGTGACGGTGTCAGTTCCAGGCCCTCCAAGAAGCAGTCACGGGTGGGATTAGACTAGAAGTATGAGAGAGGGCGAGAGCTGGAGGGGGCGGCCAGCAGTGCCTCTGTGAGGCCCAAATGGAGAGATTAGGGTAGGAAAGACCAGGCAGGAAGAGCTGCAGACCACAAAGCACAGCCTGGTCTGGGTCAGGCCGAGGGAGCCTGCAGGAAACGTGCCTGTCAGCGGAGGCCTGCCCTGAGCAGAAGTGGTTTGCGGGTAGGGACAGCCCCAGTGCCCTGTGGTGGCAGCAGCCTGGGGAAGTGTGGCCTCAGCGGGCACCACGACAGATGCGAAGAGACTGCGCTGGGGCTGTCAGCGTGCGGGGGTGGCGGTCGACGGCCCCTCATGGCTATCTCTGTGCCACTGTCGCAGTGCAGGTGCCTGAGGGGGCCCTGAGGGCCACCCGCCTGCCCTCGTTGCATCCCCTCTGACTCCTGGGCTTCCCACCTTCGGTATTTTTGTCCAGCTCACTTCTTCCTTGGACAGCTGGGCTCATGGGACGCATTTCTGGAGACACCAGCTCCGGGTGCCGATGCCGACACGTGCTCGGGCCTGGCCCGCGGGTCCTGCTCAGCGCTCACGGCAGCCTTGCGGGGTGTGGAGGCTGGTCGCAGACCCAGGCCCTGCTCCTGTGCAGAGCAGGGACAGGCAAGCGTGCGTGTGGCCACGCTGTGGCTGCTGGTCGTGGGCGGCCTCCGGAGCCCACGTCCACATGGCCTTGTGCCATGGAGCCCAGGAGGGGTGTGAGGCCCCTTTCCTGGTTCCCACGAGGCCACACCCTGGTGCCTCGAAGCAGAGCTTGTTGCCGTGGCCCCGGGGATGTGCACGGGGTGGCTGCCCTAACTGCCACAAAATGATCAATAACACACTTATCACTTTATGGAGCTGGGTCTCAGGGGCCAGTGAAGTCTCAGTGGGCTAAGGCCAAGGTGTCGGCTGGCCCTCCTCTCTGCAGGTTCTGGGGTAGAGCCTTTTCCCGCTCATCCAGGTGTCCATTCCATGTGCTGTGGGACTGAGATCCCCATTCTCTGCTGCTGTCTCCTGGGACCCCTCACCCCCCCAGGCCTCTTGCATGACTCCCTACACCTCAGAGCCTGCAGCGGGGGCTCAGATCCATCTCTCTGACCCTACCCTGTCGTCACATCTCTTTCTCTGGTCACAGACAGGAAGGCTCCCCAATTTTAGGGACTCATGTGATTAGATTAGGCCCGCCCGGATGATCCAGGATAATAATCTCATCTCAAGAGCCTTAATTTAATCACATCTGCGAAGTCCTTTTCGCAGTGTAGTCTTTTTGTCAAAAGTCTGTTTTCTTACATTCACAGTCATTGGATCAGGATTTGGGCATCTCTGGGGCCCATACCTGCTGCTGAGAGCCTAGTCCCTTCTCTGGGCATCAGAGGGGCCTCTGTCAGAGGGCCTTGGGCAATCACAGCCTGGGGCAGGCTGGGTTGGGGCTCCGCTACAGCCCAGCCTCCCTGGTGTGCGGGGGGCCTCACACCCCAGCATCCCCGCTGTGCCACACCATCCCCTGTGGGGGTCTGTGGGAGCAGCCATGCCCCACCGTGGGCCTTTCCAGGGCTGGGTGTGCAGCCCCCTGTTTGGAGGATGGACACCAGAGGGGACACGGTGGTCTCCCCATGACGTGGCTCCCTGTGAACTTGGCTGGTCCTGCAGGGAGGGGACAAGCATGTGCTCTGAGAGGAGAGTTTGGGGAAAGGGAGGGGCATTTGTGGCACGTTGTGGAGTTCTGGTGGGGTTGGGGCACAGGGGGAGCATCTGCGCGGAGCAGGGAGCCTGTGATGGGGGCGTGGAGGGTCCCCAGGGCTGCTCTCAGGATGCTGGCAGCCAGAGAACCCCAACCCTGCCCCACCCGCCGCGGGGCAGGAAGGGCGGAGTTCCTGCCTCCGCTGTCGTGGCCAGCCCTTCCTGCAGGAGGTTTTCCTTCCGTGCAGCAAACACGCTGCATAGTTGCTCGCTCAGCTATCTGCCCCAGTCAGGCAGTGCTTGTAGCCCAGGCCCAGAATGCACCTCCTCTAGTGCTGCCGAAAGGCCTGAAGTTTGGGGCCGGAGAGGGGAGTACGGAGGGCTGTGGACGCTTAGTGTGGGATCTGCGTTCAGCACTGTACCCAGGTCAAGCCACTGTATCTGACACAGGATTTGAAACCCTGCCAGGGGGTCTGACCACGGCCTCCCTTCCTTCCTTCATCCGTCTGTCCATCTGTCCCTCCATCCTTGTGCACACATGGATGTTCTGTTGAGCCCAGCCTCCCCGCCTGGCAGCCCTCTAGCCACAGCTCACGTACCTCTCTCTCCCTCCCCTCCTAGAAACGGCTTCCGGATGTTGAGCCTTGGCCCGTCTTGAGACCACCCACTCTCCACTCCACTCCACCCCACCCCATGCCACTGTCAGAGCCCTCAGCTCATGGCTCGTGGATCAGATCCCTCTGCCTTTGCCAGGCCGGGCCTGGGGAATGTTGCGTCTGCTCTGCCTGCTGACAGCTTTTGACCCGGAGGCGTGTCCCCTGACGTGCAGAGTGTGTGTATTTGGTTGGGACACCAAACACGCATGGGAGGGATGTCCTGTTCGGCCCACCAGGGCCTCCAAGCCCCGTCTGCTTCTGGGGACCTGACCTGGGCAAGTCTCCATCCTGGGTCCCTCCAGCATCACTGGGGACAGGTAACCCCCATGTCCTCGTCCAGAATCTGACACCACGTGTCAGGGCCAGGGCCGGGCAGGAGCTTGGTGACACCCCCATGTGTCCTCGTGGCTGCTGCCACCATCCAGCCAGGGACTCCTGCCCCTGCCGCCCGTTCCCACGTTGTCAGCGATCAGGCTGTCGTGGGGACTCGGGGGGTACCTTCACCCATTTTCCTCTGAACCCAAGGAGAACAAGAGGAAACTGATACTCCTGGGGGTTGGGGGGCCAGTGCAGGCCACCCGCAGGCCACCTCACTGGAGGCAGAGCTGGGCCGGAGCACGGCTTCTGTCTTTGTCAGGCAGCACCCATCCCCCCTCGGGGTCCAGGCCTGGAGGCACAGGCTGTGGTCAGGGGCAGAAGCACAGGTGCCCGTCAGCGGAGCCGGGAGTGTAGAGGCAACGACCCAGATTTCTGACAGTCCTGATGGGCCTGAGGCTCTGCAGCCACCGCATCGAGGGTATCTCACAGTCGGCTGCGGGTTCGCACAGTGAGCGGGACTGTGCCGCGCGTCCCCGGCCGCATCTGGAGGTGAGGGGACGCGGCTGGGGGCTTGGGGCTGACATCTCAATTTTCACAGCTGCCTGCATCCATCACACACCCGGACGCCTCCTGCCCCGCTGCACATGAGGAACAGCAAATCAATCTGTGTGGCTTTCTCTTTTCTTTCCAGTACGTGTGTGGGTGCGTTCCTGCTCCTGGGTTTGTGCCTCCCGGGGAGCGCCGGATAAAGCCGCAAATCACAGGATGGCGAGGGGGCGGCCCACCCCAGGCAGACAGGGGACCTGCTGCCGAGCCCACAGGGCCACTGCGCTCCAGAGCTCCAGGTGGCTGCCACCGGCTCATTAGCACCGCATGCCAGGACTGGGGCGGGAGGGGAAACCGAGTCTCGGAAGTGGGGTCACAGCGCAACTGGAGCCAGGCCCCAACCTCAGAGCTGCCTCTTCCCACAGCCTTTCCTGTTGGATTTCTGGTGCCTCCCCAGGTTTCCCTCATGCCCTGGCTCCATCAGAGGGATGACCGGTGCCTCCGTGCCCTGCAGCTATGGGGGTGCCCCCAGAATGCCTGGGTTTGCAGTGCAGTTTGCACTGCCCTGTGTGATGCCCGGGCCCCACTGACTCTTAGTTTGCTCCTTGGGGCAGAGGCCCCTGCTGACACCCATCCTTCTAGAGGTTCAGCAGGCTGCAGGAGCCTCTGCCTGGCCCGGGGCGGGTCCTCCCTGCAGGGCCCCCCGCATTGGTCGAGCCTTGTCTCTTGAGGGCTGCCCAGCCCAGCCTCTGGCCCCCTTTCTCCCTTGCCCTATGGGAAGCTGTCCTTGGCCAGGTGGCAGGTGGGGAGACAGCTGAGCCATGATGCCCCTCGGGTACCTTTGACGACTTTTAGCCTGACCTTGGGGCTGGGTAAGGGGCTCCACCTGGGGTACCTCGCCCACCTTCCCCTGCTGCGTGCATACCCCACGCCCAGGGGCTATCAGTCCTGACTGCGCGTTAGAAGTCCCCTCAAGCTGGTGGGAAGTGTAAATTCCCAAGCCACATCTCCGGAGACTCCGGTTTAAACGGTCTGGGGGGTGGAGCCCAGAAATCTATTTTTAGCACCTTGTTGGGTCGGGGGAGCAGTTTCTGAGAGTGAATTATGCCAGACAGCAGGCAGAAACTGGAGTGTCCTCCATCCACCGGGATGGCTGTCTCCCTATGGGTGGTGGCAGGTGCTCGCCGAACTGGGAGCTCGTCTCGGCGTCACCCCGGCTGGGGATCGTCAGAGCTGCCCAGCGCATCCTGCGGTGGGGACGCCCTCCCACCTTCCCTCCCTCCAGGGTCGCTCTCCTAGACCTGAGGCCTCAGCCTCATCTTGGGGGGGCAATGCTGGGAGGAGGTGAGCTGCCTCACCCTTCTGGGTGTACGTGACACACTGTGTTTTCTAGAAGAGGAAACTGAGGTTCAGAGAGGTCAAAGGCTTGTGCCAACTCCCTCGGGGGACGCAGAGGTGGCGACCTCGCCAGGCTGCTGGGCACTGCTGCGAGCACAGTGCTGCCTCACTCAGGGGGCCTTACCTAAAGAGGACGTGGAACAATCCTGTTTTAAAAAGAAACGGTAAACACCTGAATTGAAACACCTGCAGGAGTATTTTCTTTGAATAAGGAACTGTCAGAGCCTGGAGCCAGATGCCTCAGTTAGCACCACCTGACTCAAACAAGGCCCCCCGCCATCTCGGGACGTGGTCTCCGGCCCCCAAAACCTCCACCCCAAGTCCCTCGGCCTCAGACCCTTGGGGCAGAGGTGCTCGCTGAGCCCTGATTCCTGAGAGTGAATTGTTAATGCGCCTTCTCATTCTAAAGAATGAGAGTTCCCAGAGTTCTGGGAGTGTCGGAAGGAAGGCTGAGTCCGTCCTGAGAGCCTGATGGCAGAGAAGGTAGAGCTCCACCCACCTCTGTGACCTATTCTCAGGTCCCGGGTCTCCTCCCCCATCCCCCTGCTCAGCAAGACAGCAAGACACCGAGAATGGGACTCAGGCCAGACTGCAAGGGGCACGGCACGCACGCCCGGTACTCCGAGTGCCTCTTCCAAATCGGAGGCGACATGGTGTGTGGCAGCCGTTCTCAAACTTTCTGTAGCAGTGAAGGGAAAGAAACCCCAGGGCAATATGAAATTCATGAAAGAGAATCAGCTCGGTTTGAAAGGAGGGGCAGAAGGTGGCTGAGAGTCTGGTAGGGGAGACAGTCACAGGATGACCCCGGGAATAGCGCGGCTGCGACCCGGGAAGCGCTGGAGAGAAGGCTCCTGGTCCCCGGCAGGGAGGGGAGGCCAGGGGAGGCCGGGCAGGAAGAGTGTTCTGAGCAGAGGGAACAGCCCGTGCAGGGCCCGGCGTGGGTACAGGAGCAGAGCCACCTGACAGCAATGGGTATGGGGTCAAGGTGAGTCTGGGCCTAGCCAGCCAAGCCACCAGATTTTGTCCTCTTTGGGGCTGGGGGAGGGGCAGGTGCTGCTGAAGTGTTTTAAGTTGGGGCATGCAGAAGCCACACGCATGATCCCATCTGTAGAGGGAATAGCAGGTGGGGACGGGCTGGGATGGGACGGTAGTGAAGCAGCTGCTGGGAGGTCAGTGCCGTTCCGGGGGGGAGGGGGAAGGCTGTCTGGACTAGGGTGTGCCAGCGGCGTGGACAGACACATGCGGTCAGATGTGAGAAATACAGAGCAGGCAAACTGCCGGCATCGGGCGATGCGTTGGCCACGGGGCAGGGGCCAGGGAGAGATCTGAGCCGTTCTTGGGCCTCGCTGTTGCGTCCCACTCACTATAGGGATGCAGCTTCTCAAGTCTTTCTCTCTTTTACAATTGTTTCTTCTTTTAAGATTTCTTTTGTTGCTTAAAGCATCTGTTTTCTCTGGGTTCGGTTCTTCCCTTGGCCATTTGGCCTTTTGCTTTCATGCTGTCCATTCTTCTCTCCTACCTCCTGAACTTGGGGGCCGTCTGTCCATTTTGAGGAGGGGTTCTGCGGGTCGGCTGAGCGCTCCCCCTCTGTTGTATTGGGGTCTGCCTGCCCCACAGCATCTTTCCCCTGCGTGGAGTTCCCAGGCAGACACGGTGAGGTGAGGTGGGACGTACCAGCTCTCAGGGGGCTTCCCACTGGGCTCCTGGCTCCACATTGGAAGCCCACTTAGGTGACAGCTCTCCACGTGGGGTCTGCCCCTGCCTGCCAGCTCGGTAATGACCTGTCTGTGTCCTGTGTCTGGAGGGTGGGAGTGACACTCCCCCGCCCCTGGGCAGCCCTCTGCCTGGTCTTTGTCTGTGTGCCCACCTGGAAGGTGGGGTTTCCTGCTTGGGCCCCTCTGTGGCTCCTTCCTTCCACCCGCCCCTTCTGCCTTCCGTTTTCCAGAAGCATGAGTCACTCTTGTCCACCAGCGACCCACCCTCTTCCACCACTGTTCCTCTGTTCTCTTTTATTTCATGGAGGTTGGGAAGGCTGTAAAGCAAACGCATGTGCTCGGTTCTCCATCTTGAACCAGAAGTCGGAAGTGCTACATAAAATGCTCTTACAAATCCATAGATTCTGTCTCCTCTTCTCAGGCTTAAAGCTACAGTGGCAGCCTTGATTTCTCTTTCTCTCAAGACCTACATCTGATCAGTGAGCAAATCCTATGTCTCTGCAATAAAGTCGAGAACCTGCCATTTCTCACTCCCTGCGCACCCTCCTGAGAACGTAGATTTTTGCAGGAGCTTCTAACTGGTCTCCTGCTTCGACTGTGCCTCCTGTGGTTTGGGCTCCATAAATGAGCCAGAGTGGTTTAAATTTGACTATGTCAAACTCCACTCAAACCCTCCAGTGGGAAGTGAAGAGAGTGTGTGGAGGCGTGAAAGAGGCAGCGAACACCACACACAGACGTAGACTCCGAGGGTCTGAAGAGGAGCCCTGTACTGGGGTGAGTGGTGTCTCCCCAAATTTATGTCCACTTGGAAACAGTGATGTGACCTTATTTGGAAATAGGGTCTTTGTAATCACGTGAAAACGAGGCCCTACTGGATTGAGGTGGTCCTTAAATCCAATGACTGGTGTCCTTATTAGGAGAGGGAATGTAGAGGCCCGGAGGGAGGAAGACCACGTGACCATGAAGGCAGACATTGAAGCAACGTACGTACAAACTGAGGAGTGCTGAGCATTGCTCGCAGCCCCTGGAAGCTGGCAAGAGGCAAGGAAGGACTCTTCCCTAGGACCTCAGAGGGAACATGGCCCTGCTGACACCTTGATTCCGGACTTCTAACTCCCCAAACTGTGAGAGAATACATTTCTGTTGTTTCAGGACACCTGTTTTGTGGTAATTTGTAGAGCAACCCTAGGAAACAAGCCCTTATCCGGGTGTACAAGGCCTAGCAGGGTCTGTTCTCACCTCTTTCCACCCTCACTTTGCCTCAGCACTACTGGCCTTGAGCAGGCCTGTTCTTTGGACAGGCCACGTATGCTCCTGCCCCAGGACCTTTGCACTTGCTTTTCCCTCAGATCCACATGGATTACTTTACTCAGGGTTTGCTAAGTCACCTCATCAGAAGGGCCTTCCCTGACTGCCTGATTTAAATGACAAAGCCCCCACCTCCCCTATCAATTCCTGGTCCACGCTGCCTGCTTTGGTACTCTGCACAGCACTTCCTGACAGCTGGGGTCCATTCACTTGTGTAGTATTTGTGTCTTCCCTCTAGCACGTGAGCCTCATGGGGGCCTGGACTTTGTTGATTGTATTTACGGTTGTATCGCTAGTGCCTAGAACAGTGCAAGTCACATGCTCGGTATGTGATTACTGAATGAATGAATAAGAAAAATCCACAAGCCAGTTGAATCAAGGGGGAAAACCCCAAAGCAGGCAATTCCAGGAAAAAAAATGCCTTTTTTACCTCAGTCTCACTCATAATTAAAGAAATACAAATTAAGTCTGCAATGAGACCATTGTCACCTATTAGATTGTAGTGAATGTGAGGGGAATTGGGTCCTGTCCTGGGAGTATAAATTGGGCTATCTCTTTTTTTAAAAAAAAATTGGAATATATAATTCATATAATATAAAATCCACCTTTTTAAAGTGACTAATTCAGTTGTTTTTAGTATATTCATGGGGTTGTAGAAGCATCATCACTGTCTAATTCCAGTACATTTTCATTACCCCAAAAAGAAACCCCCATACCCATTAATACCCACTTCCCCTCCCCCCGCTCGCCAGCCCTGGCAACCACGATCTATTTTGTGACTCTAGGGATTTGCCTATTCTGGACATTTTATGTAAGGGAGTCATACAATATGCAGCCTTTTGTGTCTGGTGTCTTTCACTTGGCATGATCTTCTCAAGGTTCATCCATGTTGTAGTATGTACTTCATTCCTTTTTATTGCCATGTCATATTCCATTGTATGGATATCCCACATTTTGTTTATTTATCAGTTGATAAATATTGGGGTATTTCCACTTTGTGGCTAAAATGAATAATGCTGCTATGAACATTTGTGTACAATTTTTATGTGGGTATAAGCTCCCAAATATCTTGACTATGTTCCTAGGACTGTAAATGTTGGTAACTCTATGTTTAAAATCTTAAGGAACTGACAGACTGTTTTCCAAAGTGACTGCACAATCTCTCTCTCTATTTTTTTTTCTTTTTGGCAATGACTTCTTTTTTATTGAAGTATAGTTGATTTACAGTGTTGTGTTAGTTTCTGGTGCATAGCAAAGTGAATCAGTTATATATATATGTGTGTGTGTGTGTGTGTATATATATATATATATATATATTCTTTTTCATATTCTTCTCCATTACGGTTTATTACAGGATATTGAATATAGTTCCCTGTGCTATACAGTAGGACCCTGTTGTTTATCTATTTTATTTATAGTGTTTTTTATTTGCTAATCCCAAACTGCTAATTTATCCCTTCTCTCCCTGCTTTCCCCTTTGGCAACCATAAGTTTGTTTTCTGTCTGTGAGTCTGTTTCTGTTTTGTAAATAAGTTCATTTGTGTAATATTTTAGATTCCACATATAAGTGATATCATATGGTATTTGTCTTTCTGACTTATTTCACTTATTTCCTGGCTATTGTAAATAGTGCTGCAGTGAACATTGCAGTGCATGTATCTTTTCGAGTTATGTTTTTTTCTGGGTATATGCCCAGGAGTGGGATTGCTGGATCATATGGTAGTTCTATTTTTAGCTTTTTAAGGAACCTCCATACTGTTCTCCATAGTGGCTGTATCAACTTACAGTCCCACAAATAGTGTAGGAGGGTTCCCTTTTCTCCACACCCTTTCCAGCATTTATTGTTCGTAGATTTTTTGTTTTTGTTTTTCAACTGCCTGACTGACTATTCGTGAAAGGGAACCTTACTTCAGGAATAAGGACTGAGCTTTCATTTTTCTCTTAAGCTGCATTTTCCAGGATCCAATTCCATTGTCAGTGACCAAATGACCTATTATGTCTAGAGCCGGAGTCATCCAAGGTGTGACATTTATAGAAAAGTCATACTATTTCCTCAAATTTTAGGGTCTGCCTGGCTTCCCATCCCAGTCTCACCTAATGTACTGAGGCATGGGTACTCACACCTACCTGTGCTTTCTGTCCTTATTTTATTTTATTTTTAACATCTTTATTGGAGTATTTACAATGGTGTGTATTTACAAGCTTTTATTTACAAATATTTACAAGCTTTATTGGAGCTTTACAATGGTGTGTTAGTTTCTGCTTTATAACAAAGTGAATCAGTTATACATATGTCCCCATATCCCGTCCCTCTTGCATCTCCCTCCCTCCCTCCCACCCTCCCTATCCCACTGCTCTACGTGGTCACAAAGCACAGAGCTCTTCCATTCATCTATATTTCTGTTTTTGTGCCAGTACCATACTGTCTTGATTACTGTAGCTTTGTAGTACAGTCTGAAATCAGGGAGCCTGATTCCTCCAGCTCCGTTTTTCTTTCTCAAGATTGCTTCGGGGTCTTTCGTGTTTCCATACAAATTGTGAAATTTTTTGTTCTAGTTCTGTGAAAAATGCCAATGGTAGTTTGATAGGGATTGCATTGAATCTGTAGATTGCTTTGGGTAGTGGAGCCATTTTCACAATGTTGATTCTTCCAATCCAAGAACGTGGTATACCTCTCCATCTATTTGTATCATCTTTAATTTCTTTAATCAGTGTCTTATAATTTTCTGCATACAGGTCTTTTGTCTCCTTTGGTAGGTTTATTCCTAGATATTTTATTCTTTTTGTTGCAATGGTAAATGGGAGTGTTTTCTTAATTTCACTTTCAGATTTTTCATCATTAGTGTATAGGAATGCAAGAGATTTCTGTGCATTAATTTTGTGTCCTACTACTTTACCAGATTCATTGATTAGCTCTAGTAGTTTTCTGGTAGCATCTTTAGGATTCTCTATGTATAGTATCATGTCATCTGCAAACAGTGACAGCTTTACTTCTTCTTTTCCGATTTGGATGCTTTTTATTTCTTTTTCTTCTCTGCTTGCTGTGGCTAAAACTTCCAAAACTATGTTGAATAATAGTGGTGAGAGTGGGCAACCTTATCTTGTTCCTGATCTTAGTGGAAATGGTTTCTGTTCTTCACCATTGAGGACGATGTTGGCAGTGGTTTTGTCATATATGGTCTAGTTCCCTCTATGCCTACTTTCTGGAGGGTTTTCATCGTAAATGGGTGTTGAATTTTGTTGAAAGCTTTCTCTGCATCTATTGAGATGATCATATGGTTTTTATCCTTCAGTTTGTTAATATGGTGTATCACGTTGATTGATTTGCCTATATTGAAGAATCCTTGCATTCCTGGGATAAACCCCACTTGATCATAGTGTATGATCCATTTAATGTGCTGTTGGATTCTGTTTGCTAGTATTTTGTTGAGGATTTCTGCATCTATGTTCCTCAGTGATATTGGCCTGTAGTTTTCTTTCTTTGTGACATCTTTGCCGGGTTTTGGTATCAGAGTGATGGTGGCCTCGTAGAATGAATTTGGGAGTGTTCCTCCCTCTGCTATATTTTGGAAGAGTTTGAGAAGGATAGGCGTTAGCTCTTCTCTAAATGTTTGATAGAATTCGCCTGTGAAGCCATCTGGTCCCGGGCTTTTGTTTGTTGGAAGATTTTTAATCACAGTTTCAATTTCAGTGCTTGTGATTGGTCTGTTCATATTTTCTATTTCTTCCTGGTTCAGTCTTGGAAGACTGTGCCTTTCTAAGAATTTGTCCATTTTTTCCAGGTTGTCCATTTTATTGGCATAGAGTTGCTTGTAGTAATCTCTCATGATCCTTTGTATTTCTGCAGTGTCAGTTGTTACTTCTCCTTTTTCGTTTCTAATTCTATTGATTTGATTCTTCTCCCTTTTTTTCTTGATAAGTCTGGTTAATGGTTTATCAATTTTGCTTATCTTCTCAAAGAAGCAGCTTTTAGTTTTATTGATCTTTGCTATCGTTTCCTTCATTTCTTTTTCATTTATTTCTGATCTGATCTTTATGCTTTCTTTCCTTCTGCTAACTTTGGGGTTTTTTTGTTCTTCTTTTTCTAATTGCTTTAGGTGCAAGGTTAGGTTGTTTATTCGAGATGTTTCCTGTTTCTTAAGGTAGGATTGTATTGCTATAAACTTCCCTCTTAGAACTCGTTTTGCTGCATCCCATAGGTTTTGGGTCATTGTGTTTTCATTGTCATTTGTTTCTAGGTATTTTTTGATTTCCTCTTTGATTTCTTCAGTGATCTCTTGGTTATTAAGTAGTGTGTTGTTTATCCTCCATGTGTTTGTATTTCTTACAGATTTTTTCCTGTAATTGATATCTAGCCTCATCGTGTTGTGGTCGGAAAAGATACTTGATATGATTTCAATTTTCTTAAATTTACCAAGGCTTGATTTGTGACCCAAGATATGATCTATCCTGGAGAATGTGCCATGAGCACTTGAGAAGAATGTGTATTCTGTTGTTTTTGGATGGAATGTCCTATAAATATCAATTAAGTCCATCTTGTTTAATATATCATTTAAAGCTTGTGTTTCCTTATTTATTTTCATTTTGGATGATCTGTCCATTGGTGAAAGTGGGGTGTTAAAGTCCCCTACTATGATTGTGTTACTGTCGATTTCCCCTTTTATGGCTGTTAGTATTTGCCTTATGTATTGAGGTGCTGCTATGTTGGGTGCATAAATATTTACAATTGTTATATCTTCTTCTTGGATTGATCCCTTGATCATTGTGTAGTGTCCTTCTTTGTCTCTTGTAATAGTCTTTGTTTTAAAGTCTATTTTGTCTGATATGAGAATTGCTACTCCAGCTTTCTTTTGATTTCCATTTGCATGGAATATCTTTATCCATCCCCTCACTTTCAGTCTGTATGTGTCCCTAGGTCTGAAGTGGGTCTCTTGTAGACAGCATATATGCAGGTCTTGTTTTTGTATCCATTCAGCCAGTCTATATCTTTTGGTTGGAGCATTTAATCCATTTACATTTAAGGTAATTATCAATATGTATGTTCCTATTCCCATTTTCTTAATTGTTTCTTAATTGTTCTATATCTTTTGGTTGGAGCATTTAATCCATTTACATTTAAGGTAATTATCAATATGTATGTTCCTATTCCCATTTTCTTAATCATTTTGGGTTTGTTATTGTAGATCTTTTCCTTCTCTTGTGTTTCCTGCCTAGAGAAGTTCCTTTAGCATTTGTTTTAAAGCTGGATTGGTGGTGCTGAATTCTCTTAGCTTTTGCTTGTCTGTAAACCTTTTAATTTCTCCATCGAATCTGAATGAGATCCTTGCTGGGTAGAGTAATCTTGGTTGTAGGTTTTTCTCCTTCATCACTTTAAATATGTCCTGCCACTCCCTTCTGGCTTGCAGAGTTTCTGCTGAAAGATCAGCTGTTAACCTTATGGGGATTCCTGTATGTGTTATTTGTTGTTTTTTTGCCTTGCTGCTTTTAATATTTGTTCTTTGTATTTAATTTTTGATAGTTTGATTAATATGCGTCTTGGCGTGTTTCTCCTTGGATTTATCCTGTATGGGACTCTCTGTGCTTCCTGGAGTTGATTAACTATTTCCTTTCCCATATTAGGGAAGTTTTCAACTATAATCTCTTCAAATATTTTCTCAGTCCCTTTCTTTTTTTCTTCTTCTTCTGGGACCCCTATAATTCGAATGTTGGTGTGTTTAATGTTGTCCCAGAGGTCTCTGACACTCTCCTCAATTCTTTTCAATCTTTTTTCTTTATTCTGCTCTGCAGTAGTTCGTAGATTTTTTTGATGATGGCCATTCTAACTGGTGTGAGGTGATACCTCATTGTAGTTTTTTTTTTTTTTAAATGTATTTATTTATTTAGGGCCGTGTTGAGTCTTCATTTCTGTGCAAGGGCTTTCTCTAGTTGTGGCAAGCGGGGGTCACTCTTCATCACAGTGCGCAGGCCTCTCACTGTCACGGCCTCTGTTGTTGCGGAGCACAGGCTCCAGAAGCGCAGGCTCAGTAATTGTGGCTCACGGGCCCAGTTGCTCCACGGCATGTGGGATCTTCCCAGACCAGGGCTCGAACCCATGTCCCCTGCATTGGCAGGCAGATTCTCAACCACTGCGCCACCAGGGAAGCCCCTCATTGTAGTTTTGATTTGCATTTCTCTAATAATTAGTGATGCTGAGCATCTTTTCATGTGCTTTTGGCCATCTGTATGTCTTCTTTGGAGAAATATCTCTTTAGATCTTCTGCCCATTTTTTGATTGGGTTGTTTGTCTTTTTGTTATTGAGCTGCATGAGCTCTTTGTATATTTATTTATTAGTTCTAATTGTGTGTGCTTGTGTGTGTGTGTGTGTGTGTGTGTGTGTGTGTGTATGTGTATTTTTTAGGATTTTCCATATACAAGATCATGTAACTTGCCCTAGATTGTTTTACTTCTTCTTTCCAGTATGGATGTCTTTTATGGCTTATATCTTTCCTAACTGCCCTGGTTAGGACCTCTAGTACAATATTGAATAGAAGTTGAGATCTTTGTTCTTTTTAAATACATGAGTTTACATCTATAAATTTCATTCTAAGCACTGTTTTAGCTGCATTGCATAAGTTTTGGTATGTTGTGTTTTTATTTCCATTTATCTGAAGTCATTTTAAAATTTCCCTTGTAATTTCTTCTTTTCCCTGTGGTTATTTAGGAGTGGGTTGTGTAATTTCCACATATTTGTGAATTTCCCCGATTTCTTTCTGTTGTTGATTTCTGCTATTCCTTGTGGCCACAGAACACACTTTGTATGATGCTAGTTCTTTTAAATTTATTAAAATGTGTTTTATGGCCTAACTCATGTATCTTGGAGAATGTTACATGTGCACTAGAGGAGAATATGTATTCTGTTATTGTTAAGTGTTCTATACATGTCTGTTAGGTCTAGTTGGTTTATTGTATTGTTCAAGTCTTCTATTTCCTTACTGATCTACTCTCTAGTTGTTTTATCCATTATTGAGAGTAGGGTATTGAAGTCTCAAACTATTTCTGTTGAATTGTCTATTTCACCCCTCAGTTCCAGCAGTTCTTGCTCTTAAACTTGGGGGCTCTGTTGTTAGGTGCCTATGTTTATAATTGTTATATCCTCTTGGTGGATTGACTCTTTTATCATTGTAAAATGACCTTCTTTGTCTCTAGTACTGTTTTTTTCTTAGAGTCCTTTTTGTCTGATAAAGTCTATGTCGTCTGATATTAAAGTCTGTTTTGACTGATCTAGCCATTCTAGCTCTTTTTAGGTTACTGTTGACATGCGATATATTTTCCATCCTTTCACTGTCAACCTATTTGTCTTTGAATCTAAAGTGTGTCTCTTGTAGAAAGCATATAGTTGGATCATGTTTTTTCTTTTCTTAAAATTTATTTTTGGCTGTGTTGTTGCTGCGTGCGGGCTTTCTCTAGTTGCGGCGAGTGGGGGCTACTCTTCATCGCGGTGCACAGGCTTCTCATTGCAGTGGCTTCTCTTGTTGTGGAGCACAGGCTCTAGGCGTGCAAGCTTCAGTAGTTGTGGCATGCGGACTCAGTAGTTGTGGCTCGCAGGCTCAGTAGTTGTGGCGCACAGGCTTAGTTGCTCCATGGCATGTGGGCCGGACCAGGGCTCGAACCCGTATCCCCTGCATTGGCAGATGGATTCTTAACCACTGTGCCACCAGAGAAGCCCTGGATCATGTTTTTAAATTCATTTTGCCAATCTCTGACTTTTAATTGGAGTGTTTAATTTATTTACATTTAATGCAATTACTGGTAAGATAGGGTTTGCTATTTGTTTTTCAATTGTTATATCATTTTTGTTCTTCTATTCCTCCATTATTGCCTTCTTTTGTGTTGAATAGATATTTGGTAGTACCATTTTAATTTCCTTGTAATTTCTTTTACTATATATTTTTGAGTTATTTCCTTAGTTTTTGCTTGTCAGATTAACGTTAACGTCTTAACTTATAACAATATAGTTCAGATTAAAGCCAACTTAATTTCAGTAGTGTACAAAAACTTTGCTCCTTTGTCGTTGTGTTACCTCCCCTCTCCTTTGTGCTTTTATTGTCATAAAATATTCATTTTTATACATTGTGTACTCATCAACACACACTTATAATTATTGCTTTATGCAGTTGTCTTTTAATTCAGATAGGAGAAAAAAGAGTTACAAGCATAAAATACATTTGTATTGTCTCTTGTAGTTACCTATATCGTTACTTTTACTGATAATTTTTATTTTTTCATCTGGATTTGAGGTCCTGGCTTATGTCCTTTTTATTTATTTATTTGTTTGTTTGTTTGTTTTTTTGGCCTTGCCATGCAGCTTGCGGGATTTCAGTTCCCTGAGCAGAGATTGAACCTGGGCCACAGCAGTGAAAGCCCGGAATCCATACCACTAGACCACCAGGGAACTCCCTGGCTAATGTCCTTTAATTTCAGCCTGAAGGACTCTATTTAGTAGTTATTGTAGGGTAAATCTCCTAATGATGAGTTCTGTTTTTATTTGCTGGGAAATTTCTCCTTCATTTTTGAAGGACAGTTTTGCTGCATAAAGAATTGCTTGTTGACATCTTTTTTCTTTCAGTACTTTGTATATGTTATCCCACTGCTTTCTGCCCTGCCCTTCTCTAGTTTCTGATGGGGAATCTACTTGGAGTTTGTTGATCTTTTTGGGTGTGTAGATTAATGTTTTTCATCAGATTTGGGACATTTCAGCCATCACTGCTTCCAATATTCTTGTTGCTCCTTTCTCTCTTTTCTTTCTGGGACTTCCGTTATATATATGTTGGTATGCATGGGAGTACCCGAGGCTCTGTTTAGTTTCCTTCATTCTTTTTAGTTTCTATTCCTCAGACTGGATGACAGTTATTGACTTCTCTTCAAGTTTACTGATTCTCTTTTCTGCCTGTACAAATCTGCTGTTGAGTCCCTCCAGTTAAATTTTCATTGCAGTTATTGTAGTTTTCAACACTGGAATTTCTATTTTTTCAAATAATTTATACTCCTTTATGGATACTCTTTATTTGGTGAAACATTGTTTCCATGCTTTAATTGTTCTGACGTAGTTTCCTTAATTTCTTTTTCTTTAATTCCTTTTTTCCAGTTTTATTGATATATAATTCACATATAACATTGTATAAGTTTAAGGTATAAAACATAATGATTTGATATACGTATATTTTGCAAAATGATTAGCACGATAAGTTTAGTTAACATCCATCAACCCACATAGTTACAAATTTAGTTTCTTTATGATGATAACTGAAGATTTACTCTCTTAGCCACTCTTAAACATACTGTATGTATTGTTAACTATAGTTATCATGCTGTACATTACATTCTCAGAACTTATTTATCTTTCTGTGAGTTTTTACCTTTTGACCACTTTCACCTTATTCCCTCACGTCCACCTCCTACCTCTGGCAACCCCACATCTTATCTCTGTTTCTATGAGTTTGGTTTTTTGAGATTCCACATATAAGTGAGATCATATAGTATTTGTCTTTCTTTGCCTGACTTATTTCATTTAGCATGACACCCTCAGGATCCATCCATGTTGTCACAAGTGGTAGGATTTCCTTCTTCTTCATGGCTGAATAGTATTCTATTTGTGTGTGTGTGTGTGTGTGTGTGTGTGTGTGTGTGTGACATTGTCTGCATTCATTCATCCAATGATGGATATTTAAGTTGTTTCCATGTCTTGGCTATTGTAAATAATGCTGCAGTGAACATGGGAGTGCAGATATCTCTTTGGGATAGTGATTTTGTATTTTTTTGGAATACATATCCAGAACTGGGATTGATGGATCATATAGTAGTTCTATTTTTAATTTCTTGAGGAGCCTCCATACTGTTTTCCATAGTGGCTGCACCAGTTTACATTCCCACCTTTTCTCCACATCCTTGCCAGTGTTTGTTATCTGTTGTCTTTTTGATGACAGCAATTAGAACATGTGTGAGGTAATGTCTCATTGTGGATTTGATTTGCATTTCCCTGATGATTAGTGATGTTGAGTTAGTTTTCATATACCTGTTGGCCATTTGAATATCTTCTTTGGAAAAATGTCTATTCAGGTCCTTTGCTCATTAAAAAATTGGATTGTTTGGGGTTTTATTTTTGCTCTTGAGTTGTGTGAGTTCCTTATATATTTTGGATATTAACCCCTTATCAGATGTGTGCTTTGCAAATATTTTCACCCAACCTGTAAGTTACCTTACTTACTTTCTTTTAATATATTTAAAATAACTGATTTAAAATTTTTGTTTAAAACAAAGTCAAATGTCTGGACTTCCTCAGGGACAGCTGGTGATTGCTTTTCTGCTTGTGGAACATATCTTTTTTCCCCCTGCATGTCTTGTAATTTTTTTGTTGAAAACTGGACATTTTAAATAATTTCATGTGACAGCTCTGGAAGTCAGATGCTCACTCCTCTTCAGGGTTTGTTGCTGTTTCTGTTTGTTGAAGTCAGTGTGATTTGTTTGTTTAGTGACTTTTCTGAATTAATTCTGCAAAGTCTATTCTTTTGTTGTGTATGACCACTGTACTTTCTGTTTGGTTATCTTAGTTGCCATTTAATGATTGGACAGAGGTTTCCTTAAATGCCTGGAACCAGTCTCCCAGTCTCGGCCCAGGGGCTCTGTGTACATGTTGGGGCGCATCTTCAACTCTCAGCCAGGCAGTTAACAACTCTGCCTTAGCCTTCACTTCCTGTTTGCACAGAGCTTCAAAGTCAGCCAGAGTGAGAGCTGAGGGCCTTCCCAAGGCTTACCTAAACATGTGCACATGTCTGGGCATGCATGTGGCCTTCTAGATTCCCAGGAATACACTGCAACTTTTAAAAGCCCCTATGGACATCTCATTGCTGAGCTTTGTCTTTTAAGCTTTTTGGTTCGTCAGATGTTTGCTCCAAATATTATCCACTGCCTCAGGCAGCTGTGAAGTTAAATGCCTGTAATTATCTCTGACAATCAACCCTCAGGAATAGGCTTTTTGTACAGGGTGAGCTCTGAGTCAGAGAGACATCCTTGCAAATGAGTCTTCCGGGAAGCCACCAGACAGGCTGAACAATGACAATTTTCTGGAAATGAGGCCTTGAAAGAGTTTCAGCCCTGTTCGGCTTCCCCCCAGTGGCTCCCAGGCTACTGGTTTCCATGGCAAGGGTCTTGTTTTTCAAGGCACTGGGGATGAGACTGAGGCAAGTTAGCACACCACAAAGCTTACAGTTCTCAGTGGTACTCAGCTGCTTTTTGTGAATAAATGCTCCCTGCTTTGCTCCACATCTCTGATTAATTTTCGAAGTTCTAAAAAAGTTGATTCTAATCATTTTTGCCAGTTTTCTTGTTGCTTTTATGAGGAAAGGCTTTTCAGAGGTCCTTACTATACCATTTTGCTGACATCTGTCCATCCTCTTTTGAGAGCGGGTCTGTGATGTCTCTTTAAACTTATAATGCATATAATCTTTGATCTAACACATCTAATTTTAGAAGTTTATTCTTCATATATGGTCACACATTTGAGTAAAGACACTTGGTCAAGATGGTCATTGAGGTATGTTTGTGGTCACCACGTCATGCCACACCTGAGTGCCTTGTGCTAGGGGACAGCTCAGCCACCCAGCAGAATGCCCTGCAGCTGGTACAGAACATGAGGGGTTGCCCAGAGAAAAGAGCAAGTTGAAAATAATGTGTGAAGTGTGAGCCCTTTAGTTCAGAAAAAGAACCCCGCATGCACATGTAAGTCATCTCATGAACACAGAAAGTTCTGGGTGGTTGCACACAAGATTAATTAATTGTGGGTGTCTTTGTGGAGGGGCTGGTGCCTGGGGCAGCAGGGCATTTACTTTTTGTATAATCTTTTGTACTGTTGAGTGTTTTCTCATGAGCATATATTGCATTTTCAGTTTTAAAATGGGTAAAATAAACAAGCAGACTAGGCAAACAAACATGTGACTGCACGGGAAGGCCCTGCCCAGGTAAGCTCTGGTCTCCTCCCCTCCCCCGGGGCCCTGGTTCTGGCTGGGAGGCTGGGAGAATGAAGAACACTTCTCTGCAGGCTGTGCCTACAACTCTCCCTCCTACAGGGTCCAGGACAGGGCTGGGACCCTGAAGGGGAAGGGCACATGCTCTGCTCTCAGCTCTGTGCCTTTACTGGGTGTCCTCAGGACAGCCGCAGCTCTCTGGGGTGAGAGGAGAGGGTACGGTGGTGGCATCCCTCAGGAGCCCGTGATTCTGGGACTGACTGTGAAAGACCCCTCCTGGGAACATTTGTGTCTGCTCTAGGGACAGGCATGTGCACAGAAGCACACACAGGTCACCTCGTGTCCGTTTGGCATCAGGTCCCTTCCTGCCAGCCTGGAGCATCGTTCTCTTTGGCTCAAGACAGGCTGGGGCTGAGCGGATTCTCATGGGCAGGCAGCTGCAGTCCATCCCCAGGAAGGAGGGCAGAACTCCCAGGGGGCCACCACCTGCTCGCTCGCCAGTCAGCCCCACCAGCCTCCCCTCTGGATGCTCGTCACAGTCCCCCAGTGCCCCTCCCCTGCTCAGATGCCTCTCTGTCCACCACAGACGGCCTCTTCCTGCCACAGGAGAGAGGGCGGGGGGAGAGCCCAGGGGCCCTCGCAATGGCCCTGGTGCCTTGTCCGGGTTGCAGGATCTCGGCAGGACTATATGTGGGTATGAGAATGGGACAGTGATCAAGGAAATCGGAGGAGGAACCCAAACTCTCCTTCAAAATATAAGTAAACTGTCAAAAAGTGTAATGTGACTCTCCAAAATATTGAAGTCAGCCAAGTAAATAGAGAAGCTCGAGCGTAGGAGACCATATGTTCCGCTCCGGTTAAAACCTTTTCCCGAAGGTGGAATTCAAACATACCTGTGTCAGGCCTGGCATATCTCCACCTGCACAGCCGCCGCCGCTCCCCCGCCGGGGTCAGGGCCTCACGGGGCCTAGGTCGCTGTCCAAGGTGTGCAAGGGGTGGGTCCCCTGCTGCCTGTGCCCGAGAGATCGCAGGACAAGCTTCTGCTCTCGACCACGAAGAGGGAGGCTTGTGGTGGTCCCAGGACATGTGTCTTGGTGGCTGTGGGCCTGGCTGTGTGTGTGAGTGGGTCCCTGGGGACTCCTGCCGGCCGGTGGGGCTGGGCCCCGCGGAGGAGCAGCTCAGGAGGAGGGAAGCCCAGGCCAGCCCAGAATCCTGCATGGAGCCCCTGTGGACCTCCCTGGCATCGGGCGCCTGGGCTTGGCACCAGGCTGAGACTCGGCTGTGAGCAGTTGTCTCGTTGAAATCCAGGGCCTGGGTCAGCCAGGTGCCCCAGGATTGGTCAGGGAGCCACAGGGAGGGAAGAGGCGGGAAGACTGTTCCAGAGGCCAAGGAAGGTGAGGGGGCCTGGGCTGGGGAGTGTGCGTGGAACCAGGAGAAATAAAAGTGGCAGATGCCGTCTGCTTTTTCTAGAAATGTGGATGAAAGGAGAAATTGGAAGGCAGCTAAAAGGGGTGGGAGGTCAGGGAGACTGTGTTTGTGGGTCTGGAGAAGTGCAGAGCTGAGATGAAGGGGAGGCAGAGAGAGAGGCTGAAGGGGAGAAGGAGGTGGGAGGGAGGAGAGGCCCCCGGGGGGCTCCAAGGACTGGCCCACCTGCTGGCTGGGGCTCCATGCCAAGGGGAGGATGAAGTGGGAGAGCAGACAGGGAGCCCCCAGGGACAGGGCAGGGGGAGGGGCAGAAGAAGCTCCAGAAGCATGAGGGGGGTCGGGAGGGAGTTTGGGAGCTGGGCACAGATAAGGGGAACCCAGTGAGACAGAAGAAGTCCCTCGCCTCACTTTCTGGCAGCTCCACATTCCGACCCCCTTGCCCCACCAAACCAGGCTGGTACTGACTCTCTGCCCCCATGCCCTACCCACAGCAGCAGGCCCAAAGCATCCAGCCCCACCTCCCAACACACACACGCTCAACAGGGGACCTCAGGTGTGAGTCCTCTGGCAGAGTCTCCTCTGAGAACTGAAGCCAGATGACCCTGTGGGTGCTGGTCACTGACCCAGCCCCACCACGTCTTCCCTGAGCATCCCTAGGAGCTCGCTGCTAGGTCAGCGCCCAAGGGCTTAAAGCTGGCGCCCAGCTGCACTGCTGGGACTGGGACTGCTCAGGGCCTCGAGAGGGGTGTCAAACCCTGCACCTTCTGTTTCACACCTTCTGTTGGGGAAAGCCTCCCAGGTAGCTTGGGTCTCCCTTCCTCCCTGCCCCCTCCCAACTCGGCCACTCAGTTGAGCTTCTGGAGAATTCCCAGGACAGCCATAGTGTCCAGGTGTCTCTCACTGCAGGTCCCCACATTGGTCTTTCTGTGCCTTGAATGCACCAAGCTCCTTCCATTCTTGGGCGCCTTTGCACTCGCTGTGCCCTCTGCCTGGCACACCTTTCCTGGTACCTTTACCAGGACACTCCCACCCAGCAGCCCAGCCTCCGCTCCAGGCTCACCTCCCCAGGGAGGCGCCCTCTGACCCACAGACTCTGTGCCATCGCCCTTCTCATCACCAGCTGTATTGTGTTTACCATTCTCCCCTCCCACAGCCCTGAGAGTAAACCCTGAGAGCAGGGACTGTGTCTCTGAGAACTTAGCATGTAGTAAATGTTCAATTAACTTTTAAAAAACGAATAAGTGAATAGTCTAGTTAGGAATGCAAAATGCCACCCAGTGGTTGAGAAGCCCACCAATGAGGAGCTGGAGGAGGGATGCAGATCCAGGGCCCTGGTACCCTATTCCTCCACAGCCTCACCTGAGGCAGACATCACTAATACAACACAGCACATTGGATTTATGGAGCCCAGACAGGAGCTCCGATCCTCGGGGAGGCCTCTAGGGAGCCACTAGCTCTCCTTAAGAGGTGGTGGGAAGAAGACTAGGGTATAAGGTGCACCTCGTGAATGGGCTGGTAGTCCAAGGGCAAGGCCCTCAAGCATGTTCTAAGAGTCAGGAAGGCTTCCTGGAGGAGGGGACAGGGTGGGCCTGAAAGGTATTGGGACAGAGGGGGAAGGAGAAGGACAGTGTGGAGTGTGGGTGATAACGTAAGTCTTGGAGGTAAGAATCAAGTGGACACATCCCCGAGACGGTGAAAACCAGCCCATGTGGAGAGGAGGGCACCTGTCAGGCTGACTCCCACAGCTTGCCCTGCCCAGTACCAAGCAGAGCCTTCTGGCCTGCCAGCTGGAGGGAGAAGCTAGCGGGACGTAAGGAGAGAAGCGATGAGCGCTGCTGAGCACACGCAGCAGATCACGCTCTTGGTGGGTGAGACGGAACGGGGCCCTGTCCCTTGTCTGGAGGGTGCTGCTCCCATGCAGCCGTGCTGCCTGATGCAGCCTTTCCTGACACCCAACCAGCGGGGTCCTCAGGCTCCGCTGACTCTCCATGCCACCTGTCTGCCCTGGGCACCCTTCCTCCCTTGGTTATACCCCGGCTGGCGGGAACGGGTCTCCCTTCTCTAGGAGCCGGTGAGGGTGCTCAAGGGCAGGCCCCCCCCGTGGGCTCCCCCCGTGGCCTCCCGCCAGGCATCCTCCAGAGGAGTACTGTAGCCTCACGTCCTGGTTTTAGCGAAAGAACATGCACTGCGTTATGCCAGTGACAGAGCCCTTCATGTTCATTGGAGAAAACCTGGAAAGCATTCAACGAGGACAAATGGAGAGAAGAGAGCAAAAGAGGCCACTGGAGAGATGGCCAACGGCGGGCAGGCACCCCGATTAACCTTCCAGAGGGTGTATGCCAGTCTGTGTTATAGGCACATACACACATGTGCACATGGAGAGCACAGGCACGTGCATGCACACACACACGTGCTCGCACCATACACATGCACATTCACACACAAAGCACACACGTGCAAACACATGCACACATATACGTGCACATGCACAAGGTCACGTGTGTGTGCATGAACCAGTTATGCTTTCAGCCAGGCCTGCTGCCAAGGAGGGGCTGTTCTCCCGTGAGGTGCCTTGAGGGAACCCATCTCTGCCACCCGTTTCTCCCCTTTTTCCCACCAGTGACCCTGACACTTGCACAAACACCCTGTGTTACGTTTAAAGTTAGTTTTGCAGATTGCACAGGTGAAAATTGATGACTCGGGCTTTTGGTTGCCATGAAGCAGTTTGCTCCTTGTGGACGGACCTTTCCTGCTTCTTCATTTGCATGCTGTCTGGCTCTGAGGTTGAGGCTCTGCAGGGTTCCACAAGGACATTCACGCCTTGTCCGTGTTCCCCAGGCAGTCCTCCGCTCGGGTGGGAGCTTTGTGTGGGGAAGGGTCTCCCTCCGTCTTCCCCTTTACGCCCCCTGCCTCCGCTGCCCCTGCAGATACTCTCATCAGGCTCTTTATGGGCGCCTGGCTTACATCGTGACCTGCTTCATCTCAGGTAGTGAGTCCTGGTTTTGGGTGGGGGACTGAGGCTCACAGAGGCTATGACCTGGTCCAGGACTGTCTGCTAATGACATCACAGTTCAGGGGGCAGCTCGCTGAGAGTCCCGTGTGCTTCCTGGTTCACCGCCACCCAGAGACCAACCACTGTCCTGGACAGAGTGGCCTGCGGGGCTCCAAGGCCACAGGGCTGCCCAGCCTGAGGTCACGGGCCTTCCGAAGGACCCAGCCTCAGGATCTTCGTCCTCCCAGCTTTGGGACCCTGCAAGACCCAGTATTCTCACCTCGGCCCTGACCTCCATGTGACCCCTCCAGGGTCAGCTTCCCTGCGGCAGGGCCTCCAAATGGGGAGGTCATGTTCTCTTGGCAAGAGGAATGTTCTCTGACGGTGACCAGCACTGGAAAGGACCAGGCCCTTCAATGTCAGGGTTGTCTATCGGCCAAACGTTGGAGTCAGAGGAATGGAAACTTTTGGGGTGCAGTGGCGGGCGGGGCCTTGCCACTCCAGTCCAGGGGGAATCTCCCCAGGTGAGCAGGCAGCTTCCTCTGCAGCTCCCACCTCTGGCACCGGCCAGGGAGGCAGGTCTGGGCTTCCTTGGGGGAAGGAGTGGATCCTCTTCCCACCTTTCCCCGGGAGAGCATTCTCTCCCCTCCTCTGCTCTCAGAAGATAAATGCTGGTGGCTGGTCCCACACACAGACTAGAAAACAGCCTCACTCCGGAAGCTGGACTGGCTAGGGAGTGTTGCCTGAAAGGAAACCTTGCTTAGGAGAAATTAATTTATTTCTTTGAGAGCAGGAACCTGAGTGTGGCCTCTCTGAGGCCTCGGGGTGGGCTGTGGAAAGGGCTGGAGTGTGGCCTTGGGCAGCCCTCCTGGTGCTGGTGCGTCCCCACCCCCCATCCTGGCCCACTCCCCATATAGGCACCAGGGCACCAGCCCAGGGGCTCCTGCAGGCCGCCCTGGGCAGGTCGCTCCACCTCTACCTGGTGATCTTCGTGCAGTGGGCTCGGGTCCGTGCTCTGCCCACCACTGCCAGCCGGGATCGGTGGGCACTCAGTGTGAAGGGGCGGCAGGACTCAGGTGGGTGTGGTCAGGGAGGGGCGTTGCTAGGAACTGCCCCCTTCACTGGGCGGACAGGACCTAGACGTGCTCGTGCCCAGGCTCCCCACTTCCCTCCCTCCCTCCACTGAGGGACCTCACCTGCATGAGGGAAGACCCTCCTCCCACCTGTGTTTCCTCCTTCTCTGGAAGCGGAGGTGGCACCTAGCAGGGAGGGATTACTCTCCTGATGTGACCAATCCCCCTTCCAAAGGGCTGCTTCTCTAACGTCCGGCACCTCCTGGTGCCCTCTGTGGGAGCACGGCCCTCCCCTGCCCCGCGCACCAGATCTCTGCATCCTCCCAGCCCTGTTCGCCAGGGCCACCCAGGTCCTTCCCTAGCCCCCAGGACCCTCTGGGTCTGGCCAGGCCCCTGGGGAACTGTCCCCACCCAGCCCACCTGACTCTGCGGTACCCCTACCACACCCACTGGTCCCTGCGCCTGGTGGGGGAGGCGTGAGAGCTGGGACAGTGGAGAGGGCCGTGCTGCAGGGACCACACAGCCCTGTGGCCAGCTGAAGTCCCATCTCCACCTGCTCCTTTCCCAGCTTGTTGACGGGAGAGTGATGACAGGGCCCGGGTGCAGCAAGTGGCCGCTGTCCCAAGCAGTCTGTGCTGTTAGTCACGGTTAGTTACGCGCCCGGTTACACGCATGCAGCAAGTGACACACCCGGGGTGAGCGGGCAGTTCTACCTACAGTGGGGGACAAGCAGAGGCTATGGGGTGAGGCTCGTGGAGGACCCTGCCCTACTGGGGGCTGTTTCTTAAGGCAGAGCAGTAACCTCTGTGATATGAGGGGGGCATCAGAACGGTCAGCTGTCCCCCCATTTGCCCTCCTCCATACCTTGTGCTTCAGTGGCACCTAAAACCGTAACGATTTGTTTGCTTCCAACATTATTCTCCAAAGGGGAGTATTAATCAGACAGGGTTAGGGAAATGCAGAGACCTGTGTGTGTTCCTCAGTGGACATCGTTGTGCCCAACTGCTCCAGGTCGCCCGGGGACAGGGTCAGCAGCTGAGTAGAATTGGCATTTCGCCCTTCCCCAGGGTGTCGGCCATGCGTGTGCCCTGAAGCTCACGGGTTTGCATGGGTGTGATTGCCGCAGGGCGACCCTGACCACCCAGAGTGCTGACTGGCCCTCAGGCCACGCCATGTCGCAGCCGGGTCCTGTTGAGCCCTCTTGCGGGGGCGTGGAGGCAACAGGAGAGGGCCTCTCAGTGGACAGTTGCTGAGTGCAGGCGGCCCAGGCTGTTTCCCAGGGCAAGCGTAGAGCCTCTGGACAGCTCAGGCCCTCGGAACTAGAAACTGAGAAGCCTCTAGGGCTCCCCAAGTGCTTGATTCACTTGGCTTCATGTTTTGCCAGCCATCCTGAGTTGGGTGTCATGAACCCTGCTTTATAACCAGGAAATGATAACTCAGAGAGGCGCCCACCTCATCCATCGCACTCAGAGTTGGAGCCGAAGCTCTGCCTGCATGGCTGCCCTGGGTGATAAGTGGCTGGTGGGGATGGAGGAGGGTGGCCCCAGCTGGGCAGCGTGGGGAGGGGAGTCCGTGCAGGAAGGAGAGGCTGCACGTAACCTGCTCCCTCGCCCTTGGTGCTCACCCCTGCGTGGTCCCGCAGATACCATCAGACTTTCACCTGCGTCTTCTGGCAGCCTGCCCCCCACCCCGCTGCCCTGGAACCCTAGCTTCTGAGGTTTTAGCCTCTGCAGGGGCTTTGTCGTGATGCTGGCGTGGGCACCACCTGTGTGGGCACTTGGGTTCCTGCTTCCTCTGTTCTTCAAAGTTGGTCACCCCACATCAGGCCACCTTCCATCTTCCAAAACTTAAACCTTGCAGGCTGTACCTTTTTAAAGGAAGGAGCAGGCTTTTTTTTTTGTTTGTGTTTTTTTTTTTTTTTTTTTTTACCAGAGGTGCCTTTGGTCTTGAGGGGAATGAGGAGAGGGAGGCAGAGACCACTAGTGTCCTTAAAATGCTCCTTTCCCCAGTTTGGCTTCTCTGAGTTGTGGCTCACAGCAGACTTGGAAGGGCCTTGGGGCTCAGACAGCTTTGCCTGCTCTGCTTGGGAAGTTATTTCTGTTTTTAAAACATAAACTGTTTTGAAGTGTAATGTACATACAGCCAAGTGCATGAGTCATAAATATTGCAGCTCAGTGACTTTTCACGGGGTGAGCACGTGGGTGACCAGCACCCAGCCGCAGCCCCAGCAGCCCCGTAGGATGCTGATTAGATGTTCTTTCGCGCCTGATCTCTTTTGCTCCCCGTGATGATGGTTGAGACTGCTCCTTGTGTGTGTCTGTCTTCGTTCATTCTCATTGCTGTGGGGTGCTCCCTGAGTGACTACACCTCCTGGCTGTGGAGGGCGGCTGGGTGGTTCCCAGTTTAGAACCATTGTGAAGAGTGCTGCTATAAACACTCATGGATGGGTCTTTGGGTGTGAGTATGTAAGCATTTCTGGCGGGTCTCCACCCAGGGAGGAGTTTCTGGCCCTGTATATGCTCGACTTTTGTAGGCACTATGGGTTCATCTTCTCACGTGGCTTTACCAGTTCAGCTCCCACCACCAGCGGCTGGGAGTTTCCGTTGTGCCACATCCTTGTCAGCACTTGGATATTTCTGCCTTTTCATTTTAGCCATCCTGGTGGGTGTACAGCAGTATCACACTGTGGTGTTAATTTTCCTTCTGTTGATGACTAATGAATGCTTTTTCTTATGTGTATCAGCCTTTGGGATATCCTTTCTGGTAAAGTACCTCTTCAAGTCTTTTGCCTATTTTTAAAAAGTTGGGTCTTCTGACTTTTTGGATTTTTATGAGTTCTTTATATATTCTGGATATGAGGCCTATACTAGATACATACACCTATATCTATATCTGCACGGTTATACACAGACATACATACACACATATTCATTCAACAGATAGGTGTCAAGTGCCGCCACATGCAAAATGTCACAGTCACTGGGGCACAGCAGTGAACAAAACAGACAAAGGCCCTGCACTCATGGAGCTCGAATTCTCCCTAGAGGAGACTAACAAATAAGGAAGTAGAAAGAATATGTCAACTGAAGTAGCCATGAGAAGGAAAGTTCAGTGGGAGAGGAAGTGTGGGAGTGGAGGTTAACACTGTAAATATGTCACCGAGAAGGTGACATGTCAGTAAAGACCCAAGTGGGAGAGCCATGCAGACATGCAGGGCCGGTGGGGGCAGAGGTGAGTGGAAGGTGGGAGGTTTCAAATGGGGGCAGGCCAATGGGGCCTGCAGGGCCACTAGGACCCTGGCTTTCATTTCACTGAGGGTCTGGGCAGAGGAAGGGCAGGACCTGACTCAGGTTTTAACAGGGCCAATCCAGCTGCTGTGTTGAGGCAGGACAGGTGGAAGCAAGGACACTGATTAGGAGCTTGTAGCAGTGAGTCCAGCCTCCTGTCCCAGTTTCCCGTCAGTCCCAGGTGTCCGTACTTGGGAGGATGTCCAGGGTCACTGTCATTCTGGAACCAGGCTTCCTTGCTCTTTGCTCAGAGCATCCTCTCGTGGTCACGGGATGGATGCACTGTTCCTGGCCTCATGGCCAGCCCACATCATCTGGGCTGCCTCATCTTTCCAGAAGCCCCCAGCACATGTCTGCTGGCCGCACCACAGCTGGTTCCTTCTCCACTTTCTGAAGCCAGCTCTGGCAAGGTCATTGTGTTCCTGTGCCGGTCCCCACAAGTCCTCCCTGCAGCACCTTGCTCTCTACGCCCAGCCCCACCCACAGGTTCAAGCAGGGGAGCACCCTGGCTGGGGACAGCCCTGGCACGCCCATCTCCCTGCTGCCTTGGGATGCGGATGTAGTCCATGTACACACATGAATGCTGAGGTCACACCTGTGAGCACAGGCGAGAGAGCACCACCTGTGTCTGTGAGGACATTCCCATTGCAGAGACTACTGGCAGAGGGTGCTCCTTCATCCTGGGGACGCATCTACTTTATCAAGGTTCTTAGGGATGCTTGTGAAATTTGTGAGTGAGCATGTACAGAAAGGTTCAGTGGTGCTGCATATCGGCCTAGCCAACTCCTCTGGGCCATAACATCTAGAGAAGCAGAGGGGAAGGCTTGCTCGGGGTGCAGAGGGTGTTAACTGCCCACATGGACTTCCTGAGGAAATACTGTGGCTGCCTGAGGGCCCAGGTGTCCTGCAGGGCTGTGGGGTAGGGCCGAGGACAGCAGGGGTAGGTGCCTGGCAAGCTCCCTCAGGGCAAAACCCCTCACCCCTCTTGGCACTGTGGAGCTGTCTGAAGGGGAAGAGTGGCCAGGCGGGCTCAGGACCAAGGGCCCAGGCTGGTCCCGGTTCCACAAGTCCCCTGCAGAGGCCAGTGTTAGCTTTGCATCCTCTGACTGGCCTGAAATGAGATGCAGAAGCAGCAGGGGGAGACGGACAGTGTGGAAGCTTGGGGGGCTGATGTGCCAGCAGTCTGCAGCCCTGGCCATTTCTGCTAATGTTGCCCCCCTCTTCCCGACTGCCCGCCCACAGGAGCAGGTGCTGGAGCAGTGAGACCTGGGTTCCAGTCTTAGTAGAGAAAGTGGGGTGGGGGCAGACCTCCAAGAGAAGGACGGCTGTCTCCAAACTCCTGCATTCTCTTGGAGGAGGCTGGTGAATGGACTCAGCACAGCCCCTAGTTCCTCAAGACGGAAATAGCTGTCCAGCAGGACTCAGCCTCAGGGCCAATCTTGCTACTGGTGAGAGAACAGGCAAAGGAGAACGGGTAGCTGGGAAGAGAGATGGCTGTCTCACGGGCTGCTGGGGGCCGGCGTCCTGGGACTTGCCTGGACACTGACAGCATCACCTCTCCCCATCCCAGCCCCAGGGCTTGTTCCTGAGCTCTTCCAGATCCCACCCCCTCCCTCTCCCCACTCAGCCTCTGGGCCCTCCGGTTCTAGATCTCCCAGAGAGGGCGCTCTTCCCTCAGTCCACCTTTTCCTTTCAGATTCTCAGAGCCCGCGTTGGGGGCAACGCAGGAACGCGGGGGAGGGGAATATCCGTCACCGGACAGGATTCTTTCTGAGCGCCGGGTCTCCTGGGGGCGGGAGGACGCCTCGCTGTGCCATGTGCCAGGTCCGACCCACGCTGTGTCTTAGAGTAGTCCTCCCACAAAAGCAGCTGCCGTGTCCCCTGTGTTCACTCAAGGAAACGGAAGGACAGAGAGTTCTGTGGGACGCTCGAGGCCAGAGCTGTGTGGAGTGAGAGCCCCGTGAGGGGAGGCATTCAAGCCAGATGCTGGCCAAGCACCTGCCGTAGCTCTGTAGTGGACCTCTACGATGAGGTGAGGTCGGGAAGGGGGAAGAGAGGCTCGAGGGAGGATATGGGGGCGCACGGGGCTCTCCGTTAGCTGATCTCACCAGGACGACCGCTCCTACCGCGCGCTAAGCACCGACCCACACGGCCCCCCTTCGCAAGCCCACCCGGCGCACCCAGCACCGACACCCTGCCATGGCCTCCGTCCTGACGCCACGGCCCGCTCCGCCTGCACTCCCAGCGCCCCCAAATCCAGCGCCAGGCCTGTGTGCCCTGCCCACGCCGCGCCCCTCCCGGCGCCCCAACCCCTGCACCTTCGCCACCGCTCTCCAAGCAGCGCCCCGCCCCTCCGGTCCTTTCCCCGCCCCCTGCGCCACGCCCCCCTCGAACTCCACGATGCCCCTGACCGCCCCTGGCCCTGCCTCGAGGTCGCTCGGCCCCACCCCGTCCCTCGCTACCCCTTGGCCCCTCACCTCCGCCCCATCCAGAATTCTAGCTTTCCCGGCCGTGGTCGGGCCCCGCCTCCCGGGAGGAGGCGGGCGTGGGGTAGTCCGCGGGCGGGGCGGAGGGTTGGAGCTGCAGTGGCGCGCGGGGAGAGAAGCGGCCGCACGCGGGACGCCCGGGGCGCCGGGAGACAGCGCTGGGAGCAGGCAGCCAGGATGTTTCTGGAGCCCCAGGTAGGGCTGCGGCGCGTGGCAGGTGCGGGGCGGCGGGTCGCGGAGGCGGTGACGTGGACGAGCTCGCAGGGCAACCCCTTGGTTGCAGTCGGACTGCGGGGTCAGGGGTTCCTGCGCCGCCGAGCTCGGGAAGCAGTCCTGACCTCCGGACAAGGAGTGTGGCCATCCTGAGAACATCTTTGGCCAGGCCCGGAGGAAGCCTGCCCTTGGGAACCACTCTCTCTGTGGGTCCCCACTGGGACACCAGCTGTCAGGTGGGCTGCGCCCAGGGCTCAGAACGGATGGGCAGCCCAGGCTGCTACCTGGCACGGCCTGCGGACGCCGGTGATAGTCTGTGGCCGCGTGGCACCTGCACACCTGGTAGGGACCCATGTGGGGTGGACAGGGCCGGAGAGGCAGGAGACAGTAGCCCCAGTGACAGGGTCGGCAGGAGGGTGGCTGCCCTGGGACTGGCACAGGCAGGCTTATAAGCGCCAAGACGACAGTGGATCCTTTTCTGGACTTGAACACAGAACCACCTGTTTGCCTTGGAGGAGGTGCCGGGAGAGGAGGTCTGTGATGAGGTGGGCACGTGGGAGGTGTGTATGTGTGATGTGTGGGCGAGAGTGAGAGTATGTGAAAATGTGGGCATGTTTATATATGGAGTGTGTGTGAGAGAGAGGGAGAGGCAGGGCAGGCAGGACTGTGCCTGTGTGGGCCCACAGACACCTGTGTATTTAAGGAGAGTGAGGCCCAGCCTGGGGCTTCCAGGGGTGTGGACCCCAAGGTGAGGGGCAGCTTCCTTTCTACAGGAAGGGAGACTGAGAACCTGTCCTGGAATTAATCCAGAGCATGAGGCAGTGTTGCATTTCCATGGCTCAAACCCTTCCTTTGAGGCAATCAGGCAATGTGATTCAGGTGCCGCCGTTCTAAGCCCTCAGCCTGGAGCTGACCGTCGTAGACCTCAGGCTCAGTGCAGGTGGGGCTCAGAAGGGGGCCGCAGCTGGGCTGACTGGGCCTGGCTGTGCCCAAGAAGCAGGACTCATTTAGTCTTTCATTCTTTCACTTATTCAGTGCACATTTATTGAGCACCTGCTGTGTGCAGGCACCATGGATTCAGCAGGGAACCAGAGACACCACAGTTCCTGTCCTCATGGCTCACCTTTTAGCAAGAGAGACAGGGAAGAAGAAAAGCACAATCAAGAAATGGAATATGGAATGTTACATGATGATAAGTGCTAAAGAGAAAAAGTAAAGCAGGAAAGAGGAATAGAACATATCAAGGGTGCATATCAAGGGCAGGGTAATTTAGGTTATCAGCGGTAACCAAACAACCCCCAAAGCCAGGAGCTTATAACAACACCTTGTAATTTTCACTTATCGGCGAGTTTTTCATGGTTTGGCGGGGCCCTGCTCCAAGCCTTCCTCACTCAAGGACCTGGGCTGACAGGTCCCATGGCAGAGGGGGAGAGAGGCCCTTGCACTAACCTTTCAGTGCCCCAGTTCAGAGTGCCACACGTCACTTCTACTCACTGCTCTTGAGCCAGATGAGTCACAGGGCCCCACTCAGTCTCGCTAGGACGAGTAATGACAATTCTGCTCAGCCTGGCGAGCAGGGGTCCAACACGTTTGGTGCCCAGTGCACTGACCACCAGTGTGGGGCAGCTGTTGTGTCTTGGGTGGGGCAGTCAGGGGAGGCCTCAGCCTGAGGATCTGCTGGAGGAGAGGGAGGGAGATACGTGGCAGTGGGAGCAGAGGAGCACAGCAGGAAGAGGTCAGGCAAGGCTTCGAAGAGGACCAGACTGGAGGCCGGTGTCAGAAGCAGAGCTGGCGAGCGTAGCGCAGGGGCCCAGGGGCTCAGGCCAGGGAGGTGGCAGCAGAGGAGGAGAGAAGGGCCGATTTACTCTGAAGGTAAAGCAGGTGGCCTTGCTGACGGTGGAGCTGTGGTGTAGAGATGGAGAGGAGACAGCCGACTCCAGGAAGGAGAGGCGGGAAAGGATGCAGGTGGAGCGGGGGGCGGGGGGTCGGGGAGGAGGTGGGACAGGTTGACACCTCGGGGCGATGTCTCCTGGCACTGGCTGGGTGTATGGAGTTAGGGGAGGGTCTGGCCTGGGGTGCTAATTTGGAGCCCCAGCTTGCTCCATCCTGCAAGCCCTTGCTGCCTCCTGGCCACGCCGCCTACACCTGTACCTGCTGGCTCAGGACAGCCTGGTCCAGGCACCACGCCCTCATCTTGCTGGGCCTGCCTGCTGCTGGGGTTGGAGGAGCTTCGTGTGAGCTCCACCGGGGGAGGCAAGGTGAGGTGGGGGGCCACAGCATCTTGTGTCGACCTGGCTGCCGTCCCCGTCGAGGTTCAGGAGCACTGGGGACAGTACCACCTATAGGTCACGTACCCACCAAGCACAGGGACCACAGTGGTGCAGGGGCTTTGCGAGCTAGGCCATCTGGGAGAGCTGCTTGGGGGTGGGGAGTCACACACTGGCTTTGGGATGGGTAGGGTTTGACTTGAGAGATGGAGCTGAGGTACCTGTGGAAGCTGCCTGCACCCTCCACAGCGCTGGGCTCCTTGGCCCTCACCCTCTGGGGAGCTGCTGTTGAGTGACCAGAAGAGGGCTGGTCTGTCAGGACTGTGGTGTCACAGTCCTGACAAACAATCCTGATAAAAACAGGTCAGCCAGGAGACCTGTTTTATCTCCCTGCTCTTCCTTCTCCTAACCCACTGGAAACCCCCTGCTCATCCTTGGAAGCCCACCTCCAAATCACCTCCTCCAGGATGCCCTCCTTGACTTCTCCCTACAGAGATAGTCCCTCCACCCTTGTGCCCCCTCAACACCCAGCCAGCACAGACCTCTAATCCCGAGTCTCTCATACTGCACTGCGGTGTTACTTCTACCCCTAGTGGCACACACTGAGCTCCATGGGTTCTTCCATTTCCAAGTGTGCAGCACAGATCAGTAGGACCTCAGGGATGCTTGTTGACTGAATAAGTGAGGGAAGGGAGAAACAGACACGAGGGCTGGAATGGCCCACGGAGGCTGCCTAGTTCTGCTTCCATGTGTTACACGTGGGGAAGCTGAGGCCCACAGGTGCTGCGGCTTGCCTGAGTTCAGCCAGGGTGTCAGGGGTCACAGCTGGCCCCCTGCCCAGGATGTCCACTATGCCAGGTTCTGGGCTGGCTGGAGTCCTGTGGGTTCCAGGACAAGGGGAGCCCAGAGGCAGACAGATTGGAGGGCCCTGGGTGATCGATCATGTGGACAGTGGCCCCGGGGTCTCCAGAGGAAAGCAGCCAGGGACCTCCATCGTGGTTCTTTGCTTCTCACCCCCTGGAGCCCTGCAGCCCCCAAGCGTTCTGGCCCTGTGGCCTTATGGTCGCCGGCCAGCCGGTGGGGTTTCTCTGGCAAACCCACTGCCCTGTGTCTCAGCCTCCAGTGGAAGAACCCCACCCTCACTGTCCCGCTCACACCAGCCTGCCTGGCTGGGGCCAAGCCCACGGCATTTCCCAAAGGTCAGTGTCGCTGCCGCACGAGCCGCCCCCTGTGGCGAGTGTGAGTCAGAGGACTTGGAGCCAGCGCTCGCGTCTCCTTTAACCCTCACGAGGTGGCTGTTCCAGTGACACAAGAGGAAGCTGAGGCTCTGAGGTATAAGGCAGCGCCATGAGCAGAGCAGGAAGAGGCGACATTCATTCTGGGGCTGGCCGACCCCAGAGCCTGGCCACCCTGCGCGCACCAGAGCCCCGTGCAACCTCCTTAGAAGAGGGGTGGCAGGCCCCTAGAGGTGCCCAGCCCAGAGGGCAGAATGCTGCGGTGTCAGGGGTGTGTGGCCAGTAAGGGGGCTGTGGGCTGGGTGGCTGACCTGGGTGGCAGGGCAGGCCCACTGGGAGCAACACGTCCCTGCCCAGAGGCTGGGAGACCTGCAGAGCTGGGAGGCCCCAGGGCGCGCACGCACGCACGCACGCAGGCAGGCACTGGCTCACACACACCCTCCTCCCTTCTGCCGCTGGGGTGAAAGCACGCACTCCACACGGACTGAGTCAGGATGTCTTTGGGGATGGGAATACCTGTCTCCAGGCGAGGTTGATAGGTAAGACAGCGATCTTTAAAAAATGTATGTTAGGTAATTGGTAATTAAACTCTCAGTATTTTGAACAGATTTTTCAGTTGGGCTCCCTGGAAAACCCAGGAATGAATTTAATTCATTTCTAATGTATCTTGTTAACATTTTCTTATCTTAGTGTGTTTTCTGAAAGGTACAAAGCAACTTTATTTTTTTATTTATTTTTTAACATCTTTATTGGAGTATAATGGCTTTACAATGGTGTGTTAGTTTCTGCTTTACAACAAATTGAATCAGCTACACATATACATACGTCCCCACATCCTAGCAGTTGTCCTTGGCTTGATCTTCATGTTAATGAGGAGGCCTCTAATGTTTTACTGTTAAGTCTGAAATTGGCCCTAAATTGCAAATACATCATCTTCATCATGAAGTACATTTCATTCCTACATTAATTGCCGAGAGTGTACACCAAGAATGGATATCATGTGAGGCTTTCCTGTATATAGCAGAATCATCAAATTCCTTTCCTCCTTGGACCTATTAATGTGTTGACTTACTAGCTTTTCTGAGCTAAATCATCCTGTTTCTGGAATAAATCCCACTGGGCCAGGCTCGACTGTGCTTGGAAATGCTGCTGGGTTCATTCTGCCGATATGTTGCTTGGGGTATATTTCCTCTATCTTCATAGGTAAGAATTTATACCTACTTTTCTATTAGGGGAGATACTTGTCACATTTATAAATCAGGGTTATGTTAGCTTCATAAAATGACTAGGAAAGGTTTTCAATAGGAATTGTGTAGTTGAAATAGTTTAACTATCATATAAAATTATCTTACTCTTCAAGGGTTGAAGTCATTCATTTTGGAAACGGGCTCAGGCGGGGCTTGCTTTTATGTTCTCTGAGGTTTAGCTGGCTGTCAGCTTACTTAATTTGTACTCTGGTTATTGGTCTTCTTTGCGTTCTAAACATTTCTAGTCTATCTCGGTTATTCATATTTTCTAGGTAATATCCTAGTTCAAAATGCTTTCAGATCTTTTAGCACAGATTTACATCATCTATTCGTTTAAAGTTTCTTCTCCACATCTGTGGTTAGAGTCTCTTTCTCATTCCTCTGTTTTTGCATTTCTCCCTCTCTTCATTCCTTTCCTCCCTCCCAGTCTCGATCCTTCCCTCCCTCTTTCTCTGTCTGCCAGCTTCCTTCCTTTCTTCCATCCTTTTGTGGATTAGAATTGCCAGAGGTTTATCTTTTTAATTTGTTTCCCAAAGAAAATCAGCTCTTGAATGTAATCAGCCAGTTCTACTGTCTTTCTTTCCTTCAATCCACTAATTTATCTTTTAGTAATTCCTTCCTCTAGTTTGCTTTGCTGTATGTCTGTTTTGTTGAGAAGCTCTTTAAATCAAGTGCTTAGTTTGTTTTCATTTCCTCCTGTTTATTTAAAATATATTGAAGTCCATGAATTTTTCTCTGAGTACAGCTTTGGCCATGTCGAATTTCATGAGGAGATTTCTTACAAGGGTCATTTTTCTGATGTGTCTGTAATTGGAGTTTTGATTGCTACTTGAACACAAACATGATTTAAGGAAGTTTTTTAATCAAGTGGGTGACTTTTTGGGGTTCATCGTTTGTTTATTAATATCCAGCTGTGTTTATTAATATCTAGACACATCGTTCTGTCCCCTGTACATTTCTGTTTGGGTACTCCCTCAGGGTTTCATTGGTGATATGATGTATGAACAACGTGGATGAGTACTCTTGGGTAGAAGAATGTGCCGTGCTGTCTTTAGGCCATGGGATTTCATGCATTTTTCTCTGGATGTTTCCATTCCCACGTCTTGCGAGAATGCCCTGCAGTATTTTCATTCCTTTCTACCACTCGTCTCTTTGGGTCTGAACCACGTGTCAGGAATTGTAGAAAGTTCTAGTTGTCATCCTGCCTGTCTCTGGTCCACGAAGAGGAGCTCCCTGCTCTGTGCTTGGGCACCGGCCCCATTTCCTGGGCACAGCGGGGCAGGCGTGTTCTTGGCAGTTTGCCTTGCACTTTCAACTCTTGGCAGAAAGAACCAGCCTGCAGGCAGGAGCCGTGGGCTGTTCCTGGCTCTGCCCTGCCAGACAGTGTGGCCTCAGGCTGTCCTTCGCCTCCTGGGCTGCACCTCATCTGGACAATGGTCAATAATGCCTTGGAGGGCCCTGTGGGGATGTGTAGGGCAGCCCAGTAGGTGGAAACCCCCTGTGAGTGTCACTCATTGGCAGTGAGGCTGCTGAGCTGTTTCAGGGAGGGTTTGGATCGGGCTGTCCAGCAAGGGGCCCCGTGCGGGCACGTGCACAGCTGGCCCTTGGACCCTGCCCTGCTCCCCACAATGCTGCGCTCACTGGCCTCACCTTGCACAGTGCCAGCAGGTGGCTCCTTCTGGGCCAGGCCTTGCCCATCTCGCGGGGACCCTGGCCGGCTCCACCTGCCTTCGCCTCGCACCTGCCCTTCCTTCTCCTGAGCCTGCGCTGATGGTCCTGGGTTTCCTATCAGATTGTGGCGGTTACACACCAGGGTTAAAATCCCAGCTCTCCTACTTTGGAGCTGTAAGGCCTAAGGCTGATGACTTAAACCCTTGGGGCTTTGTTCCTTGTCTGGAAAATGGGGTGACAGCTGCCTTGCCAGCAGTGTGTGCAGGGCGGTGTGCGGGGAAGTGCACTGCCCTGGGGAGGGATGCAGGCAGCTGTGCAGCTGGTATTCCTGGGGGCTGGGCTAGACACCTGGTTACCAGCCGCCAGGGCCAGGGGACATAGGGCATGTGGCAGGAAAGCTGCTTGTGTACAGAGAACGTGCGCAGGGAGCGGGAGGTGTTTCTGCTGGAGGGTCAAGACGCACGTCCTGGTCCTGTTTCTGTCCAGGCCCAGCAGGGAGCTGGGCGCCTGCTGCCCTCCACCAGCAGGTTAGCGTACAGAAGTCTCCAGCTCCTGCAGTGCAGCGGGATCCCAGGGCTGCCACTCCGGGTGTCTGCCAGGAGGATGACAATTCAAGCGAAGGAAATTGATTTTTATTTGTTTTTAAACACAAAGGGAAATCGTTGCTCAGCCTAATTAGATGTCATTTAAAAATAAAAGGACTATATGTTCTTTTTTCTGTACCTGGCACCCCCCGACGCAGCCTGGCGGGTGGAGTAGAGGCTGCTACTCACTCCTGGAAAGGCTTGAGCGGGGCTCGGACCCCGCCCCCCTCCCTCCCTAGGGGCCCAGCCTCCCTGCCTCCGAAGGACCCTGAGCTCTGACGCAGTCCCCTGTTATCCTGCTCGTTCACAGCCACGCCCTGCCGCTCCTTGGGGTCCTGCCTGGCTCCTGTGGCCGGAGCAGCGGGAGCCTGGGTCAGATGCTGCCGCCTGGAACCTGGGGTTCTGGTCGGGGGGGAGCTCTGGCTGCCCCAGATTCTGCTTAGCACACTTATGAGCAGCAGCCTTAAGTGGATGCCCCATACAGGAGGGGATCCCAGAGGTGCAGTTCCAGTTGAGGTGGGGGTCTGCGCCCTGCCTTCCAGCCCGCCCTCCTCCGTGGCACCTTGCTGGAACCCCCAGAAATGACAGGAGTGCCTCCCCAGGTTATGTCAGTTTCCACACGGAGTCTGAGCGTCACCTGGCCGTGTGCAGGAGCGCAGGGTGACCCCTGTGGAATCTGAGGCCGGGGTGGGGGTGGGGTGGGGGTGGGGTGGGTGGGCGGAAGGGGAGGCCCCGGGCACCCTTGCCCTGCCCTGAGCGCCCTGAGTGGGAGGCCGGCTTGCCAGCAGCCCACCCTGTGGGAAGAAGGCAGGGATTCTCTGAAATCCTACCTGCTCCTCCTCGGGCCTCTCAAGGCTCAATAATGGGATGGTTATTGGTGGACAATGACATTTTGTCCCTTGAGCAGCCACCAGAAGAAGCTGACTGGACAGAAAGGCAGAACAGAAGGAGGAGAAAACCCCAACGCGGCAGAATCTGTATTTAGGAGTGTGAGGAGGAGATGGCAAGATTCCTGTAGTCAATTCAAATAGGATTTGGTAATAGGAAGGAATTCAGAAGGAAAAAAAAATGAATCATGCATCTGTAACAAAGCTTTAATTGTTCAGCGTCTCTTGGAGGCCGGGCCTTTGTGGAGAAGGCGCCAAAGTGCTGCGTGGCTCTGGCTCCCATGCCGGCCACCTCCTGGCTGGAGCCCGGCCTGCAGCCCTCCACCGGGGCCGGGCCTGCCCTGGTGGCCCCAAGGGTGCACGAAGGTAAATGTGGCTCTTCCTCCCGGCACTTGCGAGTACGGTTTCTTGAAGCTTGGTTTATGTGAAAAACGTCACCCCTCGCCCTCCTGCCCCCGAGGCCCATCAGGCTGGGAGGATGGGAGCTGCAGGGTGCTCCCGCGGCCCCGCCTGCAAGGATGGGGCCGGCCGTGCCCTCAGGAGGACTTCTTCCCTGCTGACAAGGCCACAGGAGTACAGGGGTGAGAACTAAAGAGGGCATGTCACCCCTACCACTCCCCACCCCAGGCAGAGCAGCCACCTCTAAGGCAGAGCCAGTTCTATTTAAAAAAATTTTTTAGAAAACTTTTGGCCGCGCTGCAAGGCTTGCGGGATCTTAGTTCCCCAGCCAGGGATCGAACCTGCGCCCTCGGCAGTGAAAGCAGAGTCCTAACCACTGGGATGCCAGGGAAGTCCCCAGAGCCAGTTCTGAGCGCCACCTGCCAGGACAGGGCAGTGCAGCCGGGCCAGTGGATCTGTGTGCCTGGACAGAGGAGTCAGCTTCTCCCCACTTTCTTCCTGCCCGCACCAGGGCCCCGTGGCTGCCCAGGCTGCGGAGAGGGCCTCAGAGGCGGGATCAGGAGAGGGGCAGTACCAGCTGCCATAACTGTGTCTAGGAAGGCGGTGGGTAACCTGGAGGACAGGTATCCCAAGTGCCTGTCAGCGTCCTGCAGTTCTGACTCCACCGAAACCAGCAGGTACTAAGCATGTCTGGAGCATGGTGGCCTCCGGCCGTGCTCACTGCTGCCTGTGAAGTTGCTGCCGTAGCCATTTTACAGAGAGGGCTCTGGGTCCCAGCTCATGGGGTGGCCGGGCCTCCGCCCAGCCCGTGTGCAGCCAGATCTTCAGCATGTGGTCCCAGCAGATAGGACCAGGGCTTCTGGAGCTTAGGAGACACACATTTCAGCTCAAAGTTAGGAAGCTCTGAAAGCTGGGGTTTGGGGAGGGGAAGAAGGGCCCCCAGGAGGGAGCGCTCTGCCTTAGGAGTGTCTGGGTTCGGGCTGGCAGCTGCTCTCCCGACCCTCTTCTCCTCTTCTCCTCTTCCAGAGCACTGCTCTCCTTCTAACCCCTAATATCACATTCTCATCCGTGTGGTCATCACGCCTGACAGCCACAGCCTGCGCCGGGGGTCTCAGTGGGGACAGAGACGTTTCCTTCACTGGCAGATCTCCAGTGTGTAGGCAGGTCCTTGGTGCCATTTGTGAATGAATGAATGAATGATTGGTTAGTCTGTCGGTCGAAGAGTAAGGGCTCTGTGGAACACGCCACCTCCTACCCCACCCCAGTGCAAATGACATCAGAGAACCAGACAGTTAGCCCTAGAAGGGTGGTTGGGTCCATTGTGCAGACGGGGCAGGAGGCCTGGCCTCAGCTGCCCAAGGTCCCCAGCCGAGCTGAGTTCCAGTGTTACTGGCCCTGGTTCAAGCAGCCAGCATGGGTCTCTCCCTAACTGTGGCCTCTGAGAGCTGATGGGGCTCCTGCCTGGCTCCCACCAGCTCTGGATTTTTCTGGAACTGGGATGAAACCAGAGACAGCCCCCTGAATGCACTCATTCTGAAATCTCGGCCAAAGGCTGCCCTCCTGGTTAAGTGGCCCACCAGGGTGTGGGCCAGGGCTGGCACCCAGCTCCCCCCAGGAGCACTTTCTCTCTCTCTCCTCCAGCCAACAGAGGGGAGACTGGCAAGATGTGTAATTTTCAGTTGCTAATTGTGATGCCCTGCAGCTTGCTGAGCTAAAAATAGTCTCCATTTTGTTGAGTGGGTTAAAAAATAGAAGTCCATGTGCTGCCTCCCAAAGAAGCACCACTTGCAAAGCCTGGCAGAGGCAGGGGGCTGACTCGTGCCCCTTCTCCACCTCCCAGCAGATCCCTGGGGGCTCATGCAAGATGGGCCCTCAGGGCCATTTTTGTCCCAGTTTTCCAGGAAGCTGGGATGCTTAACTTGCCATCCATGGATGAGCTTCTGGGAGCCCGTCAATCCCTGAAATCATATGCAGAATGCCGTGGGAATGGGCACTTATCCATGTGCCCTGGGCGAGGGCCTCAGCCTTCATCTGTTGCTCGGAAGGTTATACCCCGGCCAAGCACAATGATGAGGAGAAATGACAGTCCCCAGAAGGAGCAGGGCAGTGGGGCAGGCAGGCCTGGACAGACCTACTCACCACTGCCTGCCTAAGCAGCCTAGTGCAAGTCGTGGGCACTTGGCATCCTCATCTAAGAAATGGGCATCTCCCCACCACCCCCTGTGGGTTGGAGGGATTGCGTTGAGATGAGATATGTAAAGCCCAGCACATGGCTGGGCTCCCAACTCCTGATGATAAACGTTGAAAGTACCAAAGGTTAGTCAAAGAAAGCTTCTCCATTTCTTAGAAATTTCCAGAATTGCAGACTCCAAGATTGGAAGGGATCCTGAATTCTGACTGTGCCCTGGAAACCTGCCCCAGACAGCTCCTCCCTTTCAGAGTTGAGTGGGGGGCCTGACACTGCTCCCGTCCAGCTGTGTAGCAGGCTGTCCCCTCCCTGGGCTGCTGTCCCCATTCTCAGCTGGGGCTGAGCTGGCTGTGTCTGAGGCTGCCCTGGGGGGGCGCATTGAATGCTCGTTGAGCACTGCCACCCCTTTCACAGGATGTGCCCCGAGGGCAGAGGTGGTGTTGGGAGCAGGTAGCTGGGCATCAGAGGCCAGGGGGCCTGCGGAGCCCAGAGAGCCCACGGGTGGGGTCCCTCCCAAGTGGCTCATGAAGGATGAGGTCCCTGCCCCACCTGTAGCCCCAAGTCCCTTCCTGCCGTCCCCTCCCAGCCCACCTTCCTGCCCAGAGCTGGGGCATTGAACCGGAGGACCCCGGGCCCTGCTTCTGGGCAGGGACCTTCCCCCTCAAGGCCCAGGAGGCAAGAGATGAGGCAGGAGCAGCCCCCGGGCATGGGAACATCTCCAGGAAGCCGTGCAGCGCTGCCCCGGACAGTTGTGAGCACGGACAACCCTGCACACAGATGCTGCAGTAATTGGATGTTTGTCTCGAGTCAGTGTCACGTGCATTCCTTACCCAAGTATGTTTAAGTAAATTGTTTGTGACAGCCTCCGCTCTGGGAACCTTTTACGAGACCATTGGGCAGTGTCAGGCCTCCCCAGGGCTTGTTGAGCCTCTCAGTACAGGAAGCAGGAAAAGCACTTGGGAAAGGCCTGTACCCAGGCCTGGATGAGTGTGTGAGTGGAGGACATGAAGATACATGACGGTGTAGCCATGGATGCATCCGGTGCACACGGTGGGCTCTGGCTGTCGTAGTGAGTCCAGCAGCCCTGGCTCAGCACCATCTGGGCCACTGTCACAGCTGCGGCTCCCAGGGGTCCAGGGGGCTCCTGGGTGATGAGAGTGGAGTGCAGGGTCTCTGAAGGCCGTCTTGGGCACAGCTGGAGTTTGTGAGCGGAAGGACTGTGCCCCAGGTCACAAAAGCCGTACACACATGCCTGTGTGTGTGGCCGCCCCTCCTGGCGGGTGTCCGGCTTTTGCACGCGTGCAGCCAGGAACAGATACTCTCCTCCCGATTTTGCTGCCTGCAGGCTCCCCTTCGCTAGGGCCACATTAGAAAGCACTGCAGCAGTGAGCGGCACCCAGATCTCTAGCCAAAGTCTCTTGAAGAGGGACTTCCCTGGCGGTCCAGTGGTTAAGACTCCGCGCTTCCACTTCCGGGGGTGCGGGTTCGATCCCTGATGGGGAACTAAGATCCCACAAGCTGTGTGGTGTGGCCGAGTCTCTTGAAGAGGCTGCAGAAGGGAATTTCATTCATAATCTTCTGTGGCAAGTTCCTAAAAACCCTCTTTTCCCATCTTTGCCGGCATCTCTCACAGCAGTGGGGCTGCCTAAGATCTCCTCTTACTTCCCCACTGTGCTTCCCTCTCCTCCTGGGCCCTCAGTCCAGCAGCTTCCATGTCCTTGATGCTTTGGAGCGGTGTGTTCCTTAGAAGGTGTGCGCATGTGTCTGTGTGTCTGTGTGCGCTGTGGGCGCTCTGTGTGCAGGGCAGCTGCACGTACTCAGAAGCTAAAAGTTTTCACCGAGTGCCTCAACGGGGCCTCCAGCCTGAGTTGTGTGGACGCAGAGCTCCGGGCTGTACCCGCAGGAAGGAATCCCATGTTCATGCAGGCCTTGGCCGGGCTGAGCGGAACCCAGAGGACGCTGATTACTTTCGGAAATACGACACGCCGGGTGTGTGAGCACTTGTTCTGGGCTGAAGCCACCCTCCTTGCCTTCTCCCCTCCTGTATCCCCACACCCAGGCCGGGAAGTCTGGGGACCAGTGTCTTGTTTGACAAACAGCTGGGGCTCATAGGGATGGAGTAACTTGCCCCAAACCAACAGCTGGAGAAGGCCTGGGCCGGGGACGACTGGGTGTGTGGGCGCCTAAGCTCAGGCCCTCGGGGCACTTGGGAGCCTTCAGCTGTGCCTCATCTCGACATGGGCGGGGCTGTGGAAGCAAGAAGAATGGCTGCCCTTCTCTGAGCCCAGCCTCCCCTAGAGATGGAGGCAAAGCTAACGTGCCACCACTTTACAGGAGAGCTGGTCCCAGGGAAGCGGGAGGGAGGGAGAGCAAGTAGATAGTGGGGATGGGAAGCTTTTTTGCCTCATTAATCCGAGTTTGCCCCAGGGTGTTACCCGACCTCCCCCACCCCCACCCCCGGACGCCTGGGTTGTACGCACGCGCACGCACGCACGGGCTGGGGTGGAGCCACAGGGTCTCGCACCTGAGCAGAGCCCACAGCCCGCGCGGGAGGCCGGTGGCCTGCGGATGGCTGTGAGGCCCTAGGTCAGAGGCCGTGGGTCGGAAGCGGCGGCAGCCCGTGCTGGGCCACTAGGGTTCCATCGAGGCAAGGCACAGAGGCAGGAGGCACAGAACAGCACTGCTCTTGCTCCCAGGGGCATGTTTTCTCATCGAACCCTCATCGCAACCCTGCGAGGGAGGAGGGGCAAGAACCTCTACGCCCACTTTACAGCGGAGCAAATGGAGGCTCAGAGCAGCTCAGAGGCTTCCCCATCGTCGTCGAGACAGTGTCTCCTGACTCCAGCCTGGACTCTGTCGCCAGGTCCGAGACGCAGGCCTGAAACCACAGGAAAGGACTCGGCAGGTGTGCACGTGAGGGTCACGGGTGAGGGTGCAGACAGGGAGCGCTGAAGGAATGGAGTTTCAGGAGGCGGGGGGCTGGGCTGGGCCGTGGTGTAGGGGTAGCTGCAGCCGTATCACGCTCGGGGCGGCAGCAGGAGTTAGTCGGATGGAGTGCCTCGGCCGAGCCTAGGGGTGCCGGGCCAGCCTGTGTCAGGCAGAGTGGTGGCGGGAGCCCCGGGAGGGGCGGCAAGAGGGAGAGGGCAACAGTGCAGACACAAGAAACTCGTACGCCTCCTTGCTTCGCCCACCTGGCCCACCTGACCCACGGCCAGCCCGCTGGACACCGCTGGTGGCGGCTCATCCAGACAGGCAGCAAAGGGTTCCTCAGGCTCAGCCTTTGCCCGGCCAGTCTTCCCTGCCCACCCCCTGACCGCCACCGTGCCACTCTGCCTGTGCAGGGGCAGTGGCTGTAGCCTTCTCGCCTGGCACCCCGGCACCCTTTGAGACTTGGCCATGGGGACCCTGGCCCCACATGCAGGGAGGACCCTCTTCCTCCATGGTGCCCCCAGAGAGCCAAGTAAACCCAGGGAAGAGACGGGCAAGCGCTGACACTGAATTCAGAGCCAGCTCTCTCCCGAGCTGGCAGGAGCGCTCCTTTCCCCCCTGCGCCTGGGATGCCCTCACGCCCACCGGGGCCTGCGCGTGAGGTGGGAAAGGTGGAAACCTGGCAGGGCCTGGCTTCTAGGAGCCGGTGATTCGCTTTCACCCGCCCGGCTGTGAGTCGTCTGCATCTATAATTAGAAGGTGCTGGCCTTCCTCCTGTGGGAACAGAGGCACAGCTGTAAGGAATCAGAGGAGGCAGGGTGGGTGCAAGTCCGTCCCCCACTGCCCCCTAAAGGGCTTCTGCCTTGTCCATACCAGCGCCAGCTGACTTGGGGCAGAGGTGTGGGTCCTTGGGGGCTCCATCCTCGGGCTCACCCCAGCCCCATCTTCCCCCTCCCTCGGGCTGGCTTCTGGAGGCTTCCAGAGCTGTCCACCGATGTCTGAGTCTGCAGCCTCAAAGTGGGTCTGGTTGCAGCCAGGAGCAGCCGAGGCAGGAGAGAGGCTCCCTGTGCTCCCTGCTCCCATTTTCACCTGGAAAGCCGTGGAAAACGCCAGTGCCCAAGCTGTACCCCCAGCCAGTTAGAATTGTGGCAGTGGGAGCTGGGCACAGTGGATTTTTAAACTCCCCAGGTGATTCTGTCGTGCAGCCACAGCCAGAGGCACTGACCTAGGTGAAGCTGCTCTCGTCACCTGGAGGATGAAACTCTCCAAGGGATAAGCACGTCCAGGGAAGGTGAGGACGTGACCCAGCAGGCCTGGGCTCGGACTCGAGGTCCTGCATTTCAGTGATCGACAGGTGATGGCACTGCTGGTTGGGCCCCAGGAGGAGCAGCGAAGCTCTATATAGGAGAGGATCTGAAACTCCAGAGCAGGCTGAGTTCTGACTCGGGGGAAGGTTCGCTTGCGCTGCCGACAGGTTCCTGGTGATGCTGATGCACTGCATTTGCTTTAGGGCGTCCCCGCAGGCTCTGGCTCCCTAGGAACCTTGGGGGCCTGTGTGTCTGGAATGGCCTGTGCGGGGCTCTGAGCAGGCACACCTGTGGGAGTCAGCACCTCGGTGGGGAGGTGCTACCATGTCTAGTGTGCAGTGCTTTACCCAAGTGAGCGCATTCATTCCTCCCAGCAAACCTCTGAAGTAGTGCTCCCTGTGCCCATTTTACAGATGAGGAAATTATGGCTCCAAGAGGTTGAGGATCCTGATAAAGCCACAAGTAGCTGAGCCAGGGTCAAACTCAGGCCTGCCTGACCGCCTTTGCTTCCATCCTGGCCCTGCTGCCATCTCCGCGATCTTGAACTTTCTTCTGTGTCTTCTTCCAACGTCTCCAAGCCTTCATCATCGTCACCCACTGAAGGTTTATCGTAAAACTTGTCAGTGGAAGCTCTGAAGCCCTCATTGCATCCCCTTCCTCTGATTATCTGCTTTGTGACCTGGGGCAGTTGCTTGGCCTCTCTGTGCCTTGTCATCTGCAGCGTGCAGAGAGTAACGGTGTCTCTCGTGGGGTTATTGTGAGGATTAATGAGATGATTCAGCTCTAGCATTACTGTCACTGCTGGCACGTGAAGTACTTAAGAGTCTTAGCTCCTGTATTTCATTTTTTAAAACAATTTTTATTGGAGTATAGTTGATTTACCATGTTGTGTTAGTTTCAGGTATACAGCAAAGTGAATCAGTTATACATATATCTACTCTTTTTTAGATTCTTTCCCTATATAGGTCATTACAGGGTAGTGAGTAGAGTTCCCCGTGCCATACAGTAGGTCCTTATTAGTTATCTTTTTTTTTTTTTTTTTTTTTTGCGGTACGCGGGCCTCTCACTGTTGTGGCCTCTCCCATTGCGGAGCACAGGCTCCGGACGCGCAGGCTCAGCGGCCATGGCTCACGGGCCCAGCCGCTCCGTGGCATGTGGGATCTTCCTGGACCGGGGCACGAACCCGTGTCCCCTGCATCGGCAGGCAGACTCTCAACCACTGCGCCACCAGGGAAGCCCAGTTATCTATTTTATATATAGCAGTCTGTATGTGTCAATCCGTCTCCCAGTTTATCCCTCCCCCATCCCCCACCGATAACCATAAGTTTGTTTTCTACATCTGTGACTCGATTTCTGTTTTGTAAGTAAGTTCATTTGTACCATTTTTTAAGATTCCACATGTTAGCAATATATTTGTCTTTCTCTGGCTGACTTCACTCAGTATGCCAATCTCTAGGTCCATCCATGTTGCTGCAAATGGCATCATTTTGTTCTTTTTTATGGCTGAGTAATATTCCATTGTGTATATGTACCATATCTTCTTTATCCACTCCTCTGTTGATGGACATTTAGGTTGCTTCCATGTCTTGGCTCTTGTAAGTAGTGCTGCAATGAACATTGGGGTACATGTATCTTTCTGAATTATGGTTTTCTCCAGATATATGCCCAGGAGTGAGATTGCTAGATCATATGGTAATTCTACATTCAGTTTTTTAAGGAATCTCCATACTGTTCTCCATAGGGCTGTACCAATTTACATTCGCACCAACAGTGCAGGAGGGTTCCCTTTTCTTCACACCCTATCAAGCATTTATTGTTTGTAGATTTTTTGATGATGGCTATTCTGACCAGTGAGAAGTGATACTTCATTGTTGTTTTGATCTCTATTTCTCTAATAATTACTGATATTGAGCATCTTTTCATGTGCTTTTTGGCCATCTGTATGTCTTCTTTGGAGAAATGTCTATTTAGATCTTCCACCCATTTTTTGATTGGGTTGTTCGATATTGAGCTGCATGAGCTGTTTGTATACTTTGGAGATTAATCCCTTGTTGGTTGCTTTGTTTGCAGATATTTTCTCCCGTTCTGTGGTTTGTCTTTTCATTTTGTCTATGGTTTCCTTTGCTGTGCAAAGGCTTTTAAGTTTAATTAGGTCCCATTTATTTATTTTTGTTTTTATTTTCATTACTCTAGGAGGTGGATCCAAAAAGATCTTGCTGCGATTTATGTCAGAGAGTCTTACATTTAGGTGTTTAATCCATTTTGAGATTGTTTTTGTGTTTTGTGTTAGAGAATGTTATAATTTCATTTGTTTACATGTACTGTCCAGTTCTCCCAGCACCACTTACTGAAGAGACTGTCTTTTTTCCATTGTATATTTTTGCCTCCTTTGTCATAGATTAGTTGACCATAGGTGTGTGGGTTTATCTCTGGACTTTCTATCCTGTTCCATTGATCTTTATTTCTGTTTTGATTACTGTAGCTTTGTACTATAGTTGGAAGTCAGGGAGCCTAATTCGTCCAGCTCCGTTTTTCTTTCTCAGGATTGCTTTGGCTATTCAGGGTCTTTTGTGTTTCCATACAAATTGTGAAATTTTTTGTTCTAATTCTGTGAAAAATGCCATTGGTAATTTGATAGGGATTGTATTGCATCTGTAAATTGTTTTGGGTAGTATAGTCATTTTCACAATATTGATTCTTCCAATCCAAGAACGTGGTATATATCTCTCCATCTGTTTGTCATCTTTGATTTCTTTCATGAGCGTCTTATAGTTTTCTGAGTACAGGTCTTTTGCCTCCTTAGGTAGGTTTATTCCTAGATATTTTATTCTTTTTGATGTCATGGTAAATAGGATTGTTTCCTTAATATCTCTTTCTGATCTTTCATTGTTAGTGTATAGGAATGCAAGAGATTTCTGTGTATCAATTTTGCATCCTGCAACTTTACCAAATTCATTGATGAGCTCTAGTAGTTTTCTGGTAGCGTCTTTAGGATTTTCTATGTATAGTATCATGTCATCTGCAAACAGTGACATTTTTACTTCTTTTCCAATTTGGATTCCTTTTATTTCTTTTTCTTCTCTGATTGCCATGGCTAGAACTTCCAAAACTATGTTGAATAAAAGTGGTGGGAGTGGACATCCTTGTTTTTTTTTTCCTGATCTTAGAGGAGATGCTTTCAGTTTTTCACTGTTGAGAATGATGTTAGCTGTGGGTTTGTCATATATAGCCTTTATTATGTTGAGGTAGGTTCCCTCTATATACACTTTCTGGAGAGCTTTTATGATAAATGGGGGTTGAGTTTTGTCAAAAGCTTTCTCTGCATCTATTGAGATGATCAGATGGTTTTTATCCTTCAATTTGTTAATATGGTGTATCACATTGATTGATTTGCATATATTGAAGAATTCTTGCATCCCTGGGATAAATCCCACTTGATCATAGTGTATGATCCTTTTAATGTGTTGTTGGATTCTGTTTGCTAGTATTTTGTTGAGGATTTTTGCTTCTATGTTCATCAGTGACATTGGCCTGTAATTTTCTTTTCTTGTGCTATCTTTGTCTGGTTTTGGTATCAGGGTGATAGTAGCCTCGTAGAAGGAGCATGGGAGTGTTCCTTCTTCTGCAGTTTTTTGGAAGAGTTTCAGAAGGATAGGTATTAACTCTTCTGTAAATGTTTGATAGAATTCACCTGTGAAGCCATCTGGTCCTGGACTTGGTTTGATGTAAGTTTTTAAATCACTTTTTCAATTTTAGTACTTGTGATTGGTCTGTTCATATTTTCTATTTCTTCCTGGTTCGGTCTTGGAAGGTTGTACCTTTCTAAAAATTTGTCCATATTTTCTAGGTTGTCCATTTTATTGGCATAGAGTTGCTCATAGTAGTCTCTTTTGATCCTTTGTATTTCTGTTGTGTCCGTTGTTACTTCTCTTTTTCATTTCTAATTTTATTGATTTGAGCCCTCTCCCTTCTTTTCTTGATGAGTCTGGCTAAAGGTTTATCCATTTGTTTATCTTTTCACAGAACCAGCTTTTAGTTTCATTGATATTTTCCGTTGTTTTCTTCATCTCTATTCATTTATTTCTGCTCTGATCTTTATGATTTCTTTCCTTCTACTAACTTTGGGTTTTGCTTGTTCTTCTTTCTCTAGTTGCTTTAGGTGTAAGGTTAGGTTGTTTATTTGAGAATTTTCTTGTTTCCTGAGGTAAGATTGTATTGCTATAAACTTCCCTGTTAGAACTGCTTTTGGTGTGTCCCATAGCTTTTGGATCATTGTGTTTTTGTTGTCATTTGTCTCTAGGTATTATTTGATTTCCTCTTTGATTTCTTCAGTGATCCATTGGTTGTTCAGTAACATATTGTTTAGCCTCCATCTGTTTGTTTTTTCCCTGTAATTTATTTCTAATCTCATAGTGTTGTGGTCATATCATACTTGATATGATTTCAGTTTTCTTAGATTTACCAAGGTTTGATTTGTGGCCCAAGATGTAATCTATCCTGGAGGATGTTCCATGTGCACTTGAGAAGAAAGTTTATTCTGCTGCTTTTGGATGGAATGCCCTATAAATATCGATTCAGTCCGTCTGGTCTAATATGTCATTTAAGGCTTATATTTCCTTATTATTTTCTGTTTGGATGATCTGTCCATTGGTGTAAGTGGGGTGTGAATGTCCCCCACTATTACTGTGTTACTGTTGATTTCCCCTTTTATGGCTGTTAGCATTTGCCTTATGTATTGAGGTGCTCCTATGTTGGGTGCATATATATTTACAACTTATATCTTCTTCTTGGATTGATCCTTTGATCATTGTGTAGTGTCCTTCCTTGTCTCTTGTAACAGTCTTTATCTTAAAGTCTATTTTGTCTGATAATTGTATTTATACTCCAGTTTTCTTTTGATTTCCAGTTGCATGGAATATCTTTATCCATCCCCTCACCTTCGGTCTGTATGTGTCCCTAGGTCTGAAGTGGGTCTCTTGTAGACAGCATATATATGGGTCTTGTTTTTGTATCTATTCACCTAGTGTTTTTTGATTGGAGCGTTTAATCCATTTACATTTAAGGTGATTATCGATATGTATGTTCCTATTGCCATTTTCTTGTTTTGGATTTGTTTTTGTAGGTCTTTTTTCTTCCCTTTCTCTTTTTTTCTTCTCTCTTGTGATTTGATGACTATCTTTAGTGCTGTGTTTGGTTGCTTTTTCTTTTTTGTGTGTGTATCTATTGTAGTTTTTTGGTTTGCATTTCCTGCCTAGAGAACTTCCTTTAGCATTTGTTGTAAAGCTGTTTGGTGGCACCGAATTCTCTTAAATTTTGCTTGTCTGTAAAGCTTTCTATTTTTCTGTCGCATCTGAATGAGAGCCCTCCTGGATAGAGTATTCTTGGTTGTAGGTTTTTCCCCTTTCATCACTTGAAATATATCGTGCCATTCCCTTCTGTCCTGCAGAGTTTCTGCTGAAAAATCAACTGATAACCTTATGGGGATTCCCTTGTATGTTGTTTGTTGCTTTTCCCTTGTTGCTTTTAATATTTTTTCTTTGTATTTAATTTTTGTCAGTTTGATTAATATGTGTTTCGGCCTCCTCTTTGGTTGTATCCTGGATGGGACTCTCTGCACCCCCTGGGCTTGGGTGACTTCTTTCCTTTCCCGTGTTAGAGAAGTTTTAGGGTATAATCTCTTCAAATAGAAGAGATTTCTATTTGAAATCTGTTTGCAATCTCCTCAGGCCCTTTCTCTTTCTCTTCTTCTTCTGGGATCCATCTAATGCAAATGTTGGTGTGTTTAATGTTGTCCCAGAGGTCTCTGAGACTGTTCTCATTTCTTTTTTCTTTTTCTAACGTTCATTTATTTATTTGGCTGCACCAGGTCTTAGTTGTGGCATGTAGGATCTTCAATGCTGCATGTAGGATCTTTAGTTGCAGCATGTGGGATCTTTAGTTGTGGCATGTGGGATTTTTTAGTTGTGGCATGTGGGATCTTTAGTTGTGGCATGTGGGATCTTTTTTTAAAAAATTAATTATTTATTTGGCTGTGTTGGGTCTTCGTTGCTGCACGCGGGCTTTCTCTAGTTCCAGCAAGCAGGGGCTACTCTTCATTGCGGTACGTGGGCTTCTCATTGTGGTGGCCTCTCTAGTTGTGGAGCACGGGCTCTAGGCGCATGGGCTTCAGTAGTTGTGGCACACAGGCTCAGTATTTGTGGCTCATGGACTCTAGAGCACAGGCTCAGTAGTTGTGGCACACGGGCTTAGTTGCTCCGTGGCATGTGGGATCTTCCTGGACCAGGGCTCGAACCCATGTCCCCTGCATTGGCAGGTGGATTCTTAACCACTGCGCCACCAGGGAAGTCCTGCATGTGGGATCTTCAGTTGCAGCATTTGGGATCTTTAGTTGCAGCATGCGGTATCTTTTTTAGTTGCAGCATGTGAGATCTTTAGTTGCAGCATGCGGGCTCTTAGTTGCGGCATGCATGTGGGATGTAGTTCCCCGACCAGGGATTGGACCCAGGCCCCTGCATTGGGAGCGTGGAGTCTTAACCACTGGACCATGAGGGAAGTCCCTGACTGTCCTGATTTCTTTTCATTCTTTTTTCTTTTCCATGGCAGTGATTTCCACCACTCTGTCTTCCAACTCACTTATCCGTTCTTCTGCCTCCGTTATTCTGCTATTGATTCCTTCTTGTGTATTTTTCACTTCAGTTATTGTGGTGTTTATCTCTTTTTGTTTATTGTTGTTCTTTAAATCTTCTCTTTGTTAAACATTTCTTGTATCTTCTCGGTCTGTGCCTCCATTCCTTTTCCAAGGTTTTGGATCATTTTTACTATCGTTATTTTGAATTATTTTTCAGGTAGATTGCCTGTCTCCTCTTCATTTAGTTGTCCTTGTGGGTTTTCTATCTTGTTCCTTCATCTGCATCATATTTCTCTGTTGTCTCATTTTGTCTAACTTTCTGTGTTTGCGGTCTCCTTTCCACAGGCTGCAGGATCACAGTTCCTCTTGCTTCTGGTGTCTGCCCCCTGGTGGGTGAGGTTGGTCCAGGGGCTTATGCAGGCTTCCTGGTGGGAGGGACTGGTGACTGCCCTCTGGTGGGTGGAGCTGGGTCTTGTCCCTCTGGTGGGCAGGGCTGTGCCAAGGGGTGTGTTTTGAGGTGGCTGTGAGCTCAGTAGGACTTTAGGCAGCCTGTCTGCTGATGGGTGGGGCTGTGTTCCTATGTGCTGGTTGTTTGGCCTGAGGCATCCCAGCACTGGATCCTGCAGGCTGTTGGGTGGGGCCAGGTCTTGCTGCCAACAGAGGGACCTCCGGGAGAGCTCACGCTGATCAGTATTCCTTGGGGAATATTGATCCTTCCCCCCACAAGTGTCCTTGTCCCCCACAGTGATCTACAGCCAACCCCTGCCTCCCCAGGAGACCCTCCAAGATCCCTAGGTAGGTCTAGCCCAGGTTCCTAGGGAGGTACTGCTTTGTGCTGGGTCCCAGTGCACTCTTGTATGCACCCTCCCAGAGTGTTTCCCCCAGCCCTGTGGAGCTCCTGCTCTCAAGCCCCGCTGACCTTCAGGGCTGAGTGCTCTGGGGGTTCTTCCTCCCAAAGCCAGACCCTCAGACTGTCTCGAAGGGCTATTTTTACGTCCCTATATAGCCTGTGTGATTTTAATATTTTTTAGTGCAAGGGCTGTTTTTCGTGTGGGTGTCTGCCACCTCTTTCCTCAGTGTATGCTGGCCGTTATCCCCTTTATAGGAGGTTTGACTGGTGGTGTGACCAGAGCCTGCACTGGGTATTGAGCAGGGCCTCCCCTTTGGTCTGTGGTTGTCACCGCCCTGTCAGGGGCGGAGTCTGCTTCCTGGTTGTTGTTGTAGAGGCCCCCAGATCTGTTTTGTTTCTGATCTGCGGTGCAAGGTAGGCAGGATTGGAGCAGTCCCACTGGGAGAGAAGCCCCTGAGTATTCCTCCTCTGGAGATGTTCACCTGTGAGCTGCTCTGTTGTGTCACCTTTCACCTGTTGTGTGGGCTCACAGATTACACTGTTGTTGGTACTGCTTTCAGCTCCACCTTAACCGTGGGTATGTTGGCAGTTGGCCCTGGTGTCTCTCAGGTATTGTTTTCCCCAGGCCACCAGCATAGATCCACTGAAGTCATGTCCCAGGACTGCAGTAATCATGCATCTGACCCCTCTGTGGGCACTATGGGGGCAGGTCAGACTCTGGCCTGGCCCAACCCCTGTGTGTATGTGCCCACAAAGTCCACCGCTGCTCAAACTAGACCCATCTCAGTGGTGGGAGCACTCATTGTCTGTTTGGATGTTCTGCAGCTCTGAGTTTACAAAGCCGGTCACAGGGGTGTAAACCTGCTTCACACAGCCGCGAGGAGAGATTTCAGCTCTTCTTCCTTTGTTGCATGGCCCCGGGGCTCAGCTGTGACTTCAGCCCCACCTCTGCATGTGGGTCACCCACCAGTGTCTGCTCCTGAGGCTGCCCCGGAGCACAGGTGCCCTCCCAGGCGGGAGGGGGCAGAGGCTGCGAGTGACCGGGACACACGGGCCTACTCTAGCGGGAGCCCCTCCTAATAGCTACTGTATTTCTGACTATGCTTGCTCTTGCTATGTGTTCCCTCCCAAGACAGGAGCCCAAATTTCCTGTGTGCTCTGCTCTGAGTGGCCCTTCCTTGAGAAAGGATCCAGTTGGGGGTGATGGACACATAGGTGTGTGGCCAGAAGCCTCAGTCCCTGCTCTGGGACAGGAGAGGAGGACCCCACGTGCAAGAGCAGAAGGGACCACAGAGTGGGGTGGGGTGGCCAGCAGAGATGCCAAGCAGAGGTCTTAACGGGTAGTCCTGCCATCATCCCCATTTGACAGCTGAGGAAATCGAGGTTGGTTAGACTTGTCTAGGAACAAGGAGCTGGCTCATTGCAGGGCTGGGATTTGAACCCAAGGGGGCTCTAAATTCCTGTCCAGGAAGACCCACTTGGGGAACCTGTCTCCTCCCACTTGGCACTGAGCCTGGAGACCCTCCCCAAGGTGCTCATGGCCTGGCGGGGGTGGGCTCTGCTAGGGACTGGGTGGGAAAGGAAGGGCCTCTGTGGGGGGGGGGTCCCCAGGATCCACAGGGCTCAGTGTACAGAGGAGCAGGGAGAGACGTGGTCAGAGAGACCTGGCCCCAGGCAGAGTCCCAGGGTAGGGAAGAGGCTGGGTGGTCCTGCACAACCCCTGGGGGCTCTGCCCATTCTCCGAGGGGGTTTTGGGCCTCCACCTCAAAGCCCATCCTCACATTATGACCCGTTAGATGGTGGCCATGCTTCTGTCTGCAGACCCAGCCCTGGGGCTGCAGCCTCTTTATTATGCCTTTATAAAAAGAGCTGATTTCAAAACTCAGCTTCTTTGCACTAAAAAACAAGGTTATTTAGAAGATGACAAAATAGATGCGCCATTTAGAAAAGTTACCAAATAGATGACAGATGCGCAGAGCGGCAAGCGGAAGTCTCCTCCCTCTCCTGCTCCCTTGCAGTAAAGCCTGTAATGAGTGTGGCCACCGGTGGCCACATGTTTGCCGTGCCTTTATTTACATGTCATGTACACGCCTGTTTATGTCGTTTAAAAGTGACTGGTGCGGGATCCTGTGCAGCTGGGGAGTCCAGAGGTGGGGTCCTTGGCCCAGCTGCTGGTAGAGGGGTCACTGCCCCAGGCTGAAGGGCTGGGCCTCACGTGGCTGCCCCTTCCTTCCCGTGGCCTCCTGGGCGGTGCACGGGCATGGTGTAGGCGGGACGCAGTCTCTGGAGGACCGAGACCCCCCACGGGTGGGGAGCCCTGGGGGAGGAGCAGCGTGATGAGGGACATGCCGCCCAGTGGCTGTGCAGGACACATGGGCTGGGGCCTCACCCCCGGGGTAGGTGACTGTACCCTGAGCGCACGCCCCTCCCCTGTCGAGGGGGACAATGAGTGCCGTCTGAGGCTCCCTAGGAAGCTGTGGGCCGGTGCCCAGTGTAGAGCTCGGCCCCCTGGCTTCCTGCTAGGCTCACCTGTCCCCCCACGGGGGGCTGCAGAGTTGGGGGGCTGAGTCCCCAGGCTGGCTCCCCACTGGCTAGCCCTGGGGCAGGTGTCCCTGCAGGCGGCCTTGCCCTGTGGAGGATCTGGTAGGGGCTCTGTGAGTTAGTGGGGTGTCAGTGTGCTCCCCCCATAGCACCTTCTGACCAGAGCAGCCTGCTCTCTCCACGGTGGGAGAGGCCAGAGGCTCTGAAAATGCCATTTCTGATGACCAAGAAGCTTGGGGTCAGGATATCCAACTGGCCAAGGTTACACTCTCGGGTCAACTTTTGAACCTGGAACTGTGTAATCTCAGGAAAGTCGCCCTGCAGCGCATGGCCCTCAGCTGAAGTGCTGGGGGTCGTGTCCCCTCGGGTCCCAGTGACAGCACAGTAGAGCAGCTGCCAGTGCTGAGGCACCCAGGGAGCCCACCTTCCTTATTTCCTCCCACAAAAGGCTACTGAGCACGGCCATGGGACGGGTTCGAGCCAGACAGGAAGACGTGAAGGCAGGTGGTCAGCCACTTGTGGCCTCGTGGGTCAGCAGTCTAGCGATTAACCCAGGGGGGCTTCCTAGGGGTAGTGACACCCGGGCTGGACTTGGAAATCCTGATTTCCTCGGTTGAGTTCCTTCTTGCTGAGACTGTTTCACTATGTGAAAAGTAAAGGTTTGCTCAAGTCAGTGGTTCTTTAACTTGAGCGGCAAAGAGGACCCACCCCAGGGTTCTGACACAGTGGGGCCTGAGACTGTGCGTTCTAACGTGGGCTGAGGGGAGTGTTCTGTGAGTCTGAACCCAACCTGACACGAGGGCAGCACGGAGCCTGGGGGCCACAGACGTTGCAATCCAGGTCTGTCCCCGGGGACTTCCCTTGAGCGCTTGCCCTCCTTGCAAAGGATTTTCTGAGAATCCAAAGGTGACCTCCAGGCGTTTGGCAGAGAAGCCAGCGTCGTTTGGGCCGGGCCCCTTTTGCCCTGGTGTGAGGCTCAGCTGATGTGCTGGGGTGGGAGTTGGCTCTCCTTGTAAAGCCCTTGGAGGGGCCCCTCATGGCTGCTGTTTGCTCCGCCCAGTGGGGAGACTTGTGGCCAGAAGGGCTCAGAGGCCAACCCTGGTCCGGGCAAGAGAGCAGGCCAGGGCTGGTTGGAGGCGTCATCAACGGCAAGCTCAGCGCTGGGGGCTCTTTCTGCCCCCTGAGGCGTGGGGAGCAGCCCCGGCTCGGAGAGGGAGGCCAGCGCGGCGGCCTGGGGAGCTAGGGGTGGGGCAGCGGTGCCTGCCTGCCAGTGACCAGAGAGGGTGACACCTGGCCACGGTCCCCGCCAAGGCAGGAAGGGCCAGCTCCTCCCCCCGGACTTCAGCCTCCCTGCCCTCCAAGGGTGGGACTAGCCCAGCAGGCGGGGCAGGCCACCCCTGGCCAGCAGGAGGGGGAGTGCACCCACGGCACTAGCTTCTGAGGCCTCGGGCCGGCAGGTGTGCGTCACGCTGATGCCTCAGAGCCCCCTTCAGACGCGGCCAGCTGCCCCGGGCAGTGAGGAAACTGAGGCCCAGAGGGCTGCAGACTCTCCCGGCCTCATGAGAGCCTGCAGCAAAGCCCGGCTGCAGTGCGAGGTGGGGACCCTCAGCCTCCATCACACTGAGCCCCCAGACTGCTGCCCAGCATCTGTGTCTAACAGGCATTTCAAATCCACGTGTCCAAAAGCAAGTTCCAGGTCTGTCCCCAAACCCCACCCTCCGAGCCCTTCCCCGTGCTGGTCAGTCTCTCAGGCGGAAGACCGTTCTCCACAGCGTCCAGAGTTGACCCTCCTCCCCTCCTCCTCTGCCATCACTTGACCTGAGCAATGTCTCCCAGGGTTTTGTCATGGCAAAACCCACTGATTGGTTTTTAGATCTTTCCCTTGCTGGGTCTCCACACGGCGGCCACGGTGACCTTCACCCTGAGTCAGGTCACTCCTTTGTCCGGAGTCCCGACGCCTCCTGTCTCACATGCTGCACCCTGGGCCCCCAGGTGTGTATTGTCTGGCCAGACCACTCCCCTGCTGATCACCTTCCCCTACACTGGCCTCAGGACCTTGGCACCTGCTGTCCTTTTTGCCTCGAACCTCCCTCTTTTATCCCAGGAAGCTGCACAGCTAACACCATCAGTCTGTCTCAGGGCCCCTCCCCGAGGCCGCCTTGATCACCCCCCGCACACTCAGTGTTCTCCTCCTGGTGCTGTTTTTCTCCATAGTTTCTCTTTTCCCACTGGGATGGAACCCCAGGAGGCAGGGCCTTCTGTGTCCAGATGCCTGGAATGAGGCCTGGTATGCACAGAGCAGGTGCTGAAGAAACATTTATCAGACACATTGATCAGCGGCTTCGGGGCCACTGAGGAGCCTGCCCGCCCGCCTGTGCTGACATCTAATGACCCCACTCCCGGCCCTGCCGGGGCTCAGGCTCTGCACCTGCACGCAGGCTGCAGGCAACCTGGGAGGAGGGCCTGGCGGAGGTGCCTTTGATGCCTCATGGCCTCATTCTTTTCTCCCAGGAAACTATGCCCCAGACGTCCGTGGTCTTCTCCAGCATCCTCGGGCCCAGCTGTAGTGGACAGGTGCAGCCCGGCATGGGGGAGCGAGGAGGTGGGGTCGGCAGCTCCGGGGACCTCGTCTTCCAAGACGGACGTCTCATCTCCGGGTCCCTGGAGGCCCTGATGGAGCACTTGGTCCCCACAGTGGACTATTACCCCGATGTGAGTGCCCCGTGACTGGTGGGATCGACCTGGGCTCCCGGGGAGGCTGCTGCTGGGATGGAGAGGGAGGTCCCCCATCAGTCAGAGCTGGACGGAGAGGCAGGGGAGGCGCAGGGCAGCAGGGAGCCCCGGCCCTACCTCCTGTGCTTTCCTGCTCCCTGCCACCCTGGCCCCCAGCCTAGGAGAGGGGAGCCGGCAGCGACTTCCCTGCTGTCCCCAGGCAGGTAGGAGGCGACCCTGGAGGAGCAGGAGGGGTCTAAGGGGCAAGGCCAGTGCTTCAGGGTCCTGGTGAGGGTCCACCCGTCAGTGTCCTGTCTCTGAGCTGGAAAGTTTGTTTTGTGCATGAACCGCAGTGGCTCAGAATGAAGAGGGTCGGCCCCTCTGTGCCCTCCTGGGCACACGCGTGTGCGGGCAGGACGGGCCTTTGCCAACCCGTATCCTCCCTCTTCATCTCAAGGTGACATTGGCGCGTTCTCGGAAGAGCGAGAAAGAGTTCCCTTGTCACTTGTGGCTTCCCTTCCGCCTCCAGTAGATGACGTCTCATAGTGGCAGTGGGGCTGTTACCTGCTCCCCTATGGGTGCCCCCTCCCTCCTGAGGGCAGGGCCCTGCGCATGGCCTCCGGGCGACAGATGGGGCTGCGAGGGAGGGTGGGGAGGAATTGCCCCCTTTACCCTCCAGCTGGGTTTCCGGGACTCCTGGCCGCCCCCCCCCCCACCCCCACCAGACATATCAGGCCTCCTCCCTCCCTCCTGGGGCTCTGTCCACTCCTCTGTCTGTCCTTCCATCCACCCCGGAAATCCTCTCAGGGCCTGGCTGGGGCTGGTGGTGCCGATGTGGCAGCTGAGGTCCAGGCGGCAGAGCCGGGGAGAGGGGACCCCAGGCCCTGAAGATGTCTGGAGCAGGGCCGCGGTCCCCCAGGGGCTGGGACCTCCAACCCCAGTGCTGGTCTGTGCGACAGTGGCCTTGTGTGGCGGGGGGAGGGGCCTCCCCTTCTTCAGGCCTGTCCCCGGGGAGCCTCAGCCAGCTCACCCAGTGTTGTCCCCAGAGTACTGTGCCCTGGGGTCCCAGCCGGCTTCCCAGGAGAGAGCCAAGGGGCGGTGGAGGTCGAACGGGGGTCCAGCTAGGCATCAGCCCGGCTGCCGAGCACCTGGGCTCCCCGCCTTTCCCTCACGGCCCGTGCCCTGCAGACTTGGGCGGCTGGGGACACGGCGCTCCGTCTGTCTCCCTGCTCCTCCTGCCTTGGGCTCTCCTCTGCCCCTGGCTGAGAGCTCCAAGGTGTAACAGGTGCAGCCTTCCTTCACGCTCTGAGCCTTCTGCTCAGGAGGGGCCCCTGAAGGTCCCACCACTGACGGGCCGGGCCCCTGGAGCACCCGTGCTGCACAGCCCAGGGACACCCTGCTGCTCCAGGGAGAGCCTCCCCAGCGGCCTCTGAGGGCTGCATCGGGGCAGGGAGGGCCTGAGGGCCGAGTCCCGATCTGGGAGGCTGCGTTAGGCTGGAGCACAGAAGACCTGCTCCTTTGGGCCTGGAGTGGAGGCCGAGAGTCCTGGGCCCCCCGCCTGCAGCAGCCATGTGGCAGTAGATCACTGTCTGAGTCGAGTCTCCGGGAGACCCCAGGCAGCCTCCCCGCCGCCAGGTCCGCCCTGTCTGCAGGCAGGGGCCTGGTAAATCCCACGTCAGCCAAAAGCTTCCAAGAGCCCTGGGCTCTGCTCCCTGCCGCCTTTCAGCCCAGACCAGGTGCACCCCTCAGCCTGCACCGCGACCAGGTGACGAGGACGTGCGGCCTTGGGACTGCGGGGCCCTGGTGTGGCAGGTGGGGACGGGGCCCACAGCTGGCTAGTGACCACACAGCGGCTTGCAGCAGCTCCCGATGTGGGGTCCTGGGGCCAAGGAGGCCCCCACCGCGCCCCAGCCAGGCCCTGCCCCACTGAGCAGTGAGGATCTGTCACAGAGCAGGCTGGGCGCCTGGCCCGGGGAGCACCGTGGGCCAGGCCACAGGCCCACACAGGCCCGGAGACACCGCCAACATCCAGGTCCGGGTTTAGCTCCCGGCGTGGGGTAGGGGAGCATCCCAGCTGAGTAAAACCACTGGGACCACTTGTCAGGGATACCTCTGAGAGCTGCTGCAAAGTGGGGTTTGATCTGTGCCTTGCACGGTGGGCAGGATTTGGGAGCAGTGAGAGAGGAGGAAGGGCATTCGAGGTGAGGTAACCACGCAGAAGGTGACGCTGGGCCCAGGAGGCGGGGACCAGGCGGAGGAGCAGGCCGCGGCTATACCTGGGGGCCATGCCGGGCCCGACTCACTCTTCACCCTCTGTCTCTTTCCTTCAGAGGACATACATCTTCACGTTTCTCTTGAGCTCCCGGGTCTTCATCCCCCCTCATGACCTGCTGGCCCGCGTGGGGCAGATCTGCCTGGAGCAGAGGCAGCAGCTGGAGGCCGGATCTGATAAGGTAAAGGTGAACCCCCGGGCTGCTGCCCGTCTCCGTGCCCCTGGCTTCCCCGCTGGCTCACGCTTGGGAGAGAATGCTGCTCAGGACGGGGCCTGGCTGAGCCCGGCCCGGGCCTCTCCCTGCTGGGGGCAGGTCTGCTTGTCTGGCCTCCTGACATCCCTGGAGCAGGCCTCCCGGGGGTCTGCAGGGGCGCCCACCTCCCAGGGCGCTGGATGGAACTGTGGCTAGAGGAGGAGGGTGGCGGCTGCTGGACTGGCCCCCTGGGCCCGCCCGGGTCTCTCAGGATGCCCCCACCCGGCCCTCCAGGGCTCCCCGGCAGCATGCAGCACCCTGCATGCTGTGAGCCAGCGGGTGCTCACACCCCCTCCCGGGGAAGGGCCATAGCAGACAGTCCTGCCGGCTCTCCTGCTCAGTGCCAGACACTCCGGAAGGGAGGGTCTGGCTCCAGCTGGTGGAGAAGCAGCCTGGGTCACTGCTCCCTCCAAAGGGGGTGGCGGGCAGCACCCTCAGGCTAGAGTTTTCAGAGACTCAAATAGGGCTGTTTTTCACTGTCATGTCTTCTGATTGAGTCGGGCTTTGGGCAGTCAAGATGGGTAAGAAACCACAGCTCATCCCTGAGGCCCTGGGGCAGGCCCGGGGTCTGGTGCGGAAGCAGGGCTGGTGGGCGTACTGTCAAGGTGCTGGCAGGGCCTGTTCCGGATGACCTTCCCCTCTACCAGGCTGGACCTCCTGCCTCTGGAGGTTTGCAGCAAAGGTCTGTGACATCTGTGCCCTCTTCAGTCTCCTCTCCAGAGGGGCGCGTCCCTGGGTGTGCTGGGCAGGGACAGAGACAGGCACCCATTGCAGCCCGGAGATCAGGAAAGGCTCCTGAAGGCGTGGGTGGGGAGAAGCCAGAACAGGGTGAGTGGGAGATGAAATTCTAGGCTGAGGGTCAGCAGGGGGACAGTAGAAGCCTGAGAGGAGCCTGGGGTGAGCCCTCCCGCCTTCGTCTGTGATGACAGGCAGGGCAGGGCCTCTGAGAAGGGAATGCAGGGCTGTAGTTCCTGCTGAGTGCGGGGTGCAGTGGGCACCTGGGGGGAGTGTCAGCTGGGTGGAGGCAGCGGAGCAGAGGTGGGTGGAGGGGGGCAGGTAGGTGTAGGTGTGGGGAGTTGGGTCATGAAGGAGGTGGGCCCCGAGGGTAGTCAGGGCCGGAACGGTCCAGGGTGACCAGGCAGGCACAGGGATCTGGTCAGGGCCAGGCAGGAGCCAAAGCGGGCATAGGAATGGTTTAGCGTACGTGAGCCAGTGCGGGGCTGGGCCTGGAGGACTGGCCGGGAGAGCACGGCCAGGCATCCCGCACCCCCTCCTTGGACTGTATGTGCATGTGGACCTGGGCCAGTGGGAACTGGGGAGAGGATGCCTGGTGTGTCTGCGGCCCTTCCCAGCACTTGCCAACCTGCTTTTTACCGAGAGAAGGTGGCTGGGGTCTCTTGCTTAACGTTAATGATTTTGCTTGGTTTTCATCGTGTCCTTTTTTATGGGTAACTTCTAATTACAGCAAATGAAACTAATTTTCTGTGTCACGGTAGCGATAGGACAGGTTCTTTGAAAATGAATTTAAGTGAAAAAGAGAGCTGGCTTAAGGGGAATGTGAAGCAACGCAGGAAGGACAAAACCGCAGGTGGACAGGGTGAAGGATGTCCTTACCCAGCAGCTCTCACCCCAGCGTCGGGGCAGAGGACACAGGTCCTGTGGGGGAATGGGTCAGAGGTGTTGCAGAACTGGGGGTGCTTGTACCGCTTGTCATCTTGTCGCCCACTCTGGAGGGTCAGGCCTTGCTTTATCCCCCGACCCCCCCACCCTCCCCAGGCCAGGCTGAAGTCCTTCTCAGCCAAGATCGTGCAGCTACTGAAGGAGTGGACAGAGGCCTTCCCCTACGACTTCCAGGACGAGAAGGCCATGGCCGAACTGAAAGCCATCACCCACCGGGTCACACAGTGTGACGAGGTGAGGTCCTCCTCGGAGCCTGGCAGAGTTCCTTGTCTGAGGGAGGGGTGGGTCTTCAGGGACAGCTCTGTATGTGGTCCCCTTTGCTGTCACTCTCCCAAGAGGACTGCTGGGTGGCTCCATTTGCCCCTCAGCCCCATGAGGGCCGCTCAGCTGGCCAGCAACCGGCCAGACTTGCCCTTGGCATCCTGCGCACGCGGGAGACCCTGTGGCCCGAGTGGGGTGATCCCAGGCCCCACCTTCTCCCGCTCTTTGGGTGGGTGGAGTGGGGGCCTAGCGAGAGGCCTTGTCCGTCTTTCCTGGCTCCCAGCTCCTGCTTGGTCTGCAGTGTTGAGACGGGCCCTCCAGAGAGGTTGGTCCTGCCGCCGGCCCCCATTGCGGGAGCCTGGGCTCCGTGTGCTCAGCACTTTCTGCCTTCCTGAGGGCTCAAAGCCCAGGGAGAGCGGGGCAGAGCCAGGGCTGCTCCCACCCAGGGAAGGAAGGCTCCTAGTCCTGGAGGAAGCCCTTCCGGAGTCCCTCGTCCCTACCGTGGGCCCCCCCTACGGTGGAAAAGCCACGAGAAGTAGCTCAGCTGGCCGCCACCCAGAAAGCCATGCTTTTCATACCCAGAAGCCTAGCCCTGGCTTTCAGCTCCCTTCTCCTCAGGACGGCTGTGGAGTCACCCTCCCCTGCAGCCCTCGGCAGAGCCCACACTGTGCCCTACTCTGCCGTCAGAGGCCCAAGTGCTCATGGCAGGTCTGGGTAGGGGACGTGGGCTCAAAGTTAGACGCGTCCCTGGAGATGAGATGGGTTCCTCCGGCGCGGTGCAGGTCTTGCTGCCAGCCCAGGCCAGCACCTTCTCCACCCCCGCCCCTCCCAGGAGAATGGCACGGTGAAGAAGGCCATCGCCCAAATGACGCAGAGCCTGCTGCTGTCCCTGGCTGCCCGGAGCCAGCTTCAGGAGCTGCGTGAGAAGCTCCGCTCACCGGCCATGGACAAAGGGCCCATCCTCAAGGCCAAGCCGCCAGCCGCGCAGAAGGACATCCTGGGCGTGTGCTGTGACCCCCTGGTGTTGGCCCAGCAGCTGACTCACATCGAGCTGGTTAGTGCTGCAGTGCGCCCTTCCCAGAATGGGCTGGGGCGTGTTCACTGATGCTCACGCTGGCACCTTCCCAACATGACACCACAGGGCCTTCCCCTGCCGGCCGGACCGGCGTGTCGGGAAGCCCGCTTGGCAGCCCCAAGCGCTGCCTCTGGCGGCTGTGTGTCCACCTGAGCAGAGGGTTTCTTGGTACCTGGGTCCCCAGGATCACGGCAGCCCCATGTTAACGGGAGGGGCTGGGGCGATGGGGACTGCAGTGGCCTCAGGATGGAAGAGCAGCTTGGGAAGAGGTGAAGGGTTTCAAGGGGGACGGCTCTCCCCGCCCCGTCCCCTCATCCTGCTTGTGCCCGGGCTGGGCAGGGGCCCTGCACATAGCAGCCGCTGCTGAGGCTCTCGCCTCCCAGGGGAGGGCCTTCCAGACCCTGGGGTACATCTGGGGGGCCTGCCCACTGTCTGGGTGCTCTGATCGAGGAGGGGCCATGGCTGAGGGGCACGCCTGCAGGGAGGTCGTGACTGCTGCTCTGACACGCCCTCCATGCTGCGTGTGGGGCCTGCCTGAGGGTGGCAGGCTTGTCACTCCTCCTGGGCTGTCTCCCCGTTTCATCCAGGAGAGGGTCAGCAGCATCCACCCTGAGGACCTGATGCAGATCGTCAGCCACATGGACTCTCGGGACAAGCATAGGGTGAGGGGCTGCGGCGTGCTCCAGGGTGGCCGGGGGAGGGTGCGGGGGCCTCGCCCAGACGCCTGAGCGCCTCCGGAGTGTCGGGCCTCACAACCTGACGATGCACGTAGGTCTGGCCTTGCAGCGCCTGCCCCACAGCTCAGTGGACAGCCACGCAGGGTGCTGCATGCTGCCGGGGAGCCCTGGAGGGCCAGGTGGGGGCATCCTGGGAGACCCAGGCGGGCCCAGGGGGCCAGTCCAGCAGCCACCCCCCTCCTCCTCTGGCCACAGCTCCTTCTGAGGGCTCTGAGGGTGGGGCTGGGGCGGCAGCTACGGGCAGGGTCCTCGGGCTCCCTGTGACCTGCTGTGTCCCCACAGTGCCGAGGAGACCTGATTAAGACCTACAGCCTGGAGGCCTACGACAACTGGTTCAACTGCCTCAGCATGCTGGTGGCCACCGAGGTGTGCCGGGTAAGTGCCGTGCGGCGCACACAGCAGCAGGGCCGGCCTCATCTCCTCCTGACCCCACCGTGCCGCCTGGGGCTCTGACCCCTGTACCCCGCAGGGGACGGAACTTTGCAAGTGGAGATAGGAAGTTTTTATTGCCAGGGCCTTGGGAGCGCCAACCCCCAACAGTAATGCCTTAAATTACAACAGAGACCCATCCGGGGAGGCAGCCTGTGCCCAGCATGGCCTGTCAGCTCATCTGGGTCTCCCTTGGTCCTCTCAGACTACCCTCCCGCCTCTCTGCCCAGCATCGAAAATGCCACGGCTGCATTTCCTGCCTCTGCAGCCTGCGAGAATCCCTCCACCCCCGGCATGACAGCTCTGAGGGCCCAGGGCAGCTCCCTCCTGGGGAGGCCCCTCCCTAGGCCCAGGGCACTGCCCTTTGGGGGCTGGTGTGGTAGGGGATGACCCCTGGTGGGGACCGCGCTGAGCAGTCTGGCTGCCCTCCAGGTGGTGAAGAAGAAGCATCGGACTCGCATGCTGGAGTTCTTCATCGATGTGGCCCGAGAGTGCTTCAACATCGGGAACTTCAACTCCATGATGGCCATCATCTGTGAGTGTGCGGGCCCCAGGGGCTCCCCCTCCAGCACGGTGTGGCCCATCTCCTCCCGCCCTGACCCTAGCTGTCGCCCCCCCCGCAGCTGGCATGAACCTCAGTCCTGTGGCAAGGCTGAAGAAAACCTGGTCCAAAGTCAAGACGGCCAAGTTTGACGTCTTAGAGGTAGGCACCCTGTCTTGTCCCGAGTCAGCCTGAGGAGGGCTGGGCGTCCCATCACGCTCTGGCCCCTTGCTGAGGGCCTGCTGCCCCGAGTGCCGTCTGATGTTGGGTGTGTCCGCTGACCTGGCCGCGGCGCCCCCAGAAGGCAGGTAGCCCATGCTCTCCTCGGCCCTTGGGCCTTGAGTCAGAACTGGCATCGCCTAAAGCAAAGCTTGGGGGAAAGATCAGCAAGGAGTTTGTCGGCAAAAGCAGGCCGACAGCCCCAGGTTGGGCAGTGCCTACCAAGCAGAGACTGGCCTTTTTCCCGTTCGACTTCCATGGTCTCGGACCGTCTGGGGGGCCCAGGGGCTGAGAGGCGAGTCTACAGCCTTGACCAGATGTATTTGATCAGAGAATCCAGTTTTTGCAAGTGTGTGTCTTGTGGAGCTGGTCAGGTTTGGGAGGTGTCTGTGAAAGCACAAGGGCAAAGGAAGGTTTTGAAAAGAAGGAGGGGAGACCCAGACTTAGCAGGGCAGGGAGGAGGTGTGTGTGAGCTTCAAGATTTCTCTACAGCTTGCCCCGTGACGCCTGGACCCAAAGCCAGAAAGCCCCAGCCCAGTGTTCAGACACGTGCCTCTGGGCTTCCTTCCCCTGTGCTCACTCCTGGAGAGGCGGCCTCTTCTGGTGATGGTACAGGGCCACCCTGAGCTGTTTCCTGTAAAGGGGCCTCCTGAGCAGCTCTGAGGGGTGCAGGGGGAGCAGTGCCCACCATATCCTCCCGTCTGCCCACAGCACCACATGGACCCATCCAGCAACTTCTGCAACTACCGCACAGCCCTGCAGGGGGCCACACAAAGATCCCAGATGGCCAATAGCAGCCGGGAGAAGATCGTCATCCCTGTGTTCAACCTCTTCGTTAAGGACATCTACTTCCTGCACAAAATCCACACCAACCACCTGCCCAATGGACACATTAACTTCAAGGTCAGCTCAGCCCCCTTGTGGTCTGAGGGGAGGGGGCCAGGCTGTCCCAGCACAGGGTAGGGCAGACTTCCTGGCCTTGCTTTAGGACAGGCAGAATCCGTCTGTGCCATGAGAGCTGCCAGGCCGAGGCCCTGTGGCAGAAGGGCCTTTTAGGACTGAAGGCTCCAGGGTGGGTCATGGGTGCCGTGACCTCAAGGTATGAGGGTGGCCCCAGTTCTGGGTGGATGATCTGGTTACAGTGCTAGGAGCCCGAGGGCCCCAGAGTGAGATCCTGGGGTGTTCTGGTTGGTGGGGCTGTGCTGGGTGTGGCTGGGACGCCTGCCTCAGCCTGGAGTGACAGATGAGGGGCTTCTTGGGGGTCATGCACAGCAGAAGCACAGACCTGGCTGCAGCCCGGTGGCTCAGGCGGAGGGCAGGACTGAATGGCCTTGGAGACACCGGCTGGCCCTGTTGTACAGAGTACTTCCACGGCTACGGAGTCAGCTTTGTAGGGCCACCGTCCAGTCTCTCTGGGACCAGGGAAATGATCAGCTGACCAAAGCCAGAGCCTACGTCCCCTGCCCTAACCAGGGTTTTCAAGCTTAAGGTGACAAATGAACATCCAGTTGGTCTTCTGCCCCTTCAGAAATTTTGGGACATCTCCAGACAGATCCATGAGTTCATGACATGGACACAGGTAGAGTGTCCCTTCGAGAAGGACAAGAAGATTCAGAGTTACCTGCTGACGGCTCCCATCTACAGCGAGGAAGGTGAGGTCCACCTCTGCACACTGTAGAGGTCACCCTGACTCGGGCAGGGTGCCCTTCCAGGGTTGTTATTCCCATGCTACGCTGGGGAAGCTCAGCTCACAGGGGTGAGTGCATGAGGGTGGGCCATGGATAAGGACAAGAAAAGATCAGGCTCCCGAGGCCACTTGAGAGAGCCAGTACGTGGTTGGGCCAGTGCTGCAGAACCAGGAAACGTCTGAGTCCCCAGGTAGGTTGCCAGGAACCCCATGCAGCAGAGGCCTGTGGACCAGCCGAGGCCCGAAGTTGCTGCCCCCTTGGTTTAGGAGTTCGTTCCCGGGCCTCGCTCCACCCTGGGAGGGAGAGTTTGAGAAGGGATAACCGGGGTGGGAGGCAGACTGACCGGGTGTGGACATGGCTTCTGCGGGGCTTCTCGTCTCTCAGCTCTCTTCATCGCCTCCTTCGAAAGTGAAGGTCCCGAGAACCACATGGAAAAGGACAGCTGGAAGACCCTCAGGTAGGAGAACTCCAGCAGCAGTCCGGTGAGCCCCCAAGACCAGCCCCATACCAGAGTCTACAAGGAAGGGAAAGGATGGGGTGGGGGTAGGCATGATGGGTCTGCCCTTTTGAAAGGCGGCCGAGGGCACCTCTCCGCAGACCGGGGAGAGGAAGGCATCCCCGGTACAGGCTGAGGACTTGGGGTTTGAACGTCCCTGACCCCTCCCTCAATGGGCGGTTCTAGGCAGCCGGGCCTTCCCCTAGTAGTACAAGCCTGCCCTCTGCTTGCTCAGGGGAAGGGCCTGCCCCCCTGACCACTTCCTCGTTCCCTGCTCACCTTTAGGACCACTCTCCTTAACAGAGCCTGAAGGCACGGATGCAGCCTGCAGACGCTGGGATTAAGCACACCTACGTACTGAGTTTTAATCTTGAGTGATAATGGGCTGAGATGAGGCCTCACTGGTTGGGGTCCATTTTGTACGTAACTTTTATGAAAAAAAAGAAGTAATTATTTCATGCATCAACCTTTGGCACTTAAAGCTTTTTGTTTATGACAGGGCAGGGCCCTGCTTTGGGGAGGGGTGGGGAAAGAGTATCATGGGAGATGGTATCCATGATAACATCTTATTCTAATGAAATGTAGATTTTTATTTTCTACTTTTGATTATTAACAAACATCTTACAAAAAAATACTTAAAAAAACCCAACCAAAACCAACGTGAGCCCTGCCTCCTTTCCAGCCAGTGTCTCTGATGTCGGGGTGAGTGCCTTAGAGGGTTCTGGCAGGCCCGTTCTCGCCTGCAGCCAGTGCCGCTGGAGGCACCGGGGAAGCTCTGCCCTCAAAGCGCAGGCCCACAAGGTTCTGGCAAGAAGGGCTCGGGTGGCCCGGAGGTCTCATTTGCGTACTTCCAGAAGTGAACCTTGAATACGGGCTTTCCAAAGTTTACATTTTCATTTTCCTTTATCAGGGATTTATGGGGGTTGGGGGGAGGGCAGGGGGACACCTGGCAGCATATTTTCTGTTGGAAGATGTCTGGCAAATTGTTCTTCACCTACATTTTAGGAAAAGAGAAAATCTAAAATAACGTAAGGAGGGAGTCATGGAATTGTCCGTTTTCCAGGCTGTAACTTTGACACACTTACTTAGCTGTAATGAAGCGAATACAAAGTATAATTAATTAAGGATGGGGACGTATAAAGCCATCTTGAAACTCAAGTACAAAGTCAAAAGAAGCAACTTACAAATCAGTATCGTCCTTCCCTCTGGGTGGGGGATTGAGCTCCCCTAACGGAGTGTGAAACATGGAAGGTTAGCCAGGCCAGTATCTGCTGGAGCCCACTCACATAAAGCTGCCCAACATTTGGAGGTATTTTCCACACCCGAACTCGAGGAGTACTCTCCATTTTCTGACTTCCCGGCCATGGGACAGTGACAGCCCTGCTCCCTCCAAGGCCAGAAATGGGCAATCCATGCTGACTGACTGTATCTCCCTCATGGCGGGGCTGTCATTCCATCCAAGCAGATTTGGAACTACTCACCGTTTCTCTCCACATGGCTGGCTTCCGCCGGAGCCTCCAGCTGGCAGGCCTGGGTAAGGACAGTTAGTTAGTTGCTAATTCCCAAAACTCCTAGGAGAGCCTGGAGATGTGAAGGCGAGGCCTCAGGGGGAGGTGGCTCCATGATCCGCTGCTCATGTCGCCCTCAGCCCAGGGTGGAGCAAGGATATTTACACTGTATTGTCACAGTGTTTTTGCACTTTCCAGACGTTCTAGATAGTACATATTGTATATTGACAGTACATATTGCTTTGTTTATGTATTTGAGATAAAGAAAGGTTTAAAACTTGAGAATATATATTTGGAATACAATGTTAGAACCTTTTCTGTCCATGTGTTAAGGAGCTTTCACATCAGTGTGCGCTTCACTTGGTCATCAGTTCTAGTACCGACCTGACACAGTGCTACATTTGCTACTTTATTTTCCCAATTTGACACATACCCTATGATGTTTTGGTGTTTCGAGATGAACTCTGCGTATAAAGCTGTACTTTATAACAATAAAGGATGTCAACTGTTGGTGTGACTGGACGTACTTGCATCAATAAAAGAACATGTTGCTCCCCTCGTGTGCCTGTTCTCTGTGCGCGGTTCTGTGTTGGCAGGAGGCTTGGGGATGCCAGGGCCAGGGGGGAGGACGAGACTGCCAGGGCCACCACGGGCCTTTCAGAGATGGAGCAGGGAGCTCTCACCTCCACATTCTGACAAAGGGCTTTTCAAATAAACATTGCAAAACAAAACAAAGCTGTACAAGAGGCATGTTCTCTGCTGCTTTGCTTTCCTCAAAGAAAGATCCAGAAGGATATCACTAGCCCCTTGAATTACATGGTCATGTCAGTTCAGGAAGCCTACCTTAAATGACTCTCAACGTTCCTTTACTGCAGGGACTAACAAGAACCTTCAGTGTCCACGGGTGCTGAGGGTCTCTCCGGGGGCTGGGGACATTGGGGAGTGCCTGCCGACGTCTTTCTGCTGCGCGGTTCTCCTTCCGTTTCAATGCGTCACGCTTAGGAGCACTAAATAAAAGGGATTTGTGGAGGGGCACACGAGAGCTTGTGGCACTGAAGGAAAAGAACTGAGACACTGCTCTTCTCTGGCCTGTCTCCCACTGCCACCCTGTCACCAGTGCCCAGGCTGGATGAGGTCTGCCCACGACAGCTCGCCAGACCTGGCTCTGCTCCTCCAGGGCCAACTCAGCCCGTTCGAGCAGCAGCACCCAGCAGAACACTTTCTGTGCTGAGGGGGTATTCTGTACTGCATCACCCAGTACAGTGCTGCTAGATACACAGAGGGACTGAGCCCTGAAATGTGGCCAGTGCGACTGAAGAACAGAACTTCTAAACTTACATACGTTTAAATAGCTAGTGGACAGAAGGCGAGGCCTGCGGGGCCTCATCACCTGCTGCTGCTCCACGTGCCTTGCGGAGTAACAGCACACAGTAGGTGCTCAGGTGTTTGTGGAGCAAACTAGGACCCCTGTGAGGATGCCTAAGTGACTTCTGGGTAAGTGACAACACTTTTTAGGTCCTTCCATGTAAGGGCCTCCTTACTTTCTTGGTAAAGTTACTTTTGCAAGTTTCTACCTACCTCAGCTGAAGGAGGAGCAGCACATCATCTGGTCTGCATCTTGGATGTGGAGCTGGGAGCAGGACGCGAGCTGGCTTGGCTCGGCACGGCCCTGTCCTTCACCCATGGGTGGTTCCTCCAGGCAGTGCTTCTCAAGGTGTGGGTCCCAGCCTGGCAGCAGCAGCAACACTGGGAACTTGTCTGAGATGTTCTCTGGGCCCCTGTGCAGACCTGCTAAATGGGAAACATGGGAGCGGGGAGCCCAGGCAAGTTGGAGAAGCTCTCCTGGTGGGTAGGGTTCTGCAGAACATGGCTCCTGCCCACCTCTCCCAGGGGCACGCTGCTGCTCGGGCACTAGACTCACATGCTGTGCACGTGCACCTTCTCCAGTACACTTGCCACCCCATTCTCCCACACACGTTCTCTGAGCCTCCTTACATCTTCCTGGTGAGTGGCGCTCGTGCTCCTCCGGCCTTGCCCCACCATCCACACCACACACTGTCGGCATCCGTCTCACGCACTAGGGCCTCAGCTCTTTCTGTGTAGAAGCCTCTTGGCGTGTAGCTGTGTGGCCAGCGACCAGCGCAGTGTGCAGCTCCTAACGCCATGGGATGACCGAGGGTTACCACCTTTCACTTTACACACGTTTCAGGGGCAAACCTGTTAAAAGCATCAGATGTGACAGGAAGATAAGCTAAGAATCTCTACTAAGGCCACAGAGACTTCTGTGACAAAACTAAGATTTTTATACACCTATTACACCTACACATTTGTGAAACGTGTCACGTTCCTCAGGGAGGCAAGACGGGGTAAGTGGAAGAGCAAGGAATCGAGAACTAAACTCTTTGGATTTGAGTCCTAGTTTCCAGTTCCCAGCTGGGTACCCTTGGACAAGTTGTCTGTCTTTTTAAGCCTCCATTTTTCCCATGATTAAAATGGAATTACAATACTCTTGATCTCATGGGTGGTTGTAATGTTATATGGCAGAAAGTGCAATGCCTACTGCATTAGAAGTGGTGTTAGCTGTGTACCAGCAGTGGCACGCCTGATGAAACTGAATGCCACTTCTCCCACAGAGAGAGGAATCTTCTGGGAAAAGTGAAGCAAAGGATTATTAAGTGCCCTGCTCAAAGGAACAACTCAAGTCCTGGTCAATACAAATATATTCTAACATTACCAAAGAATCATTTAAGTGTCAAATATAACCAACATATAAACATATATGAGAAGAGGGCTTCCCTGGTGGCACAGTGGTTGAGAATCTCCCTGTCAATGCAGGGGACATGGGTTCAAGGCCTGGTATGGGAAGATCCCACATGCCACGGAGCAACTAATCCCGTACGCCACAACTATTGAGCCTGAGCTCTAGAGCCCACGAGCCACAACTACTGAGCCTCCGTGCCACAGCTACTGAAGCCCGCGCGCCCAGAGCCCGTGCTCCACAAGAGAAGCCACCGCAATGAGAAGCCCGTGCACCGCAACGAAGAGCAGCCCCCGCTCGCCGCAACTAGAGAGAAAGCCCGTGCATAGCAATGAAGACCCAATGCAGCCAAAAATAAAAATAAATTAAAAAAAAAACAAAACTAAAAATCTTAAAAAAAAATAGAAGAAATTCACGTGAAGTTGGGATTCAAAACTACTTTCTAAATGAAAAACTTACTATCCACCTATAGGCTGGTAACCTTAGATCATGCCAATATAATTTCTATCTTTATTCTCAAAAAGGCATTCATGATACTAGGAGGAAGGTGGAGGGCTGCTGCTCAAACCCCACACGCTTCTATCTCAGCATACCCAGGACTCTCAGGTATGGATCTTCAGCAACAATGTTAAGGGGACAATGTTGTCAAGAATATAAGAAAGTTTAAGTTAAGCACCTGTTCATTTCTGGCAGCATGAAAGACTAAGTGCTTGCCTACTGAAATTGACTAATAAACTTATGCAAAACTTTAACATCCAAGTGAGAAACCCAGAGCTTCACTTTCCAATCCACAAGGGGGATAGAGAAGGAAGTCCAGAACTTGCTCAAGAAGAAGGGTCAAATAGGAGACCCTAGCCCATAAAGCTGACATCCCAAAAAGCCACCCCTCAGTGTAACAGTGAACTTGAAATAAAGCACTCCTACTCCAACCCCACCAAGGGGGTTAAGGAAGATTGCCTGTTTTGAACCTCGGCACTGAATGGAGATGGGGAAAATTTGCCCCTGATAATTTATAACCACAAGTCAGTGAGTTTTACAAAGTTTTGCAGCACAAATCACACTGGTCAAAAAAACTTTAAGCTGAGAATTTAGTTTAACATGGCCCTGAACTGGTACTGTCCTTAAGTTACTCAGCAGAAGCAAACATTCTAACCTATATTCTAGTTTTAAAAGTCTCTCCTTAGCTGTGTCTAATATTCTGTTAAACCCACCTATTGGATTTTAAAAATTCATTTTCATTTCTAGACGCTCTATTTGGTTCTTTTCCAAATCCATTTGGACAAAATTCTGTATAAATTACCAGAATGTAACACAGAGAGACAAAGATTGGAAAATATGAAACAGGTTTAACGTATGTTATCAGAGTTACAGAAGGAAAGAGAGAGAGAACAAGGCAGAGACAATGAAAATGAAATAGCTGAGAATCTTCCAGAATTGACAAAAGACAATCCAAGAAGCCCAAAGATTCTGAAGCAGGATAAAAAACAAAAAACAAAAACAAAATCTGCACACAGACATATCATGGTGATACAAAACAGAGATAAAGAAGAGGTTTTAAAGACAGCTGGAGAAAAAGAAGGTTGATTACCTTCAAAGGCATTATCAACTGTTAAGCTGATAGCTTACTTCACAACAGAAATAACTGAAGGCAGAAGACAGTGGAATAATAACATCAATGTGCTGTGGAATTAAAGAAACCTGAGCTAGAGTCAGAGCTGGGACAGGCCTGGAGGGGGAGTTCTCATACCTAGCTACACATCACCAATTACAGAGAGCGCAAACATCTCCATCACAGAAAGGTGTTGCCCGCTTTACCACCAACCAGGAAGAAGAAAGCTTCTCTCCCCTGAGCACAGGCCAGCCAGTCAGAGACTACAGAAGCCCACCAATGAGAAGCCTCCATACTTTGAACTCCCAGCTTCCTCCAATGGACCCTTGGGTTAATACAGTCCCTCCCAATTCCCCCTTTTACCTTAGAGAGCAAGTTTCCTTTCCTTGCTCTCTGATTTGCCTATGGTCCACCGTAGTTCACATACCCAGAACTGCAATTCCTCTGGCTATTCCCGAATAAATTCGCTTTTCCTGGTAAAATAACTGATTGTAGTATTAAAGTTGACAGTGCTAAAAGATTTCTCAACCTAGAATTCTCAACACTTCAAAAAATATTTCTTAAATGAGATAAAGATATTTATACACTAAAATGGAGTTTGCTATCAGACCTTCACTAAAAGAAATGCTAAAGGATGAATCTTGACTCCTACTGCATACTATATAAAAATTATTTCTATATGAATCATAGATCTAAATATGAAAGGCAATACAATAAAGCATTTAAAAGAAAACATGAATGTTTCTTCTTTACTTTGGAGTAGGAAAGGTTTTTAAAACTGGACACCAAAACCACTAGCCATAAAAGAAAGAAAACCGATCAACTGGACTTTATTAAAACTAAGAACTTTTGCTTATTAACAGATAACATTAAGAGAATGAAGAACAGTCCCCTGCCTGGGAGAAGATATTTGCAATATATAAATCTGACAAAAGACTCATATCCAGAATATATAAGTAACTCCTACACATCAATTTTAAAAAAAGCCAATTAAAGAAAAAGGGCAAAAAAATGGAATAGGCATTTCACAAACAAGATATCCAAATGGCCAATAAGCATATGAAAAGATACTCAACATCATTTCCCTGATGATAAACTACACTAAACTCAAAAGGAGATAACTGTACACACCCAACAGAAATTAAAGAGTCTGAATTAAAAACACTGAAAATACTGTGCTGGGGAGAATGTGAAGCAACTGGGTCTCTCATATGTGGCTGGCAGGGGGTCAGTTATTTGGAAGGACTGAGAAAAATTTGCTAACACCTGGCAAGACTATTCAAGAAAAAAGAAAAGCACAAATAAACAGTATCAGGAATGAGAAAGAAGCTATCACTATAGATCACATACATATTACACAGATAACAAGAGGAAATGGCAAACAACTTTGTACATTTCATCTAAAATTTCAAATTTATCAGGATAAATTCCTAGAAAACAGCACCTTACCTAAAAGAACTCAATCGAAACTGACTAGAAGAAACAGAAAATCTGAACAGGTCCACAATCATTAAATAAATTGAACCAGTGATCAGCGATCTTAGTATATAGAAAAGTTCAGGCCCAGGTGGCTTTCAGGAAGTTTTGTCAAATATTCAAGGAAGAAATAATTACAGTCTTACAAAACTTTTCTAGAAACAGAGTACAAAGGAACACCTGTAACTTATTTTATAAGCTAGTAAAACCTTAATAGAAAAGCCCAAGGGTGAGAAAGGAAGTATATACACAGGCAATCTTACTTATGAACACAGATGAAAAACACCTGAAAAAAGTACATATATAATATACACCCCCCCACAAATATATACAAATATGTAAATAAATATGTGTTTGTGTATGCATGCAAACCAAATCCAGCAATGTATAAGGATAATATAACATATCATGACAGATTGGCACTGACCCCAAGAATGCAAGGGTACTTCAGACAATTAACCTAATTCATCAATTTAACATATTAAAGATGGGAAAAAATCATATAATTATCTCAAAAGATATAGTAAAAACATTTGATAAATGCTCTCAAGCATGATAAAAACTTGCCAAGTAATAATAGAAGGTAACTTTATTAACTTAATAAAGGGTATTTATAAAAACACCTATAGCAAATACCATACTTACTGATGAAACACTGAGAATGTCTCCCTTGAAATAAGAAATATGGGCAGGAAGTCCTCTACTATCACTCCAGTCAACACTGCACAACAAATCCTAACAAGCACAGTAAGACAAGAAAAATAAAGATATAAAAATTGGTAAGAAACAAAACTTCTACTACTCATAGATAACAGAAAAATGCGAAAGAAACTAGAAATACATTACAATTGTGCTCAGCAAGGCAACTGAACACAAAAATTAACACACAAAAATCAGTCTGATTTCTAAATACCAGCAATAGACAATAAAAATAAATAAAAGATAGTTACAATGGCATAAAAAATGCAAACTACCTAGAAAAAAAATCTCAAAAAATAATACACAAAAATCCACTGTGTGAAAAAGTATAAAACTTAATTGAAAGACAATAAAGACCAAAATAGATAAGGTCATGTTCAAGGATCAGATAAAGATGTACATTTTCCCCAAAGTGACCTTATAGATTCAATGAGATTCTAATAAAAATTCACAAGTTTTCATTAAAGTTAGCAAGCTTATTCTAAAACTTATATGAAAGTACAAAGGCTGCAAACAGCCATGACAATCTTCAAGAACAAGGTGAGCGGATTAATTCTCAGAAATTATCAACTCCTATAATGTTACAGTAATATTAGACTGTGATGTGATAACGTGGTGAGAGACAGCCTAATCTGCTGAACAGATGAGAGCTCAGGAGCAGACCTGTGTGTGTATGACATCTGATGGATGAGAGTGGTTTTGCAGATCTGTGGGTAAAATATGGACTTCATAGTAAGGCGACGCTGGAAAAAAGTGAAATGCAATCCTTACGTCACATAATATACAAAACCTCTTCCACTTTTATGACTGGGAAAAAGCAAAGCTACGTATGAGGTATTTAGAAGATAATACAGAACAATAGCTTTAGGATACCCTTCTCTATTATGAGGTCATAAATCAGTAATAAAAAGAAAACATAAAGGAAAAAGATTAATTGAACACATTAAAGTTAATTTTTATTCATCAGAAAGTACCATCAACAATGGGAAAAGACAAGCCACATCCTGGGAGAAGTTACTTGTAAACATTTAACCAACAAGAATTGGTACCCAGAATATGTGAAGAATTCCTATGAACTTATAATAATGGGCAAAAAGACTGGAAATGAAAATTATAATTACAATTCATGCCTAAAGTCCACTAGATTAGCAAGAATTAATAAGTCTGACAAAATTAAGTATTACCAAGGATGCAAAGTGAATCTCTTACAGTGCTGGAGGTGGTCCACTTCGGAAAGTAAGTTGAACGTACACACAACCGATGACTTAGCATCATTACTCCTAGAGAAATTCTCGCACACTCCTAAGAGACACGCACAGCAGTATTCACGACAACATTGCTTGTGATAGCAAAAGCAAATAAGCAAACAAAAAAAAAATGATGAATGATCCAAATATCTATCAACAGTAGAATAATACTACAGTATTTTCATTCAGTGGAATACTAGTCAGTAATGAAAATGAATTAATTTTGAGATTAACATGAGTGAACCTCAAAAACAAAATACTGAAAGTTAGAGTATAATGAAATAATATGCATACAAATTCAAAACAGGCAAAATAGTCATTGGGTAGAGATACATACATAGTTGGGAAAACTGTGAAGAAAAATGAGTGAAAAACTATCACAAAAATCAGGATAGTGACTATTATGGAGAGAGTGAGGTGAGGGTATGTGATCGAGAAAGGGCACACAGAGACTTTTCACTGGTAATGTTCTATATCCTAATCTGAATAGCTGGTGCACTAGCGTTGGCTTTATTATTCTTTAAAGTACACATTTACATGTCATACACTTTTCTGTATTTATGATATTTTACAACAGAAAGAAATTAACTTATCACATTTTCATTTAACTTTCGGTAATAAAATACTTTATTGGTACCTTTTACTGTCAAAAACAGAGTAATGTTTCCATTGCTTAGCTTCCATCTTTAAATGAAAAGCTTTTTTTTTTTTTTAAAAAGGAAAAAAAATCATTTGATTCTGTCAAAAAACCAGCTACAACTCACTTTTGCAAATAATTAGGTTCTCTCACTTTAAATACCTTAATTCACTGGTCTTCACAATAAATAACTGTATATAAAAGGAGACAATGGCCTGAACAATTTTGCAGAGAACATTTTACACATCTTAAAAAACTAAGCCTAAATGCTACCCCAACTAAAAACTTGTAAGAATATTTAGTAAGAGTTATTATAAAATTGAATTCATGTAGCACCAAGAAATTTGGGATTTATAATATTTCAGATGATATGATTTACTGAGAAAAAAGAGTAATGATTTGTCTTCTATGAATTTTCAGGGGTTTCTATACAAATAGAAAGAATTCAATATAGGTCCCTTTTAAAAGCCAAAGGTTCAAAAATCTATGCATGCCTTTCACCATATCTCCAATTTGTGGATCTAGCAATTGACCATATGGTAAAAGATCCATGTGTGATAAATAACACAGTACAGTCATATCTGAATATAATTTCTTACTCATCTTGTCTCCTTAATATAATTTACACCTCAATTAAAACATCATTCTATCTGCAAGTTATATATTTCTCTAAAATATTCTGTAATTCAGATTTCCATTTAGACAAACTTCCCCTCCTCCCCTTTTCTCAAATCAGTATGATCTTATGGTATACCTCATTAAATTGTTTGGTTTTTCTTCCTTCAGTGAAACTCCTCCTCAAATCAAAGTATTATAATAACACAGATGTAGCTTAATTAACATATTAGAAAAAAGAATAATACATACATTATGGATCCATGCTAAATAAGACAATACAAAGCCAAAAACACACGACACCATGCTATGCTCATCTATTCTGAACCACCACAAGAAGGCCCTGATAGGGCCCTGGCTCATGTAAACTGATGTCCCAGACACCCCTAGTGTCCTACACTCCAGCATAATTAACTGTTCTGTTAAAGACGTTTCCATGTTTATTTCTGTTTGTTCAAAACAGTCTACAGCAACTTTGACTCCTAATCCTGAACATGATGCTAAATTTGTAACACATTATATTTTTAATCAAGCCACAGATTATAACCTTAGTATTTTCTACTATTACCCATTTGTTTAAAAACTGACATTGAGGGGGCTAGGCAACAACACAAAGTTGAGGGATTTTTGTCTCTGCCTTCTCTTGATTAGTTGGGGATTTTAGATGTGTCATTTAATTATTCTCTGCTTCAGTGAAAAAGGATCCTTTAAGCAACTGCCCAAAGATCTTAATTTAAAACCAAGTAGGTTGACTCAGTGGTCGGTAGGTGAAGAGCCCTTATCCACACACTCCATCCATAACACTCCGTCCTCTCTTTGGGAACAGGATGCTCCCGACCCACCTTCAGCACAACACATTCCATCCCTCAGCCCAGACGCAACCAGGATACACATCAGAACATGAAGCCGGGTAAAATTAACTCAAAGCTACTCTTAGAACAAATACCAGATTTTGATTTGTCAATGATTCCATAGTGAAGTATACTCACAAAACAGAGACTCTGCATTGCAAAACTTGCTTTTTCTTCTCACACTAAGTTAAATTGCTAAAGTAATGTCAGCAAGAACACAAAAGATAAGCATGTCTTCTCTGAAAGAGGCACTGCATCTGGAATTGGAATTAAGGCTAAATAGTGCTGGTTTGTGGTTCAGACTAATGTGTCACTGATGACATTAACCAACAGATTCGCTATTTGTCCTGTATGCCTGTTTGTGAAGATGCGTCTCTATCTCCTCCCTGAAGACCAGCATTCCCAGGTGCGAGTGAGAGGCCTCGTTCATGGCTTTGGACTGGATGCACATGCGGTACTGCTCGGGTGTCAACTCATCAGCACAGCGTTTCTCGTGCCAGAGGTGGAAAAGACCAGGAACCGGAGTCCGAATCACAATCAGGTCACCATGTAAGTATTTTCGATAAAGATGAACATCTTCTCCACCCCAACCTTTTACTTCCATATCAAATCCACCTGCAGGATCAAAACTCACACTGTTAAGTAACTGCCTGGCAGCCAGAGCACAGTCAAACCTGATAAACATTTAAACATTCTGCTTCAAATGAGATGGCACGGTATAATCCAAAGACACCCGAAGTAGAGGACTGACATCCTGGTTTAGAAATCCAGTTACCAGCTGACGTCTAGAAGCTCACAATCTGTTGTTGAGAGTATCAAAATGAGATTAAACATCTGAGAATAATTTGTAAACTTCAGAGTTCTACAGAAAACCTCTAGAAAGTCAAATAAAGGAGAAGGAAACATAAATCACCCACAATATCACCACCATTAATGTTTTATTATGTTTTCTTTCTATCCTTTGAGATCCAAGTTCTTCTGGGTCACAGAAAACTTTCCAGAGGGGAAAACAGAAGAAATGGCCAAGGTGGACACATAAAGTTGAGAATGGGCACACAGATGATTTAAAGCCATGGAAGTGGGTGAAATTACTAGAGTTTACAGGGAAAACAGGGCCCAGGTCTAAATGCTAAGAAATGTCAATATCTAGAGGGTAAACAGGCAGAGAAAGACAAGTCAGCAAAACAGACTGAGAGGCGGCCCCAGAAGAAGGAGAAAATTCTGGAGAATGTGCTATCACAGTAGTGAAGTGAGGAAAGCATCCTGAGAAAGAAATGGTCAAGTGTGTGCTGCTCAATTAAGAACTTAAAAAGAATCAAGTAGACCTGGCAATGTAAATGTCACTTAGAGCCTTACTTAGAGCAAGGGAGATAGAGTTCACACTATTTTCAAATTGGTTTAAGCTGAACTAACTTTAAAGAAGCATGGAGAATACAAACTATTTTGAGTTTTTTGAAAAGCTAGAAAAGATTCTTAAAAATGGAGAAAAAAATTAATTCTTTAATTAAAAGCTAGGTTTCCAAATTATGTCTTTTGTCAAATAATTCTATGTCACTTAATTTCACTCTCATAGGATGACAATAATCCTGAGATCTCTGAAAAATATTACTTTAAATAGTCACAGCTTTACTAAATGCTATGTCTGATTATATCTTGGCTTTTCTTCCTTGTAGATACGAATAAGCTCCTCAAATATTGGAGACGGTATAAAAATAAACAGAGGACTTCCGGTTTCTGGTCCAGCATGTACAGACCTTAGAAGTCATCACTCCATCCTGACAACAAGTAAAAAGTTGAACAAACTGAAAACTCAACAACTCTTTTCAGATCCCTCGGAGAAATAAAGTCACAGGGCAAACTGTGAAGACACAGATAGGTGGGTAAGACAGAATCACAACTATTAGGGAAGAAATGGACTAGTAGAAATCTCCAGGGGAACCAGTACTGGGGTAGGAAAATCTGAACTGTAATTGATGAATTGCTAGAGGCTCAGTGGAAAAGTCTAAGAGTTGAAAATTCCAGAGAGGCCTGCACACTTTTGTGAGTTTTACCTCTAGGTCTACCAGGTTCTCACAGTGAAGACTGGAGAAAAATCCCCTAGTGCTTTCAGAAGGAGGGGGAAAGTAACCATTGTGAAATATGCCAGGGCATTTTGTTCTTCTTAATAAGGCCTGTGTTTAGGAAAAACTATTTTACCAGAGTCTAACCTATCTGGGGGAAGGGATATACCCAACTCCAGCCCACTCTAGCCATCCTGTCCCACCTAAGATTGGGGGCTGTGTCTGTGAAACGATTGTGAAGTTCATGGTCCAGGCTCACTAAAGATGGACTGAGACCTTATCATAGGACTACAGAATTCTTCCTCTTCTCCCACACCTTACCATCACTAAAGGCCTAGTTACTGCAGTTTCCTTTACCCAGTACATCATGTTCAGCTATGAGGAAAAAAATTAGGCAAACTAAAAATCAAAAAACAGTTTGAAGTGAGACAGGCTGGGACCCGGGACCCTTTGCTGCAGTGCTTACACCTGGACACACCTCTCCTCGAAGCAACAAAATACAAAGAAACCGTATGGGACGAAAAATAACTGCATGAATGCGCAGTTGGGGCAAATTATGGATAGAAAGATACAAAAGATCGAAAAACCCAACTGCCACTTCTAAAGAGCCTGGAGCAAAAACTGGGTGTCAGGAGCAAAAGCAGGGAACTGCGCATGCCCCCTGCACTCAACCCCACCAAGGGGTGGGCAGACCATCTAAGCCACCCCCCTCTGCTCCGACCCCTGGACACACGCCTACCCCCACCCCGTATAAGGAACAAGCTCGCCCTGCCTCAGCGAGTGAGCAAGCAAGGGAACCTGTCGTTTGTTCTCACTCCCCGGCTGCTGCAGCAGGGGCCCCAATAAAGCCTTGCATGAATTTCTTGTCCGGCCTCTAGTCAACTTCTATTGATTGGGGAAGGCTAAGAACCCTGGTCAGTATCAGAGAGAAAGAGCAAACGTCAGAACCAGACTCAGATATGGCAGGGATGTTGGAACTAAAGGACTGTGAATTTAAAATGACTATAATTAATATGCTAAGTGCTCTAATGGAAAAAGCAGACAACATGCAAGAACAGGTGGTTAATGTAAGCAGAGAGATAGAGATCCTAAGAAAGAATCACAAAGAAATGCTAAAGATAAAAAGCAATGTAACAGAAATGAAGAATACCTTTGAGGGGCTCACTAGTAGACTGGACTTGGCTGAGGAAAGAATCTCTGAACTTGAGAACAGGTGAATAGAGACTTCTAAGACTGAAAAGCAAAGAGAAAGAAGACTGGGGGCGGAGGGTGGGGAGGGGAAGAAAAGAAAACACAGAACAGAATATCCAAGAACTATGGGACAACTACAAAAGGTGTAACATATGTATAATGGGAATACCAGAAGGACAGAAAAGAGGGTCAAGAACAGAAGCTCCAAATGAAAGAGGCTAAACTGCAAACAAGTGCTGCTGAGAGGGCAGGGGCTCCCTTTCTCACCCAGCCCACATTCATAGGGTAGAGGCTCTCCAAGAGGGAGTAGTCCCTTCTGCTGCCACCTAGTGTCCTGCTCATAAAGCAGGAGTGTCCCTCTGAGAGAAGTGTGCCACTATCTCCACCCCCAGGTCTGGAGCAGAGGCTCAGGGGAAGCAGCAGTCCATAAGAACAAATGCTCCAGAGCTTTTCCCAAAGGAACTGACTTTATTTAAAAGAGAATGTGCAGAAGTTCAGGCCTAAGGGGGCTCTTGAAAATACTGGAGATTTGGTGGTAAACAATTAAGAGGAGGCTGGTAGCCCCATTAGAACAAGCTAAAATGTAGGCCAGCCAGTTTACCAGAACGAGGCAGGCAAAGAGACAGCTAAGGCAGGGAGACATCAGGCCATGTGCACAGCCCTCCTTGGGTCCAAGCAAACCTCAAAAACTTGCCCCAAAAACTACCCTGTAAAAGGGTTCGATTTAATTGGTTCAGACTACGGAGCAATTTATGTCCCAGAGCACTGTTAAATCAGAGCAAATTAGTGCAGCCTAATAGGTAGGAGTGACATCAACAGGCATGGAAAGAGACAGTCAAAGAGAGCCCCACTAAATCCAACGTCATCCCAGGATGGCTGTGCAACATGCCCTGATGAGAGACATGAGAAGCTTCATATTGTTGGGAGGCAGAGGGTAGGGAGACAGAATTCACTAAAATAGTAAAGCCAAGTCAATTAATAAATGAATAAGCAAAGTCAAAACAAAATACAAGCCCTGGAGGCAGGGGGAGTCAATATCTAGAATCAACACAAAATATTATCTAAAACGTCCAGTTTTCAAAAAAGTGTTGAAAGAATACTGAAAAGTGTGACCCGTATACCAAAAGAAAAGCCCGCAACAGAAACTGCCTGTGAGAGCGCCCGGATGTCAGTTTTAGCAGATTTCAAAACAACCATTATAAATATGTTCGAAGAATTAAAAGAAATCATGCTTAAAGAAGTAACAAAGTAAGATGACAACGTCTCATCAAGAAGAGAGTATTAATAAAGAGATAGAAATGAGATTCTAGAGTTAAAAAGCACAATAACTCAAATGAAAAATTCACTAGAGCAGCTCAACAGTAGATCTGAACTAACAAACGAAGAATCAGTGAACCTGAAGATAGATCAATTGAGATTATGCAATACAAAGAGGAAAAGAATGAAGAAAAATGAACAGTCTCAGAGAAATGTGGGACACCATTAACTGCTCCAACATGTATCTAATAGAAATACAAGGAAAAAACAATGAGAAAGGAGCAGTGAGAAATAACAGAGGTCAGAAGGCAGTGATGTATCCTTACTATTTTATTAAGCAAGAAATCAGGGAAAAAGGCATTAGTCTCATGTAATAGTCTTTTTTATTACTATTTGCTGATTTTCCATCATTTGTTACAGAGATAAAAAGACAAGGTGGAGGACTTCCCTGCTGGCACAGTGGTTAAGAATCCACCTGCCAATGCAGGGGACATGGGTTCGAGCCCTGATCAAGATCCCACATGCCGGGGAGCAACTAAGCCCGTGTGCCACAACTACTGAGCCCGTGTGCTGCAACTACTGAAGCGTGCACGTCTAGAGCCTGTGCTCTGCAACAAGAGAATCCACCACAATGAGAAGCCTGTGCACCGCAACGAAGAGTAGCCCCTCCTCGCTGCAACTAGAGAAAGCCCACGCACAGCAACGAGGACCCAACATGGCCAAAAAAAAAAAAAAAAAAAAAGACAAGGTGTAGGAATTTCCAAAACAAATGGCTGATTATAAAAATGAAGGTAAGATGGACCTAAAAAATACACAAAATATATTCTATTAAAAAATATATATACCATGTATTCTAACACGTTGTGGAAAGGTAGCCCCTGAATGAATCAGGAGACATGGAATGAATGAATCAGGTTTCAGCCTGCTTCCTTAAACTAAGCTCTGATACTTTAATTTTTGCTGGGTGAGACTAAAGGTACAGTGGGGCAGGTAGCTTAGATGAGATCCTTCATGGTTAGCTTTGGTTTAGGAGAGTGGATAACTAAGCCAGTGATTCCAAGTTCCCCACTCCAACTTCAACGAGAGCTAGAAAGATTAGGTGTTTTCCCATTTGTTTTAAATACTGGGATTTTGCATTATGTTCAAGAAATCCGTGGTTTCCTCTCCAAGTAAAAAATATGAAAGCCCTTGGACTAGATAACCCAACATTATTTCTAGCTGTAACAATTCATGAGTACACCACCAAAGCCAGGTACAGATCTTTTGTAAGAGTACTCGAAACAACTGCAAATATGGGTATTTTATTTTATCATTATGACCTCATTTTTCTATTCAAAGACACTAATTATAAGCTCACTTTGCCTTTCATATTTCCAGACTCTTCAGCTAATCTCAGACATTCAAAATTTAATAGGAAAACATTTACATCTGAGACCTTTTAGAAAAATGCCATATTACAGTATATACCTAAAGTCCTATCCTTAAATGTAAGGTATACTTACCAATGGTCAGGAAATCTGATCGATACTGACAAGTCATTCCAAAGCCAAAATCTCGCCAAAAGCCAGAATCTTTTTTGTGAACCTTAAGTTTAAAAAACAAAATTCAATTTAATCCCTCAAAAACTAGAAGTAGTTTCAATCAACAATGAAACAAATTAAAATATTTTCCAAATAATACTTTTTCCTGGCATTTATGTGACTGGTAATGGATCAGATGCCTTTATGTTACTAAATCCTTACAAAACCAACAAAAATACAGTAATCCCCATGAGCATAGGATTCTTGCTACTTCTTTTTTGTTGTTTTGTTTTGTTTTATGAATTTTGTTTTATTTTACTTTTTTTATACAGCAGGTTCTTATTAGTTATCTATTTCATACAAATTAGTATGTGTATGTCAATCCTAATCTCCCAATTTATCCCACCACCACTGCCCCACCCCCTACCCTGCTGTCCCCACTTGGTGCCCATACTTTTGTTCTCTACTTTCAATTTAATTTGTTCAAACCTTGTAGAAGGTGCAAGCTGAGGTTACTAACAATCAAAGAATTTGATGCCTGACCTCAGGGGGCTTACATTCTGTTTAAGGAGGACACCAGTTGCACAAGCACATACCGTAATACACTGATCACTTCTACACAGTAGACCTTATTTGGTGCCTGGCCAGCATCCATTCCCCTACTGCTTTCCTAACTGTGTACAGTTTTGCTCTGGTAATTACCTGGCCCCATGCAGTCCATGAGTTTCAGGGACGCTCCTTCCACTGGCAGCGTCAGACTGGGCCGTGAGCATGCTACACCAGTGAGACGGTCTCACCCTACTCACTTAGGAACTGATTAGGCATTAGACAAAGTTCAGGTCAACATGCTAAAACAGGAGGGCTATTGGGAACTTTGGAAAACAAAGCCCCCTCATTCTTCTGAGAGCTACTAGAAAAGACACTTGCTCTCTTTGGATGGTGTAGGGCAGGAGTAAGCAACTACCACCTGGCTTTGCAAATAACTGTATTGGAACAAAGCCACACTCATTTGTTTACAAATTGTCTATGGGTATTTTTGTGGTACAATGGCAGAGTTATTAAATAGTTGGAACAGGGACTGTATGGTCTGCAAAACCTAAAATATTTTCTATGTGGCTCTTTACAGAATAAGTGTGTCAACCCCTGGTGTAGGGTATAGATGAGAAGTTTGGAACTGCTGCAGTCCTTTCCCACCATGAGGGAAACCAGTTTTAAAATGGAGCAGTCACCACTGAAGTCCAAGCAGAGAAAGAAAAAGAAAATCAGAGCTTTGATGACACTGCACCTGCAGAATGAAGTAAAAGTTGAAGCTTGATAAACCTCCTTTTAAAATTCATACATTCAACAAGTGTTTAATCTGTTGGACTTGGTTTTGGGAGCTGGGACCCAGCAGGGAACAGAGGTGACAAAATCCCTGCTACCACAGAGCCTCCGTTTTGATGGGAAAATAACCAATAAATAAATATAGGTCTCAGGTGGTGACACATGCTGGAAAGAAAGATGCCGTAGGCTAAAAAGAGAGCAAGATAGAAAGCCTATTTTAGATATAATGGCCACAAAAGGCCTCTATGAGGAGGTAACGTTTGAGCAGGGACCCTACTGAAATCAGGGAGTGGGCTATGCAAATATGTGGAGATCATTCCAGAAGCATGTACAATGGCTCTGAGGGAGGAGCTCACTTGGAGTGTTTGAGAAACAGTAAAGAAACAACTGTGGCAATAGCTCAGAAAACAAGGGCAAGAAGAATGAGGCCCCAGGTCAAGAAACAGCTATTACATTTTCCAAACATAAGTGGTATCACAGTATTTTGATAGGCTTATGGCAATGATCTAGAAGAGGCAAAATGTTAGGATAGGAGAGAGTGAAGAATGGCTGAGGGGTGCCCTTGTTTAGGCATGAGGGATGAGCTCCATGTAGTTCACTACAAAAGGACGAGCTGGCCTTAGGAAGGAATGTGGCAGTTCCTCCACTGGGACTGGAGAGAGGCTGAGAATGGGATACAGAGCCAGTGAGGCCGATGGATCTCATGACAGGAGAATAAGGAAGTGAACATCCAACTGCTTCTCTTTTCTAAATGAAACACATACGTGGAGAGTGAGGAGTGGTGAGGGCTGCTGGGAGGCGTGAGAAGGATAGTGTGGCGGGCTTGAAGGACAAAGAGTGGGTGGACTAGGGTAAGGCACAGGATTTCAGGGCAGTCTGGGACTCCTGAGGCCTGTGGTCACGTTTAAAGCTATGCTGTGTAGTGGGACTGTGTGTCTCTCACTCTCCACATTCTGCTGCTCTGGGGCCGGGTTGACAGAGTTGTCCTTAACCAGGTTAGGGTTCTAAGAGAAAACACTGGAAGGAGTGAGGGATGAAGGAGGTGAGTGTATGGCAAAAAAGAGGCTGTGGATAACAGCTGACCATGGAATCTGAGTTGGGTAAGGAGGGAAATGAGGATATGGATGTGAGGAGGGTGACAGAGAGGAGAGAGACAGGCACCTCACCCAACCTGCAGCATTCTGAGACAGCTTCCTCCAAGAAATGAAGTTAGAGCTGGGATCTGAGAGATAAGTAGGAGTTAGTTAAGTGAAAGATGTGCTGGGAGAAAGTTCCAGGCAAAGGAACAGTTTACGCAAAGGCCTGTGATGGAAGAGAGCACTGTGGGTGAAAGATGGTGGGACTAAACACTGGGGTCAGAAGTAGAGGTGCCCATAAATGTGGAGCAGGGCTCAGGAAACTTTTATAGAGAACTGGACAGTAAATATTTTAGGCTCTGCAGAACACAGAATCTCCGTCTCAACTACTCAACTCTGTCACTGTAGTGTGAAAGCAGTCATTAACAATTAAATAATCAAATGAACACGTTGTGTTCCAAAAAACTTTAAGGCCACTGAAATTTGAATTTCATATAATTTTCATGTGCCATGAAATATTATCCTTTTAAAAATACTTTTCAACCATTCTTAACTCATGGGCCATTCAAAACTAGGCAGCAGGCCAGATCTGGCCTGCAGGCCACAGACTGCTGACCCCTGGCCTAGAGGGATCAGCAGGGCCACATCAGAGAGAACTACGTGTGCCTGGTCACATGGTTTGGGCTTTATCCTAATGGTAATGGGGGTTCTCTGAAGAGTAGGAGCAAAAGGAGTAATGTGATCAGATGATGTTTTTGGAAGATCATTCTGGATGATAAGGGAGAAGAGATAAGGAGAGAGAAGAGGTAAGAAGGCAAGAATGGAGTCAGTGAGGCTGGTTAAGAGGCAACAGTTATAATCTGGGGATAAGAGGCTGGTGGTATAGACTGTCATGGTATGTCCAGAAAGAAAAAAAATTTGATGGGATGTAGAAAAGATTTAGGACACAGAATTGACAGAAGTCAGCAAGTGACTCAATGGGCAGGAGCAGGGGATGAGACGGAAGGATCATCCAAGGATGACAGCAGACTGTTGTCCTGACAATGGGTATGTGACGGTACATCCCCCACAAGAGCAGGAGCACGGGGCTGGGGGCAGGGGAGGACCAGCCCAGAGATGGATGATGTGGAGCTAGGTTCTGCACACAGTGAATTTCAGTGATCTGTAGGGCAACCACAGACTGGAAATTCTTGCAGATAGCAGGAATATAGGAATATACAGGTCTGTAGAGGAGGCAGCTTTTGAGAAGAGTGGGACAGTCTGGAAAAGCTGCTGTGCAGAATGGGAGAACCACTCTGGAAAACAGAATGAACCAGGCAGTACTGAGAACTTGGCTCAAGTAGGAGCTAATAAATGAAATACAAATTTTCCTTTAACATTTGGTGGGGGGTGGAAGGCTTCTTCCTGAGGGCAGGACTTTTTGTTAATTTTGCTCGCTATTAATTTTGCTCACCGCTATATCCCTAGTACCTAGAACAATGCAAGGCACAGGATAGGCTTTCAATAAATACTTGTTAAATGAATAAATAAATTTATAGAGGCATAAGTTTTGTGGCAAAACCAAGAGTGGGCTCTAATATTCTTATCTCCTTTGTCAAAAATATATAATATATATAATCCTGGTGCAAAGTATTAAAACATCCACTCTGACATTTCTACCCCAGGCCAATTCTGATTTTATAAATATTATGACTTCATTTATAATTTTAGTTTCTTTAAAAATTCTTCAAATATTATCAGACTTGGGGAAAAGAGTCATTGGTTTTGTTTGATTTTTAAATCAGCACATTTTCACTGAGGAAAAGTAGAAGGAAACTCATATTGTCTACAATCCCTGATTGTTAACATTTTATTGCATTTTACTCTTTCTCCTAAGCATGTGGGAGATGCAGCGATCCACACATAACCTACATCTCCAGCCCTCAGCTGCTCACAGACGGCAGGTCCACGAATCCCCCTGGCAACTTGGCATTTTCCCTTGGATGTCTGATAACCAACACACACCTACCATGCTCAAATTGAAGTCCTGATCTCTCCTCTTGCCACTCCTGTCTTTCCCTCACTCTCCACATCTAATCTACCAGCAAGCTCTGTCAGTTCTGTTTCTAAATCATAGCCAAACCTTTCTCCACAATCACCATCCTCACCCAAGCCACAGCACCGCCCCTGGTCTACTGCAAAAGCCTAACTGGCTACTTGCAGCTAGAGCCACACACAATCCATTCTCCAAAGAACCAAAACTCCCAAGGTTTTCTATCACACTTACATAAAATTCAAACCCCTTACAGGGGTATAGCAAGCTCTACATGACCTGGCCCAGCTCTGTGCCCGCTCGCCCCCTGTGCTCCAGCCACCTTAGGAAATCTACTAGCTGTCTTTCTGCCTGGCACTGCCTTCCCCAGTCACTGTGTAGCAGGTTCCTTCCTTTCATTCGGAAGCCCCTCCAACAGCCCCATCTCAGAGAGGCCTTTCTGACCCAACGCAACACAGATACCACCTAATCACTCTTCACAACGCAGCCTGTTTTAATGATCTGCATGGTATGTGTTAATTGATTTTATTTTCTGTCTTTTCCTACCAGACTAAAGATTCTTGTGAACAACAATCACATCTGTATGGTTCTACGTGCTGGGGTTACAGCGGTGAATAATGGCTGGCACAGAATGGACGTTCACTATTTGATGAATTAATATAACAGAGTGGAGACTATGGAGCCACACTGCCCGGGCTCCTGGCCCCATCCTGGCCAGCTGTGCATTAGGGGAGGGGCACTCATCCATGCACAGCTGTCTCCTCATCTGTAAAACGGGTAATAATAGCACCCACCTCAAAGGTTGTTACAGGATTAAATGAGTTAACGTGTATAAAAAACAGCACAGTACCTTGCACAAACAAAAGGGTACATAAAAACACTAGCTATTATAGCATTAAAATATTTAAAATATATATACACCATTTACCATTTTTTAACTTCACATTTACCTCTACATTTACACTGTTGTATTTATTTCCATTTCATGAACACTTTCCTCTTGACACACAACATTCACCACAGTATATACTATAATTCAATTTATCATTTTATTATTAGAGTTTTGCTTGCTTTCAATCTTGTCAATATTATGCATATTGCTACTCTACACCTCTGATTATTTCCTCAGGAGAGACTCCTGGGAGCGGAAATTATTGGATCAGAGGGATGAACCTGTTTGAAAACTCCTGACCCAGAAAGCTCACCTGCATTCCCACACCACTGGCAGGGACGGAGGAGCCCCTACCCCACCAGCCTCACTCACATGGCTGTTTTTCAAAACAGCGATTTCACGGCAGAAGAAAAGTATTGCACTGCTGTTTTAATGCATTCTTAGTAAGAATGACTATTTAAATATGTTTACTGTGAATTCTTATCAAATGCCTTTTAACTATTTTTTTTCCTATTTGGTGTATTTCCTATTTACTTCTAATACAACTTTAAACATTACGGAGAGCAAACTTTTGTCTTATGCTTTTTAAGTGAAAATAATGAAGCTTAGAAAGGTTAAATAAATTGCAATGGTTACAAACTGGTGAAACTACAACTTGAAATGGAAGTACTTAAACTTATTTTTCTATACAACATCTTAGAATGAATCCACTTTCAAATCATTCTTCGCCCACATCCTCCCAAACCAGACAAGAAAATTCGCTCTTCACCCTCATAGGCTGAGTCCATTTTGCACTTCTTCTGGTTTGTTTTTCCAAGTAAAATTTTTTATAAATAAACTTTTTATTTTGAAATAATTTCAGATTTACAGAAAAGTTGCCACATAGTAAAGAGTTCCCATATACTTCTCTTGTAGCTTTAGCTTCCCCTAAATGTTCTTATCTTACACCGTTGTGGTACATTTGTCCAAACTAAGAAACCAACAATGGTACATTACTATTAACTAACTGCAGACTTTATTTGGATTCCACCAGTTTTTCCTTTAATGTCCTTTTTTCTGTTCTAGGATCCAGTCCAGGCGACCACATTGCATTTGGTGTTATGTCTCCTTAGTCTCCTGAGAAATTGTGACATTTTCTCAGTCTTGTTTTTGATGATCTTGACAGTTTTGAGGAGTAATGGTCAGGTATTTTATAGGATGTCCCTCAATTTGGGTTTGTCTGAAGTTTTTCTCATAATTAGGCTGGGGTTATAGGTTTTTGGAAGAAAGACCACAGGGGTGAAGTGCCTTTCTTGTTACATCATATGAGGGGGTACATGACAAGACTAGTAATGTTAACCTTCATTACTTGGTTTAAGGTGGTGTCTGCCAGGCTTTCTCTGTTGAAACCTACTAGTTTTTCTTTTTTCATACTTGTTTCTTTGGAAGTGAGTCACCTAGCTCCACCTTCTGGAAAAGGGAGTATCTACAAGTTATTTAGAATTTGGTAGGGAAGATCTGTCTCTTTTCCCCCTAATCTAATCAACCTATCAATCTATCCAGTTCATTATTATTACTTATTTACTCACTCACAAATTTATTTATATCAGTATGGACTCATGGATATTTATTTTATTCTAGTGTTATAATCCAGTACTAGGTTATTTATTTTGTTGCTCAAATTGTTCCAGCTTTGCCACTGGGAGCCCTTTCAGGCTCGTGTCCCTCTGACATACCCTCATCCTTTTGTTGTTTGAATATCTCCTTACTTTCTAGAGCTACAAGATGCTCCAGGCTCCTCTATTTCCTGTCCCAGCACTAAGATCTGGGAGCTGGGTATGCCTTTTACTCTAAAGATGTCACTGCTTCTGGGTCTCTTGGGACAGAGTTAGGGCATACATGTATGTATACCATGTATATACCCTTTGACTTTTTAATCCTAAATTGCTATTAACTTCTTTTTTATTATGTGTTTCATCAACAACTATTTAAAGAAACTAAAGTTTTACTAGGTTCTTGCTGTTGTTGACCACTTTTTAAAAATAATTTATTTTAAATAAAAATTTTTTTGGTTGCGTTTAAATAAAATTTTTTGGCTGCATTGGGTCTTTGTGGCTGCTCAGAGGCTTTTCTCTAGTTGTGGCAAGCAGGGGCTACCCTTTGTTGTGGTGCGCAGGCTTCTCCACTGCGGTGGCTTCTCTTGTTGGGGAGCACGGGCTCTAGGTGCATGGGCTTCAGCAGTTGTGGCACTCAGGCTCAGTAGTTGTGGCTCACGGGCTCTAGAGCACAGGCTCAGTAGTTGTGGTGCACGGGCTTGGCTCTGCAGCATGTGGGATCTTCCTGGACCAGGGCTCGAACCTGTGTCCTCTGCATTGGCAGGTGGACTCTTAACCACTGCGCCAGCAGGGAAGCCCCTGACCACTGTTTTATTCTCAGGTCTTCCTCTTTCAATGTGCTCATTCTCATTCTGCTGAATTAGAAAAGGTCTGTGAGAAATAACCTCTGACCTCTTCAGTGTTCAAAAATGTCTATTTTGCCCTCAAATAAGTCAAATATGGATTCTATAATCGAAGTTATTTTTCTTCAGAATTTTCAAGGTATCATTTTATTATCTTCTAATACCAATATTATCATGAAGGCCGCGAGTGCCAACCTATTATTCCTTGGTAGACAAGCTAGGTTTTGCTATTTTTGGCGTCTCTGGAAACTATTAGGATTGTCCCTTGACTTCTGTTCTCAAATGCCAGAAGACTTATCTTTTCTTAGTTCTTTGAAGTTTTCTTCTATTTCCTCCCCTCTCTATTCTCTTTTCTTTCTCTTCTGGAACTCCTATTAAACAATCTGGGAGCTTCTGAATTGATTTCCCACATCTCAATTTTTCTCTCACATTGTCTCTTGGCCTGTCTGCCAGTTTATAAACTATTTCAACTGTGACCATCTGCTATTCAGCCCATTTACTGAGTTTTATATTTTCACAATTTCCAAGTTCTGACTCTATTTTTAGCAACAAATAGTTTTACAAAATCAACATTTTCTCTAATTTCCTTAAACATATATTTAAAGTTGTTTTCTACCTGTATTCATATTCTCATACGTTAATTTTTCTATTTATTAAAATTTGGTGCCTCTTTCATTGTGTTAGCTTCCCTCAAATGTTTGGCTAGCTGTGGTTAGCTGCCACTCATTTTTGTTTCAAAAATCATTGTTCAAACACCCCTGGTTCTTAGCTATGATTACAGGGGTCTATCTCCAGCAATAGTGAAGGAGGGGCTAAACGTGGTCTTGGGCAAAATGTGCCAATGACGGCTCACCTCTGGAGTCTGGGGCTCCCTATCCACCCTACAACTCAGTATTCCTAGGACCCTACCCTGCCTTTCTAGCTCCAGGGACCACACACACTGCCTCAGCCTGTAGGTCAGTGCCTGTGATGCCTGCTGTTCAGCACAACTTCCAGAGAAGCACAGATACTCTACCACTCCCTGTCTTCTATGAGCTCAGAGGATGCAAGGCAGCCCCATCTTCAGTGTTGTCCTGAATATGTTCCAGACTGTTCTCTCCTCCATTAATCAACCCTATGACAACTATTGTCATCTTACAGAAATTTCTCAAAATTTAGATCTCCTAATGGCACTTCTCTCATTCTCCAATACGAATATGCCTTTTTATTTTTAATAATTCACTTCTACAAAGGATTTACGGTGTCAGATAGGGCAGATGTAGATGCTCAGTTTGCCACTTTGACCCCATTTGTATCTATATTCCTAAGTAATACTGGCCTACAGATAAGGTAGAAGTGTGTGTGTGTGTGTGTGTGTGTGTGTGTGTGTGTGTGTGTGTGTGTATGTTTATGTACACATGCTTTGCCAGGGGTTGATATGAAGATAATGCTGGCCTCTTAAAATATATTAAGTAGATCATATGGCACTAATATTATCTGTTCTTTGAAAGTTTGGAAAAACTTACCAGTGAAACATATCTACGTATCTGCAGGTTAAATGTTTGATAACTGTTCTAATATTTTAAATTGCTCTTCATCTCTTCAGAGCTTCCATCTCTTTTATTTATAAAATACTAACATGAGCTTTTATAAAATATTAACATGAGGGACTTCCCTGGTGGCCCAGTGGTTAAGACTCCATGCTTCCAATGGAGGGGGTGTGGGTTTGATCCCTGGTCAGGGAACTAAGATCCTGCATGCTGTGCAGTGCAGCCAAAAATAAAATAAAAGTACAAAAAAAAAAATTTACATGAATTTAGTTCATTCTAATATTTTATAAACTCTCAAATCTTTCCTTTTATTTAGAATTTTTAAAACTTACTATATGAAATAGATTTCTCTTAATGTTTTCTTATTCTAATTTTGTACGTTGTTGTTTTCTATTTTACCCTGAATCTGCCCACTTTATGATTACATTTTTTCTGCACATAAAGAATAAGCTCCTATATTTGTCAATCTATTATTTTTGGTTCATTAATTTCCACCTTTATCTTTATTTCTTTCCTGGAGTTACTTTTCACTTTTTAAACATGTTAAATTGTCTTCTTAGTTCATTTGTTTCCTTTTTGTTCTTAATGTTAACAATAAAAGATTAGGCTAAATGCAATATAGTATCCTGGACTGGATCCTGAAACAGAAAGAGGAGGTGTAGTAGAAAAACTGGTGAAATCCTAATAAAATCTATAGTGTAGTTAGCAGTAATTACCAATGTTAATTTCTTAATTTTGACAAATGAACCATGGCTATGTAAGATGTAAACAATAGGGGAAACTGGGTGAAGTACAGGAACTCTCTATACTATCTTTCCAACTTTTCTGTAAATCTAAATTATTCCACATGTTTATTTAAATTTTTTTCAAAACTTTTGTAACTTTGTCAATAACTGTAAGTTCTGATATATGGCACTCCCATTTCAAGACTAAGTAATTTCCCATAGTATATTATTCCTTCTTATTTATTTAGTAGTTTTAATTTCCAGTTAGTAAGGTTTCTAAAATTAAAATTTATTTTTAGTATTACTAAAAATAAGTTGGTAGAAATGACCGTACAGTTTTCACAATCTAGAACCTGAACTTTTCTCTGTAGCCTAAACTTTTCTGCCCACCCCCAACCCCCTGCCAGAATCACACTTTATGGAGGGGGTACACTATGAAAGTGTGTTCATAGTAACTACAGTTTTTAATTGAAACTATGTTTTCTGTTTGTGAAACAAACATAAAGGAACCAGGCAAGGATCTCTGAGACTTTTCATAACCGATAGTAAGAGTCTTACCAGCTGCTGTTCCACAGGCGGGGGCACATCCAGATTGGCATAAACAATGGCAGGGTTGTAAAGACTAAACACCACAGGGTAAAACACCTTCTTACCTATAAATTAAAATATGTTTACATCACAAAAAGAAGTAATAAAATAAAGCATTGATCTTTATTGCAGTAAAGTCTTTACTACGACTTCGTTAAAGTGTTTCTTTGTTACATATGATGATCTTATTTTATTAATATTGTATTTTATCAATGTTCAGGTTACTGAAACCTCATGTTGATGAACATGATGATGATTTTATAACATATCAGTAAGTTTGGCTATGAAACTATAACCTTGCAAAAGAACAGAGAAAAAAAGACTAAAGGGTGCTTTATTCCCTTTTGACATGTTTATTCCCTTTGACTCTGGGGCGATGCACAAAAGCATTCTCTCACCTGTTCTGAGGTGAACCATTTATTAATCATTATGTCATCGAATTAGCAGTAACAGATGTAGGTTAACCTCTGACAATCACCAAGAAACTCAGAAACTTCTGTTAAACTCACCCTTCAAAATGAATCATAAAAACAGTGAATCCAAAGGATATTGTATAATGGATACATAAATAATAATTAGAATATAGAACTGCAGACAGATCTAAACAAGATTTGGAAAACTTGGGAAGATTGAGTTAAAAATACATGATGTGGGGTTCCCTGGTGGCGCAGTGGTTGAGAGTCCGCCTGCCGATGCAGGGGACACGGGTTCGTGCCCCGGTCCGGGAAGATCCCACATGCCGTGGAGCGGCTGGGCCCGTGAGCCATGGCCGCTGAGCCTGCGCGTCCGCAGCCTGTGCTCCACGATGGGAGAGGCCACAACAGTGAGAGGCCCGCATACCGGGAAAAAAAAAAAAAAAACCCCACAAAAAATACATGATGTAATAGCCCCCTCAAAAGGCCTTGTCATTAGCATTCAGATTGTTAGCACTGAAGGGACCCTTTAAGGCTAACTAACTAGCCCATCTCCTCTCAACAGAGATCCCCTTGCTGAGACTGGCCTCAATCAGACGTGATAATATGTAGCACTCAGAAATTGTCAAGGACCCTGTAAGTAATGTGGCAGTCTTTTTATTACAAGATCCCCAGCAGATGTTCATCTCATCTTCATTAAAACCCACTTAGGGAAGGGGATCTCAATTTCCCAGAGGCAAATCTATTTCTTTTACATTAAGGAAATAATGTAAAATATATATAAAATATGTATTTTTGCCTGGTAAAAAAAAAGGTAAATCTAACCCTCATTTACCCACTTGACTCTCAGGGAGTTCCTGACAACCATCCCTAACCAAATTGATTAATAAGAAGATAATAATTTGTACGATATGAGTAGTTCTATATAAAAAAACATTTACTATGAGATTTTTTAATATAGAAAACTTCCTTTTCACATTTAAAATAATATTTGATATATAAAAATGTCATTTTTTCTTAACATTTTCAAAAAATATGTACAACATAAAACAAAGTATAGTAATCATCCCAAAATGCACAGTCCGAAGACCAAGCACCATCTGTATCTAGACCTCTGCGTGACTGCATGCCTGCATTTGTGTTGGCACCACCTGCCTGAGGTAGAGTGCTTCTGAATCTCACACATCACACTATCACTTTGCTCTTTTTTGATGGGTGCTACTTCCTCCTTGTCAATTTCAAGATTTATTTCTTTGCATTTGTTTATTTGAATCCAAATGTATACAATGGAATCCGGCCATAACAGAACAAGGGGTATGAACTTCTTCAGAGGGGCAAATTTTCACTTTTCTACTTAATATTCCAGCTAAATTACACCAAATATAACCTTTAAAAAACATAATTAACTTGATTCAAAATATGGGACGTGCTGACATTGTTCTAAATTCTACACTCAACCCACCTACTAACATTTTACCCACCTGGCTCAGCATTTAACCGGCAGCTGTTAAGGAATTCGGCTGAGAAATATATATCAACATCGCAGAAAAACATCAAGACCTCTCCCTTGTCCCAAGCTCGGGCACCCACATTTAGTCCTCGTCCACGATTAAATTCTTCATTCAATGAGACCAAGGTGTAATTGTGAAAATTAGACTCACTATGAGGAAAGCACATACAACGAACGGTAAGCCCCACTTAAAGCTGACTCTCTTAACGCAACTTACAAAATATATTTTACCTTCAGGTATTTATTATGTTGGGTCTACATTCATATAAGGAAAGACAATGATCAGTTTCATGTGTATGATCATCATCAGGGACAGACAGTCAACTAAATGCCCACATTTGAGGCAACATGCTAGTGATGTGAAGTTAATAAGTGTTGAGGGGCCACTACTCTTCAGGATCTTAAAAACCTATTAGGGAGGTAAGAAATATACACATGGAAAAACAGCATAATATTTGGTAATAAATAATGCAATCCACATGAATGATACATACAAAGAGTGCTCTTCTCTCTAGTTCTTCAGATCTTTGCTCAAATGTCCCCTTATCAGAGGGATCCCCTCATGCTACATGTGAAGTAGCCCTGATCTCCCTTTTCTTTAATCTCTATTCCCTTGCCCAGCTTTGTTTTCCTCAGTACCACCAGACATGTTTGTTTGAGTGTCTCCCACTAGAATGTAAGCTCCATGAGAGCAGGGATTTTGTTTTGTTCATTACAACGCCCCTCAAAGGGTAGGAGTTCAATAAATACTTTCTGAATGAATGAATGAACAGCAGTTCTGAGGAAAAAAGATTGCTTTTGTCTGAAGTAGTTAGAGAAGACGTTAGAAACAGAATTTAAGTTATGCCTTAGTTAAAATCCTGAATTCAGTGGTGAGTGTAAAGGTCATTCCAATTAATTATTCTCAAAGGCAAGGAGGTAAGAAAGTAGAAAGCTTTTTAAAGAACAGGAATCAGACAAGTCAAACTGGAACACAGGGATTCTAAAATGGAACAATGAGAGAAGACCAGAAAAGGGTCAGACTAAGGAGTACCTTCCATGAGAAGTTGAAGAACTTGGTCAGTGTTCTAAAGTCAAGGAGGAGTCAGGGTCTTTCCACCAGGGCAGTGGTTTATCACAGCCAAGTCCATGCACCCACAGCATCAGAATTCCCCGGGAACAGGTCAGAAATACATATTCTCAGGCCCCACCCCAGGCCCCTGAATCAGATACTAGGGGAGGAGCTGAGCATCTGCGTCTCTCCTGGGACAAGTCACTCCAGGTTACTGATGTTAAAGTTGGAGAACTGCTGCACTAGGGAACTGCTGGATCAAAAAAGGAACATTTTTAAAAGATTACTCTTAAAATAGTATAGAATGGGAAATGGAGAGACTGAAGCAAAGACTCAAACAGTGCATGGAGTGGACTCCAAGTACTCTGAGTGCCCATGCCTCCCCCGCCCCCTTTATAGGTTGTAAATCTCTCCCTTCTTTTGGGGAAGCTGCTGATCACCACCTCACACTCCCAGCACCAAGTGGAGGAACTAATCACAGAATACCCCAACCGCAGTAATTTCCTAGGGGCAAGGACCAGACTCAAGCTGGGCTAATCAAAATACCCCCACCCCACCTGGCCATAGTGACTGGCTCAAGAGTGGGCAAAAGTCCTTCCCTGGGATTCTCTCAACTGGATCTGGGAGAAAGCTCTTTCCTCTCTGATGGCAAAGCTGAGAAGATGTGAGCCCAGAGCCGCCAACAGCCATATACCTCACATGTGGAAGAAGCCAATCTGCAACAGGAGAATGAAGTCAACATGCAGAGAAAAACAGACAAGAAGACAAGAGAATTCTGATGGTATTCAAGTCTCTGGTCCCAGTCCCTAAGATACCAAAGCTGTTTTGGTTTTCTTCTCATTAATTTGGTTATAATAATCCCTTTAATTCTGGGAGTTATCCAAGATTCTTCATAAAAGCTCCCATTTTCCTCAACCAAATTCAAGATAAGTTTCCATCATTTGCCACAGAGGAGTCTTGATTAATGCAGGGACAACTTCAGTAATACCAACGTGAGTCACTGGTACTTAGTAGGTGATCTGAAAATGGTAAGGAGGGAAGAGACAAAGGGAAGAAATGGAGGGAGGGGAGCGTGGGTTAGAGCGGTGGCAGCAGCAAGGAAAGGGCAGAACAGAGGTCCTGTGCGGTGAGCAGAAACCGATTAATCAGAGGTAGAGAATGAGTGAAAGACGCTGGCCCTCAGACATCAAGCCCAGGGAATCATGAGAACCTTCGTCGGAACTGAAAGAGGGCCATCAGGAGGAGGAGCCAGTGAAGGCGGAGGAGGAGACAGTGTTTGTTTTTCCTACTCCAATGCTGTGAGAGTCCCTTTGGGGTAGGGACTGCAACTCCCTCCTCTGTGCCCAGTCCTATCCCAACCACCCCAGTTAGACTCCCGAGCAGTGTACCTGGAACATAGTCGGTGGGGCTCAATGAGTGTTAGTTGAACGATTCGAGAAGAATGGCCGGCCAAAGCTGGACTCTTAGGGAATGGCCACAACTAGCAGAAAGGTAAAGAAGCAAGTAAAGGATACAGAGTTGATGTGGTCAGAAAAGTCAATCAACCTATATCTTACATTATAACATATCTACATTTACAAAATATTTACATTTTACAAACATCAGAGGAGAGGTTCAAGAAGGAAGTACTGGTTAGGTATCAAATGTAAGAAAGCAAAGAGGATGACAGAGAAAAGGCTGAATTTGGCAGTTAGGTCATAACTCTAGGCCCATAACTTAGAGATGAAAAGGCTGAGAAGCTACAGAATTAATAATGGAGTATTAAGGAATTACTAATTCATTCATTCAAACCTCTGAGCACCTACTGTGTGCCAGGTACTATATGAGTTGCTTGGTTAGATAGCTACTGTTTTGTGAGGTTCAGATGTGAAAGGACAGAAACCTAATAGCAGTTACTGGGTACTCTAGAGTCAGGCGGGGGTCTCTTAAGGATAGGGGAGACCTAAGCATCATTTGCAGGGTGAGAAGGAACTTAGGAAAATGGAAGGAAAGAAAAGTGGCAAGCAAGAGAGACAAGCTCAGGAGATGATATCCAAGTGAAGGGATTAGATTTAGAAAAAGGGAAAGAGTTCAAAACGAAGGAAATGGAAGAATAAATGGAGGCAAATATATACAAGGTGAGTGGGCCGCAGAGTGAGAGCACCCTAATCATGCCACACTGTCTAAGAGGTTAAGGGAAGATGAGTCATTTAGAGTGAACTTAGGGGTGAAATGAGGAACTTACTAGCACCACCACTCACATGCTCAGCCAACTTTTAATGGCAGCTATTCAAAATTATCCATTAAGTATCTGAAATTCTCATTCTTCTATTATTATATATAAAGGACTTCAATGTGGACATGGCTCACCAACCTTGTGACAGATTCTAGGATAGACTTGACTTTAGATAGTCCTTCTTTACCAAAATACACCACTGTGAGATGAATTCTCTTGTCCTGATGAATACATACATCCCTAACAGAATTGAAAAATAAAGTTCATTCAGGAAAATATATAAGGCACTACTCATTCAGAAAGCAATCACATGAAGCTTTAACAAGAAAACAAATGAAGCATTACTCATTTAGAATGAAATCACACAAAGCTTTAAGTAAATATAAAACTGGCAATATTGCTGAATTTTGCCATATTTCAAAACATTTTTGGAACTTTTGCTTTGGTATTGCCTTCAGAAGCAAATTATAAGCTACTCAAGGAAATAAGTTCAATCAGTTCAAAACCAAATAAATAAATAACTCAAGTTTGGGGTCAAGAGTTACTTTGTCTTCAGATTGGCTAATTAGAGAAATTATACTTATCATCAAGGAGTAAATATTTGTCATGATTGAGATTAGTAACTGTAAAGAATAATGTAGCATCTGAAGGTAATTCCAAAAAAGGCAATTAAAAAATGCTTTAGGAAATCAGATCTCAAGCGAGCAATTTCAAAAACGTAAAACTCATTTGGAAGCATGACTTCTAGATATTCTGCAACAGAACTGTGTTAACTTTTACATCCAACAACTTCAATGAGAACAAAGATTGGGACTACAAAGAATTAAAACTATCATATTAAAGTATTAAAAACATGACAATTGTTCAATTAAAACAAAAAAGTAAAACTTTCCTCAAATCGTTACCCTAATATGTAGTTGTTAACTTTTTAACACTTCAGCATTTAAAAATATCCAAATTTAATGATTAAGAAAAAGAAAAAAATTCTTTTAAAAACTGCTACAGTCTCTGCTTCCCAAGACGGAAAAACATTCTCCCACGTTTACTTGAATATTTGTATTTCTAAAATTTCTTTCAATTTTGAAATTCAAATTGTTCTCAGGGAATTTTCTGGGGGAGATAGTAATGCTCTATATCTTAACTGGAGAGGCAGTTACATGGGTGTATACATTTGTCAAAAGTCATGAAACCTCTATCCTTGGAATATGTCGATTTTATTGTATGTAAGTTACACATCAATAACTTTATTTTTAAAAATTCAACTTGTCCTAAAATGAATTCAAACACAATTATAAAGGTAATCAAATTTAGTTTCTAATAGTTGTCACCCTCAATTTACTTCACAGTTCAAGTTGTCAGTAACACAATATACTATACATGCCTTAAGAAAAAAGGGAATATCAAAACATAAAGTTCCCTAAAGCCAAAAAAATTGTTCTGTAATTCTAAGTAATCATACTCAGTGAAGGTAAATTAAATAAAATGGCATGAAATGTGCTTTTTTTTTTTTAGGAGCGCTCAGTCAAATCACTAAGCCCTGGGAGTTACCTGAAGTTCTGCATAAACTGTGCAAATGCTTCAGTTCTTTCAGCAAGCGGCACAATGATATTAATAATTGATCTAGTAATGTCAATCATCTCGCTCTTCACTTTCATGAGAGGTCCAAAAGGGCGGAAGAGAGTCACGTGTCTATATTCCGTAAGGTCTGCTTTCTTAAAAAAGAGTTCATACAGTGTGCCCTTATCTCTCTCAGTGCGATAATAACCTAAAGGAAAGAGTTAGGAACAAAGATGTCTCCATGTCAAAGTTTACAAGTTCAATATGACTACTGATTTTACTCAAAGATCAAAAGTGTGATACCAAACTTGTAGGGTTTTTATATATTTGTGAAAATGTTATCCCCATAGTATAGTCAACAACAACTGTTTCTTTAAAAGGAGAGGTTAAAAAAATGTTCACCACTCTGCTATATTATTCAACCCATAAAATATGCTCCAAATGACAATGATTCCTTTTCATATATGACTTTAATAGCAGAGCCTATCAACACAGAAACCAAATGATGAAAATAAAGAAATTACTTCTAGCAATATTAAATTCTAGACCTGACAGTCAAATCATCTATTACTTGGTTCAGCTTAACAAAAATGAATTGAGTGCATTTGTGTCAGGCACTGATGGTATAAAGAAGGCTACATGGTCCCAGTTTTTTGGAAGGGTCAGTCTAGTGAGGAAGACAGAAAAATAAAGAAATAACAATATAGTGATATACACATGCAAACACACAAGACTCTGGATAGAATGAAGTCAGACAAAGAAAAATCAGTACAAATTTAAACATGGTGATATGAGACACCTTTGGGAATAAAGTATGGAAGTCTATTGGGCAATCTGGTTTTTAAGTGTGACACTCAGGGGAGAGGTTAGACCTATAGATGTGTGAGTCAGTCAATATCTGGAAATAAAATGGTAAACCAGATTGACTGGTCCCACTCCTCCTGAGGCTTACAGTGTATCAAGAACTACAAATCAGGAAGTGGGAAATGCCATATACTATGACAAGTGCTGTGAGATGGGACACAGGGTAGAAGAAGTACTGCTGTCTTAAACTTGCAGGTTGGAGATCACCTCGAAGAAGAAGTGACATCGAAGCTGAAGTCTGGTAGAGAAACAGGAGTTACTAAATCATTGTCAGTAATTATTTTTTTGATGAGGGAAGCAGCACAGTGGAGGAAAAGCAAGGGACAAAATGTGTTCCATGCAGAGAAAAATCCTGTAACTGACAGAATCCGAGGAGAGTTATAAGAAAAGCAGAAGCTGCGGAATATAAAACTGGCATAGGTTCCTTCCTTTTTAGGCAGACATGAAGACATTTTACATATCTTAGTTATATTATTTCCTCTGCAGCTTTCAATTCTGCCATAAGCTACAAACATACACAGTGAAAAGACAAAAAGCTGAGCTTTCAGAAAAATTACAAGCGTTTTGAAAGAAACAACCCATCAAAAATTGCAGGAAGTGACAGGGGAAAAGAGGTGGCTATAGGGAGAAGACAGCTAAAATGCCACAGAAAAGCACAAGGCCCTCCCTGATGGCCTCCAAAGGCTCAAGGTATTATATTATATTACAGCAAGTGATACCCATGATGATTTAGGGTCAAAAAAAAAAAAACACTACACGTGGTATACTGTTTACAGAATCGAGCAAAGAGAACTTTCAAGACGTATTTGTATCCAAAATGGTTTTAAGTCTACAATTAAATATCTAGCAGGGGGTATTAAGATGGAGATGGGTTGGGATTTATAATTATTCCTGTTTATATTAATCAACAAATTTCTTAAATTTATACAAGTGTTCCTCAACTTTTGAGTCACGTCCCATTTTGACATAAAAATCCTATGCCCTTTCTGCAGCCTGTATTAGGAAAATAGGTTTATTTCTTTACTTTTCCAAATGCCAAATATGCTTTTCAAAACTATGTATGCCTCTTGATGTTCTGACATGTGTTTCTCCTCCACTCAAAATATAGAACAATCACTAATCTAAATCAGGTTCTTTTTCTTTCCTTTAGCAAATGGTTTTCAAATCTTGAGCCTTAGTTCATATATTTTAAAAAATATAAAAAACAAACGTCAAGACCAGTTAAGACATGAATGCAAATACATATACGTGCAAATACATATACAATCCTAAGAGCCCTTCAACTTGGGGAGTATTTTGCTATATAAACTTAGATTTATTCTATTTCCCTGGTCCTTATTTTCTATTTTATCATGATCACATTATAACTTTTTCTAAAAAAGCCTCTTCAAATTCTTGGTGGAATTTAGTGGGTAAAAATTTAAATGTTTTAATACTGTGGATAATGACTGACATATTACCAGCATACAATAACAGAATTTTGTCATACTAACGTAACTATGGACCGACACTGTTTTCACATTACCTTCTATGAAGTCATTTTCATTAAATACCAGTTTTTCTCCAAGGGGACCATCCTCATCTTCCTGTTCATCGTCTTCATCAGGATTATTAATGACCTCCAAGCCAGCTTCAATAACTTCTACCAATTCATCTCGCTTATCTTTTCTAACTGGTTTTTCCTCAGGATGGCGAGTGAGACCCATTTCCAACTGGAATACTTTCATTAAGGTAAAACTTTCAAAGGGAATGACTCCATACTCACTAGGTAGTTTGGCTCCTATGCTAACTTCAGCTTTGTCAATTTGTGAATGAAGAAACTCTAAAAGATCACTAGGTGCTTGCTCTTTGTTGCCTTGATAGCCTATGCCATTAGCCCCTACATTCTTTCTCTCTTGCAGTGATCTCATCTTCTCACTCATTTCTTGCAATTCCTGTTTTAATTGGGCAATCTGGCGTTTCAGACTGGTTGCTCTGGTTTGATAATGTTCTTCCTGCTCCTGTAGGAGGGCTTGATAATACTCTTTACCATAATTTTCCCCAACGATACCGGGAAGAGATGCATTTCCATCAGTCTGGGGGGCACATTCCAGAAGGTACAAAAATAATATTAAACTGCAGAGTAAAGCGAGACCCAACAGTAGCCAGTGGATCCGGGTCTGAAGAATCAATCCTCTTCTAGGCATTCTTATTAATGTGGACTTGCCTAATGAGATGTGCTCTTTGCTTGTTCATACCTTTTGCGAAAGGTTATAAAAAAGTAAAAACAAAATCAGGATTTCCATAAAAGGTAACAAAATGAATTTGGCTGTAGCTTAAAAAATTTCTTCCTTCAGCAGTGAATTCTACTTGCAGAAATAATGCATATTTCCTATATTGTTACCATGATATCCAGAATAAGGAAATCTGATCTACACAATCAGATAAAATCCATGACACGGATGGTGATTTTTCTGAAAGAAACAGATCAGAATCAATCAGAATTTTGTTTCTTTAAGTATATCACACTGTTGACAGCTTCAGTAAACTTAGCTATGTGACTACCATAGGCAGAGCACCAGGAGAGGCACTAATACAATATAGAATATTCAGTAAATGCTGGGAGAAAGTACTAAGAAAAATACCTTATGAAACACTAAAATATCACATGTAATATTTTCAACCATAATGTCTACACATCCATAACCTGAATGAATCAAAGAAACATTAAACTTACGTTTAGCATAGTTTGTGTTACAATAGATAGATTCTATTGGTCCCTAACTATTTGAAAATTACATCATGTATAACTCTTTATTGACATAATATTTCAATTAACTCGCCATTTCCCACCTATAACATATCACCATTTGGGAGCTGAGTTTCTATAAAATGTTTTTGTTATGTTGATAATGGCTTTCTACAGAGAGATATTTTCTTCCAGTTTATTCAATTCAAGCATTCTACTTCATTAATTTCTATAGCTCAACTCAGTCAATCTAAGAGCCTTAAAATTAAGTTGGGAGGAAAAGCAATTTCAAAAGGTCACAGACATCTGGAAAACACATTAAGAAACAGTTTTACATCCAAAGTCCTCCAGTAGATTATTTGAGCATTAGATCACATAATTCTTTCCAGTGTATTACACAGCAACAGATTTCCTACAGCTCTGGAAAGTTTGGAGTCTATATAAAGAAAAACAGGAACATATTTATCTATAGGGAAACAAAATCCAAGAACCGTTTATAAATTTACAAAATTACATGCTATCCCTCATACCACAACCAGCTATGTGAGCTCTTCCATGTTTCTTTCTAAACTAAGGATTCTTAATTCTAGAAATAGAGAAGGTTAAACCTAGGAGACAGGAAGCAGGGAAGGCCTCCACTGCAGAGAGAACTTCTATTCTAATGAAGGGTTTGTCAAGAAGAATATGTGATACTAAGCCTGCTTTTAACAGAATTGGTTTCTACCAGTGCAGCAGAACCTATGGAAGAAGGTCACTAGAGAACATCAGCCCTCGTCAGTTTCTTGGTGATTAGGAAAGCCTGGATGCCTTCTGTGAAAAATGCTGCAACGTGTGTTCTTTGTGGCACATATTTATACAAAATGTAGGATAGATTCAAACTTCTTTTGGCTAGTGGATCACAAACAATGGACTTAACTACCCTTAGCCATTTATTATTTTAATTAACCAAAAGATAACCAAGTATCCTTAAAATTTTAATTCACAAGTTTTACTATGATGGCATCTGTTTTACTGCTTATAAATCTTATTTATTTTAAGTGATATAGGAAAAAATAGGAAAAAAATATTGGTACCGTATCAAGAAAACTAAGTAAAAAACAAAGCCAGTATTAGTTCTAGGACTTTAACATGTCTCAGAACTGTAATTCTTAGCATAAGAAACCACTTAAACTTCATTGTTTAAAAGTTAAAACTCAGAGGTATCTCTTAACTATAAGTTATTACTAGCCCGTTTATAGGGAAAAGAAAGATTAAAACTAAAAATATGAGAACATAATCTTGAATAAGTTAATAAAGTTATATATATTTAACTATACTATATTTGAACTTGATAACAGAACTAACAGCATATAAGCTAAGTATGTCAACCTTATATTAATATGGTACCTCATGTTTTTTTTCTTTATATAGACAATGTATTTTAAACTGTGAGATATCACCCATTAATGGGTCACTACCAAAGGTTTACTTTTCAGTGAACTAGAACAGGAAATACTGGTGCATATCACATATAGTAGTAAATTCTGTGTTGCAAATACACACACACACATATGCATGAGCTAGCCACATAAAATGTATTTATAAGTGGGTTGTGATCCAAAAATCTTGAAAAATACTGATTTATAAGGTATTTTTATACATTTCCCATGTCACCCTTTCAGAATAGTGTTGCTAGTATCTTCTTTTGTATAGGAAAAATAGGTTCAGAAATGAAAAGATTTAAATAAGGTTATATAACTATTAAGTGGCAACATTAAAGCCAAGGTCTTCTTTCTCCCTCCTTTAAGCAAAATACAGGTCTGAGATATCTTACATGCTTATCTTACAGCTGAATATCTTACGGTTAAATATTATCCACTGAAATGAAAGAAAGGTCGCTGTAATTACTTTAAAGATTTTTTTGATGTGGACCATTTTTAAACTCTTTATTGGATTTGTTACAATATTGCTTTTGTTTTATGTTTTTTGGCCATGAGGCATGTGGGATCTTAGCTTCCCGACCAGGGATCAAACCCGCACCCCCTGCACTGGAAGGTGAAGTTTTAACCACTGGACCTCCAGGGAAGTCCCTGTAATAATTTTAGAATATAAATGTTAGCTGCACAGCTCTGTGGTTGTTAAACATAAAAGATTCCAATTAAAGTCATATTTGCCTTTATGTTCCCTGAAGGGAACTCTTTAACAACATCCTAAAAAACTAGATTATGACAACTCTAAATATGTTAAGAATAGTATTAGAGAACACACCCATTTTCTGCCTGTTACACCTTGACTGCCATCATTCTATGTAGTCTGTCTGTATGATAAACCAGGTTCATTCACAACCCAGAGTTAATACCAAGCAACCTTCCAAGCACCAACAGCAGATAGTTAAGTGTTCTGAGGAGAGAATGGGATACTGTGGAAATGGGAAACTGTGCTGTCAAAGATATGTAAAACAAAATCAAAGAGCTCAGAGTAGAAAGAAACGTTAGGAGCCACCGATTTTACACTCTAAAACAGACTAAAGAGACTTCCTCTTATAGCCAAGATCAAGTAACATGGACCAGATTCACTCTCACACTGGAAACAACTAAAAACAAACAAAATCAATTAAAAAAAAACCCAGTATATGAAACAATGATTTTCAAGATACTGAACATTAGGTAATACAGCACACTGATCCTTGGAGGAACAAAAAACAAGTGATTGCACAGCTTTCTGCCGTAGTTTCCAAGCCATAGCACAGGGAGTCCCCTCCTAAGTAGAGCCCAGGTAACTCCCTGAGTTGATGAGGTGGAGCTGACAGTCTGAGGAGACCAAGGCAGCTAGGTTCAAAGGATATAGTACCAGAGGAGAGAGCTGGACAGGGAGAGAACTCCAGAGATCTCAAGAGGACACCCTTTGGGTGTACAGCAGAGCACTAATAAGGGCAGGCATATGAAGAAACTAACTGAGGCTAAGGACAGAAGCACACAAAAAATTAGAAGACACAGAACTCAGCATTCAAACAGGGCCAAGAATAGTGACTGTTCCCACCAGACAAACTGGAAAACCTCAAAATTCATGGGGCATTGGGTAGAGTACTCAAAAAGGTCTTGCCTCAGTAGTGGGAAATAATTAGCTCTAGACTAAATACGGGCCTGATCCTGCCAACAAACCTTAAAAGCAAGGCCTGAAAGGATCAAATTGTTTCCATATAACTGTACAACAAGCCTCACAAATATTTATAGGAATATAAAAATATCCAGCATCCAGTAAAATAAAATTCAAAATGTTTGCCCTCCAAACAAAAATGATCAGGCATACAAAGAAAAAGAAAAACACAACCCATAATGAAAAAATTAATGATTGAAACTGACCTAGAAGTGACAGAGATGCTGGAATTCACAGAAAAGGACATTAAAAATTATAACTGTATTTAAAAAGATAATCATGTTCAAAAAAATAGGGAGACACACAGACAACATTAAAAAAAAGATACAAATTGAACTAAGGAGATGAAAACATCAATTTCTGAGATGAAAAATATACTGAATGGGATTAACAGCAGGTATTTCAGAACAAAATATTAATGAATTGAACACATAGCAACAGAAATTATTCAAAATGTAGAAGGAAAAAATAATGAAAAACATGAATAGAGCACCTGGTAAGCTGCGTGACAACTTCAAGCAGCCTAATATATATGTAATTAGAGTCTCCAAACAAGGGGGAGGGGGCTAGGGGAAATATTTAAAGAAATAAGGCTGAAAATTTTCCAAATTTGATGAACTATCAACACATAGATCCAAGAAGCTCAACGAATACCAAATACAAAAGCCACAAAGAAAACTAAAGCAAAGTTCATGATAATCAAACTGCACAAATCCTATGATAAACAGAAAATCTTAAAAGTGGCCAAAGGAAAAAAACACATCATACAAAAACAAAAAACAAAGAGAATGGAGCAATGTCTTTAAAGAACTGAAAGGAAAAATACGTCTACCTAGAATTCTACATTCAGAAAAAGTATTCAAGAACAAAGACAAAAAACTTTTTTTTAGACATTAAAAAGCTAAAGGAATTCATCACCATCAGACCTTCACTACAAGTCCTTTAGGCAGAAGGAAAATGTTAGCAGATGGAAATATGGATCTACACAAAGCAATGAAGAAACCAGAAATGTTAACTACATGGATAATTACAAGATGTCTTTCTTTTTATTTGGCGACACTGCGCAGCTTGTGGGATGTTAGTTCCCAGACCAGGACTGAACCGGGGCCACGGCAGTTAAAGTGCTGAGTCCTAACCACTGGACCGCCAGGGAATTCCCCAAGATTTCTGTTATTATTTAAATTGCTTTCAAATATAACTGAATGAAATGGACAAATTCCTAGAAAGACACAAACTACTGTAACTGACTCAAGGAGAAATAGTAAATATGAATAGACTTATAATGAGACTCAATTAGTAATCAAAAACTACCCACAAGGTCCAGAATCAAACGGTTTTACCAGTGAATTCAACCAAGAATTAATAAGAATACCAATGCTTCACAAACTCTTCCAAAAAACAGAGGGAATACCTCCCAACTCATTCTATAAGGCCAGTATTGCTGTGCTACTAAAACCAGATAAAGATATCAAAAGAAAACTACAGACCAATATTCCTTATGAATATAGACACAAAAATCCTCAACAAAACGTTAGCACACTAAATCTATCAACACAAAACACCATGACCAAGTGTGATTTATCCCAAAAATGCAAGGTGAATTTACCATCTGAAAATCAATTAATGCAATACACCACATCAATAGAATAAAGGACAAAACCCATATGATTTTATCAATAGACACAGAAAAAACATTTCACAAAATCCAGCACCACTTCCTGATAAAACCACCCAACAAACGAGGAATAAAAGGCAACTTCCTCAACCTGATAAAGGGCATATATAAAAAACCCACAGCTAATTTCATATTTAATGGTGAAAGACTGCATGCTTTCCCCCTAAGATCAGGAATAAGAAAAGGATGTCTGCTCTCATCACTTCTATTAAACATTGTATTGAAAGATGTTCTAATCAGGGCAATTAGGCAAGAAAACAAAATAAAAGACATCTGAATTGAAAAAAAAGAGGACTATCTCTATTTGCAGATGATGTGATCCTGCATAAAGAAAATCCTAAGAAATTAGGAACTCAGGATACAAGATCAATACACAAAAATAACTGCATTTCTATATACCAGCAATGAATAATCTGAAAATAAAATTATGAGAACAATTTATTTACACCAAAAAGAATAAAAGTGCTTAGGAATAATTTAAAAAAAAGAAGTACAAAGATCGGGACTTCCCTGGTGGCGCAGTGGTTGAGAGTCCGCCTGCCGATGCAGGTGACACGGGTTTGTGCCCCGGTCCGTGAAGATCCCACATGCCGCGGAGCGGCTGGGCCCGTGAGCCATGGCCGCTGAGCCTGCGTGTCCAAGCCTGTGCTCCGCAACGGGAGAGGCCACAACAGTGAGAGGCCCGCGTACCGCAAAAAAAATAAGTAAAATAAAAATAAAAAGGAGGTAATGAAAATACTGAAGAAATTAAGAAAGGGTATCAACAGAAATGAAGATTACTGTAAAAAGGAACTAGAAACTATAAGGAAGAGCCAAGAAAAATTGGAAAATTCATTTGCTGAGATAAACGTTGAGCTAAAGGCAACAAATAGCAGAATGAATAATGCAGAAGAAAGAATATGTGATCTGGAAGATAGAATAATGGAAATACCCCAATCAAAACAACAGACAGAAAGCCAAATGAAAAAAAAAACATGAAAGTAATATAAGAGACCTGTGGAATAATATAAAGTGTGCCAATCTACACATAGTAGGGATTCCAGAAAGAAAACAAAGAAAAAAGGGAATTGAAAATGTATTTGAAGAAATTATGGCTGAAAACTTCCCAAACCTAAAGAAGGAAACAGATATGCAGATACAGGAAGCACAGAGGGTCCCAAACAAGGTGAACCCGAACAGACCTACACCAAGACATATTATAATAAAAATGGCAAAAGTTAAAGATAAAAAGAGGATTCTAAAGGCAGCAAGAGAAAAACAGAGTTAATTACAAGGAAACCCCCATAAGGCTATCAGCTAATTTCTCTAAAGAAACGGTGCAGCCAGAAGGGAGTGGCAAAATACATTCAAAGTCTTGAAAGAGAAAAATCTGCAACCTAGAATACTCTACCCAGCAAGGTCATCATTTAGAATAAAGTAGAAATAAACAATTTCTCAAATAAGCAAAAACTAAAAGAATACAGCAATACTAAACCTATCCTAAAAGAAATATTGAAAGGTCTTCTCTAAACAGAAAAGAAGTAGGAAGATACAGGAAGGAGGAAATCATAACTGGAAAGTAAATCACTTAAATTAGCCGGTATACAGAGCAAAAAGAAAAAAAAAAAGAAAAAGAAAAAACCGATTTGTGAAAGCGATGATAAACACAAGGAACAGCAAAAGGATAAACATGAAGATGTAGAAGAGGACATCAAAATCATAAAATGTGGGCAAGGAGAGTAAGAAAATGTAGATTCTTTTTTTTAGAATGTGTTAGAACCTATATGACTATCAATCTAAAGCAAGCAGATATAGGAAGGGGTTAACACACTTGAAAAACAGGGCAACCACAAATCAAAAACATACAACAGATTCACAAAAACCAAAAAGAACACAAGCATAAAATAAAAGGAAATCATCAAACCACAAAAAGAAAAAGGAACAAAGAAAAAACATAGAATCAACTGGAAAACAAGGTTTAAAATGGCAATAAATATATATGTATCAATAATTACCTTAAATGTCAATGGACTGAATGCTCCAATCAAAAGACAGAGTGGCAAACTGGGTAAAAAAACAAGAGCCTACAATATGCTGCTGCCTACAAGAGACCCACCTTAGGGAAAAGGACACACAGACTGAAAGTGAGAGGATGGAAAAAGATATTTCATGCAAACAGAAATGACAAGAAAGTGACAGTTACAATACTCATATCAGACAAAATACTTCAAAACAAAGGCCATAAAGGAAGATAAAGAAAGAAACTATATAATGATAAAAGGATCAATACAAGAAGATGATTTTACGCTGGTCAACATATATGCACCTAATATAAGAGCATCCAAATACATAAAACAAACACTAACAGACATAAAGGGAGAAACTGATGGGAATACAATAATATTAGGAGACTTTAACACCCCACTCACATCAATGGACAGATCTTCTAAACAGAAAATCAGTAAGGCAACACAGATCCTAAATGATACAACAGAACAGTTAGACTTAATTGACATTTTCAGGACATTATATCTGAAAAAAAAAACAACACATTTTTTCCAAGTGCACATGGAACATTCTCTAGGACTGACCACATACTAGGGCACAAAACTAACCTCAACGAATTTAAGAGTACAGAAATTATTTCAAGCATCCTCTCTGACCACAACAGCATGAAACTAGAAATCAACCACAGGAAAAGAAATGAGAAAAAAATGATTACATGGAGACTAAGCAACATGCTACTAAAAAACCAATGAGTCAACAAGGAAATCAGAAAGGAAATTAAAAAATACCTTGAGAATACCATAAAAAATACCATACAAACTCTATGGGATGCAGGAAAAGCAGTTCTTAGAGGGAAGTTGACAGTGATACAGGCCTTCCTCAAAAAACAAGAAAAATCTCAAGTAAACAACCTAACCTACCACCTAAAAGAATTAGAAAAAGAAGAACAAATGAAAGCTGAAGTCAGCAGAAGGAAGGAAATAATAAAGATCAGGGAGGAAATAAATAAAATAGAGATTTAAAAAAAAAAGAAAGTATCACTAAAACAAAGAGCTGGTTCTTTGAAAGGATAAACAAAATTGACAAACCTCTGGCCAGGACCACCAAGAAGAAAAGAGGGAGAACCCAAATAAACAAAATAAGAAATGAAAAAGGAGAAATCTCAACCAACACCACAGAAATATAAAAAGCCATAAGAAAATACTATGAACAAGTATATGCCAACAAATTTGATAGCCTACAAGAAACAGACAACTTTCTAGAAACATACAGCCCACCAAAACTGAATCAAGAAGAAATAGATAATTTGAACAGTCCAATCACTAGCAGTGAAATAGAATCTGTAATAGTAATTAAAAAAACTCCCTACAAACAAAACTCCAGGAACAGATGGCTTCACAGGCGAATTCCACCAAACATACAAAGAACATATATCAATCCTTCTCAAACTCTTCCACAAGACTGAAGAGGAGGGAACACTCCCAAAGACATTCTATGAAGTCACCATCACCCTGATTTCAAAACCAGACAAAGATACCACCAAAAAAGAAAGTTACAAGCCAATATCTTTGACAAATATAGATGTAAAAATTCTCAACAAAATATTAGCAAACTGAATCCAACAACACATAAAAAAGATCATACACCACCACCAAGTGGGATTCATCCCAAGTTCACAAGAATGGGTCAACACACGCAAATCAATCAATGTAATACACCACATTACAAAAGAAAAGTAAAAAACCACACAATCATCTCAACAGATGCAGAAAAAGCATTTGACAAAATTCAACATCAATTCACAATAAATCTCTTACCAAAGCGGGTACAGAGGGAACCTATCTCCACATAATAAAAGCCGTTTATGACAAACGCACAACCAATATAATACTCAATGTTGAAATGCCGAAAGTCTTCCCACTAAAATCTGGAACAAGACAAGGATGCCCACTCTCACCACTTCTATTCAACATAGTATTGGAAGGCCTAGCCACAGCAATCAGACAAGAAAAGGAAATACAGTAAGTCCACTACATACGAATGAGTTCCATTACGAGAGCATGCTCGTAAGTCCAACTTGTTCGTAAGTCCAACAAAGTTAGCCTAGGTACCCAACTAACACAATCATCTATATAGTACTGTACTGTAATAGGTTTATAATACTTTTCACACAAATAATACATAACAAACACAAAAAATAAAACATTTTTAATCTTACAGTACAGTACCTGGAAAAGTACAGTAGTACAACAGTGGGCATATAGGGGTTGGTATCGAGTGAACAGGCAAGAAGAGTTACTGACTGGAGGAGGGAGAGGAGGTGGGAGATGGTAGAGTTGAAGGATCATCAGCAATAGGAGATGGAGGGCAAGCTGCAATTTCACTCATGCCTGACGTTGGTGGCACAGGTTCTAGTTCCTTGCTGGATTCAATTCTATCTAACCTCTTGGAAATATGATCCAGTGATATCTGGGTAGTAGCTCTTTTTTTCTTGTCATAGAAGACACGGTAGCACTGGATTGTATTCTGAATGGCTGCTGCAACCTTTGTGTACTGTTCTACGTCCAGGTCCTCTGCCTCTAAAACTAAGTTAGTTCTCCTCAAACAGAACTAACTTACGTGATTAGACATGTGAACGCACACTCGAATCTTTGGAAGCTCACAACTTGAAGGTTCGTATGTAGGGGACTTACTGTAAAAGGTATCCAAATTGGAAGGGAAGAGGTAAAATTGTCACTATATGCAGATAACATGATACTATATATAGAAAGCCATAAGGACTCCACACAAAAAACTACTATATCTAATAAATGAATTCAGCAAAGTACCAGGATACAAGATTAACATTCAGAAATCGGTTGCATTTCTTTACACTAACAATGAGATACCAGAAAGGGAATGTAAAAAAAAAAAAAAAAAAAAAACTTTTAAAATCACACCAAAAAAAATAAAATACCTAGGAATAAACCTGACCAAGGAGGTGAAAGACTTAAACTCTGAGAAGTATAAAACATTAATAAAAGAAATTAAAGATGATTCAAAGAAATGGAAAAACTTCCCATGCTCAAAAATTTATATGGAACCATAAAAGAAAATTTCCCATGCTCAAAAATTTATATGGAACCATAAAAGACCCAGAATTGCCAAAGCAATCCTGAGGAAAAAAACAAAGCAGAAGGCATAACTCTCCCAGACTTCAGACAATACTGCAAAGCTACAATAATCAAAACAGTGTGGTATTCGTACAAAAACACAACATATGGAGCAATGGAACAGAAAAGAGAGTCCAGAAATAAACCCACACACCTACAGTCAATTAATCTTCAACAAAGGTGGCAAGAACATAAAATGGGAAAAAGTCTCTTCAGCAAGTGGTACTAGGAAAGTTGGACAGCTGCATGTAAACCAATGAAGTTAAAACACACCCTCATACCATGCACAAAAATAAACTCAAAATGGCTTAAAGACTTAAACATAAGACATGACACCATAAAACTCCTAGAAGAGAGCATGGGCAAAACATTCTGACATAAATCGTACCAATGTTTTCTTAAGTCAGTCTCCCAAGGCAATAGAAATAAAAACAAAAACAAACAAACAGGACCTAATTAAACTTACAAGTTTTTGCACAGCAAAGGAAACCATAAAACAAACAAAACAAAAAAGACAACCTACAGAGGACTGGGAGAAAATATTTGCAAATGATGCGACGGACAAGGGCTTAACCTCCAAAATATACAAACAGCTCATACAACTCAACAACAAAAAAACAAACAACCCAATTGAAAAATGGGCAGAAGACCTTAGCAGACATTTCTCCAAAGGAGATATACAGATGGCCAGCAGGCACATGAAAAGATGCTCAACATCGCCAATTATTAGAGAAATGCAAATCAAAACTACAATGAGGTACCACCTCACACCAGTCAGAATGGCCATCTTTAAAAAGTCTACAAATAACAAATGTTGGAGAGGGTGTGGAGAAAAGGGAACTCTCCTACACTGTTGGTGGGAATATAAGTTGGTGCAGCCACTGTGGAAAACAGTATGGAGGTTCCTCAGAAAACTAAAAACAGAATTACCATATGACTCAGCAATCGCACTCCTGAGCATACAGCCAGATAAAATTACAATTCAAAAAGATACATGCACCCCTATGTTCATAGCAGCACTATTCACAATAGCCAAGACATGGAAACAACCTCAATGTCTATCGACAGATGAATGGATAAAGTAGATGTGGTACATATATACAATGGAATACTACTACTCAGCCATAAAATAGAATGAAATAATGTCACTTGCAGCAACATGAATGCAACTAGAGATTATCATACTAAGTGAAGTCAGAAAGAGACAAATACCATATGATATCACTTATATGTGGAATCTAAAACACGGCACAACTGAACCTATCTACAAAACAGAGACTCACAGACATAGAGAACAGACTTGTGGTTGCCACGGGAGGGGGGGAGGGAGAGGGATGAACTGAGAGTTTGAGGTTAGTAGATGCAAACTATTACATGTAAAATGGATAAACAACAAGGTCCTATTGAATAGCACAGGGAACTATATCCAATCTCCTGGGATAAACCATAATGGAAAAGAATATAAAAAAAGAATGTATATGTTTGTATAACTGAGTCACTTTGCTGTACAGCAGAAATTAGCACAACACTGTAAATCCACTATACTTCAACTAAAAAAAAAAAAGAAGTACAAGACTTGTATTCTGAAAACTACAATACACTGTTAAAAGAAATTAAAGATTTAAATAAGTGGAAAGGTACCGATGCTCACTGACTGGAAGACTTGATATTATTAAGATGGCAATACTCTCAAAACTGATTTACAGATTCAACACAATCCTCTTCAGATTCCCAGCTTTACAGAAATTGACAAGATTATCCTAAACTCATGGAAATTCAAGGAACCCAGAACAGCCAAAACAGTACTGAGAAAGAAGAACAAAATTGGAGGACTCAACTTTCCCATTTCAAAACTTACTTCAAAGCTACAGTAATCAAGATAGCATGGAGCTAGCATAAGACTAGACATATGGATCAATGGGATAGAATTTAGGATCCAGAAATAAACCTTCACATTAAGTCAAGTGATTTTCAACAAGGGTGGCAAGGTAACTTAATGGGAAAAGAACAGTCTTTTCAATAAACGGTGCTAGGATACCTGGATACTCACAAGCAAAAGAATGAAACTGAATCTCTACCTCACCCTATAGTCAAAAGTTAACTCAAAATGGGTCAAAGATCTAAATGTAAGAGTTAAAACTATAAAGCTATACACTTATAAACAAAACATAAATGTAAATCTTCGTGACCCTGGATTAGGCAATGGTTTCTTAGATCTATGACACCAAAATACCGAAGACCAAATATATAAATTAGATTTCATTAAAATTAAAAACTTTTGTGCTGTAAAGGGTATCATCAAGAAAGTGAAAAGGATGGGAGAAAATATTTGTAAACCATATATCTACTAGGAAATATAATAGAAATATATAAATATATATATCTAGAATATAAGATGCATCTAGAATATATAAGATGCATCTAGAACATATAAAGAACTCTTACAACTCAATATTAAAAAAATAAATAACCCAATGAACAAAAAGTATGAATAGACATTTTTCTAAAGATTAAGCTGATAAGCATGTGAAAATATGGTCAACATCATAAACCAATAGGGAAATGCAAATGAAAACTACAATGAGATACCACTTCATATGCACTACGATATAATTTAAAATGAATTATAGGGGAAAAGGGCATAATAGGGGAAGGGGGTTAAGAGGTACGAACTACTAGGTTTAAAGTAAATAAGATACAAGGATGTAATGCACAGCACAGGGAACATAGTTAATATTTTATAACGTTAAATGTAGTATAACCTATAAAAATATTGAATCATTATGTCGTACACCTGAAACTAATACTTTAAGTCAACTGTACTTCAATTAAAAAAATCACAAAATGAATCATAGATCTAAATGAAAACCTTAAAATATAAAACTAGAAGCATAAGAGAAAATCTCTGTGACCTTGAATTAGGCAAAGATTTCTTTGATATGACACTAACAGCATAACTGATAAACTGGACTTCATCAAAATTTGTGCTCTTTGAAGAACACTATAAAGGGAATGGAAAAACAAGTGACAGGCCAGGAGAAAATATGGGCAAAGCATATATATGATAAAAGACTTGTATTCAGAATCTATTTTTAAAAGTATCAAAATGCAATAACAAAACAAACACAATCAAAAATTGGCAAAAGATTTGAAGAAACACTTCAAATAAGCACATAAAAAAAAATACTCAACACTGTTAGCCATCAGGGAAATGCAAATTCAAACCAAAATGAGACACCACAATGGCTAATCTTAGACGGGCTAAAATTAAAAAGATCGATATGTTGGTGACAATGTGGAGGAACTAGAACTTTAATACACTGCTGGTGGTAATGTGAGATGGTTTCACAGTTTCTTAACAAGTTAAATATAAGCCTATCGCTTGATTGAGCCATTCCATTCCTAGATATTTAACCAAGAGAAATGAAAGCATATGTCCATACAAAGACTTGTACACAAATGTTCATAACAGCTTTATATGAAACAGCCAAAAACTAGAAATAACTCAAATGTCCATTAACAAGTGAATGGATAAACTAATACAGCCATACAATGGAACACAGCTCATCAATAAAAAGGAATAAACTACTGATACATGTTTCAATATGGGTGAATCTCAATAATAGAAGCCCAACAAGAAAGGAGTACAATGAAAGAGTATGATTCCATTTATATAAATTCTAGAAAACATAAGGTAATTTGTAGTGACAGAAAGCAGAGGAGTCAGTGGTTGCCTGGGATGGGGCGAGGGTAGGGAAGGTCGTACCAGGAAGGAATTATAAAAGGGCACAAAGAAACTTTTGGGAGTGATGGATTTGTCCATCATTTTGATTGTGGTGATGATTTCAGGTATATATGGTATGTTCAAATTACCAAATTTTATACTTTAAACATGTGTAGTTTATTGTAAGTCAATTATACCTCAGTGAAGCTGTGTAGTAGTGCCAAAGAGGCATTTGTAAGTAAACTCCATTTTGTTCATTAAGACAAATATGAAGATTCGTTGACTAAAAATCTGGATTTAAAAAAACAAAACAAAGCATACACCAGGCCCCGGCCCCCACAAAAGTAGTACTCAGATTACTCTGAAAGTCTTGTTACATCTTTTCTATTTGCCTTGTGCTTCTGAGAAAACAAGAGAGTATTAAAGATAGTTCATTCTACAGTAATGATCCCTAAATAATATGACCTTTAACCAGTTTCTACTCAAACATTTGATTCTATAATTTTATGAAACTACCAATAAACATTTCATAATCACTTCCAGGATGCTTACACTGCAATGTGCCAAACTAACTTCTGCAATAAGAGTAGCCTACTGCTTTCTGCAAAATACAAGCAACCCATTTGAATCTGAATTTATTTATTTTCAACGTTCTGGTCTGTATAATCTTCCTAAATTTTCTGAACGATTTCTAAAGTTTTCAAATACTAAATGTATAATTTTGAGTTCATTTTTTAAACAACAAAAAGTCACAAAGATTATTAGGAAAACAAAACCTCTGTCAGCAGACTAAACTAAAACATTATGAAGTACAAACACATGTAAGGGAGGGAATTAGAACTTTTTACTTCTTGAGCAACTGATGAGTATTACAATGATACACGGATTCTTTAAGGTCTTGAATAAATACTTTGTAAATATTTAGAAATACTGATCACCAAAAGGCAGCGTGCATTCAACAAATATTTGAGTACTTACTGTATGTCACGCACTGCAATGAATGGAATATTCCCCCACCCTCACTGGCAAATTCATATGTTGAAATCCTAACCCCCAATATGGCAGTATTAGGAGTAGGGCCTTTGGGAGATAATCAGTTCATGAGGGTGGAGCCCTTCTGAATGGGATTAGCGTCCTTATGAGAGAGACCCCAGAGAGTTAAGTAGCCCTCTTTCTGCCTTGTGAAGATACAAGAAGTTGGAAGTCTACAACCTGGAAGAGGATCCTCACCAGAACCCAACTATGCTGGCACCCTGATCTCAGACTTGAGAAATATATTTGTTGTTTATAAGCCACTCAGTCTATGGTACTTTGTTATAACTGCCCAAACTGACTAAGACAGTGTTGGGTGCCAAGAACAAGTAACATCAGATGGATCGTTCTGACAAGTGTTTCCAGGGAAAATTAAATTTATGGTACGTGGATTTCAGCAAAATAAATGAGAGTAATACCCATATCTTTATAAATAAAGCAGAAAATTGTGCCAAAGGCAGCCTGTGGCACAGTAAAAACAGAGTCAAGTGTCATAGCTACTTAATAGCTATGTAATCTTGAGCATAATACTTAACCTTTCTGAGCTTCGTCTGTAAAAAGAAATCACTTGCTTGGATGGCCAAGGTTCTTTCCAAGATGTTACAATTCCTTTGATGAATGATAAACTAAAAATACACACGCACACACACATACATTCTTATTTTTTGGAGGACAAATTTGATTTAAATGCACATGCCCTTTAGTGCAACAATTTGCAATTCCACTTTTAAGATTCTAAACTACAGAAATATTCACACTAGTATATAAAGTCACATGCATAAGATGTTTACTAGTGTTATATGTAACAGCTAAATAAAAATAAAAGCAACTTTATCCATCAGTAGGGGAAAGGTTCAGTAAACTGCAGACATTTATACAATAGAATGTCTATCTAAAAGGAATGAGGTAGATCCAGATGTGCTGACATAGATAATATCTATACAATGGTGTTAACAAATTACAAATAATTCTTTCAGTTTTTGTCTGTATAATAGTCTTGGGAGCCAGATAGCCTAAGTGCACATATCTGCTCGACCACTTTCTAACTCATCAACACAGACAAGTTCCTTAATCTCTATAAGTTTCAGTTTTCTCACCCGTTAAGTGGGTACAGTTATAGCACCTACCTTGGAGTATTATTGTAACAATTAATTAAGTAAAACATGACAAGCATTAAGTGTTCAATAAGTTTTAGGTATTATTTCCCATTACTCAAAGTTTTGTTTTGTTGTTGTTAATGGTTAAACCTATCAAGCTTTTCCTGTATTACTTCTCAATTTTGGCTTGAGAAGCTTTTCCTGTATTCTCAATTTTGGCTTGAGAATTTTGGCTATATATTCCTCCTGGAATTCCTACTATAAAATGTATTTCCTCAAATAGATAGTCAATTCTTACCACTTATTAAACAATCCATGCTCTTGACACTAATCTGAAATGCCACTTTAATCATACGCAAAATTCCTATATATATGGAAGTCTATTTCTGGCCTCTAAATCGGGGGTTAGCAAACATTTTAGGTAAAGGGTCAAGTAGCAAATATCACAACCAATTAACTCTGCCTTGTAGCACAAAATGCGTAGAAGAATGGCACAGGTGTGTTCCAATGGACACTGAAATCTGAACTTCATATAATTTTCATGTTACAAACTATTCTTCTTTTTTTCCCAAGCACTTAAAAATATAAAAGCCACTCTTAGGTCACAGATCATACTAAAACAAGTGGTCAGCCAGATTTGGCAATCCATGCTCTAAACCCTTACAATTTTTACACTCCTAAAAATTTTTTATATTTATAAAATTCCACAAAATAAATACACGTGATAAAAAGGTTAAACAGGATATAAGGGCATAGAGTGACACCTCTCCCTTCTATCCCAGAGGCCCAGTTCCCCTCTCCAGTTTTTCTGTATCCTTTTATTTATTTATTTTATTATTATTATTATTTTTTGGCTGTGTTGGATCTTCGTTGCTGTGGCGGGCTTTCTCTAGTTGCGGTGAGTGGGGGCTACTCTTTGTTGCGGTGCACAGGCTTCTCATTGCGGTGGCTTCTCTTGTTGCGGAGCACAGCCTCTAGGCACACGGGCTTCAGTAGTTTTGGCATGTGGGCTCATTAGTTGTGGCTCCCGGGCTCTAGAGCGCAGGCTCAGTAGTTGTGGCGCATGGGCTTAGTTGCTCCATGGCATGTGGGATCTTCCTGGACCAGGGATTGAAGTCACATCTCCTGGCATTGGCAGGCGGATTCTTAACCACTGCGGCACCAGGGAAGTCCCTTGTGTATCCTTTTAAATCTACTGACACTATTAACATCTCAGCAGACATAGTCTTATATGTATATACATGACTTTCCACATGTTAATTCATCTATAGAATAAATCCCTGTAAATGGAACTGCTGGGACAAATTTCCTTAAAGCATTCATTCCAGTATGTAACTAGTCAGTATCTATAGCACAGATACTCAGGATAAGCCTTCCAACATGCCTTTACCTATTACCCACCTTCCCAATCAACTTTAAAATCACGTTAAATATTTCTTCCAGATTACAGACTTGAAAACTATACCTACTCTGGTTTATGAATCCTTCCTTTGCATTGCATTACATTTCTTAGCTATAGTTATCAATGACTTGGAATAAAGAAATAAGTTTTACTGTTTTCTTTGATCACTGTTTCTTGAATTCCACATCCACATCTATTTTTCTTGGATTAATTTTTCATTTGATATAGTACATCCTGAGGTATTCCTAGTGGTTCTGGGTGAAAATGACTTAATTTTGCCCCCACTTTGAATGACAGTTCGGTTAGGGATAAGATTTTGAATTCGAAATATGTCCAATGGAAAAAAAAAATGTCCAGCGAGCACTTTTAAAACTCTGCTCCACACTGTCATCCAGCATTCCATGTCTCAGATTACAAGTCTAATCAGGCTGCCCAAGAGTCTGCCTGGATACTCCTACCTTCATGATCTGTTATCTCTGTGGTTATTTCTCCTCTTCTAATTTCTATTCCCTCCTGGAATTCCTATTAGATGTACACTGGCCCTCTCCTGGATCCATTTTCCACGTTAACTGTTTTTCCCTACTTTCTATGTTTCAATATTCAAGAACTGATTGCGTGTTTTCAGGGCAGCCTGTATATGTTCAGTAGGCATGATACCCTCCGAAATCTAAGCATATTAACATTTATCTTGAAGTTTTTTTCTTTTTCTTACATGAACTACATTGCTTCAGGTCCAGTCCTTGTATCTGTTCAGTCTGGGCCATTTCTTACATGCTACTGATTTCCCACAAATGTTTAGTGATTTTTGTTGTCTGTTCCCATTATAAATGTATCAGTATCTCAGTACAGGTGGAAATCACTGTACTCCTATAGTAAATTCACATTTGTAACTAACCTTATAATTCAATTTTACATTTATCCTAGGACTTTGTGCAGTATGACAACAACAATGTAAGTTTTTTGACTTGCAATCCTATGATTCTTCAATCCGCTTTTAGGCACATCCTTTTGGTGTTTCATTTCCCCTAGCAACCACTAACTTGAGTAACACAGTTCTTATCTAAGTGTTATACAGCAAGCTTCAGGGACAGAACATCACCAGCTCTAACTAACAGACTTGCCTAACAGACAGTTTAAACAAATAATGACAGTCTGGTAGAAGGCTGTCATAGATGTGCAATCCAAGGAGTAAATAATAATAATATGGTAATGAATCACTTAAGTCTTGAAATCATAATAGTTATGCTTTTTACTAATCTTTAATGTTATATAAGTTAAAATAACAAATTGTATTTTTTAAAAAGGAAGACTCCATGATGGTTAAAACGTAATTTTCCACCTACCTTATGATTTAGCCATTCCACAGCTGACAGAAATGCACAGATGTTCACCAAGACATTTGTAAGAATGTTCATAGCATTCTTCAAAATACATAATATACAAAAACTGGAAACATAAATATCCACCAACAGAGGAGTGCCATATAAGGATACAATGGATTACCACACAGCAATAAAAAAGAACTACTGATACATGAAACATTATGGAAGAATCTCATAATCAATATGCTGAGTATACCGTAGGATTCCATTAATATCAAGCCCCAAATAGACAAAACTAATAGATGATGACAGAAATCAGAATACTGATGGGGGCTGGGCAGGGGTATAACTGACTTGGAAGAAGCAGGGGGAAACTCCTGGAATGACGGAAATGCTCTACAGGTATAATATGAAAGCTGGTGGTTGCACAATAAAAACAAAAATTCACTGAGGTGTACAACTAAGATTTATGCGCTTGATGACTTCATAGATATTTTATATCTCAATCAAAAAGTTAAAGAAAAAAATGTAATTTCCAAACTGAGAGAACTAAAACTGTGTTTACTTATGTCAAAATTCTCTAAGCCATAAATAGTGGATATCCAAATCCTTTTTACATTAAGTAATAAGACAACTTTAGACAAATGGTATCAGAATAATAATACAAAATGAACGTTAACATCCTCAGTCATAAAATACTACTTGGATTCCTACTTCCACGTTCGAAGTCCTGTTTTAATGCAACATTAACTCCAGCAAAAATCAAGGCCCAGCTCCTGAGAACCTTCAATGATAGTTAAATGTCCAGACATCGCATATAAATCTCAAAAGTAGTCTGACGGATAAAAGCTTCAGGTTTATAATCAAATTTTCATTCTGCGAATAACATCATAAATAAAAGCTTCACTATGGCGTTTACAAATTATTCCTCGGCAAGTTGCTCAGGAATAGTGTAATTTTCAAGAAGTCTAAAAATGCAAGAGGCTTCCCGTCCCGTGGTCTCCTCGGCGCCACTAATTCCTACACAAATATGCATCTTTTAAAGGTGCCTAGCGTCTGGCAGGCATAGAAAGGCTGCCGCCAGAGAATACTAATTTAACGCAATAAAGCGGTAACAGCTGACTACAAAGTTTACCCACTGAGGGGAGCAGAGATGGCGGTGAGTTGGTTTAAAAAAAAAAAAAAAAAGTGATAAAAATAAAACACACGCAAACCAACGGTCTCCGGCAGCACAGTTCTGAAAAGCCAAGTCAAACGGCTCCGAAAAACCGCGGCTTTTCCTGACACCGGAGCAGACTCCGGAGGGCTTGCGGCGAACCCACGGGGACACGGCCCCCAGGAGAGCTCGTCCGTGAGGTGACCCGACAGCGACGGGAACCCACAGTCCGGGGCCTGCGCCCCAAAGCCCGCACGGGAGGGGCCCTAGCCCTGGGAGCCGCGGGCAGGCGAGGCCGGATGGCCCGGGTACTCACCGACTTCACCCGCCTGCGGACGGCGGCCGCCGGCCCGCCGTCACCTCCCCAGCCTCGGGCACACCTGGGCGGCGCCCGACTCGCCGGAGCCGCCACCAACTCCCCGCCCACCCTCCGGGCGCGCCGCCGCGCCGACAACCTCCACTTCCGGCGCGCGTGAGGAAATGAGGCCGCCGCCGCGGCGCGCGCCCGCCCCGGCCCCGCCCACGCCCGCCCCGGCCCCGCCCACGCCCGCCCCGCGCCCAGTACTTGGCATAGAAGCGCTCAGTAATTGGCGTCCGGTACTGATTAACCCTGTATCTGTTACAAATGTGTCTGTGTGTGTGCGCGCGCGCGCGCGTGTAGCCCAAAAAACGATTTGTGGAGGCTAGGAGAGTGCGGGAGGAAGGAAACCGCTCTTGCCCGAGCGAGCGTCTGCAGGGATGGGAGTACCAGCTCCGGCCGGACGACTGGCTTTGCAGGAGGGAGGGACTCAGCGGGGGATGGCAGCGCTTTTCTGCCCGGGAGCCTTTGCCCTGGGGGCTGGAGGGGTCGATGAGTGCCTGCGTGGGCACTGAGCTAAGGACTGACAGGTCGCCAGAAGTGTCCGAGCATCCTCAGGAGGGCTGGGCTGCGCGTGAGGCCCCAGCGAGGAGCCCTGGGCTGCCAGTCAGATTCTTTGGATCTGAATTTCCGTATATGTGAAAGGAGGGGGTTGAGGTAGACTTTCTGGAAAATGGCTTCGAGGTTTCACATTGTATGACTTTAGTGGGTGGCCCTGACATCCCCTACACTCAGATGCTTATTTCAGGGACATCCCCAAGGCACTCTGTCCGGCCCTGAGCTGAGCAGGTGAGGGGATACCGGGCAGCACCAGCCCCTGCCTGTGTCTGGGCAGGACATGGCTGGGCTAAGAGGGGATCTGCCTCCCATCTGGGCTCTGCTCTCCTTAGCGGGTTACCTTGGCAGGCTATGTGGGCTTAGCCTCTCTAAGCCTCAGTTTCCTCAGCTGTGTTATGGGGACAATAATAGTACGTGCTTCCTAAGATTGTTGTGAGGATTAAACGCAATTTTGCATTTGAAGTGGTTGGCACTGTGCTTGGCAGGTAGGTGGCAGGCAGTCAGAGCTCATTGTTATCATTAAGTGCATTAGTTAGAACAGAAGTCTGGGGCAACTGTGGTGGTACATCCTTTAGGAGTGGCAGCATTCCAGGGGCATCTGTTCCTAATCACAGCTGTCTTCATTGGATGATGGTTGTTGGGATGCCTTTAACTCGGATGGTCTCCTTGGATATGTCCTGTGGGGAATTCCATGGGTAGGAGAGTCTGGACAGCCTATTTCTAAGTCAGGCTTGCTGAGTGTCCAGTCTCTACCCAACTTCAGGATCTCACTCCTCTCTCATGTCACTTCTGAGCAAATGAAAACATTTATGGTTCTAACACCCCTTCCTCCTCAACCTGGCCCAAGAGTAAAGAATTCATCTAGTCATAGACTCCATGGGTCTGTAAGCTCCTGAAAGTAAGGACCATGTCTTTTTCATCACCCAGTACTTTGCACATATTAAGTGTTCAACAAATATGAATTGAATTGTTTAAAATAAGAGCATGCAACAATCCCTCTCTTGTTCAGAATCTCTACCACTTGACCAGCTCCTCGAGCAGACGGCATGCCTGATTACATTTTCTGCCTGCCGTAATTAAGGTTTTGGTCTGGTTGGCTGGTCATGTTCTAGTGTGAGTTTCCTGACATCCCTGTGGAGTAGGTTATGGTCCTTAGTTTACAACGGAGAAAACGGACTCAGAGAGGAAACTGCATAAGCTCTCCCAGGACAGGACCTGGCATGAACTCATAGCATAGGGTTATTTCTTTAAAACTGTTCTTTGAATCCTCCATTAGAATTGTTTTTAAAATAACTGAGGTTCTGCCATCAATGGATTTAAATTGTAAGCTTATTATTAACTGCCAAATCAAATACTAAATGTATGTAATTTGAATTTGGAGAGAAGATAATGCTTAATTCCAATTCTATGGCAGATAATGGATAATATACTGGGGCTTATAAAATAAGTAGCTCACTTGGGAAAAATACTAAAGCACAACTGTGGTATGATTAGTATCAGAAGAATGTAGTTTTAAAAAAAAGATTTCCCATCAATCTCTAATCTGAGGCTTTTTTTTTTTTTTAAACTATGAGGCTTTCCCATGCCCCTAGCCTGCCTTTGAGTCTCTGCCAAAAGTAAGTGACAGGTCTGATGCCCTGGCTACCACAAGCTCTGAATAAATAGCCTTTGCCTGTTTCATTTGGACAATCTTCATTTGCTTCCAGTTTTCCTGGTAGCCCCGCCAAGATATGGTCTGCATCATAGTCTGCTTGTTACCTCAGACTACAGCCTTCAATCAGGTGTGGCAGCCACAGTGGCCTACTTGTGCCTTGCAGTTCTTGGTTTTGGGTCTTACCTCTGCTCTCTTTGTGTTGAGTGCCTTGGCTATCTATTCTCAGTTTGGTACTCAGCTTTTGTTATTGGTTCACATTTGTTTGGCATCTTTGATATAATCAGTTCATTCTTTTGCATCCTTTTTGCTGTCTTTTGTGTTACTGTTTTGTGTTGTACTGTCTAAAAGTGTTGTTTGTCATAAGAAGGAGAATCATGGTATAGAACACAGGCACAGTAGGCCCTACAACGTGTTGCTCCAGCCAGCCTCACTGACCTGTGAGTTTGGGGTTCTCACTGGACTGGCATCCACTAGGACCAACGTTATTGCAGTTGCCAGTAAAACTGGATGGGGTTCTTCGATCTCGATTTTGTGTCCGGAGAGACATGAGGTGCACAAGCATTACATTCCTACCCACCGTTGCCAGCTTTCATGGTGTTGCCTAAGTCTAAATTCTCTCCTCCTCCAGGAAAACTCCTGCTTCTTTTACGTGGTCTCTTTGCAATCCCAGTTCTTGGGTCTATCTCTCTAAATGGCAAAACTTCACCAAGGATGCTTTGGGCCTTCAGTGGCCACTCTGAACATTCTATGTGAAGTTTGTTCATTTGAGAGATGCAGTAGAGAAGAAAGGGAACAGGATTTCTCAGGCCCAGTGGTAGCATTTCTTGATTGGTACTCAGAGGTCACCAAATAGAATCCTGATTCAAAAACTGTTTCCCTAAACGATTCTTTGGCCAAAGCTAATGAGAAATTTGACAAATTTAAGCAACAACTAACTAGACTTATTTTCCTAGAAAAACCTTCCTTTGCTTGTCCCCCAGTTGCCTTCCTGGATACACCCTCCCTCCTTCCCCCCATCCTTCTGACCTATTACCAGCCTCCATCCACTCCTTCTTGTTTCCCTTGTCCAGACCCCTTCCCTCTCCCCAACAACTCTCCTAAGACCCCCCAATTCCATTTGCCTCTGAAGGTCCATTCCTCTCATGAACTAGGTATGAAGCCAGCAGCTGTAGAATTTAAACTTTGGATCCAAGCTGAATTAAGAGCTATAATTAAGGACTTTCTCAAACCCAGACAAGACCAGCAACTACTCATAGAATAATTTAGAATATTTGGGGAAGTATGTGATCCAAGGTTACCTGACCTCTATCAACTTGCACACGTGTTGCTCAGAACCTCAGATGTTAAATCCTGAATGGAAAAGATGAGTGGACTCACCTGGAAAGGAGTCTCTACAGGATCCTTCCTTCCATAATAAACCTGAGAATCCACAAAAAGACTCAAAAGGTAGGGTGAAGTCTCCTAAAATCCCTACCTAAAACATTTCCAATAAAACCAGACTGAGCCATAATTCCATCACGCAAACAGAAAAGATGAATCTATAGGAGACCTTCGGGATAGGCTAGAAAATACATTGTAGCAACATTTGGGAGTTTAAAAAGTTGCCCTTTCATCATTCATTCTGTTAATGTAGTTAAACCTGAAATTGGAGACCCAGTTCAAAAACAGAAATTAAAATGGGAAATAGCCTCTTGGCCTGAACAACAATACCCAGCAAATATTTCAAAAGGACTTTAGAACAAAAACAAGACAGGACCCCAGATAAACTTGTGGCCCTGCAGATCAGTCAGGTAGCTTACTCCTCAACCAACCACCTATTGACAAGGACTCTTGCAGATATCATAAACAGAAAAGACACTGGGAAGAAGATTGTCTCATCTTATGAGAGAAACACCAAGACCAAGAAAAATCCCTCAATTCAGGTTAACAACCGTGCTCCAAGGAAGGAAAAGCACACAATACCTGCCGTACCCTTAAACACTCAGGTGAATTAACTATAAATATAGAAAGTGTGTTGGCTTCCCAGGGCTGTTGTAACAAATTACCACAAACTGGGTGGAATAAAACTACAGAAATGTATTCTCTCACAATTCTGGAAGCCAGAAGTCCAACATCAAGGTGTCGGCAGGGCCATGCTCCCTCCAGAGTCTCCAGGGGAGGATCCTTCCTTGCCTCTTCTAGCTTCTGCATCACTCCAATATCTGCCTCCATCTTCACATGGTGTTCTCCCCGTGTCTTCTCTGTGTCCCAATTATCCTCCAATCATTGAATTAGGGCCCACTCTAATCCAGTATGCCCGCATCTCAATTTGCATCTACAAAGGCCCTATTTTCAAATAAGGTCAAATTTACAGTTTCTGGAGGTGAGGACATATCTTGTGGGGAGCACAGTGCCACTATAGATGGTAACTCATCAGTTTCAGGTAGCTACTGGTGCTAATATTTCTACATTAAACCTTGCCACCTTTGCTCAAACTTTGCCTGGCAGTAAACAAACACACGTCATAGGTGGTAAGCGTTTCAGGTAATCCACAGCTGTTCTCTATCTCCCGGCCCTTAACTGTAAGCCTTGAGCCCTTGATTGCAAACATTCCTTGCTGCTCTGTGATACCACCTCTGCAAATTTAACAGGGAGAGACTTACTTTGCAATATTAAATATACACCAGAGTATCTGGGACTATTTGTGAGATTCCAGAGGACTCCTCTACTCATAAGCAAGTTGATTCTGTTCTGGATATACCTTTGCCTTCTCTCTTATATTTAATGCATACCCCAGACAAGTATTGAAACCGAACCTGACACTCTATGGGCTCAAATTTCCACTGATACGGAAAAATAATTGGAGCAGAACCTACTAAAGTTCATATAGATCTTACCAAACCATTACCTAAGCTTCCCCAATATCCCTTGAAGCCATAAGCATAGTAAGGGATCAAACAGATAGTTGAAAGCCTTAGCTCCAAAGGTCTTCTCAAACCCCACCCTTTTAATATGCCCATCCTGGCAGTAAAGAAACCCGTGGTCAGGTTTAAGACCGCAGGGCCATCAACGAAATTGTTATTCCTCATTTCCTAATTCAAATACCATCCTGCAGGCCACTTGCTGTAGTGAATCTTAGCTCAGCTTTTTCCGTGTGCTTCTAGAACAAGACAATCAATAGTTTTCTTTGTGTGTGTATAGTAAAATACACATAAGATTTACAATTTTATCCATTTTTAAGTATACAGTTCAGTGGCATTAAGTTCATTCCCATCGTTATGCAACCATCACCACTATCTCTAGAACTTTCTCATCACCCCAAACTGAAACTCTGTACCAATTAAACATTAAATTCCCACTTTCCCTTCCCCCAGCGCCTGGCAACGACCATTTGACTTTCTGTCTCTATGAATTTGACTTTTCTAAGTACTTCATATAAGTGGAATAATCTAGGGCTTTTCTCTTTGTGTCTGTCTTATTTCACTTAGCATGATGTTTTCAAGCTTCATCCATGTCGTAGCACATGTCAGAATTTCATTCCTTTTTAAGGCTGAATAATGACAGTCAATACCCTTTTGCCTTCACCTGGGGAGGGAATATGTTACAGCAGTGAAACTTTAGGGCGTCAATCCTTGGGTTCCCCTTTCACAACTAGGAAGCAATCTGGAATTCCACACAATTGGAGGGCTATTCCCATAGGGGACCTCAAACTGAGGATTCTGAGACCCTCTAAAAGCAGCTGATCTTCAGAAGCAGACAGCTGACTCAAGACCTTTAGAACAACAGATGATCGAGGACAGTGGACAACTTCTGCCCAAGATGTCGGATCAAGACCCTAATTCTTGTTTTGTTTTTTTTATTTGCTTGCTTATTCTTCTTGTCATTTTCTATAGATCCCTGGTTGTCATTCATCAATAATGGACCTTTTCCTCTCTTGTTTTTTCTCTTTATTACAATGGTTAGGTCAGAGCATACTAATTCTAAATGCCATTGTTAGATTATCCCAAGCAGTAGCCAGTGCCCTAGATCTTAAACTGACTGCTGAATCTACTCTCCATCCCCAGAACCCCATGATGAAAACCACAAGGAAGTTATCATCTCATTAAGGGAGGCAATAAGGAATTACAGCTGTTGGCAGCTCCATTTGCAGCAACATGGAAAACAACCTTAAACAAGTTAACCTGTGAATTTTCTGCTTTCCCAGAAAAAGAAACAATTATTACAATCTATTGACCAGACCTTAGGTAATTCTAAATTCGGATTCAATAACTTCCATAGGGTGATGAGTCAAATGTTTGCCACCTGTAAGAGACCAACAGAGATCTAAACATGTAACACAACTCATGTAAGACCTGGTTCCAGCCTTCTGTCACGAACAACTTCTTTCCTAGATCTCCACGTATCCCTACCAGATATTACATCTTTTGTGGTCAGGATGCCTGGTCCTGTTTGCTTCAGACTAACATCTCATGCACGTTAGGAATAATATTCCAGGACTTGTCTGTACAAGTCTTGTCTGTATAAGTCTGTAAATTACCAAGGCTGAAAAATCCGAGCTCCAAAACAGTCACCTTGATTATTTAGCACTCTACCTGGGGGAATTACTTACTATTTATGTGAACAATTAGAGCAGTGTTCCCATTGGTAGGAATCATGCATATAGGATTGTAAGAAACTTATCACTAACTCTGGCAGAAGTCATTAGCGGTACCACCTCTTCCGTAGATGGAACACAGATCAGTCCCATCTTGTTGGCACAAGTAGGGATGGACAGGTGCATTGCTCTAGATTTCTTGTTCGTTAGTCATGATCTGTACCATTCCTAATACCACACTTGGATCAATGAAACAGGGAAGCTGGGACAGACCATCCAATGCCTTAAGGCAAAGCTACTGGGCTCTCTAAATTTGATCCTCATGGTCTATATGGGATTTATTCTTGGCTTGGACTGGGGTTCTTGGTTCAAAGCATCTTACAGGGGTTATTAACTGTTCTTGTTTTTGTCCTAGTGGTCATGATGCTGATCCACTGCATTCTATCCAGGTCTCAAATGCTTCTGCACAGCCACTTTCTCGTCAGATGATCACCATGATACAACAACAGAAAGGTCAAGAATACCTCACAGTACAGTTAACCACGGAGATGACTGAACAATCAGTTTCTAAGTGGTGAAGATCTGGACTTCTAAGCTTACCTGAATTCATCAACCTACAAGCAAGAAAATTACCGAAAGGGGGGAACTGAGAGACTGAACATGCGGACAGACAGTGGCCAGACCACATATAACCGAAGATCTCTGACCCACGAACTCTGACCCACACCCTCTGCAGTAACTAGCCCAGAACGGTCAGAGTTTAGTCAATGACTGCCAGAGTCCCCATTTTTTTGGTCCCAATTTCCAACTTGAAACCAACGAGAGAAAACCAAATATATTCTCCAAGTGATCACAAGACGCTCTGTTCCTAGTTAGCTGCCTCCAGTCTCCCCATGTAAACAGCCTCCAATCACAGTACACCGGAAGCCTCCCCACTATTTTTTTTTCCTGTAAAGCTTTCCCACTCCTCTGCCTGCCTTTGAGTCTCTGCCAAAAGCAAGTGATGGTGGCCTCTCCCCTTGCTGTAGTTAAGTTCAAAATAAATAGCTCCTGCTCCTTCTCCTTCAGGTGGTCTTACTTATTTCTGCAAAGCTAAAGATTATTAGGTAATTTACCTCTCTTAAAAAATACAACTTTTGGGGACTTCCCCGGCAGTCCAGTGCTTAGGACTCCGAGCTTCCACTGCAGGGGGCACGGGTTCGATCCCTGGTTGGGGAACCAACATCCCACAAGCTGCAGCCAAACAGAAGAATTTTCTGCCGCAACACTTCTTGTAACTTCTTTCAGTGACTATCCCGTGAGGCACCGGAATCCTTCCCGCGTCTGTGTCCTTCCGGTCCTTAAAAATTGTTTCCTATTATCTTACCTTTCTTTCTATATATTCATGAAGTCCCTCAACCCCTTTACCCTGGAGTTTTGAGCAATCCAAGAGCTATGGCCTCTCAAGCCCTGTGGCCACAAAGCCTCAAGGAAGATTTTCAAGCTCTTTAAAACTCCCAGAAAAAAGGTAGAAAATATGGAGCAAGGCACATGCTCTGGTTGACAGGAAACTCCGAGGACAGAGGCTGTGACACAGGCATGCGTGGGCTACCTGCAGTCCTCCAAACAAAGTCAGGTAGCAAAAGGCAGCCTTAACGTTCCTCCTTCTTCCCAACCCACAGCAATGACTTTCCTCTGTGGGGAAATGACAAGTGCAGAAAAGGACTGGACTACAGGTGAGAAACAAGTGCAGCCAAAGAGTACCGTTGACAAAACTGACATCAATAAATAGGGACACGAAAAATGAACTTTGAACTTTTATTCAAGAAACTGACAGTCTGCGTGGTAAATACAGTCTGTGTATGAAATATCAAAATGGTTTCTTTCTCGAAAAATGATTTTTTCCCCTTAGTTTTAGAATGTACTTTCCTTACCGTGCCTGCCCACGCCAATTTTGAACTTGGATTGCTCAGTGTCATCTGAGAGGATGCAGGATTATGGTCTCTCCTGATGTGGAACCCAAGTCCTGAAGTCACAGTGATTGGCATGGTCTCTGGTCACGGCTCCCTCCACACTGCCTAGCCCAGTTCCCCGTGACACTGATGTCCCTGAAGCTGCCACAGCAAGACGGCCTCCCTGTCACAGCTCCCCTGAGAGATCTCTGTTGGCCAGGCCCTGTGGTTTAGCACATACCAGAAACATCTGCAAAAATACCTTGCCATTTGACACAGCAATAAAAGCCTGAGTTGCACAGATTAACCGGGATTTCTTTCAAGTGTTCACACACGTGCCTCTTTAACTCTGGGTGTGAAGCTTATTCTCCCAGCTGTCACCCAGTCACCCATCCAGCCTCAGCTGCAGGCACAGCAATGCGTCCCACATTGAAAAACTCTCTACATACAGGTTCTGGTTTCTCATGATCTCAGCCAAGAATCATTCACGTCAATCTCAGTTCCCTAAAGAGGTGGGAGACTCTACAAAGTTCTTTTTTCTTTTTTTGGCCGCGCGGCGTGGCGTGTTGGATCTTAATTCCCCAACCAGGGATCAAATCCGCGCTCTTTGCAGTGGAAGCTCAATGTTCTAATCACTGGACAGCCAGGGAAGTCCCTACAATGTTCGGAATAAGGCTACCAAGGTTGCTGCCATGGAGCAGGGGCGGGGCGGGGCAGGCAGCCTCAGTGGAGGGTGTTTTCTGGATGTACAGGCCCACCCAGAGGATAAGCACCACATGCAAGTTCACGCTAAAGAGAAGGTGTGCCCTAACCGCTGCATGTGCCCTTGGGGCCCACTATTACTACATCTTTTCCAGGGCCACGGAGATAAGGATTTCTTAGGCACTTTCTAGAACCACCCTAAATACCACCATCCAAATATCCTACATGTTAACATTTTCGAAGGAGGAGAGGAAACCATTTGCTCCTCTGCCTGGGAAAATGCTCTATTTATAGTGGGGGAAATTATGCTTTCCCTTTGAATTTTCTCTTATGCGTTAAGTATTTGTCCAAGACCTGTTCTCAGACATTATATTCAAACTACATTTCCACCCAAATAAGCTGGCCTCATGCCATCCTTTGTGGAGGTTGGTGGAGAACGTGCTTTTTCAGAAAAATAAACCACACACACACACACACACACACACACACACACTCCCCTAATGGAAGTTCTCTGCTCTTGAAAAAGGGGTTTTTAGTATTTTAGTATAAGCTTTTTTCAACATGGTTTCTAAACATTCAGAGGCAAAGGCTGTAGCAAATAACTGACCCTAGAAATTACGTTTATTTCCTGTCCCTGTGGTCCAGGTTGAAGGAGGAAACTGAGAACAGATGCAGGTGCTGAGGGCGGGAGCTGTGGCACCGCGGGCCTGGGGCAGCCCCTGGGTGATGTGGGCACGTGACTGTGTGTGCACATGTGCACCCAGGACAGGACACAGGCCCTCAGCACCCAATGCACCAGGCAACCACAAATCAGATTTATGCTGGTAACGACTCACGTTTCCCTATTGACCCACCTGCTCCTTGCCAGGTTTTTGAGGAGGAGCTCATACCATTCCTACACAGCCCGACAGGAAGACATAAACAGAAGCATTTAGTATTTTAAGTTTCATAGTGGTTCGGGTCAAAATTTTTCCTCTCATGGACCTTCGGTCACGTCTATGCATTTTACATTCTCTCCCACAACTGTCCAACTCCAGCTTCAAGAAATAAGCAGTCAGCAAATTGCTAGAGAATACCTGAACTCGACACTGGCTGCTGCTCTATTTTAGGAAGGAAACCTAAAGGAAGGAATTCCTTGAATAGCAGGATGAGCTGAGTTTTAACAATGACTATAAATGTGGCTGTTCGTGTACATATTATGCAAGACAAGTCAACAGTATCACCAAGAACCTCCTAGTCCTTCAATCAGTATCACTTCCCCGGTGGTCACCACAACAGATTCCCTTGTGACGCCTTACTCCTTACACTGAAACTTCAAAATCAGAAACCCAACCAGGAAGTTAAAAAGAGAAAAGAAGTTTACACATTTTAAGATACACGATTTTATTTACATAACTGAGATTATTTTCTTAGTCACCTTGATTACAAAAGCAAATTAACATGGTATGGTTTAATAACCTTTCATAAATAGATTTAACAAATTTTAATAACGGACAGATTGCTACTTAATACTCAGTAATGCTTAATAGTTAGTCATCTCTGCGTATATGCATATGAAAACTCTGTCTGATAGGGCTAATAAGTATGAGTACCTTTATAACTTAGGAATAGACAATTAGATTATGAATCAAGGGTTAATTCCCCATCACTGGGTCAGCCAGTTAGACCTGGAGTTCTCACCCTGCCGAGGACAACCTGCTGCACCCACTCACACTGAGTAGGCATTCTTAATAACTTGAGAAAGTTTATCCCCACTTCTGCATTTAACAAGATTATCATTAAGCACAGCTGAAACCCCAAAATTTACCACAACTAGATATTTGTAAAAGAACGTATCACACAGCGTGTCTGAACAACGGCCCAAACTAAAGCCGCAATGCATCTGCAGTTAAGTGTTTCTCCAGCGCTCTTCCTGGGTGTGTGCACACACATGGGCATGCGCGCGCGCACACACACACACACACACACACACACACACACACACACAGCTCCTCCACATACTCATCCAAGCCTTCCTGGCCACAAAAATGCCATAATTTTACTGCTTTCGTGAAATGGTTATAAAATCCAGTATTTTAATGAGACGACATTAAGTCCTTTCACAGTGGTTTAAGTATGAAGCCCAGGCAGTGTTTTGGTAACTGACCCTCTCCTGCAAAGTGACAGCGCTGGGACAGAAAGAAGAGCTGCCGGGACTTCCTGAAAGCCACCCCGGCAGGATGGGAGGAGTGCTGAGTGTCTGTGACCACAAACAAGCAGTGAAGAATGACAAGAAGCTTACGAGTCACGGTCAGAACCTAAAAAACAAAAAGGTCTTCCCATAGCAGCATTATGTTACAAACACAGGAAGAGTGGACACATGTACCTTTTCACACAAGCTCTATAAGAGCCAAAACACTGTCTTTTCCATCAGAATCGTAATCAGAGGTGTCACTGTCGATGCTACTTCTAACCTAACTAGCTGAACTGTCCCTTTGAAACTGGGCACAAGTTCCACCCCACTAACGTGTGAGATGAGCCTCCGCCACTTTTCAGCACTGGACGGGGGGACGCTGAAGGCTGTGGGGTGCAGGGATTCACCACAAGTCTCTGCGGTCAGCAGTCCTTGGACATGAGGCCACTCCACTCAACGGCCCCACTCCTCCACACACTTCTCGTCAGGGGGTTAGTGATTACTCAGCGATGGGAACAACTGTGTCCTGGGAGCCCTCTCCCCTCACACCACCTACCTACACAGCAAATGCGGCATCATGTCTCTCCACTGTGCTAAATCTAAGAATCATTTTAATCATGATAAAAATCAAATGTCTCCCTAAGAAAAGGTTCCACGATTTAAAAAAAAAAAAACATTCTCAGGATCTCGAAGGCTGAGCCGAGGCCTGTCCCGAGGTCCCCTCTCCCTCTCCAGCCCTGGCTGGGCTTTGACAACCCTATGAGGCCTGGCCGGGCTCTCATTCTGAACAAGGACAGGTCGTCTGGGCCAGTTTTTTTTTCCTGCTGCCTTTTTGGTGTGTGTGCTTCATGTTTAAATCGTGTGGCCTCGTTTGGCGGCAACCGGAAAAATCAAACAGTTCGGAGAGTGCGTGAGGGACCCACACGTGTGAGCACGGAGTATGTGGCGCTCACTGCTGAACCCAGACCAGCGCTGGGTGCTGCCGTGGACTGAAGAGGAAGGGACACCTACATGCTGGACTCAGAACACTGGTCCAGAGCGCTAAGTCTGCTGGGAGGGAAAATCACCAGCCAGTGTGAAATGTGCAAGGAGGGGCCAGCAGACTCTCTGTTCTCGGTATGTTTCTTCCCCTGTGAGTCCATTACCTTTCACAAAGAACTGTTAACTATCAAACGTGTCCATTAATTGTGCCGCGGAGGGTGAAACCATCCAGTTAGCATATACACTATCATTTGCATATCTTGGACACCCAGTGTTGGTGCCATCGGCTCTCGTGAGTGGTACAGGACTCTCTTCAGGCCAGTTCGGGTCTGACATGCCTAAAAATGAAAACAGATCATTTGTTCTGCACTGAAGAACCCAAACTCCACGTGCAGACAGTAAGGCCTTGGCAAAACTCCCTTTGAGGTTCAAACCAAACTTCTGGTTTCTGGGCCAACTGCCTGCAGAGTTTCGTGCTCCAGGTTTCCAAAACATGGGTAACATCTGGGCGGAAACATCACGTGCTCTCTGGTAACTGCAGCTTACCAGAAACTACCAATTTGGACTTTTATAAGCTTCAGACTCTCAAATCTGATAAATACTTGTTGACCTGTTTAACTCTTTTTCTAAGGCAGCATGAGGCATCAGCACCTTGCTGTACTACATGGCTTACTGCAGCAGGAAACTTTCTATAAAAAGTTCTCTAACGTAAAGGAGCCTACTTGTCTTCCATCCCAGCCTACCACGGAGGAGAATCTTCCAAACCAAGGGTGCACGCAGGCGAGCCCCACAGCGTCGACAGGACAAATGGCAAGCAGCACTAGCCAGTAAGGAATCAGTGACCCAGGAGGCATGCAAAAGGAACAATCTCGGCAGAAAAATGCCTGAAACTCCCAAGATTTCAAAACAATCCATGATGAAGTTAGGAAACAGGAAAAAATTTCAAGTACTGAATCGAAGACAAAAGAAGGAGTTTTGGCAAGAACCATATTTACTGTCCATTGCAAGACCACAGCACCACAGACTACGTTCTTTCAAAAAGCATTTTGCTCCAGCTTTTTGCACTGACTTCATAAGTGACAACTGTCATGACAGTTTGTAACGCAAAGGATGTGAAAACAGCAGTCTGCGTGTGTCCTCCCATTCCCCTCCCCCCGCCATTGTGGTCTCCAGCACCAGGTGGCCTCCAAGAGCTGCCTTCCACCCAGGCAGGGTCTGGGGGAGCGGCCACTGGCTGTGCTCTTAGTGCAGGCAGAGTGGTGCTGGCTCCTCCTTTCTAAATTAAATGCCTCCCCGGATCAGGTAAATTTATCCCAGTAGTTAAATTAGAAGTACTATGACTTGATACCCACCCAGGAAATGACTTAGTCATCATTTTCTCAATATCCCCTGAGAGTTCTGCCCTGCTCTCTTTCTTCTCTATCGTCCTAAGTTGCTGGGCAGTGTGGTAATTACACATATTTTCACATCCTTTTAAAAAAACATAATAGTAAAAATGCCTGAATGTAAACGGATGCAAAGTCAGACAGTTACAAACAAAAAGGTTCAGAGCAGACTTTGGCTTCATTCAGACCAGAAACACTCTTAAAAAGCATTACAGAGAGTAAGGACAGTGCAGAGAGGAACAACGTGGCTAGAATCTAGTAAATGCATGTGAAATTCTACCATAGAGTTTGTTTTCAATCCACGTGGAGGGGAGGGTTCGAGGGAGGGGAGCGTTATTACAGTCCACCAGGGGCATCTCCTCCTCCGACAGGCCGTCGTCGTACAGCAGGGAATCAGATGGGGTGGACGCGGCCAGGTCCAAGTAGTCCTGGAAGGGAGAGAGGGCTGGTCACCCCGGCGCAGGCCACTACTGGACACGCCCGCCACTCCCTGCCCAAGAGCAGAAGCCCCAGCAGAGTCCCACCCCATGCCTACTGGCCTCTTGTGAGACCGGAGCCCCTCGCCAGGGTGCCAGCACTGAGCTCCTCCAGCCCCTGCCTCGCCTGGCCCTGCTCCATGGTCCTCATCGCTCCCCCTTCGAAAATCACCTCCTTGGGGGCACAAATGTGCTCCCTCACTGTCCTCGTTCTCTCTCTGCAGCACTGGGGCACCAGGCCCAGCACTGCAGAATCAGCCTGTTTACAAAACCCAGGGCTCTGAGAGAGCTCGCTGCAGTTCCATGACTCATTGCAGGAATGCCAAGAAGCACTCTCCGGCTTCCCTCCAAGCATCTCGAACATCATGTCAGGACTCAGAAATCTGAGGCACTGATGTGGGTTTTGCAGAGGACACTGCTATAGATAGGCTTCAGCTCCCAAGCATGACGATTCTTGAATACCCGCTATTTCCACTTCCCTGGTTAAACGTGTAAAGAATGGTTCCAGCGTTTTGCTGGCTGGTTCTCGGCACTGTTCTAAGAAGGCCATCTCTTGGCATCAGCTATCGCCTTTGTTTGGGACAACCCTGCACTCACAGGGTTCACCCAAACGGTACACTGATGCTCTGATGCTGAGTTTTATTACAAGTGGCCGAGTCCATGCATCTTGCTCTGAAGAAATAACTTTTAGTAAATGTGTCAATGGAAGGACAAAACCACGATGGCAAGGTCTGTGCCTGTTTTGTTTACTTGCGTGCCCAGCATCTAACACAGAACATGGGAGTCAGCAATTGCTTAATCAATGTTAGTGGAAACTTTGTTGACTTCCTCAGTCACCTGGAGTTGTAAATTTGGAGGCACACGGATATGACTGTTTGGCCCACACAGAGGTTTTGGAACTTTAAATGAGTGGCTATTAAAAACTGGGAAACAGGGCTTTCCTGGTGGCGCAGTGGTTGAGAGTCCGCCTGCCGATGCAGGGGACATGGGTTCGTGCCCCGGCCTGGGAAGATCCCACATGCCGCAGAGCGGCTGAGCCCGTGAGCCATGGCCACTGAGCCTGCGCGTCCGGAGCCTGTGCTCTGCAACGGGAGAGGCCACAACAGTGAGAGGCCCGCATACCGCAAACAAACAAAAAAACAAAAAAACTGGGAAACAAAATAAATATCCCTTAAAATTCAGAAGACCTGGCATGCCGGCACTCATGTTCATACAGGTTACAAGTGTCCACAGTGAGGGGCCTTTCAGGGGCAGCTGGTGGGCTCCTGTCTGTCACAGTCTCTGCTGGTCTCTAGTCACTTCCCACCCCCAGCCGGGCCCCTGACAGCATATGAATTTAGGACACAGTCATTTCAACTCTACTTCCTCATGTTCTGTTATTGAAAATGATTCTGTTTGGCTTTGGAATATTTTCCTTCCTAAGGAAGGAAATTTTCCTTCCTAAGGGTCAAGGTAAAAATCTTGGTTTCTTCCTGATTTAAAAGAAGCCCAAAAGGCCTGGATTAAGGACAAGGGTTCAGTCGCTGGCTCCCCCTGGGGGCAGCACGACCAACTCCCTCCAGGCAGCCTCGCTCTGCCTTCCGCGCTGGGAACTCCACTGACCGGAGGGCGGGAGGCCCACGGGAAGCTGGCACCAGGAATCGTCTCGGGGTACTCACTCTGCTCTTAACCATCATCTTATCCAGGTCTTTGCTGATGTCAGCGAACACTGGCCTCTTGTCTGGCTCCTCCTTCCAGCACTGCAGCATCAGACTGTACCTGATGGGACACACAGGTGGGCGGTGACGATCCAGCAAGGACTGCCCGGTCATGGCCACCAAACTCAGTACAGTGCCCTGGGCCCCGCGGGCTCTGTTCCTGAACCTCAAAGCTGTTTTTGTGTCACTGACATCCTTCTCTGAGGTGGGCCAGAGTTTGAAGGGTCAGCAGGGGCTCACAGCGCCTGGCGCTATGATGGCTAAGGCAGAAATGCTGGTCGTTAAAACTCTTATGAAGGACGAACCGGGTATGAACACAAACACCTGCCAATCACACTCTGACTTGTACCTTCCTCCCTCCCCTGGGGCCCTGGCCTGGTTGCAGGGCTTCCAGAGCTACTGTGTGGGTGTGCGCTGGGCCCCTGCCTGCCAGCCCAGGCCGTCCAGGGAGGTGGAACCTACTCACCCTTGCGCTCCCCCATCTAGCCTCGAGCCAAGCACGTGGCAGGCGCATAACAGACTTCATAGAATGAATGGACCAGTGTCTCTGTGCCTGCATATGACCCCTTCTCATGTGTTCTCAACCTGTCCTCTGAGAATCGTCTGATGGAACCACCATCAGATGAGAAGATTCCGGTGCCCTAGGGCTAGAGTCCAGGCTCCCCCTGCCCACTCCTTGCCTGCCTTTGTGCCGCCACTTGTGTGCTCCCCTGTATGTGCCCTTGGGGCCATTCTGAATTACCCACCCCTCTCCAAGCATCCTGGGACAGGTCTCTGGCTTCTGGCTCAAGCTGATCCCTCGGTCTGAAGCACCCTCTCATCCTTCCACCACCTTTCCCCAGGTCCTGCTCCCCCCCCTCACCCCTGTAAGTCCCTCCAGGAGGCCGACCCAGCCCCCAGTGGAGTCAAGGGTCCCCAGCATCTGCCGTCACACCCAAGGGTGGTTCTCTGACTTCTTCCCCGTCATGCCCTGCCTGTCACTACCCGCCACCGAGCTCGCCCTGGGCTGGCACCCAGGGCTGCCCAGGAGCGGGAAGGAATGAGTGCATGTGTCTCATCCCCATCAAAGTCCGGTGTGTCTGTGTCTGAGGAAGGCTGGGCCGGAGCAAAGCCTGCTCACATCTCCTCGCTGCAGTTGTCTGGCCTCTCCATCCGGTAGCCTGTCTTCAGAAGGTTGAAGAGCCGCTCTGGAGGAATCCCAGGGTAGGGGTTGCCCCCCAGGGTCACAATCTCCCACAGCAGGACACCGAAGGACCACCTGCAGGGAACAAGAGGACCAGTGAGTGGTTGCACTGGGTCTGCAGTGCCCTCTGTGCACCAGACACTCATCCCCCCAGCAGCGTCTGACCCCGAGTCCCCAGTACAGAGAGAGGCCCAAGTGCTCACAGCTTCAGCCTGTGCTGACCTAACAGATGGGGTGGGGAATAGAGGTGGGGATGAGCCATCTGCCTGCCCTGCCCCCACCCCTGCCACGCCGCTGCCCAAGCTCAGCCCCCTCACCCGAAAGGGCACACGGCTGGCCCCTGAGGTGATGCTCTGAAGCATCAGAGATGGCACAGGGCAGCCAAGCAAGCACGTCAAAACGTAGGCGGGACCTAGGTCACAGGGCAGAGGGCTCCCTGCACAGTTCCTTCACCTTTTCTTGTGCTTGCAAATTTTAGTAAGATCTTAGAAGAAAATAAAGCACTGCTATAGAAAACATACTTAACTGTGAGAGAAAATTTACTGTGAAGTGGGGACAAAATCATATCACAAAACAGTATTATCACATGAGCCCACTTACAGTAACAAAAAGCATATACCTGCACACCACAGAAAACTCCAGGCCACGCCTGCGAGGGCCAGCAGTAGTTACTTAGGGGTGGTGGGATCCTAGTGGCTTTTAGTCTCTTCATTTTGCTTTCCCCTGCATTTCTTATTTTCTTACGGTCAACTTTGTAATCAGAACACAGTTGTTAAAACTGTCTAAGAACTGCCTTTTCACAGCCCACATTATTCAAAATATGCAAGCCTGTTCAGAGCAGAACACTTGGAAACAAGTCTGTTGTATTTTTGAAAACTATCAAAAATGTAATTGGGGGCTTTCCTGGTGGTGCAGTGGTTGAGAGTCCACCTGCCGATGCAGGGGACACGGGTTCGTGCCCCGGTCCGGGAAGATCCCACATGCCGCGGACCGGCTGGGCCCGTGAGCCATGGCCACTGAGCCTGCGCGTCCGGAGCCTGTGCTCCGCAACAGGAGAGGCCACAACAGTGAGAGGCCCGCGTACAGCCAAAAAAAAAAAATGTAATTGGACCTGGAAGACTGAGTTTTGGTCCCCAACTTGGAGTAGTTTGGGGCACCTGCCTAGAAACTCACTCAAGACCACCTCTGCCTATGGGCGGGGACCAGTCCCCAGGGACCTGCTTGAGCCCAGCCTGTGCTCAGGCCCACAGGAGGGGAACTGTTTGGCTAAGCCTGTGTGTCAGAGACACCCAGAGAGGAGAGGGGAGGGGAGAGGGAGGGAAGCGAGGGGGTCTGCAGCTATGGCTCACACCCTTACCCTCCACCCTTACACTCTGAAAGAAGCAGCTTTCAGAATTACTGCCTGGGCCCTCACCAATTGCTGAGGGAATACACAAAGCCCCAGCAGCTTGGAGGGTTTACTCTGGATGGTTGGCATGAGCTGGCAGGCACTCAGGGCCAGCACTGTTCCCCAGTGGAGGTGCTGAGACAGGCGGCATGGCCCTATACACATGTAACCTCCCCCGCTCCCGGGAAGGCAACACCCACTCACACGTCACTCTGGGTGGTGTAGATGTGATCGAAGAGGGACTCGATGGCCATCCACTTGACTGGGATCCGACCCTAAAGAGGGTGTGAAAGCAAGGCATTAACGTAGCTCTGACATCCTGGGAACTGGCGGCGGGTGGGGGGAAGGGGGGCCACGTCCCAGGCTCTTCCAGCTCTGAGGGGATGCTGAGTAATGACACCAGAGTGTTCCTGGGTACAGGATTGGCGCCTCGCAGGGGCCGGAGCCCCAGCCTGGCCCTCCCAGGCTTGGCTGAGACATCAGAGGGAGTCAGCTGGCCTGCCCACATCTACGCAACGTGTGCCTGTCACGCACCACAGCCCTGTTGAGAAGAAACCCAAGAAGTTGATATTGAGCACAAGCCAGGTCCCACTATGGCCGCTTCCCTGGCTGCTGCCGCCTAGTGGGTGGGCCAGGAATACCATGCAGCGACGTCTCCCTTGATTTCTGAGGGTGAACGAGTTTGGGAAACTGACATCCAGCATTTTCCATCTTGGGGACTTCGGATGCAAACAAACACACTAAAGGCTCTTCTGAGAAGCTCTGAGGGAAGAAATCAGTGTGTGTGCCTTCGGGCTGGTTTTCACCTCTTATTTTATCCCAGGGCCCTTTCAGCATCCTCTGAAAGAGTGCCCCCTACCACAGAGGTGCTGGGGTCAGACCTAACAAATCCTTTCTAATGCAACTCGAGAAATAGCTTTTCAGTACAAATAGGTCAGCCTTAAGGCAGAAATCAATTTTTTTTTTAAAAGGCATGCATTAGACTTCAATGCAACGTTTACTATAATTCTTTTTTAAAAAAGTATTCTTGGGCTTTCCTGGTGGTGCAGTGGTTAGGAATCCGCCTCCCAATGCAGGGGACATTGAGCCTGGTCCGGGAAGATCCCACATGCCGCAGTGCAATGAAGCCTGTGCGCCACAACTACTGAGCCTGCACTCTAGAGCCCGCGAGCCACAGCTACTGAGCCCACGCACCTAGAGCCCATGCTCCGCAAAAAGAGAAGCCACTGCAATGAGAAGCCCACGGGCTGCGATGAAGAGCAGTCCCCACTCGCCGCAAATGGAGAAAGCCCGCACACAGCAACGAAAACCCAGCGCAGCCAAAAATAAAAATTAAATAAATGAAAAAAAATTTTCTTTAGGATTTATATCCTTAATGAAGTGTGACTGTTTCGGGGGGGTGTGTTCCTAACAATGCTGCCTACAGCCTGTGCTCTTGGGGGACGTGCTTGGCCACATTGTGCTTCTTGCTTCATGACACGGGGCCTTCCTGAGGACCTATGTGTCAACAGGAAAGCTCTGTCCACCGCCCTCCACAGGGCAGGGAGCAGCCCCTCTCCACTTCCCCTTCAGCACTTCTGAGATGTGCTGTCACAACAGACACCCCAGAAGAAATTAAACATCACCCTCACGGCCCCTGGCAACACCAGGTCTTCTCCTGACCCTCAGAGCAAAGCTGAGGTGTATGCCGTCACTTTTTGTGTTTTTCTTTTTGAGCAGCATATGTTCTGAATGCCAGGCTAGCCGTGTGTCTTGAAGGTACCCGTGAGCTGGCCCTGTCCAGTCTGTCACAGGGAGGCTGCAGGAGAGGGGCTGAGAGGGCAACAGAACTAGAGGGTCAAGACCAATGCCACAGAGAACTGGACCGCGCCAGGGAACCAGATTTCCCGAGAAGGGGCCCTGACCACCTGTTTCAGTGACTCGGAAAAAGCTTCTGAAATCCCTACATTGCGACTCCAGACCCTGTCTCCAGGGCCTCCTGGTGCATCTTCCAAACTCTCTTAGGCAGGGGTTCCCAGGCCCTCGTCCCAGGAGAATCCCCACCTGTAAAGCGATTCATTCCCTTCTGCAAGGAATGAATAGCAAGCTTGGGTTTATTTCATTTCTCTCCTCTAAGCAAAGGACTAAAGGAAACAGTGACCTTCGCCCTGTAGAATCAAGAGGAACAACTGCAGAGAAGAAGGTTGTTATTTCTGCAGTGTTAGGTGACCTTCAAAAAGGATAGTGATCAAAAGCAAGAGAAGCTGCAGGGTCCCCACTACCCAGTGGGCAGCTCCGCAAGACCACGTGTGGCCCTGAGGAAGAGAAGAAACAGACTTGGGGCTGAGTCCTGAGCTGGGTCTCTGGGGACCCAGGACTGCGGAAGGGTTTAGGGATGAGGGCTGGAAATTTATACTCTAAAAACCTGCTTTATCTTCTCCAGATAAAAATCTTGCCCCTGCCCTGTGGGTACCCTGACGGTTGCCCACACCCAGCCCGGGAGCCCCAGGACCCGGTACCTTGCTCCTCTTCACGTAGGAATCCTCTTCATAAACATCTCGGGACAGACCAAAATCCGAGATCTTCATCCTGCGCCCCTCGGCTACTAGGACATTTCTGGCTGCCAAGTCCCGATGGACGAGCTGCAAGGGAGACAACGGCAGGGACCCCTGACACCCGGGCCCATGGCAGGCGGAGGGGAGGGCAGGGCTGGGACGGCACACACCTTCATCTCGGCCAGGTACTGCATCCCCCGCGAGATCTGCCAGGCGAAGGAGATGAGGTCGCCCATGGTCAGGGCCCGCTCCTCCGGGTTGTCCAGGTAGCTGGAGTTGCGGCTGTCTCTGCTGCCCACGTAGCCGGGCCCCGCCTTGCGGCTCTCTCGGAGGAAGCCCCGCAGGGAGCCGTACTTGGCATACTCCACAATGAGGAGCAGCGGCCCTGGGGGCAGAGGGGGCTGTGGGCTGGCTGCCTGCAGTGCCCCGGGCAGGCGAAGTCAGGCCAGCTCTGGGCAACTGCTTCCCAGAGCACGGGCCAGGCCGCAGGGCCCCTGGGCAGGCTCTGCACCCGGGCAGACAGACCCAGCCCTGCTCTGGGGGGCAAGTGCCTGCGTTCTGGCAGCCTGAGGACTTAAGCCCCAGCTCACTCTCACATCACTGGCTCTCCGCCTTGCGGGGGCCATGCCAAAGCCAGCTGCCTGGGTGGTCGAGCGTGACCTCTTCCCTGGGTGCCCCAGGCAGGCGGTCACTACATTCAGGACTGTCCTGGGAGGCACTCTCTGCTGCTAGAATGTCAGGCCTTTCTGCATCCTCGGTCCTGCCACAGCATGGCCTGGGGACGGCTGACAGAGGCAGGGTCTGGATCTGCCCGTGGCCACCTGCTCCCTGCTCCTGTCTGCTCTCAGCAGCTCTGGGCTGCAGTCCTGCCCGAGGCCCAGCCCTGAGTTCTGCTGGCTCTGACCAGTGTCCCTGCTGCCCTCTCCCTGTCAGCCCCGTCTCCCTCACACCCCAAACACACACACACACACACACACGCACACACGCACACAGTGGGAGGTCCCTTGGGTGGTACAGCAGGTTTGGAAAACCAGCAGAGCAGGATGCTTTTATGTGAGAGATGGTGACAACGCCTTTGCCACACAGGGCTGCAGTTGGGGTCACCCGGAGCTTATGGCATGTCTGGTTCCCCGTGCCCAGGAGGCAGTGCTCGTTTCTGGAGCTCCCTGCCTTGGGGGCTCTGCCTGGAGCAGGGGGCTGACAACCAGGATGTCCCCAGAGACCTCATGGCAGCCCTGGCAGGCCGAGGGAACACACTGCGGGGAAGGCCTCACACAAGCACTCCTGCTGCACCCCTTCCGGCCCTCTCACTGACACGCACGCTCCAGGCAGGAGCCAGAGCCCCTGCTTCCGGGAGGAGAGAGAACAGGCGCCCAAGGAGGAAAGGATGGGGAAGGGGAAGGAGGCAGAATGGAGCGGCCCAGAGCCCCCTGGCCTGCGCCTGGCGGCTGCTCGTCCCTGGCTGGCCTTACCGTCCTGGCTGCAGGCCCCGTATAGCTTGATGACTTGCGGGTGGCTGACCTGCGTCAGGAGGTTGAACTCTGACAGCAGGTCCCGCAGCTCGCTCGCCGAGGCGTTCTCTGAAATGCACGTAAACACAGCAGGTTGCAAAGCAGTCCCTTCTGTTAGCCCCTTCTGCAGCCCTGCTGGGTCACGACACCCACAGCGGGGGGGCGGGGGCGGTCTGCACAGACCCATTATCCCCTTCAGAGACATCCTACCCAGGTTCAGACGAGGCCTGCAAGGGTCCCACTGCTTGGAGCTACTCTCAGCCCGTGGGAGAGTCACCAGCAGCCTCGTGTGCCTCCGGGGAGTAAGAACCCGAGAAGCACACTTCCACACGAGCGGATCTTTCCATGGAAAGCCTCCCAGGGCTGGGCTGTACGCACAAATGGCATTATTTCCCTGCAATCACCACCTCTCAAAGACAGTGGTGCACAGAGACCCCCTCGTTAACCCTTCTGGGAAGGTAAAGGGACTCCCTGTTGTCCCCAAACACCTGCTGACCAAGCGCTCAACAGTGGCGGGTGAGGCCCTGCAGAAAGGTGAAGACCGCCAGACATCACAGAAGTCCTCCAGCCACGCTGAGCACGCGTGTCCCAAGGGTGGACAGAGCATGCTCGGGCTCCCACCAGAAGCTTGGGTGTGGAGGTATTCTGAGACCCAGTTCTCCTGGGTCGGTGGCCCCACAGCCCAGTGCCCAGCTGTGTCACCTCCTCTGGGTGCAGACTTGTCTGGAGATGAGAAGACAGCTGGGAGATGGGGCACTGGGACTCTCTGGACCACATGTAGGTGACCCAGGGCCAGTCTCACTGTGCCCCTTAGGGCCTGGGATCTCATGGGCAAGGGGCGACCCCAGTCTGAGGGCCTGGGCAAGTATCCAGAAGCACTCTGCACTGCACGGCCCCCCGACTGCTGAACCCACGTGTGCAGTGGTCGACTGTGTCCACTGCACGGCCGCTGGGCCCTCAGTCGGTCCACCTGGGGCAGAGCCCGGCTGTGCCCAGTCTCTGCTGAGAAACTCCAGTGAGGATGCCTAGCTTGCGGCAAGCCTGGGGCGGGGCAGACCCGCTGAGGACCAGTGGGGATTGGGCAAGGCAGGGCCCTAGGGGGCAGGGACTGGTCCTTACAGGTGGTCTCTTCACCAGGACTCTGGTGGATGCTTGGCTGAGAGAAATGAATGCAGCAGACTGGGTTGGGGAGAGCTGTCAGTCCAAAACCCAAAGGGCTTTTAATTTAAACTCGGATCTTTACCCAACACTGGTACAGAAGTAGCACCACTCCAGAACCTTCCAAGGGAGGAACATCCTCACCCTGCTTCTCCAGGGACCACGCCAGCCCACATCATCCATGGTGGGGAATCCCCAGACTGCAGCCACTCAGGAAGAGCAACGGGGGGGCCTCTTCAGGAGGCAGCAGGCCAGCTGCCAGAACCCTGGCTGTCGCATGGCTTCACCCATCCCTTGGGGCGCCCGCAGGTGTGCGTGGCAGAACCATCATTGTGTACTGCCTGGACAGATACCTTTCAGCATCTTTACAGCCACAGTCGTGTACCCTGCTTTGCCTTTCAGCCGGAAGGCCGTTGCCTTGACCACTTTTCCAAATTCTCCTTCTCCCAGAGTTTTTCCAAGAACCAAGTTCTTCCGAGGGAATTCCCACTTTGGATCCTCCTAGGTTGGGTGTGAAGGAAGGGAGACAAGAAGAGAGGGAAGAAAGATGGTGAGAAAAGAAAGAAGGCAAGACGTGGTGGACAGCTCCAGTGTGCAGACAACTGACTGTCACCTGAACCAGCCCGTGACAGTCACCATGTACAAGGGCAGGACCCCACAGTCAGGCCCTGAGGTGCCGTGACATGATGTGTTTCCCGCATGGGAAGGCAGGTGTTGCCACAAACCAGCCTGGACTCCGTCATGTCCGTACCCTTGCTGGCCCCTGTCTACCGAAGATGCCCTGTGCCACCCAGGCCCATGTCCTTGTCTGTCCAATGAGGGATTCGGGGCTTACTCAGCACCCACAGGTGCTCACAGGGGAGCATGGCCTCTGCCCTGGCAGTCAGGCCCAAGCTGCTCAGCACCGTCTCCGCTTTGGACACCAGGCCACAAGGCACTGACTGGCCAGCAGCCCAGATCTTCAGGTGCCCTTTCTAGAGACCCGCCCCCCCCCCAGGACTCCCAAGAGAACCGAACTGGCACCAGTGGCCCAAGTTGCCTACCAGCCAGCCCAGGACCCCTGGCTACTGGTGGGAGTGTCAAGGACACCTTCCCTGTGTGGCAGCCCCTGGAAAGGTGCCACTATGTTCCTCGGGAACCTCCACCCCAACGCGTGGAAGAGCCTGCTCCTCCCATAGGCCCAGTCATTACCCTGAACCTGCACCCCCCCCGCCTTCCCACCGAAGTCCCATCCACATGCCATGCCCACTCAAGACCGCACCAGGGCAGCTTCCCAGACCCCCAGCCTGGCTCATGTACTTGAATTCTGGGGATGCTGAATCCAGTCTGGAACCTGCCCTCCTGTGCCAGCACTGGGCATCCTTTACCCCCAAGCCTCGCTGCAATTGGGTGGTGAGTGGGTGTGGCTTCAGGTGCTGTTTACGCCGTGCCCTGCCAGGCTCGCCTAACACACGGAGATGACACCACTGGGGATGCAATGCCCCCCAGTGAACAGAGCCTTGTGTTCTGACATCTGGGAGCAAGGCAGTCTCCTCTCAACACCATGGCCAGGGGCGCCTTCCAGCCAGTTCCCGGGCGTCCTGGTATCTCGGGTTCCCCAAGAACCCATAGTCAGGGTCAGTGCTGACAACACGGTCACCACCGCCCTGGCGTCCACACTGCACTGGATAACAGTTTACTGCTCACAGAGACTGCGCTAAGGTGGATATCACTGATTTGATCCTCTTAAAAATGTCAAAAACCATTCCCCACTTTACATGAGACAAAACAAAGGCCAAAAGATTGCGTAGCACATCGAAGACCTCGGAGCTGGTCAGCGGGGCCCCCGGACCTTGGGCCCGGCTCTGAGTTGCTCTGGGCTCTGGGCTGGAGGCAACACGGGCCGAGGGTGGTTTTTGCGGAGGAGTTCCCCCTGCGCATGCACCTACCAGCACCACTCTCACTGTGCGTCTCAGCCCCAAACTGCCAGGGCATTTAAAGGAATCAAACGGCTCGTCCCACACGCCTGCTGTGGAGGCTGAGATGCCGCTGGGGCCGGAGAACCCCACCTGCGGAGCGATGGGAACTAGGGAAGTCAGGAGGGAGGCCTCTGTGGCCACCACGTCGGGGAATAGCCCTCACGGCCCAGACCCTCACCGAGGGGCCAGCACCCCTTGGGTGGCACCTCCTATGAATCCTGGCTACCTCCTACCCTGGGCTGCGGACGGTGGCCCCCGGGTGCCGAGCTTCCTGCACACGGCGCAACGCTCCCTACCCAGCCTCGTGGGGGGAACTTCTGTTCCCACGCACCCTCGGCTCTGGCCACCTCCCTCAGCCCCTCCCAGCACCCGGCTGCCAGCAACTTGGGTGCTCCCAGCAAGCACGCTGAAGGGCACGGCAGGCAGAGGAGTGGCCTGGCCAGGTCGGGGTGGTGTCTGATGCGCACACGCTGACCGCAGGCCCAGGCTCTGCCATGCAGGAGGGGCTCGGGAAGCCTGCTGGCTCTGGGTGGCACTCTTCATCGATCGGCCAGCCACAGGCCCTGGCCAGGCTCCCCCACAGGTGCCCTAGAGGCCCCTCAGTGCCCCCTCCCTCGGGGCCAGAGACAGACTCCCCTCTCTGCTGCTGCCACCCTGACAAAGCCCCCGCCTGCCAGCCTCTCTTGCCTGGATGGAGACAGTGCCTCATCACGGGGCTCCCACCCCACAGACTCCCAACAGAGCGGCCTACGGAAATGAAGGCAGAACATGGGCCCCACCCCCAGGGGTCCCACCCTCTGAGAATAAAATCCACGGTCCTCCTCAGCGCCTCCCCCAAGCCTTCCTCCTCCCAGCGCTTGGGGCATCTGCAGGATAGCTCCCGGTCAGGTTCAGCACGGCCCACCCTCCCCATATCCTAACGGCCCAGATCTCAGTCCATATAAATCAGCACCCATCATTTTCCACCCTGCTCCACACTCTCCGCCGCTCCCTGGAAGGCCGCTCAGTGAAGACAGGGGGCTGCTGGAATGCTCAGGGTGTCCTCCCGGTGGGTGAGAACGTATTAGCCCCAGGTGACCCGTCCCCTCCTCCCCTCCCAGCTGCCTGAGACCAGAGGCCCGGCGCCACCTGCAGGCCCCCTCCCCCCGGGGGTGGCTGCCTCCCCAGCCCCGAGGCCACACGGGGAACCTTACCGGGATCTTGAAGGTGTCCACAGAGACCTGGTTCTCCACGGAGTCCAGCGAGGGCCGGCGGGCACTGGATGAGGAGTAGCTGACCGGAAAGGCCTGGGCAGGCCGGCGGAAGGTCATCTCAGCTGAGGCGATGGGCGGCTTGTGGGCGTTCTTGTGGTAGCGGTGGATGCAGAAGGTGGACAGCAGCACGGACACGATGAAGGAGAAGAGCACGGCTGCCGCGATCACTGTGCGGCAAAGCTCGTCACACAGAGGGTCTGCGGGCAGCAGGGGTGGGCCGTGAGAGATGACACCCCGGGAGGGGGACCCCGAATACCCTCAGGAGCTGGTACAGAGCAGCTCTCCAGCCCGCCACGCCCAGGATAGCCGGAAAGTGTCTGCTGTGACCAGCTTTGAGCACCCTGGAGAGCACTGCTGGTGTGAAGGTCTGAGAGTAATTGCCAGCCCTCCAACACAAGCGGCCCACAGGAGGAACTGGTCTGTACGTTCTTGCTGTTGGAGACTGTTACCACCCTTTTCCAGAAGGAATGAGAGTTTATAAGCAGCCTGCCTAAGGTCACACAACGGATGTCATGCACACCTGCACCCACCCACCCTAGAATGCTGCACTGAAGCCAGAGGCCCAGGGGCGCTGGTGGGGAGGTGCAGCTCTTCCCCTGTGTTCCTGATGTCTTTTGTATTTTCTTTATAGTCAGTATAAAGGAAGGAGGAAAGAAAACTGGCCCAGGACCTAGGGCTGTGCAATAACAACCCAAATACCAGAAAAGCATCCCTGGGCTCAGCACATCCGCATGTGCTCAGTGGGGCACCTGCTGTCCCAGAAGAAGCACCTAGAGGCTCTGGCTAGGAGGATGGGGACCCATTTGGCCAATGCCATGGGCCCAGCAAAGGCCCTGCACAGGGACAGTCCGAGCAGACACTGAGTTATCTGGTGAAAGAAATAATTTTCCAGCCCAACCCTTACCACAGAACTTTGGGCCAGGGAGTTCCCTGGTGATTCCCTGGTTAGGGATCTGTGCTTTCACTGCCAAGGGCACGGGTTCTATAATCCCTGGCTGGAAATGGAAGCAACCTAAGTGTCCATTGACAGGTGAATGGATAAAGACAATGTGGCACCTATATACCAGGGAATACTACTCAGCCATGAAAAGAAACGATATTGAGTTATTTGTAGTGAGGTGGACGGACCTACAGTCTGTCATACAGAGTGAAGTAAGTCAGAAAGAGAAAAACAAATGCCGCATGCTAACACATATATATGGAATCTAAAAAAACAAACAAAAAAAGGTTCTGAAGAACGTAGGGGCAGGAGAGGAATAAAGACACAGACGTAGAGAATGGACTTGAGGACATGGGGAGGGGGAAGGGTAAGCTGGGAAGAAGGGAGAGAGTGGCATGGACATATACACACTACCAAATGTAACATAGATAGCTAGTGAGAAGCAGCCGCATAGCACAGGGAGATCAGCTCGGTGCTTTGTGACCACCTAGAGGGGTGGGATAGGGAGGATGGGAGGGAGACGCAAGAGGGAGGGGATATGGGGATACATGTATAGCTGATTCACCTTGTTATAAAGCAGAAATTAACACACCATTGTAAAGCAATTGTACTCCAATAAAGATGTTAAAAAAAAAAAAATTCCCTGGCTGGGGAACTAAGATCCTACAAGCTGCATGGCACGCCAAAAAAACCCCCAAAACACCACCAAACTTCAGGCCAGAAGGCAGTCTTAGAGGCCCTGACCCAGCTACCAGTCTGCACAGATGGGGGAACCAAGACCCTGAGGGAAGGAAAAAGGTCTCCTGGGTTTCTGCGCCTTCCTGCAATTTCCTCCCTCGCTCCTCGGGGCTCAGGGAGGTGTGGGGATCCCTGCCCGCGTGGCCCCAGCCAGCTCACCTTGGCTGTCTTCCGGCTCACAGAAACACTTCTTCTCCTCCGGGAAGCAGTTGCAGATACCGAAGCCGGCTTTAATCCCCCGGCGCTCCCCAGGCTCATGCCCACCAATGATGCTGCCGCCCCCTGATGATGGACACAACTCACTCAGCAGCCCACTCAGCCTCGGGGGGACCTGACCAGCCAGACCACCCAGACAGGAGCGTGAGAGGCCCCTCCCCACCTGAGGTCAGCACTCTCAGGCCCAGGGAGCGCGGTGAGCTCAGAAGTCTGTGTCACCCAGGCAGGAGTCTCAGCACGACAGGCCCCCAAACCAGTCCCCTGGCCACAGCGGGTGCGAGGAGGAACCCACAGGCTGCCCAGGGCCCTTGCTGAGGTCCACACATGGTTACTTTTCAGAAGCAGAGCACGGGCAGCAGGGGCAGCCTGGAGCCAGCGGAATGGGGGACAGGGCGCTGCACCCCCGTGAGTCGGCCAGGACAACACTGGAGAGGGTGGGTCAGGCCAGCAGGTGCTAGTCTTGGGGGAGGAGAGCCCTTTGTTCAAATGAAATGTTAGAAAAAGGCTCAGCACATGCAACCCAGGAAGTCGGCTGGCCTGGCTGAAGTGCAGGTGGGAGTCCGAGCCCCATCAGCTTGCTACCTACACCCCCTTCCCAGGCCCTGCCCTGGCTCAGGTACACGCGCAGGCTCGGTGCTTACGGAGGCAGTCCTGGGGGCAGATGTTGGCGTCTCTGCTTTCCACGGCGTCACAGTGGCCGTCGGGGCAGGTCTTGATGCTGGGGGAGCAGGTGGAGAAGTTCCTGGTGATCCCTATGGCACACAGCAGGCAGTTACTACCACGAGGGAGCACCCATCCTGGTCAGACTGCCAGAGCCGGGAGGGCCGCACCCCAGGGCCTCCCAGGCCAAGCCTGCACCGCCCCCGCAAGGAGAAGCAAACCGAGGCCTGAGCCAAGAAAAACCACACGTGGAGCCCATCCCTGGGGAGAGCTTGGGGGTCTGGGGTGTACAGGGAAGCCCAGTGAGGGCTGGGCAGTCCCAGGGCTGTGCCCGGGCTCACATCAAGGAGGCCAGAAGAGACCAGACAAGGCGGGACCCTCACACCGGTGGGCGAGGCTTGGAGCCAGCAGTGGGCTAAGCCCAAGGATGTGCAGGCCCCTCCTGCTTGAGGCCACGCTCCCTGGGCTGGGATCTCCCAGGTAGAGCTTCTCTGAAGATTGTCTTGGATATTTTGAATTTTTTTTAAGGTTTGTGTTTTTATGAACTAAAGCCAACTATGAATGATGTGCACAGTGTAACCTACCTTATACTCATCCACCTTTTGGATCTTTGAAAAGGGTCTGTGAACTATGTGTCTAAAAGCAGTGGGTGAGGGCTTCCCTGGTGGCGCAGTGGTTAAGAATCCGTCTGCCAGTGCAGGGGACACGGGTTCGAGCCCTGGTCCGGGAAGATCCCACATGCCGCAGAACAACTAAACCCGTGTGCTGTAACTACTGAGCCTGCACTCTAGAGCCCACGAGCCACAACTACTGAGCCCATGTGCCACAACTATTGATGCTTGCGCGCCTAGAGCCCGTGCTCTGCCAACAAGAGAAGCCACCGCAGTGAGAAGCCCGCATACCACAACGAAGAGTAGCCCCTGCTCGCCACAACTAGAGAAAAGCCCGTGCACAGCAACGAAGACCCAATGCAGCCAAAAATAAATAAATAAAATAAAATAAATTTATAAGAAATAAAAAAAAATAAAAGCAGAGGGGGAATGGGGGAAGGTTAGGGGGAGGGATAGTTAGAGAGTTTGGGATTGACATGTACACTCTGCTATATTTTAAATGGATAACCAACAAGGACCTACTGTAGAGCACAGGGAACTCTGCTCAATATTACATCCAACCTAATCGGGAAAAGAATTCGGAAAAGAATAGATACGTGTATGTGTATAACTGACTCACTATACTGTGCACCTGAAACTAACACAACGTTGTTAATCAACTATGCTCCAATATAAAATAAAAAGTTTAAAAAAAATAAAGGCATTGGGTGAATACGTTCACAACTGCACATGTAATTTATGTGTATATGGGTGGAGAAATGGAGACACAGATGCCAATTCACATCTAGTTTAGGGACAAATACATATACAGAAATTTAGAAAATAAAATAAAATAAAAAGAAAACACGCACATCCCAACTTTGGCCCAGACCCTCCCAAGCCCAGAGCGAGTCCAGCCTCAGGCACCTGTGATCCCACGGTGATAAACAGTCCCAGTGTCCTCATGCCACCCTGCACTAATGTCCACCCTCTCCTGGCATCAGGAGTCACAGCAGGGGACAAGAAGCTGGGGAAGAGACTCAGCGTGGACGGGGGTGGGGGGCATCGCAGAGGCTGGCAGGGCCCACACAGACGCCCTCTCCACTCAGCCGTCATCACCCTCCCGAACACCCGGCTCTGCACGGGGCCTACCTTTGCCGTCTCCCTGTCTCCACTCGCACCTGCCCGTCAGAGAGCCCAGGCCGCCGCATTCCTCACACTCGGGCCGCCTCTTGCTGACCGCGCAGGACAAGGGGCAGCCTGGCTCCTCTGCCACATCTGGGGGTGGCAGAAAGCAAGTCACAGGGGGCCAGCCTGGGCCCTGTGTCCAGCCGCCAGCACCCACGGGCGAGGGCAGCAGTGGCTTAGCTGTCCCCACGGGTTGAGCCCAGAGGGGAGGTAGTAACTAAGCACCGGGGCACAGGGCAGTGAGGGGGCTGCTGAGGAAGGGGTGGTACCACAGTCACAAAGCGGGGACAGCTACTGGGCTGAGATAAGTATGGAGGGAGGGTGTGAGGTGGCCAGACTCGGCCAGTGACACACAGGACACCCAGTTAAACCTGACCTTCAGATAACGGTGAACACCTGCTTTGTGTAAATATGTCCCTAATATCACGGTGACACACTTGGAAGTTTGTCTTCTAAGAGACACTGCAAAAGTTGCACGAGACGTACTTACACCAAAAAAATTGCTTGTTGTTTGCCTGAAATTCACGTTTAACCAGGGTCCTCTATTGTATCTGGCAGCCCTAAAGCAAGTGCATAGGTAGGACGCATTGACAGAGGTGGTGGGCAGCAGTGACTGTCCACAATGCTGTCACTCTGGGCTAAACCGTTTCACACTTTCCCCCTGTCATCCTTCCAGCTTGACTGTGCAGCGTGCACCGTTTTCTCATCTTACAGGGAAGAAGGCTCAGGCTCAGGGAAGCCACCAGTTAGTGAGGGGGAGCGGGACCGGGGGCCCTTCTGTGGGAGAAGCCCGACCCTCCCCGCAGCCCTGGCACTCACATGTCCCCTCCAGTGTGACGAGCAGTGGGGCCTGGGCTTGCCGGCGGGTTGGCCGTTCGACGGCCACTACCGTGTACTGGAGTTGGGCACACTCGGGCCGCTGCAGGGCCTCCGTGTCGTTCACGAACAGGGTCCCCGTGGTGTCCTCGGCCGAGGTGACCACCCCCAGGGCGCTGCAGTTGGCGCTGGAGAGCTGCAGCTTATACTGCACGTGGATGCCACTGAACTCCTGGCAGTTTTCCACACAGACTTTCCCAATCTAGGCATGGGACACAGGGAATCCTTAGCTGGGTGGCTGGACCACCTGTGAGGGTGGCTGGAGGGGCTCCCTGGCAGCCTGAGTCCCAGGACAGTTTCCTACTCAGCCCAGGACGGTAGCTCCCCATCCCCCCATCTCGCACGCCCCCGGAACCTGCAGACCATCCGCCTGCCTGGTCCTGCCCTGCCCAGAACATGGGACCACCACCCATACCTACCCCTCAGAGCCGGAGGTGAAGGAACACGGGGCACTGGGGTTGGTTTTGGGGGCTGGCCCTCCAGGGAGGTGCTGCTGGCCTGCCCAGCTCATCCCTCACTTGCTCACTCATTCAGGCACAAAGGCAGCCTGTATGCCTCCTACCTACACACCTCCCTCTCTTCTGGCCAGGCCAATTTCGCTCTGGGAGCAAAGCAAAGTTCCCACCTGGGGTGGTCCACGCGCGAGCCAGGTCACTTGCCTGGTTAGTCAGAACATGGCACTCGGGCCATGATTCATGCAACATGGTTGTCTGTCCCACATGGGACCCAGGGGGCCTTCCTGGGACTTGGGCTGGAACCCCTGGGAGAGAAGGGATGCTTCTCCCAGGGATGCTATGCTGGCAGCTGTGGCCTGGGGCCTGGAGCTGGTCAGTTGAACTCTCCTTTTTACCCCCTCAGCCACTTGAGTTACCGTAAGGGTTGCGCGTGGCTTGAGATCAGAAGCTCTGACTAGTCAAGGCTGAGGGTTGGGGGCCTGGTGGGGCGAGCGGGGATAGGGCCCTGCCTGCAGCCACACACCATGCCCTTGCTCAGCCCGACTCAGGCCCAGGGCAGAGCCAGGCTCCTCCAAGCCCACGCTCGATGCCACAATAAAACCACCTGCTGGACTCCAAGCACTTCCCTGTACAAACTGGGCTCACTTCCACTCTCTCCAGTGACCCTCAAAATTGCCCAAGGTCATCACCCTCAATTTACAATCATAAAAACTGGGGAGCCGGTGAGAGGCCACAGTGCGTCTGAGGCTGCACTGGGACTCGGGTCCCTGTGCCCTCCTGAGTCTGCCGGAGCACAGGCGACCCACCTCCAGCAATGCCTGCTCCAGCTCAGACCCCCAGACACCCCTCAGGCCCCTCTGCTTTGTCACCTCCCACCACCCTTGACCCCTGCCTCCAGGCAAGGCCCGAGGTCGGGTGGCAGGTTGGGGAGCCTGGATGTGTCCAAGGGTGGGGTTCTTCGTTTGCTGGCCCCGGGTGGCTGCCAGGAGGTAAGGGAACCAACCACAGAAACTGGCAAAACCACTGGAAAATAGGAGATGGCCCTAAACGGGATGTTCTAAAGAGGATGTGGCCACAGCTGCCCCACTAGGAGAACGCAGTACGTTAAGTCATATGCTTGCTGTAACCACAAGTGGACTTTAAAAAGCGCTTAAGAGACACATTCTCGGAAGAACTGCACCAAAATGTTACACACTGGCTAATATGAGAAAAAGAGATCACCCCTGTCTATCCCTTATCTCTTTGACGAATACTTTTTACTTTTATTTTTTCCACTTCTAATCGTTATTTTCCAACGACAAATGCAAAATAAGCTCTAGTAAACAGACTTGCAGAAAAGTGGAAAGTAGAAGCGCTCCCTATCTCTCCCTGCAGAGGGCGCCACCGTTCATCGCTGCCTGCATTTGCACTCTTGCAAACTCCCAGCAATGAGGACTTCGTTTTGAACCTAGGGAGCCACCTGAGACCAACACTTACGCAAACCACTTTTTCACTTAATTCACCAGGAACGTCTTTCCAAGTCTGCATGCATAGATTTACCTGGCGCTGCTCTTTCATGAGTACAAAATGTTTTAAAGATGCCAAGAAAGGAGACAGCAAAGAAGAGGGGCCCACAAAACCTACGAGCCCTGCTCATGACTCTTCCATGGCCCCAGCCCTCCTGGCCCCGTGCCTGCAGCTCCCTGGGGCCACTCCGTGCACTACTTAGCTCAGGGAGGGGGTGTCACCCACCCCCCAGCCCTGCTTGAAATCTGCTCGACGGAGCACGCCACCCTGGGGGTCTCCTGCCCCTCCACACCCCTCCCCAGGCAGGCAGCAGGCTGGGGTCTCACCTGGGCGAAGCGGCGGGCCCGCCTGCTCGCGGCAAAGGAGTAGGTGCTGGGCAGGCGCAGGCTGACGGGTAGCACAGACACGTTGAAGTGGAGGAGGATGACGCCCTCCCCCGGGCCCTGGAAGTCCGAGTCGTTGACCAGCACGGCCAGCTGCACGGCCCGGCTCTCTGAGATGGGGAGGCTCCGGTTGAGAACCAGCCCTGAGGAGGGTGGGGGAGGGGGTGTGTCTGTGTGGACGGCACACGGTGATGATGGGCGGGGGCCCTGCGGGTTGGGACCACTGTCCCACGCCGCTGCATGCCTCCTCCCCAACGCACTCCCCCCACACACGTGGAAACAGGTACCTCCACCCACACGGACACAGATAACAGACCTGGCGGGAGGCATTAAGGTAGCGCTACTATTTAAAAGTAGTGAGTCGCTGTGCTGAGCTGGGAGCCCAGAAGACCCTTCTCAGCTGGGAGGTAACCTTGGGGGTGTGTGTGTGTGTGTGTGTGTGTGATGTGAGTGTGGGGTAGGCCACACAAGGTAAAGAACCGCCACCACCCAGGCCCTGGGAAGGCAGTGCTAGCCCCTGGGAACTCTCAACAGCAGCAGCCCCGTGGACCCTTGGATTCCACAGGCCTCCAGCATCCGGGAGCTTCCACGCTTCTGAGCACCTGCCGTGTGCCAAGGCTAAGGTTTTAGTTTAGTGGAGACAGAAAGGGGAGGGAAGGCTCTGGTGCACATGGCACCAGAGTGAGCATGCAGGGGCAAGGATGACGTTTTCCCTCACAGGACAGACGGCTTCAGAGGCCTGGTGGGGGAGGGGAGGATGAGAAACAAATAGGATCAGGCCAGCCAGAAAGGGGTAAAGGCACCAGTGATCCTGGGTTCCCCAGAGCAGACCCCCAAACAAGGACCCAAGTGCAAGTGCGGTATTTGAAAGGTGATGCTAGAAAACACGGGCAGGAGGGCAGGGGAGGGAGGCGGGGAAGCTTGAGGATGAGTATGCCCCGTCCGGCAGGTGAGCAATGCGGGAACCTGGAGCTCAGCCCTGAGGGTGGGCGCATTCCAGGAGCCAGACAGGACAATCATCGGGGAACCCTCCGACTCTAGGACACTGAGCTGCTATTGTATGGATACATCAACCCCTTGTGAGTAGAGAGTTGCTGGTGGGGGGAGGGGGCAATAATAACCCCTGGGCACTCGGGCACCTGGGAGGTGGCAAAGCAGGTGCCAGGAGCCAGAGGGAGGCTCGGTGACGACATACGTGTTGCAGTGAGTCCTGGCGTGGCCAGCACGGGGAGGTGTTGTGGTGTCCTGCCAGGGTCGGCCTCAGGACAGTTCATGGAGAGGACAGCCTGCGAACACCCACCAAGGTGGCCCAGGCAAGCCCAGCAGAGACAAAGGCTGGGAGGAGGAGTGGAAGGGGCGGCTGCCTGGTGCTCAGAGGGCCAGGACAGGCGTCTGTGTGTGCAGGGTGCTGCCCCGTCCAAGGAGAGTGGGCCGTCGGTTCCCCAGGGGGCCCAGCCAGGCCGCATCTGGCCTCTCTTACTGTAGTCATGCACGGTTGCCCGCACAAAGCTGCCGTTGGCCTGGGCCAAGGTCTCGTTGGGCGAGTGCTCTACTCGGAAGGTCTGGAGGGCCCAGGCGTCCCCGGAGAGCAGCGTGCTTGTGTACCGTCTCAGGAGCTCCCCGGATGCTGGTACCACATCTGCATCGAAGACGCGTAGTGTGGCCACAACAGTGCCCTGCAGAGAACAGGGGGTGCCAGTTAGGGCCCTTAAAGCCAGAGACCGTGGGAAGGCACGTGCCCCACGAGTGGACCAGGTGTGTGCAGTCAGAGCTGGCTCTAGGGACAGACTGACCTGGGTTCAAGTTCCCTGGGGCCCCTAGTCAGCCTGCCCCGGTCACCCTTCCTGGGCCACTGCAGCTCACCTGCGCAGCAGGTGTGACAGGCATCTACAGATGCCCCATAAGGATGGATGAGAGCACATGCCCTGGTGCTCTGCTGAAGACCTCATTCAGGTCCCCACAGAGCAGAGCAAGCACTCCTACTCTTCCCTGAGGAAACCAGGCCCCACAAGGTGGAGGAGTTAGCTCAGTGCCATAGAGTGACAGACGGCAGACCTGGGATCCAAGCCCAGGTATCCACAAGAATGCTCTCCTCCAAGCATTTTTTTTTTTGCGGTACGCGGGCCTCTCACTGTTGTGGCCTCTCCCGTTGCGGAGCACAGGCTCTGGACGCGCAGGCTCAGCGGCCATGGCTCACGGGCCCAGCCACTCCGCGGCATGTGGGATCTTCCCAGAGCGGGGCACGAACCCATGTCCCCTGCATCGGCAGGCGGACTCTCAACCACTGCGCCACCAGGGAAGCCCTCCTCCAAGCATCTTAATGCTCTTCTCCAAGTCTCTTCTGTATACCAGGCTGGAAAGGGTCACGAGGAAGGTTCTGAGCAAAGTCACAGGGCATCTCTGCTCTCACTGCTAACCAGGCTCCCCAATGTCACCACCAGGGGGTCCTGCCAGGCTCATGAGACATTCCCCGTGTCATGTGCTTTCCTCTCCCCGGCTTATCCGCCAAACCTGCTCTTGGGGTGCCCAGAGAAGCAGGCAGTGACAACATACTACGTCCCCACCCTCCATTGCTCCTGCTGGCCTGCCAGCTGCAGGACAGCCCGAGGCCCAGCAGGTGGCAGTCACGCTCCACCTGCGTGGACCAGAAAAGGGTGGGGCCTGGATGGGGTGCAGGGAGATCCCTGCCGATGTGAGCCCTGGGGCCCCCAGCCCACAGCGTCAGACACAGACTGGGCACTCAGGGCCCCCGGCCTCCCAAGGCAGTGGTCAGCTGGGTGCCGGTGGGGCTGGCCTCCTCCCTCCTCCTCAGCTGTCCTGGACACTGACAGAAAACCCCGTCAGACTGATGGACAAATGAAAGACGAATAGATAGATGGACGGTCAGCCACATGTCTGGATGGCTAGACGAACCGCTGAACAGACCGAGGAATAAATGGCGGATTGAGGAATCCAGACACGGAACAGAGAGACACCAGACAAGCACCAGACAAACGGACAGGCACCTCCTTCCGCTTGAACTCCACCACGGCGCTGGCGGTGTCGACGCCCCCGAGGAAGCTGGGCGCAGAGTCATCTTCGTCGTACACGGTCACGGGGAAGGGCACCATCACCTCCTCCTCACGCGTGCCGACACGCACCGTGCACGTAGCCACCAGCTCATACTTCTCCCGCTTCTCGCGGTCCAGGGCCCAGCGCGTGCTCACCTCCAGGCTGTCCACAGTGCAGCGGAAGGGCAGACTCTCACCTGCGCACCAAGCAGACCAGGAACCCTGGGCTGACCCCCGGGCTGGGGAAAGGGTGAGCTGCCTTCCTCAGGGGCCCACCGGGAGTGGCGGCACGGGAGGGGGCCCTGTGGATGGAGCTGGGGTGCATGCTGGCCCCAGGCCCTGGCTCCTCCTCGGCTCCACAGTGGGGCACGGCGCTCCAAGCACAGTTTGCAGTGAAGACTGTGCTCTGAGTTTCACTGTGGCTGCAGCCTGCACTGGTGCTAATGGGAAACAGAGGGACCGGGACCAGGATGCCTGCATCAGGACCTCAGCCTGATCACCTAGGAGGGCTGGGCACACCCCTTCACACACCTTGCCTCTGCTGTGGGGAGGGCTGGCACCAGCTCAGCCCAGAGATTCAGCTCCCAGCATTTGCTGGTTTCTGAAAAAAAAAGATTTAGGATTTTTTTTTTTTTTTTTTAAATTATGGAAGTGATATGTGCCTGTTTTAGAGAATGTGAGAAATAAAGCTATTCCACCACTTGGAAACAAACATGGTGGACATCTGGTGTGATTTTATATTAACACACAAGTATTTCTGACTGCCTGGTTTGAATCCCTGTCCTATACACCTTCTGGCTGTGTGGCCCAAGGCTGGTGGTTCTGTCTCTCTGTGCCTCAGTTTCCTCACCAGAAGAGGAGATGATGAAGACAAAAGTGTCTGTTCCCTGCCAGACACTGCTGTACGTTCAGTGACTCACGTGTCTTCCCACAACCCAGTGAGGGAGGACCAGTAACAACAATACACTCTTCAAGCCAAGCCTGTCCTGGAATTCATCCTCCAGAAATGACCCAGAAAAGGGGAAAGGCTGAAGGCTTGAAGGGCAACACTGACCACCCCACAGCCAAGCACGGGAGGGCTGTCAACTCCACTCAGTGGGAAATCACATCAGAGCCACACATTACATGTGAATTACACATGTGGGAAATGCTTATCATGCAAACATGTCCCTCTATTGTTCACGGTTACAAAAAACCCTTTTCTGCGAAAAAGGCAGCTCGCTAAATCATACACTTGGCCGGCAATTCTGCACAAAGACATCTATCCCTGCTGCAGGATAAATGAAAAGATGCTGGGACAATGTGAGTGACTACTTTCCTTACGCTACTGAGATTTTCTTCAACATTATTACCGTGTGTGTGCCATCAACCTGGTGTGAATCCAGGTTCTACTTACTAGTAAGTCCAGCTTGTAAGTGTCCCTTTTGAGTCCCAGTTCCTCGCCTTTAAATGGTTTAATGGCACCTCAGCTGCCTTCTCTCATCTCCACCGGGATCCAATTCCCTTCCCCTCCCCACATCCGTGCTCTTGGCCTCCCCAGGGCCATCTTGTGGCAGGACCATCTTGTGGCAAGGTCCACTGTCCTTGCGGCTGCTCAGGCAGAATCCTGGAACCATGCTTGGTCCCTTCTTTCTTTCGACACCCCACGTCCAACTCACCAGGATATCCTGCAGGATCCTTCTTCCAAACAAGCCCACAACTCGCCTGCTTCTTGTTGCCCAAAGGTTTCCACCCTCACCCCAGACCTCATCCTCTCACTCAAGGATTTCTCCTGCCTCCTAATTTGTTTCTCTGCTTGCCCCTAAACCACCCACCCCCAATCATTTCTAGCACAGCAGCTAGACTAAGCTCTTAACGGTAAGGTATGTCCTGTCAATGACGCCCCCTCCCAAACACCTTCCATGGCTCCCCAGTCCCTCGGCAGGAAGCCCTGCCCCCCACTTGGAACTGCTCTGCCTCAGCAGCCTCCGCCCTGCCCTGCGGTTCCCTGCACTCCAGCTACATGGGGCTCCCACCTTGGTGCTCTTGAAGGGGTTCGCCCCGCTTGCCCCGCACCCCTCCCCTTTGCTCCAGTGTCCCCTTTTCCCAGCCATCTGATTTGAGACAGTGGTCTTCACCACTCCACACCCTCTCAGCTTTACGTCCCACCTAGTCCCTTCAGAGGCCACCCGATTTCCTTAGCACGTGTGTGTGGTCTCCATCTCCCACGGGATGGAAGCTCCAGGCAGGTGGGATTTTGGCCTGATGCGTTCGCTCTCTCATCCTTGGTCCCCAGAACAGTGCCTGGCCCATGGCAGGCTTACATGAGATACTTGTGGACTTCTGAATGAACGGATGATGGGGTGGTGCAGAGCAAACTCGACGGCTTGTGCAGAGGGACCGCAGCGCCATGCCTAGCACCCAGCAGGCACCGAGGAAGGCTCCACGTGGCGGGCACTCACCTCCCAGAAGCCTGTAGGCTGCGCTGACGTTGGGGCAGAGGAACTGCACAGGCAGCAGGCGGAATTGGTGGAAGGTGCCGGGAGGCCTGTTCTCCCGAATGCGGAAGGACAGGCCCATCTCGGGGAAGCAGAGGTCCCGGGGTTTGAGGGCACCGCAAGCCGGGAAGGAGGCGTTGATGATGGAGAAGTACACTCGGGCACAGCCCGGCCACTGGCACTCGCCCTCACGAAGGGACGCGGGCGACAGGAAGACCTGGAGGTAGACGGTGAGCAGCGGGAAGCCACCGTCTGCAGAGAGAGAAGTCGTCAGGCCCGCCGGGGTGTCAGTCACACCTGCCCAGCGGTGGGGAACGGAACAGGGAGGGGAGGGGGCAGGAGCTCGGGGCTGGGGCAAAGCCCAGTCCTCACCGGGGTCCACAGGGCTCCTCTGGGCTCTCTGGCCCGGCCGCCACCTCCTCAGGGTGCCTCACCGGCCCACCTCCCTTGTTTTTTAGGTCTCAGCTCAAATACCCTTCCTCAGGGAGGTGCCCTGAGCCCCGGGTCTAACACCAAGTGGAGAGCTTCCCCAGGGAGGGCTCTTGCCCCGCCCCTTTCCCCAAGGCAGTTCTTTTTTTTTTTTTAAAAACACTTTCATTTATTCTATTCTATTTTCCTATCTTTGGCTACGCCGCTTGTGGGATCTTAGTTCCCCGACCAGGGATTGGACCCGGGCCCTCGGGAGTGAAAGCACAGAGAGCCCTAAGCACTGGACTGCCAGGGAATCCACGTCCCCACCCCCGCCCCCCAGGCAGTTTCACTGTCTTCGGAGACACAGACTTCCCCAGCACCCGGGAGGGGATTTCTGGCAAGTTCCAGCATGGAGGCACCACAGCAGCTCCCCCTCCAACTGGTCTGGATCTCAGCTCGGGTCGGGGGCTCTTCCAGGGCCCTCTATCTCAGCCCTGGGGAAGCGGCTGCCCCTCACATCTGCTCCTCCCGTATTCATTCGTTCTCTGTGCTTCTTACTAGCCTGTCCTCCATTGCTCCAATCTCCTGCTGTGGTTAAAAATTCTCTATACAAACTTTCCCTGTTCAAATTACTGATTTCTCCCCTGACTGGACCCGACAGGTACCCGAGGTCACTCTCCAGTCACGAACAGAACAGGCCTCCTACGAAACTCAGACCCTCAGCAGGTTCCACTCTGGCCTCCACCCCAGTGGCCCTGGTGCTTCAAGTTCCCCACTGGGGGCTCGAGATGCAGACGGCGGCAACTAAGTGTGCGCGGAACCAAGACCTACGTCAGGTGCTACCTCCTCCAGGAGCCGCCTGGGGTGCCCTGACGGGGGGCATCTCTACTTGTGGACCCTGGCTTCACTTGGCAGATGGTGTGGTCATTCTGCCCCTGCCAGGTGGTGCCGCCCACTCCGTGTTCCCAGGCATGCCGGCTGTCTCAGCACACACGGGGGCTCAGGGCTGGCGTGAGGGTCCAGGGAGGCCATGTCTACGGTGGAGGGGCTCAGAGGGGGGCACTACTGGGTGTGTGATCACCATTTAGTGCCACGAGGCACAACTCTGCTCCACGACCCCTGCTCCCCTCAAGTCCCAGGGTCCCACGTGGCCTACGCTCCAGCTGGGACCTCTGCTCTGAGGAGTTGGCCAGGCCTCCCTCCCTGCTTCACTTCCATCTCTGGCTCCAGGCCCAAGTCCCTGGCAAGTGGCGCAGTGGTTAAGACTCTGTGCTCCCAAAGCAGGGGGCCCGGGTTTGCTCCCCGGTCAGGGAACTAGATCCCACATGCATGCTGCAACTAAGAGTTCGCATCCCACAACTAAGGAGCCCGCCTGCTACAACTAAGGAGCTGGTGAGCTGCAACTAAGGAGAACTGCGAGCCACACCTTCCGTGGGAACTGCTGCTTCTCCAGCAAGTTGCAGACCATTTGCTAAAGCAAGATCTTGGGATTTTTCTCCTCTTAACTCCTCTCTCACAACCCCAAATCCTTGTTAACCCAACTGGAAAAGGCATCTGGATCCTGCATGGACAGAGCACCCAAATCCTTCACGTGGGTTCTCCAAAATCCAAACAGCCTCAGAAAGCCTAAGGGTCATCAGTGGTCCCCAAGCTCACCCTGGCTCTCTCGCTGGCTGCGCACAGGGGCAGGCCAGCCTCATCTCACTCTCTCCGCTCTCACACAGCAGGAGCCATAGGGGAAGCCACCCTCGGTGTGATGTGTGCTGTGTGGGGCTAAGGCGAGGGCGGGGGTGGGGGCGGTGAGGTGCGTAGGGGTCAGGGCTGCTCCCTTACTGCGGATGCTGAGCTTCTCCCAGGAGCTGTGGTCCAGGCTCCGGTTAAGGTAGAGAAGCCCCGTGTCCTCCTGGATACGGACCCAGTCGTTCTCGTGCAGCCGTGTGCGGTAGGCGCCGTAGAGGTGCTGGCCCAGGCGGAAGCTGGGCACCTCCTCGGGGACGTCCTGCAGGGCGTGGACGTAGAGCAGGGGCATGCCGGCCGGCTGGTCCACGTACAGCCTCTCCCAGTAAGCATCCCTTGAGAAGTAGAGTCCCAGTGGGGCTGCAGGAAGCAGGGAAGCACATGAGGGAGGGAGGGAGGGAGGGAGGGGTGATGACAGTGATGACAGAGCCCAGAGCAGGCCTCCTAGGCGGACCAGTATTCCCCAGCGGCTTTATTTCACAGTATTTTAAATTGGAGTATAGTTGCTTTACAATGTTGCATTAGTTGCTGCTGTACAGCAAAGTGAATCAGCTATATGTATACATATATCCCCTCCTGTTTGAATTTCCTTCCCATTTAGGTCACCACATAGCACTGAGTAGAGTTCCCTGAGCTATAGAATAGGTTCTCATTACTTACCTATTTTATACATAGTATGCAAAGTGTATATATGTCAATCCCAATCTCCCAATTCATCCCATCATCCCCCACTTTACATTTTATTAGTAGATTCTTTGTGGACCAGAAAAGAAAACTTCACTAATTTAAAATTCTGATCTTAGTAGGTCTTTCTCATCTGCAGTCCTAAGTACATCAACACACAATTATCTATGTAGCTAAACACTAGCTGAGGGACCTCCCTGGTGGTGCAGTGGTTAAGACTCTGTGCTCCCAAAGCAGGGGGCCCGGGTTTGCTCCCTGGTCAGGGAACATGCATGCTGCAACTAAGAGTTCGCATCCCACAACTAAGGAGCCCACCTGCTACAACTAAGAAGCTGGTGAGCCGCAACTAAGGAGAACTGCGAGCCACAAATAAGGAGCCTGGAAGCTGCAACTAAGACCCAGCGCAACTAAATAACTAACGAACTAACTAAATAAATATTAAATAAAAAACACTAGCTGAAAGGACACCGCTTTAAAACAGAAAAAGGAGGAAGTGAGGCAGCTTAAAACCGTTGCAAAATCGCTCTCAATTACCCAAGTTTGATAAGCAGGTGAACCACTCAGCGGGGAGTTCACCCAGGCTTCTGAACAAATCACCTGGAGCCAGAGTTTTCAAGGGTACAAGATGCTGCCAGACAAGCAGGGCAGGCAGGAGTCACCAAAGACGAACAGAGCACTAATAAATCTTTAGCTAAAGTCAATCACTCTCCTACCATATGACCCAGAAATTCCACTCCATTTATCCAAGAGAAATGAAAACATAGTCCATCAAATGACTTATTCACAAATGCTGGGGTTATTCTCAGAGCCAAGAACTGGAAAGAGTCCAGATGTGCTCCAGCGGGTGAAGAGATAAGCAAACGGTGGTCCATCAGGGCCACTGATACACATGACAGCCTGGACGGATCTCACAGACATCCTGCCAAGTAGAAGGGGCAGCATGAAAGAATCACACGTCATGGCTCCAGACTGATTTTAAGCGACAGAAATCAGACCGGCTACCTGCTGGTGGCGGGGGGAGGCACCAGACCAGGAAGGGCAGGAGGCATGTTCTGGGGAACATAAAGGCTTTGTATCCCGATACGGGCGTGGCTCACACAGGCACATCCACTGGTTAACAGTGTACAGCCAAGATTTATGCTTCAACCTATGTAGATTCTGCCGAAATTGATCACCAAGGGACTGGGGGTAGAGCTGTAAATGCCACAAGGAAGGCGGATGCTGACCGTGGCTGCGCTGGGTGAGCCCACGGGAGCCCTCATCCTACTAACTCTGTTGACTTTGTGTATGTTCAGCATTTTTCATCACAAGAAGTTTTATAAAATAGTAAGAATTTTTTAAAAGGTGGATAAATGGGCAAGCAATGGTTAAAAAACCTGCAAGTGCTTAAAAACCTACTCTACGAAGCACAAAAAAGTACCAACGCACAAAGCAAACATGAGAAACACTGTACTTTTGTGTAACCGGTTTCTCCTTTCCATCGGTTTGTTTCCACCTACATCCCGCTTCCCTTGCAGCCATGGGGGTGAGTGGCCGGTCCACTCCGCACGAGCAGAGGAACCCTGGGTCTGCCTGGGCCCTTGAGGACTCCCTTGGGTGTGGGAAACAACCAAGTGCCAGGTGAAGTCGGGTGAAGAGAACAGGTGAGACCTTTTGCATCCCAAAGTGGTAAAACAGTAAGAAAACTAGAAGGCTGCTTGCACTGAGGGAGGTTTCCCAAGGATGACCTCGAAGGCAGCCAGGCTGGGAATGCCAACTTGGAGGGAAGTGTGCATTCGGTCCTGCCAGCCCAGTGCCCAGTGTGGGTGCTGCCCTGCCAGACAGGCCTGGACCACAGAGCAAGGGTGAGAGGGTGAGAGCAGGAGAGAAACAGAGGGAGAGAGAGGGAAGGAGTGGAAAGAGAAAGGGGATCAGGTGAAAGGGGGAGAGGAAGGGGGGGAAAGAGCGATGCTCTGGCTAGAGCCAAAGGCCTGGCCCTGCACACCCCACACTAAAGACAGAGGTGGAGGGAAGGGGGCTGCCCGCCTGGTGCTGACCTACTAGACCTTCAGGAATCTGCTCCCTAGGAGTGCTGTCCCTGGAGTGGGACCCAAGGTTCCTGGGCCTCTGCAGGTGCGGTACAGGGAAGGGCAGGCTAGGACCTCCAGGAGCCAGCCCCGTGCCCTGAGAGAGGCTCTATGCCGTGGCCTTCCTGCCCTGCAGCCTCTTGGGGGAGGATCCACCCCAGAGCATCACACTGCCTGCCATCCAAGGCGGAGGCCGCTCGAGGAGCCGCAGAAAGAAGTCATGCTGGGGAACTCTGGGGAGGGAGAGCTGAGACACTGCTTCCCCCACCCTGGGGTCTCGTGGGCAGAGACCACCGGCAGGAGCTGCCCACATGTGGCTGAACGCCACCCTCCTGTCCCCACACCCTCCCTACTGGCCCAAGAAGACACAGGCTGCCCCGCAGATGCACTCAGGGCTGACTTCTTTGGGATTTAGTAGCTGATGCCCACAGACAGGCAGGCAGCTCAGAGGGCTGTGTCAGCCCCAAACGGCCACAGGACTGGACTCTTCCCTGCTCCTGTTAAAGGGCAGCCAGTGGCACCGCCTCGGAGCAGACCTTGTGCAAGCTGGGCCGAGTGATGGGCCACGGCTGACAGGTCCTCCCACACAGCTAGGATTCACTCCACAGGCTCGAGCTTCCCAGGAGAAGCTCACAGTTTGGGGTTCCAAAGAGGATCCTACAACACTGCTCATCACTGCTTTTTTTTTTCTTTTTTCTTCATTTGAAAATATCTTCTTCCAATTTATGACTTATATATTGATTTTTTTTTTTTTTTTAACATCTTCATCACTGCTCTTGAGACAAAGGCAGGAGTACTTCCTGTGGTGTCTCCTCACCCAACAGGAGAGGAGAGTCACCCAATGGGAGGGGAAGGACAGCCGCAGAGGGGTCCCTGATGGGGCTCGTCCCCCACTAGGAGCGTGCCGGAGCCCCACCGCGCCGCCTGGCAGAGTAAGCCCCAGTCTGTGCTCCTCACAGAAATCAGATGGGCTCCCAGCCTACAGCAGTACTCTGCCCGGCCCGGCCTGGCCGAGTCTGGGAAGGCAGGCTCAGAAGGGGGATGAGAACCAGCCACAGCTCTGCTGCCACAAGACAAGGGCCCGAATCACGAGCAGCAGCCAGGCTTCCTTTCCCTCCAACCAACGGTCCATGAAGGCTGCGAGTCAGAGGCTCTAGCGGGAGCTCTGGGGTGGCGGGTGGCCAGGCAGGGGGAAGGACGCTGCTGCTCACTGCCCCGCGCACAGGAGAAGGGTGGGTCTCCCTTCCCTCTACCGCCGCCTTCTCCAGAGGACCTGGCCCGCTGCCTCACAGCGGTGTGGTGTGCAGTGAGCGCAGCCGGCTGGACCGACAGAGTGCAAGGCCAAGCCCCCCCGGCCCTCACACACACACACCGACCCTCCATTTTCTTCGCAATCCCAGACGGGGGTGCCAACGGGACCACTGCTTTGCAAACAGACACTGAGGCGGGAACAAAAGAAAGCTGTCTGCACACTCAAGGGCACACACACAGCCAGCCAGAGAACTGGGATTCGGACGGCAGTCCCTCCAGCAGCACACCCCTCTCCGGCCTGCTCAACCCCACTTCACAGCGGGCCGGGCCCTGCCGCCACCGTGCCCGCTGCCCCGCTGAGCCCTGCGTGGTGACCGCAAGTCAGCAACACCAGCCTGCAAAGAAGGTGGTCCCCAAGGGCTCACCTTCTCTTGGGAAGCTTGCATTCCCGGCAACAAAGAGGTTGAGAGACTGTAATTCCCAGTGGTTGACAGGGTGGTGGTGGCCTGGTGGCAGCCCAGGCTCGTGACACCACGCTGGGTGGGAAGGGGCTCAGCCAGGGCCAGGGCCGCCAGCATCCTCCTCATCCTGGCAGACAGGCGCGCACCGACCGCTAGTGATCTGGGATGCTGCCAGCGGGTCCCGTCTCACAGAGCTGCAGGCAACTCTGCTGGTGGGGAGCCCAGGGTGGATGTTGGTCCACAAGACAGCACACCGCCAAGGGCAGCCTGTGTCTGCCAGCCCGCTAGGCCACCAGCTCTCCGTGGTCTGCCAGACCCCTCCGTGGAGAGGTGAGGTCTGCGTTCCTGGCCCCCGGAGTACCAGCGAGAGTATGCTGTGTGACGACTGAGCCTGTGTCAGGAGAGGAACACAGCTTCTGCCGGCTCATCCTCTGGGGACACACACACGCACACACCCCGTCCCCGGCCCCGGTCAGCTGTGCAAGAACCAGCTGCCCTTGGAGCCACCAGTGGGGGGACCTTACAGATGGGTCTTCTGTGGCGGGGGGGAGAGGCCTGCCCCGCCTGCCAGGTAGGGAGGAACAGATCCAGAACAGGGCTCCTCCTCCGGGGCCCCCTGGGGTGCATGCACTTTCAATGGTCCGGGGTCTGGGAGGTAGGAGGGGCCCGAGCTCCCGGGAGCCCCTACCTCCAAGCGGGTCCAGTCCCCACCATACAGACCACATGTGCAGGAGAGAATGGGCCTTGCCCGCTCTCATCTCACAGAGCCAAGCCCTACGGGATCTGTGTGGGGCTCAGTCTGTTGCCGCCTAAAGGGATTTGTGGGCTGGGCAATGCTTGTGAGCAGAAACAGACTTAAATGCATGTAAAATGCCTCCCAGGTGGTCCCTGCTCAGGGCACGGCTGCCTTAATCTCCTCCTTGTCACAAACACTTTCAGATGGAAAAACACATGGTCCGAGGTGGGGAATGAGGACGTGGGTGCAGGGCTGGCCTCAAGGGGGTATAGCCTGGGGAGACCACAGGGCCCCGTGCTTGGTTTAATGCCCTGCTGTCACTGTCCTGAAACCCTTCAAAATTCTAGAACAAGGGGCCCACATCTTCATTCCACGCTGGGCCCCACAAATGATGTGGCCAATCCCGGTGGGTGAATGAGGAGAGCCTGGGACGGGCCGTCGCTGGTGTCCAGTTTCGTGGGGCTGTGCAGCCTCTGCAGAGTGGTGGCCTCCTCTGGACCTCGCTTTCTTCAACTGTGAACAAGAGAAGGGCAGGCTGGGGAGAGGAGGAGCAGCCTTTGCACAGGTTCATATTGTACAAAGCTCTCACTTCGGATTCACAATCACCATGCGCAAATCCCTTCACTGCCCCATTTCACAGGTAGGAACACTGAGGCTGGGAGGTGAGAAGCTTTCCCAAGGTCAAACAGCTGGAGATTCTGCATCTCGGGGTTTGGTACAATGGCTAACAAAGTGGTGGTGGAAGTCAGTATCAGGGCAGACGCTGGTCCCGCTGAGAAGCCCAGGGCCCTGCCGGTTGACCGCCCCTCCCTGCCGGCATCGTTTTGCCAGGAAGAGCTTCCCGGCCTGTAAGCTCAGACCTGCCTCTGGTGAGAGTCTCCCCTGGAACTTCGGGCAGGTCAACACAGCAGGACTTGCAAAGCCTGTCCCATCCATGCCTTCCATCCCTGAATGCCACCGGGTGACAGAATTCTCCCCCCACACAGTTTCATGTTTCTGCCTGGATAGAACATGAAATCACCTCGAGGTTCTGGTTCCTTAGGCTGCCCCGGCACCACAGCAAGGGGTAAGGAGCTGGTTTTTGCTCACACAGGAGGAGCGGGTCCCGCACTGCTCAGGACACAACTGCCAAAGGCCCAAGTCGCTGCTCACGTTTGGAGAGACCCCAAGAAACTTCACGGCGTGTGTGTGTGTGTGTGTGTGTGTGTTTGTGTGTGTGCCCGGGCATGCAGGAGGTGGCAGAGGTGCATCAGTCCAAGACCCCATCTGCTCCCACCCTGCCCCACCCCTGCAGGGAGAAGATGTGGAACTAAGGTTCAGTGGGGGTGAGGTGCCGCTCTGCTCCGAGCAGGGCCTCCTTCAACATCTTTACAAGTAGAGCGACCCGGGCGCTGACGGTCTCATGCGGCGCATGCAGTCACCAGCCTTCTTCTACCCCGGAAGGGCAGCTTTCAATGTTCCATACCTGGCTGGGATGTGTCATTTACTTGTATTTGGATGCAGACAGAACCAGGCCCAAATCCCCACCTCACTCTCGCTCATTTAACTCTCCACAAGCTCAGACGTGCGTGCACACTCACACAGGCACTCTTACCCACACTGGTCACAGGGGCATACGTTCTCAGACATGCATGGGATGCTCTGAGCACCCTTCTTTGCAGTGGAGGACACCGCAGGTGGACAAGAGTTTCTGGTTGTCACCCCTTGCTTCTGCGGCACAGGGTGTGGGGACATCCCCTGGGCTCCACCTCAGTCACGTGCCAGACGCACACCGTGCCTCGGTGCCAGCACAGCCCACGCCCTTACCCCGCGATCACCTTCCCACAGCTTCCCAGACCGGACGCCTCTGTACGCCCGCTGACAGCCTCAATTCCCCTGTGCCTGGACGGTGGCCTCCTGCTAGCCTGCACAACCTAGCCAACTTCTCCACGTGCAGTGGGCTGTGACCCCAGCCTGGGGAGGGGGCCCCTTCCCTGGGTGTCCGCCCTTAGCCTGAGGGTGGCCCACAGAGCTCTCCTACACTCACCACTGCTGACCAACTCTTACGTTAACCTCTCCTGGTTCCTTTGCTGTGTGGGTACTGTCTCCTGACTGGACGCAGACTGATACACACACATCTCCCTCTTACATATACACTTCTTATCTCACACGCACGTGGTTCCACACTCTCACATTGTTGCACACTCACCCCCCCTTCCCCATTCTCTCGTTCATTTAGTGAGACACACTGAGCCTGCCCAGCCCTGACCGTAGGCTCACCTCACCAGCTCTCCTGATCAGCCCTGGCCATCAGGGGCCACACACAGCTCCCCTGAGGTTCCCTCGACCTCCTCGCCACCCTCAGTGGAGGATGTGCTGCCATCTGACCATGCCAGGCCAGATCTAGGCAGTTACTTCCTAACCGGGTGCCCTTGGCTAACCAGGGTGAGTCACACTCACTGTGGTCATGGACACACCCAGGGCCCCAGACAACTAGAAATGTCCTAGGACTATACCTTGAAAGCCAGAATTTGGGGCTCTCAAGAAAGAAAAAACATTGTGAGACGGTATGATCTGAGAACCGTGTGGGGTTACAGCAGCGCCTGAATCTGTGTGCAAGGCAGGCCCTTCCTGCAGAATCCACTCACCAGGCAGCCCCGCTCCTGCCCTTGATGAGCACCAGATCATGCAGATGAGTCTTATTATGGTCCAGCAGAACCTCCTTAACAGACGGTTTCCTAATGCCATCATCTTCACTGGGAATGGGAACCAGATCTTGTGGGCTCCTCCCCGGGGGCGGCCCCTCCCCCTGCGGGCCAGCTGTCCCTGTGGGGGGTCCCTCCAGCCCCAAGGCCCAGACAAGGGTGCTTGGCACCATCACCCTTTCCTCATCCACCTCACGCCCCTCCTCCCATATCCCGTTCACGTTTTCTCTTTATTCCAGTTCTATATTTGATATGTACAGAATATATTTTGCAAAACATTTATGCCAAAAGTATATTCTGTGACAAACATCCATGAACCCATGGCTGACGTAACTGGACACTTGGCAACACTGCTGCCCCTCCCACGCCCTCACCTTCCACCTCATCCATTCACAGCCAACGTGAATCTGTGTCTGTGTTTTTCTTATCCCCCTCCATTTTAAAACTTTTACCTCATTCTTTTTGTTTTTGAATTTTATTTTATTTATTTTTTTATATAGCAGGTTCTTATTAGTTATCCATTTTATACATATTAGCCTATATATGTCAATCCCAACCTCCCAATTCATCACACCCCAGCCCCGCCGCTTTCCCCCCTTGGTGTCCACGTGTTTGTTCTCTAATCTGTGTCTCTATTTCTGCCCTGCAAACTGGTTCATCTGTACCATTTTTCTAGGTTCCACATATATGCGTTAATATACAATATTTGTTTTTCTCTTTCTGACTTACTTCACTCTGTATGCCAGTCTCTAGATGCATCCACATCTCTACAAAAGATCCAATTTCGTTCCTTTTTATGGCTGAGTAAAATTCCATTGCATATATGTGCCACATCTTCTTTATGCATTCATCTGTTGATGGGCATTTAGGTTGCTTCTATGACCTGGCTATTATAAATAGTGCTGCAATGAACACTGGGGTACATGTGTCTTTTTGAATTATGGTTTTCTCTGGGTATATGCCCAGTAGTGCGATTGCTGGGTTGTATGGTAATTCTATTTTTAGTTTTTTAAGGAACCTCCATACTGTTCTCCATAGTGGCTGTATCAATTACATTCCCACCAACAGTGCAAGAGGGTTCACTTTTCTTCACACCCTCTCCAGCATTTGTGGTTTGCAGATTTTCTGATGATGCCCATTCTAACTGGTGTGAGGTGACATCTCATTGTAATTTTGATTTGCATTTCTCTAATAATTAGTGATGTTGTGCTTCTTGGCCATCTGTATATCTTCTTTGGAGAAATGTCTATTTAGGTCTTCTGCCCACTTTTGGATTTGGATTGTTTTTATGTTTTTTTTTTTTTTGCGGTACGCGGGCCTCTCACTACTGTGGCCTCTCCCGTCACGAAGCACAGGCTCCGGACGCGCAGGCTCAGCAGCCATGGCTCACGGGCCCAGCCGCTCCATGGCATGTGGGATCTTCCCGGACCGGGGCACAAACCCGTGTCCCCTGCATCCACAGGCGGACCCTCAACCACTGCGCCACCAGGGAAGCCCTGTGTTTTTAATATTGAGCTGCACAAGCTGTTTATATATTTTGGAGGTTAATCCTTTGTCTGTTGATTCATTTGCAAATATTTTCTCCCATTCTGAAGGCTGTCTTTTCATCTTGTTTGTAGTTTCCTTTGCTTTACAAAAGCTTTGAAGTTTCATTAGGTCCCATTTGTTTATTTTTGTTTTTATTTCCATTACTCTAGGAGGTGGATCAAAAAGATCTTGCTGTGATTTATGTCAAAGAGTGTTCTTCCTCTGTTTTCCTCTAAGAGCATTATAATGTCCGGTCTTACATTTAGGTCTCTAATCCATTTTGAGTTTATTTTTGTGTATGGTGTTAGGGAGTGTTCTAATTTCATTCTTTTACATGTAGCTGTCCAGTTTTCCCAGCACCACTTATTGAATATACTGTCTTTTCTCCATTGTATATCCTTGCCTCCTTTGTCATAGATTAGTTGACCATAGGTGTGTGGGTTTATCTCTGGGCTTTCTATCCTGTTCCGTTGATCTATATTTCTGTTTTTCTGCCAGTTCCATATTGTCTTGATTAGCTTTGTAGTATAGTCTGAAGTCAGGGAGTCTGATTCCTCCAGCTCTGTTTTTTTCCCTCAAGACTAATTTGGCTATTCAGGGTCTTTTGTGTTTCCATCAAAATTTTAAGATTTTTTTGTTCTAGTTCTGCAAAAAAATGCCATTCGTAATTTGATAGGGATTGCATCGAATCTGTAGATTGCTTTGGGTAGTATAGTCATTTTCACAATATTGATTCTTTCAATCCAAGAACATTGTATGTATCTCTCCATCTGTTTGTATTATCTTTAATTTCTCTCATCAGTGTCTTATACTTTTCTGAATACAGGTCTTTTGTCTCCCTAGGTAGGTTTATTCCTAGGTATTTTATTCTTTTTGTTGCAATGGTAAATGGGAGTGTTTCCTTAATTTCTCTTTCAGATTTTTCATCATTAGTGTACAGGAATGCAAGAGATTTCTATGCGTTAATTTTGTATCCTGCAACTTTACCAAATTCATTGATCAGCTCTAGTAGTTTTCTGGTGGCATCTTTAGGATTCCCTACGTGTAGTATCACGTCATCTGCAAGCAGTGACAGTTTTACTTCTTCTTTTCCAATTTGGATTCCTTTTATTTCTTTTTCTTCTCTGATTGCCATGGCTAGGACTTCCAAAACTTTGTTGAATAACAGTGGCAAGAGTGGACATCCTTGTCTTGTTCCTGATCTTAGAGGAAATGGTTTCAGTTTTTCACCATTGAGAATGGTGTTTGCTGTGGGTCTGTCATATATGGCCTTTATTATGTTGAGGTAGGTTTCCTCTATGCCCACTTTCTGGAGAGTTTTTGTCATACATGGATGTATGACAAAAGCTTTCTCAAAAGCTTTTTCTGCATCTGTTGAGATGATCAGATGGTTTTTATTCTTCAATTTGTTAATATGGTGTATCACATTGATTGATTTGAAGAATGCTTGCATCCCTGGGATAAATCCCACTTGATCATGGTGTATGATCCCTCTAATGTGTTGTTGGATTCTGTTTGCTAGTATTTTGTTGAGGATTTTTGCATCTGTATTCATCACTGATATTGGTCCGTAATTTTTTTTTTTTTTGTAGTATCTTTGTCTGGTTTTGGTATCAGGGTGATGGTGGCCCTCACAGAATGAGTTTGGGAGTGTTCCTTCCTCTGCAATTTTTTGGAAGAGTTTGAGAAGGATAAGTGTTAGCTCTTCTCTAAATGTTTGATAGAATTCACATGTGAAGCCATCTGGTCCTGGACTTTTGTTTGTTGGAAGATTTTTAATCACAGTTTCAATTTCATTGCTTTTGATTGGTCTGTTCATATTTTCTATTTCTTCCTGGTTCAGCCTTGGAAGGTTATACCTTTCTAAGAATTTGTCCATGTCTTCCAGATTGTCCATTTTACTGGCATAGAGTTGCTTGCAGTAGTCTCTTAGGATGCTTTGTATTTCTGTGGTGTTTGTTGTAACTTATCCTTTTTCATTTCTAATTTTATTGATTTGAGTCCTCTCCCTCTTTTTCTTGATGAGTCTGGCTAATGGTTTATCAATTTTGTTTATCTTCTCAAAGAACCAGCTTTTAGTTTTATTGATCTTTGCTATCGTTTTCTTTGTTTCTGTTTCATTTATTTCTGCTCTGATCTTTATGATTTCTTTCCTTCTGCTAACTTTGGGTTTTGTTTGTTCTTCTTTCTCTAGTTCCTTTAGGTGTAAGGTTAGACTGAGATTTTTCTTGTTTCTTGAGGTAGGCTTGTATAGCTATAAACTTCCCTCCTAAAACTGCTTTTGCTGCATCCCATAGGCTTTGGAACGTCGTGTTTTCGTTGTCTCTAGGTATGTTTTGATTTCCTCTTTGATTTCTTCAGTGATCTCTTGGTTATTTAGTAACGTATTGCTTAGCCTCCATGTGTTTGTGTTTTTTATGTTTTATTCCCTGTAACTGATTTCTAATCTCATAGTGTTGTGGTCAGAAAAGATGCTTGATATGATTTCAATTTTCTTAAATTTACTGAGGCTTGATTTGTGACCCAAGATGTGATCTCTCCTGGAGACTGTTCTGTGTGCACTTGAGAAGAAAGTGTAATCTGCTGTTTTTGGATGGAATGTCCTATAAATATCCATTAAATCTATCTGGTCTATTGTGTCATTTAAAACCTGTGTTTCCCTATTAATTTTCTGTTTGGATGATCTGTCCATTGGTTAAGTGAGGTGCTAAAGTCCCCCACTATTATTGTGTTACTGTTGATTTCCTCTTTTAGAGCTGTGAGCAGTTGCCTTATGTACTGAGGTGCTCCTATGTTGGGTGCATATATATTTATAATTGTTATATCTTCTTCTTGGATTGATCCCTTGATCATTATGTAGTGTCCTTCCTTGTCTCTCGTAACAGTCTTTATTTTAAAGTCTATTTTATCTGATATGAGTATTGCTACTCCAGCTTTCTTTTGATTTCCATTTGCATGGAATATCTTTTTCCATCCCCTCATTTTCAGTCTGTATTTGTCCCTAGGTGGGTCTCTTGTGGACAGCATATATATGGGTCTTGTTTTTGTATTCATTCAGCGAGCCTGTGTCTTTTGGTTGGAGCATTTAATTCATTCATGTTTAAGGTAATTTTCGATATGTATGTTACTACTCCATTTTCTTAATGGTTATGGGTTTGTTTATGTAGGTCCTTTTCTTCTCTTGTGTTTCCCACTTAGAGAAGTTCCTTTAGCATTTGTTGTAGAGCTGGTTTGGTGGTGTTGAATTCTCTTAGCTTTTGATCGTCTGTAAAGCTTTTGATTTCTCCATTGAATCTGAATGAGATCCTTGCCGGTTAGAGTCATCTTGGTTGTAGGTTCTTCCCTTTCATCACTTTAAATATATCTTGCCACTCCCTTCTGGCTTGTAGAGTTTCTGCTGAGAAAGCAGCTGTTAACCTTATGTGAGTTCCCTTGTATGTTATTTGTCATTTTTCCCTTGTTGATTTCAATAATTCTTCTTAGTCTTTAATTTTTGTCAATTTGATTACTGTGTGTCTCAGCATGTTTCTTCTTGGGTTTATCCTGCCTGGGACTCTCTGTGCTTCCTCAACTTGGGTGGCTTTCCTCTCCCATGTTAGGGAAGTTTTTGACTATAATCTCTTCAAATATTTTCTCTGGTCCTTTCTCTCTCTCTTCTCCTTCTTGGACCCCTATAATGCGAATGTTGTTGCATTTAATGTTGTCCCAGAGGTCTCTTAAGCTGTCTTCATTTCTTTTCATTCTTTTTTCTTTATTCTGTTCCGTGGTAGTGAATTCCACCATTCTGTCTTCCAGGTCACTTATCCGTTCTTCTGACTCAGTTATTCTGCTATTGATTCCTTCTAGTGTATTTTTCATTTCAGTTATTGTGTTGTTCATCTCTGTTTGTTTGTTCTTTAATTCTTGTAGGTGTTTGTTAAACATTTCTTGCATCTTCTTGATCTTTGCCTCCATTCTTTTTCCGCGGTCCTGAATCATCTTCACTATCATTATTCTGAATTTTTTCTGGAATGTTGCCTATCTCCTTTTACCTCATTCTTGGAAGGCACTTTTGCTGGGTAGAGAATTCTGCAGGACTGTTATTCTGTCCTTCAAAGGCATGTTTCTGCTGCCCTGCTTCTGAAAGCTCTGTGCTTATTCTAATTGTCCCTCCTTGGTGTTCTCTCTTCTCTCTGGTTGCTTCTAGGACCTCCTGTGTTTGGTGCTCTCCAGTTTCACTCCTATTAGCCAGCCTGCTCACCCCCATGTGCCTTTCCTCCTTCTCAGCTTATCCTCCGGGTGCTCTCTCTCCAGATTCTCCTCTAGCAAACGGCAGCCAGTCCCATGGCTCAAATGACTGCCTCTGGGCTGAGGACTGCCACGTTCACCAGCCCTGACCTCCTCCTGAGTGCTAGATGCACCCCTACCAACTTGCTCCATCCTCTCCCTTGTCTCAGTCCAGCTTAGAGAACCACACAGCCTCCCCACCCCAGTCTAGGCGCCATGCACCTCAGACTCGCTCTGAGCCCTTCCCTCTTCCATCCCTTACACCAGCCCACAGACTGCCCTCTGCCACCCCCTGCCCAAGCTGCTGTGCACCCTCACCTCGCTCACCTGGACAACACCATGATGCCAACCAGTCTCCCTGAGCCCACTCTTGACCCCACAGCCCACTTGCCCCAGAGCAGCCAGGGTCAGTCAAATCATGTCACCCTCTGCCTGAAAGAACTGTCTGACAGAACAAACTAATAAGTGAACCAATGAATGAATCAAGGAAGCAACAAACTGATACATAAATGGTTTCATGAACACATGTGGGTAACGGCTGGGCACATTTGGGAAATGGTCAGAATTGGGGATAGGAGAGGGGGTGGGGCCAGGGAGGTGGTTCAGATCAGATCAGACTTGGCTATGACACTCTGGCTTGGTCTGGGAGCCATAGGTGGATGGTCAGCAGCAGGATGAGCTGGATGGAGCCTCGTGGATGCCCCTCCTGTGCTCACAAGGCTCTCGTGGAGCACGCAGGCGCCCTTTAGCGCACTAGCCGCCTTAGTGAGGCCAGCAGTTGGTGTTGAGCAAATAGCCATGAGAACAGCTGAGAACAAAATCACTGACCCTGGCTCAGGAAATGACATACTGGTAACTGAGGAACACTGTCACTTGGAGACGTTAGGCAGAACATGTGTGCTCATTCACACATGTGCACGTGCACACGCGCACACACACACACACGTGTGTGCACTCTCAGGCAGGGTCACCCTGCACTATGTTCACACACCATCATCTCGATGCTTTGTCCCAGCTGGAGGCTGGCTTTGCAAGGGATTGTAATGTAATTTTGCTCTTAGGAAAAAAGCACAGATGAGGGAAGGCTCTACTGAGCATAATGAATTTGGGGGTAAAGAGGATCCTAGTTTTTAAAATTAATTGTGGTAAAATACACATAACATAACGTACCATCTTAACCATTAAGTGTACATTTCAGTGTCATTAAAATAAATTCACATTGTTTTTCAACCATCATCACCATCCATCATCTCCAGAACTCTTTCATCTTGCAAAACTGAAACTCTACACCTATTAAACACTAACTCCCATTCCCCACCTCCTCCAGCCCCTGGCAACCACCATGTGACATTTTGCCTCTGAATCTGACTACTCCAGGTACCTCATATGAGTGGAATCATACAGCATTTGGCTTTCTGTCACTGGCTTAATTTCATTTACCATAATGTCCTCAAGGTTTATCTATGTTGTAGCATGTATCAGAATTTCCTTCCTTTCTGAAGGTTGAATAGTATTCTGTTGTATGGATATACCACATTTGGTTTATCCATTCATCCACTGATAGACAGTTGGGTTGCTTCCACCTTTTAGCTATTGCGAATAATTCTTCTATGTACATGGGCATACAAATATCACTTTGAGACCTTGATTTTCAGTGTATACTCAGAAGTGGAATTGCTGGATCATATGGTAATCTTATGTTTGAGTTTTTGAAGAACATTCACACTGTTTTTCACAGTGGCTGCACCATTATACATTCCCACCAACAGTGAATAAAGGGTTCTAATTTCTCCACATCCTTGCCAACACTTGTGATTTGCCATTTTTTAAAACATCTTTTTTAGAGTATAACTGCTTTACAGTGGTGTGTTAGTTTCTGCTTTATAACAAAGTGAATTAGCTATACCTATACATATATCCCCATATCTCTTCCCTCTTGTGTCTCCCTCCCACCCTCCCTATCCCACCCCTCTATGTAGTCACAAAGCACCAAGCTGATCTCCCTGTGCTATGTGGCTGTTTCCCACTAGCTACCTATTTTACTTCTGGTAGTATATATAAGTCCATGCCACTCTCTCACTTCGTCCCAGCTTATCCTTCCCCCTCCCCATGTCCTCAAGTCCATTCTCTACGTCTGTGTCTTTATTCCTGTCCTGCCCCTAGGTTCTTCATAACCTTTTTTTTTTCTTTAGATTCCATATGTATGTGTTAGCATGAGGTATTTGTTTTTCTCTTTCTGACTTACTTCACTCTGTATGACAGACTCTAGGTCCATCCACCTCATTACAAATAACTCAATTTCATTGCCATTTTTTTTGACAGTAGCCAACCTAATGGGTGTGTGGTTATATCACACTGTGGTTTTGATTTGCATTTCCCTAATGATCAGTAATGTTGAGCACCTTTTCATGTGCTTACTGGCTACTTCTTCTCAGGAGGAATGTCTGTTCAAGTGCTTTGCCCATTTTTTTTTAAAGTCTTTATTGAATTTGTTACAATAATGCTTCTGTTTTGTGTTTTGGTTTTGCGGCAGCAAGGCACGTGGGATCTTAGCTCCCCAACCAGGGATGGAACCTGCACCCCCTGCATTGGAAGGTGAAGTCTTAACCAGTGGACTGCCAGGGAAGTCCCGTTTTGCCCATTTTTGAATTGGGTTTTGTTGTTGTTGTTGGGTTGTAGTTCTTTATATGTTCTGGATAGTAACCTTTTATCAGACAGCTGATTTGCAAATATTTTCTCCCATTTCACAGGCTGCCTTTTCACTTTGTTGACTGTGTCCTTTGATGTTTTAAATTTTGACGCAATACAATTTATCTATTTTTTCTTTTGCTGCCTGTGCTTTGGTGTCACGTATGTTTTAAAGATGTGCCCACAACTCTTCCTTTAGAACCGAGTAAGAACAGAACCAGTAAATTCCTGGCTCCATCTGGCATCCTACCCACGCTGCCCTGGCTGCCTGCCACCAGCCAGGTAAATGCCTATGCACTGCAGGTTTCTGCTGTGGTTCCTGCCTTGGCTCACAGCACCACAGTACCCAGGTACAGGAGAGACCTGAATGGCTGAGGGGCTCACCATCCACTGGGAGAGCGCACACACAAGCCTGGCCATGTGGGCCCACCCTTAGTGCCAGAGTCCCAGGGGTCCTCCATTTCCAATAGGCACCGACACTGCAGATGCTGGGGCATGCGCTTCCCACTCTAACTGCCTCAGCGCACACAGTGGGCACAGTGCCCAGGGGCCCACACAAATGTTTTAGTTGACGTTAAAGTCAGAAGGAAGAAAAAAATGTAATAATAAGGACTGTGTAACAATAAAGCAGCCTGGATTATATTTGTCTTTATATTAACAGTCATGAAATATAATCCTACTTTTTCATGGGGAAAGGGGCCCACAGAGGTCACAGGGCCTGAACCCACAGCCAGTAGTCATGACGTGGCCCTGGCCCTGGCTCTCCCCACAGAGAAGGCGGAGCCCAGTCCCAGGCCAGCTGAGTTTGGCTCAGAACCCTTCCCTCTGCCTGTGTGGCCACACCTCCTCCCCACACGTGCCAAGGTGCCAACCCCAGAAGTCCTGTGTGACCACTCAGTGCACCCTGCCCAACAACTCAGTTTCCTCCTGCCTTCCCTGCACCCAGGGTTCAGAGGGCTCCTGGCCTCCCGCCTGCCCCGGGCAGCCACCACACACGCCTGCTCCCAGGTGTCTTTCTGAGCCCTTCGCTGGGCTTCCTGTGCCCGATGCCTGCAGGTCCCACTGTGGTACCCTGGCTCCGGACCTCGTGCTCACTCTTCCCAGCCTTGCCAACGACCCCCGGGTATGTGGTCCCCCACCCCGTCTTCTCTCCTAGGCAAGCCCCTGCCCAGCTCAGCCCTCTCCCCGCGTTCCCCCAGCCATGCTGGCCTTTCCCCCCTTCACTCCCAGAGCACCGACCTGATGCTAAAAGAAGCAGAGACTGTAAAGACCCACAGGGCCAGCACTGGGCCTGTCTTGCTCACCACTGCATCCCCACAACCTTGCCTGATGCCTGGCACAGAGGAGGTGTGAAGGGAAGGCCTGGGTGGGCTCTAGTAATTTGACATCCACAGGAAGCTCACCTTTTTTAAAAATAATTAATTAATTAATTAATTTTTGGCTGCACTGGGTTTTTGTTGCTGCTCACGGGCTTTCTCTAGTTGCGGCGAGCAGGGGCTACTCTTTGTTGTGGTGCGCGGTCTTCTCATTGCGGTGGCCTCTCTTGTTGCGGAGCATGGGCTCCAGGTGTGTGGGCTTCAGTAGTTGTGGCTCGCGGACTCTACAGCACAGGCTCAGTAGCTGTGGCCTACGGGCTTAGCTGCTCTGCGGCATGTGGGATCTTCTCGGACCAGGGCTCGAACCCGTGTCCCCTGCGTTGGCAGGCGGATGCTCAACCACTGCACCACCAGGGAAGCCCAGACAGCTCACTTTGAGAGCCAGCTGCCTCTGTCCATGCGTCCCTGGCTCAGCTGAGCTGTACTCAGTCACAAGCCAATGTCTCCCTGAGGGGGGGAATCTGACAGCTTGTCCCAGTCCCGATGCTGCGAATTGAAGCCTTTGTCTACAAAATCATGGAGAAAACTCTGGCCTCTGCAGGCGTACCCAACAGATGGCCAGCTTAGTGCATACACTGGGCGCTCAGTAAATGCCAGGGCTATCTTCTGCCCTGACGCCCAATGACGACAGCAGTCACCACTAGTGCAGCCTTGATTCCAGTCGTAAATTTCTTCTCCCCCAAATGCTGCCAGCAGCCCTCAGTGGGCAGCACGTGCCAGGGTGGCCACAAGTCTGAGTGGCCTTCCTGGTCTGGTCTGGGCACCCAGCAAGGGCCAGTTGCTTGGGCCCACACACAAGCAGGAGCAAGCAGCCATCCTGGCACACACTGGGTGCCCAGGGCTCTCCACGCTCCTGAGAGTTCTGCCTGGTACAGAGCCCGCGCTCCTGCCTGCCTGTCTGGTTTGCGGCTTCGCACACAGCACAGCTCTCTGGGCCCTTCCCACCATCATCCCTCCAGCCTGAGCCCTCTCTGTGTGGTCCGTGGTGGGGAGGGCAGGGGACCCCATGTGGGGGTGCAGTGTCTCCCCGGACGCCCGTCTTCCTGGGCCCTGGCTGGACAGGGCGGCCGGCGGCCTGTAAGAGCAGCTGGACGGAGGAGGAGAGACCTGAGGGCCAGCCCGTGCCTCAGAGGCCCCACCGGCCCTGCACGGACAGGCACCCTCCTCCACACGTGCGAAAAGTTCTGCCATGCACACCTTGCCTGAGCTCTCGCTGTAGACCTCACTCTCCCCATCCAACACTGGGAAACACAATTCACCTCTTGCCCTCAGAGCGGAACCGCAACCAGGCCCGGGTCCCCTGACACCCCACCACGCCATGCACGCAGCCCTCTGCTGAGAGTGGGGAAGGCGTCAGGGTGAGGCTGGAGTTTGGGGGAGTGAGGCGTGCACCCGAGGTCTGCAGCCCGGCAGCCCGGGTGCCAGCAGCCCAGACTCATACCCGGCACACAAGCCCCAGCCTTCTGCTCCCAGAGGCCTGGGGCCCAGGCTGCACCCAGGCTGCACCCGGGGCCACCACCCATGCTTCCCCACCCGCCCAGGCCAGATGCAGAGGCCTCGCTCAGATGATGGACGCTCCTGCCCAAATGTGATTTCCCAGCTGATGCCGAGTTAATCACCAGCCTCACTGGCAGTTCTTTCCGGCTTCTGTGCAAAGGAAACTGCCAATTAGGTTACAATTAATTTCTTACCCAGGGCAAGGCCTGGCTGGAAAAAGACTGGCCACCCAAGTGGCCTGCTGATGACTGTGCGGGTCACCAGGCTCGCTCGGCTCCAGGGCTCTTGTGCCCTGAAGTGCCAGCCCCGGCTTGGGGGTGATGGGTCAGGACATCCCCGGCCTGGACCCTGGTGCCACTGCTTGGGCAACCGTCCCCTCTCCCACCCAGCAGGGCACTGCGATTCAGACTTAAATCTGTCACCCCACCTATCTAGGGCTCCTCAGACAGAGGTGGTCCTGCCCATCTCTGCCCCTCCCCCAGCACCCCTCTCGCCCTGATTCAACACTAACCGGCGAGACTTCCACATTCTTCCCGAGAGGCCCTGTTCTAAGCGCTTCACGCACGTTGTCCCACTTAATCAACGCGACATCTGCCAGAGGTAACAAAGACAACTTTGTTCCCTGTCTTACAGAAGGGGAAACCAAGGCAGAGAAAGGCTACCTTGCCCAAGGCCACACAGAGAGTGAGCCAGGACTTAAGCCAAGGGTCCCACCCAGCCCAGTGTACGCGGCCACCAGGCTCCTCTGCTCAGTGACGGTCGTGCACACGTGTGCGGAAAAGCCAGGGCACCGTGACCTGGGACTCCGGGCCACCCACCCACCTGCTTGCTAACCAGGCGGAAAATGCAACCATAAATAACCATCCACAGCCTCCTTCAGCCTCCTCGAAAAGGCAGGAGTCCCTATAAGCCCCTCATGTAAATTTGCTCTTTCACGTCTCAGTGAAAGAGGGCGAAGGCCCAGGAAGGCATGACCAGGTGGCGCTCAGCCAGCGCCCGCCTGACAGGTACAGACACAGACATGGCTGCTGTGTGCGCGGACACCCATGGATGCTGGGGGCCTGACGTGCCCTTGCCCGCTGGACACAGAAGAGAGCCTTGAGGGTCCTTCACTCTGCCCCTGTCAGGTCCTAGTACCACCTTGAGAAGTGGGTCTAGATACAAAGGAGAGATTTCAGTATGACTTGCGGAAGCAGAGAGACAAGGGCAGAGGCAGGCCAGAGCCGTGCTCCTTCACCGCCCTGCTGTATGGCCAGCTCGGCATTCAGCCTCTCTGGGTCTGTTCCCAGCTGTGAACTGGGATAGGAACCCCTCCCTAGAAGCACTGCTGGGACAGAGCACCTGCTGGTAGAAGCTAGAGCCAGTTCTCCTTTCTCCCTCCCTGACTCTTGAATCAGACCTGCCTGGGCCCACAAAGGCTTCCTGCTAACCCCAGCCCTCATGCAGCTTCTGAGTGCAAGCTTCTCGGTGGCGGGTGGACTGCACTGCCTTGGTACGTTCTGCTGTCCCGGGAAAACGGCCTCAAGGGACTGGCAGCATGACATCACACAGCTGCAATTACGGTAATCAACTTATACCAGATCCGCCTGGTTATTTTTAGAGTCTGGACTGAGAGTTTAGCAAGACAGGGCAGCCCTGGGTTCCCCTGCTGCTGAGTCCCACCTTGTCAGGTGGGCAGGATGGGTCACTGATTCCCAGAACCCCTCCCTTCCTCCCACCCCCTGGGTCCTTCACAGGATGGTCTTTGGGCATTGGCACCTCACATACAAGATGTGACACCACTGCTTCTGGGACACTGGAGCTCAATGTGGCTTTAGGGTCCGGGTCTTCTGAGAATGTCCTCAGGGTCCCAGTGGGGTCATGGTGACTCAGCCCCCACAGAAGGACACTGGAGGAACCCATGTCCTCTTCAAAAGGGACCTCCGGCTCAGACACTGAAATGTCCCTGGACAAAAACTGATCTGCAACACTTGGTGGAAATTTGATAGAGCAAAGTCAACAACAAACAGACACACCCACCCAATTAAAACATGGGCAAAGGACCTGAATAGACACTTCTCCAAAGAAGATACAAACGGCCAAGAAGCACACAAAAGATGCTCAACATCACCAATAATTAAGGAAATGCAAATCAAACCCACATGAGATACCACTTTGTACCCAGGAGGATGGATACAATTTAAAAATATAAATAGAAAATAACAAGGATTGGTGAGGATGTGGTGAAACTGGAACCCTCACATACTGCTGGTGGGACTGTAAAATGTTTCAGTTGTTGTGGAAAACAGTTTGCCGGTTCCTCAAAAGATGAGACTTGGAATTACCATATGACTCAGCAATTCTACTGCGAAGTATACACCTAAGAGAACTGAAAACAGGGACTCAAACAGATATTTGCACATAAATGCTCACAGCAGCACTATCCACAAGAGCCAAAAGGTGTAAACAACCCAAACGTCCACCAAGAGATGAACGAATAAATACATGTGATACATGCACGCAATGGGATATCGCTCAGCCTTGAAAGGAACGAAGCACTGATACATACTGCAATGTGGACGCACCTTGAAAACGTCAAACTAAGTAAAAGGAGTCTAACACAAAGGTCAACTTATACTAAATATCCAAGATGGACAAGTCCATAGAGACAGACGCAGAGGGGCAGCTGCCAGGGGCTGGGGTGGGGGGACTAGGCAACACTGCCTAATGGGTATGGGGTTTCCTTTTGGGGGTGATGAAAATGTTCTGGAACCACACAGGGGTGATGCCTATGCAACACTGTGAATGTACTGAATGCCACCGAATTATTCACTTGAGAACAGTTAATTTTATGTTATGTCCTAGGCGCCAGCCTCCCTTGCAGAGAGAAGGACCCTGTGACAGACCAGCCCGTGGACATGGGCAAAGTGCCCCAGGCCCCTCCAGGTCTGGCTCCTCAGGGCTCTGTGCCCCTCCCCGTGCACACGGCCAGGTGTGGAGCGGCTGACAGGGGCAGGGGGGTGGGGCACCACGAACAGGAGACAAACGGACTGTGTTGAGACGCTGAGACTGGGGGTTTCTGTCGCCCCCAAGTACACGGTCTCTCCTGCTCACAGATACAGGTGGGTGGGAGGCTGCAGAAGCAAAGATTCGGGAGGGTCCACAGCGGCGACTTTACGAGGCCCTGTGGAGTCACGTGTGTGGTCCTGCTGGATGAGTCGCCTAGAGACCACCTGCAGGTGCCCGTCTGACAAGGCTCAACCCCTCCCAGGGGCAAAGCTAGTGCTCACAGAGCTAAGTGCGTGTTAACCCTGCTTCCACAGGCGAGGAGGCAGCGGGTGCTGCGCCCACTTCATGGCTAAGTGGCGGCTGGAACAGAGTCCTGCTTCTCAACTCCAGCCTTTCTCCTTCCCAGAAAGAAGAGAACAGACAGCAGTGGACGGCCCACAGGCAATGCTGGAAGGGCAGGATGGGGGAGCAGGCAAGGAGAAAGCCCACCCAAGAGCTGCCCCCAGCTTCTGGGTCTCCCACCACTTCACTTTGTCTGTGTCTTTGGCTGTTTCAGAGGCAGGAAAGTTTGAGTAAGAAACTGAGTAAACTCCTTCCCTCCACTCGGACTCCCACCATCGCTCTGTGTGCCCCCAGGTCACCCCCCATTCACCCCGCTCTCAGGTCCTGGCACACAGAGTGCACATCTTCCCAAGCATTTTCCAGGCTGTTAGTTAAAGTTTAGGAACTTACATTGTTCCCTTTCCCCTTTTTGTTAAGAGTGAGAACCCTCGGAATTTTCTGGCAATCCCATAGCCACATGGGAGGGGGAGACTGCAACCAGTTTTGACATCCACTGTCTTGCCAGGGGCTTTCTGATTGTTTTAGCAGCGGAACCCTTTCTCCAATCAGAGCGCAGGTCAGGGCCAGTGCTCAGGGCAGAGCTCGGAGCTTTGCCTCCCTCTCCCTGCCACCCTGCCCCTCAGGCACTTCTCTGGAGCCCAGGGCCCTGCGGAACCCAGACAGTAGCAGCCCACGTCAGAAGAGCGAAGGCTTAAGACTGTGATAAGGTGCGACCGCCGGTACCCAAATCTGGGAGGGGGGCTGGGGCCCCCACGGGCATCTCCCCTGAGCAGGTCCCAGAACCGGTCCCTGCCTGCCAGAGCCCACCAGGCTTCGCTGATGTCATGGAGAGCCTGCACCAGCTGGACCACCAGGTGGGCACACGCCTGTGCAGGTGCACAGGTGACCTTTCTGCAGAGGTGCCCTGGCTGCTACACTCTGTGGAGCCACTCACAAGGCGAAAGCAAACAGAGGTGTTTGCTCGGGCCCGGCCACCTGCTCTCCTTGAGGGCCCAGGTGGCGCCTGAACTGCCTCCCCCAAGGTCCCACTGGCGTCAATGCGCCCACAACCATGCTTTCTTGGGGGTGTCAGCTCCAGTGGGGGAGGAGCTAAGGGAACAGTGGCACCTCGCTGCTGCTCTCACCGCCCCCCACCTTGCCCAGTGGACAGCTCAGAGGGCCACTGGCTTTACATCCTCCAGCCTCAGGGACAGAAGCGGGTCCCAGGGGCTCCCACAATTACATAGCTGTGAGGCCAGAGCTTGATGAAGCCCAGGTGTCACCTGGCCCCAGAGCTCAGGGAAGGTGGACTGTGGGAGGACCAGGCAGGGGGAGGAGGGCAGGACGAGGGTCCCGTCCACAGGGGCTCCCAGGTGTCCTGGAGCTGCAGCCCGAAGAGGGCCCCATCCTCTAAGGTCCTCTGAGGTGCGATGGAGCCCTGTCTCAGGAGTTACAGCCTCCCCTGAACCCCTAAACACGCCGCAACTCTCTGCTGCTCTGAGGCAGGGAGAGGACAGCCGTGTGGGTTCTGGAGGCCTGAGCCTTCCCACCCCTTCAAGCCCCCCAGAAGCGCCCTCCCCAGGCCACCCAGGTCACGGCCCTCAGAGGGACATCCTGGGCCTGGTCTCTCTGAGCCATACCAATGCCCCAGCCTTCCAGGGGTTAAGGACCCCCACCCAGAAAGCACGGAAGATGGGCCCTTGAAAACCCAGGGGAGGCAAATGGGGGGGGGATGGCAAAAGATGACCCCCGCTGCCATCACACCCCTGTGGCCCAGGGCCAGGAGGGCCACTTCCCCGCCTGGCTGCCCACCATCCCCTCCCACCCTACCCCTCAGCCGGCCTCCTGCCGTGTACCTCAGTCTGAAATCACACCCATACATTTGAGATAAGTGGCTACTTAGGGCCTCCTTTACTGCCCATCTCTCCCTACAAGGAGACAGCTCTGAGGTCAAAGGGACCTTCCATTGTCTCCCGGAGTGCATCCCTAGCCCCGGAGAAGCTCCCCAGGCGGCAGGTGGTCCCTCGGGGAGTGTTTGTGGGCCCATCACTATTACTGTTACTGTTGAGTCACTCAGAAAAACAACTGCAGAAATGAGAAGGAAGAAGAAAAAAACGAGGAGAAGGAAGAAAACACGAGAAGGAGGAGAGGACACGGGGGCTTGAGCCTGAACACTGTGCCCACACAAAGAAGCGTGCCCTGTCACGCCCACGGGAAGGGGGAGGGGTTCCATAGCCGAAATGCAGCCGCTCCTATAGGACAGAAGGCATCACTACTGTTTGGGGGGGCGCTTCTCCAGCTCTGCCTTTTTCCCAGTTGGGCACTTTCTTCTCCCAGTCTGTCCTGGAGCCCCAGGCAGGAGGGCCCTTTCTTGGACAAGGAGACACAGTTGTACCCATGTGCCCTGAAGTCCAGCCCCTCCTCAGCACAGTAGCGTCTGTCGGGTTCTGGGTCCCCAGGCAGAGGGTGGGTGCAGGGGCCACACATCCAGCCTACACCACCAGCACAGAGGCCTCTCTTCCTGCCACACCAGAGGACACACGCCCCTCCCCTGGGGCTGGCTATGACCAGACCCCAGCTGGTGGCAGTTCCCGGACCTGCAGGACTCCCAGACATCAGCTAAAGCAGCGGTCCCACCTGAGCATCAGCCAGACCCCGAGGGGCTCCTGATTCAGGTGCTGAAGCACAGTGGCACACTTCCCTCCCAGACCCGGGCCAGGCTGTCCCCAGGGCCCCTGGAGCCCCGAGCAGGAGGGTCACCAGTGGGTGAGTGGGCTCAGGGCCACCTTCCTCTCCCAGGACCCCTCCTGGTCCCCACCGCCACTGGCCCAGAGAAGGGGCCCAGAGGACCCGAGCGGGGAGACACAAAGTCCTCTCCATGGATTCAAGTTCACAGGCTGTGGGAGCCTCAGTTTCCTTACCTGTGAAATGGGAAAATAAGGCTACATCCTTCAGGGTTTCGGGAGGATACAGTGCACTAGCAGACAGGCAGTGCTCAGGACGGGACCGGCAGGCCATGAGCCCCCTGGGGGTGGCTACTGCTGGCATCAGCCTTATCCAGTGAAGACCAGGGGATGCAGGAGTCCTCTCTCAAGTCACAGAGGCGGGAAGGCCTCAGAGGAAGCAGCAGCTTCCTGGCCCTCCCTTCCCCTTGGCACCCCATGCTCCAGTTTAAGAGATACCATAATTTTAAATGAGTTTTCTCCTCCCCTGGCTGAAAGGCCATTAGCTCCCCATTAGGTGAATGCGTCCCATTTTCTTCTCACCACCAAGGAAACTGATTTACTTAGCTGTCCCTAAAGCAATTCTGCAGAATAAAGGCAATTTTGCAATGGTCTCAATAAACTTCCCCATTTGCTTTCTGCTCACAGACCCCACCCTGAGGAGCCCACCAGCTGACCCAGCCCCTTGGCCCCTGAGTAGGCTGGACTCTGCTAGGGCCCAGGACAGCCAGTGTGGGCCACAGGCAGCTCCCAGAGGCCAGAGTGGCTTAGTGGGCTGGGGCGGAAGAGAGAGAAGGCTGGGCCCAGGCAAGCCCGGTGGAGCAGGACACCACTCATCTCTGGCCAAAGAGGGAAGGGGCTGAAAGGGAGAGAAAGAAGTGAGCAGGGCAGCCCTCCTGGCTGAGGGGCTGCTCTGGGCACCTGCCGGTCCAGGCAAAAGTGGCAAACCCAGGTCCAACAGCAGAGGGGTGGGCCCCGCAGCCTGGAGAGGGGGCTGCTAAGTCGTGGCCAGCTTTCCTTTCTTCAGTACCTGGGAGTGAGAGGCCCAGAGGGTGTGCACACAGAGAGGGCAGGTCTTTCCTTGTGGCTAGAGGTGCTGAGCAAAAAGGGACCCAAGAAGCCAGGCCAGAAAGATGAGCGATGTGAGGCCTGGTGAGGAGCAGCTGGAGGTCAGGGAGATGGTGATGGGTGACGGGTCAGCCTGAGACATTCAGGGGGATCCCCAGAAGCCGGCGCTCAGTTTCTTCATCCATGCCATGGGGATGCCTGTACCTGCGCTGGAGCAGCAAAAGGCCAGAAACTTCTAAGAACAACTTTTAGATGGAAGTTCTTTAGCTCTGGTTCCAGGATACCCAGGGTTGATGGGCTGTGCTCCTGAGTATGAGCGGGGAGGGGCAGGTGTCCCTGTGGGGGGACACATGTGGGGGTCCCAGTGTGTGTGAGTGGCAGAGAGAGGGGCTGGGTTCCCTGGGGGAGGGTGGAGTGGGAAGGGCCAAGCCACGCTGCGTGAGTGTGTGTGTGTCCACAGGCCTCATGATCACATATCCTTGAGAAAGGGCAGAAGTGTGTCTTAGTGATGACCAAGAGTGAGTGTCAGTGTGTGAGCGTGGATTCAAGTGTGTGTGTGAGGGGGGGCCGTGCGTGCGCTCACACGGATACCAGCGTGTGGGTGAGGAGTCCTGCCTTACTCTGGGAGTCTGTGTCTGGGTTGGCACCTTTTTCTGAAGATGTGTGCATTCACACACAATGAGAGTGTGTACACGAGGAGGGGGGCACACCGTGAGGGTCTGTTTATGCCCCAGGACCTTGCTCTGAGCATCCCTAGGCCCTCGAGCCCACCCCTGCCAGCCCTGGGGCAGTGCTTCCCTTCCCTGGCCGCTGCCTCTTCATCTGGTTGCCTCCCTACCCTCCTCTCATCAGTCCCCCAGCACAGAAGAGAGCTTCGCGTCTCGGGGAGGTGTCTGGGCCAGCACGGGAAGGCTTTCCTCCTCTGGAGACCCGGCCCATCCCCCAGGCAACAGGCCTGGCCACAGGAGGGCTGCGTCCACAAGAGGGCGCCCCGGGGCCGAGCTGCTCCCAGCCTGGTCGAGTCTGGGTGGGAGCAGCGGCCCAGCTCACTGGTGGCGGTCTGCAGCAGCTCACTGAGAGCCAGGCTCAACAGCTCCAGCACTGCTACTCCGGGTAGAGGGTGCCCGGAGGCCTCTCCACGGGCCCGTTGTCTCCTCTTGGGTATCGCGGGGCCACCTCTCAACCCCCAGTGCCACCAATCGTGGTTTGTTGCTCATCCCATGGGAGGGTGGGTGAGGCAGGGGACTTGCTTTCCCTGGATTGGAGAGCCTTTCTCTGATCACCCAACTCCATGCGTCCAGGCTGTGAAGAAGCCACCTGCATTCCCGCCAAGTGTCACAGGCTGCCCTCGCACCCCTACCCCCCAACTCCAGCCCCCCACGGCCTCAGCTGGGACCCCTGGCTAAGCGTGGGACAGGCACAGGAAATCCTCCACAAGCTTCGGAGGCTGCCCAGCACGCCCTGGCTTCCGGCTCACACCTGATCACCCGCCCACAACTACAAAGTTGCAACCCCGAGTTACAAGAGGTCTTCTGAACACCTTGTGTTTACTTCTGCCCTGCCTGCAGCCTCCTCCTGCCTGTTTTCCCCTCACAGCACTGGACCCCCAGACTCCCGATGCTTTCCCCCATTCTTCCCCAGGTCAAAGAAAGGGTTTCTCCCCTGCCTTCCCTATGATGGGCTGGGGGCCCGTTCTAGCTTCAGTATCTGCCTCGTGAGCTCAAGATGCAGTCACACAAATGAAGCCTTGGGCAGGCCTGGGAACCCAGAGTCTGTGCAGGACCCAGGGCCAGACGCAGGGGACCACCACCTCTTCTGTTCCCAAAGGCCACAGGGAGAGAAAGCCCTTTGTAAGCAGAGGGGGAGGGTGGCCGGAACTCCTCTCTCAGAGGGAAACTTGGTGCATACTGAGTACTGAAGAAGAGGAAGTCAAGGACAGTTCGAGAGAAACTAAAACTCGTGGTGTGTGGGCAGGGGGGCGGGCAAAGATTCAACAGCCTTGGGGTTCACTCATCCCGTCAGGGTTTTGGGGGTGGCGGCAGTGACCAGCCTTTGCAAGGCCACATCTAATCCTCCCAGCACCGATGTTGGCGGCACACAGCCCTACTCCACTGCAGGATGGTCAAAAGCACTTGGTACAGGTCGGCCCAGAGCCGTCAAATGGTCCCAAAGGCCGCACCTTCAGGTGTCCCCGCCTGGCATCAGCGCGGGACTCGGAAGCCGCGCGTGGGAGTGGAGCCACGGCGGGCCCTCAGCCGGCTGTGCTGGGCCAGTCCGAGCGGGCCCTCGAGGGCAGCCTCCCTAGAAACCACAGCCTTTTGGGTTTTTTAAGGACTAGAGCGGCAAAAACGCACAAGGGAAAAGCAACCATTCTTCAAAACAGCAGATCCCCTCCGCATCCCGCGGCTAGCCAGGGTATCAGAGCTGGAGGAAGAATGCACCGACGTGTAGAGCGACAAGGAAACGAAGACGGAGCAATCTTTTACAGAAACACAACTCCTCCCCGCCCAAGTCGCAGACTTTCTAGGGCTACCTCACCCGCCCTCCCCCACCTGCACCGAAACGGCTACAAGCTCCGTTCGGTTCGCTCCAAGACGCCGCTGTGGTGCGAGGCGCCACCAGGCTGGGGAGCGCGGCTGCGACAAGGGCCCTGGGCACCGACCCCGGCCACCCGGCCCGCGTGCCGCTCCGACCCGAGTCCGGCTCCAGCCCGAGACCCGCCCAGTGCGCGGGGCCCGAGGCGCCCTGCCCACCACACCACCCCGCTCGCAGCCGAGCCCGGGCGGCCGGCAACTGCGCAGCCCGCTGCCCACCGCAAACAGAAAGGCGTTTCCGAATGCGTCCACTCAGCCGCTCGGCGCGCGGTGCCAACTTCGCCTCGGCCGCTGCGGGCACCAGTCCCCGGCAGGACTCACCTTCGCCGAGCAGCGGCAGCAGCAGCAGCAACCGCAGCCCCACGGTGCCGGCCGTCGCCTTCTCCATCGCCGGTGCACGCTGGGGCCGCGGCGAGAGGGACGGTGGCTTGGGCTGGGGGTCTCGGCGGAGGGGTGCGGCGCTCAGCCGGGCTGCCCCATGCCCGGCCGGGACGCGGTGGACGAGATGAACACTGCGGGCGCAAAGCGTCGGGGCACGGGCTCCACGGTACTCTCCGCAGCTGCGCGCCGGGCTCCGGTCGCGGGGCCTGAGGCGAGGCGGGGCGGGGTGGGGCGGGGCGGTGAGGGGGCGGGGCGGGCGGGGCGGGCGGGGCCCGGGTGCGGGCGGGGTGCGGGAGTAAGGGCGGGGCACTGGGTACCCGCCCAGGCGATGCCTGGTGCGGTTCCCGCGGGGCGCGGTTTAGGAGACCAGTGCCGGACGCGGGGTGCGGGCCGGGCGGGGCGCGAGTAGGGGCGAGGTGCGGGACCCAGGGTACCGGCCCGCCAGCCGCAGCCCCAATCCGCGCACCTCCGCACGCACAGCCACTCTTCCTCACTCTATGCGCTCGCTCTCGGTCTGTGCGCTTCGACCTTCCCCGCCGCCCAGAGAGGGCAGGGAAACCACGGGGATGCGGGGGTGCGCCCGAGTGGACGTGGAGACTAGGCAGGCGCCCCGCCTCCAGGCTCCGGGCGCGGTGCGCATCCTCAGCCATTTCTCGGAGGGGGGAGGCGCGGTGGGAGCGCGGCCTCTCTTGGGGCCGGAGGCGGGAGGAGGGGAAGTGCCCGGGTGGGGGAAGGGGAGCCTGGGCACTTTCTGCGCACGCCAGGGGTGAGCCTGGCCTGTGGCTTCCAATGTCCGCGGTCGCTCTAGGGGTGTCCTAGGGTTAGTTTGTGAACCTGCCTCTTTAGGACTGGTCCAACCAATGAAACCAGGAAACTGACTCTGGAGCTGGCTTTAATGGGGTGCTTGGAGGGTAGGTACTCCCTCTCCCCAACCAAACAGAAGAATTCTTAGGATGGGGGGCTGACTGGGTAGCAGAGCAAGTAGCGAGGAGGAACTGGAGCCCCAAAGAATTTAATTTTTGCCCCAAGAAATGATGTCCATAAACACATCCAGTACTCAAAAGGGAAGACTCTGGGTCCCCAACATGGGGGGTCCTGGAGGTTGGAGGTGAGCTCTAGGCCTCTGTGGGAAAAGTCCACTGTTCTACTCCCACCTGCTAGCTGCCTTTTGTGGTCTGGCCCTCACCTAGGCACAGAGGAATGCAAGCCTAAGGGGCCTTGGGGTGGGAGAGTCCAGGGTACCTAGGCCTGGGGTGCCCCTATTTCAGTGTCTCTTCTTCCGGCTGTGCACAGAGCCCCGCCCTCTTGCCTGGCTGAGCTCAGGGCTGAATAAGGGCTCTCTGCACATCACTCTGCAGATATGAAGTCAAAGTGAAGTCACCCTCGCAGGCATGAGGAGGAGCTGCCAAGACAGGCTGGCTGGGGGCTCTGCCGGCTGAGATGTCCAAGCCGGCCTGCTGGCTGGAGGCCAGGGCACAGTGCTGCCAGCTCGGGAGAGCCACCCTGCGGCCACCAGACCTTGTGTTGCCTGCCTCACGCTCCCCGAGCCCCAAGCCCTTGGATTTATGGGGCCGGAGTTGGCCGTGGGGGACTCCCCTGGGTGTAGACAGGCCCTACCTCTGGTGCTAGTAACAACAACCAAGGCTGCACATTCAGGCCTGTGCACAGGGAAGGGACCTGAGTGGGAAGGGAGGGCCTGAGGGGAACTTCTTTGTTACCAACAGGCTCCTGTGGCAGAAGAATGCAGAAGGAAGAGGGGTGGCCTGGCCCATTCTTGCAACCAGCCCCACCCCTGTGCCCCCCCAGGGACCACCCTGGCCAAGCCTTGGCTGACACGGGTCAGGCTGGATGTCTGGTCGTGCTCCGTGTGACCACCTCAAGGACCCATTTGAGGCTGTGTCCCTTCTTCAGTCCTCAGGCCCTTCCACTCTCCTCCACCACCCTTGGGGGTCTTGAGAGGACATCTGACACTATGCTGGGGACACTGCCCTCTTCTTAGAAAAAGGTCTGGGGAGCCTCATATGTGTACCCCTGTACCCTCATATGTTGTACCCCTGTACCCACATGTGCATACACCTGTGTTCACGTACAGGGATATGGGTGCATACCCTCACCCGCGTGCATGCCCAGAGATCTGACCAGAGGAGGATCCAGGAAAGCACAGAGGTGAAGTGCTTGGCTTGCTGACCTCGGGTCCTGCATATCCATAAGAGACACCCCTGTGAGACTCAGACAAGGCCTGACCTCAACTCTGCCCTACTCACCCTTCCATGGGTTCTTCAATGGAGTTGTTTTTCTCCTCTCAATTTCCTGCCCCACCTTCCTTTCCTCCCTTCCTTCCTCTGCTCTCCCCTTCTCCTCATTCCCCTCCTTCCCTCCCATTCTCTGCAAGAATCTCTTCTCCATTCCTTTGCCCCAGCACAAGAACCAGGCTAGCTGCCTCACTGGGGCCTCAGCGTCTTCATCTGTAACATGCAAATAACGATACAGTAACTGCCTTGCAGTGTTGTGAGGCTGAACCCAAATGAAGCATTGACAGAATCAGCACAGTTTCTGGCTCCCCAGAAAATGAGATTTTTTTTTTCTTCTCTTCTTCCAGGGTCCTCTGAAGTCCAAGGAGATGTCTGGGTGGGAGGCTGGGGGCAGTGACATTGTGTGAAGGTTGAAGGTGTGCTCTGAGTTGTATCCTGGCTGGGTCTCTGATCTGTGTGACCTCGGCAAGTTTGCAACGTCTCTGGGCCTCAGGAAGGCGGAGCTCCATCCCCCCAGGTGCCTGAAGACAGGTGAGTCCCCGGCAATCAGCATGAGCTGTCACTGTCACCATTGATTCCCATCAGCTGTGACGCTGAGGCCGAGGCCAAAGTGGTCGGTGGACATTGCTAAGGTGACACGGAAAGCAGGTGGTCCCTACATCGAGCTGTCTGCTGCCCTCAGCTCTGGCTCCCCACCTGTATAGGTAACGAATCACACCCTGTATGGGGACGGCAGCCAGTGAGACCGGCCTGTAGGAGCCAACACCTGTCTCTGGCCCTCCCCATAGGACCTGCAGCTTTCTCAGTGATAGGAGGGAGAACCCTGGAGCCCCAGAGGCCTCTCAGCCACAGCAGCACTTATCTGGGCGTATACTTACACATTCAGGAGCAGTGGGTTGATTCATGCTGACGCCTCACTGAGGCTTTTGGGGGCTTGCTCACACCGAGTCCCCAGCCCGAGGGTACCACTGGAACCTGATGGGGCCTCAGGCCTGGCAGTGCCCGCCTCTTGCCTCAAGGACACCAAAGAAGGCCCATCCTGGCTCATGAGTGAGCGTGGTAATAACAGGGAGCTTGAATTGGCGAGTCTGGCAGATACGGCCTGAATGCTTTTTGGAAAAAGCATCTCCCAAGGCAGTTTCATAATCTGCCTTGTAATGCAGATTTAGACAAGTTTTTACGAATGCACTTTTTAAAATAGGTCTTAATGGATCCTTTGCAGTAGTTACAGTCCATTGTGTAAATGCAAACAGAAGGCTTTTTGAAAACATGTATTATTGATCAGAAAGGCAGCAGCAATTAGAAGCCAGTGTGTCATATCATTCAATACACACTTCCTATACAGCCCTGCTTGTGCTCTCTCATAACTTTCTGACAAATTATCCTGTCCCTGGGAAGCCCTTTCTTTTCCCTTTTGCTTCTGGGAGCGAAGGAGGACCTCCCCATCAGTTACTAGCTAGAGGTGAATGAAGAATGAAGCTTCCCCTTTACCATCGTAAAACCTATTTACGACTTCTCCGGTTTCAAGACTGAGATGGCAAAACCTTCAGGTAAGATGGACGATGCTTCTCAATTTGGTCTACGGGCCACAGTGAAAAAAACCAAAACAAAACTGGTGACAGATAGCATGTTCTGTGGGAGGGCGGAATCACAAAGCTGGGGAGGTCTGAGCCAGGAGCCCTGCAGGGGAGCCTGCTTTGTGGGAGGGATGTTCAACCAGGGTCCACAGGGAGGAGCTCTGGATGCCCCTCCCCAGTCATGGAACCTAAAATGATCCACTAGGATAAAGCTGAGACTTGTTTTTGCTTAAAAATCCATATTTGGGTCTGTATTTCACCCCATCTGCACATTTCCCATTTGCCCTTCTTCTTGAAAAGTTCATTTATTTAACAAACATTTGCTGGGCACTCACTGTATTCCAGGCACCCTTTCCAAAGTCCAGTGAACGAAGCAATCTGGGTGCTTCTTAAGGACAATCATCAACACGTAAGGCACACATGCAGCCCAGTCAGAAGTGACCCCAGATGGGGTGAGACGCGGGGCGGGGTGTTTATCAGGGCTGGATGTCCTGGAGAGCTGACTTTGGGCAAAGACAGAGCTGTGGGGACAGCGCTGCCCGCAGGGAGCAGGGAGGTGACAGGACGTGCCCTGGAGTTCCCTGCGTTGCCCCAGCAGGGACAGGGGGCCGTCCTTTGTCTCCTCACGATAGCATCTTCTCAGCAGCCTCAGCTCACCCCTCTGGAAGATGCAGCTCTGGTCTCTGAGAGGGTTACAGCCTGCAGGATCTGCAGAGTGAAGACTCTGACCTGGGCAGTCTTTTGGAGCCGGAAAAACGTGCTGTGCTCTTGGTGTGCTGACAAATAGGAAGTCCGTTGACTTAACACCCTACGATGTCTTCCAAAGCCTCCCTGCCCAGGATGGTGTGGGCTGCAGCTCCAGGCACAGTGTGCAACTTCCACATCCATCTCAGGCCTGCGGGTGATGAGGCGGTGCGCTGTGAGCTGGAGGAGAGGGGGAGAGGGGGGCCAGCCACCTGCCCTTGTGGGGGGGGCCAGGGTGTGAGGGCACAGCCTGGGTGGCTCCCCCAGTCCCCTGTGCTTGCAGACAGGCCCAGGAGAAGCAGAGCACTTACTTGCCCCCTTCTCCCCACCCCCACCCCGGAAGTGCCCCGAAGACCTCGCTCAGCTGTTGCAGCTGCCCCAGGTGGGAGGGGGCGCTGTTCTCAGGTAGATCTAGGGTGCCCTCCTTGCTTCCTCTCCAGCACCTCCCTAGGGTTGCTACCTGAGCTTAGGCGCACTGGGGGCTCCCAGTCCTGCTGAAGACCCCCCACCCAGCCCGGATGGGGCCCCTCCCTGCTTGCTGAGAAGCCGGCCAGCCAGGCCTTCATCCCCTAGCGCTGTGCAGTGGAACGTTCTGCAGTGGTGGTAACTTCCTGCCCTCTGCTCTCCAACACGATGGCCACTGGCCAAGTGTGGCTGGTGTGACCGAGGAACTGAATTTATAATAACTTAAAATTGAATAGTCATATGTGGCTAGTGTACTTGCTGGGCGTTGATGCTCTAAGAAACACCTTCCCAGCCTCTCTTGGAGGCTTCTGGGCGCTGGGCAGGCTCCTAGCCCAAAGCTCCCCCACTGGAGGGAGAACGGAGAAATCAGAGCCTGCCGATTCGCCAGCCCCAGTGGGCTCTCTGATCCAGCAGCTGCCGCTCTGTTTCCTGGTGGTTTGAAGATGCCGTAGTCACCCCCCTGCCCAGAACGACAGTGGCATTGCTGGGGTTCACCCTGGGCACGCTCTCTCACTCGCCCTGGGGAATCTTCCGTTCCCCTCCAGGCTTGGCCCCCGAGCCTGACCATGCCTCCTGAAATCCCTGCTTCCTGTAGGCAGAGTGAGCCCTGCAGGGCCCTGCTCTCAGGGGCCTCTTTGGAAAGGGGCTGATGAGCTCGTGCATATTAAGATGCGGTGATGAAGGGCTGTCAGGGGACTCTGTGCAACAGCCTGAGACCCAAGGGCCTGCTCGCTAGTGCTGGGAGCTCAGCATCCGGCCCCTCTCCAGGGCCCTTGTCCCTCTGCTCCTAAGCACCCCTCCGTGGTCCCAGACTCCCCACGTGTTCTCTGGCCACTGACCTCCACCGGCTGTTCCTTCTGCCTGGGAAGCTCTTCATGCCTCCTCCTGGCCCCTTCTGTTGTTCAGCTCCTATTCAATGCTCAGAAGTCTCGGCTCCAAAGTACCCCTCTCCCCAGTCCGTGCTCAAATGCTCCGTCTAGACAATCTGAAGGAGGCCCAGTGTGCGTCCTGGTTTTTGTTTTTTTGGCTGCAAGGCATGCGGGATCTTAGTTCCGCAGCCAGGGATGGAACCCACGCCCCCTGCATTGGAAGCGCAGAGTCTTAACCACTGGACCGCCAGGGAAGTCCCGCTTCCTGGTTTAACTGTGCTGTATTTATCTCTAGCCCTCTGCGTGGGGACCTGCTGAGGACTCAGAGTGCCGGTCGGGTGACCTGCCATGAGAAATGACCCTCGTGGCCAAGAGGACAACCTGGGCAGAGGCACAAGGTATGCTCAGGAGGCAGGAGGGAAGGGCGTGGCCGTCTGCGGTGACAGCATCAGTGCTTGCCACCCGTGTGCACACTCACACCCCTTTGCGCCCCTTCTTCCTCTGGGCTGCCCTCTCAGTGTGAATGGGAGCCCGTCTGGTCTATAAACATCAGCAGAAGGGGCGACAGGAGCAGGGGCTGGAGCCGGAAGATGACTCACAAGGAGGGAACAAGGCACCCCAAATAAATCATCTGGGGCCTGACATTTGGAGCGTTTGAGTTTGAGACCAAACACAGATGCCCTTTAGATAAATACATTTTTGAGACGTGTTCTGCAGGAGACGTTTATGACTTTAATAGGTTTTTAGTGTCAGACGAGCATCAGGAAGTGTTTTGTTGAGAGACTTTCTCTTAAAAGCTCAGAATCCTTCTTTTCCCTCCGGCCCTTTAAACAGAAGGATACAGAGATCCTCAGCAAGGGAAGCTTCTCTTTCTCCCGGTTCCCTGGGGGTTGGCTCTGGGCTGGGATGGCTCAACTGAGGAATGTTCTGGGAGGTTCTGAAGACCTCAGTGCTCCAGGCCATGGGGGGCGGAGGATGGGGGTCTCTCGGGAAGCTGATTTAGAAGCTTAGAAGCACCCTCCTCCCTCAGAGCAACTCCTCTCCTCCCCAATCCCCCCACCTAGAGGAGGCTGATGGCTGGTCCTCAGGGATGAGAAGGGCTCTGTATGGAGGACGGGGGTCCCTAAGGCCTCTGGAGGTTGGCAATTTTCTGTGGATTGGAAACTTTACAAAGATCCCTCACGCTGAAGCCCAGGAGTACAAAGGATCTGAGCTCACCACAGGCCCTATGCCAGCGAGGAGACACAAGGAGAAGGTCAGATGCAATCATGTCTGGAAGCTTCTCCCTTCCGACTTAGAGACAGGCCCCCACCTGCCCATCCTGGGCTCTGTCCCAGGACCTTCAGGGAGCCCCGGGTCCTGCAGCCGCCTTCTGCCCAGCTCTTGCCTGAGCACCAAGTGGCCACATGTGGGGCTGCTTCTAGTACCCCGTGCGTGCTGCTTAGCCCTCTCCCTGCCCCCCAAGACAGGGGCTGGATGCCAGCTCTCCCATCCTTGAATGAGGCCAGCGTGGAAGAACTCACCCCAGGTCATCTGTGCTGTGGCTCTGGGCCACGTGGGGAGGACCCCTAGCCGAGGTGGACGGACCTTGGGCTTGTCCTCCCAGCACAGTGGGTGTGGGTGGGTCAGGGGCACACGGCACCAGGCGGGAAAAGGAGGGGCCCACTGAGATCCAGAACCTGGCTCACAGAAAACACACAGATGGAACTGAGAGGAAGCCCAAGTGAACTTAGTGGTGGCGCGGGCTTCAAGGGCACGGGCAGGCCACTTCCTAGCACAGCTGTGAGATGAGCACTGGGGTAGTGGGGGATGGGAGGGAAGGGACAGTCGTGTCTGTGCTGTTGTCCAGACGGGACATCTCCCGGGGGCAGGAGAAATGTTCTCATCAACCAGTACACCGAGACTCCACATTGATTGCAAGGAGGTCCCCTCGTTCCCCTCAGGTGACACCTAAGGGAGACCTTCTGAGGACACCTGGAACCACATTTTCAACAGCTCCAGCTGCTGTAATTGAGAAACCTGACCTCAGTTTTTCCATTTCTGTGGATAATTCAGCCCTCCCACCCTTCTCCTCCATCTCCCGCCCCACTAGCCCTGGCCTGTCTCAGACCCTCTCCTCACCCCAGACCCCTCTCCTGGTCCTGGTCATTTTATCCCAGGCTGTGTCAGGAATGAATGCACAAGGAGATGGATGCAGAGAGGCTGGGATTGAGCAGGGACCTGGGTGCCGGCCCTCCCTATCCCCCGCCCAGCCCCCCACCCCAGGCCACTAAGTCACCCCCTCAGCCCCTGGGACTTGTCAAGACCCTCATCAGGAGTCCGCGTAAGGGATGGATGAGAAGAGTTTGAATGGAGCACCTATGATCTTCTAAAGCTTCGCTCCTGCCTCGTAATTATTTCCTTACAGGATCCAGACACTTGGATACGGCCCATTTCTTAACCCCATTCACAACAACCTTTGTTTTTTTCACGGTTGTCTTGGAAGCAGCTGCCCACAAACTGAAAGCAGCCCATAAACTACATATCATTGTTGGGGTCTCTCATGACCTTGCCTGTGTGGGGGGCAGGAGGGAACGACCTCTGTTTTATTTCCCAGGTGGATACCCTGGCTGGGGCAGGGGGTGCGGAGGTTGATTGGTTACCCATTTGCATCTGTAATTTATCAGCATTCTCAAAATCCTAAAGGTTTGGGGCTTAATTATTCATGTCTGACCCCTAGAAGAAAGGCTGAGTGAGGTCACCCTGGATGGCAAAACTGTGGGGTCTGAATCATCTCTCCTAGAAAAGGAGGGAGGTCCTGGGTGGGCGCAAGTGAGAACAGCTAATGGCCATGGACATCCCACCTGGGGGCAGCCCTGGACTGGAGCTTCTAACTCATTCAGGGTCACAGCACCTGCCCGGGTGGTAGCAGCATCCCATTTTACAGGTGAGGTGCAAGCCCAGGGGTTCTTTCTCTGGGCTTCTTTCCCTCACTCCACACTGCTTCCGGTTCTCAAATGCTAGGGCAGGGCTGGTCAAACACTATGTGAGCCCACCCCGCAGATTCTAAGGCTGCCCTCAGGACCAGTTCCCAGGGGTTCCTGATGCTGCTGGTCCTGGGTCCACACTGTGGGATCCACTGCCCCAGAGCATGATGGGATAGGAGAGATGCGGGTAAGGGTCTCAAGGTGGAAGGTACCCGCTTCACCCTCCCGCCAGCACGCCCTGTCCCCAGTTAGCCTCTCCTCCTCTGTGTCTCCTCCCTATTCCCAGCCTCCTTCTGGCCCTGGCTTACATCCGTGGTCCTGGCGTTGCTGGGAGCCCACCCAGAACACTCCTTCTTCACTCCCCTGCAGGGACTCACCTCTGTTTGCATACAGCTGTCTCCTCCTAACACCCATTTCTTTAGCTGGGTCCCTCATGTGAGACTCAGGCCTGTTGGAGCCCACTGGGGGACCCAGCACCCTCACTGTGTAGGTAAAGGGGGGGTCATTTCTGTGACTGGGCTGGATCCTACTGTGACCTGTGACCCAACCCTTGCACAGTACTGAGCTTCAGGGAGGCTACAGCAAACGCATTTCCCCCGTCTGCAGAGCAAGAGGGCTATCGCCGTCGCCATCACCCAGAACACGCCTGCTCTGCTCCCCTGCAGGGGACCTATTTCTTCAACTGGGTCCCTCAGAGCAGTACGGCTATTGCCATCTTCCTGATGACCAGATGCACAGCTGTAGGGGACTTGGTCTCTGGCAAGGCATGGTCACTTGGTAGAGCCTGACTCAGGACCTGTGTATGGCCAAGGGGGGGACTGGGGAAGCTGAGGGAAGAGGGGAGGCCAGGGGACCCTGCACCCTTAGTCAGGGTCTCATAGACCCCTCCAGACAGCACACATAGGTGGCGGTGGTGACGGTGGCAGTGACTCTGGCTGGCCTGTGCATTGTTATTTCCAAAGGCTGAGTCTTTGGAGCAAAGGAATTTTCATTCCTTTTTCATTAATGAAAACCTTGCAGCCAGAGGAAGCACCCCACTAAATGACTGATACTCCACGAGATATGTACGCACTGCTCAGAAATGTCTCCTACTCAATGAAGGAGAGATAACAGTCAGTGGAATAAAAATTAATCTGGCCACTATAGGAATTAATATAAAAACATCAGATGCGGGACTTATAAGGGATGCCACCTCCAACTAACCCTCCCTGGGTTAAATACCCCAGGGACGATGATTTATATTCTGTGCTACAGGCCTCTGCTGGCATAATCGATAGGGATGAGAAATGGGGCCACCCAGCCGTACCTACCCATGGGGCTGGGGAAGGGAGCCGGGGGGCCGGGGGCTAGGGCTGCCCTGGAGGCTGCTGGGAGCAGGGGCCCATCTGAGCCATCCGCTCTTTCTCCCCCTTCCTCTACCTCCCTGGTGAGCCCCAGGCCTGCAGCTGATGGGTTTCTGGAAGTCTGGGTCATGGCACCATCTCACGAGGCCTCACCCCAGCGCCCGACTCCTCTGGGGGTACAGGGGGTACGGCCGGGGGAGAAGAGGGCAGGGCAGACTGGGCCAGGTGCTGCCGGAGACCAGAGCAGTGGGACCCCCACTGGGAGCTGGGCTTAGCTGAACCTCCTGACGGTAATACTCACTCACCCATCTTTGCTCTGCAAGAATTACCGCTCCAAACTCTTGGTTTAGGGTGAAACTTGCCTAAGCGACTGTTTATTCTCACCATCACAAACTTAGGATCTGCTGTTTCAGTCGAGGAGCTTTAAGTCGAAGCCCTTGCCGGTCAGTCCCCGGGCTGCTTCTCTGCAGGGAGCTTCGAGCTGGGGCTCATGCCCAGAAGCAGATGGGCTTCACCGCAGCTGCAGGGCTGGCCTTCCTGCTGTGCCAGGTGAGCGGTGAGTTATCCTCGCTCCTCCACGGTGAGGGCCATACTTGCTTAGATTTGCACCACTACGCACCAGCCACACCCGGGTTGGGGGTGGGCAAGCCAGTGTCAGGGCCAGCCAGGCTGCCCCCAGCTGGCTCCCTGCTCTCCGTCTTCCTTGGACCTGCTCCTGGGGAGCGGGGCAGAGGAAGATCCTGTCATGGCCCTCGATGTGGAGACCCCAGAGGAGGCTGATGCAAGGAGGACAAAGTGTTGATCCCACAGCCCCTCCCCGCCAAGCCCCGACTGTCCCTCAGCCACACTCTCTACTCTGTCCGGGGGAGGCACCAACTCCCCACTGTGCCAGCCTCTCATCACGTCCTGCCCTGCCCTCTGCTCTTACGTTAAACTCTAGTCATTGCTCTTCAGACGTGTCGTCGTCTGCTGCTGGAGTCTGACCATACAGCCCCCAAGGAAAACTCCTGTAGAGCTAGTAGTGAGGAAACTTTGGGGGGAAGGGAAATTTTGGTCCCTTGTTCTTGACGACACAAGAGCCTGGCCCTTCCCAGGGAGGCCTACTGGTGTCTCCTTTGCGTGCCGCAGCCTGGCAGGGTGCCCTGGGTGATCCCCACACTTCTGCTCACCGTCACAGTGGGTGGCCCCGGGGCAGGCTTCCATGCCTTATGTGGCGTAAAGCCAGGGACTAGTGACCTTGAGCAACCTCGGGGATAGAAAGGCCCAAAGGGACCACTCAATCTAAGCCTCATCATATAGATGGAGAAACTGAGGCCCCAGACAGATGGGCCGAGGCCACAGAGTAAAGCAGGCCTCCTGGCCCCAGGGCGGTGCCCTCTGCCCACCGAATCGCCCATGTCGCTGGTCTGGGCTACCGTGCAGTCATCCTGAATCCTACTGAGACAAACATAAACCCTAATATTATTATTCTTTTCATTGCATTAGGAGTTGAATTGCATCCCCCCAAATCCATATGTTGGAGTCTTTAACTCCCTGTACCTCAGAATGTCACCTGATTTGGACATAGGGTCTTCACAGATGTGATCAAGTTACAATGAGGTCACTGCAGTGGGCCTCAATCAAATATAACTGGTGTCCTTATAAACAAGGGAAATTTGGACAGAAACATGCACAGAGGGAAGTTGAGGTGAAGAGACATGAGCTGAGGAGAGAGGCCTCGGACAGATCCTTCTCTCACGGTCCTCAGAGGAACCAACCCTCATTTCAGACTTCTGGCCTCCAGAACTGTGAGATAATCAACTTCTATTGTTCAAGCCGCGCAGTCACGGGAAACTGATAGACCGTAAGGAAGGTTCTGGTAATGAACTTACAGCACTAGAAGTTTTATTTGTTTTTTAATTTTTTGGCGGGGGTGTGTGTTGGTATTTCAGATTTTTGGTGTGCTTTTAATTTTTTAGTTTGTTTTGTTTTTATGGATCCACAAATTGGAATGTATTTATTACCGACCAGAGGTTCAGGAGGAGATGCTGAAGGAAAAGGCTGCCTGGTGCATGCTAGGGGCCGAGGCCCTTTGGGGATGTTGGCTCTGATGTTGCTGGGGTAGAGGTCAGAGAATTGCTGGAGATGTGGGCTTTGGGAGGCCTGGAGTGGACAAGAGAGCCATAGCCCACATCTCCTGCTGTCTTGGTGGTTTTCTGTACCCACTGATGGCAGAGACCTTGGATCCAAAACCCCATGGTGACCCATCTAGGGCACCTCCATCCAGCCAAAGAGATGGAAGGAATGGGCTACTGAGTGATTGCTTGCCCTTTCACGTAGTAACAGGTCAGTGTTGTTCTAATGAAAGGGACTTCACGGGCATTACTGGTGTAGGCGTGATCACACAATATGTATTTTAAACAAAATCACAGACCCCCACTTGGTGAAACTTATTCCAGAGAATTTCAGCATGTTGTTTGATGCCCCGTTGGCCCACCCTGCTCAGTGTGCTTTTGCTCTCACAGCAGCCCTGCCACTGGTGGTTTTCAGTGGAGGCTTAAAAAAAAAGCAATTTCTCCTCAGGCCAGAGCTCAGCTTGCTGTAAGATCGCAGGAGGGATTCAGAGACCTCACAACCTTTGGGAAAATGGCCAAATCTCATTCTGAAGGCTAATACTTAACATTTTGCTACCAGGAAAACATTTCCCATTGAATAGAAACCCCCAGGCAAAGCTTCCAGGCATGATTCACTTCCCCTCCCATGCGTGCCAGACCCCCTTGAGTGGCTCTCACAGACCCAAACCAATTAGAGCTTCCCAGGACGAGGAGCCCTGGGTCCACACACGTCCTCAGTAGGTCATCCACAGAGCGAGTGCTGCATCCCTGGGACAGAGAAATGCAGGGAAGGCGAGGGATCACCTAGGGCACTGTTCTCAGGTCCATTGCTCAGTCTATCAGGGATCACCTAGGGCACTGTTCTCAGGTCTATAGCTCAGTCTATCGCTGAATAACAAACCATCCCCAAACTGTCTTAAAACAACCCCATTATTTCTTTTGCTTATGAGTCAGTCTGTAACATGGGTAGTGCTCAGCTGGGGTAGCTTGTCTCTGCTCCACTCCGCTTAGCTTAGGGTGGCTTGCAGGCAGGGCTGGAATCACCCAGGGTTCCCCCCCATGTGACTGTGGTGGGTGCTGGCTGCCAGCCCAGACCCTCTGCTTTCACTGGAACCGTCCACCAGGACACAGACATACAGCCCTGTAGGAGCTGGGCTTGCTTACAACATGGTGGTCAAAGTCATATCACCTTCTGCGTCCTAGCCTCAGAAGTCACCCTACATCCCTCTGCCATGTTCTCTTCATCACGGCAGCCGTGAAGCCCTGTGCAGTTTCAAGGAGAGGGGAAATAGAATCTGAATGGGTGCGGTGGGGTGGATGGCAAGATTCTGGAACAGCATGTAGGGCAGAAATATTGCTGTGGTCATTTGGGGAAAATGTAGGCTGCCACATCATGGCCCAGAGGTCACACCAGAGAGTCTGGGTCAAGGGGGCAGGTGCCTGATACGATTCACCGTCAGGAGTTAGGGACACAGTGCAAAAAATGCCTCCCTACTGCCGCTGAAGTGAGTCTGAGTCCATACTCCACAGGCAACACCTGTGTTCCCCTTTGGCCCCGTGGGCCATCAGCCCAAAGACCATTTGTAATCTTCTCTCAAGGCTCCTCAGCTTCGGCCATCTGTGATGCCAGGACTCTCCAATCTACGGAATGAGTCATCGGTGGAATCTCCTTCAGCAAATGACCAACTCAAAGGGAGGATGTGTCATGCCTGGGGCGTTTTATGAATCTTGTTGCTTCGTCCGGCAAGCTGTGATTCCATCAGTAACGACACAGCCAGCACGAGGTGATGCTGCCAGGGCGGACGCTCTGATCAAGGGCACACGGGAGGGACAGGGACGTGTGACCCACGCCCGGGCTGCCTCTTCCCACCTGCCTCAGGGGGACCCTGGGTGGCCGGCTCCTCCCAGCCAGGGTATTTGGGTGGGGTAGGGCTGCAGCCTCACCAAGCCTGCACTCTATACCTGTGACACTTTTGTGAGTGACAGAACGCCCTGAGCCAGGCTCCCCTGGACCCCAACACGAGGGGGCCGCTGGCCGGGTGCAGGGACAGCTGTTTGCACACAAGGACCCAGACCCACTCCCTGCTCTTCCACTGCCTGGTGTGGGCCAGTGTTCACCGGCTCACCTGAGGCCTCCTTCCTCACCTGGCGCACAGGTGACACCCACCTCGCAGCAATATATGTCAAAGGGCTCAGCCGGAAGCACTGACTCCAGTCTTGTCTAAGCCTGAAGGCTGAAGGCCTCCACCCCACTGGCCTGCGGTGACCCTCCACTGTCCACATGCGCCCAGCGCCCGGCAGCCCTGGATGTGCCCATCTGCCTGCCGGCCGTCCCACACCCACCCCGGACCTCTCCTCGCTTGGTTTCCCGGACACAGCCCCTCCTCTTGCTCATCCGTGTGCCTTCCTCGGCTCCATTTCTAAACATGGATGTGTTCGCAAAGGATGCCCACGCTGGGCCGTCAGCTTACCCCACACTCACTCCTGGATGAGCGACCTCATCCAGGCCTGGCTTTGAAGCCAGCCCACCCTGCCCCCAACGCTCCCCTCCAACCCGCCTCTGCTCCCTCAGCCTCTCCTCTCCCTTGAAGTCCACTTACTGAGCTGCCTGCCCTCCATGGCCTCCAGTGGGCAACTCAGGTTTAATGCATCGAAAACAAACTTTTTTTTTTTTTTGGCCACACCGCGCAGCTGGCGGGATCTTAGTTCCCCGACCAGGGATTGAACCCGGGTCCTCGTCAGTGAAAACGCGGAGTCCTAACCACTGGACCGCCAGGGAACTCCCCAAAACAAACTCTTAATTTCTGCTTTTCCCACCCCCAAATCTTGCTTCTCTTTCAGTTTTTCCCATCTCAGTAAAAGGTGCCATATTCACTCAGTTTCTCAGGACAGAGAACAAAGAGCTCACGAGTGATTCCCTTCTGGCTTTTTTTTTTTTTTTTTTTCTGATACGCGGGCCTCTCACTGTTGTGGCCCCTCCCGTTGCGGAGCACAGGCTCCGGACGCGCAGGCTCAGCGGCCATGGCTCACGGGCCCAGCCGCTCCGCGGCATGTGGGATCTTCCCAGACCGGGGCACAAACCCGTGTCCCCTGCATCGGCAGGCGGACTCTCAACCACTGCGCCACCAGGGAAGCCCCCTTCTGGCTTTTATACCGTGAATCTGATCCAGTAGCATGTTCTGCTGGTTCTCCAGAGCACATTCAGAATCTCACCCACCTGTGTTGGTCATGGCCACCTTGGTCCAAGCTGCAGTCCTCCCCAGGCCGTTGCAGTGGCCTCCTGTGGGGCTCCCACCTTTGTCCTCAACCTCTTCTGTCCTCCTCACAGCCCCAGAGTGATGCTGGGAAAAAAACAAGGCCCATCACACGGAGGAGGCAGCTGAGGCCCCAACCCAGCTGGGGCGATATCCCAGCAGCTGCACCAGTTTGCCTGCCCCTGAGTCTGCAGCCTACAAGATGAGTGGTCCAGAGCCTGCTCAGATGGGTGGGTGCTTCCCCCCCTGAGCTCACCCCATCTTCCTGGCCTCAGCGTCCCCCGCCTCCCGCTCTCCCTCCTTCTCACTCCACTTGGCCTCCTCCAGCCTGCTGTGCTTGTCCTTAAATACAGCATGTCTGTTGGTACTCGGGCCTCTGCACTGGCTGTCTGCTCTATCTGGGAGGTGCTAGTGCCACATGCCCTTGACCTCTCCCTACTTTGCCCAGATGTCTGCTCAGATGTTCCTCAGTGGCTACGCGCTATGAAGCAGTACTCCCACGCTCTCCCCGCTCCACTTTGTTTTCCTTAGAACCCTGTTATATTTGCATTGTTGTATTTCTTTGCATGCTCATTTGCACGTGTGTGTGTGTGTGTGTGTGTGTGTGTGTGGTTTTACACTATAACGTAAGCTTCCAAGAACAGGGAGTTTGCTCTTCTGTGTCCCTGGTGCCTAGAACAATGCTTGGAACACAGTAGAGGCTAAAGAAATCGCTGTTGATTAAATAAATGAGATGATGATGCACCCACATCAGGACATGTGGCTTCCCTGGGTCTTCCCAATAGCTGTGTGCTATTCCATTATGTGGATGAGCCCACGTTTAATTAACTGGCCCCCTGCTTGAGGACACTGAGTGTTTTTATTCTTTTGCTATAATAAACAAAGTTGCATTGCACATCTTTGTATACCTATCCTTACATTCATGTGTGAATATAGTGAAAAATCCATAATTCCAGGCTCTGGACTTGCTGGGTCAAGGAGTATGTGCGTTTAAAGCTTTGAGAGATAGTGCTAAACTGTCCCCCAAGAGTATTTTTAACAAATTATGATTTTTAAAATATTTGAAAACACCTATTTAAAAGAATGAAATTAGCATCACTCCCTTATAAAGCCCTGGAGACTCTGAGATCAGGTTCAGGGACCGAGTGTCATTTCACAAGGGTGAGGCTGAGTCTCAGAGAGGGCGTGAGGTCTATGATTTCTTGACTGTGGGCATGGTAACCAGGATGGCTCCAGCACTGGGGTCTCACACCCCAGCCTCTTTCACTCTTACAGAAATCAACCTTCAGTGATTGTCACTGGATCACTTTGTAACACAGGAAAAGGACAGTCACTGAGGGTGGCTGTTTTCCTGCATCGTAAAGAACTTCTTGAAGTTTACCAGCACCAACCCAACAAGCATCTATTCAGTGCCGGCTATGTGCTGTGACGGTGTGGGTGGTGAGGATACAGCCTGCAACAACATAGAAAAGCCCTGCCCTCAAAGAGCTTGCATTTTCACTTGAGGAAACAGACAATGAACAGAATGGTAAGTCGGATGAGAAGAAATACCATGAGAAAACCAGAGGAACAGTGTGGTCGCCAGTTTCAGAAGTGGCTTCAGGCGTTCACACCTCCAGGTGCTCACACTCTTGTGCAATCCCCTCCCTCTGAGTGTGGGCTGGACATGGACCTTGCTTTTCATGAACAGGAAAGGCAGAGTGATGGGCTGGCACTTCCAAGACTCGGTTACAGATGACCGTGAGTCTGTCTTATTGGCATCCCAGCCCATTCCTCCTTGCTCACTTTGATGTTTCGAGTGGCACCAGGTGGGCCCATGTGCAAGGGACTGAGGGCAGCCCAAGAGGAGCTTATTTCTGCCTACAGCCTCATGAGACAGCCTGATGCAGATCCAGCCCTGAGAGGACCGCAGCCTAGCCAACACTTTGACTGAAGTTATGAGAGACCCAGAGGAACAGCTAAGCCACACCCAGATTCCTGACCCACAGAACCTGCGAGATAAATGTACAAATGTTGTCTTAAGCCTCTACATTTTGGGCTTATTTGTCACTCAGCAGTAGCTAACTCATACAAAGAGGAGTAGAGAGTGCCAGGGTAGGGGGTGCAGTTTAAAATAGAGTGGGAGGGGAGGAGTTATTTGAGAAGACTTGAAGAAGGGAGAGACTGAGCCCCAGGATCCCACGGGCAGAGTTAGATTCGGAACAGGAATTGGTGGGAGCTCAGGAGACAAAGGTGGCTGGAACAGAGCGAGAGGGGCGAGAGGCAGGGGCAGGGCAGGGAGGGTGGAGGGATGTCACACTAGCATTTGACCTTCAACTCTGAACTTGGGGAAAGGGAGCCTTTAAGACTTTGAGCAGATGCACATTTTAACAGGGTCCAGGCAGGTGATAAGTGTTAGGGAAGGTGGGGGGCAGCAGCAGGGAGATGGCCAGAGGTGTCAGATCCTGGGTTTACTTGAAAGGTGACCGCAGGATTAGACGTGGGGTGTGAGGGAGGCGTTCCTGCATCTAAAGGCAGGTGGTGGTGGGCAGGTTTGGGGAAACCTGGAGGTCGGGGTTCACAGGCCCCAGATGCCCGTCCGACCTTGAGGTGGAGGGTTGAGGAGGCGGTTAGGCCAGGCAGTGTGTAGAGTGTTTGTAGCCACGGGACAGGCATGAGTGTGGGGAGAGGTGAGGAGAGGACCGAGGGGTGGGGAGGCCAGGGCAGGGAGTCTGCAACGCAGCTGAGGACAGGGTGGGGCAGCGGGACCGGAGCGCTGAGTGACCACAAGGTGAGGCTGAGTGCTGACTTAGCAACCTGACGGTCTGAGTCCAACAGAGGGATGTCTGAAAGATGGGCAAATAACAGTACATTCGGACCTGATGGGAATGATCGAGCTGGAGAGGGAAACACCCAGGACACAGCAGGGAGGGAGGCGGCTGGAACCAGGCCCGAGAGAGGGAGAGAGAAACATCCCTGGGAGCCAGTCGGGAAATCAGAGCGTCTGGTCCTCAGGAAGTTCCGGAGGACACAGGTGCCCCTGCAGCACACGCCCGGCCCCTGACTTCCCGCGGCGGACAAGTGACCCTGGGGGTGACGGAGTGAGCTGGAGCCGAGCTGGGCGACTGCCCTCGGAATTTCCTGACCTGGATGAGGTTCAGCTTTTAATCTCATATTGCATCTACAGCCTTGTCTCCTGTGGCGTGTGAGAAACTGGGGGGAAAAAAAGGGCTCCTAAGCTTTGCAGCCAACCCAAGACACATTTGACTGAGCTCTAAGGTGCTGGGAACAGGACAGACACTCTGGGAGCCTGAGCTGAGGGTGCAGTCAGGGGTCCGAGCATGCTGGGCTGCAAGACCAGGCCCGGGTCCAGGTGCCCGCTGTGGGGCTGGCCTTCTTAAGCCTCGGTTTCTTCATCTGGCAAATGGAGTGACTGAGAGCACCACCTCGCAGGCTGTGTGAGCAGGAGCCCTTGGGGGGCAGTGACTCTGTGTAGTTCTGGGAGAGTGACCAAGGTGGCACCAGCAGGTGGGGAGAGTGCCCTGGAGAGTCAAAGTATTGCTCTGCCTGGGGGCCAAAATCACCCTGAAAGTATAAACTTGCCACTGAATTGAGGAAAAACCCCTTGTTTGATACAGCATCTGTTTCCCTTCCTCTTCATCTGGGCCTAGGAGGATTTGGTGCCTCTCCATGGCCAAGAAAGCAGGTAGTAAGATCAGGACCCGAGGGCTGGATGTCTTGACAAATGGAATTTTCCTTCTTTTCTGGCCTCTTGGGAGAGATATTATTTCCTCCATTGATGCAAATGTGTTCAAAGTGCACTTCCCACAAACTCAGAAATATCGAACTGTCTTTCCGCTGAGGCCTGGGACTGTGGCCATGGCCCTCTGGCTGAAGGTGGCCCGTGCCTGGCCACAGAGCCAGCACCTGGCACTGGGGCAGAGCCCAGGTGCCATGATGTGTGAGCCAGGGGAACCTGCAGGAGGTGTGCAGAGGAGAGCAACCCCAGGAAGCATCTGATGCACCCCCTTTGCTTTGCAGAACTGGGGCCCAGAGAAGGCACTGAGTTGCCCGGGGCACGCAGGGAGTCCTGGGCGCCCAGCCTGCTTCTCCTCCCCCGGCCATCTCGGACCAGGCTTTTTCTGGGAAGCAGCAAGGAGGCCTCAGCTAGGAGTTGGTCTTCAGCCAGGAGTTTGGGTTTCAGCCAGGAGTTGATATTTGTTAAAAGAGATGGAAAAGGTGAAGCTGTTATCAAGAAACAGTATCTGGGGTCTGAGTTCACTGCAGGGTCTCAGGAACTAGATACCATCAGCCTGGCCTGCCCAGCGGACATGAAGGGAAGCTGCGGCGGTCACACATGGGAGCCGCCTCCTCCCTGGCTGGCCTGCGCAGTGCTCCCAATAGCCCAGAAGATGGAAAGCAGGTTAACAGTCCAGGAGGAAAGGAGTAGAGGTGCCCTTGCTGCCAAGGGCTGGGTCTAGAAAGACTGCTTCTGGCTCCCTCACTGTCCTGGAGCTGGCAGCAATGGCCATTTCTGGCAGAGAGGTGCCTGGCTTTGGAAGTTGGAACTGGGGGCTTTGGAAGCCCTGGCTCCTGCTCTGCAAGGCTCTCAGCCCCCAAGAAAATTCTAAGTCCCCAAGAAAATGTGAGCTCTCAGCTGGTCCCCATAGCTGGACATTTGCCTCTTGTTTCACAGTGGGTGGGCCTCTATTTAGGTGGACCCCAAGAGCAGGAGAAAATGTTTGGTGAACCTCACCACCCACTTCCAATTCACTAAACATGGTCACACAGATTTTTCTTTCATGGGATAAAGAAAATAATGGCAGGCTCTGCAAGGTCATTCCCAACCTCCTCTCCCTTGTGATCTGCACTGTTGAGGCTGAAAAGCTAACTATATTCCCAGCCTGTCTTGAACTAAGTGTGGTCAAATATCATTGTTCTGGTAAATGAGATATGATTGGCAGTCAGCTGGGGGATTCTGGGAAGGCTTGTTTTCTTGATAAAAGAGCCATATGTGGCGGGTATTTCCAGTTTTCTCTCCATTTCTCTACTTCCTGCCTTGCAGGTGATGTGATGTCAGGAGTTGAGGCAGCCATAATGTAACACTGAGGCAGAATGCATGAAAAAGAGGCAAAGCACTTGTGGAGACAGGCCCTGATATGGCTGAGCTGCTGAACCCAGGCCAGCAGCTGTCAACTTGCAGCACTCTTGTACACTGAGGTAAAACGAAACCTTATTAGTTTAAGCTGTTGTGTTTGGAATTTCTGCAGCTGCAAGCATTGCTGGCTAATGCACACCACTGTAACTATCAGCCAGCATCACATGTGACAGTGAAACCCTAGCTGCATTCCCATCGCATTTTGAGACAAGGGTGTGTCCACTGTAACCACTAGGTATGATAACACAGATAACATTTTTGAGTGTTCATTACATGCTAGCAACTATCCTAAGCACTTGGCATATTGGCTCATCTGATCTTCCAGTAACCCGAGGGGGAACATTTTACAGGTGTCAAGGCACAGAGAGGTTGAGGGAACTTGCTCAAGTTGGTAAGCAGTGAGCCAAGATGTGAATGCAGAAAGTCTGGCTCTAGGATCCATCCTCACAATCACAGATGGTACTCACCATGTATCTCCACGATCAGGAGGCAGGGAAGAACAGCACAGCCCTGATGAGGCGTCTTGTCCTGAGCTTCACGGCCACCTCATTCCCTCCCTCCACGCACTGCTCTGGGGAAGCCAGCTACCTGCCAAAGGAGGGTGGAGAGCCAGGATCAGAGCTGGGGCGGTGCCATCTAAAATGTTTGAGAGGGACTTCCCTGGTGGCGCAGTGGTTAAGAATCCACCTGCCAATGCAGGGGACACGGGTTCGAGCCTTGGTCCGGGAAGATCCCACATGCTGCAGAGCAACTAAGCCCGTGTGCCTCAACTACTGAGCCTGCGCTCTAGAGCTCGTGAGCCACAACTACTGAAGCCCACGTGCCTAGAGCCTGTGCTCCGCAACAAGAGAAGCCACTGCAACGAGAAGCCCGCGCATCGCAATTAAGAGTGGTCCCCGCTCGCTGCAACTTGAGAAAGCCCGCGCGCAGCAACCGAGACCCAACGCAGCCAAAAAATAAAATAATTAATTAATTAATTAATTTTTAAAAAAAGTTTTAAAAAAATTTAAAAAATAAAATGTTTGAGAGCCTCAGCCTGGGGGAGCCTGTGGGGCTTCCTCACAGAGGACAGAGACTTTGGGCTAAGGCCCCTCCTCTGCTCCAGGGCATGTATGAGCGAACACTGCCAAGATTTTCTCTTCCTTCTTCCGTTTCCAAAGCTGATTGACCTCACTTCTGATGAACATCATTTTCTTTATTTAAAAAATTTTTTAAAAATAAATTTATTTGTCTATTTTTGGCTGTGTTGGGTCTTTGTTGCTGCGCGCGGGCTTTCTCTAGCTGCCGCGAGCGGGGGCTACTCTTCGTTGCAGTGCACAGGCTTCTCATTGCGGTGCTTCTCTTGCTGTGGAGCACGGGCTCTAGGTACGTGGGCTTTAGTAGTTGTGGCTCGTGGGCTCTAGAGAGCAGGCTCAGTAGCTGTGGTGCACAAGCTTAGTTGATCCGCGGTATGTGGGATCTTCCCAGACCAGGGCTCGAACCCGTGTCCCCTGCACTGGCAGGCCGATTCTTAACCACTGAGCCACCAGGGAAGCCCCTTCTTTATTTTTAAAGCTACTTGAGTATTCAGTAATTCTGTAGAGTCTATAGCTGGGGAGCTGGCTGTCTCTTCTTCACCTACTATCACTTAAAGTTTTTTTTTTTAATTGTGAAAGTAATACGTGGCTGCTATAAAACCTTCAGATAGTTCACAAGTGTGTGAAATGAAAAGTATAATTTTCTGCTCCCATGTTTTCAACTTCCACAACCTTCCCCCACAATTCAGAGGGATAACATCGCCTAGGAGGTTAGAGGGTGTCCTTTCAGTTTCCCCTACACAAACAGACTCACCTATGTAAGAGGCACACATCTGATCTTAATTTTTTTAAAAAATCAGTCTATACATGGCATTCTGTAAGTTGCTTCTTCTCTGAAAATAATTCATCGACTTAAATTTGGTTCATTGATTTCAGTGTATGCTGGGTGTTCTTTAGGAAGGAGTACTGCAATTTCCTTAGTTAACTTTGAGTCCATGGACACTGGTTGTTTCTGATGTGTTGCTTTTGTGTACTTGTGTTCCAGTTTGGGTTGAAGAGACTCCTACAAGTGGCACGGCTGTGTCCATGTGCACGCCTATCACCATCTGACAGGTAGGGCCAAATGCCTTTCCTCACTGCTTCTCTAGTCACTCTCTCACTGACTGAGGACAAGTGTGTTCCTCAGCCATGCCTCACTAATCCTGGATACTTTCAGTCTTTAAAAATGTTGCAAACACCCCAGTCACAACATCCAGTACCCAAACCTTGGTTTCTAAGTCCAGTCTCCACTAAAAGGAACGAGGGACCAAGGCTCCTTGGAGAAATGACTGATTCCAGGGCTGGGACAGGGAACTTAAAAATGGGCTTAGGATAGCTTGCTGTGACAGAAAGTAAGGAAGTAATCAAACTATGATGGGGACGTGTCAAGGGGACACAGGAGACAACTTGAAGGGGCTCCCATTGACCCAATCAGGACATTTTGAGCATTAAAATAAGTATCAATAATTACAGTGATGAATTATAACCACTAGAATTAAGACTCCATGCATCTATAACAGGATTAAATAAGTAAATAGAAAAGCAAAAGCTAGTCTTTGTAGTAGAACGTCAGCTAATAAACGGAGATGGAATTTAGGAAAATTATCATTTGGCAACAATTGTAATAATAATTGATCAGACAAGGGTCATCAGCAGATGCTAAATTTGTGGGTGAACATTTGAGCAGCAAGAGTGGAATCACTGGACTTGTTTATTACAAAAGGAAAAGTAGTAACTTGGGGCCTTCCCAGGGCAGACCAGGGTCTGGGGAGATAAAGTCGTGGCAGCCCTTATGCAGTGGGGTGTGGGTGTGGGAGTGGGGGTGGTCAGTGTTCCAGCTGCACATCCTCCCCATGCATGATCCTGAAAGCTTCTCAGGGGGAGCCCAGCAGCCCCCACTGATGGCCACCCCTCTCCTCTCTCTCACTCCTGCCTCCTGCCCTCGCCTTCCAAACCAGCTACCCACCCCATGTCCCTGTCTCAGGCCAGGCTTTGGGGGACTGAGGCAACATGCTTGGTGGGCTCCAGGGGCCCCAGGGAGGCCGTGCGTCTTGGGAGACCAGTCAGGAGCGATTGCTGTGGTCTAGTTGAGGGCCAGTATGGGTGGGACCCCTGGGTGGGGTGGGAGGGTTTGCTGATGGAGGGTGGGGGACAACAGCAGAGTCACTGTGGCTTCGCCCCCAGGCTTTTGAATGGAGCACTGGGAAGGACGAGGTTGCCACCCGCTGCCCTGGAGGAGAGGCCTGGGCCGAGCAGTGTGAGTGCCAGGGACGGAGCAGGAGTTGCTACAAGTCACCCTGGAGGTGCCTTTCAGAGAATCAGAGCGATCTTCGTGGGTGGCATCAGTGCACAGATGCACGAAGCCAGGGCCTGGATGAGCTCACCGACGAGGGAGTAGGGAGAGAGAAGACGACCAAGAACGGAGGCTCCCGGGACATTCCGAAGTCCACACGTCAGGATGAGAGGGCGGAGCCGGCCAGGGGACCAGCGGGGGTGGGTGGCAGGTGAGGTGAGACTCCAGGGCCATCTGTGTGGGCCGGGATTCTGCTTTGGCCACCCGCTGCTGCTCCGTGGGTCCCGGCCAGGGAGGAAAGCGCTTCCAGGAGGGAGTGACTCACCGCATCAAGGGCCGCCAGCAACGTGGAGGTCGCAACGGGCCTGGATGTGAGCACATCCCTCAGACGTCCTGAGATCCAGAGAGGGGTGGCCAGCTCCTTCATGGGCCGTTGCATCTCTGACATGTCATTAGCACTCAGGGCAGGAGGACAACTGACCTTTTTTTCTTTATGTTTTTTTAATTTCTCAATTCTCCACTTTGAATAGATGTTATTTTTTTGTAAGGAAAAAAACATGAATTTTACTTTATTTAAATGTAAGTTAGGTTCCAGAGATGTTCTGGATCCCATAGGCATGGTGGTGGGCTGGTGAGAGCCTCACGGCTCCCGCATGGGTCTGGGGACTTCACACCCAGGTGAGGGCAGGTCACCTGGGCTTTGGTTCAGTGGGGCTGGACTTCTGGGTGATCCTGAGAAGCGTCCGCTGCAGAGAACCAGACCCCCGTTTCCGACCGACTGTGGGGCCTTGGGGAGTCCCTTGGCCCCTCTCTGGCTGTTCCTGCCTCTGTCCACGAGGGCGGAAGAGTGGCCTCTGCACACCGGGCTGGCACGAGGCAGAGGCGTGTCGTCGCCTGTCATTCTGTTCACCTGCCGTGACCTTCCTAAGAAGGCAGGCGTGGAGGTCATCATCTCCCAGCTCCAAGGTCGGCTCAGAAGGACCGTTTGGCAGCCATCGCGAGTGTTCATGGTTAACGTGGATTTATTCAGCATTCACCTGTCACACAGTCACTGAGCGCCCACCGTGTGCCGTCCACTGTTCTGGTCGCTGGGTATGTAGGAGTTAACAGGAGATGCGGGCAGAGTGAGATCAGGGACAGTGGGATGGCCGTGACCGTGGACATGACAGGCAGAGGCAGGCCTGGGGCCCAGAGCTGAGCTGGTGCGGCAGTCCGATCTGTTGATAATTGGGCGTGGCCAGGCCCGAGAGCCCCCTTGCAGAAGCATCGCCACACCGGGTGAGGCATCTGAGGACTGGAGAGGGAAGGGCTGCCCAGGCCCGTGAGTGGTGCCCTTCTCCCAGGGCCTAGGCCCACTCTCCCTCACCCTAACTGCCTATTCCATGCCCCTGGCCCCATCAACGCCTGCCACCCCCCAGGAAAGGTGACCTTGGTCTGTACCACAGGGACAGGTCACAGGCAATAGCTCCTCCACAGGACAGGCCACACTGAGTCATTTACAAACACAGTTTTAAAGGTCAGTGCAAGTCATAGGACATCACCAAACCCGTCAAAAACCAATGTGGTAAAGCAGAAAACCAAAACCAAAAGCCCGCTGATGAGCTACCGTGAGTAGCTTTCTCTGGACACTGGGACCTGGGTGATTTCTATGGTGATGCTTGTTTGGGGCCTTGGACCCCTGGAAAAGTGGGAGTCAGCCCTGCAGTTCTTCTCACAGCATCTCCATCAACTGCCCTTTCAGGCCAAGTCTCCAGGCTGAGAACCCTCTCATTGCTTTGTTGTTTTTGCCTGTCTTTTCCAAACTGTGCACACAGAGTGAGTTACTTTTAGAACTGAAAAGCCAATACTTTCATTAAAATGTAAAAGAAAGTTTACAGTTGACTTTTAAAAACAATAGAAGCAGCTCTGGCTAAGCCTGGGTTGGGTAAAGTGTGTGCCCGAGGGTCCTTCTGGCCAGCGCCTGACCCGCTGCCGGAGCCTCGGGGTATTTGGCAGGACAAATAGGCGAGTGGCTGCCAATTCACGGGGTATCTTGGTTTGGGCTTGTAATCTTCTTGGCCTCTGGGTCTCCTCCTGTTCCTGGCCCCTCCCATTTTTCTTCTTCCGAAATGACCAAAAGAAATACAACCTCCCACTTCAGTGGGGAAAAAAAATCATCTAAGTAACCTTTTAATAAAAACAGAGGCTCTCGCTTGATCACAAAATCAATTGGTCAGTGGAGAATTTTATTAGTCAATCATGTAAGTAATTAAAAATATTGATTGATGGGAGCGCCTGTGGCTGAGAGCTGCTGCTTCACCCCAGCAATATGGGGCAGCGGCTGGCACAGGGGCACTGGGAAGTGATCTACAGTGGGGGCTCTTACATCATTTTCTAGTGCGCCTCTTCCAAGGTCAACTCGGGACACATTAGACAAGGGACTCAGCTGATCTTGGAACCTCCATTTTCTCACATGAAAAATAACAGGGCTGACCGCATGGGATTCTCTTGTGGATTAAATGAGACAGAGTGTGAATGGTGAGTGGCCCAGCCTCTGGTTCATGACAGGTGGGGAATTCTGGGCTCCAAGTCTAGCCTGGTCCTGGGGCCGTGGGCTAAGAGGGACAGAACGGTCACTGGGGCCCTGTCTCCTGAGTCAGGCTGCACCAGGCAAGGGCTCTCCCAGGTTCATCTGACCAGAGGTGGACCAGGTGATGTGGGCACTCAGCCTCCCATGCTCGGCACCCACCTCGAGTTCAAGGGGAGAGGAAACAGACTCCCTCTTGACGGAAAGTGGCAAGGTTCTGAGAGAGTGTGTGGAACTAGAAATACTTTTGTGGCCATTTTTGGAAAATTTCACCTGCTGCACAGGACCGCCTCCTCCAGAGGCCCAAAGATGGTGTCCTCCGTCATGAGAAGCGCCCGCCTTGGCACCCACTTCAGAGGCATAATGAGAGGGGAACGAACCTCCACTGACTGAGTGCCCTGCCCCGTGCCCGGCACCAAGCAAATTATCCTACTGTCTCCTCTTCATGGCACGTGCGGTGGAAATGACTTCCCCACTCCGCAGATGAGGAATGGGGATCTGGGAGGCTCTGTGACTTACTGGTCCAAGGTCCCCCTGCCGGAACGCAGGAGTAGAGCTGGGATTCTAGCCCGGCCCACAGGGCTCTAGAGTCTGCACCCCTCTCCCCGTGCCTCCGGCCCAGAGGCCTTGCCTTGGCCGGGGGGCTGACCACTGGCTTTGGTCCTGGCTCCTTGCCCACCTGCTCAGTCTTGGCAGCCTTGCCTGTGGTGGGCTCAACCTCCCTGAGCAGTGACAGGAGGTGTGAGTGTCTGCAATGAGGCCACAGGGCCAGGTGGCCCACCTTCACTGCCCTGAAAATGACCTCCTGGCCCTCTGAGCAGCTCCAGCCCGCCCACCAGAGGCCGGCCTCACAGTCCTGAGCCGCTGCCGACTTGCCGGCTCTCCGTGCACGTGGCTCTTGCCTGGACACAATGCACAGGGGTCGTGTGAACCCGCATGGGCCCAGCACCCTGACAACCTTCCTTGACTGTGGTGATAGCCTGGGCCCAGTCCGTCCCCGCCCTGTGAGTGGCTGCAGCTGGACCTGCCCCTCAAGGAGTGTGGGCACCTAGGGCCCGCTGTGTGCGGCAGGGTCTCGGGGACCCCCCAGCCCCTAGTGGCTCCAGCTCCCTGGATGCTGTGTGCGCTGAGGCACTAGCGGCTCCCACAGCACCCCAACCAGAAGGCCCCAGTATGTTCAGGCTCTGGTATTAAGTTTCTTCCCCCATTCTGGGCCTCCCTGTCCCCCTGTCCAGTGGATGCAGTGAGGCCCAGCTCACCTTGGGAGGTCCCTCAGTATCAGACCCCCGGGTGCCTTCCCTAACACAGAGATGGACGGAGGAAAGATGGGGCTCCAGGAAGGGGACCCCTGTAGGGGGAGGGGAGGAAGGGAGAGACCCTGAGCCTGAGTCTTCTGCTGTCAGCCCCTCCCCCATCCCTTTGCCCGCAGGGCACAGGCCAGCCCTGCCTGAGGGTCCTCAGGAGGGAGCCCAGGCTGATGGGAGCCCAGTTCCTCAGGGCCACCTGAGACAGTCATCCCACACCAGGCCCAGGGTCCACCCGCCCCTTCCTCCCCAGGAACCCTGTAAGCCTTACCTCTCTGGGCCCTAAATACTTGCCCCGCCAGGAAGGATTCCGAGCTTCCTTCCTGGCGCACAATTTTTCAAAGCCACCTCAAGCAGCGGGTCCTGGAGGTGCTGGTACGCAGGCTGCTCATCCTCTGTAAAACCTGGCTATTTGTTTAGACTAGCTGACATTTCCATGGTCTTTTATTACAGAAAATATCCTGGGGAGAAGGCAGGATGTTTGCACAGAGCTTACACCCTCCGCCTCTTGTCCCCAGGGCCCCGGAGCGGCTGGGCCTGCACACCTTGAGTGGGCAGGCGAGGCAACAGGGGTGCCGGCCTCTCCCCCGGCCTTCTTTCCTGAGAAGGAGGGGTGGTAGGCAGCCCCCCCGGACCCCAGGCACAGGGACCCTCCAGGTCTCTGCCTGGCCCTGTGCTGTGCTCTGAGGGGCAGGACAGACAGGCCACGTAAGACCACAGCTTCCTCCTCCGTGGGGCAGTGGTTCAGTGACTGTCACCCAGCTCCATCGGCTGTGCCCTGCCATAGCCTGTCTTGGGCTTCGGTGTGCTGTACCCTGTCCTCTCCTTTGTGTCTCTGTTGTCAGCGTCTGCCAGGGGCCCTGGTAGCCAAAGGGGTGGGTTGGCTGCTGGCGAGCTCCATTTTGAGCTAACAGTCCTAATTATTCTCCAGGATCCATCTCAAGGACTATCTCCTCCCCGAGGCCTCCCCAGCCTGGCGCACCTGTGGCCTGAGGAACAGTCTTCTCCCTCAGCCCTCCCCCAGGCACTTCGGAGGTGACTGCGCTCGGGTCTTGCGTCCTCCCCAGCACTAGGCCGCGGTGTCAGTCACACTGACCGGGGTGTGGGTCCCAGCCCTGCCCCTGACTGGCTGTGCCCTCGTGCGCAGTTGCCGTGTGGAAAGCCCTAGGGTGCTTACCGTACATACATGCTTGACCCTCCGCAGGGCAGCATCCTAGGGGTCCCCGTGTTCCCCGCTATGCCTGGAATGCAGTCTAGGTACGAGGTCCTGGAACCCGAGCTGGTAAGCAGTGGGAACATCGGCACTTGCCGGGACTGTGTTCCTACCTTCATGTCCTGGAGAGGAGAAAAGAAGGGCCGGCTCAGCACCGTCATCCCGCAACGCCCGGCAGGGAGGGCCAAAGCCCAGGACTGGTTTGGCCTTAATTAAATCAGCCACGGGCCCAACTCATCGAGATAAATTGCTTTCACTCCTGTGGACCCATTTCGGGCAGTATCCTTCCAAGTCTGTGTAAACATCCCCAAGCTCTCCACTCCAGCTCCCACCTGCAAATCACGGGAGGCGGTTCTATTTTAATTGAGATCAGCTGCTGACAATTAGGGATCCTCTGTCTCAGTCACCAGGAAAGGGCTACACGTTTGCCATTAGGAGACTGAGCTGGGCCTGTGGCGGCCCAGGGGGCCATGCAGGCTGAGTAGGTGGGATGGGGTGGGGATGCCTCCCTGCTGCAGCCCAGAGCCCACCTGCCCGAGGTGGGGATGAGCCCAACTGCCAGGAAGCTCCCCTGTGGACAAAGTTTTAGCCTTGTCAGCATATGGGGGTGGGGGCGGAGTCCCAGGTGCTGAGAGCCTGCCTGAGGGGTCAGGCCCGGGCAACTCTGGCATCCTCACAGGAGGGGGGCGGGCGAAGAAAGGGAAGGGACAGCACCACCACCTCTGTCCGAGAGCAGCGCGGAAGCCTCTCCCTGGCCTCCCTGCTCCCCTCTGGGCGCCCCCAGCGCCTCCCCCACCCACGCACACATTAGCCAGAGCTAACTTTCCAAAAGACAGTCCGATCCTGATGCACCTTCATGCCTGTCTCTTAGTAGCTTCCTGTCGCCGGTAGAATAAATTCCGCATTCCTTCCATTGGCCCCCAGGGCCCTTCGTGGCCTCCTGGCCCCTCTCCTTCTTCAGCCACTTCCTTCCCTGGGACTACACTGCCGCCCGTCCTTCTGGCCTCTGGCCCCTGTACTTTTCTTTTGTCGGGTCCCCTTTCTCCTCACCTCTGGCTTTATCGCTCTCTTCAGCTTGAGCCCAGCTGTCGCTTCTCCAGAGAGGCCCTCCCCGAGCACTCCCGGCCATTCTGTGTGAATCACGCCTCCCAGCAATCTCTGTCCCCTTAGCCTGTCCGTCCCCTTCTCTGTGCCTGCCCCTCAGCGTCGGCCGGTATCTTCCTTATTGACTTGTTCGCCTTCTCTCTGCTAAGAGAGGTGGGGGCTCACCTGTCCGGCCCGGGCACTGAGTGGTCGCGGCTTCAGGCACGTCAGTTTCGCCCCCCTCCGCAGGCTGTCAGCTCATTGAAGGCAGAGGCCGAGTTTCCCGTTGTCATCGACATCGTTCCTCGCGCCTCCAAGCCAGGCACCGTGAGGCCCTTACCTGCGTGGGCTCCGTTCACTGAAGGTCATGGTGCTGGTCTTCTCCCCATTGTACAGATGAGGAAACACTGCCTTGAAGCCCCCATGCCCTGGAGGGGCACTCCCGAGTGGAGAAGCAACAGGGCCCATGCTGGCTGGAAGGCCTGTGCAGCTATGGCTCTGTGGACCCTCAGCTGAGGCCCTGCCCCTGACGAGACGCACCGGGCCCTGCGCCTGGTGGCCCTCCAGCTGTGGCAGACATCTGCAGCAGCTGGGCCTGGCCCGCCGCTCTGCCACATGTGTTCTCATACCTTCCACTGGGGACGTCCCTCACACTGCGATTTCCTGTGATGTAATTTGCTCCCCGGAGCCTGGGGAATGGCCGCCTGTGGGTGGGCGGAGGGTGGGCTCCCCTGCAGGTGTGCGTGTGCATGCACGTGTGCACGTGCGTGTGTGGAGCTGATCCTCGGGGACCGAGGGGTCTGGGGTGGAGAGGCAGCACAGTTCGGACTTCTTGTTAAAAAGAATGTGTCACAGGCTGTCTAAGCATTTTGGAAACTCAGAGGCCCCGCTCCCTGGTGCCCGACCCTGACAAGTGGCTCAGCCTCTCAAGGTTCTCAGAATATTCCTCCATAAAACAGGGTAACAACTCTACCTCCTTCTCAGGCTCGCTGTGAGGATGAACATGCATGACGAGTGCTGAGGGCCACACCCGCCCGGAGAAGGTGCTGGGAGATGTCACTGAGCGGACTGGGGTGGGGCAGGAGGGAGACCTCGGGGTTCAGCCCACTTAGTGGAGGGACCTCAGGGAAGCCGGTAACCTCAGAGGTGACCTCTTCCCCAACTACTCAGGAAGCAGCTGTGAAGGTCCCTGAGGAGGCGGGCCCAAGCAGCCCAGCCTGGTGCCAGGAGTTAGAGAGACAGTTACTCTCATGGCTGAAATCTGAGCTCTGTTCAGGCCTCAGCTGCTGGGTGTGGGCATATCTGGGGGAACTGCCTTTTTCCCTGGAACCTCCTGAGATTTTCCAGCCTGGGAAGATGGAGAGCACCAGCTTCAGAACCTGCCCTCCGCTGCAGGGGGTGTGTGCACCAGCTCCTCCGTCCAGGCCAAGGGGTTTTGTGGGGCTGCCGGGGCAGGGGCAGGGGAGTAGCTGAGATCACACCCCGACCCCTTGGTCTCCGCAGAGCAGGCCTCTGGAGGCTGTAGGCGGGTCTGCAGGGCACGTCCGCTGGCGGCTCAGGGTCCATGTCGCTCTCCAAGGTGCTCTTCTCCTCCTTCAGCAGCCGGACTTGGCATGCGGGAAGGATGAAAAACAAGAGCTGTCAATCCCAATGTACTATATATAAAATAGATAATAGGGACCTGCTGTATAGCACAGGGAATTCTACTCAATGCTCTGTAATGGCCTAAACAGGAAAAGAATCTAAAAAAAGAGTGGATGTATGTATATGTATAACTGATTCACTTTGCTATACACCTGAAACTAACAAAACATTGTAAATCAACTCTACTCCAATTAAAAAAAAAAACAAAGAAGAAGAAGCAGTAGCGGGAAAGGCTCTCTAGCCACCCAGGGTCGGGGGAGGTCCCTGCACCTCCCAGACCTCAGCTGTTTCATGGGAGTATGGCCTGCCCTGCCTGCTCCCAGGGCCACCGGAGGTCCAAGTGGCAGTGTTGTGTGAAAGGATGGAGGTAATAAAAACGATAAAAACAAGCCAGCAGGTTATGATTTTGCCCTCCATGTCCTTGTTCCGCTGACTCCGCTGGCTCTGGGCTGAGCTGAATGCCTCCTGTAATGAGATGATGGACAGTTTATTCCTTTGTGTGCAGCCGACCAGAAACCCAGCTTAGGGTGCCTCAGTCTGTGCCTGGAGGACAGGCCCCAAGCCTTGCGTGTGGGTCTGTGGGTGAGCCTCGCTCTCTCTACCTCGGTTTCTCCTCCTGGGATTTGGGGCACTGGCATGGGGTTGCCTCAGAGCTTTCTTCCTTTCTGAATTGAGCTGTGTTTTTCCTGTGTTCCCTGGGGTCTTTCCAAGATGGCTTTCCCTGAGGCATGGCATGGATTGTTCTAGCTCTCCAGGGGTACATGCCATCTCAGAGGATGGGAGCTGGAGGACACTGAACCCCTGAACCCCATGTTTCCCATGGCCTGGGCACATCCCCCAGAGCATGAGACAGCCCAGCTGCCAAACTGAGGCTACCTGGCTATGCCCTCTGCTTGGTGGGACTCCTTGAAGGCAGGCCTGGACCATAGACCAGGCACCAGCCTCTAAGCCCTTCCTCCCCCAGCACCGCAGGGCACTGGGCAGAGGCCTTGTGCTTCTCACCATAGCTCTGAGGCCCAGAGGTTCTGCACAGAGGGACTGTCGTCACACAGGCAGGGTGCAGACACTGGAGAGGTCACCCCAGCTCCCTCTGAGGTGGGGATCAGCACCCCATCATGCCACACACAGCCTCCACCCGGTGGCCAGCCATGGCCCTGGTCCCTCCCACTGCAATCCTGGGGCACCCCGTTCTCTCAGCCTCGCGTGTGTCCTGGCTTTAGGCATCGTCTGCACTGTCCCTTCTGTATCCCCACATGTGCCTCTTCTGTGAGGCCTCCTGTGACTGCAGGACTGGGGAGCGGGCCAGCTCCCTGCCTCTCTGTGTCTCCAGGCTGTTCTGCTCCAGGGAAGGGCAGCAGGTCACCTGCCCCACCCCCAGGCCCATGCTGGCAAGTTAAATGAATGAGTACCCAGTGGCCAGGCCTCCATCTTCTCCAAAGCCCTGCTGGGCTGGGCCAGTGGGTCACAGACCTGGTGATAAAGTCAGAATCACAGACTCCATCCAACAGGCCAAGCTCCTGGTCCCTGCCTGGGGATGGGTCGGTTCACGAGTCCATGGGCAGGAGGCATGTGTCACGCTCTTCTCTCAGACAGTCCCAGGTCCCTGAGCTCCCAGCCTGACCTGCCCCGGGCTGCAGGCTTCTGCTGATGGGATGAATCCTTCACTCTGTGCCCAGTGTTAGATAGGCATTTGTTTGCTGCTTTTTGTTACCCCTAACACAGGTTCCAGGGTTAATTACGAAGTCATATTTGAAAAATAGTTATTACAGAGCCAGCCCATCATGAACACCATAACTCGATAAACAGCAAAAAATGGAGATCACCAGACCACTGACCACCCTCCTCTATGAAGACAGATGCAAAAACCTTAAATAAATTATTAGCAAATGGAATAATATGCCACAACCAGGAGGCCATCCCTCTGTTGAGTAAGGCTGTACACTGTAAGGAAGGCTATTAACAGAGTCCACTCGTTAATGGGTCAGACGGCAGACAGCGATTGGAAGGGTGCGGAGGGGCTTCAGGACCTGGCAGTGCTCTGACCTGGGTGGGTGACACAGACATATGCAGTTTGGAGAATTTGTGGAGCTGCATATTTGGAGTTACGCAGTCTCTGTGTGGTGCTACACTTCAAAAACAATTCAGTGAGAAAAGCAACCAACAGGGAGAAGATGTTTGCTGTACATACAGCAAACTGAAGATTAGCAACTTAAACATCAACAAGAAAAAATACAAATAACCTATCGGAAAAGAGGGCAAAGGATAAAAAAAGAACAATTTGCTGAAGAGGAAACATGAATGGCCAGTAAAAAATATGAAATCAGATGTTCAACATCACTAACGATTGAGAAAATACAAATGAACAAAAATGGAATACCATTTTGTATGCATCAGTTTGGGTAAAAATGGTGTCTGATAATCCCACGTGGGGATGAAATGATGAATAGTAAGAAATTTCACACCCACAGACGGGGTGCAAATTAATTCAACCACGTGGAGGACTGGACAGAAATGTGTGAATTTGAAAAAGTGCATGCCTCAAGATGTGGAAATTCCACTCTGGGTACACGTCCTTGGGTACCACTGGGAGGCTGAATAAGAATGTTATCATTATGGTATAGTTTGTTATAGAAAAAAAACTGGAAATAACTTAAATCATTAAAGAAGTAGACAAATTGTGAGATATTTATGATATAGAATCCTCGTGGAAAAGTTAAAATGAGTGAATTAGATCTGTATATATCAATGTGGATGAACTCGAATTTAGATTGTAATTTTTTTTTGAAATTAGAACCATTTTTAATTAAATGTCATGGAAAATACAACGTATCAAACTTTATAGGATGCCATTAAACATGTTTAGAAGAAAATTCATAGCTTGACACTATTTTTGAAGCACTTATGTCTTCACCATCCACATGTGCTTATCGGCCCTGTGTGCATGTGTGTGTCTATATGTCTCAAAATTATGGAAAGCACCTTGAGTCAGGAGGGAAGTTATTCTGCAATATTTTGTTGCTTTTACATGAATTTAAAACTTCTGAGGTAAACATGACCAGGTCTCAACATTTATAAATTCCAACACTGGTGTCTGCTATAGTCTGTACTTTTCTATAGTTTTAAAACTTTCTAAACAGAAAAAAAACACAAAACCCAGGGACTTCCCTGGTGGCACAGTGGTTAAGAATCCACCTGCCAATGCAGGGGACACAGGTTTCAGCCCTGGTCCAGGAAGATCCCACATGCCACGGAGCAACTAAGCCCGTGCGCCACAGCTACTGAGCCTGCGCTCTAGAGCCTGCAAGCCACAACTACTGAGCCCATGTGCCACAACCACTGAGCCCGCACGCCTAGAGCCCGTGCTCCGCAACAAAAAGAAGCGACCACAATGAGAAGCCCACGCACCGCAACGAAGAGTAGTCCCCGCTTACAACAACTAGAGAAAGCCCGTGCGCAGCAGCGAAGACCCAATGCAGCCATAAATAAATAAATAAACAAACAAATAAATAAATAAATAGAAAGGAAAACCAAGGGAATTAACTAGAAAAAAAAAAAAAAACAAGTATTAAAAGAAGGTGGGTGGATTTGGAGAAAGTGGCAGCCGCTGCTACTCCAGAACAGCGCAGGCCCCTGGCCAGGCTGGATCTCAGGGCTTCACACTCATGAACTCACCCAGCCCATGACTGGGTCTGTGTTTGCAGAGGCTCCTGGCTGACCTAAGAGGACGGCGCCCACGGGTGCCCTGGATTATAGAACTAGTCACTGCTCACTCAGGCCACGCAGGCCCTCAGTCTCTGACTTCTGGGCAGCTCCTCTGGTCTCTAGCTCACCCTCCTCCAGGAAGCTGCTTGGGGATCTGGTGGCTGTGGCCCCAGCCCGAGGTCAGCCCTGTCCACTCCCAGCCACCCCCAGACTCCAGAGCTCAGACCAGCTCAGAGCTCCAGGCAGCCCTCCACACGCCCCTCCTGGTCTGGGCCCGGAGGAGAAGCCGGGTTTATAACAGAGCTATAAAGATAACAGCCCACATTTATCTTGTGCTTAGAATCCACTGTTATCACTGGTCTATCCCTCACAACCACCAGGAGACCAGGACCCCTCACAAGGGAAATCCATGTTCCTTTTACCCCAATCAAGACCCAGGAACAAGGAAAGGACTCAGAATAGACAGGGAGAGGGGAAAAGGCTGGAAAACTATTATTTTGACATTTTTTGTTTTTGTTCCTGACACATGGAAGTCAGGGTGAGCTCATATCTGAGTGGTGATAAGAATGAGTGGTCTCCCAGCGCTGGCTGCCCTTCCAGGCTTGGGAGCTCCCTCCTGCCTTGGGAGGAAGGGCTGGGGGAGGGACAGAGTTGCCCTACGGTCAGGAGAGGTAGGGTCCAGGCCAGCACTGTTGAGTGAGGTAGGCACTGCACTGTGTCCTGGGGTGTCACCTGTTGGGCCCCTTGCCCTCCAGCTCTGGTCCCTCCTCACAGCCCCACGGCGTGGGCACCCAGAGGCTTCACCTGACCCTTGCCCCCGGCTGGCCTACTCAGGTCTCAGGGGCGGGGGCCAGGGGTGCACCACCCCTAGAGTGAGCAGGAGCTGGTCTCTTGACTTCTAACCAGCACTCGGCATGAACGGAAATACGTTCCAGGGACCCAGCATCATGCCGTGCTCTCCACAGCCCACGACACTCTTTAGAGTCAAAGAATTCTGCGGTCACGTCTGTTTCTTCCTGCTGGAGCCCATCCATGTTCGCACAGCAGAGTGCAGTGGTGATGGAGCTGGGCTTGCCTTTCTGGGCTGCACCCCCTATCTCCCCCCTGAGAAGCTGGCCATGGTGTCTGCTCACAGCGGACCCCAGGGAGGGAGGCTCAGAGCTGGGAGAGTCTGAAAGGATAGTAATGCAATCAGCACCCTGAGACCCTGTGCAGAGAGCTTTTGCCACAGTATCATGTTTGTGCCTCGTGACCCCAGCACACGGCTGGACGGGGAGCCCTGGTTGTGGCCAAGGCCCTTCTGGGGTTGGCACCCTCCGTCTGTCCAGCATTAGCTCCTGCCCTGCCCCCTACAAACATTTCTTGGACCACCTGCGCTCATTCCCGCCTTCACACTGTGCTCGTGCAGGTCCCCCTTCCCAGGATGGCTGTCTTCTGAGCCAGAGGCCCTGCTCAGAGGCCACATCCCCCCAGACATCCGCTTGTTTGACTGCCCCTGCAGGAAGCCGACTCTCCTATCTCAGAAGGCATCTCATTTACATGCCCAGTGTCTCAGAGGAAAGTTGTGAGAAGTAAATCTGACAAATTCATGTTAGTATGCTCAAGTTCATTAGAAATAGTCATCATCATCTTTGGGAAAACAAGGTTGAGCTAAAAAGAAAAAGTATACAAAACAGGGCAGCTGAACACCAGCAGGTGTTCTATCAGGAAACGCAAATCGTTTTGCAAAATCCGGGTGAAGACCCATGTTTGGTCTTGCACAGGCTTGGAAGCTCTGCAGTGGAAAGTGGAAGGTGGAGCAGGTCGGCTCTAAGTTGGGGAGGTCTCCTTCCGGACACCAACCCAGTAGCCCAGGGCAGCGGGGGAGGCCTGGGTCAGCTGGGTGCTGGGCCAGGGCCCTGCCCAGCCCTTCTCATTCTCAGACTCCTGTGGGTCTGCATCCTGAGGTCCTGGGGCCAAAAGGGCAGCTGTCACATGGCCTGGCTCTGCTCCTGGCAACCAGGCTTGTATTGTACATCAGCAAGATGGGTCAACCCTGCGGACCCCACTCACCTCATAGAGCTGCAAGTTAGAAGCCATCCAGGTGGGAATAAGGGTGGGAGGTCCTGGGGGCAGAAGCTGTTGCGTTGTCTCTATCTCTGGGCCCTGGAGGTGCCCGTCCCATCCTAGGTGCTTGACAGATACTCAGTGGGTAGTTGATGCGTTTATTCAGCAAATAGTTATTTAGCACAGGTGCCAGGCGTGGGACTGGGGCCACTGGCTGATAGGACAGACACAGCCCTGCTCCTGGAAGCTCGTGTTCTAGTGGGCGAACCAGATCCATAAACGGAGCAGCCTGGGCAGCAGGAGGCATCCCTGAGAGAAGAGGCCCCGGGGCACGGGAGGACCCCTGCCCTGTGAAGTCCCAATTACGTGGACACGGAATCAGCCCAGGCAGAGAGCAGGGGACAGGAGGCATGGCCGATCTCGGCTATGGCCATCTTGAAATTCTTAACATTTTACCTTTGAACTTGTGTTCTCTGAGTGAGGTTCTGGAACAATGGAGCACGCGTGATCTGGGGAGACATGTGGATACGTGTGCAGGTCCATCCTCATTATCTTCACGAAGCCTCATGAGCACAGGGTGCTGGTGGACGGTGTGTGACTCAGTGAGGACAAGGAAAGCTTGTCACGTCGATGACTGAGTAAGGGTGGCAGTGAGACCAAAGGGGCCGTGCGTTCTGGTAGAATCCAGATGCTCTCGGCACTGGCAGGGTTTCTTAAAACCCAAACAAGGGGCCCATCATGTCCTTTCTTTCTGGCGTCACTTCCTATATCAGTATCAGTGGATGAAAATGATGACAGAAGGAGAGGGACTTCCTTCCTTGCCAGTATGCTGAGGTTGAGGGTGTTGGTAGAAAGTACCCTGGTGTCAAGAAGTGAAATTAAAACAGTTGAGTTAGTTGTGTGAACCGTTTGCATTAGAGCAACTGCTGTTTTCAGAGCACCGATTCTGTGTCAGGGATTTTCAATGTTTCATCTCAGATCTTCATGTGTGACCAAGGGGCAGTAGGGATGCCTTTCCATTTATTTAGATCCTCTTTCAGGTCATTCAGGAATGGTTTGTAGTTTTCAGTGAACGAATCTTGCACATCTTTTATCAAAATGTTTTCTTAGTATTTAATTCTTTTTGATTCTATGAAATATCTCATTTGCAAATTGTTGTTTGCAAGTATATAGAAGTACATGGATTTTTGTCTGTTGATTGCTGAACTCATGTATTAGTTTTAATAGTTTTCTTAAGGATTCCTTAGAATTTTTTAGGCACAAGATTACAAATAGTGATGGTTTTACTTCTGCCTTTCCAAGCTATATGCCTTTTCTTTCTTCCTCCCTCTCTCCCTTCCTTCCTTCTTTTTTCTTTTTTTTTTTTTTGCGGTACGCGGGTCTCTCACTGCCGTGGCCTCTCCCGTTGCGGAGCACAGGCTCCGGACGCGCAGGCTCAGCGGCCATGGCCCACGGGCCCAGCCGCTCCGCGGCATGTGGGATCTTCCTGGACCGGGGCACGAACCTGCGTCCCCTGCATCGGCAGGCGGACTCTAAACCACTGCGCCACCAGGGAAGCCCCCTTCCTTTTTTTTCTTGTCTAATTGCCCTGGTTCGAACCTCCAGTACAGTGTTGAATAGAAGTGGCGAAAGCAGCCATCTTTGTCTTCTTCCTCATCTTAGTGGGAAAGTACTCAGTCTTTTACCATTAAGTATGATTTTGTGGGCTTTTCATGGATGCCCTTCCGAAGATTAAGGATGTTCCCTTCTATTCCTAGTTTGTGGATTGTTTTTCACACGAAAATATGTTGTATTTTGTCTAACGCTTCTTCTACATCTACTGATATAATCGTATGAATCTTTTCCCTTCATTCTCTTTAATGTGGTATTTTACATTGATTCTTTTTTGTATGTTATACCAACTTTGCATTCCTGGATAAATCTCACTTGATTATAGTATGTAATCCTTTTTAAAAAAACATGTTGCTGGATTTGATTTGCTAGTACTTTTGTGTCTATATTTATAAGGGATATTGGTCTGTAGTATTCTTTTATTGTGGTGTCTTTGTCGAGTTTTGGATTCAAGGTATTATTGGCCTCATGGAATGAGCTGGGAAGTGATCTCTTCTATTTTTTAGAAGAGTGTGTGAAGAATTGGTAGCAACTTATCTTTAAATGTTTGGTATAATTCACCAGTGAAGCTATCAGGGCCTTGGTTTTTCTTTATGAGTAATAATTTGATTATTAATTCAAATTCTGTACTTATTATAAGTCTATTCAGAAGTTCTATTTATTCTTGAGTCCATTTCAGTAGTCTGGAATAGATACTCTATCTAGGTACCTAATTTGTTGGCACACAATTATTCATAGTATTCCTTTATAATCCTTTTTGTTTCTGTATGGTTGGTAGTAATGTTCCCTATTTATTCCATTTCTGATTTTAGTAATTTGAGTCTTCTCTTTCTCTAGTCAGTCTACCTAAGGTTTGTTCCTCTATTTCTCCATTACTTCCTTCTTTTGTGTTATATTTTCTAGCATACTGTTTTAGTGTCCTTGTTGTTTCTTTTACTGTTTTTTTTTTTTTTTTTTTTTTGAGGTATGCGGGCCTCTCACTGCTGTGGCCTCTCCCGTTGCGGAGCACAGGCTCCGGACGCGCAGGCTCAGCGGCCATGGCTCACGGGCCCAGCCGCTCCGTAGCATGCGGGATCTTCCCGGACCAGGGCACGAACCCGTGTCCCCTGCATTGGCAGGCGGACTCTCAACCACTGTGCCACCAGGGAAGCCCTCTTTTACTGTATTTTTAAAGTTATTTTCTTAATGGGTTCCTGCAGATAACAATGAACATATTAATGATCAGCTAATGATTGGGAAGAGATTTCCTTAAATGCTTTTAACAAATAAATCCTCTAGCCTTTTCTGAGGGACTGTGTGTGTGTGTGTGTGTGTGTCGGAGCTCACCTTCAATGTTCAGGCATGCAGTTTACAAGTTTGCCTTAACTTTCACTTTCTGCTTGCAGAGAGCCTCAAGTTACACCAGAAGTGAGAGATTAGGTCCTTAACAGGTTTTTCCTGAGCATGTGCATAGCCCTGCACTTGCATATGACCTTTTAGATTCCCAGAAATATGTCAGAGCTTTTTAAAGCCCCCTATAGACATCACATTCCCTTGGTTTTCTTTTGCAGTTTTTTTGTTCTGCCTCTTGTTGGCCCCAACTACTATTGCTACTTCAAACAGCTACAGTGTAGAACACCTGCTGCTCATTTCTGTCAACAAACACCTCAGGCGTAGAGCTATTCATATGCAGTGAGCCCTGATTTTTAAAAAAAACCATTTATGGAGGATCCTAGAATGGAATGCAGAACGTGACAAAAGAATCTAACGGCACTAAAAATGTCAGACATTATTTCACTGAAGAGGATGGGGAAAAAAGGTGCTGACCTAAGTAACTTCAGAAATGAGTGGAGTTTGTAAGACTAAAGACAAAAGGAACTGTACATAAGCACTGTATTCTAGTTGATATAGTTGTTCCTCCCAGAAGTATGGGTTCACAATTCTGAAGCCATTCTACATGTATACTGAAACTGAACAATTAAGTATAAGGATGGTTGATGGTGAGAGCCAGGTTTCTCACTGTCAGAGCAGGAGGTTACAGATGAACAAGGGGGGAAAGGCAGAATGATCTATAGCCAAGCCAAGCTGACACAGAAAATTAACCATCACATGCAGTATGGGCACTAATTTCTTTGCTTTGTCAGCTAAGAGACCCTAGAAGCAACCATACCATGGTAACAATGAGCACACTCAGCCCCCAGATCTTGATTTCTAAAACCATTCTCCAGTAAAAGGAACCAGAGCACCTTGGAGAACGGCTGAATCTAGGCTGGGGTTGGAAATATACAAGATGAGCCTGGAGCATCTTGTAGTACCAGAAAGTAAGAAAGTGGTAAAACAAAACAAAACAAAACATAATGATGGGGCTAAAAGGGACACAGGAGTCAACTGAAAGAGCTCTCAATTTGAGTGACAAAATAAACTAGTATTGGATTATAACCCAAAGTATAAAATAAATATTGAGGTAAATAAAATTACTAAATAAATAAACAAATGGGCAGAATAGACAAATACCCTGTGCAAAGGAATTCCAAACAATTGTAGATACTCCACACTTAGAGGCAGAGTATAACTCCCACTCCTTAAATGTGGGCTATTCTCAGTTATTTTCTTTTATAGAATACATTCTACTTTGTAAAAAAAAATAAAGAAAAGAAAGAAAAAAAAGAGTAACTTTATATAGTAGAGAAACCTCACAAATACTATCTCAGCCAAGTGACCAAGGTCAATATTGACAATCCTTAGCCATATTAACAGCAAAGACACTTAATGTCATGTGATGAGAAGGGCATTTTTTTTTTTTTTTTTTTTGCGGTACGCGGGCCTCTCACTGCTGTGGCCCCTCCCGTTGCAGAGCACAGGCTCCGGACGCGCAGGCTCAGCGGCCATGGCTCACGGGCCCAGCCGCTCCGCGGCATGTGGGATCCTCCCAGACCGGGGAACGAACCCGTGTCCCCTGCATCGGCAGGCGGACTCTCAACCACTGCGCCACCAGGGAAGCCGAGAAGGGCATTTTTTCTCTGTGGTCTTCCTCTCCAAAACATATTACTCCAGTCTAATCATGATGTACCATCAGACATATCCCAACTGATGGATACCCTACAAAATACCTGACCAGTACTCCTTGAAACTATCAAGGTCATCAAAAACAAGGAAAGTCTGAGAAACGGTCACGGCCAAGTGGAGCTGAAGGAGACACGATGATTACATGTAATGTGGTATCCTGGATGGGGTCCTGGCACAGAAAAAGGACATCAGGTAAAACCATGAAAATCCAAATAAGATGTACTGTTTAATTAATGATAATGTATTAATATCGGTACCTTAGTTGTGACAAGTGTACCATATTGACATAAGATGCTAATAATAGGGGAAACTGGGTGTGGGGTATAGGAGAACTCTCTGTCCTATCTTCACAATCGTTCTGTAAATCTAACGCTCTTCTAAAATAAAATTTTTATCTTAAAAGATGGATTGGAAGTTTTGTATAGAGAGATGTGATTGATGCGCCAGCATTTCAAGGAAAGGATCTTTCCCTAAACGCCTTTTCTCTGGGATGATTTCATTTCCCTGGAGAAAAGTCCTCTAATTTCTGGTCTGGGGGCTACAGAAAGGCTGCTGGTACTTGCGCTGCTGCTTCATGGCAGAAGGGGGTGGGGAGCCCATGTCATCGCTCAGAAGGCAGATGTTAACTCACCTGCCCCTCACTTCCAACATGATGCCTCCCCTTTTCAGTAGGACCTCTCTGGCTCACCTGGGAACACACCTCCTACCTCCTGCAGGCATGCGGTGGGGGTCTTGAGGCCTGACACTGGGGATCCGTCACTGCTTTTCATCCATTTCCCTCCATTGGACTCAGGGCTGTTTCCACCACATCACCTGCTTTCCATGTTCCCACAGTGTGTTGGTATCAGTTGTTCAGTTGTCTCTTCCCCTGTGTTTTAATTGACTTGTTGTTTATTCTGTCTTTGTAGGTTTCAAACTTCTCTTTTTATGTATGGTCACTTTGGTAGGATTTGGGGAGAGCGAAAATAAATGAGATGCTCAATCAGCCAAGTTTAACTGAAAGTTTTATGGTTCCTCCACCATGATCAAATGTTCTGTAGGAAAATTAGGGCGTGACATTTCCTACCCTAAGACCCTGGGACTGAGTGCTGGCCCTGAGGCTCCTGTCAGACAAAAACTAATCAGAAAATGGGCAGATAAAATATCTGAGCTGAAAGATCAAAGTCAGAATCCCCATCTCCCTAAAGCCCCAGTTTCCCTTGGAAACCCACAACCCCATTACCTCAAAGGAAATATGGCCATACAGGTGAGCTTCTCCGAGGATCAGTTTGCCTGGGTAGATGGCAGCTTCTGCCTGTGGCTCGGGAATTCCGTGGCAGCTCTGATCTCACTGGGGCCCACAGGAGCCTCTCAACAGAGCCTGAGTCACCATCATGAAGTCAGCCAGCACCCTGTTCCATCCCCAAGTAGGCCAGCAGAGCTCGGGCATGCTCCCATTGCCCTGATGGACAACTCAGAGAACTGGACTTGCACCCAGCAAGTCCCCTGACCCCCTGTTATCCTGACATACTCACATTTAAGGTGTAAGCTGCAGCCCCAGTGGAAATATAAAAAGGAAGTCAATTCCATGGGTTTTTCCTCACAAAAGGAAAGCTAAATACCGTCACTCAGGCCAATGTAGCCTGAACACGAGGTGTGACGCTTCAGGAAAGAACTTAAGAGGCTGCCTCTAGAAGTCTGCTGCTCAGGGCTCTGTCTCTCCCCGGAGCCACGAGGATGCTGTGTGGGATTCTGCTCCCAGTTGCCCACCAGCCTTGGTGTCACCTCGTTTTACTCGGGGTGACAACCAGGCCAGGAGATGCTGGCCTGAGACTTGCCCCTGCCATACAGGGAGACTGTCTGAGGCGGTGTCCCTTCCTTGCTGGGCTGAATGTCCCTCTGAAAGGCCTTCCCCTCCCAGCAACCTCACAGCATGGAAAATGCCACAACCGTGTGGTGCTCTCACCTCCTGGCAGCTGGACTGCATCATTTCTCCTCCAGCCCGCACGGAAGTGGACATGATCCGCACTGCTCTCCACTGGCTCTGCGGCCCTGGGAGCCCTGCTGGGAGGCTGAGGCAGGCCTTGGCGTACCCAGGACGTTCCCTCCTGCACAGTCTAACTCAGTCCCTAGAGTCCAGCGAAGCCTCCTCCAGCCAACCTGGTCGGGTCCATTTACCTGGGGATGGGTGGGGGTCCCAGCCCCCTCCTAGGGGTGAGTAGCCATGTCTCCACCAAGGCTTAGCTCCTGTGGTGGTGGGGAGCTCCCCCAAGCATCCACCCCTCACCCTGCCCTCCTGGGACCGACCTCAGCATCCCCTCTGCTGCGTGCCCTCTCCTGCTGGGGCCCCGGCACCACGCCCTAAACGCAGCCCTCCTCACTGCATTCCAGCCCTGACCTCACCTCTAGACCCATCACCCCTGCCAGGTGCTGCCCGCACGGGGAAGGAGATCCCTGAGAGCAGAGCTCAGAGCAGCAGACCTGGGGGGCCTCACAGGGAGGCAGGTGAGGCCACCCGAGGAGGTCACCACCAAATGTCAGGGGCCCCAGTGCCTCTCACCACCTCTCCCCAGGCAGGGGCCGGATCCAGGCAGGCAGGCGGCAGTCAGGTGCATCTCAGGGCAAGTCTGAGAGCCCCACTCCACTCCCTCCAGAAAACAGGCTCTGCTCCATCTTCATGTATTTATAATAGCCCTTTCTTGTTTTTTGTCAAGCTGTGTTTTCTGTGTATCAATAAAATCAATGATACGAATCCCACACCAGGGCCTGATATGAGATCTCTGCTGGGAAACGCTCCTTCTAAAGCGCTCCCTCTTCAAAGAGCTCTTTCTAAAAGGAAGTAATGGTCTCTGCCCATGCAGGAGCCTTGGGGGACACAGAGGGCCATGGCTCTGCAACCTGGCCTTCCATAGGGCTCTCTCATCTGCACCCCCGTAAGTGGATCAATCAGAGATGCCCAGCTGAGGAGAGCACAGTATGGGTGTCTTCCCCCAAAGGGACCCTAGGGTGCAGAGCACCAGCAGGATGAGGGCTCAGGGGCCTGGGAGGTACGGGCTGCTCTGGGTCTCAGGCCCTGCCACCCTCAACCCCACACCCCCACCTCAGCCTGAAGCTGCAAGCTGGAGCCCCTGAGGAACGTCCGTACTGGGCCAGGAAGCCTGGAGCCTAGTCTAGGGAGGGGTGAGCGCTGAGCACCGCCACTTGGGAGAGCCCTGAGGAACTCCTGGGTGAGGCCCCAAAGCTGCAGAGCGCAGAAAGGAGCTCTCAGCAGAGGGCCTAAGGCCAGAGGTCTGGAGATGGACTGCATGGGGCTCCTGGACCTGCTCTGGAGCATCAGAGTTGGGATGCAGATTCCCAGGCCCTCTTTCTTTCGGGGCCTTGCCTTCTCCAGGACATGGCAAGTCCCACATGTCTCATGGAAACACCAGCTCCTGTCGGGGTCACCAGGTGGGCTCACAGGCATGGGGTCAGCACAGTGGTGGTGGGATCAGCAGGGAGAGAACTGGGGACTAACAGCCCTTGGTACCTGATGACCTCCATCCCTCTAAAGGGAGGCTGGTTCAGGGTTTCTGGATTCCAGGGAGGGCAGGCAGGACCCCTGGGGGTGCCCTGGACCTGTCCCGGCTCTGTCTGAGGGCCTTGGATCTCCTGGGGTTCACCAGCACACAGCTGGGCAGGGGACATGCTGTGAGAGCAGTTATGAATTAAACTGTGTCCTCCTCAAATGCATATGTTGAAGCCCTAGCCCCTACTGTGACTGTACTGGGAGACCGGGCCTAAAGGGAGGTAATTAAGGTTAAATGGGGTCATGAGGGTGGGGCCCTAATCTGATAGGACTGGTGTCCTTATTTTTTTTTTAAGATTTTTTTTTGATGTGAACCATTTTTAAAGTCTTTATTGAATTTGTTACAATATTGCTTCAGTTTTGTGTTTTGGTTTTTTGGCCGCAAGGCATGTGGGATCTTAGCTCCCCAACCTGGGATCGAACCCACACCCCCTGCATTGGAAGGCGAAGTCTTAACCACTGGACCGCCAGGGAAGTCCCAGGACTCGTGTCCTTATAAGAAGAGGAAGAGACCTCAGAGAGCTCTCCACCTCTTTCTCTCCCTCTTTCCACATGCATGGAGGACAGGCCATGTAAGGACATGGGAGAAGGTGGCTGCCTACAATCTAGGAAGAGAGGCCTCACCAGAAACCAACCCTGCCTTCAGAACTGTGAGAAATAAATTTCTGTTGGATAGCAGCCTTAGCTGACTGATACAATGGCCCCAGTAGGAATGTTGTACAGAGAAAGATGCTCTGGGCTGTGAGTCTGGGGCAGCAGGGTTATGATCAGCAAGAGGCACAGACAGCACAGGTGCCTGGAAGTGGGGCCTATAGGGACTGGGGCTCACAGGACCCCTCCCCTGGAGAACCCCTCTGAAGCCAGGGACATACTGGGCCCACTGTGGAGCTGGATCGTGGTGCTGAGCAGTCCTCAAAGGTGTCTGAGACCACTGATGACAAGCTGATGACAAGATTGGCATTGAGGGTTGAAAGTGCAAGGTGACCAACACATCCCTGGAAGTTAGCTCTTGGGCCAGCTGTCATGGGACAGGCATATTGCGGGTGTTACTCTTGGCTGGGGACCTGAGGTTTCCATGAGGTCCAACCTCCAGGGTATGACCCATGGCACAGATGCAGGCCCTGGATGCCTCCCAGTGGGGAGTACGGGCTTACCCTCCTGGGCACTCCCAGAGGGGCTGGGCACACAAACCACAGAGGAACAAGGATTTCAAGGTCGGGGTCTCGGGGGCTGCACCTTCTGTCTCCCCTGGGGCTCCCACTCCCAGTAGATGCATCTGATGGACAGTTGCAGGTGTCCTGGGCCAGGTGCCTCTTGGCATGCAGTCCTGGGCTCTTCAGCAATGGGGCTCAACCCTCTGTCCACGGCTAGATATGGGACAAGTCTGGCCTTTTTATGGGGGCCAGCTGTTTGCGTTCCAGGTTTTCTGCCACCAGCTAATACTTATCCAGTGTCAGCTGTGTGACAAGCACTACACTGGGTATTTACAACCCTGTGAGGCAAGAGCTCTCACATCCCTATTTCACAGAGAGGTAACTGAGGGTAGGTAGCTTGCCCCAGGCCACAGCTGGTTGAGGGTCTGAGTCAGGTTTACACCTCAACCCGCTGAACTTCACAGCCCAGGCTGCCTCTCTTCACAGCAGCATTGACCTTGGGGGCGGTTCCCTCAGCCCATGGCTGCCGACCTCACAGACCCCAGAAGTGCTGGCTGAGGCAGTGGGGTCCTGCCCTACTTGAGGGACCCTTCCTGGAAGCACAGAAGAGTGGATCCTTTCTGGGTACAGTGGGCCCAGGGTCATCCCCCACTCTTGGACTCTGTATTAGGGTTCTCCAGAGAAACAGAACCGGTAAGATACCCTTTCTATCCATCTATCTATCTATCTATCTATCTATCTATCTATCTACCTACCTATTTACCTATCTATCATCTATCTATCTATGCATCTATCTATCATCTATCTATCATCTATCTATCTATGCATCTATCTAGGGAGATTTATTATAAAGAATTGGCTCACCTGATTGTGGAGGCTGAGAAGTCCCAAGATTTGCAGTTGGCAGCTGGAGACCCAGGAATGCTGATGGGATAAGTTCTAGTCTGACAGGCTTGAGACGCAGTATTTCAAGTCTGAAGGTCAGAAAAGATCGATGTCTCAGTTCAACAGTCAGGCAGGAGGAGTTCCCTTTTGTTCTGGGGAGGCTCAGCCTTTTGTGCTATTCAGGTTTTCAACTGACTGGATGAGGCCCACCCGCATCAGGGAGGGAAATCTGCTTTATATCGTCTTCTGATTCAATGCTAATGTCACTAACACAACACTGTAACTCAACTATACTTCAATTTAAAACATGCTAATGTCATCCAGAAACACCCTCACAGAAACACTCAGAATACTGCTTGAGCAAATATCCCGGCACCCCACCGACCTAGTCATGCTGACGCATAGAATTCACTATCACAGGTTCTGAGACTCCAGGCCCAGGAGCCCCGAGTGCGCGCCAGCTCCCAGCCATACACCTTGCTCTGGGACAGGCTTTGGCTGTAGGGCCTGGATGTGGATGAGATCAGTTAACAGCACGTCCCCTGGGCATGCCCTTCACACTCTGAACCTCCTTCCTCCTCCGTACGTGGGTGTACTGTCCATGACCAGTGACCCATGCAGTGTAGACCAGGGCACTGGGATTCGGAGAGGTCCCACAGTCAGTCAGAGGTGCTGCCGGGATCTGAACCCAGGTGCTCTGGCTCCCAGCCCCAGCCTATTCTGCTGCCTGCCTCCCGCTAGGGGATGGTGTGTTTCCCCACTCTCACTGGGCTCACGGCTGTTTCTGAAGTTGGGCGGCCTGCCAGCCTGGGGTCCCCGGAACAGTTTGGGATGTGAAGAGGAAGCATGCAGAGTGGGGGACCCCGAGGGTGAAGAGGGCAACTCTCTCCTGCCGAGAGAGAACCATGTCTCTCCCTTGAACCCACCAGGGGCTGGCCTCGCAGGGGATTGTCCAGAAGAGGCAGTTAGGGAGGCTGGATGTCCTCGAAGGGGGCAAGTCTCCCAATGCCATGGTGAGATGACCCCCACATGGCAACCCCTAGACTGGCCGTAAGATTCCAGACAGAATGATCTTCACATGCAGTTTAAGAACGGCTCCTTCTAAAAATCAGGATGGGCCATTACATACTGAAGTAATTCTGGTACATGCTGAGATTTGTAGAACTGGGTCCAAAGTCCCGGGGTGTGTGTGTGTGTGTGTGTGTGTGTGTGTGTGTGTGTGTGTGTGTGTGTGTGTGTGTGTGTGTGTGTGTGTGTGTGTGTGTGTGTGTGTGTGTGTGATGGGGGTGAGTGTGGCCCTAAGCAGGCTTCCAACCACAGAGGATGGCCTTCAAGGTCCTGGAGGGTGGATCCAGGGTTCTGCTTAAGGCTGGCACACTTTTGACAGGGTCCTTGAGGGCTCAGGACCCAGAGATGGAGGCTGTTGAGAAAAACAATGAGCATCCCTGGCAGGGAAAGCTCTGGCCTACGGCCGCTCACGGCGAGACCCAGGTCCACACAGTTCACACCCGCCAGGCCTCAGAGACCCGCACACCCCTCCTCTGTCTTCCAGATGAGGCCCCTGAGGGAAAGGAGCAGGTTCCTGCCAGGCCCCACATGCCAAGGCCAGCCAGGTGCTTGGTCACTGCCCCACACTGGACCCCAGGGGTCAGCCCCTCCTTCTCCCTTTGTGTCTTGTCCACAATCACTTTAGCTTTGTTATCACTTCCTGTAAATCAACTCGCTTTTTAACCTAGTCTCATCCTAAGCAATGTCAGCCTTCGAACAGTCTCTCAACGTACTTGGGTCTCTTTTCCCTCCACACACTGTCTCGATGAAAATGACTCATAGAGATGAAGATGGTTCAGGCAGTTCCTGACTTAAGGAGTCAAGCTTTGCTCTGCAGCCTCTCATTGGACGGCCCCGTCCCTAGAAGGACGGGGTTGGTCGGGCTGTTCTCTGGGAGCCAGGCTGTCCTGAGCGGATCTTGACCATGACACCACAACCTTCAAGGAAATGCCTTTTTCTTTGCAAAGCCAGGCCACATGCCATGACTGACTTGACCTCATAGGTGTGAGGGTTCAGTAGAGGAAAGCGAGCTTCACTTTCTCCTGTGTCTTCTCCCAGTGGCCATATATATCCCCGTGACACTTGGTATCTGAAAGTCCATATTGTTTGGGGATGAACACATCCACATTTAGTGCTCATGTGACAGGATTCCCCTAACCTCTTGCCTTCTACCTTTCTATGCTTCAGTGTGACACTTGTCAGCAACAGAAGCCTAGATTTTGCTTTTGTGTCCAATCTGACAGTCTCTGTGGAGTACACTTGTGGTTATTGTTTTTATTGATCTATGAGAACTTCATTCCAGCTCTTAATTTTTGTCCTGGATTTTTCTAGACTTCTATTTTCCCTCTCCTTCCTAACTCCTATCAGAGTGACTAAATTTTCTGTCTTCCCTTTTCCTCTTCTTAAGGGTTTGGAAGTCGTGGTTGGCTGATAATAGTTCCCAAAGACACAATCGCGCACTAATTCCCAGAACCTGAGAATATTACCTTATATGCAAATATGTCCTGAAATTAATGATCTCGAGAGCAGAAGTTTATCCTGGGTTCTCTGGGTGGGCCCTAAATGCAATCACATATATCCTTATAAGAGAGAAGCAGCGGGAGATCTTACACAAACCTACACAGACGAGAAGGCTTTTTAAAGACTGGCAGAGACTGCAGTGATGTGGCCACAAGCCCAGGAAAGCTAGGGCAGCCACCAGAAGCTGGAAGGGGCAAGGAAAGATTCTCCCATAAATCCTCAGGAGGGAGAACTACGCTGCCTTCTTGACACTTGGTTTCTGTCTTCCGGCCACCAGAACTGTAGAAGAAGTTTCTGTTGCTGTCAACCACCAATTTTGTGGTAACTTGTTGTAGCAGTCACAGGAAACTAACACAGAGGTCATATTTTCTACTTCTACTACTTTAATAAGTTGCCCTGAAATTCTTTCCCTGTCTACTAGAACATGCAGACTCTTCTTAGACACAGTCAGCATCTCTGCCCTGCTCCGTGCGAGTGTGCTGGACTTTGCTGCTCAGTATATCCATTCCCACCTTCTCTTACGGGCCCAAGCTCTTCTTTTTTTTTTTTTTTTTTTTTTTTGCGGTACATGGGCCTCTCACTGTTGTGGCCTCTCCCGTTGCGGAGCACAGGCTCTGGACGCACAGGCTCAGTGGCCATGGCTCACGGGCCCAGCCGCTCCGCGGCATGTGGGATCTTCCCGGACCTGGGCACAAACCCGTGTCCCCTGCATCGGCAGGCGGACTCTCAACCACTGTGCCACCAGGGAAGAGGGTCCAAGCTCTTGACTCCTCTCCTGTGAGGACCTTTAAAACTGGAAGCAGGCCAAGAGGCTACATTCACCAAAGGGCTAATTCATGGAAAGTCAATTTGCTGAAAGTCGGTTTTTCAAAAAATCAATTTGCTGAAGACAGGCTTTGCCAGCTGACCAATACGGCAAACTTACCAATTTAAGAAACATTTGTTTCCTTGATGAAAATGAAGTGTGCAGCTATTGGGTGATAGAATTGTTAACAGTTTCTAAAGCTTTCTGTGAAGGTTTAGCTGCTGGCAGCCCTCTAAGGCAGGTCCAGCTAGCTGGATGCTGAGGTTGTGGGGTGCAGTCGGTCTTTTGTGTGTGTCTTCAAGCCCCAGTCCTGGGCTAGGCAGCCGTCCCCGGCCCTGCTCTCATTGGCACAGAATCAGATCAGTGCCTGGGTTCACATGCTGTGCTTTCTCGCTCTTCATCTCTGTCTCTGGAAATGCCCCTCGCTGCCTCGAAAGCTCAGTCGTGCATTTAAATGTTGTTTGTTATATGTTGCCCAGTTTTTCTAAGCCCCGTGTGGACGGGGTGGGGTAAGGGGAGAGGATTTCCAAGGTCTCCAGGATGGCTGGAATGGAGTTTGCTGTGCCCGTTTTGGGGACAGGGAAGCTGGGGCCCGCAGCAGGAGACCTGCCCTACAACAGTCGCACAGAGACGGGGTGGAGTTGAGATTTGATCCTGGCTCTGCCTCCTGCGGCCTCTTCAACGGACGGTGAAGGATCTTCCGTTGAATGTTCAAGTCCTCGTCAAGGTTCACAAAGTGGCTTTGAGGAGGAGGGGCTGCGAGCCCCCCTAAGGCCCCCGGGGCCCCCAGTTGAGAAAGATCCTGACGACTCATCTGGGTTCAGAAGGGATGGGGGTGTAAGTGACCCCCAGTGCTGGTGCTGGTGCCAGCTTTGCTGCCCACCTCGACTGCAGGCCTGGTAGCGATGGAAGGGCAGCAAGAAGGAGAGGCCCGCAGGCTCTGCCGTGGGGCGCAGACCCCTCGTCCCCGCCTGGCGCACCGGGGAACCACCTAGGCCTGCTCCTGTGCCTCTTCGGGCTCCATCCTGGGAGTGCGCGTTAACGAGCTGCTACCTATTGCATGAGGCAGCCTGCTGATGAAGCACGCGGGATTCTTGCTTACAGGCAACCCGCCCCTGAGCTCAACGCCCAGAGGTCCCAATAGCTTGGTCGTCGGGTCGATTGCACCTTGGAAAGGCCAGGCCGGGCCTGAGTTCCTCCCTGACCACTTTGCTTTGGGAGGAGCAGGTCTCCCTCCCACCCCCGGCCACAGCTGCGCCCAGCTGGCAGCCCAGAGCCCGGTGAATGTGGGGGGCTGGCTCTGAGTCCCCGCCCCTCCGACTGGCGGCCATAGGCCGCCATGACCTTCTCTGACCTGCCTCACCTCACCCTCCCCTGCCTGGGACTGGACCCCCACCTGTGCCACTCCCCAGCCTCAGCCTCGGCTGTTGCAGTCGGCTGATCCTTTAGCCACTGAAGCTCACCTTCACCCTGAGCGAGCTCAGGTGACACGTGTCACAGACTGTCCTCATGGGTGGCTGACACGCCAGGCAGATCCCACCTGTGTAAGGGGAGCTCTCACGAGAGTGCTGGCCTGCAGGCTTCGTCCCGTCCAGAGCTGCCCACCGTTGGTCTCTGTGGCCTGCAGGACGGCGCAGGCTCTCTCCTGCCTCCTGACCAGCCACATTTCCCAGGACGGAAACGGCCTTTACCTGGACCTGTTTGGATGAAGAGACAAGGTGGGGCTTGCCTCCTGGTGCTGACGCGGGCAGTTCTGGGGGTCCCTGGCCACCTGCTACCCGCCCCCTCAGGCCTGCCCTCCGGTCATCTCTGTGGAGCAGCCCCCAGCGTAGGTGGTGGACACGGGTGGCCCTGGGTGCATGTCCCACGCAGACCGGAGAGCGATCTGCAGGGCTGCAGGGCGGGCCCCGAGGGGAACATCTCACCACGAGCTGGTCTGGGCTGGCTGACCACTGGGTGTGATGGGCCTGCTATTGAGCAGGAGTTCCTTCCTCCCTGGGGATCTGCATCTGCCCCCACGGTGAGCCCCTCTGGGCCTGTCCCTGCCTAGAGGTGACAAGGGGTCCTCACGACATTCTCGGGTCCACCCCGGAGTGTTCACGTCCTCCTGAGCTGAAAGTTTGGGGGTTAGGCCCACAAGCTGTTGTCTCTGAGCTGGTGTTTCAGAGGAAGTGACGTTGGCCTCTGAATCACGTGGGGTTCACCCTGCGGCCCAGAGCAGGTAGTGGTGCGAGCTGGGGATGCGGGAAGGAGGTCCACAGCTAAGGTACCCGCTCATGTGGCTGAGATGTGGGCTCTTTCTCCAAGGGGCTGACCAGCCCCCCCAGGTGCCCCCTCCCCTCTACAGCAAAGCCCTGACAGCCGCTGCCTCACCACCTTGCACAAGCCCTCCGGCTCCTTGGCCTGGTCTGGCCCCGGGTGCAAGGGTGCAGCCTACCCATGGCCCCTTGGCCTGAGCCTCCAGCCTGGCCAGTGCAGGGACCCAGACTTTCTGTAATCAGGAGTCCCAGAGGCCAGCCACTGCCCCTGTGCCACCCCCACTCCCAGGGAATGAAAGGAGGTCACACGCAATAACCACATGGGCTTCTATCAACCCCCTGTCTTTGGAGTTACCACCTCCCGTCTGTGAAAACGGGATGCCAGCCCCTGGCCAGGCAACATGGAGGAAGGTGCAGCTGGTCAGCACCCTCCCCCATCTCTCTCCCGATAGGCGTGTTGTCAGTAACAGTGTCTCCACATATCACTGCACTGAATTACAGAGGGGTCCTGGCTAGAGGCAGCTAAATGCTAGGAGCTGACAGACACAAACCTCCCGGCCTGGCGAGGCTCCAAGGCTCGGACAGCGGACCCAGCCTGGGAGGGACGAGGGACAAAGGGGCCCTGGCCCCAGTGAGCCCACAGTGTGTCCGAAGGATGGGGTTGTGCCGCGACCCTCAGGCCCTGACTGCTAGGGAGGGGCCTGCTCAAGGCCGCACAGCCAGCTGGGCCTGGCCAGGCTGCGGATCCCTGAGTCGTGAGCCAGCTGTCCGTCTGCTGCCCGCCCTGGGCTCCACTCCCTGGTCAGGCTCAACGTCCAGGTGCTTGTGTGTCTCACGGGCCTTCTAGCGCCCTTGGGCCAGCCTGGCGGCCCTCCAGCTTCACAGCCTGGAGCCAGTGGGGTGCTGGTTGTGGTGGTGCCACGAGGGCGGGCTTATCGCCCAAGCCCTGTACTGGCCACAAGGTGACAAGTTCTCCTCGGGATGCTGCTGTCAGCAGGTGCTTCCGTGGGAATGGTGACAGCGTGCTGCTGGAGGCCCAGTGAGGAGAGTCAAGTGAGGGCTGCGGGGCAGTGCTGCGCGGCCGTCCCTCACCTCCGAGACCGCTGAGGACACTTCGTCTCAGAGTGGGCATGCAGGGCCCTTCCGGGCCTGGCCAGAGACCCTCCTTACCAGCCTTCGCCCCTCCTGTCCTTTGTCTTACGCACCACTGGCCCTGAGGCCTTTGGAGCGCAGCAGAAATGTCAGGGGTCCTCACTTCTCCCCGCGGACAACTGCCAGGTCTTCACAGCCCTCCTGCGAGCTGTCCCCGAGTGCCCTGCCTAGGACACGGCCCAGATCGAACTCTGCCAGGGATGCGGGTGTGGGCCCCCAACAAGCTTTTCTGGGCAGGGCCTCGACCGCTGTCTGTGACACGCTGTCCCCGCCTGAGCACGGGGCTCACAGAAGGACAAGGGCAAAGACAGCCATGAGACCCATCCTTGCTACACCCATGGGGAGATGGATTAAGGAAGGGGGGACCTCAGGCCTCGGGCCGCAGAGAGGACTCAGGCCCGGGCCCAGGCTGTTGCCCCACCCATGCTCTTTGCACACTCATGAGGGTCGTTGTGGGGAATGGCCACCCTTTTGAGATTTTGAAAAGCAGAGGCAGGATATACCTGTCCCCTACCCTATCACCCCACGTCCCCTCCACGTGGGCAGCTCTGAGACACCAGGGGCCCAGGGCAGTCCCGCCTGCAGACTGTGTTCTGGCAAGGCCCAGGCGTGAGCACTCTTAAATCCTGTGCTGGACCTGGGGCGGAGGGGGTTGAGCCTTCCCCTTCGCTCCTTCCCAGGCCAGGGCCCAGGTCTGAGGCTCGCACTGCCCTCCTGGCTGCCTCTCGTCCCGGCCCGTGTGCTAATAGGGAGAGCTTCCATTAAGGCTGATGACAGGAACTGCCACCCGGGAGACACCCTTTGATCTCAGGGCGGCAGGATGCAGAGTAGTCAAGAAGGGGGGCTGCGCTTCCTGACACACACCACTGTTGACCGGCTCTCTGAGTGTCCTGGACTTGGGGGTGGCAGGTGAGGGGACAGGAGGGCAGGGCTCTGCGGGGCAGGCCCCTGACCTGGATGGAACTGTCCACGGAGGAAGGGCCCAGCCTAGGGAGGTCCGGGGAGGGTGCTCCAGAGCGAGCTCAGCGGGCCCCAGTATGCCTTGACCAACCAGGAGGGCTGGCAGCTCCGGGAGGGTGGGGCCGACCCTTTTCCAGAGCCCCTCTTGGAACTCTCCCTGCCCTTGCAGAAGTGACAGCCTCCAGGAGACAGGCTGAAGTGAGCAAGCTGCACGGCGGCTCCTCAAAATGCTCTCTGCACGGCCCCTCTGGGCCACCTGCCCCTGCCAGCAGGGACCCTCAGCTGCCCACACCTCAGCTTCCTTCTTGAGAAACCTGAGGACCCGATGCTACTCCGATCCCCTGTGCCGAGGTCTGAACACCCTCCTAATGCAGCCTGAATTTAAGGAAGGCCCTAAAGGTGGCCTGACGAAGCTTGGGGTCCCAGCCTCTGAGCTGGCAGGGTGCTCTGAGGCATGGTGCCCCTTCTTCCGCAACTGCGGACACGCATGGAGCCTGGCACCCAGGCCGCCCCTGCCTGGCTCACCCCAGTTTTCCCCCAGGGGTGCAGGCAACTAAGGCCTAAGCATCCAGCCCATGGCCCAGTAGGGCGCCCTTCCCAGTGGGTGCAGTACCCACATGTCAAGGGCCTCTAAATATTCTCTCACCAGAGCCTATGCCGTTGGGAACCGGCGTTCTACGGAAGCTGTCTGAGCCTGAGATTGGAACCTCGTCCAGCCTGGCCCGCGGTTGGCAGTGACCCTCAGCCCCTGATGGTCCACACAGAGGCAGAGTCCTGGTCACCCCTCAAACCTGACCTTGCCTCTCCCTGCCAGCAGCAGCCAGGAGTGGAGGGGCGTGAGGAAGGGATGCTGTGAAACATGGTATCCACTGAATGCTGGGGAGATTCTCCAGAACCCAGACCCAGGCCTCCAGGCTGTTCAGGCCTGTAAGGCTCAGCAAACGTGGGTGGGAACAGTGAGGCCTGCAGGGGCAGGGAGGGCACCATGTGAGCTCACCTCAGGGGAGCCCACCCAACGCGGTTCCCTGTGATGCCGCGGCAGGGCAGGAGCCTCCCAGCAGGAGGAGACCTCCGAGCCACTGGGGCAGAGGCCCCCGTGCAGGGCAGCCCATCACCCGTTCCAGGCTCAGGCATCCCAGCACCGAGGGCCTTCCTGAGACCTGGCCGTGAACATCACCAATCCTGGTCCAGGGAAAACTGGACATGGGTCATTGTGGGGATGGGTTGGACAGACAGACAGGATGTCAGAAGGAGAAGCAGAGGAAAATAAGAAAGAGACTAAGAGAAAGGAAAAAGAATGACAGACAGGGAGGCAAAGACAGAAGAAAGAGAGACAGAGAGGACGGTGTGAAGGAGACCAGAGAAGGAAGAGAGGCACTGAGGCTGAAGCCAGGACAAGGGCAGGAGGGAGCTGGTGTTTCATGGAGAGGAGGGGGAGGACGATCCTGCAGCCAGTTCCCGGGGCAGCACACTTAGGCGCTGAGCATTTCTGAGGGACTGGGCCAGTGACTTGGGGTCTTAGCGTGGGGCTCTCTGGGCCCCTGCTCTGCTGCCGTGCAGAGTGCCAGGGCTGGAGGGGTCTCAGAGACCACAGCCTGAGCCCCTTTCACTGAGGCAGCCACCGCGGCCAGAGAAGCATGGGTTTTGGACCCCCCAGAAGTCAGCCCTGAGCTGGGCCAAACCCAGAGACCCAGACTCCTCACCCAGGCTCCCGCCGGCACCCCCCCCCAAATCAAAGCCTAAGCTAAGAGGGTGGACATGAAAAGGCCAAGAGGCACAGGTGGCCTGGCTCCCGGGGCTGGGCAGATGAGGGGCTCAGAGCACTGCCATGGAGGGTAGGACTGACCCTCCCCACAGGTGGCCCCCGCCACTTCCCAGTTAGCCAGGACGGGGCCCCCTGGCCATGAATATGCAGTGATAGGCACATGGGTGGGCTGATAGGCTGGGTCCAGGGTGGAAAGGAAAGTGTCCAGGGTGGACAGGAAGTGTCAAGGGTCAAAGTCATCCTGCTGGAATCCCACCCCTGGGCATACACCTGGACAAAACTATAATTCAAAAAGATACATGCACCCCTATGTTCATAGCAGCGCTATTCACAATACACAAGATGTGGAAGCAACCTAAATGTTCATCGACGAGGAATGGATAAAGAAAATGTGGTACATATATACAGTGGAACACTACTCAGCCGTAAAAAAGAACAAAATAATGCCATCTGCAGCAACATGCATGCAACTAGAGATTACCATACTTAGTGAAGTACGTCAGAAAGAGAAAGACAAATACCATATGATGTCACTTATACGTGTAATCTAACATATGACACAAATGAACCTATCTGTGAAACAGAAACAGACTCATGGACATACATAACAGACTGGTGGTTGCCGAGGGCGAGGGGGTTGGAGGAGGGATGGAGTGGGAGGTTGGTGTTAGCAGACGTAAGCTTTTACATATAGAATGGATAAACAACAAGGTCCTACCGTATAGCACAGAGAACTATATTCAATATCCTATGATAAACCATGATGCAAAAGAATACAGTTAAAAAAAAAAAGAAGGTATATATATGTATAACTGAATCACTTTGCTGTACAGCAGTTATTAATATAACATTGTAAAACAGCTATACTTCAATTTAAAAAAAGAAAATATTGAAAAAAAATTAAGCAATCTGTGAGAGAACCATTTAAGATGATAAAAACATCCTGATCCTTATCAAAATTTCTTCTAGATTTAGCATCAATTAAAGATTGTTCCCTGAATCAAAAAGAAAAAAAAAAAGTCATCTTGTTGGAGGCAGGTTCAGCAGGTGCCCAGGCTGAGCCCTGCTGGCCTCCTTGGCCTCCTTGGGGAGGGACACGTCTGCCCTACAGCCCGTGGTATCATGGACAGTTGGCCCAATTTGCTCTACTGTGGGCAATGCCAACCCTGGACTCCCATTTCCAAGAAGAAAGTTGTTCAGGCTATTGGCTTGAATTCCAGCGCCCGGCCCTCACCATCTATTTAATCCTGGGAGGGTGGGGACACCTCGAGCCTTGGTTTTCTGCTCTGCAATGTGGAGACCAGAATGCCTGGGGTTGATGGGACGCTGAGTGAGAAGAGGGGCTCAGGTGCCCCAGCTGTGGGGCGGGAGGGGCAGGGGTGAGCCTCTGGGTGCGGAGCCAGCAGGAGCCTGCAGGACTCCCGGCCTGAGAGCACCCGCCCGGCGCTCCTGAGTCAATAGCCCGGACTCCAGGAAAAGGGAGGGTCAGCAAAACAGGGCAGCGCAGCCCTTGCTGAGAGGCAGCAGAAACGTCCCGGGAGGTAAGCGCCAGGCCATAAACATAAAAAGGAGTCCAGCAGGACAAACTAATGGCCCTTCAGTGGGAGAGGCAGATAGCTGGGATTCACAGGCGCGCTTCCAGATCAATACTTGTGCGCTGATTTGCTGAAGAGGCTCTTATGAAGTTTAAGCAGAGTTCATTGTTAAATACTCTTCTGTACAAAGGATGTGGGCGGCCGTATTAATTCCTTTTCTCTTACGGATCAATAATTACATTGCTGATTTGCTTAAAAGGCTCAGGTCGAGGCAGGGGTGAGGGAAGCGGGCCTCACGGCTCCAGAGAGCATGGCTGCAGGTCCAGGAAGACCACGCTGTGGTCGACGGAAACCACCAGGGGCCAGAAGGGGCTGGTGACAAAGGGACATGTAGCAAAGCTGGCAGCCAGTTCAGCGTCACCTCCATTCCCCAAACTTCCCTCTAGCTCCGTCCTCCCCTCTTCTTGAAGCCCTTTTCTCGGAGCCGGGCTGACAGTGAGGTCCTGGCTTCCTCTGGAGGCAACTCTTCAGCCCACTTGCAGGCCCCCATCCTGGCCTCCTCTGCTCTTCCCAACAGCCTGTCCCTCGGGCCCAGCTGAGACGAGCTGGGAGAGGAGGCCGTGCCCTGTGAGCCAGGACAGAAGGGAGGGAGCGGGCAGGCCCATGTGGGCCAAGGCCAGCAGAGGGGCCAGTGCTGACACGGTTCTCAAACAACCAGGGAGCTCGTGGGGAATCTGTGCCCCAACCCGCTGTCACACTCAGGCTGAGAGCAACCCCTCCTCGCAGGGAAGGAGGCAGGACAGGCGGCCATAGGCTTTCCTCAGCCTTGACAGTCGGCCTTGATGTTCACTCTCCAATATCATAAACCAACGGAGCACAGCTTGTTTGCTGGTGACTGCCAGTAATCCCGGCCTTGTCTAGCAAGCATCTGGGGTGGTCTACACAACAGCCCTGTAGGACAGGAGGTAGGCAGGCTTGGGGCTGCTCTTTCCTGACCCTGGAATACAGTCCTGGGCTGGGTCCACTTTAACAGCCTGGAGGAAGTTCAGCTGGAGGAACACAGTCACCTAATGTTATCCATGCTCAGAAGTTGTAATGAAGGAAGGAAGGGAGGAAGGGAGGGAGGAAGGAAGGAAGGAAGGAAAGAAGGAAGGAGGAAGGGAGGGAAGGAGGGAGGGAGGGAGGAAGGAAGGAAGGAAGGAAGGAAGGAAGGAAGGAGGGAGGGAGGGAGGAAGGAAGGAAGGAAAGAAGGAAGGAGGAAGGGAGGGAGGGAGGGAGGGAAGGAAGGAAGGAAGGAAGGAAAGAAGGAAGGAAGGAAGGAAAGAAGGAAGGAGGAAGGGAGGGAGGGAGGGAGGGAGGAAGGAAGGGTGGTACGAGCCATTAATTAACTTCTCTTGTCTAGATGGTCAAGAAGTTTCCTTGTCCATGCTCACTAATATCATCTGTTGATGGCTGTGTAGGGGAGCCATGTCTGAACTCTGGGGTGAAGAGTGCCTATAATTGATTAATAATGTCTGCCATGGGCATGGAATAGGCAGTGGTGGAACATAAAAATCTATGTCATATATTTTTAGCTTCGATGAACCACAGAATCTGTTTGGTACCAAGAATGCCACATGGCTTGAGACCTGGTTTGAAGACTCTCTTGAAAAAGTCTGTATCCTGGCTGAGGGGCCTCCTAGGGTCCTGCCTGACCCTGCACATGTACACAGGTGCACAGATGCTGTCAGGAGGCTATTATGAATTCTAATGCATCTAATAGCCTGGTCAGGAAATAGAAAGGTATATTACAGATCATTAAGTGGGTAAAGGAATTTGACAACCTTTGATCTGAGTCGGGAAAATAGATGGTATGAATTAATTTGCCCGCTTGTGAAGAGAAGAAAAGTCATCCCTCAACAGTGACAGGCAAGGAGTTCAACCTCCAGGGGCCTGGTCCCAGGGAAGGCATGCAGCAGCAATCCTGGGAGTGGAGGGCTCGGATGCACAGGGGCCAGCAGGTGTCTGAGGGCCATGGCTTCCAGGCTACCCTCCCCCTGCTCCAGTCCAAGGCACAGACCTGTCCCTCACCTCACCACCATCAGGGCACTGGCTCCCAGAGAATGTCCACTAAGGCAGGGACAGCCCTCAGGGACAATATAGGCACTAGGCAACCCTGCGTGTCAGGCCCATGTGTGGTACCCAGGTCCCATCACATCCGCCAGGATCCCTAGGGGATTTGCTGCATTGGTGCTGTGCTGACCCTGTGGGAGGCCAGGGACAAGGGCCCAGAGCGGTGATGTCACGGCGGGCTCACAGATCCAGTGTCCAGTCACACACACTTCCACTGGGGTGCCCAGTAGGTTTTCAAAAGGCACCTGCCTGGTCTCCCTCCCCAGCAAGCCTCCCCTCCCCCCACCCCAGCTGATGGCAGCTCCGACCTTCCAGTTTCTTAAGTAACAAGTCCTGGTGTCTCCCAGTGCCTTTTCCTCCCATCCCTCACGGTGCATCTTCCAGCAGATCCTGTGGCCTGCACCTTCCAAATACACCAGAACCTGACTTCTGCTCACCTCCCTGCCCACCCCACCGAAGCCCTAACGTCTCTTACTCAGTTCCTGCACTAGCCAATGCCTGTTCTTCTGTGCCTCCCTGCCCTACAGTCTGTCCTCTCCCAGAAGCCACAGTAGTCCTTCTGAGGCTTAAGTCAGAACCCAGCAGTGGCCGTCCTCCTCCCCACAGCAACTTCTTTGACCTTGCCCTGCTCGTCCTCCAGGTCCTGCCTCCGCTGGCCCCGTGCTCATCTCTAATCCTCCAGGCCACGCCTGGCCAGGGCCCTAGCTCCGGTGCTTGTCCTGCTTGGTTCCTCAATGCGGGCTGTCCTCGGTGAACAATGCAGTCCTTTGGGCAGGTTTCTTGTTTGTCCTGTCGCTGCGGTGTCCGAGTGCCCAGAGTCGGGCCTGAAACACAGTGGGCCCTCAATCAATGACTGTTGAATGAAAGTGTCCAGGCCTGAATAGCACACTGCCTGGGGTGCAGTGTGGCCAGGAGAGGGCTGGCGAATGTGAACTCAAGACAGGCAGGGACTAGTTGCAGGGGTGCAAGCACAGCATCGTGGAGCTCCAACACCTCTTGAATTGCAGGGAAGAATTTTAACCGGGGGAGTGAGTGGGCATATATCCCGACAAAACTATAATTCAAGAAGATACATGCCTACGTATGTTCATAGCAGCGCTATTCACAATAGGCAAGACATGGAAGCAACCTAAGTGGCCATCGATGGAGGAACGGATAAAGAAGATGTGGTACATATATACAATGGAATATCACTCAGCCATAAAAAGAATGAAATAATGCCATTTGCAGCAACATGGATGAAACTAGAGATGATCATACTAAGTGAAGTAAGTCAGACAGACAAAGACAAATACCATGTGATATCACTTATATGTGGAATCTAAACTATGACACAAACGAACCTATCTCTGAAACAGAAACAGAATCACGGACATAGAAAACAGACTTGTGGTTGCCAAGGGGGAGGGGGTTGGGGGAGGGATGGAGGGGGAGGTTGGGATTAGCGGATGTAAGCTTTTATAAAGACTGTAGAATGGAAAAACAACAAGGTCCTAGTGTATAGTACAGAGAGCTATATTCAATATCCTATGATAAGCCATAATAGAAAAGAATATATATTAAGAAAAAAGAATGTGTATGTATGTTTAACTGAATCACTTTGCTGTACAGCAGTACTTTCACTGTAAATCAACTATACGTCAATAAAAATAAATAAATTTTAAAAAGACACCAAAAAAGAAGGGAGTGAGAACATTTTGCATTTAGAAGTTTAAGCTGGTGGTGGGCGGGACGGATTGGAGGGGAGAGAAAATGCAGGGAGGACAGTGAGGGGGCAGTACCATGAGCCAGGCAGGAAGGGGGAAACTGAGTCGGCCAAAGGAGAGTGGGAGTGGGGTGGGGGGTGGTGTATGAGCAATTTTCTAGAGGGTTCGCAGCTTCCCCGTTCACCAGCTGCGTGGACTTGGGTATGTTCCTTTATTTTCCCATCCTCAATGTCCTCACCTGTAAAATGGGCTAACAGTGGGAATCTCTCAAGGGCAGACTGAAGTTAGATGAGGTTGGTGTGCAGAGCAGCTGCCCACAGCCCAGGCCCCTGCAGGCTGAGCTTCTGCCCCTGGCTGCCCCGGACCTTGGAAGGGGCTGAGCACACACAGCCCCTCTGAGCCCCCGCCTCCCATTGACGCTCCTGTTCTCAGCCTGCCTGGTGATAGCTCAGAGGGCAGAGCCTTGATGGGTAATGAGACCTTTCTCTCGAAGAACACCCTGTGCTCAGTGGAAACATGTCCTTAGTATGCAAGGACGCTGGATCCATTAGCTTTGAGTACACCATCATATTGCTGGAGTGATTGTTCCTCAAATAGAATTACTTCCTACAATTATCCTCTAAAAAGACAGGCCCCGGGCTACAGGCGAGAGGTGCTGGGAGGCCAAAGCCAAATCAAATCGGGGACCTGGTTCTTTGGAGATGAGTCTGGCACTGGGGTCTGCGCGGCACATATGTACGTGGGGACCGTCGGGACGCTCAATTGTGCCACCCGTGTTATTTCCTCAGCCCCAAGCCAAAGAGATCGGAGCCCCAGCCAGCAGAGCAGGCTGACCAAGGACACTGCTGAGTGAGGGAGGAAATGGCAGGCAGACACAAGAAGCACGAAAAAGAGGGACTCTGTTTAAGGTGTATTCTGCTCTGAGTGAAGCCAAGTCTACGGTGGCCTCATGGCCCTGTGCTGTCTGCTCTCCCTGTGCTCCCTGACTGCACTGCCCCAAACAGATGAAGCGGCTCAACATTAATGGCATTAATAGTAATCAGACCAAACGCTGGCCTAAAGCCCTAGATGCAGCCTTCATTTAATCCCCACGACTATAATTGCCCCCGTTTTACAGATGAGGAAACAGAGGCACAGGAGGCCGTTCAGTCAGCGTATCTGGGGCACTGAGCACCTTCAAGGCCCTGCTCTGGGCATCACGGCGAATGAGATGAAGAGTCAAACAGCTGACACGTCAGGGTGGAAGGGGAGACTCGCCATCGGGGTGTAAACGAATACACGAGGCAGCTCGGCTCAGGGGGTGGTAAGAGTGAGTAGAGGGGGCCCCAGGGAGGGGTTCTGGCTGGGCTGGAGAGAAAGCCCCCGAGGGGACATCTGAGTGGAGGGAAGGAGCTGGCCTGCAGAGATACGAGATAAAGCGTTCCTAACAGAAGGTACAGCCAAGCAAAACCCAGAGGCTGGACGGACGTGGTGAGGTTGACAAGAGCAGCAGTGGCTGGAGCATCTGATGCAGGTGCTGAGGTAGGAGAGGAGATGGAATTGGAAGGTGAGCGAGAGCTGGTAGAGGGCTGAGTAGGAGCAAGGTGGGTGGGTTTGTCGTGGCTGCATCGGCAGCTACTGACGGGGTTAAGCCCAGAAGCAACGGGACCAGCATGCACTTGGGAAGATCCTGGTGTTGCAGGTGTTGGGGGTGGGAGGGGGGTATGCAGAGTCTGGTTGGACTAGGGTAGCCGCCGAGGTGACAGGGTAGACGAGTCCACGTGAGAGAGGGGTTCAGGTGAGGTGCGTCCAGGTGAGGGTGGCTGTGATCAGGCGTTCTGGAGGTTGGCAACAGAGCTTCCTTGGATTGGATGTAGGGGTGAGGGGACAGTGGTGAGGGGACTCAAAGGGGTTTGACCTGAGTAGCAGGGACAGGTCAATTCAGGCAGGGAGCTCTGAGGTGGACCTTAGTCTGGTTCTGGGCCCTGGGTACCAGATGCTGTAGGGGATGCAAAGCGTGCAGCTGGCAGGCGAGTCTCCAGCTGAAGAGAGGCGGGGCCCAGGGAGAGGAGGGCCCAGGGCACGAGTCCGAGTAGCCAGCACAAGGTGGCAACGGAGTGGAGGTGCTGAATGAGACCATAGCCGGGCAAGGGGACAGGGATGGAATCGAAGTGCCCGACTTATGTGATGTGAGCGATGGAGAGAAAGGCGAAGTCTGCAGCCAGCTCTGGCTCACCCGCCTGGCTCCACCTGGGACCTGCCAGTTCACACAGCTGCACACAGCTCTCCCCCGCCCTGCACACACGCTGCCCTTCCTACCCCTGCCTTGAGTCTGGACCCCAGGCGGGCCCCAGAGCACATGTCACCCTGCTTCCTCTGACTCCCACCAGGATGGGGCCCTGTGCCTGCCTGTCAGGACAGAAAAAGCTGGACTTTATCTCATTTGTCTCTGTACCCCCATAGCACTTAGCAAAGAGTAGACCCTCTGAACGCTATTCCATTAAATTGAATAAACCACGGCATTTTCTTATCTCGTTCCTGCTCAGAAGTGGGCTTGCCTCCACTTGCATCTGGGCCCATCATTCAGCGCGCTCTATTCTGTGGGGCGCACGCCTGCCAGATTAGGATCGCGGTCAATATCTGTTTTATTGTCCTTCCACACCAGCGCGGCGGAGCATGATCGATCGCCCTCCTGGCTGCTGATAAGGAGGGCTCTCCGCTCGGTCAGACGAGGCTTCAGGCGCCGGAGCTGAGGACCCCGGCCTCCTTGCCTCCCCACCTCCCCAGCTCCAGAAAGCCCTGCCCTCCGCCAGCCTGCCCTCCAGTCTGGGATGACTCAGGAGGGAGTGGAAGTGAATGTCCAGGAGCACCTATGGTGGGCAACACAGGGTGGGGACACAGCAGTCCTGGGCACCTGATTTGGGGCTGGTCTGTGAATGAAGTGGCCCTGGTCAGGGTGGAGGACGCTGGGGTGCCTGACAACCGTAGGCCACCTGAGTGAGAGCCACTTGCTCTCACATGGCGCCCACCACCGTTGGGGCCCACACCTAAGCTTACCATGCAGAAACGGCCCAGCCTCTGCCCACGGGTCATCCCCCCAGTGCGCAAGATCACGACCTCACCATGCTCACGGCCGCCCCTTGGCGAGTGTTGCCTGGCCTGGACCCGTCAGAATAGAGTCCCACTCTCACCCCGCCCTGGCAGGGTAGGGGGAGGTGTGGCACAGCGCAAATCAGGGTGTCTGGAACAGAGCAGTGCCTGCTCCCCTCTCAGCTGTGGCTCAAGGCATCGAGGACCAGCCCTTTCCATTCTCTATCTCACCTGTGTACCCTTCACTTCCCCCACCCTCTTTGCTCCTCATGGACAGGTCGTGAGCCCCTCTCCTGGTGCTCAAGCCAAGACTTCCAATGGTTTGCATCTGCTGTCTCAGAGCCCCCCACTTTTCCCTGTGGCCCTCGATGCAGAGCTGAGTGGAGGACAGGGACCTTAGAGTGTGACTGGCAGGACCCCTGGTCCCTCCCCCCACCCCCATGCATGCACCCGCAGAGCTGTCGAACTCAACGTGGGGTCTTGGTCAATCCTTAGAGTGTCGCTGAGAGATACATTTATTCCCACTTCACAGATAAGGAATTAAGATCCAGACCCTCCTGGTCCCTTTCCATGAGGCCTCTCCTCCTTTGCTCCCACAAGGGGCTTTGCTCCCACAGTTAAGACGCTGAGCGTCTCCTGTGCAGCCCTCCAAGCATCTGAGGGAGACCTGCAGTATGTTGGCTTCCCATGTCTGCGCCCCGGCTGTCCCGGCTGCCGTTCAGCAACTGAGGCCAGGTACCAGTACCAGTGTCCCTTTACGTGGCCGTGAACTTCCCCTGTGTGGGAGAGGGGTGTGGGAGGGGTCAGCACACAGTGCCTTCCCCCGAAACTGCCATTGCCCCTCTGTGTATTTGCCCAGCTCGGAGGCAGGGAGGCTCCCCCAGCTTGCTCAAAGGTGAGCTGCTTCGGGTGTCACCCTCCACTCTGGGCTAGACTGTCCAGCCCAGATGGCACTGGTCAGTGACGGCATTAGCCTGGGTACCTAGAGACTCTGGTGAGTCGCCAAGCCAGGGGCATGGACTCTTCAAGCCAAATGGGATGGCAGCAAAGATGGCAGAAGGAATTTCTGAGTAAAAAGACTCCCTTGGAGCTCACGGAGAGGCCTGGCCTTCTCACCTTGTGGCTCTGTCCCCTCAGAAGGCCCTCTTCCCACTCCCTGTGCCCACCGCACCCTGCTGCTTCTCACACTGCAACGATCACGTCCATTAGTTGTCATAGCAACCCAGACCGGACAAGTCATTTTCTAGAGGGCCCTGTGCAAATTACGGCATTACACCAACTTATTGCCAATCTTTTTAATTAAAACATTTTGCTTTCAACTCTACTAATGGCAGAGATCAGTAAACAGGGAAGATTGAATTACTGATATTGAAGCTCCCACATCTCTTAAAAGGCTTAATTACTGGTGGGACCACAGTGAGGCCAGAGAGAGGCTGCTAACAAGCAGGTGGGCCTCACCCAGGAAGGCCAGCCCCTGTGAAGGTAACGAAACAAAGCCCAGAGCACCGAAAAGATACACATTAAAAAAATTTGTTTAGAACACTTAAAGGACATAAAAAGTTGCTAGAGTTATGGCTACAATTTCAGTTTCCAGGAACCATGATGTCACATTGCTGGCTGCTCAATTTCTGTTGAATTAAATTGCCTGGTCTGACACCTGGAGGCAGAACCCTGTGTCCATGCGTGCACAGTGTGTGTGTGACTGACTGATAAGGGGGCCACAGATCCCACTGGCCAGTGGCTGACTGATAAGCGGGCCACAGACCTCACTGGCCACTTGCTCCAAAGTCCCTCCCACCCCTCCTCCCGCAGTTAACATCCTTCTAACCAAAGCCCCCAGGGAGCACTTCCCCTCCCAGCAGGCCCCAGCAGGGTGGCTAGAAGCGGCTCAGCAGGAAATGCCCTCCGATGGGCCTCATTTAGTGAAGGGAAAACAAAGGCCCCAGAGAGAAGGGTCACACCAAAGCTCCTTCTGTGTATAATGAATTGTGCTAATTACAGTTATCTCCTTCATCTCCTCCAGGGTCTATAATGCCCAGGAAGGAACGAGTAGCTATTTTTAAGTGGAAATTTTCTGTTAATTAAAACTGCTTCGAGTGTGTGTGTGTGTAGATGTGTGTGAGGCGTGTATGTGCAGGAGTGTGCGTGTAGCACAAACTGAAGCACAGACACTTCTAGGCTCTTTATTCCTGAGGGTTCAGGACCAGTTAAGGTCCCTACGTCAGAGCAGAACTTGGTTCCCATGACTGCACTTAAAATCAGATCATAAAAAAAGGTAAAGGGATAAAATATATATCCTGAAAGTCCTAGACCAAAATGTCAAAAAAAGTTCACATGGCAATAGTAATTTCAGACGCAACAGAATGCAAGGCAGAAAGCATTAATGAGGATAAAGAAAGACACTACAATTATGTCCACCAATATGACTCACTGACCATGAACTTGTGTGCACTTAGTAATGCAATCTTGCAAATTTGCAAGATTCGCATAAAACTAACAAATTCACCCCTCAGTGGAAGCTTTAAAATACTTCAAAATCAGAAATGGATAGCTCAACGTGACAAAAAATTAGTTAAATAAAAGGAAAGAAAGTCTCATGAACGTTTGAAGAACGATACCATACAGCCCACACTCTGACCACAGTGCAGTAAGTTGGAAATCAAAAACTAAGAAGTACTTACATAAAAGTGTTCTTGGAAATTTAGAAATGTGCTCCTAAATGACTGAATTCAAGATGAAATTTCAAACGATTTAGCATAGTAGGGCAGGATATAATACATAAACTACTATATATTAAAACTTGTGGAATGCGGCTAAATTGGTATTTAGAGGAAAATATATAGCCTTGAATACATTAATTGAACAGCAAGAAATATCTTAAAGTTTTTAAATTAAAAAAACAGAAAAAGCAAGTAAAGCAGTGCTAAAAGGCAGAGATTAACTTTAAAAAAATTAAGAAGAAACAAGCACAAATAAGGCTGAACGTTATTTCTGTTTTTTAAAATACTAATGAAATTGACGAGGAAGGAAGAAACCCTGTTTTAAGAACTCAGGCACCTGGGTGCCCCCCACCACCCCTGTCCCTCCAGGTCTGATCTCTGGCCCTGGTGGAGTTATCTCCTCTAGTTCTCAGGGCACCTAGGTACTCTCTAAGGCCTTGTGGTTTGGACAGCCTGTGTTCTGTAAAACAGTGGCAAGTAATTTTGCCTGTCTCTGCCCTGTCTTCTTCCCAGGGTAAGCAAGCAAAGGGAAGTTGAGGATGACCAAGCTCTTGGTCAACCATAAAACTCTATGTAACGTATGAGAATCAACATGAAGTAGCATGTAAGGAGTTTAATGCAAGTGAGCACTTGCCCAGCTCTTTATTCACTCAACTTGTTCTAAAGTTTTAAAGTTAAAAACAGAGGGAAGTGGAACCTGGAGTTTGCACTCCCGCCTCCCCAAATGTGAAGAGCCCCAGTGGGCAGTGTGCTTCCCCACAAGATAGAGGGCTCAGAGGACAGGATGATGTCCTGCTGTGGCCTTCAGTCCCGTCTAGTGTCCATCTAGGTGCTCTGATTCCAGGGGTCTGCAGGAAGCAGAAGTTCCCACCAAAGGATCTGAGTCAGGGAGGCGCTACCCCCAAGCTCCACTGCCTGCCCTCTTGGGGTCTTCTCAGGAACTGAGCCAAATGCCCTGGTCTTTCCTCAGGCCTCCTAATAACAAGCACTTCCACAAAACGTCACCCTGTGGCTAGCAGGGAGTGCTAGCACCCATCCCCATGAGATATTATCAGCATCGCCACCCTCACTTCATGGATGAGAGAACTGAGGCTCAGAGAGGATAAATAACCTGTCCAGGAGCCCAGGGCAGGAAGATGGAGTGCGGATTTGAATGGGGCACCCTGCCTCCCAGCCCCCATGCTCACACGCTGGCCCCAGCCTGCCCCTGGCCCTCCGTCCAGACAGTGAGGCAGCCCCTGCCTGGGGCCCAGCCTCTGTCCCCTTCAGAGCTACGCCCACAAGCTCTGCTTCTCAGGGGCACAGCCTCACTCTATCAGTCTTATCTGCCAGCCCGAGGGAGAGCTGGCAGCTGAATCACAGAAAAGCGTCCTCTCTCCCAGTGGAGCTGGAGATAAGGAAGGCTGCATTAACCCCAGATGCCGCCTGAAATGCTCCCTGTGCTCACGAAGCGGCTGCAGTGATAGCCACAGACCCCATCAATCGCCCTCAGCAGCGGCTGATACACTGTCGGCTGTCGATACACAGGCCTTGGGTGGGCGGGTGGTTGGTGGGGGAATCCATCTCCCTCCCCTTGCTATACGGGGGCACAGGGACCCTGACCATCACGCCGTCGGGAATTTCTCATCTGCCCATGATGTGTCCCCAAAGCGAGTGTTTATCAGTAGGTCCAATCTGTGACCCCATCCATAACGCACAGCCTGGTAAAACGGTCTTCTTATACTCATGGGAGGTGTCGTGTTCCTTGTTCTTCTGGAAGATGGGATATTTGGGCCGCGGACTGTACCTCTGCCCAGGAACCCTGCGTCCCGCACGCCTGAGCTCACATCTGGTCAGCGCCTCTACTCTGCTCACGCTGGGACTGAGGGCGCTGATGTGGTCAATGGTGGCCCTGTGCATGTCCCCAGGGATGAATCAGCCCATGCCCACTGGCACTGGGGCGGGGGTGGGGGCGGGGGGCGTCCTGGCTTTAAATCCTGCTCCTGACTCCGTGGTCTCTTCTCTGAACTTCAGAGGGACGAGGGCTGCCAGTCTGTCTGTCGCTGGCCCTGATGCTTCCAGTTCCCTCCCGGGGTTACTGGTGTGGGGAAGTAGATCGTGTGGGTGGTTCACTGGGCCCAGGGCAGGTGGGAAACACCTTTGACTCCCACTGCAGGTCAGGGCACTTCCCTGCCTTTGCCTCCCTCTGCCCTCTGCCCCCAGGACCGTCCCTCTCCCTGTTTGCCCCACGCCTGTCCCCTCCAGAGTGGCTCTGAGCTGGTGTTGGAGGTTCTGGGAGGTGCAGAGCCTCAGGGAGGAGACGTGGGGGTGTCTGGGGCTCTGCAGGGTCGGGCTGCCTGCAGGGGAGGTTCCAGGCTCCTGAGACTGACGGCCTGTTTGATTACTCTGGGCTGTGCTCAGCTCCAGGGCACGTGCTGGCGGGAAATCTCAGGGGTCCTTTCAAATCGCTCAGGGTCAGCCCAGGGCAGCTTGGAGGAAGGCCGGCACCGCTGCTGGAGAAGCAGCCTCCCCCCGTCCCACACAGCCTCTCAGGCCTGGCCTCACCATGCGGGGAGGTCCAGCGGCCATTGCAGGCTGCCCACCGTCGCAGGTGTGCCAGGGCCTAGCCCCCTCCTCCCGGGGTGTCCGCCTCACCCCCAGGCACTCAGAGCCCAGAGAGGATGGGGGACCGGGCCCTCAGTGTTCAGCTTTCTCTTTCGCTTGTTCAGGAGTGCGGGCTGAGCCCCAGCGTCCTGGCCTTGGGCAAGGTTTCTGGAAAGGCCTGTGGGAGGCCAAGGGGAAGGCCATGAGTTTTGGAACTCAGAGATGGCAGAGCATGGAGGCAGAGCCACGAGGAGGCTCCTTCCCTGAACCTCAGGCTCTTCCGTAAAGTGGGACTAGAGCTGTCCTGCAGGGGCAATGCTAAAGAGCAAAGACCCTCAGAATGGGCTGTCTTGAGGAACCGACCCCTTCGATAACGTGCTCTGAGCCTCTCCCCAGGGCTCTGCAGTCATGTCTGGGGCCCCAGCAGGCCCAGCCTGAAGCTGCAGGGCCTCCTTTTCTCCCAGTCCACCAGCTGCTGCTTCTAGCCCCCTCTCTCCAGGGGCCCCAGGGAGACCCTCTCTCCCTCTCACCACCTGCTCTGTGCCCCCTACTCCTGCCAAGAAACACCCGCCTCCCAGTGATGAAAGTCCCCATGAACATGGGTGTATTGTTTATGTGTGTGTTTGTGTGTGTCGAGGACAGAGACAGAGAGACAGAGAGTCATGGTCTTGGTGGCCAACTCCCGCTCTTACACGGGTTGGGGAGAGTGTAGAAACAAGAAAGAGAAGACCCCGCGCAAACTGCAGCCTCCACCCACCTCTCCTTTTCTCTGGGTGTCCCAGCCTAGGGCCTGTTTCCTCGATTTCCCCTGCTGCTCCCACCCAGCCCACCCCTTGTTCACCCTGCCCAGCCCTGCGTGCATCCGTGCAAGAGCCTCCAGGAGATTAGGGGGTGATTTGGAGCAGTAATAAACGCTGACTCCCTGCTGCCTGCCCCTCCACTCCACCCCAGAGGAAGGCATCTACTTTTAGAGCACGGACTCAGGGTGGTAGCGGGTCCACTGGATGGTGTAAGAGACCTGGCAAGTGGGGGTGGGGACTCGGGACACCCCTCTCCTGACCCCAGGATGTCAGAGCCAGTAGTATGGCCCACAGTTGACAGGACATTCCCTCCTGACTCGGCCCTACCTAGATCAAGCCAGTCTTCAGCCAGGCGCCCACTTGGAGAGCAGGACCTGGCTGGATTTCAGCCTCTACTTCTCCCTTGGTGGGGTATCTTGGGCAGTTGTAAAAGGAAGTCCTCTCTGGTCCAGGCAGGCATGCTGGCGTCCCAAGTTGGAAGCTCCTATGGGGCCCCAGCTCTGTCAATCCAAGAGATCAGACAGAAGATGTTCCTTCAAGGAAACTGAGCCCTTACAATGAGGAGGTCTGGCAGTCAGCACCTCACCATGCAATGGGGCCGGCGGTGGGTGACCTCACTGGGAACCCCTCGTCCACACCAAGGAAGCCCTGTCTGCAGGACAGTCTCCCTCAAATGGGCTAAGAAGTATCTAATCAAGATACCAGGCCTAACTTCTAGTTTACAGGCAATATAGGGGACAGAGGAACAAGTTCAGTGACACCATGAGGAAACAGGCAGATCCTGGCTGTGGGTCTTCCATGAGACAATGGGCCCTGGATTCTTTGGAAAGACAACATCATAACAAGGGCACTTCTCAACTAGAAAGACCACAGGGACAAAACCAAATGGCAGCATGGTCCCAGATTGGTTTGGACTTTTAAAAAAGGACATAAAACAGATTCCTAGATCAGTTTGGGAAATCTGAGTGGAGACTACATGATATTTTGGAGTCATTCTTAATTTTCTAAGGTCTCATAATGGAATATAAGGACATGTCCTCCCTTTTGTGTGATGCAGGCTGAAATATCAATATCTAGGCCTGAAGTGTCATGACATTTGCAACTTAATTTCAAATCATTTAGTAAAATTATCTGTGCATCTGTGTGTACAGGTGTGTATGTGTATGTGTATGTGTGTGTGTGCAAGGAGAGAGAGGGAGGGAGAGAGGAGATAATAAGCGTTAACAGTATTCACAGCTGCTCAGTCCAGGTGGGCTCGTGCTACTCTTTCAACTCTTCCAACATCTGTGTTTGATATTTTTCGTAATAAAACGTGGGGTACAAAAGTGCCATGTGGGCCAGCCCCGCCAGACACAAAGCTCTCTCTCCAAGGACATGTGCCTCTGGCCACCGTTCCTGGGTGGCATTCTTCTTCCAGCCGAAGCCAGGTGGCCCTGCTTGTCTGCTCTCTTCTCACTTCCCCACCCGCCGTGCCGGGCCTGTCAGTCCTGCCCTAGGCAGCAGGGGCCTTTGGCCTTGGAGTCCCATCCCTGCTCTTTCCTGCCTGGAGCCCTCCTCCCTCACCCCCACTCCACCCTTCATGCTTGTAAGCATCCCTTCACCAGGGAGCCTTTTCCGGCTGCTACGCACTGTGGGCATGGCCCCGTGACATGGTCCTGTCCTTTCTCATTTGATGTCGCCTTTATCAAGCCAGAGTGACTGGGTTGCTCTCTGCCAGGCCAGAATCTGATGACTGGGGACCACTGATGGCGGCGATGAGGTCTGAGGGAGACTGGGGATGCTGTGGGGGGCGGGCAGCCAACACCAGCTACGGAGTCATTCCCTCTCGCTAGCTTCAGTCCTTTCCCCAAACCGATGTGATTGCACTGACCTGGGTCAGGCTTGGTCCGGGCAACCCCAGGACACCGTGGGCATCACTCATTTCCCACCCTGGGTCATATGCTTCCCATGCTGCTCTAAAGACCAAGCCCCAGCCTGTTTGGGTCACACATTGATGAAGCTTCCTTGATGTGTCCTGGAGCCAGCAAAGCCCAGTTCCTCTAGGCTCTGGACACGCCCACCTAGGCTGTCCCCTCCTCCCTTGCCAGGGTGGAGCTCCTTGTGGCCAAGGAGGTGAAAGGTGGGCGCCCTGGGGCTGCGGCTCCTTTCCCTGCAAAGCACCTGGGAGGGCCCGAGAGCGGCTCCACAGGACACAGCACCCTATTCAAGGATATTTTTCATTTGGCACAAATTAAATATGTTCTGAAAAGAAGTCAATAGAACTAAATTTGATAATGTCCAGTCCTTCCTAATAGGGAACGTGGCAATTTTCTGATAAAGGAATGAGAGTTCCAGATCCTGGCGCTGAACTGCCCGACCAGCTCCTCAGCCTGTGTGTGGTCTGCTGCAGGGCCCATGCAACCTGGCCCAGCCCTCCGCAGTCGCATCCAGCCTGAGACCCGAGGATGCCGAGCCCCGGGCCCTCACACCTCTCCAGGGTCAGCATTCACCCTGATTCACAGGCACATTTGCAGCTCATCGGCCTCCCTGGGCTCCCCCTTGGCCAAGAGGAAAGTCTGGCTTCCAGGCAGCACAGAAAGTCAGAGGTGCTGCGTTTCCCGGCAGGGACACAGACCACCAAGCGCAGGCTTCCTGGTTTCCTGGTGATCCAGAAAGATGCCCTTGACCTCTCCCTTCCTCGAGGTCAGGGTGAGGAAACCCCAGTTTACGATCACCCCAAGAGACCTCCCTGAGCCTCTCTCCCGTTTATTGCTTCTGTAGGTTTTCAGGAGGGTTGGCTGAAGAGGGCTGCACCCAGCACCTGGCACAGCACGCCCCAGGTGAGATAGTGACCCACCAGGGCTCACGTGGGACACAGGAGCCCCCGAAAGGCCCTGCCAGAGAGAAGGGCGTGAGCTGCTGGGGGCACTGGGGGACACACCTCGCCATCCAGATCTCAGCAGAGCAGACCCTGGTGTGGCAGCCTGTGGTCTGGGTCCCCTGACTGCCCACCCAGCTGTCCCTGGAGGGGACCCCAGGCCTGAGCCGCACAGGACCACCTCCTCCCGTTGGGCACACTTGGAGCTGAGCCCCAACCTTGGACCTGCAAAAACACGGCAAAATTGCCGTATGATGGGCTCTAACCCCCAAGTCTGGAACTCTCCCCACACAGGTTGCCGTTAGGCCCAGCAGTGACAGTGGGGTCAAGGCCACTTGAATCCAGGCCTCTGACGAAAGGGAAGAGGCTCACACCATGTTGGGCCTTGCCTTGGGGCCAGTCCCCCTCTCTGGAGAAGCACTTCCCTCCTCTGTTGAAGGCTGAGTGGCACAGACTCATCCAGGATGAGGGCCTCTCGTTCCCTGGTACATCCTGGCAGGGGGGTGGGTATGCGTGGTAGGAAGTGTCACCATGCACACTTCCATTCTACTCACCCTCATGACGGCTTTGGGGCAAAGACAGACACTCTCCAGTTCACAGGTGAAGGAACTGAGGTTTGGAGAGGTAAAAGACTCAGGTCTGACACATGGATCAATGGAACAGAATAGAGAGCCCAGAAATAAACCCACACACCTATGGTCAATTAATCTTCGACAAAGGAGGCAAGAATATACAATGGGGAAAAGAGAGTCCCTTCAGCAAGTGGTGTTGGGAAAGTTGGACAGCTGCATATAAATCAACGAAGTTAGAACGCTCCCTCGCACCATATACAAAAATAAACTCAAAGTGGCTTAAAGACTTAAATATAAGACATGACACCATAAAACTCCTAGAGGAGAACATAGGCAAGACATTCTCTGACATAAATCATAGCAATGTTTTCTTAGGTCAGTTTTATTTCTTAGAAATAAAAGCAAAAATAACAAATGGGATCAATCAAACTTATAAGCTTTTGCACAGCAAAGGAAACCATAAACAAAATGAAAAGGCAACCTACGGACTGGGAAAAAATATTTGCAAATGATGCAGCCGACAAGGGCTTAATTTCCAAAATATACAAACAGCTCATACAACTCAATAATAAAAAACAAACAACCGAATCAAAAAATGGGCAGGATATCTATATAGACATTTCTCCAAAGAAGATATACGGATGGCCAATAGGCACATGAAAAGATGCTCATCATCACTAACCACTAGAGAAATGCAAATCAAAGCTACAGTGAGGTACCACCTCACACTGGTCAGAATGGTCATCATTAAAAAGTCTACAAATAGACTGGAGAGAGTGTGGAGAAAAGGGAACCCTCCTACACTGTTGGTGGGAATGTAAATTGGTGCAGCCACTATGGAGAACAGCATGGATGTTCCTTAATAAACTAAAAATACAGTTACCATACGGTCCAGCAATCCCACTCCTGGGCATGTATCCAGACAAAACTATAATTCGAAAAGATACACACACCCCTATGTTCACAGCAGTACTATTTACAATAGCCAGGACATGGAAGCAACCTAAATGTCCATCAACAGATGAATTAATAAAGAAGATGTGCTATATATAGAAAATGGAATATTACTCAGCCATAAAAAAGAATGAAATAGTGCCATTTGCAGAAACATAGATGGACCTAGAGATTATCATACTAACTGAAGTAAGTCAGAAAGAGAAAGACAAATATCTATGATATCACTTATATGTGGAATCTAAAATATGACACGAGTGAACCTATCTCTGAAACAGAAACAGAATCATGGATATAGAGAACAGACTGGTGGTTGCCAAGGGGGAGGGAAGGACTGGGAGTTTGGGGTTAGCAGATGTAAACTAGTATATATGGGATGGATAAACAACAAGGTCCTACTATATAGCACAGGGAACTATATTCAATATCCTGTGATAAACCATAATGGAAAAGAATATATATATATATAACTGAGTCACTTTGCTGTACAGCAGAAATTAACTCAACTTCCATACAGTTTTTAAAAAAAGACTCAGGTCTGAGATGTGAGGCATCACCGCAGGAACTCTGACCCCAGGACTCCTGTTGCTCGGCCTGGCCTCTTCTCATGAGGGACCATGGTGCTGGGATGTCCTGACTTCCCTCTCGGGGTGTGCATGTGTGTGTGGTATGTGGTAGGTATATGTATGGTGTGTGTGTGTGTGTGTGTATTTTTTGGTGTGTGTGTGTGGTATGTGTACGTATGTGGTATGTACATAGATGTGTGTGCTGTGTGCATGTAGTGTGTGTATATGTATATATGGGGTGTGTGTATACATGTGTGTGTGTGATTTCTGTGTACATGTGGTAGGTGTGGTGTATGTATGTGTGGCATGTGTAGTGTGGTACATGTATGTGCATGTGTATATGTGTGCATGTGTGTACACGTCTGTATGTGGCATGTGCAGTGTGTATGGCACGTGTGATATATGTACAAGTGTACGGTGTGTGTGTGTACATATGTTGTGTGTGCCATAGTATAAGTATTTAGCGGGTGTGTGTGTGTGTGTGATGTGTGGTATGTATATGGTGTGTGTATACATATGTGTATGCAGTGTGTGTGGTGTGTGTGGATGTGTGGATGTGTATATGGCACCTGACTGTGCTACCGTCCACGTCCTCTGAGAACAGGGTTCAGGATTCCCAGGCCTTCACAAGTGAAGTTCAAAGCCTCTTCCTGTGCACCGAGCTGTCTGAGATGGGATGTCTGGAGGACATTTGCCAGCCCCAGGTGAGTGGGGCTCCTGGGGTCCCCCTGGTCTCTGAGTTGTTCCCCTTAGTCCACTCCACAGCCCTGGGTGCCAGCAAAGAGGGGCCAGGGTTCCCTAGAAGCCAGCTCTGCCTCGCTCACCTTGGGACCCCAGAGGATGCAGGGGTACAGGGCGTGGACGAGTACATGGGTCAGCCTTGCCCATCCAGCACCTCTGAGCCTGGCTTCTCTGTGGATGCCTGCCCACCATGTGTCCACCTGGACCCTGCTGGTCCTCGTCAACCTCTGCACCTGGACAGGTCCACCCCAGGAACACCCGGGGGCCTGCCGAGGTCAACTCACTGGAAGCGTCACTGTGGCCTCTCTGGGACTCTCCTTGGGCCTCTTGGAGCAGCTAGACCTCCCCACCGCCCACGCTGACAGTAGGGGTCCATGTTGCAGAGGAAGGAGAGGTGGGCTCTCTGGGCGGCCTGTCAGCTGGTGGAGGGGGCGGAGCCTAAAAGACAGGTGGTAGGAAAGTAGGACCCCATACCGAGAAGGATACCTGGAGAGGTCCCACTAAGCCAGCAGAGGAGCTGCTTACCACTGCCCCAAACAGGCAGCGCCCCAAGCATCCCTGGGGTACGCTGCCTCGGCCTGGGCACCTGGGACTGGCAGGATGGCCCTGGGAAGGCCAGGGCCATAGTAGTGATTGTGTGGCAGCTGGAGGCAGGTGACAAGGCCAGGGAATCCCTCTCTTGTTCCCGTCACCATCGCCAGCTTCCTCAAGAGAGAGCCCCTTGCCCAGGCCATTAGCTTTGCCCTTGGAATGTATTCAGAGAAAGAAGTCTTTTTTTCCTGGGGATCCTTCTAGCAGGCAGACGTCAGATTCATGTAAGAAATGGGAAGCACCGTAAGGGTTCCACTTGCGCTCTATGCTGCCCTCGTGTCCTCCTACTGGGCGTCAGTCCCAGGAGGCGTGGGCCCACATCGGGCAGAGTCAAGGGGGCTTTTCCTGCTGTTGTGATCCATGGTCAAGGGCCAGCAAACTGCAACCCATGGGCCTTGTCCAGGGGGCTGCCAGTCTGTATAACTAAAGTCTCACTTGTTTGTACATTGTCTGTGGCTGCTTTCACTTGAGTAGTTGTAACAGAGACCCTGTGGTGCACAAAGCTGAAAATATTTACTGCCTGTCCCTTCAAGGAAAAGTTCACCAGCTCCACGAATTAGAAGCACACACTGTGATAGGCGTAAAAGTCCTGTGGCCCGTGGATCCAACAGCCAATCTGCAGAAAATACCCAGGTCAGGGTAAGATGTCATGCACCACCATGCGCGTGCAACCAGCCAAACGCAGGTGCGGGCAGGGGGATGGGCTCTACAGGCAAACATTTCTTCAACGAATATTACAGAGAATAAAGGATGGGGTGGGACAGCAGTGATAGATTAAAAGAGTGGACCTTTCTCGGATCTGGTTCAAATAAACTGTAAAAAGAACTTTTGGGGAACAACTGGAAATTTGAACACTGATTGGATATCTGATGAAAATAAGAAATTATGGTTAACTTTTCAGATGTGATAACAGTATTGTGGTTATATTTTAAAAGTGTCTATTTTTTTGAGGTAAGATATGTACCGCAATGTTTACGGATGAAATGATATGATATCTTGGATTCACCTCAAAATAACAAAAAGGGGAATTAGTTGGGGTGTGGAGAGGGCAGGAAGGACTGTAGGTCGACGTACCAGATGATGGTACATAGGGGTGCATTATAAAATTCTGTCTACTTTTATGTATGTTTGGGATTCTCCGTAATAAAGAGTTAATAAAATAAAATGAAACAAGGAACAAAGACGAGAGAAATTTAAAAGAGCCTCCTTCGCAAACTGCTATGCAAATAAATTTGAATACCTAGATAAAAAGAACGATTTTCTAAAAATATATAAATGATGGAAATTAACCCCTGAAGACTAGAAAACATAAGCCTTAATAAATGCTACAAAGGCATAGAATACAATTCAACAGCCATCACTCTGAGAAGATGGGAATAGATGGGGATACAGCAAACATGCACCAACCCAAAAGGCAACAGAATCATAGATTTACGACCACTGAATGGGGTGAGGCCAGGACACAGCCAATCAAGAGGGAGAAATGGGACACAGGAGAAGGGAGGGGGCAGAATGATCATTAATGCAGATATGACTGGTTGCCCAATAAACCGGAAAGAATCATCTAAAAGTAGAATTCTGTACAGTTACAACTAACAAAAATAATATACACATATCAGGGGCTATCCAATACATAAATGGCAAAAAAAAGATATAATGGAATAAAATATTCTATACACAAAAGCGATTCATTAAAGAAAAATATTTAGAAATAATCTTAACCATAGATGTACAGGACCTACATAAAGAAACCTTTGACCTGCTATTGAAAGACACGAAAAGGCTTGTACTAGAACAGAAAAGTCCTTTCTACAGCTGCAGCAATTAGGATAGATTGATCTTGTATAAGAAATTTAGAGAACAGGGTCCAAAATTAAGTCTTTGACTTAATGTATGGAAATTTAGTAGGAGATAGGGTGGCATTGTAGCAATGGGGGCAACAATGGATCATTCAATAAATAATGCCGTGACAACAGATTAGCCATTTGAGAAAAATAAAGCTATATTTTTGATAGAATAAAGTTATTTTACTCTAACTAGATACCAGATATAAAAGAAATTTAAATATAAAACCATAAAATTTCTAGAAGTAAATGTGATTAAAAAAATAATAAAGGCCTTTCTAAGCAATGCCAAACAAAATTGATTTTAAAATGATTGATACATTTGTTTAAATTAAAATAATTTTAAACTTTGGTACGATAAAGTTAACAAACAAATGGGGGAAAATATTTGCAACATGTGGGACAGTCCAATCTCCTAAGCCGACCAAGAGCGCTCAGAGGTCAACTGGAAAAGGACAACCTATAGGACCATCGGCAAACATATTCAAAAGCACTCAACATCACTCATAACTCAATAAATGCAACATAGAATGAGATTCTCTTTTCATTCAAAATCCCTGGTAATCTGCATCGTTGAAAGATGGGTAAATTGATGTGGTCTTTTTTTTTTTTTTTTTTTTGCCATATGCGGGCCTCTCACTGTTGCGGCCTCTCCCGTTGCAGGGCACAGGCTCCGGATGCACAGGCTCAGCGGCCATGGCTCACGGGCCCAGCCGCTCCGCGGCATGTGGGATCTTCCCAGACCGGGGCACGAACCCGTGATCCCTGCATTGGCAGGCGGACTCTCAACCACTGAGCCACCAGGGAAGCCCCGATGTGGTCTTTTTCAAAAGAAATTTGGCAAGATTCCTGACTTCCCCGGTGGTCCAGTGGGTAAGACTCTGCACTCCCAGTGCAGGGGGCCCAGGTTTGATCCCTGGTTGGGGAACTAGATCCCATATGCTGCAACTGAGAAGCCCGCACGCGGCAAGTAAAAAGTCCACATGGGCTACCCTGGTGGCGCAGTGGTTGAGAGTCCGCCTGCCCATGTAGGGGACACGGGTTCGTGCCCCGGTCCGGGAAGATCCCACATGCCGCAGAGCGGCTGGGCCCGTGAGCCATGGCCGCTGAGCCTGCGCGTCCGGAGCCTGTGCTCCGCAACGGGAGAGGCCACAACAGTGAGAGGCCTGCGTACTGCAAAAAAAAAAAAAAAAAAAAGTCCACACGCTGCAGCTAAGGTCCCGCGTGCCGCAACTAAGACCCAGCACAGCCAAAATTAATAAATAAAATAAATATTTAAAAAAACCCAACAACTTATTTCCACGTATGCTTTGGCCCAGATGGATTTTGGCGGGGCGAGGTGTTGTACTACCAGGAGATGATCCTAAGAACATATACTTGCAAAATTCACCAAGTAAAATTTCCTGTAAAATGTCCTGGAGTGTTGTCTGCAGGGGCCAACGGCTGGAAACAGCTTCAAAGTCCACCATGCTTAGCCACGGTACCATGATCAATCTACCAGAAAACTTAGAAAAAGGAGTAGCTTTTGCATCATGATTCAGAGGAGTGTATGGTATGATGCTCGCTGTATGGAGGCTGAGTATTGCATAAACGTTTTTTTCTGAAAGTATACACGGTAAATGGCTAATAGCAGTTACTGTGGAAGAGAGAGACTGTTGGGAGGTGGACTTCTAATTTTACATATTTCACCAATTCAGTATTGTTTGAAATCGATCATGTGCAGGTATTACTTTTAATACAAACCGAATCGAAACAACAACGAAAGCACACAGACAAAGCACAACAGAACGATAAAAAATCCATGATCTCAACTGAGGGTGCCAAAGGTACGGACCTATTTATCCTAAAAAGTCTATGAAAATAAATCATTTCAAGAGCTTCCAGGTAGTTATGCTGGTCCAGAGATGGAGTGAGTGCGCTCAAACAGCGAGCACCGGCCCCAGAGGTGCTAGTGGTACCCTGAAGGTGCTGGACCTCGACCCCACTGTGAGTGGGAAGGATGGCTCATCCTTGCATCAGGCTGCCCCCTAGGAGGGGTTATGCCACACCTTTCTCTGCAGAAAGCGCCTCGGAAGTTCAGTGGGATTGAATGAGTCACAGGAAAACACTCTAATTCTAATGATTGATAAAACACACATTAAGAAGTTAACAAACATCACAATGCCTCATCCTTAACAGTCATACATGTCTCACATCTCCGTGTCTCCTGAACCTCAGCTGGACTTAATACTCCTGGTCACCCCTTGGTGAGACCTTGCTCTTAACGGCATCCCAGGTGAGGTAGGTAGGAGGTGAACTTGATGGTCTCTCTAATCTCCTCGAGTCCCGAGATGCCAGGTCTCTGGGTCTAAGATTTGAGTGCAGTGAAGGAACCCATCCAGGCTGGGTGTTGAGGGACACAGAGGGCATTTGGGACACAGCCTTGGGCTCGAGCCCCATAAGGGAAGCCACAGGGCCTAACTGGCCTGAGCAACACTCAGAGCACGGCACTCTGCGGAGAAGGGAACGCTATCGCAGAAGGAGGTCAGCTGCGAACAGGCCTGCATGGCGACTGCGGTGCTTCCTGTGCCCTGTGGACGGCATTACAAGTCCCCTTCCTTCCTGAGCCCCTGCCTGTGGGGAAGAGGCCAGGGTAGTGGCAGCAGGACCCTGGTACCTCTTGAGGCGGGGATGGCCCCGGCCTGACTCCTGAGCGGAAGCTGACATGTTAATGCTGGCGGGCCGGGCTGCAGAAGTGAGGCCTTCATTCGATTTGGGAGTGCCTCTCCCGGCCCAGGCCTCTGGTTTGGCTCCTATTGAATTAGTCAGCTAAGCAGAGCAGGAAGGAGCTGTTCACCTAATTGCACTTGATGGATCTCTTCGTCTTGTTCAGATGCCAGATGCAAGATAGATGCCCCCTCTTTGCATCTGAGCCCCAAGCTGGTGCTTTGGGGTCAGCAAGTGGCCGCTCCACACACCACCTCCCCCAGCTTCAGCTGAGGGGCGGGGCCCCCCGTAAGGAGCGCCCTGGGCAGGGGCTGCCAGGGGCAGGAGGCAAGCTCAGTCCTAGCAGCGACCGAGGCTGGGGAGGTGACAACAAAGGCGGACCCCGCGGGCGTGCCATTGACTCTCACTCCGCGGGGTTAAGGGCTCCTTGTCTGGGTAATTGTCTCCCCTTTAATTACAGTGACTGAAAGTGCCTCCTAATTTACTTTAGGGCCCTCAGATGACATCTTAAGAAGGATCACATCCGCTCCCCAGCACGGCCCTGGGAAGACAGCACTGGCCTCTGCGGCCATTCAAAGACGGCAGCTTCTGCTCTGGGTCTCTGTTCTGCATCTGCTCCCCGCTCATTCTCTCGCCCCGCCCCGCCCAACACAATTTTGGTGAAGACGCAAGTGGGAAACAGAGAACAGAGAACAAGAGGGGTGACAGGCTCCCTATCTTAGGAGACCCCAGCCCCTGACACGGCCAGGAGCTAAGGGGCCTGATCTCAGGAGTCCCGGCCCCAGTTGCTATAGGGCTATCACCCAACAGCTTCTAACATGCCCTAGGTCACAAGTTCTCTTGGTTTGGAATAAGTTCTGTTGAGCCCTGGGAACACTGGCCAGGCCTGGGAGAAAGGGAAACCACTCCAGAGGGCCTTACGCACCCAGCAGAGGAGGAAGTCAGTCACGTGGCTCCCGATGTTGTGAGGAAGTGGAAGAGCCCCTCGTGCCTCTGATTCACAGGAAGGAAGCAGTGAGGGTCTCCTCACAGCTCAGGGGGTCTGTGAGTGCTGGGCCTCAGCCACTGCAAAGCGATGCCACCATGGGGGCCTGTGGGGTTCTCGGCTTCGGCACCACTGCCTTCCTTGCCCTCAGGAGACCCAGGGCCTTGCACTCAGCCCGGCAAATGCCAAGCGTGGACGGAAGGTGCTTCATAGCAGGCACTGGTGCACCCAATACCCAGCGAGAAAATGGGAGCACCCGACCCTATAATACCCTGAAATGCATCCCAGAACAACTTAAGTTCCAAAATTAACAAAGAAATCATAAAAAGCAAATGGTGAGCATGGGGAAGGCCTTTCCAATCATTAAAAACACAGCGAAAACAGTTAAAAAAAAAAAAAGAAGGCTTCAACTCACATCAGAATTTAAAAGGAAAACAAAATGAACACACAAAGCTCCCAGCAGAGTTCAAAGGCAAATAACACCGCCCTCGGGGGAAATGTCGTCACTTGAACGATGACCAAAAGATCGTTGTCTTATTGTATAAAGATCTCCTATAATTCAATAAGGAGGTGGTGAACAGGACCTGGGAACAAAAGTGGTCACATTGTTGAGGAGGCAGGCGGGCTGGCAATCCGCGGAGGCTGGCTCGCATAGCAAGGTGATTTTTTTGCAAGCTGCTAAATTGTATGTTGTTTTCTGTTCTGCCTTCTCAGGAACTGGCGAGAGCCCAGTGGGTAGCCACTACCTTAAGAGCCTAAAGATGCTGGGTGTCCTGGGAGGAGTAGGCAGACAGAGCATTTGAGAAGCAGAAAGGGGCCAGGGGCTTTGCAGAGCCAGGAAGGGGTAGGTGCCGCATCAGCAGAAGGATCCAGAGCCCTGCTCCTGCCTGAGGGTAAGGGGGGCGTCTTATGGCCAAGGTGGGGAAGGAGCAGCAAAGGCTGCGGAACTGAAGGGTTCGTGCATACCAGGACCTCGGGGGTCTCAGTGGTAACCAGTGCAGAAGGGTCACTGAGGCTACTGCCCCACAGGCAAGTTCCAAGCTTGGAGTAAAAGCAAGTTGATTTTAAGAAAGACCAAGATGAGATCTTTCTTTATACCTGTGAGTTAAGCATTGAGAGTTACCGGTGATTTACTACGAGGAATGCAAATTAAAACAACAAGGTATAAGATTTCACCCAAACTAAAGGCAAATGTAGTTTTTTTAAAATAATCAAACTTTCCACATAGGAGAATGTAGGGTATACTGTGTGGGAGTGGATCTGGGAATAAATTTTCCAGAGGGTGATCTTAAAAACAACCATATCCTTTGACATCAAAGTTCCCTTTCTAGGAATTTATCTTAAAGAAACAATCAGAGACAGACCCAAAGATTCATGCATGAATTTGTTCACAAAATTCAACTTACAATGGCCAAAATTAGAAACACTTAAATATACACTAACTGGGGACTTACGGTATATATCTACATATGTTAAAACTGTATTTCAGAAAAATATTTAATAACACAAAGATAGGCTTGAGATATCGCTAAGTGAAAGAGTTCAAAATACATATGCATTTTATTTTTAAAAAAGGTCATATCAGAAATGCCTGGGAGGTGTCTCCCCGAGATGAGCAGTGGCCAAGGAGTGGTGGAAGGGGCAAAGTTTTTAAATACATTGTTTTTTTGCAGTCTTTGATATTTTCCAAACTTTCTCCAATGAGAATGTAATTATTTCATAATGGAAAATAAATGTTATTTTTAAGTTAATCACAGAATCAAACTGTTAGAAGTTTGCTGAAGATCTGCTCTGTGTGGGAACCATGCTCTGAGACAGGAAGCCTCCGTCTTCCCAGAAGTCCATTACAACGTGTACATTATACCCATCACAATGGGTATATGATCTCTGCTTTCTGATGAGGAATCTCGGAGCTGAAATAACCAAGCCAAGAACCAGGCTGAGAGGGGACAGAGCTGGTCCTTCCTTGACCAGTTTCCTCTGTCTTTTCTATACACATGCCTCAGTTAATCTTTCATTTGCAAATGAGAACACCTGAAGCTCACAAATGTATAGCACTAAATGCTAACATTAGAAAAGAAAGTCAAAAGAAAGAAGGAAAGAAAGCCAAAAGAAAGAAAGAGAAAGAAAGGAAGAAAGAAAACAAAAGAGGCAAAGGCTCAAACTGGCAATCTAAATAACTGTGCCAAGAAACATAAAGAAAGAGGAGCAGAAATAACCCAGAGCAAGCAGAGTGAAGGAAACTAAGATGGGGCAGAAGTCAACGAAACTGACAACAGGATAACAATAGAGAAAAACAATGAAACAAAACTCTGGTTCCTTGAAAAAAATAAACCTCTGGCAAGACCCTTGAAGGTAAAATAGAGAAGACACAAATCACTACAGAAATCACTAACATCCAGAATGAAACAGAGATATCATGACAGACCCTGCAGCCATTTAAAGGGAATACTACAAACAATTTACACTCATAAACTCGACAACATAGAACAAATGGACCAATTCCTCAAAACCCACAAACTACCAAAACTCAACCAGTATGAAATACACATCCTGAATAGTCCTATAACAACTTTAAAAAATGAATTTGAAATTTAAAAGAACCCTCCAGGCCTAGACGGCTTATAGGAAAAGTCTTCCATACACTTATGAAGAATTAATGCCAATTTTATACAATCTTTTCCAGAAAATAGAAGCAGAGTGTATACTTCTCAACTCATTTTATGAGCCTAGTATTAGCCTGATACCAAAACCAGACAAAGATAGCACACAAAAGGAAAACTAAAGACCAATATCTCTCATGAATTTCAACACAAAAATCCTCAACAAAATATTAGCAAATCAAATTCAGCAACCTATCAAAGGAATTATACTCCATGACCAGCTGGGACTTATTCCAGGTATGCAAGGCTGGTTCCACATTTACAAAATCAGTGTGATACACCCCACCAAGAGGCTAAAGAAGAAAAATCACATCATCATATCAATTGATGCAGACAAAGCATTCAAGAAAATCCAATATTTATTCATGATAGCAACTCTCAGCAAACAAGGAATAGAGGGGAATTTCCTCAACCTCAGAAAGATCATCTACAAAAAAACTCTATAGCTAACAACATACTTAAGGATAAAAAACTGGTTGCTTTTCTTCTCAGATTGAGAACAAGGCAAGGATGTCTGTTCTCACCTCACTTATTCAATACAGTACTAGAAGTTCTACCCACTACAATAAAGGAAAGAAAAGAAAAAGGGAAAGAGAAAGAAAAGAAAAGAAAAGAAAAAAGAAAAGAAAAGGCATACAGATTGGAAAAGAAGAAATTAACTGTCCTTATTTGCATATGTCTGATAGTCTACATAGAAAATTCCAAGGAATCTACATAAAACTCCTAGAATTAATAAGTGTGTTCAGCAAAGTTGTGGTATACATGATCAGCACTCAAAACATCAATCTCGTTTCTGTGCACTAATGATGAACCAACTAAAAACAAGATCATTTACAATCACCCCAAAAGTAATGAAATATTTCGGTGTAAACTTAACGAAACATGTACAGGACTCAACATAGGAACCAGGTCCATTCTTCCCAAACTGATCTACAGGTTGATCAAAATGCTAGCAAGATTTCCTTGTAGACATAGAAAAGCTTATTCTAAAAAAGGCACAGGCCCTAGAACAGCAAAAATAATCTTAAAAAGGAAGAATAAAGTGGAAGGAATCACTCTGCCTGATATTAAAGCTTATTAATCAAGATAATGTGGTATCAGCAGAGGGAGAGACACATCATAGATTAATAGCATCCCGAAATAGACCCACACAAATATGCCCAACTGATCTTTGACGAAGGTACAAAAGCAATTCAGTGGAGGAAAGATGGCCTTTTCACAAATGGTGCTAGAGCAGTTGACATAAAGGCAAAAATAAGGAATCTTGAGCTAGTTCTTACACCTCACACAAAAATTAACTCAAAATACATCATGGATGTAAATGTAAAACTATAAAACTTTCAGAAAAATATAGGATAAAAATTTTAGAATTTAGGACTAACCAGATTTCTTAGATTTGACACCAAAACTATTGAATTTCCTTAAAATTAAAAACTTTTGCAGACTTCCCTAGTGGCACAGTGCTTAAGAATCTGCCTGCCAGTGCAGGGGTCACGGGTTCGATCCCTGGTCCGGGAAGATCCCACATGCCATGGAGCAACTAAGCCCATGAGCCACAACTACTGAATCCCGCGTGCCTAGAGCCCGTGCTCTGCAACAATAGAAGCCACCACGATGAGAAGCACATGCACTGCAATGAAGAGTAGCCCCTGCTCGCCACAACTAGAGAAAGCCCGCACACAGCAATGAAGACCCAATGCAGCCAAAAATAAATAAATAAAATAAATTTATAAAAAAATTAAAATAAGTAAAAACTTTTGCTCTGTGAAAGACCCTGCTAAGTGGTGAAAAAAACAACAGACCAGGAGATTTTTGTAAAATACGTATCTGACACAGACTTTTAGTATCTAGAATAAATAAAGAACTCTCAAGATGCAATAGTTTTTTTAAAAACTCAAATAATCCAATTAGACAATGGGCAAAAGACATGAGCAGACATATCATATAAAAGTCTAGGGCTTCCCTGGTGGCGCAGTGGTTGAGAGTCCGCCTGCCGATGCAGGAGACACGGGTTCGTGCCCTGGTCCGGGAAGATCCCACATGCCGCGGAGCGGCTGGGCCCGTGAGCCATGGTCACTGGGCCTGCGCGTCCAGAGCCTGTGCTCCGCAACGGGAGAGGCCACAACAGTGAGAGGCCCGCGTACCACAAAAAAAAAAAAAAAAAGTCTATATACAGATGGCAAATAAATCCATGAAACATGTTCATGATTATTAGCCATTAGAGAAATGCAAATTAAAACCACTGTGAGATATCGCTATATACCTATTGAAATGGCTAAAATAAAAAACAGTGACATCAAATGCTGGTGAGGATGTGGAAAACTGGATCATGTTTGTGTTGCTGGTGGGAATAGAAAACGGTACAGTCACTCTGGAACACAGTTTGTCAGTTTTTTTATATATAAACATGCAATTACCATATAATCCAGCAATTGCACTTCTGGGCACTTACCTCAGAGAAATTAAGACTTGCATTCACATAAAAATTGGTACGTAAAAGTTCATAGCAGCTTTTTCATAATAACCCAAAATTGGGAACAACTCAGTTGCCTTTCAGTAGGTGAAAGGTTAAGCAAACTGCAGTACCATGGAGTACTTTCAGTATTTTCCGTTTCTATTAAAAAGGAATCAACTGTTGATACACACAATAACTTGGATGGCTCTCCAGGGGACGAGTGAAAAAACCAATGCTAGAAGGTTCATAATGTAATGATTCCATTCATATAACATTTGTGAAATGACAAACTTATAAAAATGGACAACCGATTAGTGGTTTCCAGGGGTTAAGGAAGGATAGGGATGGGAGGGAAGTGGGGTGGTTATAAAAGACAGCAGGAGGGATCCTGGTGGGGATGGAAATGTTCTGTCTCACTGTCAGTATCCTGGTTTTGATATTGTGCTACAGTTTTGCAAGATGTTACCATTGTGGGAAACAGCACAGGGGACAGGGGATCTCTCTGTATTATTTCTTACAGCTACCTGGAAATCTACAGTTATCTCAAAATAGAAGGTTAAAAAAAAAAAAAGGGGCCCCAGACAGGTGATACAACTTGCTGAGGTTTAAAGCTAGTGGGCTGGGCAGGGTCTGTCTTGCATGAAGTTCAGTTATTTGTTGAAGGCCCATTACACACCAGGAGACAGACATGCCGCCCTGTGCTCAGGGCCACGTGGAGACCCTCAACAAGAGGAGACCATGAGCCTTCAGAACAGGCCTCTTGACCATCTTCAGGCATCTTGTGGAGCCTTTGGGCCCTTTCTTATAATAATATTTTTAAATGCATAAAATAAAAATACATGTGATTACAGAGGACACCAAATAAATAGACAATCATCAAAATAGTTAAAAGCAGATTTGAGACATAGTAATCCACGGGCTTCTTTATCAACATGTTAAAAAACGAGATCTGTGGGCAGGTCTAATAATAATTGCTGTCTTTTCGAAGTATTTTGGGGCATAAACATTTTAAACATCTGTAACGCTATGTAAAAACATGATGTCCTTTGGTGTCAAGCCATCATTACTGCTTATACCATTGCAGTTTGTTGCCTAAATGCTAAATTTCCATTAGATAGTAATACACCTAAAGATATAATGTTTTTCCCATTAAAGTTCAAGGGACTTCTGAATTCCAAACCTTGAGCAGAAGGGCAGCAGGGAGTGGCCACGTCACCGTGGGTTTCTGTGGCTGGAGTGCCGGGGAGGGGTGAGCTGGAGAGGCCCCTCCTTGAGGACACGGTGGGAACAGACTCCCTCTGGAGCCCCAGACGCTGACCCGCAGCAGTGAAGGCCAGGAACCTGGCCTCCGAGCTGGGTACCACCACTTGCCCTAATGAGCAACTCAGCATCTCTATTTCCTCACCCCTAAAATGAGGACCACAGCCAGGGTCTAACTGCCATGCTTTGGCTGTGGGGGTCAAAGGAGCTAAAAGACAGATGGGTCCGTGGAAAGCGCTCAGTATATTAGTGCTCTCATTTTTAGTACAACATCTTGTTGAATCTTCCTGACAACCCCACTGAAGAGGCCTGTGGCCCCTTTTGCAGCTAAGGAAAGTGGAAAACACAGATGTCCTGTTATCCTCCACAGGCAGAGGGCGGAGGCCATCTGGGCTCAGGGCCTCGAGTCTCTCCACTGTGGCCGATGGCTTGGCACCCCCAGCGTGAAAGCTCACAGAAAGGCTGCCATGGAAAGCATGGCCTGGCCAGGCGAGTGTCCTCTGGGTTGGCCGTGGCAGTGGAGCAGCCCTCCTGTAAGCCCCACACGGACTTGGACCATTTTCTTCTACACCCACCCGTGGCTAACGCAGTACCAAAACCCGAGGATCCCACCCAACGGCGTCCTGAGCCCCTCTGTCCTTCTGACCGGATGACTGTCCCAGCTGGGAGATGCTGCTCCAGGCCAGGTCGACTGGTCCCCCTGGGTCCCATGGCTCCTGACGCATCCCGCCACCTTGGCCAGCTCTCCAGACCCGCCTTCAACCCGTCCTGCTCCTCTGTGTCCGGGAGCTCTTCAGGTGGACAGGCGAGAGCCAGTGTGGGCTGAGGCCTCCTCCAGGCTGGGGCAGCCGGCCGCCGCGCAAGCCTCACAGGCCCCGTGGGGATCTGACTTGTACTCTGGACAGAGGAGGGCTCTGAACTGGCTTTCATCCTACAGGACACTCTGGCTGTGAACTGATGATGCCCACGACCTCTGGCAGGCAGAGCGCTCAGAAAGGTTTGCCGTGGTGATCACTGGAGCTTCGTGTGAGAAGGCAGAGGCAAGGCCTGGTGGCCTCGGGCCCAGGGGCGGCCGGGAACGGTGCCCAGAGGGAGAAGAGCCCTTTCCTCCCAGTGTCTCTGGGCTAAGAGAGGGTCTGGCCGTCGATGGAGCCCAGAGCAGGCACCTCCCCAGGAGGACCTCTGGGCAGGAGGCCGGAGCCCACGATGTCATCGCTCTCAGTCTCCAAGCCTGTGAGCCAGCATGGCCAGCACACCCGGCCACCTGCTGTCCCCATGAAACCCCTGCTCCAGGACGACGCATCTACCCAGTGCCCCCTCGGCACTCCTCCCCGCCTCTCGGACCTCCCCCTCGGGGACTTCGGGTCCCCATCCTGACGCAGCAGCTGGAGCTGCCGCCCCCTCAGCCCATGTCCTTCCTGCCCTCCCAGGCCCAGCCTGTCCCAGGACAAAAGACACAGAGGCCCCGACACATGAGCTCCCCATGAGGAGCGGGGAGGGGATGACAGAAAAGGCAGCGGACCCAGCTGGGAGGAGGGATCCCCAGCATTAGACTGGGGGCTCACGGGGAGACACCAAGCCCACATCGGGCCACTGTCCATGAATGAGCACTGCACGGGGCTGGGAGCACAGGAGGCCGGGGCTGTGGGAGGCCCTTGCTCGGGGCCTGGGCACACCCACTCGGGCTGGTGGGGTGGCAGCCGGCTCTCCACCCAGTGCAGAGTAGGCTCTGGTTTCAGGCTCCTGGGCTGGTTCAGTGCTGATCAATAAGTCAGGTCAGGGACTTCCCTGGTGGCGCGGTGGTTAAGAATCCGCCTGCCAATATAGGGGACATGGGTTCGAGCCCTGGCCCGGGAAGATCCCACATGCCGCGGAGCAACTAAGTCCGTGCGCCGCGACTGCTGAGCCTGTGCTCTAGAGCCTGCGAGCCACAACTACTGAGCCCACATGCCACAGGTACTGAAGCCCACACGCCTAGAGCCCATGCTCCGCAGCAAAGAGAAGCCACCGCAATGAGAAGCCCACGCACTGCAACAAAGAGTAGCCCCCGCTCGCCACAACTAGAGAAAGCCTGCGCGCAGCAACGAAGACCCAAGGCAGCCAAAAATAAATTACAAAAAAAAAATTCAGGTCAACAGACACTGGGTTCAGGCACAGAGAAATGGCCTGAACTGGGCTCCTTCTCATCCAGCTCCTGCTGGCTGGGCTGGGACCCATGTCCAGGCTGACATTGGAGGCCAAGCCAGGGTGGGACTAGGCGGGGGACAGAGGTGGTGCCGTTCACAGGTGCCTGAGGAGCAGACGGAGCTGGAGAACACTCTCCCCAGCCTTCTGTCCCCAGGAGTGGCAGTGCTGGCCCCTCGGAGGAGTAATGCCCAGCAGAGGGGCCTACGGAAACCAGGCAGCACGTAGGTGTGCGTGTGGGACAGGCTTGCTGGGAGTCGGGAAGAGCCAGTCTGTGGGAGGCCTCACACCTGGCTGTTCAGGGACATCTTAGAAGCAGTGATGATATGGCATAAGCAGGATCATTATTGTTGTGAGTGCTTGCACTGCGTCGGGCACTCCACTAAGCCATCATAGCACGGTGAGCTAGGCAAGGGTGGTTTCCTCCCATGACAGAGGAGAAAACGGAGGCCCAGAGAGGGTCAGTGTCTCACCCAAGGTCACACAGGCATTAAGAACAGGGCAGGACTTGGGTAGAGCCCTCTGAGACTCCAGATTCAGGGCTCTGAGCTGACCTGTCTTCCTCTGAGAGGGAGAGGGCTCTGTCAGGGGCGAGGGGCTGAGTCAGGGTCTGCTCTGCGGCACCCAGGCAGCAGCTCTGGAAATGTCACCCTTGGAGCACAGACCACCTCTGAGAGAGTCTAAATTTGGAAAACAATATGTGGGTTTTTTTTTTTTAATAAATTTATTTATTTATCTATATTTTATTTTTGGCTGTGTTGGGTCTTCGTCGCTGCGCGGGGGCTTCCTCTAGTTGTGGTGAGCAGAGGCTACTCCTCGTTGCGGTGCGCGGGCTCTAGGTGCGCGGGCTGCAGTAGTTGTGGCTCGCGGGCTCCAGAGCACAGGCTCAGTAGCTGTGGTGCATGGGCTTAGATGATCTGCGGACCAGGGCTCAAACCTGTGTCCCCTGCATCAGCAGGCAGATTCTTAACCACTGCACCACCAGGGAAGTCCAATATGTGGTTTTAATATATCGTCGGGACAATCTTTGTAAACAATCACAAAGCGAATACTGCGTAAACAGAAAGACCTTCTAAAAGGAGGCTTGGGAGGCCCCAGAGGTGGAAGCCTTGAGTTGTGTGGCTGAGTCTCTGTCTATGTTGGCCTTGTCCCTCCTGTGTGTAGGGCTGGCTGAGCCCCAAGGACAGCTGAGTGTACTTTGGAGACAGCCAACAACTATTAGCCCTGAGAAAATTCTAACAGTTGCTTCTTGGAGTATCTTCTGCAGGAGGGGCCAGTGGGCAGGTGGTCAGGGGTGGCTGTTTTCCCAGTAAGTGAGGCGCAGAGGGGCCTGGGGTGAAGGGGATACGGAAGCTGCCCTGGCCATTCCTGGGCTGGCTCTGCAAGGCCCTCCCCGTCACCTGAGCCCATCTGCTCCTCTGGGGACCGCGGGCGCGCATGCCACCCGAAGCACATACGTCTGCTTTTGCTCCCAGTTCTCTGTCCTAGAGCCCCATAGATGGCAGCACCACGCCCCTAGTATGATCTCATCAAGGCTGAGAGGGCTACCCAGGGCAGGGAGAAGGCTCCCACTCTGACAGCTGGACAGACGCCTCTAGCAGGGTGCTTGGTGCCAGGAACAGCTGCCTGCCCGTGTGAGCGAGGTCCTGACCTGAGAAGCTCCCATCCCAACAAAAAGCCTACGTGAACTCGGAAGCACCCAGTCGCCGACCTGACCATCTTGCCCCTGCCAAGGACAGTGCTCTGGATGGCTCACAAGCCCAGACGTCTGCCAGAGACCTCACTCCTTGGCCAGAGTCTCTGCTGAGGCTCAGAGGAGCCCAGGAGGAGGTGGGCCACCTCTGACTCTGCGTTAGCAGCCCTTTATCACGGTCTTGGCGTGCAACACAGGCGCAGCTGGTTCACAGCAGAACACCCACAGCTGAGCCCCTGCTGCCCCCTGTCCTTCCAGCAGCAAACCCACAGATGTGCCTCAGAGGGGTGAGGGCAGTCCTCGTCCCGGAATCAGGGGATCCCACTGCGCAGGATGCACAGGCCTCCTGAAGTTGTGTTCAACAGAAACTGTCCGCTATGCTTTGGTCTGTGTGTTCTCGTCTAGCTTTCATCAATTCTTAAAGAAGCCCATGGCCCAAAGAAGGTCAGAACTGGAGTCTAGGACACAGAGGGCTCCAGGACTCCCTGGCCCTGCACAGGCTGCAAGCACAGGTTATGGGCGGAGTCGAGTAGGGGGAGTTGGGGTAGGAAGGAAAAGATGTCAGTTTCCTCTGTGGATAAGACACATCTCTCAGATCTTGCAAAATCTTAGAGACAAAATGCATTGCATAATTTGAAATTATATAATTTGGAAACTTAAAACTTGGATCATTCTGGACACTTTTTGATCATACGGTTGGCTGGATACCTAGATCAGGTCTTCCACGAAAAAGCTGGACAAAGTATAAAAATAATCTTCTAAAATGCACGAAAGAGCCAGAAAAACAAGAACTTCTCAAGTCAAAACATTTAGACAATATGGAAATCCAGAAAGACAAGCCAAGATCCACTGCCAGTATTTGGCCTGAGGGAATTTGCCAAACAAGGTGAACTTGAACTTGAGTTTTATGACTTCCTGGTGAGCAGTGGATGTAAGTCAAAGCCCACGACTAGCTCAGATTTCTACAGGAGATCATCATAAAGATGAGATCCTAATCGGCTATGCTCTCAAGTCAGGAATGTGTGAACGTAAAAGCAAACTGGCTCATCGATGAAGAACTGTCCTCCAAATAGTCACTGACTGGCTTGATACAACCATCTGGATGCTCAGATATCTTTTTTTTTTTTTTTTTTTTTAGGAAACAGCTTTCTTGAGGTAAAATTGACATACGATAAACTACATATATTTAAAGTGTACAATTTGATGTTTTGACACATCTGTATACACTCATGAAACTATTACCATAATCAAGATAATGAACTCATCCACTGTCTCCCATCCAGTTAAGTAAGTTCCCTTTGTAACCTCTCCTTCCAACATCTGCCTCATACTGTGTGTAAGAAATCATCGCTTAATCCAAAAACATGAAAAACCACACCCATGTTTCCTAAGATTTTAATAGTTTTAGCTTTTACATTTCAATATTTGATTCCCTTTGAGTTCATTTTTATACATGGTGTGAGGTAGAGTTCTACCTTCATTGGTCTGCATGTGGATAGCCAGTTGTACCAGCATCATTGCTGAAGTCTAATCTTCCCCTATTGAACTGACTTAGAACCTTTGTATAAAATCAATTGATCAGGACTTCCCTGGTGGCACAGTGGTTAAGAATCTGCCTGCCAATGCAGGGGACATGGGCTCGAGCCCTGGTCCGGGAGGATCCCACATGCCACGGAGCAACTAAGCCCGTGCACCAGAACTACTGAGCCTGTGCTCTAGAGCCCGCGAGCCATAACTACTGAGCCCATGCACCACAACTACTGAAACCCGTGCACCTACAGCCCATGCTCCACAACAAGAGAAGCCACTGCAATGAGAAGCCCGTGCACTGCAACAAGGAGTAGCCCCTGCTCGCTGCAACTAGAGAAAGTCCGTGCGCAGCAACGAAGACCCAACGCAGCCAAAAAAAAATAAATTAATTTTTTAAAATGCTTAAAAATAAATAAATAAAATCAATTGATCATAAACGTGAGAGTTTATTTCTGGATTCTCAGTTCTATTCCACTGGTCTGTAAAGCCTGGCATTATGCCAGTACCACGCTGTCTTGATTATTGTAGCTTTGTAGAAAGTTTTGAAATAGAAAAGGATGAGCCTTCCAATTTTGTTCTTTTTAAAGATTATTTTCACTATTCTGGGTCCCTTGTACTTCCATATGAATTTTAGGATCAGCTTGTCAACTTCTTCAAAGAAACAAGCTGGAATTTTTATAGGGATTTTTACAACTGTAGATCAATTTGGGGAGTGTTGCCAACTTAATGATACTGTCTTCCACTCCATGAACATGGATGTGCTTCCATTTAGTTAGGTTTTCTTTCATTTCTTTCAACAATATTTTATAGTTTTCAGTATCTAATTCTTGCACTTTTGTTAAATTATTCCTAAATATTTTATTATTTTGATGCTATTGTAAATGGAGTTTTTAAAATTTTCACATTGGGAATGTTCATTTCAAGTGTTCACAGCTACAATTGATTTCTGTCTATTGATTTTGTATCTTTCAACCTTGCTGAACTTGTTTATTAGTTCTAATAAGTTTTTAGTGGATTCATTAGGATTTTTCACGTGAAAGATCATGCCATGTGCAAATAGAGAATTTTACTTCTTCCTTTCCAATCTGGATGCCTTCTATTTCCTTTTCTTGCCAAATTGCCAGGGTATAACTTCTGGCACAATGTTAAATAGAAGTGGCAAGAGCAGACATGCTTGTCTTGGTTTTGATTTTAGGGGGAACCTCCTGAGTCTTTCACCATTAAGTGTGATGTTAGCTATGGGCTTTTCGTGGATGCTATTTAGATGGATGAGGAAGGGCCCTTTTATTCCCAATTTGATGACTGTTGTTATTAAAGTATTGAATTTTGTCCAGTGAGTTTTCTGCATCAATTGAGATGACCATGAGTTTTGTCCTTTGTTAATATGCTATATTACATTAATTGTTTTGGGATGCTAAACTAACCCTGCATTCCTTGGATAAACCACATTTAGTTATTGTATATAGTCCTTTTTATATGTTACTAAATTCAGCTTCCTAGTATTCTGTTGAGTAATTTGTGTCTACATTCATAAGAGTTATTGGTCTATAGTTTTACTCTCTTGTGATGTTTTTGTCTGGCTTTGGAATCACAGTAATATTAGCCTCATAGAATGAGTTGGAAAGTGTTTCCTAGTATTCTATTTTTTGAAGAGTATGTGAAGGATTGGTAGTAATTCATCTTTAAATATTTGGTTTAACTTACCAGTAAAGATATCTGAACCTAGACTTTTCTTTGAGGGTAATATTTTGATTACTATTTAATTTCTTCACTTGTCATAGGTCGGTTCAGCTGTTCTATTTCTTCTTTTTTTATATATAAATTTATTTATTTTATTTATTTATTTTTGGCTGTGTTGTGTCTTCGCTGCTGTGCACAGGCTTTCTCTAGTTGCGTCAAGCAGGGGCTGCTCTTCGTCCTGGTGCACAGGCTTCTCACTGCGGTGGCTTCTCTTGTTGTGGAGCACGGGCTCTAGCCCTGCGGGCTTCAGTAGTTGTGGCTCGCGGGCTCTAGAGCACAGGCTCAGTAGTTGCGGAGCACGGGCTTAGTTGCTTCGTGGCATGTGGGATCTTCCCGGACCAGGGCTCGAACCCGTGTCCCCTGCATTGGCAGGTGGATTCTTAACTACTGTGCCACCAGAGAGGCCCCTGTATTTCTTCTTGAGTCAGTTTCAGTAGTTTGTGTCTTTCTAGGAATTTCATTTAAATTATCTAATTTGCTGCATTCGACTGTTCATAATATTCTTTTTTTTTTTTTTTTGCGGTACGCGGACCTCTCACTGTTGTGGCCTCTCCCGTTGCGGAGCACAGGCTCCGGACGCGCAAGCTCAGCAGCCATGGCTAACGGGCCCAGCCGCTCCGCGGCATGTGGGATCTTCCCAGACCGGGGCACGAACCCACGTCCCCTGCATCGGCAGGCGGACTCTCAACCACTGCGCCACCAGGGAAGCCCCATAATATTCTTTATAATTATTTTTATAAGGTTAACTCCAGAAATTCCATTGGGTTTTTTTTAATAACTTCTATTTTTTTGATATTTTATTTTTGATGAGACATTGTCATCATAGCTTCTTTCCTCTTAAGCATATCTTCTTTGAAGATATTTTAATAACTGTTTTGAAGTCTTTGCCTGTTAAATCCAACATCTGAGCCCTCTCACAGGAACTTTCTGTTGCCTGCTTTCTTCCTGGTGTATGAGTCACACTTTCATGTTTCTCTGCATGTCTTATGATCTTCTGTTGAAGACTGAAGATTTTAAGCAATAGATTGCAGAAACTCTGGATACTGATTCCCTTTTTCCTCCTCTCCAGGGCTTGCTTTTGTTATTGTGATCTTCTTTATTTTTTCAGTGACCTGGCAAAATTCTTCTAGTGAAGCATTCTGTTTCTCAGAGGGTGCAGCATTGGATGTGTGTGCAGCATTGGATGTGTGCACAGCCACCCTGGGATGACAGTGGCTTTAGCAGAGCTCTCTCTGACTGTCTCCTTCCCTGATCTCTATGATCATCTCTCTACCTCATTTGGCATCGCATCCAGCTGTCAGTCTCCACTACTTGATGGTAGATAGTCTATTGTTTTTAATAACGTCCTTCAGTATAAATTGCTCCGCAGTCCGATCCAATTAATTTGTGCAGGGGTAATTTTTAGATTTTTTTCTGACCCTAGGAGGGTTTTTCTTAGCTATCTCTTTCTTTGGTTCTTCCTGGTAAACTAGCTGACCTACAATTTAGCTTGTTGCTCATCTAGTTATCAACCTCTTATTTGCCTTCTCCCAAAATCTCCATCCTTTTTTAGATAATTCTTAGGCTTGAATTTGCCCACACTCTGTTTCAAACAAAGTCTTCCTCTGGAGAGAGCTTTGGAGCTCTGTGTTCTCATGGGTGACCTCTCCCCCAGGGAAAAATCTCTTGAACACTCCTCTAGGTCACTGGGTGGGAGTGGTAGCCTCTGACCTTCTCAGTTTGCTTTTCCTGGTGTGGAACCACTGCCTAATAAGTGAGCTGGAGTGAGAGTGATCAGGGACTCAATATTCTTGGCCTGCTGTGCCTGAGTCAGGAAATGTAAGAATGGATTCCCCAACTTCTCATCAGCACTTGACTGTAATTTAGCTTCTGTAACTCAGAGTTCACTTGAAGGTCCAACAGCAAGTTTGAGCAGGCAGATGATTGAATCAGTGAACTTGAAGGTAGGCCCAATGTGATCCCCAATTTGAGGATCGTAAAGAAAAGACAATAAAGAAGAATGAACAAATCCTAAGAGACCTGTGGGACACCATCAAACATACCAACATATCGATTATGGGAGTGTCAGAAGGAGACATGAGAGAGATAAGGGCAGAAAGAATAGTTTTTAAATTAATGACCAAAACCTCCCATGTTTGAAGAAAGAAATGAATACATATTTTTAAAAGCTCGACAAATCCCAAGTAAGATAAACTCAAAGATATCCATACTGAGACACTTTATAATCAAACTGTTGAAAGACAAAGACAAGGAGAGAATCCCGAAAGCAAGCATAGAGATCCCTTGTAATATACAAGGGGTTATCAATAACATTAAACAGAAACCGTGGAGGCCAGAAGGCAGTGGGATGAAATATCCAAAGTGCTGAGAGAGTAAAATTGAATGAGAATAAAAACCCCAAATTCCACGTCTAGAAAAACTATCCTCCAAAAATTAAAGAGGAATTATGACATTACCAGATATAAAAAAACCAAAACTGACAGGGTGCATCCCTAGCACACCTGCTCTACGAAATATGCTAAAAGGGAGTCCTTCAGGCTGAAATGAAAGGACACTAGACCATAACTCAAATCCATATGAAGAAATACAGTACACTGGTGAGGGAAACTACTTGGATAAATATAAAAGTCAACATTAACGTATCTTATTTAGCAATTCCCCCTTTTATTCTATATGATTTTAAAGACAACTACATAAAACAATAATTATAAACCTATGGCAATGAGTACCTAATTTACAAACATTTAATTTGTGATAATAACACAATGGAGGTGGCGCTACATAAGAGTTTTATATACTAATGAAACTAACTTGGTATGAATCTGAACTAGATTTTTATAAATTAAGGTGTTAATTATAATATGCAATGCAACTGTTAAGAAAATAACTAAAAATATATAGGGAAAGAAATGAGAAGGGAATCAAAACTGTACATCAGAAAATATCTACCTATCACAAAAGAAGGCAGTAATGAAGGAAATGGGGGGGGGAATATATATGATGTACAGAAAACAAAAAGTAAAATGGCAGACATAAATCCAACTATATCTATAATAACATGAAATGTGAATGAACTACTCCTCAGCAAGTGGTGCTGGGAAAGTTGAACAGTTGAGTGTAAATCAATGAAGTTAGAACACATCCTCATACCATGTGCAAAAATAAATTCAGAATGGCTTAAAGACTTTACTATAAGACAAGACACCATAAAACTCCTAGTAAAGGTCATAGGCAAAACATTCTCTGACATAAATTGTACCAATGTTTTCTTAGGTCAGTCTCCCAGGCAATAGAAATTTTAAAAATAAACAAATGGGACCGAATCAAACTTACAAACTTTTGCACAGCAAAGGAAATCATCAACAAGACAAAAGGACAACATACGAAATGGGAGAAAATGTTTGCAAATGATACAACTGACAAGGGCTTAATTTCCAAAATATACAAACAGCTCATACAACTCAACAAAAAAAACAAACAACCCAATCGAAAAATGGGCAGAACACCTAAACAGACATTTCCCCAAAGAAGAAATACAGATGTCCAATAGGCACACAAAAAGATGCTCAACACTGCTAATTATTAGAGAAATGCAAATCAAAACTACAATGGGGTACCACTCACACTGGTCAGAATGGCCATTATTTAAAAGAGTACAAATAACAAATGCTGGAGAGGGTGTGGAGAAAAAGGAACACTTCTACACAGTTGGTAGGAATTAAGTTGGTGCAGCCACTATGGAAAACAGTGTGGAGGTTCCTCAGAAAGATAAAAATAGAATTATAGTATGATCAGCAATCCCACTCCTGGTAATATATCCAGACAAAACTATAATTCAAAAAGATACATGCACCCCTATGTTCATATCAGCACTATTCATAACAGCCAAAACAAAGAAACAACCTAAATGTCCATCGACAGAGGAATGGATAAAGAAGATATGGTACATATAGACAATGGAATACTACTCAGCCATCAAAAAGAACGAAACAATGTCATTTGCAGTAACATGAATGTAACTAGAGATGATCATACTAAGTGAAGTAAGTCAGAAAGAGAAAGACAAATATCATATGATATCACTTATATGTAGAATCTAAAATATGGCACAAATAGACCTACCTACAAAACAGAAAGACTCACAGACATAGAGAACAGACTGGTGGTTCCCAAGGGGGAGGGAAGGGGGAGGGAAGGACTAGGATTTGGGGATTAGCAGATGCAAATTTATATATAGGATGGATAAACCACAAGGTCCTACTGTATAGCACAGGGAACTATATTTAATATCCTGCAACAAACCATAATGGAAAAGAATATGAAAAAGAATGCATATATGTGTATAACTGAATCACTTTGCTGTACAGCAGAAATCAACACATTATAAATTGACTATACTTCAATAAAAAATAAAATGCAAAACTTTCTTTAAAAATATGAATGAACTAAATAATCAAATTTAAAGCCAGAGATTTTCAGATTAGATTTAAGAAAACATGATCCAACTATACACTGTCTTCCTCAATAAGTTAAACATAGAATTATCACATGACCCAGCAATTCCACCCCAGGTATGTACCCAAGCAAATTGAAAACTTATGTCCATACAAAAAATTTTACACAAATGCTCACAGCAGCATTATTCATAATAACCAAAAAGTGGAAACAACTCAAATGTCCATCAAGTGATGAGTGGGTCAACAAATGTGGTATATCCACATAATGGAATAATATTCAGCCACAAAAAGGAACAAAATATGGATGCATGCTTCAGAATGAATGAACTTTGAAAACATGCTAAGCAAAACAGGCCAGATACACAAAGCCACGTATTGTATGATTCCATTTATATGAAATATCCGGAATAGGCAGATCCATTGAGACAGTAACAGATTAGTGGCAGCCAGGGGCTTGGGGGAAGGGTGGGAACGGGAAGCAACTGTTTAACAGGTACAGAGTTTCTTTTGGAGATAAAAATGTTCTGAAACTAGACAGTGGCGATGGCTTCACAACATTGTGAATGTAGTGTAAGCTACTGAATTGTACTCTTAGGAATGGTCATTTTCGGGACTTCCCTGGCTGTTCAGTGGTTAGGACTCTGCACTTCCACTGCAGGGGGCACAGATTTGATCCCTGGTCGGGGACCTAAGATCCCACATGCCATGTGGCACAGCCAAAAAAAAAAAAAAGGTAACCTTCATGTCATGTGAATTTTACCTCATTAAAAAAGGAATATTTGATAGAGAAATTCAGGGAGAAAGTCAAGGGAATGGGAGAGAAAAAGATACTGAGAAAAAAAATGTGTGAAAGCTAAATTCTATGTCCTATACATTACAGAGGTTGAGCAAAACTCTAATAATCAATTGAAATACATGATACATGGTAAATCATATTCCAAGAATGACATAAATAAGAGACAAATAGAGAAGGGGGCAAAATAGATGACAAGCCCTCCAGAGAGGAACTAGACTCTGATCTAGAATGTAGAGGCCTCTGAGGTATTACTCAGCATGTAAAGGTAACTCAAGTTCACACAGAACGGCTCAGGTCAAAGGTTATTTTTCCTCTGGCTCCACCCTCAACCACTTATAGGTGGAAACTTGAGCACCACCTCCAATACTTCTACCCTGGTTCTGGGAATGCAGTTGGAAATTCTTATAGCTAGTCCCTGCATTCAAAAAAAGAGTGTTGTTCAGCCACACCCTTGGCCTTCCCTCCACAGCACGCTTCCTAACAGCAAAAATTCCCTGATTTTAGCAGCTTTTACAAACTGGATAGGCTGAGAATTTTCCAACTCATCAGGTGCTGGTTCTTTTTTGCCTATCAGTTCTTTCCTCAGTTTATTTCTCTCCTTTCACATTTTACTATAAGCAGCAAGAAAAAAACCCAGCTGCACCTTTCACACTTTGCTTGGAAATCTCCTCAGCTAAATATCCAGGATCATTGCTTACAAATTCTGCTTTCCGTACGCTCTGAAACACACAATTCAGCTAAGTTTCCTGACACCAAATAGCAAGGATTGCCTTTCCTCCAGTTTCCAAATGTTCCTCATTTCCCTCTGAGCCTTCACCAGAAGTTCCTTTAATGCTCGTATTTCTACCAACGTTCTGTTTATGATGATACGTGGATTCGCTAAGACAACGCAGGCTTTCCACACCTGAGCCCTCACAGGCAGAATCTTTAACAGCAGTATCTTTACCAAAGTAAAAATACTTCGGTATTTTTAAATACCAAAGTCTGTTCAAAGCAATCTTGGATTTTTCTACCATGCGTCTCACAATTCTTCCGGCCCTACCTGCTATCCAATTCCAAAGCCACTTGCCTATTTTTAGGTATTTGTTATAGCGGCGCCCCACTTCCCAGTGCCAAAATATGTATTCGCTTGTCGTGGCTGCTTTAACAAAATACCACAAACGCGGTGGCTTAGAACAACAGAAATGCACTTTTCATGGAAGTCCTCATGGTGGTATTGCAGAAGTGGAACCCTATCTGTTTTTGTTCCCCTTTTCCTGTTTTTCTTTTGCATGAATCAAGTATTTGTTACGATTCCTTTTTATTTCCTTTTTAGGCTCGTGAGCTATAACTCTGCTGTGTTATTTTATTGTTTGTTTTAAGGTTTAGGGTATATATCTCTATCTGATCACAGTCTACCCCTTCACATGATATTGGCCCAGCCATCTGTATTTAACAAATCCTCCAGGGATGTTATGGTTTGTGACACCCTGCCCTAGAGAAGGCCGCGTCTCCAGCTGCATAGCTGGAGAGCTGACTGACTCAGGTAATGACTAGACAGCCACCGTTTATAAAAACCTACCAGATCCCAGGTGTTTTACATACACTGCTGTCTTACCTACACACACCCTGAGCAGTGGGGGGCGTCACCCCTTTTCATAGATGAAGAAGCCGAGGCTCAGTGGCTATAAGTGACCTGCCCAAGGTCCCACGCTGGCCAAAGGCAGTGTCCACAGTCAAGCCCAGGTGGATGTGACTCCCGTCTTGCCCCACGACCCTTGAGAGAGACTCAGGGCTGGTGGGGTGCAGGGAGCTCCCACTTGCTCTGTTCATGCAGGAACCCCCAGAGCACCCACCGACTGGTGGCAGGAGAAGGCAGTGCCCACCATGGCTGTGCCCTCACCTCTCTGTGTGATCCAGAGAAGCCTGGAACCAGAGAGAAGGGCCCGGAAGTGCGCTCAAATGCTCCACTCGGCCAGAGGAGGGAGTGAAGGCACGGAGGGCTGGCTACCTACCCAGGGGTCAGATGGAGGGCGTGCGGAGGCTGGACAGGCCCCGGCAGCAGGAGGCAGTGACCCACATTTAAGGAAACTATAAGGTAGGAAGACTGAGTTTCTGACCACCCCCATTGATTAACCCACCCAGGGAGACATGTGTTCCAGAGTAGGGGTGTGGTTTTGTGCACGGAAGCCTGGAAACCACACGTGGTCAAAGTGTCCCTGCTCTTGCCTCTTCCCACACACCACTGGACATGCAGCCAGTTGTCCGAGTCCCATGCTGGCACAGGGCCAGGCACCTGGGAACCTCAGTCTAGAGGATCTAGGGCTGAGCCCAGTCCTCCTGTGCCAGCCCCGTCCTCTCTCCAGCCCTGCTTGATCCCCTGCACAGGTCGGCAGGGACTTCTGCCCAGGAGCTTTGCCGCAGCTGTTCCTTTCACCTGTCCTGCTGCCCACACCTGTGTCTCCAGCCTGCAGAGTCACACCCAGCTCAGCTTTGGTCCTTTGTGGGTCTTCTCTGATGTCTCAGACAGGGTCAGGAGGGCCTTTCACGGGATCCCATATCACATGGCCTGTGCTCCCTGTGGGACCATCATGGCTTCCCTGAAGTCAGGCCACCTGCAAGTTCTGTCTGCAAACAGGAGCCTCCCAGGCAGCCCTGGCAGTCTTCTGGTCCGCTGTGGGAAGCAGCAGGGGGGCGGTCTGTGGGCCCTGGCAGTGCCAGGACAGGTTGGATAATCCCAGCTCACCTGCCCTGGAGGGAAACTGTGCCTGGCCAGCCTGCTGCCTCTGGATTCCACACTCTCCAAAAAACTGAGTCACAGCTTGGGGTGGCCCAAGCAGGAGGTGTCCCTGGGCAACTTTTAGGTTCTGTTGTGTTTTTCAGAAGAAAATATTTTTTGACCAAATTCATCCTGGGTGGCAACATGTCGCTTCCAGTTAATTATGCAATTAATTTGCTAGAAGCTGCATACTGGGCGAGAGAGTGAGGCGCATGCAATGGCACCACACCAGCTGGGACACATGCAGTAAGGCCACGGCCACTGAGAGCAGAGACCACACCAAGGCCGAGACACCTGCCGCCTCCCTCCCTCAGACCAGCCTGGCCCTGACTCCTGCAGGGGACGTGAGCACCCTCGCCAGGGGCTGGAGCTGCTTCCGCACGGCTGCAGCTCCCCCGAGAGAAGGAGAAAGGTCCCCTGGGGTGGAGAGGGCTGCCCTGCTCCTGGGAGCTAAGATGCCAGCCAAGACTGGGCCCTGCAGAAGTCACAGGTCTGGAAGCCGGCTTGCTCAGGAGCCCCACAGGGCCTGCCATACAGGGGCACCGCACACAGCTATGGGGGCCATGCCCCGAGCCAGCGTACCTGCCGGGAGATCGGGGCCAAGAGCCCACCCGGCCCACAGCCCACCCTGACTCCAGGCTGTTTCCTCTTCTGAATTCACACAAAGCCTCCCTAAGATTTGGGGCAGTTCAGAGTCGTTCTCTGCCAGCCCCGCTTAGTGAATGTGTGGTATGAGTTGCAGGTGGCGGTGCCTTTCCTCTGCTGGATTCCAGGAGAAGGCCAGCCCCTGGCAGGAACGGCAGCAGGTTCTGTCCCAGCGACCACGGCGAGGGAGAGCCCTCCGACTGGCTGTGGCTGTCACAGCCCCTGCTGCTGTCCCTCTGCTGTGGGTACCACGTGGCCTGTGTGCTCAGACCCCGAGTCTCTGCCATGGGACTGGAGACCACAGTGGGGAATCGTGTCTTTTCTATTTTTCCCTTTGGCTCCCTGCACCCAAGGAGGGGCATTTTGACTTTTCAAAAGGTTGATACTGATAGCGCTTCACCCAGTCATCAGGGTAGTGGTTTCTGGGACAGAGAGGGTGAAACTGGCCAGGAGACATATCCCACCTCCTCAGATGGAGGGAAGGCCACATCCCCGGTGGCAGTAAGGGTTGCCTGGTGCCGAGGAAAGCTGCTGCTTCCACTGCGATGGCCCTGATGGAAGCCCCCTGACCCCTGGCCCTACCACATGGCTGCGCATCCCCAGGAGAGGCTCCGGCCTCCACGGAGTCCCAGGGTCTCCTTCCTTGCCTTTTGCTCTTTGCCCAGCACCGCTCAGCCTGACAAACTCCTCAGCTTTTGTCCCAGTCAACTGCTGGCTTGTACTGAAGCCTGTCCCCAGACCCCTGCCCACCCCGGGGACACTGCCTATGGCCTACGGCATGCTGTGCACCCAGCACCCGGCCTGGCAGGTGTCTGCTTGGACACCTGTCCCCTCCCTAGACTGAGTGCCTCGGAGGCATGTGTTGACAGGGATCTGATTTTCCCGGCTTCAAGGGCTCCCCTCGGCTCTCCTCCAGGGGTGCTGACCCCTCGCCCAGCCTGAGCTGGGACCAGCCTGGCCCTGTCCCCAGCCAGCTGGAGGAGATAGGCGAGCCTGCCTCTCACCACCCATGATGCTACCGCAGCAGGTCCCTGCAGCCTGCCCCAAAATAGCCCCAGCTGGGGAAGCAGAGCGTGACAAGGACAACATGGCCCAGCTGTTGGGAACGCGGCATCCTCACCTCCTCCACACTTGCTCCCGTTCAGCTCGCGCTCCACGTCCCTGGAGACGCCTCCACCGACGGCCTCAGGCCTCCAGGTGGGCTCGCTAGCATTCGCTGTCCCTGCCCCTCCCTCAGGCAGGGAGCTTGTACCCCTGGGAGGTGAGCAGCAGGATGGAGCTCTGTGGGGAGAAGACAGGACAGCAGATGAGAGGTGTCGTGGAATTTGGGGAGATGGGAATTTGGAGGGTAAGCAGTAGTACCTGACTTCACAGAATGGAAAAAGCTATACCTTAGCTATAGCCAAGGGGCGGGGCGGGGCGCCAGTGAGAAGTGAGCCTGGCTTCCCAGGAGCTGCGGGCCTGGGTGGCAAGGGCAGACGGAGAGCTGGCCTCCCCGCCGACCCCCGTCTGCTGTCATCTCCTCCGGTTTTCTCCTCGCTTGCAGAGCTCCATCACACTGGCCTGGGGACACACCAAGCTTACTTCTACCCAGGGCCTTGGCACTTTTTGTTCCTTCTGCCTCGATAAGCTCTCCCTCTAGAAACCCGCACGGCTCGCCCACCCTTGTCAGTCCCCTAGTGTCTCCTCCTCCGCCAGCCCTCCCTGTAGCTGGCCACTGCTAGTGGTCAGTAAGGCTCTGCAGAGAGACCCAGGGAGGGTTTAAAAATTGCTGGGATGAATAAGAACCAGAGTCAGCAGCATTTTATCTAAACTGTTACTTCATCCCTGACACCGATTTACTTCTGCATCTCAGCTTTTAATATTACCTAAACGAAATAATCACGCAGATATTAAATTCTACTTCAATTTTTAAGTACTGTGTTCTGCATCCTTATGTTTATTTAAAAGCTAAGTGCAAACACTCTTCCCTTTTAAGCACCTGTACCATTTTATATTTCACCATCTGTTTCACACACACACACACACACACACACACACACACACACAAATGCTGCAAGGATCTGAGGGTTGGCAATTCTCAGTAATCCTGTTTCCTAAATTCTTTGAGAAGGGCTGTTACAAGGTGAACGTTGTGTCTTCAATACTGGATCAAAGCGACAGTAAAAAAAAAAAAGCCCAAATACTTGAGCATTGGGTCTAGGGTTTGTTTTTTTTGTTTTGTTTTTTGTTTTTTGCGGTACGCGGGCCTCTCACTGTTGTGGCCTCTCCCGTTGCGGAGCACAGGCTCCGGACGCGCAGGCTCAGCAGCCATGGCTCACGGGCCCAGCCACTCCGCGGCATGTGGGATCTTCCCGGACCGGGGCATGAACCCGTGTCCCCTGCATTGGCAGGCGGACTCTCAACCACTGCACCACCAGGGAAGCCCTGTTTGTTTTTTAATGGTAGAAGTTAGCTAAACCTTTAGATCAAACCATGTTGTATTTCAACACACAGACACTATCACATCTCTAATAGACAAGCCCATGGCATTAAAAACTGTGCAAATGCTGAAGATCTCCCAATCAAACTGACTAGGAAGAGAAATAGCTGACATCAAGGTAGGCTGCTTCCTCACAAGATGTCAGATCAAGAATGTTTCTTTTCATTCCTCCTTCCCTCTCTGACCATCCTTTTCCTAATTCTAACACCGTAAAGGCCTTTATCATTCTTTTGTACATCTTTTGATTTACCCTGGCCTGGAAAGATAATGTTATCGTTCACATATCTCAGGCCACTACAAAGAAAGGTAATCCAACCAACTGTTGGATTTGCTATGATGCTAGAGATCCTATAGTTCTGTCTGTCACAAACTTCTCCTTGATTTCCAATGCCTCTGTTTCTCTGAAACAAGAGATAAACACTTCTGGGGAAGTGGAGACACAGTTACATGAAATACATAAATACATCAACTGGCTTAAAGATGTATCCCCAAGGTATCAATCGAGGTCAGCAGTTTATACACGTACGAGACTTAGCTTCCTCCATTGCCTTTTTAAAAAAACTTGAGATGCTTCCTATGTACCTTTATGTTAGAATTGTTATTCTCTTTCCTTCCTTGTTCCTACACCTTGTCACCTTTAAAAAAATACTGTTCTTGGGTTTCCCTGGTGGTGCAGTGGTTGAGAGTCCGCCTGCCAATGCAGGGGACACGGGTTCATGCCCCGGTCCGGGAAGATCCCACATGCCGTGGAGCAGCTGGGCCCGTGAGCCATGGCCACTGAGCCCGCGCATCCGGAGCCTGTGCTCTGCAACGGGAGAGGCCACAATAGTGAGAGGCCGGCGTACCGCGAAAAAAAAAAAAATACTGTTCTCTTTTTAAATTTTAAATTCAGGGTTTTTTTATTCAGTATTCTCGATATTTTAGGAAAACTACAATATAAATTAGAAAATAAAATATTTATCTCTGCTATAATATCAAAGAAGCATTTTAATCAAAGCTCCACTAAAAATCCTAACAAGAAGAGACAGTGCAGCCAACTATGGAAAACAGTATGGAGGTTCCTCAAAAAACGAAAAACAGAGTTACCATATGGTCCAGAAATCCCACTCCTGGGCATATATCGGACAAAACTGTAATTCGAAAAGATACACACTCCCCTGTGTTCACAGCAGCACTATTCACAATAGCCAAGACACGGAAAGAAACTAAATGTCCATCGACAGAGGAATGGATAAAGGAGATGTGGTACATATATATAATGGAATACTACTCAGCCATCAAAAAGAACGTAATAATGCCATTTGCAGCAACATGAATGCAACTAGAGATGATCATACTAAGGGAAGTAAGTCAGAAAGAGAAAGACAAATATCATATGATATCACTTATACGTGGAATCTAAAATATGACGCAAATGAACCTATCTACAAAACAGAAACGGATGCACAGACATAGAGGACAGACTGTGCCAAGGCGGGGGGGTGGGGGAGGGATGGATTGGGAGTTTGGGATGAGCAGATGCAAACTAGTATATATAGGGCGGATAAACAACAAGGTCCTACTGTATAGCACAGGGAACTATATTCAGTATCCTGTGATAAACCATAATGGAAAAGAATATGAAAAAGAATGTATACATATGTATAACTGAATCACTTTGCTGTAAAGCAGAAATTAACACAGCATTGTAAATCAACTATACTTCAATAAAAAAGAGGCATTGCATGATAATAGAAAAATTAAAAAATGAAAGTTAATAGAAAAAAAATCATGAGTGTCAAATTTTCACCAAAAGGAGATGTTGCTGCTGGTACTTCTTGACCTAAACATGGAAGTTACAACATGATTGACAGCATTCAACACTCAAGGAAATACCTGACACAGAGAATTACTTCTATATTGTGGGCTTCTGTAGGCAAGGACTAGTACTCATTTTGAACCCACAGATTCTAACACAGCACTAGGAATAACAGTAGATACTCAATAAGTATTTGTTGTATTGACGTATTCCTTTTACAATTCATGTAGTAAATTCTTGGCAGTTCATCTGTTATACAGTATTTTGTGGTTAGCTTATTGTTCAAGAGCATTTTGCGCCCCATCCCCTGATCCTCTGTAATGCTTAACACTAGAAAAATATGCACATATTTGTTTCTTATTCAGCTCCTTGATCCTCAATGCAAGGCATTTCATTTGCTTTGTTCAGTGCTGTGTCCTCAGTACCTGGAACAGTGCCTTGCACATAGTAAGTGCCAATAAACATTCATTTCATGACTGGATGAATGAATAGAAAAGGATCTGACTCAGCTGTAAAAGATATTAAAAAGAAAACATTACTTTACGAAGATATTGTGAGATAACTCCATTGGAAGTGTGGGGCTGGGGAAGGGGATGTAAGCAGAACCAAACTCTCAGTTTCCTTGGAAGGAGATTCATCATTTAGTTAACATCTAAATGGAAAAATCAAGAAACAGCAATGTGAACATTTTTCTTAGAATCTGAAACTAAATGACAGATGGAAGAGCCAAAAAGCCTAAATGAGTTGCTTCTGGGGATGGAGAGTGTTAGGGCAGGGGACTGCCATTTTTCTTTACAAACCTTGTAATAGGTTTAAATGTTTTGGACAATGTATGCAGATTGCTTGGATAAAGTTTAAAAATTAAGTCATCAAAGATAACCTTGTTTTGATGCTTTATAAGATGGCATTAAATTCACAGATTGGTTTGATTTTGTTAAATCTAGGCAATTCTTTTTAGTACTTTCTTTTTTATTAAATTAAACTTTTTATTTTGAAATATAGATTCACATGCAATTCTAATGAATAATACAGAGAAATTTATTAGTACATTTATTATGTACTTTTTACCTGGCTTCCTCCAATGATAGCATCTTGTAAAACTATACTACAATGGCACAACCAGGATATTGACAGATACAGTGGAGAGATGGAACATTTCCATCACCACAAGGATCCTTCATGTTGCCATTTTATTGCCACATACTTCCCTCCCAGCTCCCCTGAGGAGAGGAGTTCCCTGGCCCTTAACCCCACTCCATCCTTAACCCCTGGGAAACACTAATCTATTCTCCATTTCTATAGTTTTACCATTTCAAGAATGTTGTACAAATGGAATCATAAAGTAGGTAACTTTGGCTTTGGTTTTTTTCACTTGGCATAATTCTCTGGAGATTCCTTCAGGCTGATGCATGGACCAATAGTTTGTTCCTTGTTAATGCTGAGTAGTATTCCATGGTATGGATCTGCCATAGTTTGTTTGACCATTCACTCATTGAAAGACATCTGGGGGTTCCCAATTTTCAGCTACTACCAAAAAAGCTGTTATGTGTCTTCTTGTACAGATTTTTGCGCAAACATAAGTTTTCATTTCTCAGATATAAATGTCCAGGAATGCAGTTGCTGGGTCACAGTGTATTTTCATATTTAGGGGGGACTTTTTGTTTTTGTTTTGTTTTGTTTTTAAAGAACTGCCAAGCTGTTTACCAGAGTGGCTTTACCATTTTACATTTTCACAAGCAATGTATGAGTGATCCAGTTTCCCTGCATCCTCACCAGCATTTGATGTTCTCACTGTTTTTATTTGAGATATTCTGATAGATGTGTAGTGGTTTTAATTTACATCTCTCTGATGGTCAGTGATGTTGAATATCTTTTCACATGCTTATTTTCCATCTCTTTGGTGAGATGTCCCTTCATGTCCTTTGTCCCTTTTCTAATTCGATTAGTTTTTTCATTGTTGCCTTTTGAGAGTTCTTAGTATATTTTAGACTTTTCCTTTGTCAGATATGTGGTTTACAAATATCTTCCAGTCTATTGCTTGTCTTTTCATCCTCTTTTTTTTTCCCGTTACATAAGGTTTTTGTTGTTGTTGTTTTGTTTTTCTTTTCATCCTCTTAATAGAATCTTCTGAAGAACAAAAGTTTTTAATTTTGAAGAAGTCCAGTTTATTGAGTTTTTTAATGGATTGTGCTTTTGGTGTCAAGTCTGAGAACACTTTGCTTAATCCTAGATCCTGAAATTTTTCTCCTATTGTTTTCAAAAGATTTATAGTGTTAAGTTTTACATTTAAGTCTATCATCTTTTTTAAGTTAATGTTTTTATCAGATGTGAGGTTTAGGTTGAGGTTCAGTTTTTTGGGCCAATGAATGTCTGATTTCTCCAACACTATTTGTTGAACAAGCTATCTTTCCTCCACTGAATTACTTTTGCACCTTTGTCAAAAATTAGTTGGGCTTTTTTGTGAGGGTTTATTTCTGGGTTCTATATTCTGTTCCATTCCTCTATGTAACTAACCTCTATCAGTACCACAGTCTTGATTCCTGTAGCTGTATAATAAGTCTTAAAATCAAGTGGACTAATTCCTTCTACTTTATACTTCTTTTTCAAAACTCTGTTGATTATTCTAGTTCCATTGAATTTCCATATAAGTTTTAGAATGATCTCAATTTGGGAAGAATTGATAGGTATCTTTACAATGTTGAGTTTTCCAATCCACGAACACAATATGTATCTCCCTTTATTTATCCAAACTTTTTTTTTTTTTTTTTTTTGGCCACACCGCACGGCTTGTGGGATCTTAGTTCCCCAACCAGGGATCAAACTCAGGCCCCCAGCAGTGAAAGCACAGAGTCTTAACCACTGGACAGCCAGGGAATTCCCATATCTCCCTTTATTTAAACCTTCTTTGGTTTCTATCATCAGTGTTTGGTACTTTTCAGCATTCAAATACTGCACATGTTTTGTTTGATTTACACAAATTTATTTTAGTGATTATAAGTAGTATTGTACTTTCTCCAGTTTTATTAAGGCATAATTGACAAAACTGTCTGTATTTAAAGTATACAGTATGATTATTTGATATATATATATATATACACATTGTGAAATAATTACTACAATTAATTAATACACCCATCACCTCAAACAGTTACCTTTTTTGTGTGTATGTGGTAAGAAAGCTTAAAAATCTATTCTCAGCAAATTTAAAGTATACAATACCGTATTATTAACTATAGTCACTATGCTGTACATTAGATCCCCAGAACTTATTCATCTTATAACTGAAAGTTTCTATGCTTTGGCCAACATCTATCTACTTCCTCCTCCTACCCCCACCCAAGCCCTTGGAAACCACTATTCCACTCTTTTCTTCGCTGAGTTTGACTTTTTTTTAATTCCACATATTGGTGAGATCATACAGTATTTGCCTTTCTCTGTCTGGCTTATTTCACTTAGCATAATGTCCTCCAGATTCATCCATGTTGTTGCAAATGGAGGATTTCCTTCTTTTTTATGGATAATTACATATAACATTTTCTTTATCTATTTTCAACACTTAGGTAGTTTCTCTATCTTGGCTATTGTGAGTAATGCTGCCATGAACATGGGAATGGAGATATCTCTTCAAGATATTGATTTCATTCCCTTCACATATATACCTAGAAGTGGGACTGATGAATCATACAGTAGGTCTGTTTTAAATTTAATTTCAGTATTCCTGTTTTCATGCTAGTATATAGAAATATACTGATTTTGTTTATCTTTCATCCTGTGACCTCGTTGAACTTACTCATTAGTTCTAAGAGGCTCTGGTGGGTTTTTGCATATTTTTAGAATTTTCTATGTAGACAGTCATGTCACCAGCAAAGAGGGATGATGTTATTTCTTCCTTCCCACACTGAATGACTTTTATTTCCTTTTCTTATCTTTTTTTTTTCCTTTTCTTATCTTATTGCACTGTCTAGAACCATCAGTACAATGGTGTGGCGAGAGTGGGCATTCTTGCCTTTTTCCTGATCTTAGGGAGGAAAGCATCTATCTTTCATCATTAAGTATAATGTTAACTGTACTTAAATTTTGGTTCTTACAGAAACAAAATACATTTAAAATTTTATAAGTGAATAGTTTACAGTCTTCTCTCACCCTATGAGGGTAATTCCTTTCTATTAAAGGAAAATCTAGGACACATTTTCAATTTTAAAATGTACTTGTGAGTAAAATTAATGGTACACACTATTTAAATTATTAATAAACAATATATATAATGAAGAATGTTTATTCAATTCATGTGTTAATGCAAAAATCCCAGAGAGGTAGAGACAAAAGAAATTAATAAAAACGATGGAAACAATGCACAAGATTATTGCTACTGTTAATTAGCAAATTACTTTGAGAACTTAATGCAGCCTGTGCTGACTGTGGATCTGGATGAAGGCTCTCTTTCAGCTAGGAATAGTCCTAGTAAATGTGAAGGAATACCTAGTAAGTAAAGGATAGTACCCAAAAAAGTATAAGGTTAACTGTAGGTTTTTTGTAAATGCTCTTTATCAAGTTCAGGAAGTTCCCCTTTGTTGTTCTTTTTTCTGAAAATTTTATCATGAATGGGTGTTGAATTTTTATAAAATTTCGGTCATAAAATACACATAACCTAAAATTTACCATTTTAAACTTTTTAAAGTATACATTCAGTGTCAGATAGTGTACATTCACTATACTGTTTTGAAGAGAAGGAAATGGAGAACCGCAGAAGGAGACCTTGTCCCAGGGAGGAGTGGAGCTCTGCTGTCGGCACCACCTAGCGCTTACACAGGTACATGAGCTCCCCGAGGACGGGCAAGTTCCCAAGGCTGCCAGGTGCTAGGCCTGCAGGGATTTGCACTTGGGCAGGCCAAGGGGCCAAAGATAAGCAAGAACCATCTGTCAGTTCCCTATTGAAAAGCCCCTTCCTTTCTCCTCCAGGAGAAAGTCTTACCTCCTCAGTCTGGTATCCAGGGTCCCTCTGACTGACTCTTCTAAAAGTATCAACCAGGGCAACTCTTGCTCCAAACCCTAATGTCCTGCACTTAGAATGGAACCCAAGCCCTGCCTGCATCCTCAATAACTAACGGTGCCCAGTAGCTAAATGGGGCACGTTTTGGACGCACTAACATATATCACATGTCATGGATAGACAGAGGGACAGATGGGTACAGGTATCCTGGTGAAGGGCTTATGGTTATCCTTTAAAGGTTTATGGATTATTATTTCAAAGTTTATGATTATTATTTGAAGTTTCATGTCTGTTACTATCTTGCCATCTATCAAACGCACACTTAGGGTAGATCCAACATGAAACCTTGTACATTGAGAAGTGAAGGAGATAATGCTGATTGTGTGTGTGTGTGTGTGTGAGAGAGAGAGAGAGAGAGAGAGAGAGAGCGCTGATCAGGGCTGGGGGTACAGGCCTGCTCAGGCTGTACAGCTGGCCCCCCAGGACCTGCTCCTGGATGCACTCAGCCTGGTGCTGTCCACATCCAGCACTTCCAACTCAGCCAAGGGGAAGGCGGGGTGGGAAAGTGTCATTTCTCATTTCCTTTGACCAGCTCAAGAAGAAACAGAGCTCGGTTTTCTGAGAGCCTCATAATTAAATGAATTAAAATGTTTTCCTTCACGGTGACTGTGCCAACTCCTGTCCACCTCTCCCTGGCCCCATTCCCAGCGAGGGAATAGAGGCTGGGAGGACGCAGAATGACATGCTGTGTGCTTCCAGAGCAATTAGCTTGTGCATCGTCATGTTGGGGAGAGATTTATGGCTGGCTCTTGGAGCATTCCAGCCCAGACCTCTGTAGCCTGGATTTGTCTTCTGGGGAAGTTCCTGGAAGCGGAGCCTCAATATTAATTCCAATTACAGTCAGATGAGAACCCATTCATAAGGATCGCCTTCGACAGGCTCCTCTTCTGCCGCTCTGGCCTGACATTGAGCCACCATTGCTGTCGCCAGCCTCAGAGATGGAGGAAACAGTGCTGGGCTCAGCCCTGGGTGCTCCGGCAAGCGGGGGAGGCAGGCCATGGTGTGCTGGGCTTTGAGGGGGAGGGCTGAGGGAGCACGAGCAGGAAAAATGTGAAGGATATGATGTCTCAGAACCTTTAGTCAAGGGACCATCCTCAGTACCCTCCCCAGATTCTTCTGGAAGGGTGGCAATGCAGGGGGCACTGCCTGGGGTCTGACCTTTCCCAGGCCCTGGGACCACACCCTTTGACTTGGTTTCTGAAATAGACCCTCTAGTCCCAGAGTAGGAACCCAAGTCCTTGATGGACCCAGGATTCACTGGAGCCACACCCTCCAAAGGGTCCCAGGTGTACGCTGGGGACAAAGCCTACTGTCTGGCCATCAGTGTCTTCTCACCGAGCTGTCCCTTGAGGGGTCCTGGGTGAGCAGGGCTGCCGGTGACTGACACACACTCATTATCACATCTGAAGATGGATGTTCCTCATGGCATCGAGACCCCAAGGACCAAATATAAACCCAAGGAAGCAATTACCCGAGTATTGATTATGGATTAGGCTAACAACATTACTAATTACATCTAAAGATGTGTATCCACTGCACCAGCCTGTTAATGGCTTTCATGAGGTATTAAGGCTGCTAATCTGGAAAAACAGTAGGTTTATCACCAGCTGTAATTACAGGGTCCCTGGAGAAAGAAGATGGCCAAGGCGTGCAGCCTTCGTTTCCATGACCCCAGCTTTCCAAGGACACCCCCAGTGTAGACCTCGAGGGCCACGTCCGTCATCCAAGACTGGAGTGAGTGCCCTGGTCAGCCAATGAGTGGTGAAGTATGGCACAGGGCCTCCCTTGCAAGGGTGGTGGCTCACAAAGGTCAGGGACTGGGCCCTTTCCTCCAGGACAGGAAAGTAGGGGAAGCTTTGGGTCCCTCCACCTATGGGATTATTTCATACTTCTCTCTTTGCTGGTACCACTTCTCCCCTTTCCCATCCCCACCTCCACCTATGCCTTGCTTGCCTTCTGGTTTCTGCTTAGAGTCACCCCTGGAAACCTCCCCTGTGTTCCCCTGACTGGGCGAGCCCCTCTCTCAGCTCTCAGAGGGCCAGCCCCTCCTGGGATAGAAGGTTGAGTCCATCTTCCTCTCCCCAGACCATCAGGTCAGGAAACAGTGACTAAACAGATCTGATTGGATAAGAGTTACTAGACCATGTGGTAGTCCTAGTTATTTATGTGTTTAGTTTTTTAACAATTTCCGAGCATTCTATATACTTTTAATATTATAGGCGTCCTATTTCTGAATATTTTCCTCATTATATTTTCTTTTAAATTATTACCTTTTAATTACTCAAGGAATACATGAATACATTTTTCGTTAAAAACTCAGACCTTAGAGTCAGTCTCCCAAGGCAATACGAGTAAAAGCAAAAATGAACAAATGGGACCTAATCAAATTTATAAGCTTTTGCACAGCAAAGGAAACCATCAACAAAACAAAAGACAACCTATGGACTGAGAGAAAATATTTGGAAACAACGCAACTGACAAGGGCTTATTTCCAAAATATACAAACAGCTCGTACAACTCAACAACAATAACAACAAAACAATCAAAAAGTGGGCAGAAGACCTAAATAGATATTTCTCCAAAGAAGACATACATATGGCCAACAGGCACATGAAAAGATGCTCAACATTGCTAATTATTAGAGAAATGCAAATCAAAACTACATTGAAGTACCACCTCACACCGGTCAGAATGACCATCATTAAAAAAGTCTACAAATAACACATGCTGGAGAGGGTGTGGAGAAAGAGAATCCTCCTACATTGTTGGTAGGAATGTAAATTTGTGCAGCCACTATGGAAAATAGTAAGAAGGTTCCTCATAAAACTAAAAATAGAGTTACCATATGATCTAGCAATCCCACTCCTTGGCATATATCAAAATATGCCAAGGACAAAATTATAATTTGAAAAGATACATACATTCCTATGTTCACAGCAGCACTATTCACAATAGCCAAGACATGGAAACAGCTTAAATGTCCATCAACAGAGGAATGGATAAAGAAGATGTGGTATACACACACACACACACACACACACACACACACACACAATGGACTACTACTCAGCCATCAAAAAGAATGAAATAATGCCATTTGCAGCAACATGGATGGACCCAGAGATTATCATACTAAGCAAAGTAAGTCATAAAGAGAAAGACAAATATCATATGATATCACTTATATGTGGAAGTTAAAACATGACACAAATGAACTTAGGAAACAGAAACAGACTCACAGGCACAGAAAACAAACTTACAGTTACCAAAAAGGAAAAAGGGTGGGGGAGGGATAAATTAGGAGTTTGGGATTAGCAGATACAAACTACTATATATAAAATAAACAACAAGGTCCTACTGTATAGCACGGGGACTATATTCATCATCTTGTAATAAACCGTAATGGAAAAGATTATGAAAAAGAATATATATATATATATACACACACACACATATATCTGAATCACTTTGCTGTATACCAGCAACTAACACAACATTGTAAATCAACTATACTTCAATAAAATGAAATTAAAAATCCAATCCAGGAACCTGTACTGATTTACAAAAAAAAATACCAACCTCCCCACAAAAAAAACCCTCAGACCTTATAGATCAAATTAAATCCCCTCTTTGCCACTATCTACAACCCCAGAGGGGGCACAGGTGCAATTTGGTGTGGCTGCTTCTAGACCATTTGTGCATCTGTGCACACACATTTGTACCTACAGAAATAAAGAATGTTGTTTTGCATGCTGGTGTGCGTGTGTGCCCATGTTGCGTGAGTCTCTTGTCCCACGTGCAAAACCAGAGCATGACAAAAATGATGGGAGGACAATCTATCCTCATCATAGATGGGTTTTTGACCATCCTGATAAAAAATGAGAAATGACAGTGCTGGACTGTCATTAAAAATAATTGGATGAAAAATAAAATAAAATAATAATTGGACGGTGACTTATGTTCTCAGTTGATGCAGCTGATTTAGGGACTACTACACAACACTGCCAACAGGTCCCATTTTCCCCCTCCTGGGACACGCACTGGGATATTGGGAAGCACACTGGGGGAACTGGGATCACAGGTCCCTGACTCTCCCTCCCACCTCCTCCCCCGCTGTGGCTCAGCCTACCACAGGCCAGGACCCAAGTCTTACTCTTCCCTGTAGTGGCACCTATACAGGCCTGGTGTACCCAGGAGGTACTCAGTGAATGTCTGTCAAAGGCATGGAATAAATCCAAGGAGAGCCATGGGAGAACAAGCAGCCTCCAACCAGTGGCACCAGTCAGGACCCCGGCACACCCGAACAGGGACATCTGATAATAGAGAGTCTATTCATAAAGGTGGGGGAGGGCAGAGAGCAGTGAGCTCTTCAGGTGTGAAGGGACAAGGGCAGGCTGTGGCCGTTGCCCCAGAGACGGGGCTTGACAGAAGCTGGGCATTTGGTAGAGGGTACCTCCATCCATGGCAACCTGATGGTGGAGGAATTGGGAGAAGAAATGCTTCCAGGTCACTCTCTGCTACCTGCTGGTGCCTCCTGATGTCTGAGCCCAGCGGGAGTCAAAGGCCAGGGAACCTGCACCCGAACAGAGATACGTGGACATGTGGCCTATCCACCTCCTTGGAGCCATCCACCGTGTGGGAGGAGGGGGAGGGCAGCCTCTGTCCCTGTCCACCCAGCTGCCCCGCAGCAGCTGGAGCGTGCCCTTCCTGAGGCCTGGCTCAGAGCTTCCACCTGCAGCCTGAGCCGGAGTGACATCAGGATCTCAGGGGTTCCCCACCTGCCACCTCAGGCTGCCCACCAGCCCCACTGCACTCCAGCAGCAGGGGGGATGGAGTGCATACCTGGACATTTGGCCAGGTGCACAAGGGCAGGGAAACTGAAGCATACTCCTGTTCCTCTGCAGCCGGTGACATCAGTCGGTGACATCACCAGGCTTGTCCTGCAGGTAGAGGGCGTCAGAAGTTCAAATAACTCATCGGGGAGGTGGGGTGAGGGATGGCGTCAACAGCAGGGCTGTGCCAGGAACGCTCCTGCTGGCTGTTGAAGGGGCCGCGGCTGGAGGACAAAGGCTTGCGCAGCTGTCCGAAGTTGTGACCCCAGCTCCGAGTTCAGGAAGGGTCTGTGCACAGCTGGCTGCTTCTGAGTGTGTGTGACTGTGTGGCCGCGTGGGCGCCAGGCCCCAGCATGTGGGAGCACGTGGGAACTGCAGGCAAAGGGCATCCAGCTCTCTACAGGTGCATCCTTTCCACAGAAAGGCTGTGAAGACACTTTCCCTTTTCAGAGTCCTATTTGGGCTGGAGGTCGGCCCCTACCTGTCCTCTGCAGCCCAGGCGCCTCCCCTCCACCTGCAGGCCATTCTCCTCCTCTGCTGCCTCCAGCCTCTCCCCTCTAACCCACCCCCTCCCACACAGGGTTCTCCAGAACAGAAGTCCAGACCCCACTCAGAGCCGCCCTTGCCTCCTCTGCCACAGAGCAGGTGTAAGGGAGGGGAGGAGACAGCTGGTCGCACCCGTGAAGCTCGAAGTATGCAGTGTGTCCTTCCATGTCCCCTTAAGACCCGGGCGGGGGGGCGCGCTGAGGTCTGGGAAGTTGGGGGTGGTGGCCTCACAGCTCCCAGGCACCACACGCGCTTTCGCACCTCCCGTCACTGCACACCTGGGCCTTCACTGCCTCTTCCTGCCCACGGGCAGCCCACAGCATCCTGCTGTTCAGTAAAATTCAGCCCCACGGCCCCATCTCCCCCTCGCAGTCGTGGCTTCCCGGGCTTTCCCAGGACCCCTCCTGTGCCATCAACTTGGTCCTCACTTCCCTTTGCCTCAGGGATCTGACTGGTCACCTCTATGCTTCCTGCAGAGAGAGGCCAGGTCACCACCCAGGACGGCACTGCTCCCTAAGGAGGGTTCCCGCATCGGAGGCAGCAGGGACTGACGGCGGAAGGCGCCCAGCTGCGCGCTGAGGCCCAGAGAGCCCTGCCCGGAGCGCGCGGCGCTGAGCAGAAACCCGCAGCTACAAGCAACCGTACCCGGATGAGCAAGCACCGCGGGCATCACTCTGCTGGGTGGAGACCGAACGTCAAGACCTGTCTACACGGGGGCACGAAGGCCCCCGGGCAGCGTGTGGACATGGGTGGCAACTGTGCCGAATATATTGCGAACAGCAACAAGGGATCAGGGCGGAGCATTCATCCAGGGTGCTTGGGTGAGCAGTTACGTGCTACAGGAGGGCTGGAGTACCTGCTTTCCTCTCAGCGGCCCCTGAAGGACCTGCCCCTCCCCGCAGAACCCACCCCCTCTGCAGGACCCGCCCCTCTCCACAGGACCCGCCCCTCCCCGCAGGACCCGCCCCTCTCTGCAGGACCCAACCCCTCCCCGCAGGATCCGCCCCTCTCTACAGGACCGTCCAGCTGGCCCAGCCCTCCCACCCCAGAGGCCCCCCCGCACTACCCATACTCCCCACCTCACTAATCTAGCTTCCTGCCTTTGGTGATGGAGCACTGGCAGACTATGGACAGAGTTGGAAAGACCAAATCCTGGATGCTGAGAAGCAGTGAGAGGGGAAGATGAAGGGCTTGGGGCCAGAGGTGAGTCTGGGGTTGGAGTGGAGGACAGGAGATCAGAGAATGAAAGCAGGGCCTGTGCCAGGAGCCCTTTTATCCATTTAGAGAGAAATGGTCAAGATTAGGATCCCACTGGGGAGGTCTTTCTTCTTTGAGCACAGCCGTTTGCCAAGGTGACAGAGCCTGGGGACTGAGGGGAGCCAACCCCAAAAAAGCTGTTCAGGGTCCTATGGGTTAAAGCCCCCGGAAGGAAGGAACACTGATATGGCCCTGGCAGGACAACCTTCTGCTTCTCCCTCCTGGAAAAGGCGAGCTGTGACCAGAAAGAAAGGAAACAGCAGGGGACTTCCGTGGTGGCACAGTGGTTAAGAATCCGTCTGCCAACGCAGGGGACATGGGTTCGAGCACTGGTCCGGGAAGATCCCACATGCCGTGGAGCAACTAAGCCCGTGTGCCACAACTACTGAGCCTGTGCTCTAGAGCCTGGGAGCCACAACTACTGAGTCCACTTGCCACAACTACTGAAGCCTGCAGGCCTAGAGCCTGTGCTCCACAACAAGAGAAGCCACCGCAATGAGAAGCCTGCGCACTGCAACCAAGAGTAGCCCCCCCTTGCTGCAACTAGAGAAAGCCCATGCACAAGCAACGAAGACCCAATGCAGCCAAAAATAAATAAATAAATTTTTAAAAAAGAAAGGAAACGGCAGGGATGGGGCCTCAGCCAGGGTCTGCCTGGCTGGTGCTCTGCAGGAACCTAAGGAACCTGAGTCCCACTCTGATTTGCAGCCCCTAGGCCTCTTGTGTCCGACTGTCATCCTCTGAGGTACCCTGGCCCACCAAGGGTAGGAACCACACAGTGACCAGCTTTCACCCCAGGGAGGATCCCACCCTGACCACTAGCCACTCACCTTCCCAGCATCCCCAGGAACAGGCTCTGAGCTCTCCCCGTGACCACATCCCCCCTCCCACCCTCCAACAGGCCTGGAATGACGGCCCCCTGGGAGCGGCAATTCACAGGAGTGCGTTCCCAGGGATCAGTAACCCACAAAGTCTTTTGTTATGTACATTCGAAAAGGCTGTGCCCCACCTCCCCTCTGCTTGCTGCCAATCTTTCTTCTCAATTTCTAATGCAGGTTCACCAGATAAAAGGCTCTGAGAGGTTTGCAGCAAATAAACATTTAACTGGGCATCATGCAGCATTTCCTATATCTATTTGATCATGAAGTCCTTTCTCATCTGACACATTTTGAGAAGAGCTAACTAAAGTACAGGTGCCAGGGAATTCCCTGGTGGTCCAGTGGTTAGGACTCCGCACTTCCACTGCAGGGGGCATAGGTTCAGATCCCTGGTCGGGGAACTAAGATCCTGCCCAGCCAAAAAAAATAATAAAGTACAGGTCCGATCATTTCTTCCTTCAACACTCGAGTGCCTCCTTGGACCTGTCCTTTCAGCCCCAGACAGGCACCCTGTCAGCCTTCGTCATTCCTGCTTGCCTCCAGGACACAGGTCCTTTGCTTCACCTGCCCTCCGGGTCATCCCGAGCCTGGTCCTGACCTCTCAGCCTGGGCTCATCTCTCTCTGCACCCTCCACACACCCCAGCGTTCACACACTCTCTAAACACAGCACGTCTTGTAGGCCTCCTCGCCTTGTTCCAGCCCTTCTCCAGCCCAGAGTGCCCTCTCCCATCTCTTCATCAATCCCTTCAGTTCTAACTCATCAATCCCTAAGACTCAAATGCTGCCTCTTCCATGAAACCTTTCTTGATCTCCGTCAGGATGACTCATTCCAGATGGCTATCATTTCTTTATTATTCCCTTCATGTTTCAGCCAAGTACTCTCCTTCTCCCCCAAAGAGTAGTCCTCGCAGGAGAGTGCCAGATCTGATCTGACTCTGTATCCCTCCCCAACCCCATCCGCCAGGACCTTGCACAAGACTGTTCTAATAACATTTCTATCAAGCAATCAGTAGATGTTGTTGGAATCACTTTTCCCACCTCTCCCTTTTGCCTCTGGGAAGAGCAAGAGGCCCAGGGCTTCCTTTCACAGGAGTTCTGGGATTAGGGTGAGCCATGAGCAGTCGTAGATGTAAGAATGATGAATGTTGCTGATTGAGTCTGGGGGCTCCTTAGAACCATGCATGTAGGGAAGTATGGAGTCAGCCCTAAGATAAGCCAGCATCTAAGGCACCCATGAGGCTACACCAGGGGAGGCCTGGGACCCTGAGGACCAGCACAGTGCGCTCCTTACTGGGTGATGAGAAATGGGCGTGGGAAGGAAGTAAAAGACAATAAAATAAAGAAGCCCGAAGAGGAAGAGAGAGGAAGAGTTGCCAAGGAACCCTGATGTGTCCCCTAGTTTTGTCAGCCACTCTGGGGACTCACAGGAGAGTGCTGGGACAACACAGCACGCCCCTCCCCATGTCTCCCTGATGGTGCTGCTCTAGCAAAGGTCAGTGGGGTAACGTGTGCTGCCTCGAGAAGGACCGTGGTGCAGAGCCAGGTCCATGGAGTGAGTGGCAGGGACAAGCCGGGCTAATGCCACAAGTGGGGCAGGTCCCCTACAACCCCCTGGGCTGACACGGGCCACCTGGGAGCATTTGCCATCGGCAGGGTGCTGCGTGTGAGAAGTGATGGAGGAGGAGAGGGCAGGAGAGGGCAGGGGAGAAGGCTCTGCCTCCACCCGCTCCCCACTCTGAGCCCCAGTTATGGGCCCCAGCTGGTCCTCCCAGCATAGCTGCGTGCACAGAACCTCCCCTTTCCTGGGTGCACCTTCCTGAAAATGAGCCTCTGAGCACTGAGGTCGTTCCAGGCCCTTCTCCTCAGTGTGTGTCCTTGAAGCAGCCAGCCATCGGCACCGTGAGCTCGGCCTGGCCCAGCCCCCCAGACCAGGATCTGCATTTGCCCAGGAGCCCTGGGGGATGTGTGGGCAGAGGTGTGGGAAGGGCCAATCTCAGGTGCTGTTCAGTCAAGTTGACCTCCTCAGTCACACGACAGGCTTCTTGAGGTGCAATCCCACCTTAGGTATCTTGGTTCTCTCTGCCCTCCCCTCAAACCCAGCCGTATAAGTTGGCCCTAAAACTGAAGGGAGGCCACTTCTTATCAAGGAATGAATAAAGCAAATGAAATCAGGTAACTGGGCTCAGCACTCTCTCGGGATTTTAAAGATCCCAGTCATGGGAAACCAGGGTCAAATATTTGCACTGGCATCTCCACTTCAGGTCACCTACCATTAGAACCGGAGTTGGACAGGAACCCAAGACCCTCCTCACTCAACTAGAAGGAACAGCAGGGCTTGGTTTACCCCTCTGCCAAGGGGGTGAAAATGTTGGTTGTTTCAGAGGCTTTGGAGAACATCGCCCGCTCCCGTGAACGCACGCGGAGAGCTGCCAGCTACTGTCATGGTCCCATTATGCATACTGGGATTCTGATCAGAAGAGTCACACTCCAGAGAGGCAGCTGTTCTCGTCCGCAGGTGGAGTATCCGCCTGACATCACTGGAGCTGAAGGCACATAGCCCCCTGGACAGCCGGGGACAAGGGCGGTGGCCTTCCAGCAGAGCCACCTGCCTCAGCCTGACAGATTGATGCAAGGAAGGTGGAAACGGTCTGTTCCTGGCCTTGTCTGACCAGCGGAGGAGGATTGAGAAATGTGTCTGGCATTGGTGCTGCAAGGAGAATACATAAGCAGCCAAGTCACTTACTGGAAAAGAAATGAGCTAATGTGCCAAGCCAGCCTGAATCTTAATGGGAGGACAAGGCAGTGGGGTGGGAAGGCGGACAAGAGGGCCTGGTCTGCGCACGGGTTTTCGGGTGCTGAGTGCCTTCCACCTCATGCCCTGTCCTGGGAGCAGCAGAGCCCCTTGGAAAGCAGTGATGGTTCTGAACATGACACTCTTCTTTTTTTTTTCCCCCACGACTTTTGTTGTTGTTGTTTATTTTTTATTTTTCTTATTAGTCATCCATTTTATACACATCAGTGTATACATGTCAATCCCAATCTCCCAATTCATCCCACCACCACCACCATCCCCTGCCACTTTCCCCCCTTGGTGTCCATACGTTTTATCCCTACTTCTGTGTCTCAATTTCTGCTCGGCAAACTGGTTCATCTGTACCATTTTCTAGCTTCCCCCTATATGCGTTAATATACGATACTTGTTTTTCTCTTTCTGACTTACTTCACTCTGTATGACAGTCTCTACAAATGACGCAATTTTGTTCCTTTTTATAGCTGAGTAATATTCCATTGTATATATGTACCACATCTTCTTTATCCATTCATCTGTCGATGGGCATTTAGGTTGCTTCCATGACCCGGCTATTGTAAACAGTGCTGCAGTGAACATTGGGGTGCATGTGTCTTTTTGAATTATGGTTTTCTCTGGGTATATGCCCAGTAGTGGGATTGCTCGTTCATATGGTAATTCTATTTTTAGTTCTTAAAGGAACCTCCATTGTGTTCTCCATAGTGGCTGTATCAATTTACATTCCCACCAACAGTGCAAGAGGGTCCCCTTTCTCCACACCCTTTCCAGCATTCGTTGTTTGTAGATTTTCTGATGATGCCCATTCTAACCGGTGTGATGTGATACCTCTTGTAGTTTTGATTTGCATTTCTCTAATGATTAGTGATGTTGAGCAGCTTTTCATGTGCTTCTTGGCCACCTGTATGTCTTCTTTGGAGAAAGGTCTATTGAGGTCTTCTGCCCATTTTAGGATTAGGTTGTTTGTTTTTTTAATATTGAGCTGCATGAGCTGTTTATATATTTTGGAGATTAATCCTTTGTCCATTGATTCATTTGCAAATATTTTCTCCAATTATGAGGGTTGTCTTTTCTTCTTGTTTGTAGTTTCCTTTGCTTTGCAAAAGCTTTTAAGTTTCATTAGGTCCCATTTGTTTATTTTTGTTTTTATTTCCATTACTCTAGGTGGATCAAAAAATATCTTGCTGGGCTTCCCTGGTGGCACAGTGGTTGAGAGTCTGCCTGCCGATGCAGGGGACACGGGTTCGTGCCCTGGTTCAGGAAGATCCCACATGCTGTGGAGCAGCTAGGCCTGTGAGCCATGGCCGCTGAGCCTGCGCATCCAGAGCCTGTGCTCCGTGACGGGAGAGGCCACAACAGTGAGAGGCCCGCGTACCGCAAAAAAAAAAAAAAAAAATCTTGCTGTGATTTATGTCAAAGAGTGTTCTTCCTGTGTTTTCCTCGAAGGGTTTTATAGTGCCCAGTCTTACATTTAGGTCTCTAATCTATTTTGAGATTATTTTTGTGTATGGTGTTAGGGAGTGTTCTAATTTCATTCTTTTCCATGTAGCTGTCCAGTTTTTCCAGCACAATTTATTGAAGATACTGTCCCTTCTCCATTGTATATCCTTGCCTCCTTTGTCATAGATTAGTTGACCATAGATGCGTGGGTTTATCTCTGGGCTTTCTATCCTGTTCCATTGATCTATATTTCTGTTTTTGTTCCAGGACCATATTGTCTTGATTACTGTAGCTTTGAAGTATAGTCTGAAGTCAGGGAGTCTGATTCCTCCATCTCCATTTTTTTTCCCTCAAGACTCCTTTGGCTATTCGGGGTCTTTTGTGTCTCCATACAAATTTTAAGACTTTTTGTTCTAGTTCTGTAAAAAATGCCATTGGTAATTTGATAGGGATTGCATTGAATCTATAGACTGCTTTGGGTAGTATAGTCATTTTCACAATGTTGATTCTTCCAATCCAAGAACGTGGTGTATCTCTCCATCTGTTTCTTTCATCTTTAATTTCTTTCATTAGTGTCTTACAGTTTTCTGCTACAGGTTTTTGTCTCCCTAAGTAGGTTTATTCCTAGGTATTTTATACTTTTTGTTGCAAAGGTAAATGGGAGTGTTTCCTTAATTTCTTTTTCAGATTTTTCATCATCAGTGTATAGGAATGCAGGAGATTTCTGCGCATTAATTTTGTATCCTGCAACTTTACCAAATTCATTGATTAGCTCTAGTAGTTTTCTGGTGGCATCTTTAGGATTCTCTATGTATAGTATCATATCATCTGCAAACAGTGACAGTTTTACTTCTTCTTTTCCAGTTTGAATTCTTTTATTTCTTTTTCTTCTCTGATTGCAGTGGCTAGGACTTCCAAAACAATGTTGAATAATAGTGGTGAGAGTGGACACCCTTGCCTTCTTCCTGATCTTAGAGGAAATGCTTTCAGTTTTTCACCATTGAGAATGATGTTTGCTGTGGGTTTGTTGTATATGGCCTTTATCATGTTGAGGTAGGTTCCCTCTACGCCCACTTTCTGGAGAGTTTTTATCATAAATGGGTGTTGAATTTTGTCAAAAGCTTTTTCTGCATCTGTTGAGATGATCAGATGGTTTTTATTCTTCAATTTGTTAATATGGTGTATAACATTGATTGATTTGTGCATACTGAAGAATCCTTGCATCTCTGGGATAAATCCCACTTGATCATGGTGTATGATCCTTTTAATGTGCTGTTGGATTCTCTTTGCTAGTATTTTGTTCAGGATTTTTGCATCTATATTCACCAGTAACATTGGTCTGTAATTTTTCTCTTTTTGTAGTATCTTTGTCTGGTTTTGGTATCAGGGTGATGGTGGCCTCATAGAATGGATTTGGGAGTTTTCCTTCCTCTGCAATTTTTTGGAAGAGTTTGAGAAGGATAGGTGTTAGCTCTTCTCTAAATGTTTGATAGAATTCACCTGAGAAGCCATCTGGTCCTGGACTTTTGTTTGTTGGAAAATTTTTAATCACAGTTTCAATTTCATTACTTGTGATGGGTCTGTTCATATTTTTTATTTCTTCCTGGTTCAATCTTGGAAGATTATACCTTTCTAATAATTTGTCCATTTCTTCCAGGTTGTCCATTTTATTGGCATAGAGTTGCTTGCAGTAGTCTCTTAGGATGCTTTGTATTTCTGTGGTGTTTGTTGTAACTTATCCTTTTTCATTTCTAATTTTATTGATTTGAGTCCTCTCCCTCTTTTTCTTGATGAGTCTGGCTAATGGTTTATCAATTTTATTTATCTTCTCAAAGAACCAGCTTTTAGTTTTATTGACCTTTGCTATTGTTTTCTTTGTTTCTATTTCATTTAATTCTGCTCTGATCTTTATGATTCATTTCCTTCTGCTAACTTCGGGTTTTGTTTGTTTTTCTTTCTCTAGTTCCTTTAGGTGTAACGTTAGATTGTTTATTTGAGATTTTTCTTGTTTCTTGAGGTAGACTTGTATAGCTATAAACTTCCCTCTCAGCACTGCTTTTGTTGCATCCCATAGGTTTTGGATCGTCGTGTTTTCATTGTCATTTGTCTCTATGTATTTTTTGATTTCCTCTTTGATTTCTTCAGTGATCTCTTGGTTATTTAGTAACGTATTGTTTAGCCTCCAGGTGTTTGTGTTTTTTTACCGTTTTTTCCCTGCAATTGATTTCTAATCTCATAGTGTGGTGGTCAGAAAAGATGCTTGATATGATTTCAATTTTCTTAAACTTACTGAGGCTTGATTTGTGACCCAAGATGTGATCTATCCTGGAGAATGTTCCGTGCGCACTTGAGAAGAAAGTGTAATCTGCTGTTTTTGGATGGAATGTCCTATAAATATCCATTAAATCTATCTGGTCTATTGTGTCATTTAAAGCTTGTGTTTCCTTATTAATTTTCTGTTTGGATGTTCTGTCCATTAGTGTAAGTGAGGTGTTAAAGTCCCCCACTATTATTGTGTTACTGTTGATTTCCTCTTTTAGAGCTGTTATCAGTTGCCTTATGTATTGAGGTGCTATGTTGGGTGCATATATATTTATAATTGCTATATCTTCTTCTTGGATTGATCCCTTGATCATTACATAATGTCCTTCCTTGTTTCTTGTAACATTCTTTATTTTAAAGTCTATTTTATCTGCTATGAGTATTGCTACTCCACCTTTCTTTTGCTCTCTACTTGCATGGAATATCTTTTTCCATCCCCTCACTTTCAGTCTGTATGTGTCCCTAGGTCTGAAGTGGGTCTCTTGTAGACAGCATATATATGGGTCTTGTTTTTGTAGCCACTCAGGGAGCCTGTGTCTTTTGGTTAGAGCATTTAATCCATTCAGGTTTAAGGTAATTATTTTTTTTTTATTTTTTTTTTATTTTATTTTTATTTTTTTAACATCTTTATTGGAGTATAATTGCTTTACAATGGTATGTTAGTTTCAGCTTCACAACAAAATGAATCAGTTATATATATACATATATTCCCATATCTCTTCCCGCTTGCGTCTCCCTCCCTCCCACCCTCCCTATCCCACCCCTCCAGGCGGTCACAAAGCACCGAGCTGATCTCCCTGTGCTATGCGGCTGCTTCCCACTAGCTATCTACCTTACGTTTGGTAGTGTATATATGTCCACGCCTCTTTATCGCTTTGTCACCGTTTACCCTTCCCCCTCCCCATAGCCTCAAGTCCATTCTCTAGTAAGTCTGTGTCTTTATTCCTGTTTCACCCCTAGGTTTTTCATGAGATTTTTTTTTCTTAAATTCCATATATATGTGTTAGCATACGGTATTTGTCTCTCTCTTTCTGACTTAATTCACTCTGTATGACAGACTCTAGGTCTATCCACCTCATTACAAATAGCTCAATTTCGTCTCTTTTTATGGCTGAGTAATATTCCATTGTATATATGTGCCACATCTTCTTTATCCATTCATCCGATGATGGACACTTAGGTTGTTTCCATCTCTGGGCTATTGTAAATAGAGCTGCAATGAACATTTTGGTACATGACTCTTTTTGAATTATGGTTTTCTCAGGGTATATGCCCAGTAGTGGAATTGCTGGGTCATATGGTAGTTCTATTTGTAGCTTTTTAAGGAACCTCCATACTGTTCTCCACAGTGGCTGTATCAATTTACATTCCCACCAACAGTGCAAGAGGGTTCCCTTTTCTCCACACCCTCTCCAGCATTTATTGTTTCTAGATTTTTTGATGATGGCCATTCTGACTGGTGTGAGATGATATCTCATTGTAGTTTTGATTTGCATTTCTCTAATGATTAGTGATGTTGAGCATTCTTTCATGTGTTTGTTGGCACTCTGTATATCTTCTTTGGAGAAATGTCTATTTAGGTCTTCTGCCCATTTTTGGATTGGGTTGTTTGTTTTTTTGTTATTAAGCTGCATGAGCTGCTTGTATATTTTGGAGATTACTCCTTTCTCAGTGGCTTCGTTTGCAAATATTTTCTCCCATTCTGAGGGTTGTCTTTTGGTCTTCTTTATGGTTTCCTTTGCTGTGCAAAAGCTTTGAAGTTTCATTAGGTCCCATTTGTTTACTTTTGTTTTTATTTCCATTTCTCTAGGAGGTGGGTCAAAAAGGACCTTACTGTGATTTATGTCATAGAGTGTTCTGCCTATGTTTTCCTCTAAGAGTTTGATAGTTTCTGGCCTTACATTTAGGTCTTTAATCCATGTTGAGCTTATTTTTGTGTATGGTGTTAGGGAGTGTTCTAATTTCATTTTTTTACATGTAGCTGTCCAGTTTTCCCAGCACCACTTATTGAATAGGCTGTCCTTTCTCCACTGTACATTTCTGCCTCCTTTGTCAAAGATAAGGTGACCATATGTGTGTGGGTTTATCTCTGGGCTTTCTATCCTGTTCCATTGATCTATATTTCTGTTTTTGTGCCAGTACCATACTGTCTTGATTACTGTAGCTTTGTAGTACAGTCTGAAGTCAGGAAGCCTGATTCCTCCAGCTCCATTTTTCGTTCTCAAGATTGCTTTGGCTATTCGGGGTCTTTTGTGTTTCCATACAAATTGTGAAATTTTTTGTTCTAGTTCTGTGAAAAATGCCAGTGGTAGTTTCATAGGGATTGCATTGAATCTGTAGATTGCTTTGGGTAGTAGAGTCATTTTCACAATGTTGATTCTTCCAATCCAAGAACATGGTATATCTCTCCATCTATTTGTATCATCTTTAATTTCTTTCATCAGTGTCTTATAATTTTCTGCATACAGGTCTTTTGTCTCCTTAGGTAGGTTTATTCCTAGGTATTTTATTCTTTTTGTTGCAATGGTAAATGGGAGTGTTTTCTTGATTTCACTTTCAGATTTTTCATCCTTAGTGTATAGGAATGCCAGAGATTTCTGTGCATTAATTTTGTATCCTGCTACTTTACCAAATTCATTGATTAGCTCTAGTAGTTTTCTGGTAGCATCTTTAGGATTCTCTATGTATAGTATCATGTCATCTGCAAACAGTGACAGCTTTACTTCTTCTTTTCCGATTTGGATTCCTTTTATTTCCTTTTCTTCTCTGATTGCTGTGGCTAAAACTTCCAAAACTATGTTGAATAAGAGTGGTGAGAGTGGGCAACCTTGTCTTGTTCCTGATCTCAGTGGAAATGCTTTCAGTTTTTCACCATTGAGGACGATGTTGGCTGTGGGTTTGCCATATATGGCCTTTATTATGTTGAGGAAAGTTCCCTCTATGCCTACTTTCTGCAGGGTTTTTATCATAAATTGGTGTTGAATTTTGTCAAAAGCTTTCTCTGCATCTATTGAGATGATCATATGGTTTTTCTCCTTCAATTTGTTAATATGGTGTATCACGTTGATTGATTTGCGTATATTGAAGAATCCTTGCATTCCTGGAATAAACCCCACTTGATCATGGTGTATGATCCGTTTAATGTGCTGTTGGATTCTGTTTGCTAGTATTTTGTTGAGGATCTTTGCATCTATGTTCATCAGTGATATTGGCCTGTAGTTTTCTTTCTTTGTGACATCCTTGTCTGGTTTTGGTATCAGGGTGATGGTGGCCTCGTAGAATGAGTTTGGGAGTGTTCCTCCCTCTGCTATATTTTGGAAGAGTCTGAGAAGGATAGGTGATAGCTCTTCTCTAAATATTTGATAGAATTCACCTGTAAAGCCATCTGGTCCTGGGCTTTTGCTTGTTGGAAGATTTTTAATCACAGTTTCAATTTCAGTGCTTGTGATTGGTCTGTTCATATTTTCTATTTCTTCCTGATTCAGTCTTGGCAGGTTGTGCCTTTCTAAGAATTTGTCCATTTCTTCCAGGTTGTCCATTTTATTGGCATAGAGTTGCTTGTAGTAATCTCTCATGATCTTTTGTATTTCTGCAGTGTCAGTTGTTACTTCTCCTTTTTCATTTCTAATTCTATTGATTTGAGTCTTCTCCCTTTTTTTCTTGATGAGTCTGGCTAATGGTTTATCAACTTTGTTTATCCTTTCAAAGAACCAGCTTTTAGTTTTATTGATCTTTGCTATCGTTTCCTTCATTTCTATTTCATTTATTTCTGATCTGATTTTTATGATTTCTTTCCTCCTGCTAACTTTGGGGTTTTTTTGTTCTTCTTTCTCTCATTGCTTTAGGTGCAAGGTTAGGTTGTTTATTCGAGATGTTTCCTGTTTCTTAAGGTAAGATTGTATTGCTATAAACTTCCCTCTTAGAACTGCTTTTGCTGCATCCCATAGATTTTGAGTCGTCGTGTCTCCATTGTCATTTGTTTCTAGGTATTTTTTGATTTCCTCTTTGATTTCTTCAGTGATCACTTCGTTATGAAGTAGTGTATTGTTTAGCCTCCATGTGTTTGTATTTTTTACAGATCTTCTGTAATTGATATCGAGTCTCATAGCATTGTGGTCGGAAAAGATACTTGATACAATTTCAATTTTCTTAAATTTACCAAGGCTTGATTTGTGACCCAAGATATGATCTATCCTGGAGAATGTTCCATGAGCACTTGAGAAAAATGTGTATTCTGTTGTTTTTGGATGGAGTGTCCTATAAATATCAATTAACTCCATCTCATTTAATGTATCATTTAAAGCTTGTGTTTCCTTATTTATTTTCATTTTGGATGATCTGTCCATTGGTGAAAGTGGGGTGTTAAAGTCCCCTACTATGAATGTGTTACTGTCGATTTCCCCTTTTATGGTTGTCAGTACTTGCCTTATGTATTGGAGTGCACCTATGTTGGGTGCATAAATATTTACAATTGTTATATCTTCCTCCTGGATCGATCCCTTGATCATTATGTAGTGTCCTTCTTTGTCTCTTCTAATAGTCTTTGTTTTAAAGTCTATTTTGTCTGATATGAGAATTGCTACTCCAGCTTTCTTTTGGTTTCCATTTGCATGAAATACCTTTTTCCATCCCCTTACTTTCAGTCTGTATGTGTCTCTTGGTCTGAAGTGGGTCTCTTGTAGACAGCAAATATATGGGTCTTGTTTTTGTATCCATTCAGCCAGTCTGTGTCTTTTGGTGGGAGCATTTAGTCCATTTACATTTAAGGTAATTATCGATATGTGTGTTCCCATTCCCATTTTCTTAATTGTTTTGGGTTCGTTATTGTAGGTCTTTTCCTTCTTTTGTGTTTCTTGCCTAGAGAAGTTCCTTTAGCAGTTGTTGTAGAGCTGGTTTGGTGGTGCTGAACTCTCTCAGCTTTTGCTTGTCTGTAAAGGTTTTAATTTCTCCATCAAATCTGAATGAGATCCTTGCTGGGTAGAGTAGTCTTGGTTGCAGGTTTTTCTCCTTCAACACTTTCAATGTGTCCTGCCACTCCCTTCTGGCTTGCAGAGTTTCTGCTGAAAGATCAGCTGTTAACCTTATGGGGATTCCCTTGTGTGTTATTTGTTGTTTTTCCCTTGCTGCTTTTAATATGTTTTCTTTGTATTTAATTTTTGACAGTTTGACTAATATGTGTCTTGGCGTATTTCTCCTTGGATTTATCCTGTATGGGACTCTCTGTGCTTCCTGGACTTGATTAACTATTTCCTTTCCCGTATTAGGGAAGTTTTCAACTATAATCTCTTCAAATATTTTCTCAGTCCCTTTCTTTTTCTCTTCTTCTTCTGGAACCCCTATAATTCGAATGTTGGTGCGTTTAATGTTGTGCCAGTGGTCTCTGAGACTGTCCTCAGTTCTTTTCATTCTTTTTTCTTTATTCTGCTCTGCAGTAGTTATTTCCACTATTTTATCTTCCAGGTCACTTATCCGTTCTTCTGCCTCAGTTATTCTGCTATTGATCCCATCTAGAGTACTTTTAATTTCATTTATTGTGTTGTTCATCATTGCTTGTTTCATCTTTAGTTCTTCTAGGTCCTTGTTAACTGATTCTTGCATTTTGTCCATTCTATTGTCCATTCTATCTCCAAGATTTCGGATCAACCTTACTATCATTATTCTGAATTCTTTTTCAGGTAGACTGCCTATTTCCTCTTCATTTGTTAGGTCTGGTGGGTTTTTATCTTGCTCCTTCATCTGCTGTGTGTTTTTCTGTCTTTTCATTTTGCTTATCTTACTGTGTTTGGGGTCTCCTTTTTTGCAGGCTGAAGGTTCGTAGTTCCTGTTGTTTTTTGTGTCTGTCCCCAGTGGCTAAGGTTGGTTCAGTGGGTTGTGTAAGCTTCCTGGTGGAGGGTACTAGTGCCTGTGTTCTGGTGGATGAGGCTGGATCTTGTCTTTCTGGTGGGCAGGTCCACGTCTGGTGGTGTGTTTTGGGGTGTCTGTAGACTTATTATGATTTTGGGCAGCCTCTCTGCTAATGGGTGGGGTTGTGTTCCTGTCTTGCTAGTTGTTTGGCATAGGATGTCCAGCACTGTAGCTTGCTGGTCGTTGAGTGAAGCTGGGTGTTGGTGTTGAGATGGAGATCTCTCGGAGATTTTTGCTGTTTGATATTATGTGGAGCTGGGAGGCCTCTTGTGGACCAGTGTCCTGACGTTGGCTCTCCCACCTCAGAGGCACAGCACTGACTCCTGGCTGCAGCACCAAGAGCCTTTCATCCACAGGGCTCCTTAATTTGGGATGATTTGTTGTCTATTCAGGTATTCCACAGATACAGGGTATATCAAGTTGATTGTGGAGCTTTAATCCGCTGCTTCTGAGGCTGCTGGGAGAGATTTCCCTTTCTCTCTTTGTTCTCACAGTTCCCAGGGGCTCAGCTTTGGATTTGGCCCCGCCTGTGCGTATAGGTCGCCGGAGGGCGTCTGTTCTTTGCTCAAACAAGATGGGGTTAAAACAGCCGCTGATTCGGTGGCTCTGGCGCACTCAGGCCGGCGGGGAGGGAGGGGCACGGAGTGCGGGGCGGGCCTGCGGCGGCAGAGGCCGGCGTGACGTTGCAGCCTGAGGCGCGCCGTGCGTTCTCCCGGGGGAGCCGTCCCTGGATCCCGGGACCCTGGCAGTGGCGGGCTGCACAGGCTCCCCGGAAGGGTGTGTGGCCAGTGACCTGTGTTCGCACACAGGCCTCCTGATGGCGGCAGCAGTGGCCCTAGCGTCTCATGTCTGTCTCTGGGCTCCGCACTTCCAGCCGCGGCTCGCGCCCGTCCCTGGAGCTCTCCCAAGCAGCGTTCTTAATCCCCTCTCCTCGCGCATCAGGAAACAAAGAGGGACGTAAAAGTCTCTTGCCTCTTCGGCAGGTCCAGACCTTTCCCGGGACTCTCTCCCGGCCAGCGCCCTGCAGGCTGTTCACGCCGCCAACCCCAGCCCTCTCCCGGCGCTCCGACAAAAGCCGGAGCCTCAGCTCCCAGTCCCGCCCGCCCCGGCGGGCGAGCAGACAAGCCTCTCGGCTGGTGAGTGCCGGTCGGCCCGATCCTCTGCGCTGGAATCTGTCCGCTTTGCCCTCCGCACCCCTGTTGCTGTGCCCTCCTCCGCGGCTCCCAAGCTCCCCCACTCCGCCTCCCGAAGTCTCCACCCGCGAAGGGGCTTCCTAGTGTGTGGACACTTTTCCTCCTTCACAGCTCTCTCCCGCTGGTGCAGGACCCGTCCCTATCCTTTTGTCTCTGTTTAGTTTTTTTTTTTGCCCTAACCAGGTACGTGGGGGGTTCCTTGCCTTTTGGGAGGTCTGAGGTCTTCTGCCAGCGTTCAGTAGGTGCTCCGTAGGAGTTGTTCCACGCGTAGATGTATTTCTGGTGTATCTGTGGGGAGGAAGGTGATCTCCGCGTCTTACTCTTCCGCCATCTTCCCGGAAGTCCCCGGTAATTATTGATATATATGTTCCTATTACCATTTTCTTAATTGTTTTGTTTTTGTAGGTCATTTTCTTTTCTTGTGTTTCTCACTTAGAGAAGTTCCTTTAGCATTTGTTGTAGTGCTGGTCTGGTGGTGCTGAATTGTCTTAGCTTTTGCTTGTTGGTAAAGCTTTTGATTTCTCCACCAAATCTAAATGAGATCCTTGTTGGGTAGAGTAATCTTGCTTGTGGGTTCTCCCCTTTCATCACTTTAAATATGTCATGCCACTCCCTTCTGGCTTGTAGAGTTTCTGCTGAGAAATAAGCTGTTAACCTTATGGTAGTTCCCTTGTATGTTATTTGTCGTTTTTCCCTTGCTGCTTTCAATAATTTTTCTTTGTCTTTAATTTTTGCCAATTTGATTACTATGTGTCTCGGTGTGTTTCTCCTTGGGTTTATCCTGTATGGGACTCTCTGTGCTTCCTGGACTTCGGTGGCTGTTTCCTTTCCCACATTTGGGAAGTTTTCTACTATAATTCCTTTAAATATTTTCTTGGGTCCTTACTCTCTCTCTTCTCCTCCTGGGACCCCCATAATGTAAATGTTGTTGCATTTAATGTTGTCCCAGAGGTCTCTTAGGCTCTCTTCATTTCTTTTCATTCTTTTTTCTTTATTCTGTTCCACAACAGTGAATTCCACCATTCTGTCTTCCAGGTCACTTATCCGTTCTTCTGCCTCAACTATTCTGCTACTGATTCCTTCTAGTGTATTTTTCATTTCAGTTATTGTATCATTAATCTCTGTTTCTTTGTTCTTTAATTCTTCTAGGTCTTTGTTAAACAATCCTTCCATCTTCTTGATCTTTGCCTCCATTCTTTTTCTGAGGTCCTCGATCATCTTCACTATCATTATCCTGAATTCTTTTTCGGGAAGATTGCCTATCTCCGTTTCATTTAGTTGTTTTTCTGAGGTTTTATCTTGTTCCTTCACCTGGTACATAGCCCTTTGCCTTTTCATCTTGTCTATCTTTCTGTGAATGTGGTTTTTGTTCCACAGGCTGCAGGATTTTAGTTCTTCTTGCTTCTGCTGTCTTCCCTCTGGGGGGTGAGGCTATCTAAGAGGCTTGTGGAAGTTTCCTGATGGGAGGGACTTGTGATGGGTAGAGCTGGCTCTTGCTCTGGTGGGCAGAGCTCAGTAAAACTTTAATCCGCTTGTCTGCTGGTGGGTGGGGCTGGGTTCTCTTCCTGTTGGTTGTTTGGTCTGAGGCAACCCAATACTGGAGCCTACCCTGCTCTTTGGTGGGGCTAATGGTGGACTCTGGGAGCGCTCACACCAAGGAGTACTTCCGAGAACTTCTGCTGCCAGTGTCCTTGTCCCTTGGTGAGCCACAGCTGCCCCCTGTCTCTGCAGGAGACCCTCCAACACTAGCAGGTAGGTCTGGTTCAGTCTCCTATGGGGTCATTGCCCCTTCCCCTGGGCCCTGATGCACACACTACTTTGTGTGTGCCCTCCAAGAGTGGAGTCTCTGTTTCCCCCAATCCTGCTGAAGTCCTGCAATCAAATCTCGCTAGCCTTCAAAGTCTGATTCTCTAGGAATTCCTCCTCCCGTTGCCAGACCTCCAGGCTGGGAAGCCTGACGTGTGGCTCAGAACCTTCACTCCAGTGGGTGGACTTCTGTGGTATAAGTGTTCTCCAGTTTGTGAGTCACCCACCCAGCAGTTATGGGATTTGATTTTATTGTGATAGCGCCCCTCTTGCCATCTCATTGCAGCTTCTTCTTTGTCTTTGCATGTGGGATATCTTTTTTGGTGAGTTCCAGTGTCTTCCTGTCAATAATTGTTCAGCAGTTAGCTGTGATTCTGGTGTTCGAAAGAGGGACTGAGAGCATGTCCTTCTACTCTGCCATCTTGAACCCATCTCACATGACACTCTTTAAGCTAAGAGCCAGCCTGGAGGATTGAAATGCACCCAAGAAAAAATGAGGCTTAAAATGAGAGTGGTCAGCAAGAACCCAGACCATGCTGACCTGGCCCACCTGCCACGCTTTCAGATGGGAAAGAGCCAAGAAAGGTTTGAAGACAATGAAGCCCACCCACGTGCTTTGTGGAGAACGCCCATCACTCTTTTTTTCCTGTTTATACCAATAATATCCATTAGTCAAAAATAAATAAGCAGGGCATGGGAGAGGGATGGATTGGGAGTTTGGGGTTAGCAGATGCAAACTATTATATATAGGATGGATAAACAACAAGGTCCTACTGTATAGCACAGGGAACTATATTCAATATCCTGTAACAAACTATAATGGAAAAGAATATGAACAAGAATATATATATGTATAACTGAATCACTTTGCTGTAGAGCAGAAATTAACACATTGTAAATCAAATATACTTCAGTAAAATTAATTTTTTTAAATCTCAAATAAATAAATAAGCCAAGAAAGAAGAGATGGAAACTCCTCATCATCCCACACACAGACATGGAGAGTGAGTGAACGCTGCATTGCACCCACTCAGGTCTCTGCATTTCCGACAAGCTCCTGGGTTACGCAGAGGCTGCTGGTCCAGGGACCACACTTTGAGTATCAGGGCCCTGCCAGATGTTTTTAAATATGCATGTATATACATTTTTGTTCTAAAAATTTTCCATAGAGTACATACTATAATATTTTGTAACATGACTCAATTTAATAACTTATTGTGACTCCCTTTCTGTATCAAAATTATACTTCAATAATAAATTTTAATTTTAATTGGATACACAGGATCCGATTGGATATAAGTTCCAGAATTTATTTAACCAATCTTCTATTGTTGGACACATGCGTTGTTTTCAATTTTTTTCTATTATAAATAGCATTGTAACGACGAGTTTTGTGAATAAATCTTGTCATACATCCTAAACTATTTTTTTAGAATTTCAGTAAGTAAAGTTAAAGACATGCGTACTTTGTGGGCCTTCCATAAAGATTATTAAACTGCCCACCCTCCAAAAAAGTTTACCAACATGCACAACCACCGGCAGTATACCAATCACTCCCATTTAAAACAATTCTCTAGGACTTCCCTGGTGGCGCAGTGGTTAAGAATCTGCCTTCCAATGCAGGGGACACGGGTTCGAGCCCTGGTCCGGGAAGGTCCCACATGCCACAGAGTAACTAAGCCCGTTTGCCACAACTAGTGAGTCTGTGCTCTAGAGCCCATGAGACACAACTACTGAGCCCGCAAGCCACAACTACTGAAGCCCGTTCGCCTAGAGCCCATGCTCCGCAACAAGAGAAGCCACTGCAATAAGCCCGCGCACCACAAAGAGTAGCCCCTGTTCGCTGCAATGAAGACCCCATGCAGCCAAAGATAAAATATAAATAAATAGATTTATTTTTTAAAAAAAGATTAAAAAAAATTAAACAATTCATCAGTGAAGTAAAAGCAAATGATAGCCTCAGGTTCCTGTCTCAGCTTCTGTTACATCAGGAAAGTCATACAATTTCCTAATGGGAAAGCCCAGGCTCTCACTCCCTCATTCATTACACATCTACTCACCACCTAACTATGCAGTGAGGCATGGGATAGTCACCATCCAGAAAAGAACAACGACCCCATAAAAATGGTCTGTTTTCCCTACTGTTCTGCAAATACTCTAAGATCTCAAGAAATTACTTTCTTAGACGGGCCTACTGAGACGCTGTGTCTGTTGCCTTAGATTTGCCGATGAGGCACTTGAAGCCAAGCAGTGCGGTGACCTGCCCAGTCTCAGATCTCTAGGAAACCAGCCTGGTGGCTTGACTCCATCCTTTTCCTCTCCTGTCGAACCTAGCTGGTGCCCTCACAAAAGCGCATCTCAGTCCTCTCCTGGCTCCACCACGGAGATGTTCTGCTCCTCTGATTTCCTATGCACTCGGTCGGCACATGGCACTGAGGTATCATGCTGCGCTGTGGGCTGTGCGAGGTGAGAGGCGGCTGCCAGGGAGGGGGTTGGAGTGGCTGAGCTACGTCCATCAGCTCAAGGGGACCCGGTGAGCGTGGTGCTGGTCCCACGTCCTCAGGATCCAAGATGCACTTGGGATGAATGGCCCACGTCAGCCTGTGCCGCTTCTGATGCCCATGCCGTACCAGCGTTACTTGTCCCCCTGCCCTGAGAGCCCTCAGGGCTGTGTGAGTCGGGGGAGGACCCCTGCTAAGCCCTCCCATGACTGTGGGGAGGAGGAACTGTACTGCCAGGGGAGGCGGCAAGCCGGTTACAGGCCATGAATCCAGGCCTGGACTAGGACAGAAACAAAGAGACACCCAGGAGTCAGCCTGAGAAATGCATCAGAGTCCTGGCCGAGAGGACGGGGACAGCGAGCAAGGTGTCTAAGGTGATGGGACACTTTCCCTTGGGTATTACAGGGAATAGAAAGAGCGAGTTTGGGGGCAGAGGTTAAGAGAATAATCGGGACACGGTGAATCTGAAGTGCCTCTGGGACAGCCCGGTGGAAACGTCTAGTAGAAACCTGGACAAGAGGGTCCGGAAAACTGGGTCACGTGATGGTTACTTTTATGTGTCAACTAGACTGGGCTAGGGGATGTCCAGAGAGCTGGTAAAACATGGTGTGTCTGTGAGGGTGTTTCCAGAAGAGATTAGCATTTGAATTGGTGAACTGAGTAAAGCAGAGGGCCCTCCCCAATGTGTGTGGGCTTCACCCAATCCCCTGAGCACTCAAATAGAACAAAAAGGCAGAGGGAGGGTGAATTCACTCTCTGCTTGAGCTGAGACATCCGTCTTCTTCTGCCCTAGTGCCCCTGGGTCTCAGGCTTTCAGAATCAGATCGGAACTTGCACCACCAGCCCCGCCTGATTCTCAGGCCTTCAGGCTCGGACTGAATTACACCACTGGCTTTCTTGGTACTGCAGCTTGCAGGTGGCGGGTCGTGGGACTTCTCTGCCTCCATAATTACATAAGCCAATTCATATAGTAAACCTCCTCTTATATACATATCCACCTCTATCCTATTGGTTCTGTTTCTCTGGAGAACCCTGACTAGTACAGTCACTTACCCTCTCTGAGTCCCAGTGGGGACCTGAGCTGGTCTAGGAGTCCTTGGTCTCAGTGCCTGGTGAAGCAGGAAGGGCGGATGCACACAGACCAAGGAAAGAGCAGAACCAGCGTGAAGAGGGCTGAGCAGAAAGCTCTGGCCTCCTGAGGGTTTCTGGGCATTTACTGGGCAGGTGGGCAAGTGCCCAGGAGGACAGGTTGCAAAGGAGGGTCAGAAAAAGCGAAGTAGATACACAGGGAGGAGCTGAAGGAGGAACATTTCCTAAAAAAAGACCCATTGAAACTGTAAATGCAGTTTTCTGTTGACCCTTAAATCCACCTCCAAGAATCTGTCCATCAAAACCACTTACACAAATGCTTGAATACGCTTACAAAAATATTCATCGTTTTTGTAACAGAGAAAAATTGGAGGCAACCCCTGTGCTTAAGGCAGCACCTGGCACACAGTAGCACTTCATAAGCCATTCATTTAATGAATGAATGAACTCAGTTTCATTAATAGGACTACTGCTCACCTAAATTATGGAAGATCAATTCCAAGTGCAACTCTGCTGCCATAAAAAATTAAGTAGACTTATATTCAGGGATGTTTACGGTGTCCTGTAAAGTGAAAAAGTCACCAAATGTTTCAGATAAACATGGACTCCTTTCCGAAAATACCTATGTGTATATTTGCATACATGTGTATTATATGTACACATTATATACTGACATTAATTTGCAGGGAATTTGTTGAGAAAGGGGAAACTTTTTTTTTTTTTTTTTTTTTTTTTGGGTACACGGGCCTCTCACAGTTGTGGCCTCTCCCGTTGCGGAGCACAGGCTCCGGACGCGCAGGCTCAGCGGCCATGGCCCACAGGCCCAGCCGCTCCGCGGCACGTGGGATCTTCCCGGACCGGGGCACGAACCCGTGTCCCCTGCATCGGCAGGCGGACTCTCAACCACTGCGCCACCAGGGAAGCCCGAGAAAGGGGAAACTTTTAAGGGACTGAGGGAAGCAGGAAAGGGCAGGGGAGGAAGCCAGGGAAGGTTGTGGGCCCATCAGAAGCGTCACCTGATCTCAACGGGAGCTCTGGAGCATGAATGGCATCACGGAGCTGCCCCACCTCAAAGCAAGGGGACCAGGCTTTCATTTCTGCATTATTCAGTCACTGGTTGGGGGCTGCCCCCATGGGACACGCATTGACCTCCCAGACACTGCTGGACAAGGCAGATGGTTTCTGCCGCGGTGATTCTCCAGAAAAGGGTGCAACACTGAACCATTAGCAGCTGGGATGGGTGTATTGGTTAGATGAAGAAAATCTAGGTCACACCAACAGTGTCTAATATAGATGTACAAATGTGTATGTGTGTGTTTGCAGGTGTGCAGAAAAAATCTCGAAGAATATCCCCCAAGGTATCAATAGCAAATACCTCCAAAGATGGAGATGGGGGTGGAGAAGGGCAATGGAAGAAGAAAATTTTATATTTCACTTAATATATTTCCATCTTGTAATAAAAAACAAAAGGAAATTGGCCAGCAGAGCTAAAAACTGCAGATAGGCCAAGCCGTCTAAAAATGGAGAAGAGCCCCTGTGGGCTGATGAGAAGAACCTTCTGACTGCAGGGTGTTTGGGGATCAGACCTAGGAACACTTGTGGGGGGGGGGCATGAAATAGGGCCAGCATTCTGGCAGAGGGTGTTGGAGAACATGGTGGGTGGCCAGGAGCCATACCTCTGGGCCATGCAGGGACCCTTAGCCAAATCAGCCTTTCTGGGGCTGAGACTCCCCATCTCACTTCACTCTCGGTGCTCACTCTATAATGAATGATTTTTCCTTTCTCTTGAAATGAATGAACAAATGAGAGTCTTAAGGAAGTTATGCCAAAAGCCAGGATGTTCCTTCCCAGAAGATAAATCGTACACATTGTCATGAGGGAGAGCAGCAACTTGTCGGGAATTATGCGTCTTTGCTATTTGAGGTCCCTCTTAGAAATTAGAGTGCCAGAGCACCTGGCCCACTGAGAGGTGGGAGGGTGGGGAGGAGATGGTGACCAGACAGGCCCAGAGGACACTAGCCCCGTGGGCAGGAGAGTCCTTGCATCCAATCCCCTGCCACAGCCAAGCTTCTCCTGGGCCCTCCAGCCCAGCAACCTCCCGGTCCTTGTCACGGGATGGGAGCCAGGCTGAGAGCCTGACCACCAAGGACAGGGCCACAGACAATGTAGCAGGCGGTGGAAGCCCAGGAGACTCAACCGGTGTCTGCTGGCTCAAAGCAGGGGCAATCACCCATTTGTGTCTATTTCAGTGAGCCTGGGCTGCCACAGACCGGGTGGCTTAAACAACAAACATTTACTTCTCACAGTTGTAGAGGCTGGAAGTCCAAGATTCAGGATGCCAGCGTGATCGGGTTCTGCTGAGGCCCCCTTTCTGGTTTACAATCAGCCACCTTGTCATTGTATGCTCACATGGCGGAGAAAGAGAGAGGGCTATCTTTTATCCTCTTCTTATAAGGGCACTAATCGCATCATGGGGCTCTACCCTCATGACCTAATTTCCTGCCAAAGGCCCTGCATCCTAATACCATCCAATGGGGTTAGAATTTCAACAAATGAATTTTGGAAAGTCACAAACATGCAGTCCGTAGCTGCAGTGGTGTTCCAAGATGGTAAATCTTCAGGAGAAGACAACCTTGTGAAGGTTGCTTAGTGAATTTAGAACAACATGATATGATAATGTATGATGATGATGACACTTAAGCAGCTGGTTCTGGCAGGATCTGAAAACATGCGTAGTGCCCAAACAACGTGTTATGTTGGAGCAAACGAGCCTGTAAATGTAACCGGGCAAAAGTGTCACTCTCCAGGAAACACTGATGATCCCAGAAGGTGTGGCCCAGTCCTTGCATTAGCTCCTCAGAAGCCCCCTATGGAATGTTTCTGTACCATGGCAAGCGTGTTGGAAAAGCATGAGGTCAAGAGAATGGAAAGGAGATATTAATGATAGATGAATTAACACAGCAAAGCAAGTATGTACAATAGGTGCTGCACCCTAAATTCTGAATATGTAGAGCCAACTTTTCTATCTGTTGTTAGGAATGGCAACAGTTAGGACTACACAGAATGATGCTTGGACATATGAGATAGGTGGTTAGGGTGTCAGAAACAAGCCACTGTGGGTGACAATGGATCTCAGTTTAGAAATGATGGTGTGGGTCACACAGACCACTAATACCTTGACCAAATCATTTCAGAGTGGGATGTGGAGACTCGGGGTGCAAACATGGGAGTGGCATGTGACAGTAATTTTTTCCCCAGATACACTACAAAAATTACAGGGTAATGGAAAAAAGGCATAGACTCCACCTTCAGCAAAAGTAGGACACAGTAATGATCTATAGACTCAAATTTTGTGTAAGGACTATCAAAATCAACTGAAATCTGCTCAGAATTCATATGGGGAGAAGCTGAGCCAGAGAGGAGTCCTTGTGAGCAGCAGATCTCAGGAGACAATCACAAAAAGTGTCTTTCCTATAGGTAAGGGGCACACTCCAGAGTATAGACCTATATTGGTGACCTGCAGCAATGGCTGTGGGATGGCGGGAGCAGTAAGCAGGAGGTGACAGACCCAACGAAGGAGGAAGTACTATGAAAACATCCAGCATGAGGCTGCAATTCTCCGAAATTGCCAGTAAAAAACATTCCCTAAAATAACCTCCTACCGATATCAAAGCAAGGAAAATCCAACTCATTACACGATGAGCTAAAAGGCTGCTGGCATGGCATCAGTATAAAGACAAAATCAGGGGAAAAAAAAGGGAGTAAGATCAGTAAAACTTACCAGGCAAAGAATACCCACCTGAAAAACGTTGCCATAAAATTGTTAATAACAAAACATCTTTCTACGAATTGAAAAAAAAAACTTTATAAAGCAACAACATATTTAAAGGAAGATTACAAAGTAGAAATACAAGATGGTGAGAAAACCAAAGTGAATAAAAAAGAGTGTAGACATGAGGAAAATGTATTAAGGGACACAGGGGATAGAAATGAGACAGGCAACCAAAATGAAACACGCAAGAAAGAACTAAAAGAATCTGAGAGGATAAAAAAGGATTTGAGACAGAGATCAGAGTTAGCATATTTGGCCTATAAATAATTGTAAATGAGGGCTCCTCATGTGTTTTTTGGAAAAGGATTTTCAGATTACATCACAAAGTAAAAACCCAGCTCTATGCTGAATACAAGAGAAGCACTGAAAGATGGACAGATATACCATGCAAATGTAAATAAATAAGATCATTGCCTCATGCACTTCTCTCTGTTAAGCACATTCTTTAAACAAGTCTCACAGGAGCATGAACTACAAGAACCACACACTTCTAAACACAGGGCTTTACAAAGACAACTATGTTCATCTTCTCATGCAGTGTTTAAATATGTCTCAAAGTGTCACTCTGTAAAACGCTGTGTTTAGAAGTGTTTGGTTCCTGTAGTTCATGATGGGAATGCAAAGTGCTACAGCCACTTAGAAAACAGTTGAGCATTTTCTAAAAAGTTATAGATACCCTTACTAAATGACCCAGTAATCCTACTCTTGGGGATTTATCCCAGAGAAAAGGAGACTTACATTCCCACAAATACCTGTACACAAATGTACCTAGCAGCTCTATTCATAACTGCCAAAAACAACCCAAATGGTCTCCAATGGATGAATGTGGTATATCCATACAATAGAATACTACTCAGCAATGAAAAGGGAAGAAAATCTTGATACCCAAAACTATCTGGATGAATTTCAAAGGTATTGTGCTTAGTGAAAGTAGCCAGTCTCAAAAGGTTATAGACTATATGATTCTACTCCTAGGTAATTTTCTAAAAGACAAAATTATAGTGATGGAGAACAGATCAGTTGTTTAGAGAAGCTAGAAATAGAGGGATGGTGTGAATAGCATGAGAGTTTTGTGTTTTTAGGTCATAGAACAGTTTGCATCCTGATTATGGTGGTAGCTATGTAAATATACTATATATATATATATATATATAATATATATATATATATAAACAATTCATCAAGCTATACACCAAAAGGATTTTTAAAAGTCAATTTTACTGTATAATTATTTTTTAAATAAATTCATTTAGTCATTTAAAGAAAAATAAACTGAGAGAAAACATAAAGAAGTCATTAACAAAGATAAAAACAGAAATTAGTGATTTGGAAAAAAGAAAAATAGCATGGGACTTCCCTGGTGGTCCAGTGGTAAAGAATCCACCTTCCAATACAGGGGACGCAGGTTTAATCCCTGGTTAGGCAACTAAGATCCTACATGCCGTGGGGCAACTAAGTCCACGCACCACAACTACTGAGCTCCCGTGTCTCAACTAGAGAGCTCACATGCTGCAAACTACAGAGCCCACACCCTCTGGAGCCCGTGTCACAACTAGAGAGATGCCCACACACCACAATGAAGAACCCGCTCACCACAGCAAAAGATCCCACATGCCGCAGTGAAGACCTGACGCAGCCAAATAAATAAATATTTTTTAAAAAAAGCAAAATAGCATAATTGACAAATAAATTCAAAATCTGGTTGTTGGGGGGATGGTGGTGGGTTGGAATCTATAAGCCACTAACATGAGGGAAAAAAATGTTTTTAATACCACAAAGAAATAATTAGGGAGAAATAACCAGAAACAGAAAATTAAAAGAATTATAAAGATTTACTTGGTCAATTCTATCCAAATATATTTGAAAACATTTAAGAAATCAGTAATTTCCTAGAAAAATATAACTTATCGGAATGAACTTCAAAAGAGTTAGAAAATATAAATAGAGTGATTTGCAAGAGGTAGATAAGATTGCTGTTACAGGTTGAATTGTGTCCTCCAAATTTTATATATTGAAGTTCTAACCCCCAGCAGTTCAAAAGGTGCCCTTATTTAGGGATACAGTCATTGCAGATGTAATTAGTTAAGTTAGGATGAAGTCCCAATGGAGCAGGTTGAGCCCTAATACAATATGACCGGTGTCCTTATAAAAAGGGGAAATGTGGACACAAACACAGGTACACAGGGAGATGTCATGAGAAGATTGGAAGTTTGTTGCCACAAACCAAGGGATTACCAGAAGCTAGGAGAGAGGGCTGGAACACATCCTTCCCCAGACCCTGCAGAGGAGCATGACCCTGTCAACACCTTGATATCAGACTTCTGGACTCCAGAACTGTGAGACAATAAATTTCTGTTGTTGAAGCCACTCAGTTTGAGGTACCTTGTTACGGCAGCCCCGGAAAACTAACATAGTTTTCAATGAATTATTCTCCAGAATAGCTTTAGATAATTTTATAAGGTAATTTACATGGCTTTTTAATAAATAACAATACTTTCAGTGCTTTTTGAACTGCTACGAAGTGGTGAAAATGAGAAAAACTTCCAATATTTTTCTATGAAGTAAATATAACATTGAAACCTGATGAGGAGTGCACCCACAAAAAGGGAGAAGGTATAGACCAATCTTAATTATTAATTCCGATTTTAAAATCCTAAATTAAATATTCAAAAACAAAGTTTATCAATGCACTAAAATAAATATACATCATTATGACTAAGCAGAATTTATTCCAAGAATAAGACGATGACTGAATATTAGGAAATTAATATAATTCATGAATTCAATGGCTCTAAAGAGAAAAATTATATGATCACCTCCGTAGACCATAAGTTTTATACCCAGTCTTAGTTTAAATATTTTAAATGAAACAAGAATAGATTAATACTTCATAACATGATAAATGTATATCAATCTCAAAAATTCATACCCCTAGAAGAATTCCTAACAGTGTCAGAAACAAAACAAGAATGTCCTCTATTACCATTATGATATAATATTGCACTGGAGGAACTAGCCAATACAATTAGACAAGAGAAATAAATTAGTAGAAATACTGGAAAGAGAAACTATGGTATGATTGTATACCTGGAAAATCCAAGATAATCAATTAAAAAGTATAACAATAAGAAAATTTATTAAATTAGCAGAGAACAAAATTAATATACCAAAATCCATAGCTTTTCACATATAAAAGCAACAATCAAGTAGAAAATATGAATTATCAACCTAATAACAAAAAGACAAATAGCCTAATTTTTAAACAGGGCAAAGGACTTGAGTACACACCTTTAAAGAAGACACACAAATAGTCAATAAACATATGAAAAGATGTTCAGCAGAATTAGTCATTAGGGAAACATAAATCAAAACCATAGTGAGATACTACTTCATACTCTCTAGAATGGTTATGAAAAAAAAAGATGGACAATAACAAGTACTGATGAGGTTGCATAGAAATTTAAACCCTCACAAACTATTGATGGGAATATAAAATGGTGCAGCCACTTTAGAAAACAGTTTGGCAGTTCCTTAAAATGCTAAAAATAGAGTTACCATATGACCCAGTAATTCCACCCTTAGGTATATACCTGAAGTACTGTGATTTATAAGAAATATGTATTTGGCCATTCAGATGACCAAAATATTTTTCTCATATACATTTGGTCTTTGTTTATAGTTCCTGGCTCACAGCTCCCCAAACCCTTGGTATCTCCTGAGTGATAAGGGCAATGGGAGCATCTTCTTTCACAGTATTTTGTGTCTTGCTCTCAGTTCATGAAATGGCTTCAGAGCCGTAAAGGTGAAATGGGTGTATTGTTATTTGTATCAAGCCCCTTTCCACCGCACTGTGTTTATGTTAATAAGGTGACTTTTGGAAAGCACCTAAACATGGGGGCTGGTTGCCAAGGGAACTGACCATAAATAGTGGGTTGGAAATTTCAGTCCCACTCTCTGATTTCCTGGAATGGGGGAAGGGCTAGAGGTTGAATCAATCACCAATGACCAATGATTTAATCAATAATGGCTATGTATGGAAGCCTCCATAAAACCCAAAAGGACTGGGCTCAGAGAGCTTCCAGGTTGGTGAATACATGGAGATTTGGGGAGAGGGGCACCCTCAGCGAGGGAGCATGGATGCTCTGCACCCATTCCACATGCCTTGCCCCAGAGGTCCCCAGCCTGTTAGGAACCGGGCCACACAGCAGGAGGTGAGTGGCGGGCGAGCTAGCAAAGCTTCATCTGCCGCTCCCCATTGCTCCCCATCACTCCCATTACCACCTGTACCATTCCCCTGCCACCACCCCATCCGTAGAAAAACTGTCTGCCACAAAACCAGTCCCTGGTGCCAAAAAGGTTGGGGACCGCTGCCTTGCCCTATGCATCTCTTCCATCTGACTGTTCCGGAGTTATATCTTTTTATACTAACCTGGTAATCTAGTAAGTAAAATGTTTCTTCGAGTTCTGTGAGCCACTCTAGCAAATTAATCAAACCAAGGAGGAGGTTATTGGAACTTCCAATCTATAGCCAGTTGGTCAGAAGCCCCAGTGAAACTCTGGACTTTTGACTGGCATCTGAAGTGGTGGGGGTGGGGAGGGCAGTCTTGTGGGACTGCGCCCTTAACCTGTGGAATCTGATGCCACCTCCAGGTAAACAATGTCAGAATTCAGTTGAGCTGTAGGACACTTAGCTGATGTCCAAGAATTGCATGGTGGTGTGAGAAACCACCCTCCACACACATTGGAATTGATTCCAGAACCTCTTAATACCCAAGAGAATTAAAAGCATGTCCACACAAAAACTTGTACACGAATGTCCATAGTAGAATTATTCATAGCAGCCCCAAAGTGGAAATGACCTAAATGTCTATCAGCTAATGAATGGATACACAAAATATGGTATGGTCACACAGTGGAATATTATTTGGCAATAAAAAACAAAGTACTGATACATGCTACAACATGAATGAAAACATTATTTTATGCAAAAAAAGCTAGTCACAGAAGACCACATATTGTATGATTCCATTTATATAAACTGTCCAGAATAGGCAAATAGTGACAGAAAGTAGATTAGTGGTTGCTTGGGGCTGGAGCAGGTTGGGGCAGGGGGAGGAACAGGAATTGGAGTGACTGCTAATGTGAACCTGGTTTCTTTTTTGGGTCAAAAATGTTCTAAGGGGCTTCCCTTGTGGCACAGTGGTTAAGAATCCGCCTGCCAATGCAGGGGACATGGGTTTGAGCCCTGGTCTGGGAAGATCCCCCATGCCATGGAACAACTAAGCCCATGTGCCACAATTACTGAGCCTGCGCTCTAGAGCCCGCAAGCCACAACTACTGAGCCCACGTGCCACAACTGAAGCTGGCGCACCTAGAGCCTGTGTTCCACAACAAGAGAAGCCACCACAATGAGAAGCCCGCACACTGCAACAAAGAGTAGGCCCCACTCACTGCAACTAGAGAAAGCCTGCATGCAGCAATGAAGACCCAACACAGTGAAAAATAAATAAAAAAAAACAAATAATAAAATAAATTTAAAAAAAAAGATGTTCTAAAATTAGTTTGTAGTGGTGTTGCCCAACTCTGTGACTATGCTAAAAACCACTTTAAGTGAATTTTATGGCACGTGAAATATATTTCAATAAAGAAAAAGAAAATATCAATTAAGAAAAGACTTCAATTTCGATACAGCATTATTAACTCAAAATACCTAGGAGTAAACTCAAGAAATATGCAAGACCTATATGTTAAATTTAAAATGAAAGAAACCTTAAAATATTAAAAATACCAGTGGAGAAACAAAAATGAATTCTTGAGCAAATGGAAGTGGAGATGAAGAGACAATAATATAAAAAGGAGAATTCTCCCTGACTTACTTCATAAATTTAATGTGAATTCAATGAAAATATCAATGGACTTTTTTTTTAGCTAGACAAACTGGTCCTTAAGTATACATTGGAAAGTAAAAAAAAACAAAGACTGTCTAGTAAAACTATGAGGAAGAAAAGTAATGATGGAGTAAGAGTCCTACTAGTTATTAAAATTTTTATAAAGCCTCAGTAACTAAAACAGTATGGTATTGATTTCATGGATAGTCAGATGGACCAATGGAATAGATTTTAAAATCTAGTAATGGATTCAGGTAGAGCAAATTAGTGTCCAATATAGGTGGAATCTCAAATAATGGAGGAAGATGAATTTTTTGATAAATAATTTCATGACATCTTCATACTCATTTTGAAATAAAATTAGTATATCTGTACTTGCCCCATGAAGCCAAGATAAATTCCAAATAGATTAAAGATTACAATATTAAAAACTGAACAAAAAGTTCTAGAAGAAAGCATTTTTGGAAGATTCTTTTTAAAACTTTGAAGGAGGGAAAGGCTTTCTTACCATAACTCAAAATCTAAAGTCCGTGAAAGAAAAGATTGATAAATGTGTCTATAAGAGAATTTTAAAAATTTTGTATCGTAAAAACAAAACAAAACAAAACAAAGAAAACACTATAAGCAATATAGTGTTTATATATCAAAAAACAAATGATAATCTGGAGGAAACACTGTATCTCATATCAGACAGAGAGCTAATCTCCCTAATATACAAAGAGTTCCAAAGAATTATCATGAATAAGACCAATAATTCAATTTTAAATGTATAAAGGCATTGGATAGAAAGTCCATTAAAAAATACAAAGAATTCTGGAAAGATGCTTAACCTTACTCATATTGAGAGAAATGCAAATTAAAGTTACACTAAAAACTATTTTTCACCTATCAGATTGGCAAAATCTTTTTAAAATCTGAGATGTTCTGTCTGAGGCTGGGGCTCTTACACATTGCTGGCTGGAGTATAAATTGGTCCACTCCTATGGAGAGCAATTTAACTATCAGAAATCACAAAATCAGATGGCCCTTGACTCAGCATTTCCAATTTAGGCGGGGGGGATTTATCCTATAGACATCCTTTCACATATGTGAAATGGTGTGGGGTATTCACTGCAGCACTATTTTTTCATAGTAAACATTGTTTGGAAACTACCTAAATATTTATCAGCCTGGGCCTTAAGCATGCTGGAGAGAGCTAAGGAGCAGGTCAGGGGATTGAAAGAAAAAGTTGAGAACATTTCAGAAGGCAGAAAAGAATAAAGTGTTTAAAACTATAAAAGCAAGCTAAAAGACATGGAGGATAGATGTGGAAGTGCCAACATCCAGAAGGGAAGGAGGTAATGGTATCCTACACATACACACACAAATGGAAAAGAGAGAGAGAGACAGATTTGAATAAAGGCAAAGATAAATTTCCCAGAAATAAAGACTTTGAATTGAAGGGGCTCATAAAGTGCTAAACAGACAAGATAAAGACACACCCAGTCTCATCACAGTGAAACTTAAGAAAACAAGAGACAAAGAGAAAATTCTAAAAGCTTACAGAAAACCTTACACAGGAGTAAGAATCACATTGGCCTCAAACTTTTTAAAAGCAACACTGGAAGCAATAGAGCAATTGAAAAATATTTTAAAAGTATTGAAGAAAAAGAACTTTGAAACTAGAATTTTAATCTCCAGCCAATTTTCCACAAAAACCTAAGAGAATATTAAAAATATACTCAGGCATATATAGGGCCTCAGGCTTGTCACTCAAAGACTCACAAAAACCCACAATGAGAAGAGTTCTACAGAAACAAAGAAATAAGGAGAGAAACAAATTCAGAAGTATGATATAGAAGATGTGGGCAATAGGGTCCTGAAATACATCAGCAAATACTGTCTTTGTTTTAGAAAGAAATGAGGGATGAAAAAAAGAAAGAAAGGAAAATAGGGGAAAATTAATGCAAGAAGAAAGGAAAGATGGAAGGAAGAGAGGGAAGAGGTAAGGAGAAAAGAAATATAAAAACAAAGAAAAGAAAAGAACATAATTATGGCAATTAAAAATTAAGATTCTACACAAGGTGTATGATTCCATTTACTTAAAATGTCCAGAATAGGCAGCTCTATAGAGACAAAGTATATTAGTGGTTGCCTAGGGCTGTAGGGAAGGGGAGGTAAAAAGGGGAATAATTGCTAATGGGTATGAGAGTTTTTCCAGGGTGATGAAATGTTCTAAAATTGATTGTAGTGCTATTTTTCTGGATTTTGTGAGCTTATAACATTTGTCATCTTTTTAAAATTTATAATTTGTTGTGATTTGTTCTCATTCTAAATAAATAGTCTCTTCTCTGAAAATAAATAAATAAATAAGTTTCATCCACAGAATCAGAAAAAATAAAATAAATTTTTTTAAAAAGGGCTTCCCAGGTGGCACAGTAGTTAAGAATCCACCTGGAGTTAGACTCATCCACCAGAGGGCAGACAGCAGAAGCAAGAAGAACTACAGTCCTGCAGCCGTGGAACAAAAACCACATTCACAGAAAGATAGACAGGATCAAAAGGCAGAGGGCTATGTACCAGATGAAGGAACAAGATAAAACCCCAGAAAAACAACTAAATGAAGTAGAGATAGGCAACCTTCCAGAAAAAGAATTCAGAATAATGATAGTGAAGATGATCCAGGACCTCAGAAAAAGAATGGAGGCAAAGATCGAGAAGATGCAGTAATTGTTTAACAAAGACCTAGAAGAATTAAAGAAAAAACACCTAGAAGAATTAAAGAACAAAGAAACAGAGATGAACAATACAATAACTGAAATGAAAAATACACTAGAAGGAATCAGTTGCAGAATAACTGAGGCAGAAGAATTGATACGTGACCTGGAAGACAGAATGGTGGAATTCACTGCTGTGGAACAGATTAAAGAAAAAAGAATGAAAAGAAATGAAGACAGCCTAAGAGACCTCTGGGACAACATTAAACGCAACAACATTTACATTATGGGGGTCCCAGGAGGAGAAGAGAGAGAGTAAGGACCCAAGAAAATATTTAAAGAGATTATAGTAGAAAACTTCCTGAAAATGGGAAAGAAAACAGCCACCCAAGTCCAGGAAGCACAGAGAGTCTCATACAGGATAAACCCAAGGAGAAACACGCTGAGACACATAGTAAGCAAATTGGCAAAAATTAAAGACAAAGAAAAATTATTGAAAGCAGCAAGGGAAAAACGACAAATAACATACAAGGGAACTCCCATAAGGTTAACAGCTTATTTCTCAGCAGAAACTCTACAAGCCAGAAGGGAGTGGCATGACATATTTAAAGTGATGAAAGGGAAGAACCGACAAGCAAGATTACTCTATCCGGCAAGGATCTCATTCAGATTCGATGGAGAAATCAAAAGCTTTACCAACAAGCAAAAGCTAAGAGAATTCAGCAGCACAAACCGGCTCTACAACAAATGCTAAAGGAACTTCTCTAAGTGGGAAACACAAGAGAAGAAAAGGACCTACAAAAAAAAAAAATTAAGAAAATGGTAATAGGCACATACATATTGATAATTACCTTAAATGTGAATGGATTAAATGCTCCAACCAAAAGACACAGGCTCGCTGAATGGCTACAAAAACAAGACCCATATATATGCTGTCTACAAGAGACCCACTTCAGACCTAGGGACCCATACAGACTGAAAGTGAGGGAATGGAAAAAGATATTCCATGCAAACGGAAATCAAAAGAGAGATGCAGTAGCAATACTCATATCAGATAAAATAGACTTTAAAATAAAGAATGTTACAAGAGATAAGGAAGGACACTATATAATGATGAAGGGATCAATCCAAGAGGAAGATATAACAATTATAAACATAAAAGCTCCCAACATAGGAGCACCTCAATACCTAAAGCAACTGCTAACAGCTCTAAAAGAGGAAATCGAGAGTAACACAATAATAGTGGGGGACTTTAACGACTCACTAACACCAATGGACAGATCATCCAAACAGAAAATTAATAAGGAAACATAAACTTTAAATGACACAATAGACCAGATAGATTTAATGGATATTTATAGGACACTCTATCCAAAAACAGCAGATTACACTTTCTTTTCTAGTACACACAGAACATTCTCCAGGATAGATCACATCTTGGGTCACAAATCAAGCCTCAGTAAATTTAAGAAACTTGAAATCATAACAAGCATCTTTTCGGACCACAATGCTATGAGATTAGAAATCTGTTACAGGGAAAAAAATGGAAAAAATACAAACACATGGAAGCTTAACAATACGTTACTAAATAACCAAGAGATCACTGAAGAAATCAAAGAGGAAATCAAAAAATACCTAGAGACAAATGACAATGAAGACATGACGATCCAAAACCTATGGGTTGCAACAAAAGCAGTTCTAAGAGGGAAGTTTATAGCAATACAAGCCTACCTCATGAAACAAGAAAAATCTCAAATAAACAATCTAACGTTACACCTAAAGGAACTAGAGAAAGAAGAACAAACAAAACCCAAAGTTAGCAGAAGGAAATAAATCATAAAAATCAGAGCAGAAATAAATGTAATAGAAACAAAGAAAACAATAGCAAAGGTCAATAAAACTAAAAGCTGGTTCTTTGAGAAGATAAACAAAATTGATAAACCATTAGTCAGACTCATCAAGAAAAAGAGGGAGAGGACTCAAATCAATAGAATTAGAAATGAAAAAGGAGAAGTTACAACAGACACCGCAGAAATACAAAGCATCCTAAGAGACTACTACAAGCAACTCTATGCCAATAAAATGGACAACCTGGAAGAAATGGAAAAATTCTTAGAAACGTATAACCTTCCAAGACTGACCCAGGAAGAAATAGAAAATATGAAGAGACCCATCACAAGTAATGAAATTGAAACTGTGATTAAAAATCTTCCAACAAACAAAAGTCCAGGACCAGATGGCTTCATCGGCGAATTCTATCAAACATTTAGAGAAGAGCTATCACCTATCCTTCTCAAATCTTCCAAAATATAGCAGAGGGAGGAACACTTCCAAACTCATTCTATAAGGCCACCATCACCCTGATACCAAAACCAGAAAAAGATACTACAAAAAAAGAAAATTACAGACCAATATCACTGGTGAATATAGATGCAAAAATCCTCAACAAAATACTAGCAAACAGAATCCAACAACACATTAAAAGGATCATACACCATGATCAAGTGGGATTTATCCCAGGACGCAAGGATTCTTCAATATGCACAAATCAATCAATGTGATACACCATATTAACAAATTGAAAAATAAATCCATATGATCATCTCAACAGATACAGAAAAAGCTTTTGACAAAATTCAACACCCATTTATGAAAAAACTCTCCAAAAAGTGGGCATACAGGGAACCTACCGCAACATAATAAAGGCCATATACAACATCATTCTCAATGGTGAAAAACTGAAAGCAGTACCTCTAAGATCAGGAACAAGACAAGGATGTCCACTCTCACCACTATTATTCAACATAGTTTTGGAAGTCCTAGCCACGGCAATCAGAGAAGAAAAAGAAATAAAAGAATCCGAACTGGAAAAGAAGAAGTAAAACTGTCACTGTTTGCAGATGATATGATACTATACATAGAGAATCCTAAAGGTGCCACCAGAAAACTACTAGAGCTAATCAGTGAATTTGATAAAGTTGCAGGATACAAAATTAATGCACAGAAACCTCTTGCATTCCTATACACTGATGATGAAAAATCTGAAAGAGAAATTAAGGAAACACTCCCATTTACTACTGCAACAAAAAGAATAAAATACTTAGGAATAAACCTACCTAAGGAGACAAAAGACCTGTATGCAAAAACTATAAGACACTGCTGAAAGAAATTAAAGATGAAGGAAACAGATGGAGAGTTACACCATGTTCTTGGATTGGAAGAATCAATATTGTGAAAATGACTATACTACCTAAAGCAATCTACAGAGTCAATGCAATCCCTATCAAATTACCAATGGCATTTTTTACAGAACTAGAACAAAAAGTCTTAAAATTTGTATGGAGACACAGAAGACTCCGAATAGCCAAAGGAGTCTTGAGGGAAAAAAACGGAGCTGGAGGAATCAGACTCCCTGACTTCAGACTATACTTCAAAGCTACAGTAATCAAGACAATATGGTCCTGGCACAAAAACAGAAATATAGATCAATGGAACAGGATAGAAAGCCGAGAGATAAACCCATGCACCTATGGTCAACTAATCTATGACAAAGGAGGCAAGGATATACAATGGACAAAAGACAGTCTCTTCAATAAGTGGTGCTGGGAAAACTGGACAGTTACATGGAAAAGAATGAAATTAGAACACTCCCTAACACCATACACAAAAATAAACTCAAAATGGATTAGAGACCTAAATGTAAGACGAGACACTGTGAAACTCTTAGAGGAAAACATAGGAAGAACACTCTTTGACATAAATCACAGCAAGATCTTTTTTGATCCACCTCCTAGAGTAATGGAAATAAAAACAAAAATAAACAAATGGGACCTAATGAAACTTAAAAGCTTTTGCAAAGCAAAGGAAACTACAAACAAGACGAAAAGACAACCCTCAGAATGGGAGAAAATATTTGCAAACGAATCAGTGGACAAAAGATTAATCTCCAAAATATATAAACAGCTCATGCAGCTCAATATTTAAAAAAACAAACAACCCAATCCAAAAATGGGCAAAAGACCTAAATAGACATTTCTCCAAAGAAGACATCCAGATGGCCAAGAAGCACATGAAAAGCTGCTCAACATCACTAATTATTAGAAAATGCAAATCAGAACTACAATGTGGTATCACCTCACACCAGTTAGAATGGGCATCATCAGAAAATCTACAACAACAAATATGGAGAGAGTGTGGAGAAAAGGGAACCCTCTTGCACTGTTGGTGGGAATGTAAATTGATACAGCCACTATGGAGAACAATATGGAGGTTCCTTAAAAAACTAAACATAGAATTACCATATGACCCAGCAATCCCACTACTGGGCATATACCCAGAGAAAACCATAATTCAAAAAGACACATGCACCCCAATGTTCATTGCACCACTATTTACAATAGCCAGCATGTGGAAGCAACCTAAATGCCCATCGACAGATGAATGGATAAAGAAGTGGTACATATATACAATGGAATATTACTCAACCATAAAAAGGAACAAAATTGAGTCATTTGTAGAGATGTGGATGGATCTAGAGACTATCATACAGAGTGAAGTAACTCAGAAAGAGAAAAACAAACATTGTATATTAACGCATATATGTGGAACCTAGAAAAATGGTACAGATGTACCGGTTTGCGGGGCAGAAATTGAGACACACATGTAGAGAAAAAACGTATGGACACCAAGGGGGGAAAGCAGTGGGGGGTGGGGGTGGTGGTGTGATGAATTGGGAGATTGGGATTGACAATGTATACACTGATGTGTATAAAATGGATGACTAATAAGACCCTGCTGTATAAAAAAATAAATAAAATTAAATTAAAAAAATAAAAGAATCTACCTGCCAATGCAGGGGACACGGGTTCAAGCCCTGGTCCAGGAAGATCCCACATGCCACGGAGCAACTAAGCCCGTGCGCCACAACTACTGAGCCTGCGCTCTAGAGCCTGCGTGCCACGATGCCTAGAGCCCACGCACCGCGACAAAGAGTAGCCCCTGCTTGCCGCAACTAGAGAAAGCCTGCACACAGCAACGAAGTCCCAACACAGCCAAAAATAAATAAATCAAATAAATAAATTTACTAAAAAAAAAAAGAATTAAGATTCTAAACAATATCAAGATGACAGGGATTGGGGGATCAGGAAGAGATTGAAAGTGTTGTGAACATCTAATGTACTTACATCGTTAGGGGAAAGATGTACATATTAATATGCTTAGGAAAATAAAAGAGGTAAATAAACACGTATTTGGATTTTAAGGCAATTGCCGTATGAGTAAAAATAACAGTTGTAACTTTTAAATCAACGAAAGAAAACAACATATTCAATGGAAGACAGTAAATGGAAATATGAAATAAGTACTCAGAAATAATCACAATAATTACAAAAATATAAAAGGATTATATCCAACAGTTAAAAGGCTGAGGGTAAAACAACAGCAAGAAAACAGTATCCAACAATATGTGGTCTCCAGAAGAAACTTTTAAAACAAAGAGACACAGAAGAGTTGAAAATAAAAGGTGCAAATAGCCATTCCATGGAAATGTAAACAAACAAAAAGCTTGTGGAATAATTGTAATACCTATACTGCATTGTATCTGAGGTTTCATCAGTTATATTATTTTATGTATAATTAAGAAAGAAAAAAATCCCTACTGATTAAATCATGACACAATGCTTTCTTATCACTTAGATTTTTATTTTATATGCATTAAAATAACTCTTTAATTTTTTTTTTTTTTTTTTTTTTTGCGGTACGTGGGCCTCTCACTGTTGTGGCCTCTCCCGTTGCGGAGCACAGGCTCTAGAAGCGCAGGCTCAGCGGCCATGGCTCACGGGCCCAGCCACTCCGCGGCATGTGGGATCTTCCCGGACCGGGGCACGAACCCGTGTCCCCTGCATCAGCAGGTGGACCAGCCCCTAAAATAACTCTTTCATACCTACTTAGATGTAGATTTTTATCATATATCACCCTTGTTAATACATAAAAAGGAAAAATTTAAACTTCTTCACATCAGAGTATAACTCTTCTGAATTAATGTTTCACTCAGTTACCCAAGTTTTTAAGTACACTAAAATGTCCTCCAGGATAATAATAGATTTTGTGATAAAGCATTGTTTAAGAGTGCTCCGCTCTTCTCTTTGGCACTATTCTCTCTTTTCTTCTGAGACCCTGACACCAATCTGTAAGTTGATGCTAGTGCTTTTACAATCTTACCAGAACTTGCCAGTGGAAGGTTTTCAGACAACAAACAGAAATCATTTTCCTTCTTCAAATAGTTCTTAAATGGCTTGTTGATGGAATCATCAAGGGGTCATACTCTGGTCTTGCCTCATGGAAATAACAACCAACTCAATTCACTTTTTAATGAGTTTATTCTTTAGCCGATCAGATACATCAAAACAGATGTATTTGGTTAGTTGCTTAGGTTGCCTGGACACCTATTCATATTCTTTAAGTTAGTCTGCTCTCAGTTTACCTAATGTCCTACTTTTCTTTTCAGTGCCAGCACAGTACCATATTTGGAGAAATATCTCACTCTTAGTTATTGCTCTGTAGTTTAAAATTAAATATGGTGGCAACTTTTCATTTTGGTAGTTATTCATAGCAACATAGTGATGCATTACTTGTTATAACCTGTGCTCATAATAAAGCAACGTTAGCAGTGGCTCCACAAAAGCATCAGGGTTTTATTAGCATTTCTTATTTGATGTAATTCATAGCTTCATGTTTTTCTCCCAACTGAAACATGTGTTACTGGAAGTTAAATAGCTTCAGATCAAGTCAGCAGGAAGTTTCTGACAAATTGATATTTGACACCATGACTCTAGTCGTGCATGACATATCAATAGGCCATACTAACCACTTGTTTTTAATTTTCTTCATCCATTCCAAGGAATTTGACGAAGTAGCTTCCCTCTGATTGGAGCACTTGGTGTGATAGGGAGCCCTTCTGTATGAATCTTAGTAATAAAAGAAACATACCTCCATCTACTTGTATCTTCAATTCTTGGGTTCCATGAAGCATTTGATTATTGCTTTGTATAATAATTTAGAATTCATTTTTCCAATGAAAAATATTTATTTTCTTAATATTAAATGTATTTAATATTAAGAGCTCTAATATGCTCTATTTCCATGCCTTTGTGCATATAACGTTTCATTTCAGTTCCAAATGCAACACATATAGTACCAATGATGCACATAATTCAATTGAAGTAATGACAAAAAGAACAGCTATCATTATGTGCACATAAATACAGGCAATGACAACTAGGTCACATCTGCTGCCTCCCTGACAGCAAGTGTAAGAAGAAACTCAACTTAGAGATGTTAAAATGTGGAAAAATGCTTGAGTTAGAAACAAAGAAATATGGTATCTCACAAAATACAATTCAGGATAAAATGTTAGGGAAAACTGAGGATACTGTAAACTACTGAAAGGAAAAATAAAATATACATATCACACTTATGAAAATATGTGTAACTACCATTATAGTATCAACATATATAAAGCCACAGTGGACAAAATTGCAGCTTATATAGATGAAACAATATTTTAACATACCATTTCCAAAACTGATAGATCAAGCAGACAAAGAAAAGAAGCACCCATACCAAGACCTGAACACTATACTAAATAGATATATAAAGAACTCTAAACCCAACGGATATTTGATACACATTGAATTAGAGCACACATGGAACATGCACAGAACTTGACCATGCACTAGGACATAAAGGAAGCCCTAATAAATTTCAAGGGATGAATTTCACAGAGAACATGTTTCCTAAGTATAATACAATACAATTAAAAACAGCATAAGAGGGCTTCCCTGGTGGCGCGGTGGTTGAGAGTCCGCCTGCCGGTGCGGGGGACGCGGGTTCGTGCCCCGGTCTGGGAGGATCCGGCATGCCGTGGAGCGGCTGGGCCCGTGAGCCGTGGCCGCTGAGCCTGCGTGTCCGGAGCCTGTGCTCCGCAGCGGGAGAGGCCACAACAGTGAGAGGCCCATGTACCGCAAAAAAACAACAACAACAACAACAAAAACAGCATAAGAGAGTTTTTTTTAATCCCACAATTTTGGGAAATAAATATAGCCCTTGGGTTAAAAAAGATATTGAGGAATACTTAAAACTAAAAGATAAAAACACAATTTGTCAAAAAGCCATATTCAGAGGGAAAGTTATAGCTTTAAATGCATTTGTGAGAAAGTAAGATTAAGAACAAACAAGCCAAGCATTCAATTTAAAAAGTTGGAAAAAGAGCAACAAAGTAAAGCCAAAGAAAGAAACAAGATAGGGTCTTTCCTGGTGGCACAGTGGTTAAGAATCCGCCTGCCAATGCAGGAGACACGGGTTCAAACCCTGGTCTGGGAAAATCCCACATGTCGCGGAGCAACTAAGCCCATGTGCCACAACTACTGAGCCCACATGCCTAGAGCCTGTGCTCCACACAAAGAGAAGCCACCGTAATGAGAATCCCGCACACTGCAACAAAGAGTAGCCCCCGCTTGCCGCAACTAGAGAAAGCCCACACACAGCAACGAAGACCAAACGCAGCCAATACATTTATAAAAACAACAAAAGAAGAAAGAAACAAGATAGAAGGTAATGATAACTATCAGGGCAGAGATCAAGCAAATAAAACAATGGAGAAGATTAACAAAAGCAAAACTGAAGTCATTGTAAAAGTTAATAAGATAGACACACATCTCACAATACTCCTCAATGAAAAAAGACAAGTATAAAAGCAAACATGAGAGAAAATACAGATCAAAAAGGGTAATAACTGCAAACACAGTGGATATGTATTTCTAACATCTTTATTGGAGTATAATTGCTTTACAATGGTGTGTTAGTTTCTGCTTTATAACAAAGTGAATCAGCTATACATATACATATATCCCCGTATCTCCTCCCTCTTGCGTCTCCCTCCCACCCTCTCTACCCCACCCCCCAGATGGTCACAAAGCACCAAGCTGATCTCCCTGTGCTATGCAGCTACTTCCCACTAGCTATCTATTTTACATTTGGTAGTATATATAAGTCCATGCCACTCTTTCGCTTCGTCCCAGTTTACCCTTCCCCCTCCCCGTGTCCTCAAGTCCATTCTCTACATCTGCGTCTTTATTTCTGTCCTGCCCCGAGGTTCTTCATAACTATTTTTTTCTTTATTCCATATATATGTGTTGGCATACAGTATTTGTCTTTCTCTTTCTGACTTACTTCACTCTGTATGACAGACTCTAGGTCCATCCACCTCACTACAAATACAGTGGATATTTTTTTAAATAACAGAGGAGTATTTTATTACATGTGAAAAAATTGGAAACCCTAAATGAAATGAATAAAATCCTATAAAAATAGAGAAAGCCAAAAGTTCATAAGAAGAATGTGAATGGGTAAACACAGAAAACTTAAAATTAAATTGATAGTCAAAGTTCTCCCTTCTACCCTCATCCCCTCTCCAAAAAAATCAAACAAACAAATCCTGGCCAAAATGGCAAAATCCAAGACTGAGGCAGGAAAAGTACTTTGTGGCACATTTTCTTGCGCCAGAAAGTAAGAAAGTGCTTGAAAACTCATTAGGCATGACAAAGGACACAGTGTCAAGAGTGAAGAGGCTCCCACTGGCAAAATCTGAGATAATCTGAGCATGAAAATGAAAAATGACAGTAATACATTATAAGACAGCAAATAAAAATAGAATACATGGGGTTTCCCTGGTGGCGCAGTGGTTGAGAGTCCGCCTGCCAATGCAGGGGACGCGGGTTCGTGCCCCGGTCCGGGAAGATCCCACGTGCCGTGGAGCGGCTGGGCCCGTGAGCCATGGCCACTGAGCCTGCACGTCCGGACCCTGTGCTCCACAGCAGGAGAGGCCACAGCAGTGAGAGGCCCGCGTACCAAAAAAAAAAAAAAAAAAATAGAATACGTGGTTTCATACTATTAGTGTAAGTTATAAAACGAATTAATGAACACCCTTCTTTACGAGGAATGATCTAGAGTTAGAAACCACCATTTTGCAGCCACCATTGCAATAACTGATTCAGGCAAAAAACCATCAAGGGATGCTAAACCATTAGACAGAAGTTAATTGATGAATAGATTATTTATACAAATTACATATCAGTTTTAAAGGTGAAAAAAGATATCCTTACAATGGAAAAATATGTCAGACACTAGCTTGATATTGACCCAAGATTAATATCACAAGTAATAGGACAAACCAGCATCATGATGAATGCCCTAAGAAAGATACAACATCATTCCTGCAATGTTTCTGCCAAATATGCATAACCTGAATTTATCATGAAAGAACATCAAACTTAAATAAAACACATTCTACTGTTCAAAAATGTAAAAGAAAAAAATCAATGTTAAATTAGATAATCGTATTATGGTTATATAAAAGAATGTCCTTGTTTTAGGAGACAGGTTGAAATACTTAGGCATGGTTGTGATAACTGAAACTTATTCTCAAAGGGTATAGCAAACGTATATACATGGAGAGAGAGAAAGACAGGGAGAGAAAGAGATAAAGCAAGTAGGACAAAGCGTTGGATGGTGACACTAGGCTAGGTGAAGGACATACAGAGATGGATGGTGGGTTGCAGATAAATTCCTCTGTGTTAATCCTAAAACCAACTGAATCATGCCAGCTCAGGGGTTCTGGACTGTTTGGATGTTTGAAGCCAACTCTCACATATATCACAGGGCTGTAAATAGTGCAGGTGATGTCTGAACATAGCTTACTATTGTCTTGGTTAAGAACTCAGACTCTCCGGGACTTCCTGGTAGTCCAGTGGTTGGGATTTTGCCTTCCAATGGTGGGGTGCGGGTTTGATCCCTGGTTGGGGAGCTGGGATCCCACATGCCTCCGGGCCAAGAAAAGCCAAGGCATGGAGCAGAGGCAGTGTTGTAGCAAATTCAGTGAAGATTTTGAAAATGGTCTATGTCAAAAAAAAAAAGAAATTGGACCCCTATACCACAACCCACACAAATCAATTTCAGGTGTGTTATAGACTCAAATGTAAAATGCAAAATTCCAAAACTTTCAAAAGAAAATATGAGAGAATCTCTTAATATCGTCAGAGTAGGAATGATTTCTTAAATAAGACACAAAACATACTACACATATAGGGAAATTTTTAAAGATATAACCACATTGAAATGAAGAACTTCTGTTAATCAGGGTACCTTAAATGGAATATTTTTAAAAACCACGATATGGTATAAAATATTTGTAGCACATGTAATTAACAAATGACCAGAGCCTGGAAACATAAAAAATTCCTATAAGCAGTGATGTGCTAGAAAATGTCTAACGACAGACTCTCCAAACCAAAAAAGGTTCTGATTTGTAGCATTTGCTGACTTCCACGATATAAATACTCCCACATAGCCGATTTCAAGCCACCAACATGAGGTCTCTGAGTGCAGAGGGAAGAGATGGGCACAGTCAGTTCTCATGAGCCTGGTACGAGCGGCTCCATCACAAAAGTCAATAAGAAAAGAATACTCGATGGGAAAATGTGCAAAAGACTTGAGAGGACTTTTATGAAGTCATAAAAGAGAAAGCCTGAATGGACACTAAAATATGAAAAGATGCTCCACCATGTTACTGATGAAAGAAATGCAAATCAAAACCACAATTGGATACTATTTTACATCCAGATCGACAAACATTTAAAAGTTTGGCAATACAGTGTTTGTAATGTTGATCAATGGGAACTTGATCAACGGGAACTCTGACTCACCACTGGTGGAACAACTTGGCATTTCCTAGAAGAGGTGAACTGTGCACACCCTGCAACCCAGCACTTTCTCTCCTGTAAATATATATACAAATATAAATAAATATTTCCTGCAAATAACACACACACACCCTAGAGAAATTCTTGCCCATGCATCTCATACACTTCCTGGGAGCACGGTGAACAACAGGAAAAAAGTGAAAACAACCCATATGCACATTAGCACAGAAGAAAATAAATAGATTATAGTATATACATATGATGGAATAAAATTGCATAACAGTGAAAATGAACGAATTGTAGATAGCTACATGCATTAACATAGCTAAATTCCAAAAATTTCATGGAGAGTGAGCATCACAAAAGAATGCATGGGGCTTCCCTGGTGGCGCAGTGGTTGAGAGTCCGCCTGCCGATGCAGGGGACGCAGGTTCGTGCCCCGGTCCGGGAAGATCCCACATGCCGCAGAGCGGCTGGGCCTGTGAGCCATGGCCGCCGAGCCTGTGCATCCAGGGCCTGTGCTCTGCAACGGGAGAGGCCACAGCAGTGAGAGGCCCGCGTACCGCAAACAAAAAAAAAACAAAAAAAAAACAAACAAGAATGCATGCAATAAAATTGCAATAATATAAAGTTCATTATATATACTAATAAAGAAGAGCAAGGCTGTTTATCACCAAAGTCAGAAGAGTGGTTGTCTCTGGCAGGGGAGTGAGAAAGGAAGGGGGAGGGTATATTCCAAGCGACTGAAAATATCCTACTCTTAAACCAGGTGCAAGTACACAGATGTTCACTGTATTATTATTATGTAAACAATATAATTGCATCGTATAAGTTCCTTCTATATGTATATTCACATTTTGTTTCATCAAAACGTGTGTGTGTGAGAGAGAGATCACAGGATAGCGTGTGCAGCGTGACACCTGGGGAAAGGCCAGGAGGCATGGCAGCAGAGGAGCACCTGTCTTAACCCGGAGGTGGGAGTAGGTGTGGGAGAAGGCTTCCAAACTGCAAACTGAGAAGTGAATTGTGGATAGGAGTTAGCAGGCCAGGAGCAGGGCGGGAGTCTCCCAGGCAGAAAGAATATCATGTGCAAAGGCCCAGAGGTCACCTAGCTGACAGGTGGAACTCCAGTCTATCTGGTTCCACTTTCTTTTACCCCTCACTCCCTGACCTAAAACAGGCACACGTATGTACACACACGCATAAGAGTCTACATATGTATGGCCAAGCTAACTCACAGAGGTCAATAAAAAAGAAGCACGAGTTTAACCTGTCAATCTTCCTGCTTCCTACCTCATCTCCTTTCTTCCTACCACACACACAGACACACAGACACCACGCACAAGGTATGCATAAGCCTTTCCTCTAGTTGTGCCTTTTTATTCAACTTGTGACTTTCATATTCCATCATTACAGCAGTCTTCATAATCCAGCTGTCATCCCCTCTGTCTGGCTTTCAAAGGTGGATCCTTGTGTTCACGTAGCTACTGGGCTCTAGTATTGCTTTGCTTGATCTTCTGTGAGTTGGTGAAGCCCTTCTCCTTTCAGAGCACCACGAACATCGCCTTTGGAAGCTGAAATGCTCCGTGTCTTTATTCCTGACAGCACAGCTCAGGGTGACCCAGGCCACTGTGGTCCACAACAGGGAGCCAAGTGGGGTCCTGCCCTGTGTCCCTGTGAAAGGTGTCACCAAAGGAGGCAGAGCAGAGCCTGCCTCTGGAGCCAGTGCTCCAGAGCGACCCTCTTCTCAGTGCTCAGCAGAAGTGGCCCCTGCAGAAAGGCAGTGAGGGGAAGGGAGGGCCACAACAGGGGCTCAGATCCCCTGGCCCAAGCTCCTTTCTGCCCTGCCCAGGGCATCTCTAAAAGCCCCTAGCCAGCGCCCGAGGCCTGACTGTGATGCACACACCTTGGATTTGCCTTCTGTTGTGGTTGAGCCAGCACCCACCGCTGAAGGAAAAACGTTGCCACCTTCTGCTACCTTCTCTTCTCTGCCCAAGAACATCCTCCCTGCTCAGCCAAAGCCACTTTCCTAGTTCAAAGAGGCAAGCAGGGCTCCTTACTTTACGGGGATGGATGGGGTGCGGGGCGGCAGACCTGGCCTCAGGGTCTGCTTGTAACAACTTGAGCTTCTGCCAGGCCTAGTTCTGTTCCTTTTCCAAGAAATGAGGGGAAATTCATTTCCTTTTCCAAGGTCAGCATTTAAAGGTTTCTCCTCACTTTATTACAGAAAGAAGGAGAAAAGAGACAGAACATTCCAAGACACAGACTGATGCCTTCCTTGACCTAAAAAGCACCCCCAGCCCCCAGAACTATAAATGATCCTGATTCCCAAAGAGTTCTAGGAGTTATCTCCACCCCAGACGCAGAGTGAGCATTCGGCACCGCAGGTCCTGAGCCAGCGTTTCTGATGCCCACTTCGTGGAGAAGCCCCATTTCAAGGAGAGTCATCACCCTGATGAGAAAATGGATTTATGTGTTTATAGAAGGAGTTATGGGAGGGGGTTGCTTGGATGTTGGGAAGCAGATGATTGAAGGAACTTGCCCTCTAGCTGCTGTGACAGGCTGGGCTTCCAGCTCTCACTGGGTCTCTTGCTGGGTGATCTAGCAGTTCTGTCCTCTCACTTTATTCCTGGCAAACATAGGTGGCCAAGACCACATGAAACATGGAGCTTTTTCCCTTTTTAAAAATATTTATTTATTTGGCTGGGCCAGGTCTTAGTTGTGGCACACGGGATCTTCGTGGCCACGTGTGGGATCTTCACTGTGGCACACGGGATCTTCAGTTGGCATGCAAACTCTCAGTTGCGGCACGTGGGATCTAGTTCCCTGACCAGAGATTGAACCCAGGCCCCCTGCATTAGGAGCTTGGAGTCTTAGCCACTGGACCACGAGGAAAGTCCCCACGGGGTTTTTTTCCTGTGAGCTATCACTGCTTCTGAGCAGTCCTGAACCCTAACCCTAAACTTCCACCAAATGCTGGCTCATAAGAGAGACAAATGAAATACACATTACAAGGGGATTTTTTTCTTAAAGTTTTTTTTTTTTAATATGCTATCTGTGTTAACATGTAATGGGCTTACTATATTTCTTTTTATTTATTTATTTTTATTTTTGGCTGTGTTGGGTCTTCGTTGCTGTGCGAGGGCCTTCTCTAGTTGTGGCGAGCAGGGGCCACTCTTCATCACAGTGCGCGGGCCTCTCACTATCGCTTCCCCTCTTGTTGCGGAGCACAGGTTCCAGACGCGCAGGCTCAGTAGTTATGGCTCACGGGCCCAGTTGCTCCACGGCATGTGGGATCTTCCCAGACCAGGGCTCGAACCCATGTCCCCTGCTTTGGCAGGCAGACTCTCAACCACTGAGCCATCAGGGAAGCCCAGATTTTTTCTTTATTCTAGCTAAGAACATACTCATCAACTGTCTGCCATGCCCACATCTCTCCAAACTAAGATGAAATAGATCCACACCCTAGTCCCCTTCTTAGGGTCCATGAATTTCAAATTCAGTCCTGTTTCACTTAAATAGGTAGAGACTGTGATGGGGATAAAGGGAGAAATTATCTTAAATAAATGCCTTTATAAATTTTAAATATATCATTCATTCCCTCTCCTCTCCAACATACACATATTCCTCCTGGAACTGTACACTTTCCAAGGTCAAGGCAAAAGAAGTTAGCCCTTCTGTAACATGGAGGAACACACACCCTGTTAGCATAAACAGCTAGAAACAGGCGAGGAGGTGATTCATCTTCATAGTGTGAACAGCATAACAGATTCTCTACTTCACTTATAAGAAACTATACATGGAGTGGTTGTCACACAGAAATGAGTAGCTAAAATACCAGGTTTGCTCTCAACTTATAGTGAGCCCCTATAGGAATAGCCAAGTGAGCATCCCATGGGAGACAAATGTTTGTATTCCTTTATTGTGTTACTAAGGCAACATCCAATTGTAGCCTCCTTTTTACCTTATTTGAGACACTAATGGGCAGTTTTCCCCATGGTGTTTTACGGATCTATAAAAAGCAAGCATGACTTCAAACAACAAAGGATTCCTAATAGGGGCCTGGCAAATGGACAACCCATCTAGAATAGGTCATGAAGACCTTGGGGTACCTTGTTTAACAGGATCCAGAAACAGTAGTCACTGTTAATCCAATCAACTTGCCATGGAAAGGAAAAATTAGTACATGTGGTATAAGAAGGCCTCAGGCAAGGTCCCAGAGGACAGAGTCTCCTCCCTACTAAGACACAGTGTCCTCCCCACACCCATCCAGCAAGAAGCTCTGATGGAACAGATAACACCTGAGGAGCATAGGCAGGAGCCTGGGTGCCAGGGAAGGTGGGCTTAGGAGACAGAAGGGAAGCCAAGAGGGCCCTGAACACAGAGGAACTGTGAGGGGGGGTGGTAGAGAGCCTGTGAGGTAGATGCTCTCTGCCCTCTGAGGGGATGGTTGCAGGGGTTCTGAGACAGGGAGGGCATCCAGGACACACTGAAGGTAACAGGGAAGGCCTCTTGGCTGTCCCCCACCATGTAGACTCTTTTTGTTTCAAGGTCTGGAACTAATCCTCTGTGGCTCAAGGCTTAGCCCTTTGAGCTAGTGGCTCTGCCCACAGAGTCATCCTTTTTCCTTAAAGGGTAGCACATGAGTAGTGTTATGGGCTGCCATTTCTTGCCTGTAGAATTTTGGGGGTCCCACAGCCTTCTGTTTTGTATTCATTTCATTTTGTGTTCTCTCTATACTCTTCAGTCCACTCTGGCAGTGTTTCTGCTGGTGTAACACCACCAAGAACCATATGAGTTTCCACGTATGTCACAGGGATTCATACCATTAGACAAGAGGGCTCTCCCTAGACATTCCCTATGAAAAGCTCAGTACCACCTGCAAGGTGGTACAGATTGGGAGTCCACTATCAATAAATGGCCAGGAGAAGTGCTCACCTTCTCTGCAGGCCTGAGATTTGCCTCCCTAACCAGATATAGCAGGGTAGGGAGAGGGCACTGGCAGAGGGAATCCCACCACAACAAACACTTAACCTGGGAGGCACTCTCTGTCCCCCACAAGAAGGAGAGATCCTGCCACAACAGGGGCCCAGACAGGAAGACCTCTTTGCCCTTGTGGGCCTGAGACTCCCTTCCCCCACTGAGTGACAACAGGCTGACGAGCCTAGAGAAACCCCTCAGCCCTCCGGGTATCAAGAGCAGGGACCAATGGGAGCCTGGCAGCATGAGTAAAACCAAGAAAATAAAAATAACACCACAAATTGCCTGAAAATTAAATTGCCATTGGAACCACAGCCCACAAAAGTAAGCTAGGACCTTTTACTAACCTAAACAAGGTGATCGTCTGCTAAAATAGAAAATTTAAATAAGAATCAGAGTCTTCTTCACACAGATATCCAAAGAGCACATGAAAAGAGGATCAACATTGCTAATTATTAGAGAAATGCAAATCAAAACTACAATAAGGTACCACCTCACACCGGTCAGAATGGCCATAATTAAAAACTCTACAAATAACAAATGTTAGAGAGGGTGTGGAGAAAAGTTGGTCCTACACTGTTGGTGGGAAGGTAAATTAGTACAACCACTATGGAGAACAGTATGGAGGTTCCTTAAAAAACTAAAAATAGAACTACCACATGATCCAGCAATCCCACTTCTGGGCATATATCTGGACAAAACCATAATTCGAAAAGATTCACGCACCCCAGTGGTCACTGCAGCATTATTTACAATAGCCAAGACATGGAAGCAACTTAAATGTCCATCAACTGATGAAGGGTTAAAGAAGATGTGGTACACATACACAATGGAATATTATTGGGCCATAAAAAGAAATGAAATTGAGTTATTTGTAGTGAGGCAGATGGACCCAGAGTGTCATTACAGAGTGAAGGAAGTCAGAAGGAGAAAAACAAATACTGTATGCTAATGCATATTTATGGAATCTCAAAAAAAAAAATGCTACTGACAAACCTAGTGGCTGGACAGGAATAAAGACGTAGACATAGAGAATGGCCTTGAGCACATGCTACGGGGAGGGGGAAGGTGGGGCGAAGTGAGAGTAGCACTGACATATATACACTACCAAATGTAAAATAGATAGCTAGTGGGAAGCAGCAGCATAGCACAGGGAGATCAGCTCAGTGTTTGTGACGACCTAGAGGTATGGGATAGGGAGGGTGGGAGGGAGGCTCAAGAGGGAGGGGATATAGGGATATATGTATGTATATGGCTGATTCACTTTCTTGTACCACAGAAACTAACACAGTATTGTGAAGCAATTATATTCAAATAAAGATCTATTTAAAAAATTAAGGGGAAAGAAAGACATTCTCAGATAAAGGAAAACAAATAATTTGTCACCTCCAGATATATCCTTAAAAATTGGCTAAAGGATGATCTTCAAACAGGAAAGAAATTAAGAAAGAAGGAATCATGGAACATCAGAAAGGAAGAAAGAAAAACAGAATAATCAGAAATATACAAAAATAGACTATCCTTTTTCTCATGAGTTTTATAAAGCATATTTAAAGATTGAAATAAAAATTATAGCATTACCTGATGCTGAAGAGTACAGTATATAAAATTAAGGAAGGTAAATGGACCTGAATGGAAAAAAGGTTTCCAGTACTCAGTACTAGTACATTTACTAGTACTTAGTACATTGATACTGTACTAAGTCACACATGTATATTGTAATATGTAGAACAACCAAAATGAAAACTACATTATACAAAATTATACAAAGAAATAATTCAAAAGCACTATAAACAAATAAAAATGAAATACTAAAAATTATGGAAGTAACCAACAGGAAGACAATAAAAGAGAAACAGGAATGAGAACCAGAGGAAACAAACAGAAAACAAATAATAAAATGGCAAGCTTAAGCTCTAACATATCAATGATTACTTTAAATGTAAATGGTCTAAATATATAAACACAGAGACAGATAGAAGGAGTAGATTAAGCACGTAAAAACCCATAGTTCAACTACCTACTATTTACCAAAACAAAACAAAACAGAAACCTCACTTCAAATTCAATGACATAGGTAGGTTAAAAGTAAAATGATAGAAAAAAAATTTAGGGCTTCCCTGGTGGCACAGTGGTTAAGAATCCACCTGCCAATTCAGGGGACACGGGTTCAAGCCCTGGTCCAGGAAGATCCCACATGCCTTGGAGCAACTAAACCCGTGCATCACAACTACTGAGCCTGCGCTCTAAAGCCTGCAAGCCACAACTACTGAGCCCGCATGCCACAATTATGGAAGCCTGCGTGCCTAGAGCCCATGCTCTGCAACAAGAGAAGCCACCGCAATGAAAAGCCCATGTGCCACAACAAAGAGTAGCCCCCACTTGCCTCAACTAGAGAAAACTTGCACGCAGCAACGAAGACCCAATGCCGCCAAAAATAAATAAAATTAAATTAAAAAATTATTTATCCTATGAACATTAGTTTTTAAAAAGCAGGAATGGCTATAATTATCCACTTACGTAAACTTCAGAGCAAAGGTAATTACTAGAAACAAAAAGTAACATTACATAATGATAAAAGAATCAATCCACCAGGAAGTCATAAAAATTCTAAGTGTATATGCACCAAAAACAGTGCCTCGAAATACATGAAGCAAAAACTGATAATGTTAAAAAAAAACTGATAGAGTTGAAAGGAAGAATAGAAAATCAACAATTATAGTTGAGGATTTCAATACCTCCCTCTCAGCAACTGTTAGAACTACTAGACAGAAAATTGGCAAGGATATAGATCTGAAGAACACAGTCAACTAACAAGATCTGACAGATAGCAATAGAACACTCCACCCAACAACAGCAGAATATACCTTGTTTTCAAGTGTCCATTGAGTAGTCACCAAAACATACCATATCCAGGGCCACAAAACATACCACAACAAATCTACAATAATAGATATTGTACAGATGTTTTTCTCTGACCATAATATAATCAAACTAGAAATCAATAACATAAAGACAACAAGGAAATCTCTAAACACATGCAAGTAACCCAATTCTAAATAACATGTGGTCAAAGTTGAAGTCCCAAAGGAAAATTTTTAAAATACCAAGAAGTGAATGAAAGTAAAAATACAATATATCAAAAATGTGAGTTGCAGCTAAAGCAGTCTGAAAGGGAAACTAATAGCAAAATGGTCTCAAAATCAATAATCTAAGAAACTAGAAAAGGAAGAGCAAGATAAACCCAAAGCAAAGCAAAGAAATAATAAAGAGCAGAAATCAACAAAATTGAACAGAGAAAAGCAGTAGAGAAATTAATAAAATGAAAATCTGATACTTCAAAAAACATCAATATAATTGATAAACCTCTAGCAAGACTTACACAGATAAAAAGAGAGAATACACAAATCACCAATATCAGAAATGAAACAGGGAACTCATAAAAGATCCTGCAGCCATTAAAAGGAAATTACAAGGCCTTCCCTGGTGGCGCAGTGGTTGAGAGTCCACCTGCCGATGCAGGGGACTCGGGTTCGTGCCCAGGTCCAGGAAGATCCCACATGCCGTGGAGCGGCTAGGCCCGTGAGCCATGGCCGCTGAGCCTGCACGTCTGGAGCCTGTGCTCCGCAACGGGAGAGGCCACAACAGTGAGAGGCCCGTGTACCACAAAAAAAAAAAAAAAAAAAAGTATATTACAAGAATACTATGACCAACTTTATGCTCATATATTCAACAATTTAGAAGAAATAGGTCAAAGAAGTCTCAAAGTAAAATTACAAAAATACATAGAACTGTATGAATTGAAAATACCACATATCAAAATATGTGGGATGCACCTAAAGCAGTGCTAAATGGAAACTTATAGCAATAAATGCTTATATTAAAATGGAGGTGGAGTCTCATTTCTCAAATGAATGAAAAGTAAAATTACCAAAACTCAACAAAGATGAAATGCATAATTTTATAATCCTATAATCATTAACAAAATTGAACTTTAAATCTGTAATTTTAAATCTTCTGAAGAAGAAATCTCCAGGCCCTGATAATCTCACTGGAGAATTTTCCCAAATATTTAAAATAGGAATGACACCAATTTTATACATTATCTTCCCCCAAAATAGAAGAAGAAACACTTCTCATTTTATGAGGTTGGTATTATCACATAAAACCAGATAAAACGAGTATACAAAAAGAAAACTGCAGACCAATATCATTCATCAACTTAGACACAAATTTCCTCAACTAACTGTTAGAAAACCAATTCCAACAACATTAGCAAGTAGGATTTATTCCAAGTATGCAATGTCATCAATTATACCAACAGACTAAGGAAGAAAAATCATGTGATCATATCAGGTGATGCAGGAAAAGCATTGACAAAACCCAACACCCATTTTTGATAAAAACAAAACCCCAGAAACTCTCATCATGTTAGGAATAGAGGGGAATTATCAATACTTTAACTTGATAAAGAGCATCTTTATCACATACAACTAAGATCACACTTAATGATGAAAGACGGGATTATTTCCCTTAATATGTCCACTCTCACCACTCTTATTTAACATAACGCTGGAAGTTCTAGCTGTTGCAATGAGGAAAGAAAAAGAAATAAAGGCATACCAATTGGAAAGAAAGAAATAAACTGTCCCTATTTGCAGATGACATGATTGTTTACATAGAAAATCCTAAGGAACCTACACATAAAATAAAAAGAAATAAGAAAGGAGTTCAACAATGTCTCAGGAAATAAGATCAATGCATAAAAATTAACTGTATTTCTATATACTAACAATGAACAAGTGAAAACTGAAATTTAAAATGCAATACCAACTATAATCACTCTGAACAAAATTAAATACTTAAGTGTAGAACTTAACAAAACATGTACAGGGTCTGTGTGCTAAAAATTACAAAATACTGATGGAAAAAATCAAAGAACACTTAAATAAATGTAGAGACATACTGTGTTCATGGATTGAAATACTCACTGTTATAAAGATGTCAGTTCTCCTCAAATTGATTTATAGGTTTAATGCAATTCCTATCAAATTCTCAGGAAGGTTTTTTGTAGGCATAAGCAAGCTTATTCTAAAATTTACATGGAAAAACACAGGGCCTAGAATAACTAAAATAATCTTGACGAATAAAAATAAAGCACCTGATATTAACTAAAATAAAGTACTCTACCCAATATTAAGGCTTACTATATACGCAGTAATCAAAGCTGTGTGGTATTGGTGGATGGACAGAGACATAAATCAATAGAACAGATTCAAGAACTCAGAAATAGACTGACATAAATATTCTCAACTTATTTTTGACAAAGGTGCCAGAGTAATTCAAGAAGGAAGGATTAAAAAAATTTTAAAAAAAGAAGGATGGATAGCTTTTTCAACAGATGGTGCTGGAGCAATTGGATATCCTTAGTAAAAAATAAATCTCCACCGACACCTCATGCCTTATACAAAAATTAACTCAAAATGGATCATAGACTCAAATGTAAAAGGTAGACCTATAAAATTTTAGAACAAAAAATATAGGAGAAAAATCCCTGGGGTCTAGAGTCAGGCAAAGAGATCTTAGACTTGACACAAAATTGGTAAGTTGGACCTTATCAAAATTGGTAAGTTGGACCTTATCAAAATTTTAAAACTCTTGCTCTACAAAACAAGTGGGAACTAAAATATTAGAGAAGAGTAAGAGTAAAATGGGATACAAGACAGTGATCTGAGGTATTTCTTGAGAGGAGTTTATTGATATTCATTAACTTTGGCCTTTGTCAAGCAAACAAATTAAAATATGAAAACAAAGTAATAAAACTGCTTTCATTTGTAGATGTTATAATGGTATACACAGAAAACCCAAAAGAATCCACAGATAAAATTTTAAATGAATAAATAATTTTAGCAAACCTGCTAGATAAAAGATCAATATAGAAACAACAATTGCACTGTTGGAACACTACACAGCCATAAAAAAGTGTGCCATTTACAGCAACATAGATGGATTTAGAAATTATCATACTAAGTGAAGTAAGTCAGAAAGAGAAAGACAAATACCATATGATATCACTTATATGTGGAATCTAAAAGATGACACAAATGAACATTTCTATGAAACAGAAACAGACTCACAGACATAGAGAACAGATTTGCGGTTGCCAAGGGGGAGGGGGGTGGGGGACGGATAGACTGGAGGTTTGGGATTAGCAGATGCAAACTATTATATATAGAATGGGGGTCCTACAACAAGGTCCTACTGTATAGCACAGGGAACGATATTCAATATCCTGTGGTAAACCATAATGGAAAAGAATATTAAAAAGAATGTATATATATGTATAACTGAAATCACTTTGCTATACAGCAGAAATTAACACAATACTGTATATCAACTATACTTCAATAAGTAAATAAACAATTGCATTGCTATATATCTGCAACAAACATGAATTTTAATTTTTTAAGTGATATAATATAAAAAACCATCAAAAAAAGAAATCAAATACACAGGAATAAATCTAACAAAGTATGTGCTGGAGCTTTACAAAGAAACACAACGCCTTAATAACTAGAGGGATCTATCATGTTCTTAGATTGGAGGATTTAATAAAGTAAAGATGTTAATCATCCCCACAATGATAAATAGATTCAATGCAATCAATTAATCACAGCCAAAATCCCACCGGGATTTTTAGGGGGATTTGACAAACTAATTCTAAAAATGTTTAGAATAGAAATGAAATGGCCCCCAAACAGCTAAGACATGTTTTAAGAAGACAAACAAGGTGACGGGACTTGTTCTACCAAATATCAATAAAAATCATTTTAAGCTCTCTGACAGAGTGGTCTTGGTGCAAGAATAGACAAACAGATTAGTGGAACAGAACAGAAAGGCCAGAAACAGACTCATGCATCTACGGGCACTTGATTTTAGTTGTCATTGTAGGCCAGAGAACAAAGGATGGAGTTTTCAATAAATGGTGCTAGAACAACCACATATCCATTTGGGGAAAAACTAAAGCTTGACTCCTACTTCACATCATGCATAAATATCAATTTTAGGGGTACTAAAGATAATATAGGAGAGTGATCTGGGAGGTAGGGAAAAACCTCTTAAACAGGATACAAAAAGCACTAACTATAAAGAAAGATTGCTGAGTTGGACTACTAAATTAAAGTTAAGAATATCTGTTCATCAAAAGATACCACTAAGAAAGTGAAAAAGCAACCCATGTACTGGAAGTATATATTTACAATACATATAAAAGACCCAAATTATTTAATTCTCTCTATATAGCCTACTGATCAATAAGGAAAAGACAGGCAAATCAAAAGAAAAACAGCCTAGAAAACTGAACACGGAATTCATATGAAAGATATGCCAGTGGGTAATATACTTGCAAAACTGTTCAATCTCATTAGTAGTCAAGGATATGCAAATTCACACCTCTTTGAGACACAATTTCACATCCACCAGAATGTCTAAAATTTAAAAGACTGACAATATCAAGTGTTATCAAGCCTGTGGAGAATGGGGTGGGTACTCACACACTGCTGACAAGAGTTTATATTGTACCAATATTTTGGAAACAGATGGCATCATTGACTAACGTTTCATATCAGCATATCCTATGACCCAGAAATTTCACTCTTAGATATACACCCAATCTAAATGTCTGGACATGTATCTCAAGAGTCATGTACAAGAATGGTCACAGCAGTATCATTCATAATAGCCAAAGATCGGAAACAAGCCAAATATTCACCAACATTAGGATGGACAGATCATGACATAATCATTCAATGAAATATTATGTAACAGAGAAAATGAATAAATTACAGCAACAGGCAACCATGTGGATGAATCTCACAAACAAAATACTGAGTGCAAAAAGTGAGGCATATAACAATTCATACTGTATGAATGCTTATAACACATCATCGATGAAAATAATACATATCCAAACCTGAGGGATGCCACTGAAAGGTACTTTTAGGGGACTTTTTAATGTTATCTGTTAGGAAACAATACTTAGAGTCCAAATGAAGAAGTTAATAAAAATAAAATAATAAATCTTTAGATAAAAAGAAGGAGATAATCAAGATCAGAGCAAACATTAATGAAATAGACAATAAAGATAAAATAGAAAGGATCAACAAACTCAAAAAGGTAGTTCTTTGAAAATAAAAATAAACCGCTAGAACAAATGATGAAGAGAATGAAAAGAGAAAAAATATTAGCATATAATATAAGGACTCAAGAGGATATAATTTTCAAAAGAACAGAAAATTTAAAGGTAACTATAGATCATTATAATGCCAATGCATTTGAAAACATTTAGAAAGTGGACAATAACTTGAAGAAACAAAACTTTTTACAGAGTCTCACAAAGAAAGAGAAAACCTGAATATGCCTTGAACATTAAGAATTTAAAATCAGGGGGCCCCTTCAAGATGGTGGAGGAGTAAGATGTGGGGATCACCTTCCTCCCCACAAATACATCAAAACTACATCTACATGTGGAACAACTCCTACAGAACACCTACTGAACGCCAGCAGAAGATCTCACACTTCCCAAAAGTCAAGAAACTCCCCACGTACCTGAGTAGGGCAAAAGAAAAAAGAAAAAACAGAGACAAAAGAATAGGGACGGGACCTGCACCAGTGGGAGGGAGCTGTGAAGGAGGAAAAGTTTCCATACACTAGGAAGCCCCTTCGCTGGTGGAGATGGCGGCGGGGGGGGGGGGGGGGGGATCTTCGGAGCCATGGAGGAGAGCGCAGCAACAGGGGTGTGGAGGGCAAAGCGGAGAGATGCCCACACAGAGGATCCGTGCCAACCAGCACTCACCAGCCCAAGAGGCTTGTCTGTTCACCCACTGGGGCAGGTAGGGGCTGGGAGCAGAGGCTCGGGCTTTGGAGGTCAGATCCCAGGGAGAGGACTGGGGTTGGCTGCGTGATCACAGCCTGAAGGGGGCTGGTGTGCCACAGCTAGCCAGGAGGGAGTCCGGGAAAAAGTCTGGACCTGCCTAAGTGACAAGAGACCATTGTTTCAGGGTGCGCAAGGAGAGGAGATTCAGAGCACCGCCTAAACGGGTTCCAGAGACGGGCGCAAGCTGCGGCTATCAGTGTGGACACCAGACACAGGCATGAAATGCTAGGGCTGCTGCTGCAGCCACCAGGAAGCCTGTGTGCGAGCACAGGTCACTCTCCACACCTCCACTCCCGGGAGCACGTGCAGCTTGCCACTGCCAGGGTCCTGTGATCCAGGGACAACTTCTCCAGGAGAACACACGGCACGCCTCAGGCTGGTGCAAAGTCATGCCAGCCTCTGCCACCGCAGGCTCGCCCCGCATTCCGTACCCCTCCCTCCCCCCGGCCTGAGTGAGCCAGAGCCCCCTAATCAGCTGCTCCTTTAACCCCGTCCTGTCTGGTCAGGGAAAAGACACCCTCAGTCGACATACATGCAGAGGTGGGGCCAAATCCAGAGCTGAAACCCAGGAGCTGGGCGAACAAAGAAGAGAAAGGGAAATCTCTCCCAGCAGCCTCAGGAGCAGCGGATTAAATCTCCACAGTCAACTTGATGTACCCTGCATCTGTAGAATACCTGAATAGACAACGAATCATCCCATAATTGAGGCACTGGACTTTGGGAGCAACTGCAGACTTGGGGTTTGCTTTCTGCCTGTAATTTGTTTCTGGTTTTATGTTTATCTTAGTTTAGTATTCAGAGCTTATTATCATTGGTAGATTTGTTTATTGATTTAGTTGCTCTCTTCCTTACATATATATTTTTTTTCCTTTTTCTCTTTTTGTGAGTATAGATGTATACGCTTCTTTGTGTGATTTTTTCTGTATAGCTTTGCTTTTGCCATTTGTCCTAGGGTTCTGACTGTCTACTTTTTTGTTGTTGGTGGTAGTGGTGTTTTAGTATAGTTTTTAGCACTTGTTATCATTGGTGGATTTGTTTTTTGGTTTGGTTGCTCTCTTCTTTCTTTCTCTATTTCTTTTTTTTTTATTACCTTTTAATTTTTTTATTTTTAAAAATTTTTTCTATTTTAATAACTTTATTTTGTTTTATTTTTCTTTCTTTCTTTCTTTCTTTTCTCCCTTTTCTTCTGAGCCGTGTAGCTGACAGGAGCTTGGCGCTCTGGATGGGTATCAGGCCTGAGCCTCTGAGGTGAGAGAGCTGCATTCAGGACACTGGTCCACCAGAGATCTCCCAGCCCCATGTAATAACAAACAGTGAAAGTTCTCCCAGAGATCTCCATCTCAATGCTAAGACCCATTTCCACTCAACGACCAGCAAGCTACAGTGCTGGACACCCTATGCCAAACAACTAGCAAGGCAGGAACAAAACCACACCCATTAGCAGAGAGGCTGCCTAAAATCATAATAAGGTCACAGACACCCCAAAACACACCACCAGACGTGGTCCTGAGCACCAGAAAGAGAAGATCCAGCCTCATCCACCAGAACACAGGCACCAGGCCCCTCCACCAGGAAGCCTACACAACCCACTGAACCAAACTTAGCCACTGGGAGGAGACATCACAAACAATGGGAACTACGAATCTGAAGGCTGCGAAAAGGAGACCCCAAACACAGTAAGTTAAGCAAAATGAGAAGACAGAGAAATACACAGCAGATGAAGGAGAAAGGTAAAAACCCACCAGACCAAACAAATGAAGAGGAAATAGGCAGTCTACCTGAAAAAGAATTCAGAGTAGTGATACTAAAGATGATCCAAAATCTTGGAAATAGAATGGAGAAAACATTTAACAAGGACCTAGAAGAACTAAAGAGCAAACAAACAATGGTGAAATTACACAATAAATGAAATTAAAAGTTCTCTAGAAGGAATCAATAGCAGAATAACTGAGGCAGAAGAAAGGATAAGTGACCTGGAAGATAAAATAATGGAAATAACTACCGCAGAGCAGAATAAAGAATAAAGAATGAAAATAATTGAAGACAATCTCAGAGACTTCTGGGACAACATTAAACACACCAACATTCGAATTATAGGGGTCCCAGAAGAAGAAGAGAAAAAAAAAGGGACTGAGAAAATATTTGAAGAGATTATAGTTGAAAACTTCCCTAATATGGGTAAGAAAATAGTCAAATCCAGGAAGTGCAGAGAGTCCCATACAGGATAAATCCAAGGAGAAACGCACAAAGACACATATTAATCAAACTATCAAAAATTAAATACAAAGAAAAAATATTAAAGGCAGCAAGGGAAAAGCAACAATTAACATACAAGGGAATCCCCATAAGGTTAACAGCTGATCTTTCAGCAGAAACTGTGCAAGCAAGAAGGGAGAGGCAGGACATATTTAAAGTGATGAAAGGGAAAAACCTACAACCAAGATTACACTACACAGCAAGGATCTCATTCAGATTTGACAGAGAAATTAAAACCTTTACAGATAAGCAAAAGCTAAGAGAATTCAGCACCACCAAACCAGCTCTACAACAAAGGCTAAAGGAACTTCTCTAGGCAGAAAACACAAGAGAAGGGAAAGACTTACAATAACAAACCCAAAACAATTAAGAAAATGGTAATAGGAACATACATATTGATAACTACCTTAAATGTAAACGGATTAAATGCTCCAACCAAAAGACATAGACTGGCTGAATGGATACAAAATCAAGACCCGTATATATGCTGTCTACAAGAGACCCGCTTCAGACCTAGGGACACATACAGACTGAAAGTGAGGGGATGGAAAAAGATATCCCATGCAAATGGAAATCAAAAGAAAGCTGGAGTAGCAGTTCTCATATGAGACAAAATAGACTTTAAAATAAAGACTATTAGAAGAGACAAAGAAGGACACTACATAATGATCAAGGGATCAATCCAAGAAGAAGATATAACAATTGTAAATATTTATGCACCCAACATAGGAGCACCTCAATACATAAGGCAAATGCTAACAGCCATAAAAGGGGAAATTGACAGTAACACAATAATACTAGGGGACTTTAACACCCCACTTTCACCAATGGACAGATCATCCAAAATGAAAATAAATAAGGAAACACAAGCTTTAAATGATGCATTAAACAAGATGGACTTAATTGATATTTATAGGACATTCCATTCCAAAACAGCAGATTACTTTCTTCTCAAGTGCTCATGGAACATTCTCCAGGATAGATCATATCTTGGGTCACAAATCAACCCTTGGTAAATTTAAGAAAATTGACATTGTATCAAGTATCCTTTCTGACCACAACTCTATGAGATTATATATCAATTATATGAAAAACTCTGCAAAAAATACAAACACATGGAGGCTAAACAATACAGTACTAAATAACCAAGAGATCACTGAAGAAATCAAAGAGGAAATCAAAAAATACCTAGAAACAAATGACAATGAAAACACGACAACCCAAAACCTATGGGATGCAGCAAAAGCAGTTCGAAGATGGAAGTTTATAGCAATACAATCCAACCTCAAGAAACAAGAAAAATCTCAAACAAACAACCTAACCTTACACCTAAAGCAATTAGAGAAAGAAGAACAAAACAACTGCAAAGTTAGCAGAAGGAAAGAAATCATAAAGATCAGATCAGAAATAAATGAAAAAGTAATGAAGGAAATGATAGCAAAGATCAATAAAAGTAAAACCTGGTTCTTTAAGAAGATAAACAAAATTGATAAACCATTAGCCAGACTCATCAAGAAAAAAAGGGAGAAGACTCAAATCAATAGAATTAGAAATGAAAAAGGAGAAGTAACAACTGACTGCAAAAATACAAAAGATCATGAGAGATTACTACAAGCAACTCTATGCCAATAAAATGGACAACCTGGAAGAAATGGACAAATTCTTAGAAATGCACAACCTGCCAAGACTGAACCAGGAAGAAACAGAAAATATGAACAGACCAATCACAAGCACTGAAATTGAAACTGTGATTACAAATCTTCCAACGAACAAAAGCCCAGGACCAGGTGGCTTCATAGGCGAATTCTATCAAACATTTAGAGAAGAGCTAACACCTATCCTTCTCAAATCTTCCAAAATATAGCAGAGGGAGGAACACTCCCAAACTCATTCTACAAGGGCACCATCACCCTGATACCAAAACCAGACAAAGATGCCACAAAAAAAGAAAACTACAGGCCAATATCACTGATGAACATAGATGCAAAAATCCTCAACAAAATACTAGCAAACAGAATCCAGCAGCACATTAAAAGGATCATACACCATGATCAAGTGGGGTTTATCCCAGGGATGCAAGGATTCTTCAGTATATGCAAATCAATCAATGTGATACACCATATTAACAAATTGAACAATAAAAACCATCTGATCATCTCAACAGATGCAGAAAAAGCTTTTGACAAAATTCAACACCCATTTATGATAAAAGCCCTCCAGAAAGTAGGCACAGAGGGAACTTTCCTCAACATAATAAAGGCCATATATGACAAACCCACAGCCAACATCATTCTCAATGGTGAAATACTGAAACCATTTCCACTAAGATCAGGAACAAGACAATGTTGCCCACTCTCACCACTATTATTCAACATAGTCTGCACAGCAATCAGAGAAGAAAAAGAAATAATAGGAATCTAAATCAGAAAAGAAGTAAAACTGTCACTATTTGCAGATGACATGATACTATACATAGAGAATCCTAAAGACGCCACCAGAAAACTACTAGAGCTAATCAATGAATTTGGTAAAGTAGCAGGATACAAAATTAATGCACAGAAATCTCTTGAATTCCCATACACTAATGATGAAAAATCTGAAAGATAAATTAAGGAAACACTCCCATTTACCACTGCAACAAAAAGAATAAAATACCTAGGAATAAACCTACCTAAGAAGACAAAAGACCTGTATGCAGAAAACTATAATACTCTGATGAAATAAATTAAAGATGATACAAACAGATGGAGAGATATACCATGTTCTTGGATTTGAAGAATGAACATTGTGAAAATGACTATACTACCCAAAGCAATCTACATATTCAATGCAATCCCTATCACACTACCACTGGCATTTTTCACAGAACTAGAACAAAAAATTTTACAAGTTGTATGGAAACACAAAAGATCCAGAATAGCCAAAGCAATCTTGAGAAAGAAAAATGGAGCTGGAGGAATCAGGCTCCCTGACTTCAGACTACACTACAAAGCTACAGTCATCAAGAGAGTACGGTACTGGCACAAAAACAGAAATATAGATCAATGGAACAGGATAGAAAGCCCAGAGATAAACCCACGCACATATGGTCACCTTATCTTTGAAAATGAAGGCAAGCATATACAATGGAGAAAAGACAGCCTCTTCAATAAGTGGTTCTAGGAAAACTGGACAGCTACATGTAAAAAAATGAAATTAGAACACTCCCTAACACCATACACAAAAATAAACTCAAAATGGATTCAAGACCTAAATGTAAGACCAGACACTATAAAACTCTTAGAGGAAAACATAGGCAGAACACTCCATGACATCACTCACAGCAAGATCCTTTGGACCCACCTCCTAGAGAAATGGAAATCAAAACAAAAATAAACAAATGGGACCTAATGAAACTTCAAAGCTTTGGCACAGCAAAGGAAACCATAAACAAGAAAAAAAGACATTCCTCAGAATGGGAGAAAATATTTGCAAACGAAGCCACTGAGAAAGGAGTAATCTCCAAAATATACAAGCAGCTCATGCAGCTCAATACCAAAAAAACAAACAACCCAATCCAAAATGGGCAGAAGACCTAAACAAACATTTCTCCAAAGAAGATATACAGATTGCCAACAAACACATGAAAGGATGCTCAACGTCACTAATCATTAGAGAAATGCAAATCAAAACTACAATGAGGTATCACCTCACACCGGTCAGAATGGCCATTATCAAAAAATCTACAAACAATAAATGCTGGAGAGGGTGTGGAGAAAAGGGGACCCTGTTGCACTGTTGGTGGGAATGTAAATGGATACAGCCACTATGGAGAACAGTATGGAGGTTCCTTAAAAAACTAAAAATAGAACTACCATATGACCCAGCAATCCCACTACTGGGCATATACCCTGAGAAAACCATAATTCAAAAAGAGTCATGTACCATAAAGCTCATTGTAGCTCTATTTACAAGAGCCAGGACATGGAAGCAACCTAAGTGTCCATCAACAGATGAAGGGATAAAGAAGATGTGGCACATATATACAATGGAATATTACTCAGCCATAAAAAGAAACAAAATTGAGTTATTTGTAGTGAGGTGGATGGACCTAGAGACTGTCATACAGAGTGAAGTAAGTCAGAAAGAGAAAAACAGATACCGTATGCTACCACATATACATGGAATCTAAAAAAAAAAAAAGTGGTTCTGAAGAACCTAGGGGCAGGACAGGAATAAAGATGCAGACATAGAGAATGGACTTGAGGACATGGGGAGGGGGAAAGGTAAGCTGGGACAAAGTGAGAGAGTGGCATGGACATATATACACTACCAAATGTAAAATAGCTAGCTAGTTGGAAACAGCCGCATAGCACAGGGAGATCAGCTCAGTGCTTTGTGACCACCTAGAGGGGTGGGATAGGGAGGGTGGGAGGGAGACACAATAGGAAGTATATATAGGGATATATGTATATGTATAGCTGATTCACTTTTTATACAGCAGAAACTAACACACCCTTGTAAAGGAATTATACTCCAATAGCGATGTTTAAAAAAAAATGAAAAAAAAAAGAATTTAAAATCTACTCACAGAACCAACAACAACGAAGTCAGGTTCAGAGATCCCCACAGCTGTGTTCATGAAATGTTTTCAGACATAATCTGATCTCAGACAAGCTCTGCCAGTTTGTGGACAAGGGGACCTGCCACTTCACTCACACTAGGAGACTGAGGGAGCAGTGATGTCCGGGGTCTCCCCTGGGCGGGGTCTGCCTGGCCGGCCCTCCTCCTCCAGCACCCTTGGCTTTGTCTCTCATTCTTGCACACTCACGCCACCAAGGAAGGTAATGAGGCAGCTGTTCACCACTTGGGGAACCAGTGGCCACACCACTGTCTCCACTGGTTCATGCTGGTCTCCCCATGAAGCAGCGAACTGGCAAACCTGAAGGACCCCCTTCCGTCTGTTGTCCCCTCCCTGGCCCTGATGGCCACCTCTCCCCTCTGCTGTCCATGCCCCATGCCCCCCTCCATGGGGCCCCCTTGCTCTCCCCACCCCCACCTGCCCGGCAGCTGCCCTCAGTCTGCACACCCCCAGGGGCCTCTTGACCTTCAGTGACCAGCTCACTGGGAACACTGCAATCACGGTGACTCCAGCTTGGGTCCCCCGCACTTCTGTCTCACCCAGCCAAGGACACCTCCTGTTCCATGGGTCCAACACAGAGCCAGCCAGCTCCCCTGGAGGAATGGATCCCCTCGACCCAGCCCTGGACACCCGAGCCGCACTCTGGGCAGGCCCTTGCCTCACCTCAACGCCCGTTGGGTCCCCGAGTCCTTGATCTCGCCTCCTGCCTGCCTCCCCTTCCCCCACTGTGGCCGACTCAAGGGACTTTGACACCTGGCCTTGATCACCAGAAGCCTCCTGGCCGACCTCTGCCTCCCCCTGCCTGTCGTCCTTGAGTGCAGCCTCAAGACCTTCCAGAAGCACAGTCTGACCCCGTGGGCCCCCTGGATCAAACCTATTGGTGGCTCCACACCGCACAAGGGCCCAGTTGAAGCTCCTGGGCATGTGTGTCACCCTCTGAGCTGGGCCTGCTCTCCTGGCCTCTCCTCTTATACCCACACCCTGCCTCCCAGCCCGGGGACCAACCACCCCATTTGGGCTTGGTTTTCTGGCCCGTGGGATTTTTATTGCTAAAACTAGGGAAGTCCTGGTCAGAGGGACGAGCTTTTCACTCTGCCCACCGTGTCCCTCACCTCCAGTCTTGTGCTGGCTGTCGCCTCAGCCTGGATCACCCTCTCCCCTTCGAGGTCAGCTTCTCCCTCTCTAGGGCTTACTTGGGGAGCCTGTCGCCCCCTGACCCCGATCCTGTGTGCTCCTGAAGTCCCCCAAGAACTTATTGCCTTAACCCCATAGGCTTTGGCTCCTGGAGAGAAGGGGCCACAGTTTTTAACTCTGCGTTCCCCATCCAGTTAGTGCCTGCAGGCATGGGGACGTATTCACTTACAGCTTGTTTAATAAGCATGAAAGATAGATTTGGTGTGTCTCTGACCTCAGCCCTCGGTCTCTCTTGGGGGAAGCAGAACCATGGAGAACATGGTAAGGCTCAGTGCCTGATTCTCATGACTCACATCCACCTAACAGGGAGAGGGGGACGTGGCGGGAGGGACAACAGGGATGCCCACAGAGGCACCTCTTAGGCTGCGCTGTGAATGCGACAGCGATCCCTTAGAGCCCAGAAAGGGGCGAGGCTCCAGGGAGGGGCCCCAAATGCCTTAAGGGTCAGCCCTGGGTCCCTGGGTGTGGGGCAGACACACGGAGAGCCCTTGGTGACTAAGAGCTCCAGGAGGGAGGTGTAGGTGGCACAGGAGGGCCGGGCCGACTCCAGATCTCACTGTCCTCTGACATGAGCACACCTCTGGCCTTGCGTCTCTGGCATAGCCCCATCCACCCCTGTTTCCAGCTGCCCAAGGGGCACTTCCAGCTGTCGCCACTTACGTAGTAACAGGGGTGGGGGCAGCGAGCAAAAGCTGCCCCACGAACCTGCCAGGAGTGACTGTGGGCGAGGCGTGGCCCAGTTCCCACGTGATGCCCACCAAGGTGGCGGAAGGGACTCATCTCCAGGTACCATGCTGGCACCAGGGACTCTCAGCTCCCCATTGGCTGAGGCCATCCATCGCTTACCAGGCCCTGTGCCATACTCCTGACTCCTGCTAGGGGCCAGGAAGACTGCAGGTAACGCTGTGGAAAGAGCAGGTGAAGGAGCGTGACGGGCCCTCTGAGCCTGGGCAGGAAGCATGACACTGTCACGAGGAGAGGAAAATAGAAGATGCCCCAGGGAGGGAGGCTGGAGCGGATCCTCCAGATCCTCAGAGCCCGGCAAGGGCTGCGGCTCACGCCTCCCCTGCCCCGGGCAGTCTCTGCCTCAGTGCCTCCTGTAGGAGGTAATGAAGACCGAAGATGCAGCCCGTCAGCCTGGCCAAGTGCCAGCTGCCCTGTCTGGGGCGGCTCCTGTGGGGGCTGGCAGCTCCCCAAGCCCCGTGCTGCTCCACGGACCTGCTGAGCTTCTCCCACCTTCGCACCCACACCCCCCATGAGGCGGGTGGTGCCCACAGTGCTCTGTCCTCTACAGAGGCTGGCCATCCTCATGCGTCCCCCCAGCATTGCCATGGCCCTGCCGCTGCCGGCACAGGATCCACCCTCTGCGCCTCTCTACTCATTCGCCAAGAACTCAAGCCCCATGAGGACAGACAGGCAGCTTGTCCATCCCTGGTTCCCTAGACCAGGGCCCAGCACAGGGAGGCACTCAGTGGGTTTTTTTTGGATGAAGAAAAGGGAGCAATTCGTGCTTGGAAAGTTTTCCTACTTAATTCCAACAGGGATATTTCATCTGTTTTGTTTTGTTTTTCATGGCTGGCTGGGCTGTTTTGATCACCTTCATATCTATGTTAGTCAGGGTTCTTCAGAAAAAAACAGAACTAATAGGAAATGATAGAGAGATAGATTAGATAGATAGATGATAGAGATAGATGATAGATGATGATAAAGAGAGAGAGAGATGATAGATGATAGATGATATATAGATAGATAGATAGATAGATGATATAGATAGATAGATAGATAGATAGATAGATAGATAGATAGATAGATGATAGAGAGAGAGATGACAGATGATAGATAGATAGGTAGAGAGAGAGATGGTAGATAGATAGATAGATAATAGATGATGATAGAGAGAGAGAGAGAGAGATGATAGATGATAGATAGGTAGAGAGAGAGATGATAGGTAGATAGAGAGAGAGAGAGAGAGAGAGAGAGAGAGAGAGATAAGTGACTGACTTATTATGAGGAATTGGCTCCTGTGGCTATGGAAGCTAAGAAGCCCCAGGATCTGCAGGCTGGAGACTCAAGAGAGCCAGTGCTGTAATTCCAGCCTGAGTCCAAAGGCCTGAGAACTGGGGAGCTGATGATGTTAGCCTGAGTCCAAGGACAGGAGAAGACTGGTGTCCCAGCTCAATCAGACAGGCAGGAAGGGAACAAATCCCCCCTCCACTTTTTGTTCTATTCAGGCCTTCAACTGATTATATGAGGCCCACCCACGTGGGAGGGCAATCTGCTTTACTCAGTCTAATCTCATCCATAAACAGCCTCACAGACACACCCAGGAATCATGTTTAATCTGGGTGCCCCATCATCCAGTCAAGTTGACACATAAAATTAGCCACAATACCTTAGTTATCCATACCTCATGCCTCATGGCTAGTGGAGTGTCCTGGTGCTCTCTTTGTCCTGTTGACAGAGGCTGCCAGAACTTCAGGGACATTGTCAAGCAAAAGGACCCCCATCCATCAACGTAAATGCCAGTCACAGCACCTCGTGTTCCAGGCTCACGTGGCCCAAGGAGGACAGTGTTGAGAGGGTAGGCCACACAACTCACTAGTGCAGAGCTGCAATTTGAACACCGGTCCAGCAAGCCTCAAAGCCAAAGCTCCCAACCATTGGTCCACTGACTATCAAGGGTCCTGCAACTCTGTGCTTCCAATGCAGGGGGCACGGGTTCAATCCCTGGTTGGGGAACTAAGATCCCCCCATGCCGCGATGCAGCCAAAAGAAAGAAAACAAATTGAACATCACAGCTAGACAATGGTTGTGTGTGCGTGTTTATGGAACTGTATCATACAAATACCGATTTGTTGGCTCATGCAGGCACACGTGTGTGTGTCATCCACAAGCCCACATGCACGCGGGTCTGCCTATTCTTCTAGAAATGGAGCAGGCACGGCCTTCCGACCATTAGCAGCGGACTCGCCTTGCATTTGGAAAATGCATTTGATGGGAAAGTCCAGGAAAAGAAAATGGCAGCGTGAGGCTGCAACGATTTCTTAAGGACATGTTGCTAAGTGATTTAATCCCTTCCTGAGACACTGCCCATGAATTGATGACCTCTGCTTTTCCTTTCTCCAGTCTGATGAGCGATGGCTTTTCTGACAGGCCAGTAAATTTCTCCCATTGCTTCTGTTAAGAAAAATTTTTTAAAAGATGATGAGGGGGAAGTGCTTTATTGCAAAGCACTCTGCACCCTGCCCCCATTTTTCACAGAAGCATAAAGCTACAGTAGAAGGAAGGACAAACCAGTGGCCGTGCTCCCAGAATGAGCCGAGTCCTGTTAAATTAAAACAAATGAGGGCAACTTGCAGATGGTGACTCATACACAAAGGAGGCCGGAGACAGGGGGAAGTCTGGCTGCCTTCCGGAACTGTGCCCAGGCTCTGCAGTGAGGCAGAAAAGGAGCACCTCCCAGCCTCCCACTCCACCCAGAGCACCCTGAACTCCACACTCCCATCTTAAGGGGCTGAGGGGATCCCACAGGGACCTGAAGGGAACCTCACTTGCCTGCCAGAACCTACCATCCAACAAACACATTAGTCTGACAACCACCTACTGTGCCTAGCTGTGGGCCGTGTACACTGCCAGCCTGTGCCTGCAGGGACACCTCTACCAGGAAGTCCTCCAGGATGCGGCGCCAAGGAAGCGCTGCACAGAGGCCTGGGGATCGACTGCAGCAGCCGGCAAGGGAAGGGTCGTGGGGAGAGGACAGTACGTGATCAGCGAGACTGTCTGCCAAGGAACCCCAAGGGGAGGGCGAGGTGGGCAGAAGGCTGAGGAGATGCTGGGTCTGCAGAACGAGAAGAGCTAGGAGGGGTCTTGCTCAGTGCCTGTGACTCAGCCCCTCCCTGTTTCTGACTCTGCCGCACAAAACCCTCCACTAGGGGTGCTCCCCACCCCACCCCTACAGTGTCCTCCAGGGCTCGTCCAGCACAGACCAGCATGGAGGGCCATGTGGCCCCTGAGGGTCATGGGACCTCCCTTCTCAGGTGGGGGTGGAGAGCCACACAGCGCAGGTAAGAATTCCTTTTCAGGGGCTTTCCTGGTGGTGCAGTGGTTAAGCATCCGCCTGCCAATGCAGGGGACGCAGGTTCGAGCCCTTGTCTGGGAAGATCCCACATGCCGCAGAGCAACTAAGCCCGTGCGCCACAACTACTGAGCCTGAGCTCTAGAGCCTGCAAGCCACAACTACTGAGCCCGCATGTCACAACTACTAAAGCCTGTGCGCCTAGAGCCCGTGCTCCGCAACAAGAGAAGCCACTGCATTGAGAAGCCCGCGCACCGCAACGAAGAGTAGCCCCCGCTCGCTGCAACTAGAGAAAGCCCGCGCACAGTAACGAAGACTCAACGCAGCCAAAAATTAATTAATTAATTAATTAATTGAAAAAAAAAAAATGAACTCCTGGGCTTCCCTGGTGGCGCAGTGGTTGGGAGTCCGCCTGCTGATGCAGGGGACGCGGGTTCGTGCCCCGGTCCGGGAGGATCCCGCATACCGCGGAGCGGCTCGACCTGTGAGCCATGGCCGCTGAGTCTGCGCGTCCGAAGCCTGTGCTTCGCAATGGGAGAGGCCACAACAGTGAGAGGCCCGTGTATCACACACACACACAAAAAAGAATTCCTTTGCAACCGCCCTCCCGGGGCTGAGTGGGGAGCTCACCCACCCTGGTCCTTCAGGAGGCACCGTGTGCCCCCAACCCCTGTCCAGGTGTCCACCTTGCCCCAGGTCCCAGGCCTCTGGGGCCCGAGTGGGAATAAAGCACGATACGTCCAGGCCTCAGTTCCACAGGATGTGCCCCCCAAAACCCCTCCCAGCCAGGCTCAGTTGGCCCCCAGACTCGGGGTGGGGAACTGCATCGGGACAGGGACGGTCCCCCCTCACCAGCAAAATCAGGGCCTTGACTTGAGTAGAAAACAATCTGAATTTCTAAGAAAAAAACTAAAATTAGAAGGAAACCAGCCTAGAAACTGTCTCTATCAAATATGACTGACCTATAGCTAGTTTTACAAAATATTCACTCAAATTTTAATGAATTCATCAAGTCCTTGATTGATAAAGGTGTGATGGGTCTGAACAGATAGTTTGTGAGAATGAAACACAAATGGAAAAAAAAAAAATCGCACAAGAACAAAAACTAGAGCAAATTGTCCAACCACATAGCAGCCAAAGAAATTCAGATTCAGTGCTACACCAAATTAGTGTCTTAATGCCAAACCCAGCAGTGACAAGTTTGGGGTACAAGAGCAAGCATCTGGGGGGGCGTGGCCTGGGAACTGGCCCCGTCCTTCAGGCTGGTCCCACACATTGCCTGCATTCAAATGCTCCTCCTCGGGCACACTAATTCCACATTTGGGCGATTACCCCCAGAAATGACTGAAGAGAAGGGAAATGCTCTAGGCTCCAGCAGGAGCACTGTAGCACTATCTTCATCAGGGGAAAAAAATAGGGAAAATCTGGGTCTCAGCAAGACGTAAGAAGGCCACTGTCAGACACGAGCTGGTGTAAAGCCTGAGGCTTCTCTTTCTGCCACAAGGTTAGTGAGCAAAGCACAACACAGACACATGCAATGTCGCCACAAGTACGAGCCAAGACAGTCAAGAAACAGGAAAGTAGTGACCACTGTGATCCGGTTTTCCCTCCTGTGCACAGTGAGGTTCAGTCATGCTCATTTGGAACACTTCTGTGTAACTCTAGTGTCCATGTCACATGACATGCCACGACACCCCTGTAGGAGTGTGCTCCTTGACACCTGTTCCCAGGTTACCACCCCTGAGGCCTTCGGTCCCACTCCTTCCCAGCCCATAAGCCATAAACCCATCTTGGGCAGAGAGCCCTTCAAGGACAAAGTCACCTGCTCTCATTTCTTACTCACTCTTTATGCCTGACCTCCTTCCAGAAAAGATGTTCCACAATCTGCAATAATGGGGGAAAATGTACGAAAATTGAGCAACAGCCTCATTCGATAGAGAGAGACCAGGGGCCGTACCAGAGAACCGGGCCAAGGAAAGTCGGTCTGGAGCTGAGCATAAAACTTGGCGCTGAGCTTCCTAGAAGCCAAGGTAAAAAGGAAAACAGGATATATTATAATTCTCATTACCCAGGACAAGCAGCCATAGTCATTTGTTCGGAAAGATCAGTATTTTCCCAACCCACTGCAGGAGACCTGTTACTGCATGTTTGCTCATACAAAGGCCTGAAGACATCGGCGGGTCCCCAGTGGTTGCCTGACTAATACGGGGACGTTCTTCGTGGGACCAGATCTCACTCCAACCTCCTCAGAATGCCATGTTTTAAGTTCTGGTTCTGGACACATTTCTGTGGGAACTCAGTAATGTAATCAATGTAGGTCACTTTCCGAATTAATCCAAAAGTGAGTACTGTCAGAAACCGGTGGCAGGCAGAAAGCCAAACCGTGGGGCTTTCCAGAGGAAAAAAAAAAAGAGAGAAATGGGTGGCAGTCTTGGCCACCGCCCTGGTTCCCTGACACAGCCTTGCTTTTTGTTCTGTGACAGGCACGAACATAAAGGAGGAAGAAGTGGCAGAGCAGCAAGTAGTGCTCGGGCTCCTGGGCCAGGAGATGGGAGGACGCCGCCTCTCAGGGGTCCTGGTCCCCTCGGGGGCACAGAAAAGCTCGCCGCCATGTGGCCCGAAGGCACCCAGAGGACTCAGGCAGAAAGTAGGAAGGAGGGAGTGCCCGCCCTCCAAGCTCCCCCAGGGAGCCCAGCATGCGGTGGCTGGCAGGTCTTCCAAGGGAGCCAAGCCCACTGTCCACTGACACCCTTTCCTCTCACAGCGCTGCCTGTGGAGGGAGGGCCAGGGACCTGGACAAACCTGTCTCCAATCCCAGCCTCACTTCCGCGTCGGCACTGTCATCTGGGCCAGGTTACCTGGACCCTCAGGGGAGGGTCACTGAGCCTCCAGGAGCCCCATTTCCTCCTGTGTCACCAGGAGGGTGATGGAGCATAACCTGCAAGATTGTTTTAGGGAATCTTAAAGCTCCTGGCATGTAGTAGGGTCTCAACACATGGTAACGGTACTTTTTTCTAATTTCCTGGGTTCCACCCTGACCCACAGAAAGAGCAACCAACCCAGCTCTCACTTCAGGCCTGGAGCCCTCAGAACTGTTAAGCAGGAAAGGGAGAGAAGTCACAGGTGGGACTGGATCAGGCTGGTGTGGAAATCAACGACGTGGCCGTGTCATCATCACCATCCTGTCCATGATTGCCCCCAGGTCCAAGGCCCCGTCTGTTCTCTGTCCAACCGACAGCTACTCTGCCTGGTCAGAAAGCGGGGCCATGGAGTGGGCTCGTGGGGACCTCTGCTGAAGCCAGCGGCATCTGTCGGGGGACCCTCAGCCCATGTGCAGATCCGGGCTAAGAAACCCCCAGGGGACAGCTAACATCGCACCTCCTTCCTGACAGCTCCACTCTCAGAAGCTAGAGCGCGCTGCAGAGGGTGCAAGGAGTGAGGAGGCCAGGCCAGAGGGAATTCCACTCGGGTCACATGGAGAGGGCACATGGGACAGGCAGCATGTGCCCCTGGAGCCGGGCCCCAGCCGCCCGATGCACCTGGAGAAGTGGCTCTTCCGGCCACCTCTTGGGAAACCTCCGCTGATCCTGCATCATCCTCACCTTGAACCTCTAGTTCCTGCCGGGCTGGGAAAACCCAGACCCTCAACTCAGCCCCAGACCCTGACCACCACCTACTCTGCACTGCCCCCAAGGCCCCCCGCTTGCCCAGCTGCAGCGCATACTCATCCCTGGAGGCCCTGTCCCCACGTTTTCAGATGGCACGACACCGAGTTGCCTCTGAGGTCAGTCCTGGGTGCAGACTGGAGTGAGGAGGTAGAGGCACAGGGAAACCAAGAGCAAGGTGTGCCCCAGCCCTCCCCGTATCTGCTTCCCGGAATGTTTCACCCCATCAGTGCCCTCTCACCCCGACTCCCCGTGTCTGCTGACGCCACACTCTGGGCAATCCCAGGGAGAGAACCCACAGGAATTAATACAGCTCTTTGGTTCTGATTACAGATTATACTGGAGAGAATTTCTGGACTCTCCCCAATTTTCCTCTCTTCTTAAAATCTTCAATTAAGAGCCTAACCTGATGGAAAATGGCCATTGTCTGGAAGGTCTAAGGTACTGATTCCTCATTGCTGAGTGCTTTCTCTAAACAGATAAAGACTCTCCATGATTCTGAATAAAACCAGAGCCAAGGACCTCAAAGGGTGGGAGGAGAGAGGAAAGCAACAACAAGACACTCTGGCAAGGCCGTGCCCCAGAGCCGGCCCCTCTCTGTGGGCACTGGCGTGGATGGTGGAGGGTCTCTGGGGCCTGTCCAGCCTGGAGAGAAGCCATGAGCCAAGGAGCAGCGTGGTCATCCAGGGAGCCAGGCCCGGCTGCCGGCAAAGCAGCTGAAGTCTTGAGGAAACTTCCTGATTGCATTTGCGAGGTGGCATCACCAGGACATAAGCAAATCTCCCTGGAGAACGTGGTTTCTAGAAGGGCTACTGCTCACGTGGGGCCGATTTAGGGCAACCAGTGCCAGAGAGAGCAGAAGGAGGGAAGGCCGGGGCTTGGGACCCAGGGCAGGAGGTTGGAGGGGCCGCCCCACCTGGGATCAGGGCCATCACAGGGCCAGCGGGTAGTGTTGGTTGCCAAGCCCCAGGCACCCTCCCCAGCGATCACGTGTGCAGACACCTGTCAGGCAAAGGCCCGGTTTCCTGCCCAGCGGGCCCACATCCTAGGCCCTCCTAGTTTTACAGGTAAGGAGGGCTGCCTAGAAAACCTGCGTGCAGCAGGTAGGCGTGGATCTGAGTCCACCCCCTCACATCAGGGCCCCCTGCTCAGGGGAACGAGCTCTGGACTCTTTCCAGCTCCACCATCCTCGCTCCAGCCTGCCTGCGCCTCAGTGGGGCAGGACCAATCACATCTGCTTGTCAAGACTGCTGTGAAGAGACTGGCACAGAGATAATACGATGCGGCTTTGTGGGTATAAGCCCCGGAGCTCTGGGGGTGAAGCCAACTGTAGTGCTGCCACCTACTGGCTAAGGGACCTTGGGGGAATCTACTTAACCTCACTGGGGCTCAATATCCTCATCTGTGAAATGGGGATAAGTATAGGGTTGTTTTGAGGTTCAAAATAACAGAATATATATAAAGCACTAAACACAGAGCCTGGCCCAGAGAGATTACTCAGTAGATGATAGCGGCTGTCTTTAGTTGATTGTTATCAGAAAGAGAAGACAGGACCATCCCCCCTGGAGTTAGTGGCTGGGGTGGGATGGGGTGGGGGTGAGGGGATGATCTAAAAGTCTGCTTCTTCATTTTTGCAGTTCAGTACCCTGGGGACACAACTCCTATTAACCCAACCACAGAAGACTAAGGGATACACCCAAGGCCAATGTCCTATAATGCCGCCTCCTGGTTTCTTCTCTAAGAATACTTTATGTTAGCTGCCCAGAGTAGCTAACTCTATAGTCCTATGTCCTGACCATGGTGAGAAAGTACATATGAGAGTTTCTCAACATCAATTTGTTGAACAAATGTATAAATGCAGGCATGAAGGAACACACCTAGAGACTAGGACACAGACCTGCTGATGCACACAGGGGCAGCCCACCGTGGGACTCCCAGAAGAGCCTGGGCTCGGCACACAGATTGCACTTGGTAGCTGCACCTGACACAGGAGGGCCCGGCATTCACTAAGCACCTAACGAACGTTTGGTGACAGAGGACAGCATCACTTCTTCTATGAGGAAGGGAAGAAAAGAGAACCAGAGATGGCTGAGATGGGGTTTTGAGGATGGTCCTGAAGGATAGGCAAGAATGGGCAGGGGAGGGTATAATTCAAGGTTCAGAGACAAGAGGGCATGGGGGTGCGTGTGTACATACGTGTGTGCATGTGTGTGTGCACACGTGCAGGGTGGGGGGCTCATAGAACAAGATCTCTCCAGGACCCCATGCCAGGCCCTGTGGAGACCCTGATGGCAAGACACGCACCTTCCCAGAGCTGGGAGAGACCAGTCAGCTCTGTACCTCAGGGAAGCCCAGGGACTGAGGGGCTGATGGAGCCCCCAGAGCCCCCTGGCTGGACCCAGCGAGGCTCCTGATGGTATCTCTGTTAAGGTGGGAAGGGACGTGGACACAGGGAGAAGGGCTGGGCTGGTGGCAAACCAGATGGAAAGTGATGCCCTTGGTCTTGTCACTTAACCTCTGCAAGCTCCAGCACATCATCAGTAAAGGGAGTGACGACCGTGCCTCTGCTTCTAGTACAAGGGCTGAGAGAAAACTCCTGTAAAGCACCTGAAACTGGGCTTGGTGCATGGAAAGCTGTCCACCAGTGCTGGCAGTGACGGTGAGGATGGGGACAGCAACGCAGTGTAGAGCGTGGTCCACCCCGGAAAGTCCACGCCAGCCGGCCTCAGGGAAGCCCCGAGGCGGGAGAGCAGAATGCTGACGACAACCAGAGTGCCCAGCCACAGGGAGGTCTCAGCAACAGCAACAGCCGGACTAAGCAGTATCATAAGAGAGAGATCCAAGTCCTAAAATTAAGTGGACTGGGACTTCTCTGGCGGTCCAGTGGTTGGGGCTCTGCGCTCTCACTGCAGGGGGCCTGGGTTCAATTCCTGGTTGGGGAACTAGAAGCCCACAAGCTGCGTGGCCAAAAAATAAAAACTAAAAATAATAAAATAAAGTGGATAAGTCAAGACTGCTTAGCAGCGTACCCTTCCATGATTGCAACCATGGAAAAATATGTGGACCTAAAAAAGGCGTGGAAGGGTCTAAGCAAGTTCAAATAGGTCCTCAAGCCGCAGTCTCCAGGTCGGGACTTTTCTCTCCTTCCCAAACCTACGGCAGCGGGTGCCCAGGACACTCTCCGCGGCCCCTGACTTCAGATGCTGCATCTCACCTAACGCTTCTCTTACCTGACTCAGGGAGACTGTGTGTGCGAGGCATCCAGACCTCAGAAGACCTTCTGGGGGGAGCAGTGGCAGGAGGAACCCCGATGAAGCTGTCAGCCTCAAAGTCCCACAGTCAGCATCTGACCCACCTCCTCCCGTCTCCACTCGCTCACTCCTGCTTCCTGGGATAATCCCCCAATTAACCACCTTCTCACAAGTCTCTTCAGTTTTCCTCTTTTTTTTATATTTAAAGTTTTAATCTATCTGGAATTTATGTTAACCATAGTGTAAGGAGTGACTTTATGTTTTTTCAGTGGATTAACTAGTTGTCCCAACCACACTTGTGGAATAACCCATCTCTCTCCTGCTTGTGGCACCGTCACTGTCTTATGCCCACTCGGCCGTACTTCATGGGCCTCCTTCTAGGGCTTCTGCTCCAACCGGCGAGCACAGTCCCTACGGCAGCCTTCTTCCCAAGGGACAGCGTCAGCCCAGGTGCCGAGATGCCCTCCCGGCAGCCTGTGCATTTCTCGACGCCCCCTATTTCCACTCCCTTCTCTGACCACTCTCTCCATCTTCTCAGGCATGCTCTCCACCTCCCCGAAGCACAGGACTGCCATGGTCCAGCCCCCAGCGCCCCTCTTTCCTTACTGTAAGCAGGTTCTGAGCCTCTCTCCCCAGAACACCCCCCGCAGGATGCATGGGGATCGCTGCTTCTCTCCTGGGCACCTGGTGTCAGCTGCCTTCCTGGCATGTCCTCTAGACTCCTCAAACTCCAACTCCAGGGTCTTCAATGTACACGTGCACACACACACACACATCCATGAAAACACATGTGTGCATGCACACACGCACACACTTGCACACACCTGTGTGTATGTACACACACACAGGCTAAAAAAATCTATTTTATGTAGAAGAATCTCAGGCTCAAAGACGTGTCCAGAGTCACACAACTACTGAGCGGCAGAACTAGCTCAACTCTGGGAGCTTTTTAATAACAGACTTACAAAAATACAGGGTTCCAAATATTGGCGAAATAATGCACGTTATGCAGTCAGCCCGGTGCCTGGGAGCATAAGCGCTAAATAAGCAGTAACTGTCGTGTTTAATAATTATTATTATTCCCATTGTCAGCGGTAGGCAAGGATCCGAGTCGTGCGCTACCCCGTCCCTGGCAATCAGGCGGAGGCCCACCTGCCGTCACCCTGCATTTGCTTGTCTGGGGCGCCTCCTCCCGGCCTCTGCGTGTAGCTCCCCGCGGAGCCCAAGCAGAGCGAGCGGCGAGCTTAGAGCGAGCGGCGAGCTTACTCACCGAAGAGTTCGGAAACGGCCCTCCTCCTCTACGCTCCAGGGTCTGGAGAGGAAGAAAGCCTCCCGCTCTGCTGGGAGCTGGGGCCTTCCTCCGTCTGAACACACAAATATGCATATTTGCCCGCACGTACACGCGGCGCAGTCGCACCCACGCACACGCACGCACACGTGTGCACGTACAATCTCTCTCACCTGGGTGGCCCCGCTAAGCTTACACGGGCTTGACACCGCTCCCCGTCAGAAAGGCACACGGTATCAGAGCTATGAAGACCTCGTTGGTTTACATCACCGACGGGGAAAGTGAGGCCCCCAGAAGGGGACCAGTCCAGCCCACAGCATTTGCTGACAGGCAGCAGGGCCGGGTGTTAGGGCAGCAAAGAACGCGATATCTTGGTCAGTTCCCGGGAGGGGGCCGCACTGCCGAGCCCGGTAGGCAGGCAGGCTGCGGTAGCGGAGGACCCAAGAGGACCCCGCGGCCTCGGTCAATCACAGCCGAGCACCTTGTCCAGGACGTTGACGGCCAGTGGGGGAAGCAGGTGTCTCAACAAACAGATGCAATAAAGTGTTGGGAGAAATCAGATGGACGCTTGCGCCGAGCCCACGGGGAACCGAGACGCCAATGGTCAGGGGCTGGTGCCTGCCACTCTAGAGCTGAGCATGAACGGGATGTTATTAGAGGTCAATGAACAAGTAGGGCACGATGGGCAGGGGTGCTGAGGCTTGGGTGGGAGGAGAAGCATGGCCAAGCCCTCCTGGAAGAGGGCTGGGGATAAACAAGATGGTAAAAAGAGCTCCTTTCTCGCAATCCCAGCCCCATGGAGGCAGCCCAGGGAAGGTGGCTGCAGTTGTCCCTAACACTGGGCCAGGCCGCTTTAACAACTCTGCCGGTGTTACCCACCAGAGCCACGCTTTAAACACTAGGATTCCCATGTTACAGATGAGGAATGAGGAACAAGGAGGTTTAGCAACTTGCTTAATGCCCAGCGACTTAATGGCCAAGGCAGGATTTGATACAGGCAGACGGGCTCCAAAATCCATGCGTTTTTTTTTATTTTAATTGTGATAAAATATGTATAAAACTTACATTTTAACGATTTTTAAGTATCCAGTTCAGTGGTATTAAGTACATTCACAATGTTGTGCAAACGTCCCCACCATCCATCTCCAGAAAATTTTCACCTTCCCAACCTGAAACTCCAAACCCATGAAACAATTCCCCGTTCTCCCTCCCCCCAGCCCCTGGCAACCACTGTTCTATTTTCTATCCCTTCGAATTTGTCTTTTCTGGGTACCAATATAAGTGGCATCACATCGTATTTGCCCTTTTGTGTCTGGCTTATTTTACTAAGCATATCTTCAAGGTTCATTCACCTCGTAGCATATGTTGGAATTTCCTTCCCTTTTTAAGGCTGAATAATAGTCCATTGTGCGGATACACCACATTTTGTTTATCCATTCATCCACTGACGGACAATTAGTTGCTTCTAAGTTTTGGCTATTGGGAATAATGCTGCTGGGAACATGGGTGTGCAAATATCTGTTTGAGTCCCTGATTTCAGAAACTCCAACTCTTAGCACCCTGCTAGAGCACCATGCTAGAGCTGTTTCTCATAAACCTCAGGGAAGACGTGAGTCAGTTTGGGAGAGCAGAGGATAAGGAGGTGACGGAGTGGGGTAAGACGGAGTGCAAGGCAGACAGCTGCAGGCTGAGGGGGGCACCCTGAGAATCACCACAGGAGGAGGACGGCCCGCTGGGGAAGACGTGTGGGGCTTCCCAGACACGCTGGCGTCAGAGCAGCAGTGGCCCTGGGAGGCCCTGGTACTCTCCCAGGAGCCTGCATTCCTCTCCATCACTGCGGGGACCATCTCCACACAGTGGGCCGGCCAGGAGCCCAGGCCAGGTGGGAGCCACCTGACCAATAATATCTGTCACGAGGCAGGGAAGTGGGCAGTGTCTCCCCTACAACAGCAGAGATGGCACACACACCCCCAACCCAGGAGAAATGCACCCCACCCTGCAACTCCTGCCTACTGTGCTCACTACACTCTGAGACACGGGAGTACTTACCTGGCAATACGCAAGGAGAGCAAATGAGAAGGTGCCAGTCCTGGACAACAGGTATCTGGCCTCTCTCCACTCTACCCTTCAGCCTAAGCAGAGAAACATCCTGGATATGTTAAAAGATTCACCAGCGCCAGAGATTTCAGCAAACAAAACAAGTGAGGCTATTCCAAAACAGTAAAATAGATCAGAATATCTGGAACTCGCTTTTTACAGAAAGATTTGAACCCAACAGAGAACATATGTTCTTGTCAGGCTCCCGTAGAGCATTTGGAAACATTGATGCTGTGCTGGGTGAGCAAGGAGCCCTCAGCATCTTTCACAGATCACATTCGGTCCCCAGGTTGCAATACAATTAGGGACAATAAGAATGTTAAAAATGCATTTTGGAAACAAAATTAATTTCCACAATGGGAATTATAAAATGTTTGAATCTCAATAGCAGTAAGGTATTCATATAAAAATATGGAATTCAACAAAACTGGCATTTAGAGGGAAATCTATATCCTCAAATGAATTTGTAATAAACAGAATAAAAGGGGGAAAAAGAGAAAGGCAACTTATGTTAAAGAGAAAATAAAAACTGAAATGAAAAACTCTTTAGAAACAGACTATACAGATGGTCCCTGACTTAAAATGTTTTGACTTAACGATTTTTCAACTTCACAATAGTGTGAAAGCAATGTGTATTCAGTAGAACTGTACTTCAGATTTTGAATTTTGGTCTTTTCCTGGGCTAGCGAAATGCAATATGGTACCCTCTCGCAATGCTGGGCCACAGCTCCCAGTCAGCCACATGATCAAAAGGATAAACAACTGATAACTTTCAACCATTCTGTACCCAGACGACTGTTCTGTTTTTTACTTTCAGTACAGTACTCAATAAATTACATGAGCTATTCAACACTTTATTATAAAATAGGCTTTGTGTTAACGTGATTTTGCCCAACTATAGGCTAATGTGAGTGTTCTACGCACGTTTAAGGTAGGCCAGGCTAAGCTATGACGTTTGGTAGATTAGGTATACTAAATACATTTTCAACTTATGATATTTTTTACTTACAATGGGTTTATCAGGTTGTAACCCCATTGTAAGTTGAGGAAGAGATGTACAATAAGAGCATGACCTATCAAAACCTGTGGCATATGTCCAAAGGGACATTTTATAGCCTTGATATACACATGTATACTTAAATATAAGAAAGATATAACTAAGCTTTTTTAAAAAGGATGAAATAAGAAATAAGTTAATTTAATTTGAAAATAGCAGTAATAAAAGTAGATTTGATAAATAAAACCAAAAGCCAGTTCTTTGAAAAGATCATTAAGATAAGCAAGCCTCTGGAAAGTCAAGCAAAAGAAAAAAGGGGAAAGGTACGAAACTGAAGATGTGAGGTTAAACAAAGGGACACGACTGCAGATATGAAGGAGGTGATTTCAACCACAAAAAGATGGTAGGCACAGCTTCACCCTGGTCGGTTTTGTTGTATCTGGATGAAATGGAAGATTTTCCTGCAATATCTAAATCACCAAAATAGGCTTAACAAGAGGCAGAAAACCTGAAAAGAACAATAAACATAGAATGAAAAAGGTAAAAAGGGATTAGAGGGGCTCCATCAGCCTCCAGGGACAGGGGATGCTGTTACGGATGTCACCAAAACACAGGGGAAAACGCGAAGCTCCCAGTTCTCTACAGGATTAGCAAACCAAACAAGGATCACACACACACACACACACACACACACACACACACACTGCAATGATATATAGAAAGATCCTCTGAGCCACATACAGTACTTAAAAATAGAAAGCTTCCAAAAGGAATAAAATTGGGTCATTTGTAGACACGTGGATGGACCTAGAGACTGTCATACAGAGTGAAGTTCAGTCAGAAAGAGAAAAACAAATATTGTGTATTAATGCATATATGTGGAATCTAGAAAAATGGTACAGATGAACCAGTTTGCAAGGCAGAGATAGAGACACAGATGTAGAGAACAAATGTATGGACACCAAGGGGGGAAGGGAGGATGGGATGAACTGGGAGATTGGGATTGACATATATACACTAATATGTATAAAACAGGTAACTAATGAGAATCTGCTGTATAGCACAGGGAACTCCACTTCGCTGTACAGTAGAAACTAACACAACATTGTAAAACAACTCTACCCCAATTAAAAAAAAAAGTAGAAAGCTTCCAAACAAGACAATCCTATTTGTGTTTTTTTTTAAAGATAACACATGGAGGAAAATAAATATACATGAATATAAGTGTCCAGAAAAGATCTGGAATATACACATCAATCAGATCACTGTGGCTAGCTGTGAAGCAGAGAGTTTGGAAGGAAGTTAAAGAGAAAAGCATTCTTTTTACGCTATTCCTGTAACGTTGGAATGTTTACAAACTAAATATGTGCATATATTACTTCAAAATTAAATGAAAAACAAATCAATAAAAGTAAATTAAACCAATAATTAATAGCTTGATAATATTAATTTGAAGAGAAAAGCAATACTTTAATAATTGCGAGTTAAATATTTTAAGCTAAAAATTAAAAATTTAGAAAACAAATGGAAAGATTTTTTTTACAATAGGAGGATATTTAAAATAGAGGGTCATTTTTGTAATTAAATAGGTAGGAATGACTCACCCTGACAAGACACAAAACCTCAAAGCCATAAAGGAAAATACCAGATTTGATTGTTATGGACATTTAAAACCTCTATACAAAGAAAGGCATCATGGACTTGTCAAAAGACAAGTGTCAGGGCTTCCCTGGTGGCATAGTGGTTAAGAATCCGCCTGCCAATGCAGGGGACACGGGTTCAAGCCCTGGCCCGGGAAGATCCCACATGCTGTGGAGCAACTAAGCACGTGCGCCACAACTACTGAGCCTGCGCTCTAGAGTCCAGGAGCCACAACTACTGAGCCCATGAGCCACAGCTACTGAGCCCATGCGCCTAGAGCCTGTGCTCTGCAACAGGAGAAGCCACCGCGATGAGAAGCCCGCACATCACAATGAAGACCGAACGCAACCAAAAATAAATAAATAATATATATGTGTATAAAAATCTTAAAAAAAAACCCCAAAAGACAAGTGTCATATTAGGGAAAAAATATTTATAAGGTTTGTAAACAGCCACAGGGTTTACATCCAGAATATATAAGGAGCTTTCGCAAAGTCACTAATGGCCAAGAACCCAACAGAAAAATGAGCAAAGGAGATGCACAAATTACAGAAGATATGAGAATGGCCGATAAACACTTGAAGAGATGCTAAAGCCCTCTAGCTATCTGATAAAAATGCAAATTTAAACAATAATGAAATATTTCTTGTACCCAGCAGACGGGCAAAAATTAAAAGCATTGAGCACATGCATCACTGGCAGGAATCAGAAATGGGAAAATTCTCAGTTACTTTACAAAGATTTCCTCTTATCTGTTGATCTTTTCCTCCCCCTCTGGCACTCATAGGAGATGAATGTGAACAAGCTTTCCCTTCCCACCTCCGCCCCTCCTTAGCTCTCCATCTCGAGCCCTCAACCCCTTCATGTTCATTCGTTTGTTCTTCTGCCCTTTAACCTTCCCGTTGAGTTAACCATTTCAGCACTTCCATTGTTCACAGCCATTTAACCCCAGCTGGTTCTCCTTCATAACTGCATCATCTAGCCTCGTATTTCCAATATCCTCCTGAGGATATGTATCATGCACATGTAAATGCTTTTCCTGTCTTGTTTACCTGTTCCCTCTGGTGTTCAGTTTGCTTGTGGTCTTTGTCTCTCGGAGTTTACTCTTCTCACAGTCTCGTTTTTCCCTACAGCTGCTCACTTGCCCTGAGGAAGGTGAGCCACCTTAGCTGGTCACTTGGGAGGAGGAGCCTGCAGCCTTAGCCCCAGGCAGCACCTTCCAGGGACGGCTAGGGAAGGTGGGCAGGATGCTCCTCAGGGCAGAGAGTAGGGTGAGATTACCTGGCTCAGCCTCCCCTATTTTACTCATTCCCAAGGGGCTAGTCTGGGCCTCAGGGAACTTCCCTGTCTCCAGCCTGGGTGCTGTCTTTGTCCAGCGGCTGTCAACCTGCATCATAGTTGACTATCCGCTCAGGTGGGGACGTGCCGTGGGGCAGCCCGCTAACCTGCCGAGGTGGTGTGGCACTCACTCCAGGTAGGTTCCGGGCTACTCTGGCATTGCCTAGATGCCTGTGTCTGGCACAGGATCTCCTCCTCACAAGAGCAGTGCTGGGCAGGCAGGGACCCCAGGGAGCGGGTAGGAAAGAAGCTGTCCCAGCCTGGCCCTGGTTAGCTAAGCAGCAGCTTCCAAACTGGAATGTGCCTCCCCTCCCCTCCCTCACCCCACTGGGCTCTGCCTCCACGGGATTTCTCCTGGGTTTTCATCTTCGTTCTGGGCTCTATCAATTAATTATCCCTCTTGTGGCATCTCCAAGGTTTGGATTCATAGACTAGAGCCAGCAGCCCATATTAATTAATCATCTTATTAGGAACAAGAAGCAAAATTTAAAAACAAAATCACAGCATCAGATGCTTTTTCATGGAAGAAGAAAATGGATGCATGCAGACATTGCCAGTGGGAGTATGAATTGTTACACCTTTCCCAAGGGACAGACATTGTGACGATACGTTCCAAACACTTGAAAGATTGACTGGTCATTCCATGACAAGATGGTGTACACCACTCACCACTCACTCCTTCCCTCGAAATGTGACTAAATGCGCTGGAAATAATCTAAGAGACGATCGTAAAAGGAATCTGTAAGGTGGAAAGAGAAACTAACACAACCTTGTAAAGCAACTATACCCCAATAAAAATTAATAGATAATAAATAAATAAATAAAATATAAGGTGGAAAGAGGAAAACAGACTGGCTGGGAAGCAGAGGACTTGAGGGATGACACTGCACTGAACTCCTGGGTTTTCTTTTTATCTCCCATTGTCTTAGTCCATTTGGGCTCCTAGACCAAAAACACCATTCAGCTGGGTGGCTCAAACAACCAAAGTTTCTCTCTTACAGTTCTGGAGGCTGAGAAGTCCAGGATCAAGGCACTGGCAGAAGGGGAGGGGAAAGGAGAGACTAGGCAAAGAGTTCTTAGACTTGACACCAAAAGTATAATCCATAAAAGAAAAAGTTGATAAATCTGGACCACACTCCATCAAAAATAAATTGTTTTTGCTCTGCAAAAGATCCTAAGATGATGAAAAGAGAAATTACAGATGGGATAAAATACTTGCAAATCACATACCTAACGAAGAACTTATGTCTAGAATTTATAAAGAACTCTCAGGAGTCAACATTAAATAAACAAAATTGAAAATGTACAAAAGATTTGAACAGATATTTGACCAAAGAGGCTATATAGATGGCAAATAAGCACATGAAAGGATGGCCAACATAATTAGTCATTAAGAAAGTTCAAACTAGAACCACAATGAATTATGACTACACACCTATTAGAATGGCTTTTAAAAAGCAATAACACTAAATGTTTGCAAGGATGCAGAGAGCTGGAGCATTCATACGTTGCTGGTGAGAATGTAAAATGGTACAGCCACTCTGGAAAACTGTTTGGAAGTTCCTTTCTTTTTCTTTTTTATTTTTTTTGCGGTACGCGGGCCTCTCACTGTTGTGGCCTCTCCCGCTGCAGAGCACAGGCTCTGGACGCGCAGGCCCAGCAGCCACGGCTCACGGGCCCAGCCGCTCCGTGGCATGTGGGATCTTCCCGGACCGGGGCACGAACCTGCATCCCCTGCATCGGCAGGCGGACTCTCAACCACTGCGCCACCTGGGAAGCCCTCCACTATTTTCTTTTTAATTTTTGGCCACACTGCGCCACATGAGGGATCTTAGTTCCCCGACCAGGGATCAAACCTGTGGCCCTGGCAATGGAGGCACAGAGTCTTAACCACTGGACCGCCAGGGAAGTCCCTGGAAGTACCTTTTAAAATTAAAAATGGACTTTCCAGTTGACCCAGAAAATACAATCTTGGGCGTTTTTACAGGAGAAATGGAAACTTACTTTTACACAGAATCTTATACGTGTATATTCATTCATAGCAGCTTTGTTTGTAATAGCCAAAAACTGGAAACTACTCAAATGTCCTTCAATGGTGAATGCTGAACTGCAGAACATAATAGACATTATGGAATACTATCCAGCATTAAACAGGAAGAGACTATTAATACTAGCAACAACTTGGATGAACTCAAGGAAATTATGCTTAGTGAAATAAGCCAGTTTTAAAAGGACACAAACTATATGATTCCATAAAGTTGTGAAGTAACATAAATATAGAGATACAATACAGACTAATAGTTGTTAGAGGTTAGGGATGCGGTGAGGGTGTGTGGCTCTAAAGTGGTAGCCTGAGGAAGCCTTGTAGTGATGGCACAGTTTTGTATCATGATTGTATCATGATTGTGATCATCAAAGCTACACACATACAAAGCTACACACATGATAATACCACAGAGTAACACACACACACAAATTAGTACATGAACAACTCATGAGATCTGAATAAGCTCTGTGGATTGTACCAAGGTCAATTTCCTGATTTTGATATTGTATTACAGTTATGCTAGATGATAGCATTGGAGGAATGGCACAAGGAACCTCCCTGTAATTTTTTGGCAACTTCCTGTGAATCTTTAATTATTTCAAAATAAAAAGCATTTTTTTAAAAAATGGCCTCAGAATCTTACTTGTAGGAATTTAAGGAGAAAAACAAAGAGGATTTCAGATCAGGGAAAAACAGAGTAAGTAAGTAAGTACGTTTTGCTCTGTTTCCCACTGAAACGCAAGTGTAAAAGCTGAATAGAATGCACGGAGAAGCTATTTGAGGACTTTTAAAATCAAATAACAGCAGGAGAATTGGGACACGAGACCATAATTCAAAGTAACACTGAGCTGGTGGTGAGTTGTATCATTTTCCCTTCCCTAGTATCTCACAGTTATCCTCACTCTAGGCAGCCTGAACTCGGAGGTGGACATAGGTGCAAACAGAGCGCTCAGGAAAGCCCTCTGGTTCTGGCTGAGGAGCAGAAAAGTGTCTCCTAACACCCAGAGAGAGTGCAAGAAATACCCTCTCTTCTCTACTCCATTTTCTCCTGCCCCAGCCCCCTGCAGCCCACAGGCACACCCTTCTTTTTTGATCCAAGTAGGGTGGGCTTGTTTTTTTCTTTTAACCATTGTTTTCTTACTCTCTGTCCTTTGACTGCTTGACCCTGGATGTGGGCACAGTCATGGTAAGGAAGCTGCAGTGTCTTGGATGGAGGGCTAAAAAGGAGAGCCCAGGTGACTGTAAAGTACCAGGAAATCATGGAACGGGAGGAGTTCAGGACAGTGACCCCCCAAATTTGTTAATGATCTCCTGGGCTCCCTCCTGAGCTGTGCATGCATAGATCTGACTCTAAAGAGCGTATCATTGACTCTGAGAATGGGCCTAAGAGATAGATCAATGTCCCGGTCCTACCCAGGCTACGGGTAATCCACACGTGGGACTGACCCAAATAACACTGCAAGGACTTTGTAAATGGAACTGACACTGTGACCACAGCCCACAGAAGTCTGGTTGGGACGTGCAGCCACACAGTGCTTACAGGGACATGTATGGCATTGAATGCTTATATTAAAAAAGAAGAAAGGTCTCAAATCATTAATCTAAGCTTCAACCTTAAGACATTAGGAAAAAAGAACAGAAAAAAATCAAGGCAAGTGCAAGAAAAGAAATAAAGAGCAGACACCAATGAAATTGAAAACAGCAAAAGAACAGAGAAAATCAATGAAACCCAAAGCTCATTCTTTGAAAATAAATCAATAAAATTAATAAACTTCTAGGAAGACTAAACAAAAGAACAAAAGTAGAGAAGACGCAAATTACCGATATCAGGAACGAAAGAGGTGATATCACTACAGACCCAAAAGATAGTAAAAGGGTAGTAAGGGAATCCTTCCTACAAATAACTTTATACTTATAAATTTGACAACTTAGGTGAAATAAATCAATTCCATTTCATAACCTACCATAATTCACTCAAGATAATCTGAATAGCCCTGTAACTATTAAAGATATTAAATTCATTGTTAAAAAAATTTTTTTAAATGTCCAAGCCTAGACGGTTTCATTGACAAATTCTGTTTTGTTTTGTTTTTTTTGGCTGTACCACACAGCTTGCGGGATCTTATTTCCCTGACTAGGGATCAAACCCATGCCCCCTGCAGTGGAAGCACAGAGTCCTAACCACTGGACCGCCAGGGAATTCCCTCATTGACAAATTCTATCAAACATTTAATGAAGAAATAACAACAATTCTACCCAATCAATTCCAGAATATAAAAGAGGAGGGAACATTTCCCAAATCATCTTATAAGGCCAGCATTACCCTGATACCATCATCAGATAAAAGACAAAAGAACTCTACAGAACCATATCCCTTATAAATATAGATGCAAAACTCCTCAACAAAACATTAGTGCATGAAATCTAGCAAAATATTAAAATAATAATACACCATCCAGGGATACAATATTGGGATAAACGTCACTCAATTGTAAATATTATTTTTTAATATTTTGTTTGCTACACTTGATGCAATATCTATGTAGGTTCATCCATGTAGGTTCAAATATGGTTTGAAAAATAAATCAATGTAATCATCATATTAACAGTCGAAAGGTGAAAAAACTACATGATTATATAAATTGATGAAGAAAAAGCATTTGGCAAAATTCAACATTCATTCATGATAAAGATTCCCAGCTAACCAGGCACAGAAAGGAATTTCCTCAAACTGAGAAGGAGCATCTACAAAAAAATTGGGACCAAAGCAAGGATGCCCACATTGAACAGTCCAACTTCCCATTATACTGGAAGTCCTATCCAGTGTAACACATAAGAAAAAAAGGCATACAGTTGGAAAGGAAGGAATAAAAACTGTCTCTGCTTGCAGACAACATGATAGTCTAAGTATAAAATCCCAAGGAATGTGTTCCCCTCCCCCACAAGAAAGATCTAGAACTAATAAATGGGCCTAGTAACATCACAGAATGTAAGCTCAACGTACAAAAATTAATCGTTTTTCTAAAAACTAGCAGTAAACAGTTTGAAGCCAAAAACAGTCCTAAATAAATGGGGAGATATGCCATGGACTGGAGGACCCAAGAGTGAAAATGTCAATGCTCTCCAAGTTGATCTACAGACTTAATGCAATCAAAATCACAGCAGGATTTTTTGGTAAATGTAGGCAAGCTTATTAAAATTTATACCAAAAGGGAAAGGCCCTAGAACAGCTGAAACAATTTTGAATAAGAGAAATAAATTTATTTAGAGGAATCACACTTCCCAATTTTAAGACTTACTGTAAAGCTACAATAATCAAGATCTTGCAGCAACGGTATAGACGCATCAATCAACGAATGGAACAGACAGAGAGCCCAGGATATACCCTCACAAATGTGCCCAAATTATTTTTGACAAGGATGCAAATGTATCTCAATGGAGAAAGGATAGCCTTTCAACAAATGGTATTAGAACAATTTGTTGTCTGTAAGTTTAAAAAAAATACCCCAATCTAAATCTCACACCTTATACAAAAGTTAACTCAAAATGAAAATCGTAAAGCTACAAAGCTTTTAGAAGAAAACATAGAAAATCTTCATGATCTGTGGTTAGGAAAAGAGTTCTGAGCCATGACACCAAATGCACGATTCATAAAAGAAAAAAAGTAATAAATTAGTCTTGACAAATATTTTAAATTTTGCAAAAGACACCGTTAAGAGAACGAAAAGACAGCAATAGACTAGGAGAAAGTATTTGTAAATCGCATATGTGACAAAGGACTGCTTCCAAAATATATTAAAAACTCTCAAAATCAACAATAAGAAAACGATCCAGGGCTTCCCTGGTGGCACAGTGGTTGAGAGTCCGCCTGCCGATGCAGGGGACACGGGTTCGTGCCCCGGTCTGGGAAGATCCCGCATGCCGCAGAGCAGCTGGGCCCGTGAGCCATGGCCGCTGAGCCTGCGCATCCGGGGCCTGTGCTCCACAACAGGAGAGGCCACAACGGTGAGAGGCCCATGTACCGCAAAAAAAAAAAAAAAAAAAAAGATCCAAATAAAAAGTAGCAAAAGACTTGGACATAAACTTCACCAAAGAGGACATAGTATATGAAAGGCAAGTAAGCATATGCAAAGATGCTCAATATTATTGGTCATTAGGGAAATGCAAATTAAAACCAGTGAGATGGAATGCAAAATGGTACAGCCCCTCCAGAAGACAGTCTGACAGTTCTTTTAAACCATATGACCCAGAAGTGCTACTCCTGGGTATTTTTACCCTGGAGTAATGAAAACTTATGTTCACACGAAAACCTCTACACAGATATTTACAGCAGCCACATTCATAACTGCCCAAAGCTAGAAACAACCACAATGCTCTTCCACTGGAGAATGGATAACCAACTGTGGCCTGTCTGTACAGCTGGTAACCATTTAGTAATCAAAAGGAACGCACCATTGATACACAGGACAATTGGGACGAATCTCAAAGATATGATCCCAATTTCAAAAGATTACATACCGTATTGTTCCACTTACATGATATTCTTGAAATGACAAAGTTGTAGTGATGAAAAACACATCAGTTTTTTTGGTAGTGGGGAGTGGGGAAGTGGGGAAGGCTTGGGTTGCACAGCATGAGGAAGTGCTTTGGAAAGATGGGACTGTTTGGTATCTTCATAGTGGTGTTGATTACATGAATATATAGGTATGTTTTAAAACCTATATAAGTGTTCAAATTCACAGACCTATACAACTCTTTAAAATGGGACCAGAAGGAGAAACAAAAAATTTAAAAATCTGTTCTGTACCAGTCACTTTGCATTTTGTCTCATTAAATCCTCACAGACTGCCAGATTAGTTTATCATCCCCATATTACTTGGGGATGATAAACTAATCCCCATAAGAAGCTTGAAACTCCAAGATACTCAGGAACTTACCCAGTCACACCATGAAGAGTGGCAGAGCCTGGAGCCCTACCCAGACCCTCCTTGCACCTAGCACTGGGATGGTCAAGTCTGCAGGAAGTAGTTTAAGACACTGGGAAAGACAGGCTGCCCTCTTTGTTCATGTCAGTTACGTGTCTGGCTTCTGTGCACAGCCTTGCTAAGCTGGACCTGCTCAGCTTTTAGTCAAATGGACATCTTGGCAGGATCATCTGGGCTTCTTGGGCGCTGGCCTGCATATGCGGATTGGACTTGGTGATGTTCTTTGAGGTAGTGAAGATACTGAGGAAAGAATGCTGGACTAAGACCTGACTGTTTCATCTTGATCCCTTCCTATTCCTAGAAGATTCTACCCACTCCCAGCAAGGTGTTGATGGCTCTCAGGCATGCATTTTAGACCCAGAGGGTATATCAACATGAACTTCAGAGAGAATGCTAACTACCTCCACAGATGTCATCCCTAGTCTAAAAGCATTAAAACAGTATTTAGTGTTAACTAGCTATTATACTAACTTGAAAAACATGTGAAATAAGATGTAAAATGTCCATTAGGGTCAATAGTCAAAGAATATAACATATGACAGACAAAAAAATAAAAAGAACTATATATCCTTCTCTAAAATTTTACCTTAATGCTGAGGATTCAAGTTAATATTTTTTCCCTTCTGGAAGACTCATCATGAAGGTGGTACAGTAAGCAATTATCAAGCATTCATTCCCTAATGAAAACTACTAAGCCAAAATTAACAAGAAAATATTTTAATGATACTTTTGTAGCACAAAATTAAACTGAGACAGGTAAGAGGAATGTGAGGGAATCTAGAAAACCATCAATTATATGGCTTTATTGTGACATAAACCAGATGTTGAGAATGAACAGGTGTCCTATCAGCAGTCTCCATTTCTCCTCTCAAAGGCACAGTCTAGGCAATATATCCAACAAAGAGGTTGTGCTTAGGCTCCAGTCCCCTGACTTGTTATTTAAAAGTACTACAATATATGAAACCATTTATCACTGCAGATTCAAATGACTGTCTGTCTGTCTGTCTGTCTGGAGATCACTTCAATTGCTCCTCAGGCCCCTTCAGGCTGGACTTCTGATTTCTTCTTTCTTTCTGACCCTGAATTCGGTAGAGCTTCTTCCTGAGGTCCTTCTGTCGCTTCAGTTTCTCTTCTTCCTCCTTCTGCTTCACTTTGAAGTGTTCTTTGTTGTGCAGATGCCGTTGCTCCTTGGCTTTCTTCATCTTCTCACTGTGCACTGTACTCAGAGCATCCAGCAGCGCAAGGATCTGACAATGGCAAAACCCAGTGAGCATCAGAATATTCTTACAGCTACAGCATGCTTTCCTTCTAAGTTTCAGGAGGCCTAAACACCACAGCTGATGGCATCAAAGTTACAATCAATTCATGATCCAAATGAATATTAACCTAGTGAAAATTTACCCTGAACTAGGAAATTATAATTTGCATGGAAATATAAGTAGGAGCATATTTACTTAGTAAAATACTTAAATAATGGCCTTGACCACAAAACCACCTTTGTTAAATCACTCTGTGGATACTCTGTACAACTAAGAGCGACTTGCCAGCTGTGTGCCTATTATTCCCCATTAAAATGCATAAGGCAGAGCATGACTAAACAAAAGAAGCGAAATGGACTCCGGCCTTTCTTCTAACTTCCAGATCAAGTGCCTTGAATAAGTCTGGCCCTTATCCTTTCCTAATGAAAAGTGAGAATGCAGTAAAAATGCCACGTGTGTTACTGAAAGCATTATTTTCACATCTAAATGCAACATGCTGGAAGCCGTCCATCAACAGTACCTTCCTTTCATGAGGCTCCCGTACAACAGCTGGTCTCAGTCTGTCCTTCGGAATCTTGCCTGCCTTTGCTTGGGTCTTGGGCTTGCTCTTAAATGGCAGGGCCTTCTGCAAGGCTTTTGGAATGTGCAGTGAATTAAAATGTTTCTTTTGCCTCACAATTGGCTGAAAAAGAAAAATAAAACAAAGACTGTGACATATATTATGATCTATGTACATTTAAAACTTGCATAAAATCTTCTCAATGGGTTGATTTTTCCACAAGATCAGTAACACCACAGTTTGCTGACCATCAGAAATGAGGACTCAATTATCCATCAAATATATATTGCCTCAATGGCCATGCACAGCTGCAAACAAAACAAAGGAATATATAGAATATACATATTTACAATTCTTCCAAGAAATCAACTGTGCCCATATCTACAGTATGGACGATAGGATCTCAACAGAGCAGATGAAAAGATCCAAAGTTTCTGTTAATGAAAAACTCTGGCCTTATCTTTGGGGCACTGAGACGGCTTTTTCTAGCCTAACAAGAATAACTAGCTTTTCATCTTGACTATAAACCTCTCTGGATTTAAGGACATAGTTATTTCTCCAATGAGCAGCTGAAATGCCCCCATCCCTGATTCTCATTAAGAAGTTTAACTTTATTCTGTTTCTAATAGAAGGCTGGTTGAGAAAAGTGACATTTAAATGACCAATGAAGGCAAAACTCCTTCTACATTCAGTTTTCAAGCTAACCAAATTCTATGCTTAAATTGAGATGACCAAAATTCTTAACTGTCTCAGAAGTAGTTAATAAGTTGAAAGTTTTGCCCTAGACCTTTACCAAGGTCGACAATTATATAGAGAATATGTCTGCTGTATCTTTATAAATTTACTGTTAAAGACATCACCCACAATAATATTCAATATTCTCTGTTTAAGACACCAAAATATTTTAGAATGAAAGAAATCAGAGAAATCTCCTTCTCAAAAACAAGTAAGCACCACAGACTGGACAATAGGTACTATGTTCTGAAGTATATTTTAAGAGAAATTCATGGCAATGTGATTCAAATTTTATTAACTATTTTACAGAAAAACTAATGTCTGGAAAACTTCTGTTTCTAGCAGAATGGCAGACCGATACCCTGAATTACCCTCTTATTACAAAACAATTAAATATCCTGCATTATCACAAACAAATCTTTTCAAATGCATTGTTAACCTGTGAACAAAATAATGGACTTTCTCAGAGACCAGAACTTGAATGAAAATGGGAATCCAGACAGGCACTGAGAACTTAACATTTTAAAATACTGATGAGGCCAACTACTGGAAAGGATGTGGAATAACTAGAACTCTGATAAGCTGTTCAAGTCTAACCTGGTATTTCAGTATACTACAGGGATCACACACTGATGTTGAACACATGTACCCTGGAACCTGGCAATCCCACCCATGGGGATCTATGGAATGGAACTGTGTGCACATGCACACCAAACAAGTTGCATATAAGTGTTCAGGGCAGCATTTATAATAGCCAAAAATTGGAAACACTGTCCATCAATGGATAAAACCGACATTCTCATACAATGAAATTCTACTCAACAATAAAAACAAATAAATGTCTGCTATATACAAGAACATGGATGAATCTCATAATACTGAAGGAAAGAAACCAGGCAAAACAGTACATGGTATATTTTATAAAACTCAAAAAATATACATGGTATATTTTATAAAACTCAAAAAAAGGCAGAACTCAAAAAAATGTCAGGGGTTGGGATAGCGGCTACCTCTGAGGTGGAGGTGGGGTAGTGACTGGGAGAGGTCACAAGGGGGACTTCTACTGTGCTGGTAATTCTATTGCTTGATCCAGGCGATGGCAAACTTAGGTATGCTAAAATTCGATGAGCTGTATACACTTATTATTTGTGTACTTTTCTGTGTGTATGTTAACACTTCAACAAAAAGTTTATTAAAACTCAAAAAAAACCCTCCCCCTTGCTTCAATAAGAATCAGTACATTAATGTTTTTCAAATTAATACATGTATATAGTACAAAAAAAAGTTCAAAAGAGGTATATAGTTCAAAAGCGGTGAAAAGTTTAAGTCTCCTTTCCAATCCACAGAAAACCACTATTACCACTTGTCCTGTGTTCCTTCCAAAACAGTCTATGAATATACAACATGTTCATTCAAATTTAATGTTAGACTTTCTACTTGAAAATTCAAACCACAAAAAACATTACATATGAAGCTTCTGGGTGACACCCATCTACAGAGCACATGGGTGATTGACTGTACCTTATACAGAGAATCCTTGCTAGCCTTTAGTTTGATGCCATGGGAGAGCCGGAGTTGACCAGTTGTCCGCATTCCTGACCAGGTGTCTTTCTCACCAGCTGGTTTCAACAAAGATGTTACTGGGTTATAGAAGGCTGGAACAGAGACAGGATACCAAGTTCTCATGAAGACAATGTCTGGAAAGAGAGGAAATTTACATTAACATTTTCAAAAGAAGATTCATATCCATCTCGGTAAACAAAAGAACAAAATATTCACTCCAAACTTCTCTAGCTGGTTGCACAGTATTTGAAGAGAGACTTCACCAAGTGAACTACTTTTGAATAACACATAGCTTTTACTGGGTGTGGCTGGGCGTGCTACACGAGATGCTCCAACTGGGGAGAGCTACAGCTGACGCCTGTTTCTAAAGACCTAAACTACCAGCTATAGTTCACACTGGCTAGAAATCAATAGTGAATGGTAGGTAACATGCTGTTAAGAACACACCACAAAGGATATTTACCACTCATCAGCAGTTTATCCTCAAAGGTGGCCCGGAAAGCTCCTTCTGGAGCCCGGAGCGCCTTCTTGATCTGTCCCCTTATTCCACTGACAGTTCGAATCACAGCACCTTCAAATTTGGCCACTTCCAAAGCAGAATTAAACATTCCCTACAGGTATATATATACATATATATATTAAAAAATACATACACACAAAGTCAGATATTTTACTTCTTAGTTCATAAATATATCCTTGGTTAAAAAACAAAAAATAATTCATTGAAAGGTGATAAAAAAATCAACTCTATTTTTCCCCCAAAGGTGGAATTACTAGGTCAAAAGGAATACAACTCTATCTTCACTGAAATAACACTAATTAAGACTCTATTGTGGGCTCATTAACATGTTCATCACTGCTATCTTTGTAGAAGAGAAGATCAAAAAGATATTTATTGGTCTGAACTGGCCTAGATGGCCTTTGCTGTCATCTCACAGGGCTTGATTACAGTTCATATCCTATTACTTAGGTGCACACACTCAGAAAATAAAGAGACAGCAAGATAAATGCTGATGGTAGTATTACGTTATAAGAACATTTTATGATCATCTTAACTCTGTGTTTTTAATGGAAACACCCTCTACTGATGAAATTTTCAATAAATGTTGCTCAAACTACCCTCCCATGTTATATTGCTCTGTGTTACTTAAATATGCTCAGAAATCTAAAGAAGTAAACTAAATATAAAGAATATAAAATATAAAGAAGTAAACTAAAAATATCAAAGACCAAGTTTATAAAAGATTTCAAATACTTCTCTGAAAACATTAGAACTATATCTTAGACCTACATTAGAATATTTCATTCCTCCTTTAAAAATTACACATTTATAAGCATATGAATATACAGATATATATATGTATATATATATATACCTTAATGAATGAAGTGTTCTTGAAAATTTTATATGGAAAGCCAGTTAGCTTTAATTTCTTCACAATTTTTATAGATTTATCCAGATCAAGGACAACTCCTGTGGCAGCTATCCGGAAATCAGCCTAAAAAGGAACCCCCAAAATGTGAATACAGGAATAATGTCAGCAAGAGAAGAACTACATTTCTCTGTAATGCAACAAATTACCAAAGTGCAATTCACTTACAATCACCTAAGAAAAAGTAAGAAAGAATACATGAACATGCAAAACAGTATTTTAACAAAAGCTATCTGAAACTATAATACACGTACGCCAAAATTAATGATGATATCTTGAGCATTTTCCTGAGGGTGATTTTACAGTAACACAGTTTCACAAAGACGAATGAAAGGGAATATGAAGATTTGGCTACAATGTTTGAGAAATTAAATTTTGGACATTAAGGATGGATTCCATTTGCCCATTTTTCTGTTTTCTTTTCTGTTAAATGAGGCCAATAAAACCTGCTCTGATTGGTCAAATGAAGACTGTGTGAACATACCTTGCTAAACCAGATTACTAGGGGGTAGTCTTATGTCTAGCTGGTATCCAATGTATGCCAGAACCTAGTCGAGTGGTTAGCTCATGGTGAGCACTGCATAAATATTTTTAGAATAATATTAAAAAGCATAAAATATAAAAGCATAAAATGTCATCAGTATCATTACAATTCTTCTATTTCCCTTTTCTCTACTCTCACACCTTACTTAAAAGGATGCAGGAAAGGGCTTCCCTGGTGGCACAGTGGTTGGGAGTCTGCCTGCCGGTGCAGGGGGCAGGGGTTCGTGCCCCGGTCCGGGAGGATCCCACGTACCGCAGAGCGGCTGGGCCCGTGGGCCATGGCCGCTGGGCCTGCACGTCCGGAGCCTGTGCTCCGAGGTGGTAGAGGCTGCGGTGGTGGGAGGCCCGCGTACCGCAAAAAAAAAAAAAAAAAAAAAAAAAGATGCAGGAAATTTAAAAGCAAAGAGAAGTTTACTATAAATACTTAAAATGAATAATTTTCAACTTAAAGTTTCAGGTACATATTCCATAATCCAGACATTATTTCTCAAACACAATCTATAAAATAAACGATCAAAGATAGTTACCATTATGCCACTGACAGACTGTATTGCCAAGAACCCAGTACCCTGCGGAGTGATAGGACCTTAAAGGAAACAGGAAAAAAAAAAAAAAATACAGTGAACCACACATTCTAGATCCTGCTTTACATATATACTCCAATCCAAAAAAAAAAGAGAAAAATCTTAATTGGGATTTCATGAAAGGAAAAAAGCAAAACTACAATGATAAAGCTTAAAAGATTTAAATTAGCCTACAAGCAAGTTTATTCTAATCCCTTTTTACCCCAAAAGGTTGCTCCACAATGCATGTGCTGTGGGGTGTATTTCAGAAGCCTCTGTCTTCCATTGTGGTCTTCAATATAATAAAGTGGGATGGTCTGAAACCTCCTCCACCCTACAGAAAAAATGACTGGATCTCGGGACTTGAGGATTTTCTTATACCAACGATGTTTCTTCAGACGCATCTGAAAGGAGAAGAGATTTCAGTAAGATTACTGGTACAAGTATGACCAAAGAACCTCAATCGTTAAGCATACAGTGAAGGGTACCTACCTGTACATATCCAACATTGCCCTCACTATTGCCCAAACCACCCAAAATAATTGGGTAATGTGGGTCAAAGTTAAGCACGAATTCACAGGGGACGTTTTCTATCTCAATTCGGACATACATCCCAGGTCGAAAACCCTCATACTGAACTCTGGCTTCATCATCTTGATCTTCGAATTCTGCCCGGTTAAGCTATACATGAGAGGGGGAAAATAAAACAAAAACAATTAAAAACCCATAATTCTGTTACTTTTAATAAATGTAAGATTAACATTTAAAAAAAGAGCAATTTCTAAAGAAAGGAACCATGTACAGAATTATTTAGGCTTTATCCTAATTAAAAATAATGTTTTATCTATACAGTTTGTTCAGGATATGCCCCAACTGTTTACTTCTCTGTTGCTCCAAGCTATACTATAGTAAATACAAACAACTCTGAAAGCAGACCTTAATGTTGGTCGACACTCTGAACTTCCCCATCCACACTTTTCTTACTCTCCCAATTATTTCACACTTTTTCTCTTTTCATCAAACACCCAGTTATCTCCTCCCTCATCCTCACTCTCAGCTGTTGACTGTTTCCTAATTCACCCAAAATTTAAGCAACCTAAAAGAACTTCCACAGTTAGCCCCTCTACCAGGGTTTACACCCATATTCAGCTTTTTATTACAGCTCTGCACTGTTCAATATAGTAGCCACACATGGCTATTTAAGTTGAAATTAAATAAAATTTTAAAATTCAGTCATTTAATCACTTTAACTGTATTTCAAGTGGTCAGTATCAATATGTGGCTACAATATAAGACAGTAAGATATACATTTCCTTAATCACAGCAAGCTCTACTAGGCACTGTTAGAGATTATCCATGCCTCTATTTAATGCCAACCTTTACTTGCACCCTAGATCATCCACTCCTGTTGGACTTTATTCCAACAAATCTTTCCTGTTATTTCTCTCATCTTAAAACCTTTTGACTGTACTTCCTCTCACTATTGCCCCGTTTCTCCGCTTATCTTTGAAGCAAAATGCCACAGAAGTTTTCTAAAGTCTGGTTCCAGTTACGCTGCACATATTCTCATAAATCCCCTAAAATTGTACTTGAACCAATATTCCATTGAAATGCTTGCAAAAGTCACTAAAGGTCTCCATATTCTTAATCCAGTGGTCAATTCTGTCTTCACTGTAGTTAACACAACAGCAGGATTTGAAACAATTTATCACTTCCTTCTACAGTGGTTTCCAGCATACTGCACGTCCTCTTACGTTTCTTCTATCTCCTGGGAGCCGCGCAGCCTCTACTGCTGCTTCCTTGTCTCTGCCCAGTCTCCTGAAGTACCCAGTCCTGGTCCTCTCCTCTCCTGACTCCATGCTTACTCCCCAGGTCATTCCACCTATCTCATAGTTTTAAAAAGCACCCAGCTCCTGAGTACATCACATTTAAGTCCCTGGCCTCAACAGCTCTCCAGAACTGACCACCTGACACTCCTCTTATCTGAAAGGTATCTCAAACCTAACAGATCCAAACTTCATCTTCCCAGGTAGACTGACATCAATGAAAGGCTTTCCTCTTACTGATGACAACCCAATGCCTCCAGTAAGTCATCCTTATCTTCCCTCTCACACATCTCACATTCAATCCACCAGGAAATCCTACTGATCTACCTTTCAAAAAAAGTATAGCCAGAATTTGACTCTTTCTTTCCTCTCATCACTGCAACCCCCCACCCCCTCCCCAGTGTAAGTCATGTTAATCTTACTGAACTTGTGCCAGGGTAATCCTTTCAAGGGGTAAGCAGATCATGCACGTCTCTCCTCTACTCAAAACCCCCGATGCGGGCTTCCCTGGTGGCGCAGTTGTTGAGAGTCCACCTGCCGATGCAGGGGACAACGGTTCGTGCCCCGGTCCGGGAAGATCCCACATGCCGCAGAGCGGCTGGGCCCGTGAGCCATGGCCGCTGAGCCTGCGCGTCTGGAGCCTGTGCTCCGCAACGGGAGAGGCCACAACAGTGAGAGGCCCGCATACCGCAAACAAACAAACAAACAAACAAAAAACCCGATGGACCCCCATTTCATTCACAGTAAAAAAATTCGAAGTTCTTTACAATGACCCACAAGGTTTTAGGTGATTTTATTTTATTATTATTATTGTTTGGTTGCATTGGGTTTTCATTGCTGTGCACACACGGGCTTTCTCTAGTTGGGGCGAGCGGGGGCTACTCTTCATTACGGTGCGCGGGCTTCTCATTGCAGTGGCTTCTCTTGTTGCAGAGCACGGGCTCTAGGCGTGCAGGCATTAGTAGTTGTGGCTCGTGGGCTATAGAGCACAGGCTCAGTAGTTGTGGCACACGGGCTTAGTTGCTCTGCAGCATGTGGGATCTTCCCGGATCAGGGATCAAACCCGTGTCCCCTGCACTGGCAGGTGGATTCTTAACCACTGCGCCACCAGGGAAGCCTCTAGGTGATTTTAAATTATAAATGGCCTAAAGCAAAGACTTCAGAACCAGCCTTACATTTCCTAGTCACTTCTATCAAAGGTCAGAAGACACTTTGAATCACTATGTTAATGACTAACCAGGAGATACTTCTTTAACTAGATGAAGACCTAGGTTGAGCAAACCCTGTCAGCTGCATTTTCACAAATCATATACTTAATCTGCAGAAGACATATTAGGGTATGCTCCCGTTTACAGGGATTCTTGGTGGCCCCACTTGTCAAAGCGCATCTCAAACACTTGCCATCAACTGTACACATCTTTGCCTCCTTCAGAGTCAGTTCATCAACTCAAACAGCCTGCTCAGCATCCCCCGACAGCAGGGCCACACTATCTCCCTTTCAGCATTCCACAGGCTCCCTTTATCTTTGCATCTGACCTTACATTCGAAGTATCCTCTGAACTCTGACCAAGGTGGGTTTTCAGAAAACCATCCCCAGAGAGCACTGGTATATGCATAAGCCACACAGGCCAAGAATCACGTACACATTCAAATTATTCAGTTATGGTTCCAGGGAGTGGCAATCAGAATACTAAGGCAATGCTTGCATGTAAATAAACACACTGTCTCAAATCACTACTCTGTAAGATCCTCAAAAATGGTGGCCGTGTCTCAGCCATTTCTGCTTCCACAACATTTAATGCTTGGTACAAAACAGACACTGATATTTTTCTGGTGAATGTCTGACTGAAGAAACCATTAGATAACTGCATGAATAAACACACCTATTTGCATCTTGACCTAGGAGCCCAAACAGGAGGCCCAGAAGTAGGCAGGGAGCAAAGACCTAAACAAAGTTACGTATTCACAGCACTATTACAGCCCTGAAATGAGGCTGATAGGAACTGAGTTTTCTCACCTGTGCTTGTTTCTGCATTTCTCCTTTAAGATCATCAAAGTATGTGTTTTCTCCTTCATCATATTCTGCATCAAACATCTCTTTCAATTTTCTCTTTTTATCCAAATGCTTTTTCTTGGCACTTTCCTCTGCATTGGGGTCAATTTCTTCTTTAACTTCTTCCTCCACATCTTCAACCTTAAATTTCCAGAAGAGAAAATTTTGTAAAAATTTGTAGAGAACTTCTTCTTTAAACATTAAGGCAGATTTTAAAAGTTCTATTTGAGCTGCGAAAATCTTAGTTATGATCATCATGAAAACAAAATAAAACAGTCTTTGTCTCTAAATAACATGTACTGCAACAAGAGACATTTAGACATCTGCATTACAATTAGCCACCATTCCTTAATATGGCTGGGAATGCCAAACATGAATAAAAATAATAGCAACTGTTCCCAACCCAGATGCTCCCAGATACTGTTCTAAAGAAATTTTAGGGAGAACAGGGAATTATTATTTTTTTAAAGCGGCACTTAAAATTAAGTGGAGGAGAATGATGGCAAGACAGTGACCCAGGAGCTAAAACTTTCAATGACTGAAGAATCATAATAAGAAGAAGAGGTAATAGGTATCACTCAAGAAAATTAACAATAACAAATAAACCAACAACTTTTGGTCCGTTCCCACCCTCTTCACTTTTAGGAAGGAATCCATCCATCTCATATGGGGCCTCTTGCAGAACATACTGACCACAGATCAAGGACCAGTGGCTGATGGCTGGCCATGGCCAGGTCATACCTGAGTATCCGGGCCTGATTTTCCCTTGTGCACGTCCCCTGTTTCCAGGTCTTCAAAGTCACCATAGAGCTCCTCTGGGAAAAGAACATCCAAATGACTCCCCTGTAAGTAGGGCCTGCATGTGACACTCCAGCACCACCCAGCACCAAGTGGACTATGTGCTCGGCATCTCAAACTTCATTTTTACTGTGCTTATTGCTACACACCCCTAAAGAATCCCGCACTTACACAGCCTTCTTTTTCTTGTTAAATTTTGTCAGTATTTCATCACCTGTTTAGGTTAAGGAAATGGGCCCAATCCACTTTTCCATATTCTATTTCAAAATGCCACTTAGCCACAAGCTATTTTTCCAGGATAGGTGATGAACATTCTGTAGCACTGATGCATACAGAGGTGGCATGCATGGCCCTGCATGTCAGTCCCCAAACCAACAGTTCAAAGAGTGACTTGAAAAGTCATGGCATGATAACAGCACATATGAAAAAGAGTCTCAACAATGAGATCAACACAGCACAACCATGTGACATACCTAGGAAAGATCTGAGATTACATAAAATACATCATTTAGAGTAACAGTAGTATCCAAAACAATGTCAAGCCCATAAGAAGAGCTCATTAATTTGTTTCTGGAGCTCTAAGTTTAGTTATGGATCCTACCCTTAAAAGAAACAGGCGAGTTAAAACCCTGGGAGGCAACATTTAGAAAGGTATCAAAACATTTTCATACAAGAAAGAACCAAAGGATGTATAAAAGATGGGAAGATTTCATTTGTAATAAAAAACAAAAAAGGATAAAGTACTTAGGAATAATCCTAACAAGAAATGTACTAGAACTTTAGTTTCAAAATTTTTTAAGTTTTAATATGCTTTTTTTTTTTTTTTTTTGCGGTACACGGCCCTCTCACTGTTGTGGCCTCTCCCGTTGCGGAGCACAGGCTCCGGACGTGCAGGCTCAGCGGCCATGGCTCACGGGCCCAGCCGCTCCGCGGCATGTGGGATCTTCCCGGACCGGGGAACGAACCCGTGTCCCCTGCATCGGCAGGTGGACTCTCAACCACTGCGCCACCAGGGAAGCCCTAATATGCTTTTTAAAGGACATATGGAGACACAACTAGGGTGCCAGTGGGACACTGGTGGGGGCCCTCGATGCCCAGGATGACAGGAGGAACCCCAGAGCGACTGGGTAGGACATGGGGGAGTGAGGGGGGAGGAGAAGTGGAGGTCGGACAGGAATGGCACCCCTGAGGGGTGGCTGGGATGGGGGATGGGTTCCCACGCCTAGAGGGACCCTCAGGGGCTCGGAGGATCAGGCATTTCCCCTGTCCAATTGGGCCCCAGGAGGCCTGCGGGGCTCCCGGGCCAGGTCCTCCTCCCTCCAAGGCCCCCTCCAGTCCACGTTGATCCCAGGGGCATAGGAGGGAGGTACAGGGAGGAGAGGTGGGATATTGGGGCCCTCCAAGACCAGAGGATCAGGGGAGGTGCCGTGGGCGTTTCCCCCACCCACTTGGCCCTGGGAAGTCTGTTGGGCTCTCAGCCTAGTCATCCGTGCTCGTTCTCCAGGGTCCCCTCTGGCCTCATGGGTCCTAGGGGTGTGGGAGGGAGGGAGGAGGGGTTAAGAGGAAAAGAGGTGGACAGTGGTGGGGAACCCTCTAAGACCAGGTCAGAGGAGGTGCCACTCGTGTTTCCCCAGCCCACTTGGGCCAGGAGGCCTGCTGGGCTCCCAGGCCAGGTCCCCAGCCCTCTGAGGCCCCCTCCGTGCTGCATTGGTCCTAGGGGCGTAGGAGGAAGGGAGGAGGGGGGAAGAGGGAAAGAGGAGGAGAGGTGGACAGGGGAGACCCTCTGGGGCCAGGGGATCAGGGGAAGCACCGCGGGCACTTCCCCTGCCCACTCAGCTCCAGGAAGCCTGCTGGGGTCTGGTCCCCTGCCTTCCGGAGCCCTCTCCTGCCGCGTGGGTCCTAGGGGCATGGGGAGGGGTGGGGGTGGGGGGAACAAGAGAGGCCAATGGGGAGGGGTCCTCTGGGATCGGAGGACTAGGGGGAAGGCGCCTAGCATTTCCCCGCCCACTCAGGCCCAGTGAGTCTGCTGGGGTCCTGGACCTGGTACTCTGCCCTCCAGGGACAGAGGCACTCCTGGTACCTCCTGCTGTGTTGAGCCTAAGCCCCAACCCCCACCACCCTGCAGGGCCTGTTCCAGCCCTGTGGGTTCTAAGCATAGGCCCCACCCACCACCTAAACACCTAAACCCTGTCCCTGCATAAGCCCCACCCCCATAGCCAAGGCCTTGTTTGGCTTTTTTTTTTTTTTTTTAACTCCTCTTTTTTACTACTGCAGTTTTCTTTTACCTTCCGGTTGTTGTTTGATCTATATTTTTCTTTTTTTATTCTTTCTAACATATCTGTTAGTTTTCTAATCTTATTTTATTTTCTCTTTGTTATTGTTCTGCTCCTTTTTTCCTTTTCCTTTTTTTTTTTTTTTTGCCACCCCACATGGCTTGCAGGATCTTGGTTCACAAGCCAGGGGTTGGGCCAGAGCTCCTGTGGTGGGAACTCTGAGTCCGAACCACTGGAATAACAGAAAACCTCATACCCCAGGGAATAGTCATCAGAGTAAGGTCTCCCAGAGGTCCTCATCTCAGCACAAAGACCGAGCTCTACCCAACAGCCTACAAACTCCAGTGCTGGAAGCCTTAGGCCAAACAACCAGTAAAATAGGAATACAATCCCACCCATTAAAAAAAAAAAAAAAAAAGAGAGACGATTAAAAAATATGTCAAGTGTCAAGATGAAGGAACAAGGTAAAAACCTACAAAACCAAGCAAATGAAGAGGAAATAGGGAACCTACCTGAAAAAGAATTCATAGTAATGATAGTAAAGATGATTCAGAACCTTGGAAATAGAATGGAGGCGCAGATTGAGAAAATTCAAGAAATGTTTAACAAAGAGCTAGAAGAACTAAAGAACAAACAGAGATGAACAACACAATACTGAAATGAAACATACACTAGAAGGAATCAAAAACAGAATAACTGAGGCAGAAGAACGAATAAGTGACCTGGAAGACAAATGGTGGAAATAACTGCCGAGGAGCAGAATAAAGAGAAAAGAATGAAAAGAATTGAGGACAGTCTCAGAGACCTCTGGGACAACGCTAAATGCACCAACACTTGAATTATAGGGGCCCCAGAAAAAGAAGAGAAAAAGAAAGAGTCTAAGAAAATATTTGAAGACATTATAATGGAAAACTTCCTTAACATGGGAAAGGAAACATGGGAAACCACCCAAGTCCAGGAAGCACAGAGAGTCCCATAAAGGATAAACCCTAGGAGAAACACACCAAGACACATATTAATCAAACTAACAAAAATTAAATTCAAAGAAAAAATATTAAAAGCAGCAAGGGAAAAACAAAAAACAACATACAAAGGATACCCATAAGGTTATCAGCTGATTTTTCAGCAGAAACTCTGCAGGCCAGAAGGGAGTGGCAGGATATACTTAAAGTGATGAAAGAGAAAAACCTACAACCAAGATTACTCTACCCAGCAAGGATCTCATTCAGATTCGACAGAGAAATCAAAAGCTTTTCAGACAAAGAAAAGCTAAGAATTCAGCACCACCAAACCAACAAATGCTAAAAGAACTTCTCTAGGCGGGAAACACAAGAGAAGAAAAAGACCCACAAAAACAAACCCAAAACAATTAAGAAAATGGTAATAGGAACATACATACTGATAATAACTTTGAATGTAAATGGATTAAATACTCCAAACAAAAGACACAGGCTGGCTGAATGGATACAAAAACAAGACCCATATATATGCTGTCTACAAGAGACCCAATTCAGACCTAGGGACACATACAGACTGAAAGTGAAGGGATGGAAAAAGATATTCCATGCAAATGGAAATCAAAAGAAAGCTAGAGTAGCAATACTTGTATGAGATAAAATAGACTTTAAAATAAAGACTGTTACAAGAGATAAGGAAGGACACTACATAATGATCAAGGGATCAATCCAAGAAGAAGATATAACAATTATAAATATTTATGCACCCAACACAGAAGCACCTCAATACATAAGGCAAATGCTATCAACCATAAAAGGGGACATCGACAGTAACACAACAATAGTAGGGGACTTAACACCTCATTTACACCAATGGACAGTTCATCAAAAAAGAAAATAAGTAAGGAAACACAAGCTTTAAATGACAAAATACACTAGATAGATTTAATTGACATCTATAGGACAATACACCCGAAATTGGCAGAACAGAGGTTTTTCTCAAGTGCACGTGGAACATTTTCCAGGATAGATCACACCTTGGGTCACAAATCAAGCCTCAGAAAATTTAAGAAAATTGAAATCGTACCAAGCATCTTTTCTGACCACAGTGCTATGAGACTGGAAATCAATTAAAGGAAAAAACCTGTAAAAAACAAATACATGGTAGCTAAACAGTGCACTACTGTATGACCAAGAGATCGCTGAAGAAATCAAAGAAATAGAAAAAATACACAGAAACAAATGACAACAAAAACACGACGACCCAAAACCTATGGGATGCAGCAAAAGCAGTTCTAAGACGGAAGTTTATAGCAATACAATCCAACGTCAAGAAACAAGAAAAATCTCAAATAAACTATCTAACCTTACATCTAAAGCAACTAGAGAAAGAAGAACAAAGAAAACCCAAAGTCAGTAGAAGGAAAGAAATCATAAAGATCATAGCAGGGTGGGATAGGGAGGGTGGGAGGGAGGGAGATGCAAGAGGGAAAAGATATGGGAACATATGTATATATATAACTGATTCATTTGGAAAGCAATTATACTCCAATAAAGATGTGAAAAAAAAAGATCATAGCAGAAATAAATGAAATAGAAATGGATAAAACAATAGCAAAGATCAATAAAACTAAAAGTTGGTTCTTTGAGAAGATAAACAAAACGGATAAACCTTTAGCCAGACTCATCAAGAAAAAAAGGGAGAGGACACAAATCAACAAAATTAGAAATGAAAAAGAAGAAATCACAACTGACAATGCAGAAATACAAAGGATTTTAAGAGACTACTACAAACAACTATAACCCAATAAAATGAACAACCACAAAGAAATGTACAAATTCTTGGAAAGGTACAATTTACCAAGACTGAACCAGGAAGAATTAGAAAACATAAACAGACCTATCACAAGTAATGAAATTGAAACTGTAATTAAAAATCTTCTAACAAACAAAAGTCCAGGACCAGCTGACTTCACAGGCGAATTCTATCGAACATTTAGAGAAGCACTAACACCCATCCTTCCCAACCTCTTCCAAAAAATTGCAGAGGGAGGAATACTCCCAAATTCGTTCTACAAAACCACCATCACTCTGATACCAAAACCAGACAAAGATATCACAAAAAAAGAAAATTACAGACCAATATCACTGATGAATACAGATGCAAAAATCCTGAACAAAATACTAGCAAACAGAATCCAACAATACATTAAAAGGATCATACAACATGATCAAGTGGGATTTATCCCAGGGATGCAAGGATTCTTCCACATATGCAAATCAATCAATGTGATACACCATATTAACAAATTAAGAAATAAAAACCATATGATAATCTCAACAGATGCAGAAAAAGCTTTTGACAAAATTCAACACTATTTATGATAAAAACTCTCCAGAAAATGGGCATAGAGGGAACCTACCTCAACATAATAAAGGCCATAAATGACAAACCCATAGCAAACATCACACTCAATGGTGAAAAACTGAAAGCATTTCCACTAAGATCAGGAACAAGGCAAGGATGTCCACTCTTGCCACTCTTATTCAACATAGTTTTGGAAGTCCTAGCCACAGCAATCAGAAGAAAAAGAAATAAAAGGAATACAAATTGGAAAAGAGGAAGTAAAACTGTCACTGTCTGCAGATGACATGATACTATACATAGAAAATCCTAAAGATGCCACCAGAAAACTACTAGAACTAATCAATGAATTTAGTAAGGTTGCAGGATACAAAATTAATGCACAGAAATCTCTGGCATTCCAATACACTAACAGTGAAAAATCAGAAAGAGAAATTAAGGAAACACTCCCATTTACCAATGCAACAAAAAGAATAAAATATCTAGGAATAAACCTACCTAAAGAGGTGAAAGACTTGTATTCAGAAAACTATAAAACACTGAGGAAAGAAATCAAAGATGACATAAACAGATGGAGAAATATACATGTTCTTGGATTGGAAGAATCAACATTGTGAAAATGACTATACTGCCCAAAGCAATCTACAGATTCAATGCAATACCTACCAAACTACCGATGGCATTCTTCACAGAATTAGAACAAAAAAATTTTACAATTCGTATGGAAACATAAAAGACTCCAAATAGCCACAGCAATGTTGAGAAAGAAAAACAGAGCTGGAGGAATCAGGCTCCCTGACTTCAAACTATACTACAAAGCTAGTCATCAAGACAGTATGGTACTGGCACAAAAACAGAAATATAGATCAATAGTACAGGATAGAAAGCACAGAGATAAACCCACACAGACTAGTCACCTAATTTACGACCAAGTAGGCAAGAACATACAATGGAGAAAAGACAGCCTCTTTAATAAGTGAAGCTGGGAAAAGTGGACAGCTACATGTAAAAGAATGAACTTAGAACACTACCTAACACCATACACAAAAATAAACCCCAAATGGATTAAAGACCTAAATGTAAGACCAGACACTATAAAACTCCTACAGGAAAACATAGGAAAACACTCTTTGACATAAACCACAGCAAGTTCTTTTTTGACCCACCTCCTAAAGTAATGAAAATAAAAACAAAAATAAACAAATGGGACCTAATGAAAGTTAAAAGCTTTTGCACAGCAAAGGAAACCGTAAGCAAGACGAAAAGACAACCCTCAGAATGGGAGAAAATATTTGCAAGTGAAGCAACAAAGGATTAATCTCCAAAATATACAAACAGCTCATGGAGCTCAATATCAAAAAAACCCCAAACAACCCAATTAAAAATGGGCGGAAGACCTAAATAGACATTTCACCAAAGAAGACATACAGATGGCCAAGAGGCACATGAAAAGCTGCTCAGCATCACTAATTATTAGAGAAATGAAAATCAAAACTAAAATGAGGTATATCACCTCACACCAGTCAGAATGGCCATCATCAAAAAGTCTACAAACAATAAATGCTGGAGAGGGTGTGGAGAAAAGGGGACCCTGTTGCACTGTTTGTGGGAATGTAAATTGATACAGCCACTATGGAGAACAGTATGGGGAGGTTCCTTAAAAAACTAAAAATAGAACTACCATATGACCCAGCAATCCCAGTACTGGGCATATAGCCTGAGAAAACCATAATTCAGAAGGACATATGTATCCTAATGTTCACTGCAGCACTACTTCCAATAGCCAGGACATGAAACAACCTAAATGTCCAATGATAGATGAATAGATAAAGAAGATGTGGTACATATATACAATGGAATATTACTCAGCCATAAAAAGGAATGAAATTGGGTCATTTGTAAAGATGTGGATGGACCTAGAGTCTGTCATACAGAGTGAAGTAAGCCAGAAAGAGAAAAACAAATATCGTATATTAACACATATATGTGGAATCTAGAAAAAGGGTACAGATGAACCTATATGTAGGACAGGAATAGAGACGTAGACATAGAAAACAGACATGTGGACACATTGGGAGAAGGGGAGGGTGGGACGAATTGGGAGATTAGGTTTGACATAATTACACTACCATGTGTAAAACAGCTAGCTACTGGGAACCTGCTGTATAACACAGGGAGCTCAGCTTGGTGTTCTGTGACAACCTAGATGGAGGGTGGGAGGCCAAGAGGGAGAGCATATAGGTATACATATAGCTGATTCACTTCACTGTACAGCAGAAGCTAACACAACACTGTAAAGCAATTTTACTCCAATAAAAAAATAAAATAAAATAAAGGACACATGGAATAACCTTAGCTCATGCTTTTAAGTGCTTCACATACCAGGCAGGCACTGCTCTAAGTGTTTTACATGCCTTAACTATATTCTTCAACATGACTCAATGAAGGAGGTATTATTAATGTTATCTACTGAACAAGTAAAACCACCATGTGTTTGGAAAGGAAGCCTCAATATTATGAAGACTAATTCTCTCTTTTACATAGTAACTGATTCACTTTGTTATAAAGCAGAAACTAACACACCATTGTAAAGCAATTATACCCCAATAAAGATGTTAAAAAAAATAAAAAGAAAGAAAAGAAAATAACCACCAAGGATTTCCAGTCTGGAAAAGATGGTGTAGACATATCTCCTCTGTTCCTCCTGACTGTGTATAACCATCAACTCCAGAAACGATGCAAGAGCACAAGAGACAACCAAAGGAAAACTCTGAAAGGTGGAAAGACAAAGATGGGCTGGTGAGCGTCCCCATGACCAGAGGAATGACATAGTGGCCTATGTCTCACTATACCACAACCCACAGAAAGGCAACTTAGGGCCACCATTTCCCAATCCGCAAGTGGCAACAGAAGGCAGCCGCAGAATGAGATAGGCCCATTCTTCCTTCAGATTGAACCAGATCTCACCAGCAATCCAGGTAAACTGGGTATCCCACTGACAGCAAGTGATGAAGGAAAGTGCTAGCCTTCCCAACGAGCTTGAATCTCCTTTCCTCCACCAAGATGTACCAGGTGCCCAAGGGTTATCAGCAAGGAGGGATTCCACCAGGCATGAGGCTCTCCTCTTCCACCTTAAAAACAATATGCGTCCAGGCAGGACCAAGCAAAGGAGATGCCCCCAGAACAAGCAAACTGGCCCCAGAGGCCAAAACAACTTTCCCCAACCTAGCCACACTAGGTGGCCCAGCCTAGGGAAGCTCCTCTGTTCCCCCCAGGTAGCACCAGCAGGAACCAGTAGCACCAGCAGGAACCAGTAGCACCAGATAAACCAAGTACAGCAAAACAGTACCACAAAGGCTCTGAAATTAAATTGTCATTGGAACCACAGCCCATGAAGTAGACCAGGGCCTGTACATTAAACCTAAACAGGATGATCGCCTGCTAAAATTTAAAAATTACATAGGACCCAGGGTCTCCAAACAAAATGTGTGGCTACAATAGAAAATCACCTGTCATACCCAGAACCAAGAAAATCATCATTTGAATGTGAAAAGACAACTGAAAACAACACTGAAATGAATCAGATGTTGGAACTATCTGACTTGTACCTTGAAGCAGCAATTATAAATAAAATTATAAAAGCCAAAAAAAAAAAACCCTTCAACAAGCAACTATAAATCTTACAGCAACAACCAAAAAACTGAAAACCTCAACAAGAAATTGAAGAACAAAATGGAAATTATAGAACTGAAAAATACAGTAACAGAAATTAAAAAACTGGCTACATGAGCTCAATAGTAAGAGTAGAGATGAAAGAGGATGGACTTAGAGAACTTGAGGCCACATAATAGAATTCATTCAGTCTGAACAACATAGAGAAAGCCTAAAAACAAATGAAGAGCACCTCAAAGACCTGTGGGACAGAAACAAAAAAATCCCAACATCTGTATCATCAAAGTCTCATAAGTCGTCTGGAGCTGAAAGAAATAATGACTGCAGATTCCTAAATCTGTTGAAAGACACAAACTTACAGATTCAAGAAGATGAGTTAATCTCAAACAGAGTAAACCCAACAAAATTCACACCAATCAAACTTCTGAAAACTAAAAACAAATAAAAAATATCTTAAAGCAGCCAGAAAGAAATGACAGATTACCTGTAGGCGCACACCAAGTAAAATGACAGCCTATGTATCTATTCTTTAGAAATGAAGAAGGAAACAGACATTCTCAGATGAAGGAAAGCTACAGGAATTTGTAGCTACCATACTTACCCTTAAAAAATGGCTAAAGGAAGTTCTTAGGCAGAAAGGAAATTATAAAAGGAGAAATCTGAGACCATCAGAAAAAAAAGAAAAAACAAAAGAGAAAAAGAACAGAAATATGGATACACAGAACAGACTATCCAGCTTATGAATTTGTAAAATCATATTTCATAGTCAAAAAAATTATACCACTATCTAATATTCAAGCCAATATTTAAAAGTGGGGAAACTACAACAAACTACTAAATATAACAAAAAAAAAGCAAACTCACAGATACAGAGAACAAACTAGTGGTTACCAGTGGGAAGAGGGAAGTGGGGCGGGCCAATAGAGGGGTAGGGAATTAAGAAGTACAAACTATTAGGTATAAAATAAGCTACAAGGTTATATTCCCCATACAACACAGGGAATATAGCCAATATTTTATAATAACTATAATGGAGTATAACCTGTTAAAAGTGTGGATCACTATATTGTACATCTGTAACTTACATAATAATAATAAAAAAAATCTTTTTAAGTGGGGAAGATAAAAGGGCCTAAATGGAAGAAAAGTTTCCACATGTTACTCAAAGTGGTAAAATGTTGGTTAACAGTAGGTGTAATATTACAATATGTATATAGTCTATTTTGACCACTTCTAATCAACATTGTACTGGAAGTTTAAGCCAGTGTACTAAGGCAAGAAAAATAAGTCATCCAGATGGCACAGAAAGAAGTATAACTGTCTTCATTCACAGATCATATATGATGGTCTTTGTTACACAATGGGCAAAAATTGCAAATTCCATGTGATAAAGGATTGTATCAAAAGTAATTTAGAATTAAACTTCGATAATAACACACAACCAAAGTAAAATAATGGGCGAAAGATTTGATAGACACTTCACTGAAGAAACACAGATGGCAAATACGCATGTGAAAAAAGGCTCATTATCATTAATCATTAGGAAAATAAAATGAGATACCACTCTAAACCTTTAGAAGTGTCTAAAATTAAAAAGACCAACATATCAAGCACTGGCAAGGATGTGGAGCAACTGGAAGTCTCATAAAGTGCTAGTGGCAATGCAAAATGGTACAACCACTAAGGAAAACAATTTGGCTATTTCTTAAAAAAAATTAGAACTACATCTACCATATGATTCATTTAGTCCACTCTGAGATATGTACCCAAGAGAAATGAATGCAGTTGTTCATACAAAGACTTGTAGAAGAATGTTCACAGTAGCTTTATTTGCAATAGCCCCAAACTGGAAATAACATAAATGTCGATCAAAAGGTGAACAGATAAACAAACTGTATTGCATTATACAATGGAATACTACTCACCAATAAAAGGAAATTAACTACACAGCAATAAAAAGGAATGAAGATGCAACAGCATGGATGAATCTCAAAATGATTTTGCTGAGTACAATAAGTTAGAAAAGACTGCATACCGTATGATTCCATTTATATCAAATTACAGAGGATACAAACTCTTGTATAGTGACAGAAAGCAGAAGAGTGGTTACCTGGTAATAGGGAAAGGACAGAAGGGAGGGATAACAAGTGGCATGAGGAAACTTTTGGGGTGAAAAGTATGTTCATTATCTTGATTGTGGTGATTGTATACTCATGTCAAAGCTTATCAAACTGTACACTTTAAATATGTGCAGTTTACTGTATATCCATTAAACCTCAATACAGCTACTATAAAAGACACAAATCCACCACACTTTCTTTTGGAAACGGAAAAGATGATTCTTAAGTTTCTGTGGAAAAATAAGTAAGAGAATAGTCGGAAGAATTCTAAAAAACCTAGCAGGGACAGGGAGAGATAGGAACCAGTCATACCAGTTTTAATAGTTGGTGTCTTAATAGCATACTATAAAGCTATATAAGGGTTTTAAACATAGCAATGATGAATGAACCAACAGAAATCAATGACATAAACTAGAAAAGTCCAAAAACTTTTTTCTATATCTATCAATTAAGAATACGACAAAAAGAGCATTTTAATCATTTGGGAAAAGAACAAATAGTATTGGAAAGAACCTGGTGGCCACCTGGGAAAAACTCTATCTATGCCTCTCAACTCACACTAAAATAAATAGCAGATGAGTCGGTGATTTAAATGCTAAAAAAAAAAAAAAAAAGGAAATCAGGAAGCACTAGAAAAAACAATGGAAGATTTTTCTTCTCCTTTTTTAGATTTTTTTTTTTTTTTTTTTTTACAAAAGACCTTTTTAAGTATAAGACAAATCCCAAAAGTCATTTAAGGCAAAACTGATAAATCTAACTTCATTAAAAAAAAAAAATTCCACATGAAAGAATCATAAAGTTAAAATACAAATGTTAAAATAAGGGGGTTAAATGTGGTACCTCATATCACAAAAGACTTATTTCTCTAATATATAAAAAATTCTTATAAGTATGAAAAAATATCAACAATAACCCAATAGAAAATGGGCAAAGCATATTCAAAGACAGTCATGGAAGGAAATACAAATGGCCCCCTAACACACAGAAAGGTGCTCAAACTGGCAGAGACCCAAGATTTTGTTAGTGCTCTGTTCATTAATTGTGACAAATGTACCATCCATATGTAAGATGATAATAATCGGGCAAACTGGGTGTGAGGTATGTGGGAACTCTGTACTATATTCACAATTTTTCTCTAAATGTAAACTATTATAAACTTTAAAAAAATAAGCAAAAGACTTAAATGGATACCTCACAAAGGAAGATATTAAATTGGCCAATATGCACATGAAAAGATACGCAACGTCCTTAGTCATCAGGGAATTACAAATTAAAACCACGAGATACTATTTCACACCCACTAGGATGTGAACTGAAATTGTCATCCACTGCTGGAGTTCTCTTTGAAGAACTGTGGGGCAGTTTACTTTGTAATCAACCCACAGAGACAGGATGAACCTCCCACCCAAAATATGGTTTGCATATTGAGACAGATGACACACACATGAATCAAGAGGATATGGAAAGATTTATAATTCACATAATGAGACTTTTTGGGGAGAGTTGGGCAGTCCTCCCAAGCTAGTTCAAATACAGCTTGGGAGAGCGGGCAGAAAAGGAGAACAGCTTGAGCTATTGGTAGTTAGGAGGTGGTGGGGCTTTGGTGACAGCTGGAGTGTATACGGTTTGAACTCCCTCCTGATGCCAAAAGAGGAGCAACTTGGCTTTTTTATCAGCTTGCCCAGATGCAGGACAGAAAGGGGGACAGAACAGGTGGGGCTTAAGAGCTGTCATCAGTCTAACATTAAAAATGGAGTCAAACTCTGTTAGTTGCTTATCAAGTTGGTTGTCCATCTACCCACCCATAGCTCTGCCATTCTACTCCTAGGTATTACCAAGAAGAAATGAAAACCAATTTCCACAAAAAAAGACCTATACGTGAATGTTCAGAGCAGCCTTAATTGTAACAGTCAACTACTGGAAACAACCTAAATGGCCATCAAGAGAAAAATGGATAAACGATTGGCATACCCATGCAACAGAATACTTATTCAGCAATAAGAAGAAACAAATTATAATATGAATGAACCTCAAAAACAGTATGCTAAGTAAAAGAATCTACAGACAAAAGAGAGTACTTTTATTATGTAATTCTAGAAAAGGCAAAACTAATTTACAGTGAGAGAAAGCAAAACTAATTTACAGTGAGAGAAAGCAGTCCTTGGGACTGCTGTGATGGTGGGAGTAGGGACTGACTGCAAAGGGGCATGAGGGTTCTTTCTGTGGTGATGGAAATACTTTATTTCTTGATTGTAATGGTAGTACATGAACATATACAATTGTCTAAACTAGCCAAATAAGAATATTCTTAAAACAGGTATACTTAACTGTATGTAAAACATATCTCAACAAGGTTGATTTATCAAAAAGTAAAACATTGTGTTGAGGGAAAAAACCCAAACACTAAAAAATACATACTGTCTGACTATATCTGTATGAAGTCCAAGATCAAGCAAAACAAATCTATGGTGATAGAAATCCAAAAGTGGCTGCCTGGGGTAGGGGGTGGGTGCTGACTGCAAAGGACACAGACAAACATTTAGGGTGTGACAGAAATGTTCTTATTCTCGTTTTGGGTGATGGATATAAATGTATGTAATTGTCAAAATATATTAGGTTGAACATTAAGCTATACCTTAATTTTTAAAAGTGCTTTCCTTGAAAACAAAACCAAAAAATTCCTTTTCTAATCCCACAACTAACAAATACAAGAAAAAGAAAAAAAAAAACCTTGTTAATTTTTTAATCATGAGAAAAATAGTAAAAAGAAAAATAAATCCAAAAGTTATGGATCTAACAAAATAGAGAATGTGCAAATCTCACTAAAACACATATAAAAAAGGAACAATGTTAGAAATGAGAAAGTGCAAATAACAGATGAGCACTTTATTCTGTTATAAATTCAAAATTTCACTGAAAGTCTTGTCAGAAAATATTATGAAGAATATCTCATGGGCTTCCCTGGTGGCGCAGTGGTTGAGAGTCCGCCTGCCGATGCAGGGGACACGGGTTCGTGCCCTGGTCCGGGAAGATCCCACATGCCACAGAGCGACTGGGCCCGTGAGCCATGGCCGCTGAGCCTGCGCGTCCGGAGCCTGTGCTCCGCAACGGGAGAGGCCACAGCAGTGAGAGGCCCGTGTACCGCAAAAAAAAAAAAAATCTCATGAAAATGTCAAAATATAAACACAAAAACCACAACCACCACTACAAGAAAACCAAATTTGACCAATGATCATAGAAGAAACTGAAAATGTTTCTTAGGAAGCCTCTACATACCTATGCATGCCTGCCAAAAATGCTTAACCTGAATCTTAACGTGAATCTAACCACAGCACATAAACAAGAATGACTATTTTTAACAATGCATGATAAAATTTATGGAGAGCTTCCCACTCTTCTTCAATGTCCATATCTAATAAGTCAACTAACCAGAGGGAGAAAATAAGACCATCATGAAAGGAGGAACTAGAATGTTACTCCTGTCAGAACTCTTGTCAGAGTTCCCCAGGCCATTTCACAAGTGACTAATATTTTCAAGTTGACTATTAAAGATATGGAAGAAAATAATATAGAGAGAAGGCAGTCTTCTCTGAAGAATACAGCCATTTACTTACCATCTTCTGCTAAGATCTTGGCTGCATCTTTATCCTCTTCCCACTTCCCAGTCACGAAGCAATCTCTGATACTGTTCATAACCTTATACAGAAAAGTCAGCTTAGTTGACAGGCTCCAATCATTCAATAAATAACTGCTTTGAGAAACAGTAGGTGACAATTTGCCTTTAAATACTTTTCAAGACAGTTCTATGGATATTTTCATTCCAAGTGGACCTATGAAATAACTTTGATGTATATAGTATAACAACAGATATAAAAACATAAATATTATAGCATTAACCAGTGGATAGGGAAAATAACGTCAGCCCACTGACTTCATAAGTAAAGAAACAGATATTTACTAATTCGTTAATCCAGACTTATCATGGCTGTTTAAAAACGTAATTCCTCTGCCAAAGACAAAATGTCTTGTATGAGCCCAACAGTACAAAGAGTATTGATGAGGCTCCCAGTCCCAGATCTGCCAGATCATCCAGTACACACATGTAGTGGATGCTGGATGCACCTCTCAAATACAGGCTAAAACTTGTACACAACTCCTATTTCAGACTGCTTCCTGGGGAACCTGACTTAGGACAGCACATGTCAGTCACTGCCAAGGGCTCAAAAGCACATATAAAGAAATCTTCACATGGGTCCCGGCTTTCAATCACATTTTGATCATGATTCACATTTTTCAGATACAACCTCACTCTCAAAAAGTAGCCTTGAAGCTAGCACGATTACAATGGATGCAAAAGCAAATCTGCTCATTTATTCATTCCTTCATGCCTATAATCACTCAGTATTTACTGAACATCTACTCTGAGCCAAGAAGCTTTGCAGGCACTGAATGGCAAACTGTTCCAAAAGATCCTTGCTTTCATGAAGCTTAACAATTGACTTAGGGGAACCAGGGACCAAATAAATTTTAAAAAATAGACCCTCCAAGATAAAAACCCTCAACAAACTTAGAAGGGAACTTCTTAAATTTGATGAGAGGCATCCATAAAAAACCCCACAGTTAACATCACACTTAATGGTGAAAGACTGAGAGCTTTCCCCTTAAGATCAGGAGTAAGACAAGGATGTCTCCTCTCATCACTTGTATTCAACATTGTACTAGGCGTTCTAGTCAGGGCCATTAGGCAAGAAATTAAAATAAAAGGCATCCAGTTTAGAAAGAAAAACTATCTCTATTCACAGGTGGTATGATCTTGTATATAGAAAACCCTAAGGAATCTACTGAAAAACTATCAGAATAAATGACTTCAGCAAGATTGCAAGATACTAGATCAATATACAACAGTAGGGCTTCCCTGGTGGCGCAGTGGTTGAGAGTCCGCCTGCCGATGCAGGGGACACGGGTTTGTGCCCTGGTCCAGGAGGATCCCGCGTGCCGCGGAGCGGCTGGGCCCGGGAGCCATGGCTGCTGAGCCTGCGCGTCCGGAGGCTGTGCTCCGCAACGGGAGAGGCCACAACAGTGAGAGGCCCGTGTACCGCAAAAAAAAAAAAAAAAAAAAAAATATATATATATATACACACATACATATATATATATATACAACAGTAAACTTTATTTCTATACACTAGGAATGAATATCCAAAAATGAAATTCAAAAAACAGTTCCTTTTACAATCACATCAAAAAGAATACTAGGAATAAATCCAACAAAAGACGTGCAAAGCTTATACTCTGATAACTACAAAACATTCTTGAAAGATCTAAATAAATGGAAAGGCATCCCATGTTAACAGATTAGAAGACTTGGTATTGTTAAGGTCTCAATACTACCCAAGTCAGTGCAATCCCTATCAGAATCCCAGTTGGTTTCTTTGCAGAAGATTCTGCAAAGAATTCTTTGATTCTAAAATATAGAAAACCCAAGGGATCCAGAAAAGACAAAACAATCTTGAAAAAGAACAAAGTTGGAGGATTCACACTTCGTGATTTCAAAACTTATTACAAAACAATAGTAATCAAAATAGTATGGTACTAGCATAAGGACAGATGTATAGATCAATGGAATATAATTAAGAGTCCATAAATAAACCCATGTATCTACGGTCAAGTGATTTTCACCCCGGGTGCCAAGACAAGGCAATAGGGGAAAGAACAGACTTTTCAACAGGTGCTAGGACAACTAGATAACCACATGCAAAAGAATGAAGTTGGACTCATCTCACACCAAATACAAAAATTAACTCAAAGTGTATCCAAGACCTAAACGTAAGAGCTAAATTATAAAACCCTTACACAAACCATAGAAGTAAATCTTCATGATTTTGGATTTGGCAATGGTTTCTTAGATATGATACCAACAACAACAAAAATACAGAGAAATTGGACTTCATCAAAATTTAAAACTTCGTGCTTCAAAGGGCACAGAAAAGATAACCTACAGAATAGGAGAAAATATTTGCAAATCATATACCTGATAAGGGACTTGGATCCTGAATACATACTCAATGATAAAAAGACAAATAACCCAATTTTTTAAATGGGGAAATAGTATGAATAGATATTTCTTCAAATAATATATACAAATGGAAAACAAGCACATGAAAAGATGTCTAACATCATTAGCCACCAGGAAAAGGCAAATCAAAACTGCAATGAGATATTACATCACACCTCCTAGAATGGTTATAACAATAAAAAACAAGAAAAACAACAACAGGTAATAACAAGTGTTGGTGATGTTATTCCAATGTGGAGGACTCAAAAGCTATATATACTGCTGGTGGGAATGCAAAATGGTGTAGCCACTTTTGAAAAAACAAAAGGGAGAACATATAAGAAAAAAACTTCAGGGGACTTCCCTGGTGGTCCAGCAGTTATGATGCTGTGCTCCCAATGCAGGGGGCCCGGGTTTGATCCCTGGTCAGGGAACTAAATCCCGCATGCTGCAACTAAAAGATACCGCACACGGCAACGAAGATCCCGCGTGCCAAAACTAACACCCCACACAGCCAAAAAAATAAATATATATTTTTTTTAAATAAAGGAAAAAACTTTAACTGTTTTTAGTAATCGTATTAATAGAAACATGTGTAATGTTATTCTCACACTTCTATGTATAAATGGGATAAAGCAAATAATTACACAATTTTCTAATTTAATCATCTTCAAGTTCAAACAGGAACTAATTCTACAGTGGAAAAACAAGAGATATAAACAGGAGATAAAAGAGATTAAGTAAGAAGCCTGTAGTCCTGAATCTGAATTGAAAATGTATGTATGAATTTTCCTAGCTCTGGTCACTGAAAAGGCCTAGAAACAATGACCAACCCATAGCAATGAGTATACATAGACCTAGACTGTGATGTTGAAATACCATTTTGTACTAAGAAAAATCAGGACTTCTTATGGCTGTTTCCAAGTCTGGCATTAGAAATGTACAAGATGATACTGGAACACCTTATCATATCAGACAGCAATGAAGCAATCTAAGGACTACTAGGATCATGTCAAAAGGACTCAGGAGCCAATTTGAAGAGACTCTCACTGGTCACAGATGCGATAAATATGATCATCAGCAAGGATAACAAGTGCAGTGAAAGGAAACACGTCAACTACATTTAAATTCATGAGTTAAAAAAAAAACTTAAAAAAAAAAAAGAGTCACCTTTGGAGAATCGTTCTGAAAACTGATAAAAATAATCAAGCATTTATACTGCTTATGTGGAACTGGGTAACCAAATAGTAGATGAGAAGTTTCTCTTTATAGAAGTATTCCAGCTAACAAGAGGAATTTGAACAAAATATCACCATTTTACATCCTTAACAAATGAATGGATCTAGGCATTGAGCATCAATAGCTAACATCACAAGATGACTTTATGTGCCTCCTAATGAAAAATCACCACCACCTAGGAAGCAGTCTTGCCAAAAAATCTGAAAACAAAAAACGAAAACCTCAAACCTAAATCTAATCAAACTTCTAGATGCATTGTCCAGAGGGTAGCTACAACATGTGGTTATTTAAATTCTAATTAAAATTAAACAAAACTTAAATAAAATTAAAATTTTAGTTCTTCTGTCTCACTAGCCACATTTAAGGTGCTCAACAGCCACAAGTAGCCACATAAGACAATTCTTTACCCATCACCATAGACAATTCTATTGGTATTGCTCTGTACCAATTTATAGGACATACAGAGAAGAGTGAAGTCTGACAGACCGCACATAGGGATACAATGCGCCCAGGAAATCCAGAATATGAGAAACTCTACACATCAAATACTTGGTTTCTTAAACAAGTGAAAAGGTAAGGAAAAAAGAGATGGGTGGAGGGGAATATTGTAGATTGAGAGATTTAAAAGGCATAGAGAAAAATAAACAAAAATAACCTGGTAAAACTAAACTTTGGTGTTCACTGATACATACTTGAAGGATGAAATTATAAAGAAAAGAAGGAAATGATTACCGTAAAAGTCGTGATTCCTTCTGCAGGGAGGATAGGCCTATGACTAGGATGGACACATGGTGGTTACAGAGGTACTCACCTAGTAATCCATTAAGTTAAACAATTACTTTTATGTGGTTTTCTATAATCTGTATTAAATTTTACCCAAAAAATGCTTACATAAAAATCTCGTAAAGTGCACAAGTGCTACCCAGTGAATTAAAATACATAATATGATAGTCATTGGGCCTCCCTGAGGAGTGACATTTCAGCTAAACCGAATGATCAAAAGAAGTAAGCCTTGGGAAGATCAGAAGAACATTTCAGAAAAGAAAACAGAAGACAAGAGGTCTATGATGGGATTAAACCTGGCAAGTTTAAGAACTGAATGAATTCTCTAGTGTGACTAGAGGGTGATGAGTGGGGGAAGAAAATTTACCAGTGTCATGGATTCCTGTTTGCTTACAAATAGTAGAAATTATAAATGTTAACTCAGGGATACTACGTATCTCCTAGTCATAAAACACAAAGTATCTCAAATGTATGAAAACCTACGTGCAATGCTTCAAAATAAAGATTAACAATACTATTCACACTAAGAGTTGAAAACTAACACACCATTGTAAAGCAATTATACTCCAATGAAGATGTTAAAAAAACACAAAAAATAAGAAGCAAATAACAGGTAGGCAATACTGAAATCACATAATCTTTTAAAAATATTCCCTAATTTTCTCATAAGTCAAACACACTATTTATATTCAGCCTCACCTCCTCTAAATCCCAATCATGGGGCACCTCCACATGAAATCTGGAGCAGTCCAAAGAGTCAGCCTTGTGCTTACACTCGCTGGCAGACTGGCTGACACGAAACAACCCTCCAAGCTCTTCCTTGGTATCACCATCTTCTTCTTCGTTATCCTCTGTCACTAAAGAGACCACCATGATAGAAAAGTGAGAATAAATCCACCCACTAGAGGACTAGGGACTGAAGGTCTCTGTTTGCAGTAGCTATGGTGTGTGCCCCTGAGCGCATCAGCCACAGACACAGAAAGGCCGTGGAACTACTGCTGAGCAGCTCTGGAGGACATCTGCCCTCCTGCAAGGCAGCAGGAAAGTGTCCATTGAGGAGGGAGAATACTGGGGGATGGGGCAGGGAGGCGACATTTAAAGACAGAGCTTTCAATTATCATAAAGAGTTTCTCTTGAAGAGTGCTGAGTCTCTAATCACTAAGAGTACTTAGACAAAACCTGAATGGAAGTCAGTAAATACCAACCCCCGATTCTATGCTCCTACCTCACATATACTCCTTGGCCTTGTTCTAACCATACAGTAAATAGGGACCACAATATCAGATTCACCACTTTATTTTCTGCATTACTGAGTCAAGCTCTTTCCAAAAAGAACATATAGACAAATTTAATAAAATATAAAATCAGAGGAGAAAGGCAAAAGGAAAAAACAGAATGAGTAATACAGAGCACTCATTCTCAGAGAGGAAAAAACACCTTTTCAGGCAGAATTATTTTTCTGGTACTAAATTCTACAAAAAAATTCATGAAGGATTTTCTACAGGGGGTACAAAATGACATAATGAAGACTATTCTTATCAAAAGTTTTATGGCAAACCCATAAATCTACTTCGTACGACTGATTTACGGTCCTCATGAGCTGATGATTAAAAACATCTGCCAAATATAAACTATGACGCCCAGGAATATCTTATGGATATCAAAAGTACCACCCAAATCCTCTAACCAATTTCTTCATCTCCTTTTCAGAAAATAGTCTAAGAAACTAAAATGTTTCTAGATCTGAACCAGAGCTCCTTTACCTGTCCCATAAATGAGCTTTCGAAGGTTTGGAGTTGTTTGTTGCTGCCTCAGAAAGGCCTCAGCTGCCTTCCTGGAAAGGTCTTCCTTCCACTTGAGGGCACCTGAAAGGACCAACACAGACATCAGTTAATTCTGTTTGTCTGTCCTCTCTGCTTCAAGCTCATCACTCATTCATCCTGAAATCCTTTAATGAGGTGTAATACTTGAACAGTTAACAAAGTCTCCAAAACAGCAGACCCCAAATGGTAGACATTCTATTTGTAGAACATTTTCAGTGCCAAGTTTGTAATGGCAGTTAAATTAAATTTAAGCATACCTGAAGTTTCTGTGGAATAGTCATTTTCTTCCTTATAATCTTCTTCCTCTCTGAGTAAGTCTTCTATATCACAGGTCTCATCAGTTAAGTTCTCTGACCCCAGTTTCTGACTACTGACCACTTGAGAAGGCTTTGGAAACTTTTTCCTAATAACCTCTTCATTTTCTGAGTCCTCCTCCTCTGTACTGAGAGAGTTTTCTTCAGATTCATCTTCAGATGCAAATGCCTCTTCAGCTGTGCAATGACCTGAATCTGAAGTGGTGAGGGTTGCTTTTTTCATAGTCAAAGACTTCTCCAGATTCAAACTATCACTCAGATCATTAGTTTGTAACAGTCCTGGCTTACCACCTTCTCTAACAGCTTTTGATTCTAAAATATCCCTCTCTTCCTCTGCAGTGGAATCCTCTTCTTCAATGCTTTCATCAGCTTCCTCTGTTGCTTCTTCTACTGAGCTTCTCTCAAGGTCATCATCACTGTCAGCAAACGCTGGCAAATCCACCTCAACGTCTTCTTCCATCTCAAGTTTTTGCCGTTTGATACCTTTACCAGACATATACTGTTTACCAGTCATTTCAGCATCTTCCCCCTCTTCTGTTTCATCATCACTAGAGCTATTTTCCAACCTGTCACCTTCAGACATTTCTTTATCGTCTTCATCATCACTATCTCCAGAATCATCTTCTTCATCTCCAAAAATGGCTTTCCGACGCACTCGACCAGTTTTTAAATCCACCTGCTTTTCCTCTTTTGGCATCCACAGCCTATATTAAAGAGAAAATGCAAAATAATTCCGGTTGTATAACAACCAGCTAATCTGCAAGTCAATAAATATGCAAAGAAATAGAAAATAATGTCAAGGAATGGTTTTAAATGACATAGCATATAAAGGAATGATGTGATGAATACTGGAATAGTTAATAAGCAAACTCATGCATATTTCCATAATACCACTCTACAAAAGAACTTATAGAGAAAATAAAGAGATAACCTTTATTAAAAAACGCCTAATTTTAGAAAGAAACTGCTCAAAAGGGAAGTGAGCGCTTAATAGATCTTTTAGAAGACCCATTAGTTCCAAGCTTGAAACAGATGATCCTTAGAGAAATGGCTGACTGCAGGTCCAAGGCAGGGAAAGTACAAAATAAGCCTGGAACATCCTGCTGTCAGAAAGCAAAAAGTGCTCAAGCACTAACAGGGACACACCAAAAGGACACAGAAGACAGACTGAAGGGACAATATAAGCATCACAAAGACTAGTGATAGCAATGGGATAATAACAAATATTTTTTTAAAACTCCATTCGTCAACAGTGATACTAAAATAAAGGGGTGAAAGCTCTTTGTTAAAGAATGCCAGGGCTTCCCTGGTGGCGCAGTGGTTGAGAGTCCGCCTGCCGAGGCAGGGGACACGGGTTCGTGTCCCGGTCCGGAAGGATCCCACATGCCGCAGAGCGGCTGGGCCCGTGAGCCATGGCCGCTGAGCCTGCGCGTCCGGAGCCTGTGCTCTGCAACGGGAGAGGCCACAACAGTGAGAGGCCCGCGTACTGCAAAAAAAAAAAAAAAAAAGAATGCCAGCTAACGAATGGAGAAGGAATAACTGACTAAGAATATTCCCATTTTGAAATCACCAATGCAATGCTTGATAAAGAAAAATCATCAAGATGACAAAAATATGGGATGAAATAAAAAACTATCAAGCTATTTAATGTAACAGTATTATATAAAACTGTAAAAAAAACAATTAGAAAAATACTAAAAATTGTACTAAAAGAGAATGGATAAGTTTGAACACATCAATAATAACAAAATGATGACTATATATAAGAAACTATATAGAAAAAGGAAATGTTCACAATATAGATATAAAAATTTTACCTGTATTATAACTGTAACTATGTTAGAGTATCCATGTACACAGGGATAATTACAGGAATGCTCAAAAATGAAAAGAGCTAATAATAATGATCGTAATAACAGGGATCATTTAGTGATACTTCTTATCTGTCAGGCACCATGATAAGTAGCTTATGTGCACTATTGTGTTTAATCATCACAACTCCTGTGAGATATTAGGAAATTAATTGATTTCCTCAAACTAGTAGGCCCACTGCACTTAATTACCATGCTATACCATCTGCTAGTTAGAGGGCAGTACATGATTTTTTCCAAAAAATTTTTCCTGCTTTTGTATATACTTATAATAAATGATACATTAGATGATCTCAATCATTTTCAGACTAATTTTTATTGGCAGTCATAAACCACTACAATAAAACCAAAATATCCACTATGTATAAATATACAAATTCCCAACCCAGACTGATAATAATTCATATAAGCCCTATATTAGTGGAAATTAAGCCACAGGAGATACTACAACACAATCTAAGTAAAAATTTTAGAGACAAGGTATGTGGCTTCTGGACAGCAACCTGAAAAAGCTCCCTGACTCTGCTTGTTATTTTGGCCGTTAAAATAAAGCCAAGTGGCCTCAAGACTCCTAAGAAACAAAAGCAACCTATGGAAAAGGTTTTGTGAAATTTAAGGAATATTCTGAGTTTGTTAAAAAACTGAATCCTTCATATGATTTCAAGAAAATACTTCCATGTAATGTCACATAAGTAAAGAGCCCTCAGAAATACAAGCATGTACAAAGCAAAAAGCAAAACCAAACAACCTGGAATGAATCCCACCAAAACGTTTTATGATGGCAGAATGATGTATGATATAACCTTATGTAATATAATTTTTTTTTTAAGAACACAAAAACAGCACACTTACCCTTGATTATCTATATCCTCTGACACCAGTGGTTTGGAATCAGAAAACAGTGTCACTCTACTTGAAGCCATCTTGGCATCAATAGTGGAATGGGTGGAAATGAGACTCTGGACCAGTTCATGGGTGGGCCTCACCTCCTCCTGTCAAGGTCACCAAGAAAGGGAAAGTGAGGAATGCACAAGGATTCTGAAGAAAAATACACTGGTTTCAATCAGTTTCTCAAAATTACCTTAAACACAGTTCCTGAGAACCTTTCTTACTGCCTCAAAAAAAAGAAGATGAAGAAAAAGAAGAATTCTTACAAGGCCTAAAATTGATCTCTGTGCTCATTAAACTTTTCCAAAGTGCATGGAGTATACAGTCTGATAACCTAAATACTGTGTTGCCGATACTACAGAAAGCATTTACAGAAAAATCCCATTTCAGAACAGTCAAAGAAATAAAAATCTGGAGTCTATATTTTTTAAAAATCTGTTACCTTTGATACAAAAATTGCACTTCAAGGAATTTACTGCATAAAAAGACCCCTCCCAGTGGGCAAAGCTGCATATGCGAAGGCACTCACTATAGTACTTGCTCAAACCAGGGGAAACTGGGACTGAGCCCCATAGCCCTCCAAGGATTGGTTCAGTAAACAAAGTTTATCTATACAATGAAATACTACACAGCTATGAAAAACCTGAAGCAGTTCTATGAATACTAACAGGGGAAAAACAGATTCACATATTCTTAGGTGCCCTCAAAAAGTTGCAAAAGCATTTACAGTTGGATCCCATATAACAAATACTATTTCTAACACACACACAAATACCATATATATGGTATCTGCAAATAATATATAATAATTTAGATATATAATCTAAATAAATATGTATATGTTTAGAGAAAAACAGAAAAAAAAAAGAGAATGACCAAAGAGAGCTAGAAAACATATTGATTTTATATGATGAGAAATGGGAAGTACAGGCACCAAACTGCTTCCAAAGCTCACATTGGGGACATGGGATCCCCTGTGTGTCTCGGCAGCAGGAAAGTATGGAGGATGTGACTTTTACTTTCTGCTTGGTGCAATTTAAGTATATTGAACATTTACAATATGCACTGTGGCCTTTATCATAAATGTGACTAAAGATAAAAAGCTTCAGTAAATAAAAGGTGACTACATAACTTCCCGTGACTTCCCTCTCACCGATTCCTGGAAGCCATGGCTGCCCCCAAGGTCGACATAGACCGCATCTTTGTCATACAGCACACCACCAACTCCAGAGAAAGGTGCATACACCAACTTCTCCTTCTCATTTAAACAGCGCTTCTTTTGCTGTTCAGGAAGGGCACAGGGGTCTGGGAGGAAACTGACGTCACTCACAGCAAAATCTCCTACACCTGGAAGACAGACACAGGAAGATAGCTTCAGCTGACAAGTCACTGGTGGCAGAAATGGCCCACAGTCAGAAGGCTTCAACCACAACAAGGGCACGGTTTGACACTAGCACTGTATCTCTTTAGCTAAACAACATCAGAGCAGAGGAAATTTGGTCAACTCAACACCTTGGGTGGCCAATGCAGAGCTGAGTTAACTCTTAAAGCCTCCAGGAAGATGGTTCTATCTTGTTTGGCCATTTTTCAGTTTTCCTGAGAAATGAAGTCATCCCAAGAGTTTTACAAATATAGTATATTTTACAACAAAAGGATACCTGGTATGTGAATTTGGCTTTTATTTTTCAAGTGTCCTCCTCTTAGATAACCATAAAGAGACACCTTTCGGTCACACTTGATATTTGTTCGAATATCTTCTGGGTTTGTCAAATCTTCCATCCTAGAAAAATAAAACCCAATTATATGGCAGAAATAAATGTCATAGTTCTTGTACCTCTCTTCACATTTCAGTGATTCATCACATTCAGTAATCCACTACACATATTGTTTAGAAAAGTACAGAAAATACAGAAATAAGGGAGCAGAGTTCACCATCTACCAGGGGCAAAGGGAAAAACACATGACTGCATCTCTCTCAGGCTCTACAGGATACACATTCCACAAGCAAGACACCAAAAATGGGAAACAACATGGCCCTGGTGTTGAGGAAAGGTAGAGAACATATCCAGAAAAACCATTTATGGAAGAAGATTAAGCTCTGACCTGGATTTTTTAGTGTGGCTTGGATTTTGGCAGGTGGAGAAAGGGTTTTCCAGGCTGACAAAATATATGAAAAAAGCATAAAGGAAGGAAAGCACAGGGCACATCTGAGTGACTGGAGCACCACGGTCCAAAGGCAGCATCACTGAAAATTAAGGATAAAAAAGCAGGATGGGGGCTTCCCTGGTGGTGCAGTGGTTGGGAGTCCGCCTGCCGATGCAGGGGACGCGGGTTCGTGCCCCAGTCTGGGAGGGTCCCACATGCCGCGGAGAGGCTGGGCCCGTGAGCCGGGGCCGCTGGGCCTGCGCGTCCGGAGCCTGTGCTCCGCAACGGGGGAGGCCACAGAGGTGAGAGGCCCGCGTATCACAAAAAAAAAAAAAAAAAAAGCAGGATGGGGCCCACATCCTGTAGCCTTAAATGCTTCAGAATCCTCACATTTTTCTAAACATTTCATACTTTACTCCTGAAGCCACAGCATCTTTAAGTAATGATACAAAAAAAGTAGATATTTTCCATCAAGTACAGTTCTCTCACCACTATTCAATAATAAGACAAAATAAGCTCTATTATTGTTCTTTTCCAAACTTTTTAGCTTTGAAACATATGGGTCAGGAAGAAAAAGTTTGCATTCACTTTTTACCTGTCTGCCAGGATATAAGGGTGAGAAGTCTGCCATGTAAGAGGCCTAAACTTCATAACTGTAATAAAACGGCCCAGATTGTGAATTTCTTGGTTTTGATATTCTCCGTGTACCATTCCAGAAAGGTAAAATAGCTTGGCACCCTAAATATTAAGAAAAACAAAAAATTAAATTTCAATGAAATTCTTGTCAACACTGCACCAAAATAAAGGCCTTTAAATAAGAAGCAATCCTAAGAAAGGGAGACTTCTAGTGACCCACTATGCCAATGCTCCCAGAACTTCTCTGGCTTCTTTCAGGACTCATGTTTTTAGGGCTTTGTATGAACAGAACTGCAAATATATTTAGTTTCAAGTCAAGCAGTGGCATCTATCTGGAGTATGGATACATAAGGAACAGTGAGGCTCCTGGGCACAGAAAATATTTTATGACCGATGGGACACAACACAGTAGTATGGGGGAGAGGAAGGAGTGGCAGTATGTGTGCGCTATAGTTCCTGGTCCTGTAACAAGGAAAAACTTTGGACAAATTCTATTAAATCACAAATCCAAAATACTTAGAGCCAGACACTGCCTGGTCCTGGGGGATGCAGAGACAAATGAGACACATCAAGAGGTCCGGAATAAAGACTATCTCAAGGAAATATTCTAGGTACTATGAACAGATATAATAAGGAAACTAAGGAGGTGATCCTGTAAAGATGTTTGTTAATCTCTCCCACTCATTCTATTTTTAAAGGATTAGAGTGTTAGTATTCAATAACTAATTCGCTTCCTACCGGGTAGACTTCTGTCCAGAACCTGTGTTTTAGTCGCTTCTTTGTCTTCTTCAGTTGCTTATTATACTTAAAGGAATCTAGGTGAGTGAGAACGCCCATAATTTTAGGAAAGCCATGTACTTGACAGATGTTTAGGAACTCGAACGTTTCCATTTCAAACCCAAAGCTGGCATCTATAAGCATCAGAACCTAAAAACAGAAGACACAATTTCTCAAGGAGGCTACCCAAAATAGACCATCACCAAACTACGGCTCATGAGCCAAATCTGGCCCATCACTTGTTTTATAACTAAAGTTCTATTGGAACGCAGCCAGGTTGACTTATTTACATATTGTCTACACCTACATCTGTGCTACAACCGCAGTTCGGTGATTGTAATAGAAACTGGGACCTACAAAGCCTAAAATATCTACTATCTGGCCCTTTATAGAAAAAGTTCACCAACTCCTGCTCTAGACTAAATTAAATGATTATTTAGGGAATCACCATGATAGAGAAAACACTATCCTTTGACTTGCTCTAAAAGGCAACCTTGACACAGTCTCAACCATGTTTCAAGAATGTGCATATATGAGAAATAACTTAGAAAGGGCCAGATCTAATTTGGCCCTTACCTGAAAAGTCCTCACTTCAAGAAATAAAATTTGTTTGTTTGTTTTTTGTGGTACATGGGCCTCTCACTGTTGTGGCCTCTCCCGTTGCAGAGCACAGGCTCCGGACGTGCAGGCTCAGCGGCCATGGCTCATGGGCCCAGCCACTCCGTGGCATGTGGGATCTTCCCGGACCGGGGCACGAACCCACGTCCCCCGCATCGGCAGGCGGACTCCCAACCACTACACCACCAGGGAAGCCCAAGAAATAAAGTTTTCTGTAAGGTGTTCTTAAGCCAAATAACAGATCTCTAACAAGGAAACCAAATAACAGATCTCTGATATCCAAAAGAATGGGAGGAAGTGGTAATCAATGAAAAACATCAAAAACACAAAGAAAGCCAAACATCTTTGTTTCAATCTCCTCAGGGGAAAAAAAGTTTTCCACTGGGAAGTATGTAGTAAGAAAGCTCTACCTTAGAAGTTAATTGGTAACATGCAATTGCTCAGAAACTAAAAAAGTCTACCAGTTCAGAACTGAGTCAAAGGATAGTCATGGATGGTAATCTGTAAGAAAATATAAGTACATAAGACCAATTTTTAAAATTTATACTCTTCTAACATGCAAAACAATTTCATAGTTGATTCCTAGCGACTTAAGACATCTCTGTCCTCTTCTTTCTGTAGCTAACTAAAAATAACTGGAAAAAAAGAACAGAAAAACTTAATCTTTGATTAAACTAGAGAACATTCATAATCCTAAACCACAAAATACATGAAGGTGGACCACTGAGCACTGTGAGGAAGCATAGCTGTGTGGGCTGGCTGTGGAGTATTCCTACACCCCATTTGATACCATGGCGTGACAAGTTGCAAGCAATCGGTTGTAGAGTCAGAACAGGTGGGTGGCAAACAGTCCCTGAGCTGACAATCTTTGTCGACTAAAGATAAGTAAAGCCTCTATTACTCCTCCAATGTTCATACATGTGTACGCGCACACACACACAAGCACGAATCCATGTACTGTGTGCCTTCGCTGTGACTTCGGAAGCTTTATAACCCAGAACAGAGCAATCAACATTAAGCTAGGCTGGGCTTCCCTGGTGGTGCAGTGGTTAAGAATCTGCCTGCCAACGCAGGGGACATGGGTTCGAGCCCTGGTCCGGGAAAACCCCACATGCCGTGGAGCAACTGGGCCCGTGCGCCACAACTACTGGGCATGCGCTCTAGAGCCCAAGCGCCTAGAGCCCACGCACCTGGAGCTCATGCTCCGCAACAGGAGAAGCCACTGCAATGAGAGGCCCGCACACCGCAACCAAGAGTAGCCCCCGCTCGCCGCAACTAGGGAAAGCCCGCACACAGCAACAAAGACCCATTGCAGCCAAATATAAATAAAACGAAAATAAAAACAAAAACAAAAAAAAATTAAGCTAGGCTAAGTAAATAATGGTACATACAACAGAATACTTAAAAATAATGAGGTTGAACTTAGTGCTTATTTTATACCTCCAAGACATACTAAGTGAAAGAAAGCAAAGCACAGAACACTGTGTATGATAAACAGTGTGTGCTTTAAAAGGGTTATATGTGTATTTATATACGTATCTGGAAAATACTGCTGAGGGGGACTGAGAGACTAGGGGTCAGAGCAAGGAAAGCAAAATCATGCATCGTGCATACCCTGTAGCACAGTTTGAGTATCTTACCAAATGCATGTGTTCCTTTTTAAATCTTAAAAAGATGCATATGAAAGGCATCTTTCTTAATATGTGTATGCTTTTAAGATTAGTATACAATATACGTTACATAAAAGAGGAACTAATGACATGCTGAACTATTTCAATCATTTCAAGTACACAAGATTTAATAAGTTTATACTATTTTGTGTTGGCAATAACACACTTATTTTTATTAATGGCAGCATTACATATTCAAAATTTGAATGGTACTTATTTTCTGATATTAAGATGGTACAACTGTAACATCTATATTAAATTTTTATTTTAGTTTTAGGAGATTTCCTGAGTCAAAGGGTAAAATCTGTAGCTCATTGTCCCAAACAGCTCTTCAGAGGTGTTAAATAAAAAAAAAAAAAACCAACGAGGTATCCGTTACCCCGCACTTCCTAATCAATATGGTTTAATTTCTTTTTCCTTTTTGGCTTATTTTTGCTAGTTTTTTTTTTTTTTTTTTTTTGCGGTACGCGGGCCTCTCACTGCTGTGGCCTCTCCCGTTGTGGAGCACAAGCTCCGGACGCGCAGGCTCAGCGGCCATGGCCCACGGGCCCAGCCACTCCGTGGCATGTGGGATCTTCCCGGACCGGGGCACGAACCCGTGTCCCCCGCATCGGCAGGCGGACTCTCAACCACTGCGCCACCAGGGAAGCCCTATTTTTGCTAGTTTTAAAGGTAATTAACAGACATTAACATTTCTGTAAATGCAATCAAGGCTGTACAATTTCCAGATGCTGAGTGCAGTACAGATTTTCTATTATAAACTCTGACAACTTCTCAAGGGTAATCCATGAGATTTTTTACCCAATATGGTAAAAAGATCCATATTTTATCATAATCATTAAGAACAGAGTTTCTGGCACCATCAAGAGCAGAATTCTCATCCTCAGAAAAATTGCTTAAATTCTGGGAGCCTCGACTTCATCATACGTAAACTAGAGATAACACCTACTTACCTCTAAGGCATACTGGGGGATTAGATGAGCTAAATTTGTAGAAAGCTGTTAGCACAGTGCCTAGTAAGGGTCCAAGAAATGGTACTATTATAAACTTGTATGTATGTATGCATATCTTAATGAGCTTTTATTAGCTACATTCATTAAAGGTTTTCTCTGACCTACGGTCTACTTTTAGATTTCAGAATACATTTCATTATGCACATTCTATTTTTACTATAACAATTATTGTCATCATCAATTCAAACACATCTTTTGTATCCCTGATGATACTCATCATTTTTTTAATAATCTTAAATCTTTCTTCCCTTCAACATGGGATAAATAACTTATCACATTGCTGTAAATCCCCATCAGAAACCCATGCTGCCCCCAATGACTTACCAAATCCGCTACTTTAGCCAGATCAATCATCATGTTAATGTCACATCCACATTCAATAATGGTGAGTCTGCGCTTTTTACCTATAAGTGAAAAGATGAAAATTTTACTTTTAAAAAGCTTTGGAAAAAAATCTGTTAACTCTAATTATTATTTTTAATTGCATCTAGTAAAGCACCTTGTACATTCACAAGAGTATGCCAGAAGTTCATTTTTATAGGAGAAAACTGATCAAATAAAGTAAATATCAAATAAAGTAAATTAGTTTTCTTGTTAGGTTCTCTAATTTTAAAATAATATCAAAAGCCTACCCATAGGAATCAAGTGCTCAAATAGGTAAAATTCCAACTGGAATGGGCAGACAAGTAGGCTTCATGATGGCTGTAATCCTACTGTTCAGCAGTGGGCCAAAGCTTCTATCTCTATCAAAGCTTCCCCTGTTCTCACTACAGCAAAAAAACCCTCAAACCTAATGCAACAGAATGTTCATGGAGCAATCATTATTTCAAATTAAGCTAAAAACAAATCAGTCAAAATGATGGGAATGCCTTAAAGAAAAAGAAAAGTCTCAATCCAACTATATTATTACTATGAGAAGAGATTTCAGATTCTACCACTGCCATCTGGGAATTTGTTTCATCCTCCCTCAGACTTTAGAAACATCACCATTTCCCAGAGCAGACAAGTTCTCACAGGAAAAAGAAAGGAAAAACTCCCTCACTTCCACAAGAACGTGGCTTCAGGAGGGCAAACAGGTGCACCTGGTACATAGCAGGTACTCATTATCTGTTAAATGAAGGTGCTCACCATAACCAAGCCAGCCTGCCCAGGCCTGCCAAGCCTTTCAGAGGAGCACAGCTGGCAAATGCATACAACAGTTACAATAGGTATACATCTACACCATTATTATCTCTGGGAATCTAACCTTTTCTGAAGCTACAGCCACCTTAATAAAAGTACAAGAGCAGTAACATGGAGTGACAATATTACTTTACCATTTACCAGTGAAGAAAATGTTAAACAAAGACATGCATGTCCCACAGATGACAACACCTGCCATGTCAGTCTGTGACAGCACCTCCTACCTGACACGATTGTCACAGGGCCTCTGATCTCTGTCAGCTTCTGCCTGGTAAAGTTCCGAATGAGGCACTGGATCAAAGTGCTCTTTCCAACTTTTGGAGGCCCCATCACCACTACCACTATTGGTGGGGGCTCTAGTGGAGTTCGATCAACCACTGGAATGTGATGCTTTTTTGTCTTCAAATCCTGAGTCCTATTTGTTTAAAAAAAAAAAAAGTAAATTCACTTTCAAAATATAAAAGGCATCATCCCTAGAAGCACAAACTTTAAAGAGAGCAGAACAGACAATATGTGAATACAATTAGCTTGTTAACTTCTGGCGCCAATCCAAATAACCACTTCAGTAAATATATACAACACAATAGCAGAGCTGAAAACTATATACACCTTAAATCTGATTGCCTTATTAGTTGACTTTAATAGTTTAAAAAGAAAACAAGAGGCAAACATGGAGGCAGTGTACCATAATAAATAAAAGGAGAGGCTATTGGGTTAAATTTGGCTCTCCTACTAGGAGAAGTTAATTCAATAATGTTTAAAGTACACTGCCTTTAAAGTACATATAATAAGGACCCATTAAATAAAGCTATTTAATACTACATACTCCAATTACATGAAACATATCCAGAAAATAACACAAGCACACCTGTTACCATAGAGATTGTTTAAAGTTTACAAACAAAACAAATTCTATAAAGAAAAACTCTTTTTCTCTTGGACAAAAGAACCCCATCAGTGTGCAGATGCTGGAGGCAAAGTGACATCCACAGCAAAGACTTCTCACATTTCAGTAAAAGAAATATGACTTGCACCTTCATGTCCTTCAGAGTTGGAACAGACTCATGAATCCGAACCTCTGGAGAGGCTCCTACTATTTAAAAAGAATAATTGGAAGAACCACTAGACTCCAGCTAAACATACCTGTGAAAGGATCTCGCCATCCGCACAGCAGACTGGACTGCAAATGCTTTGGGGTTTCGCTTCCGGGCATCTTCCTCATCTCCAATTTGGAGATCCTGCAGACGACGTTTCTTCTTCTTTTCAGCTTTGGGCCCACTGTTTTTCTTTCTATGTTTCTTCTGGTCCTTAGTCTCCATAGTAGCTTTTTACCAATCCACAACTAACTCTAACCTACAGTGAGTTGGGTGGGGGCAGGGGAAGCATTTTACAATCCAGAAAACACCCAGAGAAAAACAGTAAATTTCATTTACTTCTTTACGAAGAGATATGTATTTGTTCACCCAACAGGTGTGGAAACTGCTTAATATTATCCCGACTTTTGGCACTTCCCTGGTGGCACAGTGGTTAAGAATCCACCTGCCAATGCAGGGGACACGGGTTCGAGCCCTGATCTGGGAAGATCCCACGCACCGCAGAGCAGCTAAGCCCGTGCGCCACAACTACTGAACCTGACCTCTAGAGCTCGCGAGCCACAACTACTGAGCCCTCGTGCCGCAACTACTGAAGCCGGCATGCCTAGAGCCCGTGGTCCGCAACAAGAGAAGCCACCGCAACGAGAAGCCCGTGCACCGCAACGAAGAGCTGCCCTCGCTCACTGCAACTAAAGAAAGCCCGGGCGCAGCGACGAAGACCCAACGCAGCCAAAGACAAATAAAATAAAATAATTATCACCAATTTCACTTATCTCTATTATGCTATAAATTAGTTACCTCTGCTTAAGTTACTTTTTATTTGTCCTAAATGTCTACATTAGCACTGTCCATTTCTGCAATGATGAAAATATTCTATATTTTTCAGCACAGTAGCCACCAGCCACATGTAGCTACTGAGAACTTAAAATGTACCTAGCGAAACTGAGAAATTGAATTTTAAATTTTATTTAATTTTAATTAATTCAACTCTAAATTTAAATAGCCATATGTGACTAGTGGTTACCATACTAACTCAGCCCTAAATATCAACTGGACTAATGAAGTGGCCTCCAAACTTACACTATTTTTAAGATATTTTATTCTGAAAAACTAAATCATTTTAACAACCCTCCAACATAACAGCAGTATTACTTTTACAACTGTTGAATATGTAAAATTTTCAAGTTCTAATACTCATCTATATGCCTTTAAAAAACAGCAGTATCTCCGTGCGTGAGATCTGACTGACTCTGGATGATGCCTGGACACCACATGGATTTGTAGAAACCCTTACAATGATTTCTGAGAGGCCCAGGAATTTATGGCCCATAAGTGGGAAACCACTGGATTAGAGAGTTCTTTAGAAAATTGGGTCGCATACAATCTGCTGCGCTTGCTTGAAAAAAAGGAGAGGTGGGGTGGGGGGGGGTCACTTCATTCAATTAAGGTACTGAATTCATTTCAGTTAGATATATATTTGCATCGTCCTATAATGCACTAGGCATTGCGCATGGAGACGGCTACAGCTGCGATCTGAACTAGTGGAAGAAATATAAACCCATGTCTTCTGTATCATGCTATAAGGGCCGCATCAGAAGTCTGCACAACCGCTGGAGGTCAGCCAGAGGTTTCCCACGGACACACACCAGAGGAAACAGAAAGTCCACATATACCAGCATAATGTCAAAAAATCCTAGCCGGGAGTCAGGAAAGCTGGGTTCTAGGAACGCTTTCACTAAACAGCTGGAGAATTCCAGAGACATTATTTCTCTTCTCCACTATATTTGGGTTCCGACTTGTACTGATGCCTTCCTCCTTTTTTCGGGGTATAGGGGTGGGAAAAGCACAGTTTGGAGTCCACAGATCTGGCCCCGGTTTAAGTCACCTGCTAGGATTACCCCGGTAGGAAACGACCTCTCACCTCTCACTGTCACCTCCCCTCCCGGTCCCGGCTCTCTGCGTGAATTCATTCAGCACTTCTCCGGCAGGTACCAAATATGTCTGCCCGGGCCACGAGGCGCTGCCCGGGGGCAGACTGTCCGGGAGAACCGAGCGAGGACCTTACCACGCGCGCGACTCGCGACCCTCCCGGAGTCCCAGCCCCGAAGACCCCACCGCCGCCGCCTAACCCAGCACGCGACCGTTACCGGGAACGCAACCGCTGCTCCTCCTCAGGCCCGCACAGACAGCGCCGGAAACGGAAGTGCAACGTACCCGAGGACTCTACACGCCGGCGGGAAACAGGGAGGCCAAAGAAAGAGAACTGCGGAGGGACGACTTTCAGGGGAAGACCGAAGGACGGCTCGTGATTGGCTGAGGGCGGACGCAGGCAAACTCTGCGCTTTGCTCTCCACCTGGAGCCCCGCCCCGCCCCCGCTGCCGCGCCGCGGGGTGCCGCTTCGCAGCCCAGCGTCCGCACTGCACTGGTGATACGCTGAGTCTCCGAGCCCCGGGTGCAGCGCACGACCGAGTTCACCCGGAGGCCGTGGTGACGGTGCGGCATGGTGCCAGCTCCCTGGTTCGGGACAAAAGCCAGAAATAACACATTTATCCTGGTCATCCCGGAGTCACTGCGCCGGCCCACTCCTGAAGCCCCAGGCACTGCGTCCTCCGACTGGCCCAATGGAATAGCACTCGGCTGGGAGTCTCAATGGTTGGTCCGCTTGCTCATCCTTAAAGATGACAGGGCTGGAGATTTCTCGGACGTCTTTAGTGCTAGGACCCTCTTTTGCTGGGACCAACAGACTCTTAGGGCAGGGACAGACTCTGACCCAGCACGAAATGCTTTGGCCTTTCTCTGTTGCAGGAAAAAGAGCTTTCCCTGGGGGATGCCCGTCTTGCTGTTTTCTTGAAGCACAGCTTTGCCTTCCCAGAGCTCTGCCCATTCCCACCTCTCGGGTGAGCTGGAATGCCCTAGTGCCTACAAAGCTAGGTACATTTTCAGAGTTTGAATCTCCCTCTTGTCTTGGAGGCTTTCTTTTCAATATGATCCCACCAAAGCACCCGAGGCTCAGTTCTTCTACCTCACAAAACTAGGCTCATCTATGCTTCATGCCTTTCCACAGCGGACCTGTTCTCTCCCTCAGCATCCCACAGGTATTCACTCTGCCTACACTACACATTCTGTGCTGTGCTTGGGAGGCTGCTGTATAGGGCACACACTTCTACCCCTGTGTCCACCTAAAGGAATTCTGTACTTGAGTGCTGGATCCTATCATCCCTTACTACTACAGAGCGTCACTCCAGCCCGTCTATTCTCTCCCCAGCATCATCAGTCTTTATTGGACTATTCCCATCACACAGTACGTAGTTATTTCTCTCATCTTCAAAACAAACGAACTCCACTTGACCCCATTTCCTCTGTCTGTTACTGCACCTTTCCCCTGCTCCCCTTTGAGGCAAAATTTCACAAAAGAACTGTCAATATGTTTTCTGGGGCTTCCCTGGTGGCGCAGTGGTTGGGAGTCCGCCTGCCAATGCAGGGGACACAGGTTTGTGCCCCGGTCCAGGAAGATCCCACATGCCGCGGAGCAGCTGGGCCCGTGAGCCATGGCCGCTGAGCCTGTGCGTCCGGAGCCTGTGCTCCGCAACAGGAGAGGCCACAGCAGTGAGAGGCCCGCGTACCGCAAAAAAAAAAGAAAATATGTTTTCTGGTTCCTCTCCTCCTATTCTTTGATTCACTTTGCTCCCAGAATACCACCTACCACCCTGGCTGCTCCTCCACGGTGGCCTTTGCTGGTTCTCCCACTCCTGCCTGACCTATTAAAGTGACAGCCCACAGGGCTCAGCCTTTGGTCTTCTTCTGTATCTATACTTATTCCCTTGGTGATTTCACTCTGTCTTTTAGTTTTATATGCCATCTGTATCAGTCACTGATTGACTGTAACTGTGCTACAGATTCATCCTTCATTACCCACTCTGCAAAAATGGAGTTAGGCCCTTTATATTTACTTTGACACTGGTATGATGTTAGGTTTTGTCAATAGAGGGTGATGGAGAGACTTTGCAGGAGGAAGCAGTCTTTCTTCCTGGTTCTGCTGTGCTTCCTGGCTGGGCTTCTGAAGGTGGGTACTTCTCCAGGGCCAGCTCCTCCGGTATGTGGTGGCCAGCAGCCACCCATTCCCCCATCCCAACTTCCCAGCAGTTCTGTCGTGGCGTGACTCTCCCAAGACACCGCCCCTTTCCCCAGCACCGAAAGAGGGATTTCCAACAAGTTCCAGTGGTGCAGCACCACAGGGACTCCCCTGACACTGGTAGGCCATGGCCACACCCCTCCAATGAGGTCTGGATCTCAGCGGTTGGGGGGCAAGTATGGGGCTGGGGGAGGGACCTCTTCCTGGGCCCTCCACCTCCACCCTAGGGTAGCGGCTGCTCCTCACATCTGCTGTTCTTATAGGCTTTAGAGTTCTCTTTACTTCTTACTAAGTCCATTTCTCATTGCTCTAATTCCCTGTTGTAGTTAATAATTCTTGGGGTTTTTTGCACAGTTAATTGAGTAATTTTATATTCTCCTTTTATCATTTGTTATAAGTTTCTTAAATAAGAGAATTTTATAGGCTATGTCACCAATGACATGTACAAAATAAGTTATAGGAAGAGATTATGTTTACACACACTTCAGCAATAGTGATATGGATGATTTATTCTGGAACACACTACAAGCCTTAAAATTCAGTAATTGGGAAATTAAAGGCTAAAAATTTGTAGCAAAACACATTGCAGAATAAATCAAATATCTCTCAGCAATGGAAAATAATAACAACCACTATTTAATTGTTAAACAGTAAAAATAGCTAACATTTATTTAGCATGTGAAAGACACCTTAGTAAGCATTTTACATTTCATCATACATTTCATTTATTCCTCACAAAACCACTGTCAGTAAGGTATATTTTTACTGTCAATTTATTACTAAGGAAAATGAGGCAAAGAGAGCTTTAGTAGCTGGTGATTTCTTAACAGTGTCAGGATCAAGACTTAAACCAGGTAGTTTGACACCAAGGCTAATACAGGAGAAATGAGAAACTAATATTTCTCAAGAAAATACTGCAAACACACTGAAAACTAAGCATCTGTATTATAACTCTTCCTGTAGTATTAGAAAATAGAATCCAAACTGGATTGGGCAAATGGAGGATGTATTGGTTAATAGAGCTGACAGGCCCAAGAGTATAAATTACTTCAAGAAAAGCCTGATTCAAGGGCACACATAATGGCACATCTCTCCATTTGCGGTTATGTTTTCCTTTATCATGGATTCTGTATTTAGGCTTCATTTGGTATCAAGATGGCTCTCAGCAGCAATAAGTCCACATCCACCAGGTTAAATTTCAAAGAGGAAAGGAAAGGAGAGGGTTGAGGAAGAAGGGAAATGAGAAAGAGATACTTCCACAGAAGTCCTAGCCTGTAACTGTTGAATTGTAAAATACCATCCTGTAATAATTCTTAACATAAACTTTGCCTGTTCAAATTACAGTGTGGTTTCTTTTTCCCGATTGGACCCTGATCAATATAATATCATTTGCCAACGACTCCCAAATTTGTATCAATGACTCAGACCTCTCTCCTGAACTCCAGCCACCTCCCTGACAATCCAGCTGGATGTCAAATAGACATCTCAAACGTAACAGGCCCTAATGGAACTAATGATCTTCTCTCTAACCGGCTGCCCAGCTTTTATCTCAGGTGATGACAGTTCTGTCCATAAACATGATTAGGCCAAACGCCGTGGACATATCCTGGCCTCCTCTCTTTTTCTATCCTCCATATCTAACCTGTCAGGAAATTGCTGTTGATCCTACCTTTAAAATATAACCAGTATCCAACCACGTATCACCATCTCCAGTACTCCTGCTCTGGGCTGAGCCCCATCTTACCACACATGGGTTACTGCACGACCTCTTAGTCCTCCTCCAACCACCCTTACCCTTGCACAGTCACTTCACAATGCAGCAGCCAGAGTGATCCTGTAAAAACGTAAGGCATCAGTCGCAATTTAAACTGGTATAAACACCTTGGAAGATGGTTTGACATATCTATTATTACTGAGCATACACCTACTCCACAAGCCAGCGACAGAAATATATACTGAAAGACATGTACAAGAATGTTCATAGCATTGTCCAAACTTGGAAAACCCCAAAAGTCCATCAATAGAAGCAGGAACAAACTACAGTATGTTCATACAATGGAATAATACGTAACGATGAAAATAAGCTGCCTTGAGCAACAACACAGATGATACTTAGCAAAAGAAGACACAAGAGAATATGTTGTATGACTCCATTTATATAAAATTTGAAACTAGGCAATAGAAGTCAAGATAATTTACTTTTGTAGAGGAGGGGATGTATGACTAGGTTGGGTCCTGGGGACAGCTTCTCGAATGCCAGTGACGTTCTCTTTCCTCATCTGGTGCTAACTGATGGGTATGTTTACTTTGTAAATATTTATTGGGCTGTACACTTGTGCTTTGTGTGCTTTCTGAGTGTATATTTAATTTTCAAGTTTATAAAACAAGTAAGATCATGTCATTCATCTGCTCAAAGCCCTTCAACGGCATCCATTTCACTTCAGGAAAAAGTCAAAATCCTTACAATAACCTCTCAGCTCTGCAGACTTCGGTCCCATCTTCTCAGACCTCATTTCCTATTACACTCTCCTTTGCTCACTGGACTTCAGTGCCACTGGCCTCCTTGCTCTTCCTTGAAGATGCAGGCATCTTCAAGCCTCTGCCTCTGCATTGGTTTCTCTTCCTTCAGATATTTTGAGCCTCTGCATTGGTTTCTCTTCCTTCAGATATTCATGTAGCCAGTTCCTTCATCTCCTTTAAGCTTTTGCTCAACTGTCCCCTCTCTCTGAAGCCTTTTCTGACTTCCTACCCTCACCCCCAGTGCTCTTATCCTGACCTAATTTTTATAGCATTTATCACCTTGAAACATACAAACATGTAATTAACTATCTCTCTCTGCTAAAGGCAGGGAATTTTGTATGTTTTATTCACTGGTACAAGTGGCTAGAACAGTGCCTGGCATATATAATACCTGTTTGTTGAATAATAAATGGATTTAAATGAAAATGTGGTGGCATCTTCTGACATGATCCCAATGACCCCCACCCGCTAGTATTCACACCTTTGAATTCACCCTGGAGTTCGAAGCTGGACCTACTGACTCGCTTCTAATGAATGGAATCTAACAAAAGTGATTGGATGTCACTTCCGTGGTTAAGTTATAAATGACTGTGACTTCCTTCCTGTGGGTATACTCTCTCCTGCCATCTCAGATTGCACACTTTCATGAAGCAGGCTGAGGACAGCCTCCAAGTGTTCCTCTCAAGTGAGGGACTGAGGCCCTCAGGCTAAGAGCCTGCACAGACCTGAATCCTGCCAACAACCATGGTGAGTGAGCCTTGAAGCTTATCTTTCCCCAGTTGACCTTTGAGATGATAACAGCCAAGACTGTGGTCTGTCAGAGACCCTAGGCCAGAGGGACCCATCTAAGCTGTGCCCAGATCCTGACCCACAGAAACTGTGAGATAAAAGTGTTGCTGTAAGCCACTAAGTTTTGGGGTAATTTGTTACACAGCAATAAATAACTAATACAGGAAAACAAAACATGAACCTGTTAAACAATAAAGATAGAAAGCAGAAGTCGGAGAAAAAACATGAATGCTTATAAGTACCTACAATTTGACAGGCACTTCCAGATGCTTTTAATGTTATCTCAAAAATGGATATACAGTAAGTGACATGTTAGAGTTCTCCAGAGAAACAGAATAGGGGTGTGTGTGTATGTAGAGAGAGAGAGAGAGAGATCTATTTTAAGGGACTGGCACACATGATTGTGGGAATGGCAAGTCTGAAATGTGCAGGGTAAGCCACCAGTCTGAGACCTAGGGAAGAATTAATGTTGCAGCCTGAGCCTCTAGAGACAGAATTCCCTCTCTTAAGGCCTTCAACTGATTGGATGAGGCCCACCCACATTATGGAACGTAATCTGGTTAACAAAGTCTACTTATTTAAATGTTCATCTCATCTCAAAAAAAAAAAAAAAAACCCTGCAGAGCAACATCAGAACTGGTGTTTGATGAATTATATGGGTACTGTGACCTACTCAAGTTGACACATAAAATTGACTATCACAAATGGCAAAGCTATTGGATTTCAGGTAAGGGAAAGAACAGCATGGGCTAGAGCTGTCAGGGCATTTTTCAGAAGATTCATCAAAAATGGGTTAACAGGGACTTCCCTGGAGGCGCAGTAGTTAAGAATCCGCCTGCCAATGCAGGGGACACGGGTTCGAGCCCTGGTCCAGGAAGATCCCACATGCCACAAAGCAACTAAGCCTGCGCACCACAACTGCTGAGCCTGCGCTCTAGAGCCCACGAGCCACAACTACTGAGCCTGCATGCCACAACTACTGAAGCCTGCATACCTAGAGCCCCTGCTCTGCAACGAGAAGCCACCACAACGAGAAGCCCAAGCACTGCAACGAAGAGTAGCCCCCACTCGCCGCAACTAGGGAAAGCCCCCGCGCAGCAACAAAGACCCAACACAGCCAAAAATAAAAATTAATTAATTAATTAATTTTAAAAAATGGGTTAACATAGGGACTTCCCTGGCAGTCCAGTGGTTAAGACTCTGCACTCCCAATGCAGGGTGCATGGGTTCGATCCCTGGTCAGGGAACCAAGATCCCACATGCCGCAGCCCAAAAAAAAAAAAAAAAAACGGGGTTAACATGGTTGAAGAAGATAAGGAAGAGGTTTACATATGAGAAAAAGACACATGAGCAAAGACTGCAAGCATTTAGGGTAAATAGAATTAATATTTTTGCCTATCAAGTACTTATTTCTTTGCATTATGAAATAGTGCAATGCCCCTGGCCACCAGTATAAAAAAAATGCAATGTAAAAAATACATATTTGATACAAAGAATGAAACACAGGCATACACATTACCCAACTTAAGGAAAATAATATAACCAATAATCTTAAAGCTCCCTATGTGCCCTCCTCAATGAGATCCTGGAAAAAGCAACCCTTATTAATAATTTTATCATTATGAATACCATATTCATTATAGTTTTATTGCTATGTACACTTCCATAAATTATGTATTAAGTTAAATATTTTTAGACTGCTACATAGTATTCTATTATATGAATATAATATTATAAATTTATTCATTCTTCTGTCTACTATATGTTTGGGTTGCTACTAGCTTTGGGTTTTGCTCTTATAAACAATGTCTCTTGGTACATATGTGAAATTGCCAGATCAGAGGAGCTCACGTGATACTGCCAAACGATTTTCAAAGTAAGTCTACCACAACGATGAGATAATACTACACGCATATTAGAATGACTAAATTTTTTTAAAAATCTACAAGACCAAATGGTGGTGAGGCCGTGGAGCAACAGGAATGCTCATTCATTGCTGGTGGAAATGCAAAATGGTGCAGCCCCTTTGGAAGACAGTTTGGCTATTTCTTACAAAGCTAAATACACTCTTACCACACAATATGGCAATCATGCTCCTAGGTATTTGGCCAACTTACTAGAAATTTATCTCCATGCAAAAACGTATTCATAATAACCCAAAAGTGAAGCAACCAAGATGTCCTTCAACAGGTGAATGTATAAGTATGATACATCCAGACATTGCAATATTATTCAGTATTGAAAGGGAATCACACAACAATATGAATGAATTTTAAATGCCTTTTGCTAAATGAAAGCAGTCAGCCCCCAAAATATGACATTGCAGAAAAGGCAAAACTCTAAGGATGGAGAACAGATCAGTAGTTGCCTTATTATTGTCAGTAACCCTTATTTCAACAAAAGGACAGTGGGGTCAAAAGAACACAGGAGTCATTTTGAAAGGACTCCCAGTGACCAAAGATGGGACCATTTAAGCATAGAAGAATAGACTGCAATTGATTGAAAACCTTTAAATATGTAAAAGTCCAAGAATTCAAATAATACACAGGAGATAGATGGAGAGGGAGCAGAAGAAAAACAGAACCTCATTGGTCAGCATTGGAGAAAGCTAGAAAATCAACCCTTTACTCTGAGATTAATGATGGACAATTTTCCTTTAAATAACTCCAACCATAAATACGGAAATGATCTAATTAGAAAAATACATTTTTGACCCTCATGAAACAATTGTTTCATGCAATAATTATTAATGATGATATAAGGATTAGAAGAAACTTGATGGGGAACCTTACAAAACCACCAAGCTGTCATCACCTAAAACCAGTGATCAATCTTAGGGTCACTATAAGTGTGAGTGTCAAAGATTATACGAGTGTCTACTCATATGATGATAACAACGTATACGGCACCACCTATCAAGTATTCGGGCCCTCAAAAGCTGAACCTGAATCTAGTCAAGCCTTCAGTTCTAACTTCCTGCTTATAAGAAATACAAGGGATTTGAGAACAATTTCAAATGCCACCACCAGGAAGCAATCAGCCAAATCAACAATCAAGCAATATATTACAGGGCAATGGACCTGTTTTCTTCAAGTCAATGGCATAAAAAAGAGGGGTGGGAGACAGCATTCAATTTAAAAAAGACTTGAGAGACCTAACCACCAAATGCATAGTGTGGACTGCGTTTGAATCCCGATTTGAACACACCAACTATAAAAAGATATTTTTGAGACCATCAGGAATTCTGAGTGTAGACTGGACATTAAATAACATTAAAGAATTACTAAAGTTATTGGGTTTGATAACAGCACTGTGGTGTTATACAAGAAAATGTCTAGTTTTTAGGATCCATACTGGAGTATGTAGGAGTAACATGACATGGTATCAGAGATTTGCTTTAAAAGTTGACAAGAAAACATAAAAGAAAAAAAGATAAAAGAAGTGTATCAAAATGTTGACATTTGTTGATCCAAGTGAAGGGCATCATCCAATCCCCCCTACTTTTGTGTATATTTTTTTAAACTTCTATAATAAAAAGCTTTTTAAATGGCCTCTCTCCTTTGGCCTCACATTATCCAGCAGCCACATACTTTTTCTTTCTTCCCTCATAAAGAGATGCTTCTTAAACGTGTTGTCAATTTTCAGTCTCCATTTTCTCACTTTACCTTACTTTTCAATGCACTACAATTTTGATTTCACACCCACGGCTCTAAATTACCTTCAGTAAATTCCCCAGTGATTTCTGTGTCATCACATTGCAAAGTTTCAATTTTTATTTCATTAGATGTCCAAGGACCATTGAAGAGTTACACATTTTGCTCAAAAGTGACTTCCTTGGGCTTCATGTATATATATATATCTCCTACTGATTCTGATTCTCTGGAGAACCTTATCCTCTTTTTTACTATATTGAATACCTTCTGTGCTTACTGGCTGCTTCCACCACAAGAATGCAAGCTCTGTTCAGATTAGAACTTTGTCTCGTTTGCTCACTTTGTGCCTAAACCATAGAACAGGATCTGGCACATAGTTGACGCTCAGTAAATAATTACAAAAGCGACAGAACATTTTATTAATATTTTAAAATACTTTTGACCGGTCAGTTTTTAAATTCTAAATCTTGAATCCATGTGAAACTTTTTGTTACATGCTAAAGATCTAACCTTACCGAGATAGTTAGCAGTACTTTTTAAAGCCACTAGTATTTGGTATCCCAGGAGCTAGGAAACTCATCCCAAGAAACTCCACCAAATTTCATCACATTTATGGTACCTAGACATTTGGGTGAATTGCTCTTTCTCAAAATCCTCTAAATCTGTGAATGTTCCTGGCGTTCCAGAAAATCATCTTTCTGACTGCAAGGTAAGGCTGGAATTCAGTAAGACACTATCAGGCTAGTTTTCCTTCAAGGGCTTTGTAGGCACTGGCTTCATAAATAGACCTTGTTCCTTAAAAATGACATCATATCCAGGACTTCCCTGGCAGTCCAGGGAACTGGACTGTTTTAATGTTTCAGTTTCAGTTTACAAAAGCAGAGTCTACTAAATTGTTTTGGATTATAAATAGAAAAGTTTCCTCATAAATCCAGTGAATTATTTTGCTAGGCTGCTGTAACAAAATACCAAAGGCTGAGTGGCTTAAACAACAGAAATGTATTTTCTCACCGTTCTGAAGGCTAGAAGTCCAAGATCAAGGTGTCAGTAGGTTTGGTTTCTCAAGAGGCCTCTCTCCCTTGGCTTGCAGATGGCAACCTTCTTGCTGTGTCCTCATGTGGACTTTCCCATGTGTGTGTGTTTGTGTGTGCTCCTAATGTCTCTTTGTGTGTCCACATTTCCTCTTCTTATAAAGACATCAGTCAGATTCATTAAGGCCACCCTAAAGACCTCATTTTAACTTAATCGTATCTTTAAAGATCTTATGTCCAAATACTGTCATGTTTGGGGTACTGGGTGTTGGGACTTCAATATATGAATTTTGGGGGAACACAATTCATCCCATAACATACAGGAAATAGAAAATTAAAACAACATAAAATATTCCTATGAACAGCAATAATAAAATTTTTCTCATCAATTCATTTGATCCAATGTAATATATTCTTGTTCCTCTGGGTCTTGGGTTACTAGCCTGCTCTCCTGAAGCCATCTACTTTTGGGCTGAAGAGTCTTAGAAATCCCGAGTCCACTGGTAAAGTCTGAAAGTTGTCCAAGTGATGTTATCTCAGAAGCTGTAACCAGGAGTCTATTCTTTGAAGTATCCATCATTGAAGTACTTTGGACAGTACTATACCATGAGGCTCCATGACTGTCCTTTGCTGAAGACAGAAACTCTGACCTGTTGAGCTTATAGCAGAGTGCTCAGGCAAGCCTCAGAATGAAAAACTACCTGCAGATGACAGACACTTGGTGGCTGTGGTTAATTTATATCTGTAGCAAATAATAACAGAATGAGAATACACTTCTCTGTTGAAGAATTGTACATAACTACTTCATAAGAATTTTATTCCTAAGGTTATAAACATATTATCAACAGAGAGGGCACTGACAAATCTCCAGAGATATCCATAAAGTATAAAATTTCTGAAATATTTATATTAATAACACTTTACCTTTACAAATTTAACCTAGGGCAGATTGAGGAGTATCTCTTCTGATTTGTTAACTCTTCGCATGCAACTTTTACAATAGTAACTCATCAAACCAGCCTAGTTGTTACTAGCATCTCTCCTAAGTTGAAGGAACAAATCTTTGCGATTTTTATTTGAATAAAACCTCAGACAGTTCTAGGTGTTAAAGCTATCCTGCCCACACAAAGATCATTGTCCTTACCTATCCTCAAGCAGAAAGAGACCTGATATCTTGTCCTTTATCCCTCACTTCAGAGGAAAAGGGCTCTGATTGAGCCAACAAGGGAAAGCTCCTTGTTCTGTGCTAAGAAAGATCACAAGACAAGGAAGGATCAGATGGATTCCCTTGAACCTCTCTTGGAGCCATCTACATGATTTTTCATGGCCACTTAAGTTGTCATAGGAGCAACTGCTGAGTCCACACATTTGATCACAAAATTCCAAATGAAGCTCTGACACTCAGCTCCAACTCTTTAACCTTGCTCTCCAGGCAGACTGAACCAGTGAAATGGTGATTGGGGGGCATAGTCTAGGACATCTGAGAGCTTCCTGGGGGTCTCATCTGAACTGCATTCTTGAGTTACCAACTTTTCAGAGAATATGATGGAAGCTACTGACACTCCCAAGGAACATGTAGTTCGTGTATGAACAAGATTATAAAAACCTGGGGTTGCTGGTTAGGAAATATGCTGAATTAACAATGTCAGTTTCCTCATACCTGCTTATGAAACCCTGAATATATTCCAAAGGGGAGATGGTGGGAGCTCCAGAACCCATTGACCTCCAAACCCAACATCATTGCATGGAACTGAAATTCCAGAGGAGTGTAAAGTGACCAGATGAGGCAAACCATTTTTTATGCACGATTCTGGTGCTCAAGATGAAAAAAGAATTCTTATTTACACAACTGATGACAATATTCACTATATCAGTGCCAGTACAACAAGATTCACTGATGGCATCTTCAAGATGACACCAACACATGTCACTCAATTATTTACTGTGCACAGTCTAGTACTGGGTTATACTATGCCACTGATTTATGCACTGACAATGAAAGGATGAGAAGACACAGATATACATGTATGAGAAAGTACTTGAATTTGCATGGGAAAGAAACCTCAACATTAACCCTTCATCATGCATGATGAATTTCAAGATTGCAAATATCAGTAAGATTCAATTCCCCTTACCAAGTGCATAAGTAAAAGAATGCTTGTTACACAATCACTGTGGTAAAACATGTCTTCTTTGGATCTAACGCCAGGGTATATGACAATGTACAGTAACACCTGTACATCCCTGTTGTTTGAACTTCCATTTGCCTATGGAAGTTATAAATGAAACTTTTGAGTACACTGTGGAGACTGCAAAAGAAAATTTAGATACCTAATGGATTATGTAGAGAGAGTATATGTTCATGGAAGGCATGGCAGAAGCAGAAAACCAGAAACTGCAAGATTTCCACCAGAAACTTGGAATGTGTATACATCAGTACTAACTGGTGATCAGAGGACAAACAACACAGTGAAAGGCTGGCATAACAAATTTCCAAAGCTGATGGTAGTGCATCATCCTTCAATTTGGAGATTTACTGAAGTGTTAAAGGATGAATAGCAAAGCAATGAATAAGTTATCACCCAGTTCTTGGTGGTCACATTCAAAGAGGGCCATCAATTTCACAACGATACTAACAAAATCAAATTCATATAACCAAAATTGTTAGCAGATATAACGAACATGAAACCAATAATCAGGTCAATATATACTCAGGAGCAGTTGGTCATCGACTGAAGAGCAACCCTGCCAAACTTCACGACGAGGAAGAATAAATGTGAAATCCAAAATCCATCATGAATTACAACAAAAATTACATAAATTTTTAATGAAGTTAAATGTTTGCATTATTTAATGGATCAGGGACCAAATGTCGCAATGGATGTTTTGGACAGGACCAAATGTCCTGAAAGGGTTCCAGGACTCACATCAGATACCAAAATTCATGGATGCTGAAATCCCTTATATAAAATGGTGTATTACTTGCATATAATTTATGCATGCCTTCTCATGTACTTTAAACCAACTCTAGATTAAATAATACCCAATACAATGCAAATAATATGTAAATAGTTGTAAACACAACTCTAGATTAAATAATACCCAATACAATGCAAATAATATGTAAATAGTTGTAAACACAATGTAAATGGTATGTAAACAGTGCTGGCATGCAGTAAATTCAAGTTTTGCTTTTAGGAACTTTCCAGAATTTATTTTTCAAATATTTTCAATTCGTGGTTGGTTGAATGCATAGATGTAGAACCCTCGGGTATGGAGGGCCAACTGTATCTTACAATTTTATTTATCAGTCATAGCCAAAAAGCTGAAAATAAATTAGGTTAGATCATTATCTCCTGTATCATACAGAGGAAAGGTGGACAGTGAAACAAAAATAACATTCTGCTGGCATGGAACAAGTGAGAGACAGCTGGTGAATAACTGATCACAAGTCTGTAAAAGCTCCTACAAATCTGTTGCAAGGAAATTATGCTACTCATAGAAAAGCTAACACTACACTCTATCCAATGGTCTAAGTACTTTACATTTACTAATTTACCTAATCTCCACTAGAACCCTATGGGGTAGGTAATATCATTATCATCATTTTGCAAATAAGGCACTGCAGAACAGATAAGGGATTTGGCCCAGGTCACACAGCTAATATGCAGTAGAACTGGGATTTGAGTCTAGTAACTCTGGTTCCAGAGTCCATGCTCTTAACTGCTACATCAGAGGTCAGCAAACTTTGGCCCACAGGCCAAACCTGTTTTCCAATGGGCCATGAGCTAAGAATGGTTTTTACAGGTTGTGAAAAAAAAGTGACAGAAAGCACATGTGGCCTACAAGGTTAAAATATTTACTATATGGCCTTTTACAGAAAACGTCTGCCAACTTCTGCACCATACCATGGTTGCTAATACTAGGAAGTAAAGACAACGATATATAGCATGTTACTATACAAATAATTCCTAATTCCATCTAAACTGGGCTGGTACACTCAAACCTACTTAGGGTCCCCATTTAAACATTTCAGGACATTGAAAGAGGGGGTTGTTTTCTCAAGCATTACTGTTCACAGCTGCTTTCTTAAACTCAGGCTTATGCTAGAGGTAAAAATTGTGAACTTAGCCTCTATTTTGTATGTAAATAATTGTTATTAGAGAAACATGTGGCTGGCAAAAATACTGTTGGCTTCTTTACTGAACAGACCATTCAGTAACAATGGCCATACCCATTAATATACACCAGGACATAGTAGAGAAGATGTGTGTACAGTTGACCTTTGAACAACACAGGTTTGAGCTGTGTGGGTCTACTTATATGTGGATTTTTTTCAATAGTAAATACTACAGGACTGTATGATATATGGTTGGTTGAATCTGTGAATGTGGAACCATGATACAGAGGCCAACTATAATTTATACTCTTATTTTCAACTGCACAGAGGTTCAGTGTCCCTAACCCCTGCGTTATTCAAGGGTCATGTAGCATGATACTTTAAATGTGTCACATATAATCTCACATAAAATATATATTGTGTTTGGACTTCCCTGGTGACACAGTGGTTAAGAATCCATCTTCCAAAGCAGAGGACACGGGTTCAAGCCCTGGTCTGGGAAGATCCCACATGCCATGAAGCAACTGAGCCCATGCGCCACAACTACTGAGCCTGCACTCTATAGCCTGCGAGCCACAACTACAGAGCCCATGTGCCACAACTACTGAAGCCCACGTGCCTAGAGCCCGTGCTCCACAACAAGAGAAGCCACCACAATGAGAAGCCCACGCACGCACCGCAACAAAGAGTAGCCCCTGCTCTCCACACCTAGAGAAAAGCCCACACGCAGCAATGAAGACCCAACGCAGCCAAAAATAAATTAATTAAAAATATATATATATATAGTGTTAAAATATAAAAGACTGCAGTGACATTTACAATGATAATTATGTCATAATGGTCATTAAATTAAGGATCTTGATGTTTTAGTTTGATTCTATTGGGTTCCAGTGAAAATTTTAAACACGGAAAATATTATACAATACACTCATATAAAAGTCTCCCACAGCTCAAGGAATTTTCACACATACATAACACTGTATACATGATTCATTCGAAATATTTGTGATATTTTACAAAAACACATGTACTACAGCGGCTACATACATATAAATATTTTATTATATTTAGCAAAAGTTTTGTTACCAAAACATTTTTCTAAAAAAATATTTCTGTTTTCTAAATTGTTTCCCTCAGTAAAAATTCTCTGAAATATAATAAAGTATGTTTTACTGAAAACTTTCAGAAAGCCAAACGTTTATAAAGTTTTACTGTACTCTGATTTACCTGAGGTTCAGTGAAATATCACCTTTTAGTAAAGCCTTTCTACATTTGTTGTAACCAATAGATTTCTTGACTCTGATTTTTCCCATTACAGTGAGTTTGATTCATGGATGAGGCTTCTAAGCATTCAGGATTTTGACAGGAGTCTCCACTCTTGTGTGAGTTCACCAACATACAGTGCATACAGACCTCTCAATGGAAGGCAACTACATTCCTACCCCACAGAGAACAGAGAACACAAAGGACTGTCAAGGAGCCCATTATGTCTCAGACATAGAAGTGAATGACATCATTATGCTCACATTCCATTGGCCAGTTCTCATTCACATTGTCCCATGTGGTTGCAAGAGAACCTCAGAAATACAGACTAGCAACGTGCTGAGTAGCAAAATGAAATGTATATTGATAAAAACACTGCCAGGGTTTCTTCCGTGTGAGTTCTCTGATATAAACTGAAGGCTAACTTCTGGCAGAAGGACTTCTCACATTCATTACATGCATAGAGTTTCTTCCCCAGATATAGTTTCTGTCATACCAAAGGCTCTGAATTGTGGGAGGAGTGTTTTGTATAAATGTCTTTATGCTGTTTCTCTTCTGTGTGTATTCCCTGAGGTGTGGCAAGAGTGGGTCTGTGGCTGAAGGTCTTCCCACACTCATTACAATTATAGAGTTTTTCCCCTGAGTGAATTCTCTTATGTTTAACGAGGGATAAACTATTATAGAAAGATTTTCCACATTCGTTACAATCATAGGGTTTCTCTCCTGTGTGTGTTCTCTGATGTACATTGAGGGAGGCCTTCTGGCAAAACATTCTCCCACGTTCGTTACATTCGTAGGGTCTCTCCCCTGTATGAATTCTCTGATGTTGAATGCGTTGTGACTTTTGGCAGAAAGTTTTCCTGCATTTGTTACATTCAAAGGGTTTCTCCCCGGTATGAATCCTCTGATGTTTACTGAGGCTTGACTTCTCAGAAAAGGTTTTCCTACATTCAACACATTCGTAAGGTTTCTCCCCTGTATGAGTTCTCTGGTGTTTAAGGAGAACTGACTTCCCACAGAAGGTCTTCCTACATTCACTGCATTCATATATTTTCTTCCCGTGTGAAGTCTTTGATGTTTATTGAGGGTTGACTTCATATAATACATCTTCCCACATTCACTACATTCGTAGAGCTTCTCCCCTGAGCCTATTCTCTGATGTATAGTAAGTTTTGACTTTATACTGAAGAATTTCTCAAACTCATAACATTTATAAGGTTCTTCTCCTGTGTGAGACCTCTGATGCACAGTCAAGTCTGACTTTTGGGAGAAAGATTTTCCACACTAACTACATTTATATGGCCTCTCCCCTGTGTGTGTTCTTTGATGTTGACGATGGAGAGCTGACTTCTGATAGAAGGTTTTCTCACACTTAGTACATTCATAGGGTCTCTCTCCTGTATGAATTCTTTGATATACAGTGAGGGCTGGCTTATGGTAAAAACATTTCCCACATTCATTACATTGATAGGGTTTTTCTCCTGTGTGTGTTTTCTGGTGTACTGTGAGGTTTGACTTCTGGAAGAAGGCTTTTCCACATACGTTACGCTCGTGGTATTTCTCACCCATGTGAAGTCTATGACGTTTCTTCCAGAGGACTGACTTATCACAGGTTTCCCCACATTCATTAAGTTTATAGTGATTCTTCCTTGAGTAAATTACCTCATGTAACATGAGGTTTGACTCATCCTTGACCGTTTTCTCATATTCACCATAATCACAGAGTTTCTCTCTTGTGTGAGTTCATTCTTGAGTAATGAAGAGGGCATTACCGTGGAACGCTTTAATGTGTTCATTATATTCAAATAGTTACTCCACACTGTGACTCTCCTGTTGCTGAATAAAATCCTCATTATGATAGCAAGTGCTCTCATTTTTATTAAAATCATTAAGTTTCTCTCCAATATGAGTTTTCTCATGATTAATTTCAGGAATCAATTTCTCACACCCATTGGTATCATCAGATTTCTTTCCTGAATAGTTTCTATTATTATTGGTTAACTCTGATGTATTTTCTAAACTGATTCCATCTAGGTTATATTTACTGGGCCTTCTTCTGGAAGGAATACAGTCTATGCAAAAATTAAATGGTTTTCTTAATACATTCTCTTTCACAGTAACTACTTTTTTGTTATTGATAAATGCAGCCTGCCATAAATGTCTGTCTTGGTTTTCTTTGCTCTTTATCATGCCATCAACTTTCAATTCACCTAAAAATAAGAAAAATTAAACATACATTATGAATTAAACTACTTATAAAATTGGGCTAATACACAAATACTATTTATCTGACTCTTTGGTTTCAGAATCATTCTTTTGAGATAAAAGTTCCAAATAAATTTTTCCATTTCCTCCACTTTTCTGAGGAGCTGAGGGGACGGGGTGACAGTGAACCAACTAATCAAAGCTACCGGGGTAGAAAAGGGGAGAGTAAAGTTGGCAATGAATGTACATATATTTATGTGGCCCTTCACGAATATACCTTCCAAAATGGATAGAAGGGGTGAAAGAAACATCAGGAATAGAGAATTAAAGGTTCAGTAAGAATGGATGAATTACAAAGAGTGGAATTCACAGTAAAATATGCCCAATCAAGAGAATTATGCAGTAAATGTGACAGGGAGCACAAGTAGACAAGGATGTTGTTCTAAGAAATTACCAGAGGAATGAAGTATTTAGAGGAGGTAGATTAGAGTCCATGTGCCAATTTTGTTAACCGCACTGTCAACATACATCCAGAACTCCATCACTTTATACACTCTGTCCCCCTAAACCTAGTCAATGGCATTATCTCTTTTCCTGACTGGTCTCCTTGCTTCTACTCTTGCCACACCTGTACATCATTTTCTCACAGGGCAGTCAGGTTCCTGTGTCTGTTTCCTGCTAATAAGTAAATTCCCTGAGAGCAAGGGACTTATTTCACCCACTCCTGTGTATCTCTTTCATTTAGAGTATGATTGGCATGGACCAAGTGCTCAAGCAGTATTGGTTAAGTTAATTAATTAATTAACTCCTGAAAACAAAAGGAGTCCTTGATAGAAGGGAATGTGGGCAACTGAGAATGCTTAGAGGAAAGGAGACTAACTAAGATAAAATATTTATTACGAGATAGGAATGAAATTCAAGGTACAGGTAATAGGGATTAAACTACTAAAAAGCCAAGCGAAAAAGAAAACATTTATGTGTGAGACTATATCTGGTGGTGAATTTAGGTATCTGAGGCATGTAGGCTAAATATCCTTAGTCAATTCCAAACAGATGGAGCCTCTAAATAGATTTGTTCAAAATGCTCCAAAGATGCTTGTATCTAAAACAACCACCTGGGATCTAATTTCCCCTGGATTACTTACCTGGGTAACAATGGCTTGCAAATTCTTCCTCTAATATCCATGGTGCTTCTTGCTCTAACTTGAAGATCTCCTCTGGTTTGGCAATGCAATGCCCTGATAGTGGAAAGTGATACGGGATATAGAGAACACTGCCTGGCTTCAGGAACTCAGAAGAAAAACCAAGGACCAGCTTCAGGAACTGCACAATGAAGGAGCCCACTGGACTCTTTCAATGGGGAGGTGAAAACACAAACAATATTCCTAGTGTCCAAACCTAAATATCATTAAACTCTACAAACGATCCATATGCTTTGGTAACAAAGAAAGGATAGGTCTGATGTTGTTACTTAGAGAAGCTCTGCTTACCCAATGAGATGAGGATTCTGTAGTTCTCCAGCGTCACATCCCTGCACAAAGTCCTCTGATCAGGGTCCAGCTGACCCCACTCCTCCTGGGTGAAGTTCACAGTCACATCCTCAAATGAAATTGATCCCTGTAAGAGCATATATCTGATCAATCTGAAATATTCACAACTGTATGACAGAGAAAAGATATTTAGGAACTAATTCCTCACCATGTTCACTGTTGAGCTTATTAGAAAAAGTTTTTATGTTTACTATATTCCCTGTTTTGTGTATATGTGGTGGGACAAAGAGAAACATAGTGAAAATACCCAATTAATCTATTAATTCATGCGTAATGTTGTCAGAGAGGAAGAAATTTTCCTCCACCCTTCTGGGTTCTTCTGGCTGCTCTAAGAATTAAATTGACATGAGAGTTTTACCTCTTCATTTCCAATTTGGATACCACAGAGATATAAAAAAAAATCGTAAGAGAGGCTTTGACACAGTTATATGCCAACGAATGGACAACCTAGAAGAAATGGACAAATTTCTAGAAACACAGAGCCTGCCAAGACTGAGTCAAGAGGAAACAGACAATTTGAACAAAACAACCACTAGAAGTGAAATAGAATCTGTAATTTAAAAACTCCCTTCAGGAATTCCCTGGCAGACCAGTGGTTAGGACTCCGTGCTTCCACTGTAGGGGGCACGGGTTTGATCCCTGGTCAGGGGATCACAGGGGAATTCTACCAGATACATATCTCAAACTATTCCAAAAAACTGAAGACGGAACACTCCCAAATTTATTCTATGAGGCCACCATTACCTTGATACCAAAACCAGACAAAGACACTACAAAAAAAGAAAATTACAGGCCAATATCTTTGATGAATACAGATGCAAAAATCCTCAACAAAATATTAGCAAACCAAATCCAATGATATGTAAAGAGGATCCTACAACATGACCAAGTTGGATTTATTCCAGGGTCACAAGAATAGTTCCACATTTGCAAATCAATCAATGTGCTACACCACATGGATAAAAGGAAGGATGATATTCTCTAGGTCAAGTTTGTTTTCTGTATCTGTGAGTCTGTTTCAGTTTTGCATATGCATTCATTTGTATTATTTTTTAGATTCTGCATATAAGCGACGTCCTACAGTACTTGTCTTTCTCTGCCTGACTTATTTCACTAACCAAATATTCTCTAGGTCCATCCACATTGCTGCAAATGGCAGAATTTCATTCTTTTTTATGGCTGAGTAACACACAGCTTCTTAATCCAATCATCTGTTGGTGGGCTCGTGGGTTGCCTCCATGTCTTGGCTATTATATATAAAGTTGCTATAAACATTGGGGTGCATGTACCTTTTTTTTTTTTAAAGATTTTTTGATGTGGACCATTTTTAAAGTCCTTTTTGAATTTGTTACAACATTGCTTCTGTTTCTTATGCTTTGGTTTTTTCGCCACGAGGCATGCGGGACAGCCCCCCGACCAGGGATCGAACCCATTGGAAGGCAAAACCTTAACCACTGGACAACCAGGGAAGCCCTGCATGTACCTTTCTGAATTAGTGTTTTCATTTTTTTCTGGGTATACACCCAGGTGTGGAATTCCTTGGATAGTATGGCAATTCTATTTTTAGGTTTTTGAAGAACTTCTATACTGTTTTCCATAGTGGCTGCACCAATTTACATTTCTACCAAGGGGAGAGGGAAAGGAGGAGGGGTATGGGATTAACATATACAAATTACTATGTATGTATAAAATAGATAAGTAACAAGGATATACTGTATAGCACAGGAAATTATAGCCATTATCTTGTAATAATCTATAATGGAGTATAATCTGCAAAAATACTGAATCACTATGCTATATAACTGAAACTAATATAATATTGTAAATTAACTATACTTCCATAAAAAAAATAAACTGACATGAGAGAGATTAACAAAAGAAAATCAAACAAAAGTTTAATAAAATGTATACAGCGGAGAGACCCAGGAAAGCTAAGTAACTTGCCAAAATGGCTGAAACCCTCACTTTAAATACCATCTTGAGCAAAAGATAAAAAAGGATGTTAGTGGTAGTGATTTGGGACTTCAAAGGGGAGGAAGGCAATTTACATGGAAATGGAAAAGCAAAAGTTTGGTGAACAAAGGTTTACTGGGCCTGCAGAGACAATGGGACACAGAATAGACACTGATCTCTAGGCGCTGTAGAGCACAGGTCCCCAAACCCTGGGCCTTGGACCGGCACAGCAGGAGGTGAGTGGTGGGCAAGAAAGTGCTGCTCCCCATTGCTCCCCATCACTCACATTACCGCCTGAACCATCCCCGAACACCGCCCCCATCCCATGGAAAAACTGTCTTCCACAAAACTGGTCCCTGGTGCCAAAAAGGCTGGGGACCGCTGCTGTAGAGTTTCCCCAACCACATATAGCCTTCATTCTTTGCAGCTTCTCTGGTGACGGCTCTACTCCAGGAATAGGCCCTATATCTAAATTCTTCAGGTAAAAAGAAAGACTTCCTGAGTCTTCTGTTTCTTAAAAATAATCAGTCTAACGTATATACAGTGGTATATTACTCAGCCATAAAATGGAAAAAAATTGAGTTGTTGTTCATGAGGTGGATGGACCTAGAGTCTGTCATACAGAGTGAAGTAAGTCAGAAAGAGAAAAATAAATACCGTATGCTAACACATATATATGAAATCTAAAAAAAAAAAACGGTACTGATGAACCCAGTGGCAGGGCAAGAATAAAGATGCAGACGTAGAGAATGGACTTGAGGAATGGACTTGAGGGGAGTGGGAAGGTTAAGCTAGGAAGAAGTGAGAGAGTGGCATGGACATATATACACTACCAAATGTAAAATAGATAGCTAGTGGGAAGCAGCCGCATAGCACGGGGAGATCAGCTCGGTGCTTTGCGACCACCTAGAGGGATGGCATAGCGAGGGTGGGAGGGAGACGCGAGAGGGAGGAGATATGAGGATATATGTATACAAAGTCGATTCACTTTGTTATACAGAAGAAACTAACACAACATTGTAGAGCAATTATACTCCAATAAAGATGTAAAAAACTAATAATAATAATCAGCCTAAATTAATCCTCATGCCAAAGAGACACATTTTGGTGTGGCAAATTTTGCTCCCTTACAGTGTATATACATACATAGATGTCCACAAGCATAAAATACATTATATGTATGAAAGTGTCCTAGTTTCTGTGGATATATAAAGTACATAAAACACTGTTTCTACCCTCAGAAAGCTTAGAAACTGGTATGGATGCAAACTGGATTAACAAACAGCATAAAATCAGGAGAGAACTGAGTTTGGGGCTTCAGTAATATAAAATGCCCTGGTCTAGGGACTTCCCTGGCAGTCCAGTGGTTAAGACTCCACGCTTCCACTTCAGCGGGCACGGGTTCGATCCCTGGTTGGGGAATTAAGATCCTGCATGCCGCATGGCATGGCCAAAAAATAAATAAATTTTTAAAAATGCCCTGGTCTGTTCAGGGAATAGATGATGTGTAATCTTGGGATTATTCCTTTACACAAGAGTGCTCCTAAGTCTCTGATAACCTACACTGCCAGGCACAACTTTTAAGCATCTACAAATTTGTGTTAATAGATAGGTATGTATGAATGTTTATGTCTATACAGATAGTCCAACTTCGCATGGTTCTAATAGGCATGAATTTCAGTCACCACAATTTAGTTAAATAACACCAGCCCAACAACACAGGTCAGATTTTTAGTTACTAGGATAACTGTAATTGCACAAAGTAGAAACTTCACTGCTTGTTTTTCAGTCCACAAATCACTACGAGATAACAGACACACATCATGAACAATGATCAATCATGTCGGTTTTTCCAAAGTCTGCCTGTGACTGGTTGCTGTGCATTCACCACACACAGCAAAGCATGTAGTTGTGTTGCCTCTTGTCTCTCAGCAATAAGACATTTGCAAAAACAGTTAACTGCAACAGGGAACTGGCCAACAAAGATGAAGGAGCAATAAAGAAATGAAAGGGGTTTTTTAGAAATGAAATTCAAATTGAATATAAATGGTGTTTTAGAAGAAATAGCTGTGGGACTGCTGACATTGCTGCCACTGGAGACATTCTAGACCTGCAGCTAGAGGAACTCAGGGAAGGGGAACTTGGTACTAAATATTAGCTGTATTATTTTTCAACTTCCATATATATTTATAACTGACAATTTCCAGCCTACCAATTTGCCCTACAAATTTTAGACTTGCCAGTCTCCACAATCACGTGAGCCAATTCCTTAAAATGGATGAATATATACATGTATGAATATATATGAGTATGTGTACATGTGTTATATGCATATATGTGTACACACACACACACACACACACACACACACACACACTATTGGTTCTGTTTCTCTGGAAAACCCTGACTGATACAGGGTTTAAGGAATATTTTTCTTCATCTTGGTTTTCTTTCCATTCCATCTCCTCCCTCTCTCCCAACAGCCACCAGAAGCCAAAAGAGATGGGGAACAGAGTCTTCTCTAGAAACTTAGGCAGGAGTGCAGCCCTGACAACAGCTTGATTTCAGACTTCTGGCCTCCAGAACTGCGAGGCAATAAATTTCTGTTGTTCTAGGCCGCCAAATTTGGAGTAACTTGTTACAGCAGCCATAGGAAACTAATATACTAACTCTTTGCAAAAACCCTATAGGAAAAAATCAACAGTTTGCTTTGAAAATATGTCTGACCAGTGATAGGTCTTACTTACCTAACGAGGCACAAAATTCAGCTTCTGAATTTCAGATTTGGAGTGGTTGTCTCATCCTCGGATATAGTTAAAAATCCACATGGTATGAAATTAGTCAAGAACAATAGTAAGGTAAGAATTATAATGGACCGAGGAGGAATGCGTGGGGATAAGCTTTGCTAAAAGGCAACAGGAAGAAGACCATACCAAGAAGCAGACAGAAGAAATCGTCACCTTACATCAACTGAGTCACGCTTTGGCTCTCTGCCTCCTGTGCCCACTAAAGAACAGTCAGAGAAGAGAAACAGAGGTAGCATCCACTTCACGCTTGTTAAGTGAGGTTGTCAACTACCACACTTTCATTAAGACAAAGAAATTGTTTTCACACTTCAGGACAGAAAGTCTTTATATTCCATGACGAGTTACTTTTGTTTATTCTTAGAGTCAAAGCAAAGCATTTTCCTTTTGTACAAAGTATCAGAGATAAATCTGCACATAATTATTATTGTAAAAATGAGTTATAAAATATGTGTAATATACATACTAACAAAGCAACTAGGATTATCTCCATATAATTAAATGTTGACTTTTCCTTGTTTTAGATCTGTTAACTCTATATATTCCTTAATAATTTTTATCATTTTAATCTTGAATCATTTTTGCAATGGAAGACAATGTGAGAAATGAATAAACAACAACTCACCGGGGACTTGTTCTTTTTCTGTTCCTTTTGGGAAAGTACAGAGAAGGCTGTATGTACAGCTATGGGAAAAGAAAACAGGAGTGGGTCATGTGAGATCTGGCTGCTAGGAATCTTTGAGCTTCCTAAGAACTTCTGCCTACCGGCTGGTTAAATGCCCCTCTGTGGGAAAAAGTTTCTCTGGTCTCTGAGGAGTCAGCAAGAACTATGTGGAGGGAGAATTCACATATGCAACTCTGACAGCCAAGTTATAGAGCCTGGCTGAGCAATTTAACCCCGGATTTACTTCCTAATGATTTATTAATTTCATTTTTCTTTTAGAACCAATTCAGGACTAATTGAACAAATAATATTACATCAGAAGACAAACCATTATTTTCATCATCAACGCTGTAGGAAAAGTACTCAAGATATGTTTGCTTATATCCTACTGAGTTGCCTACCCTTCGAGTCAGAGAAATCACCCTGCAGAAAGGGATGGGGGAGTTCCTTCAGGAAAAGGTCTATTTAAAAACTTGTTTGTTTCTAACTGAGTTGTAATGAAACCTGGTGGGTGACTTACCCGTTATAACATGGACAGCCTTTTTCTACTCCTGGCTCCACCACTAACAAACTGGGCGTCTATGGGCAGGTTACTTGTACACTCACAGTCAAGGTTTCTCAGCTTTGGAATGAAGCAGACACAGATGATGTCAGGGTAGATGCAGCAGCCAGCATCCCTCTAGGGGGCACACATCATGACGGATGTCACAGGAGAGCAGCTCAGAATTTGGAGAAAGTGAGTGGAGGCTGAAGGCGTGGTACGCTTATTAAAAGCTGGGCCTAGTGATCTCTCTCTGCAGACCATGCCCACGTGAACCCTCCAAAGAATGAACACTTCCTTGCCCACCACTCTCAGGGCCCCACTCACCTATCTTTCCTGAAACTTGGTCCAGACCTTTCACCATCGTGGTGAGGTCTTCTGGATGCAGTGATATTAGCGAAGCATTGCTCATTCTGAGCAGGATAAAGATTGTTACTTGCAAAGGAACAGGACCTAGGCTTAAAGGACAAAATCATCTTATTTAGAAGTTTCATTCCGGGCTCCAAATGTCACAGAACTTACTTGTCTAAACTCCAAGGCCACTGAGGATGCTGAAGATTGGACAGTGTTGCAGTCCAAGCAACACATTATGTAGTCTGCCCCAAGGGTTCCGAGATGGCAAGAAATCCCAGAATACCCGACCACAAGGTGAGATTCACTCCACACACTTTGGGATTGTTTCCCTGTGCCCCGCGGGAAGTGCTGTGAGGAATACACTGCTGGTTTTAGGCTGGATATCTACCGTGGCTGTGTGACCTGGTGTATTTCACTTGAACCCTCTGAGCCTCAGTTTTCCTTTTTTGTCAAAATAGAAAACAGTTACATACAGGCTGTTGTGAAGATTAAACAAAACAGCTAATGAAAACAGCAAAGTCTCTTCCAAACACCTTATCAGCTAATATCAACTATACGTTATGTGCTATATGTAAAAACTTTACGTCCGTATTTTCAAAACGTATGTAAAAACTTAATCCTCAGAACAACCCCGTGTGGTACATATCAATACTCTCGTTTTACAGATGAGAAAACCTCGTCTCAGGTAGATCAATCATCTTGCCAGCAGTAATTAATTTACACCTGGCTCCGCCTGGATACAAAACTCACGCCCCCCCTCCCGCAGTCGCGTGGATTCGGCAGCCTCTCGGGGCTCCGTACGTCCGCATCCCCACGACCGAGGTCGCCCCTTCCCCTGACAGAGGCGCCCCGACCCCGCCATCCCTCCTCGCAGCCGAGGCCGCCCCCATCCTTCCGCGCAGGCTCTCTCACCGGGGGTCACACCGCGGGGTTCCTTCCCACTGCTACCTCCCACCAGTCCTCAAGCCGCACCGGAACCCCTCGGCCCTCACCCAACTCGGGCTCACCCGCAGCTCTGACTCAGGCAGCACCCGCTCTCTGAGCGCGCGCAGACCTAGACGGTCCAGGATTTTCTCCGCAAGACACGGAAAAGCGAGACACCGGGGCTAGTGAACTGCACGTGCGCAGGACGAGCCGCGGCAGAGGGGCTTACTGAACCACGCGCAGTGTGAGCCAGGGAACGTAAGACTACATTTCCCATAAGCCCTGGTGCTACACCCTCCCGGAGAGTTTAAAGGGTTATGCATGAAAGAGGAGGCTTCTCTACCCCGCGTGGCTTGGCTCTGTAGCTCACTGAGGCTAGTTCTTTCAGGACTGCAAGAGACTGCAAAACACCGCAGTGGGATGCGGAGCCGTTGAGTGAATCTGTTTAAAAGAATAACTTTCAGGGCTTCCCTGGTGGTGCAGTGGTTGAGCGTCCACCTGCCGATGCCGGGGACACGGGTTCGTGCCCCAGTCCGCGAAGATCCCACACGCAGCGGAGCGGCTGGGCCCGTGAGCCATGGCCGCTGAGCCTGCGTGTCCGGAGCCTGTGTTCCGCAACGGGAGAGGCCACAACAGTGAGAGGCTCGCGTACTGCAAAAATAAATAAATAAATAAAAATTTAAAAAAATATAATAATTATTATTATGGCAAAAAATGTTCAAGAGGAGCTACAGAGGACTTGAGATGGTACAGGGCCCAATTGTAAGCTTTCTTAAAAGTGATAGGCAGGCGGATTCTTAACCACTGTGCCACCAGGGAAGTCCTCAGCACCAGAATTTTTTCCTTTTTTACCTCTTTACTGGTATTTCAATTTTGTTTATACATTGTTTTCTTGACTTTGTCCATATCATCTTTTAGCTCTTAGAGCATGTTTCAGTTTTAAAGTCTTTATTTACTACGCCCACCATCTGGTGTTTCTCAGAGACATTTTCTTTAAATTCTTTTTTACCTCTTTCTTTGTATGCCTCGTGGTTTTTGTTTTTTTTTTTCTTGAAACCTGGACATTTGAATCGCACAACGTCGTGTCTCTGAAGATCAGATTTTCTCCCTTCCCTGGCTTTTAAGTGTGTTATTTGTTTGTTTAATTGTTATAGGATGTCTTTGGGCTGGGATCAGTGTGAGGTGAAAACTTAAGGTCTTCTCAAGTCTTTTCTGAGCCTGCACCTCTCCTTGGGCATGTGTGGTACTTTCTAAATGTTCCTGTATTTGTGGTTGCTTTTGAATATCCTCGTCTTTAAATGTATGACTCCCAAAGGGTGAAAAAGAGAAAAATGAAGGAGAAAAGAGTGCCAGCCCTTTAAATCCTAAGAAGTCAGTTTATTCAGAGGGGGAGTGGCTTACAGCAGTGGTATGGGGGGTGCAACAGTGGCTGCCTGTCTCCGTGTCTGCCTCTCCACAATCAGAAGCAGCAGTGAGCAAACAGAGCACAAATCCCTCATATTTAGAGGACAGGGCTCTTAATGTCCACCCTGTCTCCTGCAAGCTGCATGCAAGGCTCCTGCAACCTGCATGCTCCAGGAACATGTGAATAGCTGACTGCCACAGGACTAGGAAGTGGGGAATGGATAACCACTACTACGCTAATAACTAAAATTGACTTAAATTAACTGCAATTTACTACCCAAGCCTTTCTGTGAAAAGTTTTTGGGTATTTGGGGCTCATTTTGATCTCAGGTAGACTCTTATTCGTCTTTTCCTTGCTTCTCTCTAGTAAACTACCTGTTCTGTGGTTTAGCCTAGATCTCTCATGAAACTACCAGCCTCTTTTTAATTGCTTTTCACCATACCTTCACTGATTTTTGAGTGCCTTTAGGCTTAACCATCCTGTACACTCTTTTAAATAAAGTCAGTTCCTTGGAGAGAGCTTTGGACCTCTTGATTCTACGACCTGCCTTTCCCCCTTGGCAAAAATCTCTGAGCCATGCCCCAGATGTAGGAGTGGATACAGCGGCATTCTTCTCTCTGTGACACAGGTATTTTAGGCGCATAGTGCCGTATGGGCATAGTAGCCTGTGGTCTTCTCATTTTCCTTTGTGGCCTGGAAGCTCTACCCTATTTAGTCAAAATGAGGGTGACTGGGGCCTCAGTATTCTCAGTATGGTACACCTGAAACAGGAGTGGGGTCTGGAGGAACAGGAGCTCTTGACTTCTCTTTAAATGGCACTCGCCTACAAGGCAGCCTCTAAAAGAGATTGCTGGAGGAATACAGGAAACACTGGGAGCCTGCCCCTCCCAGATAGATGCCATTGCATGCGACTGGGAGCTGGGAGGCAAGACAGCTGTTCTTTTGGCTGCACGTGACTGGAGTTACTCTCACACTGAGCTGGGGGGCAGGGGAGCTAGTTGAGGTTCAAATATGACAAACTCCTGCTGTTCTTAATGAGTTTTAAGTAGATTTCCTTGAATGTTTCTTTTTCGCCATATGCCTTTAGGACAATTTCCAGAGACTTTACTTTTTTAAAAAAAATTTTTTTTCATCAGTTTTGCTTGCTTCATGTGGGAGTGGATCTGTGGAGTGAGTCATAAGTACCTGTTTGTACTTTGTTGTGCCCATTAGAAAATAAGCTCTATAAGAAGACAGAGGTTTTTCCGAGCTTTATTGAGATATAATTGACATATAACATTGTGTAAGATTAAGGTGTACAATGTGATGATTTGATACACTTGTATATTACAAAATGTATATACCACAGTAACGTTAGTTAACACATTCTTCACTTAACATTGATTACCATTTTGTCGTTATGGTGAGAACAATGAAGCTATGCTCTCATAGCAACTTTCAATTATACAGTACAATATGGTTGACTATAAAGTCCCCATGCTCTTCCTTAGATTCACGGAACTTACTCATCTTATGAATGAGTTTGTACCCTTTGCCCAACATCTCCCCATTTCCCCCACCTTTCAGCCCCTGGCAAACACCATTCTACACTGTTTCTATGAGTTTTTATTTTTATTTTATTTTTTTTGCGGTACGCGGGCCTCTCACTGTTGTGGCCTCTCCCACTGCGGAGCACAGGCTCCGGACGCGCAGGCTCAGCGGCCATGGCTCACGGGCCCAGCCGCTCCGCGGCATGTGGGATCTTCCCAGACCGGGGCACGAACCCGTGTCCCCTACATGGGCAGGTGGACTCTCAACCACTGCGCCGCCAGGGAAGCCCTCTATGAGTTTTTAGATTCCACATATAGGTGAGAACATACAGTATTTGTCCTTCACTGTCGACTTATTTCACTTAGCCTAATGCCCTCAAGGTCTATCAGTGTTGTTTCAATGGCAGGATTTTCTTCTTTTTTAATGGTTGAATAATACCTCATTGTATATATATATAATATGTATATATTATTTCTATATTTTCTGTTTATTCATCTGTCAGTGGACACCTAGGTTGTTTGTGTATTTTGGCTATTGTGAATAACGCTGCAACGAACATGGGAGTGCAAGTATCTCTTTGAGATAGTGATTTCATTTCCTCTGGATATACAATGAGTGGGGTTGCTGGATCATATGGTAGTTCTATTTTTAGCACTTTGAGGAATCTCTGTAGTGTTTTCCTTAGTAGCCTTACCAATTTATATTCCCACCAGCAGTGCACCAGACTACCCTTTCCTCCACATCCTCACCAGCATCATTTGTTAACTGTCTTTTTGATAAGATTCATTCTAACAAGTGTGAGGTGATACGCCATTGTCATTTTGACTTGATTTTCCCTGATGATTAGTGAGGCTGAGCACCTTTTCGACATCATTTGTATGTCTTTTTTGGAGAAATGTCTATTCAGTTCCTCTGCCCATTTTAAAATCGAATTGTTTGGGGGTTGTTTTGTTTTGTTTTGTTTTTTGGCCATTGTGTTGTGTGAGTTCCTAATATATTTTGGATATGAACCCCTTACCAGATATATGATTTGCAAATATTTCCCCCCATTCCATAGTTTCCTGGATCATTTTGTTTCTTTGGTTGTGCAGAAGCTTTTTAGCTTGATGCGGTCCTACTTGTTGATTTTTTCTTTTGTTGCTTGTGCTTCAGGTGTCTTATCCAAAGAATCATTGCCAGTGCCAAGGAGCTCTTTCTCTATGCATTCACCTGGGAGTTTTACAGTTTCATGTCTTATGTTTAAGACTTTAATCCATTTCTATTTTTGTGAGTGATGTAAGATAGGGGTCTAGTTTCATTCTTTTGCATATACCCAGCCCAATTTCATTCTTTTGCATAAAGTATACTTTGATTCCCTTTTCTTTATCTTGAGTGTATCTACTATAGGTTTCTGTTTTGTGGTTACCATGAGGCTTACTTGAAACATTTTATTGACATGACAGTTTATTTTAAGCTCAAAACAACTGAACTTCCATCGCATATAAAAGCTATACTTCTTTATCCGTCCCATTTTATGTTGTTGTCAATTTACATTTTTGTACTGTATATCCATTTACTATTATAGCTATAGCTATTTTCAATGCTGTTGTCCTTTAAGCTTTATACTAGAGTTAAATGTTTAACACACCACCATATTATAGTGTTAGAGTATTCTAAGTCTGACTTAGAATACTTATATTTACCAGTGTGTTGTATATTTTCATGTTATTAATTAGCACCTTTTGTTTGTACTTGAATAACTCCTTCTATTGGTAATGAATTCCCTCAGCTTTTGTTTGGGAGAGTATCATGCCTTCATTTCTGAAGGACAGTTTTGCTGGGTAAAGTATTCCTGATGGGCAGGTTTTTTTTTTCAGCACTTCAAGTGTATCATCCTACTCAGTCCTGGCTTGCAAGGTTTCTGTTGAAAGATCCACTGATAGCTTTATGATGGTTTCCTTGTATGAGAGAAATTTTTTTTCTCTTTTTGCTTTTTAAATTATCTCTTTGGCTTTGATTTTTGGCAGTTTTATTATAATGTGTCTTGGAAAAGATTATTTTGGATTGAAATTATGGGGTGATCTATTAGCTTCATGTAACTGGCTGTCCAAATCTCTCTCTTGGTTTGGGAAGTTTCCAGGCATTATTTCTTTCTTTAAAAAATAAATAGATAAATAAATAAATAAATTTATTTATTTATATTTGGCTGCGTGGGGTCTTCGTTGCTGTGCGTGGGCTTTCTCTAGTTGCAGTGAGCGGGGGCTATTCTTCATCGCGGTACGCAGTCTTCTCATTGTGGTGGCTTTTCTTGCTGTGGAGCACAGGCTCTAGGCGTGTGGGCTTCAGTAGTTGCAGCTAGCAGGATCTAGATCACAGCCCAGTAGTTGTGGCGCATGGGCTTCGTTGCTCCACAGCATGTGGGATCTTCCTGGACCAGGGCTTGAACCCATGTCTCCTGCATTGGCAGGCAGATTCTTAACCACTGCACCACCAGGGAAGTCCTGCCATTATTTCCTTCCTTCCTTCCTTCCTCCCTCCCTCCCTTCCATTCATTTATTTTATTTTATTTTTGGCTGCCTTGGGTCCTCGTTGCTGCGCACAGGCTTTCTGTAGTTGTGGCTTGTGGGCTCTAGAGTGCAGGCTCAGCAGTTGTGGCACATGGGCTTAGTTGCTCCATGGCATGTGGGATCTTCCCAGACCAGAGATCGAACCCATGTCACCTGCATTGGCAGGCAGATTCTTAACTGCTGCGCCACCAGGGAAGCCCCATTATTTCTTTAAATAAGCTTTCTGTCTCTTTCTCCCTCTTCTCCTGGGTCTCCAGTGATGTATACATTGTTTCACTTAATGGTGTCCCATTAGTCCCATAGTCTTTCTTCACTCTTTTTTTGTTTTCTCCTCTGACTGGATAAATTACAAGTGATATTTTTTCTTTTTGGGGGGTTCATTTATTCTTTCTTCTTTAAAATCCAGTCTGCTGGTGAAGCTATTCAATTCTTCAGTCATTGTGTTGTTCAACTAAAATCTTGTTGTGTTTTTTTTTCATGTTTTCTCTTCATTGAACTTCTCAATTTGATTTTGTACTATTTTCCTGATTTCACTAAATTCTTAATCTGTGTTCTCTTACAGCTCTCTGGGGATATTTAGAACAATTATTTTGAATAATCAAGCAATTCATGAATCTCTATTTCTTTGGGGTCAGTTACTGTAAGTTTACTGTGTTCCTTTGGTATTGTCATATTTCCCTAATTTTTCCTGATCCCTGTATCCTTGCATAGGTGTTTGTACATATGAACAAGCAGTCACCTCTTGCAGACGTTATGGACTGACTTTAGTAAGGAAAGACTATCACCTGTGAGTGGGGACATGCCAGAATGTTCTGTGATGCAGGTTTACTGGTGCAGGGTGCCAAGTGCTAGAGTGTGTGGCAGCTCTGGCTTGGTGGAGGGGAGGTGTGATGTCTCACTGGCTCAGGCCACTGGGGGCAGGGCACTGGCAACTATGTGGCCCTTGGTGGGTGCTGTGGGGGTCCCCAGTGGCTGCAAGGACTGATAGAGCTCTCAGCAGCACCTCCAGGTCCAGCAGCTAAGGATCAGGGCAGGCAGCAGTGGTGGCCAGAGCCAGTGGCACGCATACACTCAGCTCTGGGGCCGGCCGCAGTTGCTGTGAAGTGGCAGGGGTTGGTTGCAGACACAGAGTGGTGAGGACCAGGGCCAGAAACAAGGACCTCGGCCAACTGTGGGCACACTGGCTGCCGTGGGGCCCCTGGCTGTTGGTGTGCACTCCTGGGGCTGCAGCGTGTCTCCACAGGCACTTGCATGGCAGTGAGGCCAATGAAGGGAGTCAGGCCAGGAGCGTGCAGGTGCACAGCTGCAGGGGAAGCTGCAGGTGAGCCCAGTGGTGCAGACCAGTGGCGAGAGAGGGCCGAATCTGGGCCCCGATGCCGTTAATGGGGCCCTGTTGCCGTGCGCTCTTGTGGCTGTAAGGTATTGCCACAGGCACACAGCAGCGGATGTTAGTGACAAAGTTCAGGCTAGGGAAGTGCAGGTGCACAGCTGGCAGTGGGCCTAGCTGCCTGTGCGCCCAGTGGTGCAGGCCAGTGACTTGAGATACGGCTGAATCCAGGCCCAACAGCATTTATGCGGACCTTGGCTGACAACATGCACTTCCATGGCCACGGGACGGCATACCAGGTGTGCACATGGCAATGGAAGTTGCTGACAAGAGTTGGGCTGGCAGCATGCAAATGCACAGCTGGAGGAGGTAACCCCAAGGGTGCATATGGTGGTGGGAGTTAGCTGTGAGGGCTAGGCTGGTGCCTTGCACTCCTGCGGCTGCGGAGGCCTTCACTAGCTGCTGCTGTGGATCTCAGGCTCTGGTGGACGGGGGTGGAGCAGAAGGGCCTGAGGCGGACTCAGGCAGCTGGTGTCTGTAAATGCAAATACCTGTTGGGCAAAAACTGGTGACACCTGCAGGGAGTCTGTGGCTGTGCTGCCTATTGGTTTCTTCAGTGGGAAAGCTGCTGGGATCCTCTGCAGGTCACTGGGAACCGTGGTTGCTACTGCTGTGTGGGTGATACTGGTAGCCTCTGTTCTTCTTCCGTGTTCCTAGCTACCTCTATACATCTCACCTGTGCCGGTCTCTGGGTGGAGTGAAACTGAAGTGGGTCCTTCCTCTGGAACCCTGAAAGGCTGGGGAGGCTGGTTGCTCACCTGCTCCTCCTTTTCCAGTGAGAGCTCTTTCTAGCTGGGTTGGTCCGTCTGGCATTGAGCAGCGCGGGCCAGCAGGGTGGGACAGTGCAGGCAAAATGAAGTGGTTCTTCCTTCCCTTTTTGAGTAGTTCTTCTCAGGTTTTTTGTTCTACTCTGTTGCTGAAGTTTGTTAAGTGGATTCCTGAGCTCTCCCACAGCTGTTTTTGTTCCTGGATAACTTGTCTAATTGTTGACCTTTGTTGGGGAAGGCTGGGGTCTCCTACTTCGCTGTCTTGGTGATGTAACTCTCCAGAGTTTTTTCTGTTTGATTTTCAAATAACTCCTAATCAACTGAGAAACTGACTCATATCTATTGATTGAATAAATACATTTAGAATTTACTTGCTTATCTTATTTAAGTCCTACAACTCTATAAAGTAGGTACCGCCATCATTCACATTTTAGGCAGGGATAAACTAAGGTTTTCAGTGGTTAAACTGCCTATCTAGACTCACAAATGTATTAAGTAATAGAATCTGGACGTGTATGCAGACAATAACTCCAAAGTCTATGCTCTTGAACCATGTGCTTTACTACAGACCACTAACACCCCACAGCCCCAGCTCTTACCGGACAGCCTTTAACAACCCTTCTCAATCACACTCATGGACCTCACGCCCTGGCGTACACAGCTTCAGAAAGATCTTCTGGAATAGAGACGTATACATTTTACTGCACACATCTGGCCACCGACATAGGGAGCTTTCCTCAAAGAAAGTAACAAATGCAACCACAGCTGATCCCCTGCTCAATTTCAGTCCTCACCCTCTCTCCTCTGCACCCTCCCCTTCACTCTAAAACACAGACCCTGGAGCACAGCCTATCCCCAAAGGCCTTTATCTGAAGGTAAGTCCAGGGTAGGCACAAAAATATTATGGACACAAATTAAAACATTAATGGGCCCAATTCAGAGGCATTTGGAGAAATTTTGGATGCTACCCACTGTAAGCTAGTCTCAACTCCTTTTCTCTCTGCCAAATTCCACAGAACCCAAAAGTGCACAAACTTCCTTTCCCGTTCTCTGTCCTGAACCAGGTCTCCAGAAGACAAAGGTTGGAACCTTAGGAGGCTGGAGACAGTGAACTGCACATGTGCTGAGCAAAGGGCTGCACCTTCCTTCCCCAGTGTCATCAGGCCCAATATGTCACATTTCTGAATTCAGCATCCATTAGCCTCAATGGTCCCTCCTTTAGTGCTCCCCCAAATAATCTCTTCTCTCTGGAGGTATTGCTCTTTTACAATTCCAAGGACATAGTTTAAAAATGGGCTATAATCACACCCTGACTCTATACTAACATAAAACTACCACAAATATATGCCACAAATATATCCATTTCAATTATGGATATACGGAAAACATTTAAATAAAGCTGAAAACAGAGGCCAACAATTAAAAAGTGTCATATCCATGATCATCAGGGTTTCTCCTGGGTTGCAAAATATGTTAGATTCGAAAAATTACACAATTATTAAACAAAAATGGAAAAAAATCCAAAAAAGAAATACAATCCAAAAGAAGACCCCTGCTCTCAAAGTTAACTTTAAGCACCAACTCTGACTTTTTTTTACAAAGGGTATAATGCTGTGTGACTGGCTTTTCATTAAATATATAGTGAAAATCTTTATTGGTAAATATATATATATGTATGTTTTTTTTTTTTTTTTGCCGTACGCGGGCCTCTCACCGCTGTGGCCTCTCCCACGGCAGAGCACAGGCTCCGGACGCGCAGGCTCAGCGGCCATGGCTCACGGGCCCAGCCGCTCCGCGGCATGTGGGACCCCCCCCGGACCAGGGCACGAACGCGCGTCCCCCGCATCAGCAGGCGGACCCCCAACCACTGCGCCACCAGGGAAGCCCCGGTAAATATATTTTAAGAATATAAAGTGTCCCCCTTCTGTCCATGATGATAATATAGTCAAGAGGTATACAAGTTCAAAGAAAATAATATCTAGACATAAATAAAAAATATGCAGAGTCTATATGAAGGAAACGAACTTTACTGAACAATAGTTTAAAAGATTTGAGTAATAAGAGGTACAAATCATTTTCCTGACTACAAAATGAAGTATGTTACGGCACAACATTCCAAACAAAATCTCAACGAAGTTATGTGTCTTCACATTTTTTTTGTTCCATTGCTAGAACAAATGTAAATTTTATGTGGAATAATGGGAAGAGCCAAACATTTTGTGAAAATAAAGACTAACGCTTATCTAAAGATGTGTTGTTAATGGCTATAATAATCTAAATATTTTAGTTTTGAGTCGGGTAAAAAAACATGTGAAGTCCTAAGATTGTCATAGGAATTCAGTATATGATATTGGTAGTGTTTTTAAAAAAGTGAAGAGAAATGGGCCTATTTAATAAATGGTGTTGGGGTGGCAGAAGATTAAGTGAAAATAACGGATTCAACAGGATAAGCCTTCCCCAGAAAAACACAGATAAAGGGGTAGGTTCAGGGCAACTACAGCTGCAGTCTCCAACTGGGGGCAATAAACAGGGGTAGTGGCTGAGGACATCTAGGATACCCATGAATTAAACCCTCCCAGAGGCTATGGCTCCACCTTTCCCTGCCAAGCATAGGCATGATGATAGCTCATACCAAGCAAGGGGAGGTCAAGTTCAAGACAGAAAACGGGCCCAATTTTAAAAAAAACAACAACAAGAAACAAAACCAGTTTACACATGTGTATGTATTACACACATATACACACAACTTCCTCCAGATATCCAAGTGGCTCTTTTCCTCCACTTTGGCCTCCCCAGTGAGGTCTTTCCCTCTCCACACTACATAAAATCAAACCATCTTTCTGACAACTTTTCCCATTTTATTTTTATAACACTTGTCACCATCATCTTCTTCCTTGCAGATATATTTTCTTGATATGGCTGCTGGTAACAAGAAGGATACAAACTATCTGGTCACGATGACTTCTCAATAAAAATATTCTAGGATGGGTTCTCATTGGCCCATTTTAACAAAGGATCATTCCTGGATGAATACAGACGTGGAGCCAGGAATAGATGGTGCCATCTGGAGTAAATGCCAACTCCATGCTCACAAGAATAGGTAACATTACTAGAACAATGTAGAAAAGTTGCAATAGCCACTACATAATCTTGAGGAACTGACGTCTACTCTTACACACCACTGTTTGAGAGCAAGTTCCCCTCAGATGCTTGAGGAGGTAGAGAAGTGATGCTTAATATCCTGCATGCCCCACCTTGAGCATGTCTGGAGTCCACAGGATGGAATGGTTGATGCTCTCTGGGCTCAGTATCCTCATCTACAAAATAGGGGTAGTTATCCCTATGTGAAAGAGCAGATCTTACCCTGAACTTACTTCCAATAACACACAGCCAAAAATTCTCAGTTGTCTAACCCCCCGCAAAGAAGCCCAAGTCCTTGAAGAATAAGACGGGGTTCAGAATTCCTTGAAGCCCCTTGTGAAGACATGCTCTGCTCTTGTCAGTCTTTAATCATATTCCTTAAAATAGAAGAGGAACTTGGAGAAGCATGGTGGCCATGACTGGTGCCCAAGGAGGTAGCGAAATTTCCTAAGCTTTCCTAGGACTGTGCTGATTAACCAGGGCCCATATTGAGAGAAGAGGGCATAAATACTCTTTGGAGTATAACGGATGACTACTCTTCAGACTCTACCCCAACAGTTACCTCCCCCAAAGTAACTATTGGCTTTTAGTTCAGCAGGTATCCTGGGCCTTTTGCCATGTATTTTAATCCATATATATCTACCTATAGAGAATTTATAATACACTGGAGTCTTATTTTATGGGCATTTGAATTTTGCCAATCAGAAATACTGTCAAAATATTATATTTCAATTAAAAATCCACACAAAAATGTACTCATTATAATATGTGAGGTAAACACCTACTCTTATTATGCTCTCGAGGGGGGTAACCAGTTATCCCTACTGGTCATATCAAGCCAACAAGAAAAAGGATGAATTAATCAAACAGTGCAGAGGACTGGCTATTTGGAAGAACAGAGAGCTGCTAACCTCACACAACTATGACAAGAAACACCATGTAGGGCTATATGAATAATCAGTTTAACATGTCTGCTTCACATATGCCAAAGGAAAGACATACCTGCCACAGTGCTCAGTTCCAAAAGGAATTTACTTTATGACAACGTAACAGCACAATGAGGCAGAAACACTTAACTTTCAACGAGTAGAATAACTTTATTTCTAATACTGAGCCTTTATATAGGAATTTACAGGAATAAAAAACATTGTGATGCTTATTCTCCAATAGCTCCACCCAGACCTTCCCTTCTACATTCTCTAAGCCCACTTGTGCTCACCTGCACGTGGCACCTGAGGGCTCTGGGGATTTGGTGCCAAAATTTTGGTAGTGACAATATCTCCTATGAGGAGGCCCCTCCTCCATAAGAGCAGCTCTTATTGGGCTCTGGTAACACTTGCTTCCATCCTTTGCCCCTTAAGGACTTAGAATGGTAATGGCTTCCTGGTGACACTAGTCTCTAGGTGCTTCAATATCCCTTGTTTTTGGCCCAAACTACTGTACTGTAATAAGTCTGCCACTAAAGTCTTCTTAGTTGAAGCAGAATTCTGTTTTTCACCAGAACCATGGCTGATACTAACAGCCATCCCTATACTAACTTGTCAAAAGAAGTAATTCTTCCCTAAAATTGCTGTATAGAACATTAACACTTAGACAAGAATTCATCTGTATCAGGGAACTGCCTTCAGGTCTAAGTAACAGACATCCCTGAGAATAAATAAGAAGCCACTTATTGCCACAGTAATACAAACTCCTAGTAGAGAGCAGGTCCAAAAAGAGTTGTGCAGCTTAGTGACGTCATCTCTGAGCCAGGCTTTTCCCATCTTGTGTACTGTTATCTTCAGGCTATTGTCCTTCAGGGTCACAACTATAATCTAGTGTAACATACAGACATGAAAATGTCCAGCAGAAGAGAGACAATCTCTTCCCATGTCATGACAATACTTTATCACTGAGATCTTTCCCCAAAGCACTGCAGAATATTTTCCAAATATCTCACTGCTCCCATGTCCATCCCAACAAAATCATTAGAATAGAATATTCATGATTAACTTAGACTAATGTGGATTTACCCCTAAATCATCTGGGGGAAGGACGGACAAAGAGACAAAACAGCCCAGCAACTAAGAAGTAGGAATTGGCTGTTGGGTGGGCAGTATCTCTTGGAACTGCTTTCAATGTGTTCCAAGGAAGCAAAGGAAACACTAAGACAAAGGAGAGAGAGACAGTATATTACAGTCTATTAAATTAAATACATAGTTCCTTTGTTACATACAACTCGGGTTACACACATCATGCCTAAATAGATACAGCAACAAAGCACCAAGAATATGACAGAGGCATTTCATTATACACCACTACTTTTTATTTGTAGAATGCAGTGAGCATTACTGTTCATAACTGATGTTAACCTTTGCGAAATTTATGTAAATATCGTTGTTATTAATAGCATTTGCATTATTGACTGACCCAAGGCAGCTGAGTTACCTCAGAAAAATATTGTTTGGCTCTTTTATGGAAGTGGAAGCTCAGTAAAAATGGCCATACTCATTCACATATGCCAGCAAAGTCAGAAGAAAGGTAAGCAATATGGTTGTAAAATAGCATATACTGGCCATACTACAGAGAGACTCTGGTAGTATTTAGAATAGGATTGATGCAGAGGTAGTTAAAAACCTCACAAAAACATATTTTGGCTTCTTTATTCAAGAGGCCATTCAGCAATAATGGCCATAGCCATTTATTTATATCAGAAAACGGAAAAAGGGGTATGTGGCTTGTACTTTAAATTTTCCAAATGTATTTTCATAAATACACAGTGATGTGCTACTGTAAATATGTGACTACAGGTTCTCTGAGAAAACAAAACCCTGATTTGTAGAGTTTGCCAATTATCATGGTGTAAATACTCCCACTAAAGCCAAGCTACCAACATGATGGCACTGAATGTAGAGCTGGGAAGAGATGTCCAGTAGCACATCATTATACAGTATTCACCATGCAGATTCAACAATACAAATAACCTAAAGAACAAAGATAACAGCAAAATACTGTAAAATAATTAGGAAGTAATGAGTGTTGAGTACTTATTACCTTGCTTTTTTAATATTTAACTGTAAGTTTATATAGTTTAATTTTTAAATAATGACTCTTTTTAACAACTGGCTCACAAAATTCCTGAAAATTTAACAATCAGCAGTACTTGCAAGCCAGTATAAGCTTACTGCAGTACACCACTGTGTGTTGGTATGTGTGTATAAACATATTTACATATCCATATGTACATAATTGTGTCAACCTATAAAGACACTGATGATATCTAGTGTGGGAAATATTAATATAGACCATAATAGTTACTTAACTAAGGGTTCAGAGTTTCTCTTCACAAGCATGTTGGGCTCTAATATACATATCAAGAATACCTCAAATTTCTATGATATTAGCATACTCACATAAGGCCTGCAAACATCAAGGACTCTTCACATAAATGTTTAATGCTGTTGTCATTTAACTTTTTTAAACTTATGATTCTGTGAATATGACTATAAAAGAGTATCATCCATTAGATTTACAATACAATTTCGGCATCACATCCAGAATATGGCACTACACAACATAAATCTGAGATAAAGGTTTTTGCCATATTATTTAAATGAATTTCCCCTCAATATAAATTTTCTGATGGAAGGTTTTAATTTTTCTTGAAAGCTTTCACATATTCAAAACATTATAAGGTTTCATTCTAGTACTAATTATCTGAAGCACAACAAAACTTCACTTTCTAATAATTTGTGGCATTCTTTGGGTTTCATTAATCTCATTTTAAAAACCTGTATAACAAATTTGAAAGAGTGGATAAAGGCTTCAGAATGTTCAGGATGCTGAAAGAGCTTTCACCCTTGTGTGAATTCTCTGATGTTTAGTGAGTACTGACCTCTGACTAAAGGTTTTCCCACATCCATTACACTCATAGGGTTTCTCCCCTGTATGAGTCCTCTGATGTTTAGTGAGAGCTGATTTCTCACAGAAGGTTTTCCCACATTCATTACATTTATAAGGTTTCTCTCCTGTGTGAGTTCTTTGATGTACAATGAGGTTTGATTTCACACAGAAGGATTTCCCACATTCATTACATATAAAGGGTTTCTCTCCTGTGTGTGTTCTCTGATGCACAGTTAGGGCTGACCTGTGGCAGAAGGATTTTCCACATGCATTACATTCATAGGGTTTCTCCCCTGTGTGTGTTCTCTGATGTTCAGTGAGGTTTGACTTCACACAGAACGTTTTTCCACATTGCTTACATTCATAGGGTTTTTCTCCTGTATGTGTTCGCTGATGGTTGGTAAGATGTGGTTTCTGACAAAAGGCCTTCCCACATTCAGTACATTCATAGGGTTTCTCTCCTGTGTGTGTTCTCTGATGTTGAGTGAGGTTTGACTTCTCCCAGAATGTTTTCCCACATTCACCACATTCAAAGGTTTTTTCTCCTGAGTGAGCTCTTCGAAGTTGGGTGAGATGTGACTTCTTGTTGAAAGTATTTCCATTTTCATTGTGCTCATAAGGTTTTTCCCCCATGTGTACTATCTGATGTCTAAAGAGGGTTGACTTTTCCCACATTTTGTGACTTACTTTATATTCATGGGGGATCCTTCTTGTGTAATTTCCCTGATGGATAACGAAAGCTGAACTGTCACAGAAAATCTGCCCATATTCATTATAAGGATTTTCCCCTGTAAGAGCTCTCTGATGCCCCAATCTTAAATCCATATAGAAGGACTTCCCACAAATACTGCATTCATATGGCTCCATTTCCAAATGAGTTCTCTGAGATAAATTAAGCTTTAAACTTTGGATGAAAGTTCTTCCACATTCATTATACTTACAGTGTGTCTCTCCTATCTGAGCTTTCTTGTTTGTGAAAGAGTCTGCCTCCCCATGGCAGCCTTGTCCATTTTCATTATATTCAAAAGGTGGGTCAAAAATTGGCTGAGTGAGATCCAGACTACGATTCTTTTTTTGATTATATTTATAAGATTTCCCTCCAGTAGGAGTTTTCTCATGCCGAATATCAAGGAGCAATTTCTCATATACATTATACTCATCAGGCTTCTTTCCAGAATAGTTCTTTCTATTAATAATTAAGCCTGAAATATTTTTCAAACTCATTTCACATGTGTCACATATCTTATACAGAAAATTTCTTGAAGGAACAGAGTCTGTACCTAGATTTAAAGTTTTCCTTACTCTGTCACCACTATCTGTACTTAACGTTTGGTTGGTGAAAGCAAGTTGCCAAAAATGTTCATCTTCATTTTCCTGGCTGCTCTCTATCAGGTCATCAACTTTCCAGTCTTCTAGAAATGAGAAAAATAACCACGTCTTATAAATCCTAGTACATTTCTAATGGAATTGGACTTTTACACTAATGCCCTATTACGCAGTCGATTCTTTTGTTTTAGGCTCAGTTTTCTGGTGTAAACTAAATCCAAGTATACATTTCCTTTACACTTCTAGTTTGAGTGGAAAATAAATACACACTGCAGTGGAATACTTTATTAATATAACCTTTAAAGCTGGACAGAAAAAGGTGAAGTAAATTCAAAGCACAGGGAACCGGTGAGTGCTTGATTCAGAAATCAGGAAGCTCAAGAGAATGGAGTGAGCCCAACAGAGACACTGAACACTGAATAAAGTGACACTGAAGATTAGCAGACAAGGGCTTTCAGGGGATGAACTATGTTTGGTGGAGACAGAACAGTCTAGTCCTAATCCCCTCAGACACTGATTGCTGGGTGGGATTCCTACTAGAGTACTTGCTTCTACTCTACACATCAACACCAGCCTAAAGTTCTGAAAACACCAACTTCCTCAGGTTCAGAAGAATTGTCCGCTAGCCCAGGATCTAGTTTTTCCTTTAATTCACAAGGAATAATTATTTTTTTTAATGCTGTAAGAGCAGCAGGCTAGAGAAGATGAAATGAACTCAAGACACAGTGAGCAATGGATGGAGATTTTCTGAGCATTGTTCATGTAGGGAGCAGGAAACTCCGAGAACTGGATGAGTTCAACAAAGGAGGTTTTTTGTTTTTGTTTAGTTTTTTTAAAGGAAAATAGGCTGTCTGAGAAACATATTAGAGGAAGCACTCAGTTTGACAGAGACAGATTATGGTTTCTTGTCCTTATCTTCCCACACCTTGATTACTGTGGTAGGATCCTCACTAATATGCATGTTGCCATTCCTCTTTTTCCCATTTGATATAGCAACATCAAAATAAATTTCTGAAAGCACCTATTTCCTCATGTTTTAAGGGACAGTGCTTTAACCCAGACTCTAACTCTCTATCTAGCTGTGATTCACAACAACACAAATGTCCAACAGGAAATACAAAATAGAGGAGGGGCAGACCATCTCTGCAAAACGACCAGGTTCATTTGGTTTTCTCACAGCTGTTAATGAAGTTGTCCCAACCATCAAGTCATATGTTTCTTTACTTCAGTCTGCTGGTCTACTTTCCCCCATAACAATTTTGTTTCTGAAGCAATACTGATTTTTAAGTCTGCTTTTATATCTAGGTTTATCTTTACAGTGAGGTTTTCTGCTTTCATATCTAGCCTCATCTGTGGCTTTTACTTACTGGTGAGACCCATAATGATCACATTTTTCTATATGGTTCTGAGACCTTCAACAAACTTTATCATAAAAAATTCTTGTCTATACTTTACTGTTGGTACCCAATGCAACAATGTTAATTACGTGTTAAAAAAAAATCTAGAACAGTCCTGAGCCCACTGCTCCAAAGGCTAACTGATAATAGTTTTCATACTGGCAAACACAAATCAAAACAAAAACTAGATTCACAGTAAGAGCTCAAATCACAATTCCACAAATCCATTAAAAACTATCTGTGCAACTCTAGCTGGAGCGCTCATAAACTGTTCATTCCTAAAAACACACATTTCACTTAATTAGCTACACTCCAGCCTTGGCTCTCCTTGGGACCTGGACATCCTTCAGGAAATGCTACTTACTTTAATTTAAAACAACAAACCACAAAAATATTAATAAAAGAACAAAAGCCAACAAACTCTACAACATCCCTACCATGTTTAGCTTCCACTTGCTGCCTTAGAAGAAGTTACTGTCTGTTTAATTCACTGTAAAATAAAACAAATCCAGTGCTCAATGCTAAATCCTTTGTCATGACCACAGTCTAGCTCTTGACAGGTGTTACCAAAATCCTGTTTCCTCTGACTTCATTGAGGACACGGTACATTAATCATTCTTAGAAAGTAATGTGCATATGAATTACTTCCAACCTGTACATGAGGACAAAATAAGGAAATGTGCATTTAGGAAGAGTACTATAGAATGCTTTCTGAATAGATGAAAAAGAGTGATCTCTTCTAAACTTGGCTCAACAAAGTAATTATTAAAATATCAGAATCAGGAAAAATATGAAAGGGCCTTCTCTTTGGGAAAACAAAATCTCAACAATGATAGAAACCCCAAGCAGCAGTCATATGGTCAGGTCTGAGTTTTGGGGATACAGATACTAGTGGGTTAGGGTTACAAAATATGGACTATTTAAGTTGCAGCAAAAAATTGATCTCTAACTTAAAATAAGTGAAATAATAACAAGCCATTACTATATACCATGCAATATTTAAACACTTTACATTTACAATTTTAATTAAGTTTCTGAAAAGGCAAAATAAAAGTAAAAGTTATAGAAAAAGGATAAAATATTAATAAGTGAAATTTAAGACGTAAGATAGTATGAGTTTTAGTATAAACTCTGAAGAGCAGAAAGAAAGACTGAGATATATAGAACAGGACCACATTGTGACAGTCAATGGAAGGAGACTGTAAATTCATTTATTAATAAGGAGCAATTGTGTTAGGTTAGTGAAAGATAAATTGGATGCTTTAGGTAAAAAAATAAAAACCAATTAGGAATTAGATCAAGTCAGGAACGACAGAACAGAGACACAGTTATGGTTTTGAGTGACATCAGTGAAAAGTGAGAAAATGAAGACATGAAAAAGATAGAAAGGAAAACAATATCAGGAGTATTTGAAAAAACTAGTAATAGGGGATAACGGGTTCCATACCCTGATCCCATGGTTGCCATTTAAGGCAGTAATGGATGGTTCAATGTTCCTTATTTGACCCCTGGGAAACCAGGCTCTCTAATTTTCTTGTACCTCAGACTTCCTCTCAGTCTCCTCTAATGACGAGATTTAATGGATTTACACACCTTGTAAAAGTGGTACCATCCCAAGACTACCTCTCTCATTTACAATCACTCTCTAGAAAAGGAGACAGCAAACTATGATTATAAGGCAGTGGTCCTAGAACTCAGAATGTTTTTTATGTTTTTAGAGGGAAAACAACAGAAGAGGCAGCAGAGAGGAGTGAGGAGGAAGAGGAAGAGGTAAGAGGAGGAGGAAGAGCAGCAGCAGCAACTGAGACCATGTGTGGCCCACGAAGCCTAAAATATTTACTCTCTGGTTTTTTACAAAAAAGTTTGCCAATCTCTAATCTAAAACTCTTCATCTAGCCCCAACCTTTAACACCACCTAAAGCTGATGCCTTTCGAATGGATACTTCTAGGTCTGGTCTCATTATGTACTTCACACGATGTATATATGAAATCGCCTTTTCAATACCAGATTCTAACAGTTACCTCAGCTTCTTGTGTCCAAATGTAAAATTTGTAGTAACTCCCCTATAATCTCTCCTCCAAATTTTCTCTATCTCAGTAAATGGTACGCTAAGTTATCAGGTGCTTGAGACAAATCACTGGAGTCATGCTCAACTCCTCTCTCTCTCACACTCTGTATCCAACCCAATAGCAAATCCTCTTGGCCTCATCTCCAAGATATATGTACAAATCCACCATTTCTCAGCACTTCCAACATAGCCTTAGCCACTAGCCTCTCTCCTCCCGAGTACATAGTAGTGTCCTGTTATTCCTTCCTTGATCGTGCCTAAGCATCATCTACCCACCACATGTTCACCACAAAGAAGTCAGAGAGATCCTTTAAAACTGTAAATCCAATCTTATAGCTTAATCTGATTTATGTTTACTCAAAAAAGCCTGAGGATTTCCCACCTCACTCAAAATAAAATTAATGGGTCTCCCATGGTACATGCTACTTATGACATCATCTACTACCAATCTCCCCCAGGCCTTCTCACCTCCAGCCACACTGACATCCTTGCCATTCCTCAAACACCCTAAGAGCACAACTGTCTGAGAAGTTCAGCACCTGATGTTCCCTCTGTCTGGAATACTCAGAATCCACAGAGCTCACATTTTAATTTTTTAGAGACTTGTCTATTGTGGACCTCATCAAAAAGGTTTTCCCTTGACTTCCATACCAAATAGCACATGCCATCATTCTCCAACCCCCTTTTCACTACTTTAACTCTCTACAGTATTTATCACCACCCAACAACATGTGTGTGTATACAAGCATGTATAACTCCGTACACATACACACACCTATACCTATACACACACGTATGCTTTTCTGTCCCTCACTGTAATAGACACTCTGTGATAATAGGGACATTCTTTTAATTACCTATAAACATAGTTGGGTCATATTGGGCGCTCAGCATATATTTGTTAAATGAATATATGGAAGTATTGCATGAATACATACTACCTAACAAGAGATGTCCAAAGACAATACAGAAAAGGTGAACAATTTTAAAAGAGAAGGTGAACAATTTTAAAAGATAAAGTAACCAAGAAAAATTATCTCAGATGAAGCCAAATGAGTTTGGATTATGGATATAGGTAAATCACTCTAAAATGTCAAATAACAAAGGGAAGCATTTATGAGTGAAAGTGACATATGGAGGAATGTGATTAAGGTAACAAAGGGATGTGGGCCAACTGTCCTTAATCACTTCCAAAGGTCTGGGGCTAAAAAATGTTTTTTTGGAAAAATAGTTCAAAGTTAATAAACCATAAACCAGTGCCCTAAGATCTCATTTCCTCTGGCTTCCATCTGCCTGTGAACTCACTAACTCACCTGAGCGGCACTGTTTTGGGAATCTTTCCTCTAATATCCAAGGTTCTTCTCCTTGCTCGATCTTGAAGATCACTTCTGGCTTAGTAATGCAATTCCCTGTAAAGAAAATAACACACGACTATAGCTGAACAGCCTGGCTTCGGGGACTCTGAAAAAATGATAGGGAAGAAATGTATAGCTTCAGGAGCTACCTAAAAGAGGTGCCTAAATGAACCAAACCATTCTTTATAGTGGCCAAAAGGGATCAGTCATCTGATCCCTTGAATCTCCATCAGAAAATTCCACAGGGAGTTCTTATGTTTCATCAACTAAGAAATGCATGCTCCTCGTTCACATGGAGAAAAAATTCTTACCTACTGAGACAAGATGGCTGTAATTTTCCAGGATCACGTCTCTGTATAGTATCTTCTGAGCAGGATCCAGCAGGTACCACTCTTCCTGGGTGAAGTCCACACACACATCTTTGAATGACACTTGTTCCTGTAACAGTATATTCCTTTTCTATAATGAAATTGTCAGAGCTCTATGAGTGGTAAATATTTAAAAGAACCAATCTCTTTAGAGTTTACTAAAAATTGGTATATAGGATTGCCTTCTTTTATGCTATTCTATGTAGGAAAAAAGTAATATCTTGTACAAATTGAGTTTCCACTAAGGGGGTGGAACTAGTTGCTACAACTGTTATTCCTGATAAGGAGACATACACATTAACATTTATTAAATTAGACACTGTAGGAGCTAGCATTATGCACAAAGTAGACTGGGGTTACCAAGAAAATGTTCTTTCATATTATCTTTTATATTATAAAGTTAACTGTCACTAAGGAAGTAAAACTTTCCGTTGTTAAAATGAACAGAGGGATTAAAATTAATATGGTACAGGCCCTAACCAAGCTCAACCCGTGACTGATTAAAGTGACCAGTCCTGTACTCTACCTGCCCAACAGAGAAACGGATGAATCCTCTCTGCTAAAAGAGATCATTTTCTGGAGCCTCTACCAATATTTGTGTTGTTAAATACAATGTTTGGCATCCAATAAAAAATTTCATGTTATATGAAGAGACAAAAACCAAGGAAAAAAAGAAAATAAAAGCGTACCCATAGGACACTCAGATATTGGAACAAACAAGAACTTCAAAATGAATTATGATTAATAGGTTCAATAAAATAGAGGAAAATATGAACAAAATAAATGAAAGGATGGGAGAAGTTCAACAGATATGTGGTATGTGTGTTGTGGAGAAAGAATTAACAGAGCAGGCCTGAGACTGCTATCCTCTGAACGATCTGCTACAAGGGTGTTCCTCGGCTGGCATCTGGGAACTTGGATTTCAGGAGGGTTCTTACCAGTCCTTAATAAGAATGGTTCACTGAGCCTAAACTGTTTGTGTAAACAATATGGTTTTTGCTGCACACATACATTCCTTCTGGAGTCTGGAATTCTGTTATATGCTAAGCAGAAAGTACCTATGTTACTAGCCCCTGATAAACATGCTGAACACTGAGTGTCTGTTAAGCTTCCCTGGCAGACATTTCACATCAATTGCCACATCTCACTGCTAGAGGACTTAGGTGTGTCCTGGGAGAAGACTCTTAGAAGCTTGTGCCTGGTGTCCTCTGGACTATGCCCATGTGCCTTTTCCCTTTGCTGATTGTGCTTTGTACCCTTTCACTTCAATAAATGATAGCAGTAAGTACAACTACATACTGAGTCATCTTAGCAAATCACTGAACCTGGTGATGGTCTTGGGGACCTCTGATACATGTGTATACAAACACACACAGGTACATACATACGTGCATAAAATGGGCATTCCAAAGTTGAAAATTACAATATCTGAAATTAAGAACCATTAGATGGGTTCAAATCATATTAGAGAAAGAAGACACAATCTGAAACATATTCGTCTAATAAAAGAGTATCAAAATACATACAGCAAAAACTGATAGAAATGAAAGGAGAAATAGACAAATCTAAAACCATAGTTGGGGTCTTCTATCTTGAGCGATTGAGCAGGCAGAAAATCAGTAAGTATACAGATGACCTTCACAGCACTATCAATCAACATGATCTAACTGGCATCTGTAGAATATTCCACCCAAAAAAATAAAACACACATTCTATCATTCTATTCTAGCTCATATGGTCCATTCACCTAGATAGACCATAGTCCTGGCCACAAAACACACCTTATCAAATTTAAAACAACAGCTATCATACAAAATACGTTCTCAGACCACAATGGAATTAAATAGAAATCAATAAGCAAGAGATAACTGAAAAATCCCGAAGAGTTGAAAATTAAACAACATACTTATAAATAACCTGTAAGTCATACTTATAAATAACCTATAAGTCTAACCTATAAGTTTTAAATAACCTATAAGTCAACTTATAATAACCTATAAGTCAAAGAAGTCTCAAAAGAAATTTTAAAATATTTTAAATGAAATGGAATAAAAATGAAAATACCATGTATCAAAATTTGTGCGATGCAGTGAAAGCAGTGCACAGAGGACATTTATAGCATCAAATGTATACATTAGAAAAGATTAAAAATCAAAACCCTAAGCTTCTATCTTAGTAAACTAGAGAAAAAAGGCAAATTAAGCCTAAACCAAGCAAAGTAAAGGAAATAATAAAAATTAGAATAAATCAATTAAATTGAAAATGTGAAAAAAATACAAAAAGCCAATGAAACTCAAAGTTGCTTCTTTGAAAAGATCAATAAAATTAATAAACCTCCAATCTAACCAAGAAAAAAAGAAAAAAGAGGCAAATTGGAAATCTCAGAAATGAAAGATAGGTTGACACTACTAAGCCTAATGACATTAAAAAAATAATAAGAGAATACTACAAATAATTCTATTCCTGAAAAATTGGTAACATAGATGAAATTGACAAATTCCTTAAAAGACACAGCTACCAAATTCACACAAGGAGATACAGATAACCTGCATAGACTCATTTCTGTTAAAAAAAAAAAAACTGAATCAATAATTAAAACACTTCCAAAATAGAAAGAACCAAACCCAGATGGCGTCACTGGTGAATTCTACTGTACATTTAAGGAAAAATTAATAACAATTCTCCATAATCTCCTCTGGTAAATAACACCTCCAAACTCATTACATGAGGCCAACATTACCCTAATACCAAAACTAGATAAAGACATTATGAAAAAAATAAAGACTAATGTCTCTCAATAACATAGATGCCAAAATTCTCAAATATTGGCAAATCAAATCTGACAATGTATAAAAAGAAATACAAACCATAACCAAGTGGAATTTATTGCAGGTATGGAAGGCTGGGTCAGCATTAAAAAAAAAAATCAATCAATATAATCCAACATATCAATAAGCCAAAGAAGAAAAATTACATGATCATATCAATTAATGAAGAAAAAGCATTTGACAGAATCCTACAGTCATTCATGATAAAAACTCTCAGCAAACTAGGAATAGAGGGGAACTTTCCCGACTTAATGAAGAAGCTAACATCATACTTAATGTTACGAGACTGGACACTTTTCCCCTAAGTGCAGGAACAGGGCAAGGATGTCCTGTCTTAGTACTCCTATTCAAGTCCTAGCTAGTACAGAAAGACCTACAACAAGACAAAACAAACAAAAAGGGCTTCCCTGGTGGCGCAGTGGTTGAGAGTCTGCCTGCTGATGCAGGGGACACAGGTTTGTGCCCTGGTCCGGGAAGATCCCACATGCCACGGAGCGGCTGGGCCCGTGAGCCATGGCTGCTAAGCCTGCGCGTCCGGAGCCTGTGCTCCGCAATGGGAGAGGCCACAACAGTGAGAGGCCTGCATATCGCGAAAAAAAAAACTGAAATAAAATAAAAAACTGAAATGTGATTAGAAAGAAAAAATAAAACTGTCTTTATTTGAAGTCAACATTGTCTATGTAGAAAGTCCCAAAGAATCTACAAAAAGAAAAAGAAAAAAAATCCTGGAAGTAATAAGCAAATATAGCAACATCATAGGATATAAGGTCAATATTAAAAAGTCAACTGTTTTCCCATATCAGAATAAACAATTGGAATTTCAAACTTTTGAATGAAAAAAATACCATTTACAATATGACCACCAAAAACAAAGTATTCAAATATAAATCTAACACAATATATTTCAGGGATATGCAGAAAAACAAAAACTGATGGAAGAAATCGAAGATCTAAATAAATGGAGAGATATTCCACATTCATCAATCAGAAGACAGTATTGTTAACATGTCAATTCCTTCCAACTTAATCTATAAATTCAGTGAAATTCAAATAAAAATCCCAGCTATTTTGTAGACACTGAAAAAATGATTCTAAAATTTAAACAGGAAGGTAAAGGACCTAGAATAGCCAACGTAATATGGAAGAAGGAAAAAGAGGATATACATTACCTGATTCAAGACATATAAAACTACAAGTAACCAAGACAGTGTGTTATTGTTGAAAGAGACACAGATCTGTGAAACAGAACAGAGGTCCCAGGAACAGATCCACTGATATATAGTGAACTGATTTTTTTTTTTTTTGTAATTGAGGTATAGCTGATGTACACTACTATATAAGTTTTAGGTGTACAACATAGTGATTCACAATTTGTAAAGATTATATTCCATTTATAGTTATTATATAATATTGGCTATATTTCCTATGTTGTACAGTATATCTCTGTAGCTTATTTATTTTATACATACTAGTTTCTACTTAATTCCCTACCCCATCCTGCCCCTCCCCCTTCCCTCTCTCCACTGGTAACCACTAGTTTGTTCTCTATATCTGTGAGTCTGTTTCTTTTTTGTTATATTCACTAGTTTGTTTTATATAGTCAACTGATTTTTGACAAAGGCACAATGGCATTTAAATGGAGAAAAGATAACCTTTCAACAAATGATTCTTCAACAACTGTACATCTATGCAAAAAAATGAACCTAGACACAGACCTTACACCTTATACAAATATTAACTAAAAATGAATCACAGACCTAGAAGTAAAATGCAAAACTATTAAATTTCTAGAAGACAATATAGAACATAGGAAATCTATGTGATCTTGGATTTGGTGATGAGTTTTTAAATACAACAGAAAAAAGCACATTCCATTAAAAAAATACATGGGTTGGGTTTCATTTAAAATAAAATATTTTGCCCTGCAAAAGCCATTTGTAAGAAAATGAAAGGTCAAGCCACAGACTGGAAGAAAATATTTGCAACATATATATCTAATAAAGAAGTTACATTCAAAATACGCAAAAGAACTCTGAAAACTCAATAGTAAGAAAACAAATCACCTAATAGAAAAATGGACCAAAGATATGAATAAACATGTCAAGCAAAGACATATGGATAGCAGATAAATTTATGAACAAATGCTCAATATCATCTGTCATTAGGGAAATATAAATTAAAACAAAAATGAGATACCATGACACACCTACTGGAACAGTTAAATCCAAAACAATGACAACATCAATTTCAGTTCCAGATGCAGAAGAGGAATTCTGATTCACAGTTGGTAGGAATGTAAAATGATACAGCACTTTTGTAAAATTGGCTGGCAGTTTCTTACAAAGCTAAACAGTCTTAACATATGATCAAGCAGTTTCACACCCTAGCTATTTAAAAATGTATGTCTATGTAAAAACCTACATGTTTCTAGCAGCTTAATTCATAATGACCAAAAACTGGAAGGAACCAAGAGTCCATGGGTTAATGACTCAGAAATCACTTATACATGTATGCTGGAACTGAACAATTAAGTAAATGAAGTGCGGATGGTGGTAGACAGATTGCTAAAATGGGAGTTACAGACAAGCAAGGAGAGAACGCTAGAATGTTCCATGTGATAATGATTACAGCAGGGGACATCAGTGTGAAATAATACTTAGCTTAATGCAAACACAGACGGTTACATACTGAAATATTTATAGATATGTGTAAACATGTGAGTTAGTATACATATATATTTTCTTGTTCAGTCAGCTGAGAGGGTCTCTAAGGAATTAGAAACCAGTAGCAATCCAGCCCCCCAATCTTGGTTTCTAATACCATGCTCCAATAAAAGGAACCAGAGCTCTTCAGGGAAAAATGGCTAATTCTAGGGCAGGAAATACAAGATGAGCCTGGAATATCTTCTACTACCAGAAAGTATAGAAGAAGTACTCAAACAAAAACACAATAATGGGGTACATCAGAAAGACACAGGAACCAGTTGAAAGTGCTCTATTTAATAACCAAGCTGAAACAATTTGAGCAACAAAATGACCAAGGTAGTACTGGACTATAAACAAGGTAAAAAATAACTAGCCATGAGTTTATATTGATATTAAACACTGACTGAGTTAATAAATACACAAGTCTCCTGTGCAGAACTCCTAATAATTTATGTGGATACTCCACCATGAAGAAGGTGCAGCATAACTCCCCACTTTCTTCCAAAGGGTACAGTATGAAAACAGACGAAAAAAGAATAACTTTGCAGTGGAGAAAGTTGACCACATGACCTCAGCCACGTGATCAAAAGTGATTCATCATCTGTTGAAAAGTGAAAAGTCATGTGAAGAGCATTTACCCTGATAAGATGTTACCAAATGGCACTCTACCTCTGTGGTCTTTCTACACGAAAACAATTACCCCAATATAATCACGAGAAAAACAGCAGACAATTCCCAAGTGAGGGACATTCTACAAAACACCTGTCTTGTACTCCTCAAAAACTGACAAGGTCATCAAAAACAAGGAAAGTCTGAGAAACTGTCACAGCCAAGGGGAGCCTAAGGAAACTTGATGACTAAGTTAAATGTGGTATCCCGAAGCAGAATACCTGCATGGGGAAAAAAAAAACATGAACAATCATCAAAAGACAAATGATATACCAGAAAATAACTCATATAAAAGACAAGCATAAGTATCCCTAATATACAAAGAGCTAACGAGACATTGAAAAAAAGAAAAAAGCCAGAAACCTAAGAGCAAAATGGGCAAAAGATATGAACAGACAGTTCACAGAAATATAAAAATAAGACACCTTTTAGATGCGTGAAAAAAATCTTCAACCTCTCTCATAGTTAAGATAATTACAGATGTAAAGTACATAAAATATTAATTTTTACCTATCAGTTGCCAAAGTCCAAAAGTGAACCACGTATTTCTATGGGAGAAGCTATGGAGAAAAAGCACTATCATGCAGTACCAATGGAAATACAAAATGATACTATCTATAATCCCACCAAAAGGATCAAGTTTATCAATTGTATTCAACCCTTTGACCTGGCAATCTCACTTCTGGGAATTTATCTGGTAGAATAAACCTACATGTACAAGGCTATTCATTAAAACATGGTTTGTAGTAGCAAAAGGTTGGAAATAGTTAATAACTAGTTTAATAAACTATGGAACATTCGCAATTGAATTACCATGTGATTGTTAACAAACAAAGATGTTCTGTTACAGAAAGATCCCTGGGAATAGGCTGAAAAAAGAAGTGAAAAAAGGAAAAAAAAAAAAAAAAGAAGAAGAAAAAGAATGGGAAATAGTGTATACACTCATTACTCAGTGTGGTTCCCTGAGCAGCAGAATCAACTCCATCTGGGAGCTGATTAGAAATGCAGACTCCAGGGCCCCACCCAGATATACTAAATCAAAATCTGCATTTTAACACGTTGCCAGGGATGTACAGGTGCATCTAAATTTAAGAAGCTCTAATAATAGATTCCCTTTTAAATGAAGGCCGGGAGCACATATTTTCTTTCAACTGAATAAAGAAACACTGGGAGGACAAATAAGAAATAGAAATAATGTATACTATAGTAGGGTGACAGTACACTGCAACTCATCTGGGACTGTCCCAATATATGCCAGCTGTCTCAGCATAATTGTTAATAAAACTTCTTTCACTCTCAGTGAAAGTGTCACAGTTTAGATGAGAAATAAATGTCACCCTACCTGGAGGAAGCATCAGCTACAGAGAGGATGGGGTGTGAATTTTTACTTACTTTTTTTTTTTTTTCCATGTTTTAGCCGCACCAAGCAGCATGCGGGATCTCAGATCCCCAACCAGGGATCGAACCCACATCCCCCCACAGTAGAAGCACGGAGTCTTAACCACTGGACCAGCAGGGAAGTCCCTTTACTTACTTCTTTTGTATCACTTACTTTTTTTAAAAACCATGTTAATATACTAACAGTTTAAATTATTTCATTTTTTAAAAAAAAGACAAAAGCAGTCAGGAAAAATAGGTATACTGGGAAGGGCAGTTGGCTAAGGATAGATAAGCAGGGGATAAGCAATAAATCCAGAGATAAGCAATGTTGGGGCAAAAGGCAAAGCCAACTTCATGAGGGACAGAAGTTAGGAAAAGGAGAGCTAGGAGGGTAGTATCATAGACAACAACAGAGGAGACTTCCAAAACAAAGAGACTATGGATAATAGTACCAAATGCTGCAAAAGGGTCAAGTAAGACAAAGACAAAAACATGGATTTGATTACAATCTGGTGATCTTTTCCAGAACTGATTCAGGTGAGTGGTGGTGAAGAAGCAAGACTGCACGTATTAGGTGGAAATGGAAATGGAAATGCAGAAACAAAAGCCAGGACTACCTGCTACTTAAGCTAGAAATACAAATGAGCTAACATGAGGTTTTATAAACCTTTAGAAACTTTAGAAAACGCATTTTAAGACAAAATGGCAATAAACAACAAAAAAAAACTCACCTGGGATTTGTTCATTTTTCACTCTTAGTGGAGGAGGGAGAGCTGAAGGAGAAGGAAGAAGGAAGTAAGAACTTGACCTGCCTTGTAGTTCCTGGATTCACCTGCCTACACAGCTCCACACACAAGATACTTACTTGTCCATGTGTGGCTCCGATTTATGTTGAGCTTAGACATGATACTTTTCACTGAGTGAATGTAAACATTTGTTTCTTATTGATTTATTACCAATTTAGGTTCTGTGACACAGAAAAATTAAAAACATGAGATGAGTTTAACATTGAACAGTAATCTAAAGGAAGGAACACTATGGATCTGCCAAAACTGATGTTGTAGGGGGAGAAAAACACCTCAAACCATATTGTTCATCTGGTTATCTGCTAACACCATTAATCCTATGAGGTCAGATAATCCAAGAAACCTCTGAAAAAAGGGATGGGAGTGTTTAAGGCAAATTCTTTTTTTTTTTTTAATGTTCTCACCTGCTTACAATTTTCAGAAGGATCTTTTAATAAAAAAACTAACTTTGACCTAACAGTCACAAAATGGGCAGTGGCCCACGAATCTGCAGACCTGACTTTCAACCTCGATTCTACCACTAACAAATTGCATGACGTCAGGCACTCACCTTCTCAGGCTCAATTCTTTTTTTTTTTTTTTTTCATTTTTCAAGTAAGCAACAGATAACCCAAAAAGGACCTGCCTGCACTACCATCCTGCGCGTCTATCCAGCCGGGGAGCAGGAACCTCAGCATTTCTCTAGATGCCATGAAAAATGGGACACTGAGGGCGGCTCACCTCAGGAAAGAGTGACTGGAGAATGAGGGGAGGAGGAGGTGTTAGGGACAGACAATGACAGAATTTCCTTAGCTATGGCTGGTGAGCCTTTCAACCCCGACCATGCCTTCACAAACTCTCCAAACAGGTGACATTTCCTGTGCAGCCTGCATGCCCACCCATCTCAGCTCCAGCTCACCTCTCTCTTCTTAAATTTGTCTCAGACCTTCCACCGTCACACAGCCTTCGATGGCTTCAGGATACCGTGTCATGATTATACACAACAAATAACAAATGAATACATAATAAATAATAACTTGGGATCTGGGTGATGTTAGAGCCAGGAAAAGGCCTTGGTGGCTAGCTAGTTTAGCCCCCTCCAATCCCATTTCACAAACGAATTAACTGAGGAATGGAGGCCCTAGAGACTTATCCAAGCTCCAGCCGCCTGTATTACATACAAAACAATTAAATACAACAGCAGCCAACAAAACGTGAGCGCTCAAAACAACACAGTGGGGCAAGCACTCCAGATATCTGCATTTTACAGCTAAGCAAGACAAATCTCCCAGCGGCTATTTGGTCCAGGAAATTCATGTATTTCCGAGCCCCTTCCTGGGGCAGTCGTTCTCTCCCACATCCTCCCTGCGCCCCGTAATCCCGGCACGTCACTACGTAAAGCACACACACGCGCGCGCACACACACACACACACACACACACACACACACACAGAGACACACACACACACACACACACACACACACACACACACACACACACACACGTCGCGCACGCGCACTCGCTCTTCCCCGCATTCCTCGCCCCTCCCCGCAGGCCCAGATCACACGTCACGCACGCGCTCTCCCCTTGACAACCCCGCTCCCTCCCCGCGGGCCTAGCGCACACGTCACGCACGCGCACTCCCCACGGGCGGCCACACGACGGCGCCGCCCGCTCAGCTCAAGGGCTGAAGAGCCGAGGACCGAGCGAGCCCGAGAGTCCGCGTTTCCGCGCGGGACTCCGGCCTCTCCAGGCAGAGGTGCCGCCGCCTGCAGTCCCTTCAGTTCTGCAGGCGCCGCAGACTCCTGGGGTCCTGCCGATGTTCGCGGGGCTCCAACCTACCACCCGGCACCGCTGCCTCCGCCGGCTCCCCGAGCCGCGCGGGGTCCCCTTGGCCCTCGCCCCCACCCTCTGGGGCTCACCCGCAGCTCCCTCGCCGCGTGGACCTGGAGGCCAGGGATTGTTTCCCACGAGGGGCTGGAGGCCGGGGAAGGACGAGCCGGGAGGAGAAGGCGGGGATGCACATGCGCAGAGGGAGGGAGCAGCGTGGGGCGGTGGCGGCGAGTTGGAAGTTGGCTTCTGGCAGCTTGGGTTGGAAAAGTGGCTCTACCTTTAGAAGGAATGCCTCACTCCTAAATTGTACAAAAGTTAGCTAATAGTAGTACAGTACCTAGCTAACGGTTTTTATGAAGATTAAGGGCGTTTACATTGTAAAAGCACTTAGGATGACGTCTGGCACATAAATTGTTCAGTACGTTTTTTAAGATTACCTTGCCCAGTATACACCATGCGCACTCCTTTAGAAATCAGCTGGGAGAGTTTCTGCCTTGTTGACTGGATTGAGATATTACTATCTGATATATTCACTCCTGCTACCTGGACCCTGGATTCTGTCCGTGTCCCAGAGATGTATGTCAAAGCAGTGTGCGCTTTCGACTAGACACAAACCAAGAGAAGCAAAGTGGTACATGAATTTAATTTATGAACGTGGACAGATGTTATTTTAGTTTTGATAAATTTATCTTCTATAGTTTAGACAGTAAATCTATGTAAACTAAAATAATATCTGTGAGCAGCCTAGTTATTCCGCGGAATGAGGAAAAAAGTAACCTAGCAATTCAGTATTAATAATAAAAACTGTTCCTATGTAAGAAACTGTTCACACACCAAACTTACGAAGAAAGCACTTTATCATCTCTCAGAAATGCTTTACCTGGAACCAAATATACATTCTTTTATGTGGGCATCCTCATGACATTTTTAGCACAGTATGAGCATATGGGTATATTATTTTATGATGAACTTTTCATAAAAGAATATGTAGTTAACTCTTTTTGATCAATGTCATTTAACCTATTTTTACTACAGATTTACAGAAGAGTTGCAAAGATAGTTCCCATATACTCTTCACCCAGTTTCACCTAATTGTTAACATTTATTTATTTATTTTTATTCGGCTGCATCAGGTCTTAGTTGCGGCACACATGGGACCTTCGTTGCAGCGTGAGGATTTCTCTAGTTGCCGCGTGAGGATTTCTCTAGTTGCCGCGCGTGCGGGTTCAGTTGCCCTGTGGCATGTGGGATCTGTTCCCCCACCAGGGATCAAACCTAAGTCTCCTACATTGGAAGGCGTATTCTTAACCACTGGACCACCAGGGAAGTCCCTTTAATTGTTAACATTTTACATAACCATGGTACATTTACCAAAACTAAGAAAGTGATACGGGTACAATTGTATCAACTAAACTACAGAGTTTATTCCGAGTTCATCCGTTTTTCCATTAATGCGCTTTTACTGATCCAGGATTCAATCCAGGATACCACAGTACGTTTAATCATCAAGTCTGTTTGGTCTCGTCCCATCTGCAATAGTTTCGTGGTCTTTCCTTGTCTTTCATTACCTTCAGATGTTTGAAGAATAGTGGTCAGATATTATGAAGAATGTCCCTGACTTTGAGTTTGTTTGATGTTTTCTCCTGATTGGACTGAGGTTATAAATTTTTAGAAAGAATACCACAGAGAGGATGTGTCCTACCTATATATGAGGGGACACATGATATCAACACAACTTATATTAACCTTGGTTACTTGGTGAAGGTGGTGTCTGACAGGTTTCTCCACTATATCTTTAGGATTTTCCCCTTTCCAATCTATGCTTAGGTGTGGGTTACTAAGTCCAGTGCACTCAGTGGGAGCGGAATAAGCTCCATCTCAAATTTAGGGTCATATTTTTAAATCACCACATTTAGTAGTAAATTTGGGGCGAGAACCTTTAAGGCTATGCAAATATACTATTCCTACTTAGAGTTTTGGCCACTAATTTTAGCTTTCACTGGTGGCTCTTGCCTGCAACAGTTATTACTGTGGTGTTCCAATTGGTGATTTTATATTTCACCTCTTTCTTCTATATTTATTAACTGGGAATCCCCTGTAAGGGAAAACTTTCATTTCCAGCATTTATTTATTACATCATTTATTTATATCAGTATGGATATTTATTTTATTCCCAACCATGGTTATTCAACCCACCTTCTCACTCAACCATTGGCACTCTCTGATCTGTCTTCTGTTCTATAATTTTACCCTTTTCAGAATGTCAAATGGAATTACATGTATCTCCTGGGTTTGGCTTAGCAAAATTCATTTAAGATTCATTCATGTGGTTGCTCCCTTTTTTTTTAGGTCAGTTCCTTTTCCCTGACTCTTTTAATTTCATCCAATACTATTATGTTATTATGTTGCTCCAATTGTTCTGTGTTTGGGCATTGAGAGCTATCGTAGGTTAGCTTTTGGATCCTCTTAAAGTATTCTTATCATTTTTAAGAAATAACAGTTTTATTGAGATATAATTCATATAACATACAACTCACTCATTTAAAGTGTACAATTCAGTCGTTTTTAGTTTATGCACAGATAAGAGTGATCATCACCACAGTCAGTTTTAGAGCACTTTCATCAACTCAAAAGAAACCCCATATGCTTTAGCTATCATCCCCCTATACCTTCATCTCCGCAATGCCATGCAACTACTAATCTATTGTTGTCTCCATATAAATGGAATCAAACAATATGTGGCCTCTTGTGACTGATTTCTTTCACTTTACATAATGTCTTTCAAAGTTCTTCCATGGGCTTCCCTGGTGGCACAGTGGTTAAGAGTCCATCTGCCGTGCAGGGGACATGGGTTCGAGGCTTGGTCCAGGAAGATCCCACATGCTGCGGAGCAACTAAGCCTGTGCACCACAACTACTGCGCCGGTGCTCTAGAGCCCACGAGCCACAACTACTGAAGCCGGCACACCTAGAGCCTGTGCTCCACAACAAGAGAAGCCTCCGCAATGAGAAGCCCACACACCGCAACGAAGAGTAGCCCCCACTCACTGCAACTAGAGAAAGCCCGCACGCAGCAATGAAGACCCAACGCAGCCAAATATAAATAAATGAAATAAATTTATTTTAAAAAGTTCTTCCATGTTTTAGCACGTATTAATACTTCATTCTTTTTTATGACTGAATAATATTCCCTTGTATGGAATATTTTTGTTTTGTATCAATTTTCTTTATCCCTTCATCAGGTGATGGACATTTGGATTGTTTCCACCTTTTAGATATTGTGAATAACGTTGCTATAAACATTCATGTATAACTTTTGCTTGGACATGTTTTCGTTACTCTTGGGTATTTACCTAGGAATTAAATTGGTGATTCACATGGTAACTCTATGTTTAATATTTTGAAGAACTGCCAGACTTTTTTCCACAGTGGCTTCACAATTTTTCATCCTCACCAGAAGTGTATGATGGTTCCTATTTTTACACATCCTTACACACACTTTTTTTTTTTTTTTTGGCCATGCCACGTGGCTTACAGGAGCTCAGTCCCCCGACCAGGGATTGAACCCAGACCACGGCAGTGAAAGTGCCAAATCCTAACCACTAGACCACCTGGGAACTCCCCTACACAGACTTGCTTTTATCTGATATTTTATTCTAGTCATCCTAGTGTTATGAACTACAACTGCACTGTAGTCTTGATTTGCATTTCCCTGATGAATAATGAGGATAAACCTCTTTTCCTAAGTTTATAGGCCATTTGTATATCTTCTCGGGAGAAATTTCTATTCAGATCTGTTGCCAATTTTTAAATTGTGTTATTTTATTGTTCTTTTAGTATTGAGATGTAAAAGTTTTTGGTGTAGTCTAGATGCACGTCTCTTATCAGATATATGATTTGCAAACATGTAATCCAATTCTTTTTTTTTAAACCGATCAAGGCAAATAATTATCTATTTATTTATTTATTGGCTGTGTTGGGTCTTAGTTGCAGCACGCGGGATTTTTCATTGTGGTATGCACGCTTCTCTCTAGTTGTGGCGCCCAGGCTCCAGAGCGGGTGGGCTCTGTAGTTTCAGCACGCAGGCTCTCTAGTTGGCGTGCGAGCTCAGTAGTTGTGGCACGCGGGCTTAGTTGCCCTGCCGCATGTGGGATCTTAGTTCCCTTACCAGGGATCAAACCCGCGTCCTCTGCATTGTAAGGTGGATTCTTTACCACTGGACGACCAGGGAAGTCCTTGTAATCCAGTTCTGTAGGTTGTCTTTTCACTCTCTTGATACTGTCCTTTCAAGCACAAAAGTTTTGCATTTCAATGAAGTACAGTTTATATTTTGCTTAGTTGCTTGTACTTTTGGTATCATGTCTAAGAATTCATTGCCAAATCCAAGGTCATGCAGATATACCCCTATGTTTTCTTCTAAGAATTTTATACTTTTAGCTCTTACATTTAGGTCTTTGATCTGTTTTGAGTTAATCTTTTCCTATAGTATGAAATAAGGGTTTAACTTTATTCATTTGTAAGTGGCTATCTGGTTGTACTAACACCAGTTTTTTAAACTTTATTGGAGTATAATTGCTTTACAATGTTGTGTTAGTTTCTGCTGTATAACAAAGTGAATCAGCTATACGTATACATATATCCCCATATCCCCTCCCTCTTGTGTCTCCCTCCCACCCCCTCTACCCCACCCCTCTAGGTGGTCGCAAAGCACAGAGCTGATCTCCCTGTGCTATGCAGCTGCTTCCCACTAGCTAGCTATTTTACATTTGGTAGTGTATATGTGTCAATGCCACTCTCTCACTTCATCACAGCTTACCCTTCCCCCTCCCTGTGTCCTCAAGTCCATTCTCTACATCTGCATCTTTATTCCCATCCTTCCCCTAGCATCTTCAGAACCATATATAATTTTTAGATTCCATATATATGTGTTAGCATATGGTATTTGTTTTTCTCTTTCTGACTTACTCTAGGTCCATCCACGTCACTACAAAAACTCAATTTTGTTTCTTTTTATGGTTGAGTAATATTCCATTGCATATATGTGCCACATCTTCTTTATCCATTCATCTGTTGATGGACACTTAGGTTGCTTCCATGTCTTGGCTATTGTAAATAGTGCCGCAGTGAACATTGTGGTACATGACTCTTTTTGAACTATGGTTTTCTCAGGGTATATGCCCAGTAGTGGGATTGCTGGGTCGTATGGTAGTCCTGTTTTTAGTTTTTTAAGGACCCTCCATACTGTTCTCCATAGTGGCTGTTTCAATTTACATTCCTACCAACAGCCAGCACCGTTTATTTTTAAATTATTCTTTCCCTATTGAATATTCTTGACACACTTGCCAAAAATCAGTTGCCCACAGATGTATGAGTTTATTTCTGGACTCTTAATTCTATTCTGTTGATCTGTATTTCTATACTTACGTCCATACTTCACTGTCTTTGATACTGCTTCTCTACAGTAAGTTTTAAAATTCATAAGTGTGAGTTTTCTTCTTCAAGATTGTTATGGCTGTTCTATGTCCCTTGTTAATCTATATAAATTTTAGAATCAATTGTCAATTTTTATGAAGAAGCCAGCTGGGATTATGGTAGGAATTGCATCAAATCTGTAGACTAATTTGGGGAGTATTGACATCTTAACAATACTAAGACCTGTGATCTAAAACTTTGGGCTTTTTTGGAACTTCCCTGGTGGTCCAGTGGTTAAGACTCCACACTTCCACTGCAGGGGGCACAGGTTCAATCCCTGGTCGGAGAACTAAGATCCCACATGCTGCGTGGCCAAAAAAATAAAATAGAATGAATAGTTTCTTTCCTTTAATTAGATTTTTGTTTCCTTTGATCAATGTCTTGCAGTTTTTAGGTGCAAGTTTTGTAATTCTTTTGTTAAAGTTATCCCTAAGTATTCTATTCTTTTGGTACTATTGTTAAGTAGTATTGTTTCTTTAATTTTGTTTTTAGATTGTTCATTACAAGTGTATAGAAATAGAATTGATTTTTTTATATTGACCTAGTATCCTGGCACCTGGTTGAACTCAAGTATTCTTTAGGATTTTATATATACAGGATAATGTCATCTGCAAATAGAGATTTACTTCTTCCTTTCTTTTCCTCTCTTTTCTTTATTTTTTTTGACCACACCCCTTGGCTTATGGGATTTTAGTTCCCCCACCGGGGATCAAACCTGGGGCCCTGCCAGTGCGAGTGCTAAGTCCTAACCACTGGACCACCGAGGAATTCCTACTTCTTCCTTTCTAATCTGTATGATTTTTATTTATTTTTCTGGCCTAATTGCCCTGGCTAAGGCGTCTAGTACAGGGGTCCCCAAGCCCCAGGCCACGGACTGGTACTGGTCCATGGCCTGTTAGGAACTGGGCTGCACAGCTGGAGGTGAGCGGTGCGCGAGTGAACGAAGCTTCATCTGCTGCTCCCCATCACTCCCCATCACTCGCATTACCGCCTGAACAATCCCTCCCCATCCCCCAACCGTCTGTGGAAAAATATTCTTCCATGAAACCGGTCCCTGGTGACAAAAAGGCTGGGGACCACTGCTCTAGTACACAGTTGAATAAAAGTGGAAATAATTGGCATCCTTGAATTATTATTGATCCTAGGGGGAAGGCATCCAGTGTTTCATCATTAAGTATGATATTAGCTGTAGGTTTATATAGATGCTCTTTACCAGGTTGAAGAAGTTTCCTTTTATTCCTAACTTGTTGAGAGCTTTTATTATAAAAGGGTGTTGAATTTTGTCAAGTGCTTTTTCTATGTGTGCTGAGATGGTCATGTGGTTTTTAGTTTTATATTATTGATATGATATATGACATAGATTATTAAATGTTAAACCAACCTTGCATTCCTGGGGAAAATTTCGTCGTGATTTATAATTTTTTTGTATGTTATGTAAGATTTAGTTTGCTATTCTTTTGTTGGGGATTATTATGCCTATATTCATAGGAGATACTTGTCTCGTTTTTATTTTTTGTCATGCCTTTGGTTTTGTTTTCAGCATAATACTGACCTCACAGAATGAGTTGGGAAATGTACCATCCTCTTCTATTTTTTTGGAAGTGTTTGTGAAAAATTGTTATTGAGTCTTCTATAAATGTTTGGTAGAATTCATAGTGAAACCACCTGGGCCTAGGCTTTTCTTGCTGGTAATTACTGATTAGTGACTTGATCTCTTTACATGTCGTAGGTCTGTTCAGATTGTCCATTTATTCTTCAGTCAGTTTGGATCCTTTGTGTCTTTCTAGGAATTTTTCCATTTGTAGTAAGATACCTAATTTACTGGCATACAATTGTTCCTAGTATTTCTTATAATCTATTTTTATTTGTTTCTGTAAGGTGGATAGTAAATTCCTCTTTTTTATTTCTGATTCTAGTAATCTGAGTCTCCCCTATCTCACTTCCTCCCTTCTCCCCTCATCCCTCCATCTATCTAGCTAAGGGTTTCTCAGTTTTATTGATCTTATCAAAGAACTGGCTTTTTGTTTCATTGATTTTCTCTATTGTTTTTCTATTCTGTTTTATTAATTTGTGCTCTAATCTTTTATTATCAGTTCTTTCTACTTGCTTGAAGTTTATTTTGCTCTTGCTTTTTAAATGTCTCAATTTGGAAGGTTGGGTTACTGATTTTACACCCATCGAGGAGCCCATGGAGGAGCCAACCCAGAGTTGCCTCATCAGAACAAAAGGAAATATCACCCAGGAAATTCCCAGAGTTTCATAAGCACTGTCAGGAACCAGGGTCAAAGACCAAATATTAGAAGATAAATGCTTCTGGTGTTCTTATCACTTACGAATTTTCAAGTGTTTTAGGAGCCCTGTGCCAGGAACTGGGGGCAGAGACCAAAATATATTTTCCATTATCTCACAGGCCCAAATAAACAAGTCTCATGATGCAGCCCAAGAGATCTTGATAAATTAGGCTAATTGACTCTCTTCTTCCTGCATTCAACTAGAACTTTAATTTATTTACCTCCAGATTTATGAGCATTTCTTCTGTGTGGAGGGGTTGTCACGGAGAAATTTTGTATGTATATATATTTTTTTTTAATAAATTTATTTATTTATTTTTGGCTGCATTGGGTCTTCGTTGCTGTGCGTGGGTTTTCTCTAGTTGCAGCAAGCGGGGGCCACTCTTTGTTGTGGTTCACGGGCTTCTCATTGCAGTGGCTTCTCTTGTTGCAGAGCACGGGCTCTAGGCATGCAGGCTTCAGTAGTTGTGGCATGTGGGCTCAGTAGTTGTGGCTCACGGGCTCTAGGGCACAGGATCAGTAGTTGTGGTGCACGGGCTTAGTTGCTCTGTGACACGTGGGATCTTCCTGGACCAGGGCTTGAACCCATGTCCCCTGTACTGGCAGGCAGATTCTTAACCACTGCACCACCAGGGAAGTCCCCGTATGTATATATTTTTGAATTTTTCAAATATATTGAGCCTAGAATAGGGGTAAAGAGAGAAAGGATAAGGTCCTGGATTGTTCTTGAAACCCAGGTTGCTGTCTTGTGCAAATCAAGACTTGTGCTGTCTTGATCCTAAGGGAGAGGCTCATAACATTGTGTGAGTGACCATCACAACTATATTCAACATGAGCCAAGACATAATTAAAAACACTATTGTTGAGAATATTTGTAAATATATGCGTGTGAATCAAGAATGGCACCACCTTGGCCCTACTGCTCCTACTACATTTACTTTAAGGGGGAAAACTTGTATGGGCCCTGAGGCCTGGAGTCTCCTCAGGCTTGAGGATTCTCTGAGTTTCTAAGACCCCTGAGGCCCCCAAATCTTGTGGACTAGGCATGTGAAGGTATATTAAAAACTCTGTCATTGATTTGGTAGTACCAAGAATGCTCCATGGGTGCTGGGAGCCTAGCAACCATGGGGAAAGGGGCAGTGGCTTATGCTTACTTAAAAGCATAGACTACATTCCTGAAGACACTATCCATCCTCTCAGGATATTGTCTTCCAATTGGCAACATAATTGAGTCTTTAGTAAGCCATTCCACCTTTCAAGTTAGGCCAGCTCCTTCTGGGTAATAGAGTATGTTGTAAGACCAGTTAATTCCATGGGCATGAGGCTTTGCTGTGAAATGAGTTTCTTGACCAGATACAATGCTATGAGGAATACTATGAGGTTGATAAGACATTCTTTGAGACCACAAGGGGTGGTGCTGACAGAAGCATTACACGTAGGGAAGGCAAATCCATATCCAGAATGTGTATCTATTCCAGTAAGAATGAATCTCTGCCCCCTCCATAATGGAAGAGGTCAAATATAATCAGCCTGCCAGGAGGTAGCTTGCTGGTCCTCCCAGATAATGGTGCCACATCAGGAGTTAGTGTTGATTGATGTCTGTTGTTGATGACAGATTAGACACTTAGCAGTAGCATTAGCCAAGTCAGCCTTGGTAAAGGGAAGTCCATGTTGTTGAGCCCATTCTTTTTTTGCCACCCCATGCAGCCTGCAGGATCTTGGTTCACGAGCCAGGTCAGGCTGAAGCTCCTGCGTTGGGAGCTCCAAGTCCGAACCACTGGACTAACAACAGAGAACCTCAGACCCCAGGGAATATTCATCAGAGTGAGGTGTCACGGAGGTCCTCATCTCAGCACCAAGACCCAGCTCTACCCAACAGCCTACAATCTCCAGTGTTGGAAGCCTCAGGCCAAACAACCAGTGAGATGGGAACATAATCCCACTCATAAAAAAAAAAAAAAAAAAAGGAGGAGTTACTAACAAAGAAACACAACAGTACTTCTTTTTATATTTGCCTATGTAGTTATCTTTACTGGTATTCTTTATTTGTTAATACGGCTTTAAGTTACTGTCTAGTGTTGAGTATCCTTCCTTTTCAGGCTAACAGACAGTTTAGAATTTCTTGTAGGGTAGGTCTACACTGACTTAGCTTGGACCAAACTTTAATCAGGCTTCTCTCGCCCTCACAAGCCCCAAACTTTGGCTGTCCCCCAGTGTGACCAAGCACAGAACTACAGAATATATCCTCCCATCCCTTAACAGCTCATTCCAAAAAGGGCTTAACAGAGTCAGACAAATTTCCAGTCAGACTACCCCATCAAGCTGTTTGTTCACCTCCTCCACTCACTCAATTTCCTCTCGAGTTCCCGCTAATCCTTCTTATTCCTCCCTAGAAAAGAAAAGTCTTTTTCTATTTAATTTTGAGACGCTTTCCGATCCTTAAGTCAGGGCATTATTTCTATTGCAGTAGTCTTTTTTAGAGGCTTCTCTTAACCCGAAGCCTGGATTTATTTTTGATATCCAACGCGCCATCTTGCTATCTTTTTCACTGCTGAGAGAAATGCTACCATATACTGTTTACTTTTAAACAGTATCATCTTATTGCTAGTATTTCCTAGTATTTAATTCATTTAATTTCCTAGTATTTAAAGTAACTTTCCTGTTCATATTCATAATTCACATTGATTTACAACTTTGCTTCCTTGGGTAGCCTGGTGTTTAAAAGGCACACTGGCTGTGAGACTGTTTTTATGAGGTACTAAAAGAACTCAGGGCTGCATACAGTAGAAGTGATAACCCTAGCCCACAATCTCTGAATTGCTAAGGAACAAAAATGTTACTGAAATTCTTTCAAGGTACTGGGCGAGCAGGCTTCTGGGAAATGGAGTCTGGAAGTTCGTGAGCTCACCGCGCATGGTCACGGGAACCGGTCTCTTTTTCGCGTCTCCTTCTGCGCATGTCTGATAGCCTGGAGGCTCTGCCTCTAGAAAGCCTCGGGACGATTGAGGCAGACGGTCACGGAGCGTCCGGGTCTGCGCGCCGCTCAGGGAGCTGGTGCGGCCCTAGTGGGAGTGGCGGGCGAGGCAGAAGGGTTGGACGAGGGCCGGGGGGAGGGAGGGGGCGGCCCTGCGCGGCTCCAGGGAGTAGGCGGGGGGACTGCGGTGCCCGAAGGTGGGGAGGAGCAGGACCCGCGGCGTAAGAACCTGAGAGGGCAGGTGGTGGCGGCCTTGGCGGAGTTTCTTTCTGGAGAAGTCGTCGGCGTCGGGCGTGGGGACGCCAGACCTCGGTGAGGCTGCAAATTCCGCGACGCAGGCCGCCTGGTCTCTGCGGCCACGGGCGTGGGGCGTGTGCACATACGTGATGGGTGCGCCCTGCCCGCGAGTGGGGGGCGGGTTTGAGGGGAGCTTGGGTGCAGGGCAGAACTAGGTATAAAGGAATCTGGGAAAGTTACCTACGTGAGACTTCATTCTCTCGTCTGTGAAACTCAAGATATTAATAACGTGCCTCGTGGGGTTGTTCAGAGGATTAAATACCATAGCACAGTGCCTGGCAGTAAATGTTAGCTACCGTGGTTCATAGAAATAATTCTTCTTACTCGTTACTTTATGGCTCACAACCTGTCACTTAGGTCAGTATAACTCTCCCCACTGTAGCAGATTAGAACACTGAGACTGAGAGGACAGTTATATAGACAAAGCCACAAAACTATCAGATAACAAACTAGAAGACATACTCAGATTTTCTCCTAATGTCATGGTCTTTCGCATTTACTGTCTTGGTTATAAAAGCCAGCATTGCATCCTCCCCAGAACTTAGCAAAAATAATTTGACGTGTGAAGAAATAATTTGAACGGTTGAGTATTACTATGTAACAGCTCTGTTTCTGGGATTTCTAGATGTCTTCGGAGTCCTGGGGACAGACAGCATAATTGTTTCTGAGTTAGTTCTGTAACAGTCTAGTTTTGTGTTCTGAGCAGCCTTGGTTTGAGTTTATTGAAGGTCCGACCTGAGATTCTATGGAATAATGGATACTAAGAGTTGAACTGCGGGCCTGGGTGAAGGTTCCAATGAAAATGAATTTGTTCCTTAGGTGCATTTCTCATCTACCTTGGAATAAAGTACCTCTTGTGAAGTAAGGAGGAGTCTCTAGGAACAGAATCTGACGTGGGAGAGAACCACTCCACCATTTGAGCAAGTGTCTTAGCAGAGGCAGTAGTTCCTAGAAGGGAGCAGATCCCAGGTTTGCACCGCCTGCTCAGAATGAGTGAGATTTGGATGTTGCCACATTCAGAAGTCGTCACAGGCTGCCTGATGGAGGAAAGTCTGGACAAGTTTTCAGAAGGCAGGGGAACTGGGCTGAGAGGAATGAAGGAGGGTTAGGCTACTCAGGAAATATAAGTTCATTGGAGAGCTTTTGAGGACATGGTGTGAGGAAAGGAGCTTTACAGCTAGATTGGAATGAATTCTGTTTTAGCAATCCCAGTTAAACCCGCACTCCCTATTTTTCACTCACTCATCCCAGATTCTGAGCTCTTAGCACAGTGAATCTGGCATCTAAAAATACGCTGATGATTTTCTTATACAAAACAGTATAAGAAGAACTTTCTATTTGTCTTGTTAAAAGTTGGGAAAAATTGGTCCTGAGGGTGTAAATGAATTTCCCTGGCTTTGTGTTAGTGGCAGAGCCAAGAGTAGATGTTGAGTCTCCTGATACCCAGGCCGGTTGCTGCTGCATCATCATTGGTAAAATGTTTCTTAAAAGGCAGTCTTTTGAGGATCTATATATACTTTTTTGTATTTTTCTTTTACTTTTATCCATATTAAAATTTTTTTTAATTAGTTGATTTTTAAAATTGAAGTATCATTGATTTACAGTGTTTCAGGTGTACAGCAAAGTGATTCAGTTACACATATATATATTCTTTTTCAGATTCTTTTCCATTATAGATTATTACAAGATACTGAATAGCTTTATATATATAACTATATTTTATAGTTCCCTGTGCTATACAGTAGGTCCTTGTTGTTTATCTATACACATACTTTAGAAAAACACTTAAAAAGTAGCCTTGAAATGCCTCCTTCCCTTTTTCCGTAGCTTTGGGTGAATTCTCTACCTCAAGCAGTAAATAAGAAAATATATGTGTACATTACAACATTTGCTGTATATCTTAATGAAAGCTTAGTGTTCCTTCATTTAGGGTATTGTTATTTGACCAATTTCCTTGTAATTTTTAAATTTCTTTGAAATAAAGGGGTACATATATTGTTTAAAAAAAAGTAGAAAATAATTACATTCACCCAGTGAAAAATTGCATACCCAAGCTCTGCATGACCATATCAACAGTCACACATAGACATGTGAGTACTTTTTTTCATATGTCCCTTCCTGCCCCTTCTGCAGGATGAAAAGGATATTCTCCCACATAGAAACATTTTACCCGGGCTATTTTTGTAGCCATTTAAATAGGCAAATCCAGGAGTTGCAGGCAGTCTATATCTCTAATGACTTTATTCCTCTCTTTCTGTCCCAGCTATACCTTCAGAGATTTCAACATTTTTCCAAGACCAGCAAAATATGAAGAAATCTTATGTGAGTTGTTAAAGTCTTTCTACACTGTTTAACAATGTATTTTATGAGGTTAATGACTCCTATACTTGAAATGGAAAAGTAGAAATAGGTAAAATGAAACTGAGGGAAACAGCATAGCATAATGGTTCTCAAACTTTAATGTGCATTAAAATCACCTGGAAAGTTTGCAAAACATGGAATGGGGCCTGAGATTGCAGGTGATGGTGATATTGAGGTCTACAGGCCAGTAACATTGGAATAGCAGGTCACTAGAGCAGAATTGGCAAGGAGACACATACACACAGATCATAAGAAATTATGTGGTTACCAAAATTAAGCTGCAAATATTTATTTATTTAAAAATTAATTTTTATTGGAGTATAGTTGCTTTATGATGTTGTGTTCATTTCTACAGTACAGCAAAGTGAATCAGCTATATGTATACCTATATCCCCTCTTATTTTTTGGAATTCCTTCCCATTTAGGTCACCACAGAGCGTTGAGTAGAGTTCCCTGAGCTATAGAGTAGGTTCTCATTAGAGCTGCAAATATTTCTGACCATTCTGGTGGTCATGGCCAAAAAAAGACTATGTTACATGGCTTTTATTGATCATGTGAATAAAGCTGCCTGCTTCCTTTTGGAGCCAAAAGATTTTCTGACATTGAAAGCTGAAAGAAGAAAAAAAAAAAACCTTTTGTTTCTTTTCTTGTAAATGATGAACAACCTTTTGGTGGCAACCATGAAATCAATGCCTGTAATTATTCTTCAGTGGATGCAAAAGATGGTACCAAGCAAAACCCTTGGTACCAAGATGGTACCAAGCAAAACCCAGATTTTTCAGGAGGCCATATTACTGATGCTCATGTAGACAGCTTTCTGATGGTCTTGGGTTTTTTGGGGGGGCCCACCCCTGCATAAAACTAGAACATCTACAGAATAAATTGACTGCATGTCCTTAAAATAAATTTCTAAAATTCTTTGTCTTGCTCAGTATATAGAGTGTTCAGTTAAGAGAAGATTTTCTGGCAGGTGTTTCTGCACCTAATCAAATTTCAATCTGCTTCATGCAGAATGGATTCTGCCTCATCATTTGCTGGAATTTGGTCAGTGAAAGTCACCAATAATATATATTGTTTAAGTACATGTAAACAATTAACCATTTTAAAGTGTACATTTCAGTGGCGTTTAATACATTCACAGTATTGTGCAACCATCATCACTATCTAGTTCCAGAACATTTCCATCATCCCAAAATAAAACCTAATACCCTTTAAAGTCATTCTCTATTCCCCTTTTACCCCAGTCCCTGGCAACTACTAATTTACTTTCTGACTCTAAGAACTTGCCTCTTGTAGATATTTTACATAAATGTAATTATACAGTATGTGTTTTTTGTGTCTTTCATTTAGTATGTTTTCAAATTTCATCCATATTGCAGCATGTATCAGATTTCATTCCTTCCCCACCCCCCAGCTTTATTAAGGTATAATTGACAAAATTGTAAGATATTTAAAGTACATATCATGACAATTTGATATACATATATGTTATGAAAGGATTCCTCCCATCTAGTAAATTAACACATCCACCACCTCACATATTTTTCTCTTTTTTTGTGAGACATTTAAGTTCTCCGCAGATTTGAATTATACAATCAATACAATGTTATCAGTGTAGTCACCATGTTATACATTAGATCCTCAGACCTTTTTCATTTTATAGCTGAAAGTTTGTACCCTTTTACCAAGATTTCATATCTTTTCATGACTCAATATTCCACTGTATGGAGGTACCACATTTTGTTTATGCAGGTATCAATTGATGGACGTCTTTGTTGTTTCCACCTTACAGCTATTGTGAATAGGGCCACCGTCAACATTTGTGCACATTTTTGTTTGAAAACCTGTTTTCTGCCTGTATCACTGCATCTTTTCCAGTCTTGAATAGTCTCATTAAATAATTGTATTTCATTAAAAAAAAAGAAAACCTGTTTCAATTATGGGTATATACCTAGAAGTAGAAATGCTGGGTCCTATGTTAATTATTTTTAACTTAATGAGGAACCACCAAACTTTTTCACAGTGGCTCCACAATTTTACATTTTCACCAGCAATATATGAGAGTTCCAGCTTTTCCTCATCCTCAGCAACACTTGTTAACATCTGTATTTTTTTATTATAGCCATCCTAGTGTGTGTGAAGTCGTATCTCATTGTGGTTTTGATTTGCTTTTCCCTAATGACAAATGAGCACCATTTTGTGTGCTTCTTGGACATTTCTATAACTACTTTGCAGACATATTTTTTCGTGTCCTTTGTCCATTTTTAAATTGGGTTGTTTATTATAAGAGTATTTCGGGTACTAGGCTTCTATCAGTTATATGATTTTCAAATATTTCCTCCCATTCTTTGAGTTGTCTTTTCATTCTTTTGATAGTATATACTTTGAATCAAAAAGGGTTTTAATTTTTTTTAATAAATTAGTTTAGTGGTGCTTGATTCTTTTTTTTATAAATTTATTTTATATTTGGCTGCGTTGGGTCTTTGTTGCTGCGTGCGGGCTTTCTCTAGTTGCAGCGAGCGGGGGCTACTCTTCGTTGCGGTGGGTGGGCTTCTCATTGCAGTGGCTTCTCGTTGTGGAGCACAGGCTCTAGGCACACAGGCTTCAGTAGTTGTGGCTCGCAGGCTCAGTAGTTGCGGCTCGGATCTAGAACGCAGGTTCAGTAGTTGTGGCTTACGGGCTTAGTTGCTCCATGGCATGTGGGATCTTCCCAGACCAGGGTTCAAACTCGTGTCCCCTGTATTGGCAGGAGGATTCTTAACCACTGCACCACCAGGAAAGCCCAAGGGTTTTAATTGTGATGAAGTTTGGTTTATCTATTTTTCTTCTGTTGTATGTGCTTTTGATGTCGTATCTAAGAACTCATTGCCAAACCAAGATCATGAAGATTTACTGTGTTTTCTCCTAAGAGTGTTACAGTTTTAGCTCTTACATTTAGGTCTTTGATCTATTTTGAGTTAATTTTTGCATATATAACATGAGGAAGGGGTCCAGTTTCATATATTTGTATGTGGATATCCAGTTGTCCCAACACCGTTTGTTGAAGAGACTGTTTTTTTCACGTTGAGTGGTCTTGGTACTCTTGATGAGAAATAGTTCACCAGAGATGTGTAGGTTTTTCCCCAGATTTTCAGTTCTGTTCACTTGATCTATATGTGTACCCTTATGCCAGTTCCATACTGTTTTGATTCTCTAGCTTTGTGGCAAGTTTTAAAGTCAGAACACGTGAGTCCTCTGATTTGTTCTTCTTTGTCAAGTTTATTTTGGCTATTCGAGGTTCCTTGCAATTCCACGTGAATATAAAGATCATGTCCATTTCTGCAAAAAAAGACTGTTGGATTTTTCATCGAATTTGTGGAACACTGGGGAGTATTCTTATCTTGACTATATTAAGTATTTTATCCCATGAACAAGGAGTGTCCTTCCATTATTTAGGTCTTTAATTTTTTTCAGCAAAGTCTTGTAGTTTTCAGTGTATACAAGTCTTGGACCTCCTTGGATAACTCTGTTCCAAAGTATTTTATTCTTTTTGATGGTATTGTAAGTACAGTTGTTTTCTTAATTTACTTTTGGATTGTTCATTAAACTGATATTTTGTGTGTTAATCTTGTGTTCTACAATTTTATTGAATTTATTAGCTCTAATAATTTTTTGATGGATATTTTAGGATTTTCTGTGTGTAAGATCATGTCATCTAAAGACAGAGATAGTTTTACTTCACTGTTTCTAATTTGGATGGCTTTATTTCTTTTTATTGCCTGGTTTCTCTGGCTGGGACTTCTTTTACAGTGTTGAATAGAAGTGACCAAGGTGGGTATTCTTGTCTTGTTCTACATTTTAGTGGGAAAGCTTTCAGTCTTTTACCATTAAATACTAGCTATGGGTTTTTCGTAAAAGCCTTTTTATCAGGTTGGGAAGTTCACTTCTATTCCTAGTTTATTGAGTGATTTTATCCTGAAAAGGTTTTGGATGTAGTCAAGTGCTTTTTCTGCTTCACTTGAGCATCATGTGGGGATTTTTCATCTTCATTTGGTATATTAAATTGATTTTCTCATGTTGAACTGCTCTTGCATTCCTGGTATAAATTCTACTTCGTCATGATTCATGATCTGTTTATTTATTTGTTCATTCATTCATTCATTCATTCATTCATTCGTAATGCACCACGCAGCTTGTGGGATCTTAGTTTCCCAACCAGGGATGGAACCCTTGCCCCCAGCAGTGGAAGTGTGGAATCCTAATCACTGAACCGCCAGGGAATTACCTATGATCCTTTTAATATGTTGTTTGGACTCAATTTTGTAGTATTTTGTTGAGGATATTACATTTATATTCATAAGGAATATTGGCCTGTAATTTCATTTTATTGTGATGCCTTTATCTAACTTAGATATTAGGGTAATTAATGCTGGCCTCATTGAATTAGTTAAGAAGTACAGTTTACCCTTGAACTACACAGGTTTAAACTGCATGGGTCCTCTTATATGCAGAGTTTTTTCAATACTAGATATTACAGTACTACACAATCCATGGATGGTTGAATCTGCAGGTGCAGAACCGCAGATAAGGAGGGATAGCTCTGAAGTTATACTCGGATTTTTAACCACACTGAGGTCATCACCCCTAACCCCTGCGTTTTTCAGGGGTCTGAAAAAAGTTTTTCAGGGTTTTTCTTCCTCTTTTTTGGAAGAGTTTGGGAAGGATTAGTGTTAATTCTTCTTTAAATGTTTGTTAAAATTCAGCAGTGAAGTCATATGGTTCTGGACTTTTCTTTGTTGAAAAGTTTTTGATTACTGATTTGATCTCTTTGCTTGCTATTCACATTTTGTATTTCTTCCTGAATCAGTTGGTTATTTGTGTTTCTAGGAATTTATTCATTTAATCTAAGTTTCTAATTTTTTGACGTAAATTGTTTTTAGTATTGTCTTATAACCCTCTTTATTTCTGTTAGGTTGGTAGTAATGTCTCCATTTCTGATTTGAATATTTTGAGTCTTTTTTACTTTGTCAGTCTAGCTAGAGGTTTGTCAGTTTTGTTGATTGTTTTTTAAAGAAGCACTTTTGGTTTTGTTCATTCTATTTTTTTCCCCACTTATTTGTCTCTCCTCTAATCTTTATTATTTCCTTTCTCCTGTCAGAGACAAAGACCAAAATATATCTATATTCCTTACTGTATCACAGTATCAGAAGGATAGAGACAAACAGAGAGAACACCATGTGATGACAGAAGCAGAGATTGGAGTAATGCAGCTTCAATCCAGAGAATGTCAAGTATTGCTGGCCACCATCGGAAATAAGGGGGAGGCAAGGAAAGTTTCTGTCTAGAGTCCCAGAGGGAGCATGGCCTTGCTAACACCTTGCTTTTGGACGTCTAGACTCTAGAACTATGAGAGGATAAATTTCTCATTACAAACCACCAGTTTGTGGGAATTTGTCATAGCAGCCCTAGGGATCTAATCCATGTGCCATAGATTTGTAATTATTGTTTTATGCTTTTGTCTTTTAAGTTAGATAGAGAAAAAAGGAGTTATTAACCAAAAATATAATAATATTGGCTTTCACATATACCTTTATAGTTTTTTAAATTATTTGTTTGTTTGTTTATTTATTTTATTTATTTATTTTGGCTGTGCCGGGTCTTAGTTGAAGCATGTGGGCATGCGGGACCTTTAGTGGTGGCATGTGGACTTCTTAGTTGTGGCATGCAGGCTCCTTAGTTGCGGCATGTGGACTCTTAGTTGCAGCACGTATGTGGGATCTAGTTCCCCAACCAAGGATCAAACCTGAGCCCCCTGCATTGGGAGCGCAGAGTCTTACCCACTGGACCACCAGGGAAGTCCCTACCTTTATTGTTTAATAGTGTTCTTTGTTTCTTTAACTAGCTTTGAGTTAGTGTCTTCCATTCATTTTAGCCTGAAGGACTCTTTAGGTTTTCTTGAAGGACAAGTCTATTAGCAACAAACTCCCTCGGCTTTTGTTTATCTGAGAATGGCTTAATTTCTCTTTGTTTGGAAGAACAGTATTTTTGAATATAGAATTCTTCATTGAAAGTTTTTCTTTCAGCACTTTAATATGTCATGCCACTGCCTCTTGTCCTCCATGGTTCTGATGAGAAAATATTCCTTTTCAGGATCTTCTGTACATGATGAGTCACTTCTCTCTTATTTCTTTCAAGATTCTCTTTATCTTTGACAATTGATTATACTGTGTTTTAGTGGGTCTCTTTGTGCGTATCTTACTTGAAGTTCCTTGAGCTTTTTGGATATGTAGGTTCATGTTTTTCATCAACTTTGGGAGGTTTTCGGCTTTTATTTTTTCAAATATTTTTTCTGTCTTTTACTTTCCTTCTGGTACTCCCAATATGCAAATGTTGGTGTGCTTGATGGTGTCCCACAGGTCTCTTAGGCTCTGTTTATCTTTCTTTATTCTTTTTTCTTTCTCAAACTGTATAATTTCAGTTTACCTATCTTCTAGTTTGCTGATTCTTTTTTCCATCTGTTCACATCTGCTGTTGAACCCTCTACTGAAGTTTTTATTTCAATTTTTGTACTTTTCAACTTCAGTATTTCTATTTGTTGATGTTCTCTTTGGTGGAACATCATTCTTCTGGTTTCCTTTAATTTACCCCCCATGGTTCCTTTACTTCTTTAACCTTATTTAAGACAATAGATTTATAATCTTTGTCTAGTAAATTCAAAGATTAGGCCTCCTCAGGGAAGGTGTCTGTGAATTTTTTTCTTGTGAAAGGGTTATACTTTCTCATTTAAATGCCTTATAATTTTTTGGTGAAACTGGACATTTTGAATATTATAATGTGTTAATTCAGAGATCAGATCTCCTCCCCAACCCTCAGAGTTGTTACTGTTGTGTGAGGCATAGTTTTTTGTTTGTTTTGTAAATGTCTAAACTATTTTTGTAAAGACTGTCTTCTTTGTTGCATGTCATTACTGAAATCTCTGTCCCATTTACATAGTGCTCAACTAGTGATTTAACAAGAGATTTCCTTAAGTGCCTGGAGTCAACAAAACCAAAAATCTCCCCAGTCCTTACTGTAGGGTTTGTATGTATTGGAGCATATCCTCAACACCACACTGGGCAGTTTAAAACTCTTCCCTCACCCTCACTTCTTATTTGTACAGAGCTTGACAGTCACCCAGAGTTGAGAGCTTAGGATTTTGTCAGGTCTTTTTTGAACATGTGCTTCATCCTAGATATGTGTGGGTCTTCTAGATTTCCAGGACTATATGGAAACTTTTCAAAGCCCCAAAGCATTTCACTCCCCAGCTTTTCTTCACAGACTTTTTTGACATATCTTTTGTTTGCTCCAGCTGACGTCCTTTGCCCCAGTGGCAGTAGCTGGTTCATTTGCCTTTAAATGTTTTCAGTAAATGCCCTTCATGTAGTCATTTCTCTGATGTAAGAGGTTCTGAGCATTCTGCTGTAGTCTTTTCAGGTCTCCACCAGACAGTTCAAAACAAACAACCCCAATTGTTGAGAAATAACTCCATTCTGCTCTCTCTGGCACCAGGAATCTACACCAAGAATATTGGAGTCCATCTTCAAGACCAAATGTTACTGGTTGAACTGCCTCCTGAAAATTTATATGTTAAAGTCCTAATCATTGATATCTCAGAATATGATCTTACTGGGAGAAAGGGTCTTTACAGAGGTAGTCAGGTTAAAGTGAGGTCATTAGAGTGGGCCCTAATCCAATACTAGTGTCCTTATAAAAGGGAAATTTGGACACAGAGCTACATATAGCAGGAAAACGTTGTAGAGTTACAGGGAGAAGACAGCCATCTGAAAGCCAAGGAGAAAGGCTTTGAATAGATTCTTATCTCACAGCCCTCAGAAGGAACCAGCCCTGCTGACATCTTAATCTTGGACTTCTAGCCTCCAGATCTGTGAGATAATAAACTTATGTTGTTTAAGCCACTCAGTCTGTATACTTTGTTATGGCAACCGTAGCAAGCTAATACAGCCTGAGAGGGTGAGATGGAGCAAGGGTAAGTTAAAACAACACAAGATCCCGCCTACCAGATTTCAGTTGCATTTTTCTTGATTAATCATTCTCTTGATTGTTGTAACCTTTGTCTATTTTCCAGAGTTCTGCTAAAGTTGATTCTGATAGTTTTTGCCAGGTTTTTAGGTGTTCCTTTGGAGGGATGTGGCCCTGAGAGTTCTGTGCTCTGCTGTTTTCCCTGGTCAGAGTCTGTTACCAATGATACATTGCAGTTTTGGAGTTACTTGACCTCTCTGCATCATTTGACCCCACTGCCTGCTCTTCTGCACAGCCTCTACTAGCAGCTCCTATAACTTCATACAGCCCTCCTTCTACCCCTCTAGTGATGTCTCCTTCAGAACAATTAAGGACTTTGACTCCTGGCAATTAATGTATCCCTGTATATTAGTTTCCTGTTACAGCTGTAACAAATTGCCACAGATTTAATGGTTTAAACCAACACAAAGTTAGAGGGAAGTCCAAATTAACCTTACAAGGTGATGACAGGACTTGTACCTTCTGGGCTCTGGTGGGAGAATCTGTTTCCTTGCTTTTTTCAGCTGTTGTGACACCTTCCTCCATTTTCAAGGCATATCACATCAGTCTCAACTCTTTATATTGCCTTCTCCTCTTCTGTAGTCACATCTCTTTCTGGCTCCTTCTTATTTATTAGGACACTTTTGATTATCCTTAGCGTCCACCTGGATAATCCAGGATGCTCTCTTTTCAGGATTCTTAGCTAATCACATCTGCAAAGGCCCTCTTGCCGTATACAGTAATATTCACATGTTCCAGGATTAGGACATGAATATCCTTATGCCATTATTCAGCCTACCACAGCTGGGTTTTCATCCTTGACTCACTGTTCATATACATGTTTATACATTTATATATATACATTAATTTCTCATTCTATTTGTATAAGTAGAAATGTATGTATCATGGAAGAATATATATTTTGTTTTATATGCTTCTTAGAATTATGTCAGTTATCTCATTTGATATGTAGGTTACTGTATCTCCGTTTTAAAAATTTTAATATTGTACTTAAGATTGGTCCAAATTTTTAATTTTTAATGTCATATAATATTTTATTATGAGACCATACCACATTTTAGTTTTCCATTTCTTTACTGAGAGATGCTTGCTATTTCCATTTTTCAGTGTCATGTATAATACAGGTGTACCTTGTTTTATTGTGCTTTGCTTTACTGCACTTCACAGATACCGTATTTTTTTACAAATTGAAGGTTTATGGTAAATCTGCATCGAGTCTTTTGGCACATTGTTCCAAAAGCATTTGCTCACTTCTTGTCTGTTGTCATATTTTGGTAATTTTCACAATATTTCAAACGTTTTCATTATTATTATATTTGTTATGGTGATCTGTGATCAGTGATCTTTGATGTTACTATTGTAATTGTTTGGGGGCACCACAAACCACACCCATATAAGACAGTGAACTTAAATGTATCTGTTTCGACTGCTCCACCAACCAGCTGTTCTCCAGTCTCTTTCCCTCTCCTTGGGCCTCTGTATTCCCTGAGACACAACAGTATTGAAATTAGGCAAACTAATAACTCTACAATGGCCTTTAAGTGTTCAATGAAAGGAAGAATCACACATCTCTCACTTTAAATCAAAAGCTAGATTAAACTTAGTGAGGAAAGCATGCCGAAAGCCTAGATAGACCAAAAGCTAGGCCTCTTGCACCAAACTGTTAGTCAAGTTGTGAATGCAAAGGAAAAGTTCTTGAAGGAAATTAAAAGTGCTACTCCAGTAAACACACAAATGATAAGAAAGTGAAACAGCCTTATTGCTGATATGGAGAAAGTTTTAGTGGTCTGGATAGAAGATGAAAGCAGCTACAACATTCCCTTAACCAAAGCCTAATCCAGAGCAAGGACCTAATTCTCTTTTCTTCAATTCCATGTAAGGCTGAGAGAGGTGAGGAAAGCTGCAGAAGAAACATCTGAAGCTAGCAGAGGCTGGTTCATGAGGTTTAAGGAAAGAAGACGTCTCCATAATATCAAAGTGCAAGGTGAAGCAGCAAGTGCTGATGTAGAAACTATAGCAAGTTATCTAGAAGATCTAGCTAAGATAATTAGTGAAGGTGGCTACACTAAACAACAGATTTTCAGTGTAGACAAAACAGCCTTAAATTGGAAGAACATACCATCTAGGACTTGCATGGCTAGAGAGGAGAAGTCAGTGCCTGGCTTCAAAGGACAGGCTGATTCTCTTGTTAGGGGCTAATGCAGCTGTTGACTTTAAGTTGAAGCCGATGCTCATTTACCATTTGCAAAGTCCTAGGACCCTTAAGAATTATGCTAAATCTACTCTGCCTGTGCTCTATAAATGGAACAACAGGGCCTGGATGACAGCACATCAGTTTATAACATGGTTTGATGAATATTCTAAGCCTACTATTGAGACTTACTGCTCAGAAAAAAAGATTCCTTTCAGAATACTACTGTTCATTGACAGTGCACCTGGTCACCCAAGAGCTCTGATGGAGATGTACAATGAGATTAATAATGTTTTCATGCCTGATAACACAGCGTCTGCAGCCCATGGGTCAAGGAGTGATTTTGATGTTCAAGTCTTGTTATTTAAAAAATACGTTTCATAACACTATAGCTGTCATAGACAGTGATTTCTCTGATGGATCTGGCAAAGTAAAAACCTGGAAAGGATTCACCATTCTAGAAGCCATTAGGAATGTTTGTGATTCATCAGAAGAGGTCCACGTATCAACATTAACAGGAATTTTGAAGAAGCTGATTTCAGCCCTCATGGATGACTTTGAGGAGTTTGAGACTTCAGAGGAGGAAGTAATTGCAGGTATGGTAGAAATAGCAAGAGAACTACAACTAGAAGTGGAGCCTGAAGATATTACTGAATTACTCCAATCTCTTGATAAAACTTTAACGGTTGAGGAGTTGCTCCTTCTAGATGAGCAAAGAAAGTGGTTTCTTGAGATCGAATCTACTCTTGGTGAAGATTGTATGAGACTGTTCAGTTATGGGAAGAAAATACTCAGGTGCCTACCTACATTTTTTTAATCTAAAAAAAAGAATGAAATTTTATATATAGATTGACAATATAAGTTTACAATTTATAAATAAATAAAAAGGTTTCCCAGAAGGAAGAGTAAGCAGATATTTTGGACACCCCTATTCTACAGGAGTTATATCCAAAATTATTCAATAACTCACTCCCTGAATAACTCCATAGCTCTTTATCTTATCATAGTCCCAAATGGTACTCTCTTATGCGCTAATTGCTTTTCCTTTAACTACTATTCTTAGAGGTATCCATGGTTATGCTGTTGCCCCAGGTTCATGACTGTTACTCTAATGTTGTTTAACCACTCAGAATTTTACCTCCTCAGTGAAACCCACCCTAATAGCAGGAATAGAACTTTTGTCCCCTTTGAAACCGCAATCAACTTTGCTCATCTTTTCACAATAGTAACATCTTATTGTATTTATATGCTTGTATATTTGTCTGTTTTTCAGATTATATGCTTCTTGATAACAGTAACATTGCTTTGTCTTCAGATTCCCCCAAAGTAGGATAGTTTTTATGGCATGCAAGCATCAATAACTTATATTAATAACTGGAGGGAATTAGTAGGGAATATCTGTTAGGATTTCTCCCTCTCTAACCAAGTACAGTGCAGAAGTAGACATCCCAAAACGTATTTTGATTGACTCTGAATAGTGAACAGTATAACCATTCTCATGTAGCTTCTCCATGTCTTTCAATTCTGATTACTTAAATTTGAGCACAAATGTGCTATTTCAGGAATCCTTATCATTTGAGGATGTGACTTTGGACTTCACCCAGGAGGAGTGGCAGCAGCTGGACCCTGCTCAGAGGACACTGTACAGGGATGTGATGCTGGAGAACTATAGTCACCTCGTCTCAGTGGGTAGGGATTGTTTTCCATGTAGATTCCTAGTATGCATGTCCTTTCTTGGTTGCTGACACCTGTGGAAATTTTTTGAGTTTGAAGATACTTAGGCTTGAGATCCAGGGTGATAAGAAGAAGGACTGCTGAAACACCATAAAGAATTTTTCTTATCCCAATAATAGATTGAAATTGGTCCCTGAAGCTTCATTTTCTGTTTTCTTCAGGAGCCGTAAAGCCCATGAGCCTAGCGCAATTCCCATGTTATTTCCCATTCACAGGGTATTGCATCCCTAAACCAGAACTGATCTTCAGGTTGGAACAAGGAGAGCAACCATGGGTATTAGAGGAAGAGTCCCCAAGCCAGAGCTCCCCAGGTGAGTTAGGCTGTATTAAACAGAAGGACACCTGGTGATAGGTACGAATTCTTATTAATCTTAAGTATTGCTCATGTCTTCATTTTTTCTTTTAACATCTTTATTGGAGTATAATTGCTTTACAGTGTTGTGTTAGTTTCTGCTGTGTGACAAAGTGAATCAGCTTTATGCATATATATATCCCCATATTCCCTCCCTCTTGCATCTCCCTCCCACCTTCCTTATCCCATCCCTCTAGGTGGTTGCAAAGCACCAAGCTGATCTCCCTGTGCCATGCAGCTGCTTCCCACTAGCTATCTATTTTACATTTGGTAGTGTATATATGTCAATGCTACTCTCTTGCTTCATCCCATCTTACCCTTCACCCTCCCAGCGTCCTCAAGTCCATTCTCTACGGCTGTGTCTTTATTCCTGTCCTGCCCGTAGGTTCATCAGAACCTTTTTTTTTCTTTTAGATTCCATATATATGTGTTAGTACATGGTATTTATATTTCTCTTTCTGAGTTACTTCACTCTGTATGACAGACTGTAGGTCCATCCACCTTACTACAAATAACTCAATTTTGCTTCTTTTTTATGGCTGAGTAATACTACATTGTATATATGTACCACATCTTCTTTATCCATTCGTCTGTCGATGGGCATTTAGGTTGCTTCAATGTCCTGGCTGTAGTAAATAGAGCTGCAGTGAACATTGTGGTACATGACTCTTTTTGAATTATGGTTTTCTCAGGGTATATACCCAGTAGTGGGATTGCTGGGTCATATGGTAGTTCTATTTTTAATTTTTTAAGGAGCCTCCATACTGTTCTCCATAGTGGCTGTACAAATTTACATTCCCACCAACAAGGCAAGAGTGTTCCCTTTTCTCCACACCCTCTCCAGCATTTATTGTTTGCAGATTTTTTGATGATGGCCATTCTGACCGGTGTGAGGTGATACCTCATTGTAGTTTTGATTTGCATTTCTCTAATGATTAGTGATGTTGAGCACATTTTCATGTGTTTGTTGGCAATCTGTATATCTTCTCTGGAGAAATGTCTATTTAGGTCTTCTGCCCATTTTTGGATTGAGTTGTTTGTTTTTTTGATACTGAGCTGCATGAGCTGCTTGTATATTTTGGAAATTAATTCTTTGTCAGTTGCTTCATTTGCAAATATTTTCTCCCATTCTGAGGGTTGTCTTTTCATCTTGTTTATGGTTTCCTTTGCTCTGCCAAAGCTTTTAAGTTTCATTAGGTCCCATTTGTTTATTTTTGTTTTTATTTCCATTTCTCTAGGAGGGGGGACAAAAAGGATCTTGCTGTGATTTATGTCATAGAGTGTTCTGCCTATGTTTTACTCTAAGAGTTTTATAGTGTCTGGCCATACATTTAGGTCTTTAATCCATTTTGAGTGTATTTTTGTGTATAGTGTTAGGAAGTGTTCTAATTTCATTCTTTTACCTGTAGCTGTCCATTTTTCCCAGCACCACTTATTGAAGAGGCTGTCTTTTCTCCATTGTATACTCTGGCCTTTTATCAAATATAAGGTGACCATATGTGCATGTTTTATCTCTGGGCTTTCTATCCTGTTCCACTGATCTATATTTCTCTTTTTGTGCCAGTACGATACTGTATTGATTAGTGTAACTTTGTAGTATAGTCTGAAGTCCAGGAGTCTGATTCCTCCAGCTCCATTTTTCTTCTCAAGATTGTTTTGGCTACTCGGGATATTTTCTGTTTCCATACAAATTGCGAAAATTTTTGTTCTAGTTCTGTGAAAAATGCCAGTGGTAGTTTGATAGGGATTGCATTGAATCTGTAGATTGCTTTGGGTAGTATAGTCATTTTCACAACATTGATTCTTCCAATTCAAGAACATGGTATATCTCTCCATCTATTTGTATCGTCTTTAATTTCTTTCATCAGTGTCTTATAATTTTCTGTATACAGGTCTTTTGTCTCCTTAGGTAGGTTTATTCCTAGGAATTTTATTCTTTTTGTTGCAATGGTAAATGGGAGTGTTTCCTTAATTTCACTTTCAGATTTTTCATCATTAGTGTATAGGAATGCAAGAGATTTCTGTGCATTAATTTTGTATCCTGCTACTTTACCCAATTCATTGGTTAGCTCTAGTAGTTTTCTGGTAGCATCTTTAGGGTTCTTTATGTATAGTATCATGTCATCTGCAAACAGTGACAGTTTTACTTCTTTTCCGATTTGGATTCCTTTTATTTCTTTTTCTTCTCTGATTGCTGTGGCTATAACTTCCAAAACTACGTTGAATAATAGTGGTGAGAGTGGGCAACCTTGTGTTGTTCCTGATCTTAGAGGAAATGGTTTCAGTTTTTCACCATTGAGAATGATGTTGGCTGTGGGTTTGTCATATATGGCCTTTATTATGTTGAGGTAGGTTCCCTCTATGCCCACTTTCTGAGGGTTTTTATCATAAATTAGTGTTGAATTTTGTCAAAAGCTTTTTCTGCATCTATTGAGATGATCATATGGTTTTTATCCTTCAGTTTGTTAATATGGTGTATCACATTGATTGATTTGCATATATTGAAAAATCCTTGCATTCCTGGGATAAACCCCACGTGATCATGGTGTATGATCCTTTTAATGTGCTGTTGGATTTGTTTGCTAGTATTTTGTTGAGGATTTTTGCATCTATGTTCATCAGTGATATTGGCCTGTAGTTTTCTTTTTTTGTGACATCCTTGTCTGGTTTTGCTATCAGGATGATGGTGGCCTCGTAGAATGAGTTTGGGAGTGTTCCTCCCTCTGCTGTATTTTGGAAGAGTTTTAGAAGGATAGGTGTTAACTCTTCTCTAGTTATTTGATAGAATTCTCCTGTGAAGCCATCTGGTCCTGGGCTTTTGTTTGTTGGAAGATTTTTAATAAAATTTTTGATTTCAGTGCTTGTGATTGGCTTATATTTTCTATTTCTTCCTGGTTCAGTCTCAGAATGTTGTGCTTTTCTAAGAATTTGTCCATTTCTTCCGGGTTGTCCATTTGATTAGCATATAGTTGCTTGTACTAATGTCTCATGATCCTCTGTATATCTGCAGTGTCAGTTGTTACTTCTCCTTTTTCATTTCTAATTCTGTTGATTTGAGTCTTCTCCCTTTTTTTCTTGATAAGTCTGGCTAATGGTTTATCAATTTTGTTTATCTTAAAGAACCACTTTTAGTTTTATTTATCTTCGCTATCGTTTCCTTCACTTCTTTTTCATTTATTTCTGGTCTGATCTTTATGATTACTTTCCTTCTGCTAACTTTGGGGGTTTTTTCTTCTTCTTTCTCTAATTGCTTTAGATGTAAGGTTAGGTTGTTTATTTGAGATTTTTCTTTTTTCTTGGGGTAGGATTGTCTTGCTATAAACTTCCCTCATAGAACTGCTTTTGCTGCATCCCATAGGTTTTCGGTCATCGTGTTTTCATTGTCATTTGTTTTTAGGTATTTTTTGATTTCCTCTTTGATTTCTTCAGTGATCTCTTGTTATTTAATAGCATATTGTTTAGCTTCCATGTGTTTGTATTTTTAAATTAATTAATCTATTTTTGGCTGCATTGGGTCTACGTTGCTGCATGGGCTTTCTGTTGTTGCAGTTAGAAGGAGCTACTCTTCGTTTCGGTTCACAGGCTTCACCTTGCGGTGGCTTCTCTTGTCGCAGAGCACAGGCTCTAGGCGCACGGGCTTCAGTAGTTTTGGCTTGCGGGCTATAGAGCGCCAGCTCAGTAGTTGTGGTGCACGGGCTTAGGTTTTCCGTGGCCTGTGGGATCTTCCCGGACCAGAGCTCGAGCCCATGTCCCCTGCATTGGCAGGCAGATTCTTAACCACTGCACCACCTTGGAACCCCACATGTTTGTATTTTTTACAGTTTTTTTCCTGTAAATTATATTTAGTCTCATAGCATTGTGGTTGGAAAAGATACTTGATACGATTTCAATTTTCTTAAATTTACCAAGGCTTGATTTTTGACCCAGGATATGGTCTATCCTGGAGAATATTCCATGAGTGCTTGAGAAGAAGCACTCTGTTGTTTTATTCTGTTGTTTTTTGATGGAATGTCCTATAAGTATCAATTAAGTCCATCTTTTAATGTGTCATTTAAAGCTTGTGTTTCCTTATTTATTTTCATTTTAGATGATCTGTCCATTGGTGAAAGTGGGGTGTTAAAGTTCCCTAGTATTATTGTGTTACTGTCCATTTCCCCTTTTATGGCTGTTAGCATTTGCCTTATGTATTGAGGTGCTCCTATGTTGGGTGCATAAATATTTACAATTGTTATATCTTCTTTTTGGATTGATCCCTTGATCATTATGTAGTATCCTTGTCTCTTGTAATTGTCTTTATTTTAAAGTCTATTTTGTCTGATATGAGAATTGTTACTCCAGCTTTCTTTTGGTTTCCATTTGCATGGAATGTCTTTTTCCATCCCCTCATTTTCAGTCTGTATGTGTCCATAGGTCTGAAATGGGTCTCTTGTAGACAGCATATATACTGGTCTTGTTTTTGTATCCATTCAGCCAGCTGTGTCTTTTGGTTGGAGCATTTAATCCATTTATATTTAAGGTAGTTATCGATATGCATGTTCCTATTACCATTTTCTTAATTGTTTTGGGTTTATTATTGTAGGTCTTTTCCTTCTCTTGTGTTTCCTGCCTAGAGAAGTTTCTTTAGCATTTGTTGTAAAGCTGGTTTGGTGGTGCTGAATTCTCTTAACATTTGCTCATCTGTAAAGGTTTTAATTTCTCCATCGAATCTGAATGAGATCCTTGCTGGGTAGAGTAATCTTGGTTGTTGGTTTTTCTCTTTCATCACTTTAAATATGTTCTGCCACTCTGTTCTGGCTTGCAGAGTTTCTGCTGAAAAATCAGCTGTTAACCTTATTGAGATTCCCTTGTATGTTATTTGTTGCTTTTCACTTGCTGCTTTAATATTTTTTCTTTGTATTTAATTTTTGATAGTTTGATTAATGTGTGTCTCTGCGTGTTTCTCTTTGGGTTTATCCTGTATGGGACTCTCTGTGCTTCCTGGACTTGATGGACTATTTCCTTTTCCATGTTAAGGAAGTTTTCGACTATAATCTCTTCAAATATTTTCTCAGACCCTTTCTTTTTCTCTTCTTTTTCTGGGACCCATAAAATTCGAATGTTGGTGCGTTTAGTGTTGTCCCAGACGTCTCTGAGACTGTCTTCAATTCTTTTCATTCTTTTTTCTTTATTCTGCTCCCTGGGAGTTATTTCCACCATTTTATCTTACAGCTCACTTATCCATTCTTCTGCCTCAGGTATTCTGTTACTGATTCCTTGTAGAGTATTTTTAACTTCAGTAATTGTGTTGTTCATTACTGTTTGTTTGCTCTTTAGTTCTTCTAGATCCTGTGAAATGTTTCTTGTATTTTCTCCATTCTGTTTCTGAGATTCTGCATCATATTTACTATCATTACTCTGAATTCTTTTTCAGGTAGGTTGCCTATTTCATCTTCATTTATTTGGTCTTGTAGGTTTTTACCTTGCTCCTTCGTCTGTAACACATATTTTTGTTGTTTCATTTTTCTTTTTTTTGATGGGTGGTGCTGTATTCCTGTCTTACTGGTTGTTTGGCCTGAGATGCCCAGCAATGGAATTTGCAGGCAGTTGGATAGAGCTTGGTCTTGATGCTGAGCTGATGACCTCCGGGAAGCCTCACTCTGATTGATATTCCCTGGGGTCTGACGTTCGCTGTTAGTCCAGCAGTTTGGACTCAGAGCTCCCACCACAGGAGCTCGGGCCCGACCTCTTGACTGGGAACCCAGATCCCGCAAGCTTCGTGGCACGGTTAAAAAAAGAAAGAAAGAAAGGAGCAGTATAATATCAAAGAGTATAAAACAAAATAAAATTAGAAAGGTAAAAAATATATTAGGAAAACTAAAACTGTAATTGAAACAACTGCAGCAAGGTAAAATAAAACCACAACAGAAAAAAAAAGGGGGTGGGGTGGGGAACAAGCCAAAAGGAGAGATCATTAACAAAGTATAAAAAATAAAATAAAATTAGAAAAATAAAAGACTTATTAGGAAAAATAAAAATATAAAAGAATCAACAAGGTAAAACAGAACCCCAGTCTAAAAGGGGAAAAAAGAAAAGAAAAAAAAAGCCTCAACTCTGGGGGCAGAGTTTAGGCAGGTGTTGTAACTTAAGCAGGACCTAGGCGGGTGGGGGAGTGACGTTTGAGTATGGGGTAGGGCCTTGGCGGGGTGACGTTCAAGTGTAGGGCGGGGCATAGATGGGGTGACGTTTGAGTGTGGGGTGGGGCCTCTGCTTCGGACCTGCTTAGAAGGGGAGAGGCAGCAGGTGGAAAGGAGGGCCTCCGGAATGTAGAGTTCCGGAGTTTGGAGGCAGGGCCCTGAGTGAGGATGCCTGGGTGGGGTTTAGGCCCAGCCCGTTGGAGGGGGTCTCAGAGGGGGTCTCCGAGTGCAGAGGTGGGGCCCCGGGTGGGGGTGCAGGGGCGGGGCTTGGGCTCTGCACGGCAGGAGGGAGGCTCCGAGGGTAGAGGATTAGGCCCTGGAGCCCAAGAGGCTCCCCCGTGCCTAAGTGGGCAGGGAAAGCGCTGGCCCCATTCCCCTCCGTTCCTTCATGCCCCTCCCCCACCATCTTCCCCGTAGCCACTGGACCACTAAGCGTGGCTGGGTTCTGCTGGGTGTAGGAACTCCTTCCCTCCCCCAGCCACCCTTCAGGGTGCCAGTCCCGGAGGTCCAGCCTTTACTTTTGCTCCCCCTTCCCCCCCACCCACTCCCTCAGGATCTGGGCAGCTGGAGGAGGCCTGGGTGTGCAGAGGATCAGGCCCGGGATCTCAGCAGATTCCTGGGGGTCCAAGTGGGCAGGGGAAACCTGGCCACGCTCCCTTTTGTTCCTCTGCCCTCCCATTGGTTCCCCAAATTTCCCCTTCCTGCATGGTATCACTTCCCCTCCCCCAGCCACCCCTCAGGAGCGCCAGTTCCCTGCCGTCTCCACTTCTCCTCCCCCTTTACTCCCCCCAAGCCTCATGTCCTACCCAGTCGCTGGGGGTTACTTCCGGCCCCTTAGGTGTCTGCGGTCCCCCACTGGTGCCTGGTAGGTGCCCTAGTTGTGAGGAGACGTGAATTCCACATCTTCCTAGTATGCCATCTTGACTCCCCCACCCCGCCCCCGTTTTTTCATTCAACAGATATTGAGTACCTACGTTCATTACTCTGGTTTTAGGTGTTGGAAATACATCAGTGAACTAAATTTTGCCCCTAACCTCATGGAGCTTGCATTCTGATAGGGAGAGAAGGATAAGAAACAAACAATTACACATATATACACTTAAATGTGCCAGTAAATAGCTAGGAAATTAGAGAAGGTTAAGAATGATGGAGTATTTTATTTTAGAAAGGAGATCAAGAAGGCCTTTCTAATATTATCAACTTGAATAAAATGAGGATGAGAATCATGGGGAGTCTTGGTGGCAGAGGTGACATTAAATGTCATTCCACCAAGGCAGGGATATACTTGGTGTTTTTGAGGACACATAAATATGACTGTGGATTGGGGGAAATGAGTGAGTGAAGAGTAGAAAGAGTTGGCATTGTAGAGGTAACGGGAGCTGAAATTATGTGGTGCCATTTGGACCACGATAAGGACTTTGATTTTATTCTGAGTGAGATGAGAAGCCATTGGTATAATTTAACCCAGTAAGCAACATATGCTGATATGCTTTTTTAAATTGATTTCTCTGGCTGCTGAGCAGAGAAAATACTATTGAGGGCAGAGGGCTGAAAGCAGGAACATCAGTCAGAATAGTATTTTAATCTCTGTAAATGTGATGGTAGCTTACCCTTGGTTGGAAATAGTGAGGAAGAATAAAAGTGATTGACTTCTGGATTTAGTTTGAAGGTGGGACCTATAAGATTTGCTCTTGAATTGGGCAAGGACTGTGAGAGAAAGAGACGAGTCAAGAAAGACTCCAGGGATTTCATCCAGAAAAATTGGATGAATGGGCATCAATTGCCAAGATTGGGAAAATTGGAGAGAAACAACTTGGGAGGAGTTATTAGGAGTTTAAATTGCATATACCAAATTCCAGGTGATTATAAAATATCCAAGTTTATTGTGAATAAACATATGGGTATATAAGCAGAGGTAGATTAGGGGAGAGTCCTAAGTTGGAGATATTTATTTGGAAATTATCAGCCATGGCAATATTTAAAGTTTTAAAATGCAGTATTTAAAGCTAAGGGATTAGATAACATCTCTCCTTAGGAGAAGGAATGCACAGATTTGAGAGGCCTGAAGGCTGTACCCTGGGACACTACCTTTCAGAAGCCATGAGAATGAGATGACTCAGCAGAAAAAAGAGAAGCAGCAGTTTGGAGATTAGGGGGAAACAGAATGTGGTGTCCTGTAGCCAAGGGAAGACAGTGTTTAAAGGACAGAGTGAACTTCTTCAAAGAAGGACGTGTGAAGTCAGCATTGTCTCTGTCCCTGCCTGCAAATCATCCAGAAACATTAAAGTAAGTGAGCAATATAAACTCCATTTAATAACACTAGAGAACATCTAAAGTCCCAATCAGTACAAATATAGAAGCTGCAAAATCACTGAAAAAATCAAGCAGGAGTGTATGTGTCAGCAGATGGATAAAAAACAAAAGCATTTCTGACACTAAAAGGAATTGGCAAAGTACTTATCAGGGACAAAGTAAACGCTCTGAGGTGTGAAACCTAAATGTTTTGATTAACTACAATGTTGGGCACAGGATAGCTGGAGCCTTTTTAGATACAATTTGGTTCTGCAAATCAGACATACTAAAGCTACGTGTGGAAACAGACACATAAGCCATGTTTTTCAGTAGCACTATTGTTTCTCTGACAAGTAAGAAAAGAGAGACTTTCTATCTGTGGAAAAAAAACCCTCACAGACGCCTGTATGTGGGGAAATAAACATACATGTTATCTTAGTGGATGATCCTAGAACACAGAATTTAAAGCAAAAACTTACTTGATAACAATTAGTTAGGATGTGCAGACCTTAACAGTTACAAATCTGAGCAACACAGAAAGGCTATCTCTTGATAAGGGGAGGCTAAAAACATGGAAAGGAATATAGTAATACAGTGAATTCTGTTAAAACAGGATGTGTGCATTCCTAAAAAAATCATTGTTTTATGCAAAATAGTATATTAAAAATCACATGGCAATAGGAAAATGGGGTTGGGGTATAACACTTAAAAGCTCTGTCTGTGACACATTGAGAGAGCAGTATTGAAGTCTCTAGCTATAATTTTGCATTTGTTTATTTCTCCTTTTCAGTTCTATTGGTTTCTGCTTTATGAATTTTGAAGAATTATTAGATGCATACATATTGGGATCTTTATGTCCTCTTGATGGATTGATCCTTTTATGATTATGTAATGTCTCTCTATCCCTGAGAGAACTCTCTGTTTTAAAGTTTACTTTGATATTACTATAGTTACTCCAGCTTTCTTTTAGTTAATATTTCCATGGTATACCTTTTCCCATTCTTTTATATTTAAAGTGGATTTCATACAGATAGCATATGTTTGGGTCTTTTTTATCTAATGTGAAAACCTCTACTTTTTAATTGGAGTATTTTGACCACTTAAATTTAACATAGAATTTTCCAGAAATCCTTCAGTAAGACCACATATGTGGACACAAAACACACACCAAGCAGGATAAATAAAAAGTAATATATACTTAAGTACTATTAGTATAACTTGAGAACACTGGATCTTAATAGCAGCCAGAGAGAAAAATCACGTTACCGCCTAAGGAATGAGACATTGCCAGAGACATCTAAATTGAAGCAAAAAATATTTGTCAATCTAGAATAATGAACTCAGGAAGCTATTTTTTAAAGGATGAGAGCTGTCAAAGAGAAATAAAGCCAGATACTAGTTAAAGGCAATATAGATTTTATTCACTAACTATTGAAATAGAGGGATAAAATTTCAATAAAACTGAGCTTAACTCCAAATACAGCAAAGGCACCTGGGGATTTGTAGCCAACAAGCAGAGTGAAGGTGTAAGTGAATAGAAAATTACTAAGAGGAGACATCAAAGGTAGGGATATTCTTGCTAAACTGGCCTAACAGAATTCTTGCTAAATGCAGGCCAAGGGTTTATAAATCATGGTTGGAGCATGAGGAACTTATGGGTGAGGAGATATCAAGGGTGAGGAGATTGTCACTAGACTGACAAGGTTTCTTGCTGAAACTGCTCAGTAGAGACAGACATGAAAGGCCAAGGTCAAGACCTAGTCAAGAATAAGTCTCAGAGGAGCTTAACTAAAATTTAGTCAAGGAGAGAGTCTTTGTCAGAGTGTATGATTAAATTTGGATTGGTCCTGAAATAAATTATAGGAACAATATCTTTTATTGTATAATTTTGTTAGTAAAATTAAAATAGAAATACTACAGGAAGAGAGAAAATGAAACCCAGAAGAGTGCTTGAGATGAGAGGAGTGGTAAGTTATAAGAAATTAGGAAATTTATAGCTAAGTCTAAACAAGATGTGGATAGAATCATTATGATATCTAATTTGTAAGGCTAAAAAAGATACTATGATAAACTAAAAAATAGTTGCATAATTGAGTTGGGAGGTGATCAAATGGCATTTGACTCTTCTCTTATTCAGAAAAAGAGGTTCAGGTTATAGAATCACCTTAGATTTTAAGTTAAATATTAATGACAGAATTTAGTGGACAGCCACCTAAAGTGGAGAAACAGGTATGTATAACCTCCAAAGTTGTAAAGAGAAAAAAGTGGAAAAGATTTTTAAAAAATCAGTCTAAAACAAAGAAAGAAAGGTACAATAAAAGTAGTAGTAAAACTGTGACAAATACAAAGTAGCAAGTAAAATGGAGACAACGTGACATATTTTAATAATCACCATAATTGTATATAAAAGGACTAAATTTACCAGTCAAATTGTCAAATTGGATCTTCAAATAATAAAATAACCTATATCTAAGACATCAGGTTTTAGTAACTTTGTATCTTCAGCATCTTTTGCTCACTCAGCATTCTGTGTTTTATGTGTCTGCAGAACATCTCTAACAGGATACTCCAATTCCTCTAATGTGGCAAGAACTACTATTAAAATCATCATTCACAAATCACAATCTTCCCTACTAATCTTCATTTATTAGGTTCTGTGAACCTTCTACTCTTAAAACTGACATAGCAGCATTTTATTTTTCTCTCTATCATCCTTTCTTACTGATATTAGATCACTGTTATTGGTTTTTTAAAAAATATTTATTTGGGTGCATCAGGTCTTAGTTGCAGCACACGGGATTGAGGCACATGGGATTGCAACATGCGGGGTCTTTCGTTGTGGCACAACAGCTCTTTGTTGCCATGCATGGGATCTTTGTTGCGGCTTGGGCTTCTCTAGTTGTGGTGTGTGGGCTCCAGAGCACGCGGACTCACTAGTTGCAGCACGTGGGCTTAGTTGCCCTGTGGTATGTGGGGTCTTAGTTCACAGACCAGGGATTGAACCTGCGTCCCATGCACTGAAAGGTGAATTCCTAACCACTGGACCACCAGGGAAGTCCCTAGATCACTATTATTGTTATACTTTTGTAAAAGTATTTAAAAAATATTTTTATTTTCTCATTTTCCACTGACACCACCCAAAACACTAACCATATTATTTTAGTTTGTTCTAGTTTCTAAATGAAATTATACTTTCCCCCCCAAAGCATCTAATTTATCATGTTAGTAGCCTGAGTTACATTTTTCCCAATGTGTAATATATGAAATTTAAGTTTTTCTCTTTTAATGATTTTTTTAAAAATATGTATTTATTTATTTACTTAGGCTGTGCCAAGTCTTAGTTGAGACATGCGGGATCTTTTTTTTTTAGTTGCGGCATGCGGGCTCATCATTGCAGCATGTGGACTTCTTAGTTGCAGCATGCAGACTCTTAGTTATGGCATGCAGACTCAGTGGCGGCATGCATGCAGGATCTAGTTCCCCAACCAGGAATCAAACCTGGGCCCCTTGCATTGGGAGCATGGAGTCTTACCCACTGGACCACCAGGGAAGTCCCTTAATAATGCTGGCACAAAACTGGGGGTGCTAAACTCCCATTTAATCCTTCCTGAGTATCACCCATATATATGCTTTCCTTCCCTACAGCTCTATGTTTGATTCCTATGTACTCAGTGATTCTCATGAATTAATATGTGAAAAGTACATGGAACAGAGCCTGGCTCATAGAGATGGTTTGTTATTTTTCTTGTTGTTATTATCATTATTAATATTTTTAAGCATTTTTCTTGTTTTTTTTACTCTTTTTAGATTATTTCTTGACTTTGTCGAACATCTGAGGCAAAGGAGAAAAATATATTTCCATAAATAATTTTTTGAGCAAAAAGGAGCACTCTGCTTAAAATTATATTTTCACAAAACAAGTAATATTTATAAGATGAAAAATACCCAAACTCATATTTAGAATTTGGAAATTATCCCCTCTACATATTAATGACTAAATTGGTCATAGTTCAGTATTTGTACAGCAGATTCATATAATGCATCATTTACCATGTTAAAAATTATTAATATTCAGAGGGAGCTATACATTTTGCCATTGTTTGATTTTCTTATTCATTTCAAAATATAGTACTAAAAAAATCTGTTTTATAATTTTTATATCCTTTGTAAGTCCAGAACAGCAACAACAAAAAAATTTCTACCCTTTCCTCTAAAAAGCCTTCATAGATCCCCTCAAAAAAAAAAATCTCTACCTGTTCCCACTCTCATAATCCTTCATTTCTCTTTTATGTGTTTATTACATTCTGCAATATAGTATAGCTGTATTTGTGCATCCACTTTCCACATTTCCTCTACTATGTACTAAGGTCCTGGGGTCAGGATTAAGGTTTATTCATTGATGTGCCCCTCCCAAAGAATTTGGTCTAATAGCTGGTATAAATTCAGTACTAGCATATTTGTTTTTAAATAATTTAGCCCTTTTTGGTTAGTGATCCAAAAAGGGATGTTATTCCACTATATAGAATGCTATATTTATTAATTAGTTTTTTTTTATACTCAGTGCTTGCCTTAAGGTGACCATCCACTGATTTTTATTTAAATACTTGTGGTTTTCTACTTCCTTTGTCTTTGTGCTTCAGATCCTGTCTTTACCATTCATGAAACAGAATAGAAACTATATCCATTAAAAATCAGTTTAGGATTTATTGATATAAAAGAGAAAGCTTGAAAGTCTCTGTATTTATGTGCTTTTTAACAGTGCTTTGAAATGAATGATTTGTTTTAAATATTGATTATATCCATTAATAAGATATTTGTACATTATTTTCATAATAAAAATTATAGATTTAATAAGCAGTTACTTTTAAGAGGTATTTCCAACAGATCTTGGTATTTCCCATTAGCTTATAATATATGTGTATACATGTTGCAACATGTATTCACTTTATTTTTATCCTTTGAAGTAAAAATATTTTGATAAATTTTAAAATTTAAGCTCAAGGTTCCCCAGCTTTTATGAAATGTTTTGTACTTGTTTTGATATACATTATCTGCTGTAGATTCTAATTCTTGATAGTGTATGGATATTGAATGAGGCTGTTTTCTTATGTATATTATGCTTTCTCCAAAGAGAGCATATCTTATTTTGTTATATAACTTATAATGGGTATTGGATCATTACTTAATTGTTACTCTTGAGTGAGAGGGCCTTTATATTGATTCATTCAGAAGACACTACAAAAGAATTAACTTCTGAATGCACATATTGAATTTTAAACCTTTAGATTCTTGTTCAAAAATTACAGGTTTGAATAAAATTTGAGATTTGTGTTTTGAAAAGCACACTGCTTGTTAAGGACCATTATTAATTCCATATCCATTCAAGGTATTCAAAGGAAATCAGAGGTAAACACTTGTAAGACCATGGGTTATATTTGGGAAAAGAAGGGGAAAAAAAGAAAAGACAACTGAGTATTTTAAATTTCAGCAATTAATAGAGGATGTTTATGTTACAAAGGAGTATTGTCCAGTGTTGTGATAGAATGAGATGTACAGAATGTAATAAATTTTAAATTTCAGTGTAAATAGAACTTGAAATTGTAGAGATGTTTGTAAAGACATATTGGGAAGCAGATATGAGACAGTGTCATTTCCCTGATGTTTAATGTTTAAATTCTAAGCAAAGCCAAAATGGGAATGTAAACCAGCTTAGTGAAAGTCTTGGTTGAATTTGAACAATTTCTGGCAAATTAATAGTCTGTCATTTCTAGAAAGAATACATTTATTATGGCCTTGTGGAGTGATATTGTGGTTACCCAATATGAATATAGTTGGAAAAAGTATTTTTCCCCCCAGAATGGTAACTACAGTCTATTTTGTCTAATGATGCTTGGAGACAGTGGGCTCTGGACAGGTTTTTGAACAGGGTCATCATTGTTATATTGCAAATACCGAACAGGAAGATAACAAGATGAAGTCTAGCTGAGAATTCTTAGGATAAATAAATGTAAGTATCAGTGAATATTTTAGGTCAGGTCCTCTATGGTTTTAAATATAAATAAACCCCAGAAATGTAGAGATCTGGGTTTAAAAACAAAAAATACATTAACATATTAAATTTGTCACAGAAAATTTAAGATGAGGAAAAGTTAGCATTTGATGGTTGGATAGGTTAACTTTTGCAAAAACTCTTAGAGAATAACCTGAATATACTAAAACTAAAAACAGGCTTCCCTGGTGGCGCAGTGGTTGAGAGTCCGCCTGCCGATGCAGGGGACACAGGTTCGTGCCCTAGTCCGGGAAGATCCCACATGCCGCGGAGCGGCTGGGCCCGTGAGCCATGACTGCTGAGCCTGCACGTCTCGAGCCTGTGCTCTGCAACGGGAGAGGCCACAACAGTGAGAGGCCCACGTACCACAAAAACAAACAAACAAAAAAACAAATGGATCTGGCCCTCTGGCAGTCTTCCTTGTCTCTTTGATTTTACATTTCTTGGTAGACATTTGTATTCTTTGTAAGTCACATGAGTAGAGAATGAATAAGAAAGTAAGCTACAGGTCTCCTTAAGCAGGAACAAATTAGTACTTTTCCATAAATTTAATTTGGTATTAACAGTATAATAAATTAGCAATATATAAGAGAAAATTAAAATAATTTTAAAAAGAGGAGAATTGAACTAGAAACATGTAAATCATAGAGATTTAGCTGCAGTATTTTAAGTATATCATGTAAAGTCTAATCTGTATCCTTCAAAAGATCAAATCAGTCCTCTGATATTTCTCCAGGGTACTCTTACCTACTAATCATTGCCTCTCTGCTTCTCTGCATTTCCAACACCTGGATCAGTCTTTTTTTTTTCAAAGTCTGTCTTCCTTTATTCACTGTGATTTGTATTTATTTTTAACCTATATTAAATCTTGAAGTACATATTTATAAATTGTTAAATGTAGATGGGTTCATTCTAAGTTTTTATCCCCCATTTCTGCTCTGTCAGGTTTTGTTTATTTCTTCTAAGCCAAAAGGATGAGGGACACGAACATCTTGGATTACTCTTATTTCAAGAAACTGAGTCAATCATATAAAAGGGCATTTGTATGTAAGTGTAAGTTTATCATAATAGTAATAAAATTAATAACTTATAGTGTTTTTTTGCTCTTTTCCAGAAGTCTGCAAAGTTGATAATCAGCTAGAGCAGAGTCAGGAAATCCAGGACAGACATTTCGGGCAAGCTCCGTTTATCAACAACAAAACACTGACTATAGAGAGAGGTAATGTATTAGGAAAAATGTTTAATTTCAGCACATACCCAGTTTCTTCTGTAAAAATACCTTGTAAATGTGACACAAGTGGTATGAGTTTGAAATATATTTCAGAATTAATTATTGAGAAAAACTATTTAAGAAAGAAGTCTGATGATCTCAGCGCATATGGAAAATTATTCCTTCATATTAACCATGAAAAAACTCATGTGGGAGAGATACCTTATGAATTCATTCAAAATGGAAAGTACCTCAGTCATAATGAAGACTTCATGCCATATGAGAAAATTAAAAATGTAGAGCATTCTTTTGACTACAAAGAACGTGGGAAAGATTTCTGTGAGAAGACACTTTTCATCACGTATAAACAAGGTCACAAGGGACAGAGTCCTTGTGAACATAGGGAATGTGATAAAACATTCTGTAATTATTCAACCCCCCAAAAAAGAGAAAGTCTTTATGAGTTTAATGAATATGGTAAAGCCTCTGAGAAATTATCTCTCTTGAAACATAGAGTTCATTTGAAGGTGAAAGATTATGAACATACTGAAAAAGTAGATAATTTCAGCAGATCAAATTTTCCTGACACAGGAGAGAGAACATTTGAATCTAACAGCCTGAGGGAACCTTTCTGGGAGAAGTCAGTTCTTAATGTAACTCAGAGAACAGGCATAGGAGACAATGTCTATGAATGTAATGAATGTGAAAAAGCATTCTGTGAAAAATCAAAACTCACCAAACATCAGAGACTACATACAGGAGAGAAACCCTATGAATGTAACGAATGTGGGAAATGCTTCTCTAGAAAGTCACTTCTCACTTTACATCAGAGAATCCACACTGGAGAGAAGCCCTATAAATGTAATGAATGTGGGAAATCCTTCTCTAGGAATTCACACCTCACAATTCATCAGAGAACTCACACAGGAGAGAAACCCTATGAATGTAAGGAATGTAGAAAAAGCTTCTACCATAAGTCATATCTCACAGTACACCAGAGAATTCACACAGGGGAGAAACCCTATGAATGTAATCAATGTGGGAAAACCTTCATAAGCAACTCAGTTCTCACAGTACATCAGAAAACACACACAGGTGAGAAACCCTATGAGTGTAGTCAATGTGGGAAATTTTTCTCCAGGAATTCATACCTTACAGTACATCAGAGAACTCACTCAGGTGAGAAACCATATGAATGTAAGGTATGTGGGAAAACCTTCTGTCATAAGTCAGATGTCACTAAACACCAGAAAACTCACATAGGGAGGAAACCCTACAAATGTAATGAGTGCGAGAAAACCTTCAGTCGCAATTCAGGCCTAAAAGTACACCAGAGAACACACACAAAGGAGAAACCCTATGAATGTAATGAGTGTGGGAAATCATTCTCTGAGAAATCAGTCCTCACGGTACATCAGAGAATACATACAGGGGAAAAACCTTATAAGTGTAATGAATGTGGAAAAACCTTTTACAATAAGTCAGATCTCACTAAACACCAGAGAACTCACACAGGTGAGAAACCCTATGAATGTAAGGAATGTGGGAAATTCTTCTCTAGAAATTCATACCTTACAGTACACCAGAGAGCTCACACAGGGGAAAAACCCTATGTGTGCAAAAAATGTGGGAAAACCTTCTACTATAAGTCAGACTATACAGTACATAAGAGAACACACAGAGGGGAGAAGTCTTCTCACTGTGATCAGTGTGGGAAAACCTTCACTTGCAATTCAGTCCTCAGATCACATCAGAGAACTCACACAGGGGAGAAGCCCTATGAATGTAAGGAGTGTGGGAAATCTTTCTCTGAGAAATCAGTCCTCACTGTACATCAGAGGATACACACAGGGGAAAAACCTTATAAGTGTAATGAATGTGGGAAGCCCTTCTATCATAAGTCAGATCTCACTAAACATCAGAGGACACACACAGGGGAGAAACCCTATGAATGCAGTCATTGTGGGAAAACCTTCAGTTGCAACTCAGGTCTCAAAGTACATCAGAGAAGACACATAATGTAGAAACCCTATGAATGTATTGAGTGTGGGAAAACCTCTAAGAAATCAGTTCTCACAGTACATTCAAAATTACATACAGGGGAAAAAAATCTTTTAAATTTAGCAATGAGAGAAATCTTATTATGTAGCATTTCATACCTTGAAATACCATGGAGAATTCACACAGAACATGACCCCTATGAATGTCAAGTGGCAAATTTTTTTACCCTAAGTCATATTCCGAAGTAAATGAAAGAGTAACCACAGGGGAAGTTACTATGAATGTAATGAATATCTATTAATAAGACAACTAAAAAATGAATACATGTAGAAGAAACCCTACTAATGTATATGGGAAATGGGGGGAAATATTATAAGTTAGGGCTTGTTAAACAAATAACTTACGTAGGAGATAATCCTGTGAATCAAATGTATGTAGGAAAATGTTCTTCCAGAACTTGGCCATTACTAACAGTCAGATAAACCACACCTGGGGAGAACTGTCAACATCTTGTATTTTTTTGAAAACTTCATACACAAGTTGTACTTGCTGTATGTCAGGGAAATAATAGGGAAGAGACCTGAAGAATACAACAAATATAGTTGAGCCTATTTCAAGAAATGCCATTTTACTGAACAAGGCGATGTTGAGATGAAGTCTTAAAGATGTTTTGAATGTGAAGGCTTTAACAGAATTCAGACTTTATTATATCTGAAGATTGTTTTGAAGGAAGTCTGTCAACTTAGGAAGTATGGACAGAAATTTTCCTTTAGATATGATGTTATTCTAAAAGTTATATTTTGCACTTATTTCAAATCTTTTAGTAGAAATAAAACTGAAAATAGGCATTTATAAAAATATTAAGTGGAATATGAAGCTTTTTTAAAAGCACAAATAAATTGAATAATCTTCTCAGTCTCTGATTCTACTTTTGGAGAAACACGTATCAGCCCATGGCCTTCCACATCATGAGCCATCACGTTTTTGATGAGTCTGCACCCCAACTGTGCTGTTACCCTTGCAAATACAGTTGGTCCTTCATGTCTGTGTTTTCCTATCTGCGGTTCTGTGGTTGGTTGAATCCACATATGCAGAACCCAAGAGTATGGAGGGCCTACTGTAAAGAACTTGAGCATCAACTGATTTTGGTATTTGAAGAGGTGTCCAGGAACCAGTCCCCAGCAGATACTGAGGGATGACTGTACTGCCTAATTGTCCGGTTCATCCAGGGGCCTACCTCTAGGGGATCTCAGAATGGACTAGATCCCCAGAACAATTGCCAGGATCAGCCAGGGGCAGCATTGAGACTGCTTCTGCTTCCTCTTCTTAGGTTCAGTAACCGGAAACATTGAGTGTGAATGAAGCTAGAGTACTGGCTAGAATACTCTAGGACATAAGACCTCAGTGCTCCCATTTAAATTTACAGGAAGCTTTTCATAGCCCATTCTACATCCTATAGCTGTTACCACCTTCCACAGTATTCTAAATTTGGTTAATACTGATCCCACATGTCTCATTACTTTTACAATAATACACATATATTATTGCGTGTATGTGTGTGATATAACATTGTTTTACAGGTATATCACTGGGAACGTGTTCTGCAACTTTTGTCTTCAAATGCATGGTTTTGGTATTTATACATGTTGATATATTTTGCTTTAGTTGACTCATTTTAATAAAACGTAATATATGGGGTCTTCTGTGGCAGTCCAGTGGTTAAGACTTCACTTTCCAATGCAGCGGGTGTGGGTTCAATCCCTGGTCAGGGAGCTAAGATCCCACATGCCTTGTGGCCAAAAAACCAAAACATAAAGCAGAAGCAATATTGTAACAAATTCAATAAAGACTTTAAAAATGGTCCATATTAAGAAAACTTAAAAAAAATAGCATAATATATGACTATGTAACTATAACAATATTGTCCATTTTTCTGTTTATGATTTTTAAATTTTTCAGTTTCAATATAAAGTAATAAGGTTTGCGTTTTTTTAAAATCAACTTTGAAGTATAATTTAAATGTTGTAAAATATACCCTATTTAAGTAGCTGATTTAATGAGTTTTAATAATAGTGTAACCATATGTAATCACTCCTGCAATTAAGAAAGACAGCATACCCTTTATGCAGAAGTGTTCCTCATTCCCCTTCCCAGTCCCTCCTGGGATGTCCCTCTCCCTTCTGGCCCCTGGCAAACCAGTGATCTGCTTTCTAGCACTAGGTTAGATTGATTTTTTTAATTGCATTTCACATAAATGGAATTATACAAGATGTCCTCTTGTTTGTCTTCTTTCATTCAGCATGATTTTGAGATTCATACATGTTTTAGCATGTATCAGTAAATACCTTCATTTTTATTGCTGAGTGGTATTCCACTGTATGCATATATTACAGTTTTTTAATCCATTCGCCTGTTCTTTGCAGTTTTTGATTGTTAAGAACATAGCTGTAATGAACTTAATGTGCATTTTTGTGTAGACTGGTGTTTTTATATCTCTCGGTTAAATACTTAAGAGTAAAATTTCTGGGTTGGTAGGGTTATTATGTGCAATATCAAACTTTTTTGAAGTGGTTGTTCCATCTTACGTTTCCGTCAGCAGTGTGCAAGAGTTGCAGTTTTTCCACATTTTTGTCAATGCTTGGTATTGTCACTTTTTGATGTAGCCATTCTAAGGAGTGTATAGGTTTTTCATTGTAGTTTTCATTTATATCTCTGATGAATAATGACATTAGGCATCTTTCAGTTACTTATTGGCCGTTTGTATATCTTATTTTGTGAAGCACCTGTTCATATCATTTGCCTCTTCTTAGTTTGGGTTGTTTGTCTTCGTATTATTGAGTTATGAGTTCTTTGTTAATTGTGAATATTTTCCCCAGTCTGTGGTTTTTCACAAAAAGCTTTTCATTTTGATGAAGTTCAGCTTATCAGTTTTTTCTTTTCTTAGAAATCTTTGCAGATCCAATGGCATCGAAGATTTTTTTCCCATGTTTTCTAAATGTTTTAACTCTATGTTTAGGTGTATGATCTATTTTGAGTACATTTTGTATGTGGTCTTTGGTAAGGGTCTAGATTTATATTACTTCATTTGAATATTCAACTGTTTCAGCTCCATTTGTTGAAAAGACTACCCTTTCCCCACTGAATTAACTTGGCATCTTTTTAAAAATCATTTGATTATTTGTTTATGTGGGGGGATCTATCTATGGACCCTTTATTTTGTTCCTCTGACCTTTATATCTTCTTTACACTGTCTGTGTTCCCTTATCTTTATAGTAAATCTTTTTGGAAATAGTATAAGTTCTCTAACTTTGTTCTCCTGTTTCAAAATTGTTTTGGTTATTCTAAGTCCTTTGCATTTTCACATACATTTTAGAATGAACTTGTCAATTTCTTTTAAAAAAAAGACTGCTTTAATATTGTTTTATGATTTCACTGACTCTATAAGTCAGTTTGGGGAAAATTGGCCTCTTAATAATATTGACTCTACTGATCCATGAATATGATATATCTCACCATTCAATTGGTGTCTCAGTGAAAAGAGAAATCTTAGCCTGTGGAGGCAAAAAGGCTTCCTTGACAAGGTGCTTGTGCTGGTTGGGTGTCTCTTGTCATTTCGGCCCATGTTTCTTGGTTTCTTGGTAGGGGAGGGGGTGCCTCCCCAGGCTGCCTGTTGTTGGATGGGATCTTCTAGATCAGTCCCCTTTGCCAGTGGTTCTGGCTTGCCTGGAGCTGTCAAAAGGACTCCCTTTTAATCTGGGGAGAAGAATGAAACTACCTACTTTCTGTTGCTAGGTTGAGGGTTGGCAAACAGTGAGTCTGGATGGCCTTCTTCTGTTGAGTGGAGGGACGTGCTACAGTTGTTCCTCCAGTCCTGGGGTCATAAACCAGTTTGCCTTTTTCTTAACACTTTTCACAGTTCACTGTTGATTGTCTCATATTGTTTCATAGGAAGAGTTTTACAGAGAGGAGCAGGGAGAAATGGCTCTACACCATATTGTATAAACCAATAGTTTGCTTTTGTTTTTTATTTGTCTCATCTATACTTTTGGCCTCCTTTCCTCTCACCTTTTTGAATTTGAATGTATATTTTCCATATTCCATTTTATCAGTGCTATTGCCTTATTTACTATACTTCTTTTTAAAATTACCATATAGATGTTTCTTTTAAATTTACAGTATGCTTCTTTAATTTGCCGAGTCTACTTTTAAGTAATAGATCATTTAATATTTAAAATACATGAGTGTACTTAAATTTCTCCTATTCACTGTTTTTATCATATTTTCCATTTCTTTGTTCATTATCAATCTCACGATATACTATTGTGCTTACTTTAAAATTTCTTTTTAAATAAATTTGAGTGAAAAGTATTTTATATTTGTCTCCTTATTTTACCAATTTTGATGTTTCTTATTACTTTGTGTGTATTCACATTTTCATCTGATATCATTTTGCTTTAGCCTAAGAGAATTTCATTTAACATTTCTTGTAATGCAGTATTTCTGGTAATGAATTTTCACAGGTTTTCGTTTCTTTATTTGGAGGGGAGTTATTTTGCCTTTTTGTGAAGGTTATTTTAGCTGGATATAGAATTATATGTTGGTAGTTTGTTTTCTTCTAAGGCTTTAAAGATGTCATTTCATTGTCTTTTGCCTTAGATAGTTTGTGATAAGTCTGAGGAAATTTTTATCTTTGTTCCTCTGTACATGTTCCCCCCCCCAAGACTCATATAAACTTTTTTGTTCATATCTTTTTCAGGAAATTGATTATGATGTGCCTTGGTTGGTTTTTTTTTTTTGGTTTTTTGTTTTTTGCATTTATCATGCTTAGGGTTCTTTGATCTTAGGGTTGTAGTTTTGGTCAGTATTGGAACCCATTTGCCTATTTATTTAAAAAATATTTTCCTGTCTCTCTTTTCTCTTCTTCTAATGCTTTAGTTACATATATTTTAGACCAGTAGGTTTGTGTCATTGACACTAAGCCTTTTATTTTATTTTATTTTATTTTGTTTTGTTTTTTCTGTTGCTGTATACCCCACAGCTATTTTCCATTATTAATATCTTTATATGGTACATTTGTTATAATTAGTGAACCAATATTGACACCTTATTGTTAACTGAAGTTCATATCAGTACTTTAATATTTAGATATCCTTAATTTTTCCCTAATGTCCTTTTTCTTTTCCAGAATCCCATACCTATCAGCACTTAGTCCCAATTATACCCTCATCCTCATCCCTAACAACCACTAAATCTTCTTTCTGTCTCTATGGAGTTGCCTATTCTGAACTTTTTATATATAAATTGAGTCATATACTACGTGGCCTTTTTTTGTCTGGTTTCTTTCTCTTAGCATTATATTTTCAAGGGTCTTCCTTGTTATAGTATGTAAGAATACTTCATTCCTTTTTATGACTGGATAATATTACATTGTAGAGTTACCATATTTTGTTTATCCATCCCTCAGTTCATGGACATTTGGATGGTTTCTGCTTTTTTTTTTTTTTTTTTGTGGTACGCAGGCCTCTCACTGCCGTGGCCTCTCCCGTTGCGGAGCACAGGCTCCGGACGCGCAGGCTCAGCAGCCATGGCTCACGGGCCCAGCCGCTCCGCGGCATGTGGGATCCTCCCGGACCAGGGCACGAACCCGCGTCCCCTGCATTGGCAGGCGGACTCTCAACCACTGCGCCACCAGGGAAGCCCAGTTTCTGCTTTTTGACTGCTATAAATAATGCTGCTATGAACACATATATTACATGTTTTTGTGTGATTTTTTTTATAACTAGAAGTGGAATTACTAGGAACTTGCCAAACTTTTCCACAGCAGCTGCACCATTTTACATTCCCACCAGCAATGTATGAGGGTTCCAGTTTCGCTAATACTTACCAGCACTTGATATTTTGTATTTAAAAAATTTTAGGCATCCTAATGGGTGTGAGTGGTATCTTATTGTGGTTTTGATTTGCATTTCCCTAATAACTAATGATATTGAGCATTTTTCATGAACTTGTTGGCCACTAGCATGTCTTCTTTGGTGAAATGTCTATGCAGTAGATTATTTCCCCATTTTTAATTGGATTCTTTTGTTTGTTTTTAAGATATAAGTGTTCTATATATATTCTGGGTTGTATACCTTTATCGGGTATATAATATGCAAATATTTTCTCTCATATTGAAGGTTGTCTTTTTACTCTTGATAATGTCCTTCCTTTGATGCAGAAATGTTTTAAATTTCAGTCAACTCCAATTTATCTTTTGTTGTTTGATTGTTTGGTTTCATATATAAGAAATTATCTAATTCAAGATTATGATTTTCACCTATTTCCTTCTAATAGTTTCATATTTTTAGCTCTCACACTTAGGCCTTTGTCTGTTCTGAGTTAATTTTTGTATATATTCTGAAGGAAATGTCTAACTGCATTCGTTTGCATGTCAATAACCAGTTGTCCCAGAACGATTTGCTGAAGAGACTGTTGTTTTTCTATTGAATGATTTGGTACCCCTACCCCCATTGAACATTAATTGAGCATAGATGTATGGGTTTATTTCTGGACTCTAAGTTCTATTTTATTGGTCTATATGTCTATCCTTCTGTTAGTACCACACTGTTTTATTTTGTTTTTGTGGCTGCATCATGTGGCATGTGGGATCTTAGTTCCCCAACCAGGGATCGAACCCATGCCTCCTGAATTGGAAGCACAGGGTCTTATCCACTGGACCAACAGGGAAGTCCCAGTACCACACTGTTTTGATTACTATAGCTTTGTAATGAGTTTTGACATCAGAATACGTGAATCTTGCAACTTTGTTCTTCTTTTTCATTATTATTTCTGTTGTTCGGGGTCCCTTGCAATTCCTTGTAAATTTGAGGATCACCTCTTCCATTTCTGCAAAAAAAAGCTGTTTGGATTTTGATAGGGATTACATTAAATCTGTAGATTGCCTTGGGTAATATTGTCATCTGAACCATATTAAGTCTTCCAGTTCAGGAACATGAGATGTCATTTCATTTATTTAGGTCTTTAATTCTTTCTGTGATGTTTTGTAGTTTCAGTGATTTTTGTGGGTTAATCTTGTATAGTGCCACTTGATGAATTGTTTTGGATTTAATCCCTTTTTGTGTGAATTTATTGGGATTTTCTATTTGTAGCTTCACCTCAAATGCCATCCATCACCTTAGGCAACATCAGTCTGTAAATATTTTTGACAGATGCCCCCCAGGAAGCAACTTTAGCACTGGGCCAGTTTTGAATTAGCTGAAAGAAATACAAGGCCTTTGAGCTGTGCTATCAGACAGGTCAGATAAATATAAGTGTTTGTGAGTGGGGTTTGTGGTGATTCTTCTAATATTGGAAATGTGGGCTATTATTTTGACATTTTATTCCTAAGCTGGAGAGTGAGGACCATGATGGGGGCAAGTTAGAATGTCCCACAGTTTCACTGTTCTTACCAAAAATCAGCCATGTTCCTTGAATTTGCATTCTGACTTGGATGCAAGGCTTTAATTAAATTCCAGATTTCATAACATTGATTCTGACAGTTTTTGCCCATATTTTTGTTGCTTTTATGGAGTTGCATAATTTTGAGTTCCTTACTCCACCATTTTTGCTGACACCACTGTGATCTATTTTGAGTTAACTTTTTGCTAAACTTGTAGGTCTGTGTCTGTGGTCATTTTTTTGGATATGGATTTCTAGTTCACTCCCATTTGTTGACAAGACTATCCTTTCTCCATTGAATTCTGATAAGAATGACCTGGGTTCCTAGAGATGACTCTCTAAAGGCACAGAGAAAGAATGTAAGTTCTGGGACTTCCCTGGTGGTGCAGTGGTTAAGACTCTGCACTTCCAATGCAGGGGGCCCGGGTTCAATCCCTGGTCAGGGAACTAGATCCCACATTCATGCTGCAACTAAGGAGCCCACAAGCTGCAACTAAGTAGCTGGTGAGCTGCAACTAAGGAGCCCACAAGCCACAACTAAGGAGCCCACTGCTTCAACTAAGACCCAGCGCAACCAAATAAATAATAAATACATATTTTTTTTAAAAAGAAGACCAACTTTTAAAAAATTTATATATATATATATATATATATATGAATACAAATTCTACCAAGAAGGACTTTTGTTCCCTGAGTCCAGATTTTTAACAATATCTATAACACTTTTGAGATGAATAGGGAAGTTTTGGGGATTGGTAAAAAGGTTAGGTGGGCTTTGAATTGCTTCTACAGCTGCATTTTTGTTCTTGCTAAGACTAAATTCGTAAGACAAGGACAGTTGTTCTTAATTCCTTAGAGAGTTGGGTTGCAACCTGAATGACATCAAGAAGCTAACCCACTCATCAGACAGTATTATCTTTAGCTTGCTCCCTTATGTTATAGAGGAGATCCTCAACCAAGATGGAAATCAAAAGATTCCATTGGTCTTGATTTAGAGCTGTTTCCCTTTGGAATGCTTTTCTTCCTCTGGGTACACAGTTTCATTTCAGCTTAGGGGAGAAGGCCTTTAAAAAGTTCCTATGGGGCTCTGAATATCAGCTTCCAGTTTGGTCAACTTTTGATCATAGTGCCCCTTAAAAAATTTTTTTTTCCCGATATCTTATCAGGTTTCAGCTGAGACAAACAGTAAATATACCTGTCAGTATTGAATAACCTCTTGGACACAAGAGGCCTCCCAAAAAGCGGGTGCAAAAGATACTGCCCTCCCAAGATGCAGAACCAGTCCCAAAGATAGCCAAAAGAAAGTAAGACAGTCCCTCTGGGAGCTAGCAATGGTTGATAGGATCCTAGCCACAAATGGGGTGCAACCCACCTTTTCTGTCAGGCCACATTTTTTGGCCTCCAACCTGACTGTTGAGCTGCCTGCATATGTAAGAACCAACAATTTCCATGTCCCAGGCATGCAGAAAACCAAGCCAGTTCTCAGAACACAATATAAGACAAACAAGAAAGCAGTAGTTGTCCTTGGAAGAGAAAGGATGACAACAAATGGGTATCTCAAAACCAAATTCACAAGAATCTGAATTTGGAAAGAAAGGGACAATATGAAATTTTATCTTTCTCTCTCAACCAGGCACTACATAGATCTAGGACAGTTGACTCTGGTAAGAATTCTCACCCTTTGCTGGCTCTGCCAGTTTTCCTAGGATCCCATCTACAGGCTGTGGAGCAATTTGGGTAGAGAGAGAGTTGCCCCAGAACCTACCATACTTTGGCAGTTTTCCACTAATTTTTAGTTTTGTTGCAGGAGAGAGAAATGTCATGTCCTGGGATGTGTGAGTGAATCCCTGGGATGGACCACCAAGTGAGGGTCCTTGGCTTCAAGCAGGAAAGAATTCAAGAGTGAGCCAAAGTAAAGTTAAAGCAAGTTTATTTAGAGAGATACATATTCTATAGGCAGAATGCAGACGGGCTCAGAGAATGGCCCCGGGGTATAGGGTTGTTAGTTTTTATGAGCTGGGTAATTTAATATGCTAATGAGTGGGAGAAATGTTTTAACTATTTTGGGGAAAGGATGGAAATTTCCAGGAATTGGGCCACTGCCCACTTTTTGACCTTTTATGGTCAGCCTCGGAACTGTCATGGTGCCTGTCGTGGCACTGGTGGGTGTGTCATTTAGCATGCTTATGTATTACAGTGAGCGTACAATGAGGCATAAGGTCTCCTGGAAGTCAGATCTTCTGCCATCTTGGGCCTAGTTGGTTCTAATAAGTTTCTGTCATATTCTGTTTTTCTTAAAGGCCATGTCCCCCTTCTCATTCTTTTAGTGGTTGTGCTCTGCCCCCCTTCGTTCCTTTCTCAGTTTCTCTTAGCTGTTTAAGGGAATAATTGCTAGAAGTTTGCTGGAGGATTCCTCGGAGTCCTGTCAGTCCTGAGTGCCCCATATGGTGTCTTCTCTGGGGGTGAAAATGGGGGCATTCAAGTTTTTATGGAAGGATTTGACAAAGGACAATCTTTTTTCCACTATCCCAGTTTATTACAAATGAGACACTAGTTTCTGGGCCAGTGTTTTGGTGATGGACCCCTAGGAGGGTACAACAGGGGAGGCTCAGGTGTTCTAGGTTTCTGGCCTTGGAGCTGTTGCAGCTATAAGGCGACTAACTTGGTAGTCTTTTGTTTATAGCCTTACAATGTCTTCAGAGTGGAAAGGCAATTAAGATAGTAGACTGAGTACTCAGGTAAATGAGGTTAGAAAGGGAGTGGTCGGAGACACATCAGTCATTTAGTCTTTTGTTTTAGGTACATTTTGTGTCTTTAATTTTTCATTAGCCTTTGTAATGAGTCTTTCAGTGATGCTGTTTTGGAATCTTGAAGTCTTTTGGAGGCTTCTGCATATAAAATATGTATCCCATTCTGTTTGTTTGATTTGGGAGCCCTTGCTTTCAAGTGTACTTCTCAAATGAATGATCATATCTAATTGGAACATTCCCCATAATGGCCATTGTAATTCTAGGTTATCTTAGTAAAATTTTGCCATTTTTGGGACTACAGCTTTTAGGAGCACAGTTCTTGAGGTGTGCTGGAAGGTGGCACACTCAATTCTTTGAAACTTGAAGATCCCATTTCTTTAACTAATCTTGGATCTCTCAGAACCATATTAATACCTAAGAGGGATGTGCCATTGGGTTGGGGATTTTGCGGTGCTTTACAGTGTACCTCATTGCAAGGAAATTTTCTCGAGGTTGACAGCTGACCTAGTGTCAATCTAACCCATTCCATGACTAGCTTATTTTAGCACAGGAGTCTTAAGAGTTAGGTGGCGAACACACCATTTAAGCGTTCAACCCATGCTCACCAATTTTGCAGGTTTGGTTTCTCAGTGAGATTCCCATTAATAACAGATCTGTTATTCCTTTATGTCATGTGTACCTTAGCAGAAATCAACAGTAATTGAAGAAATAGAACTGTGGACACCAGCAGTAATCAAAGAAATGGTCCTTTGGAGTGGCCAAGAGAAGGCCTTAGGTGTACACCAACAAAACCAGCAGTTCTTAAAGTGGAACTATGGACTGATCCAGTAGAACCCAACAAAGCAGAATTGTGGACTAACCACATTGAGGGTTAAATGTAAAATTGGGAAAAAATAAAAGAATTCATAAAAAAGAGAAAAAGGAAGGGAATGGATAGGAGAGGTAAAATTAATAGAAGGTACAGAGTAGATGGAATTTTAAATATATCAATATTAATTACAGTAATTGTAAATTGACTAGAGTACAGAATTTGACAGACCCCATTTAAAAATAGTATCTACATTTTATTTACAATAGATATAAAACATAGTGATATAGAATGAGTGAAAACAAAAGTATGGAAAACGTTCTACAAACACACCAATAGAAAATTAAAGTAAAATTATCTGTATTCACAGGTGACATGATCTAATGTATAGAAAATCTTAATTCACTAAAAAACAATTAGAACTAATAAACCAGTTCAGCAAGTTTGCAGGATACATCAGTATACAAAAACTCAATTGTATTTTTACACATTTGCAAATAACAACTCAGAAATGAAATTTAAGAAGTCATTCTATTTACATAGCATCAAAAAGAATAAAATACTTAGGAGTAAATTTGACAAAAGAACTGCAAAACTTATAATCTGAAAAATGCAAAACATTGTTGAAAGAAACTTTGAAATGACCTTTAAGTACCTGGGAAAAACATCTCACATTCATAGATCAGATGGATACTATAAAGGTTACAGCTGAGATAAATAAAATAGAAAAACAAGACAAAATGTAAAAAATTTCTTTGAAAAGATCAACAAAATTGGCAGATCTTTATTTAGCTAGATTGACTTTTAAAAAAGAATTCATATTACTAATATCAGAAATGAAAGTGGGGATATTACTAATGATTTTACAGAAATGAAAGGATTATACAAGAATAGTATGAGCAGTTGCATGACAACAATCTAGATGACCTAGATCAAACTGAAGAATTTGTCCATTTCTTCGTGGTTGTCCATTTTGTTGGCATATAGTTGTTTGTAGTAGTCTCTTATAATCCTTTGTATTTCTGCAGTGTCAGTTGTGATTTCTCCTTTTTCATTTCTGATTTTGTTGATTTGTGTCCTCTCCCTTTTTTTCTTGATGAGTCTGGCTAAGGGTTTGTCAATTTTGTTTATCTTCTCAAAGAACCAGCTTTTAGTTTTATTGAACTTTGCTATTGTTTTCTTCATTTCTGTTTCATTTATTTCTGCTCTGATCTTTATGATTTCTTTCCTTCTACTGACTTTGGGTTTTCTTTGTTCTTCTTTCTCTAGTTGCTTTAGGTGTAAGGTTAGATTGTTTATTTGAGATTTTCGTTTCTTGAGGTGAGATTGAGTTGCTATAGACTTCCCTCTTAGAACTGCTTTTGCTGCATCCCATAGGTTTTGGGTTATCGTGTTTTTGTTATTTGTTTTTATGTATTTTTTTATTTCTTCTTTGATTTCTTCAGTGATCTCTTGGTTATTTAGTAGCACACTGTTTAGCCTCCATGTATTTGTGTGTTTTACAGTTTTTTCCTGTAATTGATTTCCAATTTCATAGCATTGTGGTCAGAAAAGATGCTTGATACGATTTCAATTTTCTTAAATTTTCCAAGGCTTGATTTGTGACCAAGATGTGATCTATCCTGGAGAATGTTCAGTGTGCACTTGAGAAGAAAGTGTATTCTGCCACTTTCGGGTGGAATGTTCTATAAATATCAATTAAATCTATGTGGTTTATTGTGTTATTTAATCCTTGTGTTTCCTTATTTATTTTCTATTTGGATGACCTGTCCATTGGGTAAGTGGGGTGTTAAAGTCCCCTACTATTATTGTGTTACTGTCGATTTCCCCTTTCATGGTTGTTAGCATTTGCCTTATTTATTAAGGTGCTCCTGTGTTGGGTGCATAAACATTTATAATTGTTATATCTTCTTCTTGGATTGATCCCTTGATCATTATGCAGTGTCCTTCCTTATCTCTTGTAACAGTCTTTATTTTAAATTCTATTTTGTCTAATATGAGTATTGCTACTCCAGCTTTCTTTTGATTTCCATTTGCATGGAATATCTTTTTCCATCCCTCCACTTTCATTCTGTATGTGTCCCTAGATCTGAAGTGGATCTCTTGTAGACAGCATATATATGGGTCTTGTTTTTGTATCCATTCAGCCAGCCTGTGTCTTTTGGTTGGGACATTTAATCCAGTTACACTCAAGGTTATTATCGATATGTATGTTCCTATTACCATTTTCTTAATTGTTCTGGGTTTGTTTTTGTGGATCTTTTTCTTCTCTTGTGTTTCCCGCCGAGAGAAGTTTCTTTAGCATTTGTTGTAAAGCTGGTTTGGTGGGGCTGAATTCTCTTAGCTTTTGCTTGTCTGAAAAGCTTTTCATTTCTCTGTCAAATCTGAATGAGATGCTTGCTGGGTAGAGTAATCTTGGTTGTACGTTTTTCTCTTTCATCACTTTAAGTTTATCCTGCCACTCCCTTCTGACCTGCAGAGTTTCTGCTGAAAAATCAGCTGATAACCTTATGGGGATTCCTTTTTATGTTATTTTTTGTTTTTCCCTTGCTTCTTTTAATATTTTTTCTTTGAATTTAATATTGGTTAGTTTGGTTAATATGTGTCTTGGTGTGTTTCTTCTAGGGTTTATCCTGTATGGGACTCTCTGCACTTCCTGGACTTGGGTGACTATTTCCTTTCCCATGTTAGGGAAGTTTTCCACTATAATCTCTTCAAATATTTTCTCAGACCCTTTCTTTTTCTCTTCTTCTTCTGGGACCCCTATAATTCAAATGTTGGTGTGTATAGTGTTGTCCCAGAGGTCTCTGAGATTGTCTTCAATTCTTTTCATTCTTTTTTTTTTTATTCTGCTCCTCAGCAGTTATTTCCACCATTTTGTCTTCCAGCTCACTTGTTCATTCTTCTGCTTCAGTTACTGTTATTGATTCCTTCTGTTGTATTTTTCATTTCAGTTATTGTGTTGTTCATCTCTGTTTGTTGTTTTTTAGTTCTTCTAGATCTTTGTTAAACATTTTTTGTATTTTCTCAATCTGTGCCTCCATTCTATTTCCAAAATTCTGGATCATCTTTAGTATCATTACTCTGAATTCTTTTTCAGGTCGATTGCCCAGTTCCTCTTTATTTATTTGGTGTTGCAGGTTTTTACCTTGCTTCTTCATCTGTAACATTTTTTTTTTGCCATGTCTTTTTTTTTTTTTTTTTTTTTTTGGTGTGTGGGATTGTGTTTCTGTCTTACTGGTTCTTTGACCTGAGGCTTCCAACAGAGTTTGTAGGCCGTTGGGTAAAGCTGGGTCTTGGTGCTGAGATGAGGACCTCCAGGAGACATCACTCCAGTGAATATCCCCTGGAGTCTGAGGTTCTCTATTTGTCCAGTGGTTTGGACTTGGAGCTCCCACTGCAGCAGCTTGGCCCGACCACAAGCTTGTGAACCAAGGTCCTGCAAGCCACATGGGGAGGCCAAAAAAAAAAAAAAAAAAGAACAGTAACAAAGAGTAAAATATAAAATTAGACTGGGAAACTAACAGATATATTAGAATATAAAAATAGAAATATAGATGAAACAACAACTGGAAGGTAAAACCACAATAGTAAAAGAGAGGAGAACAACAACAACAAAAAGGTGGAAAAGGCCTTGGCTGTGGAGGGCCTGGCCTAATCAGTGGTGGTGTTTGGGTGGTGGGCAGGGTTTATGCTTAGGAGACACAGGGCTAGAAAAGGCCCTGGGGTGTGTGTGGGGGTGGGGTTTAAGCTCAGCGGAACAGAAGGAGCCCAGGCGTGCCCCTGCTCTCAGAGGGTGGGGGACCCTGCCTCGGAGTCCAGCAGGCTTCCTGGGCCCAAGTGTGCGGGGCAGACATCCTCCGCTCCTTCTCCCACTCCAGTCCTGGAAGGCCCCACCCGCCTGTGTCTCCTGTTCTCGTCCTGGCTTCCTTCTTATGCCCCCAAGGCAGAGTCAAGATGGCGGTATGGGAGGACTCAGAGTTAATGTCTCCCCACACCACCAGTGCCTGCCAGATGCTGGTAGGGGACCTCAATGCCCAAGGAGATGTGAGGAACCCCAAGTGAACCAGTAGGATGTGTGGGGACTGGGGGATGTGGAGAAGTGGAGGCCTGACAGGACTGGCACCCCTGAGGGGTGGCTGAGAAGGGGGAGGGGTTCCCACACCTGGAGGGACCCTCTGGGGCTCAGATCAGTGGGGAGCACACTGAGCATTTCCCCTGCCCAGCCGGCCAGGGAAGTCTGCCCTGCTCTCAGGCCAGGTCCTGTGCCCCCAGAGGCCCCCTCCGGGCCGTGTTGATCCTGGGGGCATAGGAAGGAGGCCGGGGGAGAACAGGAGAGGCAGGCAGGAGGGGCCCTTCAGGACCAGAGGAGCAGGAGAGCAGCAGCAAAAGGCATTTGCTCTGCCCACTCAGGCCCAGGAAGCCTGCTGGTCTCCCAGGCTGGGTCCCCTGCCCTCCAAGGCCCCCACCACAGGCTGCATTGGTCCAAGATGGCAGAATTTAGATTGGAGCAGCATTTAACAATTCTATGAAGCGTGGGCAATAAAATAATTTTCCTAGTAATGTAGCTGGTGGAGTTGGGTATTCTATTTTGCTTTTGTTATTGGGTTGCATTAGTTAAGTATGACATAAAGATGTACTTTATTATGAGATAGTGAGAAAATTAAAAAATGATACAGGGGGACTTCCCTGGTGGTCCAGTAGGTAAGACTCTGCACTCCCAATGCAGGGGGCCCAGGTTCGATCCCTGGTCGGGGAACTAGATCCCGCATGCCACAACTAAGAGTCTGCATGCTGCGACTAAGAAGTCTGTGTGCCACAACTAAGAAGTCCGCATGCCACAACTAAGACCTGGCTTATTTTGGCTCAGCCAAAATAAATAAATATATATTTTTAAATGATACAGGGAAAACTGGCCACTGACATGGAAGAAAATACAGGAATACTGTGAGTAGGGATCAATTAATTTAATTTAGACAATGTTTATTTCATAATTTACTGCTACATTCCATCAGGAAATTTGCTTTGATGTTACAACAGTCCAGCAGGTAAAACACATTTGAAAATAAATTCTAATGCTTAGTCTTGTAACATATAAATATAATGCACATAATATATTGGAAAAACCCCCACCTACCCACAGATTGCTATATGCATCATTTCTGAAACATACCGTATATAAAAGTATACCTTTACATTGGCTGTGATGTTTTCAGCTCTAAGAAAACTTAAATTTGTAAAGCACCAGATGGTAGCTATCTTAGGCTCATCTTAGGCATGTGAGGCATAACACTCACCTCTGCTACTGTAATGTGAAGGCAGCCACAGGCAAAACAGGTACAAATTTTTTTTGCTTTTTGTATTAGTGTTGTAATAAAATTTGTATTTATAGACACTTAAGTTTGAATATCATATAATTTTCACATGTCACAAGATATTCTTTAATTTTTCTACCATTCAGAAATGTAAAACCATTCTTAGGTTGCAGGCGGTGGGCCAGATCTGAATCACTTGTGGAAAAATGTACAACCAAACCAAACCAAGGCACTACAGCAATGAAATGAGGGATGAATGCTGGTAGTCAACCTTTTATTTATTTTGCAAAATACTTCAAGAAATACAAATTATAACGATGATAGTATCTAACATATAGCTCTTCCTGTGTCTCAGACACTATTCTAAGTGCTTTAAAAATATTAACTTTTTACACCTCACAACAATCCTAACACATTTTCACTTTTTTTTATAGAAAAGGAAACTGAGGCACAGAGAGGTTAAGTGCATGCTTCATGCTGGAAACTGAGCCTGGGCAGTAGGAGTCCAGAGTCCACACTCTTAACCTCTATATCACGTTGCTTCTACCAGGAAGAAAAAGGTAGTGAAGAATGTTTAGGACTCTAATACAAAATACAAATTCAGACAGCTCTGCAATCTGCTAAAACAACACTAAGACAGACGTTTCTTTACATAGCATTTTTTTTATTGTGTAGGGTGTTTTCAGCTGTTTTTTAAAATGAACTTAGGTTTTTCCTATAAATAAATGTATCCCTAATGTAAAATTTGGCTGACCATGAGTTGAAAAATTTACAAAAACATTTTTAGCTTCTTTCTGAAAGATTAGTTCAGTAAAATCCAAATCCATTCAGAAATAGGAGGAAAAGATACATTATAATTTTAAGAGTATTACACTTAAATACACATTCTTATTAACAAGAGTCACTGCTGAGACTTAATATCTTCATATACATAAAAGTTACTGAACTAAGGGCTTCCCTGGTGGCGCAGTGGTTGAGAGTCCGCCTGCCGATGCAGGGGACACGGGTTCGTGCCCCGGTCCGGGAAGATCCCACATGCTGCGGAGCGGCTAGGCATGTGAGCCATGGCCGCGGTGCCTGCACGTCCAGAGCCTTGTGCTCCGCAACGGGAGAGGCCACAGCAGTGAGAGGCCCGTGTACCGCAAAAAAAAAAAAGTTACTGAACTAAATAAGGCTACATATTTCCCTATGTACAGTTATGGATGGGTCCACATGCACATCAAACATCCACAATCTGTATTCTGTAGCACACTGACATTCACACATAAATCCTACATACTACAGGACTCTTCACATGTGTTTAATGATGTCACCTGGTTATTCAATTTATTTGTGCTTTTTAAGAAGCTCCATATATCTAGATATTTGCAGGTTTCTTTAAAAGAAAAACAACAACTTTGTAATCAGATTTCTGCAACATGGCTTCTAGTAAAAGTGTTACCCTAGGTACAGATTCTCTTGGAATTTTTGTTAAAAAGCTTTCATATATTTAAATACTTATAAAGGTTCTATACTTTATCACTGATCTGACATTCACCAAAACATCATTTCTTGATAAAGCCTTCCATATGTGTTTCAGTCTTTGTGATTATCCTCTTTTACAGTATTCTAAGTCCAACTGATATAAAAAGATTTCTGAATGGTCAGGATACTGATAGGAATCTCACTCATGTGAGCTTTTGGATGTCTAAATGATGGCTACCGTGACAGAAATTTCCTTACATTCACTTACTTACAGGATTTCTCTCATATGGTTTCTATGCTGTACAATAAAGTATGACTTCTGAAAGAGAGGTTTCCCTCATGTTTTACAATTTGTAGTGTTTCTACCATCTAAGTTGTCTGATACTTAGTAAAAGTCTGAAATATGATAAAAATTTCTCCCTAAAATATTTACAGACTTTCTCTCCATGATGAAAGACTGTGGCTGAAATTTTCCCATACTGATATTTCATAAGGTTTTTGTCTCATGTTAATTATCTGATTATTCTGAAGGATAAATTCAGACAGAAGAACTTCCCAATTTATACTCTTTATAAGCTTTTCCCTTTGTGTGTGTCTTCTGATGTGCAGTGAGTTTTGATTTCTGGAAAAAAGTTTCCTTACACTCCTGACATTCATAGGGTTTCTCTCCTGTGTGTTTTCTCTGATGTATGACAAAGTGTGATTTCTGAGAGAAGGATTTCCCACATTCTTTACATTCATAGGGTTTTTCTCCTGTGTGTGTCCTTTGATGTAATCTGAGGACTGAATTCACAGAGAAAGATTTACCACATTCATTACATTCATAGGGCTTCTCCCCTGTGTGTTTTCTCTGATGTTTAGTGAGGTCTGATTTATAGTAAAAGTTTTTTCCACATTTATTACATTCAAAGGGTTTCTCCCCTGTGTGAGTTCGCTGATGTACTGTTAGGGCTGACTTCTGGTAGAAGCATTTCCCACATTCCCTACATTCATAGGGTTTCTCTCCCGTGTGAGTTCTCTGATGAGTTTTGAGGTGTGAATTTCTAGAGAAGAATTTCCCACATTCCTTACATTTATAGGGTTTCTCCCCTGTATGTGTTCTCTGATGTACTGTGAGGTGTGATTTCTGGGAAAAGGATTTCCTACATTCCTTACATTCATATGGTTTCTCCCCTGTGTGTGTTTTCTGATGTACCATGAGGTATGCCTTAACGTAGAAGAACTTCCCACATTCAGTACATTCATAGGGTTTCTCTCCTGTGTGTGTTTTCTGATGTTCCATGAGGTGTGGCTTCTGGTAGAAGGATTTCTCACACTGATTACATTCATAGGGTTTCTCTCCTGCATGAGTTCTCAAATGTCTACTGAGAGATGACAGGTGGTAGAAAGTTTTCTTACATTCTTTACATTCATAGGTCTTCTCTCTGGTAGGAGTTTTCTGTTGTCTTGTGAGGTCTCCATTCCGAGAGACAGATTTCCCGCATTCACTGGGTTTGTCCTTTGAATGAGTATGCTCATGTATTATGAGGACAGACTTCTGGCAGAAGGACTTTCCACATTCATTGCATTTATAGGATTTCTCATTGGTATGAGTTTTCTGATGTTTTGTGAGTTCTCCATTCCTAAAGAGAAATTTCCAGATTCATTAATGTATACGGATTTTTTTTTTTTTGGTCTGCTGTGTATATTTTCCAAGTAACTCTGAGAACCAATTTCTAGAGATTTTTCCAATATTCATTAGATTCATAGGGCTTCTCCATTGTGAATATTCTATGTTGAAATACATTATGGCTTAACATTTGGTAGAAGGAATTTCACTTGCATTATAGGTCTCTTAACTGCCTGAACTCCACTTTGTGTAATAAAGCCTCCCTTATCGTGTAAGTAAGAAGAATCAAAAGACTGTTGCAAAGTTGTAATCTCCTGATCTTGAATTATAAACAAGGTCTCTATTATGAAACAAGGCTTTCCCATTTGGATTATGTTCTTTGGAATTTTCTCCAGTGTTAGTTTTTTCACATTTATTATTAACTAGTGCTCTCTCACTTCTAGTACCCCCATCAAGACCCTTTCTTACGAAGCTTCTAATCTCAAAATTGAATTCTTGAACTTGCCTTGAATTTTTAGCTTGGCTTTCCTGGTATCTTGCTCCTTGGTCATGAGTATTCCATAGGTCTTCTACAAAGGAATCCAAAATTTAATACCGTATAAATCTTAACACATTATTATGGTCATAGGGTGGATTCTTAGGCTTCAGGCCAATATCCTCAAATGAAGGAACTCTCAAGTGCAAACTTCCTCTATCTCAGTGGTTTAGAAGAAACATAAATAACACTAAAAACTGCTATAGCAGAGGGGAAGGGACCTGGTTATAAACCCAAGTATCTTTGACACTACAAATATGATCTTAAAAACCTGGAGAAGGTTAAGCCAAAAAAAAAAAAAAAAACAAAGAATAGGGAGCAGAGAACAAAGGACATTCAAAGTGCTGCTGAACAGGAATGTGAGACACAGAGAATGCTGTGAGTCCATTAAGGACAATGAATAGTAAGTAGGGTGAAAATAAAAATTAGTAGACAACTGTGTTCACTGGAAATATCAGAGGAAAGATTAAACTGGATGAAGGAGCTAAAGTATCTGTCTTTACCCACTCAAACCTAGTTTACTGTGTTAGGATTCCTAGTAATCAGTAGACTATAAACTTCCACTTTATTTCTCTTTACCCATAATACAACAATCTCGATGTCAACACTAAAGTGACTTTCTCAAAACATCCATTTCCTAATGTTTAGAGGAAAATTCCGCTCTGTCTAGTTGGCTTAATTTTTGCTGGTTCAGAAGACCCAGAAACACATACATCCAAAAGGAAAGATTAAAGAAAAGCAGAGTGCAAGCCATCCTTATAACAGAATGAATTCCCAGTTGTAGCACCAGAGATTTTCAATGCTGACCACCAAATACTGCATCTCCAAAAGAGAGTTACCTATGACTCAACACTAGTTTTATTCTGCTTTCACATCTTAGCTCCCACATATCTGCTTCAATTTGCTACCTGATCTTTAAAGAGTAATTATTCAACATTGTTCTAAATCTTTATGGACCTTCATATTTATTCATCTTTAAATGCTTGAAGAAAGTGAAAGATTATGAGCAGAAGCTTGGGGTTAGAATTTCATGGCATTTGTGGGGAAAACATAAAAAAAGTTGTTTGATAAGGACATGTGCAAGGTTAACTTGGATACTCATGAAATAAGATCTTACATATGAAAGACATTTAAGAGAGCAGATGAAATGAAAATTAGCATGTGTTTTGGGGCCACAAGGAAAAATAAGAATCAGGGCTTCCCTGGTGGCCCAGTGGTTAAGAATCCGCCTGCCAATGCAGGGAACACAGGTTCGAGCCCTGGTCTGGGAAGATCCCACATGCCACGGAGCAACTAAGCCTGTGCACCACAACTACCAAGCCTGCGCTCTAGAGCCCGTGAACCACAACTACTGAAGCCTGCACACCTAGAAGCCTGTGCTCCGCAACAAGAGAAGCCACCACAATGAGAAGCCTGTGCACTGCAACCAAGAGTAGCCCCCGCTCGCTGCAACTAGAGAAAGCCCACGTGCAGCAACCAAGACCCAACACAGCCAAAAGTAAATACATAAATAAATAATAAGATGCAGTAGGCAATAAAGCGCCAGACTAGTTCTTGACAGAAAATTAGGTGTATTTTGTATCAACTCCAAAATAATATAACCGATGAAAGGCATAATGATTTGTAAACTGATTTCAGAGTTTAAAGAGAGAATAGGAAATTAAAATGGGTGCTGGAAAAACTAAGGCATTTTGTTGTTAATGAAAGGAGGAAAATGGCATGACAAAATTTATAAGACAGATTTTAAGATTATAGTTGCATACTTTAATGGCAAGGAGTAACTGGGAATTCTAGAAAAAAGACAAAATGAAAGTTTAAGTCAAAGTTAGTATATAGGGAAGAGAAGTAAATCTATTTTAAAAATGTCAAGCAAAAGAGGGAATTTAGATGGAGAACGAAAACTGGAATTGTGATTTATGTTGCTTACATATGCAGATCAAGTATCCTCAATCATTTCCAAAAGTACAGGGCATTTAAAAAAGAGATTCCTGAAAAAAAAAATTTCAAAAGTCAAAGGCACCAACCTCCTCACAGGTTATAATTTCTAACTTACCAGGGTACTTTTGACGTGGAAATTCTACTTCTAATATCCATGGCTCTTTTCCTTGCTTCAACTTGAAGACGGCATTTGGCTTATTCACACAATAACCTATTAACAGAAAGATAAAGAAAACAATACAAATTGCTTGGAATACACAACTCTGAAGGATAAAGAAGTGCAGTTTAGGAGCAGAACAAGGAAGGTTCCACATAGGCTTGGCAAATTTAGATTGTATCAGTGGAGTGCATGGGGACACACATATTTTTCTGGTACCCAAAATGGATTCATCAACTTTGACCCCTAAAACAAAGCTAATATTCAACCCTATAGGGGACTTAACAAATTCCAGTAACTGAGAAAGGAAATGCAAACTACTGGGATTACAGATGGGGAAGATTTCCTCACCCACTGAGATGAGGTGACGATAGTTCTCCTGCATCACTTCCCTATACAGGGTCCTCTGAGCAGCATCCAGCAACTGCCACTCCTCCTGGGTGAATTCCACAGTAACATCCTTGAATGTTACTGGTCCCTGAAACAACGTATTTCAGTTAAAACTGAAGCGATCAAAATACAGTACCATCTAAAAGACATGTGAACTGTTAATGTGCTAACTATAGTATTTATTCTGGAGAGTTAGATATACTGCCACCCTGCTTTATACATATATAAAATATTTGTTCAGTATATATTTACTCAGATATCACTCCATGCCTGGAACTCTGCCAGAGATACAGAGATGAATGAAAGCAACTTTTTTTTTTTTTTTTTTTTTTTTTGTGGTACGTGGGCCTCTCACCGTTGTGGCCTCTCCCGTTGCAGAGCACAGGCTCTGGACACGCAGGCTCAGCAGCCATGGTTCACGGGCCCAGCTGCTCTGCGGCATGTGGGATCTTCCCGGACCGGGGCACGAACCCGTGTCCCCTGCATCGGCAGGCAGACTCCCAACCACCACGCCACCAGGGAAGCCCCGAAAGCAACTGTTCTTGTCATCAAGGAGCTTACATGCTGACAGGGAGGCAAAGATTAAATTCTTAAATGCAATATGCATAGCAGTTGCTATGACAGAAGTATGTACAAGATGAAAGATGGTCACAAAGGATGGCCAAGATGGTGGAGAAGGAAGACTCTGAGCTGAGCTCCTCCCACAGGCACACTGAAATTACAACTATTCACAGAGCAACGATCTCTGAAAATTATCTGAAGAGTAGCAGAAAATATTCCCCACAACTAAAGATACAAAGAAGGAACCACAGTGACATGGGTAGGAGGAGAAGAGACACAGTATAGTCAAGACCCACACGCCCATGTAGGTGACCCACAGATAAGAGGATAACCAAAATTGTAGAGGTTGTCCCCAAGGAGTAAGGGGTCCGAGCCCCACATTGGGCTCCCCTGCCTGGAGGGTTCTGCACCAGGAAGACGAACCCCCAGAACGTCTGGCTTTGAAGGCCAGTGCGGCTTGAGAGCCAGAGGACTGTAGAAAACAGAGACTCCACTCTTAAAGGGTGCATGCAAAAATCTGACACGTTCCAAGTCACAGTGCAGAGGGAGTAATTTGAAAGGAGCCTACCTCAGACCCACTTGCTGACCTTGGAGAGCCTCCTGGAGAGGGAGGAGGCAACTGGAACTCCCCCTGGAGACATAGACACCGGCAGCAGCCATTTTGGGAGCTTGTTCTACCATGAGGACACTGGTGCTAATAGGGACCATTCTGGAGTCCTCCCTCTAGCCTATTAGTGCTGGAGGCTTCCATGCCCACCAATGGGTCATCACCAATCCCAGGACACTTCAGGCCATGCAGCCAGCCACGTTGGGTCCCATTCCAGGCACCCCACAGGCCGTGCAGCTAGCCAGGCAGGGACCCAGCCCCTCCCAACAGTGGGCCAGGAGCCACTGGATGAGGCAGGGCCTGGCATCCAACAGGGCTGAGGGTCAGCCCTGCCTACCAGTGTGCCCACAATAGTCGGCCCCACAACAAGGAAGGATTCATGTAGCCCACATATAGGGAACCAGTAGAGCTTATAGCTCTGGTGATCAGAGGGGAATATACTGCTGGGCCTCAGAGGACATCTCCTACATACGATTACTTCTCTAAGATTGAGAAATGTAACCAACCTACCAAATGCATGGAAATAAAAACAGAGGATTAGGCAAAATGAGGAGACAGAGGAATATGTTCCAAACAAAAGAACAAGACAAAACCTCAGAAAAAGAATTAAATGAAGTGGAGATAAGCATTCTACCCTATAAAGAGTTAAAATATCTTTTATGAATATAAAGACGAAAACCTTTAACATATTACTAGTAAATCAAATCCAACAAAATAAAAAAAAATAGATTATAATCTATACCATGACCTTGTGTGATTTATCCCAGGAATGCAAGAGTGGTTCAACATACAAAAGTCAATCAATTACAGTAATAGAGCAAAGGGGAAAAAGTAGAAGATCATTTTAATTGACGCACAAAAAGTGTTTGACAAACTTCAACACTCTTTCATGATAAAAACACTCAGTAAACTAGAAATAGAAGGAAATTCCTCAAAATGATAAACAACATTTTTAATCCACCTCTACCCCAGGTAATAGCATACTCAGTAGTGAAAGACTGAAAACTTTCTCCTTATGACCAGGAACAAGTCAAGGATGCCTGCTTCTGCCACTTCTAATCCACACTGTACTGGAAGTTCTAGCCAGAGCAGTTTTACAAGAAAAGGATATAAAGGCACCCAAACTGGAAAGGAAAAAAAAAAAAAAAACTATCTCTATTTGCAGATTACATTAATCTACATATAGAATATCCCAAAGAATCCACAAAAACGAAAACTAATAGAGCTCATAAACAAAGTTGGCATGTTGCAGAATTATAAGATCAACCCACAAAAATTGGTTGTGTTTCTATATACCAGTAATGAAAATCCAAAAGAGAAATTAAGACAATTCCATTTAATGTAGCACCAAAAAGAATAAAATACCTAGGGATACATTTACTCAAAGAGGTGTAAGACTTATACACTGAAAACTGCAAAACATTGCTCAAGTATTAAAGAAGACCTAAATAAAAGAAATGACATTCTATGTTCATAGACTATAAGATTTAATATAGTTCAAGTGACAGTACTACTCCAAGGAATCTACAAGTTCAGTCCAATCCCTAATAAAATCCCAATGACTTCTGCACAGAAATGGAAAAGCCAATCCGCAAATTCATATGGAATTGCAAGAAGTCCCTAATAGCCAAAACAAAATTGGGAAAGAAACAAAGTTGGAGGACTCACACTTATTTCAAATCTTACTATAAAGCTACAGTATCAAAACAGTGTGATTGGCATAAAGATAGACATATTGTGCAATGGGATAGAAATGAGAGTCTAGAAATAAAACCATACATCTATGGCCACCTGATTTTCAACAAGGAAGACAAGACCATTCAATGGAGAAAGAATAGTTTCTTCAACAAATGGCACTGCGACAACCAAATGTCCACATGCGTAAGAACGAAACCTGACCTCTACTTCACCCCATATAAAAAAAAATTAACTCGAAATAGATCACTGACCTAAATATTAAGAGCTAAAACTATAAAACTCAGAAGAAAACATAGGAATAAATTTCCTTACCTTGAATTAGGCAATGGATTCTAGATACGACACCAAAAGTACAAGCAGTAAAAGAAAAATAAGCTGACTTTATCAAACTTTAAAATTTTTATGGGGACTTCCCTGGCGGTCCAGGGGTAAAGAATCCACGCTTCCAATGCAAGGGGCGCAGGTTTGATCCCTGGTCAGGGACCTAAGATCCCACATGCCATGTGGCGTGGCAGCCAAGGAAATTTTATATATATATATAAATATATATATATATAACTTGTATGCATCATAGGATATTACCAAAATAGGAAAACGACAACTCACAGAATGTAATATAATATTTGCAAATCGCGTATCTGATAAAGGTGTTATTATCCAGAATATATAAAATATACTTGCAATTCAATAACAGAAAAGATAGCCCAGCCAGAAAATGGGCAAAGAAATTGAACAGACATTTCTTTAAGTTATACAAATGAGCACATGAAAAGATGCTCAGCATCATTAGTCCTTAGGGGAAATTCAAATCAAAACCACAATTATACCACTTCATATTTACTATGATGGGTGTGTTTTTTTTTAAAAAAAAAACAACAGAAAATAACAGGTGATGGAGAGGTTGTGGAGAAACTGTAACCCTTATATATTGCTTGTGGGAATGTAAAACGGTACAGCTGCTGTGGAAAAGTTTGGCAGTTGCTCAGCAAGTTAAACATACAAATACCATACAACCCAGCATACTTGTACACAAAAGTTCATAGCGGCACTATTCACAACAGCCAAAAAGTGAAAACCACCTAAATGCCCATCAGTGGATGAACAGATAAACAATTGTGGTATAAACATACAATGGAATATTATTTTGTCATAAAAATGAAGTATTGCTACATGGTATAGGGTGAATGAACTTGGAAAACATTATGCTAAGTGAAAGAAGCCAAATAGAAAAGGTACATATTATATGATTCCACTTATATGAAATATCCAGAATAAGTAAATGCACAGAGACGGAAAATAGATTGGTAATTGCCAGAGGCTAAAGGGAGAGGGACTAGGTAATGATTGCTTAATGGGAATGGGGTTTTCTTTGGGGATGGCAAAAATGTTTTGGAACTATCATGTTGTAGTGGTCCCACAACATTGTGGATGTGCTAAACGTCACCTAACTGTACGTTTTAAAATGGTCAATATTATGTGAATTTCACTTCATTTAAACCAACAAAACCTTCTAACAAAGAAATCTTCAGGTCTCGGTGAATTCCACCAAACATTTCAGTGGTGAATTGCACCAAACATTTAAGGCAGAAACAATACCAATTATATGCAATCTCTTCCATAAAACAAAGAGGAGAGAACCGTTCTCAACTCATTTTATGAAGCCGACGTTACCCTGATACCCAAACCTAACAAAAGGATTATCAGAAAAGAAAACTACAGTGGTGGCTTGCACCTGTTTGTACCAGATCAAGAGTGCTGATTGTCAAATTTTGGGCAATTGATTAACATCATTTTGTAGCTTGAAATTAGCCCTGGCAGGGGTATTTATACCATAGAAATTGGTAAACAGTACAAACCAGATTTCTCTCCCAGTCCCCAAAATCTGATTAAACATTTACCACCATAGTGACTACCAACCAATATCTTTCATGGTTATAAGTACAAAAATCCTCAACAAAATATCAGCAAATCCACTACCTGATTTCAAGACTTATCACAAAGCTATATTAATTGTGTTACTAGCAAAAGGATAAACACACAGATCATTGGAACAAAAACAGTATCTAGTAATAGAACCACACATATAATTTTGACAAAGGTTCAAAAGAAACTCAGTGGATTAAGGATAGTCTTTTCAAAAAACTAGTGCTGGAACAAATGAGTAGAATGGTGGTTCCCAACGTATGGGGGGAGTGGGGAGTTAGTGTTTAATTTGTGCGGAGTTTCAGTGTAGGATGATGAAAAGAGTTCTGGAGATGGATGGTGGTAATGGTTGCACAACAATGTGAATGTACTTAATGCCACAGAGCTATACATTTAAAATTGGTTATGATGGTAAATTTTGTTATGTGTATTTTACTACAATTAAAAATAAGTCAACTATACTTTAATTTTAAAAAAGAAAAATAAATAAAAGAAAACAACAAAACACTAAAAATAGCTATACAAAAGCATCAAATATTAACTTAAGCACTAGAATTTGAGAGATAAAGATCCAAGAAAAAAGTGAAATTAATTATGATGAGTCTTATACCTCTGGTTAGCATTTTCAGGGCATTTTCCAATTTCATAGCCAGGGCAAAAATGTAGAGCAGAAAGCAGCTCAGAGCCAGCATCTCTAAAATAAGCATAAAGAAAGAAATTCTGAATAGAAACAAATTCTGAGAAGCAAAGGAGAAGTTGATCTTAACCTTAACGAGAACAAGCCTCTAACCTAGTGTTTTCTAAAATCAGAGATCTGAGAATCCAAAGGTGAACAAAAGATAAAATTCAGAAGAGACAAATATTTCAAAAGACAACAGAAAACCACAACTTATTTCATTCTTGGGGGCAAGTAGGGAAGAGAGGAAACTGGTTCAACCTTTAACAAACTTTTAATGTTTGCTTATGGTCTTGTGTGATGTATTAGCATCCCTAAGACCCCTGGTCACAAAGCAAGTCAACACCAACTTGCCTTTTGATACTACCTGGTGACTGAGTGGGAGTTTCATATTCAAGAGGTCCCCAAACATAAGCTTAGTATTTGTAGAACTTTTTTGTTGTTGTTGTGGTGGTGGTATGTGGGTCTCTCACTGCTGTGGCCTCTCCTGTTGCGGAGCACAGGCTCTGCACGCACAGGCTCTGCACGCACAGGATCAGCGGCCATGGCTCATGGGCCTAGCCACTCCGCAGCATATGGGATCCTCCCGGACCGGGGCACGAACCCTTGTCCCCTGCATCGGCAGGCGGACTCTCAACCACTGCGCCACCAGGGAAGCCCCCTCTGTAGAACTTTTTTACTTCCTATCAAATGTCTCAAAGTGGTCAGTTTATTTTAAGTTGGGGAAGCAGTTTCTGGAACCAAAGGAAAGCTCCATAATTTATATGGATGCTCTGAAATACAAACACTCACCATTTTCCCCCCACAGGCCTTTACTGAGTGCATGGCCACAACCCTCCAAAGGCTGGGAGCAGAGCACCAGGGCAGGAAGAGATGTCTCTGGTGCTTAAAGCTCTACAGGGCAGCAACTCCTCGGTCATCCAAAAGAAAAGCTGGTGGCTAAGCTAAAAGCACATCAGTGGAGCTCTGGTGGTGTTCACAACCCAAGCCCCCTGAAGGGAAAGCCTTGCTACTGCCCTCAATCATGTGAAGCTTGGTGGTGAACAGTACCTCGCTAAAGCCCAGGGCCATCTCAGCTACATATCTGACTTAGCGAGCAGACAAAGGAAGGGACGTGACTTTTTCTGGAGGTATTATTTACTTCAATCCCTACTGTACTTTTATATATAATGTCTAGCAATAATAAAGAAATAGGAGACATGCAAAGAAGTAGAAAATTTTGATTCATACTGAAGAAAGGAGCCTATTGAAACAGACCTACAGATTAACCTAGATGTTGGGATTAGCAGATAAGGATTTTAAAGTAATTACCCTAAAACTAAATAAATAAAACTAAATGACGTAGTGAAAAAAATTGAGAATATAAATGAAATGATGCGAAATCTTAGCAGAGAAAGAAAAACAAAAGAAAAAACAGGAATTTTTAGAACTGAATGATACAATATCAGAAGTGGATTCTACAGACTTATGAGTGAAGAGAACTGACAGAGCAAAAGAAGGATGCCATGAACTTGAAAACAGTCAGCTCAACAGAAATATCCAAACTAAAGGACACACACACAAAAAACAACCCAAACTGAACAGAGCATCTGAACATTTAGGACAATATGTACATATTTCAACACTGTGTAATTGGGATTTTAGAAAGAAAAAGAGAATGATGCAAAGGAACTATCTGAAGAGTGAGTTCCAAGAATTTTAAAAAATGATAAAAGGCAACAACCTACTGGGCATATACCCTGAGAAAACCGTAATTCAAAAGGAGTCATGTACCAAAATGTTCACTGCAGCTCTGTTTCCAACAGCCAGGACATGGAAGCAACCTAAGTGTCCATCAACAGATGAATGGATAAAGAAGATGTGGCACATATATACAATGGAATATTACTCAGCCATAAAAAGGAACGAAACTGAGTTATTTGTAGTGAGGTGGATGGACCTAGAGACTCTCATACAGACTGAAGTAAGTCAGAAAAAAAAAAAAATACCGTATGCTAACGCATATATATGGAATCTAAAAAAAAAGAAAAGAAAAAAATGGTCAGAAGAACCTAGGAGCAAGACGGGAATAAAGATGCAGACCAACTAGAGAATGGACTTGAGGATACGGGGAGGGGGAAGGGTAAGCTGGGACAAAGTGAGAGAGTGGCATGGACATATATACACTACCAAACATAAAATAGATAGCTAGTGGGAAGCAGCCGCATAGCACAGGGAGATCAGCTTGGTGCTTTGTTACCACCTAGAGGGGTGGGATAGGGAGGGTGGGAGGGAGGGACAAGCAAGAGGGAAGAGATATGGAGATATATGTTTATGTATAGCTGATTCACTTTGTTATACAACAGAAATTAACACACCATTGTAAAGCAATTATACTCCAATGAAGATGTTAAAAAAAAAAAAGGCAACAACCCACAAATCTTCGTCATCCTTCAAAAGGGATAAATGCAAAACAAATCATGCCTGTGTGCATCATGGTCTAACTATTGAAAACTAAAGATAAAATGAAAATCTTAAGCACAGAGGAAAAGAACACATTATATTCAGGTGGATAACAGTAAGATGAAGACTAGCTTCTCATCAGAAACAACAGAAGCCAGAAGACAAAGACATCCTAAAAATGCAGATACAAAGAAAACTCTCGATAAAGTTCTATATCCGGCAAAATGTCCTTCAAAAACCAAGGTGAAATGGAGATTTTCAGAAAGACCAGCCAAGTAAATTTGTCACCATCAGTGCTGAAATAATACATGAAATAATAAAATGAGTTGCTTAGGCTGAAGGGAAAGGATATCAGAGAGAACCCCAGACCTGTAGGAAGGAATAAAGAGCTCCCAAAGCAGATACGTACATAAACACAAAAGAGTTTTATTTACACACACACACACACACACACACACGTTTCTTTAAAAGATGAATACTGTTTAAAGCAAAAATAACAAGTATTGGGGGTTAAAATATATGTATAAGTGAGATATAAGACAAGGACCACAGGGTGAGGAGGCTGTAAGAGAATTATACTGATAAAAGTTTATTACACTGTTCATGAATACAGTATTTGAAGACACCATTATTTTAATGGTGCATGTTGTAATCTCCAGATTCAGCAATAAGCAAAATAACACACAAAAATAAAGCTTCAAAGTCAATGAAGGAGATACAGTGTAATACACAAAATACTCAAATATTCAACCCAAGGGAAGTACAGTAAATCTAATTAGGATAAAAAGAAATATAGATATAAACATACTAGGATAAAAGATATCTTAAAAAGCAGCTAGCCCAAAACACAAATTTATTTCAAAGGTGTGACAAGTTAACAGGTGAATTTTCAATAGTACCAGTAGTAGAAGACAATGAATGCTTTTCAGTGTTTTAAAAGGTAAGAACTGTCAACCAGTATTTCTATACACAATGAAAAAGCTCTTCGTGGATATTTCATATAAAGAAAACTGAGAATTTTCCACCAGCAGACCCTCACTAAAACAACAAGCAAGCAGAATAAAAACAATAACTATAAAGGATGTTTTCAAACAGCAGAAATTGATGGCAGCAGAACTTGAGAGATGCAAGAAGGAATAAAAAAGACTTTCTAATCTGGCCAAAATGCCTTAAAAAATCCAATTATCTGCACAAAATAAATTTTTCCAGGAGTAGGTAGTGATGACTGTACTTAAAACTACTTCAAAAAACAAAAAGGCTCACTAGTTATTTCTTTTGTTCCAGACTGACCACTCAGCAGTTAATTACAGAGCATAAGGTAAGAAAAACATCATGTGCCACACCTGAACAAATGCCAGATACGGAAATTTTCATATATAAGGTATAAATGTGTTCAAGACTGACCAAAGCAGAACCATAGAATAGGTTAAATTTTTCTAGAGTCTCTTTCTTTCCACCATCAGGCCTAAAGGCTATGATCTCTAATTAATAATAATGTCCACACTGAAAATTTATGTTATAGTAATAATAACAACACTTCAAAAGTTGGCTGTGAGAATTATGTAAGATAAACTACGTCAAGGGCTTACCAAAGGGCTGGGCATTTAATTAATTGCTAAATATGCTATTTTGTTTTTAAAAATTAAGTTTAAAAAGCAAAGAAATGGTAACCACAGAATTCAGGATTCCTTTTCTCTGGGTAATGGTGGGATGAGATTAAGGAAGGGCATACAGGGGCTTCAAAAGTACTAGTAATTTTCATTGCTTAAGCCAGATATGGGATACAGTGGTGTTACTTAATCAGTATTCCCTAAATTATACATATACATTATGTACATTACTTGCATAAAGTATGATTTTTTAAATATTTAATGAACCAATAAAATCAAAATTCATGTCTTCTACAGCCTACAAAGTCATATACATTCTACTCCCTTCTACCTCTTAGATCTTACCTCTTACTGTTCTCCCCCAAGTTCACTTCTCTCTAGTTTCAGTATCCTAAATACTGTTTCTGGAACATGCCTCAGGGTGTATGCATTTGCTATTCCTTCTATGTAGTATGCTCTTCCTCCAGATTTCTACCTGGCTGTCTCTCATTTAATTCAAGATATTCCTCAAATATTACCTTTTAGAGTGGCATTCCCTAACCAACTTATTCCCTGTTCCTCACTTCTAACACTCTGTCCTCTTAAACTGCTTGAGTTTGCCTCTGAGCAGATACATAAGAAATATTACTCAAGTGTTGACACATTTTATTATTTAATATTAAAGAATCACATTTGTTAATATCCTTACCAATCTCATCAGAAAAGTCTTTAAGTATCAGCTTGTCAACTTCACAAGTTTTCCAACATTCTAATTTTCACTTGAAAGCTCAACTTTTAATATTAGCAACAAATACTAAGTTATTTTCCTTGAAATGACAGGCTCACATCACTCACTGTTGAGAAAATGTTTGAATACCATGTGAATACCGTAGTTTGTCTGCCAGTTGCTCTTTCACATAAAAATGATATTCCATGAAAAAAAGTGGCTAGGTGAGCTCACAAATCAATCACACAAGTGCTTTTCCTCAAGACAACCAACCATCATACTTCAGTATGCCGCAAAAGTACTTTAGGTGAACTTGCCATTTCATCCCACTGAATATTAAAAAGATGTGTACTCAAGGGTCAAGATTTAATAACATTACTAACTTTTACTGTTTCATCAAAGATATCCTTAAGTAAAGGTGGCAGTTTTTTTACTACTGCAGAGGAAGACAATGTCATTGGTGTCATCATCCTGATGTATGCCAGATAGGCAGCAATCTATTGCTTTTACACCATCAGTGCTAATGTCGTCAGTGTAAAAGGCAATTTGCATCCTGGTATTATGTTTTGACTTCACAAACCCTCGGAAAGGGTCTTGGGGCTCCCAGACTACACCTTGGAACTGCTGTTGTATTCAAACAGTATTTTCCCTGAAGGTGATTTTTAATGATTTCCACTTTTCTAATTTAATATATGGGCTCTCTTTCATAAAATTCACTGAAAACACACACACACAAAGTGAAATAAAGTTAAGAGGTAAATAAATGACTCACCCGGAACTTGTTCATTTTCTGCTGCTATTGGAAAGTATAGAAACTATGAAGTCAGAACAGGGAAAGTTGGAAGACAGAAGTCATAAGAGACCTTATCTTGCAGTCAGGAATCACCTGTGAGAAATTTACATACAACATTTTAGTAAAAGATAAACCTCTGGGAAAATGTCTCTTTGAGACATGAGAAGGAATAGGAAGGACCATGAGAAAGGAGTACCCACCTGTCCACTGGTGACTCTCATATAATCTTGATGAATCTGGGACATTTTTGAATCTAAACATTTCTTTCCTATTGGCTGTTTTGAAAATTATATGTCCATTACTAAATAACACAAAAGAATATAAAACTTAAATGTCCAATAATAGCAGATTAGTTAAGCAAGGTATATAATATATATCCAAAGTATGGAACCCTATGCTGACATCACAAATGATGTTGACGAGAAACATCTATTGATATGGAAAATCTTTTAAGTTACATGTCATAACAATTTTTCCTATTGATACTATAAACCCCACAAGGTTAGAAAGTCTTCAGAGCTCTCGAAAATAAGATGTTTCATCTCTCTAAATTTCAGTTTCTCCAGAATCACTTCTCCAAAAACCCTATTTTGACTAAAATATGGTACAGTGACAGGGAGGCTTCAGTTCTATGCTAAGCTCTGCTATTAACAAACCTAGTGACTATCTTAGTTTCTATGTTATTATCTTTTTTTAACATATTTATTGGAGTATAATTGCTTTACAATGGTGTGTTAGTTTCTGTTGTACAACAAAGTGAATCAGCTATACATATACATATATGTCCATATCTCTTCCCTCTTGTATCTCCCTCCCACCCTCCCTATCCCACCCCTCTAGGTGGTCACAAAGCACCGAGCTGATCTCCCTGTGCTATGTAGCTGCTTCCCACTTATGCTATTATCTTTAACATGAGAAGGAATTAGGTAATTTTAAACAATCATGTACTATTCTGATTCTGTAAGTCTTCATTCAGTACCACAAATCCAACAGAACCCCAGAATTCACTGGCCCCTCCAACCCTGGGCTGGGGCCTAGAGTAAAATGTAATTAGGCCTTGATGAATTCTGACATGGCCATCTAAACTGTTGACACTAACACAAATATAACTTCTAAAATAACAATTTGGCACCATAATCCCAAAATAGGCACTTCACATGGGGAGCAAAAGGTGCCAAATGCCGAGGTCCTTCTCATATGCAGAAGAAACCACTTCCCTGGTGCTTACGTGATGCCTACTTACTAAAGCCTAGATACACCATCCAATAAGAGGCATTATGATATCACCTTCATAATATGGAGCATGGATGAAATCGCTGTTTTCATCTTTAAAAAAGTCTGTCCCATTTCCCCTCTGGCCTGGATAGGATTCTCAGCTTCTCCAGTAAAACTTAAAATTCAGGGTTTCAACTATGGTTTAAATTCACATGTGTAACAGTCGTCTGGGTATCGAGACAGGTTAAAGAATGCAGGAAGGGCCTTAATTAACCTTTTACACAGGAGTTTTAAGGAAGCCTCAATTTTTGAAAATAGAATACTACATTGTACGATTAGGTCCACTACACTCTACTCTGGTGGTGCTCAGGGACAATCACTGGATTAAATACAACCCAAGCCTGTGGATTTTAGGGTGGAAAACAGCATGAGATACAGAGTAAAACAAATCCCTGCTAATGATGGCTAAGCCAGTTATCTCTCTGAACCTTCGGTACTTGTATTTATTAAAATGGAGGTGGTAAATACGGATTCAAAGGATGGTTATGATGATTAAGATGATTAAATGAGCCAATAGTGAAAAGAACAGCATACCTTTTAATGAGAAAAGCAGCTCACCTTTATTGAATCCTTAACGTACTTTATATACACTACCCTATTCAATACAAAAAACGACCCTAAAGGCTATTATAATTTTACAGATGAGTATCCGAGTCGTACCCAGATTAACCTGCCCATTTACCGGCGGGCGCTGGCCTTAAGCCCGGGCCCCTCAGGCTTTACAACCCACGTCTCCAACAGCCTGCGCCGCCCACGCGCCAGCGCCGACGTGACGGGTTTGGCATCCACGTCACAAACGGCTGTTCTCGCGCGCGTACGTCCCGCTATAAGCCCGGCGCCCCAGGCCTCCTCTAGCCGCCCCTTTCACGCAGGTCGAGAAACAAGGCTTCTGGGGAGGAACCGCACTGCGGACAGCCAGCCTCCCCGCCAGGCCCCCTGCCTGGCCTCTTCCCCAGTCCTCCTCGGAGGCCAGTCCGGCGCTCAGAGTGGGGGTGGGGGGCGGCGGCTGCCAGGGTCTCCGACTCGGCGCGGCCGTGGAGACCGGCTTCCCCCCGCCCCCGGCCTAGCGCCCGCACCGAAGCCTCCGACACACCTGCAGGGGCTCGGCCTCAGCTCCCGGCCCGCGCAGGTTCCAGGCCCCGCCCTCCGCGGCGCCGAGCGGACTGGAGGCGCCTGAGTCCTCTCCCCGCCGGGGAGCGAGACGGAGAATGGCGGCTGCTGAGGGGAGGTGGAATTGCTCATGCGCGGAACACTCCCGCGCCCCACGCAGGCACTGCGCGTCCCGGGAGCCTCCCGGCGCCTCCACTTCGGATGACGTCACGAGGGTCGGCTTCTTCCCGCGGTCCGAGTGTTTTCTGCTGGCCCGGTCCTTTCCTCACTCGCAGCGGTAACGGATTAGAGCTGGCCACCCGCTTGAAAGCAGGAAGCTACCTTGAGGTAGTGCGATGAATATCGATAGTAATCGAAAGGTAGTACTTGGAACTAAGTACAGTAGTACATTCAAAGAATAACACCCTGTAACAGCTGACTTTATTTTAGGAGTATTAGCTTTCAGAATTATGGAAATGACACATGAAACGTGATGAAAACATGAATAAGCTAAAACAGAAGACGAGTCGCACACATCCCACTTTACAAAAGGAAAAAACCTCGCTTAATGTTAGGTGCACACTCTTCTAAGATTTTCACTCAAATTTTACGCTAATGGTATATTTTGACTATCACTTCACTAAGGAATATATACTGAATGTATGCTGATTTTCTGATCTAACTTTATGACATCAGTTTACTCTGGGCCAACAATAGAAATGTTTCCTCTCAAAGTAATTACAAAAATACTAAATTTTTATAATAAAATTAACTTAAAAAACGTGGAATCCATATAGAGAAAATATATATACATATCTGAATAATGTGTGCACATGTGTGCATAGCTGTATACACACACACACACACACACACACACACACACACACCAATATCCTGGGTGGGAGGTGTTGGGGGAATGATTAAAAATAGTCTCTTGCCAACCCAGAAAATCCTCTCCAGAAATGGAGAAAGAAAAAATTATTTATTATTAATTATTTTATTAATGAACTAAGCATTAAGCTAGACTGCAATGCGCATTCCAGGCAATCTGCTAATGAGTTTGCAGACAGAAATATCACACTTTTATGTAGCCAGGCAGATACAACCCTTTCTATGTACTAAGAGAACTTGACAACACCATTTACTACACACTGTTCATCCTAAATTCACACGGTAATTGGGGTGGCCATTTCTATTAGTTAATTGCCTTTATCCAAATGAAAAGTAAAGCTTCTTGCATCTCTATGACAAGCAAGTAGCTACAACTTGTAGCCAAAAGCCTAGGAGTTTACCACAGACACAGGGAGATGGGGTGCTATCTTCCTTGGTGTTTATTTACATTTCAAAGACATAGCTCCAAGGCCTTTAACAAAGATAATCCTGGGTTGTAAAACTAACAAGAGGTTTATTTACTTTTTAAAAACATTTGCATGCATCTCAAAGGGACAGAAAAAAGGATTTCAGTTACAAGTTTTCTCAAGGAAATGCTCTAAGAAAAGAGGGGAGGAAAATCTTTTCCCCTTTTTGAACCAGGGAAAATTCAATTTTTAAATATTTGTATTTACTCTTACAGGAAACTATAAAACTTAACAATTTAAATCAAAATGACAATTTTTTTCTGAGAGTTTGGTTTTGTTTTCCTTGACAAATAATTTTAAACTTCATCAGGAAATATATAACCTCAGAGAATAGGGAGGAAATTTTATTGGAAATGCATATTATTATAAACATAATTTAAAAGTTTGGTGCTGGCTTCAAAGAAGAACGGAAACAGATCCAAATACATAAGAATTGAGTATATGTTAAAATAGTTATTTCAGGGCTTCCTTGGTGGAGCAGTGGTTGAGAATTCGCCTGCCAATGCATGGGACACAGTTTCGAGCCCTGGTCCGGGAAGATCCCACATGCCGCAGAGCAACTAAGCCTGTGCGCCACAACTACTGAGCCTGCGCTCTAGAGCCTGCGAGCCACAACTACTGAAGCCTGCGTGCCTAGAGCCTGTGCTCTGCAACAAGAGAAGTCACCGCAATGAGAAGCCCGTGCACCACAATGAAGAGTAGCCCCCGCTGGCCGCAACTAGAGAAAAGCCCGCGTGCAGTAACGAAGAGCCAACGCACCCAAAAATAAATGAATACATAAATTTATTTTTTAATTGTTATTTCAAACAATGGAGATAGTTTGGAATGTTCAGTTAATGATTTGAGAAAATAAGGTTAATGGTACATGAATTCAGCTGTAAATTTAAAAAGTAAACCATCAATTACCTAGAATATAAATAAAAGATTTTAAAGAACATAATTTGATATAGCGTGAAACAAAAGGCAGAAACCAGAAAGGATATAACAGAAAGTTAAAACACAAACTGAGAAAATATATTTAATAATTACGAGACACAGATTTCACACTCTTGATAAACTGCTCTTACAAATCAGTTGAAAGATGAACATCTAACATGCAATAAAAATAGAAAAAGAATATCCTCCTGCAGCTTTTCATTCAATCTACAATGCAGTGGACTGCCAGATGCCTCAATATTCTATTTACTATTGCAAAAGAAAATATATGGACAATTAAACTATGACATACCATTTACTTTAAGATGCATTACAAGATCCATTTCAGAGCTGTTAAAATACGAGAAAAAATGCATGTCTTAGAAATATTGAAATGTAATTATAAAAGAGAAAGTACAGGGACTTCCCTGGAGGGTCCAGTGGTTATGAATCTGCCTTCCAGTGCAGTGGACACGGGTTCAATCCCTGGTCGGAGAACTATGATCTCACATGCCGCAGGGCAACTAAGCCCAGGTGCCATAACTACTGAGCCCGTGCATCACAACTAGAGAGCCCACGTGCCGCAACTACAGAACCCATGCACTCTGGAACCCGTGTGCCACAACTAGAGAGAAGTCCACATACCGCAATGAAAGATCCCACCTACCACAACTAAGACCCAATGCAGCCCCCCAAAATTTTTAAATACTAAAAAAGAAAGTACAACTAGTCACTAAGTATATGAAAAATATGTAACATCACTAGAAATCAAAGAAATATTAAAACAAACATGAGACACTATTTTGTCTACAGTATTTCAAATTTCATTTCCTTTCAAATGTACTGCCTTAACTAAAACCCCACCTAGAATTTTCCCCAATTTTATTTTCTTCATACCACTTATCCAAGTGATTTCTATTTGACTGGTCCCAGGAAATGACAGTAGAATAAATTTGTAGAATGATGCTATTCATGTGGTCTAGACAGGAACTACTTTTAGATTTAGAGTAAATGTAACTTTTGAAAGTTTAGAAAGTAGGAAGATTTGAGATGGCATTTGTGGAGATTTGGAGTAATAGTATCATTATGACTTTTTTTTCTAGATACTAAATAGAGCCAAGGCTGAGTGAGAGAACACATTTTCAGCTTGTTAAGAGTGGACAGTTCAATGAGACAAAGAACTGACTAGACTGGGGCAGGGGTTATTGATTATGGAGCTGTAGATTGGTAGCTTGAAAATCTGATGGGCATTCAGTTGGTGTAAATTTTGTTTGCTAGAATGATGACTTGTAATAGTTTTCTATGTGGTACTTGGTCAGTGGTTTTTCAGCTTGGGATAGACTATGTTGCACTGGATGACAAATGTGAACAAGACTTTCTAAATGGTAAATAAACACGATTGTTACTCATTTTCTAAGACTGGATTGAAAAATATGTCCCTTAAATTCTAATAATATGTAGAAGCCTGAAATGTAGAAATGTGAGATGTGAGATATAAAGCAAAATTAAGTGTTAGTATTGTGGCACAGGCAAGGTTTTAAGGAAAAGTAAGTGAAAGTGAATGTGATTATCATGGTAGTTTACCTGTCAAACAAGTATGATAGATTGATATTAAGGTATCACAGCCAAAATAGTCAGAACTAGATTGCCACAGGTGACTTAGTCTGCCATTGTTTTGTACTTTCTTTTGTACATTCCTGTGAATCATGGCTAGAAGGAAAATTAGAGTGCAATCTAATAACTCTTCCCTCAAACATGAGGCAGTTGGTGCATTCAGAGATTTACTTTGCTGTTATGTGTAGAATGGAAATAAGGGGAGTTCAACTGGAGCATGAAAACTTGTCACAATGTTATTAAAAACAATGTAGATTTGAGGGTATTAGACCTACTCTGTAGTCCATCTCTTTATTTTCCCCATTAACACCTTTATCTACTTATTTTCCTTGTCACTGAAATTACTCTTCATTAGCTCAGTTGTACCCATCCCAGTCTCTGTGATTTTCCTCCTACCCGAAGCTACCACTTCTGTAAAATCTTCCATCCTCTATTGCTGTTTCTTGAGTTTACATTTTCATTTCTACCCACTTTGAAATTTCTGTTTGTAAAATGCTGAATAATTACGTCTGCCTATTATTAGCTTTTCTCCCTTTTCTCCACATTTGTTTTCCCAAACAAACTAGACGGGGAAGAGTCACTTTGATCTTGAGAGACTCCTGAAACCAAAAGTCAAATATATAGTATGACATTTGTATCTTAGTCCAATTCTATTAGAAATCTTTTCAAATTCTTATGGTATGTTCAATATTTTCATTTCTAGAAGACTGCAAAACTCATGACCTAACAGAGAGAATCCAGGAAAACCAAAACAAATATTTGCCACAAGTTGCATTCAACAACAAAACATTGACTTCAGAGAAAGTTAATGCTTTAGGAAAATCATCTAATATGAGCACAAACTTTGTTTCTTCAAGCATAATGCCTTATAAATATGACTTATATGGAACAAGTTTGAAAAATACTTCAGTATCAATTAGTAGTAATAGAAACTTTTCAAGAAAGAAGCCTGATGTGTTAAATATACATGAGAAATTATTTGTTATTAAGGAGGAAAAGTCTCATACTCAAGAGGATTCTTATGAAAATAATCAAAATGAGAAACCCTTGATTGTAATCATGGTATTTTTCAACACCTAAACATCCAAACTTCAGAGAAGACGTTTAAATATAATAATGGTGGGAAAGCCTTAGAGAAAAAGGCTGTGATAATCCCACATAGGCAAATTCAGACAGGAGAGAAACTCTGTGAATATAATGGACATGAGGAAAGTTTCTGTGAGAAGTCCTCTCTTTTGAAATGTCATGGAATCTACGTGGAAATGAAGCAACATGAAAGCAGTCAAATTGAAAATAATTGCAGCAGAATGTCACAGTTCACTCAACTTCAGAAAAATCAGAGAGGAGAGAGGCTATTCAAATGTAATGAATGTGGGAAAACATTCAATCACAAGTCAAACCTCACAGTGCATCAGAGAACACATACAGGGGAGAAGCGCTATGAATGTACTAAATGTGGGAAGTCCTTCCAACAGAAGTCAATGCACATGGTCCATCAGAGAGTTCACACAGGAAAGAAGCCCTATGAACATAATTTATGTGGGAAGACCTTCAGTCACAAATCAGCCCTCACAGACCATCAGAGAACACACACAGGAGAGAAACCCTACAAATGCAATGAATGTGGGAAGTCCTTTTACCGAAAGTCATCCCTCACTCAACATGGGAGGACTCACACAGGGGAAAAACCCTATGAATGTAATGAATGTGGGAAAACTTTCTGCCAGAAGTCAGCTCTCATTCAACATCAGAGAACTCACACAGGAGAGAAACACTTTCAGTGTAATGAATGTGGTAAAACTTTCTGTCAGAAGTCAGCCATTGTTATACATCAGAGAACTCACTCAGGAGAGAAACCCTTCCAGTGCAATGAATGTGGAAAATCTTTTCGTATGAAGTCAACTCTTACTAAACATCAGAGAACTCACACAGGGGAAAAACCCTATGAAAGTAATGCATGTGGGAAGAATTTCTGTCAGAAATCTACCCTCACTAATCATTTGAGAACTCACTTGGGGGAGAAACCTTATAAATGTGGAGAATGTGGGAAAACTTTCTGCCAGAAATCAACCCTTACTAATCATCAGGGAATTCACATAGGGCAGAAGTCCCATGTGGCACAAACTGGCTATGTTTTTCCCAATACTCATTTCCTTTTTTGTGTGGATACACAACTAGTTAAGATTTTCTAGCTTTCCCTTGATCCACATGAGGTTATGCGATCAAGCTCTGTATCAGAATGTGGGCGTAAGTGATGTACATTATTTCCAAGCCCATGAAAGACCTCATTTGGAATCCTTCCTACTTCCCATTCTTTCCCTGTCAAAGATCATCCTCAGGACAGCTTGGGAGTGAGGCATTAGAGATTACAGATTCACAAGTTGGAAGAAACCAGGGTCTCTGAATGACTTCCTGAGCAGAGCCCTCCCTTCTCTACCATGACGCTTAAGTCTTTTCAGGAACAAGAAATAAACTTGCATTGTGTTGAGCCATCACATGTTCAGGTCTATTTGTTGTCATAGCTTATCTTAGCCATCCTGTATTTCATATAGCCTGTGAATCTAATGATGGAGTGAGAAACACTGTATGTCAGAGAATTCAGTAATAGAGAAACCCCTGTCAATATCCTGCATTTTAATAACCCTTCATCAGCAAGTCAAACATTTTGTAAATCAGATATTTACCATGAAAAACCCCAAGATGAAATGGCTGTAGGAAGATTTTCACAAAGACACAGATTTTACTGAACATCAGATAATTGAGAGTAGAATAAAACCTTATAATATCAAAACACATTTCAAAATTTGTATATCAGAGAATATGTGACAGAAGAAAATTGTCAGCTTTAGAAATGTCAGGGAGGCTTCCCTGGTGGCGCAGTGGTTAAGAGTCCGCCTGCCAATGCAGGGGATGCAGGTTCGAGCCCTGGTCTGGGAAGATCCCACATGCCGTGGGAGCAACTAAGCCTGTGTGCCACAACTACTGAGCCTGGGCTGTAGAGCCCGCAAGCCACAACTACCGAGCCCATGTGCCACAACTACTGAAGCCTGTGCGCCTAGAGCCTATGCTCCGCAACAAGAGAAGCCACGACAATGAGAAGCCTGTGCACCGCAACGAAGAGTAGCCCCCGCTCACCGCAACTAGAGAAAGCCCGTGCACGGCAACGAAGACCCAACGTAGCCAAAAATAAATAAGTTCATTAAAAAAATGTTGGGGGAATCTTCATCTGGAAATAATCTAATTCTAGAAGCAAGGTTTTGGATGCAGTACCAAATATCTTATTAGAAATATAACACAGTATGTTTACTTAGTCATGCTCACCATGGAATATGTAGCTTTAAAAAAGGCACAAATGAGTTGAAGCATCAGAATAGCAGCTTTCAATGTGTATGTAAATAGCCTCTGAGCTATGTCAGGCTGATATGCATAATTATGCTCTTTAACACTTACTTCATGTATGTTTGATTTTTGTTTCAGACCCCAAAATAATCGTAGTGGAATGATGACGCTTACCTAAATAACTTTATTTATATCAGGGTTTCTTACACTAAATACTATTGTTGTTTCATCATATATTTACACAACATATACTTTAGAAGACACATTGAATGCATAAAATGCCACATATCCTGTGTTCTTTACTCTTTGGTGACATATATAAATGGGTATAAACATTGTTACCAAACTGTCCTTTCAGTAAATGACCCAAACAATGTTTAATAGAATCAAGGTTTACTTAAAGTATGCAACGAACCAGTACACAATTGTTTATAACACACATCTGAGTCAATGTTCAAAAGTAGCCTTGAACATTAGTACTTATACTTTACAGATTAAAAACAGCACTTGTTGAAGAAGTTACCCCCATTTTATATTTTTTATATGTCTAAGTGATATGCTTATATAAATTTAGGTGTGAAGCCCAGATTTTATGTGAGCTAAGAACTATCTGTGTTTGTATTTATTGTGGTAGAATACCACAGTTTTCTTCCTTGAATTATGTGACATGGCATTGTTTTCTCAGACAAGCTGTTCTATTTCTGCCACTTATCATTTGTGTGACCTACGTAGTGATTTAATCTCTCTGTGCCTCAGTTTCCTCATTTGCAACATGGAGATACTATTACCTACTTCACAGATACTGAATAGTTTGACTTGGAGTGTTCTGTTATAGCCAAAGGCATTTATGTTCAGAACTTGAACTTTAGAAATAAAATTGTCTATCATTCCATTGTTTGAAAGGAATTTCTATTTGTTGATACAAGAAGATTCTTTTTAGAACTTTCCATTTTGTCAGGTGTCTTCTCTTTAAAACATATGAAACAAATATGTTTTAAGTTAAGTTGAATGATCAACTGACCCCCTTCTCTTACTGCTTGATTAAATATGGTGCAAAGTAAAGACCCAACTTTGTTTTTTTCCAGATGAATAGCCAGTTGATCTCTCACCGTTTGATTTATTCACCCTATTTTACTGATTTGAAACCCGTTTTTAAATTGTATGCAGGACTTCCCTGGTGGCGCAGTGGTTGAGAGTCTGCCTGCCAATGCAGGGGACATGGGTTCGAGCCCTGGTCTGGGAGGATCCCACATGCCGCGAAGCAACTAAGCCCGTGCGCCACAACAACTGAGCCTGCGCGTCTGGAGCCTGTGCTCCGCAACAAGAGAGGCCGTGATAGTGAGAGGCCCGCGCACCGCGATGAGGAGTGGCCCCCGCTCGCCGCGACTGGAGAAAGCCCTCGCACAGAAACGAAGACCCAACACAGCCAAAAATAAATATAAAAATAAATAAATAAATAAAGATGTTTAAAAAAATGTATGCAGAATTACCCTTTGAAGTGGCTATTGTATTTTTAGGCTCTGCATTCCTGTCCACATTATTCTGCTGGTGCATAACCCAGATGGGCCAATTATAGGACACTGCCTGCCTTGAAAGGAGTCCTTCAAGCTGAAATGAAAAGATGCTAATCAGCAACGTGAAAACATATGAAAATACACAGGACACTGGTAAAGGTGAAAATAAACTTAGAAAACTGTAACTCTGTATTAGGATTGTCTGTTACCCCCTCAAATATATAGAAGTTAAAGGAAGGGAGTAGTACAAATAGCTACTGTAACTATATTCTGAGTGGATTTGGTGTGTGTGTGTATGTCTGCCATATTTGAATAAAACATGCAGTGTGGAAATGCAGCATTTTATGTGAGTATGTAGGCATATATTATCTGACAGGACACGTGAAGTCCTTAATCAGGTAAGACATTATTAATAATGAGGTGATTTTATGAGAGAATATTTATAAATTTGAGCATGTGATTTTCCCCCATCTTAGTGACTACCTCTGGTGCCTGACTCGTAATGAAGTCACTGGGAAAACTGCTTATCCGGGGATTTCCAGCGAGGCTGAGGATCTTTTTACTCCAGCTGACTAAAAAATCCTCTTGATCCTGGTGAAGTTGACTCAGTTTATACTGAGGTTGGGCCTGGGTAAAAGGTGTCAGCCACCCTCAGTACTGAGGAGAGGTATTTAAGGACAGGAACATGAAGGCAGAAGCAAATAAGATTGTCAAGTCTGTCTGGTGACAGCAGCCCATCATTTTCCAGTCTGACCCTGGGCCACTATGTGTCCAGCCAGAGTAGCCAAGCCTGCCAGGATGGGTCCCTGCTGAAGGCGGCTGTCTTGCTGCACCCAGCACTGTGGTTACGGGTGTGGACGGTGGAGCCAGTGTCTGAGTCTGTTATCCCAACTCCAGCTCCTGCTACCTGTATGGCCTTGTGTCACTGTGTCCTGATCTAGGCCAAGGATTGGACACCTCTCATTGGGATTGCTTTGGAAATTAGAAACCATAAGATCTTAGGAAGTTTTTGCACATCCCTCCCTATGTGGGGGCAGTTTTCTTCTGGCTTCCCAGAGAGTGCTCATTGTTGTGTACTCACGCGCGCGTGTACAGAGGGCTGTGTGCTTATTGTTGTGTATGCACAGACACGCACACCTGCAGATTGACGTTAAATAAGGAACTATGGGGTGGGATCAGAAAAGGACATGCCTGAGGACATCCCTAGAAATACATGCTAGAATCATCCCCACTGGGCAGGTGGGGGGAGAGAGACAGGCCTTGAGAGACCCAAGTGTTACCGAAACGCAAGTCCATGTGCCCAACCCACAGTGAGGCCAAACAATCCCAAAACTCCGGAGTTAGGAACAGAGAAAGGTTTATTGCAGGACCATGCAAGGAGACGGGTGGCTCATGCCTTAAAAAAAAAACGCCGAACTCCCTGAAAGTTTCAGCAAATCCCTTTTACAGGAAAGGTGAGGAGGGGGCGTGGTTAGTTGTTGCAGACTTCTTGGTGTCAGATCCTTTGTTCCTGAAGTCACGTCATAGGTCACGATGTTCCTTTAAACCTCCACCAAAACAAATGTTACTCTGTTCTACAAGAAAGGGGAAGGTCGCAAGGCACAGCTTTCACCCTTCGAGGTCCAGGCCTGGCTGAGAGAAGGGGGTCCCTGCGCGGGGGCGGGGGGCGGGTTACCCTGCCCCAGAGCGTTTGTCCAGCACCCAGTCTGGGTCCTCCCGCCAGTGCCCAGGCCTGGGTGAAGAGGCAGATCTCAGATGGTGGCTCCCTCAGGGCCGGGTCCCCAGACCCTGCCCAGCCGTCATCGCTGAGGGAGCCAGGCACCCAGCACCCAGCTGGCCCTCAGGCTCCTCAGGCTGTCCAAACGGTGGGGGCCTGGTCGCTCAGACTGTGTCCCATGCAGCCTGCCGCTCCCATTAGGTCGCAGAGGCAGGGATGGGGGAGAGGTTGGTTCACCGCCGCCTCAGGGCCTGGGCCCGACCAGTGGGCGTCGTGGCGAGGGCTCTGGAGCCCTGCAGGACACACCCCCAGCCTGTTCCCTGGGCCCCCAGCTCACCCGCCAGCCCGAAGCCGGGGAGCTGGAGGGCCCCAGGGAGAAAGAAGGCCGGGATCTGCCTCTTACCTCACTCTCCACCTTACGACCACCACTCCCCCCGAACACTGGCTCAATGCCCCCCCTAAGGGTCGCTCATTGACAGTTGCTCACTTGGGGGCGGGGCCCACTGTAGCGCGGACCAATGGCTGAGCAGGACCTCTAACCCGGCTCTAACCGTCCCGCATTAATGGTCTCCCGGTAACTGTTGCCTGGTAACAGCGTGGGGGAGGTGGGTAAAGCTCGCGGCAATGGCCTAGGCATGCACACTGCAGCACGCTATTACACTAGGAATTATCCAGGGTGGAGAACAGGTAAAATGGGGAATTGAGTCTGGAACCCAGGTCTGCCTCCTCAGAGCTGCGCACAGACCCTCCCCGGGAGCGGTGGAGAGGGCTGTGAGGTGTGACTGTGTGAGATATGGGGTTGCGTGGAGAAGGGGTGAGCCGTCGGCAGCCCAGAGGGCTGTGTGTAGCGGTGTTGTCTGAGGAGGGGATTCAAGTAAGGGGCCCCCAGGAAGTGAAGTCACCTCCTTGGCAACAGACCCCAACAGAACTCTGAGCCCCGGGAGCCAGGCACACACGTTCTAGCGACAGCCCCACAGCCGGCTCACTTGGTTGGAGACGCTTCACAGAGACGGATGTTCTCCTGCTGTGTCCTGACTTCCCAGGGCTTCTGCTTCAGGAAACCCCTGAGTGGGAGGTTTCTCAGGTGCTTTAGGCGGTTCAATGCTTAACCTGGACGACTCTGGTCCTTTACCAGGAGGTCCCTAAGGGAACACGAGGTGGCCGAGAGCAGGCCAGTCGTGGTCCGACCGCGTCTGGGAGCCCTCCCCGGGCAGCCTCACATCCTCGCATCTCCATGTGGGGGGAAGGGGGACTTGAGGGGAGGTTTCCCCTCTGGGCAGGAACGGGTGGATGGGAACTTGGTCAGCTGGTGGTCCCGTCATGATCACACTCAAGCACAAGGGTGAGAGAGGATTCCTGAGGTGCCTCTTATCTGTGCCAGCGTGGATCCAAGGCCCTCAGGTTGTCATCACTTTTCCCTCCTTGGAGGAGGTCTGTGCAGAGAGTGGTTGCGTGTGTCTGCAGTGGAGATGGCTGGTGGGTCTGAGGGGCAGCGCAGGCGGCAGGCAGGGCTCTGAGGCTTCACAGGGCTCCACACAGGAGATCGCACAGGAGCCGGTCCATGGCGCCCCTGCTCCATCTCCCTGCAGGAGGGGCAGGAGCCCCACACCAGCAACAGAGCCCAGGGCAGGCTCAGGGTGAGTGCCAGCGAGGAGGAGACTGCACACCCAGGAAGCCCCAGAGCCGCCCTGCCCCTCCCCTGGGTCCCTCCTGGTGTCCTGCTCCCAAAGGAATCTGGGCCCCCATCTCCTCTCCCGCCTGCCCTCACGGCCCAGGCCCTGCCCGGTCCAGCTATAAAGTCACTATCCACATATACGTGGGAATCTCAGAAAGACACTTTCATAGGATTCCACTTCATTTTTTTTTTTTTTTTTTTTTTGGCTGCGGTGGGTCTTCGTTGCTGCACGTGGGCTTTCTCTAGTTGCAGAGAGCAGGGGCTACTCTTCGTTGCAGTGCTCGCGGGCTCTCGAGCACAGGCTCAGTAGCTGTGGTGCACGGGCTTAGTTGCTCCGCAGCATGTGGGATCTTCCCGGACCAGGGCTCGAACCCGTGTCCCCTGCATTGGCAGGTGGATTCTTAACCACTGCGCCACCAGGGAAGCCCCCACTTAATGTTAAGTCAACTTTGTTTCTGCATTTTTCTACAGATTTCCCTCTTTTAACTCCAACCTCAGGTGTCCATGTTGGCCTGACTAACCTGATCCCTCCTGCCCCAGGGAGACTCTGTGTTCTCATCCCCAGAATGGGATGTTTTGATGACAATCACAGGGATGATGCAGTTAATACAGGGGGACCTGTCAATACTGTGCTACAAACTGCCCTGAGATAGTAACACATGTAACCATCGCCCACCGCCAATTCACTTGTGAAGCCAGAACCTTTATTCTGCTGAGGGCACTCCTGTCCCACCTCTTGCCTCGAGTCCCTGAGGCTTGGGGATTCGGTCTCAGCTCCAGCCCCACCCCTCCTGGTGTCCTTGACGCTGCCTCTGACTCATGTCCCTGCTCTGTTCTACCCCAGGGGGAAAACGTGTCCACAGGGGACAGGAATGAGACCTGCATGGTGTGGAGCGTCCAGGCAGGCAGGCTGGAGAAGCTGGTGGGAAACCTGGTGCCTGCCTTCCTGGGCGGCGCCCCCTCCGACCTCCCCACATTCCTGGGCACCTACAGGGCTTTCCCTACCACCCAGCAGATGCTGGACCTTCTCTTCACAAGGTGAGCACTTTTTCCCGATGGGACATTGGTGACTCGGCCACCTTCTAGCTGTGAGGTTTTAGAATGTCACTCCACCTCTCTGAGCCTCAGCTGGCCCCTCTGCACACTAGGGTAAAGAGAGGACCAGCCCCCTACAGTGACTGTAGAGACCAGCGGGTCCTTCACGGAAAGTGCTTTCTGCGGGCCTGGCCCGTGGAAAGGTCTGCTGGAGGGGCCGTGGTTGTGCTAATTCATCATGTCCCTCCTCCCCACGAGGAAGCCTCTGCCTCAGTTGTCACTGTGCTTCTCACCTTGAGATGAACTCTTCCCAGTTGAATGGTGATGGGTGATTCCATTAGGGGTGCCCTGTCCTGGGTGGGTGAGAGCAAGGGTTCCTGGGAGTGGGCAGTGGGGCCCCAGGCCACTCAGATGTGTGCTATGGGGCTGGAGGGGCTCATTCATTCTTCACATATAGAGGAAGGCCACTAGGTTCAGGCGCTTTTCTAGGAACACCCTTCATTTAACGCATCGAGCAGACAGCAGTCCTGCCCCTCAGGGCTTCCGTTCTACCGGGGGTCACACTGTCACACTAGGCATCACATCCAGGTGTGTCCTCAGGACAGTCCATGTGACGCCTTCCTGGCCTCCTCTAGTTATGGATGCATCCTCCCTTACTCTGATGAGGACGGTGGACCCCTGCACCAGCTGAAAATGTGAGTGGGCTTTGTATGTATCCTTTTTTTTTTTTTTTTGCGGTACACGGGCCTCTCACAGCTGTGGCCTCTCCCGTTGCGGAGCACAGGCTCCGGACGCGCAGGCTCAGCGGCCATGGCTCACGGGCCCAGCCGCTCCACGGCATGTGGGAGCTTCCCGGACCGGGGCACAAACCCGCGTCCCCTGCATCGGCAGGCGGACTCTCAACCACTGCGCCACCAGGAAAGCCCTGTGAGTGGGCTTTGGTTCAAGAGGGAAGGACTCCCTTCTCCAAAGAACTGCATGGAGATGTGGGGTCTGTAGATGGGCAGGGCTGGCAGAACCCTGGATCCCACTCATCTGATGGTTCGTGCTGAGGGCAGAGGTCCGAGGGCTTCTCCTGGAAAAGAGGAAAGGAGTCCAAGAGCGCTGCGGACGGGGCTGGGGTGCCGTGAGGAGCATCCGGGAGGTCAGAGGCCAGAGTCAGCCCCTAAGGGAGTCCACACCCGTCCCCTCTCCATCCCAACCCTGCCTCCACCCCCCATTCTGGGACCCAGAACACAAGGTGTGGAGAGCATCCGACTCACTGTCTGGTGGATCTGGTTAGCAGTGGTGCTCAGCAGTGGTGCAAGTCCATTTTTAATATTTTTTATTACATATACTAAATTATTTATTCTATGATATGAAGTTCACTTAAAATAAAATTTAATAGTTTGATTATTTTAAATTGTACATGTAAATGGCAGTAAGTACATTCACAGTGTTACATAACCCCCTCTAACATCTATTCGAGAACACTTGTACCCTTTTGGTCGCTGAATAATTTTCATTCCAGGAACACACCACAGTTGGTTTTCCTTACATCTGTTGATGGACATTAGGACTGTTTTACCTTTGGGCTCTTGTGAATAGTGGTGCTCTGAATACTTGTGTAACAGCATTTGAGTGTCTGTATTCACTTCTTTTGGGTATTGATTGATCTAGGAGTGGAATTTTGGGGTTGACTGAAAACTGGATGCCTGTCCTTTTGAGGATCTGCTCAAGTCTTGTATACAGTGGTTTTTACAATCCCCCAGAATTTAGGTGTACTATTCACTTCTTCACCTATGTTGCAATTTCCTCTCTCTCTCTCTCTCTCTCTCTCTCTCTCTCTATCTTTCTCTCTCTCCCAGGTCCCTCACTCTGGGGAAGAAGCCTGTACATTATGAGTTGCTGACTGAAGAGGTCCCCCTGGCCTGGCACCGAGGGAGACCAGCAGACAGAGGAGCACCTGGGTCCTGACTCGAGTCCACAGCCCCAAACCCCTGGGAGACACTGGCAGAGGCCTCCAGCTGAGTCCTGTTCAATTCCTGGCCTACAGATAGTGTGAGATAATGTTTGTTGCTTAAGCCACTAAGAGTGGCTAATGCTGTCGCACACAGTGGATCACTCCCACGGCCATCAAGCACCAGGCCCTGGCCCTGCCCTCCCTACTGTCCCCTACTGTCCTCCCAAGCTCCCACCAGCCACACTGGCCCCCTTCTGACTCCCTCTCTGGCCAAACACATTCAGCTTCTATGTTTCGTGCCTTCTTCTAGGCTAATTCTCCCCAGATGTGTGCAGGGCTGGCTCCTTCTCGTCTCACTGCTGGGAACAGACATGTCACCTCAATACAGCCTTTCCAGATCCCCTCACCTAGTGGACTCCAGGACCCCGTTGTGGCACCCTGCTGTTTTTCGATATAGAACTTGCTGTTTTCTTTCTTTTGTTTCTGTATTCTTGGTTTTGTCTATTTTCCCTTCCAGACTGTGAGCTGCTAGAGGGCAGGGACCCTGGTGGTTCTTTTCATCATGGCCCCCATTTGAGGGCTCAGGGCACAGCTGGTGAATGAGTAGATAAGAGGCTCCATCCTGCCACTGACAAGCTCAGATGTTAGAGATGGATGCTAATAAGAGGAGGTACAGGCCAGGTCAGGGGCAGGGGAATGTTCAGGAGTCCAGGGGACACTCTCCTGGCCCCAGTTGCTCCAGTAGAGCACACTGGACACATCATTCCCCCTGATGGGAACCACTCATACTACACACCAAGCAGGGAAGCCACAGCACAAAACATACCTTTGTTTCAGAGACTTCAGGGCATCAACATTCCTTGGGCCCCGGCATGTTGGGGCCCCCCCCGGAAAGGGGCCCTCTTGTCCACATTGGCCCTGTGGTGTCCAGTTCCCTTACAAGGACTCCTCAGCACAGCCAGTGCAGTGGTTCTCGCCTCAATTTCAAATGAGGACCCTGATGGTCTAACAAGGGGGAATTTCTTTTAGTCCAAGGAAGAGTGATCCAGGTTTCAGTTATTGTCCTTCTTCTTTTCCATTTTTCACCATCCAAAGGTCCACTCCTTCCCTGACCCCATGCCCCATGGTCCCTTCCTATAATGTGTGAGTGTCGGTGTACACTTGTGTGGACATGCAGAGGAATCTACTCCACATGTTCTGGGGTCCTAGGAGTTCTAATTCCAAAGCAAGCCCTGTGGGAGGAGGCAGCCCTAGCCTAGGAGGTCCAAACTCTCACTTCATCTCAAGACTCTGCCCCTGCCCAGTGCCCTGGGTTTTCCCTGCCCCTTTCTGGCCCTCAGTTTTCCAATTGTACAATGATGGGTTAAAAAAAAAGACGTTCTAAAGCCTGCACACAGTCTGACTAGCCTTCCACATCCCTGGGCTGGGTATGTCTTGGTGATACAAGCACCCTCAGGCATTCCTTACAGGTTGGAGTCACCCCAGTGGTTCTTGGGTCCCTCTGACCTGCAGCCAGGAAGGGGTTTCAGCCTCAATTAACCTTGTGCACTGAGGGACAAGGGACAGTTCCCCAAGATGTGCTGAGGCACTGTAAGTAATAGAAGATGACATGGATGCGGACCAGGCCAAGGAATGGGATCTTCAGAATAGATGAGCCACCTTCAACCTTGCGACTGCCATGGTACCTACGAGGACGTTTCTGAGATGGGGATTGTCACGTCAAAGTTCACACCGTATTTCAGTGCAAAACCAATAGTTTCCTTAATATTAGATTTCCGTAATATAACAGAAAACCCAGAACAATACAGGCTTAGACAAGAGGCAGAGTTTTTCCTTTCTCATGTAAAAAGATCTATGAACTTGGACAGTCCTTGCTGACCCTGAAATGCACATGATTATAGTCAGCCATCATCTGTCTTTCTGTTCCAGCAGCTTTTACGTAGTGTCAATCCTCAAGTCAGTCTCCTACCCCAAAATGGCTGCTGGAGCACCAGCCTAGACCAGCCACCATGTCTTCATTTCTGAGGCAGGACGGAGCAAAGATGAAGGGCCATAGCGCCCACACAGCTGTGTCTGCACTGTCTAAGCAGTCCCCAAAGCTCCAGGTAATCTTTCTATTCACAACTGGTTTGCCTGAAGTTTGGCCACTCTGAGCTGCTAGAGAGGTTAGAAATTAGAGCCTTGAATTTGGTGAACTGCTGTCCTCAATAAAAGAATGAAAACCAAGTGTTGATGACTAGTACTCTTTTCCTACAGTAAACAGCAGGATGAAGAGTTAAAGGTGGAATACTCTTCAGATGAGTTGTTCATTCATTTCCCCACAACAGTCTCTCCTTGTTGTTTCTTCATTCCCAGAGAAATTAGAGATGTGGTTTCTAACCAGGATATTCGAGTATTAAAGATTCTTTCAATTCCTGCTGGTGACTGGAAACTTTTGGTAGCTTTCGTTTGCCTGTACCTTGAAAGCAGCTCAGAGAAATTCCTCTTCTGTTCTCTAATGAGGTGGAGAGACATGGAGGGTGGTGTCTTTGGGGGAAGCAGCATGTTCAAAAAGCTGAATCAAAATTCAGTATCTGTCCAAAAAAAGATCTCTTTGATCAAGGAAGTAGAACTATCAGACATCGCCATTTTGACACTAGGAACTGATGGACCATCGTTTTGATTATTAGTAAAAATAATCCCCCACCCAATAAAACCCCACATGGTAAAACTTATTAGTGACTGAAAACTGATGGAAGGAGAATATGATTTAAAATTTTTTTGATACCCGTTATTTGACTCAGGTTATTTGACCGAGAACCAGTTAAGATCCCCTAAAGAAATCTTACAAAGGCAGACTCTGTAGTCAGTAAATTATGATTTGGACAAGAAAACGTGTCATTTATTTTTTTTAAATTAATTTCAAGTAAAACACTTTCAGGAAATTAAAAATAAACACGGGTATGCAGACCGGGGGTCCTGAGGCCGGGAGGCGCCCCGCCCCGCCCCACCCCCTTCCTCCCGAGGAGAGTGCGCAGGCGTGAGCGGAGGCAGGTGAGAGGGCTGCGCCGCTGGGAAGCTGGGGCTCCTGAAGGACCGCGTCCCGAGGAAAGGGAAGTTGGAGACCAAGTCGGTCCCCGCACTGTGACGCTCCCGGCGAGGTAGCAGTGCAGAGACGAGTAAGTACAGCTCTACCCGCAGCCCCTCACCGCGCGCCCCCCGGCCGCCGCCCCCTGCCTAACCAACAGCCAGGGGCCCGACCCCTCCAGCACCGAGGAGCGCGAGCCTCCCTCGCTCCTCGGCTCCGGGACCGCCGCCACCGGCCGCAGGGTGAGGACGCCGGGCCGGGGCCACGAAGGCGGCCGTTCAGCGGTGGGCGCCCCGCGCGCTCGCAGCCCTCCCTCCTCGGCGCCCCTCGGGCCTCCTCGCGGCGGGGCTGTCCCCACGCGCCCGGGGGGTCTGGCCTCTGGGTCTGCGGACGCCGGACTCGGCCCTGTTGCCGTGGGCTCGCGGGGCCTGGACGGGGAGGCGGCGCAGAGGAGCCCGAAGACGGGGCCGCGGGGCGGGCGTCTCGGGCGCGGTGTGTCCGGAGGGGTGCAGGGGCCTCTGCTCTCGGGACGCGCGCGGGTGATGGGCGCACGCACAGCTCGGGGATCCTGGACCCCCGGCCGCCAGGATTGGTGTTCAGACGGGGGCCTCTGTGCCCTTTCCTGAAGCCCTCAGGAGGGTCAGCTCCAAAGGCTGAAGGTTCGCTTTCAGCGTTTTCACCCTTGATTAACTGAAATGACTCGTAACTGACTCGCAGAGCGCTCTCTGGAGGGTGACGTGGGACATAATAACATCTAACCGAAGTTTGAAATAAGGAAATTCTGGGCTTTTTGCGTATGGAGGGCTTTTTGACCAGTATGTTTCTCTGGTTTGTGTTACTCTTTTCCAGCAACAAGCCCTTGCGAAGCAGCGTTACTCTAAGTTAAATGAGCATTTAAAATTTCATTTTTGAGTAGTTATCATAGATGCTCAAATATTTGAAAATTCTAGCTACTAAAAAGGGCTTGGTTGTTTTGGGGGGCTTTTTGGTAAATGTTGCATGAGGAAGGGAAGATTTCTGAATCATGAGAAATGTTTATTTCATGATATTCTGCCATGCAGCACTATTGCAATTTTGAGTATCTAACAGTGGGTGAATCTCGATTGTCCCCAGCAAATGCATAATTTGTTTGAGAACAGTTTGTTTTTTGTTCTGTGGGGGTTTTTTTGTAGTATTTTGTTGGTACCAATGTACCTAATTAGCTAGCTTCAAATCATAATAGAATGTAGTCAGAAGTAGTGGTTGATGTAAGGTACAGTGCTTTGTTAAGAGAGATAGGTTGCCTTTCTCTATTGAAATTTTTTCTTGACTTAGCACATTTTCCACACAAAACACTCAGGAATGACTTTTAAAAACACTTCAGTTCCGTCTCTGGTAATGAGGAAGCAAGCACATGTTTTCACTGTTGAAAATAATGACACACATTTCAAAGATGGGGATCTGGTAACAAGAGGAATTGGAGCATTGAGCTTGGTGAATTGGCGGCCTCAGTAAAACTGAGTTTCTCTTCTAAGGGAAAAAGAACGAGAACCACCTGGTGATGACCAGGGCTCTTTCCCTACACTAAACAACACGAAGAAGGGGAGGAGATGGAGTGATTTTCAGATGAAATGGACATTCATTTACCAACCACATACTTTCTTTTTGGTGTTTCTTGATTCCCAGGGAAATTAGAAACGTGGTTTCCTCACCAGGATATTTGAGTGGGAAGATTCTTTCAGTTCCTAGACAGGTGACAGAATCTGTTGTGTAGCTTTCATCTGCCTGTCCTTCTAAGTAGCTCTGAGAAAATGCTCTTCTCTAATGAGGTGGGCAGAATGGGAGGGTGGTGGACCCTTTTGGGGCAAGTGTTTTAAAAGCTGGACCAAAAGTGAATTGCTGTCTTCAAAGAAATGGACTGACTAGACCCCAGCATTTCGAACTTAAGGTCACTTGCAACGTCATGGAGAAATAATCCACACCATATAAAAATCCACCTCATCAAATGAATTATTGACTGAATATTGATGAAAGAAAAATAACATTTTGAAGAATTTTGATGTCTGATATTTGACCTAGGCCAATCGACTGAGTACAAATAATGATTAGTAGACAGAACTTCCAAAGAGAGAATTTATAGTCATTCAGCTGTGATGTGGACAAGAATCCTGTCGTTTATTTGTTAAAAATAGATCCCAACCAAAATATTTTCAGTTTATTAAAAATAAACATGGATAAACTATAAATAATTTACTGTGCTGTGTTTTCAAAGCAGGATCAAGGAATTAAAATGTCTTTCTCAACACTATTTTTCAAATATTATTATAATGCTGATTGCAGTGTTTATTAAACTCAGTAAAAATTGTTGAGGAATTTAAGTTCTCTGAGGTCAGATCACTGGGTCAGAAGAGCAGGGTTAAATTGGAGGGCAAAACTATTAAAAATACAAAATTGACTTTTGTCATTTTAAATGTATTAGATCGATGGCTATTTAAGTTGATTCTATGATTAAAATTTTTGTGGGTATAGTAGTTTATGCTGAATTACCAAATAACTCAAAATTTCAGCAGCATATCACTCTCTATTTCCCACATCTCAGCGCTGGGTGGGTGTTCACTTTGAGGAGGCTGCACTCTTTCACGTGGTCGTTCAGGATCCCAGAGTCTCCCATCTTGTGCCTCTACCATCCCTAGGACCTCCATGAGCAGAAGGGCCAAGAACCAGGAGAAATGCATGTGGGAGGTTAAAAGGGCCAGGTCTGGAGGGACACACATCAGTTCCTCTCCTGCTCCATTGACAACAAAGTGGTCCTGTGGCCACAAAGGAGGCTGGGAAATCTTCCAGCTGTGTGCCCCAAGAAGGGGAGCATGGATTTCCATAGACAAAGTTGTCAGCAACAGGAGTAATTCATTAGATTTACTGTGTTTTCAAATCTATATTGAGTATTTATCATACACCAAGCACTGTGTGGAGAGTAGAATGAGATTTGATTTTTCTTTAAGTATAATACTTTTATTGCACCTAGGTTTATTTTTTTTAATTTAATTTCATTAAAATTTTTTTTTAGGGCCTCCCTGGTGGCACAGTGGTTGAGAGTCCGCCTGCCGATGCAGGGGACGCGGGTTCGTGCCCCGGTCCGGGAAGATCCCACAGGCCGCGGAGCGGCTGGGCCCGTGAGCCATGGCCGCTGAGCCTGCGCGTCCGGAGCCTGTGCTCCGCAACAGGAGAGGCCACAACAGTGAGAGGCCCGCATACCACAAAAAAAAAAAAAAAAAAAAAAATTATTCCTTTTTCGAATTCGTTTCCCATTTAGGTTATTACAGAATATTGAGCAGAGTTCCCTGTTCTATACAGTAGGTCCTTGTTGGTTATCTTTTTTAAATATTGCAGATGTACATGTCAATCCCAAACTCCCAGTCTGTCCCTCCGCCCCAGCACCCTTCCCCTCTGGTAACCATAAGTTCATTCTCTAAGTCTATGAGTCTGTTTCTGTTTCGTAGATAAGTTCATTTGTATCATTTTTTTCTTTTTTTAGATTCCCGATGTAAGTGATATCATATGATATATTTGTCTTTGTCTGTCTGACTTCCCTCAGTATGATAATCTCCAGGTCCATCTATGTTGCTGCAAATGGCATTATTTCAGGGGCTTCCCTGGTGGCACAGTGGTTAAGAATCCGCCTGCCAATGCATGGGACACGGGTTCCAGCCCTGGTCTGGGAAGATCCCACATGCCGCGGAGCAACTAAACCCGTGTGCCACAACTACTGAGCCTACACTCTAGAGCCCACGAGTCACAGCTACTGAAGCCCATCCACTTAGAGCCTGTGCTCCGCAACAAGAGAAGCCACCACGATGAGGAGTCCTTGCTCACCGCAACTAGAGAAAGCCTGCGCGCAGCAACGAAGACCCAACGCATACAAAAATAAATAAATTTAATAAATTTTTAGAAAAATGGCATTATTTCATTCTCTTTTTATGGCCTAGTAATATTCCATTGTATACATGTACCACATATTCTTTATCCATTCATTTGTTGATGGACATTTAGGTTGCTTCCATGTCTTGGCTATTGTAAAGAGGGCTGCAGTGGGCATTGGGGTGCATGTATACTTTTGAACCAAGTTTTTCTCTGGATATATGCTCAAGAGTGGGATTGCTGGATCATATGGTAGCTCTATTTTTAGTTTTTTAAGGAACCTCCGTACTGTTCTCCATAGTGGCTGTACCAATTCACATTCCCACCAACAGTGTAGGAGAGTTCCCTTTTCTCCACATCCTCACCAACATTTGTTATTTGTAAATTTTTTAAAATTTATTTTTTAGCTGTGCCATGTAAGATCTTAGTTTTCCAACCAGGGATGGAACCCGTGCCCCCTGCAATGAAAGCGTGGAGTCTTAACCACTGGACCACCAGGGAAGTCCCCATGTTTGTAGATTTTTTGATGATGGCCATTTTGACTGGTGTGAGGTGATATCTCATTGTAGTCTTGATTTGAGTGTCTCTAATAATTAGCGACGTTGAACAGCTTTTCATGTGCCTCTTGGCCATCTGTGTCTTCTTTGGAGAAATGTCTATTTAGGTCTTCTGCCCATTTTTTGATTGGGTTATTTGTTTTTATGGTATTGAGTTGCATGAGCTGTTTGTAAATTTTGGAGACTAATTCTTTGTCAGTTGCATCATTTGCAAATATTTTCTCCCATTCTGTGGGTTTAAACTGAGAATTGATTGAGCAGCATCTTGGTCGGGGAGAAGCTCTGAATCCATAGAGGCAGAGAGGACATGGTATAAAGTGCCTGCCATCCTGGGAGAAAAGGATAAAGACAACCTGATCTGGAAGTTCGGGGGATGATTTTAGATTTGGAAGCTGCCTGGAGATGATAGGATTTGGACTCCACTTTCAGAGATGAGCAAGATACGGGTGTGGAGGAAGATGCAGCAGGAGCTGTAGAAGCAGGTCTTTTAAGTACAAGGTGTCATAAGGAATATAATGCAGCCATTAAATTCATATTTTCTAAAATTTTAAATGGATGGAATAATTACTAATGTTAAATGAAAAAGTGACCAGTAAATAAGCTAATCTCATTTTTTAACTCTATATAAATTTGGATGGAATTATATAGATATGTTGAGTGACAGTCTTCTAAAATTTTTTATGGTTAATTTAAACAGAAAAGTGCCATAAATTACATTGGTTGGATAGACTAATTCCTCCAAACCAGACACACACAGCTGGGATGTAGACAAGTGAACGCCAGCACTTTCTCACCCTTTCCCTGCAGGTCCTCTCCCTGTGAGGCATCGACCTCATCTCTATTCTCTGCTGTGGACCCAGGGCCGCCTGACTCAGGGGCTCATTGGCCTATTGTGTCATAGTCCAGACAAGGACTTCCACTAGAAGGCACCCCTCAGAAACACTGAATCTACAGAATTTGGTTTGCTCTAACAGCAGGACTGTGAAGGTGGGTAAGTGTGATTGACTCCTGCTGACAGAACTATAGAGCCCTGCAGCACTCTTCCCATTTCTCACAAGGCCACCAGCGGGCGGTGTGTAGTGCTTCTGACAAACACACTGCCCCCTTCAAAAGCAGTCATTTCCAAGTTAGCCTTCATCAGAATGTGTTTTATAAACTTAGAGGAATTCTTTAAGGTATATTTGCTTGCTTTTCTTCTCCAATCTCATTTGGAAACTAGTGAAAATCCACTAAAAGTAACAAATATAAGGTGAGCCACTGACTGGATGTTGTCCCTTGTGATCTTAACAGGCATTTAAAAGTATGTGTCCGTATATATGGAATCTAAAAAAAAAAAAAGGTTCTGGAGGGCCTAGGGGCAGGACAGGAATAAAGATGCAGATGTAGAGAATGGACTTGAGGACACTGGGAGGGGGAAGGGTAAGCTGGGACGAAGTGAGAGAGTGGCATGGACTTATATATACTACCAAATGTAAAATAGATAGCTAGTGGGAAGCAGCTGCATAGCATAAGGAGATCAGCTCTGTGCTTTGTGATCACCTAGAGGGGTGGGATAGGGAGGGTGGGAGGGAGATGCAAGAGGGAGGAGATATGGGGATATATGTATACATATAGCTGATTCACTTTGTTATAAAGCAGAAACTAACACACCATTGTAAAGCAATTATACTACAATAAAGATGTTAAAAAAAATAATGCCAAAGGGAGTTCCCTGGTGGCCTAGTGTAAAAAAAAAAAAAGTATGTGTCCAACTCCTCCCCATGTCTGCCCACCTCTGGACCTTCCTCTCTCTCTCCAACCATCTATAAACATCTGTTTATGTAAAACATCATCTATGTAACATATTAGAGATATTTTTCAATCACATTGCCCCTTCTTTGTGCTGTGAATCTTTGGGTGGCACGTTGTCTGCTTGTAAGACAGTGAGAATGTCCCTGACGCCCTAGGAGACAATTGAAGGTGGGCAGTAGGTCTCAGTGGAGTCGGTCAAAAGTGGAGATCTCCTACTCAGCACAGCCAAGATCGGGTCCACATGTCTCCTATCCCCAAAGCACTGTCTGCTTTCCCCCTGGGGAACTTTGCTAAAATCCTGTCTATCCTAAAGGAGCATCAAGGTCATTATTATAATGGTTATAATAATTATGGGAGAGAGGGACTTCCCTGGTGGCACAGTGGTTAAGAATCCACCTGCCAGTGCAGGGGACGTGGGTTCAAGCCCTGGTCTGGGAAGATCCCACATGCCGCGGAGCAACTAAGCCCGTGAGCCACTGAACCTGCACTCTAGAGCCCGCAAGGCACAACTACTGAGCCCACACGCCACAGCTACTGAGCCCGCACGCCTAGAGCCCGTGCTCTGCAACAAGAGAAGCCACCGCAGTGAGACGCCTGTGCACCGCCACAAAGAGTAGCCCCTGCTCGCTGCAACTAGAGAAAGCCTGTGCACAGCAACGCAGACCCAACGCAGCCAAAAAAATAAATTAATTAATTAAAAAAATAATTATGGGAGAGAGATGGGTTATGATTCTAATTACCTGGTACTCTGCCTACAACAGCCTTCACTGTATTACATTACAACTGATGCTCAACCTTCTGACAGCAGAGTCTACACCTTGGTTTCAGTATATTACAGACCGCCAGCCCTGCACTTGGCAAAGAAGACAGGCCAATACTGCTGAATGAATACATTTGGGAAGCAAGATCTGACAGGTTTGAGAATGTATTTGAAATCAGGACTCTCCCAGAGCTGTCCTGACAAGAGGTCATCGTAAATCGGCTGCCACCTCACCTGCCAGGCCCTTTACACCTGCTGGCCTTCTCATAGCACCCTTCAGCCAGGACCCAGCTGATCCCAGGTATCTCGTAGATCAAATCTCACCATCTGCTGACTTCTCTTCCTCACTTTGGCCTCCTTGATTGTCCTACTGTGTGGCTGTCCACTCCAGGGCTCAGGGGATGCCTCTGATTCCCTTGGGGATCATGTTAGTGTACAGGAATGCACATGATTTTTAACATTGACTTTTGTATCCTGTTACTTTGCTGAATTCATATATTCTAACATGATTTTTGTGGCATCCTTAAAATTACTCCATATGAAATCATGTCATGTGTGAACAGAGATAATTCTGCTTCCTCCTTTCAAATGTGGATGTCAATGATTTATTCATTTATTAATTAATTAATGTATTTATCTATCTTTCTTAACTGCTGTGACTAAAAATACTAGAGCAATGTTGAATAGAGTTGGTGAAACACAGCATTCTTACGTGCTTCCTGATCTCAAAGGAGAAGTTTTCAGTCTTTTACCATTGAGTGTGATGTTGGCTGTGCGTTTTACATATATGGCTTGGATTATGTTGTGGTAATTTCCTACAAACGTAGTTTTAGAGCGTTTTTTTATCATGAAAGTGTGTTGAATTTTTTTCAGTTGCTTTTTCTGCAATAACTGAGATGATCATGTTTTTTACTTCATTCTGTTAATGTAGTGCATTACACTGGTACATTTTCTTAGGTTGAAACATTCTTGTATTCCAGGAATAAATCCCACTTGTTCATGGTATGTATTCTTATTACAAAGTAATTATAACTGATTATTATATAAATAGATGTATATGTGCTCCCAACCTCAGCTCAGGCTTCCCGAGTCCTGATAGAGTGGCAGGTGATGGCCAGGACACAGCACTGAACCACAGAAGTTTATGCCTCTAATTAGTCGTGATTATTGTTATTACTAATCCATGACTGTTGTTTCACACAGTCAATGACTGTCTGACTGAGACCTGCTTCCCCCCATCTCCTGCCTCCGTCTCTCAGACTCCACTCCTTCCTTCTGGGATTCACTCACTTCTTCCTTAAATACATCTTTCCTCACGCTCAGTGAGAGCCTGAGAGAGGCAGACTCTTAGTCTTTTTTATCTGAAGATGTTCTTATTTTGCTTTTATTCTTGAGTGATAGTTTAGAATGAAAAGTACATGGACCTCACTTATCACCTCATTAAAACAAAATGTCCCGCACTCCCCACCTCCACCCTGTTCCTCCGTTTACTTATGTTCAGACGCTGGCCTTATAATCAGACACTGGCTGCCTGAATCATGGGCTGTCTTATTCTGTTTGGGCTGCTATAACAAATACAAAGAGACTGGGTGGCACATAAACAATAGAAATTTATTTCTTGCAGTTTTAGGTGCTGGAATGTCCAAGATCAAGGTGTCTGCCGATGTAGTGTCTGGTGGGTGACCATCCTCTGGTTTATAGGTGGCCCTCTTTTTGCTGTGTTGTCACATGTGAGAAGGAGCCAGGGGGCTCTCTCAGGCCTTTTTTACAAGGGCACTCATCCCATTCATCGGGGCTCTGCCTTCTGACCTCATCACCTCCCAAAGGCCCTGCCTCCTAATATCATCAGCTTAGAGGTTAAGTTTTCAGCATATGTACTTGGGGGGACATAAATATTCAGTCCATAGCAAAGGCCTAGTAGCTTTCCCCTCAGGGGGGTCTCTTTCTTGCTCACCCAGAGCCCAGACAGTAAAGCTTCCTCAGTGAGTAGAATGTTTTCTAGTCCCCCTTCTGTTAGGGGCACAGTCCACCAGCAGACCTGGCTTTCTGTGTGTGTCCATCCCTGATCCCTGCCTCCTCTCCCACCAAAAGGCAGTGAAACTCAGTCCCTCACCTGGTTCTGTGGACCAGTAGCAGGAACCTCACCTGGCAGCTGAAACATTAGATCACAAACTTGCACCCAGCTTTCCTTTCTCTCTTCACTCCCAGAGCCTTTCCCTTGCTCTCTTCTGAGATTGGCCAGGCCATCACACGACTGGGTGTTTGTAGCACAAGGGTGTTTGGACTGTGTGGTCTGCATCTTTCCTGGACCAGGAGCTGTCACATCCTTGGCAGCTGCAGTCTCCCTTGTTAACAATGAGAACATGCGTAGGCCTTTAGCTAACAATACTCTTGTGGATTTTTTAATGTAGTTTGTTTTTTTTTAAGCTTTCTGTGTGTAGAAAATAATTCTGGTTCTCCGTTGCTTTCTTTTAAAGTATCCTTTTAAAAATAAAATTAATTTAAGAATTCTGGGAAGATGGCAATTGTCGTGGAAGCATAGTCTTTGTCTTCCAGAATCCCCACATAAACACAGAGCGGTATTAAAAACAAAACCCATGGGCAATATTTACAACAAGACTAGATGACAAGGTATCCCCCTGTTACCACAAAATACAAGTGAACAACAGCCATGAGACCTGCCCAATATCACCATGAGTGTTGGGAAAGGAGAAGGAAGCAACAGCGTAACTGGACGCCTGAGAGCCCTGCGCATGCTCAGTACAGGAGCAGGTGCACCCGCATCCGCCCCTTCCCAGGAGAGCCCCACGCATGCGCGGTGCAGGAGCCAAATGAGGACCCGCCGCAGAGCCTTGAGCTTGTGCAGAGCAGGAGCCAGGCCGGGAGCCGCAGCTGAGACTGGGAGGACTAGGTTCACTCCACCAGTGAGTGAGGCAGAGGTCTAAGGTAAGGCATGAAAGTCCTTGACTTCTCCCACTGAGCCCCCAGGGCTCCACAGGGACTGCACCCCACAATTGACATCCATTATAGGGTGTGTAATCAAAATAAGTACGATGGAAACAGTAAAGAGGAAGGACAGAGAAGCTCAACTCAATGCTTGAGCCAGGGTGAGGTGAGAAAGGCACTGGGATTGGGCACAAAGTTTCAGGGACACCAAACAGTAATCAAGATAACTGAAATTTTAATGCAATAATTTTTCGAAAACCAAATTCAATGCCAAAAAGTCCTTGATGAACAAAATATCAAACTTTGAAATAAAGATAGAATCATTAAAAGTCCCGTATTGAGCCATATTGGAGCTGGAGGCAAAAGGAAACGCCAGTAATACTGACCCTGTCTTTATTACAGTTTCAGAAGAGTGTTCCAGGAGCCCTCCTTGAGGAATCTACTGAAGAACCAGCTTCAGAAACCACAATAACTAAAGAGACATTGCAATAAGGATTAGTGTGAGCAGTAAATATTTAGTTACCTCTAGAATTAAGATTAAATGCGGGTTAAAAAGAAGAGGTTATACTATGTAACTGATACAGATTTGGGCCCTTGGACTCTTCAATCAACGTAAATTGATAAGAGGCCAGACAAGGAATTCAGGCAAGCCTTTATTGGGACTCATGCTGAAGCACAAGGGATAAAAACAAGTAACAGGCGCCCTTGCTAGCTCTCCAGTGGGGGGCCGATTCCTTCAATGGGATGAGGGTGGGGGAGGATTGGTAAGTCGGACTGAGGTGTGGATTAGGTATCCTGTCCACCCCCTTTGTGGTGCTGTGTGCAATGATCATGTGCAGTACCCTGCCTTTGCTCCTGGCACCTCAGAAGTGGTGGTTGGTTTGTGGCCTTTTAGTATCTTATTGTTCCTAATTGCCTCTACCTGGCTGGCATGAAGCTATTTTTAGTCCCTTATAGTTGCCTTCTATTCTGTTGCTGGAGGAGACGTTTGTCCAGGTGCAGGTACAAGCGCTCAGGTAGAGGGTCCCATGTCCCAACCCATCTCATAATGGCTTTATGATCTAAGAATATAGATATGGTACAAACAAAGAAATGGGGAAGGGAAGGAGAGAATTTCATGCAAAAAAAGTTTTAACTGTTTTCAGAAGTCACAACTAGTTCTGATATTTTATTGTTCTAAGGATATTATTTTTTTCAGGTATAGGTGACATATAACATTATGGTACTTTCAGCTGTACAACATAAGGATTCGTTATTTGTATATATTGTGAAGTAATCACCACAATAAGTCTAGATGAAATCTGTCACCATATATAAGTACATTTTTTTTTCTTTCATGAGAATTTTTAAGATCGACTCTCTTAGCAACTTTCACGTATTCGATATAATATTATTATCTATGGTCAGCATGATGTTTCTTACATCTCATGACTTATTTATAGCTGGAAGTTTGTACCTTTTCACCCTCAGTCATTTCACCCCACCCACCTCCTAACTCTGGCATCCACCAGTCTGTTCTATGTATGAGCTAGGATTTTTGTTTTTTTTCTTAAAGATTCCACGTGTAAGGGAGATCATGCAGTATTTGTCTTTCTCTCTCTGAGTTATTTCACTTAGCATAATGTCCTCAAGGTCCTTTCATGTTATCACATGGCAAGATTTCATTTTTTTATTTGGCTGAATAATATTCCATTGTATATCTATCTATACCACAGTTTCTTTATCCAGTCATCCGTCTTTGGACAATGGGTTGTTTCCCTATCTTGGCTATTGTAAATAGTGCTGCCGTGAGCATAGTGGTGCATATATCTTTTCAAATTAGTGTTTTCCTTTTCTTTGGATAAATACCAGAAGTGGGATTGCTGGGCCATATGGTAGTTCCACTGTTAATTTTGTGAGAAAATGCTATAACATATTCCATAGTGGCTGCACCAAATTCCATTCCCACCAACACCTCACAAGGGTTCCCTTTTCTCAACATCCTCTCCAACATTTGTTATTTCTTGTTTTTTTTGATAATAGCCTTTCTAATTGGTGACAGGTGACATCTCGTGGTTTTGATTAGCATTTCCCTGAGGATTAATGATGTTGAGCATCTTTTCACGTAAATACCTATTGGCCACCTGTGTATCTTCTTTGGAAAAATGTTTCTTCAGCTCTTCTGCCCATTTTTTAAAATCAGAGTGCCTCTTTGTTTGCTCTTGAGTGGTATGAGTGCTTTATATATTTTGGATATTAACCACTTATCAGATACATGATTTGCAAATATTTTCTCCCATTCCAATGGGCCTTTTCACTTTGTTGATGGTTTTCTTTGCAGTGCAGAAGCATTTTAGTTTTAGTTTTTGTTTTTTAATATTTATTTAGGCTGCACCCAGTCTTAGTTGCAGCACGTGGGATCTTCTTTGCAGCATGTGGGATCTTTAGTTGGGGCATGCAGGCTTCTTAGTTGCGGCATGCATGTGGGATCTAGTTCCTGGACCAGGGATCGAACCCAGGCCCCTTGCATTGGGAGCGCGGAGTTTTACCCACTGGACCACCAGGGAAGTCCCGAAGCTTTTTAGTTAGATGTAGTTCCACTTATTAATTTTTGCTTTTTTTCCCTTTGTTTTGGAGTCAGATCCAAAAAATCATCACCAAAACTGAAGTCAAGGAGCTTACTGCCTGTTTTTTTTGTGATTTCAGGTTTTCCACTCAAGGCTTTCATCCATTAACTTTTGTGTTTGTTGTAAGATAGTGGTCCAGTTTCATTCCTTTGCATGGGGCTGTCGAGTTTTCCCATCACCATTTACTGAAGAGATTGTCCTTTTTCCCATTGTATATTCTTAGCTATTTGTGATAAATTAACTGACCATATAAGCATGGGTTGATTTCTAGGCTCTCCCCCCTGTTCCATTCATCTATATGTTTGTTTCTATGCCAACACCATAGAGTTTTGCTTACTATAGCTTTGTAATATAGTTTGAAATTAGGGAGTGTAAATCCTTCAGCTTTGTTATTCTTTCTCAAGATCGCTTTGGCTATTGGGTGACCTTTGTGGTTCTATAGAATTTTAGGATTGTTTCTTCTATTTCTGTGAAAAATTCCGTTGGAATTTTGATAAGGATCGCATTAAATCTTTAGATTGCTTTGGGTAGCATGGTTATTTTAACAGGATTGATTCTTCCAATCCATGAGGTGGAATATCTTCCCATTTAGTGATGTCTTCTTCAACTTCTTTCATCTGTGTCTTGTATGCTATTATGGATACTGTTAATCTGAACTTGTGTGTGCATCAGTTGAGATGAAACAAATGACTAATTGGATATTCTAATTCAGTTATTCCACTGTGTCCTTGAGAACCAGATTTCCCAGTGTGGAGGAAAGGAAATACAGATGTCACAAAAGAGGTTAAGTAAAAACCTTACAGTTCTCAATTTGAATTGGGTATATCTGTATAACCTACCAGAGTATTGTCTCATATGTGTAAAATCTATCTCTTCCCACTGAAAAGACTAGAAACAGTGATCAGACCAGAAGCAAAGAGGATTCCTAACTTCACAGTGTTCAGTATTTAATATTCAATATTATTTCCCACTAAAGGAAACAAAGGCTTCTTGGAGAAATGACTGATTCTAGTCCTGGGAAGGAAATATGCAAGATGAACTTGAAACATCTTGCCAAACGAGATATCATGGAAGTATTCAGACTATTAGGGGCATGTCAAAAGGACTTAACAGTTAACCTGAAGAGGGTCCACCATGTAAAAGATGGGACAATGTGAACATCAACAGATATAATAACGGCCATGTATTGAAATCTGTCACATATGTTTTAATTCTTCACTTCATCCCGGTGTGTTTAAATTAATTCATCATCTTTGGAGTATGACAGGGTAGAAATTTATTATCTTGATAACGGATAAATAAATGAAAGAAGCATCTAATCTGCCTTTCCTTTATGAATGGTTCTACTGGGTGATGAAATAGTAGATGAAGGGAAGTATTTGTTTATTAGATTAATCCAGCTGATAAATAAAAAAATGATGTAATTAGAATATCATAATTTTCCACCCCCAATAGATTAATGAATGTAAGCATTGAAAATCATCCCTGCTGACATCTCAGTAAAGACAGACAACCTGAGATTATGTGCCCCTTGATGAAAGAGCACATCAATACCTAGAGTCTCATCAAAAATATTTATTCGAGTCTGGTCAAGCCTCTGAATACAGTTGAAAATTTGCAGGAAATAGAGAACAGAGGGATGTGTTGAACTGCATCCTGAGAACACAGTCTACAAAATTCTTACTGGAAAATCCCATGGGGGCAGGGCTAGGGTTCTTCCATGGATACAGTGTAAGAAAGAGAAAGGGATGGAGAAGGAACTTAGTGGCTAAGAGAGGATTAAAAGACATCAACAACGTGAGCAAGACTAAACTGTAGGTTCTAGAGAGCACACTTGGGTGATAAAAACTAAAAGAAACTCAAGGAGAGTAATGACTATAAAAATCAGGACAGTGAGTCCTTTTGGAAGTAGGGAGGTGGTTGAGATTGGGATGGGGCACAGGGAGGGTATTCTGCCATGGATGGAAAAGTAAAATTTTCACCTGGATGGTGGTCACAATGGTGTTCCTTTTTTTAAAATTAAGGTATAGTTGATTTACAATATTATCCTAGTTTCAGGTGTACAACATAGTGACTCAAAATTTTATAGATTATGCAGCATTAAAAGTTATTTAGGACTTTTCTGCTGGTCCAGTGGTTTAAGACTCCTGACTTCCACTGCAGGGGGCGTGGGTTCAGTCCCTGGTCGGGGAGCTAAGATCCCGTGTGGTTCAGCCAAAAAAAAAAAAAGAAGAAGAAAGAAAAAGTTATTTAGAATACTGGCTGTATTCCCTGTGTTGTACAGTGTATCCTTGTAGCTATTTATTTATTTCCTTGTAAATCTCAAAATATTTATGGCTATGAGAAAGCAGCCAGATACAGAAAGATGTCATTCACATAAAATGCAGTGTTATCTCTAGTAGAAGAAATCAGATTAGTGGTTGCCTGGGGATGGGAAGGAGGGAGGTGTGGATTACAAAGGGACATGAGGAAACTTTTGGGGGCAATGGGTATGTTTTTTATCTTAATTAGGCTGATGCTTTACTGTGTATATACATATGACAAAACTCATTGAAGTGTATACTTTAAATATGTGCAGTTTTTTGTACCTCATTGGTACACCCATGAAGCTGTCGATAAAGCAGAACAGAGTGATTTGACGAGTGTTTCCCCAGTCTTTGTTGATGTTAAGAAGCCCCTCGTGCTGTGAAAAGTCCATGCTCCTGGTCCTGCTGCTGAGGCTTCCGTGAAGCACCAGGTGAACTCTGCTTCGAACAAGGCTCCCAGGAACTCTCATGCTCAGGGAAATTGGGAAACACTGGTATGAAGTGGGTGATAGCTGAGAAGGGGCCTTCCCTCCTAACGAAAACTCCGCCATCAACAGCCAGGGGAACACAAGTCTTCTGTTTCCTAGTGTTTCACACCAGTACATGATGGTTAACTAACATATAACGAAGGTTTGTTACCAGTCTCTCCTTGAAGGAGTCTTCTCAGCCCCCCAGCTTCTTAGATCATTTGATTAATTGGGAAAAAGGTAAGCTGATGGGTGAAATGGCTCCTCCATAGAATCTGTGCTATTGCAGTTATCCAATCAAGACCCTATAACCTGTGAAAGAAGCACAAAGAGGTGTGCTTAGCCTTTCATCTTGAAGGGTATTTGCTTGTTTCTGTTGTGAAAGAGGTGCATTTCGTGCCAGGTAAAGCATGCTGCAATTTTTAAAAATTTGTATAAAAGTAGTGATTGGAAGTCATTTAAAATGCTCTTTTCTCATGGCTAGCTAAGGTCAGGGATAAATTTGAAATTCACTGACAATTGCAATTCCTTAGATGTGAGTTTTTGTTATGCCCTTTGTCAGATTTTCTATTCTTTTTTCTTAATTTGTGGTAACTTTGTATGTAATTGATTTTAACTCTTTGTCTTATCTATGGGGAAAATACATTCTTCCATCTATCACTTACTATAACTTCATTTCTTGTGTCTTTTTTCACTTATGGCAGCTGTGCTTTATTTTTTTCAGTAAAAACTTGAAGTTTTAAATTACAAGTATTAATTACAAAAAACATACATTGAACCTAGGAATGGAAGACAAAATTTTAAACAATGGAAATGGAGGACGAATTTAAAATGGAAAACCTAAAATAACCAATTGTAGAGCAAACACTACGCTTGACAGATACAATTAAAGGCTGCTTTTTGGAAAAGGACAGTCTTGTTTTTCGATTTGGAAATAGACCCTGTCAAGCAAATAAAAAGAAAATTAGAAAAAATTAAAATTAAAAAAATAAAAATAATGAAGAATTTCATACCTAAATACTTCACGTTAGGCTACTTTATTTCTATAATGGAGTATACCAGATTTACAGTGTTGTGATTGCCATATCCTCTGTAGCTGTTTTTTAGATTTTTAAGGAAACTGCATACTGTTCTCCAGAGTGGCTGGTAGCATTTTACATTCCCACCATCAGCGTAGCAGCGTTCCCTTCTCTCCACGCCCTCTCTGCATTTCTGTTTTTAGACTTTGTGATGATGGTCATTCTGAGTGGTGCGAGGTGATACCTGTTTGTAGTGTTGATTTGCATTTCGCGAATATTTGGTTGGCCATAAGGTGTTATGGAAAAACCCCAATGCCCATTAGGGCCAACCCAGTCATTGGCGATGTCCAGTGACTTGACTTTAATGTCGAGTCCAATCTACCTCTTGAAATCCGGTTCCTGCAATTCTGCCTTGTTTTCAAGTCCTTTTTGATTACTTACCCAAAGACATTTTTCGAGGGCAGGTGTCCTTTACAACCCTGCAGGCCTTGTGAGCGGCAATGTCCCTGAGCACCGGTTTTCAAGTTGTTGTTTCAGGAAATGGCCATAAGGGGACAGGATTTCTTCAAGCCCCACTCGGGTTACTGGGGCAACCTGAGCCTTCGAGAAAGTCCTCTTCCTGACTGGACATTAGAGTGGCCTGTGCCTGTCCAAAAACCCCAGGACTTGTGTCTCATTCCTTCCCCCCTTACCCTTCAACCCCGGACAAATACCAATCTGTGCAAAACTGGCTGTTGGAGGGTGTTGTCTTCCCCAGGTGGGGAGACTCTAAGGAAAGAGGCTGGAGGTGGGAACCCCACCACCAGGAGATGTGGAGATTAGGTGACTTTTCATATCTCTTCCTGCCCAGAGGGTGCAACATCCTTTGGGTGTCCCAGGCATGTTTAGCTGTAGGTTGGCTCCGCTGCACCTGGAGATTTTGGACGCATGGAGTGGGGATCAGGCAGTACAACTCCCGTGGGGCTGCATTGGCTGGCACATCCTCACCAGCTCCCTAAGCCCCTTGGCAACTCAGCCTTGAGAGCCAAGCCAGCGCTTGCTCCAGGGATGTGAGGCTGTGTTGGGTCACTAGGCCTGAACCAATTTAGTAACCATTTCTCTTTTTGTTGTTGTTTGTTTGTTTTGCTAATTTAATGTTAATCATATAATGGATACGGCTGATTTACAATGTTGTGCTTTTTGTTGTACAGCAGCTGGAGTCACTTACACGGAGACATCTGTATATTCTTTTTCCGATTCCTTTTCCATTGACGAAATTATAATGTGTTGAGTCGAGTTCCCTGTGCTATACAGTAGGTCCTTACTGATTATCTGTTTTCTCTCTATAAGGGTATGTATGCTAATTAAAACCTTCTAATTTATGCCTCCCTCCCCCCACCTTTCTCCTTGGCAGCCAAAAGTTTGTTTTCTAAGTCTGTGCCTCTGTTTCTGTTTTGTAAGTTAGTTCATTTGTATCAATTTTTAGATTCCACCTATAAGTGATATCATATGAAATTTACCTTTCTCTGTTTGATTTATGTCACTTAGTATGTGTATCAAGGTCCATCCGAGTTGCTGCAAATGACCTTATTTCATTCATTTCATAGTTGAGTAATATTCCATTGTATATATGTACAACATGTTTTTTATCCATTCGTCCTTTGATGGACACTTTCATTGCTTCCAAGTCTAGGCTCTTGTAAGCAGGGCTACAGTGAGCATTGTGGTCCGTGTGTCTTGTCGATTTCTGGTTTTCCCCAGATTTACACCCAGGAGTGGTTTTGATGGATCCTAAGGTAGCTCTATTTTTCTGTTTTTAAGGACCCTTCATACTGTTCTCCAGAGTGCCTTTTAGCACATGTTAGCATATTTCATTCTCAGCAGCAGTGTAACATGGTTCCCTTTTCTTCACGCTCTCTCCAGAGACTTTGTGGTGATGGTCATTCTGACTGGTGAGAGGTGATACCTCGTTGTAGTCTTTTTTTGCACTAGCATATAATTTCTGATGTTGAGTAGCTTCTGGTGTGCTTTTTTAAAAAAAATATAAAATCACTGTGAGGGAAATTTACATCTTGATATCTGGTTCCTGAAATTCTGCCTCGTTTTGAATTTGTTTTCCAAAACTAACCCTAAGACACAGGTGTAATTTACAGCCTTGAGGGCCTTGTGAATATGCAGGACCCCCAAGCACCAGTTTTCATGTTGTTGTTTCGGGAATCAGCCACAAACCTGCCGGATTTCTTCATGCCCCACTCTGGTAATTGGGACAAACTGAGCCTTAGGGAAAGTCCTTCTCCTGGTTGGAAATTAGAGTGGAATGTGCCTGGACAAACACCCCAGGGCATGTGTATCATTCCTTCTCCCCTCCTTTTTGTAGTTAGGATTTGCATGTCTCTAATAATTCGTGATATTGAGCATTTTGCCATGTCCTTTTTTTTTTAAGTGTGAGTAAAATTTACATCTTAAAATTTTCTTCTTGAAAATTTGACCTGTTTTGAATTTTTTTTCCATTACCGACTTAAGGACACTTTTTGAGGGCAGGTATCATTTATTACCCAGCAGTCCTTGGAAATATGAAGTGACTGTTAGCACTAGGTTTAAAGCTGCTGTTGCGGGAAATGACCACAAAGCGGCAGGATTACTACATTCCCAACTCTAGCTATTAGGGAAAAAGAACTTTCCTGGAAGTTGTGTTCCGAGGTTGTAAATTGGAGTGTAAAGTGCCAGGACAAACCCCCAAAAGCTTATGTCTCATTACTTCTTGCTTGCTTTTTTTAAAATTTAATTTTTATTTAACAGAGTAAATATCTGTGGAAATGTATTCATTGGTATCAATTTTTAGATAACACCTATAAATGATGTCATAAGATATTTGTCTTTCTCTTTATGACTGATTTCACATAGTATGATTATCTCTAGGCTCATCTATGTGCTGAAAAGGACATCATTTCATCCTTTTTAGGGGCTAGTATTCCACTGTGTACATGTACCGCTTCTTTGTACATTCATGTGTCAATGGACATTTTGTTTGCTTCCATGTCTTGGCTATTGTAAATATTGCTTCAGTGCCCATTGGGGTGTCTCTGCCTATTCGATTCTGGTCTTCTCCAGTTACAGGCCCAGTAGTGGGTCGGCCAGATCATATGGTAGCGCAATTTTTACCTTTAACGGCACCTCCATTCTGTTCTCTTTGGTGGCCATTACCAGACTACATCCACAAACAGCATAGAGGTTGTGCTTTTCTCCAAAACCACTTCAGTATTTAATGTTTTTAGACATTTTGCTGATGGCCATTCTGACTGATGTGAGGTGATATTTTTTTTCTAGTTTAGATTTCCATGTCTCTAATGATACATGATGTTGAGCATTTTTCTGTCATTTTTTGTTTGTTTGTTTAAAAATTACAGTGAGAAAAATTTACCTCTTGAAATTATCTTCTTGAAAGTTTGCCCTGATTTGAAAGTTTTTGTAAATTCCCGACGCCAGGACATTTTTGAGTGCTGGTGTCTTCTAAAGCCCTGCAGTCTTTGTGAATATTAACTGACTGTTGGCACTGGGTTTAAAACTGCTGTTGCGGGAAACCGCCACAAGGTGACAGGATTTTTCCATTCCCCACTCTGGTCACCATGGCAAGAGAGCCTTCCTGGAATTCATGTTCGTAGGTTATAAATTGAAGTGGAATGTGGCAGGACAAAACCCCAATCTTATGTCTCATGACTTGTTGTTTCTTTTTTTTAATTTAATTTTTATTTTCTATCGGAGTAAATTTGATTACAATGCTGTGTTTGTTTTAGGTGTGCAGAATTTGGTTTATTTATACATATACATATACCTATTCATCTTCAGATCCTGTTCCTATGTAGGTTATTACAGAGTGTTGAGTAGACATTCCTTGGTACAAGGTGGTCTTTGGTGATTATATATTTTACATGTATTAGTATATGTATGTTAACTCCAGTATCCTAATTTATCCATTCCTCCCACCTTTCTTTTTGGTTAACCATAAGTTTGTCTTCTAAGCCTGTGAGTGTCTTTCTCTATGGAAATATGTTCATTGGTATCAATTTTTTGATAACACCTACAAATGATATCCTATTATGTTTGTCTTTCTCTTTCTGACTTACTTCACGTCCTGTGATTATCTCTCGGTTCATCTATGGTGCTGCAAAGGGCTATGTTTCATTCTTTTTTGTAGCTAATATTCCACTGTGTACCTGTACCACTTATTCTTTGTCCATTCATGTGTCGATGGACATTTTGCTTGCTTCCAAGTCTTGGCTATTGTACATATGGCTGCAGTGCTCTTTTGGGTGCCTCTGCCTTATCCATTCTGGTCTTCTCGGGTTATAGGCCCAGTAATAGGTCTGCTGGATCATATGGTAGCTCAATTTTTACCTCTTAAAGGCAGCTCCGTTCTTTTCTCATTAGTTGCTATTACCAGCAGCATAGGAGGGCACGCATTTCTACACAACCCCTTCAGCATCTATTGTTTGTAGCCTTTTTGCTGATTGCCGTTCTGCCTGCTGTGAGGTGATACCTCTTTGTTGTTTGGATTTGCATGACTCTAATTATTCGTCATATTGACCATTTTTCCATGTCCTTTTTTTTCTTTAAAAATTACAGCGAGAAAAATTTACCTCTTGAAATTATGTGCTTGAAAGTTTGCCCTGTTTTGAAATTTTTTGTCAATTCCAGACCCCAGGATGTTTTTTGAGGGCAGGTGTCATTTACAGCCCTACAGTCCTTGTGACTATTAAGTGACCATTAGCACTGGATTGAAAGCTGCTAAACGGCCGCAAGTCTGCACAATTTCTCCATTCCCAGCTCTGGTTACTATGGCAACAGACCCTTCCTGGAAGTCCTGTTCCTAGGTTGTAAATTAGAGGGGAATCAGCCAGGACAAACCCCCAAAAGCTTATATCTCATTAGTTCTCCTTTGAATTTTTTAAATTAAATTCGTATTTTTATCAGAGTAAATTTGATTACAAAGACATGGAGACAAACAAAATGTCCATGGCCAGATGAACAAATTTTTTTAAAGTGATACATGTACACAATGGTATATGACTGCCATGTAAAAGAATGAAATAATGCGATTTGCAGGAACATAGAGAAAACTAGAGATAATCATAGTAAGTAAAGTAAGTCAGAATCAGAAAGACAAATATCATATGATATCACTAATAGGTGGAATCTTAAAATACACACCATTGAAATAATTGAGAAAACATAAACAGACTCAAGGACTTAAAAAAACACCATGGATACCAAAGGGGACAGAAGGGGACAAGGGAAAAATTAGGAGGATGGGATTAACAAATACAAACTATTTCATATAAAACATATTCAACAAGGATGTACGTATACCAAGGTAGGGCTATCAACTCTCTAATAATATATATGAGAAAAGAAGCCAAACATGCATATATATCTCTATATGTATAACCAAAAAATGATTCCCTATACCTACAACATACACCACATTGTATATCACTGTTACTCCAATAAAAACTAAAAATTAATCTAAAATTAATTTAATTAATCTAAAATTAATCTAATTTAAAAATTGACACGAGATTTGGGTGTTTGTTCTGGCACACTCCCCTTCAGTTTACAAGCCACAAACAGGATTTGCCCTAAGGCTCTGTTTGCTGGGCAAGATGTTGGGCCGGAGGAAATCCGGATCATCAAACTCAAAACGATTGATTATGGGCACTTAATATTCACAAGAACTGCTGGGCTCTAAATGATACTTGCCCTCTAAAAATGTCCAGGCCTAAGTGTTCAAAAATATTTGAAAACAGGGTACACTTTCAAGAAGGCAATTTCAACAGGTAAATTCTACTCACACTGATTATGAATAAAAATGGCCCATAAGAACATGCCCAAAATAGCAGTTAGCAGACATGTGCTAATCAGAACTACAACGAGGGTTCCACTGGCAAGAGTGCAATGCCATCATCAAAAATCTGCAATGAATATATGGTGGAGAGGGCATGGAGTAAAGGGAACCCTTTTATGGATGTAAATGGTAGCAGCCACTCTAGAGAACATTACGGAAGTGCCTTTAAATGGTAAAAGAGAGCTACCGTATGATCCGGCAGTACTACCCCTAAGACTATATGCAGAGAATGCCGGAATTCGAAAAGACACATGCACCCAAGCGTGCACTGTAGCACCATTTACAAGAGCCAAGACGTGGAGGCACACAAAATGTCCATGGACAGATGGATGGATAGAGAAGAAGTGGTGCCTGTACACATGGAGTATGGCTCAGCCATGAAAAAGAATGAAATAATGCCGTTTGCAGGAACATAGAGAAACCTAGAGATAATTAAACTAGTGAAGTAAGTCGGAACAAGAAAGACAGATATCAGAAGGTGTCACTTATAGGAGGAATCTTAAAATGCACATGAATAAAATAATTGAGAAATCATAAAGAGTCTTAGAGACTTAAAAAAAATGTTACCTAAGTTTAAAGAAGGGGGCAATTGATACATTCTGAAGATTGGATTAAGAAACACAAACTCTTTCATATAAAATAGATAATCAACAAGGACCTATATATACCAAGGGATGTCTGTTAACACTCTGTAATAATCTATATGGAAAGAATCCAGAGATGATATGTGTGTGTGTATAAATGAGAAAGTTTGTGGACACCTACAACAGAGACAACATTGCATATCAGTGTTACTCCAATGAAAAATAGAAATTAATAAAAAGAAGACCTGATGAGACCCGAGCTATTGGGTGTTTGTTCTGGAAATTTCCACTCAAATTACAGCCCCAAAGCAGGATTTCTACTAAGGCTCCAGGAGACGGACTAACCAGAGTTCGGCACAAAGAAATCCTGCCATCTTGTTGACATTTCCGGCCACAGCAATCTGAAAACTATTGCTTATGGGCGCTTAATATTCACAAGGACTGCTGGGCTCTAAATTATACGTGCCCTCAAAAAATTTCCAGTCGCAAGTAATTGAAAATAATTGAAAACAGGGCAAACTATCAAGAAGAAAATATCAACAACTATGTACAACTCACACCATTTTTAAAAAAACACATGAAATGATGCTCATCATGGCAAATTACTAGAGACTCGCCAATCAAAACTACCAAGAGACACCGCCATGCACCAGTGAAAATGGCCATTATCAAGAAGACTATAGACAATAAGTGCTAAAGTAGGGGTTAAGAAAAGGGGACCCTCCTATGGTGCTAGTGGCATGTAATTGGTAACAGCCACTGTAGAGAACACTATGGACATGCCTTTAAAAGGTGAAAAGAGAGCTACCGTATGATCCGGCAGTCCCAGGTTTAAGAGTATATGCGTTGAAAAGCAGAATTCGAAAAGGCGCGTGCACCCAAGTGTGCACTTCACTATTTACAATAGCCAAGGCATGGAAGCAGACAACATGTCCGTCGACAGATGAATGGATAAAGAAATGAGACATGTACACATGGAATATGACTCAGCCATGAAAAAAATGAAATAATGCCTTTTGCAGTCACCTATGGACCTAGAGATAATCATAGTAGGTTTAGTAAGTCAGAAAGAGAAAGACAGATATCCTAAGATGTCACTTACAGGTGGAATCTATAAATTCCTACAAATGAACTACTTTACAGAACAGATACAGACTTAGAAAACTAACTTCTGATGATCAAAAAGGAAAGGTAGGGAGAGGGATAAATTAGGAGGTTGGGATTAACAGATGCACACTAACATATATCAAACAGATAATCAAAAAGGGCCTATAGAATAGTACAAGGAACTCTACTGAAAACACTGTAATATCCTATATGGGAAAAGAACCTGAAAAAAATACATATATGTCTATGTATAACTGAAGCAAGGTTCTGGACACCTAAGATAAACACAACATCAGAAATCAACTCTACTCCAATATAAAATAAAAATGAAATTACAAAAGAAAAAAAAAATGTTGGGCCTGAAGTAATGCTTCTGCCTTGTGGCCGTTATCCTGTAACACCAACTTTAAAACCTGTGCTGATGGGCGCTTAATATTCACAAGGCCTGCGGGGCTGTAAGTTAAAAAAGCACCTGCCCTCAAGAAACATCCTGGGGTAGGTCATCAAAAAAGAATTCAAAACAGGGCAGATGTTCAAGAAGCCAATTGAAAGAGGTAACTTTTACTCACACTCTTTAAAAAAAAAATCACATGAAAAGGTTTCAACATCGCTAAAGATTAGAGAAGTGGAAATCAAAACTGCAAGGAGGTTATCATCTCACACCGCTCAGGATGGCCATTGTCAAAAAGTCTACAAACAAGAAATGCTAGAGAGGGTGTGGAGAAAAGGGAACCCTTCTACACTGATGCTGGGAATATAAATTGGTAAAAGCCACTGTGGCAGACAGTGTGGAGGTTCCGTGAACAATTAAAAAGAGAATGAAATTAGAATACTCCCTAACCCCCCAACAAAAATAAACTCCAAATAGATTAAAGACCTAAAAGTAAGGACGGATCCTATAAAACTCTTGAGGAAAATATAGGCAGAACACTCTTTGAAAGAAATCGCAGCAAATTCTTTTATGATACACCTCCTAGAATAATGAAAAATAAAACAAAAATAAACAAATGGGACCTAATTAAACTTCAAAGTAGTTGCACCGCAAAGGAAATCATAAACAAACAAAAAAGACAACCCTCAGAATGGGAAAAATTATTTGCAAAGGAAGATACCCCCAAGGAATTCATCTCTGAAAAGTACAAACAGCTCAAGCAGCTCAATATCAAAAAAACAAACAACTGAATAAAAACATGGGCCAAGGATCTAAATGGACATTTCTCCAAAGAAGGCATACAGATGGCCAGAAAGCACATGAAAAGATGCTCAGCATCACTAATTATTAGAGAAATAGAGATCAAAGCAACAATGAAGTATCGCTTCTCACTGGTCAGAATGGCCATCATCAAAAAATCTACAATAGATGCTGGAGAGGGTGTGGAGAGGAGGGAACCCTCCTTCACTGTTGGTGGGAATGTAAACTGGTACAGCCGCTATGGAGAACAGTATGGAGGTTCTTTAAGAAACTAAACGTAGAAGTACCACGTGATCCATCAAAACCACAGCTGAGCATAGATTCAGAGAAAACCAAAATTTTAAGACACCTGCACCACCACGATCATGGCAGCACTAGGTACAATAGCCAAGACAAGAAAGCAACCTAAGGGTAGAAGGACAAATGAATGGATAAAGAAGATGTGGTACATAAACAGAATGGAATATTACTCAGCCATAAAAAAGCATGAAATAATGCCATTTCCAGCCACAGGGAAGGAAGTAGAGATGATCATACTAAATGAAGTAAGTGAGACAGGGAAAGACAAGTATCATATGATATCATTTCTAGGTGGAACGTAAAAATGAATACAAGTGAACTTCTTCACAAAACAGAGACAACCTCACAGACTTAGAAAGAAAACTTACGGTTACCAAAAAAGGGAAAGGTGCGGGGCGGGGAGAAATTAGCAGGTTGAGATTAACATATGCACATTACTATTTATAAAATAATCAACGAGGACCCACTGTATAGCACAGGGAACCCTACTCAACACTCTGTAATAAGCAATACGGGAAAAGAACCCAAAAAGAAACACATATATATCTATGTATAAGTGAATCAAGTGGCCGTACACTTTAAAAAAACTCCACAACATTGTAAATCACCTATATACTCCAATTCAAAATAAACATTAAAAAAAAGAAAGAAAAGAAAGAAATGCTGACCCTATTCCCGTCAGTCCTTGGTGATCTGGGCTGATGTCACATCCCTGGAGCCTGGGCAGGCTTGTGTTCCAAAGCTGGACCGTCGTGGGGCTGAGGGAGCTGGGGAAGACGTGCCAGTGAGCCAGTGAGGATGCCAGTGAGCCACTGAGCCCCTGGAGTTCCTGTTCCCCTCTGCGTGAGCCCACAGTCTCCAGATCCAGGTGGGCCCTCCTACAGCGAAAGCAAGCCTAGTGCACCCAAAGGATGATGGAGCCTCGGGGCTGGAAGAGCCTTGAAAGGTTTCCTGGGCTCCACGTCTCCTGGTGGTGGGGTTCCCACCTCCAGCCTCCTTCCTTAGGGTCGCCCCACCTATGGATGACAGCACCCTCAGCAGAGTGGTGTTTCAGGAGTTGGGATTTGTCCCGGGGTTAAAAGGTAAGGGGGAAGAAACAATGAGACACAAGCTTCGGGTGTTTCTTCAGGCACGTTCCACCCTAATTGACAATCCTGGAAGCGGACTTTCCCTCAGTCTCTGGTTGCCCGAGTAACCAGAGTTGGGCATGATAAATGCTGCCGCCTTGTGGCCATTTCCCATAACAACAACTTTAAAACCGGTGCTGATGGGCACTTAATCTTCACAAGGCCTTGCAGGGCTCCAAATGTCACCTGCCCTCAAGAAATGCCCTGGGGTAAATCATCAGAAAAGAATTCAAAACAGGACCGACTTACAAAAAGCCAACTGCAAGAGGAAAATTTTATTCACGCTGTATAAAAAACAAGCACATGGAAAGACATCCAGCATCACTGATTATTAAAGAAATGAAAATCAAAACTACAATGAGGTATCACCTCACACTGGTCAGAAGGGCCATCGCCAACAAAAATCTACGAAGAATAAATGGTGGACCGGGCATATGGAAAAGGGAACCCTCCTACACTGTTGGTGGGGATCCAAGTTGGTGCAGTCACTGTAGAGAACAGTATGGAGGTTCCTTAAAAACCAAAACATAGAGTTCCCATTGGATCCGGCAGTCCCACTCCTGGGCTTAGATCCATAGAAAATCATAATTGGAAAGGACAAGTGTACCCCTGTTTTCAAGGCAGCACTAGTTACAAGCCAAGACAGAGAAACCAAATTGTCCACTGACAGAAGAATGAAGATGTTGTACAGATATGCAATGGAATACTACTCAGTCCTGGGGGTGGGGCGGAGCCAGGATGTGGGTTCCTGGGCCTCTGACCGCAGGTGAGAGCAAGGAGGAAGACCAGTCCTGAGGGCAGATGTTCACTGAAGTCTGTGAGCCCTGGTGCCCTGATGGGATTCATTCCCAGTGTGGACACGAGCAGGGCCTGCAGTGGTTTTGTTTTCCACCTGGGCCCCTTTGATGAAGCCATGGCAGCACTGGGCCCAGACGTCTCCTGGTGGTGTTTCAAACTGTCATAGCAGTTTTACAAAGGAACAAGAGAATGAAACTGAACCCCTGATGGCCACTCCTTTCTGGCTCTCAGTTGCTTCTATCAGGACCGCAGTCACCTGCACATAGTCTGCTGTGACCCACCTGCTTCCACCTGGCCTTTCCTCTTTCTCCCTGCGATGATTCCAGGGACGTTTCCAGCCTGGACCCCTCTTCCAGGCCAGATGCCGCTGTCCAGCCATTGCATCCCCATCTCACCTTGGGGGCTAACAGGCCCCTCAGAGGACTGTGATCCTGCAGCTCCCCAACCCACAAGGGAGCCCCACCTCCCCTGGCTGCTGAGCCCAGACACCTGCTGTAACCAAGCAGGACCCTATGGGGCCTTCCTGGGACAGACCCCTCCTTCATATCCTTTGTTGTAACTCCTCTATGAAGTACCTAGATAATAGTATCTGATGCACCCTTCCAGAGTTTCACTGATACTAAAACCACCACCAAATGGAAGAAATTAACTACTTGATGATCATGAACACGTAGCCCCAGAGCTGCTGGTGCCTAAGACTTTATAATGTTAACCGCCTTGTTACCTCACCATCAGCCAGAGAATTGTGCACCAGATGATCAGTTACCCTGCGACCCCCTTCCCTCACCTGGCCTTTAAAATTGCTTTGCTGAAACCCTTCAGGGAGTTCGGTTTTTAGAGCAAGCTGCCCGTCCTCCATGTGTTGGCGCTTTTACAATTAACATTGCACTTCCCTTCACCACAACCTGGTGTCAGTAGACTGGCTTTACCACGCATGGGTGCGTGGAACCAAGTTTGGTTTGGCAACACTGGCGCCTCCCTGGCTCCCACTCTCTTTGTGCCCCAGTGACTGTCAGCTCGTCCTCCAGAGTCTGTGGCCAGTCCCCAGGCTAATTCTCCTCTACACCCACAGCCCTGGCCCAAGCCCGATCTTGTGCCTGGTTCCTCCATCAGGCCCTGACAAAGCTCCCCACCCCTGTAACAGGGAAGAGCTAAGTCAGACTCCAAGTCTGATCTGTTTCTTTGACTTTAACGTTTTCTTTTCATTGCTTTTGTTATTATAATAATACAGAATGTTCTGCCTCAGGGAACCCTGCCCCTCTGCCTGAATGTTAAACCAAAGTGCCTTTGTGCTTCCTGACCCTGACCGCCTGTGGCTGGCTGCAAGAAAGAAGACATTAACACATCCCCTCCCGAGGCTGGCCATTCCTGGGGACATTTGCAAATCTTATGGCCTTTTTACTTTACTTCCTCATCTCCTCCCTCTCTCTGTTCTACAGAAGAAACCGGCATCCAAACCCCGAGAAGTTGGTTTTTCAGAGACAGTAGTCCGCCATCTTCTCGAACAAAGTCTTACTCCCTGCCTCAACACCTCGTCTCCGATTCATTGGCCTGTTGTGTGGCAAGCAGAGCGACCTTGGACTCAGTAACGCACTCGGCTTAGCCAGCAGGAGGCCTGCTGCTCTTGGCTAGCCGGCCCCCAGCAGGGAATATTGGGGCAAGGCGCTAGCAGCTGCCAGGACAGTTTGTCCTGAGGACCTTCCCTTCAGAGTTCCCTGAAGCGGCACCAGCTACCCCAGCGCTTGGCGATTGAGGCCAGGAACCGACCAACTCCCATTTGGGGCTACGAGTTGACGGACTCGATTTGATTCTGGAGGGTAAGTCACTCCGGCGTGCACGCCGGGAACATATTCCCCCCTCGATCTGGGCTTTGCCTTTACGGGACGAGCCAGTCTGGTTGGGTACCCTGCTGCAGGGGAGAATCGTTGTTAGACTCTACCTGATTCTGGGAACCGGTTCGCTGGGAACGAGTTCATTGGTTCTGTAGGGTAAGTCTACCTGATCTAGGAACTGGTTCTTTGGTTTTGTCTTGGTTTTTTGTGCATCAGTGCTAGAGTTTGTTTGTGCCTTTTGTGTTGGAATTTGCGCCTTTTGTGTCTTGGTGTTATCAAACTTTTGAAAGTGGAAAATACTCCATCTATCCTGAAGGAGAGCCTTTTGGGGAATATATTATAAACGGGCAAAACGTAGCCGTGAGCCTATGACTAAGAAAGACGTGATATACTATTGTAATAGGGTGTGGACCCAATATATGTTAGGATCAGAAGCACGATGGCCCCTGAATGGCTCACTCAACTATTATACAATCTTCCAGTTAGAAATGTTCTGCAGAAGAGCAGGGAAAAGAGATAAGGTTCCCATATGTAGGAGTATTTATGCTGTTGCATGAGGGGGAAAAGGAGTCAGAGGGCTGCCCCCTTATGGTGCAGCAGTCTGAAAGGAAACACGGAGGAAAACCTGTTCTACAAGGGAAGAGGGAGAAAATGAGAGTGGGGACATGTCATTTCAAAACTTCACCCCCCCCCCCAGCCTATCCAGCTCCCCCAGTGGCCGAGCAGGCTGCACCGGCAGTTGTTCCACACGCTGCCAACATATTCCCCGCCTTCTGTTTCCCGTACCCATGGGGATCAAATAGAAGTTTCTATGGTAACCTCTGGGGCACGGGGACCTGGTTTAGTATCACCACGTAAGACCTGACAGGGCACCCCGTTTGGACCGGGAGCCACTTCTGCAGCAGGGCAATTTCCCTTGCCCCGATATCCTGTAAGAGGCCAGGGGACTTCCGTGGACTTGAGGCGTCCGATTCTGACTTCCCCACAGGATCCCGGGTAACATTGACAGTGGGGAACGAGTTGATTGATTTTCTAATAGATACAGGTGATCTTAAGAGGCTTGTAAATATTAAACGAAGGGGAAACAGTCATCTGAGGAAAAACTTACCTGTAACTTTGAGATACAAATGTCCTATCTGATCTCAGAAACCCTTACCTCTGCCATCTTTTTAAAATACAAATTTTAAAAAAGAAGGTAGTTATTTTTTAAAATTTAATTTAATTTATTTACTTTTATACAGCAGGTTCTTATTAGTTATCCATTTTTTACACATCGGTGTATACATGTCAATCCCAATCGCCCGATTCATCACACCCCCACCCCCACCCCCCTGCCGCTTTCCCCCCTTGGTGTCCATACGTTTGTTCTCTACATCTGTATCTCAATTTCTGCCCTGCAAACTGGTTCATCTGTACCATTTTTCTAGGTTCCACATATATGCGTTAATATATGATATTTGTTTTTCTCTTTATGACTTACTTCACTCTGTATGACAGTCTCTAGATCCATCCACGTCTCAACAAATGACCCAATTTCATCCCTTTTTATGGCTGAGTAATATTCCATTGTATATATGTACCACATCTTCTTTATCCATTCGTCTGTCGATGGGCATTTAGGTTGCTTCCATGACCTGGCTATTGTAAATAGTGCTGCAATGAACATTGGGGTGCATGTGTCTTTTTGAATTATGGTTTTCTCTGGGTATATGCCCAGTAGTGGGATTGCTGGATCATATGGTAATTCTATTTTTAGTTCTTTAAGGAACCTCCATACTGTTCTCCATAGGGCTGTATCAATTTACTTTCCCACCAACAGTGCAAGTGGGTTCCTTTTTCTCCACACCCTCTCCAGCATTTGTTGTTTGTAGATTTTCTGATGATGCCCATTGTAACTGGTGTGAGGTGATACCTCACTGTAGTTTTGATTTGCATTTCTCTAATAATTAGTGATGTTGAGCATCTTTTCATGTGCTTCTTGGCCACCTGTATGTCTTCTTTGGAGAAATGTCTATTTAGGACTTCTGCCCATTTTTGGATTGGGTTGTTTCTTTTATATTGAGCTGCATGAGCTGTTTATATATTTTGGAGATTAATCCTTTGTCTGTTGATTTGTTTGCAAATATTTTCTCCCATTCTGAGGGTTGTCTTTTCGTCTTGTTTATGGTTTCCTTTGCTGTGCAAAAGCTTTGAAGTTTAATTAGGTCCCATTTGTTTATTTTTGTTTTTATTTCCATTTCTCTAGGAGGTGGGTCAAAAAAGATCTTGCTGTGATTTATGTCAAAGAGTGTTCTTCCTATGTTTTCCTCTAAGAGTTTTATAGTGTCCAGTCTTAAATTTAGGTCTCGAATTCATTTTGAGTTTATTTTTGTGTATGGTGTTAGGGAGTGTTCTAATTTCATTCTTTTACATGTACCTGTCCAGTTTTCCCAGCACCACTTATTGAAGAGACTGTCTTTTCTCCATTGTATATCCTCACCTCCTTTGTCACAGATTAGTTGACCATAGGTGCGTGGGTTTACCTCTGGGCTTTCTATCTTGTTCCATTGATCTATGTTTCTGTTTTTTTGCCAGTATCATATTGTCTTGATGACTGTAGCTTTGTAGTATTGTCTGAAGTCAGGGAGTCTGATTCCTCCCTCTCCGTGTTTTTCCCTCAAGACTGCTTTGGCTATTCGGGGTCTTTTGTGTCTCCATACAAATTTTAAGACTTTTTGTTCTAGTTCTAAAAAATTCCATTGGTAATTTGATAGGGATTGCATTGAATCTGTAGATTGCTTTGGATAGTATAGTCATTTTCACGATATTGATTCTTCCAGTCTAAGAACGTGGTATATCTCTCCATCTGTTTGTATCATCTTTAATTTCTTTCATCAGTGTCTTATAGTTTTCTGTATACAGGTCTTTTGTCTCCCTAAGTAGGTTTATTTCTAGGTATTTTATTCTTTTTGTTGCAATGGTAAATGGGAGTGTTTTCTTAATTTCTCTTTTAGATTTTTCATCATTAGTGTATAGGAATGCAAGAGACTTTTGTGCATTAATTTTGTATCCTGCAACTTTACCAAATTCACTGATTAGCTCTAGTAGTTTTCTGGTGGCATTTTTAGGATTCTCTAAAAATGTATAGTAGCATGTCATCTGCAAACAGTGACAGTTTTACTTCTTCTTTTCCAATTTGTATTCCTTTTATTTCTTTTTCTTCTCTGATTGCCATGGCTAGGACTTCGAAAACTATGTTGAATAATAGTGATGAGAGTGGACACCCTTGTCTTGTTCCTGATCTTAGAGGAAATGCTTTCAGATTTCACCATTGAGAATGATGTTTGCTGTGGGTTTGTCATATATGGCCTTTATAGGTTCCCTCTATGACCACTTTCTGGAGAGTTTTTATCATAAATGGCTGTTGAATTTTGTCAAAAGCTTTTTCTGCATGTATTGAGATGATCAGATGGTTTTTATTCTTAAATTTGTTAATATAGTGTATCACATTGATTGATTTGCATATATTGAAGAATCCTTGCATTCCTGGGATAAACCCCACTTGATCATGGTATATGATCCTTTTAATGTGTTGTTGGATTCTGTTTGCTAGTATTTTGTTGAGGATTTTTGCATCTATATTCACCAGTGATATTGGTCTGTAATTTTCTTTTTTTGTAGTATCTTTGTCTGGTTTTGGTATCAGGGTGATGGTGGCCTCATAGAATGAGTTTGGGTGTGTTCCTTCCTCTGCAATTTTTTGGAAGAGTTTGAGAAGGATGGGTGTTAGCTCGTCTCTAAATGATTGATAGAATTCACCTGAGAAGCCATCTGGTCCTGGACTTTTGTTTGTTGGAAGATTTTTTTTTTTTTTTTTTTTTGCGGTGTGTGGGCTCCGAACACACAGGCTCAGCAGCCATGGCTCATGGGCCCAGCTGCTCCATAGCATGTGGGATCTTCCTGGACCTGGGCACGAACCTGTGTCCCCTGCATTGGCAGGCGGACTCTCAACCACTGCGCCTCCAGGGAAGCCCTGTTGGAAGATTTTTAATCACAGTTTCAATTTCATTACTTGTGCTTGGTCTGTTCATATTTTCTATTTCTTCCTGGTTCAGTCTTGGAAGATTATACCTTTCTAAGAATTTGTCCATTTCTTCCAAGTTGTCCATTTTATTGGCATAGAGTTGCTTTTAGTAGTCTCTTAGGATGCTTTGTATTTCTGCAGTGTCTGTTGTAACTTCTCCTTTTCCATTTCTACTTTTATTGATTTGAGTCCTCTCCCTCTTGATGAGTCTGGCTAATGGTTTATCAATTTTGTTTATCTTCTCAAAGAACCAGCTTTTAGTTTTATTGATCTTTGCTGTTTTCTTTTTTTCTATTTCATTTATTTCTGCTCTGATCTTTATGATTTCCTTCCTTCTGCTAACTTTGGGTTTTGTTTGTTCTTCTTTCTCTAGTTCCTTTAGGTGTAAGGTTAGATTGTTTATTTGAGATTTTTCTTGTTTCTTGAGGTAGGCTTGTGTAGCTGTAAACTTCCCTCTTAGAACTGCTTTTGTTGCATCCCATAGGTTTTGGATCATCATGTTTTCATTGTCATTTGTCTCTAGGTATTTTTTGATTCCCTCTTTGATTTCTTCAGTGATCTCTTGCTTAGTTAGTAATGTATTGTTTAACCTCCATGTGTTTGTGTTTTTTAGGTTTTTTTCCCTGTAATTCATTTCTAATCTCATAGCATTGTGGTCAGAAAAGATGCTTGATATGATTTCAATTTCCTTAAATTTACTGAGGCCTGATTTGTCATCCAAGATGTGATCTATCCTGGAGAATGTTCCGTGCGCACTTGAGAAGAAAGTGTAATCTGCCGTTTTTGGATAGAATGTCCTATAAATATCAAGTAAATCTATCTTGTCTGTTGTGTCATTTAAAGCTTCTGTTTCCTTATTTATTTTCATTTTGGATCATCTGTACATTGGTGTAAGTGAGGTGTTAAAGTCCCCCACTATTATTGTGTTACTGTCGATTTTCTCTTTTATAGCTGTTAGCAGTTGCCTTATGTATTGAGGTGCTCCTGTGTTGGGTGCATATATATTTATAATTGTTATATCTTCTTCTTGGATTGATCCCTTGATCATTATGTAGTGTCCTTCCTTGTCTCTTGTAACATTCTTTATTTTAAAGTCTATTTTATCTGATGTTCGTATTGCCACTCCAGCTTTCTTTTGATTTCCATTTGCATGGAATATCTTTTTCCATCCCCTCACTTTCAGTCTGTATGTGTCTCTAGGTCTGAGGTGGGTCTCTTGTAGACAGCATATATATGGGTCTTGTTTTTGTATCCACTCAGCAAGCCTGTGTCTTTTGGTTGGAGCATTTAATCCATTCATGTTTAAGGTAATTATCGATATGTATGTTGCTATGACCATTTTCTTAATTGTTTTGTGTTTGTTTTTGTAGGTCCTTTTCTTCTCTTGTGTTTCCCACTTAGAGAAGTTCCTTTAGCATTTGTTGTAGAGCTGGTTTGGTGGTGCTAAATTCTCTTAGCTTTTGCTTGTCCTTAAAGCTTTTGATTTGTCCATCGAATCTGAATGAGATCCTTGCCGGGTAGAGTAATCTTGGTTGTAGGTTCTTCCCTTTCATCACTTTAAGTATATCATGCCACTCCCTTCTGGCTTGTAGAGTTTCTGCTGAGAAATCAGCTGTTAACCTTATGGGAGTTCCTTTGTATGTTATTTGCCATTTTTCCCTTGCTGCTTTCAGTAATTTTGCTTTGTCTTTAATTTTTGCCAGTTTGATTGCTATGTGTCTTGGCGTGTTTTTCCTTGGGTTTATGCTGTATGGGACTCGCCGCTCTTCCTGGACTTGGGTGGCTATTTCTTTTCCCATATTAGGGAAGTTTTTGACTATAATCTCTTCAAATATTTTCTCTGGTCCTTTCTCTCTCTCTTCTCCTTCTGGGACCTCTATAATGCGAATGTTGTTGCGTTTAATGTTGTCCCAGAGGTCTCTTAGGCTGTCTTCATTTCTTTTCATTCTTTTTTCTTTATTCTCTTCTGCAGCAGTGAATTCCACCATTCTGTCTTCCAGGTCACTTATCCTTTATTCTGCCTCAGTTATTCTGCTATTGATTCCTTCTAGTGTAGTTTTCATTTCAGTTATTGTATTGTTCATCTCTGTTTGTTTGTTCTTTAATTCTTCTAGGTCTTTGTTAAACATTTCTTGCATCTTCTCGATCTTTGCCTCCATTCTTTTTCCTAGGTCCTGGATCATCTTCATTATCCTTATTATGAATTCTTTTTCTGGAAGGTTGCCTATCTCCACTTCATTTAGTTGTTTTTCTGGGATTTTATCTTGTTCCTTCATCTGGTACATAGGCCTCTGCCTTTTCATCTTGTCTGTCTTTCTGTGAATGTGGTTTTTGTTCCATATGCTGCAGGATTGTAGTTCTTACTTCTGCTGTCTTCCCTCTGGTGGATGAGGCTATCTAAGAGGCTTGTGTGAGTTTCCTGATGGGAGGGACTGGTGGTGGGTAGAGCTGACTGTTGCTCTGGTGGGCAGAGCTCAGTAAAACTTTAATCCATTGGACTGCTGATGGGTGGGGCTAGGTTCCCTCCCTGTTGGTTGTTTGGCCTGAGGCAACCCAACACTGGAGCCTACCTGGGCTCTTTGGTGCAGCTAATGACAGACTCTCAGAGGGCTTACTCCTAGGAGTACTTCCCAGAACTTCCGCTGCCAGTGTCCTTGTTCCCACGGTGAGCCACAGCCGCCCCCTGCCTCTGCAGGAGACCCTCCAACACTAGCAGGTAGGTCTGGTTTAGTCTCCCCTGAGGTCACTGCTCCTTCCTCTGGGTCCCGATGCGCACACTACTTTGTGTGTGCCCTCCGAGAGTGAAGTCTCTGTTTCCCCCAGTCCTGTCGAAGTCCTGCAATCAAATCCCACTAGGCTTCAAAGTCTGATTCTCTAGTAATTCCTCCTCCCGTCGCCAGATCCCCAGGTTGGGAAGCCTGACGTGGGGCTCAGAACCTTCACTCCAGTGGGTGGACTTCTGTGGTATAAGTGTTCTCCAGTCTGTGAGTCACCCACCCAGCAGTTATGGGATTTGATTTTTACTGTGATTGGGCTCCTCCTACCGTCTCATTGTGGCTTCTCCTTTGTCTTTGGATGTGGGGTATCTTTTTTGGTGAGTTCCAGTGTCTTCCTGTTGACGACTGTCCAGCAGCTAGTTTTGATTCTGGTGTTCTCGCAGGAGGGAGTGAGAGCACGTCCTTCTACTTCACCATCTTCTCTGCTTCATCAAAAAATGTGTCACTTTTTAAATACAAGTAGTTCTTTTCAGCTTTTCTCTACGTGAAAGGAAAGATCCCAGGAAGGTCAGGACAGAGTGATATTTTAAGGCAAGGCAAGACAAATTTAAGACATAAACTTTTTCTCTGCCCTTTGGCCTCCTCCCTCCCCACTAGTGTGCATGTGCTTTTTCTCTGCCCTTTGGCCTCCTCCCTCCCCACTAGTGTGCATGTGCATCTGCATTATGTGTTCACCTGACCTCCCAAATGGCAGGAATCTGCTCAGCCACAGAAATCAATTGTTTTCCTTCTGGCGACAGCCATGTAACTCCTTAGAAGATAGCATTCCTTTCCTTATCCTGTAAGGGGTCACGATGACCCACCACTCACCTTGTACATGCAGATGTCTTTCGTGGGCTTTATGGACAAGGCCACTATATCATGTCCCTTAAATAGAATGGTTGGTGCAGAACAGACCGATCAGATGACCTGGGGAGATACTGGGCTGCACTTAAAGAGGTTCTTAGCTTAAATACTTATTTATGACCTTATTAGTGTCACTAGCTATATTACTTGTATTCTGCCCACTTTACAAGATTTTTGTTTCTTGCATTACCAAATGTGTGACTGAGCCTCTGCTAAAAATAGTGATGAGTAGATGATCTAAAACAATTGTCAAATACATAGTTCTATAAGATCAGTGACTGTAATAGTGTAACTCTAGATATGGGAAGAAGCCACAAGAGGGAACCATTTCCTGGACCATAACAGACTAGTAGGACAGGCAGCCCAGAGGCTTTGGGCTACTGTTAACAGGGCCTGGTCCAGTAGCAGCACATTGAGTGGCCTATCAAGGAAATCCTCGCCTGACCTGGGAATGAGCATTCCTAGAACTGTGAGATAAATTGGTCATGAAATGCCTCCTAAACCTTGGTGAAAATTAAGACCAAAAGGGAGGGGATTGTAACATAAAGAAGGTTGCCCACCATCCAGTTCTACAAGAATTAAGTCATCAACCACCACAGTCGCTGACTTGCAGGACATCCTGAAAGGAATTCAGGGTAAAGACCAGGATGAAGCACTTTGTGCTCTGGGGAAACTGGCAGAACTGGCCCTCAGAGAGTTCAGTATTTTCCAGAGAAAATTTTTATGAACCTGGATTCTTGCCTCTTCCCACATTTAGAAAAGCACAAAAACCATTAAAGTGTCCGTTCCTCCTGAATAGCGTAACCTCCTACCAAGCTGTGTGCTTGGTTGCAGGTACCCCTTCATCAAATTCACATGTATATTGGCCTCCCCCCTCACCTCTTCGGAACAGTCCTCAGAGCTTTCTGAAAAACTGTGTCCTGGGTTATAATCCTCAGGTTGGCACAAATGAAATTTTCCATTTCTTTCTTAGATTGACCATTGATTAATTTTTCATTGACAGTATAATCATTACCTTGATGGGGGTACATGTGTTTCAAAACCTACCACATTGTACATTTTAAACGTGTGCATTCGTCGTATGTCGATTACACCTCAATAAAGCTGTTAAAATATCCCAGAGTTTTAGGTAATAATGCATCATTGCATGTTCAGCGGCTTAATGAGAAGCGGCGTTTTGATCTGTCTTGTTTTTGTGACTTAAATAGGAACCGTGTTCACCCCAGCTCCATTTTATTCTGATCTCAGCGGGGCTGCTTTCAGGGATGCATTCTGCAGTTTGCCTCTCACCAGTTTGGTGAGCCTCCTCTCAACAAAAACACACACATTTTTCTTGCAGTGAACATTGAAATGAGTCTTGACTGTCAGAGAATCCAACCAGGCTGGTGGGCCAAGCAGGGAGGATGGACACGCCAATGATCTTCCACAAGCAGGATAAGCTAAAATATGCAGATTTGAAGAAAATGCACTTAAAGCACATCCTGCCGTAAGAGCCCTTTATTAAAATAAAATACCACATGCCCAAAGGCAGAATAAGATGGACAGTGTTGCAACTTTCCTGGGCCATCAGGTTAAGCAGGACTTTCTCAGTGAAAGAGTAGCTGATCAAATCGACAGCTGCTCAGTTGCTGAGCCTGGTGAAGCCTTTGTCCTGCTTCCCAGACACTGAAAAAGGATTCTCATAAATCCTCTTGAAAGGTTCCCGTGGTTTGCTTTCAACAAGATTGAAAGAAAAGCTAATCACATTGTCAGCTGGTAGGTTGCCAAACCTTGTGTGTAATATTTGGGTATTGTAATTGGGAAGAAATTGAAAGAATAAGTTTTTTTTTTTCTTTCTGAAGGTTTTTTTTTTTGATGAAAGTTCATAATACTGCAATTGACAAGGAAATGTAGTTATTTCTGAGATATACATTTTAAAGTAATAACTAGAATTATGACTTATAACATTATACCAGAACATATAAGATTTTTAGAAATTTTGTGTAATGTCTGAAACATTTACATTAACATATTTCCATACAAATAACCCAAAGAAAGTTTAATATTAGTTGTTGTTTTGTTTGTTTTTTTATACTGCAGGTTGTTATTAGTCATCAGTTTTATACACATCAGTGTATACATGTCAATGCCAATCGCCCAATTCAGCACACCACCATCCCCACCCCACCGCGGTTTTCCCCCCTTGGTGTCCATACGTTTGTTCTCTACATCTGTGTCTCAACTTCTGCCCTGCAAACCGGTTCATCTGTACCATTTTTCTGGGGTCCGCATACATGTGTTAATATACGATATTTGTTTTTCTCTTTCTGACTTACTTCACTCTGTATGACAGTCTCTAGATCCATCCACGTCTCTACAAATGACCCAATTTCATTCCTTTTTATGGCTGGAAGCCTGGGAGGCTGGAATCAGGCCACTTCTTGTCTGTTCTTGCAGGAGACGGGGCTGCACTACAGGAAGTTCCTGGCTCACCCCTGGTTCCTGACCGTCACGTGGCCAGAGAAATTGGTAACATTTTTGTTTTGCCTGTTGAAATGTTTAATGACAAAAATTTTGTTCAGTTTCCTGATGTGGGTGAAGGGTGGAGCCTGATGTGATTTATTCTCCAAGAAATGTACATCCTAGTTCCCACATGGGGGTGAGCACCCTGTCCAAAGATGAGAGACCCCATGTCTGTGACCGGTACCTCCTAGGAGATCAGCCCTAAGCTAGTTTAAACCTGATCAAGTTCTGTCTACACAGTAGATTTAGACCTCTCCATGTCCTGTCTGCTGATTATGTTTAGAGCTGACCATGTCCCATCTGTAATAAGAACATTTAGACCTGACCGTGTTCTGTGTACGCTAGGACCATGGGGACCTGGGTAGAGACTGGCCTGGCCTCAGTACTGGGAGCTTCATGGGGGATGTGGAGACTTGGGTAGAGCTCCGGCCTGGTCTCAGGACTGGAAAGCTCCAGGCCTGCATCTGAATGTCAGTGCTTAGGTGTCTGGGGTCTGGATCTGAGGTGGGCTTGTCTAGGTAACAGCCTCTGTTCTCAGTGTGGTTACCTGGTCCTCCCAGGGGTCAGTGCTGTGGTCGGGGCCTTAGTCTTTATCCCTGCAAGGTTCACCTTCCCTGGGGCTCGTGGAGAATCCTCAGGTGAGCTACCTGGAAATTATTCCAATTTACCAGCACATGCATGAACAGGGAGGCAGGTTTACCTGGTGAACTGATTGCAGGTTACACGGATCAGGCAAAAGGCTGATGGGCAACAGGTGAGGCAGCTGCTGTGATCTCCTTCCGGTCAACCGTCCCTACTCAGCAGAAACCTGAGCTGCCCCTCGTCTTTCAGCCTTGCTGTCCTGTGAGCTTTCTCCACACATCAGTGAGACAAGAAAGGACTGGGCCTGTCAGAACCAAGGTAGTGTGTTCAACTCTAGCATGAAAGCTTTAAAAGCAGTTAAAATCACACAGAACCAAAGTGAAAAGAGGAGAACTTGTCTGGGACAAGTATGGGGAGAGGAGACCAACCCTACATTTCCTTCTGCCATCCCAGGAGTTCCCAGGAACCCAGCTTGTTTCCACATTAGGGGGCCAACCAGCAGAGCCATGGTGTCCTGACCAAGGGGACGTATGACCCCAGGTGCAGGGTCTTGGGAGGTGGGGTCACCCTGGAGACTGTGGACGTGTGACCCCAGATGCAGGGTCTGGGGAGGTGGGGTCACCTGATGAGTGTGGACCTGTGACTCCAGGTGTTGGAGGTCTGGGGAGGTGGAGTCACCCTGGTGAGTGAGAACGTGTGACCCCAGATGCAGGGTCTGGGGAAGTGGGGTCACCGTGGTGAGTGTGGACCTGTGACCCCAGGTATTGGGGGTCTGGGGAGATGGAGTGAGAACGTGTGACCCCAGATGGAGGGTCTGGGGAGGTGGGGTCACCGTGGTGAGTGTGGATGTGTGACCCCAGGTGTATGGCGTAGGGATTGTGCCGGTCGCACCCCATCTGCATGGGTCGGGATCACGTGTACGGGGAGACCCCATATCTGCTCTTTTCCTGCAGTGTTTCTTGTCCCCTCTGAGATTTCCAACCTCTGTACTGAGGGTGTTGCCCTGATTAACCTGTGGTTCCTTTTCTTCTTTTAATCTTGTCACATTCATATGAGGTCAGGCACGTTTGAGTGGGTAGCTGCTCTGTGTTCTGGTGAGTGACAACGCTTGGTGGTATCATATTAATATCATAGCATATCATATATCTAATCCATGGGGGTCACCACTGTCTGGGTTCCCCTGACAGAGCTCAGGTGAGCACAGACTAGCCCCCCTAAGAATGGTCTCTCACGTGCCATGGGAGGGTACCATGATGGCCCCTGAGGTGAGGGACTGTGCTTGGGTCTCCCACATTTGTGATGAAGGGGAGTGGAAATGGAATCTCAATTAACAAGACATTATTTTAAGAATTTATTTTAAGTGAAATAAAACACACGTCACATACCCTTTACCATCATCACCATTTAAAGTGCACGTTTCTGAGGCATCAGATCTATTCACTTTCTCATGGAGCCATCGCCACCATTCCTAGAACTTGTCATCTTGCAAAACCAAAATTCCACCACCATGAAAGTCTCACTCCCCACTCCCTCCCACTGCCCCTGGCACCGATATCCACTTCGGTCCCTGAGTTGTTGACTCCAGGGCACCCACTGGAGTGGAATCCTGCAGTGTTTGCTGACGGGTCACTTTGGAAGAGCTGACTTTCAGTCTGAAGCTCTGCCTGTTTGCATCTGAAGAATCTTCATTTAAGGAGAGGGTGTATGAGGAAGGGGGTGTATGAGGGACAAGGGTGTCCGGGGTGCGATGAGCCAGGACCTGACCAACTGCCTTTTGGGTCCTCTGGTTCCATCTCTTGGCCTGGGCCTCATCTGCATCATCACTGGCCCCGCTGGCGCCCCTGGGGTGGTGTTGTCTGAGTGAGATTCCCCTGGTGCCCCTGCTCTCCTCCTGCTGGTTGGGGAGGGAACTGCTTGCTGTGTGGTCTCTACTCCTGAGGCATGAAGGACCCTGCAGCATGGACCTGCAGAGTGTGGGGTGTGGTCCCAAGAGCATGGGACCCACGTAGGACACAGCACTGGGGCATGACAAGTGCTAGGGCTGCCTCATCACTGACAGAGAATGTTGCCAAGATCCCCCTCGGGAGGGCGTGGTGGGTGGCCTGGGACCCCAGAGACCCCATTCCTATCCTGGAGCTTGGAGAGTGCATCCCGCATGGGCTCCAGATTCACCCCATGTCTCAGCCATATCCCTCTGTCCTGTCCCTGAACTCAGGAAAACGACCTCTACTGGCCACTGTCCACAGCACAGGCCTGGTCCTGTCGGTATTAAGATTCTTTAATTTAGCCCTCCTGGGATAGCAGCTCTTTTTAGGCCTAAAGAAGGAAAAGCTCAGTAGTGTAAAACATTTTCAGATGAGACTAGTATTCAATGACGTATCTCAACTCGGTTGTTGACTTCTATTAGTCATAAATCTCCTGTTTTAGATCTGATGTGGGGATTACAGAGGAGCCAACATTTAAATCTTCCTAATCTGGGGCTTCCCTGGTGGCGCAGTGGTTGAGAGTCCGCCTGCCGATGTAGGGGACACGGGTTCGAGTCCCGGTCCGGGAGGATCCCACGTGCCGCGGAACGGCTGGGCCCGTGAGCGATGGCCGCTGAGCCTGCGCGTCCGGAGCCTGTGCTCCGTGGCGGGAGGGGCCACGGCAGTGAGAGGCCCGCGTACCGCAAAAAAAAAAAAAAAAAACTTCATAATCTGTGTATTCGTAGCTTCATTATCAATACTGACCCATAGTTTTTATGGTTTGGGAGGAGTTATTGATTTCATGTATCACATAAAGGACTCACAATGATGATAGGGCAATTAAGATCATAATAATGGCTGGTAAATTGTTCAAATTTTCTCTACCTGTGCATCTATTTTATGTATATGAGTCAGTTTAGTTGTCAATAGTAGTGAAGTAATATAGAGGACTAGAGAACTTATTATAAAAATGATTATGAATATATGATTATGAAAAAGTAAAAGTTCTTCCATAATCGGTGATGTTGCATCTTGAGAGCCTGGATGAAATGGATATGCCTTAGTGATATACAGGATTTTAGCCTGTGTGACAAAGTTACATCACTTTTTACTTTTATCTCGTTTATTGAGACAGACATAATGGTTATGGTGTTGGCTTGAAACTGGTTGAAAAGGACTTGAGTCCTTCCTTCCTTATTTTATATTTCCATAGGTAGGATCTTCAAACATAGGATATGGTGGAGGGCATCCGTGTAACCATTCTGGGTTAGGAGTAGCCGTTTCCACTGCTGAGACTTCTTGTTTGGAAGCAAATGCTTTTCAAACTATGAAGATTATTAGCATTACTGCTCTTACTGAGATGAATGAGCCTAAAGACAAAATATTTCATGTTGTGTGTGTATCAGGATACTCGGAGTAACATAGTGACATCCCTGAGAGGCCAAGAAAATGCTGCAGGAAGTCACATTTACTGCTACAAATATTTGAATTTCTGCTCATGCTGAGTTAAGTGTATAACCTGAGAATAGTGGAAATCAGTGTAGGAAGCCTCCTATGACAGTGAAGACTGCTCCCACGGACATTACGTAATTGAAGTGTGCTACTACGTAGTAGGTATTGTGGAGGAAACCACCTACTGTAAAAAAGGAAAATAAAGCCTAAAGCTCATAATATAGTGGAAGGTCATATAATATTACCTCCATGAAGAGTTGCTAATCATCTAAATACTTTTATTCCTGTAGGGATAGAAATAATTATGGAAGCTGATACAAAGTCTGCTCATGAGTCGACAGCTGTTCTTCTGGTAAACAAATGATGGGTCCACGAGATAAATCCTAAAAAGCCAGTGGACGTAACTCATACTATTCCCAAATAGCTGAAAGGCACTTTTTGTCCTAAATAGTATGTAATGATATGTGAGATTATAACAAACCTTGGTAGGCTATGAATACAGACGTCAGGGTGACTAAAGAATCAAAATAGGTGTTGGTATAGGACTGGGTCTCCTCCTGCAGGGTCAGAGAAAGTAGTGTTGAGATTTCTATCTCTTAACAGTATGGCAATTCTGGCTGCTTGGACTGAGAATGATAATTATAGTAAAATGGCTATAGTTGGGACAGATTAAACAAATAATGGCGTTTTGGTATTGGGATATAACTGCTGGTTTTATATTAAAGGCTATAGTAATAAAAATAATAGCACCAAGAATTGAAGAGACACCTGCTAAATGTAAGGAGAAAACGGTTAGGTTGACAGAGCCTCCTGCGTGGGCCAGATTGCAGGCTGGAGCTGAGGATGTGGTTCCACTGGTACCAGAACCAGCTTCTACTGCTGGTGATACGAGCAGGAGTAAGAATGATGGGGGAAGTAGTCAAAAGATTATGATTTATTCAGGGAAATGCTCTATCAGGTGCCCCAGTTATTTGTGGGACAAGTCAGTTTTCAAACCCTGCAATCATAATGGGTACAACTGTAAAGAAGATTATTACAAGTGCAGGGACTGTAATGACTACGTTACAGGTCTGAGCATCTCCAAGCGCTCCAGGTTAGCATAGCTCAGCCTGGATTAATAGACTTGAGGTGCTGCCTGCGACTCCAGCTCAAGCACCAAGTAGTAAATATAAAATGCCGATACCTTTGTGATTTGTTGCAGATAATCAGCAGTGTATGAACAGAGGTAAAATGACTGAGCTAGCATTAGACTGTAAATCTAAAGACAGAGATTGACCCTCTTTTTAGCAAACCCTGTGGTGAATCAACAAATTGAACTGTAACTTCAGAGAGAAGCAACTTCAATTCTGCCGGTGATTTTCCTGCTTTTTTTTTTTCTTCTTTCTTGAAGGTGGGAGAAGTAGATTGAAGCCAGTTGACTAGAGGATTTACCTGTTAAATAAAAATAAGTTGGGTAGGGATGTCCCTGTAAATCTCCATGAAACAAATGTTACTCTGTTCTACAAGAAAGGGGAAGGTCACAAGGCACGGCTTTCACCCTTCGAGGTCCAGGCCTGGCTGAGAGAAGGGGGTTCCTGCGCGGGGGCGGGGGGCGGGTTACCCTGCCCCAGAGCGTTCGTCCAGCACCCAGTCTGGGTCCTCCCACCAGTGCCCAGGCCTGGTTGAAGAGGCAGATCTCAGATGGTGGCTCCCTCAGGGCCGGGTCCCCAGACCCTGCCCAGCCGTCATCGCTGAGGGAACCAGGCACCCAGCACCCAGCTGGCCCTCAGGCTCCTCAGGCTGTCCAAACGGTGGGGGCCTGGTCGCTCAGACTGTGTCCCATGCAGCCTGCCGCTCCCATTAGGTCGCAGAGGCAGGGATGGGGGAGAGGTTGGTTCACCGCCGCCTCAGGGCCTGGGCCCGGCCAGTGGGCGTCGTGGCGAGGGCTCTGGAGCCCTGCAGGACACACCCCCAGCCTGTTCCCTGGGCCCCCAGCTCACCCGCCAGCCCGAGGCCGGGGAGCTGAGGGCCCCAGGGAGAAAGAAGGCCGGGATCTGCCTCTTACCTCTCTCCCCACCTGACGACAACCACTCCCCAGACCATTGGCTCAATGCCCCCACTAAGGGTCGCTCATTGACAGTTGCTCACTTGGGGGCGGGGCCCACTGTAGCGCCGACCAATGGCTGAATGGGGCCCTCTGTGGTGCTGACCAATGGCTGAGCAAGACCTCTAATGCAGCTCTAACCCTATGCATTAATGGTCTCCTGGTAACCGTTGCCTGTTAAGGGAGTGCGGCGTAAGGGCGCACAGCAATGGCCCAGTGCTAACGGCTGCGCCCTGCAGCGCTCTATCATACCTGCACCAGCTGAAAATGTGAGTGGGCTTTGATTCAAGAGGGAGGAACTCCCTTCTCCAAAGAATTGCATGGAGATGTGGGGTCCGTAGATGGGCAGGGCTGGCAGAACCCTGGATCCCACTCATCTGATGGTTCGTGCTGAGGACGGAGGTCTGAGGGCTTCTCCTGGAAAAGAGGAAAGGAGTCCAAGAGAGCTGCGCACGGAGCTGGGGTGCCGCGAGGAGCATCCGGGAGGTCGGAGGTCAGAGTCAGCCCCTAAGAGAGTCCACACCCGTCCCCTCTCCATCCCAGCCCTGCCTCCACCCCCCATTCTGGGACCCAGAACACAAGGTGTGGAGAGCATCCTGGTCACTGTCTGGTGGATCCTCACCAGTGGGTACTCAGCTGGTGCTCAGGGCACCCAGCGACACTCAGGGGAGAGCCGACCCCACCCTGTGCTGTGGGAGATGAATGTCAGTGGGGAGCGCAGTGGGGAAGGAAGGCCAGGCCTCTGACTCTGCTGTCCACCTGACTCCTGCCTAGGATGTCCTCCATCCTAGGCACCTGGCTGCACCATTACCCTGAGCATTTCCACCAGCCCCCAGAATTTCCCCGCCTGAAGATGCTTCCGGCTTACACAGAGCTCAGCATGCCTGGCTCAGACCTGGAGCAGCAAACCCACCTTCTCCTGGCACAGCTGGAGCACCTAGAGCCCCCTGAGGCAGAAGGTGATGGTGAGGGGGACTCAGGGTGGGTGATGGGGTGAGTGGGGAGGGGAAGGGGCAGAGCCACACAGAGAGAAGAGCCTCCAGAGGCTGGAACTGGGCCAGGAGCAATGAGGAGACTCAGATCACTGTTCCTCTGGACTGCAGTCTGGGAAGACTTCCTGGGGGTGGCATCTTGGACTGAGACTTCGTTGCTTGGCAGTGAGAAGTTTCCTGTCTTTGGGAGACCTGTGGGAAAGCAGTCCTATTGATGGTATTTTCTCTTCTTGGAGCTACAGCACCAGCTCCAGAACAAGCTCTTGAAATACCTCAAGACCTAGAGCCAGCAACACCTCTACTGCCCACTACAGCTCCAGAGCCAGAGCAAGCTCAAGCCACAGCTCCTATTCAAGTTCAAGGGCTAGATCATGCAAATATGGTAGCTCCAATTCCAGAGGCAGAGAATGCTCATGCCGTAGCTTTCATTTAAGCTCCAAGTGATGAAAAGCACCTACAGAGGCTCCAAATGGAGATCCAGAGAAGGTACAAGAAACAGTTCTCCTTCCGTAGTCAAAGGCTGAATCATCACGGAAACCTGTCGTGGCACTTCCTCTACAGCCTCAGCCAGTGTCCTCAACAGCCTCAGTTCCAGAGCTTAAGCCAACCTCAACCAGGGAGCTGAGCTACCCCTGGCTCTGGAGCGCCATCATGCTTTGGAACCAGCTGTGGCCCCGGAGTGTTATCCAGCTTCAGTTCTAGATCTAGAGACCACAGCAGACCCAGTTCTTCTAGCAACTCAGGTGCTGCTCCCAGATTAGCAACAAGCACCAGCATTAGCAGTGCCTTCAGGGCCAGATGAGGAGTTGCCCCACTGCCAGCAGCAAAACTGGAGCCTTTCTTCTCCTCCCTCATAATTCCATTTTTAATGTATGTTTTTAAATTACATATACTAACTTGTTTATTCTATGATACAAATTTCACTTAAAATAAAATTTAATTCTTTCATTATTTTAAATTGTATATGTGAGTGGCATTAAGAACATTCACAATGTTACATAACCCCCCTCTAACGTCTATTTCAGAACATTTGCATCCTTTTTGTCACTGAATAATATTCCATTCCATGAACACACCACACTTGGCTTTCCTTTCATCTGTTGATGGACATCAGGGTTTTTTTCACCTTGGGGCTCTTGTGAATAGTGGTGCTCTGAATACTTCTGTACAGGCATTTGAATGTCTGTGTTCACTTCTTTTTGATATTGATCTAGGAGTGGAATTTGTGCTTTGACTGAAAACTACATGTTTGTCTTTTTGAGGAACTGCTGAAGTGTTGTATACAGTGGTTGGACCATTTGATAATCTCCTAGAATTTAGGTGTACAATTTCCACTTCTTCATCTTTGTTGCCATTTTCTCTCTCCCTCTCCTCCCTCTCTCTCCCCTTGGTCCCTCACTCTAGGGAAGCAGCCTCTGAAGAGACTCTTGTGGCCTACCACTGAATGAAGCAGATCCTGACTCAGGTGAGTCCACAGCCTCAAACCCCTGGGGGACACTGGCAGAGGCCTCCAGCTCAATTATGTTCAATTCCTGGCCCACAGATAGTGTGAGATAATAAATGTTGTCATTATCTTTCTTCTTTTCCATTTGTCACCACCCCAAGGTCCACCCCTTCCCTGACCCCAGGCCCTATGGTCCCTTCCTCTGATGCTAGTGTGAGTGTCAGTGTATACTTGTGTAGACACACAGAGGAATCTATTCCATGTGGGTGGGGATGTTCTGGAGTCCTAGGTGCTCTAATTTCCAAATTAACCCTGTGGGAGGGGGGCAGCCGTAGTCTAGGAGGTCCAAACTCTCCCTTCTCTCAAGACTCTGCCCCTGTTCAGTGCCCTGTGTTTTCCCTTAGCCTCTCTGGGCCTCCGTTTTCCATTTGTACAATGATGGGTTAAACAAAGAGCTTCCAAAGTCTGCACACAGGCTATCCAGGCTTTCACATCCCTGGGTAGGGTATGTCTGGGTGACATCAGCAACCTCGGGCCTCCCTCACACTTTGGAAGCACCCCAGTGGCTCTGTGGTCCTCTCTGTCTTGCAGCCAGGAAGGGGTTTCAGCCTCACTTAACCTTGTGCACTGAGGGACAAGGGACAGTTTCCCAAGAGCAGCTGAGGCACTGTAAATAATAGAAGATGACATGGATGTGGACCAGGCAAAAGAATGGGATCTTCAGAATATACAGGCCATCTTCACCCCTGCTCCCACCATGGTACATGTGAGGAAGTTTCCCAGAGATGGGGATTGTCACGTCAAAGTTCACAGTGTTTCAATGCAAAACTAGTACTTCCCTTAATAGTAGATAGCCATAATATAGCAGAAAACCAAGAACAAAACATGCACAGACAAGAGGGAGATTTTTTTCCTTTCTCGTGAAAAAGCACTATGGACTTGGATAGTCCTTGCTGACCTTCAACTGCACAGCACTGTAGTCAGCCTCATCTGTCTTTCTCCCCATCATCATTAGCTGGTATCCAACCTCAGGGCTGTCTCTTGGCCCAAAATGGCTGCTGGAGCGCCAGCCTTGACCGGCAACCATGTCTTCATTTCTGAGGCCAGAGGGAACAAAGATGAAGGGCAAAGGAGCCCATACAGCTGTCTCTGCTCTAAGCAATCCCGTAAATTCCACATAATCCTTCCATTCACATCTGATTTGAAGTTTGTCTGGCTACTCTGAGGTACAAGAGAGGTTAGGCTTTAGAGCATTTAATCTGGTGAATTGCTGTCCTCAATAAAACTGAGTTTCTCCTCTTAAGGAAAACTTAATGAAAACCAATTGGTGTTGACCAGTGGTGTTTTCCTACTCTAAACAGCAGGATGAAGGAGAGGAAATGCAGTAGTTTTCAGATGAATTGTTCATTTTCCCACCACAAACTCTCCTTGGTGTTTATTCACGCCCAGAGAAATTAGAGATATGGTTTCTAACCAGGATATTTGAGTGGAAAAGATTCTTTTAATTCATAGGCAGGTGATTGGGAACCATTTTGTAGCTGTTGTCTGCCTGTACATTGGAAGAAGCTGAGGAAATCCTGTTCTATTATTTAATGAGGTGGACATACGTGGAGGGTGGAGTCTTTGGGGGAAGCAGCATGTTCAAAAAGGTGGATCAAAGTTCAGCATCTCTCAAACAGAAAAAGGATCTCTGTGATTATTGAAGTAGACCTGTTGGAAACCCACATTTTGACTGTAGGGACCCAATGATGGTGATTATTAGTAAATATAATCCACACCCAATAAAACCCCACATGGTAAAACTTATTAGTGACTGAAAACTGATGGAAGGAAAATATGATTTAAAATTTTTTTGATACCCGTTATTTGACTCGGGTTATTTGACCGAGAACCAGTTAAGATCCCCTAAAGAAATCTTACAAAGGCAGACTCTGTGGTCAGTAAATTATGATTTGGACAAGAAAACGTGCCATTTATTTTTTTTAGATTGATTTCAAGTAAAACGCTTTCAGGAAATTAAAAATAAACACGGGTATGCAGACCGGGGGTCCTGAGGCCCGGAGGCGCCCCGCCCCGCCCCACCCACTCCCTCCCGAGGAGCAAGTGCGCAGGCGTGAGCGGAGGCAGGTGAGAGGGCTGGGATGCTGGGGCTCCTGAAGACCCGCGTCCCGAGGAAAGGGAAGTTGGAGACCGAGTCGGTCCCCGCACTGTGATGCTCCCGGCGGGGTAGCAGCGCAGAGACGAGTAAGTACAGCTGTACCCGGAGCCCCTCACCGCGCGCCCCCCGGCCGCGGCCCCCGCCTGCACAACAGCCAGGGGCCCGACCCCTCCAGCACCGAGGAGCGCGAGCCTCCCTCGCTCCTCGGCTCCGGGGCCGCCGCCACCGGCCGCAGAGTGAGGACGCCGGGCCGGGGCCACGAAGGCGGCCGTTCAGCGGTGGGCGCCCCGCGCGCTCGCAGCCCTCCCTCCTCGGCGCCCCTCGGGCCTCCTCGCGGCGGGGCTGTCCCCACGCGCCCGGGGGGTCTGGCCTCTGGTTCTGCGGACGCCGGACTCGGCCCCGTTGCCGTGGGCTCGCGGGGCCTGGACGGGGAGGCGGCGCAGAGGAGCCCGAAGACGGGGCCGCGGGGCGGGCGTCTCGGGCACGTTGGGTCCGGAGGGGTGCAGGGACCTCTGCGCTCGGGAAGCGCGCGGGTGATGGGCGCGCGCACAGCTCGGGGATCCTGGACCCCCGGCCGCCAGGATTGGTGTTCAGACGGGGGCCTCTGTGCCCTTTCCTGAAGCCCTCAGGAGGGTCAGCTCCAAAGGCTGAAGCTTTGCTTTCAGCGTTTTCACCCTTGATTAACTGAAATGACTCGTAACTGACTCGCAGAGCGCTCTCTGGAGGGTAACGTGTGACATAGTAACATCTAACCAAAGTTTGAAATAAGGAAATTCTGGACTTTTTATGTTTCTGCTTATGTAGGGCTTTTTGAACGGTTTATGTTTTTCTTGTTTGTGGAACTCTGTTCCAGCAACAGGCCATCTTTTCGCGAGGCAGTGTTCCTCTAAGTTAAATGATCATTTAAAAATTCGTTTCTGAGCAATTATCATAGACGCTCAAGTATTTGCACATTCTAGTTACTTAGGTGCTAGGTTGTTTTTTGTTTTTGTGTTAAATTTTGCATGAGAAAGGGAAGACTTAGGAATCAGGATAAGTGTTTATTTCATGACACTGTTCTATGCACTATTGCAGTTTTGTATTTGTTTATTTATTTAATTTATTATCTCATTTATGTTTTTGGCTGTGTTGGGTCTTAGTTGCGGCCCGCGGGATCTTCGTTGAGATGTGCGGGCTCTTCATTGCGGTGCACGAGCTTCCCTCTAGTTGTGGTGTGCGTGTTTTCTCTCTCTAGTTGTGGCACACAGGCTCCAGGGCGCGTGGGCTCTCTAGTTGAGGCGCAAGAGCTCAGTAGTTGTGGCGCGTGGGCTTAGTTGCCCCACGGCATGTGGGATCTTAGTTCCCCGACCAGGGATCAACCGTGCGTCCCCTGCATTGGAAGGTGGAGTCTTTACCACTGGACCACAGGGGGAAGTCCCCAACTATTGCAGTTTTGAATGTCTAATTGCAGGTAAATCTCAGATTGTCTCCAGCAAATGCATATTTTGTTTGAGAATTTGTTTTTTGTTCTGTGGGTTTTTATGTATTATTTGTTGGTACCAAACGGCCTGGTTATCAGACTTCAAATCATAATAGAATGTAGTCAAAACTAGTGATTGGTGCAAGGTACAATGTTTGGTAGGACAGGAGTAGGTTGTTTTTCTCTATTGAAATTTTTTCTTGAGTTAGCAAATTTTCCACACAAAACACTCAGGAATGACTTTTAAAAACACTGCAGTTAGGTCTCTGCTAATGAGGAAGCAAGGACATCATTTCATTTTGAAGACAAAGGAATATGCATTTCGAAGATGGGAATCAGGTACATAAGAGTCTCCTGACGTACAAGTGACTGTGGCTTGTATCCACTAAGAGGCAACTGTTAATGAGTATTTCCCAGGCAGCGTGGGTTTTTAATGATTGCCATCATGGTTTAGTGAAGTTTTGATAAGGGCACTTGCCAATGATTGTGTTTTATGAAACTGTACTGCCTGTGGGGACATAAGAGGGGCAGAGAAACATTAATTAGGCATCGACCACAGCAAAGATGAGGCAAAAAGAGCAAAAGAGAGCAAGTGAGAGAAAGAGGAGAGAGACTGAGACAGAGACTGAGAGGGAGAAAAACAGAGATGGGCAAAGGCAGGTGGATGGAGAGAATCAGAGACAGACAAAAAGATGGACAAAGAAACTGTCAGGGTTGAAGGGGAGAGGAAGATGGAGAGAGAGGGTGTGTTAGCGAGCTCATTCTGGCATTGGGAAAGCAAGAATTGTCTCCTCAATCACGGGTCTTTACTTTGGTTACTAGGAAGATGACTAAAGGAGAAATGATTATTTTCATGGATTGCAGATTGTGTATTGTGTGGAATTCTGTGCTCTTATTCAGAGATAAAAGCATTATTCTTTGTATAGTCTAGAGCCACCCATCAGAGAATACCTCAGGTCCGCCCCGAACTGGTGCTTGGTAGCAGCACGGGCCCTTTGAGCTCCACCTGCTTCTCAGTGTTCCTGGGTTCTTTGGTGAGTTCTCCTGGTAGCTGGACGGCATTGCTTTAAGTGATGTTCTGAATTTTACTCGAGCTATTTTTCTTGGGACTTGGAGTGCTAAGAGGGTACTGGTTCATTCCCTAGGCAGGGATTCGGGGGGAAATTACTAGGCAAGCACCCGGGGTAAATTTAGAGTGAACTGGGTTGGAGCGAAATGAAATTTAGGTTAAATTGGAAAGATTATGTATATATGTCTGCACACACTGCTTGCTAGTGAAATGAGAGACTGAGCCTGCTCAGCTCTGAAGGAAAGAGGGGCTTGCTCCTTCTGGCCACAGGTGTTCACACGCAAGCAGCTGAGAGAGAATGTAGTGGAGGTGTCTGGCGAGCAATCGTCTTGACGATTAGTGGTTCTACGGGGGACTTCACTCTAACCATTAAGTAAATTCCGCTCACCTGAGGGCACAATAAGACTGATCACCTCGTGCTCTGAGCATCCACAGCAGTTTTTCTGCCATATGGGGAAACTGAGACAAGTGAAAGAGTGGAACAGACTCAGGGGTAACTCCTTAGGGAGCTAGACTCAGAAGCAGCCCAAATTTGATCCATCACTCTGCCCTCAGAAGGTTGTTCAGATCATATCTGAATTAGGTACCAGATTAATAATGAGAAACCATGCCTCGAAAGCCAAACAGCTCCCTTGACGGACAGCTACCCATTGAAACTCAGGCTGACGTCATGTAGAATTGGAACAAAGGCAGTGCTTGCAAGCACTTAACTCTTAAATGGAGCTCTTTTGACATTCTAAAGCTGTAGAGAAAGCCGGCTTGAGAAAATATCATTTCAAAATTCTGAGCCTGAGAGAAAAAGTATTCCTAAGAGAAAGCTTGAAGTTATAACTCTTATTGTGTCCTGAAATGTAAACACAGCCTACATCACATGAGACTACAGCCTTGGCTCAGTTAGTAGAACTTAAAACTGAAAGGGAAAGAAAAGGAGGTTTTTTAAAACTCAAGCAAGGAAACTGAAATCTCTGTCTGTGTCCGTATGGATGGATGGATGTCTTTGTGTCCAACGTAGTGAAATTTTGTCCCATATTTGCTTCTAAGAGTTTCATAATTTTAGTTCTTACCCTTATGTCTCTGACTGATTTGTGAGTTAACTTGTATAAACGGTGTTTGCCGTGTCCAGCCTCTTTCCTCTGCACGTTCATATCCTGTTCTTCCAGCACCCTTTGTGGACAAGACTGTCTTTCCGGCTTGAATGATTTTGCTACTCTTGTCAAAAGTCATTTGACCATATGTGTGAGGGTTTGTTTCTGGGCTCTGAATTCTATTCCGTTGATCTTTAATTCTGTCTTTATGCCAGTACCACATTGTTATGATTCCTCTAATTTTGCAGTAAGATTTGAAATCAGGAAGTGTGCATCCTCCCACATTGCTTTTCTTCCTCAAAATTGTTGGCTATTTGGGGGTCTGTTGAGTGTAAGGTGAATTTTAGGATGGGGTTTTCCATTTAGGATGGGGTTTTGATAGGGATTACATTGGAATTGTAAATTTCAGTGGGCAGTATTGAGGTCTTAGCAGCGATACGTCTTCCAGTCCATGAAAATGGAATATGTGGCATTCTCTTCGCAAAGTTAGGCAGTTTTCCTTGTACAAGGCTTCACCTCCTTGGTTAAGTTAATTACCAAGTAGTTTATTCTTTCTGATGCAGTTGTAAATAAAATTGTTTTCTTAGTTTCCTTTTCAGATTGATCATGTTAGTGTACAGAAATGCACATGATTTTTAATGTTGACTTTGTATCCTGATACTGTGCTGAATTTATTTATTAGTTTGGACATTATTTTTGGGACATCCTTAGGATTTGTACACATGAGATCATGTCGTGTGTAAACAGAGATAATTTTACATTTTCCTTTCAAATCACTGGATGTCAGTGATTTATTCATTAATTGTAAAATTTATCTGTCTTTCCTAACAGCTATGGCTAAAACTACCAGTGCTATGTTGCAAAGTGGTAAAACCCAGTATTCTTACATGCTTCCTGATCGCAAAGGAAAAGTTTTCAGTCTTTCACCATTGAGTGTGATATTGATATGGGCTTTACATATATGGCTTGAATTCTGTCATGGTAATTTCCTTCAAACCTAGTTTGTTGAGTGTTTTTTTTTTTTTATCATGAAAGGGTATTGAATTTTTTCAGTTACTTTTTCTGCATTAATTGAGATGATCATGGGTTTTTTTCCCCTGTATTCCATGAATGTGGTCCATTACACCAATGTATAATATTTTCCTGGGTTGAAGCATTCTTGCATTCCAGGAAAATTCCCACTTGTTTATGGTGTATAATTCTTATTATATAGGTAGATATAAATAATTATTATATAAATAGATATATATACACTCCCAACCTCAGCTCAGACTTCCCTAACCCTGGTAGGGTGGCAGGTGATGGCCAGGGCACAGCACTGAACCACAGAAGTTTATGCCTCTAATTAGTCATGATTATTGTTATTACTAATCCATGACTGTTGTTTCACACAGTCGATGACTGTCTGACTGAGACCTGCTTCCCCCCATCTCCTGCCTCCGTCTGTCAGACTCCACTCCTTCCTTCTGGGATTCACTCACTTGCTTAAATGCATCCTTCCTCACTCTCAGTGAGAGCCTGAGAGAGGCAGACTCTCGCAGTCTGTTTAATCTGGAAATGTTCTTATTTTGCTTTTATTCTTGAGTGATAGTTTAGAATGAAAAATACACGAACTGTTTCTGTGATGTTTCATCCTTTGTGTCCTCAGAAGGAAGGGGACTCTCTCAGGCCTTTTTTTATAAGGTGTTCATTGAATTCGTGGGATGACCTAATGACCTAGTCACCTCCCAAAGGCCCCACCCCCCAATAACATCACCTTAGGGGTTAGGATTTCAGCATATGAATTTGGGGGAAACATACTCAGTCCGCAGCACAGGCCTACAGTTTCCCCCCCTTAGGGTAGTGTCTTTCTGGCTCACCCAGAGCCCAGACAGTAAAGCTTCCTCAGTGAGTAGAATGTTTCTAGTCACCCTCCTGTTAGGGGCACAGTCCACCAGCAGACCTGGCTTTCTGTGTGTGTCCATCCCTATCCCTGCCTCCTCTCCCATCTAAAGGCAGTGAAACTCAGCCCCTCACCTGGTTCTGCGGACCAGTAGCAGGAACTTCACCCTGACAGCGGAAACATTGGTCCCAAAGTCGCACCTGGTTTTCCCTCCTCTCTTCACTCCCTGGGCCTTTCCTGTTCTTCCTTTTGAGCTGGGCCAGGCCATCACAGGTCTGGGCGTGTGTAGCACGTGGGTGTTTGGACTGTCTGGTCTACATCTCTCCTGGACCAGGGGCTGTCATGTCTCTAGCAGTTGCAATCTGCCTTGTTAACAATGAGAACATACATATGCTTTGAGCAGACGACAGAGTCTGGTTTTGTTTTTTATGTAGGTTTTTTTGTTAATCCTGTCTGTACGTGACAAAATAATTCTGGCTCTCCACTCTTTTTTTTTTTTTTTTTTTAAGTATCCTTTAAAAATAAATTAAGGAGTTCTGGGAAGATGGCAGTGGTGGTGGAAGCATGGTCTTATGGCTTCCAGAATCCCTATGTAAACACAGAGCGATAGGATATTAAAACCAAAACCTATGGAGAATTTTTACCAAATTAGGTGACAAGGTATTTGTCAGTGCACAAGTGGGAGCACAACAGCCACGAGACCTGCCCAGCATCACCATGAGTGTGGGGAAAGTCGAAGGAAGCAACAGGGTAACTGGATTCCTGAGGGCCCTGGGCATGCTCTTTGTAAGGAGCAGACTGGCCTGCACCAGCCCCTTTCCCAGCAGAGCCCCACGCATGCGCGGTGTAGGGACCAACTGAGGACCCACAGGAGGGCCTTGAGCTTGTGTGGTGCAGGAGCCTGGCCAGGACTTGCAGCTGAGACTGGGAGGGACTTGGTTCACTCCACAGTTAGTGAGGCAGAGATCTGAGGTAAGGCATGAATGTCTGTGAATTCTCACACTGAACCCCCAGAGCTCCATGGGACTGGAGCCCATAGAGAACAGCAACTGTTGGGAGTGAAATGAGCATTAAATATTTAGGATGGGAACAGTAAAGACAAAGGACAGAGAAGCTCTAACTCAGGGCTAGAACCGGGTGAGGCAAGAAAGGCACTGGCCTCAGGCACAAAATTTCAGGGGCCACCAAAAAAAGTCAGAAATCAAGATAAATGAGGTTTAAAGCAATAATTTTTCAAAAAGCAAATTGTAATGCCAACAAGTCCTCGATGAGCAAAACATCAGACTTTTAAATATAGACTCATTAACAGTTCTGTGCTGAGCCATACTGAGCAAAAGGAAAAATCAGTAATATTGGTGCTGTCTTTATTATAGTGTTTCAGTAGAGAGTTCCAGAAGCCCTCCTTGAGGAATGTACTAAAAAGTCAGCTTCAGAAACCACAATAACTAAAGAGACATTGCAGTAAGAAATACTGTGTGCAGTAAATATATAGTTATTGTAGAATTAAGATCAAATGAGGGATGAAAAGAGGAGATTGTAGTACGTAATGGCTTTATGTTCTAAGAATGTAGATAGGGTACAAACAATAAATGGGAGTAGAGGAGGAGGGAATTGAAATCTGTAAAAAATTTTTTACCATTTTCAGAAAGTCATAACTAGTTCTGGCATTATTTTTTTCCTAGGATACAGTAGTTACCTTATTTTTTATTGAGTTACAACTGACATAATATTATGTTAGTTTCAGATATTCAACATGAAGTTTCGATATTTATAGATATTGGGAAATGATCACCACAATGAGTCTCTCTAACATCTGTCTCCGTACATAGTTAGACATTTTATTCTGTAATGAGAACTTTTAAGATCTAGTTTCTTAGCAACTTTCAAATATGCAATACAGTATTATCACTATGGTGTTGCCATTCTGTGCATTACATCCCCATGACTTACTTACTTTGTAACTGGAAGTTTGTATCTTTTTACCTTAACCCATTCCACCAATCCTCAAGCTCCTTCCTCTGCAACCACCAATCTGTTCTTTATATTTATGAATGTCGGGTGTTGGAGTTTTTTTTCAATTAAAAAAAAATTATTTAATTTATTTATTTTTGGCTGCATTGGGTCTTCGTTGCTGCGTGCGGGCTTTCTCTAGTTGTGGTGAGCGGAGGCTACTCTTCATTGCGGTGCGTGGGCTTCTCATTGCAGTGGCTTCTCTTGTTGTGGAGCATGGGCCCTAGGCACACGGGCTGCAGTAGTTGTGGCACATGGGCTCAGTAGTTGTGGTGCGCGGGCTCTAGAGCGCAGGCTCAGTAGTTGTGGCGCACGGGCTTAGTTGCTCTGCGGCATGTGGGATCTTCCCGGACCAGGGCTCGAACCCGTGTCCCCTGCATTGGCAGGTGGATTCTTAACCACCGCGCCACCAGGGAAGCCCTTATTTTTGTTTTTAAGATTCCATATATATAAGTAAAATCATGCAGTATTTGTCTTCTCTGGCTTATTTCACTTAGCATAATGCAAGATTTCATTCCTTTTTAAGGGTGAATAACATATATATGTGTGTGTGTGTGTATATATATGTGTATATATATATACACTCACAGGTATATATTTCTTTGTTCATCCATGGATGGGCACGTTGTTTCCATATCTTGGCTGTTGCGAATAATGAACATGGAGGTGCATATATCTTTTCCAGTTAGTGTGTTCCTTTTCTTCACATCCCCCGAAGTAGAATTTTTGAATCATATGGTAGTTCTATTTTTAATTTTTAAATTTATTTATTTATTTGGCTGCGCTGGGTCTTAGTTGCAGCATGTGGGATCTTTAGTTGCCGCACGTGGGAATCTTTAGTTGCAGCATGCAGGCTCTTAGTTGCGGCATGCGGGAATCTAGTTCCCTGACCAGGGATCAAACCCGGGCCCCCTTCATTGGGAGCGCAGAGTCATAGCCACTGGATCACCAGGGAAGTCCCTATTTTTAAATTTTTGAGGAAACTCCATACTGTTTTCAATAGTGGCTGTACCAGTTTACATTTCCACCAAAGGTGCACAAGGGAACCCTTTTCTCCACTTTCTCACCAACATTTGTTATTTCTTGACTTTTTGATAATAGTCATTTTAGCAGGTGTGAGGTGGTATCTCATTGTGTTTATTTGTGTTTCCCTGATGCTTTGTGATGCTGAGCATCTTTTCATGGGTCTGTTGACCATCTGTATGTGTTCTTTGTGAAAATGTCTATTCAGAGCTTCTACCCATTTTAAAATCAGATTATTTGGGGTTTTTTGTTTTGTTTGCTATTGAGTTGAATGAGTTCTTTATATATTTTGGATATTATCCCCTCATCATATATAGGATTTGCAAATATTTTCTCCCACTGGGTAGGTTGACTTTTCATTTTGTTGATGGTTTCCTCTGCTGTGCACAGGGTTTTTAGTTTGATCTAGTCCCACTTGTTTGTTTTTGCTTTCATTTCCTTGGCTTTTGGAATTCCAAAACACCATCACCAAGACTGATATCAAAGAGCTTACTGCCTATGTTTTTTTCTAGGGAATTTTATGGTTTCAGGTCTTACATTCAAGTCTTTAATGCATTTTGAGTTCATTTTTTTTTTTTTTAGAGGGTAAGGAATTTATTTAACAATTTAATTTGATCACCTGAGCAGGAAAGCTCATGTCTGCAAACCATACTTATGAATCCCAGAAGCTTTTTGAAATTGAGTAATTTCAGATTTAGTAGCTGCATACACTGCTGTATCCAATTAGTGACCTCTAAGGGAATTTATTTTCCCCCTTAGGAATTTATTTGTTTATATCTCTGGGTCCATAAAAAGAAAAGACAGTTTCTTGTGGTCCTTTAAAAAAAATCAGTCTCATTACTATTGAACCACTGAGCCATATGATCATCAGGGGCAGGTCACACTCACCCTGTAAGATGAGCACAACATCACATATATATAGAATCAGATCGATCGGGAATCATTTCTCAGCTTTGTTCCTTATTAGCTGTGTGACCTTGGGCAAGTAACTTTATCTCTCTGAGGGCAACGTTTTTGTTTTTAATTAGTCAATGCAAATATTTTCTCCCACCTTGCAGGATTTTATGAGTTGAAGCACTAATGTATGTAAACCTCCACCAGGTCAGTAGGCTACATAAAGTATGCAGACATTGAGACTTCCCTGGTGGTCCAGTGGTTAAGAATCCGCCTTCCAATGCAGGGGACAGCGGTTCGATACCTGTTCAGAGAACTAGATCCCACATGCATGCTGCAACTAGGAGTTTGCATGCTGCAGCTAAGGAGCTGGAGAGCCATGACTAGGGAGCCTGCCTGCTGCAACTAATGCCCAGCGCAACCAAAAACAAGTATGCAGACATTGTTACAGTCCTTTGAAGGCTTCTGGAGACTAGGAGAATAGAACACGTTTCATAACAGTATAACATTTCATAGTGTCGTGAACCATATACCTAAGCTTTAGGTAGCGCTCAGGGCAGTTTGCTCTTGAGTTATAAATTGAGTGTTTTCTTTGAATTCTACTTGAGTTCGTCTTGGTTGGTGAAGTTCTTGCCTACCACCATCGACTATGGGAATGTTTAGGACACACATAAGGATTGTTAACTGCTCAAATCCACAGCGCTGTGTGTATCTCAAACTTGCCAGCACTTGGGTGAAAATGCAGATTCTGATTTGGCAGTTGTGGGGTGGGGACCTGAGCTCTGCACTGCAAAGCAGCTCCCAGGTGATGTCCATGCTGGGAGTCACTCCTACCAGCCAGACCTCTTAGCAGGGCTCCTCAACCACCTCCGCACCGCAGATACTTGGGTCTGGAGCATTGCAGTGGCACGGGGTGGTCCTGTGCATTGTGGGAGGTTCAGCAGCATCCTTGGCTGCTTTGCCCTGGATGCTGGTAACTCCCACCCTCCAGCTGGGTTACCCCAAACACCTCCAGACATTGGCAGATGCCCCCAAATCGGCGGGTGGAGGACCACACCCTGTAGGATGCTATGAGCAAGGTGCATGCACATCGGGGCAAGCCGGTAGGGATCCTGGAGGTCAGGGTGCAGTTGGGGAAACTGAGGCTAGGCTGTGCCGGCAGTGCCTGTGGCCCCTTGAGGCTGGATGGAAACCTCCCGTCCCTCCCGGAGCACCGCGCCCTCGCATGCTGCCCCCCATGCACTGCGTCCTCACTTGCAGCACGGCTGCCAGAAGTGCCCCTGGTGCCCTCAACGCTCGAGTGCTGTGTGGCTGGTTTGATGTAGCCCTGGGGTCCCTGCCGCCTGCCTGGGGGTCCCGCACACTGCCCTGCTGCGCCCAGCTCTGAGAGCCTGCAGCCTACTCGCCCTCCATATTGCTTCTTTTGCATGTAGCTGCCTGGTTTTCCAAACACCATTTATTGAACAGACTGTCCTTTCCTCATTGTATATTCTTGGCTGGTTTGTCATAAATTAATTGTCCATACACGTATGGGTTTATTTCTGGGCTCTCTATTCTGTGTCTGTTTTTATGCCAGTACCATACTGTTTTGGTTACTGTAGCTTGGCAATATAGTTTAAAATTACAGAATGGGAGAAGATATTTGCAAACAATGCAACTGACAAGGGGTTAATATCCAAAATATACAAATAGCTCATACACTCAATATAGAAAAAACAGACAGCCCAATAGAAAAATGTGAAAAAGATATAAATAGACATTTTTCTAAAGAAGACATCCAGGTGGCCAATAGGCACATGAAAAGATGCTCAACCTCACTAATTATTAGAGAAATGCAAATCAAAACTACAATGAGGTACCACCTCACACTGGTCAGAGTGACCATCATTAAAAAGTCTACAAATAACAAATGCTGGAGGGGGTGTGGAGAAAAGGTAACCCTCCTACATGGTTGGTGGGAATGTAAATTGGTGAATCCACTATGGAAAACAGTATGGAGAGTCCTTCAAAAATTAAAAATAGAGTTACAGTATGATCCAGCAATTTCACTCTTAGGTGTATATCCAGAAAAAAATGAAAACTCTAATTTGAAAAGATACATGCACTCTAATGTTCATCACAGTACTCTTCACAATAGCCAAGGTGTGGAAACAGCCCAAGTGCCCATAAACAGATGACTAGCTTGATATATATTTTATACACACACACACACAACACACACATAATGGAATATTAGCCATAAAAAAGATTGAAATATTGCCATTTGCCCCTACATGCATGGACCTCGAGAATATTATACTGAGTGAAGTAAGTCAGAGAATGACAAATACTATTTGATATCACTTATGTTTGGAATCTAAAATAATACAAATGAATCTGTTATTCACAGACTTAGAAAACATGGTTACTGAAGGGGAGATGGAGGGAGGGACAAATTGGGAGTATGGGATTAACAGATACAAACTACATAAAATAAATAAGCAACAAGCATTTCTTAGTACAATACAGTACCTTTGAATCATAAATAATTCCACAGGGGGCAGACAGCCAATTCTGGGTTTTCAGTTGTTTGTTCTGAAACAGCAAGTAAAACATTGACTAGATTAAACTGCTTTTGCCTCCTTAGATTTTTGATCAATCAAATTGAAACAGCACCAGCTTAAACTGGTTGTCTCCTTAAATAGATTGTTGATTATTCAAACCTTGAGGCATTTTACAGAAACAACACTGCACGTGTGCAGACTGGGAACCCATATCTCCAGGATGACCCTGGAACCAAGAATCTCGGTCTGCAGAACTCAAGGAATAGAAATGTTGCCACCTGAGCCCCTTAATTGAGAAGCCATTCAATAAGGAAAATCTGGCTTCCGGCAGCACGAGTAGCTTATATGGACTGGTTCAAGACTAGCCAATGAGCTTCCAACTTTGAAATTCCCCTAACCCTTTACAAATTGCCCCAGACTCGGGATCAGGGAGACAAATTTGAGAGCCTTGCAGGTTAACCTCGTGGTAAGGCTCTTCTTTTCCAAAAGCCAGTGCCATAGTGTTGGCTTCTACGTGTGTCCAGTAGGGAGCCCTTGCTAGGTAACGATTTGGGTAACAGAGTTTTCTACAGTGCCTGAGGCACTGTAGCTCCTGGTGGAGCAGGTACGCGCTCTTGCCACCATCCTTGAGCAGCTGTCTAGACCAAATTTGTCTAGAGGGTCAGCTGTGGGGTTCCTGCTTCCCAGCCATGGCTCTTCAGGCTCCTCAGCACTACTTTCATGTTTTAGAAAAGAAACGGCTCCTGGACCAGACGCCTTTTGGGTGAGTAATGTCGTTAAAATGCTCCTGTGCCTAAATTGTCTAATAACCTCATCAGGATTGTGGGTTAGAGTCTTACCCTGGGGAGATTTTTGTCAAGTTAGAGTTCTGAGACTAGGGTTAGAGTCCCAAGGCTAGGACTGGGGATGGAGTCCCACCTTAGGGAGACAAGATAAAAGGTTACGGCCAGCGAGGTTCTCAAAAGGTTGGGTTAGAGTCTTGAAGCCTGGGTTGAAGTCCTAGCATCTTGGATTTCTTTGTCCATGTTTTTCTGTGTCTAACTGTTTTATTTGTTAGGATTAGTTCATAGGGGTTTGTTCTTGGATGATTGTAGCAAAACTTTATTAAACCTGATATCAGTGAGGGTCCTCTGACTCAGGAGATTAATTACATTGCTCCCTGACTAGAAATGTTGCCTGCAGGAAGTGTCAGGGTGTTTCACCTGGGCCTAATGTAATTTCCTGGCGGTATTGTTAAAGGTGTGCATTCTTTTTTTTTTTTTTTTTTTTTTTTTTGCGGTACGCGGGCCTCTCACTGCTGTGGCCTCTCCCGTTGTGGAGCACAGGCTCCGGATGTGCAGGCTCAGCGGCCATGGCTCACGGGCCCAGCCGCTCCGCGGCATGTGGGATCTTCCCGGACCGGGGCACGAACCCGTGTCCCCTGCATCGGCAGGCGGACTCTCAACCACTGCGCCACCAGGGAAGCCTGGTGTGCATTCTTAATAGAACCAACCCTGATTACCTCGTTGGGGTGAGATGATAAAGGAGAAAGGAAGGAGTGTAAAGCAGGAAAATTCACCCCAGAAGAACATACCCCATGCCTGGGTTAAAGGAATTTTATACATTTTTGGTTTTTCCTCACTGAGAATTTTAATCTTCTTTTGTATGAGCCAAACTAACAGGGAGTTAGCATTGAACTGCTCTTAAGTGTGTGTGTGTGTGTAACAGATTTACCAGGAGGAAGAAATCGGTGGTGGTTGTAGAGGCCATGGGCCATATGGAGGCCTTGGGATGAATAGTTCTACATGGAAGTTGCCCAAACATCTAGATTAACTTGTCTGTGATCTCTGCTGGGGAGATAAAATGTTTTAGTCATCTACCAGGAAGATTATACCTGTACGTGCTCAGAGAGGAAGTGAGGGATTCAGTATTTCACCCTGTATATTCTTGAATTCCTCCTCAAATTCAGCTCAGATGTGTCTCAAACAGTCTCCTCACTTGCATTTCTTCAAGGTGGTACAGTCACCTCTTCTACCCTCCTCCTCATCCAGTAAATTTTTCAAGGTGGTGAGCGACACAGAGCCTGGACTTTCATAGGCTTCTCTGTAATAGGAAAGCCTGCCTTCAGCACATGGGGTGGGGGCAATTAGGAACCTCTGACCAGATTGGCTACAGCCTTGGAAAGATTGCTTGGTTAGCTGGGTAGCATGTGTGACTTACAGGCTACCGTGCTTGACACTCATCTCTAATGGAAAGCTGCGCAGTGTTCCCGAAGTGAACCCTCACATCCAAACTGGTCATGATTGAGACTGTCCATCTTCTGCAGTGGCTTCTCCAGGGAATTCTTCCAGCCAAATCGTGGCTAGTTGCTACTGCATTTGCTTGCTTCTTTCCAGAAACCAAACTAGGAGACGGAATTGGTTCCTAAATCCTAAGACTCTTGCTTTCTCACGCCTCTTGAGGTTGTATGATTTCCCTTTGCTTTTTTGGGGGGGGAGCTGAGGGAAAGATATTTTCTAGAGATTAGCAATCCATAGACTGTTTTCAGTTCTTTGGTTTTAACTAAGAACTGGGATACTAACTAAGCCTTTGACTTTGGAGTTACTTGCATGTTTTCTCTCCCCCATCTCTCTCTCCATTCTCCGAGGGGCAGGCTAACCCCTCAGAACCGGCACTAAGGTGGAGACTAGTTGAGGGGGGCAAGCTTCTAGTGTGCCCAGGTGCTTCCTATAAAGGAAAGTGTGTTCTGAGCCAACAACTGACAAACCATGGCGCTTTCAGTTTTCATGAACTCAAGGATTTTCCAGGTGCAGCCGACATTGCTGCATCACACAGCCCTGAGTTTCTGATGAGACTGCTGTTGACATTGGGCCCAATCCATGAAGCCTGGGAAGAGGTGGAAGGCATTTGCTAAAGGCACTTGTTCCAGGCTCTTCCGGGCTCTTGTTGGCTGAGAAGTAAACTGTTGTGAGCGCTCACTGGAGGAAATCCAGTCAGCCAAGTGCAGAGTGCTGACTTCACTAAGGACTTGTTTTTCTTCGGAGGATAGACTCCCAGATGGAGAACTCTTGGCTGTCCTCCCATCAGCTCTGCCTTGCACTGTGATCATCAGCTTTCCTCAGATCAAGAGTAGTCAGGAACAAGGAGTGGGCTCACAACGTTTGACCTCGACTTGGCTTTTCTAGGTTATTCTGTACCCTGTTCAGCAGCTACCGGGGAGGCCCTCAGAAAAAGCCTGTCTTGCCTGCATCAGAGCCTCATGATCGCCACAATATTTGCCTTCTCCTTTGGTGCCTCCTGCGGCTCCCCTGCTGTATGAAGCGGGGAATCTCTGCGAGCCCTGCGGAGGCTTCCGCCAGCAGTGCTCCTAGAGCCACAGGTCTAGCCCTAGCCCCTTCCTTACCAGCTAGTCAAAAGGGATTGGTCTCCTCTCCCCGTACCTGGCAGGGTACTCAGTTCAGCCCAGGGGGTACTCTGCTTCAGGCAGGGCAGTATCTGCTGAGACAGGTTCCCGAAGGTCTAGATGACCAAAGTCCCCCCAGGGGATTTATATGTGTGAACTCCCCATTTTCTATCCCTGATCTATATAAGTGAGAAAAAAACATATTTAAAGTACAACTTATAGTTTTCATATCATAGTTTACGTCTGTTTTGTGTATCCCTTAACTGCTTATTGTGGATACAGGTGATTTTACTGCTTTTGTCTTTGAACCTCCCTGTTAGCTTTTTGTGTGGATGATTCCATACCATTACTGTATGTTTGCCTTTACCAGTGAGCTTTTTTATTTCATAATTTTCTTGTTTCTAGCTATGCCCTTTTCTTTTTCACTTAGAGAAGTTCCTTTAACGTTTTTTGTGAAGCTGGTTTGGTGGTGCTGCTTTTTTTCAGCTTTTGCTTATCTGTAAAGCTTTTGATTTCTCCTTCAAATCTGAATGAGAGCCTTGCTAGGTTGAGCAATCTTGGTTATAGGTTTTCCCCTTTCATCACTTTAAATATATCATGCCACTCCCTGAGTTTCTGCTGAAAGATCAGCTGATAGCCTTATGGGGGTTCCCTTGTGTGTTATTTGTTGCTTTTCCCTTGCTGCTTTTCATATTCTTTCTTTATCTTTAATTTTTGTCATTTTGATTACAATGTATCTTGGTGTGTTCTTTGGATTTATCCTGCCTGGGACTCTGCTCTTCCTGGAGTTGGGTGACTGTTTCCTTTCCCAGGTTGGGGAAATTTTCAGCTACTATATCTTCAAATATTTTCTCATGCCCTTTCTCTCTCTCTCTTTTCCTCCTGGGACCCCTATAATGCAAATAATAGAGCACTTGATGTTGTCCCAGAGGTCTCTTAAACTGTCCTCATTTCTTTTAATTCTTTTTTCTTTTTTCTGTTCAGTGGCAGTGATTTCCACTACTCTGTCTTCCAGCTCACTGATCTGTTCATCTGTATCATTTAGTGTACTATTTATTCCTTCTAGTGTATTTTTCATTTCACTTATTGTATTCTTCATTTGTTTGGTTGTTCTTTATATTTTCTAACTCTTTGTGAACAACTTCTAACTTCTCGCTCTGTGCAGCCATTCTTCTCCTGAGTTCTCTGATCATTTTTACAATCATTACTGTGATCTCTTTTTCAGGTTGATTGCCTATCTCCACTTCACTTAGTTGTTTTTCTGCGGTTTCGTCTTGTTCCTTAGCCTGAAACATATTCATCTGCCACCTCATTTTGTCTAAGTTACTATTTTTATGTATTATGTGATAGGTTAGTTATATTTCTCAACCTTGGAAAAGTGGCCTTCTGTAGGAGATGTCCTATATGTCACAGAAGTGCACTCCTCTCTTGTCACCCAAGCTGTATGCACTAAGGGCTCCCCCCAGAAGGCTGTGTGGGTCCGTCTGTTGTGGCGAGCTGGCTCTGGGTGGTCTGGTAGGCTCGGTTGTCCCCTAGTCTGGTTGGTTGCCAGCCCCTGCCTCGTGTGGATGCTGCTGGCTGCAGAACCCTAGGTGGCCTTGGGGCTAGTGGTGGCTCAATGGTAGGCAGAGTCAGGGTCCCAAAGACTCTGGGGCCGTTGCTCACCTATTGGCAGGTGAAGCCAGATCCTGGGATTAGTGCCAGACTGTTGGCAGGCAGAGCTGGTTCCTGAAGTTAGGCTGCAGGGCCCAGGGATCCCAGATCTGGTTTCAGATCATTGGTTGTGGGGAAGGGGCAGTTCCTGACACAGTTGGGTATGGGGTCCAGGGTGTACTGAAGGTTGCTTTGGCCTGCTAGTGGGCAGGGCCAGGGCCCAGCTGGTCCCAGGGTAGGGTCTAGCTTGCTGTTGGTAGGCTCGGTCCGTAGGCTGCAGGATTCTAGTTTTCTGCTTCTGGTGTCTGCTCCCCGGTGGGTGAGGCTGGTCTAGAGGCCAGTATAAGCTTCTTAGCGGGAAGGGTCAGTGCCTGCCCACTGGTGGGTACAGTCCAGTATTTTTGGTGCAAGGGCTGTATTTGGTATGGATACCTGCCACATCTTTCCCCAGGGTGTGCTGGTATTTGTCCCCTTGATAGGGGGTGTGTTTGGTGTTGTGGTGACCAGAGCCTGCACTGGATGTTGGGTGGGGCCTCCTTTTTGCTCTGTGGTTGTCACAGCCCTGTTGGGGGCAGGGTCTGCTCCCCATTTGTTGGAGTAGAAACCCCCAGGTCTTGTCCTAAACTGCATTGTGAGGTAGGTGGGACTGGAATGCTCCCTCTGGGAAAGGATTTCCTCCCCAGGAGCTGTCCGCTGGGACGTGTGACTCTGTGACACTACCCGCAACCCACTGTGCGTGTCCACAAAGTCAGACCCATCTCTGCTGTGGGAGCACCGATAATTGGCTCACACGCCAGCCCCTCCTGCTTGCGGCGTGTGCATGCTTGCAAAGCCCAAGTTCCCCGAGTCTGCCGAGGCCACGAGCTTTCAAAGCCCCCTGAAGCTGCCCCCCGATTTGGGAGCACCAACAGTTGGCTCGAAGTCAACCCCAGTGTGTGCACGCTCGTAAGGTCTGCCACGGCCGGAGCCATGCCCCACTGTGAGCACGGTGACAGTGCAGCTTCTACGGCTGACCTGTGCCCTGCCCTTCACATTGATAATGGGGCTTCTGTGGCGGACCAGGGCTCCATCCCTCGTGCACCCCCAGTTGCAGCCTGGTCCACACTCCAGGCCCTTTGGGCTGTCTCCACAAGCCAAACCAAGTCCTCTCCCCTTGTCTGTCCACGAAGCCTGAGTTTCAGCACCCAACCGCTGTGCACAGCGGCAGGCGTGCGTCTCGGGCTGGGAAGTGTAGTGAGGTGGCAGCCGTCGGCACTGGTACCTCTCTGTCCTGCTTGGCAGCCAGCCAGCCCGTGCACATTCCTCTCAGGCAAATTTCAGGCCCCTGCAGCTCCATCCCGGCTGGCAGAGGAGTTTCCCGGGGTGAGGGAAACTTTCCTCTTTCACAGCTCCCTCCGAAGGGTGCAGGTCCTATCTCAATTCCCTTTTTTTTCCTTTAGTCCTGCCTGGTCATGTGGGGATCTTTGTTGCAGATTTGGTTGCGTGAGATCTTCTGCCAGCTTTCAGTTGGTGTTCTGGGAGGACTGTTGCACATGTAGTTGTATTTTTGATGTGTTTGTTGAGGGGAGGTGAGCTCCATGTCCTTCTACTCCACCGTCGCCATGTCCTCCTAAAGCTCTTTCTGAAAAGCTGGTGCCGGAGTATTGAATTTTATGCTTATAGGGCAGTGAGTCTTTATTTGGTAACAGTTCAATTGTGAATCACTAGTTAACCTTTGCAAGTATGTTGACAAGGATTAAGTGACAGTTACTTTTGTGCTCAAGACAGCATTGACTCAAATCCTGGCAATGATGGTGCATCCTTTGGGAAAATGTGGCCAGAGTTATTTGAGTGGCTATAGGCTCATTCCAGTGGATGGTCAGAAAGGAAAGTTCATGAAACAGTGAAGCATGAGGCTGGTTGTACCATGGGTTTGTTCCTTTATTGCTTTTCTCCAAGGAGCTACCTGTGCCAAACGCTTCATCTCTGGTCAGGTCTGAAAGGAATGATTAAAGAAAGGGTGCTAGCATTTGACCACAGTGCCTGGGACGTTACCTCAAGTCCACAGAAACTGGTTGTCTTTCTCTATTGAAGGTTTTTCTAGATTTATTAGAATTTCCACACAAAACATTCAGAAATGACCAAAAAAAAGCACACTGCACTTCAGTCTCTGGTAATGGGGAAGCAAACCTGTCATTTCGCTGTTGAAGACAACAGCACACGTTTCGAAGATGGGGATCAGGTACATAACAGTCTCCTGACCTAGAAGTGACTGTGACATGTATCCACTGAGGTGACTGTAAATGAGTATTTCCCAGGCAGTGTGGGATTTTAATTACTGTTGTCCGGGTTTAGTGAATTTTTGACAGGGGCACTTACCAATGCATTGTGTGTTACAAAACAGTACTGCTATGGGGACATAAGAGAGGCAGAGAGGGACTTCCCTGGTGGTCCAGTGGTAAAGAATCCACCGTACAATGCTGGGGACACGGGTTCGATCCCTGGTCAGGGAACTAAGATCCCACATGCTGCAGGGCAACTAAGCCCGTGAGACACAACTACTGAGCTCGTGCGCCTCAGCTAGAGAGCCCCTGTGCCACAAACTGCAGAGCCCATGCTCCCTGGGGCCTGTGCGCCACAACTAGAGAAGAGAAAAACCTGCATGCCACAACTAGACAGAAGCCTGCATGCTGCAACGAAAGATCCCACGTGACGCTACTAAGACCCGATGCAGCCAAAAATAAATAAAATAAATATAAAAAAGAAATATTCTTGAAATAGTAATTTAAAATTAAAAAAAAAAGAGGCAGAGAAACATTACTCAGGCATCGACCACAGGAAAGATGAGGCAAAAAGAGCAAAAGAGAGCAAGTGAGAGAAAGAGGAGAGGATGAAACAGAGACAGAGGCTGAGAGGGAGAAAAACAGAGATAGACAAAAACTGGTAGAAGGAGACCGAGACAAAAGCCAACAGAGAAACTGGCACTATTGACTGGAAGAGGATGATGGAGAGAGAGGGTGTGTTAACGAGCTCATTCTGGCTTTGGGAAAGCAAGCGTTTTCTCCTGTCATGAGTCTTTACTTTGGATACCATGAAGATGACTTAAAGGAGAAATGATTACTTTTATTGATAGCAGATTATGTATTTTCTGAAATTCTGTGCACTTATTCAGAGATAAAAGCATTATTCTTTTTTTTTTTAACATCTTTATTGGGGTATAATTGCTTTACAATGGTGTGTTAGTTTCTGCTTTATAACAAAGTGAATCAGTCATACATAAACATATGTTCCCATATGTCTTCCCTGTTGCGTCTCCCTCCCTCCCACCCTCCCTATCCCACCCCTCCAGGCTGTCACAAAGCACCGAGCCAATATCCCTGTGCCATGAGGCTGCTTCCCACTAGCTATCTACCTTACTACGTTTGTTAGTGTGTATATGCCCATGACTCTCTCTCGCCCTGTCACAGCTCACCCTTCCCCCTCCCCATAACCTCAAGTCCGTTCTCTAGGAGGTCTGCGTCTTTATTCCTGCTTTACCCCTAGGTTCTTCATGACATTTTTTTTTCTTAAATTCCATATATATGTGTTAGCATACGGTATTTGTCTTTTTCTTTCTGACTTACTTCACTCTGTATGACAGACTCTAGGTCTATCCACCTCATTACAAATAGCTCAATTTCGTTTCTTTTTATGGCTGAGTAATATTCCATTGTATATATGTGCCACATCTTCTTTATCCATTCATCCGACGACGGGCACTTAGGTTGTTTCCATCTCTGGGCTATTGTAAATAGAGCTGCAATGAACATTTTGGTACATGACTCTTTTTGAATTTTGGTTTTCTCAGGGTATATGCCCAGTAGTGGGATTGCTGGGTCATATGGTAGTTCTATTTGTAGTTTTTTAGGGAACCTCCATACTGTTCTCCATAGTGGCTGAACCAATTCACATTCCCACCAGCAGTGCAAGAGTGTTCCCTTTTCTCCACACCCTCTCCAGCATTTATTGTTTCTAGATTTTTTGATGATGGCCATTCTGACTGGTGTGAGATGATATCTCATTGTAGTTTTGACTATCAAACTCTTAGAGGAAAACATAGGCAGAACACTCTATGACATAAATCACAGCAAGATCCTTTCTGACCCACCTCCTAGAGTAATGGAAATAAAAACAAAAATAAACAAATGGGACCTAATGAAACTTCAAAGCTTTTGCACAGCAAAGGAAACCATAAACAAGACCAAAAGACAACCCTCAGAATGGGAGAAAATATTTGCAAATGAAGCAACCGACAAAGGATTAATCTCCAAAATTTACAAGCAGCTCATGCAGCTCAATAACAAGAAAACAAACAACCCAATCCAAAAATGGGCAGAAGACCTAAATAGACATTTCTCCAAAGAAGATATACAGACTGCCAACAAACACATGAAAGAATGCTCAACATCATTAATCATTAGAGAAAAGCATTATTCTTTATGTAGACTACTACCTTTGAATCACATATTTCCACTGGTGACAGATGGCCATTCTGGATCTTCATTAGTTTGCTTCCTTATTTGTTTGTCCTGTTGTAAATCACTGCAAAAGATCTTTGGAAATATGTTCATAAGCACTGAGTGACAGTGGGTTCCCTATTTGTGCTTAGGATTGGTTTCAAAACCAATGAAGAAGAAATCTGAGGCAGAGCCAGGTGGTGTCCATGAAAACCTTAAGAGAAGGGGGCAATTAAATCATCATCAACAGCCTCGGCCTTGGATTCAAAGTAAGTCCCCAGCATTTCCAAGCGCATTTCCTCAGAGGATCTCCTGGAGACAGGATCACCTCTGAATGTGAACGATAAATGTGTGGCAAAGAATGCTTAGGAGAGAAACCAACGGCAATTTGGTTCTTGCCCCATTAGTGTTGCAGATGTGAGCATCATGTCCCTGGTTGTAGGGTGTGATGATGCACGGCCAGGAAGTCTTTGAATCTTCTGGTCCTGAAACTGCGAAGAAGTCAGAGTTCCCCTCTTCCACCACCTCAGCAACTTTATCCTAGGGCTACTGAGCTAGGGTTGTTGGGTGAGTACTTCTGAGCACTCAGTGGGGAGAAAGGTGGTGAGAAAAAAAAATATATGTATATACCTACATATATATGTATAAGATAAATTATATATAAATGATATTATATTCCATACATATCACACATTGTATTTGCACTGAATGTGCAACTGGCCTAACTCTCTTCTTTATTTGTTCTTCAGAATGCTGCCATAAAGGGGCCGGGAGAAAGCGGACATTCACCTCTCCATCTCAAACAAGTATCCTTGTACAAGCCTTCAAGAAGAACTGATTTCCTGGCATTGCAACCAGAGAAGAATTGGCTTGTCAAACAGGAATTCCAGAATCTCAAATCCAGGTAAGTTCTCAGTGAGTGGAACATGCTTTGTCCCGTGTGGAAGGGTTGTTAACCCCTGAGATGGTGCTGGATACATGTAGGCTCTAGGGGTGGTTATCCCGCTGATTGAGGGCAAAGCTGTGGGTTGGAAAGGCCTGACGTTGCAAGTGAGAGTCCTTCCAAGGCAAGGGTTTCAAAATCAAATTGGCAGCAGTGCATATACATGTAGAAAGAGTGGCAGGACAAAAGTGGGAGAAGTGAGCATTGCTCTCTCTTTGTAAGAAATAGCATCACTGCTGTTCAGGCTTAGCAGTGCTGTTATATTGCCTGAGAGATGTCTTGGTTATAAAAGTGGAGGCGCTGAACTGTGTGTGGCAGCACGTTTGTCCGTATCACATCTTGGGCCTCAAGGCCCTTGGACCTGTGCAGAGCCTGCCCTCAACCCACCCAGCCTCCCTCCCCTCTTGGAAGGATGCCTTAATGATGTAGGGTCTTTGACATTATCCTCAAGTGGGGGGAGGGACTGTTGCCCGGGTGAGAATTGTTGTTCTCCATACGTTATTGACACAGTGTTTTTGAATATAGGCGTCAGGAAGCAGATCCACAGGTATATGGAGACAGAGTCTCTTAAAGACTCACATTTGAATCAAGAACCTGTGGCTGTGCTTCAAGTGGCTTTGCCTCTGTTCACCATGGACTGGGAGGAACCTCAACCCGATCAGGAGAGCCCCTTTCTTGATCCAGCCCAGAAAGTTGGGAGTTGAATCTACACCCAGGTGATTTTCATCTGGACTCGGTACCTACCTGGCCCTGGATCCCTGTCCATAAGAGATGGGCTGGTGGACATATTCAGTGGACATAGGGACTGGAGCCATGTATGTCAACTCATGCCTGATCCAGGAAAAGCATGCCATCCAGGAAAGGTGACTTTTCATTTGGATCCCAGGCACTGACAAATATGGGAAAGACTTGGAGCAATGCCTGTATAGCTGAGGACTTAGAGCCTAGCGCATAAGGAAGTGCAGGCAAATCTCTAACCATTCCCCACTGGACTCCTAGGGGGCTGATCTGAAGGCATCCATTTCCAGAAGAGGAGAGGGCAATAGAGGTGCTGGGCAGTGTGTGAAGGGCCTGACATTCTAGCCAATCAATAAGGGATCTGCTGGAAGCCAGGTGTCCAGTGTTGACATGACGTACCCCTCATTTCCAAGGCCCAGGTTGCAGGTCTAGATCAAATTCCCCTGAGATTAGGCCTAACCGAAATTGCCCTCTGCCAGATAGATCGGGGCAAATCGATCTGGAATGTCTTACTTCTGACGTGCCTGCCTTCCTTCTTCCCTAGATGTGGTTTCAGAACTGAAGAGCTCTGCACCCAGAGCGGAGCAGAGGTGGGCCCGTGAAGGTACTGGCAGAAGGCCCCAGTGCCGGACTAGCTGTGACTGTTTCGTGGGACCAGAGCCACCTGTCCACTGCCCACAGTAGCTCTCATCATTTTCCTCCCTCCAGTCTGCTTGAGAGCATCCAGTCCTTGGCCACAGCAGCTCCTTTTCTCTCCCCCACGTTCTTTGTTCCTCGTGTTCCCTCTGGGGGCATGGGGGCTCGTCATTGAGGTCCATGGTGGTGCAGCCCACTCCGCTGTGCAGGGAAGAGAGAAGCTGAACCTCTGGGAGCAGTTGCAAGTCACTCTTAAGCAGGAGCAAATCCGGGACTGGGTCTCCACCTGTTCACACAGCTCTCTGGCCTCCATCCCAGGGAACATGCCAGGAGAACAACCTGCACACTGGCCTGGCCGCACTCCCCCTCCAAGACTGCCCTCAACCTGACCTTGGCAATCCTCAGCTGCACTTGCAGGACCGGGCTCGGCCATGCACATCCCAAGCCATGCAGTGGTGGCGCTAGGGGACCCAAGTTGTCATCTCCAGATGGGAGCCTCAGGAATGGAGGGTTCTGCAGCCTGCACAGGCTGAGACACACGTCTGGCCACAGCAGGCACGCAGGTGAAGAGACATCTCCTCCGCTGGATCAGCACCCAGCACTTGGAAGCTCATCAAGCCTCTTAGATGGACTCTTGTCAGCCTCAGACATTCAGGGCAAGGCACAGCCTTTCCTGAAGGCGGATGCACGGGGAGAGGGACCACCGGGAATCCCGGGAGCAGCCCTCAGCAAGGAAGAATTTCAGGCTCTTCTCGACACGCTCCCAAGCTCACCAGGGCCTCAGACTTAGGAGGAGGAAGGAAACCTTCTCCCGAGCCCCTTCCAGGCCTTATTTCCTGGGATGCAGGGCCATAATGATAAAAAGAAGGAACAAGCAACCCTTAGTGTTCGGGAGCAGCACCTAGGCAAGAAGACCCATCCTTCACGTGAAACCCCTCTGTCCTATTGGCGGCACTTCGTTGCCTCAGTGAGTGTTGCCCAGCTCCACACAAGCTCTTAGGAAGCATGGACACCAGGAGGGGTGCCCTTCCTGAAGCCTTAAGGAAATCTAGCATTGTAATGACAAAGGTGACCCAACTCTTCTGTCTGCGCCATCCCTGAACTGGAATCAAAACAAGTCAAGGAGATTAGGTAGAAGAAGGACTCATTCACACACGTTACCTTCCTGGCAAGATGGGAAGGTATATCTGAAGTGTGCTTGGTGTATAGAAGAGGAGGGGATGTGACATGGCTCAAACGTGGGTCCAGGAACGTGAGCTCTTATCATGGCTGTGAATGTCGGCTCTGGCAACTGGAAGCAACTTAAGCCTCTAACTAGCGATGATTGCTTCAAAGCTTCAGTCCTTCATACAGTGGAGACGTTGCATATTATTTGCCCCGGGAACATTTGCAATATAAAAAATGGCGGGGAAAGGTACAATAGCATCTCTAACCTGTGACTCAGGAAAGGATAGGAACTTTGCTCTTTCCATCATTTTAGCATGTTTGTATGTATGAGCCTGTATATGTACCTGTACTTTTTCCATGTGGATTTTGAAAAAAGTCTGTGTTCTGAGGCTCTTCCATCAACAGGACCTGCTGCCTTCCTTTGAAAAGTGTGCCTTGGGGGCTTCCCTGGTGGCGCAGTGGTTGAGAGTCCGCCTGCCGATGCAGGGGACGCGGGTTCGTGCCCCGGTCCGGGAAGATCCCACATGCCGCGGAGCGGCTGGGCCCGTGAGCCATGGCCGCTGAGCCTGCGCGTCCGGAGCCTGTGCTCCGCAACAGGAGAGGCCACAACAGTGACAGGGCCACGTACCGCAAAAAAAAAAAAAAAAGTGTGCCTTGGATTTTCAGGTTGTATGTGACATTCCACTGATTCAACAGATATATCTTTGAACTCAGTCTGACTTCTTCTACCTCTATTTTCATTTGACAGGAAGACTCTGTTACAGTGGCCACACGTAGTGGGATAGCGCTTCTGGAAAAAGAGCCTGAACACAGTAGCCTCAGGACAAATGGGGCTTGAGATTTGGAAAGGGACTCCTTGTGGAAAGGATTGTGTCTTTCAATATAGTGAGAGGAAGACTGCATCAGGGTGGCTGGAAACATTCAGATCCTTTGTTGGCAGGACTTCTGCAGACTGTAGACAGAGCTAAGGGCTGTGGCTTAGCCCCTTGTGTGTCCAATGCTGCCCGCTGTAGAGGAGCCCAGGGATGGGCATTGGAGCCCGCACCATCCTCTGATGGCCTGTGTGGAAGTACATCTGCGTTCTCTCGGGATACCCTGGATGCTGTGCATGTCAAAGCCTCTGCTCTGGGACTTCCCTGGTGGTCCAGTGGTTGGGACTCCACGCTGCCACTGCAGGGAGCCTGGGTTTGATCTTTGGTCGGGGAACTAAGATCCCGCAAGCCACGTGGCACTGCCAGAAAAAAGGCCTCCGCTCTCACAAGCAGCCTACCACCTGAGTTGTCCAGTTGGGAGCTGGTAGAGGTCTGGCAGCCAGTGCTTTGGTGAGAGCAGCTATCTAATCAGAAGCTTCAGGGAATTTTATCCACAGAAACTTCCACCTTCTCGAGAAAGACTGTCCTGATCCATCAAGATGGTCCCATCACCCTCCGATCTCTGGCACCTGAGAACAAGGGACCAGAATCTGGGTGTCTTCAAGACATTCTCCTGAGACTTGAAGACAGCTCTGGTCCCGGTGGCAGCCATCCATGGTACCACCTGATGACCATCTTTAGAGTGGACAGAGAAACAAACAAAAACATGTAGCAGCCAGAATGGAGGAGCCCTAACTAAGACACAGATCCTGGACCAGGTTGGGGGTTTTATGCTTTCACAGATGCTACAGTTGAGGCCCTCCTTCTGAAAGTTGTTGGGCCCATGCTGGAGGCCTCAGGCAACCACTTGTGCTGTAAGGCAGTTCTCAACAAGCCCTAGCTGCATCTGAGGGTGGAGAGCAAACTCCTATTTGGGAGGAATCCCGTGCTTCCACCAAACAGCATGTGGAGTTAAAATATGATGTTTTGGTTATGTAGAGCCAGTGGCCATTCTCCCAAACGTACATAAACACAAACACACATGTAAACACACTCACATCAGCATTATTTTAACCTAATTGATTTTATTGAATTGCTGGTGTAGTTATTTCTCATTCTCAATTCTGTATAGGCTTAACTGTCTTCATCTAGTCCACATTTCTGAGTTTCATAAACCTGGGTGGGAAAGGAATACAGTAAAGTTGGTAATTTGTGTATTTTTTTTAAATTTTTGAATTGTCACGAGACCAAACTAAACTGCAATGTTGGTGTGGTAGTATTTTTCATCCAAATCATTCCTTTCAAACACAGTTGTGTCATCCATCATCTAAGTTGCTGCCTTCTTTTTTCTTTTTTTTTAAACACACCATTTTTTAAATGTAAGTCGGTACTTCAGCTCTGTGTTTTGTTTTCATATTATGTATAACGATGTCTATCTTGGATGCTGTGGGGCTATCATTGTACTTCCCACCTCATTTGAATTGTCTTTTTCTTCTCACAAGTTGTGTCATGCCCTTCCTTTTCTGCACTTCTATATTTTCTGACATTCCCAGACTAGCGAAGGAGTAACCAGCTAAAGATGGTTAGTTTCCTTTCCCTTAAACCATTAAAGTTATGTCTCATTTCCCTTCTGGGGATTCTGTCAGGGAACATTGCTTTAGAGTACATTGTATTCGTATGAGATGGGCTCCCCTCAACCAAGCATTCAGTGATGCTGGGCAAGTGTTGTTGGAATTCAAGGAGAGAACATGACCTGGATTTACCTGGGAGATGGACCCAGGTAGTGGAACCACCTCAAACCACCCCCCGAGCCTTGTCCTTGGAATGTGCATTCTGCTTGGCTTCCCCAAGAAGTAAGCTTAACAAGGACACAACTTTGAGATAGCAAGGTGTTGTTGACACCTTTGGACAGTATAGCTGACTGAACCCTTAATGCCTCTATTTAACCTTTTTTAAGGTTCTGGCATACAGGTGGGAAACCTAATCGTTTTGTGGCTGCCCAAGACAAGCTTCAGAAGTAAGTTCCCTTGCTTGTTAAACATGCTACCTACCCTAGTGTGGTCTACCCCTTTCTTCAGACTCTCTGTTGCATGTGAGTAATGGGGTGGGTTTCAGATTACACCCAGGAAGCTGTCAAGAAGTTGGGACTCAAGACCGTGATGTGTGGGTAGACCCTGGACTTATCCATTCACCCTTAGTATTCGAAGTATCATGATCTCACCCTCAAATGAAGGAAATGACTTAGGCATGGAATGAAGTGGGTTTCTGGAGATGCTGAGGGATATGTGCAGTGTACACAAGGAAGCTAGGCTCTTCATTTTGGAAAGAACACACCCAAACCTAATCCTGAGGAACCCAGAGTGACGGACTGCAACCGAAAGCAAACTGTTTGAGTATGTGAAAACTAGAGAGCCCTGAAACAAAATTGTACTGGTGAAAGGATGAGGGCAGCTTCAGAAGTACCTGGTAGCCTCTGAACTTGCCTTTCATTTAATTTCCACTTGCTTCGTGGGATTCCTTCAAGGTCATAAATTTTGAATGAGGGTTTACCGTAGGAAGCTGTTGAAATAAATAGGGGTGAGGCATCCTTGTACTTGTATAAGTCCTGTGCTTCCACGAACTGAACAATTGGCCAGCAGTTTCTGTGCAGTCCAGGTGGCTCTCCCAACATGGATTCATCAGCACATCAAGCGGTAAGTATACATCAGCATCTGGACTTTGTTGTTAGATCATCCAGATGCCTTGATGCCCTTCCAGGGTTAACGAAGCTATAAGTGACCATTAAGTTTGCAGTGACAGATTTTATTGGGCTGTGTTTCAGGAATAAATTGGGGAAAAAGGTTGAGAGTGGCTTGGGCATTTTCTTGAAATGGAAAAGGAAGTTGGTAGCCCTGTTGCCCATCAATGGCTTCTCTACCAAAAGTCTTAAAGTTGGTACTGTAATTGGATGGAATGCTACATAAATTTTCAAATGTTTTCAATTCAGTTGATAAAAATGTATGTTTATTTTCCAGTAGACCAAGTTTGGGATTTTGAGTTGGTTTGGTTCTTTTTTGTCGTTTGTTTTATTGTGTTTTGTTTTCAGTTTTAAGTGGTTAATTTCTATTGTGTTGATGGAAATAATCAACCAACGGTAGTAAGAATAGAAGAGAGTTTATTTTTGCCAAACTGAAAACTAGACCCCAGAAGACACAGATTCCAGAAGCACTTGAATTGTCTTCTCCTGGAGTACAAAATGGAGGCGGCTTATAATGGCAAAATCTGCAGTGTTGCACTCAGTTGCATGAGTTATTTCTAAAGAATTATAATTGGAGCTGGCAAGAGGTAAGGGTTTCGTTAAGCAAGTATTGGTTGGGGTCTGAAACCCTTGCCTACTCACAGGGGAAGACCTTGAGGCCATAAGTTTGCAGCTGGCAGCTTTTAACAGGTTTTTTTTTTTCTTTTAGAAGGGCTGGTGGTGTCCTGGAGTTTGATACAGTTCAGGAAATCCAAGATCTCTATGGTGCAGGAACGTGTCTGAAACCACATTCCACCATGGCCATCTGGCTCCAGTTGGAATGCCTGAAACACAGTTTTATATCTTTTCATAACAAGGGACAAACGTCAGATATGGAGTACGTCACTTCAAGGTTTCAAGAGAGAAAGTTTAGCACGTACACAGCTAGGCAGCATGACCTCACTGTCTGGAAAGAGAAACTCATCCTCCAAGGAGAACCAGCCTGGGCATCATCAGAAGGGGGACATTTGCCCTTATCTTGAAAGTAGGTATTGAAAACAGTCTGATAAAGGCATTCTGTGTTTTTTTAATAGTTCAAGCAGATGTGCAATGTACCTACGACAGGCCATAAGACAGGCGTTTCTAGTTAGCGTAAGCCATAATGACCCTCCCATGAGTCAGTATGTGAAAAATTCTTCCATCAATTGAATGAAATCCCATTTTTCTATGGCTTTGCATTTCGTTTGCATGTAATTCTATGGATTATTTGTTAGTGGTTGGTAGATCCCAGTAACATTGACTATCATCTTTTCTGATAGGTGTATGTTGAGCTCCCAGTGTCCCATTCAGTTAAAAATGGAGTATAATCTCTGGACTCAGAAGTTTTACACGTGGCATAAAGACAATAGCTGGGCTGGCACCATCGTTTTGCATTTATGTGGAATCCCCCCTAAGACTTTTCCCCTTTGCTCTTCAACAGGCGACTCCCAAGAGGACAGAAGAAGGAGACTTGTTCTGAAGCCATGTCAAAAGGATGCTGTGCAAGCACTGCTTCAAAAGAACCCTTACCCTCGTGTAGCTACCAGAGAACAGCTGGCCTGAGACCTTGGCATTCTAGAAAGCAGAGTTCAGGTAAACTTGAATGTCTTTATTCATTCTCTCAGGGTCCACGACCAGAAGCAGTCAGGGCTAAGCAATCTGGAGTCAGTCTTTAAGGTCTGGAAATTTGCTTATAAGCATTAGCCAGATGGTGTCACGCAATGTGAAGAACGAAATAAAAACACCCAACAAGCGAAAGTGACGTACTAGAGGAAGGGTACGAGATGAGGGTTTTCTCATGGCTTGTACGCCCAGTGTGCCGTCTGCTACAGGACTTCAGGTTTGAGGGCACGCTGGGGAGGGGACGTACTTCTTTCTCTCAGTGCTTCTCTTCTGGGTGCTTGAGACAACAGTGACTCAAATCCTGGCAGTGATTGTGCGTCCCTTGGGAACATGTGGCCAGAGTGAGACGAGTGGCTATAGGCCCATTCCAATGGATGGTGAGAAAGAAAAGTCCATGAAACAATGAAGCATGAGGCTGGTCGTGCCATGGAGTTTGTTCCTTTATTGCTTGCCTCCAAAGAACTACCTGTGAAGGCTTCGTCTCTGGTCAGGTTTGAGAGGAGTAATTAAAGGAAGGGAGTTAGCATTTGAGCACAAGGCCTGGGACAGCACAACACGTCAACAAAGATTGGCTGTCTTTCCCTATTGAAATGTTCTCTTGGTTTATCTAATTATCCACACACAACATTCAGAAATGACTGAAAAATGAACATGCGTTGCTCTTTGGTCTTCAGTAATGAGGAAGTAAGCGCGTCATTTCACCGTTGAAGTCAATGGCGCACATTTCAAAGATGGGGATCGGGTACATCAGTGTGTCCTGACCTAGAAATGACTTGGCATGTATCCACTAAGAGGTAAATAACTGTAAATGAGTACTTCCCAGGCAGCATGGGATTTTAGTTATTGTCATCTGGGTTTAGTGAGTTTTTGACAGGGGCACTTGCCCCAATGTACTGTATGTCACGAAACAGTACTGCCTAAGGTGACTTAAGAGAGACAGAGAAACATTACTCAGGTATCCATGAGGCAAAAAAGCAAAAGAGAGCAAGTGAGAGTAAGAGGAGAGAGACAGAAATAGAGAGGGAGGAAAACAGACAGACAAAGACAGGTAGAAGGAGGGAATCAGAGACAGAGACAGAAAGACTGACATAGAAACTGGCTGGTTTGATGGTAAGAGTAATCGAGAGAGAGGGTGTGCTAGCGAACGCATTCTGACTGTGGGAAAGCAAACATTGTCTCCCCCATCACGGGTCTTGACCTTGGATACCAGGAAGGTGACTAAAGGAGGAATGATTATTTTCTTTGATGCACGTTGCGTATTTTCTGAAATTCTGTGCTCTTATTCAGAGATAAAAGTGTTACTCTTTGGATAGTTATAATATATATAACTATATATTATAATCTCTATAGATATAACATAGAGCTTATGCCTTTGAATCATTAACATTTCCGTGGGGGGCAGATGGGCCATACTGGGTTTTCATTAGTTTGCTTGGTTGTTTGTTCTGTTGTAAATCACTGCAGTAGATCTTGGAAATAAGTTGATAACCTGTGGCTTAAATGAGAGCTAGGGCATGACCATTCTCTAGTTCTGGCTGAGGAGCTGGCAGTAATGCATATTCTGGCTCTTGAGCTTGAACAATAGCTGTGGCTTGAGCTTGCTCTGGCTCTGGAGCTGTAGTGGGCAGTAGAGGTGTTGCTGGCTCTAGGTCTTGATATGTTTCCAGAGCTTGTTCTGGAGCTGGTGCTGTAGCTCCAAGAAGAGAAAATATCATCAATAGGACTGCTTTTCCAGTGCCTCCAAAGACAGGAAACTTCTCACTGCCTATCAGGGAAGTCTCAATCCAAGATGCCACCCCCAGGAAGTCTTCCCAGACTGCAGTCTGGGGAAACAGTGATCTGAGTCTCCTCAGAGGCCCAGTTCCAGCCTCGGGAAACTCTGTTCTGTGTGGCTCCACCCCTTCCCCTCCCCACTCGCCCCCCGTCACCCACCCTGAGTCCCCCTCACCATCACCCTCTGCCTCAGGGGGCTCCAGGTGCTCCGGCTGTGCCAGGAGAAGGCGGGCTTGCTGCTCCAGGTCTGAGCCAGGCATGCTGAGCTCTGTGTAAGCCAGAAGCATCTTCAGGCGGGGAACTTCTGGGGGCTGGTGGAAATGCTCAGGGTAATGGTGCAGCCAGGTGCCCAGCGTGGAGGACACGGCCCTGGGGGGAGTCAGGTGGGCAGCAGAGTCAGAGACCGGGCATTTCCTTCCACACTGCGCCCCCAGGGTAGCCCTGGTTGTGAGGTCTAGTGTGACTGTCTGACTCCAAACTAGAACGGAAGCCCTGGAGGGCAGGACTGCTGTCTGCTCGATGCGTTAAATGATGGGTGTTCCTAGAAAAGCACCTGCACCTGGCGGCCTTCCTCTATATGTGAAGAATGACTGAGCCCCACCAGCCCCATCGCACACATCTGAGTGGCCTGGGGCCCCACTGCTCGGCCCCAAGGATCCCTGCTCTCACTCACCCAGGACAGGGCACCCCTAATGGAATCACTCATCACCTTGCACGTGGGAAATACGTTCATCCCAAGGTGAGAGGCACAGTGACAACTGAGGCGGAGGCTTCCTCATGGGGAGGAGGGACATGATGAATTAGCACAACCACCACCCCTCCAGCAGACCTTTCCACAGGCCAGGTCCCCAGAAAGCACTTTCCGTGAAGGACCCGCTGGTCTCTACAGTCACCGTAGGGGGCTGGTCCTCTCTTTACCCTAGTGTGCAGAGGGGCCAGCTGAGGCTCAGAGAGGTGGAGTGACATTCCCACATGTCACAGCTAGAAGGTGGCCGAGTCACCAATGTCCCATCGGGAAAAAGTGCTCACCTTGTGGAGAGAAGGTCCAGCATCTGCTGGGTGGTAGGGAAAGCCCTGTAGGTGCCCAGGAATGTGGGGAGGTCGGAGGGGGCGCCGCCCAGGAAGGCAGGCACCAGGTTTCCCACCAGCGTCTCCAGCCTGCCTGCCTGGACGCTCCACACCATGCAGGTCTCATTCCTGCCCACCGTGAACACATTTTTCCCTTGGGGTGGAACAGAGGAGACATGTGGAATGGCCTACCATACAGTATTTCAAAGAGGCTTAATTTAGGCCTGCTTCTGGGAGCCACTCTGATCCGTAGCATGGCAACTGGCAAAGCCTTATCCCAAGTTAAATTAGTCTCGGCATATTTTAGCAGTGCTCCTTTTTAATGTATAATTCATTTTCTTGGTTTTTCCTGTTGCTTGTGGTCTCCAGGATGAATGGAGCTTCCAATTTGCAGTGCTTTAGACACTTGTTGGGTTATGCTAGAGACAAAAGCAGGCCCATTATCACTGTGAAGGGTATTAGGCAGTCCACATCAGGGGATACTTTCCTTAAGGAGGGCTTTAACTAATCTGGGCTTCCTGGTATTTTGACAAGTCGATCTGCAGAAGTGACCCTGTTACTGCTTGATAATTGCCTTCCTTTGCTGCCTTCTCTGCAGCTTGGTCAGCTAACCAGTTGCCTTTTATTATATGAGCTTCACCTTTTCGGTGGCCTGGGCAGTGCATTATGGCCAGTGGTGAGGGCTTGTGGGCTGCTTCTAATGGTGACAGGATTTAAGAAGTGTGCTTTATGTCTTTACTGTTTGAAGTGAGGAGCCCCGTTTCTTTCCAGATTGCCCCGTGAGCATGCACCACGGAGAACGCATAGTGAGTCTGTGTATATATTTATATTTACTCACTCTCCTTCAGTGAGTAGTAGGGCTCTTGTCAGAGCAATGATTTCTGCGTTCTGGGCTGAGCTACCTGGGGACAGGGCTCTTTCTAAGGGTGACCACCGCATACCCAGCACGTCACCTACCTTGGTCCATGAAGCTGCTTCCATCGGTAAACAGTTCCATATCTGGCCCAGCCGAGGGTTAATCGCTTAAGTCCGGTCTGCTAGAGTGTACTAGCTCGATGACGGGTAGGCATTTGTGCTCCGGGGGCTGTGCAGCATTAATTGGGAGCATTGTGGCTCGATTTGGGGCTGAAGTGACCCTGAAGTCTTACATTGAAATTGTCGAAGAGAATGGCTTGGTACTTTCCCATTCTCCCAGAAGTCAACCAATAGCCCCCTTTTTGTTCCAGTAAAGAAAGAACATGGTGAGGGACATACACAATGGTGGGTTGCCTCCGGGTAAACTTCTGAGTTTCCTGAGGTATGTCACAAGTAGCTGCTACAACTTGAAGGCAGAGGGGCCGTCCCTTAAGTCTGTTCGGGTTGTTTTGAGAAGTAGGAAACAGGTAGAGGGAGATTCCCCAGAGTTTGAAATAACACGCCGAGACTTATGCCTTGTCTCTCATGTACATACAATTTGAAAGGTTTCTTTAAGTCTGGTAGTCCCAAAGCCAGGGCTGAGACTGACTTTGTTTTTATGGTTTCAAAGGCTGTTTGAAAGTTACTTTAGTCCAAGTAAGGGACTCAAGATCATGTCCCTTTAAAGTCTCATAGAGGGGCTTTCTATGGGCCCACAGTTCGGGATCCAAATCCAACAGAACCCTGTCATTCCCAGAAACCCCTTCAGCTGTCTGCGAGTCTTGGGTGTTCCCAAGCCTGCAGTTACCTGTTTTCTATCAGGCAAAAGATCCTGCTGTCCTTGGGGAAGGACAGAGTCCAGATACATGACTTGTTGCTTACATATTTGGGCCTTTTTCTGGGAAACCTTATATCCGTCGTTGGCCAGATAGTTCAGGGTTCTGATGGTATTTTGTAGGCACTTGACACATGTAGGGCTCGCTATGGGCAAATTGTCCACATTTTGGAGTAAGAGTCTTTCATCCAATATTAAGTTTCTAAGGTCCCTAGCCAACATTTCCCCAAACAAGGTAGGGGAATTCTTAAATCCTTGAGGCAGGACTGTCCAACAATACTGTTGGATTACCTGTGCTTCTGGGTCCTGCCATTCAAAAGCAAATAGCTGCTGTGATTCTTCTGCAATAGGAATGCAGAAAAGAAGTACCTTTCAAGTCCGAAACTGAGCACCACCTGTATTCCCCCAGAATCGTTGTGAACAGAGTGTATGGCTCAGGTACCACAGGGAGCAAATCTTGGACTATTTCATTAATAGCCCTCAAGGCTTAGACGAAGTGATACTCTGCTGAGTTTGGCTTTTTGACTGGGAGAATAGGGGTCTCATACGGGGACCTGCAAGGTTTAATTAATCCTTTTCCCGAAAACTTTTTTAGGATTGTCTCAATTCCCTTTTGGGCCTCTTGCCTCAGAGAATATTGTTTTAGATTAGGTGTCCCGGGGTCCTTTTTAACGGGATTTGTATTGGACATGCATTTTTGGCCTTCCCAGGGGTGCCGTCAGCCCATACTTCTGGCCTTATCTTTTCATAGACTTCAGGGGAAAAGAGCTCCGTCTCCTTTTCTGGGGTGGCCACGAGTGCCCTCTGTAGGCTTAAAATGTGCTTCAATGGGACCCTGATGTCAGGCTGTTCCGGTGAAAAAGTTACTTGAACATTTAATTTACAAAGGAGATGTCGGCCCAAAAGAGGGATCGACACGCTGACATATATAAGAAACTGTGTTTCAGGGTGAGGTCCCCTAATTGGCATCCTAGAGGCTGTAAGAGAGAACGATTTTGTACTTGCCCAGAAACTCCCATGACCAGGATGGACTGAGATGTTTTCTGTGCCACCTTGGTGTTTACCACAGCATACGTTGCACCCGCATCTATCAGAAGGTCAATCAACTTGTCTCCCACAGTCAAAGTTACTTGGGGCTCCTGTGGGGAAACTGGAATTGGACACCTCAAGTCCAAGGGAGCCCCTGGTTCTCTTCATTCATCATCAGAGTGTTCCTCTCTTTCTACCATATAAAAGGTTCCCGTCTTTCTTTTATTGTTTCCCGTCTTATTTTTTCGCCTAGGGCAATCTTTTTTCCAATGCCCTTCCTCCTTATAGTAAGCACATTGTTCCCTCCCCAATGGTGGCTTACCTCTGTTGGGGTTACTCACCTTCCGGGAGTCTAATGCTGCTGCCAGAAAAGTGGAATTCCATTTTGCATCATCTTCCTCTGTCATTGTTCCCTGTTGTTGAACACTTTAAAAGCAACATCTACCAATTGAGAAGGGTTCATTCCAAATGCACCATCTAATTTTTGTAATTTTCTTCTTACATCTGGGGCACTTTGCCCAATGAAGGTCGTATGTCCCATTCTCATATTTTCGGGACCTCAGGGTCTGCATCCGTGTAGCATCTATAAGCTTGATAAATTCTTTCTAGAAAGTCTCATGGATCCTCATTGGATTTTTGGTGTATCTCCTGAATTTTGCTTAAGCTCTTTTGCCTAGGTACCCCTTTTGGAGACCCACTAAGATACACTTCCTATAATGCTCTAGATGTGGTATATCTCCATTATTAGGATCCCAGTCAGGCTCAGCAGTAGGAACCGCCCGACTTGCTTCTGGAGTTCCATTTGGATCTGCTGGATGAAGCTGGTGTGCTTCCTTGCTAGCCAGTGACCATCCTCCTTTCATCCCCAGTAAGAATCATATTCATCACCGTGTGAATGTCCACCCCGGGGGGATGGTGAGTGGCAAAGATAGAAGTGAAAAGTTCAGTCATGTGGAGGGGGTCCTCTCAGTAAGCAGGGTTATGGTCTTTCCAATTAAACAGATCTGAAGTTGAGAATGGATTGTACATCCATAGAAACCCAGCTGGCTGGCCATTTGCATTAAGGCCTTCTGTGGGGTATTGGCGCAAGGGAAATTGCCCCAATCCAGAAGTGGCTCCCGGTCCAAATTGGGTGCCCTGTCGGGTCTTCGATGGTGACACCAAAGCAGGCCCCTGTGCCCCAGGGGTTAACGTAGAAACTTCTAACTGATCCCCATAAGTAGGGGAAACAGGAATTGGTAAAAGGAGTGCATATACTGGTGGCATGGAGGCGGTCAGAACAACCGCTGGTGCAGCTGGCTGGGCCAGTGGGGGAGCCGGCTTGGTCAGAGAGGGTTTACGTTTTGAAATAACATGTCCTCAGTCTCACTTTCTCCCTCTCCCTCTTGTAGAACAGATTTTCCCTTGGTTTTCCTTTTAGACTGCTGCATCATAAGGTGGCAGCCATCTGACTTTTTTCCTCCTGATGAATGGCATAAATGCTTCTACCTGTGGAATCTCATCATTTTTACCTGCTCTTTCACAAGACAGTTCTAAATGCAAGATCGTATAATAATTGAGCCATTCAAGGGCCATTGCTCTCCTGATCCTAACGTATATTGGGGCCACACACTATTACAATAGAATATTATCTCTTTCTTAGTCATAGGCCCACAGCTGTATTTTGCCCATTTATTTGAGATACGCCCCAAAGAGCTTTCCTTAGGGACAGATGGAGCGTTTCCTGTATTTACAAGTTCAAGAGCAACAAAACACAGAAGGCATAAATTCCAATACCACAACCACAAACAAATTCCATCCTGAATGAACACAAAACAATAGCAAACGAACAGGTTCCCACAATAATTCTCCTCTCCAACAGGGTACCCCAATCAAATGCAAAACAAGATGGCCTTTACCTTACAGAAAAAGCCCTAATTGAGCGGGGGAGAATGTTCTCGGCTGTACACACTGGAGTGACGTACCCTACTGTACGGAGGCCATCGGCTCCCAAATTCAATCACTTGCTCCAGCTGCCAGGCCCCAGGGCAGCCAGTGCCACTGCAGGGAATTTTGAAGGGAAGATCCTCAGGATAAGTGGTCCCGGCAGCTGCTAGCTAGGGCCTTACCCCCAAATTTCCCAACCCGGGCTGTCTGGCCACAAGCAGCGAGGCTGCTGGCTGGCTCACCAGAATTGATAGCAAGTCCGAGCTTGTCCTGCTCGCTGCATGACAGGCCAATAAATCGGGAGACAAAGTGTTAGGGCAAGGAATAATGGCTTTATTCAGAAAGCCAGCAGACCGAGAAGATGGCAGACTAGTGTCTCAAAGAACCATATTTCCCCAGTCAGAATTCAGACTTCTTTTATACCAGAAAGGCAGCCGGTGTTTGGTTGTGGAGAACTTCTTGGTGCAGAAATCTTTTTTTCTTTTAGCTGTCTACGTAGGTCAAGTCACGGTCAGGTCACGATGTTCCTGCAAACCTCCAACAAAACAGATACTATTCTCTGTTCTGCAACTTTTTAATCTGAAAGTGTAATACTCTTAAAGGTAACAGCCAGAGAAGGGGCTCAAGGAGCATCCCACGGTGTCAGACCAGGCTCATGTGGCGCCTGCCGGGCAGCTGGTGTGAGCCTGGGCCAGAGGTTGCCTCTCCCGTCGTCGCTCCTCAAGGTAGCAGGTGGGCCGTCGCTGCCGGCTAAGGGTGTAGCTGTCCTGGAGCTTTCACGAGCCATGGTGGCTACCTCATGGGTGGCTGCCCCGCATGGCTGGAACAGAGGTGGTCACGGCCCCGGCGCGGGCTCGTCCGCTCGGACGTGTGGAGGCCCAGTGTGGCTGCGGTAGGGTCGCCACTGGGAGCAAGGGGAGGCCATGAAGCGCGGGCGTTCGCCCTCCCGAGGTTGGGGCGGGGACTAAACGGCCCCACAGGCGATGATGCAGCTGCCTGCATGTCCGGCCTGCTGGCTCCTACCAAGCCCTCTCCAAGGCGCGGCTGCACATACCTGGACAGGTGGGCTGGCCGGGGCTGCCCCACTAGGACCCAGGATTTGACCCCCAAGATGGCGCTCCACCCCAGTACAGGGGCCGTTCCGTGTGTGGGCGTGGGGCCTGAGGTGCTGGCTTGTGCCCAGCCACATGCCCAGCATCTGCTGTTGGACAGTGTGAACCCTTCAGCTCGGCTGCTGTCCAGGCCCCTGCAGCGCCCTCGCAGGATGTAACAGGGACGGAGTGGGCATGCAGCTGTTAGCGCAAGACCGTTAGCTTGGTGGTTAGAGGTCCTTCTCTACCCACAGTCAGCCTTGCAGTGGTCCTCGCAGCTGGGCGCCATGAGAGACAGATCCCAGCCTTCTCCCCGGGGCCCTCTGGGGCCTCCGGCCTCGGGCTAGTGGGCGAGCTGGGGACCTGGGGACAGGCTGAGGGCTGTGTCCTGCAGAGCTCCAGAGCCCTCGCCACAGCTGCCCACTGGCCAGGCCCAGGCCTTGAAGCAGCAGTGCACCTCTCCACCATTCCCGTTTCTACGACCTAATGGTGGTGGTGGTCTCCATGGGTCACAGTCCATGAGTACATGGACACTGCCTTAAGGTAACAGCTTCAGCCAGCTTCAGTCTCTCCAAGTTTCGAAAACTGGTTCAGCTTAGATCAGTTGTCTACGGCTAGGAGGTGGCCAGAGGTCAGGGTTAAGTTGCAAGGACATGGCCCATCATTACTTAAGGTCCACCTCTGTGGTTCGGGTTATTCTCAAAAAGGACAATTGCTGTGAGCTGGGAAGGACAATTGTTAATAACCTGATTGGTATTTACTATTGATCTTATACAGAAGATTCTCTCCAGTTTAAATGAAAAGCCAAAGGGAAGGCTGGGTGCTGGGTGCCTGGCTCCCTCAGTGATGACGGCTGGGCAGGGTCTGGGGACTCAGCCCTAAGGGCGCCGCCAGCTGAGATCTGCCTCTTCAGCCAGACCTGGGCACTGGCGGGAAGACCCAGACTGGGTGCTGGATGAACGCTCTGGGGCAGGGTTAAGCGGCCCATGGAGGGACCCCCTCCTCTTAGCCAGGGCCTGGACCTTGGAGGGTGAAAGCTGAGCCTTGGGACCTTCCCCTTCCTTGTCAGAACAGAGAGTAACATTTGTTTTGGTGGAGGTTTAAAGGAACATCGTGACCTGACCATGACCTGACCTCAAGAACAAAGGATCTGACGCCAAGAAGTCTGCAGCAGCTAACCACGCCCCTCCCTCACCTTTCCTGTAAAAGGGCTTCGCCGAAAGCTTTTGGGGAGTTCGGGGTTTTTAAGGCATGAGCCACCCGTCTCCTTGCATGGCCCTGCAGTAAACCTTTCTCTGCTCCAAACTCTGATGTTTTGGTATCGTTTGGCCTCACTGTGCGTTGGGCACATGGACTTGGCATTCAGTAACATGGTGACTGTGCCGGTGAAGAGGGTGAGTGCGCAAATGGGGGCCAGGTCCTGTGGCCTGTGACCCAGGGAGACTGCGGCTGTGGGGACCACTGCGATGCTGACCAGTGGTGGAGCAGGACGGCTAATGGCTAACGGCCCCAAGCTCATCCCTCCCCCATTACAGCCCTCCCCTCAAGTCCCCCTTCCCCCCGCATGGAGATGCGGGGACGTGAGGCTGCCCGGGGAGGGCTCCCAGACGCGGCCGGGCCTGGACTGGCCTGCTCTCGGCCACCTCGTGTTCCTTTAGGGACCTCCTGGTAAAGGACCAGAGTCGTCCAGGTTAAGCATTGAACCGCCTAACGCATCTGAGAAACCTCCCACTCAGGGGTTTCCTGAAGCAGAAGCCCTGGGAAGTCAGGACACAGCAGGAGAACATCCGTCTCTGTGAAGCGTCTCCAGCCAAGTGAGCCGGCTGTGGGGCTGTCGCTAGAACGTGTGTGCCTGGCTCCCGGGGCTCAGAGTTCTGTTGGGGTCTGTTGCCAAGGAGGTGACTTCACTTCCTGGGGGCCCCTTACTTGAATCCCCTCCTCAGACAACACCGCTACACACAGCCCTCTGGGCTGCCGACGGCTCACCCCTTCTCCACGCAACCCCATATCTCACACGGTCACACCTCACAGCCCTCTCTACTGCTCCCGGGGAGGGTCTGTGCACAGCTTTGAGGAGGCAGACCTGGGTTCCAGACTCAATTCCCCATTCTACCTGTTCTCCATCCTGGATAAGTCACTGTGTCTCTCAGGACCTTTCTGTTTCCCTGTCTGTGCAATGGAGACTATTGTGGCCTGTACTTCTAGGGATGTCCTCAGGCATATGTGGAATAATATCTATGCAAGTGGAGGAGTGGTATCACATGTTGGGAGTGCCTCCAAACCCTTTTTTCTTTCTCTTGTCACCTCCCTGCGTCTGTTGCTCTTCTGACACCACAGTCTAATGTCACTGTGTGTGTGTGTGTTTGCCAGTGTTCACTCCCTGAATGCCCAGTAGAAAATGCCCACCCCCACCCTCCACCGATAGGGAGAAAATGGACAAGAACTTACCAAGATCTTAGGGTTTCTCATTACCGAAGCAATCCCTATGGGAGGGGTCTGAGCCTGGCCTAGAGGGTCATAACACACCCTTACTCTTGGACGCTGCCTGTTGTGGGCCCTGCGGTAGTCCCTGTGTGTTTATGGACCTCAGTTTTCAACTGTCCAGTGAGAGATAGATTCAGAAGTATAAGAACTAAACTCAGCATAGAGCTGTCTCTAGATCCCTCTTCCCTGGTTGTGGTGTGGACAGGGTTCACTCAGGGTTCCCGTGACATAGGCACCTCCTAGGAGAAGTTGCCAGATGCCCATCTAGGCTGCAAAATGCTGTCCCTCTTCCCCATGCCATCTCCATATCTTCTCTAACTATACCAGCACAGCCTTTTCCAGAGCCCCTGAGAGAACCTGGGTGCAGCCAGGCCCCAGCTTTGAGGAAACAGAATTGGGTTCATACCTGGCTCTGCCTATTGGCAGTCTGTGGTTCTGGGCAAGGCAGTAAGGCTCTCAGGGCCTCCCCCTTCCCCACTTATGGAGGGACCCCCGTGGTCCCCACGTCCTGGTGAACACATCCTTGTGTCATCTCTTACTTTTGAGTGTGGACAGGACTTAGTGTCTCATTCTATTCCATGGAAGGTGGCGAAGTGATACAAGGTCACTTCCAAGGTTTGGTTGTCAACAGTCAGTGTCTAACCTCCCTCCTTCCCTGTCTCTCTCTGTTTCTCTCTTTCTCTGTCTCCCCTTCTGTCTCTCCCTCCTGCCCTCTGTCTGGTCCCTTGCTATCTGGAGAGGCCCACATGGCCCAGAACTGAGGAAAGCAACAGACAGAGGAGAACTCAGAACTTCAGTCCAAACTGCCTCTTTATACTACTCCTTCAGTGAGGTCAGATCCTGACTCAGTTTTGCTCACAGCCCCAAACCTCCTGGGAGACCCTGGCAGAAGCGTCCAGCCGAGCCACGCTCGATTCCTGGTCCCAGAAACCTGCGATAATAAATGTTTGTTGCTCAAGCCAGCAGCATTGGGAAATGTTGTCCCATAGCAACAGATCACTAATTCAGTCATTACACAGCGGGCCACGCCCGCCCCATACTCTTCTCCCCTACTCTCCGCCCACGCCCCCTTCCAGCCACACTGGCCTCCTTACTAAATTCATCTCTGGCCAGATACATTCTGCTTCCGTGCCTCTACACAGCTGTGCATTCTTCTGTGCTGAGTATCTCCGGACCTGTGACTGGCTGGCTCCTTCTTGTCGTGCTGCTAGAGATAGAAACGTCACTTCTGTCAAAGTATCTGGCACAGGACGCTCATATAACCATTTTTAATACATAACGAGCAAAGGAAGCAAGCAGAGGAGATTATCAAAGGGCATTAAACACTTCTCTAAATGCATTAAAGAATGTTTATATCATCCATTCCCTGGTATAACACTCTGGTCAAAGTAGCTTGTACATAGCAGTCTTTTAAACATTTTCCTACATAGGTTTTTCAACAATTCTCTAAATGCATTACAGAATGTCTTTCAAATCCAATTCCTTAAACAACTCTCTTCTCTGTGTAGCAAGCAGGTTTCACTGTTTTAACCATTATTCCATGTGTTTTTAAACATTTCTCTCGATGCGTTATAGAATGTCTATCATATGCATTCTCTGAAATAACACTCTTTTCAGTGAAGCTGATATGTAGCACTCTAATAACCATCTTTATTACATGTCTTTCTAAACACTGCTCTAAGTTCATTACAGAGTGGATATCACAACCATTCCCTTAAATAACACAGCTTTTTAATGTAGCAAATGGGTTGCACTCTTATAGCTATCATTATTCCATGTGTTTTAAAATATTTCTCAAAATGCATTACTACAAGGCTATCACATGCATTCCTTGAAATAACATTCCTCTCAAAGTAACATGCACATAGTACTATAACCACTCTTACTGTATTTGTTTCCAAAAACTTCTCTTAATGCATTAGAGAACAGCTATCACACCTGTTGCCTTAAATAACACTTTTGTCAGGTAGCTTGCATGCACACTTATATAACCATTATTATTACATGTGTTTTAATTACTTTCTAAATGCATTGCGGAATTCTGTCACTTCCGTTTTTTAAAATTAGTTTTTTTGGAGTATAGTTGATTACAATATTGTGTTAGTTTCTGCTGTACAGCAAAATGAATCAGTTATATATCCACTCTTCTTTTTAAACAACTTTATTGGAGTATAATTGCTTTACAGTGTTGTGTTAGTTTCTGCTGTATAACAGTGAATCAGCTATGTGTATACATATATCCCGATATCGCCCCCCTCTTGTGCCTCCCTCCCACCCTCCCTATCCCACCCCTCTAGGTGGTCACAAAGCACCGAGCTGATCTCCCTGTGCTATGCAGCTGCTTCCCACTAGCTATTTATTTTACATTTGGTAGTGTATATATGTCCATGCTATTCTCTCACTTCCTCCCAGCTTACCTTTCCCCCTCCCGGTGTCCTCAAGTCCATTCTTTACGTCTGTGTCTTTATTCCTGTCCTGCCCCTAGGTTCATCAGAACCATTTTTTTTTAGATGCCATATATACGTGTTAGCATATGGTATTTTTCTGACTTATTTCACTCTGTATGACAGACTCTAGGTCCATCTTCCTCATTACAAATAACTCAATTTCATTTCTTTATATGGCTGAGTAATATTCCATTGTATATATGGGCTACATCTTCTTTATCCAGTCATCTGTCGACAGACACTTAGGTTGCTTCCATGTCCTGGCTATTGTAAATAGTGTGGCAGTGAACACTGTGGTACATGACTCTTTTTTTTTTTTTTTTTTTAACATCTTTATTGGAGTATAATTGCTTTACAATGGTATGTTAGTTTCAGCTTCACAACAAAATGAATCAGTTATATATATACATATATTCCCATATCTCTTCCCGCTTCCGTCTCCCTCCCTCCCACCCTCCCTATCCCACCCCTCCAGGCGGTCACAAAGCACCGAGCCGATCTCCCTGTGCTATTCGGCTGCTTCCCACTAGCTATCTACCTTACGTTTGGTAGTGTATATATGTCCATGCCTCTTTATCGCTTTGTCACCGTTTACCCTTCCCCCTCTCCATAGCCTCAAGTCCATTCTCTAGTAAGTCTGTGTCTTTATTCCTGTTTCACCCCTAGGTTTTTCATGACATTTTTTTTCCCTTAAATTCCATATATATGTGTTAGCATACGGTATTTGTCTCTCTCTTTCTGACTTACTTCACTCTGTATGACAGACTCTAGGTCTATCCACCTCATTACAAATAGCTCAATTTCGTCTCTTTTTATGGCTGAGTAATATTCCATTGTATATATGTGCCACATCTTCTTTATCCATTCATCCGATGATGGACACTTAGGTTGTTTCCATCTCTGGGCTATTGTAAATAGAGCTGCAATGAACATTTTGGTACATGACTCTTTTTGAATTATGGTTTTCTCAGGGTATATGCCCAGTAGTGGGATTGCTGGGTCATATGGTAGTTCTATTTGTAGCTTTTTAAGGAACCTCCATACTGTTCTCCACAGTGGCTGTATCAATTTACATTCCCACCAACAGTGTAAGAGGGTTCCCTTTTCTCCACACCCTCTCCAGCATTTACTGTTTCTAGATTTTTTGATGATGGCCATTCTGACTGGTGTGAGATGATATCTCATTGTAGTTTTGATTTGCATTTCTCTAATGATTAGTGATGTTGAGCATTCTTTCATGTGTTTGTTGGCACTCTGTATATCTTCTTTGGAGAAATGTCTATTTAGGTCTTCTGCCCATTTTTGGATTGGGTTGTTTGTTTTTTTGTTATTAAGCTGCATGAGCTGCTTATAAATTTTGGAGATTAATCCTTTGTCAGTTGCTTCATTTGCAAATATTTTCTCCCATTCTGAGGGTTATCTTTTGGTCTTCTTTATGGTTTCCTTTGCCGCACAAAAGCTTTGAAGTTTCATTAGGTCCCATTTGTTTACTTTTGTTTTTATTTCCATTTCTCTAGGAGGTGGGTCAAAAAGGACCTTGCTGTGATTTATGTCATAGAGTGTTCTGCCTATGTTTTCCTCTAAGAGTTTGATAGTTTCTGGCCTTACATTTAGGTCTTTGATCCATTTTGAGCTTATTTTTGTGTATGGTGTTAGGGAGTGATCTAGTCTCATACTTTTACATGTAGCTGTCCAGTTTTCCCAGCACCACTTATTGAATAGGCTGTCCTTTCTCCACTGTACATTTCTGCCTCCTTTGTCAAAGATAAGGTGACCATATGTGCGTGGGTTTATCTCTGGGCTTTCTATCCTGTTCCATTGATCTATATTTCTGTTTTTGTGCCAGTACCATACTGCCTTGATTACTGTAGCTTTGTAGTATAGTCTGAAGTCAGGAAGCCTGATTCCTCCAGCTCCATTTTTCGTTCTCAAGATTGCTTTGGCTATTCGGGGTCTTTTGTGTTTCCATACAAATTGTGAAATTTTTTGTTCTAGTTCTGTGAAAAATGCCAGTGGTAGTTTCATAGGGATTGCATTGAATCTGTAGGTTGCTTTGGGTAGTAGAGTCATTTTCACAATGTTGATTCTTCCAATCCAAGAACATGGTATATCTCTCCATCTATTTGTATCATCTTTAATTTCTTTCATCAGTGTCTTATAATTTTCTGCATACAGGTCTTTTGTCTCCTTAGGTAGGTTTATTCCTAGGTATTTTATTCTTTTTGTTGCAATGGTAAATGGGAGTGTTTTCTTGATTTCACTTTCAGATTTTTCATCCTTAGTGTATAGGAATGCCAGAGATTTCTGTGCATTAATTTTGTATCCTGCTACTTTACCAAATTCATTGATTAGCTCTAGTAGTTTTCTGGTAGCATCTTTAGGATTCTCTATGTATAGTATCATGTCATCTGCAAACAGTGACAGCTTTACTTCTTCTTTTCCGATTTGGATTCCTTTTATTTCCTTTTCTTCTCTGATTGCTGTGGCTAAAACTTCCAAAACTATGTTGAATAAGAGTGGTGAGAGTGGGCAACCTTGTCTTGTTCCTGATCTCAGTGGAAATGCTTTCAGTTTTTCACCATTGAGGACGATGTTGGCTGTGGGTTTGCCATATATGGCCTTTATTATGTTGAGGAAAGTTCCCTCTATGCCTACTTTCTGCAGGGTTTTTATCATAAATTGGTGTTGAATTTTGTCAAAAGCTTTCTCTGCATCTATTGAGATGATCATATGGTTTTTCTCCTTCAATTTGTTAATATGGTGTATCACGTTGATTGATTTGCGTATATTGAAGAATCCTTGCATTCCTGGAATAAACCCCACTTGATCATGGTGTATGATCCGTTTAATGTGCTGTTGGATTCTGTTTGCTAGTATTTTGTTGAGGATCTTTGCATCTATGTTCATCAGTGATATTGGCCTGTAGTTTTCTTTCTTTGTGACATCCTTGTCTGGTTTTGGTATCAGGGTGATGGTGGCCTCGTAGAATGAGTTGGGGAGTGTTCCTCCCTCTGCTATATTTTGGAAGAGTCTGAGAAGGATAGGTGATAGCTCTTCTCTAAATGTTTGATAGAATTCGCCTGTGAAGCCATCTGGTCCTGGGCTTTTGCTTGTTGGAAGATTTTTAATCACAGTTTCAATTTCAGTGCTTGTGATTGGTCTGTTCATATTTTCTATTTCTTCCTGATTCAGCCTTGGCAGGTTGTGCCTTTCTAAGAATTTGTCCATTTCTTCCAGGTTGTCCATTTTATTGGCATAGAGTTGCTTGTAGTAATCTCTCATGATCTTTTGTATTTCTGCAGTGTCAGTTGTTACTTCTCCTTTTTCATTTCTAATTCTATTGATTTGAGTCTTCTCCCTTTTTTTCTTGATGAGTCTGGCTAATGGTTTATCAATTTTGTTTATCCTTTCAAAGAACCAGCTTTTAGTTTTATTGATCTTTGCTATCGTTTCCTTCATTTCTTTTTCATTTATTTCTGATCTGATTTTTATGATTTCTTTCCTCCTGCTAACTTTGGGGTTTTTTTGTTCTTCTTTCTCTAATTGCTTTAGGTGCAAGGTTAGGTTGTTTATTCGAGATGTTTCCTGTTTCTTAAGGTAAGATTGTATTGCTATAAACTTCCCTCTTAGAAATGCTTTTGCTGCATCCCATAGATTTTGAGTCGTTGTGTCTCCATTGTCATTTGTTTCTAGGTATTTTTTGATTTCCTCTTTGATTTCTTCAGTGATCACTTCGTTATTAAGTAGTGTATTGTTTAGCCTCCATGTGTTTGTATTTTTTACAGATCTTCTCCTGTAATTGATATCGAGTCTCATAGCGTTGTGGTTGGAAAAGATACTTGATACAATTTCAATTTTCTTAAATTTACCAAGGCTTGATTTGTGACCCAAGATATGATCTATCCTGGAGAATGTTCCATGAGCACTTGAGAAAAATGTGTATTCTGTTGTTTTTGGATGGAATGTCCTATAAATATCAATTAACTCCATCTCGTTTAATGTATCATTGAAAGCTTGTGTTTCCTTATTTATTTTCATTTTGGATGATCTGTCCATTGGTGAAAGTGGGGTGTTAAAGTCCCCTACTATGAATGTGTTACTGTCGATTTCCCCTTTTATGGTTGTCAGTATTTGCCTTATGTATTGAGGTGCACCTATGTTGGGTGCATAAATATTTACAATTGTTATATCTTCCTCCTGGATCGATCCCTTGATCATTATGTAGTGTCCTTCTTTGTCTCTTCTAATAGTCTTTGTTTTAAAGTCTATTTTGTCTGATATGAGAATTGCTACTCCAGCTTTCTTTTGGTTTCCATTTGCATGAAATACCTTTTTCCATCCCCTTACTTTCAGTCTGTATGTGTCTCTAGGTCTGAAGTGGGTCTCTTGTAGACAGCAAATATATGCGTCTTGTTTTTGTATCCATTCAGCCAATCTGTGTCTTTTGGTGGGAGCATTTAGTCCATTTACATTTAAGGTAATTATCGATATGTGTGTTCCTATTCCCATTTTCTTAATTGTTTTGGGTTCGTTATTGTAGGTCTTTTCCTTCTTTCGTGTTTCTTGCCTAGAGAAGTTCCTTTAGCAGTTGTTGTAGAGCTGGTTTGGTGGTGCTGAACTCTCTCAGCTTTTGCTTGTCTGTAAAGGTTTTAATTTCTCCATCAAATCTGAATGAGATCCTTGCTGGGTAGAGTAATCTTGGTTGCAGGTTTTTCTACTTCAACACTTTCAATATGTCCTGCCACTCCCTTCTGGCTTGCAGAGTTTCTGCTGAAAGATCAGCTGTTAACCTTATGGGGATTCCCTTGTGTGTTATTTGTTGTTTTTCCCTTGCTGCTTTTAATATGTTTTCTTTGTATTTAATTTTTGACAGTTTGATTAATATGTGTCTTGGCGTATTTCTCCTTGGATGTATCCTGTATGGGACTCTCTGTGCTTCCTGGACTTGATTAACTATTTCCTTTCCCATATTAGGGAAGTTTTCAACTATAATCTCTTCAAATATTTTCTCAGTCCCTTTCTTTTTCTCTTCTTCTTCTGGAACCCCTATAATTCGAATGTTGGTGCGTTTAATGTTGTCCCAGAGGTCTCTGAGACTGTCCTCAGTTCTTTTCATTCTTTTTTCTTTATTCTGCTCTGCAGTAGTTATTTCCACTATTTTATCTTCCAGGTCACTTATCCGTTCTTCTGCCTCAGTTATTCTGCTATTGATCCCATCTAGAGTACTTTTAATTTCATTTATTGTGTTGTTCATCGTTGCTTGTTTCATCTTTAGTTCTTCTAGGTCCTTGTTAACTGATTCTTGCATTTTGTCCATTCTATTGTCCATTCTATCTCCAAGATTTCAGATCAACCTTACTATCATTATTCTGAATTCTTTTTCAGGTAGACTGCCTATTTCCTCTTCATTTGTTAGGTCTGGTGGGTTTTTATCTTGCTCCTTCATCTGCTGTGTGTTTTTCTGTCTTTTCATTTTGCTTATCTTACTGTGTTTGGGGTCTCCTTTTTTGCAGGCTGAAGGTTCGTAGTTCCTGTTGTTTTTTGTGTCTGTCCCCAGTGGCTAAGGTTGGTTCAGTGGGTTGTGTAGGCTTCCTGGTGGAGGGTACTAGTGCCTGTGTTCTGGTGGATGAGGCTGGATCTTGTCTTTCTGGTGGGCAGGTCCACGTCTGGTGGTGTGTTTTGGGGTGTCTGTAGACTTATTATGATTTTGGGCAGCCTCTCTGCTAATGGGTGGGGTTGTGTTCCTGTCTTGCTAGTTGTTTGGCATGGGATGTCCAGCAGTATAGCTTGCTGGTCGTTGAGTGAAGCTGGGTGCTGGCGTTGAGATGGAGATCTCTCGGAGATTTTTGCTGTTTGATATTATGTGCAGCTGGGAGGTCTCTTGTGGATCAGTGTCCTGAAGTTGGCTCTCCCACCTCAGAGGCACAGCACTGACTCCTGGCTGCAGCACCAAGAGCCTTTCATCCACAGGGCTCCTTAATTTGGGATGATTCGTTGTCTATTCAGGTATTCCACAGATGCAGGGTATATCAAGTTGATTGTGGAGCTTTAATCCGCTGCTTCTGAGGCTGCTGGGAGAGATTTCCCTTTCTCTTCTTTGTTCTCACAGTTCCCAGGGGCTCAGCTTTGGATTTGGCCCCACCTGTGCGTGTAGGTCGCCGGAGGGCGTCTGCTCTTTGCTCAGACAGGACGGGGTTAAAGGAGCCGCTGATTCGGAGGCTCTGGCTCACTCAGGCCGGGGGGTAGGGAGGGTCATGGAGTGTGGGGCGGGCCTGCAGCGGCAGAGGCCGGCGTGACGTTGCAGCCTGAGGCGCGCCGTGCGTTCTCCCGGGGGAGTTGTCCCTGGATCCCGGGACCCTGGCAGTGGCGGGCTGCACAGGCTCCCTGGAAGGGCGTGTGGCCAGTGACCTGTGTTCGCACACAGGCCTCCTGGTGGCGGCAGCAGCGGCCTTAGCGTCTCATGTCTGTCTCTGGGCTCCGCACTTTTAGCCGTGGCTCGTGCCCGTCCCTGGAGCTCTCTCAAGCAGCGTTCTTAATCCCCTCTCCTCGTGCACCAGGAAACAAAGAGGGACGTAAAAGTCTCTTGCCTCTTCGGCAGGTCCAGACTTTTCCCCGGACTCTCTCCCGGCTAGCCGCGGTGCACTAACGCCCTGCAGGCTGTGTTCACGCCGCCAACCTCAGTCCTCTCCCGGCGCTCCGACAAAAGCCGGCGCTCCGACAAAAGCCGGAGCCTCAGCTCCCAGTCCCGCCCGCCCCGGCGGGCAAGCAGACAAGCCTCTCGGCTGGTGAGTGCCGGTCGGCCCGATCCTCTGCGCTGGAATCTGTCCGCTTTGCCCTCCGCACCCCTGTTGCTGTGCTCTCCTCCGCGGCTCCCAAGCTCCCCCACTCCGCCTCCCGCAGTCTCCACCCGCGAAGGGGCTTCCTAGTGTGTGGACACTTTTCCTCCTTCACAGCTCTCTCCCGCTGGTGCAGGACCCGTCCCTATCCTTTTGTCTCTGTTTAGTTTTTTCTTTTGCCCTAACCAGGTACGTGGGGGGTTCCTTGCCTTTTGGGAGGTCTGAGGTCTTCTGCCAGCGTTCAGTAGGTGCTCCGTAGGAGTTCTTCCACGCGTAGATGTATTTCTGGTGTATCTGTGGGGAGGAAGGTGATCTCCGCGTCTTACTCTTCTGCCATCTTCCCGGAAGTCCCATGACTCTTTTTGAATTATGGTTTTTCAGGGTATATGCCCAGTAGTGGGATTGCTGGGTCATATGGTAGTTCTAGTTTTAGTTTTTTAAGGAACCTCCATACTGTTCTCCATAGTGGTTGTATGAATTTACATTCCCACCAACAGTGCAAGAGGGTTCTCTTTTCTCCACACCCTTTCCAGCATTTATTGTTTGTAGATTTTTTGATGATGGTCATGCTGACCCGTGTGAGGTGATACCTCATTGTGGTTTTGATTTGCAGTTCTCTAATGATTAGTGATTTGAGCATCCTTTTATGTGTTTGTTGGCAATCTGTATATCTTCTTTGGAGAAATGTCTATTTAGGTCTTCCACCCATTTTTGGATTGGGTTCTTTGTTTTATTGATATTGAGCTGCATGAGCTGCTTGTATATTTTAGAGATTAATCCTTTGTCAGATGCTTCATTTGCAAATATTTTCTCCCATTCTGAGGGTTGTCTTTTCATCTTGTTTATGGTTTCCTTTGCTGTGCAAAAGCTTTTAAGTTTCATTAGGTCCCATTTGTTTGTTTTTATTTCCATATCTCTAGGAGGTGGGTCTCAAAGGGTCTTGCTGTGATTTATGTCATATGTTTTCCTCTAAGACTTTTATAGTATCTGGCCTTACATTTAGGTCTTTAATCTATTTTGAGTTTATTTTTGTGTATGGTATTAGGAAGTCTTCTAATTTCATTCTTTTACATGTAGCTGTCCAGTTTTCCCAGCACCACTTATTGAAGAGGTGGTCTTTTCTCCATTGTACATTCTTGCCTCCTTTATCAAAGATAAGGTGACAATATGTGTGTGGGTTTATCTCTGGTCTTTCTATCCTGTTCCATTGATCTATATTTCTGTTTTTGTGGCAGTACCATACTGTCTTGATGACTGTAGCTTTGTAGTATAGTCTGAAGAATCAGGGAGCCTGATTCTTCCAGCGCCATTTTTCTTTCTCAAGATTGCTTTGGCTATTCGGAGTCTTTTGTGTTTCCATACAAATTGTAAAAAATTTTGTTCTAGTTCTGTGAAAAATGCCATTGGTAGTTTGATAGGGATTGCATTGAATCTGTAGATTGCTTTGGGTAGTATAGTCATTTTCACAGTGTTGATTCTTCCAATCCAAGAACATGGTATATCTCTCCATCTGTATCATCTTTAATTTCTTTCATCAGTGTCTTATAATTTTCTGAGTTCAGGTCATTTGTCTCCTTAGGTAGGTTTATTCCTAGGTATTTTATTCTTTTTGTTGCAGTGGTAAATGGGAGTGTTTCCTTAATTTCTCTTTCAGATTTTTCATTGTTAGTGTTTAGGAATGCAAGAGATTTCTGTGCATTAATATTGTATCCTGCTACTTTACAAATTTATTGATTAGCTCTAGTAGTTTTCTGATAGCATCTTTAGGATTCTCTGTGTATAGTATCATGTCATCTGCAAACAGTGAGAATTTTACTTCTTCTTTTCTGATTTGGATTCCTTTTCTTTCTTTTTATTCTCTGATTGCTGTGGCTAAAACTTCCAAAACTATGTTGAATAATAGTGATGAGAGTGGGCAGCCTTGTCTTGTTCCTGATCTTAGAGGAAATGGTTTCAGTTTTTCATTGAGAACGATGTTGGCTGTGGGTTTGTCATATATGTCCTTTATTATGTTGAGCTGGGCTCCCTCTATGCCAACTTTCTGGGGAGTTTTTATCATAAATGGGTGTTGAATTTTGTTGAAAGCTTTTTCTGCATCTATTGAGAGGTTCATATGGTTTTTATCCTTCAATTTGTTAATATGGTGTTTCACATTGTCTCGTTTGGTATCAGGGTGATGGTGGCCTCATAGAATGAGTTTGGGAGTGTTCCTCCCTCTGCTATATTTTGGAAGAGTTTGAGAAGGATAGGTGTTAGCTCTTCTGTAATTGTTTGATAGCATTCACCTGTGAAGCCGTCTGGTCCTGGGCTTTTGTTTGTTGGAAGATTTTAAATCACAGTTTCAATTTCAGTGCCTGTGGTTGGTGTGTTCATATTTTCTATTTCTTTCTGGTTCAGTCTTGGAAGGTTGTACTTTTCTAAGAATTTGTCCGTTTCTTCTAGGTCGTCCATGGTATTGACATACAGTTGCTTGTAGTAATCTTTCATGATCCTTTGTATTTGTGCAGTGTCAGTTGTTACTTCTCCTTTTTCATTTCTAATTCTGTTGATTTGAGTCTTCTCCCTTTTTTTCTTGATGAGTATGGCTAATGGTTTATTATTTTTTTATCTTCTCAGAGAACCAGCTTTTAGTTTTATCCACTCTTTTTTAAATTCTTTTCCCATGTAGGTCATAAGAGAGTATTGAGATGACTTCCCTATGCTATACAGTAGGTCCTTATTAGTTATCTGTTTTACATATAGTAGTGTGTATATGTGGATCCCCATCTCCCAATTTATCCCTCCCCCACCTTTCACCCCTGGTAACCATAAGTTTGTTTCCTACATCTGTGACTTTTATTTCTGTTTTATAAACAGGTTGATTTGTAATATTTTTTAGATTCCACATATAAGCAATATCATATGGTATTTGTTTTTCTCTGACTGACTTCACTTAGTATGACCGTCTCGAGGTCCCTCCATGTTGCTGCAGATGAGGTTATTTCATTCTTTTTTATGGCTGAGTAATATTCCATTGTGTATATATACCACATCTTCTTTATCCATTCCTCTGTCGATGGACATTTAGGTTGCTTCCATGTCCCAGCTATTGTAAATAGTGTTGCAGTGGACAGTGGGGTGCCTGTACCTTTTCAAATTATGGATTTCTCTGGGTATATGCTGAGGAGTGGGATTGCAGGATCATATGGTAGTTCTAATTTTAGTTTTTTAAGGAAACTCAATACTGTTCTCCATAATGGTTGTACCAATTTACATTCCTACCAACAGTATACAAGGGTTCCCTTTTCTCCACACCCTCTCCAGAATTTACTATTTGTAGATTTTTTTGATGATGGCCATTCTGACTGATGTGAGGTGATACCTCACTGTGGTTTTGATTTGTATTTCTCTCATAATTAGTGATGTTGAGCATCTTTTCATGTACTTTTTGGCCGTCTGTATGTCCTCTTCTGAGAAACGTCTATTTAGATCTCCCACCCATGTTTTGATTGGGTAGCTTGTATTTTTGATATAGAGCTGCATGAGGTTTTCTTGTATTTCGGAGATTAATCCCTTGTTGGTTGCTTCATTTGCAAATATTTTCTCCCATTCTGAGGGTTGTCTTTTCGTTTTGTTTATGGTTTCCTTTGTTGTGCAAAAGTAAGTTTCATTAGGTCCCATTTGTTTATTCTTGTTTTTATTTTCATTACTCTAGGAGGTGGATCAAAAAAGATCATGCTGCGATTTATGTAAGAGAATGTTCTGCCGATGTTTTCTTCTAAGAGTTTTATTGTATCCAGCCTTACATTTAGGTCTTTAATCCCTTTTGAGTTTATTTTTGTGTATGTTGTTAGGGAGTGTTCTAATTTCATTCTTTTATATGTAGCTGTCCAGTTTTCCCAGCACCGTTTATTGAAGAGACTGTCTTTTCTCCATTGTATAGTTTTGCCTCCTTTGTTATAGATTAGGTGACCATAGGTGCTTGGGTTTATCTCTGCACTTTCTGTCCTGTTTCATTGATATATATTTCTGTTTTTGGCCAGTACCATACTGTTTTGATTCCTGTGGCTTTGTAGTGTAGTCTGAAACCAGGGAGCCTGATTCCTCGAGCTCCGTTTTTCTTTCTCAAGATTGCTTTTGCCATTCGGGGTCTTCTGTGTTTCCATTCATATTGTAAAATTTTTTGCTCTAGTTCTGTGAAAAATGCCATTGGTAATTTGACAGGGATTGCACTGAATCTGTAGATTGCTTTGGGTAGTATAGTCATTTTCACGATATTGATTCTTCCAATCCAAGAACATGGTATCTCTCTCCATCTGTTTGTGTCATCTTTGATTTCTTTCATCAGTATCCTATAGTTTTCTAAGTTCAGGTCATTTGGCTCCTTAGGCAGGTTTATTCCTAGGTATTTTATTCTTTCTGATGTGATGGTACATGGGATTGTTTCCTTTATTTCTCTTTCTCATCTTTTGTTGTTAGTGTATAGAAATGAAACAGATTTCTGTGTATGAATTTTGTATCCTGCACCTTTACCAAATTCGTTGAGGAGTGCTAGTAATTTTCTGGTGGCATGTTCAGGATTTTCTATGTATAGTATCATGTCATCTCCAAACAGTGACAGTTTTACTTCTTCTTTTCCAATTTGGATTCCTTTTATTTCTTTTTCTTCTCTGATTGCCGTGGCTAGGACTTCTAAAACTATGTTGAATAATAGTTGAGAATGATGTTTGCTGTGGGTTTGTAATAGATGGCCTTTATTATGTTGAGGTAGGTTCCCTCTATGTGCACTTTCTAAATGGGTGTTGAATTTTGTCAAAAGGTTTTTCTGCATCTATCGAGATGATCATATGGTTTTTATTCTTCAATCTGTTAATGTGGTATATCACATTGATTGATTACTGTATACTGAAGAATCCTTGAATCCCTGAGATAAATCCCACTTGATCATCGTGTATGATCCTTTTAATATGTTGTTGGATTCACTTTGCTAGTATTTTGTTGAGTGTCTTTGTGTCAGTGTTCATCAGTGATATTGGCCTGTAATTTTCTTTTCTAGTGTGTGTGATATCTTTGTCTGGTTTTGGTATCAGAGTGATGGTGGCCTTGTAGAATAAGTTTGGGAGTTTTCCTTCCTTTCCAATTTTTTTGAAGAGTTTCAGAAGGATAGGTGTTAACTGTTCTCAGAATGTTTGACAGAATTTGCCCGTGAAGCCATCTGGTGCTGGGCTTTTGTTTGTTGGAAGTTTTTAAATCACAGTTTCAATTTCAGTACTTGTTATTCGTCTGTTCATATTTTCTCTTTCTTCCTGGTTCAGTCTTGGAAGGTTGTACCTTTCTATGAATTTGTCCATTTCTTCTAGGTTGTGCATTTTATTGGCATATAATTGCTTGTAGTGGTCTCTTATGATCCTTTATATTTCTGTGGTGTCAGTTGTAACTTCTTTTTCATTTCTAATTTTATTGATTTGAGTCCTCTCCCTTTTTTTCTTGATGAGTCTGGCTAAAGTTTTATCAATTTGAGATCTTTGCAATTGTTTTCTTTGTTTCTGTTTCATTTATTTCTGCTCTGATCTTTATTATTTCTTTCCTTCTACTAGCTTTGGGTTTTTTTTGTTCTTCTTTCTCTAGTTCCTTTAGGTGTAATGTTAGATTGTTTATTTGAGATTTTTCTTGCTTCTTGAGGTAGGATTGTATGACTATAAACTTCCCTCTTAGAACTGCTTTTGCTGCATCCCATAGGTTTTGGATCATCGTGTTTTCGTTGTCATTTGTCTCTAGGTATTTTTTGATTTCCTCTTTGATTCCTTCAATGGTCCACTGGTTGTATGGTAACATTGTTTAGCCTCCATGTGTTTGTGTTTTGTACAGTTTTTTCCCTGTAATTAATTTCTAATCTCATAGTGTTGTGGTCAGAGAAGATGCTTGATATGATTTCAGTTTTCTTAAACCTACTGAGGTTTGATTTGTGACCCAAGGTATGATCTATCCTGGAGAATGTTCCATGTGCATTTGAGAAGAAAGTGTATTTTTCTGCTTTCGAATGGAATGTCCTATAGATATCAATTAAGTCTGTCTGGTCTAATGTGTCATTTAAGGCTTGTGTTTCCTTATTTTCTGTCTGGATGATCTGTCCATTGGTGTAAGTGGGGTGTTAAAGTCCCCCACTATTATTGTGTTACTGTCAATTTCCCCTTACATTCCTGTTAGCATTTGGCTTATATGTTGAGGTGCTCTATTTTGGGTGCACATGTATTTACAATTGTTATATTTTATTCTTGGATTGATCCCTTGATCCTTATGTAGTGTCCTTCCTGTCTTTTGTAAGAATCTTTATTATAAAGTCTGTTTTGTCTGATATGAGTATTGCTACTCCAGCTTTCTTTTGATTTCCATTTGAATGGAATATCTTTTTCCATCCCTTCACTTTCACTGTGTATGTGTCCTTAGGTCTGAAGTGGGTCTCTTGTAGAGGGCATATATATGGGTCTTATTTTTGTATCCATTCAGTCAGTCTGTGTCTTTTGTTTGGAGCATTTAATCAATCACATTTAAGGTAATTATCGATATGTATGTTCCTATTGCCATTTTCTGAATATTTTTGGATTTGTTTTTGTAGGTCTTTTTTCTTTCTTCCTCTTTTGTTCTCTTGTGGTTTGATAACCATCTTTGGTGTTGTGTTTGGGTTGCTTTTTCTTTTTTGTGTGTGTATTTATTGTAGTTTTGGGTTTGCTGTTCCTATGAGTTTTTGATATAGCAGTCTATATATGTACAAGGTTGTTTTAAGTTGTTGGTCTCTTTCCCACCTAGAGGAGTTCCTTTAGCATTTGTTGCAAAGCTGGTCTGTTGGTGATGAATTCTATTAGCTTTTGCTTGTTTGTGAAGCTTTTGATTTCTCCATTGAATCTGAATGAGATCTTTGCTGGGTAGAGTATTGTTGGTTGTAGGTTTTTCCCTTTCATCACTTTAAATATATCATGCCACTCCCTTCTGGCCTGCAGAGTTTCTGCTGAAAAAATCAGGTGATAACCTTATGGGGATTCCCTTGTATGTTATTTGTTGCTTTTCCCTTGTTGCTTTTAGTATTTTTTCTTTGTATTTAATTTTTGTTAGTTTGATTAATATGTAATATGCTCCTGATGGGTGGGGCTGTGTTCCTGTCTTGCTCATTGTTTGGCCTGAGGCATTCCTGCACTGGAGCTTGCAGGCTGTTATGTGGGATTGGGTCTTGGCGCCAAAATGTGGACCTCCTGCTGAGCTCATGCTGGTTAATATTCCCTGGGGCCTCTGCTACCAGGGTGATTGCCCCCACAGTGATCTACAGCCTATACCCGCTTCCCCAGGAGACCCTCCAAGACCCCTAGGTAGGTCTAGCTCAGGTTCCTATGGAGGTACTGCTTCGTGCTGGGTCCCAGTGCACATGAGATCTTGTGTGTACCCTCCAAGAGCGGAGTCTGTTTCTCCCCACACTGTGGGGTTCCTGCCCTCAAGCCCCGCTGGCCTTCAATTCTAAATGCTCTGCGGGTTCTTCCTCCCAATGCCAGACCCTCAGACTGTCTTGGAGGGTTATTTTTATGTGGGAACGTCCCTGTGTAGCCTGCATTTTTTGTTTGTTGTTGTTACGAGGGTTGTTTTCAGTATGGGTGTCTGCCACGTCTTTTCCTCAGTGTATGCTGGCCGTTATCCCCTTGATAGGAGGTTTGGCTGGTGTTGTGGTGACCAGATCCTGCACTGGGTATTGAGCGGGGCCTCCCCTTTGGTCTGTGATTGTCACCGCCCTGTCAGGGGCAGAGTCTGCTCCCTAGTTGTTGTTGAAGAGGCCCCCAGATCTGTTTCTTAGCTGTGTTTCTGATCTGCGATGCAAGGTAGATGGGATTGGAGCAGTCCCACTGGGAGAGAAGCCACTGAGTATTCCTCCTCTGGAGATGTTCACCTGTGAGCGTGCTCTGTTGTGTCACCTTTCACCTGTTGTGCAGGCTCAGAAGTTACTCTGTTGTTGGCACTGCTCTCAGTCCCACCTTAACCATGGGTATGTTGGCAGTTGGCCCTGGTGTCTCTCAGGTGTTGTTTTCACCAGGCCACCAGCATAGATCCACTGAAGTCAGGTGCCAGGATTGCAGTAATCATGGATCTGGACCCATTGTGGGCGCTATGGGGACAGCCCATCCCCTGCATGTACTTGCCCACAAACCCCACAGCTGCTAAAGCTAGACTCGTCTCAGCTGCGGGAGCACTTGTCGACCATTCAGATGTTCTGCTGGTGCTGAGTTTACAATGCTGGTCATTGGGGGGGTGTGTGATTCCACGGTTTGTGCAGCTGTGAGGAGAGATTTCAGCTTCTTCCTTTGTTGCATGGCCCCTGGGACACAGCTGTGGTTTCAGCTCCACCTCTGCATGTGGGCCATCCACAGGTGTCTGCTCCTGAGGCTGCCCCGGAACTCATGAGTCCACTCTGGTAGGGACGGGTCAGGCAGTGTATCCAGAGGCCTCGGGTACAGGAGAGCCGGCCCCAGCAGGGATGGTTGCGTTGCATGGAGAGCTGGCGGCAGCGTGCGTGAGAGAGCTGGCCTGGAGGGGTGGGGCACGTGGGGGCGCGAGGAGCCAGCCCTGGCGGGAGCCCCTCCTAGTGCCTGGGGAGGCAGGTGTCAGCTGGTGGGGAGAAAGGCTGCAGTGGTGGCCACACCATTTGTGCGTCACTCAGCAACTGGTGCCTTGCTCCTATGGTGGTCCAGGTTTCCTTCACGAGCATTCCCAGTTGCAGATTTCCTCACTCCCATGCCCTCAGGCTGTCCCCTTCTCACAGCCAACAGCAGTTCCCTCCCCGGGTCTGTTCTGCAAACCCCACATTCCAGCACCCAGTCCCCGTCTGCACTGGGGACAGACTTCTCAGGCTGGGGCCCCCAGGGCTGTGGCTCGGTCCCTCTGTTCAGGTCTCACTCTGTCCTGCCTGCCACAGTCTGGTTGTTGCACTCGCCTCAGAGCCCCTGAAGGACCCCTTCTGTCCCAGCTGATCTTCTGTCAGTGAGGGGGCTTCCCCAGATGTGGGAACCTCTCCTCTCCTTCAGCTCCCCCAAGGGGCGCAGGTCCCGTCCCGCATCCTCTCCTCTTCCTTTTTTCCTTATTCTTTCTTTTGTCCTACCCGGTCACGTGGGGATATTTCTTGCCCTTTTAGGTGTCCGACGTCCTCTGCTAGTGTTCAGCAGGCGCTCTGTGGGAACTGTTCCATGTGTTCCTGAGGCGTTTGTGGGGGGGGGGAGGAGCTCCACGTCCTCCTCCGCCGCCGCCATCTTGTCCCCCCTTTCACATTCTTTTCTTCAATAACACTCTTCTATAGGTGTTGTAGAATACAGGTTCCACTTTTATAAACATATTCACTCCATGACACAGTGCTGTGTGTGAATTACAAGTTTAAGGTATACAGCGTAGTAACTTGCCTTACCTATATTGAGAAATGATTCCCACAGTAAATTCAGTTAATATCCATTATCTCATGGATACAGAAAAAAGAAGAAACGTATTTTCCTTGTGATAAGGATTCTTAGGATCTGCTCTGAATAACTTTCAAATATACCATACAGCAGAGTTAACTATAGCCATTGTGTTTTACATTATATACCCAGGACTTATTTATCTTGGAACTGAACCTTTATACATTTTGACCACTTTCATCCAACTGCCCACCCCCACCTACCACCTCTGGTAACCACAAAGCTCAGCTCTTTTTCTATGAGTTTGGTTTTACTGTTTGTTTGCTTGTTAGATTACACGTATAAGTGAGATCCTACAGTATTTGTCTGTCTCTGTCTGACTTATTTCACTTAGAATAAATCATCAGGGTCTTTACATGTTGTCACAGATGGCAGGATTTCCTTCTTTTACGGCTGACTCTTTCACTGCATATAAATACAATCTTTTCCCTTCATCTATCAGTGGGTACTTTTTTTTTTAACATTTTTATTGGAGTATAATTGCTCTATAATTGTGTGTTAGTTTCTGCTTTATAACAAAGTGAATCAGCTATACATATACATATATCCCCATATCTCCTCCCTCTTGCAGTGGACGCTTTCATTGTTTCCATGTCTTAGTTAATGTAGATAATGCTGCTGGGAACATGGGGGTGCAGCTATCTCTTTGACATAGTGTTTTTGTTTCCTTCATATATATTCCCACTAGTGGAATTACCAAGTCAAATGGTAGTTCTAATTTTTTGAGGGAACTCCACACTGTCTTCCATAGTGGCTGTTCCAAGTTACAGTTACAGTCCCACCAACAGTGCACAATAGTTCCCTTTTCTCCATATCCTTGCCAGCATTCATTTCTTAATAGGTATTCTAACAGGTGTGAAAGAATTTCAATCTAAAGTGGAACCAGGGACTTCCCTCGTGGTGCAGTTGTTGAGAATCCATCTGCCAGTGCAGGGGACACGGGTTCGTGCCCTGGTCTGGGAAGATCCCACATGCCACGGAGCAACTAAGCCCGTGCGCCACAACTGCTGGGCCCACGTGCCACAACTACTGAAGCCCACGTTCCTAGAGCCCATGCTCTGCAACAAGAGAAGTCACCACAATGAAGAGTAGCTCCTCTCGCTGCAACAAGAGAAAGCCCAGGCGCAGCAACAAAAGACCCAATGCAGCCAAAAATAAATAAATAAATTTATTAAAAAAAAATAAAGTGGAACCAAAGGATATAAAATGGAAAATCTTATACATGTGCCCTCAGAAAAACAAAAGTTATGGACTGATTTCCTGTATGTGCCTGATTTACAGAAAACTGTTAATATTTGAATTTTCTTAAATAATAGGGAGTTGGTCAGGGGAAATCAACCTTGGGAAGTTTTGCTTATGGTTTCCAGAGTCATGAACAAGAAATGACCCAGGTCGGATTGGTCCCAAAAAAATAAGCTGAATTGAGCTTTGTTTGTATGACTAGACTGGTTTTGTCTGTACAGGGAATTTTCAAAGCTGACCTCTGGGTGTGTGTGTGTGTGTGTGTGTGTGTGTGTGTGTGTGTGTGTGGTACGCGGGCCTCTCACCATTGTGGCCTCTCCCGTTGCGGAGCACAGGCTCCGGACCCGCACGCTCAGTGGCCATGGCCCAAGGGCCCAGCCTCTCCGCGGCATGTGGGATCCTCCCGGACTGGGGCACGAACCCATGTCCCCTGCATCGGCAGGCGGACCCCCAACCACCGCGCCACCAGGAAAGCCCAGTGTGTTTTGTTTTTTTAACAGACTCTAGATGAACTCTCTTTACATTCCCTGCCCATAAATACAGCCTACCCCAGACCCTCAGTGGACTCACTTGTAGCTTGCTTCAGTTTGCATGTCCTGATTTGTATTTCTCTGCTATTCCTGAATAGTCATTTTTTTGACAATTTGAGCTTGCCTCATTTTCCTTTTTTATTTAGGTCGATACAGGCTAGAGATATTATGGTTTTGATTTGCATTTCTCTAATTATTGAGAACCTTTTTGTGTACCTGTTGTCCATTTGAATGTCATTTTTGGAAAAACATCTGTTCAGATCCTTTGCCCATTGTTTAATTGGATGATGATGATAATTTGACATTGAGTTACATGAGTTCTTTTCATCTTTTGTATGTTAACCCTTTTCAGATATATGGGTTACAAAAATTTTTTTTCCCATTCAATAGGTTGCCATTTCATTTTGTTTCATTTTGTTTGCTCTGCAGAGCTTTTTACTTTGATGTAATCATGTTTATTTTGTTTCTTGTGCTTTAGGTGTTAACATGCAAAAAAAATCATTGCCAAGCCCCATGTCAAGGAGTTATTTTCCTATGTTTTCCAAGTCTTATATTTAGTGTTTAATCCATTTTGAGTTAAGTTTTGTGAGTTGTGTAAGATAGGGATCTATTATAATTCTTTTACCTGTGAATATCCAATTTTCCCAGCACTGTTTATTGAAGAAATTGTCTTTTCTTCATTGAGTATTCTTGGCTCCCTTGTCAAATATTAGTTGACCATATATGCATGGGTTTGTTTCTGGGCTCTCAATTCTTTTCCATTGGTTTATGTGTCTGTTTTATGCCAGTACCATACTGTGTTGAACACCTTAGCTTTACAATATAGCTTGAAATCAGAAAGAATGAACCTCTGCTTTGTTCTTTCTCAGGGTGCTTTGGCTATGCAGGGTCTTTGGCTGTTCCACATAAATTTTAGGATTTTTTTTTCTTCTATAAAAGAAAATACCATTGGAATCTTGACAGGGATTGCACTAAATCTGTAGATGACTTTGGTTGGTATGGACATTTTAATACTACTAATTCTCCCAACCCATGAGCACAGGATACCTTTCCATTTATTTGTGTTTATCTTCAGGTTCTTTCATCTGTGTCTTGTAGTTTTCAGTGTAGAGATCTTTAACCACCTTGGTTAATTTTTATTCCTGGGTATTTTACTGTTTTTGATGCTATTGTGAATGGAAGAGTTTTCTTTATTTCTTTTTCAAAAATTCATTGTTAGTGTATAGAAATGCTGATATTTTAATATTATTTTTGTATCCTGTAATTTTCCTGAATTTGTTGCTTAGAAAGAACAGGGTGGGGTTTTTTTTGTGTGTGTGTGTGTGTGTGTGTGTGTGGAGTCTTTAGGATTTTCTCTATATAAAATCAATGCCATCTGCAAATAGAGACAATTTTACTTAATCTTTTCCAATTCTGATGCCTATTTTTCTTGCATGAATGCTCTGGCTGGGACTTGCACTATTGTGTTGAATAGGAGTGATAAGGGTGGGCATCCTTGTCCAGATCTTAGTGGGAAAAGCTTTCAGCCTTTCACCACTGAGTATGATGATGTGGGCTTGTCATATATAGCCTTTATTATGTTGAGGTATATTCTTTCTAGACCTAATTTGTTATGAGTTATTATCCTGAACAGATGTTGAATTTTGTCAAATGCTTTTTCTGTATCTATCGAATGATCATATGATTTTTTTCTTTCATTCTATTAGAATGATGTATCACGTTTATTGATTTGTGTATGTTGAAGCAATCTTGCATCCTAGGGATAAATCCCTCTTGAATCATGGTGAATGATCCTTTTAATGTGCTGCGGAATTTGATTTGCTAATATTTTACTGAGAATTTTTCCATCTATATTCTCAGGGATATTACCTTAATTTTTATTTTATATTGGAGTATAGTTGATTAACAATGTGTTAGTTTCAGGTGTACAGCAAAGTGATTCACTTATACATATATCTATTCTTTTTCAAATTCTTTTCCCATTCAGGTTATTACAGAATACTGAGCAGAGTTCCCTGTGCTATACAGTAGGTCCTTGTTGGTTATCTGTTTTAAATACAGCAGTGTGTACATGTCAATCCCAAACTCCCTGTCTGTCCTTCCCCACACCCCCATCCTTCCCCCCTGGTAAGCATGAGTTAATTCTGAGTCTGTGAGTCTGTTTCTGTTTTGTAAGTAAGTTCACTAGTATCATTTGTTTTTTAGATTCCACATATAAGCACTATCATATTTGTCTTTCTCTGTGTGACTGACTTCACTTAGTATGATAATCTCCAGGTCCATGCATGTTGCTACAAATGACTATACTACCCAAGGCAATCATTAAGGATATTGACCCATAGTTTTCTTTTCCTCTGGTGTCCTTTCCTGGCTTTGGTATTAGAGTAATGCTGGCCTCATAAAATGAGTTTCAGAGTTTCACACCTCTTTGATTTTCTTTTTAAGAATTTGAGGATTGATTAATTCTTCTTTAAATGTTTGGTGAAATTCACCTGTGAAGCCATCTGGTCCTGGGGTATTCGATGTTGAGAGATTTTTTTTTATCACTGGTCCACTCTCATTATTTGTTATTGATATGCTCAGATTTTCTATTTCTCCCCGATTCAGTCTGTAGGGTGTACGTTTCTAAGGATTTTTCCATTTCTTCTAGGTCATCCAGTTTGTTGGTGTATACTTTTTCATATAGCTTATGATCCTTTGTTTTTCTGTAGTATCAGTTGTAATGGCTCCTCTTTCATTTATAAAGTTGTTGATTTGGGTCCTCTTTCTTTTTTTATTGGTTAGTCTACCTAAAGGTTTGTCAATTTAGTTCATCTTTTCAATGAACCAACTCTGTTTTATTAATTTTTTATGTTGTTTTCCTCTTCTCTCTTTTATTTATTTGTGCTCTAATCTTTATTATTTCCTTCCTTCTACTTTGGGCTCAGTTTGTTCTTTTTCTACTACTTTGAGGCATAGAGTGAGGAATCTTTCTTGTTTTGTTACCAAACCAAGTTTGTTTGCCTGACGTGCAACAAGCTGACATGCTGAGGCACTGAGGTTTGCGGCAAAGAAAGGGGGGAGATGGGAGAACAAGTCTCAAATCTGCCTCCCTAATGGTGGGGGGCTTGGAATATTTATGGCATAAAGAAGCAGGGTGGTCTTAGGTGTGGGGAAAGATGATTGGAGGTAGGGAAGAGGTGAGGCAATCTGTGTTCTGTGCAGGCGTATCTGAATTACGTTTTTCTTCATGGGATATAAGTTCAAAAATGGAGGCGTGCTACTGGGCATGTACCCTGAGAAAACCATAATTCAAAAAGAGTCATGTACCACAGTGTTCATTGCAGCTCTATTTACAATAGCCAGGACATGGAAGCAATCTAAATGTCCATCGACAGATGAATGGATAAAGATGTGGCACATATATACAATGGAATATTACTCAGCCATAAAAAGAAATGAAATTGAGTTATTTGTAGCGAGGTGGATGGACCTAGACTGTCATACAGAGTGAAGTAAGTCAGAAAGAGGAAAGCAACATATGCTAACACACATATATGGAATCTGAAAAAAAAAATGGTTCTGAAGAACCTAGGGGCAGGACAGGAATAAAGATGCAGACATAGAGAATGGACTTGAGGACACGGGGAGGGGGAAGGGTAAGCTGGGATGAAGTGAGAGAGTGGCATGGACATATATACTCTACCAAGTGTAAAATAGGTAGCTAGTGGGAAGCATCCGCATAGCACAGGGAGATCAGCTCGGTGCTTTGTGTCCACCTAGAGGGGTGGGATAGGGAGGGTGGGAGGGAGATGCAAGAGGGAGGAGATATGGGGATGTATGTATATTATAGCTGACTTACTTTGTTATACAACAGAAACTAACACCACTGTAAAGCAATTCTACTCCAATAAAGATGTTAAAAACAAAAGAAAGATATGTAATCAGGAAAAAACAAATGGAGGTGTGTAGCGTGATATGAGGGTTTAGTTTTGGGCACTCTGACATCAAAAAGCCATTCATCAAACACTTGCATAGGCCCAGTTTTAGGATTAGTGGTCCCAACCAGTCTTAATTGGCTCAGCTTGAACTAGACTCAGCTGACTGCAAGTTCCTGGAAAACAACTCAGGCAACCATTTTATTGTTTAAGCTACATGAAGCTTGAAGAGCATGTAATTTGCAATAAAATAATAAGGCAAGTTTGCTCAGTGAAGGCAGGCTACAAGCAGAGGGGTTTTTATAAATTTATTTATTTATTTATTTTTGGCTGTTTTGGGTCTTCGTTTCTGTGTGAGGGCTTTCTCCAGTTGCAGAGAGCGGGGGCCATTCTTCATCGCCATGCGTAGGCCTCTTACTGTCGTGGCCTCTCTTGTTGCAGACCACAGGCTCCAGACACGCAGGCTCAGTAGTTGTGGCTCACGGGCTTAGCCGCTCCGTGGCATGTGGGATCTTCCCAGACCAGGGCTCAAACCCGTGCCCCCTGCATTAGCAGGCGGATTCTCCACCACTGCGCCACCAGGGAAGCCCCAGAGGGGTTTTTAGCAAGCTGTAATATAAACTCAATTTCTGTAAATCACCAGTTTCTACTAACCCTATGGGGCATGGTTTTAAGATTTTTTTTTTTTAACCCTGTGGGGCATGGTTTCAGTCTCTTCCTTTTTTTTAAATTTTATTTATTTATTTATTTATTTATTTATTTATTTATTTATTTATTTATTTATTTATTTATTTATTTATTTATTTATGGCTGTGTATGGCTCTTCGTTTCTGTGTGAGGGCTTTCTCTAGTTGCAGCAAGTGGGGGCCTCTCTTCATCGCGGTGCGCAGGCCTCTCACTATCACGGCCTCTCTTGTGGAGCACAGACTCGACGCGCAGGCTTAGTAATTGTGGCTCACAGGGCTAGTTGCTCCGCGGCACGTGGGATCTTCCCAGACCAGGGCTCGAACCCGTGTCCCCTGCATTGGCAGGCAGATTCTCAACCACTGCGCCACCAGGGAAGCCCGGTTTCAGTTTCTTAACACACTGTTTGACCAGGGGATTTTTGCAGAAACTAATGCCTGTGGCTGGCAATTTGTTATGTAAGTGAATATTGAAACACCCATGTTTGAGTAAATATCAACTTTTTTTGCACTTAATGTATTTATTTGAAACTTTGTACATGTCTTACTAAAGCATTCTAATATTTCGTTGGAGTGTGATAGGCAGTATAGCAGGCACCTCTGTGCAGGGGAACAGAACATCTATTATAAATATGCTCTGTTTCACTGTAGTTTCCCCTGGAAGAGCAGACTCTACACTTTATGGCAGCATTTTTTTTAGTCCTGTGGGTATTATTTCCTCTAGAATATGTTCTTTTATTTTACCTGATAGTCGACAAGGTGGATCGACTTGTGGGGGGCTCTTTTAGAAATGCCACAAGAAGGACCAGGTGCGGGACTACCACTACATTCACCAGAATGGTCAGTTATCCATTCTCTAGCTACTGCTAAAATTGCTTGTGAGTCATTTTATTCTGTGCATTAAGGCCACAATAAATTTTATTTATTTAGGCTGTGCTGGGTCTTAGTTGCAGCCTGCAGGATCTGTTTTAGTGTGGCATGAGGAGTCTTAGTTGCGGCATGCAGGATTCTTAGTTGCAGCATGTGGGCTCTTAGTTGTGACATGCAGAATCTTAGTTGTGGCATGCATGCGGGATCTCGTTCCCCAACCAGGGATCGAACCCGGGCCCCCTGCATTACTCAAATAGAAACCCATTTTCTTATACCATTTTCGAGTTTTCTGGAAGATATTGAAGTGTGCCAGTTATTGATCGGATCAATCAACTCCTTTCATATATTTATTATACTCTAATACATAAGTGGGCTTAGTTGTCTGATGGCCAATCCTTCTGTCTTCCTTTCTTGTAGATGCTGTGGAGGCGTCATGAATAGTTGTCACCATGCGGACTAGCCTCTTGTCTTTCCATATAAGAAGAATCACTTCTCCCTTCCGTAAGAATGTCATTTCCCTCCCCCCACATAGATTTTTAGATTTCTCCTTTAATTGGTTTGGTAGACGATGATTCTCTCTTATATTCCCACAAATTCTGGTTTTATTTTTCAACAATATTTCAGATGTGGACACACCATTGTAATAATTGTCTTGGTAAATATGGTGCCATGAACCAAGATAAGGTTGTAGGACTGATAATATTGTTTCTTGCAGTTTCTTTCCTTCCCTGTGTAAATCTCAAGGTTGCATATATATCCAGTTTCCCTTTAGCTAACCATCCTGACTAAAATTCCATATTTTGTGAGTTTTTCCAGATTATACGTTTTGAATCTGAGTCATCCTCTCCACTTTATCATTGCCTCATCAAGTGATAACTCTTGTTTGGGTATATAGATTGATTGAAATTCTGGTAGAAAATAATCCAAAAGAGGTTTAACTTTTGAAATTCTGTCTGCAGGAAGTGGAGTTTCCAAGTTATCGTTAAAGTGAAGAAATGTCCTTATTTGTTTGAACCTTCTTCTCGTCATAATCTTTGGAAAGATAGGTGTTTCAAGTAAGGGATCAGTCGACCAATATCCTTTCCAGTGTGACTTTCTTATTTGTGCCATCAAAATTATTAATCCAAGAAACTTCTTCATGTCACTGTTGGTTACAGCAGTCCATTTTAAAACCTTATCATACTTTTTATATGATTTTTCATTTTGTTGGTGATACAAGTTTGAGAAGTGACCAACTCGAACAAGTTACTAAAAATTAATTCTGTTATTTCACTAACACTTTGCTGGTTATTATATTCAGCAGTTACACCTGACACACCTGTAAAGTCTTCTAATTTTCCTGAAATGTTGTCTTCAATCCACTCTTCTGTAGAAGCAAAGGAGCATTCTCCAGCACTGTAAGTTTCATTTTCACTTTCTATATCAGAATCAGTCACTAAGATTTTTTGTCTTTTTTTGGTCTAATATTCACATCATCTGAATCAGAACTATATTCTGAAGAACTATCATTTTCTGATACACTAGTATATATGCCTCTCGGACAGTCAGATAAAGTATCTGCATAAAATTCACTGAAAAATTCTTCTTCACTCAAAATTTTGCAATGCGTGATTTTTGAAAACTTTATGGTAATAAACTATGCACAAGGTTGGAACAAAAACCTAACGGAGCAAAATGTGAATGATAACGGCAGTCATAAGTTGTATAATGAACCCTTGATCAATTCTAAGCTCTAACAACTTCGCATGGTGATGTAAATTGTGTCACTCTCTAAAAACATATCGATATGTCTCTGGTCAGTAACGTTTGGGTAACAAAATTAATACATCTCCGGTCAATAATGTGTTAATGTAGGCATTTATTGTTATGAACTTTCCTCTCAGAACTGCTTTTGCTGTATCCCATAAGTTTTGGTATGTTGTCTTTCCATTTTTGTTTGTCTCAAGATACTTTTTTATTCCCCTTTTAATTGCTTTAAGACATTGGTTGTTCAGGGTGTGTTGTTATTTTCTGTGTATTCATGAATTTTCCAGTTATCCTCCTGTTGATTTTTAGTTCCTTGTAATTGTGGTCCGAGCAGATACTTGGTATGATTTCAATCTTCTTGAATTTGCTAAGATTTGTTTTGTGGCCTAAGATATGGTCTGTCCTAGAAAATGTTCCATGTGCACTTGATGAGAATGCATATTCTGCTGTTGTCGGATAGAATGTTCTGTATATGTCTATCAGGTCTATTTGGTATGTAGTTCTGTTTAAAACCGCTGGATGCTTATTGATTCTCTGGATGATCTATCCTTTTTGAAAGTGCAGTATTAAAATCCCCCACTCTTACTGTATTGCTGTTTATTTCTCCTTTTACCTATGTAGTTTTACTTTATATGTTGATATTTAGTTGCTTCAATGTTGGTGCATAAATATATACAAACATTATATACCTTTTTAATGGAATGATCCCTTTACATGTGTGTGTGTGTATAAAACTTTTCTCTTTCTCCCAGTGTCAGTTTAAAGTCTGTTTTGTCTGATATAAGTATAGTTACCACTGCTATTTTTGGTTACCATTTGCAGGAAATATTTTTTTCCATTCCCTCACTTTTAGTCTATGTATGTCTTTGAGGCTAAAGTGAGTCTCTTGTAGGAAGCATGTCATTGGATCTTATTGTTTTATCTAATTAGCCATCTTTGTCTTTTGATTGGAGACTTTAATCTACTTATGTTTAAAGCAGTTATTGATAGGTAAGAACTTAGTATTGCCATTTTGTTAATTGTTTTCTGATTGTTTTGTAGACCCATTGTTCCTTGCTTCTTATCCTGCTGTGTTTGTGTTTGATGTCTTTTGGAATTAGTATACTTTGACTTCATTATCTTGTTTTTTGTGTGTATGAATACTACAGGTTTTTTCCTTGTGGTTACCATGAGGCTTACATAAAATATCTTAAAATTATAACACCGTGTTTTAAACTGATAACAAGACTTCAATAGCATTCCTAAGCTTTACACTTTTACTTCTCCTCCCCCTCACATTTTAGGTTATTGATGTTACAGTTTACATATTTTTCATATTGCGTATATAATAGATGTTTTTACTTATGCTAATTTTTACTGTTTTTTTTAAGTTTTAAACTGGAGTTAGGGAACTATGTACCACCATTACTGTATTACAGAATCTAACTTTGACTATATATTTACCATTACCAGTGAGTTTTGTCCTACCTTCTTATGTTTTTATGATTATATAATTAGTGTCCTTTTCTTCCAGAGAGCTTCTTTAGCATTTCTTATAGGCAGATCTAACGGTGATGAGCTCTCTCAGCTTTTATTTGTTCAGGAAGGTCTTTATCTCTCCTTCATTTCTGAATGAAGGACACCTTGGCTGGATATAGAATCCTTGGTTGACAGGGGTTTTTTTTCCTTTAGCATTTTTAAATTTATCATTCCTTTTTCTCCTGGCCTGGAAAGTTTCTGTTGAGAAATCCACCATGTCTTATGGAGGTTCCCTAGCATGTAACTTGTCTCCATTCTCTTCCTGCTTTGCAAATTCTTTGTCTTTGATTGTTGACAATTTAATTATAATGTGTCTCAGTGTAGCCCTATTCAGATTTAACATATTTGGGGTCCTTTCGGTCTCATGGATCTGGGTGGCCATTTCTGTTAGTTTGGGAAGTCTGACATTACTGCTTTAAATATGCCATCTGTCCTTTTTTTCCTTCTGGAATTCCTATAATGAGGATATTGTTGCTTTTGATGGTGCCCCACACATTGTGTAGTCTTTCTTCACTCTTTTGCAATCTTGATTCTTTTTGTTCCTCTGACTGGATAACTTCTAGGTCTCTGATCCTTTCTTCTGCATGGTTGAGCCTGCTGTTGAGACACTACAGAATTCTTCAGTGCAGTTTCTTTTTTTTCAGCTCTCAATTTTTTTTGATTCCTTTGTTGAACTTCTCATTTTGTTCATGCATTGTTTTCCTAATATCCTTTAAGTATCTCTGTTCTTGTAGTTTATTAATCTTATTTAAGAGGATTATTCTGAATTCTTTGTCTGACTGTTCCTAGATCTCCATTTCTTTAGGGTGTTACTGGAGCTTTATTAGTTTCCTTTCATGGTGTCATGTTTACTTGATTTTTCATGATCCTTGAATCCATATGTTGGTTTCTACATTTGAGCAAACGGTCTCCTCTTCCAGACTTCACAGGTTAACTTTGGTAAAGTCAGTTCTTCACCAGTCAGCTCAGTTTCGGTTTCTGGACATGTCAACTGGTAGCATACTTTGGGCAATTGGGGCTTGCTCTCCATCTCTTTTGGGGCAAGGCCTCTGCCCAAGCTCTGAGGTCAGGAGGGGCTGCCTCTGGCTGAAAACATTTGAATAGCAATTGCTGACTTGGTTTCCTGCTCAAGTGAGGCCATAGGATGGGCTCTGCTATTGCCTGGGTTCTCTGGTCAGGCTTCCTGGACAGTCAGGACTGGGTATCAGTACTATACTCAGCAGTTAGATGGAGCTATGAATGAGCTTCTCTTCCCTGGTGGGGTGAAGAACAGGTCCCAGGGCCAGCACAGCTCATTGTTTGGGAACCCAAATAAGGCAAGACTGTACGTCAAATTCCCTGGCTACATGGGGCCACCAGATTTGCCCTGCAGATGAGGAAAGCCAAGGGCTTTGCTCTCTGTTCAAGTGCCATTGTAAGCAGGGGTGTTGGATGGGCTAGGCAGCTCCTCTTGTGCTCTGGTTAGGCTCCCTAATTGGATGGACTGAAGGCTCTATTCAGCAATGGAAGGGGCTACAAATTAGTTTCCCTATTAGGGTGGGCCCCTGTACAGGCCCTAAGCATGGCAAGTCTCTTGTTTGAGGATCAAATTAGGCAGAAATATGTACCAAGTTCCGTGACCGGACAGACCACTGTCCTAGCTCTGTCAAATGGGTAGGGCCACTGGATGGGCTCTCTACTCAAGTGCTGCTGTCATCAGAGTTGCAGGATGGGCTACACAGATTCCCAGGAGATCTGGCTGGGTTTCTTGGTCAAGCCAGGCTGGAAGCTGTATTCACTTTGGGTGTGGCTATAAACGAGCATCCTTGCCCAGTTGGGGCTGCAGATCAGCCCCCAAGACTGGCAGGGCTCTTTGTTTGGGGATCAGGTTAGACAGAACTGTGCACTAAGCTCCCTGGACAAATGGGGCCACTGTCTCTGTTCTGCAGACGCAGAGCTGCTGGCCAAACTCTCTGCTCAAGTGCCACTGCAATCAGGGCTGCAGGGTGAGCTACTGAGATTCCCAGGAGTTCTGGTTAGGTTTCCTGATTGGTAGTGTTGGAGGTTGTATTCAGCAATGGGTAGAGCTATGGAGTAGCTTCCCTGCCCAGGCAGGACCACAGAACTGGATTGAGGTAAGACCACAAAAAAAATAGCCTTGCAAGGCTTGGTGGAGCTGTTCCCCCCACTCCAGCCAGGCAGGGGAGCTAATACATAGCCCCACCCTACCAGGAAGCCTGACCCGAGCGCCTGGAAAGCTGCTTAACCCAACAGCACTTCAGAGAGCATGGCCAGCAGCACTGCACATCTGCAGAACCAGGACACTGGGCCATGTCTGGCCAAGGAACTTGGGGCACAGTTCGCCCTGATTAACTCCCCAAACAAGAGTCTTGCCAGCCTTGGGGGCTGTTCTGTGGCCCTGCCTGGGCAGGGAAGCTACTCTGAGTTCTGCCCACTGCTGAGTACAGCCTCCGACTATCCTCACTGCAGAACAGTTAAAGAGCTGAATGACATCCTCATGAATCCAGATCTGTTCACTCTCTGCTCTACCACCCTCAGTCTTCACCTACTGCTCAGAGATGCAGGATATAACTAAGGGTCATGTCCAGACATGAAAAATTTCAGCTGCACAAGAAAGAAGCCTTTCCAGAAGTTTTCAGAACACCTCTGCAAACAGCTCTGGCCAGAATGAGGACATGTGCCAATCCCAAACAAATCCCCGAGGAGAAACTTTTCCATGACTGGCTTAATCTAACCAAGGTTTACTCTGAGCATTCTAAGACTAAGGTAAAAAAATACAAATCAAGGCTATGCTACCAAGGGAAAAAAATGAGTATAGGAAATGAAGAGTTTGTAAGAATCTTTCAATTGTTTGAAAGCTAATTCAAGAAATAACAGCTAATGCATGCATAACTCATAGTTCATAAATTATTCTGAGCACCGCTATGAAGTAGGCACTACTAATGTCCCCATTTTATAGATGAGGGTCTGAGTACAGATAGTTAATTTGTCACAAATCTTTTAAGAGCCAAAGCCAGAGAGCATATAAACTCAAGCAATCTGGTATCTAACTCTGTATTCTCCTGTTTATTGGGAAGAAAGGAATAGGAAAAAATATATACACAACATCATAATACAGATGTAAGTATTTCCTGTTCAGCTTGGATTATACAACTTATACCTAGATGTCTCATCTGAACATTTTAACAGGATATTTTCTTCATATAATGGAAAGCAATACTGTGTTGAATTGAAGTAGTTCAAATCTGCTTTCTTTAATTAACATGATGATGCTTAATTTGTTTAATTAGTATTTTCATGATACCCACTGGTAGATGCTGAGGCCATGAAAACTTAATAAACACAATGTTTAAATTCTTTATTAAAGAGTTAATAGAAAACACTGGCCATATGCACTTATATATGCCAGGAAACCATAAGAGAACGTATACTAGGTAAGGTAAACTTGACAACTGTAAAATATTATTTGCCTTAAAATGTATATTAAGAGAAATTGGTTAGCATTTAACGTGAAAAATCTTTGTCACATAGCTAAGGGGACAAAATATGTTATGTAATATATTCACATACCTTTAGCACAACACACGGGGATTCTTCACATACATACTTACTGCTGTTATCCTAATGGATCATCTTATTTGTGTTGTGTGTTTTTTAACAACTGAGAAACTATTGGAGGGATTTCAGAGAGCCAACATTTCAGACTTTCTGTTTTTTATTAAGGAACAGTTATACTAAACTATGAGTATATATATAAATATTCACAATAACTTTTGCCAAGTGAATACACCTACAATCAATATGCAGATAAAAAACCAGAACACTGTTAACACCAGAGGAGCTCCCTCAAGTCAATCCTTGCAACTTGTCACCATCCAGGAAACTACCATCCCAACTTCCAACACCACATATTAAATTTGCCTTTTTGAGTGAAATACAGTATATACTCCTCTGTGCTGTTTCTTTTGTATGCGTGCAGTTGTGGTTGGTTCATTCTCAATCCTGTAGAGTGTATCACTGAGTGAATAGAGCACATTTATATATCCATTCTAGTGTTGGTGGACATTTGTGCTGTTGTCTGTATCCGGGCTATTGAGAATAGTACTACTGTGAATACTCTTTCAGTAAAAATATTTTTATTTATCTGTTGGATATATGCCTAGAAGTACAATTACACATCCAAAATATAGGGAAATTCCCTGGCAGTCCAGTGGTTAGGACTCCATGCTTAAGATCCCGCATGCTGCGCAGCACGGCCAAAAACGACAACAAAAAACTAGCAAAACAAACAAAAAACAAAAAAAACCCCGAAATTAACATGCATGCTCAGCTTTAGTAGAAAAAGCCTGTTTCCCAAAGTGTACAATTTAGATTTCCACCAAACTTGTATGAATCCCAGTTGCTTCATATCTTCATCAGTTTTTAAAAAATCATTTTAGCCATTCTGGTGTGTAGTGGTATTAAATTTTTGTTATAATTTACCTTTCCTTGATGGCTACTGAAGCTGATCAAGTTTTCACATGTTTACTTGCCAGTTAAATATACTCTTTGTAAATTATGTTCAATTTACGTTTTTCTGCTAACTTTTCTGACTTTTTTTGATTTATAGGAGCTCTTTACACATTTTGTGTAAGAATCCTTGGTTAGAAACATGCACTGCAGTTGTCTCCTCCCAGTATGCCACTGCCTTTTTTTTTTTTTTTTTTTTGGTGGTTCGCAGGCCTCTCACTGTTGTGGCCTCTCCCGTTGTGGAGCACAGGCTCTGGACACGCAGGCTCAGCGGCTATGGCTCACGGGCCTAGCCGCTCTGCGGCATGTGGGATCTTCCCAGACTGGGGCATGAACCCGTGTCCCCTGCATCGGCAGGCAGACTCTCAACCACTGTGCCACCAGGGAAGCCCTAAACATAACTTTTATATGCACTGAGAAAGCAGTGTGACTCGCTTTATTACAATATTTACTTTATTGCTGTGGTCCGGAACCAAGCCAATAACTCTGAGGTCTGCCTGTAACAGTCTAGTTATGTAGCAATCTGAGTCCTGCAGCTTTACTTTGCTATTTTCAGACTGTGTCAGCTATTGTTGGTCACTGCATCTGCAAATACATTTTAAATTCATAATTTCCAACAACAAAACCTGCTGTTGGATGGCAGTTAGGGTTGCATTGAATTACTCATTCAATTTAGGGAGAAATCAGTCTTCAAAGTCATCAACACTAAGTAAATCCTTTCATTTATTTTTGTTAACTGTTTTGGATTTGTTTTTGTAGGTGTTTTTTCTTCCCTTCCTTTTTTTGTTCTCTTGTGATCTGACGACTAACTTTAGTGTTGTGTTTGGATTTCTTTTTCTTTTTTGTGTGTATCTATTGTAGATTTTCAGTTGCAGTTACTATGAGGTTTTGATATAGCAGTCTATATCAAAAAAATAAGATTGTATTAAGTTGCTGATCTTTAATTTCAAATGCATTTCCAATATCCTGCACTTGTGCTCTCCTCACAATTGCTGGTTTTGATGTCATATTTGTGTGCAGATAATTTACTATCTTTACTGTATGTTTGCCTTTACTGGTGAGCTCTTCCATTCATAATTTTCTTGTTTCTAGTTGTGGTCTTTTCTTTCCCACCTAGAGAAGTTCCTTTAACATTTGTTGCAAAGCTGGTCTGGTGGTGCTGAATTCTTAGCTTCTGCTTGTCAGAAAAGCTTTTGATTTCTCTGTTGAATCTGAATGAGAAGCTTGCTGTGTATTCCTGGTTGTAGGTTCTTCCCTTTCATAACTTTAAATACATTGTGCCACCCCCTTCTGGCCTGCAGAGTTTTTGCTGAGAAATCAGCTGATAACCTTATGGGGGAGTTTCCTTGTACGTTATCTGTTGCCTTTCCCTTGTTGCTTTTAATATTTTTTCTTCATCCTTGATTTTTGTCAATTTGATTACTATGTGTCTTGGCGTGTTTCTCCTTGGGTTTATCCTGCCTGGGACTCTCTGCCCTTCCTGGACTTGGGTGACTATTTTCTTTCCCATGGTAGGGAAGTTTTCAGCTATTATCTCTTCGTGTATTTTCTCAGGTCCTTTCTCTTACTCCTTCTGGGACCCCTATAATGAAAATGTTTGTGTGTTTAATGTTGTCCCCAAGGTCTCTTAGACTGTCGTCATTTCTTTTCATTCTTTTTTCTTTATTCTGTTCCATGGTAGTGATTTCCACCATTCTGTCTTCCAGCTCACTTATCCATTCTTCTGCCTCAGTTATTCTATTGATTCCTTCTAGTGTATTTTTCATTTCAGTTATTGTATTGTTCATCTGTATGTTCTTTAGTTCTTCTAGGTTTTTGTTAAACACTTCTTGTATCCTCTCCATCTATGTCTCCATTTTTTCCCCACGATCTTGGATCATCTTTACTATCATTACTCTGAATTCTTTTTCAGGTAGATTGCCTATCTCTACTTCACTTAGGTGGTGTTCTGGGGTTGTATCTTTTTCCTTCATCTGGGACGTATTCCTCCGCTGTCTCATTTTGTCTAATTTTCTGTGATTGCAGTTTCCATTCTGAAGGCTGCAGGGTTGTAGTTCCTTCTGGCTTCTGCTACCTGCCCCCTGGTGGATGAGGCTGGCTAAGAGACTTATGCAGGCTTCCTGGTGGGAAGGACTGGTACCTGCGCACTGGTGGGTGGAACTGGGTCTTGTCGTTCTGGTAGGCAGGGCCATGTTGGGGTGTTTATCAGGCAGCAGTTTATTCAGGAGGACTTTAAGCAGCCAGTCTGCTGTTAGGTGGGGCTGTGTTCCTGCCCTGTTGGTTGTTTGGTCTGAGGTGTCCCAGCACTGAGCCTGTAGGCTGTTGGGTGGGGCCAGGTCTTGGTGAGAAAATGGCAGCCTCCAAGAGGGCTTAGGCCAGTAAGTACTTGCCAGAACTGCTGCCACCAATGTCCTTGTCCCTGCAGTGAGCCACAGCCAACCCTGCCTCTGCAGGAGACCCTCCAACACGAGCAGGTAAGTCTAGCCCAGTCTCTCATGAGGTCACCACTTTTTTCCCTGGGTCCTGGTACACACAAGACCCTTGTGCGTCCTCCAAGAGTGGAGTTTCTGTTTACCCCAGTCCTGCGGAATTCCTGTGATGAAACCCCGCTGGCCTTCAAAGCCAGACTCTCTGGGGGCTCCTCCTCCTGTTGTCAGACCCCCAGGCTGGGAGCTCAGAACTTTCACTCCTGTGGGAGAACTGTGGTATAACTGTTTTCGAGTTTGACAGTCGCCCACCCGGCATATATGAGATTTTATTTTATTGTGATTGTGCTCCTCCTACTGTCTCTTGGTTGCTTCTTCTTTGTCTTTGGATGTAGGGTATCTTTTTTGGTAGGTTCTAGCATTATTTATTTATTTTTTGGCAGTGGTTGTTCAGCAGTTCATTGTGATTTTGATGGTTCCGTAAGGAGTGAGTTCACTTCCTTCTACTCTGCCATCTTGTCTTCTCCCCACAAGTCATTCTTAACACCCTTTCATTTATTTTTGTCTTTGAACTTCTCTTAATTTTGTGATGCACTTTTTGGATTTCTGGAACTGTTTTAGGGCTATTGTATGTCCAGTGACTTGAACATAATTATTTCCTTTATTTTTCTGTTTCCCCTTTCCCCAATTATGCCAGGCAGGAGAATAAATCTGTTCTTTGCCACCCTATCCAGGAAGGATGCAATTCTCCTGGCATCATCTAATTTTTCTATTGGTTGTTTATACATAAAAATATAATTTTTATATAGCCAGTTTGCTAAATTCACATATTTCTAATAATTTTTCCATAGACTTTTAAATGTAAACAATGGTATTACCTGCAAATAATGAGTTTTACTTCAATCCTCCCAGTTTTTAGGTCTTATTTTTGATTTTATTTGGCCTTACTGACCTGACCTAGCTAAAACCTTCAGTCCACTGTTAGATAGTAGTGGTGGCAGTAACAAGCATTCTTGTCTTATTATTATTTTTTTAAATTTATTTATTTTTGGCTGCATTGGGTCTTCATTGCTGCGTGCGGGCTTTCTCTAGTTGTGGCAAGTGGGGGCTACTCTTTGTTGTGATGTGCGGGCTTCTCATTGCAGTGGCTTCTCTTGTGGAGCACGGGCTCTAGGCACGTGGGCTTCAGTAGTTGTGGCACGCAGGCTTAGTTGCTCAGTGGCATGTGGCAATCTTCCTGGACCAGGGTTTGAACCCGTGCCCCCTGCACTGGCAGGCTGATTCTTAACCACTGCACCACCAGGGAGGTCCTTGTCCCCTTATTAATATCAGGAAGAAATATTCCAGTATTCGTCTACTTAATTTGATGTTTGTTGTATATTAGCTTTTTACTTGTTTTTAATGAAGTTTCCTTCTATTCCTAGTGTAGTTTTTTAATCATGAATGTGTGTAAAGTTCTATCAAATGTTTTCCACACCTACTGAGACACTAATATTGTTTAACTTATTTTTTTAATGTGGTAGGCTACAACAATTAACTTAAACTTTTAAGTATTGCTTGGATATGATTTCAAACTTACTAAAGTCACTAGTAGAAAAAACTCATTCCCATTTCCCCCTGTGCACTGCATTTCCTCCATCTGTCCCTTGAGCACATACTTGAACTCTGTGTCTACACACACACACTCATTACTCTTTTTCTAAAGCATTTGAAAATAACCTGCAGACACGAGACTTCGTTTCCCCTATGTACTTGAGTGTGTATTTTCCTGAAACAAAACACTTACTTACCTATGGACCCAAGTCTGGAAATAAACACTACCATCGAATTTACACACTCTTTATTGTCCCAACTATTCTATTTTTCCTTTTTGTTTTTATTTTAAAACATCTTCAGTCTAGTCCAACCTGGAACAGTCTCCCAGTCTTTTCCTTTTATGTCCTTGACAATTTAAATACAGGCTTTACATTCTATAATATAACCTTTCAAGGGGGTTCATCTGATATTTCCGCATTAGCATACTCTGGCTATGCTTTCTTGGTAAGAATACAGCACAAATGTGTTGGCTCTTCTCAGAGCATCTCACCAGGGAGTACATTACGTTGACCTGTCCTACCATTGGTGAAGTGAACTTTGATCACTTATGTTGGTGTCTGCCAGGTTTATCATAAAAATCACCATTTTCACCTTGGTAGTTGATTAGTATTTTGTGGCGAAATATTTGGAGATAATGCCAATACCTGTTCTTCATTAAACTTCTACCCACAAACTCTAGCCTATGTTGGCACCTACTTACTGAATCAACCACCAGTATGATGGTTGCCAAATAGTGTTTCTTCTATTGCCATTATTCCTCCTACATTTATTAGTTGGCTTATAAAGAAAGCTTTCCCTCCTCTATGTATTTATTCACTTATTTATATCTACAAATTATTGGATTCACATTTTTAAGTCACTTATATTATGATGCTATTTTTATTTGTTTTGATCAAACTGTCTCAAATTTGGCCACTGGAACCTGTCCAAGGTGGTTCTTTTGACATGTTTCCATAATTCTTAGAACATTTTCTTATTGTCTGGTAGATATTTCTCCCCATCTCTGACTTGGAATAAGCTATCACTCCAGAGACCTCCTCCATTTTTGGTGGGAGGATAGTATTTAGTAATTAATAACCTGGTAATTGGTGTGCTCAGTGCTACTGAGCTGTCAGTAGACAGATCCATAAAATACATACAAACACACACACAATGACTACTATAATTATTTCTGTGTAGTTAAAATGAGTATCATTCCAGTCCAACACTCCAGGTGGTTTTCTACCTTCCCCCCTTTCCATTTTTACAGATACCTTTTCTAACAGCGAGGAACCTGGCTTTCATCATCTTCAGTACATTTACTTATCTGCTCAATGTTACCAGTATCTCAGCCATGCTAACCATCTCTTCCATTTGCCCCCAGCACTCTTGATGCAGGTTGGCACATCACCACAACACCTTTCTCATCCCTCACGGCAGGCCTATTCTGCCTCTTCAACGCTAGGAAGGGAAGGCAGAAGAGAAATATACAAAGTGCAAAGGGAGAAAGGAGAATGAGAGAGAGGAGTAGAAGGCCAAATGGATTGAATTTGAAATACTAAATCTATCCTTTGATTCCTCTAGTGAACATCATTTAGTCAAGATATATTGTCCTTTGATATGGCTGGAATTTTTTTAATTTTAGGATTTTGTATATAAATTCATAAGATAGTGGTCTGTAACTTTACTTTCCTGAAATGTCTTAAAGGTTTTGGTATCAAAGTTGTACTGGCCTCATAAAGTGAATAGGAAAGTTCCTATCTTCCTATCTCTGGAAAAGTTTATAAAAGTTTGGTATTATGTCTTTTTTTAATATTTAGAACAAGTGCAGTGAAGCCATCTGTTCCTATGAGTTTTCTTTCTGGTAGATTTTTAAATATGACTCAGATTGTTTGCAGTTTGGGTAAGGTACAATCTACCTCTGGTATGACCTTGTGCTTTTATTGATAGCATGCTGTGTTTGCCAGGGGCCCATCCTCCTGGCAGTTCCTGAATTCTATTCATTTTTTTCTCAGTACTGAAAAAGAACATCTACTTGTGTTTTTGAGATTAGATTTTCAAGTTCCTGCCCTGTGTCAGTATTCTCAAAATTTTGAGAAACTGGCTATGTGTTTGAAGCCTCTCATGTTTCAGAATTTTTCACTCCAGCCTTGACAGGCAAAGGTCACCATTCCCTGGCTTCTGGTCTCCCTGCACCCTAACCCCCCTTGCCCCACCAAGCTATAGCCCTCTGCCTGAGCCAAGCCCAATATTCAGGTTCCTCCCTGTAGCCAGAATTGGCAAGTGCTCCCAGGAAAAACAGCTATATTTTCCCATATACTTTCTGTCATTCACTCCCTTCCTGAATATTACCATTCTAGCCCTCTTTGCTTCTGCAATAGGTTGCAAGTAAATAGATGCTTTTTGTGAACTGCTTTTCTAGTTGTTCTTAGTGAGTGCACTGGTCTGCTGCAAACTACTGTATCTCAGTAGTAAAATCTATTTGTGCTTTTTAAAGTTCCATACTTAACAATGTATATGTTTGTACATGAATGTTCTGCTTTTTAAAGAAACATGTTAAGTTGGTTGCAGTAAGTCACTTCACAGCAGGATGGCATCTGGCCAAACTGTTAAACACTGGTAAGGCAGAAACTACCTATATTTCATACCATTTCCACTACACCAGGTAGCTGCATTCAAGGAACCTACATTGCCCCTTTGATCCACCATTTCAGGACAGGCCACTCAAAATTAGTCAGCCTCACAATTAATCAGAAATCCTGCTGGCAAGCTCCTGTCCTATGTATATCACCAAGACCAGGGTATCTCTCTCTACCTGGACATCAGAAAATCTTGCAGGTGGGTCCCCTTGCTAAAAATCTTCCCTTGCTTTCCATATGCCTCAGCAATAAACATGTGAGTTGCTTATAACCCCCTGGTTCCAGCTGATATCCAGTACCTTAAAGTGGAAGGAATAGCACACCCAGCAATAGGCCAAATTGTATAAATGCTATGTCTAAATGCAAACATTCTCCACATTTCCTAAATGCTAGACACTTCAGTTCAAAATTTCTGATGTATGATAAGCTTAGGTTTAACTTAAAGCTTCTACCCACTTAAATTACTATCTGATATCCACTGAAATGCTACTTCAAACATTTCACACAAGTCCAATAAAACACCAACTCATAGTAAATGCTTTCCTATAATTTGCTATATAGTTTGTGCCTTTTCTCTGGCCTGTGGATGAAGTCTTCTTTATGAATACTGATAGAGGTTTCTACCCTGTGTGATTTCTCTGATGTTTAGTGAGGTGTGGCTTTGGGCAGAAGGTTCCCTGTATTCATTCACCAATAGGTTTTCTGTACTCTGAGCTTTCTGATGCACTGTATGGTTCAAATTCCAGTAGAAAATTTTCCTATGTCCAGAATATCTTCATATTATTTTCTTCCCTCTGTAAGTTCTCTGCTGTATTACGAGAACTGACTTTAGACCAAAGATGTTCTCAAAATCTTAATAGATTTTTCTCCCTGCTTTGTGTTCTTTGTTATATAAACTCTTGACTTCACCCAGAGTGACTTCCCTCATTTATTATATTTATAGGGTTTCTTCCCAAATGTGTTCTCTGATGTACAGTAAGTTTTGACTTCACATAGAATGATTTCCTGCAAACATTACATTCATAGGGTTTCTCCCCTGTGTGTGTTCTATGATGTGCAGTGAGTTTTGACTTCACGCAGAATGACTTTCCACATTCATTACATTCATAGGGTTTCTGTCTTACATGAGTTCTCTGATGAACAATTAGGGCTGATTTCTGACGGAAGTTTTTCCCACATTCATTACATCCAAAAGGTTTCTCTCCTGTATGTCTCCTCTGATGTTCTGTGAAACCTGAGTAGTAGCAGAAAAATTTTCCACATTCAGTACATTCATAGGGCTTCTCGCCTGTATGAGTTCTCAAATGTTTAGTGAGCGTTGACTTCTCAGAGAAGGATTTCCTACATTCATTACATTCATAAGGTTTTTCTCCTGTGTGAGTTCTTTGATGTTTAATGAGGTCTGATTTTCTGAGAAAGGCCTTCCCACATTCATAGCATTCATAGGGCTTCTCCCCTGTGTGTGTTTTCTGATGTACAGTAAGGACTGACTTAAATGAGAAGGATTTTCCACATTCATGACATTCATATGGTTTCTCCCCTGTGTGTGTTCTATGATGTTGGGTGAGGGTTGACTTTTCACTGAAGGATTTTCCACATTCTTGACATTCATAAGGTTTCTCCCCTGTATGAATTCTCTGATGTTTAATGAGGTCTGAATTCTTGCAGAAAGTTTTCCCACATTCATGACATTCACAGGATTTTTCCCCAGTGTGGGTTCTCCGATGTCTTGTGTGGGCTGACTTCTTGTTGAAGGTTTTTCCACATTCATGACATTCATAGGGTTTTTCTCCTGTTTGTATGCTCTGTTGTATGCCAAAGACTAATTTTTCATTGAAAAAATTTCCGCATTCATTATATCCAATAATACTGTCAATTGAGTGGCTTCTCTGAATTGGAATGAGATCTGACTTCTGGCTCAAAGGGTGAACATTATGTTCAAAGAGAATGGATTCCTCAAAGAAATTTTCTCCACATTCATTAAATTCATAATGATTCTCTTTTGGATGTGTTCTCTGATGAGCAAAGAGAGATGACATATCACAGAAGGTTTTTCTGTATTCAGTGTATTCACAGGTGTTCTGTCCTGTGTAAGGATTCTTATGTATAACAAAGAGTGAATTCTCTTGGAAAGCTTTCCTACATTCACTGTATTCAAAAGGTTGCTCCAAAATTTGAATTTTTTGATGCTGAACAGAGTCTTCATTAAGACAGAGGCCATTCCCATTTTTATTATATTCATAAAGTTTCTCTTCAGAGTGAATTCCTTCATGCTTTTCATCATGGAACCATTTTCTACCTTTGTTAAACTCATCAAACTTCTTTCTTGAATAGTTTCTACTGCTATTAATTAATTCTGAAATAAAGTGACAAGAAAGATTAGTTCACAAGGATATTTGGAGGAAATAGTTAGCATTAGGTTTCGGGGAGTTGATCAGTTTAGGTCTTATCTCTTCCATGCCTAGAATATGACAAGAGTGTATATGTCCAGTCTTCTCTCTCTTTTCCATTCTACCCAGCAGCAAGAAATCAATATTCTAAGAGCCCTAACTCATAAAGGAACAGTACTTCTTTTCTAGCTCTGATTCATGAGGAATAAAAATAAGCAACAAAAGAGCAAACTTGCCACAGATTCAGACTTACAGCTCTATTGTAGGTATGGTATGTTCCCTTTACATCAGAGTTGGTCAGCAGTGGACCTCTCCTGACCATCAAACCCTGTTTCAATCCCTTCTGGCTTTCCCCCAGATTTCACCTTCATATCAGTTTTCAATCCTGCTTTCATATCCATGTTTCAACATCTCTGTATACCATGAAAACCATAAGGAATAAAATTCTAAACCTGGTCCTAGAAATTTCTTTTACCTTTACCTTATGATTATGTGTGGTTGTTTTTACTCCTCTACTATCTACAGTATTCTATATCCTTGAGTTTAATGTCCAAAAACTGACAGTATATATTTAAAAATTTACTTTATTGAAGTATAGTTGATTTACAATGTTGTTAGTTTCTGGTATACAAAAAAGTGACTCAGTTATTTTTATATATATATATATATATATATATATTTACATATTCATTTCCATTATAGTTAATTACAGGATATTAAATCTAGTTCCCTGTGCTGTACAGGAGGACCTTGTTGTTTATCCACTCTTATATATCCTAGTTTACATCTGCTAATCCCAAACACCCACTCCATCCCTCCCCCTTGGCAACCACCAGTCTGTACTCTATATCCGTGAGTCTATTTCTGTTTCATATGTAAGTTCGTTTGTGTCATATTTTATATTCCACATATAAGTGATGTGGTATATGTCTTTCTCCTTCTGAATTATTTCACTTAGTATGATAATCTCTAGGTCCATCCATGTTGTTGCAAATGGTATTATTTCATTCTTTTTTTATAGCTGAGTAAGATTCCATTGTATATATGTACCACATCTTCTTTATCCATTCCTCGGTCAGTGGACATTTAGGTTGCTTCCATGTCTTGGCTATTGTAAGTAGTGCTGCTATGAACATTGGGGTGCATGTATCTTAGAGTTTTGTCTGCATATATGCCTAGGAGTGGGATTGTGGGATCATATGTCAATTCTATTTTTAGTATTTTGAGGAACCTCCACCTCCATAGAGTTCTCCATAGTGGCTGTATCAATTTACATTCCCACCAACAGTGTAGGAGGGTTCCGTTTTCTCCACACCCTCTACAGCATGTTATTTGTAGACATTTTAATGATGGCCACTCTGACCAGTGTGAGGTGGTACCTCATTGTAGTTTTGATTTGCATTTCTCTAATAATTAGTGATGTTGAGCATCTTTTCACGTGCCTATTGACCATGATCATCTTTGTGTTCTTTGGAGCAACGTCTATTTAGGTCTTCTGCCCATTTTTTGATTGGGTTATCTTGTTGTTGTTGAGTTGTATGAGCTGTTTGTATACTTGGGAAATTAAGCCGTTGAGAACTGACTATATATATATATATATATATATATATATATATATATATATATACACACACACACACACACACATATACATATACGTATATATATATAATTTTTTTTTTTTTGTGGTACGCAGGCCTCTCACTGTTGTGGCCATGGCTCATGGGCCCAGCCGCTCTGCGGCATGCAGGATCTTCCCGGATCGGGGCATGAACCCATGTCCCCTGCATCGGCAAGTGGACTCTCAACCACTGTGCAACCAGGGAAGCCCGACAATATATTTTTTTAAAGTATCACTGAGACAAACATATTTTTTAGCCATCATTTTACAAATCTAGAATGACTATATTTTTCTTTGGGTAAGCCCAGCTGTTAATCCCCTATAAATTGCCCATTTTCATCTACTGTCATCTACTCCTTGCTGTTCCCCTGGTTCTGTCTCCTCTGTGTTCATCCACCCACCTGTAGATGTATGGAACTCTTTCTTTGGTGTCCTGGTGTGTTGGGCAGAGGATTTCTTGAGTTACAGATGGTTGAAGGGGAGTGACAAAATGAATATCTCAAACTGCCATGATGCTGACATCATTCACAAGGGTAATTTTTAAAAAACAACTTTGTGTTATTTTGTGGCTACTACATCAGAATATGTGTGTGATTTGCACCTAGGGATAGTGTTCAAGTATTTGTGCAAACACCTGGTAGTGTAAGAAAGTAGACCTCAGACTCTCAGTCTGTGAGGAGTTTTACCTATAGTGCTGTTATTCCACTAGAAAGAGGTGTGGAATTTTTTCCTAAATTTAGCTGAAATGATACATGATCCCGCCTCAGCCTGGAAGGCATTTAAATCAGCTTCAGCTGACTGGCCAGAGTTGTATGGATGGCAAAATGTGCCACAGACTTCTTCCTTGCAGACCAAGGCAAAGTGTAGGCAAAATATTAGTATACCCTGCTGCACCTGGGTACAGCTGGGCCAGGCAAAAGGCTAAGAGAAGAATTTGAAGAGGAAACTATCCAGCTTTCTACCACAGACCTTCATTGTTAAAAGGCTAAAACAAAATGAGGAATAGCACATAGGTAGAAAAACCGGCCAGAAGTCACCTATGGAGAAGTAAAATGAGTAGCACTGTGGGACTCTGGAAAATAATGTTACTTTTCTACACAGTTAGGCCTTTGTGAGCAAATGTTAATGAAACTTGGAACCTAAGGTCAAAGAATGAGATTGGGAGAGTAATTATTAAGGGTAGAACTCTAGAGAGATTTACATTTCAGTGCAGGTGCTGAAACCTGGGAGCCCTGATGACATCCTAGGTGTGAAGCTGGAGACAGTGGTCTTTTTTTTCCCCTGAAGAAATTTATATACCAAAAGGTTAAAGAAAGAATTCAGGATCCTCCCCAAGGGAGCAAAGGTTTTTCTTTCTCCTTTTAAAAGAGTGGGACAGCTACCTCTCCCTTCTACAGGAGCAAGCCCAGATTCATTTTATCAGTGTTCTTCACCTGCAATACCAACTTTGTGTGTATGTGTAGGACACCTAGCTTCTGTCTCACTGCACCAAGAGTAAGATATTAAGGTACGTTGGAACTACACAGTTGTTATTTGGTTTTACGTAAATAATATTTCACCATGTGTTCTGTTCCAGAAACTACATGTATTGTATTTATATTAATCAAGGTAAAAAATTTAACTCTGAAATTTTAAATCTCCATAAAAATAACTTCAGACTGAAATGGCTTTTTGAATTTGCAAATAAATAACACAATCTTGAAAAATCATCATGAAACAATGCTCAACTCATCTTACGAAAATAGGACAGTCTCCAACCCCAAACCTGGAAAGATTACAACAAAGGATAGCTACAGAATACACACAGAAAAACTCAGAAAAACTCAGTGATTATAAAAACTGAATACATTCTGATCAAGGATGATGTATTTCAGAAATATGAGATTGGTTTAATCAAGACTACTCACCAGTATGAACAGAATAAGTAGGAGAAGCCATACGATTTATCTCATACAGAGATAGATAGCATTTGACAAAACTGAATTCATGATTTTTTTTTTAAAAACTCGAGGACTAGAAGAGAACGTCCTTAAAATGATAAAGGGCATTTACAGAAATCCTTAACATCAAAATTAATGGTAACATACTGAACAGTATCTCCCTGAGGTCAGAACTTCTGTATGACACTCTACGGGCTAGGAATGCCAGTACAAAAGGCAAAAAAGTCTGTATTCATAAATGACAGAATTGTTTACATGCAAAATTTTTACAAATCTACAAAACAACTAACAGAAAAAGTGAATTCATCAGCAAGGTTGCAGGATACAAGGTAAATGTGCAAACAAAGTTTTTTCTATAATTGTTTAATGCTAGTATAAAGACAAAAATAATATAAAATATTTAGGAATATATTTAAAGAAAAATCAGCAAAACTGCTCAACTGAGAATTTAAAGACCTAAGTAGAGGTATACCCTGGTCAAGATGTCAGTTCTCCCCCAAATGAGTGATGCAATCCCAAATAACGTCCTAACAGGTGTGTCTGTATTTATGGAAATTAAATTTTAGAATCACCTTGTTAATGAAAATACAAAAGACCTATAACAGTATAGAATTGTCCAGAATGTCTAAAAACATAGATATCATTTTAATACATTGTGTAGACTAAAGATGTTCTTGGCAACATTCATGCTGTAGAATACCCAAGAATCATGAAGAAAACAGCAAACCTAGAAGGTTAACTCTGCCAGATGTCAAGACTTATAATATTATAATAAAAGACAGTGTGGTATTGTCATAAAGATGGATAAATCAGTCAATGGAACAGTAAAGAAAGCCCAGAAACATACATATATGATCACCTGATAGATGACAAAGATAAAACTGCAATTCACATGTAAGGCCGGATGCTATAAAACTCTTAGAGGAAAACATAGGCAGAACATGCTCTGACATAAATCACAGCAAGATCTTTTTTGATACATCTCCTAGAGTAATGAAAATAATAACAGAAATAAACAGGACCTAATGAAACTTAAAAGCTTTTGCACAGCAAAGGAAACCTGTAAACAGGACCAGAAGACTGTAAACAAGACCAAAAGACAACCCTCAGAATGGGAGAAAGTATTTGCAAACGAAGCAACTGACAAAGGATTAATCTCCAAAATTTACAAGCAGCTCATGCAGCTCAATATCAAAAAAACAACCCAATCCAAAAATGGGCAGAAGACCTAAATAGACATCTCTCCAAAGAAGATATACAGATTGCCAACAAACACATGAAAGGATGCTTAACATCACTAATCATCAGAGAAATGCAAATCAAAAACCACAATGAGGTATCACCTCACACTGGTCAGAGTGGCTATCATCAAAAAAATCTAGAAACAATAAATGCTGGAGAGGGTGTGGAGAAAAGGGAACCCTCCTGCACTGTTGGTGAGAATGTAAATTGATACAGCCACTATGGAGAACAGTATGGAGGTTCCTTAAAAAACTACAAATAGAACTACCCTACGACCCAGCAGTCCCACTACTGGGCATATACTTAGAGAAAACCATACTTCGAAAAGATACACACACACACACCCTGCCCCGGCCATGTTCATAGCAGTACTATTTACAATACCCAACAGATGGAAGCAACATAAACATCCATCAACAGAGGAATGGATAAAGAAGATGTGGTACATATATATACCATGGAATATTAGCCATAAACAGGAATGAAATAATGCCATTTGCAGCAACATGGATGGACCTAGAGGTTATCATATACTAAGCCAAGTAAGTCAGAATGAGAAAGACAAATATCGTATGATATCACTTATATGTAGAATCTAATTTTACAATGAAATGGATGAACTTATTTGCAGAACAGAAAGAGATTCACAGATCTCGACATCAAACCTATGGTTACCAAAGGGGAAATACGGGGGCAAGTGATAAATTAGGATATTGGGATTGACATATACACACTACTATGTAGCTAATAAGGACCTACCTTACGGCACAAGGAACTCTACTCAATATTCTGTAATAAGCTATATGGGAAAAGAATTTGAAAAAGAATGGATACATATATATATTTAAAACTGATTCACTTTGCTGTATACCTGAAACTAACACAACATTGTTAATCAACTATACTCCAATAAAAAATTTTAAAAAAACTCAGCTATTGGCTTCCAGCCCACCTGATGTGAAATTATTCCTCTTCATACTCTGTGCCTGGCCCCAGTTCCCCTCTGTTCCACAATTTGTATGTGGATGAAAAGATGATGATATTTTAGAGTAGGAAGTACCTCTGCAGTGAAGTAGAAAATACAATACGTTCTTCAACTCAAAAGGAACAGTTCTTACTTCCTGGGGAATTCTGGAAATCATTCTTTGTATTTTTAAAAGCTGGAGAAATATTTTTTTTAACAGTTTCACTTAGCTCCACCATGTGAAAAGAGGTAATAAGTAATTGGGGCCCATGCCCACCTCACCATCTTATATGATTATCATACAAGCACTCTTAGGCTGCCCAAACATAGAAACGTCAACTGTTTGAAACTGCCCAGCTCTACAGCAAACCTCCAACGTTGGGGAACACAGTGTGTTAACTCTGGATGTCTGACTGAACTCCCTTCATTCTCTAAGGGGCCTGTCTGTCACGGTTATCTCTTCATCCACAAACTTGGGTTCTAGTTACATAGTCGTAAAAAAAAAAGGAAATAAAAGGTGAATTGCAAAAAAAACCACAATTCAGTGGAAGGAAGGACAGTCTTTTTAATAAGCTTCTGTTTATGAGAAGATATCATTAAGAAAGTGATAAGATGTAACTGAGAAGCTACTTTGCAATACATGAAATTTGACAAAAGATTCATACCCAGAATATATATATTGTTAAACATTTCTAAATCAGTAAGAGACCAACAACCTAGTAATATAAAAAAAGTAAATGACCTGAATAATCACTTCACTAAAGGAGATATCCAAATAAGCAACAAACATATGAAAAGATGCTCAACATCATTAGTCATCAGAGAAATGGAAATTAAAACTTAGTAACACACCACAATGACTAGAATGAATAAAATTAATTAGACTGACTATCAAGTTCTCAGAAGGATGTAATGTAACTGGAACTCTTACATAGCTGGTGGAAAACAGTTTAAATATTACTTTGGAAAACAGTTTAAATATTACTAAAGCTAAGTATATTTCTGGCTCTACAGCTAACAAAAATAAGACTTTAGGTCCTCCAAAAGACATACACAAGAATACTTACAGAAGAGGAAATCAAGATGGCAGCAGTAGAGGACACTTAGCTCACCTCCCCCCAGGAACCATCTATTTTGGAGCAGGTCTCACTGAAAACAATGTGGAGACTGGCAGAAAGACTCTTACACAACTAAGGCTATTAAAAAGATTCATAGATTTGGGAAGGAAGGGAAGAGAAACAATCAGTTCAGGACCTGTGCCCCTAGGAGGGGACACAGAAGAGGAGGCTCAAAGATCCTCCCTGGGGGGGGGGGGGCGGGAAGCAGTTCCAACCCCTTATTGGGCAGCCTAGCCCTGGGGTCCGACACCAGGAAGATAAGGCCTCTTGGCTGGTATGAAGACCAGTGGGACCTGCGGTGTGGGGAGCTGTGAGAAACTTGGACTCTGCTCTTGAAGTGCACACACTTGCTTGCTCAGGGAACAGGCAGAGGAAGCAGACTGAGACTGCAGAATTTGGGCTGGTTCCTGCAACTGACCCAGCACGTGCCCCAGCCCATACAAAGCACCCGCTCCAGCCCTTCTTGCTCCACAGTGCAGCTCCCCACTAGGGCAAAGGCTGTTGCTACTGAGGAGCCCATGCAGTTCGGGGCATGGAGCTAGGTTGGACCTGACACTACCTCTGAATGGTATGAGGGGGGGCCACTACCAGTGCAGGGAGGGGCAGCAGATCAGGAGTGTCCTAGAACACTGACTTGTGGGCCAGGACAAGTCAGTGTTCTGGCTCGCACTGGGCACACGCGCCAGTCCCTCTTGCTCCAACCACTGCTGCCTTCTGGGGAACGGAACCAGCTCTGACCCAACCCTCCAGGCTTCTGCTCCACTAACTTAAGACCTGACACCGGCCCTGGCCCTGGTAGGCAGTGTCGACCACTGAGCATAGGAGGAGCCCTGGCTGACACCTGGCTTCTAGCCCCTCCACCTCCAGCCCTAGCCCTCAGCAAGGTGTAGGTGCCAGAATACCCTGGGGGGAGATACTCCCACCAAAGCCACTGGGCACAAATAGACCATATAGGGACCCACCCAAGGACACCACTCCAAGACCAGGATAGGTAACTGTTTCCCCTAATTTCACAAAGACAGAGAAAGTTAAGAAAAATGAGAAGACAAAGGAATTTGTTTCAAACAAAAGAACAAGAAGAAAACCCTGACAAAATCAACTAATGAAACAGATATAATTTACTAAAGATAGTAAAGCATTAGTAATAAGCATGATAACTGAACTAGTGAAAAGAATATATGAACACAGTAAGAATTTTAACAAGGAACTAGAAAACAGAAAAAAAACACTTGGAGGTGAAAAACACAATTAGTGAAATGAAAAATACACTAGATGGAATTAACAGCAGAATAGGTGATAGAGAAGGATGCAGAAGTGATCTGGAAGATAAAATAATGGAAATCTAATCAGATTAGCAAAAAGAAAAACTTAAAAAAGGAAGGATAGTTTATAAAGGACCACTGGGACAACATCAAGCATACTAATGCTCTCATTATAGGGGTACCAGAAGGAGAAGAAATGAAAAACAGGTAGAAAACATATTTGATGAAATTATGGCTCAAAACCCTGAACCTAAAGAATATTCAGGTCCAGGAAGCACAGAGGGTCCCAAACAAGAAAAACCCAGAGACTTACACCAAGACATATCATAATTAAAATGGCAAACATTAAAGATAAAGAGAATTCTAAAGGCAGCAAGAAAGAGTCACGTATAAGAAACCCCAATAAGGGTATCAGCTGATTTGTCTGCAGAAATTTTTCAGGCCAGAAGGGAGTGGCATGAGATATTTAAAGTGTTAAAAGGGAAAACCTTCCAACATAGGATACTCCACCCAGCAAGATTATCATTCAGAATTGAAGAAGAGATAAAGAACTTCTCAGACAAGCAAAAACTATAACAGTCATCAATACTAAACTGACCTTATAAGAAGTGTTAAAGGATCTTCCTTAAGTGAAAAAAGGTGGGAGGAAGGTACAACAAGAAATAAGAAACTATAGAATGGAGAAAATCCCACCAGAAAAGGCAAAAATGTAGTAAAATAAGCTACTGTGAAAGTTAAAAGACAACATTTGTAAAATAAACTAACTACAATAAACAGTTAAGAGATAGACATGAAGATGTAAAATATGTTAAAAACCAAAACGTGGGGGAATGTAGATCTTCTAGAATGTGCCTGAATTTAAATGACTATAAGTTTAAAATAAATACAGTTCTAGGTCAACATATATGAACCACATGGTAACTACAAATCAAAAACCCACAATAGTTTGTTTTTCTAATAAAACTCCCAGCAAACAAAGGTCCAGGACTGGGTGGCTCACAGGGGAATTCTACCAAACACATAACAAACTACTAATACCTACCCTTCTCAAACTATTTGAAAAAACTGAAGAGAATGGAACACTCCCAAATTCAGTCTACAAGGTGACAATTACCCTGATACCAAAACCAGACACAAGTACAGACCAATATCTCTGAGGAAAATAGATACAGAAATCCTCAATAAAACATTAGCAAACCAAATTCAACATTATATAAAAAGGATCATATGCCATGATCAAGTGGGTAGATTTATTCAAGGGATGCAAGGATGGATCAATATCCGCAAATCAATGTGACACACCACATTAATGAAAGAAAAAATGCTTTTTCTAGACACAGAAAAAGCATTTGACCAAATTCAACATTCTTTCACAATAAAAACTCTCATCACAGTAGGTATAGAGGGAGCATATCTCAACATAATAAAGGCCATTTATGGCAAACCCATAGCCAACATCATACTCAATGGTGAAAAGCTGAAAGCCTTCCTGTTATTTCCAGGAACAAGACAAAGATGCAGACCATTGCCACTTCTATTTAAACACGGTATCAGAAGTCCTATCCACAGCAATCACAGACACAAAGAAAAAATAAAAGGTATCCAAATTGGAAGGGAAGAGGTATAACTGTCACTATTTGCAGATAATGCTCCTGGGTATATATCCGGAGAAAATGAAAACACTAATTTTAAAGGATACATGCACCCCAATGTTCACAGCAGCATTTACAATAGCCAAGACACGGAAGCAACATAGGTGCCCATTGACAGACAACTGGATAAAGAAAATTATATATACACACACACATGCACACACACACACATATATACACACATACAACAGAAGAGTACTCAGTCATAAAAAAAAAGTAAATTCTGTCATTTGCAGGAATGTGGATGGACCTAGAGGATATCATGCTTAGTGAAATAAGCCAGAAAAAGACAAATACTGTATGATATCAATTACATATAGAATCTAAAAAGATAGTGCAAATGAATGTATATGCAAAACAGGAACAGACTCACAGATACAGAAAAAAAACATGGTTACTGAAGGGGTTACTGAAGGGGAGACTGAAGGTGGAGGGACAAATTAGGTGTTTGGTTTAACAGATACAAACTACTATGTATAAAATAGATATGCAACAAGGATATATTGTACAGCACAGGGAATTATAGCCATTATCTTGTAATAACTTATAATGGAGTATAATCTGCAAAAATACTGAATCACTGTTGTATACCTGAAACTAATGTAATATTGTAAATCAACTATACTTCAATTAAAAAATATAACACCATTTTTCAAATACCCCCAAATGCAAAATAAATGTATTTTAAAACAAGTATGTTTCAAATATGTACCCTAATTATATTTCAATAATAGAATGGACATAAATTCTGGGATAGTCACGATGGAACGCTGCACAGCAATATAAAGCAATAAACAAACTACTAATGTATATGACATATATATCTCACAGACATAGTACTGATCCAAAGGCGGCAGACACTACACACACACACACATAGTATATATACACATTTACATATTGTGTGTATGTATATACATAGTGCACATATATACATAGTACCTACTGTATGACTACAGTTACCTGAAGTGGAAAACAGGCAAACTTGATCTATGATAATAGAAGGGGGAGATGTTATTTACTGGGAGGAGGACACCAGGGAGCCTTCTGGGGTGCTAAAAAAATGTTCCATATGTTCACCTTGACAATGGCTACATGGGTATATGCATATACAAAACTTTATTTACTTGAACACTTAAACATCTGTTAAAAAAAAGGATACCATTTGTGTATAAGAGTGACACTGGGGAGACACTGCACGATTCAATGACACTGGATATTTGAGTCATGTTAACATGCTACTTCCAAAGGTCCAGAGCCACTAAAACATGATTCCTGAAGACCATTTCAATGGCCTTAATCTCTGAACTACCCCTTTGTGATCTGGTTTCCTCCTAAACTCCGTCTGGCTCATACTCCCGGACTCACCTGGGACACTTTGGCTTGGGGACTCTTCCTCCAATATCCATGGCTCCTCTCCTTGCTCCAACTTGAGGATCACTTCTGGTTTAGGGATGCAAAACCCTGTGAATCAGAATTATATGACATGAGACAAATTGGATGAATGTCAGGGTCTTTGATACACTGTTCTCAAAGAGTATACAATAAAAAAAAAAAAGCTCATCTCATCCTGTTATGGGGCAGAGGACAACACATTCTTTCTGGTACCCAAAAGGGATAAATTGTCCTTGACCTGTAAATCCCAAACCTAAATATTATTATATACTACAAAAATCCCACAGGTTTCTGTAAATAAAAAAGGACATGTATACTGGGAGTCTACATGGGAAATAAGCGCTACCTACCTACTGAGATGAGGTGGCTGTAGTTCTCCAGCATCACATCCCTGTACAGCGTCCTCTGAGCAGGGTCCAGGTGCTGCCACTCCTCCTGGGTGAAGCCCACAGTCACATCCCTGAATGACAGTGATCCCTAGAAAAACACACTTCTGCTCAATCTGCAGTGGTCAGAGTCAGGTGATGTGGAAAAAGAATTTTAAAGACTAATTCTTACCATTTATCCTGGTGAAAATTGACCAGAACATGTTACAAAGGACCTCTACTATATAGCTTGTTTTGTGTTATACTTTGTGATTAAACAAGAAACCATGGTAGAAATACCACTGGTGGATTAATTTATTACTTAATGGAAAAATATCTGCATGCCTTTATGTGCCTATAAGTGTCCTAGTTTTTGAGAATTCCAAGTTGAAAAATATACTCTTCCTGGCCTCAAAGAGCTTATTCTCATAAGGAAAGATATAAAGATATACCTACCATAGGACTTAAAGGACCCATATCACAAATATGTACAATGCAGACAGATCATAAAGGGGTTCTGTGCAAGTTCATGTGAGAGTATCAGCACCCTGGATTTCACTGAGCAGGTAAAACTTTCAGTGCTTAAATATAAATAGTAGTTTCTTTGCAAATATGCGTCAAAACTGCAAGAAATGTTAAGAAGACCTGAAAAAACATGTGGCAAGTCAATGGACTGTACAACAGGACAGGAGAGCAGGTCTGAACCTGTGATGAGATAGAGGCTGCAGAGGCAGGGGCAAAACGTTCAGGGGAGGAAACTAGGGAATATATTTGGCTTAAATTCTGTTGGTGATATCCAAATATTTCATCACTCATCTAATCCATAAAATTCTTGAGGAACCACCAGTTTTATTTATATTTATCTATAAATTAAATACTGTCAATTCACATATGAGGAGAGCTTAATTCTGTTCTTCTCAGATAAAAATATAAATAAGCTAATATTTTCTTCCCATGCCCTAAAGGACTGACAGTATATGATGTATGCAGAATTATCTGGCACACTCCCTTAGGGCACAGTCTCTCTCTCTTCCCCCATCTCCACTCACCCTAGGTCATTGCTGTGAACAGTATGAAGCCAATAGTGAAATGGAAATACACACTTCCGTCCTAGTTATATAAACTAATTGTTGCCGAGGAAGCAATGATCCCAAAGTTGGTTTGTTGTTTTTTTTTTCAAGTGAATCATTTAATGTGTGAGGCTCAGTTTGATATTACCATAAGTATTAACAGAAGAAAATGGGAAAGTATAAACATTTCCCCTTCTATCAAAAATGGGTTTGATGCCAGGATAAACTAGCCTGTTGATTTAACATAGCTGATTAAAAAGGCTAGAGAATCTGGAAGTAAAAAATGTACTTGGAAGCAATGTCCTCTGAGGCTTCATTCTCCTGAGGGCAACAAAATGCTGAAAAATTTAACTGGCTCAAAAATTATATTGAGAGATCAAAAAGAAGAGCTAGTCACAGCTTGGGAAAAAAATTTGGAGAACAGATGACACTAAATGTAGTTAGATTAATAATTCTAAAGTTTCCCTGGAGTTATAGCACTCTGAGCTAACCAAAGGGGCTATAAACTCATGCTCCTTTAAACAGAGTGGTCCTAAATGATAGATTCTGTAGTGCACCCAGCTGTATTTTCAAGTATAATTCTAGTATTTGTACCTAGCAATACAGAAGAAAAAGCAGCAGGGAGGAAGTGTCAAGTATATAGGACATGAAAGGATTTGGCAGCCCTAGAATTCCCAGTTTGAATCTTTGTCATCAGGAAAATCCCATTCCAGCTCAGTCCAAGGTGAGGCTGGAGGTGGTGCTGTGGATGGCCTGTGACAAGCAGGAGGCAACAGTGTAAGTGCTAAACTCTGGCTTTCTTCCTTCATCTGCTAAAGAAACTCAAAATAAGGCTGTATGAAGAAAACGTGGGATACTACACTGCTTGCTGATGGCCTTTTCTCAGGGTCTTGTTGCAGACAGAGCTGTACCAAGCTAAGGAAGACAGGAGAGAATGTTTTTGAGGGCAGTGTTTGCAATCTGTCACTATTTACTGTGCGAGTTCCACTGGAGATGTGTACACTTTCTCCAATCCCAGAGTCTACACCTGATCGGGAACTTTTCATTCTGGATTCTGATTGAGGGAAAATACTGATATCCAGTGGGCTCTAAGGAGGACCTTTCTGGAACAACATCTGAGTCCTGTGCATGTCCTGGAAAGGTACCTGCCCACTGGCCAATTCACATGCTGTAATCCCAACGCTGTAAATATCTGTGCTGGATCGCCTCTATTAAGAGGGGAGTCGCCTATATTATTAGCAGAGATGCTAAACAGGGAACTTGCTGAGCAAAGGAAGAGAGGAAGAGTTACTCCCAGAGGGTCTGCATGATCTGCCTTGGAGGTTCTGGAAACCTCTTGTCAAGTTTGGGGAAACAGGAGGAAGAGCAGGGTAGATGCACAGTGACAATGAAACAGACGCTAGACATACAGTATGCCAGATATCTTCAGAACATGGAAGTAGAAATATCAACTGGAAGTTTGGATAGATGAATCTGGAATTTAGAAGTGTAGTATGAAAATAAGGATTTGGGTGAAAATTGCAACTCTGTCACTGGAGTCACCAGAGTGAATCAGATGGTCACAGAGGAGACAAATTGAGGAAAGAAAAAATACCAGCACAGAATTTAAGGGATCACCAATATTTGAGAGGCTGGCAGAAAAAAGAAAAATAGGCTTTGAAGGCTGAGAAGAAATTTTCTGAAATGTAAGAACAGAACCAGATGACAAGAGAATAGTGGGAAATAACAACACAGTTTCACAAATAACTGACACTTCCAATTAAAGATGGTGGACTTAAAACACACATCTATCTCTGATGCCTCCAACAATATAGGTGGAAGAAACAATAAAACAAAAGTAAAACAAACAAATGTGCCAATAACAGAATACACCAGAAAGACAATTTTGTGCAACTTCTGGATGATATAAGTGGATAGTATCAGACAAAAGAAACTAGAAGCATGGTACCTACAATTTATACAAGCACAGAAGTGGGCAGAAGCAGCGGCTTCCAGCCACAGCCAAAGACTACCAATCTCTAAGCCCTCCAACCAGGGCCAGCGGTCAGCATAGGTGCTAAGATGAATGACTGGTAAAGTAAATCACTGACAAAGTAACTGACTCCTAGGGCACATTGGTGGACCTCCACTCTGTGGAGATCCAGCAGTTAATGAAAACCAAAGCTGAAGTGCAGCCATTCTATAAAGTCAGGACACTTTTTTTTTTTAAACATATCTATATACAGTTGGCCCTCCATATGCACAGGTTCCACATCCACAGATTCAACCAACCACAGAATTAAAATATTTGGGGGAAGAAAAACTCCAGAAAGTTCCAAAAAGCAAAATTGAATTTGCCACATAACAGCAATTATTTATATAGAATTTACATTGTATTTACAACTATTTACATGGCATTTACATTGTATTAGGTATTATAAGTAATCTAGAGACAATTTAAAGTGTATGAGATGATCTACCACAAAGGAGGTGAGAATATACAATGGGGAAAAGACAGCTTCTTGCTGGGAAAACTGGACTACTTTCTCACACCATAAAAAATAAAATGAATTAAAAACTTAAATGTAAGACCTGAAACCATAAAACTTCTATAAGAAAACATATGCAGGGGGGACTTGCTGGTTCAAGCCCTGGTCCGGGAAGATCCCACATGCCTTGGAGCAACTAGGCCCACGTGCCACAACTACTGAGACTGTGCTCTACAGCCTGCGAGCCACAACTACTAAAGCCTGTGCACCTAGAGCCCATGCTCCACAACAATAGAAGCCACCACAACAAGAAGCCCTCACACTGCAACAAAGAGTAGCCCCTGCTCAACGCAACTAGAGAAAGTCCGCACGCAGCAATGAAGACCCAATCAGCCAAAAATAAATAAATAAAATTAATTAAAAAAAAAAAAAGAAAACATACACAGCGTATTCCCCTGGCAGTACAGTGGTTAGGACTCTGCATTTCCATTGCAGGGGCCATGAGTTCAATCCCTGGTCAGGGAACTAACATCCTGTAAGCTGTGCTGTGTGGCAAAAACAAACAAACAAAAAATAGGCTCTCTGAACAAATGTGTGGACACCAAGGGGGGAAAGTGGCAGGGGGTGGTGGTGGTGGTGTGATTAATTGGGAGATTGGGATTGACATGTATACATTAATATGTATAAAATGGATAACTATTAAGAACCTGCTGTATAAAAAAATAAATAAAATTCAAAAATAAATAGGCTCTCTGACATCAATCTTAGCAATGGTTTGGATATTCTGCTCAGGCAAGGGAAACAAAAGCAAAAACTACCCAGTGGGACTACGTCAGACTAACAAGCTTTGTACAATGAAGGAAACTATCAACAAAATGAAAAGGCCGCCTAATGAATGGGAGAAGACATTTGCAAATGGTTATCTCCAACAAGGGGTTAACATCCAAAATATACAAAGAACTCATACAACTTGACATCAGAAAAACAATCTGATTAAACCCAGGCAAGGAACTGAACAGACATTGATCTAAAGAAGATATACAGATGACCAATAGACACATAAAAAGATGCTCAACATCACTGATCATCAGGGAAATGCAAATCAAAACCACAATGAGATATCACCTCACATCTGTCAGAATGGCCATTACCGAAAAGAAAAATAAAAAGTGTTGGTGAGGATATGAAGAAAAGGGAACGCTTACACGCTGTTGGTGGGAATGTAAACTGGTAAAGCCACTATAGAAAACAGTAATGGAGAGTCCTCAAAAAACTAAAAACAGAGCTACCATACAACCCAGCAACTCCATTTCTGGCTATTACTGGCTGTTTATCTGAAGAAAATAAAAATGCTAATTTGAAAAGATATTCGCTCACCCCCCCCACATGTTCACTGCAGCATCATTTACAACAGGCAAGATGTGGAAGCTACTTAAGTGTTCATCAACAGAAGAATGTATAATGAAAATGTGGTGTGTATGTGTGTGTATACATACACACAGACACACATGTACACAATGGAATATTACTCAGCCGTAAAAAGAATGAAGTCTTGCCATTTGCGACAACATGGGTGTACCTACAGGGTACTGTGCTAAGTGAAATAAGTCAGACAGAGAAAGACAAATACTGCATGATTTCACTTATATCTGGAATCCAAGAAACAAAACAAATGAATAAATATAACCAAACAGAAACAGAGTCATAGATAAAGAGAACAAATAGGGGAAACAAGTAGGGGAAGGAGAGAAATAGGTGAGGGAGACTAAGAGGTGCAAACTTTCACTTAACAAAATAAAAGAGTCACAGGTAGAAAATGTAGAGTGTGGAAAACATAATTATATAATATCTTCATATAGTAACAAATGACATATTACTGATGATCATTTTGAAACTTATAGAAATGTAGAATCACTATGTTGTATACAAGGAACTAAAATAGTGCTGTAAGTCAATTATACTTCAAAAGCAAACAGACCAGCTCAGAGAAAATGAGACCAGATTTGTGGCTACTAGACGTGGGAAGGAGGGGGAAGGGGAATTAGATGAAGGTAGACAAAACATACAAACTTTCAGTTATAAGGTAAGTGCTAGGGATGTAATGTACAACATGATAAAGATAACACTGCTGTATGTTATAAATGAAAGTTAAGAGAGTAGTAACTCCTAAGCATTCTCATCACAAGGAAAAAAATTTTTTTTTCTATTTCTTTAGTGTTGTACCTATATGAGATGATGGATGTTCAAAACACTAACTGAACACAAGCTAAAGGAATAGAGAATTCAGTGACCACAGATAAGAAATACAGACTTTGCAAACAAACAAAAGCAGTTTGGAAAAGTCATTTGGATAACTGTAGTCTTCAACAATCAAGAACAGCAAAATTTGGAGAAGAGCAAGAAAGTAATTTCTAAAATTACAACATTATGATACACAAATGTCCAGTTTCAACAACAAAATCACAAAGCACACAAAGAAGCAAAAAAACAAAGAAACAAAAAAGTATGGCCCAAAGGAAAAATATAAATTGACAGAAATGTCCCTGAGAAGACCAGACGTTGAACTTCCTAAACAAAGGCTTTAAGTCAACTGTATTAAATATGGTAGGAGTCAAGATGATGGAGGAGGAGGACATGGAGTTCACCTCCCCCCCAAAACGCATCAAGACCACATCTGCCAATGGAACAGTTCTCACAGAGCACCTGCTGAACACTAGCAGAGGTCCTCAGACACCTAAAAGGACAAGAAAGAACCCCATGTAACCACATAGGACCAAAGGAAAAAAAAAAAGCCCAGAAACAGGATGGACTGCACCTCTGTTGTGGAGCTAAAGGAGAGGAGAGGTTGCCACACCCGAGAGCCCCCTCACCAGTGGCGAGATCAGTTGGGACAAAAGGGGAGCTTCAGGGGCTTGGAGGAGAGAGCAGCAATCTGTGGCAGGTCGGACAGAGTGAGACCCATAAAGGTGGTCCATGCCACAGCCCTGTGCACCCCAGGCTGAGGTGCGTCCACCAGTACAACGGGGGCTGGGTGCTGGAACAGGGTGCTTGGAGAACAGATCTGAAAAGAGGACTGCTATTGGCTGCAAGGAGACAACGTGAAGGGGTGGGAGTGAGGAGCTCCATAACTGGGAATGCTCAGGGAAAAAGCCCAGGGGATGCCACTAGGAGGGGCTCCTGCCAGAGCGGGCTTATGTGCCCCTGGTGGCCGCCTCCAGCCCCTCTCGCCTGGGCGGGCACACATGGCAGTTAGTGGCCACCTCTACCCCCTCCTGCCTGGGCAGGCTCATGCACCCCTGGTTGCTGCCTCAGCCCCCTCCCACCTGGGAGGGCTTCATGTGCTCCAGGGCAGCCCCAGGAGCAGATGCCTGTGGGTAGCCCACGTGCAGAGGTGGGGCTGAAACCACAGCAGAGCCCCAGGACCCATGCAACTAAGAAAGAAGAGCTGAAATCTCTCCTCCCACTGTGTGAACCACAGAATTACACCCTCACAACTGGCTTTATAAACTCAGCACCTCAGGAACATCTGAAGGGACAATAAGTGTTCCTGCAGCTGTGGACTTTGTGAGCAAGTACATGTGGGAGATAGGCCAGGCCAGAGTATGCATTGCCTCCACAGCGCCCACAGTGGTTCCAGATGCATGATTACTGCAGTCCTGGGAACTGACCTCAGTGGATCTATGCTGGTGGCCTGGTGAAAACAATGCCTGAGAGAAACGAGGGCCAATTGCTGGTGTACCCACGGTTAAGGGGGGGCTGAAAGCAGTGCCAACGAGATTGGAGTTTGTGAGCTTGGACAACGGGTGAAAGGTGATGCAGCAGAGCACACTCAGAAGTAAACACGTGCAGAGGAGGTGTACTCAGTGGCTTCTCTCCCAGTGGGAGTGCTCCAATACAGCCTACCTTGCACCACAGATCAGAAACACAGCTGAGAAACAGACTGGGGGGCTTCCCTGGTGGCGCAGTGGTTGAGAGTCCGCCTGCCGATGCAGGGGACACGGGTTTGTGCCCCGGTCCGGGAAGATCCCACATGCCGCGGAGCGGCTGGGCCCATGAGCCATGGCCACTGAGCCTGCGCATCCGGAGCCTGTGCTCCGCAATGGGAGAGGCCACAACAGTGAGAGGCCCGCGTACCACAAAAAAAAAAAAAAAAGAAAAAAAAGAAACAGACTGGGAGCCTCTTCAACAACAACTAGGGAGCAGACCCCACCCCCGACAGGGCACTGACAACCACAGAGCAAAGAGGAGGCCCTGCTCAATACCCAGTGCAGGATCTGGTCACTAAAACATCAGTCACACCTCTTACCAAGGTGATAAGCATAAGCTGAAGAAAAAGATGGCAGACACCCATACTGAAAACAGCCCTTGGACCAAAAAATGTTAAACCCATGCAGGCTACACGGACTTTCCCACAGAAAAATAGCCCTGCAGGGCTTCCCTGTTGGCATAGTGGTTAAGAAACCACCTGCCAATGCAGGGGACACGTGTTCAAGCCCTGGTCCAGGTAGATCCCACATGCTGCGGAGCAACTAAGCCTGTGTGCCACAACTACTGAGCCTGCGCTCTAGAGCCTGTGAGCCACAACTATTGAGCCTGTGTGCAACAACTACTGAAGCCCATGTGCCTAGAGCCCGTGCTCCGCAACAAGAAAAGCCACTGCAATGAGAAGCCCACACACTGCAATGGAGAGTAGCCCCCACTCGCCACAACTAGAGGAAGCCCGCGTGCAGCAATGAAGACCCAGGGCAGCCAAAAATAAATACATAAAATAATTAAATTAAAAAAAATAGCCCTCCAAGACAGTCTGAGGGTTTGACACTGGGAGGAAAAACCCCTAGAGCATTTAGCCTTGAAGGCCAGCAGGGCTTGAGTGCAGGAGCTCCACAGGGCTGGGGGAAACAGACTCCACTCTTGGAGGCCGTGCACACTAGGCCTCATGTGCACTGGGACACGGCACAAAGCAGTACCTCCAAAGGAACCTGGCAGACCTATCTAGGGGTCTTGGAGGGTCTCCTGGGGAGGCGGGGATCGACTGTAGCTCACTGTGGGGGCAAGGACACTGGCAGTGGAGGCCCCAGGGAATAGTGATCAGCGTGAGCACTCCTGGAGGTCCCCATTTCGGCACCAAGACCCGACCCCACCCAACAGCCTGAAGGCTCCAGTGCTAGAAAGCCTCAGGTCAAACAACCAGCAAGACAGGAGCACAGCTCCACCCATCAGTAGACAGGCTGTCTAAAGTTGTACTGAGCTCACAACCATCTCAAAACCAACACTTTGACATGGCCCTGCCCACCAGAAGAACCAGACCCAGCTCCACCCTCCAGGCAGCAGGCACCAGTCTCTCCAATGAGGAAGCCTGCACAAGCCCCTGGACCAACCTCACCCACCAGGGGTCAGACACCAGAAGCGAGAGGAACGACTATCCTGAAGCCTGCAGAAAGGAGACCACAAGCACAGAAATTTAGACAAAATGAGAGGACAGAGAAATATATTGCAGACAAAGGAACAACCTAAAAACCCAAAGAAGAACTAAATGAAAAGGAGATAGACAATCTACCTGAAAAAGAATGTAGAGTAATGATAGTAAAGATGGTCCAAAATCTCGGAAAAAGAATGGAGGCACAGACTGAGAAGATACAAGAAATGTTTAACAAAGAACTAGAATACTTAAAGAACAAACAAATAGAGATGAACAACACAATAACTGAAATGAAAACTATACTAAAAGGAATCAATAGCAGAATAACTGAGGTGGGAGAATGAATAACTGAGCTGGAAAACAGAGTGGTGGAAATCACTTCCACAGAGCAGAATAAAGCAAAAAAGAATGAAAAGAAATGAGGACAGTCTCAGAGACCTCTGGGGCAATATTAAATGCACCAACAATTGCATTATGGGGTCCCAGAAGAAGAATAGGAAGAGAAATGGCCTGAGAAAATATTTGAAGAGATAACAGCTGAAAACTTCCCTAACATGGGAAAGGAAACAGTCACCCAAGTCCAGGAAGTGCAGAGTCCCATCTGGGATAAACACAAGGAGGAACATGCTGAGACACATATTAATCAAACTAACAAAAATTAAATACAAAGAAAAAAACCTTAAAAGCAAAAAGGGAAAAGCATCAAATAACATAAAAGGGCATCCCCACAAGGTTATCAGCTGATTTCTTAGCAGAAACTCTGCAGGCCAGAAGGGAGTGACACAATATATTTGAAGTGATGAAAAAGAGAAACCTAAAGCCAAGAATACTTGACCCACCAAGGCTCTCATTCAGACTTGATGGAGAAATCAAAAGCTTTACAGACAAGTAAAAGCTACAAGAATTTAGCATCACCAGACCAGTTTTACAACAAATGCTAAAGGAACTTCTCTAGGCAGGGGAAGGAAAAAAAAAGAGGCCACAACTAGAAATAAGAAATCACAAATGGGAAACCTCACCAGTAAAGGGAAGGATACAGTAAAAGTAGAAAATCATCCACACACAAATATGATATCAAAACCAGCAGCCATTAGAAGAGGAGAGTACAAATGCAGGAAAAGGGGATTGCATTTGAAATTCAGAGACCAGCAACTTGAAACAATCTTATATAGACTACTATATCAAAACCACATGGGAACTTCAAACCAAAAAACTACGACACACACACAAAAAGAAAAAGCAACCCAAACATAACACTAAAGATAGTCATCAAACCTCAAGAGAACAAAACAGAGAAGAAAAAAGACCTACAAAAACAAATCCAAAAATATTCAGAAAATGTCAATAGGAACAAACAAATCAATAACTACCTTAAACGCCAATGGATTAAACGCTCCAACCAAAAGATAGAGACTGGCTGAACGGATGCAAAAACAAGACCCGTATATATGCTGTCTACAAGAGACCCACTTCAGATTTAGGGACACATACAAACTGAAAGTGAGGGGATGCAAAAAAGTATTCCATGCAAATGTAAATCACAAGAAAGTTGGAGTAGCAATAAGCATATCAGACAAAATAGACTTTAAAATAAAGACTGGGGCTTCCCTGGTGGCGCAGTGGTTGAGAGTCCACCTGCCGATGCAGGGAACATGGGTTCGTGCCCCGGTCTGGGAAGATCCCACATGCCGTGGAGCAGCTGGGCCTTTGAGCCATGGCCGCTGAGCCCACGCGTCCAGAGCCTGTGCTCTGCAACGGGAGAGGCCATAACAGTGAAAGGCCTGCGTACCACAAAAACAAACAAACAAAAACCATTTAAAATAAAGACTGTTACAAGAGAAAAAGGACACTACATAATGATATAGGGATCAATCCAATAAGAAGATATAACAATAGCAAATATATATGCACCCAACAAAGGAGCACCTCAATATATAAGGCAAATGCTAACAGCCATAAAAAAAAGAAATTGACAGTAACACAATAATAGTGGGGGACTTTAATACCCCTCTGTCATCAATGGACAGATTATCCAGACAGAAAATCAATATGGAAACACAGCCTTAAATGACATATTAGACGAGATGGACTTAAATGATATTTAGAGAACATTCCCTCCCAGTGCAGCAGAATACACTTTCTTTTCAAGTGTACAAGAAACATTCTCCAGGATACATCACATCTGGGGCCACAAATCAAGCCTCATTAAATTTAAGAAAACTGAAATCAGAGCAAGCATCTTTTCTGACCAAAACGCTATGAGATTAGAAATCACTTACGGCAAAAAACTGTAGAAAACACAAACACTTGGAGGCTAAACAATATGTTACTAAACAACCAATGGGTCACTGGAGAAAGTGAAGAGGAATTCAAAGAATACCTAGAGACAAATGACAGCAAAAACATGATGACTCAAAACCTTTGGGACTGAGCAAAAGCAGTTCTAAGAGGGAAGTTTATAGCAATACAATACTACTATCTCAGGAAACAAGAAAAATCTCAAACAACCTAACCTTACACCTAAAGCAACTAGAGAAAGAAGAACAAACAAAACCCAAGGTTAGTATAAGGAAAGAAATCGTAAAGATCAGAGCAGAAATAAATGAAATAGAGATGAAGAAAACAATAGAAAGGAGCCACAGAGGTCCACATTTGTTCAGTGGGTTAAAGGACATGGAATGGAAAACCTTGAGGAGGAAGAAAAGAAAGTTCTGTGCCAGAATGGTCATACTTATAAGACATTTCCATGCTATAACCATTTTTTGTGTGTGTATTTTATTCCTCACTACTGTATATACAGTTGACAATAAGTACTTTTTTGAAATATCTAATCATTCTGGATGTTCTGAAGTGTCTGATATATATTAAAAGTAGAGGTAATAAAAAGACATTTTGTAAATATATTTTTGTTAAAATTCATATGAAATATTGTTCTTTATTTGGAGGGGGGGGCAAGCTTGGCCAAACCACCTCTTTTTTTGGGGTTTTTTTTTTTTTGCGGTACACGGGCCTCTCACTGTTGTGGCCTCTCCCGTTGCAGAGCACAGGCTCGGGACGCGCAGGCTCAGCGGCCACGGCTCAGGGGCCGAGCCGCTCCGCGGCATGTGGGATCTTCGCGGACCGGGGCACGAACCCGCGTCCCCTGCATCGGCAGGTGGACGCCCAACCGCTGTGCCACCAGGGAAGCCCCAAACCACCTCTTTGAACAGTATGCATTGCGTTTGTGCTCTGGTTCAAGGTCGGGTGGAGGAGAAAGAAGTGCAAAGACCTGTGCCAGTGTATTTATAGTGAGGCAAGATTAACTACTGTCTTTTTTATGTTCATGCATTTTGTTTCACTTTGCTGTGTATGAAGTGTATATGATGGACAAATGAGTCCTAATTTACAACATCTAGTCTTTCTAGATGTTATAAAGGTTGCCAGAATATGACAAAAATAGAGTTAGTAAATAGTACATTTTGTGTTAAAATTTCTGGGAAAGATTGTCTTCTGAAAACTTGGGCAGTATAGCTCTCTGGGTTGGTGGAGATGGGAGAGAAGGGAAGGGGGTTGGTCTTAGGCTAGAATGCACACATGTTAAAGACACTTTCAGATTATAACTGTCACATGTGTGTAGTTTATTCAAGACTTCTCTGTATATAGTGGACAAATTAAGTCCTTATTTGAAACATCTAGTCCAGCTATATGTTTAGAAGTGCCCAATGTATGGTAAATGTAGAGGTAGTAAAATATCTCTCTGTAAATATATTTTTGCTAAAATTCATAGGAAGTACTATCTTGGGGAATGTTAAATGTTAAATCACCTCTGTGAGCAGTATACTACTGTCTAACTTGTTCAGTGGTTTGGAGGAGATGAGAGGGAAAGAATTGCAAAAGATAATATGCTAATGTGTTTGTACCTGGACATTTTCAGACAAAACCATTTTTTGTATGTTATGTGTATTTTGTTTTGCTGTGTATATAGTGTATATAACGGACAAATGAGTCCTAATTTTGCAACATCTAGTCTCTAGATGTTAAAGGGGTTGCTAGTGTATGACAAAGTAGTACAATTAGCACATTTTGTACAATTTGTGTTGAAATTCATAGGGAAGCTTATCTTGTGTAAATGACTTTTGGATATGAATTTGCTCAACCACCTCTAAGATTACACATGCCTGTACTTGTCCACCGGATTGGTGGTGGAGAGAAGGAAGTGAGGGAGGGAATAGTTCAGGCCAAAATGGTCATATTTAGAAGATACCTCAGATTATAACCATTGTTACACGTGTGCAATTTTATTTAACAGTGCTATGTACATAGTGCACAAGTAAGATCTTATTTGAAATATCTAGTCTTTCTAGATATTTAGAAGTGCTTTATGTATTTAAAAGTAGAAGCAGTAGAATAATGCTTCTTGTAAATATCTTTTAAAAACTGATGGGAAATACTGTCTTCAGAAATGGAATTGTTAAACCTCCCCTCTGAACAGTGTACTCTCTGCTTGTTCATTGGGTCGAGGGAGGTGGGAGGGAAGATGGCAGAAGATGTTTTGCCAGTATGTACTAGAACATTTCAACTTACCCATTGCTCTATATGTTATATGCATTTCATTTAACTTTACTGTATATATTATGTATATACTGGACAAATGGGTCCCAGTTTTATAACATCTAGTCTCTAGATAGTAAAGAGATTGCCAGTGTATGACAAAAGTAGAGTTAGTAAACTAACAAATTTCTACACTTTGTGTTAAATAAGATTCGTTGAAAAGCTGTCTTCTGAAAAGGACCTTTGGAAGCGAAATTGTAAATCATATCTAAGTGACACACACAAAAATTAATGTACGACAAAGGAGCAAGAACTATACAATGGAGAAAAGACAGTCTCTTCAAAAAATGGTGTGCTGGGAAAACTGGACAGCTACATGCAAAAGAATGAAATTAGAACATTCTTTAACACCACACAACAAAAATAAACTCAAAATGGATGAAAGACCTAAATGTAAGACCAGAAACTGTAAAACTCTTAGAGTAAAACATAGGAAGAACACTCTTTGACATAAATCGCAGCAATATCTTGTTTGATCCATCTCCTAGAATAACGGAAATAAAAACAAAAATAAACAAATGGGACCTAATGAAACTTAAAAGCTTCTGCACAGAAAAGAAACCATCAACAAAATGAAAAAACAACCCAAAGAATGGGAGAAAATATTTGCAAATGACGTGACCGACAAGGGATTAATCTCCAAAATATTCAAACAGCTCATGCAGCTCTATGTATGTAAAAAAAAAAAAAAAAAAAAAAAAAAGGCAGAAGATCTAAATAGACATTTCTCCAAAGAAGAAATAAAGATTGCCAAAATGCATAAGAAAAGATGCTCAACATCACTAATTATCAGAGAATTGCAAATGAGAACTACAATGAGGTATCACCTCACACCAGTCAGAATGGCTATCACCAAAAAGTCTAAAAAACAATAAATGCTGGAGAGGGTGTGGAGAAAAGGAAACCCATCTATACTATTGGTGGGAATGTAAATTGGTACAACCACTATGGAGAAGAGATTGGAGGTTCCTTAAAAAACTAAAAATAGAACTACCATATGATCCAGCAATCCCACTCCTGGGCACATACCTAGAGAAGACCATAATCCGAATAGATACGTGCATGCCTATGTTCATTGCAGCACTGTTTACAATAGCCAAGACATGGGAGCAACCTAAATGTCTATTGACAGAGGAATAGATAAATAAGATGTGCTACATATATACAATGCAGTATTACTCAACCATAAAAAAGAATGAAATAATGCCATTTGTAGCAACGTGGATGGACCTAGAGATTATCATACTAAGCGAAGTAAGACAGATAAAGACAAATATCATATGATGTCACTCATATGTGGAATCTATTTTTTTAAAAAGGTACAAAGGAACTTATTTATATAACAGTGCAAAATCAACACACAACAATCAGGGTTTCTTTTTCTATACCAGCAATGAACAACCCAAAAAGTAAATTAAAAAAAATTCTATTTACAATATTATCCAGTAGAGTAAAATACCTAGTAATAAATTTAACCAGGGATATGCAAAACTACAAAAAAAACTGTGAAAAGAACTTGAAGAAGACCTAAATAAATGAAGGATATTCCATGTCCATAGATTGGAAGACTTTGTATTGTTAAAATGGCAGTACTGGGACTTCCCTGGTGGTCCAGTGGCTAAGTCTCCGCACTCCCAATGCCGGGAGGCCAGGTTTGATCCTTGGTCAGGGAACTAGATCCCATGTGCATGCTGCAACTAAAGATCCAGCCAAATAAACAAATATTAAAAAAAAAAAAAAAAGCAGTACTACCAAGAGTGATCTGAAGATTCAATACAATCTCTATTAAAATTCCAACAGCCTTTTCTGCACAAATGGAAAACCTGATACTAAAAATTATGGAATTGCAAGCAGTCCTAAATAGCACAAACAATCTTAAACAAACAAAAAGAACAAATTGGGAAGAGTCACACTTTCCTGATTTCAAAACTTAGTACAAAGCTATAGGTACTGGTGTAAGTATAAACATGAAGACCGGGGACTTCCCTCGTGGCACAGTGGATAAGACTCCATGATCCCAATGCAGGGGGCCCAGGTTTGATCCCTGGTCAGGGAAGTAGATCCCACATGCATGCCGCAACTAAGAGTTCGCATGCCACAACTAAGGAAACCGCATGCCACAACTAATGAGCCCTGGAGCCACAACTAAGGAGCCTACAAGTCACAACTAAGGAGCCCGCCTGCTGCAACTAAGACCCCATGCAACCAAATAACTAATATTAAAAAACAAACACAAAGACCACCAGAACAGTATAGAGAATCCAGAAATAAACACATACCTCTGGACCACTGATTTTCAACAAGTGGGCCAAGACCATTCAATGGGGAAAGAATAGTCTGGACCTGGGTCAACAGTATATCTCAAGGAAAGAATGATGTTAGACAACTATGTCAACACCATATTCAAAAATTAAATCAACATGGATCTAAATATAAAAGGTAAAGCCATAAAACTCTTAGAATGAAATATAAAATTTGGTAATGTATTTTGAGATATGACAGTAACGCATAAACAATAAAAGTAAAAACAGATAAATTGGACTTCATCAAAATTAAAATGAAAGTATCTTATCAAGAAAGAAAAAAGACAATATCCAGAATGGATGAAAATATTTTCAAATCATGTATCTAATACCTGATTATCCAGAATATACATAGAACTCTTACAACTCAACGAAAAGGAAAAACAGCCCAAATACAATACATTTAAAGGACTTAAATGGATACTTCTCTGAAGATTTTTTTTTAATGGCCAAATTATGAAAAAATGCTCAACATCATTAGTCATTTAGGAAATGCAAATCAAAAGCACAATGAGGTACCACTTTACCCACACTAGGATGACTATAATCAAAAAGCAGAAAACACATTTTGGCCAGAATTAGAGAATCTGGAACCATCATACATTTCTGGTGGAAATGAAAAATGGTTCAAGATACTGTGGAAAAAACAGTTTGGCTGTTCCTCAAAAAGTTAAACATAAAATTGCCATATGAGCCAGAAATTCCATATTTATATACACACACACACACACACAGAGTAAAGTATACAAAAAAGCAGGCAAGTATGGTCCATGAAAAAGAAAAATATAAATCAACAGAATCTGTCCCTGCAAAAGACTTAATGGCAGATATATCAGACAGACTTTAAAACCACTATCTTACCAATGCTCAAAGAACTTGAAGAAGATGTGGACAAAGTCAAGAACATGATGTGTGAGAAAAATGGAAATGTCAGTGATACAGAAAACCTAAAAGGAAACCAGAAAGAAGTTATGCAGCTGAAAAGTACAATAACAGATGAAAAATTCATACAGATATTCAAAGGCAGATTTGAGATGGTAGGAAAAAGAATCAGTGAACTTGAAGATAGGACAATGGAAATTATCAATGCTGACGAACAGAAAGAACAAAGATTGAAGAAAAGTGAACAGAGCAATAGGACCTGTGAAACACCATCAGCTGGAGCAAAATACATATCATGGGAGTCTCAGAAGAAGGAAAGAGAAAGGGGCACAGAGAATCTTTGAAGAAATTCACAGAAATATACAAAAAATATTTGACAAACTAATATTTGAATGAAAAGTTCCCAAATTTAATGAGATACATGAATATAAACATCCAAGAAGCTCGACAAACTCCAAGTAAAATGAAATCAGAGGCCCATATCAAGACGCTTTATAATCATACTTTCAAAAGACAGAGTGAATCTTGAAAGCAGCGAGAAGAGACTCATCACATACAACAGATCCTCAGTTAAGATTACCTTCAGACTTCTCATCAGAAACTTTGGCGGTCAGAAGACAGCACGTCTGTATATTCAAGGGCTGAATGAAAACACCTGTCAACTAAGAATACTACATCCAGCAAAACTGTCCTTCAAAAAGTCAGGAAGAAACCAAGATATTTCCAGATAAACAAAAGTTGAGCGAGTTCATGACCACTAGATGTGCCCTGCAAGAAATGCTCAAGGGAGTCCTGCAAGGTAAAATGAAAAGACACTAGACAGTAACTTGAAGCCGTACAAATAAAGATCCAATAAAGGCAAATACATAGGCAATTATAGAACTAGTATAACTAAAGCAATCATTTTTAACTGCAGTTGATCTTTTTTATGTGATTTAAGAGAGTTATACATTTTTAAAAATTTAGAATGAAAGTATTAATGTAACTTTGGTTTGTAATTCCAAGTCTTATTTTTCCTACATAATTTGGAGACTAAGACACTTAAAAGAATTATTCGTTTTTGTTTTGGAGCACACATTATAGAAAGATGTAATTTTGTGGTGGGAGGGAGGGAGACGCAGGAGGGAAGAGATATAGGGATATATGTATATCTATAGCTGATTCACTTTGTTATAAAGCAGAAACTAACACACCATTGTAAAGCAATTATACTGAAAGATGTAATTTTGTGACATCAGCAACTGAAAGGGGTGGGGACAGAGATATAAAGGAGCAGTTTTTTGCAGGTTATTGAAGTCAAGCTACTATAAATTCAAATAAGTAACCATAACAAAATGAAAACAGGTTACATTCTCAATATAAAGGGCAGAGTACTTCATATTAGAATTAAAATGTCAGGATACATATTCTTTACCAAAAAACATACTCATAAAGAATATGGAAAACCTTACTAAGGTGAAATACCCCCATGATGCAAAACCCTCAAGCACATCAAAGAAAGGAACAACTGACTGGTGAGTGAGAACTTATCATTTTACAAGTCAAGTGGTTTTCAGTTACAGTCACCCTCCATATGTAAGGATGCTGAACCCGCAGATACAGAGGGCCAACTAAGGGACTTAGGCCATCAGTCAATTTTGATATCCTCGGAGGGGATCCTGGAACCAATCCCCTGTAAATACCAAGGGATGACTATACTTGCTTTCAGTTGAGAGAGAACTTAATCAGTTACCAGCTGATAGATCATTAAAAGTATATTTTTCTTTGTTAGATCTTTAGTGGCATATGATTTGTAAGGATTCAAAAAATTTAGAGGCATTACTATAATAAAACTCCATTCATTCATATCTACTTATTTACGCAAATTTTCTCAATGCTTACATCCATGGAATTGAACTTGCAATAGAATTAATGCTGACTATTTCTCATTTTAGTAATTCTCATCCAATGATAAACTAGTTTGTAAAAAAATCTACCCAACTCCATCTCTGTAAGATGCTTTTCCAGTAAAATTTTACTTTTGTATTTAATACTTATTCCTAAATATTTGAAATATATTCACTTTGATTAATTGAAATAATAAGACTGAGAGTTTTATCATGACAGGAAACTTTTTCAAACAACACTTAAACATCAACTTATTCATATTTTTTACTACAGGGTAGTGTGATAAGGTGATCAATAAAACAGCTGCAATTTCTTAAAAAAGAATATGAAGCAGAATTTTGTGTGCACCTGAGTTACAAGGCTTTTCAAGTGTTCTATCAGTGCGCCCATCTCCCACTTGTGCCCCACTGAGAGCGCCTCTTTTGCAGGGGCCAATATTTCATTTTTGTTAGAACCTACAGTACAGAGCAAAGGATACTTAGTAGATTCTCATAAGTAGTTGCTGAATGAATACCTGAGTTAAATAAACATTAATTAAAAGAGATTTATTTTTGTGATGAATAAAGTTGTGATAAAATCAGTTGAAGGGTTCATCGATTTCTTATACTTTAAATATGAGTACAAGATATTTATGAGAAAACTGGAGAATTTAAGGAAAAATAATTCTAACTTTCATATGAAAAATGATCCATCTTATCCTGAGCCCTTGAGGATTCTCTGGATTCAATAACTACTTCTTGGTGATTTGTTTTTATTATTCTTTGCTTTGTAACTTTGTAAAACCCTAATATTATACCCAAATCTCCTAGTTACTTTGAGAATGTCTCCAAGTACATCTATAATATAGGTCTTTGTAAATAAGTGAGACCAGATTTAACTTAGTGGGCAAACTACTCAGTTGACAGAGGAAGGAGATCAACATAGCACAGTATGATGTGGAACTCACCTCTCCCCACAAACACATCAAACATACACCTAGATGTGGAACAATTCTCACTTAAAACTAACTGGAGACTGGCAGGAAGAATCCTGTACAACCAAGGTTGTAAGAAAGATCCATACAGAATCAGGTAGGAAGTTAAGAGAAGTGATCAGGCTGGAACCTGTGCCCCTGAGAGAAGACATGGAAGAAAAGAGAGATTAGACAGATGGAAATCCTCTCTGGGGAGCAAGTGGTCGAGCAACATATTCAGGGACCCAACATAGGAAAGATGAGCCCCTCGGCTGGTTGGAGTGCCAGTAAGAGTAATAGGAAGGCTATGGGAAACCTGGACTTTGCCAGTGAGGAGCATGCACATGCTTGCTTGCTCCTGAAGCAAGGCAGATTGAAAACTGCATTCATGGCTGACCAATTTCCTGTGACTGACCCAGCAGGCACCCAAGCCTGAGCCCAGCAAATGCTCAAGCACCACTTGCTGCACAGTGCACCGCCTCACTGGGTGAGGTCCCAGATGTGTGTAACAGAGGTGGCTCAAACCCAATATGGCATCTGAACAGAGAAGGGACAGTCATTACTGGTGCTTACACAGTTAGCACATCAGAAGCAGCCATGATCTCCATCTGCAGTAAGAACACCACAGCCCATGCCCAGACCCACACTGAGAGCCCACACGGGCCCTACTTGTTCTACAGCACAACTCCACACCAGGTCAAGGGAAGCAGAGGGCAAGGGAAGAGCCCAGCTGTGAGGGAAAAAGGAGGCTCAGACCCAAAGCAGCATTGGAGAAAGGTGGTGGGGGGGGCAGACATTGCTGGCACTCACACAGGCAGTGCATCAGCAGTCCAGATCTCTGCCCTGGCAGGACTGCCATGGTCTGCGCATGGGGCTCAAGCCAAGTACCCTACCTTGCTCCAGAGCTGCTTCCCTCTGGAGTAAGGGTGCCAGTGCTGGGAATGGGAGAGCACATACTTAAAGAGAATGGAGCCAGCTTGGACCCAGCCCTCAGGGCTTGTAGACCAGCAACACAGAACCTACGCCCAACCCCAACAGGGCAGAGACAGCCACTGAGCAGAGGGGAAGCCTGAGCTCAAACCTGTATCCAGCCCTAGTCCCTACATCTCCAGCAACACCTACTATCAATGTGATAATTGCCAGCACAACCTGAGAAAAGACATGACTTGTGTTCAAGTCAAATCCAGCTATACCACCAAAGCCACTGGGCACACGCAGACAGTATGGCAATGCTCCCACATAAGGTCACCTCTTCAGGATTGCAGTAGATAACTGCTTCACCTATTTCATAGAGACACAGTAAGTTAAGCAAAATGAGAAGACAGGAAGAATTTGTCTCAATTGAAGAGCAAGAGAAAATCCCTGAAAAAGCAACTACTGAAATAGAAATAAGCAATTTACTAAAGACTGTGAAGCATTAGTAATGAGAATAAAGCAAGTAATAAAATGGCAATAAGTATGTACCTATCAATAATTACTTGAAACATCAATGGACTAAATGCTGCAATCAAAATACATGGTGTGGCTGACTGATTAAAAAACAAGACCAATCTATATGCTGCTTAGAAGAGACTTACTTCAGAGCTAAAGCCACATACAGACTGAAAGTGAGGGGACGGAAAAACATATTTCATGCAAACAAACAACAAGAAAGCAGAGGTAACAATACCCTATCACACAAAATACATTTTAGAACAAAGTCTTTAACAAAAGACAAAGAAGGTTACATAACGAGGGATCAATACAAAAAGAGGATATGACACTCGTTAACATATATGTACCCAATACAGGAGCACCTAAATACATAAAACAGATATTAAATATAAAGGGGGAAATCGACAGTAACAATAATAGTGGGGGACTTTAACACCTCACTTGAATCAATGGACAGTCCATACAGACAGAAAATTAGCAAGGAAACACTGGCCTTAAATGACACATTAGACCAAATGGACTTAATTGATATTTATATAGCATTCCATCCAAAAGCAGCAGAATACACATTCGTTTCAAGTGCACATGGAACATTCTCCAGGATAGATCACATGCTAGGACACCAAAAAAAAATAAGCCTCAGTAAATTTAAGAAAACTGAAATCATATCACGCATCTTTTCTGACCACAACGCCATGAAATTAGAAATCAACTACAAGAAAACACCAAGAAACACAAACATGTGGAGGCTAGACAATATGGTACTAAACAACCAATGGATCACTGAAGAAATCAAAGGGAAATTTAAAAATACCTGTAGACAAATGAAAACTAAAACACAATGATCCAAAATATATAGGATGTAGAAAAAGCAGTTCTAAAAAGGAAGTTTATAGTGATGCAAGCTTACCTCAGGAAACAAGAAAAAATGAAAACCCTAAGCTTACACCTAAAAGAACTAGAAAAAGAACAAAACCCATAGGTAGAAGGAATGAAATCATAAAAATCAGAGCAATAAAAAATGAAATAGAGAATAAAAAAGTTCAATGAAACTCAGAGCTGGTTCTTCAAAAAGATAAACAAAATTGATAAACTTTTAGCCAGACTCATCAAGGAAAAAAGAAAGGGCCCAAATCAATATCACAAATGAAAAAGAAGTTACAACCGACACCACAGAAATACAAAGCATCATAAGAGACTACTATGAACAACTATATGCTAATAAAATGAACAACCTGAAAGAACAAATTACAATAAATGAAAATCTCCCAAGACTGAACCAGGATGAAATAAGAAGTATGAACAGACCACTTACCAGCAATTGAACTGAATCTGCAACTAAAAATGAAGCAAAACAAACAAAGAAACCTCCCAGCAAACAACAGTTCAGGACCAGATGGCTTCACAGGTGAATTTTACCAAACATTTAGAAAAGAGTTAACACCTATCCTTCTCAACCTGTTCCCAAAAATTGCAGAGGAAGGAATGCTTCCAAACTCATTCTACAAGGCCAGCATTACCCTGATACCGAAATCAAAGACACCACAAAAAAGAAATTACAGGTTAATATCACTGATGAACATTGATGCAAAAATCCTCAATAAAATATTGGCAAACCGAATTCAACAATATATTAAAAGGATCACATACCATAATCAAGTAGAATTTTTCTCAGGGATGCAAGGATTTTTCAATATCTGCAAATCAACCAATGTGATAGACCACATTAATAACTTAAAGAATAAATCCATATGATTATCTCAATAGATGCAGAAAAAGCTTTTGACAAAATTCAATATCCATTTACGATAAAACTCCTCAGAAAATAAATATAGAGAGAACATACCTCAGCATAATAAAGGCCATATATGACAAACCTACAGCTAACATCATACTCAACAATGAAAAGCTGAAAGCATTTCCTCTAAGATCAGGAACAAGACAAGGATGTCCCTCTTGCAACTTTTATTCAACATAGTTTTGGAAGTTCTAGCCATTGCAATCAGAGAAGAAAAAGAAATAAAAGGAATCTAAATTAGAAAAGAAGAAGTAAAACTGTCACTGTTTGCAGATAATATGATATTATACATAGAAAATCCTAACAGATGCTACCAGAAAACTACCAGAGCTCATCAACGAATTTGGCAAAGTTGCAGGATACAAAACTAATAAACAGAAATCTGTTGCATTTCTGTACACTAACAATGAGAGATCAGAATGAGAAATTTAAAAACAATCCCATATACCATCACCTCAAGAAGAATAAAATACCTAGGAATAAACCTACCTAAGGAGGCAAAAGACTGTACTCTGAAAACTATAAGATACTGATGAAAGAAACTGAAGATGATACAAACAGATGGAAGGTTATACCATGTTCTTGTATTGGAAGAATCAATAGTGTAAAAATGACAATAATCACCCAAGGCAATCTACAGAGTCAATGCAATCCCTATCAAATTACCAATGGCATTTTTCACAGAACTAGAACAAAAAGTCTTAAAATTTGTATGGAAACACAAAAGAACCCGAATAGCCAAAGCAATCCTGAGAAAGAAAAACGGAGCTGGAGGAATCAGGCTCCCTGACTTCAGACTATACTACAAAGCTACAATCATCAAAACAGCACTGTACTGGCACAAAAAGATAAATATAGATCAATAGAACAGGATAGAAAGCCCAGAATTAAACCCATACATCTATGGTCAATTAATGTAAAACAAAGGAGGCAAGAATATACAATGGAAAAGAGACTGTCTAGTCAATAAGAGGTGCTGGGAAAACTGGACAGCTACATGTAAAACAATAAAACTAGAACATTTTCTTACACCATACACAAAAATAAACTCAAAATGGATTAAAGACCTAAATCTAAGACTGGATACTAAAAAACTCCTAGAGGACAATACAGAACACTCTGACATAAATCACAGCAATATCTTTTTCGATCTCCTAAAGTAATGGAAATAAAAACAAAACTAAACCAGTGGGAGCTAATTAAACTCAAAAGCTTTTGCACAAAGGAAACCACAAACAAAACTAAAAGACAACCCACAGAATGAGAGAAAGTATTTGCAAATGATGCAACCAACAACGGATTAATCTCCAAAATTTACAAACAGCTCATGCAGCTCAATATCAAGAAAACAAACAACCCAATCAAAAAGCAGATGCAAGATCTAAATAGACATTTCTCCAAAGACAGACATATGGCCAAGAGGCACATGAAAAGCTGCTCAACATCACTAATTATTAGAGAAATTCAAATCAAACTACACTGAGATAACACCTCACACCAGACAGTATGGCCATCATCAAAAAGTCTACAAACAAAAAATGCTGGAGAGGGTGTGGAGAAAACGGAACCCTCCTACACTGTTGGTGGGAATGTAAACTGATACAGCCACTATGGAGAATAGTATAGAGGTTCCTTAAAAAACTAAAAACAGAGCTACCACATGATCCAGCAATCCCACTCCTGGGCATATATCCAGTGAAAACCATGGTTTGAAAGGATCTATGCACCCCAGTGTTCACTGAAGTGCTGTTTACAATAGCCAAGACATGGAAGCAATGTAAATGTCCATTGACAGAGGAATGGATAAAGAAAATATGGTACATACATATAGTGGAATATTACTCAGTCATTAGAAAGAATGAAATAACACCATTAGCAGCAACATGGATGGACCTGGAAATTATCATACTGAGTGAAGTAAGTCACACACAGAAAGACAAATATCATATGATATCACTTATACGTAGAATCTAAAAAAAAATAACAAGTGTTCGTGAAGATATGTAGAAATTGGAACCCTTGTGCACTGTTTGTGGAATATAAAATGGTGCAGCTGCTGTGAAGAACAGTATGGTGGTTCTTCAAAAAATAAAATTTAATTACCATGTGATCCAGCAATACCATTTCTTGGTATATATCCAAAAGAACTAAAAGCAGAGTCTCAAAGAGGTACCTGTACACCCATGTTCGTAGAAGCATTATGCACAACAGCCAAAAGGCAGAAGCAAACCAAATGTCCATCAACAGATGAATGAATAAACAAAAATATGATATATACACACATGGACTATTATTCAACCTTTAAAAAGGAAATTCTGACACATACTACAACATGGATGAACCGTGATGACATTACACTAAGTAAAATAAGCCAGTCACAAAAAGACAAGTCCTGTATGACTTCACTTATATGAAGTATCAAGAGTAGTCAAACTCATAGAAACAGAAAGTAGAATGGAGGATGCCACTGGCTAGGGGGCAGAGGGGAATGGGAAGTTTTTTTTAATGAACATAGAGTTTCAGTTTTGCAAGATGAAAATGTTTTCAAGGTTGGTTATACAACAGTGTGAATAAACTTAACACTACTGAACTGTACACTTAAGAATATTAAGATGGTAAAAAAACAAACAAGGATGCCTGCTTTGGTAACTTATATTCAACTTTGTACTGGAAATTCTAGCCAGGGCTATTAGGCAAAAAAATAAATAAATATCAATAAAAGGTATTCAAACTGGAAAGGAAGGAGTAAAACTATCTCTATTTGCAGATGACATGATAGCAAATATAGAAAATCCTAAAGAATCTACAAAGCAACTATTAGAACTAGAACAAATTCAGCCAAGCAGGATATAAGATTAACACTTGAAAATCAGTAGTATTTCAACACACTATCAGTAAGCAATCAAAAAAGAAACTAAGAAAACGATTCTATATGCAATAGCATCTAAAAGAACAAAATACAAGCCTACACGGCTCTTTGGTGGGGCCAATGGCAGACTCCGGAAGGGCTCACGCCAAGGAGTACTTCCCAGAACTTCTGCTGCCAGTGTCCTTGTCCTCACAGTGAGCCACAGCCACCCCTGCCTCTGTAGAAGACCCTGCAACACTAGCAAGTCACCTTGCAGGACAGACCCCGGACTTGAGTACATGTCTGCAGTGACCCAAACACAGGTAGGACATTCCGCAGGAGTTCTTGGATCCCAGCACGAGGCCATGTAGGGGTCAGAGGATCCATCCAGGCTCTGGTATGGTCATAACACAGGTCCTGTCCAGCTGGGCTCACCCACCTGTGCCCATAATATGCCAGAGCATTGTCTTAGCTTTCCCGGGCCATGTGGATGAAAGGCTCTTGGTGCTCCAGCCACGTGTCAGGGCTGTGCCTCTGAGGCGGGAGAGCCAACTTCAGGACACTGGTCCACAAGAGATCTCCCAGCTCCACGTAATATCAAATGGCAAAAATCTCCCAGCGATCTCCATCTCAATGCCAAGACCCAGCTTCACTCAACGACCAACAAGCTACAGTGCTAGACACCCTATGCCAAACAACTAGCAAGACAGGAACACAACCCCACCCATTAGCAGAGAGGCTGCCTAAAATCATAACAAGGCCACAGACACCCCAAAACACACCACCAGACGTGGACCTGCCACCAGAAAGACAAGATCCAGCCTCATCCACCAGAACACAGCACTAGTCCCCTCCACCAGGAAGCCTACACAACCCACTGAACCAACCTTAGCCACTGGAGACAGACATCAAAAACAGCGGGAACTACGAACCTGCAGTCTGCAAAAAGGAGACCCCAAGCACAGTAAGATAAGCAAAATGAGAAGACAGAAAAACACACAGCAGATGAAGGAGCAAGGCAGAAACCCACCAGACCTAACAAATGAAGAGGAAATAGGCAGTCTACCTGAAAAAGAGTTCAGAATAATGATAGTAAAGATGATCCAAAATCTTAGAAATAGAATTGAGAAAATACAAGAAACGTTTAACAAGGACCTAGAAGAACTAAAGAGCAAACAAACACTGATGAACAACACAATAAATGAAATTAAAAATTCTCTAGAAGCAATCAATAATAGAATAACTGAGGCAGAAGAACGGATAAGTGAACTGGAAGATAAAATAGTGGAAATAACTACTGCAGAGCAGAATAAAGAAAAGAGAATGAAAGGAATTGAGGACAGCCTCAGAGACCTCTGGGACGACATTAAACACACCAACATTTGAATTAAAGGGGTCCCAGAAGAAGAAGAGGAAAAGAAAGGGACTGAGAAAATATTTGAAGAGATTATAGTTGAAAAAGTCCCTAATATGGGAAAGGAAATAATCAACTCCAGGAAGCACATAGACTCCCATACAGGATAAAATCCCAGGAGAAACAAGCCAAGACAATATTAATCGAACTGTCAGAAATTAAATACAAAGAAAAAATGTTAAAAGAAGCAAGGGAAAAACAAGTAACACACAAGGGAATCCCCATAAGGTTAACAGTTGATCTTTCAGCAGAAACTTTGCAAACCAGACGGGAGTGGCAGGCCATATTTAAAGTGATGAAGGAGAAAAACCTACAACCAAGATTACTCTACCCAGCAAGGACCTCATTCAGATTTGATGGAGAAATTAAAACCTTTAGAGACGAGCAAAAGCTAAGACAATTCAGCACCACTAAACCAGCTTTACAACAAATGCTAAAGGAACTTCTCGAGGCAGGAAACACAAGAGAAGGAAAAGACCTACAATAACAAACCCAAAACAATTAAGAAAATGGTAACAGGGCTTCCCTGGTGGCGCAGTGGTTAAGAGTCCACCTGCTGATGCAGGGGACATGGGTTCGTGCCCCGGTCCGGGAAGATTCCACATGCTGTGGAGTGGCTGGGCCCGTGAGCCACGGCCGCTGAGCCTGCACTCCGCAACGGGAGAGGCCACAACAGTGAGAGGCCCGTGTACCACAAAAAAGAAAAGAAAAGAAAATGGTAATAGGAACATACATATTGATAATTAACTTAAATATAAATAGATTAAATGCTCCAACCAAAAGACATAGACTGGCTGAATGGACACAAAAACAAGACCCGTATATATGCTGTCTACAAGAGACTCACTTCAGACCTAGGGACATACACAGACTGAAAGTGAGGGGATGGAGAAAGATATTCCATGAAAATGGAAATGAAAAGAAAGCTGGAGTAGCAATTTTCATATCAGACAAAACAGACTTTAAAATACAGACTATTACAAGAGACAAAGAAGGACACTATATAATGATCAAGGGATTGCTACAAGAAGAAGATATAACAACTGTACATATTTATGCACTCAACATAGGAGCACCTCAATACATAAGGCAAATACTAACAGCCATAAAAGGGGAAATGGACAGTAACACAATCATAGTAGGGGACTTTAACACCCCATTTTCACCAATGGACAGATCATCCAAAATGAAAATAAATAAGGAAACACAAGCTTTAAATGATACATTAAACAAGATGGACTTAATTGATTTTTATAGGACATTCCATCCAAAAACAACAGAATACACACTTTTTCAAGTGCTTAAGTTCTCCAGGATAGATCATATCTTGAGTCAAAAATCAAGCCTTGGTAAATTTAAGAAATTTGAAATTGTATCAAGTATCTTTTCCGACCAAAATGCTATGAGCCTAACTATCAATTACAGGAAAAAAATCTGTAAAAAATACAAACACATGGATGCTAAATAATACACACCTTAATAACCAACAGATCACTAAAGAAATCAAAGAGGAAATCAAAAAATACCTAGAAACAAATGACAATGAAAACATGATGACCCAAAACCTATGGGATGTAGCAAAAGCAGTTCTAAGAGGGAAGTTTATAGCAATACAATCCTACCTTAAGAAACAAGAAACATCTCAAATAAACAAACTAACCTTACACCTAAAGCAATTAGAGAAAGAAGAACAAAAAACCCCGAAAGTTAGCAGAAGGAAAGAAATCATAAAGATCAGATTAGAAATAAATGAAAAAGAAATGAAGGAAACAATAGCAAAGATCAATAGAACTAAAAGCTGGTTTTTGAGAAGATAAACACAATTGATAAACCATTAGCCAGATGCATCAAGAAAAAAAGGAAGAAGACTCAAATCAATAGAATTAGAAATGAAAAAGAAGTTACAACTGACACCACAGAAATACAAAGAATCATGAGAGAGTACTACAAGCAAAGCTATGCCAATAAAATGGACAACCTGGAAGAGATGGACAAATTCTTAGAAATGCACAACCTTCTGAGACTTAACCAGGAAGAAATAGAAAAGATGAACAATTACAAGCACTGCAATTGAAACTGTGATTAAAAATCTTCCAACAAACAAAAGCCCAGGACCAGATGCCTTCACAGACGAATTTTATCAAACAAATAGAGAAGAGCTCACACCTATCCTTCTCAAACTCTTCCAAAATATAGCAGAGGGAGGATCACTCCCAAACTCATTCTACAAGGGCACCATCACCCTGATAACAAAACCAAAGATGTCACAAAGAAAGAAAACTACAGGCCAATATCAGTGATGAACACAGAGGCAAAAATCCTCAACAACATACTAGCAAACAGAATCCAACAGCATATTAAAAAGATCATACACCATGATCAAGTGGGGTCTATCCCAGGAATGCAAGGATTCTTCAATATATGCACATCAATCAATGTGATACACCATGTTAACAAACTGAAGGAGAAAAACCATATGATCATCTCAATAGATACAGAGAAAGCTTTCAACAAAATTCAACACCCATTTATTATAAAAACCCTCCAGAAAGTAGACATAGAGGGAACTTCCCTCAACATTATAAAGGCCATATATGACAAACCCACAGCCAACATCATCCTCAATGGTGAAAAAAAAACTGAAACCATTTCCACTAAGATCAGGAACAAGACAAGGCAGACCATTCTCACCACTATTGTTCAATATAGTTTTGGAAGCTTAGCCACAGCAATCAGAGAAGAAAAAGAAATAAAAGGGATACAAATTGGAAAAGAAGAAGTAAAGCTGTCACTGTCTGCAGATGACATGATACTATACATAGAGAATCCTAAAGATGCTACCAGAAAACTACTAGAGCTAAGCAATGAATATGGTAAAGTAGCAGGATACAAAATTAATGCACAGAAGTCTCTAGCATTCCTATAGACTAATGGTGAAAAATCTGAAAGTGAAATTAAGAAAACACTCCCATTTACCATTGCCACAAAAAGAATAAAATATCTAGGAATAAACCTACCAAAAGAGACAAAAGACCTGTATGCAGAAAATTAAAAGACAATGATGAAAGAAATTGAAGACGATACAAATAGATGGAGAGGTATACCATGTTCTTGGATTGGAAGAATCAACATTGTGAAAATGACTCTACTACCCAAAGCAATATACAGATTCAATGCAATCCCTATCAAACTACCACTGGCATTTTTCACAGAACTAGAACAAAAAATTTCACAATTTGTAGGGAAACACAAAAGACCCTGAATAGCCAAAGCAGTCTTGAGAACGAAAAATGGAGCCGGAGGAATCAGGCTCCCGGACTTCAGACTATACTACAAAGCTACAGTCATCAAGACAGTATGGTACTAGCACAAAAACTGAAATATAGATCAATGGAACAGGATAGAAAGCCCAGAGATAAACCCATGCACATATGGTCATCTTATCTTTGACAAAGGAGGCAAGAATATACAGTGGAGAAAAGACAGCCTCTTCAATAAGTGGTGCTGGGAAAACTGGACAGGTACATGTAAAAGTATGAAATTTGAACACTCCCTAACACCATGCACAAAAATAAACTCAAAATGGATTAAAGACCTAAATGTAAGACCAGAAACTATCAAACTCTTAGAGGAAAACATAGGCAGAACACTCTATGACATAAATCACAGCAACATCTTTTTTGACCCACCTCCTAGAGAAATGGAAATAAAAACAAAAGTAAACAAATGGGACCTAATGAAACTTAAAAGCTTTTGCAAAGCAAAGGAAACCATAAAGAAGACCAAAAGACAACCCTCAGAATGGGAGAAAATATTTGCAAATGAAGCAACTGACAAAGGATTAATCTCCAAAATTTACAAGCAGTTCATGCATTTCAATATCAAAAAAACAAACAACCCAATCCAAAAATGGGCAAAGACCTAAATAGACATTTCTCCAAAGAAGATATACAGATTGCCAACAAACACATGAAAGGATGCTCAACATCATTAATCGTTAGAGAAATGCAAATCAAAACTACAATGAGATATCATCTCACACCAGTCAGAATGGCCATCATCAAAAAATCTACAAACAATAAATGCTGGAGAGGGTGTGGAGAAAAGGGAACCCTCTTGCACTGTTGGTGGGAATGTAAATTGATACAGCCACTATGGAGAACAGTATGGAAGTTCCTTAAAACAATAAAAATAGAACTACCATATGACCCAGCAATCCCACTATTGGGCATATACCCTGAGAAAACCATAATTCAAAAAGAGTCACGTACCACAATGTTCACTGCAGCTCTATTTACTATATCCAGGACATGGAAGCAACCTAAGTGTCCACGGACAGATGAATGGATAAAGAAGATGTGGCACATATATACAATGGAATATTACTCTGCCATAAAAAGAAATGAAATTGAGTTATTTGTAGTGAGGTGGATGGACCTAGAGTCTGTCATACAGAGTGAAGTAAGTCAGAAAGAGAAAGACAAATACCGTATGCTAACACACATATATGGAATCTAAGGGAAAAAATGCTCATGAAGATCCTAGGGGCAAGACGGGAATAAATAGAGAGACATACTAGAGAATAGAGTTGAGGATATGGGGAGGGGGAAGGGTAAGCTGGGACAAAGTGAGAGAGTGGCATGGATATATATACACTACCAAACATAAAATAGATAGCTAGTGGGAAGCAGCCACGTAGCACAGGGAGATCAGCTAGGTGGTTTGTGACCACCTAGAGGGTTGGGATAGGGAGGGTGGGAGGGAGGGAGACCAAGAGGGAAGAGATATGGGAACATATATATATGTATAACTGATTCACTTTGTTATAAAGCAGAAACTAACACACCATTGTAAAGCAACTGTACTCAAATAAAGATGTTAAAAATAATAAAAAAATTAAAAAAATAAAAGAACAAAATACTTAAGAATAAATTTAAGCAAGTATATGTAAGTTGTATACTCTGAAAACTACAAAACATTGCTGAAAGTAATTAAAAACCTAAATTAATGGAAAAACATCTCATGTTCATGGATTCTAATACTTAATATTCTTAAAGTGGCAAGATTCCCCAAAGTGGTCTACAGATTCAATGCAATCCTTATCAAAATCTCATCTTGGACCTCCCTTGTGGTGCAGTGGTTAGGGACCTGCCTGTCAATTCAGGGGACAGGGGTTTGAGCCCTGGTTTGGGAAGATCCCACATGCTGCGGAGCAACTTAGCTTGTGCACCACAACTACTGAGCCCGTGCACCACAACTACTGAAGCCCACGCGCCTAGAGCCCGTGCTCTGCAACAAAGAGAAGCCCCCACTTGCCGCAACTAGAGAAAGCCCACGTGCAGCAACACAGACCCAACTCAGCCAAAAAAATAAAACAATTAATTAATTAGTTTAAAAAATTATAAAATCTCAACAGCCTTTTTGTGTGGAAATAGGAAAGCTAACATAAAATTCATAAGGCCTTGCAAGAGACCTGCTGCAGAACACAGTTTAGCAGTTTCAAAATAAGTTAAACACAGAATTATCACATGATCCATCAATTTCACTCCCAGGAAAGAACTGAAAATAGGTCTTCAGACAAAAACTTGTACATGAATGCTCACAGCAGCACTACTCCCAATAACCAAACATGGAGTCACCCCCAAATGCCCATCAAATGATGGATAAACAAAAGGTAGTATATACATACAATGGAATATTAATCAGTCATAAAAGTGATGAAGTAGTAATACAAGCTACAACATGGATGGGTCTTGAAAACATGATCAGTGAAAGAAGCCACCCACAAAAGGCTTCATGATTCCATTTATATGAGCTATCCGGAAAAGGCAAACCCATAAACAGAAAACAGATTAGCAGTTGCTAGGGGCTGAGGGGAATGGGGAGTAACTGTTTATTAAGCTATATAGTACTGCTTATTAAGGGTAAGGGTTTTCCTTTTGGTGTGATGAAAATATTCTGGAAGTAGGTGGTGTTTATGGTTGCATAACATCATGAATGTACAAAATGCCACTAATTTCTACACTTTTAAATGGTTGAAATGTGAATTTCATGTTATATGTATTTTGCCACAATTAAAATAGGGGAATCCCTTGCCATATTCTACAAAGATTTATATTCTGCCCAGTCCTCAGTATTGTCACATAGCCTGCCTCATCCTACTAACCAACCTAGGTCACCCTGGTCTACCCAGACTTGTCCCTTCTTTGAACAACCATGAGTCCTAATGATGCTCTAATTCATTTGAATTATTTATCACATTTTTTTTTCAACATCTCAACTTTTCCCCTGGATTAGACAAAAATCATTCACTTTATTCCTACCACTTCTTTATGCAACTGCAAGACTGTCACTAGAAGGTTCACAATGTCACTGGACATCCCTGTGGCGTAGTGGTTAAGAATCTGCCTGCCAATGCAGGGGACACGGGTTTGAGCCCTGGTCCGGGAAGATCCCACATGCTGCGGAGCAACTAAGCCCGTGTGCCACAACTACTGAGCCTGCGTGCTGCAACGAAGAGTAGCCCCCACTTGCTGCAACTAGAAAAAGCCAGCGTGCAGCAACGATGACCCAACGCAGCCAAAAATTAAGAAAAAGAAGGTTCACAATGTCACCTAATGAGGTCTATCAAAAAACTTTTTTATGGCCCAGTTTCACAACTCAGTAAGATCACAGGATCTGCATTTACCTACATGGCACCTTTGTCCTACTGTTGATCTGCTGTTCTAAATCAGAAGTCAGCAAACCTTTTCAGTAAATGTCCACATAGTAAACATTTTAGGCCTGTGAGCCACACAGTCTCTGTCACAACCACTCAACTCTGCCCTTGTAATTTGACGGCAGCCACGGCCATAAATGAATGAGCATGGCTGTGTTCCAATAAAACTTTACAGACACTGAGATTTGAATTTCATACAGTTTTCACATCACAGACTACTACTCTTGATTTATTTCTCAATCATCTAAAAATTCTTAGTTTGTGGGCCATAAAAACACAGGCAGCATGCTACATTTGGCCCATGGACTGCAATTTGCTGACTTCTGTTCTATATTTTTCCTGATGTTAACATATCTATTTCTACTATTTCATATGAATGCATAGATATTTTATAAACCTCAAATAATCAGTGTTAAGCAAAACTGTGCATAAATTAAACGACTCACCTGGGATGTGATCATTTTCTGCTGCTCCTGGAAGAATGTAGAGAACTGAGGGGCTACACCTGAAAAAGAAGGAAAGCTCATGAGTGACATCACCTGCCTAGAAAGCTCCACATAGCAGCTGGCGAAACACCTCAGAATGGGAGACACTTTGAGAAGCAGCAGAAAGGATAACAGTGAGGGAGGGAAGCACTCGGGTGTCCATGCATGACTCTGGGATGATTATGTAATATTTGGACAAGTTCGTTTTCAAATGTAAAAACATTTGGTTTCTGCTGATTTGTTAACAATGTATGCTCTAACACAGAAAAAATATAAACAACACATTTAACTAATTAACCCAATTAGGAAAAGCCAAGGAATAGAACACAATGCTTTCATTAAAACTGATGCTGAGCAAAAATATTCAGCACAAAAATTTGTAATGTTCATTACAAACCAGAGAATCTCAACAAGGTTCTGAAAAAAAGGATGGGGTATTTTTGGAAGGAAAAAAGGGCTGGTCTTTTTTGGAAGGAAAAAAAACGGTTTACTCTTAAATTGGTTTCAGGTCTCAAAAGTATTTTTTAATTAAAAAAAAACAAACCAAACCAAACTAGTTTTGACTTATCTGTTGTTAATGCAGAAAAGACCTGCCTAGACCATCAAGAGACTCCATGTCTCCTCTTGATTCTGCCATAACAAAACGTAGAACTGTAACCACTTAACATTTTTGACCCACTTCTTGCCCACCCCAATCCAACTCCATCTTTTAAGTAAAGCAGAAATAGACCTGTCTTAAGTCCAAGTCTTAACGACCTGTCTTGCAGTACCATCTCTGATTCTGTAAGATCGGGATACAGGGGGCATCGGTATATCTCTAGTTGTGCCGAGTGTGGGGACAGCTCAGAGCTCAGAAAGAGTGGAGTAAAGAGTGAAGGAAGACGGTAATTCCCTCCCCTGTGGCTGGTCAGCTCTTCCCGCCACAGGATGCCTTCACAACTCCCCAAGAAGCAGTATCTTCTGTTCCTTTTGTCTTGTCCTCCTACCCCAACCACAGCGTACATCTCTCTGGAAAGTTGGCCCAAGGTTTCCACCATCACCCAGTCTGTGAGTCTGCATATGACTGGTTCCGGCAGGAGGACCCAAATTGCTTCCAGCTGAGCAACAAGCGTCTTTGCACCTGGGCTCTGGATCTCTCCTGAGGTCTCAGGCGCACTGATTGTCCTACCGGGACAATTCCCGCTCCCGGGAATCCCCCTTCCTACCTCACAAAAGCCGCTTTGTTGCAAGAAAGGTGAAACCTAAGCCAGTTAGAATATTCATCCAAGATCGAAAGCTCCTGGACCTTAAGCAGGACCTCCTGTAAAAGCAAACTGGTGCTACTGAGGGCACAGGCAAAGCTGGAGGGGGTCAGAGGGGCCTGGACGCCTCCACTTATGTTCACAGGTTCTTTAGAAACAAGAAGAAATCCCCCCAAACCAATGCTGCATTCACTTCAAAACTATTTCCTTGAGGGGTTAGGGTACTCAAGCTGCTTACTGCTGCGACCGACTCATGCTCAGATTTCATGCTGGGCAGAGAACGAGGCATGGGATCTATCCTTGCTCCTTCCCCTGCTCTCTTCGCCACTTTGAATTCCTATCCCGTCTTGGAGCCTCACTGTTAGAAAGGGGACGCGACGCTGACCACAGGTGGTTGGGAGGATTCAGCGAGATACTGAGTGGAAAAGAACAAGGGTCTCCGCTGAGAAGAAAAGTGCGCATCTACTGACAGCCAAGGGCCAGTTTCCGCGCGGTCTTACCGAGGCCTCAAACGACAGGGCACCTTGGAGATGAGAAAATTAAGCGCTGGGACGTGCAGGTTCTCAACAGGTGCATAAAAACGGGGCCAGATTTACACCGAATCTGGACACAAAGCCGTTTCCTCTTTCACCCGCCTCTAGCCTGGAGCTCATCTTCCCCCGGTGCTCCACGGCAGCGTCCTGCTCGCCAGCTGCCGGGGTCGCAGCCGCCGGAGGCTCCGCAACCATCTCCTCGCGAGACAGCGGCCGCGGAACGGGAACACGCCCAGCATCCGGGGGGAGGGGGGAGGAGGAGGCAGTGCACATGCGCAGAAGGCCCATAGTGACAGCCCCGTCCTGTGCCAGAAAGCTGTGCACGGTACATTTCCTGAAAGCCTTAGAGCCACTTCAATTAGAAAAGTCTCTGCGATGGAAATAAACTTATGGTTACTAAAGGGGAAGGGGGGAGCGATAAGTTAGGAGTTTGGGATTACTATATGTAAAATAAACAAGGACCTACTGTATAGCATAGGGGAATAATATTCAGTTTCTTGTAGTAACCTATAATGGAAAAGAATCTGAAAGTATTTTTATGTGTATGTATATAGATTATATAAAACTGAAGTTCTATATATATATATACACACACATATATGACTGAATCACTTTGCTGTGCACCTGAAACTAATACAACACTAAATCAAGTATACTTCCTTCAATTAAAAAAAAAAGGGTCGGTGACTTTGGGCACATTGGGTAAAATTGCCACATTTAGCAAATACAAGCCATGAGACATACTTTTATTCGTTGTTCATCTGAAATAAATTTTAAGTATCTAAATTACATATCTTTCATTAATTATTTTCCTGATATATTGGCTCTCCTTAACAGTTCCTTGCAGAATTGAGTTATAGAATTTCTTCCAGAGACTGTTACATTGCTCCATTTTCATTATAACATATCTTCTACAGTAGTCACATCTCTCTTACTTCGTTCTTTGTCCATTGGACATTCATTAATGAGAAAAGACATTCAACTTTAGCGTTCTGAGCAGATATAATGGCATAAAGTTAACAACTCTAGGAATTGCTCTTCAGATTTGATTTGTTGAAACAATACCATTATTCATGGCAGAACTTGCCTTTTCCATTCTTCAGGATTATGATGGATCTCTTGATTAACAAGTTTTTAACATGCTGTCTGTCCACTGATAAAAGAAAACTTTTTGTCAATTTTTTTCCTTTCCTTTTTAACACTACACATGACAATTCCACTTGTCCTCATGCTATAAGAGCAGTTAGTAACATCCATGTAAAAGAATCAAATTCTTCAAGAGATGAAACTCATTTCAAAATACAGTCATGGCAAGTACAATAATGATTATCCACAAGTCAAAATTTATTTTCCTATTCCTATTATTCCATAAGTAATGTTTTCCCTTTTAAGAACAGTCTGACATGAAGATTTCACTAAGTTTCATTAAACAGTGGAATATTTCACTAACACTTTTTGATCTTCTTTCAATTTCCATAATCCTATTGCTAAAAAGATATTGAAATCTATGTACAAGAAATAAGCAAATTAGCTTCATTCAATGGAATATTTAAAAGGTTAAACAAGAACTGGGAGCCTTGAGAATTAAAATATTATTTCAGTGCTTTAAATAAACTGAGAACTCTTACAGCTGTGTTTGTTAAAGAGAGTCAATGAGTTTCTGAATGCAAGAGAAATGAAAAATACTGAATGCCAATTTAAAAAATCACAAAAATCCTTTAATCACTCAATTCAAATAGTATAAGTGCTGAAGTAAGAGAACAACTTCATGACAATTACTTCAACATCAATAGAAAGAACATCAGAAGCTATTTGAACAGCAAGCATTGTGCAGAATATGGGCAGCACAGTCATCATCTTCCACAGAATCATTCATGTTTTGTTTAACCTTGGAATAAACATGTCTGCACCTTTATGCAAACATCCACCAAAATTTGTATTTTTATTACCTCAACCAAAAGCAATGTAGAAGCAAGGGGAAAATATGTATTTTCTGCATTGTAATTGCTTGCATCCACAGCAATGATGCTAAAAAGAAAAAAGATGAGGGATTTAGAGCATTGATAATCTCTGTAATCATAAGTGAAGCTATTTTTGTTGTTGTTGCAGTGGACTTTATCCTGGCACTTGCAATTTTTTTTTTAAGGTTTTTTTTTTTTTTTTTTGGTACGCGGGCCTCTCACTGTTGTGGCCTCTCCCGTTGCGGAGCACAGGCTCCAGATGCGCAGGCTCAGCAGCCATGGCTCACGGGCCCAGCAGCTCCGCGGCATGTGGGATCCTCCAGGACCAGGGCACGAACCCGTGTCCCCTGCATCGGCAGGCGGACTCTCGACCACTGCTCCACCGGGGAAGACCCTTTTTAAAGGTTTTGAACTTTTGTCTACGTTGGGTCTTCGTTGCTGTGCGTGGGCTTTCTCGTTGCAGTGGGCTTTTGTTGCTGTGCGTGGGCTTTCTCTAGTTGCGGTGAGCGGGGGCTGCTCTTCATTGCAGTGCGCAGGCTTCTCATTGCATTGGCTTCTCTTGTGGAGCACGGGCTCTGGAGCACAGGCTCAGTAGTTGTGGCACACGGGCTTAGTTGCCCTGCACCATGTAGGATCTTCCCCGACCAGGGCTCGAACCCGTGTCCCCTGAATTGGCAGGCGGATTCTTAACCACTGTGTCACCAGGGAAGCCTTGGCACTTGAAATTTTGATTGCAACTCTGGAATTAGAAAATACTCTGGCAGCAGTACATGCAGTCATGTGAGCTGAAAGACTGGTGATGATGTATGGCGTGGAGGGTATTTACAGCTTCCGCTGCAATTACTATATCTCAATCTGAATTCCTATTAATCAAAAAATTTATTTTATTTCTTTCTATAGTACTAGCTGAAGAAATTATACATCTCTTATGCTTAGCTGTTAGTATATGCCGGTTTATATCTGACTCACTACATTTTTTTTTTGCCTTGTGGCCACACTACACAGCTTGTGGGATCTTAGTTCCCCAACCAGGGACTGAACCCATACCCTTGACAGTGAAAGCATGGAGTCCTAACCACTGGACCACCAGGGAATTACCACTACCATTTTTACATACTGTAAAAAAATCTTCAAAGGGAATTTTTCCTTGCTTAATTAATTTCCACTTCTCAGAAAATTCATCATAAAGTTTAAACTTGCATTTTTGTGTTTTAGGATTCAAATGTACACAAATAAAAACAGATAATAGCAACCACTGCAAAAATTGAAATGACTGAACTTGATAATCCTATGACACATTAATGTGTCTGTCATTCACACGTCTGAACTCACAAATAACCACAAACAGGTTGAACCATTGAAAGTGTTGTGAATTTTCAAGAGTGGCATCAGCCTTAGCTTTAAAATTTTTTGGTAAGAGTATAAGACCTTTTGTGTACTGATAATCAGCAGCACTTAGGAGATATAATTGATTATTTTATAATTTTTTATTAATTGGACCACATCCTTAGTTTGCAGGGGGAGTTCGAAACAGATATTCCTTTCCCCTTTTTCATTAAACACTGGGCCATTGGTCTCCAGGGATGGGCCCTCCTATCTTATATCACTGGGTCTGGGATCAAACTGTGACAACAGCACGGTGGAGAACAGCAGAGGATTTTGCAATAACATAACATTTGTGGGGAGCCATGGTCTCTGTAGGGTGGGTGCCCTCAAGCTGATCGTCACTAGGTCCTTCCAATTTAAGGATGACTAACCAGGTAGCATCCTGCTACCTAATGAGACAGGCTAGTATGTCTTTTGCATACAAGGAAAATAAGGGAGAATATTGGAGCAGCCCCTACCTACAGATCAAGCTCGCCAGGTGAGGGTGGGAGGGTAACTGTTCCCATCCCTTTAGGGAACCTTTGCTCAGTACGATAGCCAATTACCCTAAGCAGCCCTGGAGACCGCATCCAGACTAGGTGCATCACAACACATAGGGACCAAGTGGGGACCTCTTTGCTCAGACTACAGCACCCTAAGCTCAGGGTGGGCTCAGCTTTCTGAGCTCTGACACAATTGGACTGGATAACCAGAAAAACCCAACAGATACAACACTACGCGGTGGCTGCTAAAGCAAGTATGTCAACAGCCAGCAGAGCCTTCCCAAGCATTATGTGCTGTCAGCTGGACCCAGTTAGTAAGCCAAAAGCCGGCTGGAGACATATTATCCTCATCCGTCACTGAACCACCCGGCTCACTGCACCAATTGTTTTAAGACGTACCTGGGATTTGTTTTAATCAGGCATGATAAAATGATAGACATGGAGACAACTGTCTTTGAAAGAAGACTTCATTACTTACAATGTTCAAGAGGATGGGAGACACCACACCATGCAGGGCCACATGGGGAAACACCAGTCAAGAGACAGAAGACATGAAGAGAAATCATGAACGAAAGCCTTTCTTACTACAGTGGTGGTGATAAACTATAGTAACCTAACTATACTATGTTAGGTGGGGAAGTGCCCTATTGGGCAGGAAGCAAAACACAGATGGTGGGGTTTTTATGCACCTGTGGAAACACAGGGATGGTATGTATGCCAACATCTTTAGCCATTAACTTGGCCCATGATTTCAAGATGCTAAACCATCAATTATAGAATATCAAAAATGACTATTACATTAATACACCATACTAACAGAAAAAACTCATATTGTTATCTCATTTAATAATATATGATTATCTCAATAGATGCAGGAAAGCATTCAACAAAATCCAGCACCCTTTCATGATACAAGACAGAACAAACTAGGAATAGAATGGAATTGCCTCAACCTAATAAAGGCCATTTTTGAAAAACCCACAGTTAACGTCATATTTGATGATGGAAGACTGAACGCTTTCCTCCTAAGATCAGGAACAAGACAAAGATGTTAAAAACAAAATCTTCCAATTCAGAAACCCTCTCCACATAGGTAGAAGGAAAGAAAAATCATTTCCTAGGCCCAGCATGATGCACTTATTTGTTTCACTTGGTGCGCTTGCCCAGCATGGTGTGAAACTGCCACTCCCTGCCATACCCCTTTTCTTTCAAAGGCCACATCATGACCAAATCAGGTGTCTCTTCCCCAAGGAGCTCCACAGCTACTCCATCCAGAGTACAGAATATGATAGCCTTTTAGTTGCACAACAGGTCTCTCCCCAATAGGTTTACAGAAGGATCAGGAGAAAGTAAGAACATGCATTCCCAAGTTAGAGGACCTATCTGCATGGGAATTGTGGAGGAAAAGGAACAAGTAGGAGACTGATGCAAAATACCAACCCTCTGTATCGATCTGCCGCCAGATGGAAAATGAGAAATTTCTGAGGAAATTGCAGAATAAGTAGCACCAGGCTTTATTAGAGCAGGCAGAGATTAGCCTGAGGGAAAGTTACTGACACATGTGGTTCACCAGCTCCCACCTCTGAGATTCTCACAATCTGCCAATTTTGAGCCATTTGCCAAGTATTTCCTGGCTGAAGGTTTTGTTCTAGGTCCTGCTGATTCTCTTGTCCCTGGGAGTCTCTCTCTACAGTCCCCTCTCGCTGATCCCGTCACAGGCTGACTGGAGTAGGGAGCATTCCCTTTAGCAAGGAGTTCTAATTGAGCAGCCAACACAGAAGCCTTTCTTTTTTTCACTTTCTCTAGATTATCCCCAAAGTGAGTCCCTGCTGCTCAGATTTGACTAACAGTCTGTCCTTGCCATCCTCCCACTTTTCCTTAATTTGGATTTGGACAGTTGGCTAGAGAGTCAAAACAAAGGTTGCTAAAACTAGAGCATATTTTGACCTGACCCCAGGTTCACATCAGGGAATTTTGAGAAAGCCTCAACAAACCACTGACGGAAATCAGTGGGGGACTCACATGTCTTCTGGGTACACTGTTGCAGTATCTCCCAGCTCAACTTCAGTGGAAAGGCTTCGAGTACAGCTGTTAGCAACCCTTCTCAAAGAGTTCGTAACTTCCTTAGTTACTCCACAGTTACGAGGGGTGGCGTGGCAAAGAGTCAGCTTCCCCTGGCCACCTTTATGTAGTGATCTTCCAGACCCTAACGTGACTGCTCTATCAAAGGAGCAAAATCTGCTAATTACAGGATTCCACGCAGCTGCTGGTTGCTGAATTCTATGCAATAAATCAGTATACATTCCCATGTGTGGGCTGTAAGTTGAAAACACACTGAGGTGTATGTCTTCTGGGGCATGGGGAGAAGAAGCGTTTAAATGAGTAACATCAGCTGGTGAGAAAGGCACTTGAATTACCCAGGAGTCCTGGCTGGCTTCTCAATGGCATCAGCTGTGCTGGTGACCCAAATAGGATGGGCTGGTTTCCTTCATGTTGAGACAAGAAAAATATGAATCATGTGGGCACTTTGGTTTCCCTTCCTGTGTTTACATTAATCAGTTGAACACCTTGTTTGCCTTTTTCCAAGTGACTAGTACAGCTACTCTCCATATGTTGCCTTACTACGCAGACTCTTTTATCCAAGCTCTTAATCTTTCCATGATTCTCCCTTTATCATATGTGCCTTCCTAGCTATGTGTGGATAATAAGGGACTACTTAAGGTGTCATCTGGTCTAAGACATGAAATGGACCCAGTCTAGGCCACAAAGTACATAACTCTGTGTCCTCAAACCGAGCAGGTAATTTATTACCAGCTAAAGAAGTTGTGCCCTGGGCTTCCCTGGTGGCGCAGTGGTTGAGAGTCCACCTGCCGATGCAGGGGACGCGGGTTCGTGCCCCGGTCCGGGAAGATCCCACATGCCGCAGAGCAGCTGGGCCCGTAAGCCATGGCCGCTGAGCCTGCGTGTCCGGAGCCTGTGCTCCGCAACAGGAGAGGCCACAGCAGTGGGAGGCCCACGTACTGCAAAAAAAAAAAAAAAAAACCCTGAAGGGAACCACCCATCTGAAAGATCATCACCTCACTCTTCCCCTAAGTCAGTTTCAGGCACGGAGGGGTAAAGACATTCAGGGAAAGTAGGAGGAGGGACAAGCAGAGTGAGGAGGAGTAGGGTTCTGTGAAAGAGGAAATGTATTTAATTCTCACATTTTTCTCTCCTGTTTTTTCGATATTTCCTTCTGGCTATCCAAATAATTTTTAACTCCTCTTAGGATAGTTAGAATTATATTCATCCCATAAATATCAGCAACTCACTTACTGGAATAAAGTCCTTCTAAGAACTTCTGCAAATCAAAAGAATTGTCCTCTGCCCACTGCAGGATTGGAGTCTCAACGTGTATGCCCATTCCCAATGTGACAGACAGATACTAACTGCTTTAAAAAAAGAGACCTGCAGGCAACATTCCTGGCTTCCCGTATTTTCCAACCATACGGTGATCTTGATGAGAGTTTAGAGCCCATTATTACCCATGTTCATTCAATAGTAAAATCTTGAATTTGAACAGGGAGGTTTGTTTAGCCAGTATTCCAAAAAAGCATAGAGCTAAAATAACTTAGGGTCTTTTACTGACTATTGTGAGGCCACAGACTTTCAGTTGATTTGGCTCAAATCAAGAACTGCCAGACTCATCCCATTCTTATTACCAAAATTGTTGGAGAAATATAATTAAAAATAAAAATTTCTCCCAACACAGAAAACCTACTTACAAAGGTAGAAGACAAAGAATTTTATCATTGAATAAGCATAAAACCAGAATGTGATGTGCATTACAGGCAATCTGCTAAGAGACTGCAAAGACAGAGAGAAATCTCACCCTTTTATAAAGCCAAGCAGGTACAACTCATTACATACATGTTCTCAAGATAAACAATAACTAGTCCTTAAGTAAGAGGACTTGACAGTACCATTTATTGCACATAGTTCACCCAAAATTCATCTGGTAATTGGGATGACCATCTGTTGTCTTTATAAAAGGAAAAACAAGCTTCTCATATCTTTATGACAGGAGGCAGTTTTGCAACTTGGAGCAAGGAACCCATTGAAGTTAGGCTCCCACCCTCCCCCAGAAACTGGGAAAAAGGAGTGCTATCTCCCTGGAAGTATTTCAAAGAGATGGCTCTGAGGCTCCTTGAGAAAGATACTCTGTAGGGGTGCAAAACTGCCAAGAGGCTTTTTAAAAGCTTCATATTCATCTCAAAGGGATAAAAAATTTACAAGTTTACAAAAGAAAATGCTCTACAAAAACAAAGGGGGGATGTCTCTTCCATTATTTTTAACAGAGAATAATAATCCTCTTACTTTTCATTTCTATTTGCCCTTACACCACTCTCACCACTTCTAGTTAATATTGTACTGAAGGTCTTAACGGCAATTAGGAAAGAAGATGCAACAAAAGGCATACAGATGGGAAATAAAGAGGTAATGCTATTGCTATATGCAGATGGCATGACCTTGTATATAGAAAATGCTTAGAAACCCAATGAAAAATATTAGAATAAATGAGTTCAGCAAAGTTACAGGACACAAGATCAATATATATATATCAATTGATCTTGTATACACTAGCAATGAGCATTCCAAAAACAAAATTAAGAAAACAAACTTATTTGCAATAGCATCAAAAGAAAACAATTCTTAGCAGTGAATTTAACAAAAGGAGTGTAACATTTCTACAAAGAAAACTGAAAGACCTGTACAAGGCTTGCCTGATGAAAAGTTCACTGAAAGATTTTTAAAGATCTAAATAAATGGAAAATCGGCAAGATGGCAAAAATAAGATTCCAGCCCTCTCTCTCCCCAGAGACACCAATTTAACAACAATCCATGGATGAAAACCAATATATGCAATACATTATGGAAGTCCCAGAAGGACAAGAGAAAGACAGCAGAAATATATTTGCATGTCAAAAGGTGAAAAATAAATCTGAAAAAATTCAGGAGAATTTTACCTTAGTGAAACTTCTAGGGATTCAGTGGTGTAGAGCATGTCAAGATATCCCTTCTATACATGCTTGAAGTGTTAGTGGCAGATAGGGATGCTGTTTGGAGCCTTTGGTAAGCTCACTTCTTGTGAGCCAATTCCTTAAAACCAATCAATCTCTCTGGAGTTTATGCATATTTAATTTAATTATGCCTATTTTAAAAGAGGATGCGGTCATTTAATTTTCTTCTACGTTTATAGGCAATTATACCTTTATCATTAAATTACATGTCAATATCAGTTAGGGTCGCTTTATTTGAAAGTAACAGTAACAGCCAAGAAACCATTAAATAAATGTGCATGCACTCATGTAATTCCATATATGTGATCTTATAAAATCCACTTGGAATGAAGATACCTCAGACTCCTCAGCTTCCGTTCTATAGATAGCAGAGACAGTGAAGTTACACTGAAGGGCTGCAGTTAATAGAGGGAGGCAGAATTGAAGAAAATGAAAAAACTTTTTTTGCTCTCAAGCATCAGACTGATAAGAAGAAAGTGTGGAAGGAAGATGAATAAAACAAAGCTCAGCACCTACTCTCTGCCCTTTGGTTCCACGTGGAAACTATTATTACATCCTGCTCTTTTCAAAAGAATAAAAGTTCAAGTCTTCTCGATATAAGATACCTACTCCCTGATCTGTCTCTATCTCACACCAAACACCCAAATGTCTACTCAATCTTACTCATTGCCTCTTGCCTTTCTCTCTTATTTAGAGCCCTTCCACACCACCATTTCCTCATACTAGGCATTCATCACTTCTCATCTAAACTACTATAAAAGACTCCTTCCTGGTTTCCCTTCCTCACCTGAACTCCAATTCATCCCGTATATCCAATTTTTAAAAATCTTTTTTTTAGGGCTTCCCTGGTGGCGCAGTGGTTGAGAGTCCGCCTGCCGATGCAGGGGACACGGGTTCGTGCCCCGGTCCAGGAAGATCCCACATGCCGCAGAGTGGCTGGGCCTGTGAGCCATGGCTGCTGGGCCTGCGCGTCCGGAGCCTGTGCTCCGCAACGGGAGAGGCCACAACAGTGAGAGGCCCGCGTACCGCAAAAAAACAAAATAAAACTTTTTTTTACTAAATAAAACACATATACAGAAAACCATACAAATATACAACATAAATAAATGTTATTAGGCAAACATCCTAGTAATTACCACTAGGTCAAGAAATAGAACTTTACCAGCCACCCTAAAAATCTTTCCCTTGCCCAATTTACCTCTCCCCATAGTAATATCATCTTGAATTTTAGAGTCATTCTTTTTTCGTTTCTTTACAGCATGTGTTATCTCTAAGTGTGCATCTCTAGCATTATAGTTTAGTCTTTCCCATTTAAAAAAGCAAGAAAATAAGAACTGATTATGGCTTTCAATTTTTTCTACAGATTTTCTTCTATATCTTTCTGTTCTTTTCAATTTGGCTTTGAAAAACCTGGGGCATCTGACATGGTGCAGTCCAGATTTTGCTGCTTACACATTCATGGTGCAGTCAGTGTTCCTTTGTCCTCTGTACTCCATGCAAACTGGCTGCTGGATTTACAGGCCTAATCATGCTGAGGGTGATCACTTTAGCAAGACCATATGCAGTGTGTGTTCTTTTACCATGAGGCATATAATTAACTAGTAGTCTCTCTTTGTAACAACTGATGATGCCATTAATTCACTGGACGAGGCAAAATAATGATGTCCTAATTTTATCATTACATTTTTATATATAGACTTTGTTAGAATAATTTTAATTTATAGAAAAGACAGTACAGCGAGTTCTCATATAACCCACACTATCTAGCTCCCAATATGATTAACAGTTTATATCAGTATGGCACATTTGTTACAATTAAGGAACCAATATTGATCAATTACTATTAACTAACATCCACACTTTACTCAGATTTCCTTGGTTTTCATCTAATGTCGTCTTCTGTTCCAGGACCCCATCCAGAATATCACATTACATTTGGTTGTCATATCAACTTAAGCATTTCTTGGCTATGACAGTTTCTCAGACTTTCCTTGTTTTGTATGAACTTCACAGTTTTGAGATGTACTGGTCGGGTACTTTTCAGTATGCCTCTTGGCTGAAATTTGAAATTTTTCTTAAGATTAAACTGTGGTTGTGGGATTTGGGAAGGAAAAGCACATAAAATGCCACTTTCATCACATCAGACCAGAGGTACACACCATCAACATGACCTACCACTGCTGATACTGACCTTGATCACTTGTTTGTCCAGTTTCTCCATGGTTGTTATATTTTTATGTCTTTCTTTCCATACAGTACACTTTAGAAGTAACCATGCACAGCCACAAGAATGGGGAGTTATGCTCTTCCTCCTTGGTGGCAATCTACATAAATTATTTGGAATTTTACATAGGAGCTCTGTTCTCCCCCATTTATTTAATAATTTGTATCAGTATGATTGGCTCCTGTGGTCCTCTGACATATCCTCATCAAGGTGGTATTTTTTTGTTTGAGCACTTCCTTACATTCTGGTACTATAAGATGCTCCAGGCTTCTTCTATTTATTTCCTGCCCAAGTCCTACAATCAGCAACTTCTCCAAGAAGCCCTGGTTCCTTTTATGGGAATATGGTTTTAGGAACCAAGATCTGGGCACTGCATGTACATACTGCTATTAGGGTTTTGGTGTTTTTATAGTCTCTCAGATGACAGAGCAAGGGAATATTTTGTGTACACTAACGTGTACATAAGCCTATTTATATAATTCTCATATATAACCATATGTATCTATATTAAATTAAACATGAGTTCATACTGATGTTTCCAACTCTAATCCAGAGTACCACGTGGATCATTCTAGCCTCCTCTTCTCACTGATATGTAACCTTCCAATGCAATAGTGATAAACCTGGCTCCCTCATCTGCCATCCACTTACTTAACTGTTCCATTCCAGTATAAATCAGAATTGCTAACCTGTACCCCATGGAAAACAAGTTTATCACCTAGAGTGCTTATGTGCAGTTTCTTTTGTCTTGAGGCTAACAGTCTCATTTCCAAAGTTAGTTAGCACCTTTTCTGCCCACCTCCTTCAGGGAAGTTGTTACATAGATTCTCTTGTCATAGTCTGCAATACTTCCTGGTATTCCTTGAACTCCTCAATGATTTTTAAATTTGCCTACATTAAGGCTCCCTATTTGTGCTGTAAACTTCTGTGGGTTTGGACAAATGCATAATGTCATGTATCTATCATTATGGTATCACACAGAATAATAAACAGCTTCACCAATCAGGAAAAAATATTCTGTGCTTCATCTATTTAACCCTCCCAACGTCCCCCTAAAGGTCTTGCAAATACTTATCTTTTTACTATCTCTATAGTTTTGCCTCTTCCAAGGTCATATAATATGAATCATACATTGTACAGCCCTTTCAGACTGACTTCTTTCACTAAGCAATATGCATTTAAGATTCCTCTATGATTTTTAGTGACTTAACACCTCGCTTCTTATCAATGAATAATATTCCATTGTATAGATGTACCACAGTTTGCTTAACCATTCACCTACTGAAGCATATCGTGGTTACTTCCAATTTTGGAAATGAACCTGCTATAAATATTCATATGCAGGCTTCTGTGTGAATCTAAATTTTCAAATAAGTTGAGTAATCACCCAGGAGAGCAATGGCTGAATTGTAATGATAAGACTACTTTTACTTCTGTAAGACATTGCCAAAGTTTGCAAATATCTTCAACCTCAATTTACAGTAAGAAATACATTTAAATTCATGATCCAATACAAACATTCATTCAACATTTTTTTAAAAGATTTTTGGCTGCGTACGGCCTTAGTTGTGGCACGTGGGATCTTGGTTGAGGCACGCAGGATCTTAGGTTTCAGCGTGTGGGCTCTTCGTTCCGACGCGCAGGTTTTCTCTAGTTGTGGCAAGCAGGCTCCAGGGTGCATGGGCTCTGTAGTTGTGGTGCGTTGAGTTCCAGAGCGCGTCGGCTCTGCTGTTTGTGGCACGCAGCCCTCTCTAGTTGAGGCGTGCGAGCTCAGTAGTTGCGGCACGCAGGTTTAGTTGCCCCACGGCATGTGGGATCCCCGTTCCCCGACCAGGCATTGAACCCGTGTCCCCTGCACTGGAAGGCAGATTCTTTACCACTGGACCACCAGGGAAGCCCCTCACTCATTGACTATTAACAATGTGCCAGTTTTAGGCACTGGATTCATAGTAGTGCGTAAAATAGATAAAACTCCCAGTTCTGATGGAGTTTATATTCTAGTGAGGGACTATAAAATAATAGAGACTAAGTAAAATATTTTGTATACTAAATGAAACCTTGGCAAAAAACTAAAGTATTAAAGTGGGATAAAGAGTTTACAGAAAACAAAGAACTATGGAGACAATAAAAAAATCAGGAGTTGGGGTGGAGATGGAAGGACGAAAAGGCAGCGTGCAGAGGAATTCTAGGGCAGTGAAAATACTCAGTATACCATAATGATGGATAAATGTCATGAATACATTTGTCCAGACCATAGGATGTACAATACCAAGAGTGAACTGCAATGTAAATGATGGACTTTTACAATGTGTCAATGTAAGCTCATCAATTATAACATACACACCACTCTGGTGCGGGATGTTGGTAACACGGGAGGCTGTGCGTGTGTGGGAAATGGGAACTCTCTGTACCTTCCCCTTAATTTTGCTATGAACCTGAAACTGCTCTAGAAAGATTGTCTTAGTTTTTTTAAAAAAAGCTGCCAGAAGACTGATTCAATCTTTAGTACACACATGTACTAGTCTGCTAAGGCTGCTGCCTTAGTCATTCAGGCTGCTATAACAAAACACCACAGACTGGATAGCTTATAAACAACAGAAATTTATTTTGCACAGTTCTGGAGGCTGGGAAGTCCAAGATTAATGCACAAGTATGGTTGCATTCTGGTGAGAACTGTCTTCCTGGTTAACAGACAGCAATTTCTCACTGTGTCCTCACATGGTGGAAAGGCTGGGGTTCCCATTCATGAGGGCTCCACTCTCCAGACATAATCACTTCCCAACTGTCCCACCTTCTAATGCCATCACACTGGAGATTAAATTTCAACATATGAATTGGGGTGGTGGGACACAAACATTCAGCTGCCATAACAAAATATCACCACAGACTAGGTGACTTAACTGAAATTTATTTGGCTCAGTTTTGGAAGCTGGAAGCCCAAGGTCAAGGTGTTGGTAGATTTGTATTCTCCTTGGCTTGCAAATGGCTGCCTTCTCGCTGTGTCCTTGCATGGCCTTTTCTTTGTGCAATGATCATCCTTGGGTCTCCTCCTCTTTTTATAAGGACTCCAGTCATGTTGGATTAGGGCCCCACCCTTATGACCTCATTTAACTTTCTCTCTTTAAGGGCTCTACCTCCAAAACAGTCACATTAGAATGGATCTGGGGGAAAACCACTTCAGTCCAGGATAACATATAACTGACCTTAAATATTTTTCATAAAACAGTATTTACCTATATCTATAATGAATTCTGATATTATGTTTTATTTCTTTAAAAATGTTAGCTCTGATTCATTGAACTGATTTCACAGTTCCTTCATAGGCCAATGTGGTTGCTCTGTAATGTGTTACCTAGGCGAGACTGAATTACATTTCCCAAAATTCCTTTTCCTATATGTTTCCCATGGGGTGGACCATGAAAGAGATTCTTGTGCAAGACTTGGAGGGCATAAGTGATGTAGCAGCCATTTTGTATCTCACACGTGCTATTGCTGATCTACTGACCACCTCATTGGCATGAGACACCTCTAGGACTGTGTTCCACATGGATCCTTCAGCTCCTCTGATGCACATACCACCTCAGTGACTAAGGGGCCAAGCTTCTGTAGGACACCACACCATCAAGGTCAGAGGCAATGAGAACTGACTCCAGTTTTAACCCATCCTCGTCGGCGCCACTCATGGTTGTGAGTTCTCGTTTGTTTTTGCTCTCTTCCGCATTACATCCACCTTCCTTTCCTTATTGTCTGCCTTGTGGACTTCAAGCGCCTTCATCAGACATGAAGACAACAACCTTATAGAGACTGCTTAACCAGTTCCCACAGCTGTAGAAAGCCAAAGCCCTGTAATAAATCCCTTTAGACATACACACTCTTCTTATGGTTCTATGTCTCTAATTAAATCCTTCCTGAATCATAAATTTGTACCAAATTAGGTCTGGCTTTTCTGAACTGGGTCTGGTTTTTCTTAATTAGATGCTGTTATCTGACTAGAGTCAGATTTAAAGCTATTAAAGATCCTGTTTCAGTTGTAAAGGGTCACTGATAGTCCATGACATGCAGTGGCAATACAGATACACAAATTATTACCTTTAGATACCTGTAATCAAGTGCCTATAGAAAGCAAGGCTCTGGGAAATCAAGTATTTTCTCCCCTAGATATTTTAGTGAACACAAGGAGTATAATGGAACTGGCTGTTACTTCTAAATGTGCTGGAGAACTTTGGGGAAAGAAGATGAGAAGCTCGGGGATTTAAATTCCCAGCTCAAGATCCACACAGGGACCTTAAAGCTTCAATGATAACCTTGAAAGCACCTCATCCCCTAAAGCTGCAGGGCTGAGATTTATGAAAGGAAACCCAGTGACAAATCTGTTGGGTAGCTTCATTACTATGTAAACTGAATTTCCAACCTTACACAGCCTCATTACAAGTTAGGGCATTGACTGGTAGGGAACAGAACCCTGAAAACTGGGACAGGAAAATAAGAACAGAGTTCAATGGAGCCGAGATCCTCAATGCCTACAAATGCTTTCAGTATATCTGTTAACCCCATGCCCCCCACCCCTAAATCCACAGCTATGGCCTCATGAGGAGTTCCCTATGACCAGATGACTGAGAAAGAAAAAACCTCAGGCTTGGGTTAGATGATTCTGCACAGTATGCAGCCCCACTCTGAGATGGCCCTGAAAGTCAGTGGTAAAAGGAAATCATCCAAAGGGGAAGAAATTTGAGCAGTGCACCTGGTTTATTTTACCTGGAAGCAGAGATGGCCAAAGTTATGGGTCTACACGTATTTATGTACAGTGGCTAATGGTTTAGCTAAATGGTCAAGGACTAAGAAGGGGTACCCTGGAAAATCTTTGAAAAGTTCTTGGGAAGAGGTGCATGCCCAGACCTTTCCAAATGGGCAGAGTGAAGGTATTTGTGTACCATGTGAATGCTCACCAAAGAGTAACCTCACTGGAGGACTGAATAATTAAGGACACATTCTGTGGATGCCCATCCCCTTCTGTCAGTCAGGCCCTTTTCCCAGCCTCTTCTGGCACTGCCCAGTGGGCTCATGAATGAAGTGGCCGCAGCGGGAGTGAAAGAGATTATGCATGGGCTCAGCAAAACGGACTCACTCTCGTCAAGGCCGATCTGGCTAAAGTCCCTGTTAAGTGCCTAATCTGCCAGCAGTAGAGACCACCAATTACCAACCAACTTGGCACCATTCCGTGGATGGATCAGTTTAGCTACTTGTTATCAGGGTGACTGCATTAGATCATTCCCATCACAAAACAGATAGTATTTTGTACCTACCATCAAAAGATCTGGAGTACATGGATTTGCCTTCCCTGCCTGCAATGCATCTGTCAAAACCAACATCAAGAGGTTTACAGAATGCCTCATCCACCAGCACGGTATTCCTTGCAGCCTTGGTTTGGCTTCCAGGAGGCTGCTAAAGCCCCCACAGTGAAAGAGTCTCTGAGGGCATGAATGGGAGCACCTGCTGATTTCAATTTGGACTGGTTCTTGAGCCTGCTTTTGGAGGAGGCCCTATACAAGTTGGGCCAATTTGAAAGTAACAGCATCAGTGAGATTAAAAAAAAAATTTAAGTGGGGAAATATGTTGCCTACAGAACCCCAAAAGGACTAAAGGACATATCTGTATTAACACTGTGTGTGTTAAGAACACACAATGAAAAAAAAAACAAAAAAAACAGTCAATAGCTGTTTCTTGACGGTGTCAGGGATGGAGCGGCCCTTGGTTTACAAATAATTTTCAGGAACTTAACTGAGGGGGTAGATCTTTGTGTTATGTGTGGTGAAATAACTTATGCCTCTTTTTGTGAGTTCTTTTGTGGGTATTTGTATGTCCCAAGTGGATTTGTGAAACGAATTTCCTCAGAGGAGGATGTCATCAATGTAATGTCATACCTGTGCTCCTGGAGAAAACTGGATGCAGTTAAGGTATTGCCCACGAAGACTATGCAATGGCAGAGTTGCTGAGGTATCCCACGGGTAGCCTGGTAAAGGTGTCTGATGTCCCTTCAGAGGTGAAGGCAAACTGTGGCTGAGAGGCTGTTGAAAAGAGCACTGAACAGAATATATTAGCCAAACCTGGAATAAGAAAATATTTACTACTTGCTATTTGGATGGAAGCAATAATTTTAATAAATTGGGTACTGGGTCCTTAACAGATGGGCCATAGCATTAAGGTTGTGATAACCCCTTGTGAAGCACCATCATTATTTCCAGACTAAGAATAAGCTAAACTGGACCATTAAACAGAGAAGCAGAGGTGATAACCACTTCTCTAGATAGGTCTTTATAATGGTTTCAGTTGGGGTATACGGTACACGGGGTCCCATTTTGTCAATTTGTAAGTGCCAAAAATATAATTTTATTATTCACTGGATCAGAGCATCCATGCCTTCTATGGGATTATGTTAAAATTAAATCAATGGATACCATGAATCTTAGGATGTTTCACCTTAACCAACAGAAATACTGTCTATTTCTTCTCAATGACTCAGTCTGTTTGGGCTGCTATAATAAAATACAATGGACTGGGTGCCTTATAAACAACAAAAATTTATTTCTCACAGTTCTAGAGGCTGAGAAGTCCAAGATCAACGTGCCAGATGTCTGGTGAGGACCCACTTCCTGGTTCACAGATGGCTGTCTTTTCCTAAGTCCTCATATGACAGAAGCAGCAAGGGAATTCTCTGGAGTTCCTATTGTAAGGGCACTAACCCCATTCATGAGGGCTCTGTCCTCATAACCCAATCACCCTCAAAAGCCCAACCTCCAAATACCATCACACTGGCGATTAGATTTCAACCTTAAGAATTTTGGAGCAATACACAATTGAGTCTATAGCACTATTTTATGTTCAATAACTCCTCTAAGATTTTAGGGGTAACGTGATTACATTTAGTGGGATGCTCAGGTATAACTATAACTTGAACCCTGTATTAAGGCCATGAAAGTTTGCCAATGGTACATTTCAGCAGATACTAGAGTTAACACTAAAGTTAATTTGGAAGGTATAAAAGCCAATCAGCACCCTTTTATCTTTTGTTGTATAAATTATATTAGCAAATTCTGGATTTCCAATTGGGTCAAACTGTGGACCTAACTTACATAATATTGTACAGCAACTATACCTCAATTAAAAAAAAAACAAAAACAAAAGACTGTGGACTTTTGTATCAGTTATTTTGTTGTTTCCTCTCCCTGTGTCTAAGTCTGCCTCCCTCCCTTCATTCTTTCTTTCCATTTCTTTTCTTTTTGTGGTTACTGGATATACTTCTGAGGAGGAGGGGTTCTTTTTACTCTAATCAAACTTACAAATTTCTGTCTCCAGAGAGCATCCGATCAGGATCGTCAGGGTTAGGGGCCTGCTCCATGGCAATGGTTTCTGCATATGGCTTAAGGATCCCAGGCTTAAGTTGCATTTGAATTAACCTCTTTGCTGTGCCACAGGATGGGAGTTTTCCCCTCTAACTATGAGCACAGAATTTTTTTTCTTTTTTTCTTTTTTTACAACATAGAAATAGGTAGCAGGTGGTGCAGCAAAAGCATGCTGGGCCCATAACCCAGAGGTTGATTGATTGAACATCCTCTGTCTGCCATGGCTGTGGTCTTTTTTTCTGCCACGCAGGTTTCTTTCTCTCTGTTTTCTCTGTGCAAATTTCCTCGGTTATTTTGGATTTCGAGCCATGTAAAGTCTTGGCTTTCAGTTTTTGTCTCTATCCAATCACCCATGGCATGGACCTTCTGGGTGGTTACAAGGGAGAGTATCAAAGTCCAGCAGCCGGCCTCATAGGTAGCTTAGAGACCACCTGCCAAACAGACTGAACCCAATGGCAAGCCACACAGGGGCATAGCCAATTAATAATTCTCTCTTAGCGAAAACAGCCTCTCAGAGTGGGAAGGGAGAGCGACACTCCAAAAAAAGAACACAGAGCAGAGCAGGCCAAAGTGCAAGCCTACCAGCGATTGGTGGTTCTATCCCAAGTGGCCTCTGCCACATCACAGAACCGGTTAGCCAAGAGCAATGAGCTAACACTGACTAGGTGACCTGTCTTGGATGGATAATCCTGCTCATGATGCCAACTGTATTAACTGCCTTCTAGTCACTCTGTTGGTGGCGGGATTCCTGCCCTGGGGTAATGGAATAGCTGAACACATGACATCTCACACTGGACAGGTGAGATCTACATAAGTTTACTAGTTATGCATATTCACAGGCCAGGCAAGAGGGCACCATATGCCATCCAAGGTCACACAGGTAGTGCACTTGGGAACAGAGGGAACAACTAGGGGTTGTGGGAAATGGCTCTGTACTATCAAGAGGGTGCAGCGACCCCTGGTTCCTGTGAGAGGATGGGACTGGCTTTTCTGAGTAATCTTGCGGGCTGGTAGGGAAGTGAAACTTGCTACTCAGGGAAAAGCAAGAACCACAGGTACACCTGGTTGCCTTGGTAAAACAGGAGGATTGTTTGATTACAGGACCTTATCTGTGGGAGTAGAATGGGGAGGGAAATGTGCAAGTTAGGACATTAGAGGACCTTTTAGTTGTAGGTGTTAAGAGACTCTATTACACTGGGCCTTAAGTTGCTATAATTTAAAGTATTTTGGGGACTTCCCTGGTGGTACAGTGGTTAAAACCCCGCACTCCCAATGCAGGGGGTCCGAGTTTGACCCCTGGTCAGGAAACTAGATCCCGCATGCTGCAACAAAGATCCCGCAGGCTGCAACCAAGACCCAGCACAGCCAAATAAATAATTAAATAAATATTAAAATAAAGTATTACGAAGACTATAAAAACAACCCAAATATTCATTAGTGGTGATTATAGCTGCAGTGCAAAAACATATGACTGACAAGCAAAAACTTTAGTACAGAAACAAGATGTTATAATGAGAGGTAAGGAATTTAAGATAATTCCAAAAAAAGGTAATAAGTCTTAGAAAAGCAGAAAGCTGTAATTGAAGATATGCTTCAGTGGTTGTCAATATATGATTTCTGAGAATGCATTCCCCTCCCCAGCCCAACCCCACATGGGAAAATTGGTACTGAGTGATGTGAGTTTTCAATTTTGTAAATATGTAAGAAAGCATCCTCACAGATTAATCTATTCTGTTATATGAGGCAGGGTTGTTTATTTATTTAATACACTGCATTTTTTCGAGTAGTTTTAGGGTTACAGAAAAAATGAGAAGGCACAGAATTCCTATATACCCCTTCACCTCCACCTCCCTCCACAGTGTTCCGTATTATTAATATCTTGCATTAGTGTGGTACATTTTTACAACTGATGAGCCAATACTGATATAGTTTTACAACTGAAATCCATAGTTTACATTAGGATTGACCCTTTGTGTTTTACATTTTGTAGGTTTTGACAAATCAATGACATGTATCCACCATTACAGTATCCTACAAGATAGTTTCACCATCCTAAAAATTCTCTGTAATCCACGTATTCATCCCTCCCACCTTCACCCCGGACCCGTGATCTTCCTGCTCTCTCCACAGTTTTGCCTTTATGAGAATGCATTACAGTTGGAATCATACAGTATAAAGCCTTTTCAGATTGACTTCTTTCATTTAGCAATACGCATCTAAGGTTCTTCTGTGTGTCTGTTACTTGATAGCTCATTTCTTTTTATCACCTGCTTGAGCATTATATCCTGTAACCTTGCTGTAACTGCTTACTAGTGTCAGGAGATTTTGTTGTTGTTGTTTCTCTGGAATTTTCTACATAGACAATCATGTTATCTGTGAACGTAGATAGATTTATTTCTTTCTTCCAAATCTGTACCTTTTAGTCTTACTGCATTAGCTAGGACTTCCTGAAGGATGCTGGAAAGGTGTAGTGAGAGGGGACCTCCTTGCATTGTTCCTTATCTTATTGGGAAAGCAACTAGTTTCTCACCATTAAGTATGATGCTAGCTGTAGGATTTTTATAGATGTTTATTACCAAGTTAAGGAAATTCCTTAGTATTTATTTATAGTAAGTTAGTATTCCTAGCTTACTGAGAGTTTCTTATTTATCACGAATGGGTGTTAGGATTTTCTGAAATGTTTTTCTGCACCTATTGATATGATCATATAATATTTCTTCTTTAGCCTGTTGACATGATGGGTTACATTAATTGATTATTAAATGTTGAACCAGTCTTGCATACCTGGATGAATCCCACTTGATCACGGCATGTAATTCTCTTTATACATTGTTGGATTCAATTTGCAGATATTTTGTTGAAAACTTCTATATCTATGGTCATGAGATATTGGTCTGTAGTTTTCCTTTCTTGTTATGTCTTTGCCTGGTTTTATAATTAGGGTAATGCTGGCTTCATACAATGAGTAAGAAGTATTCTCTCTGCTTTCACATTCTGTTAGATATTGTAGAGAACTGACACCATCTCTTCCTTAATTTGGTAGAATTCACCAGTGAAAACATCTGGGCCTAATACTTTCTGATTTGGAAGATTAACAACTGATTCAATTTCTTGAATAGATATATGCCTATTCCAATTTATCCTTCTGTGAGTTTTGGCAGATTGTGTCTTTCAAGGAATTGGCCCATTTCATCTAGGTTATCAAATCTGTGGTCTCCGAGTTGTCCATAACATTTCTTTATAATCCTTTTCATGCTCATGGGATCAGTAGTTATGGCTCTCTTTCATTCCTGGTATTAGCAACTTGTGTCTTCTGTTTTTCTTAGTTAAACTGGATAGAGATTTATCAATTTTATTGACCTTCTCCAAGAACCAGCTTTTGGTTTTACTGATTTTCTCTATTGGTTTCCTGTTTTCAATTACTCTGATATCTGCCCTAATTCTCATTATTCTTTTGTTTTTTATTCCTTGGACTTAATTTGCTCTTCTTTGTCTAGTTTCCTAAAATGGAAGCTTAGACTCTGTGTGCAATCTAAGATCATTTGGTTATGTAATCTTAGATTATTAGCTTAACCTAATTATTTCCATAATCTGATCATGTAATTTAGTATATCACCTTTGCCCTGTCAATAAAAGCACCACTCTAGTTCTACTCTGGCCCTGCTCCAGGCTCAATCCTCCTTCTCACAGAATCAACAGTCATTAAGGGCCCAGATCTCTGGGTACATCAGACCCTGGAATTTAGTCTAATTTACAGCCCTGAGTGTCATCTAGTCTGAGGCTTCTTTCCTGGACCCTGTCTTGGAAAGCAGTTGCTTACACAGGGTTTGGATAAATTTAGGCTGAAGGCTAGAGTACTTACATATGTATACTCAAGGCACATCATGGTTTGCGATGAACCATGGGTGAAAAGAGAAAAGGGGCAATGGGAGTAGGGCCTAGATATCCCCATGCATAGAATACATTTTATTGAACATTCTGTTATTTTGATATATAAGTTTTAAAATGTTAGACATTAGCTTTGTGGGCTTCCTTTTATTGAACTGTTGCTCCAGGCCCTACACACATGGGAGATGTGCCTAATGTTGTTAACAACTGCTAAACTAGGAGTATCTATTTTCTATTCACAATTTCATTAAGTTCTGTGTAGGAAACATATAGTTTCCTACATATATAGCCCTGTGAACTTAAGGGATACTTCACAGGTGTTTAGTGCTGTTGCCCTAATTAGTCAATTTATCTCTGCTTTTAAAAAGCTTCATATTCAAATGGTTGCCAAAATCAGGGTGGCAGAAAGGCTGTGATTATTAATACAAGGAAACTTCTTATTGTGAAATCCTGATTCCTTTATAATCTTATTGTAATACAGATTCCAGATTCCTTTTTGATTTTGCAACCTGTGAAGGTTAACTCAAATATATAAACCATAAAATTTCATAGAAATACACACATAAACACACAGACTACCTGGTGAAATATGAATAAGGTCTGTATCTGACTTAGTAGTAGAGTACCATCAATTCCTTGTACTTGCTATGGTTATGTAACATTACTATTAGAGGAAGCTTCGTAAAGGGCACATGAGAATTTTATGTACTATTACTGCAACTTCTTGTGAGTCTATTTTACTATTTTTTTTTTTTTAGTTTTTAAAGCTTTACATTGCACAATATACATCTATAAATTACAATTTGTTTCCTAAAAATAACTATGACATCAAAACCAAAACACAACTTCTAACTTCTAATGTCTGATTACCTCTAAAGAAAATCTTCAAGCCATATGTCTCAAATGGACAGACTTCTCCCCAACATAAATTACGACATAACCTAGTTTGTATTTTTGCTAAAATTTTTACAAAATCAAAATATCTGTGAGGTTTTATGCCAGTATTAGTTATGTGACGTTCAATGGAATGTTACCTCTTAACAAGACTGTCCTATACTTGTTGCAGTCTAGAGATATGTCCCATGTCATTACTTTAGAGTAAAATAAGGCCAGTTTGTGGATGAAGGTTACGGAACATTCAGGATGTCAACAGAGCTTTCTCCATGATGTGAATTGTCTGAAATGCTCAACATTTCTAATATTCGCTTCAATCATAAGATTTTTCTCCTGTGTGTGTTCTCTGATGTACAATGAGGTTTGACTTCTGAGAGAACGTTTTGCCACATGTGTTACATTCATAGGGCTTCTCCCCTGTGTGTGATCTCTGATGTTTAGCAAGGTCCGATTTACGGTAAAAAACTTTCCCACATTCATTACATTGACAAGATTTCTCCCCTGTGTGAGCCCTGTTATGCACCGTGAGGGATGATTTGTGACTGAAGGATTTCCCACATTCATTACATTCATAAGGCTTTTCCCCTGTGTGTTTTCTCTGATGCAAAGTAAGTCCTGATTTCACACAAAAAGATTTTCCACATTCATTACATTTATAGGGTTTTTCTTCTGTATGCGTTCTCTGATGTACGATTAGAGCTGACTTATGGCAGAAAGCCTTTCCACATTCACTACATTCATAGGGTTTCTCCCCTACGTGAATTCTCTGGTGCTGAGTGAGCTGTGATTTCTGGCAGAAGGTTTTCCCACATTCACCGCACTCATAGGGTTTCTCCCCTGTATGTGTTCTGTTATGTTTAGTTAGGTATGATTTATTATAGAAGATTTTTCCACATTCATGACATTCATAGGGTTTCTCCCCTGTATGGGTTCTATAGTGTTGAGAGAGGGTTGACTTATGGCTGAAAAATTTCCCACATTCAGGGCATGCAAAGGGTTTCTCCCCTGTGTGAGTTCTCTGGTGTACCGTAAGGTCAGACTTCAAGCAGAAGGTTTTCCCACATTCGTAACATTCATAAGGTTTCAACCCTGTATGAATTATCTGATGCCTGGTGAGTACTGACTTATGGTAGAAAGTTTTCCCACATGCACTGCATTCATAGGGTTTATCTCCTAAGTGTGTTCTCTGATGTTGTGTAAGATGTGACTTCTGACAGAAAGATTTCCCACACTCAGGACACTCAAAGGGTTTCTCACCTGTATGAGTTCTCTGATGTACTGTAAGGTGTGAATTCATACAGAAGGATTTCCCACATTCAAAACATTCATAGGGTTTCAGTCCTGTGTGTGTTCTCTGATGTTTAGTGAGGTCTGACTTCTGGTAAAAAGTTTTCCCACATGCATTACACTGATAGGGTTTCTCCCCCGTATGTGTTCTCTGGTGTAATGTGAGGGCTGACTTGTGGCTGAAGGCTTTCCCACATTCACTGCATTCATAGGGTTTCTCCCCTGTGTGTGATCTCTGATGTTTAGTGAGGTTTGACTTCTCCCAGAAAGTTTTTCCACATTCATTACATTGAAAGCGTTTCTCTCCCGTGTGTATCCTCTGATGTCGAGTGAGGTGTGACTTCTCCCAAAAAGCTTTCCCACATTCATTACATTCAAAGTGTTTCTCTCCTGTATGAGTTTTCTGAAGCTCTGAGAGGTACAACTTCCTCCTGAAATTATTCCCACTTTCATCACATTCATAGTATTTCAAATGTGCCCCATGATGTTTCAAAAGGGTGGACTTCACACATAAGGATTTCCCACAATTACTAAGTTCATAGTGATTTTCCTTTGGGGGAGTTATCTGATGGAACAAGAAGGCTGAGTTATCACAGAACCTTCTCCCATATTCATCATATTCACAGTCATTCCCTTCAGTGATCTCTCTTTTGTGTGTATACAATACTGCCTTTTCAAGGAAGGTTTCTCGATATATGCTATATTCAAAATTTTGCTCTAAAGTTTGAATCTTCTCAAGCTGAACAGGATCCTCATTATGACTGACCGTTTTCCCATTTTTAAAAAATTCACTTTTTTCTCTAGTGTGAGTTTTCTCATGTTTAATATTGAGTAGCAATTTTCCACAGGCATTAAATTCATCAGTCTTTTTTCCTAAATAGTTTTTCTTATTGATAACGAATTCTGAAACATAGTTGAAGTTCATTCCACATGAGTCACACCCACAGAGTATTTTTCTGGAAGGAAAAGAATCTGTGTCCAAGTTAAGTGGTTTTCCTATTACATTACCTTGTTCTTTAGTCAGCATTTTGTTATTGATGAATACAACTTCCCACACATGTTTAGGCTGGTTTTCTTGGCTCTTTTCTTTCATGTGGTCAGTCTTCCAGACTTCTAGAAACAAGAAAAATTAATCTCATCACATGAACATTAACACATTTCTTATGGAACGAGACCTATATACTATATACAAATGCCCTACATTATTTGTAGCTGACTTTGCTTTCTTGTCTATTCTCCAGGGATAAAAATAACTGCAAGTATGTATTTTTTCTATTTCTAGGGTTTCAGGTGAAAATACAAATGCAAGAAAGAAAAAGGCCAGTATAGTGGAAAAAGGGAGAGGAAACTGTTATTAGAACACATACATTTGGTTTGCAACATCTGAGGAATAACAGAAACTCTTTAAATTTGAATCTCTCCATGAATCCTCCAAAAAACTAAAAATATCAATATAAGGAGAACAAATAAAATTACCAACAACAATCCATGACTTTGGCACAACTAGGAGATACAGAATACTACTAACTTCATATCACCACTAAGTAAGGAAATAAATATTCAAATACAGAAGAAACTGAGATAGAGCCCATATCTACGAAAAGAGTCAGCTAGAAACTGTGGTAAACACATGTAAAACAAGAGACAGAAAACTTAGAGGTGATTAACCACAAATAAAAATTACTCCCAGCAAGAAAAAGTTCCACTGTGAGTGGGAAAATACTGAGATGATGTCACAGTTCTGATAGAGCTCAGACTACTGGGAAACCCGAATGAAGGGACTTGTAGTATGTGGGACTAAGGAGACAAGCAAGGGCTGGTCAAAGAGAAACTGATGGCAATACAATAATAGTAGGGATAATATCCCACTTTTGTCAATGGATAATCCAGACAGAAAATCCATATGGAAACACTGGACTTAATCAACATATCAGACCAGATTAACAGATATACACAAAACATTCCACCCAAAAGCAACAGAATACACATTCTTCTCAAATGTACAAGGAACATTCTCCAGGATAGATCATGTGTTAGCCCACAAAATATGTCGTAACAAATTCAAGAAGACTGAAATCATATCAAGCATCTTTTCCAACCACAATGATACAGAATGAAAAAAACCAATTACAAGAAGAAAATTGGAAAGTTCACATACATTTGGAGACTAAACAAAATACTAGTGAACACCAATGAGTCAAAGAAGAAGTCAAAGGAGAAAAAAAACTATCTTGAGACAAATGAAAATGTAAACACAACAGACCAAAACTCACAGGATGAAGTGAAAGCAGTTTTAAGCAGGAAATTCATAATGACAATGCTTACATCAAGAAATAAGAAAACTCTCAAATAAACAACCTAACTTTACAACTCAAAGAACTAGAAAAAGAGGGAGAAATGAAGCCCAAATTAGTAGAAGAGGGAATAACAAAGACTAAAGCAGATAAAAATGAAATAGGGACTAAAACTACAGTAGAAAAGATCAATGAAACTAAGAGTTGGTTCTTTGAAAAGATAAACAAAATTGAGAAACCTTTAGACAGTCTCATGGTGAGAAAAAGAATACTCAAATAAATAATACCAAAACCAAAAAAGAAGATGTTACAAGTGACACCTCAGAAATACAAAGGGTAAGAGACTACTATAAAAAACTATACCACAATAAATTTCACAACTAGAAGGAATAAATTCCTAGAAATATACAACCTACCAACACTGAATCAAGGAGAAATTAAAAATCTTAACAGGCCAATTACTAGTAAGAAGTTTGAATCAATAATCAAAAAAACTCCCAGCAAACAAAAGCCTAGGACCAGACAGCTTCACTGGTGTGTTCTAACAAACACTTAAAGAATTATTACCAATCTTTCTCAAACTCTTCCAAAAAATTAATAGGGAGGGACACTTCCAAATTCATTTTAGAAGGCCAGCATGACCCTGTTACTAAAACTTGACAAAGACACTGAGAGAAAAGAAAATTACAAGCTAATATCCCTGATGAAGACAGACACAAAAATCCTCAACAAAATATTAGCAAATCAAATTCAACAACCCACTAAAGGCAGCATACACCATGATGAAGTGGAATTTATTCCAGGAATGAAAGGATGAGTCAACATCTGGAAATTAATGTGATATACATCATATTAGGGAAGGATAAAGATCAATGATCATCTCAATAAATGGAAAAAAAAAAAGCATCTGACGAAATTCAACACTCATTCGTGATCAAAACTCTCAACAAAGTGGGTAGTGAGGAAGTGTACCTCAACATAATACAGGCCATGTATGACAGGACCATTGCTAAAATCATAACTCAATGGTAAAAAGCAGAAAGATTTTTCTGTAAGATCAGGAACAAGACAAGGATGCCCATTCTTGACACTTCTATTCAACATGGTATTGGAAGTCCTAGTCAGAGGATGTAGGCAAGAAAATATAATAAAAGCCATCCAGGGACTTCCCCACCAGAGAAGATAAGACTCCACGCTCCCAAGGCAGGCGGCCTGGGTTCAGTCCCTGGTCAGGGAACTACATCTCACATGCAAGCCACAACTAAGAGTTTGCATGTCACAACTACAGAGCCCGTGTGCTGCAACTAAGGAGCTGGCAAGCTGCAACTAAGGAGCCTGCCTGCCGCAACTAAGACCTGGTACAACCAAATAAATTAATTAATTTTTTAAAAGCCATCGAAATCAGAAAGGGAAAAGTAAACTGTCATTATTTACAGATAACATGGTATTACACATAGAAAACACCAAAGACTCCATCAAAAAACTTTTAGAACTAATAAATGAATTCAGTAAAGTTGGAGAATACAAAATCAACATACAAAAATCTGTTGTTTCTATAGATTAATACAAACTATCAGAAAGAGAAAGAAAACAATACCATTTAAAACTGCATCAGAGAATGAAATACCTAAAAATAAATTTAACCAAGTAGATAAAAGACCTGCATATTGAAAACTATAAGACACCGATAAAAGAAACTGAAAAAGACACAAATGGAAAGTTATTCCATGCTCATAGACTGAGAGAATTATATTATTAATATGTTCATATGACCCAATGCAATCTACAGATTCAAAGCAATCCCTATCAAAATTTCAACAGCATTTTTCAAAGAAGTAGAACAAACAATCCTAAAATTTATATGGACCCACAAAAGACTCCTAATAGCCAAAGCAATCTTGAGAACAAAGAAGAAAGCTGGAAGTATCACACTTCCTGATTTCAATCTATACTACAAAGCTATAATAATCAAACAGCATGGTACTGGCATAAAAACAGACACATAGATCAATGGAACAGAATGGAGAGCCCCCAAATAAACCCATGCATACAAAATCAATTAATTTAAAACAAAGGATCCAAGAATATACAACATGGAGAGGACAGTCTCTTCCATAAATGGTGTTGGGAAAACTGTATAGCCACATGCAAAACTAACTCAAAATGAATTAAAAATGGGAACATAAAACCTGAAACCATAAAACTCCTAGAAGAAAATATAGGCAGTAATAAGCTCCTTGATAGTGGTCTTGGCAATGATTTTTTTTTTTCTGGATTTGAAACCAAAAGCAAAGTCAACAAAAGCACAATAAACACGTGGGACTACATCAAACTTCAAAGCTTTAGCACATAAAAGGAAACCAACAAAATGAAAAAAGCAACCTACTGATAGGAGAAAATATTTACAACTATGTATCTGATAAAAGGGTTAATATCTAAAATACATAGAGAACTCATACAATTCAATAGCAAAAAAAAAATCTGATTTAAAAATGAGCAGAGGATATGAATAGACATTTTTCCAAAGAAGACATGCAGATGGCCACAGAGTACATGAAAAGGTGCTCTACATCATTAATCATCAGGGAAATGTAAATCAAAACACTACTTTTTAAAAAATTAGAATATATTTGACATATAACTTTATAAATTTAAGGCGTACAACATGTTACCTTGACAAATTTATAAGCTATACTGTGACTGCCACTGTAGCAATAATTAGCACAACTATCATGTTACATAATTATCATTTCTTTTTAGCAGAAGAATTAAGTTCTAGTCTCTTTAAGTTCTAGTCTCTTAGCAAATTTGATGATTATAATACCATACTGTTGCCTCTATTCACTATACTGTTCATTAGCTCTCTAAGGCTTATTTACTGATTACAAGTTGGTACCCTTAAATAGCATGTCCTATTTCCTCATCTTTCATCCTCTGGTAACCACCATGTCACGCTCTTGTTTTTAAGTTTGGCTTTTTCAGACTCCACATATAAGTGATATCATATAGTAACCTGTCTTTCTCTATCTGACTTATCTCACTTAGCATAATGTGTTCAAAGCCCATCCGTATTGCAAATGGCAGGATGACCTCCTTTTCTTGTGGCTAGATAACATTCCACTGTGTATACATATTGTACACATCACATCTTTTTTATCCATTCATCTGTTGATGGGCACTAGGATTGTTTCCATACCCTGGCTACTGTGAATAATGCTGCAATAAACATCAGAATGCATATATCTCTTCAATATCCTGTTTTCATTTTGGGGGGGTATACAACCCAGAAGTATAAATATTGGGTCATATTCTAGTTCTATTTCTAATTTTTTGCAGAACCTGCATACTGTTTTCCAAACTGGCTGAACCAATTTACATCTTAACCAACGGTGTACAAGGGTTCGCTTTTCTCCACAGCCTTGACAACACATCTTAACTCTTGTTTTCTTGATGCTAACCATTCTAACTGGTGTGATGTGATATCTCATTGTGGTTTTGATGTGCATTTCCCTAATGATTAGTGATGTTGAGCACCTTTTCACATACCTGTGGCCATTAACAACACAACTATAAACTCATTAAGACATTATTTTTTTCACACTACACTCAGCTCTTACAGTATAGCAGGTACTCAAAAATTATTTAAGTCAAAAAATGGCCAATAACAACAGGAATGCAGAGCAATGGAGGTAGTAAGGCAGGCAACTGAAATTGCTTTGAGAATCATAGAGTAACCAAGAAAAACGAGTAAAGATGAGATGGGCAAAAACTCGACTACTGACAAATTTAATAATGATGAATATTCAAAAAGTGAATCAAAAGGAGAACATTTTTTGTAACAGTGGTATCTGGAGGTGTGATTCAAAATATCAGTATTTTTGTTTGTTTGTTTGTTTTGGGTTTTTTTTTGCGGTATGCGGGCCTCTCACTGTTGTGGCCTCTCCTGTTGCGGAGCACAGGCTCCGGATGCGCAGGCTCAGTGGCCATGGCTCACGGGCCCAGCCGCTCCGCGGCATGTGGGATCTTCCCAGACCAGGGCACGAACCCGTGTCCCCTGCATCGGCAGGCGGACTCTCAACCACTGCGCCACCAGGGAAGCCCTCAAAATACCAGTATTTTAAGTCACTTATAAGGATTAGACTCTCTAATGTGATATTCTTCAAAAAATATTTTAAAGTTGTCAACCTCTGGACTAATAAATTCCCTGATGTTCATTTGTTCAGTACACATTAACTCACCTGGGAAGCTCTGTCTTGGGAATTCTTCCTCCAGTATCCATGGCTCCTCTCCTTGCTCCAGCCTGAAGATCACCTCTGGTTTGGTAACACAATACCCTGTCAAAATGAAATAATTTAGGACTTGGACCAGGTGGCCTAGACTTCAGGGACTCTGAAAGAGGAGGAAGCTTCTAGAGCTGGTCAATGAAAGTGCCACTGAACATTTCCTTGGAGAAGTAAATACAAATGTCTTCCTGGTGCCCAAAAGTGACCAATAAACATTAACTCCTGACTTCCAATCTTAAATATCATTAAACTCTACAGAATGTCCATATGTTTCTTAATTAAAGGCATTTTTTTCATTATAAATTTGTGGCCAAGATGAGGGTCTGATTTAAGATTCTCATGCATTTATTATTACTTGATGCCTTAGTCAGTTCGGGCTGTTATAACAGAATACCACAGACCAGGAGACTTAAACAACAGAAATTTATTTCTCACAGTCTGGAGGCTGAGAAATCTGAGATCAAGGTGCCAGCATGGTCAGAATCTGGTGAGGCCTCTCTTCCCGGTTTGCAGATAGCTATCTTTTTGCTGTGTCCTCACATGGTAGAGAATGCAGAAAGATCCCTTTTCTCCTCCTGTTTTTGTAAGTGCATTAATCCCACCATGAGGATCTAATAATTTAATCTAACCCTATTTGAGAATTAGGGTTTAAAAGAAAAATTTTAAATGCCATTTAGAATTACATAATAAACAGACCTTACCCACTGAGACAAGGTTACTGTAGTTCTCCAGCATCACATCTCTGTAAAGGGACCTCTGAGTTGGGTCCAGGTGCTGCCACTCCTCTTGGGTGAAGCCCACAGTCACATCCGTAAATGATACTGATCCCTGGAATTTCTGTTCAATCTGAAATGTTCAGAATTAAGGTGACATGGAAAAAGATGTATGGAAACAAATCCTTACCACGATTACTGTTTACAGATTACCAAATTGGTTTGCAGAATGTTTCTTTTGCTTTATACTCTGGGAGAAGAAGAGAAATCAGAGTAGAAATATTCTGCCATTGCATTAATTATCAAGCCCGCACAATGGATCTGGAACTATGCTAGTCCTTGGAAATACTAAGATTACTAAAAATCATCCTGTATTCAAGAAGCATATAATCTGGTAAGAAAACTTGCAGTAATATGTTACAAGCACTATTGTTAAAGTACACATATAATAGATTAAATGAGAAGCAAAAGTAGTTCTATTTTGAGCTTCACTGAGGAAGAACAGCTGTTGGATAAAGAGTAACACTGTGTTCTTCATGAACACAAGGCCAGGGCACAGGCAAAGGCAGTGGCCCTCTAACATCTTCAGGAGATGAGCAAAAAGGCAAACAGCAGAGGAGGAGTTGAGATAAGAAAAAGGGCCATGGATGTATTCAAGGAACAGATTACAGAGTAACTTCAGACCAATAGTCTCCAAAGTATGTGATAACTTTCCATGTTAAAGAATATTTTTGAACACTACAGAAGTTTATATTTATAAATTATAGAAATAAACAATAAATTTATTATGAACTTTAGTTCTATTCTTAGACTTAAAATGTAAAAAAAAGTCTAATATTTTATTTCACTACAATACATATTCTAGGTTCCAATCCTTCAATTCAGAGACAATAATTAGGATGTGTAGAAAATGAGACAGGAAAGATTTTGGACCTACTGAACTTGAAATGTCTGTAGAACATATAAAAGAAGATATTCAATTGTATTGTTTTTGATATCATCTAGAATTCATGCCTCTACTTGAGGGATCACTGCTGCAGAGAAAGAGGAGCCAAAGAAAAGATTCAAGGATATACTGAAAGTATGTGACCAGGTTTTTATATCAGAACCAATTCTCTTTTTTAAAAATGGGAAGGGAAAGCTAAAGGACAAAACAACACCATTTACATAAACTACTAAAGTAGAAACTGGGATGCAAGTAGAGCACTGATAAAAGGAGATAGAGGGCTTCCCTGGTGGCACAGTGGTTGAAAGTCCGCCTGCCGATGCAGGGGACATGGGTTCATGCCCCGATCCGGGAAGATCCCACATGCCACAGGGTGGCTAGGCTCGTGAGCCATGGCTGCCGAGCCTGCGCATCCGGAACCTGTGCTCCACAATGGGAGACGCCACAACAGTGAGAGGCCCGCGTACCGCAAAAAAAAAATAATAATAAAAAAAGGAGATAGACAGCAACAGAATGTGATCAGCAATTCACGGACAGAAAAGGAAATGTTTTCTCAGGGTATATGCATGAACAGCTCTACAGATACTAGAGTCACAAAGCAAGCCAGCAACATTAGAAGAAAATAGATTGGGCACTGTACTTTAGCAAGATATTTCTTAACTATAATAAATTTGAACCATAATACTGGAGGTGTAGAATGAAAATAAGGACTTGGTAGACATTAATAGTTTAGTAGTGTCTGAAGTCATCAAGAATGAATCAGAAGGCTCTCAGAAAATTAAGATTGAAAATAAAAAAGACTGGAAGCTGAGGGAAAAATCACTTTTTAACTAGCTTACAGAAAAAGAACAGGTTATGAAGGCCACGATGGAATTTTCTAAAAGGTAGAATTACAAGAAAGAATAGTTTTTAAACCTAAGAGATGATGATATGACCAACTCAGTAAATACAGAAAAGCAGGATTAAAAAAAAAAAAAAAACTCTTGGCAAACTAGAAATAGAAAGGAATTTTCTCAATGTGATAAAGGATTTTTACAAATACCTCCAGCAAGTATCACATTTAATGGTAAAATATGGAAAGTGTCCCACTTAAAATCAGGAGCAAGATAAAGACACCTACTATCTCCAATTTTAGTCAACATTTTTCTGAAGTTCTTTGAGTAATATAGTATAACAATCAAGTACACAGAAAATCCAAAAAAAAGTATCCAAAATAAAAGTTTTAGAAATTAGATACAAGTTCAGTATAGCAAATTTCAGAAAATTAAATTTTTTAAAGGTACAACTCACAATAGCAAGAAAAATACGAAAATCTTTACAAAAAATAAAATGAAGGAAAATAAGAAGACCCAAATAAATGGAGGAATGTAACAAATTCGTGGATAGGCAGGCTCAATATTATAAAATATTATATTATAAAAAATATCAATTCTTTCCATGCTGATGTACAAATTCATAGCAATTTCAAACAAAATCTCAGACAAGCTAATTGTGAAATATGTGAAAATCGACAAAACAATATTGAAAAAAAATTAAGCCAGAAAGAGTATCATTTATCTTATATAATTATCAATATACCATAATTAAAACAGTGTGATACCAGCATAAGAATTTTCATATCAACAGAATGGAAGAAGAGGCCAAAAACAGACCCACACATATATGTCACTTGATTTATGACAAGGGTAACAGAAGGACAATCATTTCAATAAGTGATGCTAGTTTACTGATATAACGAACATTTATTGCTACCTTAAGTGTAAAGAGAAATGTATTTTAGATGGTATATAGACCTAAACTTGAAAAGTAAAACAATAAAAATTTTGGAAAATGCCATAAGAAATACCTTCATGACCTCAGGATAGGTCAAGATTTCTTAAACGGGACACAAATTATATAATAATACTATAATATTAAGAACCTACCCTTATCAAAAGACAGAAAGAGAATAAAAATTCAACAGAGTGGGAGAAGGCATTTGGAATACATATACCTGACAAAGAAGTTCTATCCCTAATAAAGAAAAACACTATAAATTAACGAGGGGAAAAAAAGGCAAGTCATCTTGGTAACTAAACTGACAGCAAACCCTTCAACAGAAACTATGAAAATGAGAAGACACTGGGTAAAAATTTGAATAGGCCATTTGCAAATAAGAAAACAAAAATGGAATGTCATTTTAAGCAGCTAGGAAAAATGCCACTAGAAAATTCCAAATCCAGCAAAAATATTCTTCTAAAATGAATATATTTTCCACATAAGGGTTGAAAAAGTTATCAACAGTACACACAGACAAGAAATACTACAGTTATGGAAAATGATACCTGATGGAAGCACAAAGCTTCGGGAAGTAATAAATAAAACTGAAAATGGACTTTAAAGCAACAAGTAATGTCTTCTGGAATCTGTGACAAACACAAAAGTAAAATACAGCAAAACACTAGTAAAAGGATACTTAAACTGTTTTAAGATTCTTGTATTGTCTGTCGAGTGGTAAAAGCACTATTACAGTAGGCAAAAATAAGAAAACTGTAGAGGAAAAGCTCAATTCCTCTGTTTTACTCAGGTCACCAAATTTGTGGGAGTTTTTCCCACTCCAAGGAATTAACTCAACTCTGACACTATAGCGTCAGATCCCAGGCTCAGTCCCACAACACCACTCCCACTTCAGACACGAATTGAAAATGCAGATTGTCACGTGTACATCTCACCAATGGATATAAATTAAGGTTCCCACACCTTCCTCTTTTGGTTCAATAATTTGATAGAGTGGCTCACAGAACACAGAAAAATGATTTACTTACTAGATTAATGGTTTATTATAAAACGATACAACTCAGGAACACCCAGAAGGAAGAGGTACACAAAGCAAGAATGGGTAAAAGGATACAAAGCTTCCATGCCCTCTCAGAGCTCGCCACCCTCCCAGTACCTCCACATGTTCAACAACCTGGAAGCTCTCTGAATCCCATAAATTCAAGGATTTTTATGGAGGTTTCATTATATAGTCATGATTGATTAAAGCACAGGTCATTAGCAACTAATTCAGCCTCCAGCCCCTCACCCCTCCTCAGAGAGTTCCAACCCTCTAATCACATGGTTAGTGTTCCTGGTACCCGTATCTCATTCTTAGAGGCATTCCAAAAGTCACCTCATTAACACAAACTCAGGTGTGGTTGAAAGCAGCTTGTTATGAACAGCAAAAGACACCAATTCCACCTTAATTTCTCTAAAGCTACTTCAGGAACTGGGAACAAAAACTACATATTATAACAACAGATGCCCTTACAGCTCTTAGGGATATTATTAGAGTTTTAGGAACTAAGTTAAGGAATCCTGGAGGAACACCCAAATAAATATTCATTACATATAACAACATCACAAACACAAACTGTAATATCTAGAGTAAAAACTAAAAAAATACAAAATTTTATAACTAAAAAGCTACTAGATATAAAAAGAAAAAATTCCTCTCAAAAGGAAAATGGGTAAGTAAATTGTAGTATTTTCATGTAGTGGAACACTATGCAGTAATACAAGGAATAAACTACTGGTACAGGCAGCAACATGGGTGAATCTAACATATATTGAATGAAAAAAGCCTCATATAAAAGTGTACACACTAATTCTGTACATCTAAGTTTCAATAACAGGCAACATTAACAAATAATGATAGAACAGTGCCACATAAGGGAAGGGAAGTTGTTAAAGATTGGAAAGGAACCTGAAGGGGTGGTGGAAATATTAACTATCTTGACCTAGCTGGTAGTTACTAGGACATATATGTGTTGTTGTTGTTGTTTTTTAAAAAGCAGTATACAGGGCTTCCCTGGTGGCGCAATGGTTGAGAGTCCGCCTGCCGATGCAGGGGACATGGGTTCGTGACCCGGTCCGGGAATATCCCACATGCCGCGGAGCAGCTGGGCCCGTGAGCCATGGCCACTGAGCCTGCGCGTCCGGAGCCTGTGCTCTGCAACGGGAGAGGCCACAGCAGAGAGAGGCCCGCGTACCGCAAAAAAAAAAAAAAAAAGCACTATACAGTTACGATGAATGCACCTTACACACTTTACTGAATCATGACATAGCAAAAAACAAAACCAAAAAAATCAGAATGCAAACAAGGAGGAAAATGGCATATATGAAATGGTGAATGAATTCATAAAAGCAGCAATAACAAGATGCTAGTAAAGTGACAGCCAGCAGCTGTAGGAGTTTGCAACAGGATAATTTATACCTTCTGAAAGGAAAGATATGAAGCTGTGACATTTTCTTATGCTGCTAATAAAGACCATGTAAATAAAATCTTTTTTATCTGTTGATGCAGATACATATCATGAGTACCAACATTGAGATTCCTTAAATATCTGAAGAGGGAGAGTACACTGAATGAGAAGTAAAGTAACATAAGTTTATGAAGACGTAAGGTGGAGAGAGATGATAAAATTTAGGTATCTTATGTTAAAACAGAATATTGCATCGTAAGCTCAGTGTTGAAAAAATAAAACAGAATAAAACATGTAATGAACAACCAACAAGAAAAAGTACAAATAAATATACCGTGGGATGGAAGGACTAAAACCAAACAACAATAAATGAAAATAGGTTAAATCACTCAATGTAAAAAACAGTTATCTTAAGCTTGAAAGTCCCACTTTTTCTTTCTTTTTTTTTTTGACCAGAAAAAAATCCTAAGGAAAACAAAACAGGATTTTGTTTACATCTCTATTGTAGGACTTGTAATGATAGAAAAATTATGTGTTTGTTTTAATGCCCTACATAATTCTAAGAGTTTCTCTTTATAAGGAGTTATAAATATATATCTCATTCTTCTTAGAATCCTCAGCTTGTGGCACACATTAGGACACATAATAAATATTCATAAATCGTTTCTGGAAGAATGAATAAAGAACCAATTAAGTTACATTAAGTGAATATTAATTTCAGGGAAAGGGAGACTTATCTGTGATAAAAATAGCTGTGATCAAGTGGAACAAAGAGCCCAGACATAAACCCACACTTATGTAGTCAACTGATTTTTGACAGGGTGCCAATAATACACAATGGGAAAAGGACAGTCTCTGCAGTAACTGATGTTGGGGAAACTGGATATCCACATGCAAAAGAATATAACTGGACCCTGATCTTATACCACTCACAACAATTAACTTGAAATAGATCAAAGACTTATACATAAGACCTGATACATTAAAACCCCTGAAGAAAACATAGGGAAGAAGCTCCTTGACATGGTTCTTGGCAATGATTCTTGGATAAGACACCAAAAGCACAGGCAACAAAAGCTAAAATAAACTAGTAGAACTAACATCAAATGTAAGAGCCTCTGCACAGCAAAGGAAACAATCAAGAAACTGAAAAGGCAACCTACAGAAAGGGAGAAAATACTAAAACATTTTTCTGATAATGGGTTAATATCCAAAATCTATAAAGAACTCATACAACTCAAAAGCAAAAAAGCAAATAATTTAATTGGAAAATGGTTAAAGGACCTCAATAAGCATTTTTCCAAAGACATATGAATGGCTAACATGTATATGAACAGGTGTTCAACATCACTAATCATCAAATGCAAACAAAGTCACAAGGAGATATCACCTCACACCTTAAAATGGCTATTATCAGAAAGACAAGAAATAACAAATGCTGGCAAGGATGTAGAGAAAAGGGAAGCCTTGTGCACTGCTGGTAGGAATGTAAACTGATGCAGCCACTATGGAGGACACTATAGTGGCTCCTCAAAAAATTTAAAATAGAACTACTATATGATCCAGCAATTCCACTTCTGGGTATAAAACCAAAAGAAACAAAATCACTATCCCAAAGAGATATCTGCACCCTCATGTCCACTGCAGCATTATTTACAATAGCCAAAACATGGAAACAGCCTAAGTGGTCCATCAACATATGAATGAATAATGAAAATGTAATGGATATATACAATGGAATACTATTCAGCGACAAAAAGATGGAAATTCTGCCACTGGAAACAATGTGGCTGGACTTATGCTATGTGAAATAAGTCAGACAATGAAAGAAAAATACTACTGGTAGCACTTATATGTGGAATCTAAAAATAACAACAAAAACAACAATAAAAGCCAATTTCATAGAAAGAGAATGAAATGGGGGTTGCCGGGGGTTGCTAAGGGCTGGGGGAATGGGGAAATGGAATGATGTAAGTCAAAAGGTATAAAATTTCAGTTATTATAACTTCAGAGGATCTAATGTACAGTACAGTCACTATAATTAATTATACAGTATTGTATACTTGAAATTTTGAGAGTATATCTCAAGCATTCTCACTGTCAAAAAAAAAGAGTTAACTATGTGAGGTGATGGATGTGTCAATTATCTTGATCCTGGTTATCATCCCACAATATATATGCATATCATATCATCACATTGTACACTTGAAATGTGTACAATTACATTTCTTGATATAATTATATTTATTGGTATAATTATATTTGTTGATACAATTATATTTGTTGACCTAATCCCCATGTATAAAATAAGTAAACTTATTCTGACTCCTGGTTTTAGCTTAATGTTATTCTTCAGACTTCTTTAGATAACTTAATTTGTCATTGTCACCTCTTTGTGATTTTTGTAATTTTTATTGAAGTACAATATATATACAAAAACAATGCACAAGTGTACTTAAGTGTACAAATGGCTCAATGAATTTTCACAGTGAACACACCCACTTAACCAGAATCCAGGTCAAGAAACAAAACTTTACTTTAAATCCAGAAGTTCCCTCATGCCCCTATCTACTGCCTACACCCTATCTTACTCTCACATGAAAACCACAATGACATACCACTATACACACTTAGATGTCTAAAACGAAAACGTCAGAAAACACCAAATGGAGATATTGGCAAGAACATGAAGCAACTGAAACCTTCATACCTTGCTAGTGGGAGTGTAAGTAAACATATACACGTTGGAAAAACATTTGGGAATTTCTTCTCAAGCTATATATAGTAATTCCTCCCCTAGTTATACACCCAACATGTGTGTTTTTCTTAACCAAAGGCCTGTAGAAAATGTTCACAGAAGTTTTGTTTTTAATAGCCAAAACCTAGAGAGAGCCCAAATGCCCACCAATACAATGGAGAAATAAACGGTAGCAGAGTCATATAGTGGAATACTATACAGCAATAAAAAGAAATAGATATACTTAGCAAAAGAAATGAATCTCACAGAAACTATATCGAGTGAAAGCCAGACATAGAAGCAAAAGTAATCAACAATAACAGAAGTCAGAATAATGAGGAACTTGGAGCACCAGGGAATCTCATGGGATACTTAAGTTTGACACTTATGTACACTTTACTTCAATGAACTGAGGAAAAAAAATACAGATATTTTTTGGAATTTATAACATCCGTTTGACTGAAAGTCTCTGAAATAAAACTGATATACTGTTCACGAAACGAATAGCCTGAAACAAAAAAGTATGAAATAACAAAACAAAACCAAGGCACTTTTTTAGGAGTGATGTGGAAATACAAAATTTTTCTGAAGTTCTTCTCTAGCTTGGATGAAAGACAAGCAATGGACAATCAAAAGATCTTGACGAGAAAGTACTATTTAACATACATATGTTAATAAAGAAATACAGATTCAATTACAACAATTACTAATGTGTTGGTAATCAGAACCAAAAAGCAGCAATCTACCAAATTAGAAAAAAAGAAAATAAATGTGACTAGCAGTGCATAAAGAACCAGAAAGTATGACAAAAAATATAATATAAAGAACATAAAAAATATCAACGATGTCATACTAAGATATGTATTAACCTAAATAGCAAAGACAGCAACTAAGCTATAAGATGGCATATGAATGTGCTAAATTTCTTATCGATGACAGACATACCTGACTTGAAAAACAAAACCTGCCACAGGTTATTTGTAAGAAAAGAACATGAAAATTTGCAAATAAAATGACGGGCAAAAAATCAAACATGCTGCAGAAAATATAAGTAAAATAAAAGTAGGTTTGGCTATATTTATATGAGATAAGGTAACACTGAGGGCCAAAAGAATTAAATGAGCAAAGATGATTCTCCAAGAAGAGAAATACACTAAGTCCCCTACATATGAACGAGTTCTGTTCTGAGAGCACGTTCGTAAGTCCAATTCGTTTCTAAGTCCAACAAAGATAGCCTAGGTACCCAACTAACACAATCGGCTATATAGTACTGTACTGTAATAGGTTTATAATACTTTTCACACAAATAATACATAAAAAAACAAACACAAAAAATAAAGAAAACATTTTTAATCTTACAGTACAGTCCCTTGAAAAGTATAGTACATGGGAAATGGATTTGTAATAATTCATTGAGTTCTATAGTTAAGATATAGTTAAGATCTGTTACTTTTCTATAAACCTGCTATACATATACAAATAAGATTTATTAAAAACTAAGATACACTTTAATTTATTGATCAAAGAAGGCATGAAAATAGAAACTGAAGCCTGCATAAAAAAAAAAGCACTACATATTGATACCTGGATTTTGTAGTTAAAATGGTACACAGAGGATAATTACATCTTTAAATGCATACACTTAAAAGCTTTAAAATAAACTCATCTTCAACAAAAAGTTGGAAAAAATAGCCTATAACCAAGACAGCTGAAGCAAGGAATAAAGGTAAAAGTAGAAGCTAATGAAAATTATAGATCAATGAAGCCAAAAGCTGGTTCCTTGAAAGACTAATAAATACATATCTGTAATAAAAGTCACAAATGAAAAACTGTTAGAAATAAAAAGCAACAGATTAAACACTTTAAAAATAATAATACAGGGCTTCCCTGGTGGCGCAGTGGTTGAGAGTCTGCCTGCCGATGCAGGGGACACGGGTTCGTACCCTGGTCCGGGAAGATCCCACATGCTGTGGAGCGGCTGGGCCCGTGAGCCATGGCCGCTGAGCCTGCGCATCCGGAGCCTGTGCTCCGCAACGGGAGAGGCCACAACAGTGAGAAGCCCGCGTACCACACACACACACACACACACACACAAAAATAATAATACTATAGACAAGTTTATGGAAAAAATACTGATGAACAGAATTATGCAGATCATTAAAAGAATAATGCTTTATGACCTAGTGGGCCTTGTTTCAAACCACAAAGATTAGTTATTAAGAGATGTGGAAATATCCCCCATAAAATGTTAAGAAAGCATTTGGAGAAATTAAACTCTCATTCTTAATAAGACTCAGTGAATACTTTGTGAATATGACAAAATCTACCCAGTCCAAGACAGCAGCATGCGTAATGAAGAAATATGGCAGGCACTCCCACTCAAATCTGTTTTGTTGGTGCTTGGTCAGGAAGTGTTATCCTTTTATTGTGCTTATTCTTCACAGACAGACAAAATAAAATTAGGTCCTTTAATCACATTACATATATATATACATACATACATACACACACACAAATATACACACATATATATTTTTAAAACTCCAGATGCATTAAGATACTATTTTTTTAAAAAAAAATTTTTTTAAAAACATACTTGGTATTTTTAGACAAAAATCATGCTTGGTATTTTTAGACAAAATAAAGAAAAATTTCATTAGGCCCTTGGGCTAAGGAAAACAGAATGAAAAATAGAAAGCAGGGACTTCCCTGGTGGCACAGGGCTTAAGAATCCCCCTGCCAGGGCTTCCCTGGTGGCGCAGTGGTTGAGAGTCCGCCTGCCGATGCAGGGGACGCGGGTTCTTGCCCCGGTCTGGGAAGACCCCACATGCCGCGGAGTGGCTAGGCCCGTGAGCCATGGACACTGAGCCTGCGCGTCCGGAGCCTGTGCTCTGCAACGGGAGAGGCCACAACAGTGAGAGGCCCGCGTACCGCAAAAAAAAAAAAAAAAAAAAAAGAATCCCCCTGCCAAAGCAGGGGACATGGGTTTGAGTCCTGGCCCAGGAAGATCCCACATGCCACTGAGCAACTAAGCCCGTGTGCTACAACTACTGAGGCTGTGCTCTAGAGCCTGCGAGCCACAACTACTGAGTCCATGTGCCACAGCTACTGAAACATGTGAACCAGAGCCCGTGCTCCACAGGGGAAGCCACTGCAATGAGAAGCCTGCACACCACAACGAAGAGTAGCCCCCGCTCACCGCAACTAGAGAAAACCCTCGTGCAGCAACGAAGACCCAATGCAGGCAATAATTAACTAACTAACTAATTAATTAATTTAAAAAAAAGAGTCTGCCTGCCAATGCAGGGGACACAGGTTCAAGCACTGATCCTGGAAGATCTCACACGCCGCGGAGCAGCTAAGACCGTGAGCCACAACTACAGAGCCTGAACTCTAGAGCCCACGAGCCACAACTACTGAGCCTGCGTGCCACAACTACTGAAGTCCGTGTGCCTAGAACCCCTGCTCTGCAACAAGAGAAGCCACCACTGAGAGAAGCCTGTGCACCTCGAGTAGCCCCCGCTTCCTGCAACTAGAGAAAGACCGCGTGTTGCAGCAAAGACCCAATGCAGCCAAAAATAAATAGAAAGCACAGGAGGATTGTATAATATAAAAGTTACAGAAAATACACCATTAAATTAAAAGATAAAAAACATACTAAGAAAAGATAATTAGTAACAATTACAACAAAAGATTACATTTAGAATACATACGGAATGCTTACAAAACTCAGTGGAAGAAAACAACCTGAAAAGCCATAAATTTATGAAAACTGCACAACCTCAGTAATCAGTCACAAAATTAAAGTGAAGTTTTTCACCCATTACTGAGGAAATAACTTTTATACCTGGTGAGGAGGGAAGAAAAGTAGTCTGCTAATGAATAACAAGGTACATAGAAAAATTAGAAATCCTCATATCCTATAACTCAAAAATATTAATCATAGAACACTAGAGCAGTGATTCTTAAACTCAGGTATCAGCATCACATGAACACCTTGTTAAAACAGACTGCTGAGCCTCACCCCTGAATTTCTTTTCCAGTACGTTTGAGATAGGGCATGAGAATCTGCATTTCAAACAAGTTTCCGGGTGCTGCTGCTGCTTCTAGCCAAAGAACCTCACTTTGAGAAGCACTGCTCTAGAGTCCAGAGATACACTTGTATTTGTGCAGAGAGAATGACACGGATATTCATAGCAACACTGTTTATATTACTGAAAAATGGAAATTATCTAAATGTCTACCAATAAAATACCTAGAATGGGAAAATATAACTTTAAAAGGAAAAAAATAAACTACATACGGATAGATCTCAAATTATTAGTGAATTGGGAGAAAAATGTGTATCATACATATGTTAAAATAATTTACATATTTTGTAAAAGCACCCAAAACAATATACAGTATTGTTCAGCTAACTATATATTTTTCCAATGTACATACAGGGGTAAAATAAGAAGACTAGTAGAACTTGGAACTAGACTCGGAACTGAACTATGGGACATAATGAGGAAGACTCCAGGAAAAAGCCATCAGAAGAGTGGTATCAGAAGTGGACAAAGGAGACTTTCCAGGAGAGGGTAGTCAGTAGGGTAATGTAGCAGTTGTTCAAGGAAGGCAACTACAATTAAGTCACTGGTGACCTGAACAGATTCTGAAGTGGAGAAGAACCAAGACAGAATGCTATGGGATGAAATTTGACTGAGAGGCTCAGAAACATTTACCAGAGAATTTAACTTTGAACCATCTGCTGCAGGACTTGTACACACAGCTGGGCTAAGATAAAGTAATTTTGTAATAGGCGTGCAGGCCATTTATTAATCTAAACACACCAAGTTGTATACCCAAATTAATAAGACTATCATAAAATTGATTATTTGAACCCTCTCTTGGACCCTTTTACTCCCAGTAAGGAATGGTTTGAGGCACTCATTTCAGGGAAGGTTACTTACTATGTGAGTCCCTGGAAGGTTACTCACTATGTGTCCCTACGGTAACACCAAGAAGAATATCTTCCAGTAAGAAGATATGTCTTCATGTCTTGATAGGAAACTGTATCCAAGATACAGTGTCTCCCTTTCTGCCATGGTCATCAGAAATGTATCTGCAGGTCAACTTAGAAACTATACATTATATAACAATTAGTATATATCTGTAAGCCAATTTGGTCCTGCTATTGATCTGTGAACTTTATATTTTCTATTAAGTTTGATTTTTATCTATAACTAATTTCCCATCTTAACATATGGACTCTTACAAATCTCACAAAATCCATTGTTAAATAAAGGAATGAATGAACAAACTTACCTGGGATTTATTCATTTTCTGCTGTTCTTGGGAAAATGTAGACAACTCTCAAGATACGCTGGGTTAGAAGAGGAGGACTGGGGTCATGAAAGATCTGGCCTGTGTGGCAGCTCCTGAATTCTCCTTCCCTATAAAGCTAAACACACCACTAGATAAGGAAAAACCTCAAAGTCCCTTTGACCTTCAGAAGAGTCAGGGAGACAGATGGTAGAAGACCACCTACCTAAACTCTAATATAATCAGGTAGCTCTTGGGTATAAAATTGTTCAGAGTTAGGTATTTACCTCCTAAGGATATTTTAACAGTTTAAATCTCCCCTGGTGTTCACAAAAAAAGTTTAAATGATAAAACTGGTCAAAACGAATTAAAAAACACATTATGAAGGAACATTAACTCTTCACCAAAGCTGCTGTTAAAAAAAAACACTCAAGACTAAAGAAAAATAATAAAACTCAAAACTAAGCTGTTTATCAATTTCCCCACTAATATTACTAAACCTTTGGTTACTGACTCCACAGAAAGCTATAAAAAGCAGTGCTTTAACACCCGTGTTTTAATTTATCTTTGTTGCTGTTTCTCAAAAGGATCTTTCATAAAAAACTTGCTTTTAGTTATATGGAAAAGTAAACAGTACTGGCTTAGGAGTCGGATCTTTTAGTCTTTGCCACTAACTGATCTGAACAAGGCACTAATCTTCAGAAACAAAAAGACAGAAATTCTATCACATGATACAAAAACCGGATAATTCTTGATCCTTCCTGAATGCTAGGGCAGGCAGAACAGAGAGACAACGTATATCAAGATGAAGTGATGGACATGACTGAAGAGCAGTTCGGAATCCAAAAAGCATAAATGGAGAACCATAGGCATGGGTATGTGTACAAAGCTAACTATTGTATTACTCAGCCTCGCGCGCTCTCCCCGCAGCACCGCCCACCTACCCCGAGAGGCTCGCTGCACCCGTCACGCATGCGTACTAAGCCCTCCTCCTGCGCCCTCAAAAAGGGGGCCTCTCAGACAGCCGCGCCAGCTCAGTGCTGGGGCTAGTCAAGCAGGGGCTTCGGCTTCTTTTCCTGACTGAGACGCCAGCTTCCCGCCGTCCCGGGGGTCCGCGGAGCTCCTTCCCACCACCGGGCACCGACCTTCTCCCTCCCGCCCTCCAAACCGAGGGCTCCTCACCCAACCCTCCCGGGCTCACCCGCCTCTCCCTCGTCGTGTAGCACTGGCCCTAGAAGAGCGCACAGACCCGCCAGCCCGGGAACCGCGCTTCCCACGCAAGGCCTGAGGAAAACAGAAGTAAAGGCTGCAGTGCACAGAGGCGGAAGTGCACAAAGGTGGCTCTAGGCATGCGCAGATGGCCCGCACGCAGGGCCAGACAGTCTGCGCCAAACGTCAGAAGTCTGTTTCCCTTGAGCCTCCGCGACTGGCGGTTCGGGATTGGCTGAGAGTGCAGCCTTACCTAGCAGTGGGAAGTTTGGAGTTTTAAGTTCCCTAAACTTTAAGCTGGTCAGGGACTCCCCCCAAAGTTACGGATTACAGCTGAGTTCTCTGTGCAGCCAGAATGCAAATTTACACACAGAGCTGTCAAGGAAAGGGAACCTGTATGTCAATTTCACTTTTTTTTAATACTGGGAAATAGACCCCATTAATAAAAGAATAATATGCGCCATCATCAGCGATCTGTTCAGGAATTAAAAAGCGGAGGAGGGGCGGACAAGAAAGCCAGTTCATTAAAATCATGAAAGCAATAAATGAAAATTGTAGATAAATAAGACACAATCCAAAAGAAAACAGTCATTTATATAAACATTCGTTCACCTGTGACATTAAAATTACTTGAATAAAGGGAGATATACCCTTTCATAGAAAGATTCAAAAATTTTGGACAAAATTCCAATAAGAATCTCAACAAATTTTTGCATGTACTTTTTTCTCCGTGACTTTTTAAAGTATTGTGTACTTTACAAAAGCATTCTCAACTTCATCTGGAATAAAAATAAATCTAAATTAACAGCCAGAAAGCATTTCAAAAAGGAGAAAGCTGCCTAAGAAATATCAATACGTATAATAATTGCTCAGTTATTAAAATAGTTTGGCATCTGCTTCATGATAATACAACGTCCATGATTAAGAATGTTTTTAAAATGTAGTATAATAAACGTAGCATTTCAAAACAATGAGGGAAAGAATGAAATATTCCAAACATCAAGTCATTCCTAACAATTGGGAATAAAGTTTATATCCACAGATCACATGTGATACAGTTCACATGGATTCAAGGTTTGAAATGTTTAAAGTAAACCACTAAGTTAGTGAAAGAAAATAAATTGAGATGAGAAGTTGTGACACAAAGAAACCCATAAATTTAATGTGATACATTTTATTATAAAAAATAGCGAACAACTCAGTTCTAGTTTTTAAAAGATATTAAAAGCAAAGAAACCAGGAAATTATATTTTTACTATATAAAAGAAAAGATGTATTACTTAATAAGATCTTTAAATCAATAGAAAGAAAAAACTTAAAATGGGCTACAGAACTAAGCAGCAATATAATAAAAAAAGAAAATTCAAATGAATAATACGTGTTTGGAGAAGTTGATTATGAGAATTGAAAGAAATGTAAATGTTTATGTAAAACATGTAAGATATCACTTACTGAGATTTAACTTTTTTTAATTTAGAATTTATATATATACACAGAAGTTCATTTTATTTGGTACAGTTTTATGAGTTCTGACACATGCATAGATCTGTGTAACCACCACTTCAGTCAAAATACAGAACTGTTTCATTATTGCCCCCCAAACTGCTTCATACCCTTTTGAAATAAAAACCTCTCAGCACTCTTAACTTCTGGAAACCACTATGTATTCTTCATACCTATATGTTTGCCTTTTTAAAAAAGTATTTTTACAAATAGCTACAACAAATATTATAGTTAATATGGACAGTGTTCAACTTAAAAGTAGGACAAAAATAAGGATGCCTGCTATCTCCAACCTTACTCAGCATTTTTCTAAAGTTCTTAGAGTAATATAGTAAAACAATCATATACACAGAAAATTCAAAGAAAAGTATCCAAAATAAGAGTTTTAGAAATTCGATACAAGTTCAATATAAAAAATTTCAGAAAATTAAATTATTTTAAAGGTATACCTAATAATAGCATGAAAAATATGAAAATCTTTACAAAAACTATAAAATATAATGAGGGATATAACAAATTCCTAGATAGGAAGTCTCAATGTTATAAAAATATCAGTCCTCTCCATGCTGATGTACAAATTCATAGCAATCTCAAATAAAATCCTAATAGGAACTCCATGACTGGGGGAAGGGATTATATCAGGAAAGAGCCAAATAAGAATATCAAAGGGCATTAATGGATGTGGTTCCTGTGACTGTGCTCAAGATTTCAGCAGGGGCTTCCCTGGTGGCGCAGCGGTTCAGAGTCCGCTGCCAATGCAGGGGACACGGGCTTGTGCCCCGGTCCGGGAAGATCCCACATGTCTCAGAGTGGCTGGGCCCGTGAGCCATGGCAGCTGAGCCTGCGCGTCTGGAGCCTGTGCTCCGCAACGGGAGAGGCCACAACAGTGAGAGGCCCACGTACCGCAAAAAAAAAAAAAAAAAGATTTCAGCAGGAAGTTCACCCATGAGCTTGTGGGTGTACCTCAGTGAGGATCTCCCCACTGGGTCCACAGGCACCACCAATGCCCCAAGTGCTAAAACACACTTCCCACCACTCTGCAGCCAGCTCCTTGTGCATGCTCCCAAGAACAATGGCAAAAGTAAGTCCAGTAAACAGAGTGCTATCAGGAAAACAGACCAGGATCTTTTTTTTTTTTTTTTTTTTAATTTTTTGGCTGAGTTGGGTCTTCATTGCTCTGCGTGGGCTTTCTCTAGTTGTGGACAGCAGGGGCTACTCTTTGTTGCGGTGCGTGGGCTTCTCATTGCGGTGGCCTCTCTTGTTGCGAAGCACGTGCTCTAGGCACATGGGCTTCAGTAATTGCAGCATGCGGGCTCAGTAGTTGTGGCTCACAGGCTCTAGAGTGCAGGCTCAGCAGTTGTGGCACACAGGCTTAGCTGCTCTGTGGCATGTGGGATCTTCCCAGATCGAACGCATGTCCCCTGCACTGGCAAGCGGATTCTTAACCACTGCGCCACCAGGAAAGTCCCAAGACCAGGATCTTTGAGCAAGGAAAAAACCACAAACTTGACGTATAGTGCCATCTTCTAGAAAAAAGAGGTTTGTGGTAGCCAGCTTGGTGACTGGTAAAATTCAGAAGAGACATAAAAACTTAAGAATCCTTCCACAAGAGGGTAAGAAGAGTGGAGAAGATGTAACCATACGAAGGCAGGGGAAAAAATCCCTGATATATTGAAAAAAACTGAGCACAGATGTACAATATAATTCACCTGAAGGCAAACAGTAAAGAATTTAGAAGGTGTCTGCTACGTCAAATGTGAAAGCAGCAATGCAAAACTACAAGGAACATGAAAAATCAAGGAAACATGTCATCACCCAAAGATAGCAATAATTCTCCAAACACCAGGCTCAAAAGCAAAGAATTCTGTGATTGAGCTGACAAAGAACTCAAAAGAGCTGTTTTGAATAAACTCAAAAAGCTACAAGAAAACTCAGAAAGCCAATCCAATGGTATCAGAAAAAAAACCATAACCAAATGAAATATTTACCACAGAGATAGAAATCTTTAAGAAAACAAAACAGAAATTCTGGAGCTGAAGAAGTTAATGAATAAAATGAAAATGCAGTAGAGAGTATCTACATCAGAGCAGACCAAATGTAAGATAGTCTAAGTGAGCTTCAGAATACGAACTTTGAAATAACCCAATCAGGAGAGAAAAAAGAAAAAAAAATGAAGTAAGCCTACATTATTGATGGTACTCTACAAATGTACAAGTATTGGAATAACTTGGGTTCCAGAAGGAAAAGAGAGGGAAAAGGGGAACGAAAGTTTAAAGAAATAATAGCTGAGAACTTCCCAAACCTGGGGAGAGATATGGACATACAAGATCATGAGCTAATAGTTCACACTATTCTCTCAATTCAGAAAGACCTTCTCCAAGACACATTATAATGAAACTGTCAAATTCAAAGATAAAGAGAGAATGCAAATAGCAGCCAGAGGGAAAAAAAAGATTCAAACCTATCCAGGAACCCCTATTAGGCTACCAGCAAATTTCTCAGTAGAAATTCTATAGACCAGGAGAGAATGGAAAGTTGTATTCACAGGATTGAAAGAAAAAATACTCCAGCCAAGATTTCTAACCAGCAAAGTTATCCTTCACATATGAAGGAGAAATACTTTCCCAGACAAACAAAAGCTGAGGGGTTTCATCACCACTAGACATGCCTAGAAGAATTGCTGAAAGAAGTTCTTCAAGGTGAAGTGAAAAGACACTAACCAGAAACATGAAAATGTAAAGTATACACACATTGGTGAAAATAAACATACAATTAAACTTAGAAAACTCTAATTCTATAAAAGAATGGTGTGTTAACCACTTACCTAAAGTATAAAGCTTAAAAGAAAGAAGTATTAAGAATAATTATAGCTATTATGTGCTAATGAATATATATAATATAAAGAGGTAAAAAGTGATATCAAAAATATAAAAGGGGGAGTAAAAGTGTGAAGCTTTTGTAGGCAAAGTTAAGTTACTATCAGCTATAAATGGACTTTATTATCTATGAGATATTTCATGTGAGCCTCATGTTAACCATAATGTAAAAACCTAGAATAAATTCACAAAAGAAAAGAAGAAATGGGAAACAGAGGATTCCACCACAGAAAATCACAAATTTACAAAGGTAGGCAAGAAGAGGGGAAAAGAATATGTGGAAATACAAAACAAGCAGAAAGCAATTAATAAGATGATTTCAGTAATTCCTTACATACCAATGATAGCTCTAAATGTAGATGAATTGATTTCACCAATCAAAAGGCAGAGTAGCTGGACTGATAAGAAAAAAAAGACCTAATTATATGCAGCCTACAAACGACTCACATCAGCTTTAAGGACATATGGCCTCAAAGCGAAGGAATGGAAAGATAAATTCTGTGCAGGGTGACACCAAAAGAAAGCAGGGATAGCAATACAAGCCAAAAATGGTAACAAGACAAAGAAGGTAATTACATAATGATAAAGAGGTCAATTCACCAAGAAGATACAATTGCAAATATATATGCACCCAACATCAGAACATCTAAATATATTAAGCAAATACTAACAGATCTGAAGGAAGAAATACATAACAATGCAATAATAGTAGGGGACTTAAATACCCTGTTTTCAACAAGGCTAGATCATCTAGACAAATAAAGAAAAGTTGGATTTGAACCATACATTAGACCAAATGGACTTAACAGATATTTATAGAACATTCCATTCAACAGCAGCAGAATACATATTCTTCTCAAGTGCACACAGATTTTCTCCAGAAGAGATCATATGAAAGGCCACACAAGTCTTAACACATTTAAGAATATTGAAATTGTATCAAGTATTTTTTTTTTACCACAATGGTATGAAGCTAGGAATCAACAACAAGAAGAAAGCTGCATAATCTAAAAATAAATTGAAATAAACAGCACACTCTGAACAACCAATGGATTAAAAAAAGCAAAGGGAAATCAAAAAATATATTGAAACAAATGAAATGGAAACACAACAAACCAAAACCTCTGGGATGCTTCAAAACCAGTTCTGAGAGGGAATTTTACAGCAATAAATGCATATATTAAGACTATAGAAAGAGTTCAAGCAAACCACCTAACTTTACATCTCAAGGAGCTAGAAAAAGAGGAAGAAACTAAGCCCAAAGTTAGGAGAAGGAAAGAAATAACAAAAGTCAGAGCTGAAACAAATGAGAGACCACAAAAAACAATAGCAGAAAACAAATCTTAGATTTCAAAAATCTAAGTTTTTTTGAAAACATAAACAAAATTGACAAACCTTTAGCTAGACTCACTAAGAAAAAGAGACGACTCATAAATGAAATCAAAAATGAAATAACTGACATTACAGAAATACAGAGAATTGTAAGAGACTACTATGAACAATTATATGCCAATGTGTTGGATAACCTAGAAGAAATGGATAAAGCCCTAGACACGTAATTACATATACGAAAAAATATTCTCGTAGTTTATGCAGATACAGCCAATTCAAACTGAGAACTGTAAGGTTTTACTTAACCTCTTCTGTGACATCTGTATCTCCTTTCTTCCACACTGGAAAATCTCGTTCTCAAGGACATGGGAAATAATTGAATTAGAATATCCAATTAGTCATGTGTTTCACCTCAAATGATGCACACACAAGTTCAGATTAACAATATCCATAATACCATATAAGACATTAATGAAAGAATTTGAAAAAGGCAGAACTAAACGGCAAGATATTCCATCATCATGGATTGGAGAATCAATATTGTTAAATGTCCATGCTACTCAAAGCAATCTACAGATTTAATGCAATCCTTATCAAAATTCCAATGGCATTTTTCACAGAAATAGAACAAAAAAATCCTAAAATTTATATGGAACCATAAAACTCACCCAATAGCCAAAGAAATCTTGAGAAAGAAAAACAAAGTTGGGGGCATCACACTCCCTAATTTCAAACTATATTACAAAGCTACAGTTATCAAAACTGTATGGTATTGGCATAAAAACACACACACACAGATGAGTGGAACAAAATAGAGAACACAGAAATCAAGCCATGCATATATGTTAAGCTAGTTTATGACAAATGACTAAAAATATACAATGGGGAAAGGACCACCTCTTCAGTAAATGGTGATGGGAAAACTGGATAGCTACATGTAATGGAATGAAACTGGACCACTATCTTGACACATACACAAAAATTAACTCAGAATGAATGAAAGCCTTTAATGTAAGATCTGAAACCACAAAGCTCCCAGAAAAAAATAGGCAGTAAGCTCCTTGAACTCAGTCTTGGTGATGATTTTTTTGGATCTGACTCCAAAAGCAAAGGAAACAAAAGCAAAAATAAACCAGGAGGACTACATCAAACTAAAAAGCTTCTGCATGACAAAGAAAACCATCAACAAAATGAAAAGGCCTATCCCAACTGGGAGAAAATATATGCAATTCATGAATCTGATAAGTGGTTAATATCCAAAATATATAAAGAACTCATACCACTCAACAGCAAACAAACAAGCACTCTGATTTAAAAAATGGTCTGAAGAACTGAATAAACATTTTTCCAAAAAAGATAATATAGGTGGCCAATAGGTATGAAAAATGCTGAGCATCACTAATTATCTGGGAAATGCTCATCAAAACCACAATGAAATGTCACCTTACACCTATTAGAATGACTATTATCAAAAAAGACAAGAAATTACAGGTGCTGGAGAGGATTTTGAGACAAGGCAACCCTTCTGCACTGTTGTTGGGAATGTAAACTGGTGCAGTCACTGTGGAAAAAAGTATGGAGTTTCCTCAAAAAACTAAAAGTGGAACTACCATTCGACCCCAGCAATCCCTCTTCTGATACAAGGAAAACAGTAATTTGAAAAGATATATGCATCCCTATGCTCACTGCAGCATTATTTACAATAGGCAAGATATGAAACAACACGTGTCCCATGATGGATGAATGGATAAAGAAATTGTTGTACAGATATACAATGGAATATTATTCAGCCAAATAAAAGAATGAAATCTTGCCATGTGACAACATGGAAGAATTTGAGGGCACTATCCTAAGTGAAATAACACAGACAAAAAGAAATACTGCATGATCTCATTTATATGTGGAATCTTTAAAACAAAAATCTTAGGAATAGAGAACAGATTGGTGTTGCAGAGACAAGAGGTGGGTGGGGTGAAATGGGTGAAGGTGAAAAGGTACTAACTTCCAGCTATAATATAACATAAATAAGTCACGGAGATGTAAGAAACAGCATGGTGACCATAGTTAATAATATTATATTGCATATGTGAAAACTGCTAAGAAAGCAAACCTTAAAAATTCTCATAAAAGAAAAAAGTTTTTGTACCTATGTATCTTGACAGATCTCAACTAGACCTAACATGGTGATTATTTCACAATATATACAAATAATGAATCCTTACGTTGTACAGCTGAAACTAACATAATATGTCAACTATACCTCAAAAAAAAAAAAAAACTATGATATCCTAGGAACAATACAATATCAGAACTAGTTGTGACTTCTGAAAACAGTTAAAACTTTTTTTGCATGAAATTCTCTCCTTCCCGTCCCCATTTTTTCTTTGTACCGTATCTACATTCTCAGAACATAAAGCCATTGAGATAGTCTGGGACCTGGGATCCTCTACCTGTACACGTGTCCTTGTACCTGGGCAAACGTCTCCTCCAGCAACTGAATAGTATATAACTATAAGGGACTAAAAATAGCTGCATGCATGCCAGTTGGGGGCAATTAGGAACAGTAAGATACTAAGGGCCACAAACCAACTGCTGCTTCTGAGGTGCCAGGAGCAAAAGCAGGGTACTGCACATGATCCCTGCACACAGCACCACCAAGGGGGTGGGCAGGCCACCTAAGCCACACCTCAGTCCGACCCACCAGTCCTGCCCCCACCCTCACTCCATTTAAGGAAGTAGCCTGCCCCTCTAGAAGAGTGAACAAGGGCACCTGTTACTTGTTTTCGCTCCCTTGTGCTGCAGCACTAGTCCCAATAATGGCTTGCCTGAATTCCTCCTCCAGCCTCATCAATTTCTGTGAGTAAAGCGTCCAAGGGCCCAAATCTGTATCAATTACATAGTATAACTTCTTTTTAACCCGCATTTAATCTTAATTCTAGAGGTAACTATATATTTACTGCTCACACTAATCCTTATTGCAATGTCTCTTTAGTTATTGTGGTTTCTGAAGCTGGTTCTTCAGTAGATTCCTCAAGGAGGGCTCCTGGAACACTCTCCTGAAACACTGTAATGAAGAGAGGGTCAGTATTACTCACTTTTCTTTTTGCCTCCAGCTCCAATATGATTCAATATGGGACTTTTAATGATTCTTTCTTTATTTCAAAGTTTGATATTTTGTTCATCAAGGACTTTTTGACACTGAATTTAGTTTTTGAATAATTATTGCATTAAAGCCTCATTTATCTTGATTACTGAGTTGTTGGTGCCCCTGAAATTTTGTGCCCGAGGCCAGTGCCTTTCTCACCTCACCCTAGTCCAAGCACGGAGTTGGAGCTTCTCTGTCCTTTGTCTTTACTGTTCCCATCCTACTTACTTTGATAGCGCTCCCAACAGTTGCTGTGCATGCATAATCCAGTCCCAAAGGAGCCCTGGCGGCTCAGTGTGAGAATTCAAAGACACTCATGCCTTACCTTAGACCTCTGCCTCACTAACTGGTGGAGTAAACCAAGTTTCTCCCAGTCTCAGCTGCAGCTCCTGGCCAGGCTCTTGCGTAGCACAAGCTCAAAGCTCTGCTGTGGTTCCTCCTTTGGTCCCTGCACCGCGCATGCATGGGGCTCTCCTGGGAAGGGGTGCGCGCAGGCTTGCTCTGCCTCTGTACTGAGCATGCGCAGGGCCCACATGTGTCCAGTTACACGGTTGCTTCCTTCTGCTTTCCCCACACTTAGGGTGATGTTGAGCAGGTATAACGGCTGTTGTCCACCCAGTTGTATTTTGCAGTAACAGGGGGATACCTTGTCATCTAGTCTCCTTGTAAATATTGCCCATGGATTTCGGTTTTAATGTCTTATGCTCTGTGTTTATATGCAGATTCTGGAACATAAAAACTATGCTTCCATGATCACACCAACTTCCCAGAATTCCTAAATACATTTTATTTTTAAAACGGTACTTCAAAAGAAAACAATGGAGAACGGAATTAATTTTTTACACACAGAAAAAAACTACATTACATTTTTTAAAACTACATTACAAAAGAAACCCACAAAAGGCTATTTTCTGCTCAAGGCCTAGACATGTTCCCACTGTCAACAAGGTAGCTTGCAACTGATAGGGATGTGGCAGCTCCTGGTCCAGGCAAGATGTAGAGCAAACACATGGGATGGCCTGGCCCATAAGAGAGAAAGGGAAAGGCCCTGGGAGTGAAGAGAGAAGGGAAAACCAGGTAAAAGTTTGTGACCCAATGCTTCAGCTGTTAGGGTGAAGTTCCTGCTACTGGTCCATGGAGCCAGGTGAGGGGCTGAGTTTCACTCCCTTTTGGTGGGAGAGGAGGCAGGGATCAGAGATGGACACACACAGAAAGCCAGGTCTGCTGGTGGACTGTGCCCCTAACAGAAGGGTGACTAGAAACATTCTACTCACTGAGGAAGCTTTACTGTCTGGGCTCTGGGTGAGCCAGAAAGACACTACCCTAACAGGGGGAAACTGTAGGCCTGTGCTGTGGACTGGATATTTATGTCCCCCACATTCATATGTTGGAACCTTAGCCTCAAAGGTGATGATGTTAGGAGGTGGGGCCTGTGGGAAGTGATGACGTCAGAAGGCAGTGCCCGCATGAATGGGACGAGTGCCCTCGTAAAAGAGGCCAGAAAGAGTCCCCTTTCCACTTCTGATATGTGAGGACCCAGCAAAAAAAGGACTACCTATGAACCAGAAAGTGGGCCCTCAGCAGACACAGAATCTGTAGGTGCCTTGATCTTGGATTTCTCAGCATCTAAAACTCTGAGAAATAAATTTCTGTTGCTTATATGCCACCCAGTCTGTGGTATTTGTTACAGCATCCCAAACGGAATAAGACAGCCTGTGATTCAAGCAGCCAGTGTCTGATTGTAAATGCTATGGATATAAGTAAACAGAGGAAGAGGCTGGAGGTGGGGAGTTGGGGACGTTTTGTTTTAACTAGGGTGGTAAGTGAAGTCTTTGTGTCAGGGGGAACATGGAAGAATTGATATTTAAGAAGAATTCTATATGTTCACCTCCATAGGGCCTGAAAATGCACTTAAGAAAATTCAATATCCTTTTCTAATTAAAAACCAAAATAACACAACAAAAATGGCAATAGTTAGAAATGTCCTTAACATGAAAAAGAAACATGTATACGTCAAAACCCCAAAGCCAGAAAGAATCGCTATCACCAAAACATGCCCTGATCTCACCATGAACAACAGTAAGCAGAGACTGGGAGGATTAGAACCCCAACACCTTCATGAAATAGGTAATTTGATAAAACTATAAAAGAAATTACTGTAAATTGGTTGAAGACCGAAAAGATTGCATTGGAATCATAAGTGAATAACACACCATGAAAAAAAATACCAGGAAAATGAGAAAAACAGAACAAGATAAAAAAAAATTCTAAAAGTAAAAAAACACTGCCATGGAAATAAGAACACTGCTGGGTGGATTAGACAGCAAGTTAACCGGGGCTGAAGAGACAATTAGTGAACCCGAATGTTGCAGAGAGATAAACTAATGGAGAATAAAAACAGGGCAAAGACAGTGAGACAGATGAAGTGTAGAAAGAAAGAGTTTAATATTCCCTGGGATTTTACGATGAGAAATGGGAGGAGTGTTAAAGACACAGGATTTGAAGACTTTTAGAATTACTGTAAAACATGGATTTTCAGATTCCAGTCCTGAGCAGGAAAAATAAAAACAAACTTGAACCTCACCCTACAGTATTGGATTGTAGAATATTAAAGATAATTGAAGACTTTATCACAGAGCAGGGAAGGCAGACCACAGTGAGACCAAACAGCAGCCCAGTCAGCAGTCACAATTCAGGGAGGAACACAAAGCAAAGACATCTTCATGTCAAGGGAAGCATCCAGAAACATCTGTATATTTTTCTCCCTAAACTATCACTCAAGAATAAAAGCAAAATATGAACATTTTCAGATAAAAAGGACTAAGAGAGTTTGCCTCTCTCAGGCTCTCACTGAAAGTGAGGAAGGATGTATTTAAGGAAGAAGTGAGTGAATCCCAGAAGGAAGGAGCAGCGTGTGAGAGACATGAAAGCAGGAGATGGGGGAAAGCAGGTCTCAGTCAGACAGTCATCGACTGTGTGAAACAACATTCATGGATTAATAATAGCAATAATCACGACTAACTGGAGGCATAAACTTCTATGGTTCAGTGTTGTGTCCTGGCCATCACCTGCCACCCTACCAGGGTTCAGGAAGCCTGAGCTGAGGTTGGGAACGCATATATATCTATTTATATAATAATTATTTATATCTATCTACATAGTAAGAATTCTATACCATGAACAAGTGGGATTTATTCCTGAAATGCAAGAATGTTTCAACCTAGGAAAATGCATTGGTGTAATGGAATGAAGGGGAAAAAATATGACCATCTCAAGGTAGAAAAAGCAATTGAAAAAATTAAACACCTCTGCATGATGAAAACTACTCAACAAACTAGATTTGAAGAAAATTATCACAACAGAATTCAAGCCGTGTATGTAAAACCACAGCCAACATTACACTCAACGGTGAAACACTGAAAACTTTCCCTCTGAGATCAGGAAGCATGTAAGAATGCTGGGTTTTACCACTTCTATGCAACATAGTACTGGTAGTTTTAGCCATAGCAGTTAGGAAAGATAGATCAATAAATAAGTTAATGAATAAATCACTGACATCCAGTGATTTGAAAGGAGGAAGCAGAATTATCTCTGTTCTCACATGACATGATCTCATGCATACAAATCCTAACGACGTCACAAAACTAATGTCCAAACTAATAAATAAATTCAGCACAGTATCAGGATACAAAGTCAACATTAAAAATCATTTATTTCTATACACTAACATGATCAATCTGAAAAGGAAACTAAGAAAACAATTTTATTTACAATTGCATCAGAAAGAGTAAACGACTTAGTAATTAACGTAACCAAGGAGGTGAAGACTTACACAAGGAAAATTGCCAAACTTTGTGAAAGAGACTAAATGACACAAATCCCATTTTCAGGGACTGGAAGACTTATGACTGCTAACATCTCAATAGTACCCATTGTAATTCACAATTCCAATGCAATCTCTATCAAAACTCCATTCTAAATGGAAAGCCCCATCCTAAACTTCACTTTACACTGAACAGACCCCCAAAGGGCCAAACACTTCTGAGCAAGAAAAACAATGTGGGAGGATGCACATTCCCTGATTTCAAAACTTACTGCAAAGCTACAAGAATCAAAACAGTTTGGTACTGGCATAAAAACAGAATTATACCTCAATGGAATAGAATTCAGAGCCCAGAAAGAAACCCTCACATATATGGTCAAATGATTTTTGACAAGAACAGCAAGATTATTCAGGGGGAAAAGACAGTCTTTTCCACAAAAGGTGCCGGGAGAATGTGATATGAACGTGCAGAAGAACGAGGCTGGACTCTACCAACACCATTTATAAAAGTTAACTCACAAATAGGGACTTCCCCGGTGGTCCAGTGGTTAAGACCTTGTGCTCCCAATGCAGGGGGCCTGGGTTCGATCCCTGGTCAAGGAACTAGATCCCACATGCCTCAACTAAAAGATCCCGCAAGCCGTAACGAAGACCCGTTGCAGTCAAATAAACAAACATTAAAAAAAAAAATAGGGACAAAATTTCATATCTTGGACACACAGACATACATACATCCAGATAGACACGGAGATCTCACAGTGTGCCTGCTTGAGTTTAAAAAAGCCTCATTCCTTTCTTTTTTTTTTTTCCTCTCTTAAAGTTTTAATTTCTACTAATTGAGCCAAGGCTGTAGTCTCAGGTGACGTGGCCTATGTTTACACTGCGGGGATGTCATAAGAGTTATATATATAAAGTTATACTTTATCCTAGGAATACTCTTGCACCAATCACTAGTTTTAAGTACATTCTGTGATGATTTGAGGCCTGCTAACTAGGCAGATTTGTACCTAGAGAATAGCACACAAAAACCCACAGAACAAAACAACAAACTATTCTCAAACAAAATACACACTTGCTGGAGACAATCTGAGATTTACCTGTGATTAGACATTCAAAATTGCAATAGTGCACAGCAGAATGTCACGAAATAAACATTTCCCCTGATTCGGAAGTCTTCCTTTCTTCATGCAAAATTTACCAAAAAACCCCCAGAAAAACAAAAAAAAACTCAACCAAGCCCGATAGTAGCGAGAATTTTCAAATATTTGAGCGCCTATGATAACTACTCAAACATGAAATTTTAAACGCTCATTTAACTTAGAGTAACGCTGCTTCGCAACAACCTGTTGCTGGAAAAGAGTAACACAAACAAGAAAAACATAAACCGTTCAAAAAGCCCTCCATACGCAAAAATATAAAAAGCACAGAATTTCCTTATTTCAAACTTTGGTTAGATGTTACTATTTCACACACCCTCCAGAGAGCGCTCTGCGAGTCAGTTACGAGTCATTTCAGTTAATCAAGGGTGAAAACGCTGAAAGCGAACCTTCAGCCTTTTGGAGCTGACCCTCCTGAGGGCTTCAGGAAAGGGCACAGAGGCCCCCGTATGAACACCGCTCCTGGCGGCCGGGGGTCCAGGATCCCCGAGCTGTGCGCGCGCCCATCACCCGCGCGCATCGCGAGAGCAGAGGTCCCTGCACCCCTCCGGACCCACCGTGCCCGAGACGCCCGCCCCGCGGCCCCGTCTTCGGGCTCCTCTGCGGCGCCTCCCCGTCCAGGCCCCGCGAGCCCGCGGCGACGGGGCCGAGTCCGGCGTCCGCAGACCCAGAGGTCAGCCCCCCGCCGGGCGCGTGGGGACAGCCCCGCCGCGAGGAGGCCCGAGGGGCGCCGAGGAGGGAGGGCTGCAAGCGCCCGAGGCGCCCACCGCTGAACGGCCGCCTTCGTGGCCCCGGCCCGGCGTCCTCACCCTGCGGCCGGTGGCGACGTCCCCGGAGCCGAGGAGCGAGGGAGGCTCGCGCCCCTCGGGGCTGGAGGGGTCGGGCCCGGAGGGGTCGGGCCCCTGGCTGTTGGGCAGGCGGGGGGCGGCGGCCGGGAGGCGCGCGGTGAGGTGCTGCGGGTGGAGCGGCACTTACTCGTCTCTGCGCGGCTCCGCCGCCGGGAGAGTCACAGTGTGGGGACCGACTCGGTCTCCAACTTCCCTTTCCTCAGGACGCGGGTCTTCAGGAGCCCCAGCTTCGCAGCGGCACAGCCCTCTCACCTGCCTCCACTCACGCCTGCGCACTCTCCTCGGGAGGGAGGGGGCGGGGCGGGGCGGGGCGGGGCGAGGAGGGGCGGGGCGAGGAGGGGCGGGGCGCTTCCAGGCCTCAGGACACCCGGTCTGCATACCCGTGTCTATTTTTAATTTCCTGAAAGTGTTTTACTTGAAATCGATTTTTAAAAAATAAATGACACGTTTTCTTGTCCAAATCATAATTTGCTGACTATAGATGCTGCCTTTGTAAGATTTCTTCAGTGATCATAATTTATCTGCTGTCAACCGACCTGAGTCAAGTTAACAGGAATCAAATGTTTTCAAAATTCTACTTTCCTTCCATCAGTTTTCAGTCACTAATACATTGTGCCACGTGGACTTTTATTTAGCGTGCATCACGTTTACTAATAATCACCATGAGGCCCATGGTCCCTAGGGTGAAAATGTAAGGGTCCATTAGGTCTACTACCTTGATCACAGAGATTCTTTTTCTTTTTTTTTGAAGACAGATACTCAATTTTCATCCAGCTTTTTGAACATGCTGCCTCCCCCAAAGACCCCACCCTCCTCGTCTGTCCTCTTCATTAGAGAATAGAAAAGGATTTTCTCTCAGCGGATTCCAAGGTACAGGCAGATGAAAGATAACAAACTGTTCCCAGTTGCTTGCCTAGGAACTGAAAGAACATTTCCCACTTGAATATCCTAGTTACAAACCACATCTCCAATTCCTCTAGGAATGAAAAAACGCCAAGGAGAGACTGTGCCGCGGAAATTAACGAACAATTCATTTGACAAACATTCAATCTTGAACTCTTCATCCTGGTGATTAGTGTAGGAAAAGAGCACGGGTCATCACCATGCAGTTTTCATTCTTTTTTTTCCTTAGGAAGACAAACGCAGTTTTATTGAGGACAGTAGTTCACCAATTTTTTTAAAAGATATTTTTGATGTGGACGATTTTTAAAAAGTCTTCATTGAATTCGTTACAATATTGCTCCTGTTTTATGTTTTGGTTTTTTGGCTGCAAGGCATTATGGGATCTTAGCTCCCCAACCAGGGATCGAACTAGCACCCTCTGCATTGGAAGGCAAAGTCTTAACCACTGGACTGCCAGGGAAGCCCCAGTAGTTCACCAATTTTAATGCTCTAATTCCTAACCTCTCTTGCAGCACAGAGTGGCCAAGCAAACTTTAAGCAAATCACACCTGAACAGAACGATTATGTGGAACTTATGGGATTGCTTAGATAGGCAGAGATAGCTGTGTGGACACTTTGGTCCTTCATCTTTGCTCCCTCCTGCCTCAAAAATGAATATGATGTCTGGCCTAGGCTGGTGCTCCAGCAGCCATTTTGGGCCAGGAGACAGCCTTCAGGATTGACACTAGCTAAAAGATGATGGGACAGAAAGACAAATGATGGCTGACTACAGTGCTGTGCAGTTGAGGGTCAGGAAGGACTGTCCAAGTTCATAAATCTTTTTACATGAGAGAGGAAAAAGTCTCCCTCTTGTCTGAACCTGTATTGTTTGGGTTTTCTGTTATATTATGGAAATCTAATATCAAGAGAACTATTGGTTTTGCACTGAAACACTGTGTGAACTTTGACACCACAGTCCCCATCTCAGAGAAACCTCCTCGTATGTACCATGGAAGATGCAGGGGTGAAGATGGCCCGTATATTCTGAAGATCCCATTCTTTGGCCTGGTCTACATCCATGTCATCTTCTATTACTTAAAAGGCCTCATCAGTTCTTGGGGAACTGTCCATTGTCCCTTAGTGCACAAGCTTAGTTGAGGCTGAAACCCCTTCCTAGCTGCAGGGCAGAGGGGCCCACAGAGCCACTGGGGTGCCCAAAACCTGTGAGGGAGGCCTGAGGGTGCTCATGTCTCCCAGACATACCACATCCAGGGATGTGGAAGGCTGGGTAGACTGTGTGCAGGGTTTGGAAGCTCCTTGTTTAAGCCATCATTGTACAATTGGAAAACTGAGGTCCAGAGAGGGGCAGGGAAAATCCAGGGCACTGGGCAGGGGCAGAGTCCTGAGAATAAGGGAGAGTTTGGACCTCCTAGGCTAGGGCTGCCCCCTCCCACGGGGCTTGCTTTGGAATTAGAGCTCCTAGGACCCCAGTACGCCCCCACCCATGTGGAGTAGATTTCTGTGCAAGTCCACACAAGTGTACACTGACACTCACACTAACATCAGAGAAAAGGACAATAGGACATGGGGTCAGGGGAAGGGGGGACACTGAGGCGGTGACAAATGTAAAAGAAGAAAGACAATGACAGAAACCTGGATCATTCTTCCTTGGACTGAAGCAAAGACCACCGTGCTGGACCATCAGGGGCCTCATTTGGAATTGGGGCCAGATCCACTGCACTGGCTGTACTGAGGAGTCCTTGTAAGGGCACTGGACACCCCAGGGCCAATGTGGACAAGAGAAGGTTGAGGGAAGCTTCCAAGGTCACTCTCAAAGCCCCTGGTTCCTATGGGTCTTGTCACATTGCCCCCCTGGGGCCCAAGGAAAGTTGATGTCCTGAAGTCTCTGAAACAAAGGTATGTTTTGTGCTGTGGCTTCCCTGCTTGGTGTATAGTATGGGTGGTTCCCATCAGGGGGAATGATGTGTCCAGTGTGCTCTACTGGAGCAACTGGGGCCAGGGGAGTGTCCCCTGGACTCCTGAACATTCCCCTGCCCCTGACCTGGCCTGTACCTCCTCTTATTAGCATCCATCTCTAACATCTGAGCTTGTCAGTGGCAGGATGGAGCCTCTTATCTACTCATTCACCAGCTGTGCCCTGAGCCCTCAAAAGGGGGCCATGATGAAAAGAACCACCAGGGTCCCTGCCCTCTAGCAGCTCACAGTCTGGAAGGGAAAATAGACAAAACCAAGAATACAGAAACAAAAGAAAGAAAACAGCAAGTTCTATATCGAAAAACAGCAGGGTGCCACAACGGGGTCCTGGGGTCCACTAGGTGAGGGGATCTGGAAAGGCTGCATTGAGGTGACATGTCTGTTCCCAGCAGTGAGACGAGAAGGAGCCAGCCCTGCACACATCTGGGGAGAATTAGCCTAGAAGAAGGCACGAAACATAGAAGCTGAATGTGTTTGGCCAGAGAGGGAGTCAGAAGGGGGCCAGTGTGGCTGGTGGGAGCTTGGGAGGACAGTAGGGGACAGTAGGGAGGGCAGGGCCAGGGCCTGGTGCTTGATGGCCGTGTGAGTGATCCACTGTGTGCGACAGCATTAGCCACTCTTAGTGGCTTAAGCAACAAACATTATCTCACGCTATCTGTAGGCCAGGAATTGAACAGGACTCAGCTGGAGGCCTCTGCCAGTGTCTCCCAGGGGTTTGGGGCTGTGGACTCGAGTCAGGACCCAGGTGCTCCTCTGTCTGCTGGTCTCCCTCGGTGCCAGGCCATGGGGACCTCTTCAGTTAGCATCTCATAACATATAGACTTCTTCCCCAGGGTGAAAGACCAGGTGGAAGGGAAAGGGGGGCGGGGAGAGGGAGGGAGAGAGAGAGAGAGAGGAAATTGCAACATAAATGAAGCATGGAAATTGTACACCTAAATAATTCTGGGGGATTGTCAAATGGTACAATCACCGTATGTAACACTTCAGCAGGTCTTCAAAGGACAAGCATACAGTTTTCAGTCAACCCCAAAATTCCACTCTTACATCAATACCCCAAAGAAGTGAATACAGACATTCAAATGCTGGTACACAAGTATTCAGAGCACCACTATTCACAAGAGCCTAAAGGTGAAAACATTCATAATGTCCACCAGCAGATGAAAGGACAACCCAATGCGGTGTGTTCTCAGAATGGAATATTATTCAGGGACAAAAAGGATGCAAATATTCTGGAAGAGATGTTAGAGGGGGGTTATGTAACATTGTGAATGTACTTACTGCCATTTACATGTGCAAGTTAAAAAAATCAAACTATTAAATTTTATTTTGAGTGAACTTTATATCTAGATTAAACAATTTAGTAAACATCATAAAAAATCATATTAAAAATGGACTTGCTCTGACTCTGGAGCTGTAGCAGGCAGTAGAGGTGTAGCTGGCTCTAGTTCTGCAGAAGTTTCCAGAGCTTCTTCTGGAGCTGGTGCTATAGACCCAAGACTAGAAAATATCATCAATAGGACTGCTTTTCCATGTGCCTCCCAAAGACAGGAAACTTCTCACTGCCAATCAGGGAAGTCTCAGTCCAAGATGCCACCCCCAGGATGGCTTCCCAGACTGCAGTCCAGGGGAACAGTGATCTGAGTCTCCTCATTGCTCCTGGCCCAGTTCCAGCTTCGGGAAGCTCTGTTCCGTGTGGCTCCGCCCCTTCCCCTCCCCACTTGCCCCCCTTCACCCACCCTGAGTCCCCCTCACCATCACCCTCTGCCTCAGGGGGCTCCAGGTACTCCAGCTGTGCCAGGAGAAGGCGGGCTTGCTGCTCCAGGTCTGAGCCAGGCATGCTGAGCTCTGTGTAAGCCAGAAGCATCTTCAGGCGGGGAAATTCTGGGGGCTGGTGGAAATGCTCAGGGTAATGGTGCAACCAGGTGCCCAGCATGGAGGACACGGCCCTGGGGGGAGTCAGGTGGGCAGCAGAGTCAGAGGTCTGGCCTTCCTTCCCCACTGCGCCCCCAGGAGAGCCCTGCGGGGACCTGAGCCTCTGAGCCTTCTGCTTCTGCCCATCCAGAGGCCAGTTCTACTCCACGTACCATCTAACCTGGCAGACTTGGCAGAGGGGACCTGGACACAGAGGAGGGGCTGGCAACGAGCCTGCTGAAGTGACAGCCCTTGATCCACGGTGTGTCCACCTCTCCACTTCTTCAGGGAAGCCTGACACACTGCTCTTTCCCTCTTCCGGCCCCTCCCCACTGGATGTCACCTCTGTGAGGACAGGCAGGGTGTCTGCTCTGGTCCTGCCCTCTCGGGAACACAGTAAGTGCTCCACGAATATCTGACCCAGGAGGGAACACACAGGCTCTATCTTCCGGTCCAGGCTTCCTGCGGGCCTCCTAACACCTCAGATTTACCTCCTGCACCCACATGCTGCCTCATCCTCTCGGAGCCCTGCCTGGCTCTCCTCCTGCTACTGACATTCATCTCCCACAGGGCGGGGTCAGCTGCCCCCTGCGTGTCACTGGGTCCCCGAGCACCAGCTGAGCACCCACTGGTGAGGATCCACCAGACAGTGACCAGGATGCTCTCCACACCTTGTGTTCTGGGTCCCAGAATGGGGGGTGGAGGCAGGGCTGGGATGGAGAGGGGACGGGTGTGGACTCTCTTAGGGTCCTCTGACCTCTGACCTCTGACCTCCCGGATGCTCCTCGCGGCACCCCAGCCCCGTCCGCAGCTCTCTTGGACTCCTTTCCTCTTTTCCAGGAGAAGCCCTCAGACCTCCGCCCTCAGCACGAACCATCAGATGAGTGGGATCCAGGGTTCTGCCAGCCCTGCCCATCTACAGACCCCACATCTCCATGCATCTTCTTTGGAGAAGGGAGTCCCTCCCTCTTGAATCAAAGCCCACTCACATTTTCAGCTGGTGCAGGGGTCCACCGTCCTCATCAGAGTAAGGGAGGATGCATCCATAACTAGAGGAGGCCAGGAAGGCGTCACATGGACTGTCCTGAGGACACACCTGGATGTGATGCCTAGTGTGACAGTGTGACCCCCGGTAGAACGGAAGCCCTGGAGGGCAGGACTGCTGTCTGCTCGATGCGTTAAATGATGGGTGTTCCTAGAAAAGCGCCTGCACCTAGTGGGCCTTCCTCTATATGTGAAGAATGAATGAGCCCCACCAGCCCCATCGCACACATCTGAGTGGCCTGGGGCCCCACTGCCCACTCCCAGGAACACTTGCTCTCACCCACCCAGGACAGGGCACCCCTAATGGAATCACCCATCACCATTCAACTGGGAAAAGAGTTCATCCCAAGGTGAGAGGCACAGTGACAACTGAGGCGGAGGCTTCCTCATGGGGAGGAGGGACATGATGAATTAGCACAACCACGGCCCCTCCAGCAGACCTTTCCACAGGCCAGGTCCCCAGAAAGCACTTTCCGTGAAGGACCCGCTGGTCTCTACAGTCACCGTAGGGGGCTGGTCCTCTCTTTACCCTAGTGTGCAGAGGGGCCAGCTGAGGCTCAGAGAGGTGGAGTGACATTCCCACATGTCACAGCTAGAAGGTGGCTGAGTCACCAATGTCCCATCGGGAAAAAGTGCTCACCTTGTGGAGAGAAGGTCCAGCATCTGCTGGGTGGTAGGGAAAGCCCTGTAGGTGCCCAGGAATGTGGGGAGGTCGGAGGGGGCGCCGCCCAGGAAGGCAGGCACCAGGTTTCCCACCAGCTTCTCCAGCCTGCCTGCCTGGACGCTCCACACCATGCAGGTCTCATTCCTGTCCCCTGTGGACACGTTTTCCCCCTGGGATAGAACAGAGCAGGGACATGAGTCAGAGGCAGCGTCAAGGACACCAGGAGGGCTGGGGCTGGAGCTGAGACCGAATCCCCAAGCCTCAGGGACTCGAGGCAAGAGGTGGGACAGGAGTGCCCTCAGCAGAATAAAGGTTCTGGCTTCACAAGTGAATTGGCGGTGGGCGATGGTTACATGTGTTACTATCTCAGGGCAGTTTGTAGCACAGTATTGACAGCTCCCCCTGTATTAACTGCATCATCCCTGTGATTGTCATCAAAACATCCCATTCTGGGGATGAGAACACAGAGTCTCCCTGGGGCAGGAGGGATCAGGTTAGTCAGGCCAACATGGACACCTGAGGATGGAGTTAAAAGAGGGAAATCTGTAGAAAAATGCAGAAACAAAGTTGACTTAACATTAAGTGGGGGCTTCCCTGGTGGCGCAGTGGTTAAGAATCCACCTGCCAATGCAGGGGACACGGGTTCGAGCCCTGGTCCGGGAAGATCCCACATGCTGCGGAGCAACTAAGCCCGTGTGCCACAGCTACTGAGCCTGTGCCCTAGAGCCCGCGAGCCACAACTACTGAGCCTGTGCTCTAGAGCCCGCGAGCACTGCAACGAAGAGTAGCCCCTGCTCTCTGCAACTAGAGAAAGCCCGCGCGCAGCAGCAAAGACCCACCGCAACCAAAAATAAATAAATTAAAAAAAAATGAAGTGGAATCCTATGAAAGTCTCTTTCTGAGATTCCCACATATATGTGGATAGTGACTTTATAGCTGGACCGGGCAGGGCCTGGGCCGTGAGGGCGGGCGGGAGAGGAGATGGGGGCCCAGATTCCTTTGGGAGCAGGACGCCAGGAGGGACCCAGGGGAGGGGCAGGGCGGCTCTGGGGCTTCCTGGGTGTGCAGTCTCCTCCTCGCTGGCACTCACCCTGAGCCTGCCCTGGGCTCTGTTGCTGGTGTGGGGCTCCTGCCCCTCCTGCAGGGAGATGGAGCAGGGGGCGCCATGGACCGGCTCCTGTGCGATCTCCTGTGTGGAGCCCTGTGAAGCCTCAGAGCCCTGCCTGCCGCCTGAGCTGCCCCTCAGACCCACCAGCCATGTCCACTGCAGACACACGCACACCACTCTCTGCACAGACCTCCTCCAAGGAGGGAAAAATGATGACAACCTGAGGGCCTTGGATCCACACTGGCACAGATAAGAGGCACCCCAGGAATCCTCTCTCACCCTTGTGCTTGAGTGCGATCATGACGGGACCACCAGCTGACCAAGTTCCCATCCACCCGTTCCTGCCCAGAGGGGAAACCTCCCCTCAAGTCCCCCTTCGCCCCACATGGAGATGCGGGGACGTGAGGCTGCCCGGGGAGGGCTCCCAGATGCGGCCGGGCCTGGACTGGCCTGCTCTAGGCCACCTCGTGTTCCCTTAGGGACCTCCTGGTAAAGGACCAGAGTCGTCCAGGTTAAGCATTGAACCGCCTAACGCACCTGAGAAACCTCCCACTCAGGGGTTTCCTGAAGCAGAAGCCCTGGGAAGTCAGGACACAGCAGGAGAACATCCGTCTCTGTGAAGCGTCTCCAGCCAAGTGAGCCGGCTGTGGGGCTGTCGCTAGAACGTGTGTGCCTGGCTCCCGGGGCTCAGAGTTCTGTTGGGGTCTGTTGCCAAGGAGGTGACTTCACTTCCTGGGGGCCCCTTACTTGAATCCCCTCCTCAGACAACACCGCTACACACAGCCCTCTGGGCTGCCGACGGCTCACCCCTTCTCCACGCAACCCCATGTCTCACACGGTCACACCTCACAGCCCTCTCCACCGCTCCCGGGGAGGGTCTGTGCGCAGCTCTGAGGAGGCAGACCTGGGTCCCAGACTCAATTCCCCATTCTACCTGTTCTCCACCCTGGATAAGTCACTGTGTCTCTCAGGGCCTGTCGCCCCACCTGCACAGTAGGAGTTATTCTAGCATGTATTTTGAGGGATGTCCTCAGGCATAGTTGGGATAAGAACTAAAAAGTGGGGGGGGGAAAAAAAAGTGGGGGAGTCGTGTCACATGTAGGTCCTGCATCCAACCTTTCTTTCCTTCCTCGCATTACCTCCCCCATGTCTGTTCGTCTTCTGATCCCGTTCTGTCATCCTTATTTAATGTCACTGTGCACATGTATGTGTTTGTGAATGTGTGTGTGTATGACGCCAGTGCTCACTCTGGGAGCCCAGAAGAAAACCGCCCCCATAGGGAGGGATGGGTAAGAGCTTCCTAAGATCTTAGGGCTTCTAATTTCCAAAGCAAATCTGATGAGAAGTGTTCCAGCCTTGACCCAGGACATTAGGACACAGTGACACAAGCTAGACAGGTAGCAGGAGCTGGGATGACAGACTCACACAGTCTGGCTCCACTGTCCACACTCACAACCACTGTGCTGGCCGCAGTGAGACCGCTGCCTTCATGGGGCTCACAGCCTGACAAGCTCGGCTTCTCTGGCTGGACTCACAGTGGCCCAGGGACAGACTGGCAGATGACGGGCTGCCATCAGCACACAGACATGACAGTCTCATTTGCTTCTGCCTTTATGTTCCTGTCCTTAAATGCCTCTCCTCAATACTGAGGCTGGCTGGAACATGTTATAGAGGTCCAACCCCAGTATAAACAGAGTCAACTTTACCAGGAACAAGATGACGTTTAATCAGCTGGGGTAAGAGTATCCTCACCCTCACTTGAAACCTCCTGGTAAGCAGTGACTTCATTGGAAAGTAGATCAGAGTTGATCTAACCTCAGAAGTGTCTAACCTTTTTTTTTTTTTTTTTTGCAGTACACGGGCCTCTCCCGTTGCGGAGCACAGGCTCCGGACGCGCAGGCTCAGCGGCCATGGCTCACGGGCCCAGCCGCTCCGCGGCATGTGGGATCTTCCCGGACCGGGGCACGAACCCGTGTCCCCTGCATCGGTGGGCGGACTCTCAACCACTGCACCACCAGGGAAGCCCCAGAAGTGTCTGCCTTCTGGACCTCTCTTCCCATCCCTCCCCCAACATCCATGTAGCTCCATTTCCCCACCTGCTCAAACCAGAACCTTGGGCCGCTGTCTGCTCCCTCTTTGCTCCTCACCCCCACATGCAATCAACTCGTCCCCTTCCCTGGATCCCAACTTCAAAATGCATCCCTCACCTCTCTGCATCTCCCTCCCCTCTTAGTTCAGGCCACCACGGACACTGTCCCTGATTCGTGCTCTTTGCTTCTGTTTCTCACTCCCTCTGATCCAAGGGAGGGATGTTTAAAAGACAGATCTTCTCCTGTCGCTCTGCTAACAGACAGGAACTCAGCAGCACGTTGTGGAAAAGCCCCAGTCCTTAGCCAGACCTCAAGCCCCTCGTCCTGCCAGCAGCCCACCTGGCCTGCTCCCCTCAGTCCAGCCACACTGGCCTCTGTCTGTTCCTCCAAGGGTGCCCCCTCCCCAGCCTTCAAAAGCCCCAGGCTTGGATACCACTGAGCTCTTCACGTGGATGCCTCCTCCTTCAGGTTTTGCTGTAGGTTGCTCTGCCCGGGGCCCTCCGTCCCTCCCTCAGGGCTCTTTCCATGGTCCTGGGAGTTGTCATTATGGCCTGCCGGGCCCCAGTACTTGCCAGAGGAAATGGCAGGAGCCTGGGACCCTAGGCAACCTCAGGTGGTCGGCCCTGGGACTGCTTCAGCCACTGGTGGGCAGGTGAGCCCAGCAGGCTCTGTCGTCACCTGGCGACCCGGGGAGGAAAGGTCTGGCAGTGCTCTCTGAGCCTTGCCACCTGCTTGGTTTCCCAGGTGAAATTTAGAGAAGAAGCAAGCAAGCCAGAGCTGGGGGCGGGGCTTCCAGATCCTGACCCGCCCCTCACAGGCCCCGCCCCTTTCAGTTTCCTAGGTTGGTGTCTAAAGATCAGTGGTCAGGGACACCCGGGTGCAAATCCTCACTTCTGCTGTTCCACTATGTGCTGGTACAAGTCACCTTTTTTCTTTTATTAAACGCGCTAGGGACTATTCTAGGCCCGGGAATACTTTGTAGGAAGAAAACCTACAAAAAGCCTGCCGGCTTGGAGTTTACAGTCTATTGTGGGGAGACCGATCGTCAACATGTTTACATCACTTGGATCCGGACCCTCCCATCTCTCTCCAGCTACTACCCCATCTCTTCTTCTCCTTAAAGCAAGCACTGTCAGATGCTTGTCTAGACTCCACTCCCACTGCTCTGATGGAAATATCTATCTGGGAGAAGAGCATTCTGGGTGGAGCAAACAACAAGCGCACAGGTGTGTTCAAGGGATTCAAATAGGCCAGGGCGCTGGGATGGGTGGGGAGGGCAGAGTGGGATGAGTCCTGGGAGGAACCCGTAGTGGGACGTGTGCTTTTCCTCCAAGGGAGGGGAAGGCAGGAGGGCTCCTGGCCTGGGAGTGGCAGGACGGACACCCAATAACTGAATCTTTTTGGGTGCTGCAGCTGAGAAAAGACAGCAGGGGACAAGAGAGGAGTCACAGGACCAGGTAGGGGCTATTGTGATATCAGGAGACCAGGGCGCTGGCGGTGAGAAGAGGCTGGATTCTGGTTCTAAGTTAAAGCCAGAGCGGATAGGACTTACTGTTTGATTGGATGTGGGGTTCGAGGGAAACTCACAAGTTTCTGACCATCAGAAAGGTTGGAGTTGTCAGGTTGGGGAAGGCTGTTGGAGAAGCACGTTCGGGGAGGGGGAGATGAAGAGCTCACCTTGGGACATGTCCAGTTAGAGCTGAATAGATGACCTCTAGTGGTGTTGCTGGTTAGATGCTGAGGATAAAAGAGACAAGAATTCACAGGAGGTCTAGGCTGGAAGTCAAGGGTGGGGAGTCATGGAGAGATGGCATTTAAAGCCTTGGAACTAGATGAGACCATCCAGAGAGTGAAGGTGAAAACAGCAAAACATGTGGGTGTGTTGGGATTGAGGTAGGGAGTAGCCCAAGCCAGAGAAGCTAGGAGGTAAGAGGAAAACCTGTAAGTGGGAGGGCGGTAAAGCCAAGGGAAGGGAGTGTTTCATGGAGAAGGGGATGATCGGCTGTACCAAATGCTGATGGGACAAGATGAGGACTTGGCGGGGGGGGGGGGGGTGTCCCTGGATTCAACACCATGGAGGCCACGAGTGACCTTGACCGAGCAGCTGGGTGAATGGTGGGGGTGAAGGCTGATTGGAGTGGGTTCTAGATAGAACTGGAGGAGCAGTGCAGGGGAGTTTAGACGAGCCTCTGACAGTGTTTTAAAGGGAAGGAGAGATGGGGCAGCAGCTGGAGGGAGAAGGGAGGTGACCAGGCCTAACAGAGAGGTGAACATACTGATCCAGGACAGGGGAGAGCGGCTGGAGCGATGTCCTAGGGAGCAGAGCTTGACTTTGCAACAGCCAGAGCACCTCATGCACAGCAACAAGAGAACAGACTGTGTGCACAGATGCAGCTGGAGGGAGGGTTGCTTGTCAAAGTCCTCTCTCTCTTTTTTAACTTGTGAAATATATTTACCGAAAAGCACACAAAACACATATATACTATGGTATACCTGTGTAACCATCACTTGGGGGGAAAAAAAAGACATTATTAACACCTTAAAAAAATCTTCCCAGGGCTCCTGTCCAATGGGAATCTTTTCCTTCTGCCCTAGATGTATCCACCATTCTGCCTTCGCTGATGCTATTTTTAAAATAATTGTGCCATCTAAATGTACTCTTGAACCATCTTGACTGTTATTTGACTTAATTTGTTTTTTTTAAGTTAAATTTTATTTTTGCCAGCTTTCTTGGGGTATGATTGATGAATAAAATGTAAGATATTTAAACTGTACAGTGTGGGGACTTCACTAGTGATGCAGTGATTAAGAATCTGCCTGCCAATGCAGGGGACATGGGTTCGAGCCCTGGTCTTGGAAGATCCCACATGCCGCGGAGCAACTAAGCCTGTGAGCAACAACTGCTGAACCCGTGTGCCACAACTACTGAAGCCCGCCCACCTAGAGCCCGTGCTCCGCAACAAGAGAAGCCACCGCGATGAGAAGCCCGCGCACCGCAACGAAGAGTAGCCCCTGCTTGCCGCAACTAGAGAAAGCCCGCGCGCAGCAACGAAGACCCAGTGCAGCCAAAAATAAATAAATAAAATTAAAAAAAAGTGTACAGTGTGATATTTGATGTGAGTATACATAGTGAAATAATTCTCATTTTAATTAACATATCCATTACCTCACATATTTACTTTTTTTTTCTTTGGGTAAGAACATATAAGTTCTACCTTCTTAGCAAACTTTAATTATATAATGCAGTGCTATCACCTATAGTTACCATGTTATACATTAGATCCTGAGGCCTTATTTATCCTATAACTGAATGTTTGTACCCTTTTACCAACTTCTCCCTATTTCTACTACCCAAGCCTCTGGAAACCACTGTTCAAATCTTTCGTCTTTCTTTTTTTTTTTTTTAATTGGGTTGCTATTTCAGTTCTTTATTGCTGCATAAAAAACACCCTAAAACTTAGTGGCTTAATATCAACAATAATGTACTTTGCTCATGAATCTTCAATATGAGCAGCGCTTGGCCTCAGCTGGGATGATTTAAGGCTGGGGTTTGGACTTCCTGGAGAAGGGCTTCCTCACAGCATGGTGGTCTCAGTGTTGTTAGACTTCTTACATAGCAGCTGGTTTCCCCCAGTGCAAGCACTGCAAGACATCCGGGTGGGAGGTGCGAGGCCTCTTCTGATCTAGTCTTGCACGTCCCAGATGTGTTCTATTAATCAAGCGAGTCACTAAGTCCAGCCTGATTCAAGGGAAGGGAAATTAGATGCCACCTTTCAATGTGAGGAATAGTAAGGAATTTTTATCTCCTGCAGTTGCATAGTTTTTTCTTACTGATTTACAGAAATTCTTCATATATTCTGTATTTGCTCATTGTTGTTATATGTTTTGGATTGATCTCTTCCACCATGGCTTTCTTTTCACTTTCTTTATGTCTTGTCCTCCTTTGTGGCTAATGCTTTTTGAATCTTGTTTAAGAAGTTTTTCTCTCCTTCAGGGTCATGAAAATATTCTCTTAAAAACTTTCCAACTTTTATCTTCTAAAAGCTTTCTAACTTTGACTTCTTAATTTGGGTCTTTAATCCACCCGTAATTTACTTTAGTATGTAGTGATGTATAAGTCTTTTTCCCATGTAGATATTTAAGTACCACTTATTAAGAAGAATGTCATTTTCCCACTGCCCTGCTGTGCCACTTCTGCTAGATATCAACTGTTTGTTTATGTAAATATCTTTTCTAGTAGTCTGAATGCTTCCTTGACATCTACTTTGGCAAGATGTTTCAAGCCCATCTTGTACATTGCCTGCCCAAGACTAGAATCAGCTATTTCTTCAGGAAGGCTTGGTTTCCTTTATTAAAGACTACCGTTGGGATGTTAGGAATCCTCCTTGCTACTGAGTTGATCACTGTCTCTAGTTCTTTTCTGTGGGAAGAGCTAGAAATTACATATATGGTAGAACACTCTGGGAGTTTATATTGATACATCCAACTCATACAGAGAACTGTATAGTTTTTACTCAATTTCTTCTGTTACATCTGTATCTCCTTTCCTCCACACTGGCAATTCTGGTTCTCTAATTGAATTCGAATATCTAATTAGTCACTTGTTTTATCTCAACTTATGTACATTGATTCAGAATAACAATATCCATAATACCACATAGGCGATGGAAATTGGAGAAGATACAAATAAATGGAAAGATAGTTCATCCTCATGGATTGGAAGAATTAATATTGTTAATATCTCCATACTACCCAAAGGAATCTCCATACTACCCAAAGGAGTCAGTACAATTCCTATCAAAATTCTAATGCATTTTTCATAGAAAAAGGGAAAAACAATCCTCAAATTTGTATAGAAACAAAAAAGACCCTGAATAGCCTAAACAATCTTGAGAAAGAAGAACAAAGCTGTAGGCATCACACTCCTTACTTTCAAATTCTATTACAAAGCTGTAGTAATCAAAGCAGTATGGTTTTGGCATAAAAACAGACACACAGATCAATGCAATAGAATAGAGAGCCCGGAAATAAACCCACACATTTATGGTCAGGTAATTTACAACAAACAAGCCAAGAATATACAACAGGGGAAAGGATAGTCTCTGCAATCAATGCTGCTGGGAAAAGTGGACAGCTGCATGCAAAAGAATCAAACTGGACCACTATCTTACATCGTACACAAAAATGAATTCAAAATGGATTAGAGTCTTGAATAGAAGACCTGAAACCATAAAACTCCTAGAAAAAAATAGGTAGTAAGCTCCTTAACATCAGTCTTGGTAATGATTTTTTGGATCTAACACCAAAAGTAAAAGAAATGAAAGCAGGGACTTCCCTGGTGGTGCAGTGGATAAGACTCTGCATTCCCAGTGCAGGGGGTCTGGGTTCGACCCCTGGTTAGGGAACTAGATCCCGCATGCATGCCGCAACTGAAAGTTCACATGCCGCAACTAACTAAGGAGCCCACCTGCCGCAACCAAATAAATGAATATTTTAAAAATAAATAAATAAAATTTTAAAAAATTTAAAAAAAGAAATGAAAGCAAACATTAACAAGTGGGATCACATCAACCTAAAAAGCTTCTGCACAGCAAAGGAAACAGCACAGGGCGAAAGGACGATAATAAGAATTTCTTTTAAAAAGAGGAAAATAAAACCCACTTCAAAGTATTATAAAAAATTCATAAACAGAAACCTCAAAGCGAGTTGGAAAACCAGAAGGGGGAGCTCTCAAGTTCTGTGAGGACAGCAGAGCCCAACAGGAAGAAGGAAAACTCTTCTCCTGGCAAGGACTCAGCCCATAACAAGCCATGGACTCTGTTTACTAGAGCCCTCCCAAATCCCACTCCCCCATCCCCGCAGCCCGCTGTAAAAGTGTTCTTCCCTTGCTGCCTGGGGACTTGCATGAGGCTTGCCAGGATGCAGACCCCAAATAAACCCATCTTTGCTGGAGAAGTAACTAGTAGTCTATTTGTGTTAGGTCCATAGTATATATCTAGAGAGAAATATTTTTCTTTACTTGCAGTCTTAAAATTAGGATTATGTCTGCAGATATAGTTAATACATGCTTAACTCATAGTCTAAAACACAGAGTATTATTCTGAGTTATGGCAGCAGCAATGTTCATTGTTGAAGAAAGTTCTAGTGCATGTAAAAAAGAGAAGTCAATGCAAATAAAGGTCTGTTTCAGAATTATCCCTTCAATGTACTCCACCCTTTTATACAATAAAAAAACTGTTGCTGTATTATAGACCTCGGATTAAAAAGAAAGTCAACCACATTCTTTGTTTATTTATAGTTTTATTTCCTTATTTCACTATTAAACTTAGGGGATAATATCACCACAAAGTTGCAGGCATCATTTTATAGTACAGACAATAGAATTATTTTTAGAAGAAGGAATAAAAATGGCATATGACATACCTAAAATGACTACTGAGGAAGTGCTGGACACTAGGAAATAAAAACAGTTAAAATTCAGTGCCTTTGATAAAGATGGGGACACTACTTTAGATGCAACTATGATACATGCCTTTTGCTTACAAAGCAAATATATAGCCATCTCTTTGGACAGTGATTTCTACACCCTCATAAATTAGAAGGATGTGAGTATCACTGAACATTTCCCAGACATTTCCCAGAAAGCTTTCTGCCAAGAAAAATCAATGTGCTGATTCACCAACTTGAAGCCTATTTTAATTATTATTCCTCGAACCTGCACCAAACTTAGAGACAGTTTCCATGTGATTGAAAACGTGGGGGGGGGGGCATTCCTGAAAACGTTGCCTTGCCATAGCTCTAAGCACAAGCCCCAAAGAAATTTCTCTGGAGCCTTGTACGTAGGAGGCTGAAAATATCCACGTGTTACATGAGGAATGAACAGAGGATATGAAGAGAGGGCTTTGTTTAATGCTTGCAGAACAGTATGGATTCTCTCCTAACCTTCATGCCAAGCAAAACTACATGCAAGGATGTTTTAAGCCAAATTACAGAACTTCACCTGTACAAACAGAAGACTTATATGTATAGACTCTCCAGGCTCTCTCAGTATTTCCCTCACTAGGATCAAGTAGAGTTGACCAACCTGGTAAAACGGTTCCAAATTCCAGGGATAGAGTTGATTTTCTTTCCTTCCTGTCCTCTTAATTATATTTACTCCTTCAAATCTATTAAAATATTTCTCCTTGTTGCTTAGTAATACTTTATTAGGAAACCGTCATATCAATGAACCATTTTTCCCTTAATTTACTTTCCCAGCTCAATGCCCTCCGGCTACAGTCGAAGTGTGGGGCATTGACGTACACATAATTCTGATAAATATTTGCTATATTAAGTATAAGGAGTTTATTAAACATTCAACAGCATTTATTGAATGTCTACTGCTTGACAGATAATGTGCCAGCCACAGGATGAGGAAGACCTGATTTCTATCATTAAGGAAATCACAGAATCTAGGATAAAAATAGTTCGGGGTTTGGTATGTAAATTGCAGAATGAATAAGTATTTTGGACTTCAAGAAAGAACAAAAATAAAGATTTATATTCTGAGGATAATCTTTTAAGCTTAAGATAAGATTATTTGGGTGAGGGAAGTGTTATTAATACTTCTTTGCAACTGAGAGTATAGCCTCCTTTTCCATTTCCTGTTCGTATAGAACGTCTTGTGTAACTCAGATGAGAGCCGCCCTGGATCTGGGAGATTATGTGGGGAGTTCCCAGCCCAGGCCAAGAACTGTAGGGTCTGAACTCTGTGCTGAGTCTTCCTGGTTCTACCAGAGTGACCACAGTCCTAACATTGCGCTAAAGTGCTTGGGTGACCGCTTCCACATGTCCGAGTGCACTGTATCTCTGTGTGTGAAGCTGTGAATGTAATGTGTGTCCAGTTAACAACAAGTCTAACCCTTGTCCATCTTGGAGCCTGGTGACAAAATATTATGCAGTTCCAATCTTATGTTGAACACAGTCACTTTGGGAACTTGTTTTTCTTTTTGCATTTTTATTATCTCAACACGAGCCTCCTTTCTCAGGCAGTGACGCTAAAGCCAGAAAAAGAAAATGGAATATTCCTAGTTCTCAAGAGCCCTGGGCTTCTGTACCTGGAGCCAACCTCTTAGGGCTGGAATATTTATTCTCACAGCATGAGTCCCAGTAGAGGCGGAATTCCTACAAAACGGAGGCATGAAAACACCAGGAGAGACAGCATAACCTAGGTCCATAAAGGCAAGTAGTAAAATTGACCTGCATCCTACTATGGGGTGGCGTTTGCACTGCTGTGCCAAGTTTGTCACGCATGACATATGAGAAAAAATATGGTTTTAGAGGAGGTGGTATAAGTAGGGCTGTCAGGTTGAAGAAAGGACCAGCATTTTGGGTGCTGTATGCTATACAGTTTCAGTCCATTTCGAGAAATACTACTGAGAAACCAAACACCCGCTACCCAGCAGCTCTACTTGTAAGGTTGTCAGGCCTTAGGTGATCCTCCTGGAATAAAGTGGTATTTGAAATAAAATTCCAGGTTTACCAACAAACTGTGAGAGTTCCTTAGAGATCATTGTACTGAAATATAAGTAAATAACTCTGAGGGATACATAAAATCAGAATTTTTCAAGTGTTCTTCAGTTACAGCATTTACATTCATCATGGTAGTTATTTACCTAACGCCCTGACTCTATTTCACCTGTTTGCTATTAGAAGGCAAAAAGATGCTTTCATGTTGTTAATGAGTAAGAGCGTATGGGGACAACCCATTGAGTTTAAGGGTAAATGACACGTGTGGCAGAGGCCATGTAATTCCCTGGTGACAGAACTGGGCCAAAAGCTCAGGGATCCTCATGCTAAGTTAGAGCTTCTTTGTGATACATTCACTTGTCCTCTGAAGCTCCTGGGATGTACTGTCCAGTTTCTCAGCCATACGTCCCCATCTGGGAATCGTCTCTACTCGGCTAAGTATGGGGCACCCAGAATGATCCGGAGGCTCTGCCTCCGTCTCGTGTTGTCTCCATCAGGCTTCTCCACTGTGCCTGAGCCTTGGCACCCTCTTCCTTCCTGAGATTGACCTGAGGCAGCTAACTCTGCATCAGAGCTGTGCCCTCCCCCTTCTCACAAGTGATGCACAAAGGGCTCTAATCCTTCTCCAGAGCAATGAACTTGCCCATCTGCACACAGAGGGGTGGACAGAGAAAGCTGCAATGCCTTCTAGATCTTTAGCCCCTGCAGTTTCTTATGCTTATGCTTTCTTTCTTTTTCTTTTTTTTTTTTCCGTGAGAACTATTATATGTGAAAGAGTAAGTAGAAATGGAACTTATCTGGAGACTCAAGGCTCGATTTGAAGTCAAGGATGATTCAGGGTAATATGGTGAACCAGCAGAAAGACTACAGGTAGGTGATGGATAAAAGAGAGCAGAGCCAAGGGGAATACGGGACCAGAAAGCTCACTTCTCTTTTCCACCTGGTAGACCCTGGAGAATAGAGAATGGGAGAACAGGATCAGGGGTGCGCGCGTGCACACGTGTGTGCGTGTGTGTGTGTGTGTGTGTGTGTGTCGGGGGTGCTTTCTTCACGTGTAGTTTATTTAGGTTTGATTATTCTACTCTCAATTAAAGTGGATAATCATGAAAGCTCTGCAAACCTCATTCATATGGATTGAAAACAGTTTGATTCCCATCTGGGGGGATGATCTTATGTAAATGCTGAATACCTTTTCTAGTGACAAGTCCTTTGAGAAATGCATGTGGAGCTATGTCTGGTTTTAAACACTTCACTACATCTTTGATTACACTCCTAAATTTTCCAAACTCAAAAGAATCTGTTTTTCTTATTTTCTTTTTCTGAAAATGACCTAAGAGTTGGACATACATTTCTATAAACAGAGTCAGTAGACAGTATTTAAAAGCAGTTTTCATTCACAAGAGATTTAAAAATAATTCGATAATTAAACCAGTAACAGAAGAGCTGACGTCTTGGACGTCTTTCTTTTCTTCCATTCTCAGCATCATAAAAGGACAAGGATGAGGAGATAATCATGTTTAAGTAGAGTTGTTATTAACCTTCACAGTTCTGCTAAAGCTTACGTTTCTTCATTTCTTAAATTTAATTCTATTCCTTTTTAAATACGGGAAACAGTCTTTTGAGAGGGAGGCAAGATAGGAGATTCAAAGAGAATGGGAATTACTGATGTACAGGGAGACTTGAATCAGCATTCACAAATTTATTAGTGCCAGGCCAACGTGAGTAATAAAATATAGATGCACTTGCTCACTAGACATTTCACAGGTTAATAACATAACATTCTGTAGTTTGCTATACATGTTAGAAAATAGTCTCTGTTTTTTCTTATTCTTTGGTCGAATGTGGGCCAAAAAAATAATTCTTTCAATTATGCCGATTTGCCTTTTTTTGCCCTTGTCACGTGATTTCAAATATACTGGTGGAGGGTTGCTTTGACCGGTTCCCATCAGGTTTAACTAGAACGGTATTAAACCATTATGTTGAAGTTAAAGTTGACTTTTTATTACCTAGAAAGAGTTAGGTACCTCCTGGCACCAACAGGATGACTTTCTCCTCTTCTTAGCCACAAGAAAGCTCGATATACCCTACCCATTGCTCAAGTGGACCTTAAAGAATCACTTTCAAGGGACACCACCTGCTGAAGACTAAAGAGTAATATTTATCAACATTAAATAGAACTCGGTGAAATATGCATAAATACATCTTCATATAAACATAACACAAAATTAAATAGTTCAGAAACACAGACACCACTGAGTACACTTCCACTGTTGTCAACATCTGCTGTAAACACCAGCTCACACTGAACACAAAAGCAGCTTCTACCCTGGCTCCGGGTTCACACCACGGAGACCCTGTACAGAGGGAAGATTTCTCCTCAGCCCCCCACCTCCCACCCCTCCCACTCCCCACACAGCCCACAAAAGGAAAAAAAAAAGAACCCTGACACCTACAGCAGCAACACAGACGACGGCTACAGCAGCAGCCCTCCCCTCCCCCCAATAGAACAGTCAGCGTTTGGGCCAATTCAGAAGAGAATACAAAATCACTTTTTAGAAATGTACTAAGGAAATCAATTTGAAGCAATACTTTTCAAAGTGTAATACTTTCTTTAGAGGACTTATGACTTCACGAACCCCACCCATTCCTGGGTAAAGGTTGCGCAATGAACGGCAGAAAGTACTGGCCCCAGCTAAGTGACAAAAGGTGTAAGCCCTTTTTCATTTAAATATGTCAAGTAGCAAGAAATCGAATCTCGTGTTCTTCTTTGCCCCTCAGAAGGTCTCTTCTGCTTTGCTCCATGTAATGCTGTGTATGCCATTCAAACGTGTCACTATTACTCAGTTTCAAGCAGGTAAGATAGCAAAGGTTTTGTTTGGAAACATTCAGATTTGGACCATTAAATTCAGACATGTGGATGTGGTTCATTCTTAGAGCTCAGAGGGGCCCCCATTCGATTTAGCTCTGTTGAGGGTGTCCACAGAGGTAACAGCTTACTCAGAGTCTGGTCGAACCTTGGTGCTCATCTGACTCACCAGGCTGACCGCTCCACACAGACCTGCCCAGAGGGCCTGGCTGTTCTCTGCTGCATAGTCTCCGGGAAAACAGCCCTGGTCTCCAAAACACTACACGGGGTTTAAGTTCACTTTTACGTTGTGTTAGGATCATAGAGAAACGTCAGTCACCAAAGTACTGAAAGGATATATTGCCGGAATAATTGGCCGGTTCAGTGATTCCCGTTATATTATATACACTGTGTGTGTGTGCGTGGAATTCACACACATACACACACACACACACACATATATACATATACACTTATGCATCTTTTATTTGTACGAAACTTGAACTGCACAAAACAGTACTCTGCAAGAATCAAGAATCAAGTCCACAAATAGAGTTCAACGACACACCAATGAGAAGACGGGGAGCTCTACAGGGACGAGAAGGTGAGGCTTTGCAACGTACGAAAGAATTTCAGAACCACGGATTCACTAGCCTGACGCGTTCCACGTGGGATGTGGATCGACACTTTGGGGACCCTTGGGGAGAACAGGGCAACTGGGCCCGCCAGTTATCCTCACCGAGATTCCAGAGCTAATGGGAATGAAAAGGCCCAGGCAGACCAATTTGGGTATATAATTGCTATGAAACAATTATTTCTTTCTCTTTAAGAAAAAACAAAGTCTATTTCAGAATAAATTTCTTCATATCCAGTAATAGGCTTATTTATTTATTTTTGGCTGAATTGGTATTTGACTTTTGATATGAAAATGGATTTATTTAATGGATCGGTAAACAGGCAGCTTCTTTCACATCTGGGTGATAAAGACATTTTTTATCAGCGCCAGAAATCACCCCCACCCTCGCCTCACTCCCTCCTAAGGTCTGTGGGTTGACGTGTGCGTTTGGTGACTGCTACTGACAACACACCTCATCCTACAAGGCCTGCTCGGGCGCCCGTTTGTGGAAAATGACTGACTGTCTTTGCTGGTACTGCTGCTTGCGCCTCTTCCTTTTGTCACACTGGCACAACAGCAGCATCTTGAAAGTGGTTCTGAATGTTTTGTTGCACAGGGCATAGCACACGGGGTTCACGGTGCTGTTGATGTAGCACAGCCAATAGCCCAGATTCCAATAGGTTTTGGGGATGCAGCTGTCACAAAAGGTGTTCACCAGAACCATAATGTTGTAGGGGGTCCAGGTGATAATGAAGGCAAGCAAGATGGCGCTGAGGGTCTGGGCCGCCTTCTTCTCCTTGATGAGGGACATCCGTTTCCGCTTAGTGATCTGGCTTCTGGTCTTCAGAGCAAACCTCTTGGCCAGAGTAGCTTCCTTAAAGGACAGAGGCAGAGTGGCCGTGGTCTTGCCCACTGAGGAGTTGACATCAGAGGCCTTGGCAGTGTCCACGGCTGACTCCAACTGGATGGGAAGCTTGGAGAAGCTTTTCTGAAAACTGCCTCCGTCGTCCATGCTCTTTTGGGCCTGGAGTTCGCTGGCTTTCGTCTCTAAGTCCACTGCCCCCAGCTCCTCCTCCGGCACCTGCAGGTTGTCTGACGAGGGTAACTTGGTGGAGCTGAGGATGGTGCTGTGACCCGGAAGCTTGAGCACGATGGAGTAGATGGCTCTTGTCTCCGAGCCCATGTCCTCCTCGTCGGAGGAAGCGGAATTTTCCAGGGAGGCAGCAGCGTCGTTGTTATTCCAGCTGTCGCTGCTGCTGTGGTCTTGGTCAATCTGCTCGGCACTGGGCTTCCAGCTCTTCGTTGTGAACCAGAAGTGGCAGCGTCTGTACTTCCTCCTGGCTGAGCGTTTCATGCTTTGCTGTTGAAGCTCATAGCTGCTGCAGCTTCGAGAACTACCTGTGGGATGGACAAAGTTCTCCGCCTCTGCCTCTGTCCCAGAGGCCTGCAGCCCAGCAAGCTCTTTGGTACGTTTTTCAGTTTCCTTATAGATCCTCCAGTATAAAATAGTCATGATGGTGACAGGCATATAAAAGGCAGCGATGGCCGTGCCGAAGGTGATGGTGGGCTCACTGAGGAACTGGATGAAACACTCCCCTGGAGGCACAGTTCTCTTCCCAACAAAGTATTGCCAGAACAAGATGGCAGGAGCCCAAAGGATGAAGGAGATGACCCAAGCCAGACCTATCATCACACCAGCTCGCTTTGTTGTTCGTTTGGCTCGGTACGTGAGCGGCCTCGTGATGGAAAAGTACCTGTCAAAGCTAATGACCAGAAGATTCATGACGGAGGCATTGCTAGCCACGTAGTCAATGGAAAGCCAGAGGTCACAGGCCAAGTTCCCTAAAGCCCATCGGTTCATGATGATGTAGGTAGTAAACAGATTCATTGAAATGACCCCAATAATCAGGTCGGCACAGGCCAGACTTAAGAGGAAGTAGTTGTTGACGGTCTTCAGTTGCTTGTTGACCTTGAATGCCACTATCACCAGGATGTTGCCGATGATGGTCACCAAGGCCAGGACGCCCGTTAAGAATGCAATGAAGACCACCTGCCAGATGGTATGACCTCCCAGAGGGTCACTGGTGGTGCCATTTGGAGAGGAGGAATCCCCAGCTGCCCGAGAAATGTTGTAGCTGCCAAAATGAGTAACCGTTCCTGGGGGCAGCCCTGCATCGGAAGGGCCGTGAATCCAGGAAGAGCTGATGTTCGGAAACAAAGGTGAGGTTGTATTGTTATTGTGCAAGGTCATGGTGACTCTCTGACATAGTCTGGGGAGAAAAGAGAAAAGATGGAGTCAGGACCGTTTCTGCCTTCATCTGATTTGTCTTTGCATTGCATCCTTTCAAAGTAGCACTCCTCCTATTACTGGATAACAGGACCTATATTACAGGCGAACCTGGGAGAGTCCAGCACATCAGTTCATCCCCTTATTTTAAAGCTGAGGAGTTGTCAACTTTATTTCGATAAAAATAGATAAATTAAATAAAGGTGAACAGCACAGGGCAGGCAGAGATCGATCTGTTCAAGGTAGGTAGCACGATTAGCTGGTGACATGCACTGAACATTGTGCTTTTTCTCCACAACTTCCACCTTTCTAAATACAGACCACATACACTTCCGCATGATGTTGTCATCAAACAAGATCTTCCTTCCTTCTCTTTCTTTGAAAAGTACGGGAAAAATAGTAGCTGCATATATGAAACTCATCCCGCATAGCTTTATCATCACACTACGTGAGACATTGATCTTATTCATTTGCATTTTATCCACCTGGGCATTTTCCTAACCCAGGCTTCAAACATAAGCAACTTGAAGGCAATTCCAGCCATGTAAGCCTCACTGGAATAAGCAACAGCAACCTGCAGCAAGGGGGGAAATACGCATAAATCACTATCCATTATATTATCTCTTTAACACACAGTTAGAAAAAGTAATGTATTGGGCTTCCCTGGTGGCGCAGTGGTTGAGAGTCCGCCTGCCGATGCAGGGGACGCGGGTTCGTGCCCCGGTCCGGGGGGATCCCACATGCCGCGGAGCGGCTGGACCCGTGAGCCATGGCCGCTGAGCCTGCGCGTCCGGAGCCTGTGCTCCGCAACGGGAGAGGCCACAACAGTGACAGGCCCGCGTACCGCAAAAAAAAAAAAAAAAAAGAGGAGCAGTAAGAGTAAATATGGGGAATTGACATGGATGTTGGAAAGAGAGAGGGTAATTCTCTGTTCCTTGGGATTCCTGGGTGCTGGTGACTCTATTTATACCCACGTGGAAAAATCTGTGTTTGCTTGCTTCAAGCAAGCAAGAGATATGCGGGAAGGAGAGAGATGGGAGGGAATGTGGGGGAATAGAGACAGTATGATCATCATGGCCTCTCAAACCTAGATCTAGCCATTCCTGAAGTCAACTCTGCCTCTTTGAACTTGCCAGTTATGTAAGCCAACCATTTCCTTTGCTGCCTGGGCTACCTGAGAAAGGTTACTGTCATCTGCACCTGAAAGGGTCCTTATTAACATAACTGTCATCAGCTACATCAGCACTTCTCACTGAACCACTACTAGATTTAGGTCATTAAGACTGGTGCCGCTGAATTCAATAAGTCAAGACTCTGCCTTCCAAGGACGTACACCTTAGATGAGATACAGGACATGGATAACGTAATTTTAAAAAGCACGTAGTTTTTAAGCAAATGTCACATTGTTCACTGCAAATAACACATTATGTTTGTACAAATGAATATCAACTTATTTTGCTCAGTTGACCGATAATAGTGAAGAATATAAGTAGGAATTTTGGAAATAAGCCGGAGATCAATTCTCTCTTTCAGTTCATTTCTGTGAATCGTGAGGGCAATACACGTTATACAATATTCCAGTCCAATCATGCTTTGTTGGAATACAGAATATAAAAGAAACCAGAATTGAGGAAAGACACCTACACTTAGGACCAGCTTTCTATAATGGGTTGATTAAATACCTGTCCTGGTGTTTCTGGTGTCTAGGGGTATCTTGACTCATATCAGAAAACCTGTGAACCACAAATTGTTAGGTGATCTTTGACCTGAAATCTTTGGCATACTTACCAGTAGCCATTGTTCCTTTTATAATTCAACACTAATTCACTATCTAATATCACTTAAAAGTTTCAGATACTGTGTGCTTTAGCACTATGCCTGAAAAAACAAGGTACATACTTTAATTAAAAATAATGCTGTTGGAAAAATGGCACTGATAGACTTGCTTGATGCAGGGTTGCTACAAACTTTCAATTTGTTAAAAATGCAATTATCTGTGAAGAGCAGTAAAGCTAAGTGCAATAAAACAAGATATGTCTTTCCTGGCCTAAATAGAGACTAATGTAACCAGAAATAAATCCAGGTATATACAGTCAATTGGTCTTTAAATACTCTAGTAGAGACAGAGCTTTGAGATAAAGTCTTTTGAGCTGCAAACACATTGATCTTTGAGCATTAAGGGATGGTGCAGTGGCCTAAACATTAGGCAAATAAGAAAGATCTCCCTCCCCCAACCTTCACTCAGGTCCCTGTACCTGAGACATTTTCCATCACCTTTTCTCTGGGCTCCATGCCACTGAGCCATATTCATCTCATAAAAAGGATCTTTCCATTCTGGAGGTTTGACAATTGATGTCTTGTTAGTACACAGTATGACATCAGAAGAACCTGATCAAAAGTTCATAAGGACTTCAACACAGAATATCTAAAAGTTCTTATTAGACATGATAGTCACCCAACGCCTTTCTTCCTGTACAGCTATCCTTTCATGAGTAATATGTGACTTCCTAAGAATCAGGGGTTCTAGTTGAGACCGAGATGAAACAACGATAAACCTGACTAAATGTATTCTGTTTAAGGTGCTTTTTCCGAGAAAGGGACGTCACGTCTATGCTCCATGCTCTTTTCCTCATCCTGACTCAACAGCCTCTATGCTGTACAGTTAGTATATTTTGAGTCAAGGGAGTTCATGGTTAGTGCTCATTGAATTGACTTATGTTGGTGAGGAGAGCTAAGGGAAACACTGCTTTTTAATGCTCAGGAAGAAACAGGTGGTGGGAACAGAGAGGCCTGTAAGCCTGCTGACCTTAGTACTTTGTAAGTGGTCCCAGGCAGGAGTTCTAGGAATGCAGCCTGCATAAGGGCAAATGGGGTTATCACATAGGAGCAGAAGGGGGCGGGGGGTGGCTCTAGATCCGCTCTGGGATTTACAGCAGGTTCCTGTCCAGGCTGGGAGCTGGGGGCTGTGGGGTCCCTGGGACATTCAGGGCGTTGCTACTGAAGTGGTGCAGGCCCAGCCCCCAGGCAAGGAGCTCAAAACTGAACATGATCCTGCCGGTGGGCAAGACAAGCACCTTCCAGAGCCCTCCTGGATTCTGGGAGGAGGGTCATCCTTCCATGTGGGTTAATTACAACTCTGTACATATAGGATGGTTCTTGATTTCATCTCTGAGTATATATAGATTTCCAGACCGTTTTCACTTCATTCCATCTAGCAGCACAAACAGAATTGATTCACTTAGTTTTTCAAAATGTAAGTCAGGAGCCAATTAGTGGGCCAGCATGAGAATAAAAAAGAAAAGGAAATAAACAGAATTGAATGGGACACAGCAGAACACGAACCACATAATGATAACAGTACTGTTTCATAAAAGTTCTGATTAGCGCATGTGCACACACACCCCCACACATTCAATATATAGTCATGATGTAAAGTGTATTTTGTACTGTGGGTCACAGTCAACAATGTTCGAAAACCACTGCAGTTGATAGTTTGACATCTTTTTAAAATTTAAAAGGAGAAAGTGAAGGAGAAAATATGAAAGAACAATTTGAGAGTACTCAGTTTAGAGGAAAGCGAAGGACACTTGTGAGAAATTAACTCCCTTCCCCCTAGTTATGGAATAAAATTTTCCTGGGATTATAAATCTGTAAAATATATAGATAACTTAAAAAAATGTTTAAATATCTGATATGAAAATACATGTGAAAGTTCTTAGAGAGTCCTAAAAGGCCAATATAAATCTGAAGCCTTTGTCTAAATCAATTCTACCTCTATTATTGTTATTATTTTAATCATGAAGGCTCAGGGAAAAAAAGGAAAAATATCTTGCAATTCACAATCATGCTTTTTTCTAAGACCAATTATTTAGTGCTTCTTCCATATTCGAAATCTGGTATGCATCATGTTGCAGGGCTTGTTTCGGGTCTCTCTTGGACTGCGTTCTTTGCTAAGAGTGTCTCTGTTTTCTGTCATAATTCATCACAGTATTCAACAGCTAAAATGACTTTTCCCGAAACTAGCTTGGTCGGGCACAGGAAATGCCACCGCCGACCACTAGGTGGCAGAGCGGACTCGGAGAACAACTTCTCCAGCAGGCGCCAAAGAGCCGCCCGTTTCCCCAGGCTGGTGATGGGGAAACTTCAGCTTAGTTCAGTCATGCAGTCCGTGAAGGATATCAAACAGGGTCAACACACGCTCGGCAATCAAACATGTCTTTAAAGGGCATCCAACCTTTTCAGACGCGCACAGGCAGAATCAAACTTTGTGAACTCAGCTCGTGTTATTCATTTCAAGCCGCAGGGAGGACAGATGTGCCCTAATATGGTGCAGTCACTCCTGGTGCAAAACAGAACATCCCAGAAGCCAAAACTGGAACAGAATTCCATTTAAAAAGGACAAAGCTTGTTTTCAAAAAGTGGATGCATCGTGCTGCCTCCCTTGGTTGCCGCCTTTCATATGTTTTATTCAGTTTGACAACAAAAATGAAGGCTGCTTGGAAAAGCACTTACATCAGCACTGCCTAGGCATAGCAGTTGCTACTGAAATAACATGGTTTTTACCTTAAAAACAAAAGCCTAAATGGGACTAATGATTATCTGCTTCAGCACTCTCAAGCCTTTGTTATTAGAATTTCTAGAGAAATGACAAGAAATGAAAAACAGAGGTGAAGCAGTTCTTTTAAAATATCTGGGGGCTTCCCTGGTGGCGCAGTGGTTAAGAATCCGCCTGCCAATGCAGGGGACACGGGTTCGAGCCCTGGTCCGGGAAGACCCCACATGCCGCGGAGCAACTAAGCATGGGTGCTACAACTACTGAGCTTGCGCTCTAGAGCCTGCGAGCCACAGCTACTGAGCCCACGTGCCACAACTACTGAGCCCACATGCCTAGAGCCCGTGCTCCGCAACAAGAGAAGCCACCGCAATGAGAAGCCCGTGCACCGCAACAAAGAGTAGCCCCTGCTCGCCGCAACTAGAGAAAGCCTGCCGTAGCAACGAAGACCCAACACAGCCAAAAATAAAAATAAATAAACTTAAAAATAAATAAATAAATATCTGTAAGCCCACTTTGCCACAGGAGTCCACGCACTCCCCCTGCAGTCCTTTTCTGAGGAAAAAAGAGGGACAGAGTGCAGCTGAATTCTGTTCTACTGCAAACCTTTGTGACCTAAGGTACGTTCAGTATGGTTTCAACATTCTGCAAATTCATTGTTATTTATTAATATTTTGAAGACTGTGCTTTTGTAATGTTATTAGAGCTAACATAATTGTAGAGATAATTCTGATTGGAAATCTTTTTAATGAAAACAGTCATTTGGGCTAAATATTTCTTACATCTCTATTTACATACTGTAAGGACATCTGGGAAGAAAGTTCTTCTGGCTTGATTTTGACTTCTTGTGATTACTTTAAGTGAGAGTAGCTATGATATTTTTCAAGGTCCATATTTAACAGAGTATTTATTTTTGTATCTGGATATAGTCTATACATGTGATTTCCTTTTAAACTTCAGCCTACATGTGTCCTGCCCAATTCACACATGTACAGAAGACTGTCTGTTTGCAAAGAAAGTAGAAGTAAGTGGGAGACACGTAGAAAACAGTGTAACAAGCCCTGCCACGATGCATTAGGGTCAGAAACATACTGATTCTGCCACGTGGGCACATTATCTGAGTCCTCTGATCCTGCTTCCTCATCTATAAAATGAGGATTATCATACTTGAGGATTGGACAGAACGTGTAGAAAACACTCAGTATAGTCTGACGGGTCCATGGCAGCGTCTCAAAAATGGTAAGGCTAATTGAATAATTTTCTACGACTGTTTGATTTTATAGATTGGCGCTTTTCAAGGCTAACAAGAGCTGACATTTGTTGAGTATAAAACACTTGTTGGGTTGAGGTCTCAACCCAAGGTGACTCTGTCTCCATCTGGCAATGTCTGCGGACATTTCTTGTCACAATTTGGGGAGAACGTGCTACTGGCATCTGGTGTGTAGACGCCAGGGATGCTGATAAACATCCTACAATGCACCAGACAAGCCCCTACAATAGAGAATTATCCAGCCCAAGAGGTCAATAGTGCTGAAGTTGAGAAACTCTACTGTAAAGAAAGAGAGGAGAGATTCAGAAAATGTTGCAACACTCCATTTGCCAGGAGAATCTGGAAAACGTCCTGGCACGCACATACCTGGCACGCTCTAAGTCTCTTCCAGAATCAGCTCACATTTAATTTCTCTGGAAATCACACTCTCCCCACTCCCCCTGAGGATGAATCTCACATTCATTTATTTGGCTCTTCAATCATTATTTCAGACAGTGAATGTGTCTGAGTGCTTACTGCAGGTCTTATGTGGAAGACAGAGTTCTTGCTGTCTAGGAACCACCTGGAGACACCATCAACTAAACAAAATCACTGCAATAGAAGGAGAAAGGCGAGGTTATTTTGTGAGTCTGAGGAATATAACTCCAGGCTGCCGTGCCAGTAAAAGGAGAACATAGCATTCCGGAGGGAGTACACAGACGATTCAAAGCCCACCGCCCAGCGGTCCTGCACGCCCTGCACATCCTCCCATCCGAGCCCACAGCATTTCAACTTGTCTCCCTCACTACACCGAAGATTCCACCTTCTGCTACTCAACTCTTTCCTCCGACATCTAGCACAATTTCCCTCCCAGAGTAGACCCAGAACGATTGCCTCCACCCCAGCATTACTGAGATTAACACTGTTATACTTTGGACAGGAGAACTCATGAGGGCTCAAGGAGATAAGCCTGGAGAAGGTAAAGGCGGCAGGAAGGAAGAAACACATTGTATTTCCAACAGGCTGGGGGCTCCAGCTGTAGGGAAGGCTGACAAACTTCTCTGGGGTTCTCAAAGCGACCTCAGATATGGTGGCATTTGGCTGGGAATGACCCAAGAAAAGAAAGAGTTCGGTGGAATACATCTTTCAGGACTGGAAGAACCTGAGAGAGGAGTCTTCCCTTGATCACCAGGCCATTGCCCAGGGGTGGCTTCAGCCTCTTCCACCTAAGAGAAAGAGAGATGGGTTCTCAAATAACCACACCCTCTCTTTGAAGGTTCATCTGGTAGTTGTCACAATACAAACACAAGAGTTTTCTGGAAAAACAAGCATCACATAATACACAAATTTTGTAATCACTCTTTGCTGCCCTTGAATGTACTCTGGACCTCAAACCCTTAACACTTGTCACGCACCCTGATGGCACTAGGAGTCCTGCAAGGTGGTACCCTCCTAGCTCACTGTTCACCCAGTTGTGGCATCTCCGGTTAGTTATGAAAGCTCGGAAACTCTCAGTCTCCACACACACCAGAAAATTCAGAATAGTAATAGCAGTAATACCGCATGGTTGTTAAGCAGATTCAGTGAGGTAACAGGTGAAGCATCTGATACAACTGCCATCACTCAATAGATGTTTTACAAGTGGGAGACCCCTCCTCTCCCACTTCATCCTCACACCCAGAACTGGGGTCCCTGGTGTTCCCAGTGAATTTGAGGTTCTTGATGTCTCATCGCAGAAAGAATTCAGTGAGAAACAAAATGAGAGGTAAGAAGTGGATTTTTTTTAAAGAGAAATACAATACACAGAGCGTGGGCCATCTCAGAAGGCAAGAGGCCTTGGGAGAAACACGGTGTGGTTAGTTTTTATGGGCTGGGTAATTTCATAGACTAATGAGTGGGAGGATTATTCCAATTATTTCAGGGAAGGGGGGGAGATTTCCAGGAATTGGGCCACTGCCCACTTTTTGGCCTTTGGTGGTAGCCTCAGAACTGTCATGACGCTGGTGGGTGTGTCATTTAGCTAATGTACTACAATGAACATATAATGAGACTCAAGGTCCACTGGAAGTCGAATATTCCGCCATCTTGGACCTAGTTGGCTCTACCCAGTTTTTGTCATGTCCTATGGCTGTGTCATTCTTTTAAAGGTTGTGCCCTGCCCCCTTCCCTCCTGTTTCAGTAGGTGGGCCTCAGGGAATTACCAAAGTCTACACCCCTTTTTCCTTGTCTGACCTTAACCAATGCTGCACCTGCTTAGGCAGGTTCTCGGAGGACCCTAACCGCTTCCATGAAGAATTGCAGGCCCTGACTCTTTCCTTGGACTTACCTGGAAGAATATAAATATTGTCTTTTCCCACTGCTGCACCAGTGAGGAAAAGGCCCAAATTTGGGCACAGGCTACGTGTTGCCCAACCACATAGAAACCCTGTGACAGCAGTACCTCTAATGGATCCCAATTGGGACTATCAACCAGGCCAGCCTGGTATCACTAGTAGGGATCACATGATCCTTTGCCTCACTGAAGGGATGAAACTATGCATAATTAAACCTGTTAACTATGATAAGGTTAAAGAGATCACCCAAGGCCAAGATGAAAATCCAGCCCTATTTCAGGCCCGATTGGTAGATGCCCTCAGAAAGTATACGAATGTAGACCCAGATACTTTCGAGGGACAAACTGTATTTGCAGCCCACTTCCATTAGCCAATCAGCCCCTGACATCCGTTGGAAGCTTCAAAAGCTTGCCATGGGGTCCCAAACCCCTCTCAACCTTCTTATTGACACAGCCTTCAGTATTTTTAGCAAGAGACCAGGCTGAGGAGGAAAAGAAGGAACAGCGTGACTTAAGGAAGGAATGACAGGAAGCCAGGCTTTTGGCAGCCATCATGACAAGACCTAACCCACCACCTGATCATCCCAAAAGTACTCCCAGAAGACCTCTGCCAAGGAAGGGAGCCTTTCTCAGCTGTGGGAGTCCTGAACACCGGAGCAAGGAATGCACAGGAAACAGGTCCCAGCCTACACCCAAAATGCCATGCCCACTCTGCAACAAGATGGGCCACTGGAAGAGGGAATGCCCCGAGCACTGAAGGGAGTGAGGAAATTCCCCCACGCCAGTCATGACAGTGGTTGACTGATGGGACCTGGCACCTCCCAAGGCTCCTGAGGAGACTGTCATCATCACACGGGAGGAACCACGGGTGACCACTGATGTGGCAGATAAGCTTGTCCAATTTCTAGTGGACACGAGAGCCACTTACTCTGTCTTGATGTCTCATGCTAGGTCCCTTGCCCCTAAACCTGCTCTATCACTGGGGACAGATGAAAGCCAAAACTAAAATATTTCGCCACCCCTCTACCTTGCACCTGGGGAAAGACTCTTATAACTCACAAGTTTCTTGTCATGCCTGAATGCCCCAGCCCATTATTGGGGAGGAATTTTCTCTCAGCCTTGTGGGCAACTCTTACTCTCTCTGAAGACCAAAGCCAAGGACAAGACACAGACAGTCCAACCCAAAATATTTCCCCAGAAATTGAAAAACTTATAGATCCGCAGGCCTAGGATCAGGGAATCCCAGGGAAGACAAAGTTCGTCACTCCTATAAAAATCACCTTAAAGGAAACTAATAACTTCCCTTCCAGGCACCAACACCCCATAAAACCAGAGGTTTGACAAGGCCTCCAACCCCTAATCTCAAATTAAATATGAGCTCTCATTAAATATGCGCTTTTGGTGCCATGCCAATCTCTCTGTAATATTCCAATCCTCCCTGGTCTTCTCAGGAACCCTCATCTCTGCCATCCTTATAAAATGCAAATTTTGCAAAAGGGAGTAAAGTAATTTAGAACTAGACTTGTCAAGTATAAGTAGAAATCCTACGTGTCTTTTCTGTAAACATTAGTAAAAAGGGTTTAGCCATCTAGACAGGTGACCTTGATTTGTTCCATCTGCCAGAAGCCCAATTTGAACCCAACCTTTTGGAATTGATGGGTTTTACGTTGTACCTGACTCAGGGCTGAAATTTTGAAATGAGAACTATGAGGTCTCTCTGTTTGTTTGTGTATTCATATGTATCTATACGTGTTTTTTGTTTTTGTTTTTGCTTTTTTTTGCGGTACGCGGGCCTCTCACTTTTGTGGCCTCTCCCGTTGCAGAGCACAGGCTCCGGACGCGCAGGCTCAGCGGTCATGGCTCATGGGCCCAGCCGCTCACGGCATGTGGGATCTTCCCGGACCGGGGCACGAACCTGTGTCCCCTGCATCGGCAGGCGGACTCTCAACCACTGAGCCACCAGGGAAGCCCTCTATATGTGTTTTAAATGTATGGTATTACCAAAATTAATTAGTAAAAGAGCTCTACTTAATTGACTTAATTAAGTGCTTATATAAATACTCAGAAATATAAAACTGGCCAAAATGAATTTCAGGTTCATGTCATCTGGGAAATATTCAATACTAAACTGATATCTGGTATTAAAGGTGGCTTAAGCTTGTTGGTCTGATTAATACAGACACGTCTTTACAGTCATCAATGTTAAGTATAGTACTTCTATTGTACCCGGGTTTACTAGAGGTCAAATAAAACCTTATTACTGTATATCTGGCAAATTTGTTAGCAAGAAAAATAACTTAAAATGGAAAAAAATAACTTTTAAGAAAAGTAGGATGTGTGTTTTCAGTAAAGAAAGCATGAGGAATGGAATTGCATTTTATTAAGCGAAAAGGAAGTAGGTCTGACTTAGAGCTGGCTGTTTCTGGATGGAAAAATAAAGTGATGGATACAGAAAGTGATGAAAGGTTGGTGGAAAGTGGATCCTGAGAAAAGAGTTGTGCATGATCAAGATTTTCTAAGATTGAATTACATCTAGTCAGGTAAATGGATTTTGTTGGGAATGGGCTAGGACAGGACTGCATTTGGTTTCTCCCTCCAGAGTATTCTTGAAATGTTGCCTTTGACAACAGATTGTGTGAGTTTCTTTGCCTTTAAGTGATTTGTATTTGCTTTTGAGATCTCTTGTAACTTTGGTTGAGAAATGTGTTGTCTCACAGTGCCCTATGATATTATTTGACCAAGTGTTTTAAAACTTCTTGACAAACTTCCCAAATATCAAATTTTAATTAAAGTTCTTTTGATTTCCAGCTAACCTTGGGATGCTTTAGGGGGGCCCTGAGGTCTCCCAAAGAAAAATATTTAACTAGGATTATTTGGTATGTTAAGTTAAAGGTAATCATTTGTAATTCTGGTTACTGTAACCAAGGTTCTTTATCAATAACACTGTAATCAGATGTTTAACCATGCCTCTTAAGTCTTTTGTCATTTTTAGATATTTCGTACTACGATGCTGTTACAAAAAACACTTCATCATCAAGAAGATCCACAGAAAGGCTATGGAAACAGTTACAACAGTTCCACATCAAGAAGGTGGCTATGTGAGGATTCCGGCCCATACCGACTTAAAACAAGGAGTTGTCCTGCCCCTGGGGCCCCTAGATCAGGCATACAGAGATTTTTTACTCCCTGACAGGCAGGGTCGATGCCCCTACTCAGCACTGAAGCAGTTACAGAAGACGGACTGTCGCCCCTCTGCTTCCCGTAAGAATATGGGAGTAAAATCTCTGGAGGAGGGAATGAAACAGGAGGGAAGGGGGCAGGGCACAACCTTTAAAAGAATGACATAGCCATAGGACGTGACAAAAACTGGCTAGAACCAACTAGGTCCAAGATGGCAGAATATTCGACTTCCAGTGGACCTTGAGCCTCATCACATGCTCCTTGTAATACATTAGCTAAATGACACACCCACCAGCGTCATGACAGTTCTGAGGCTACCACCAAAGGCCCAAAAGTGGGCGGTGGCCCAATTCCTGGAAATCTCCACCCCTTCCCCCAAATAATTGGAATAATCCTCCCACTCATTAGCCTATGAAATTACCCAGCCCATAAAAACTAACCACACCGTGTTTCTCCCAAGGCCTCTTGCCTTCTGAGATGGCCCACACTCTGTCTGTGGAGTATGTTTCTCTCTAGGTAAATCCACTTCTTACCTATCACTTTGTCTCTCACTGAATTCTGTCTGCAATGAGACATCAAGAACCTCAAATTTACCGGGAACACTACTACTTCCTGAAGGGGGCAAAGAGGCTCTGGCTACATTTCTGGTATGGAAGCATAAAGAGGCTTACAGGGCAGTAGGGCAGGGGAGAGACTGAAGATGGTGGAAGAGTATTGGGGTTTGGGTCCTCTGTCTGGGGCTCCTGTTCTTCTGGGTGCCACTAGAGAGGGCTTTTGTGTAGCCCAAATGGGTCCCAGTTGGCGAGGTTCCCTAACGTAGGACTTGCATAGCTCCAGGTTTTCTCTTAGGGCCATAAAAGCCTGTACATAAGGAACTTCTGTCCATTTCCCCTGCCTTTTGCAAAAGATGTCTAGCTGTAGGATGGCACTATAGTTGAGGCTCCCATTTTCTGGCCAGGCCTCATCGTCCTCAAGTTTATATTGGGGCCAGACTTCATCACAAAAGAAAATGAGCTTTTTTTGTTTTAAAGAATCTAGAGAAAATTTGTCCCAGTGACTCAAAATGCACCCGAGGGGTGAGTCCTTGGGGATGGAGGAGGTGTTCCCCATCGTTCCTTCAGGGAGAGAATGCTCCTGTACCAGAGAGAAGCACTAGCATTAAGAAGTCCCATAGGGGCTAAGGCAGGACTGGTTCCAGGTGTCCCCATTCCCCTAGTCCTGTCGACTTTATCCACAGTGTGGGTTAGCTACTTCCCCATGTGGCAGTCTTTTTGGCCCCAGCATTCTGGGACACGTGTCCTATCCTGGCATCTGCAGCACCCAGGATAAGTGACCTTCCTGAAGGTTTCTCTATAGATTCTATAGATTAATCCCTGTATTCTGGGATATGTTGCCCTGGAATGGACATCCTCATGGTTCTAGGACCTATTTAAGTCCCAGCCTTTTTCTCTACAAAGGTGGTAAGTTTTGGAAAACAGGCACTGGCCATTTAGGGAGATGGTTTGTGAAAAAGGAAAAAAACCCTCTCTCTTCCATTTCTTTTTGTGGGCGGCACCCCTGGGGCCTTGGTGCCATCCTCGCCCTCCCCTCTTCCCACATGTGCTCTGGCCAGTGAGCAGTGGGGCTGGGTGCAGGGGCGGATATGGCAGCTGAAGTGGAGGCACTGTGACTGTAGTTAGGGGGATGGAAGGCCCCATGACCCTGGAAGGACACTCCAAATCTCGTGATCCTGGGGAGGCAAGCACAGCAAATTCGGATCATTTCCCAAGCGTGTATCCCCGGGCGCGGTCATGTGTGTGACCCACCAAGCTTGAGTCGCCTGCCCCGCCCTAACGGGATGGGGTCAGGGCAGACCCTGGAGGGGCCAGCCAAACACCAGGAGGTGGGGGTGGGGGGTCGGGGGGTAGGTGAAAGATGGTCCCACTACCCTGAGTCCCAACCACGTGGTTCAGAACCATCCTCCTCCTGATACCTGGGGTCATGAGCACAGCCTGCCTACCACGTGAGGGAGCTCCCGAAGGGATCACAGCTGCTGTAACCATGGCACAAACACTAAGCAAGGCTGTATTTCATATTTTTACACAACTGGACCTGTTAACAGTTAATCAAATGGTGGATAAGGCAAACCCAGACGGCAAAGATCCTACGGCTCGGGTCCCTGGTTGCCTGTGACGATGGCTGGAAACTTTCCCTGACATGCCCTGCCCATATGTAACATTAGGAAGTGAAAGACCTACCAGTAAGGTTGGAGAGTACCTGGCAGATTTCTTTTTCCCCATTTGCGGCAGAGTAAGGCACGAGATAAGAGTGGAAAGAGTGAGGTAGGGATGCAGAGTTGAGACAAGGAAAATTAGGTGTAGGTGGACCAATAATAAGCCTATGACAGTAGCCGCGGGGAGGGGGCAGTGTTATGCTTTTAACTGTGAGCCTGAAATCATTGCGTGGCAATTGCCTTGAGGTGGGTGGACAGACCTAGCATCTCTGTAGTCTGTTCCACGATCCACTTATCCTCTCACAGAGACTTCTTTTCCACGCCAAGCACCCTGATGGCTTTTAACTGCTTGTCCTGCGTCCACATTTTTGTGGCAATAGGTCTGAAAATGAGACAGACTATAAGAAAGAGAGGGAGAGAGAGATGGAGATGGCTGGAAATAAGGCAGCACCTCTCAAGCGCAAGGGAGGCAAGAGGCTGAGGCTTACCACATTCTCCTGGCTGTCTCGCCAATATGGTCCTGGTGAATTTGATGTTCTTGATGTCTCATTGCAGAAAGAATTCAGTGAGAGACAAAGTGATAGGTAAGAAGTGGATTTACCTAGAGAGAAACACACTCCACAGACAGAGTGTGGGCCATCTTGGAAAGTGAGAAGCCTTAGGAGAAACATGGTGTGGTTAGTTTTTATGGGCTGGGTAATTTCATAGGCTAATGAGTGGGAGGATTATTCCAATTATTTGGGGGAAGGGGTGGAGATTTCCAGGAATTGGGCCACTGCCCACTTTATGGCCTTTTGTGGTAGCCTTAGAACTGTCATGACGCTGGTGGGTGTGTCATTTAGCTAATGTATTACAAGGAGCATGTGATGAGGCTCAAGGTCCACTGGAAGTCGAATATTCTGCCATCTTGGACCTAGTTGGTTCTAGCCAGTTTTTGTCATGTCCTAGGGCTATTTCATTCTTTTAAAGGTTGTGCCCTGACCCCTTCCCTCCTGTTTCACTGGGATATGCCAAGGTGGCCATGGTGAGGTGACCACTTGCACTTGCAGCCACCTGTGCCATTCCTTGTTTTTAAATGTTTGAAATATTACTTTGTGTATATATGAATTTTCATTTTACTATTAGGTTATAAACCTCTGGGGGCAGTAACAAAGGCTTACTTTTTCTTTTCTTTTCTTCCTCCCTTTCTTTACGTTTCCAAGTCTTTTTTTGTGATAAAATAAAGTGGTTTCCTCATAGGTAACATGTTTAATGTATAGATATTTGATACATATGATTAATAAATATTCATCTTTTTTTATAAAAGCAAATTAGGCAAGAAAAAGACATAGTAATCATCGTTTCTCTCAACAACTTGAAAGTAAAACGTCCTGAAGATCAAAATGAATTCTACTGAAGAAGAAGAAGCATTGAAGGATGGGGAGAAGGAGACAGAATACAAAATGAAAAAACCCCACCAGTCATGGGGAAAAAAAAAAAACCTAGCAAGATGGCTTTAAATACTCAGCGAAGAATTTTATGCATGGCTAAGAGATTTAAAAGCATTGTGGGAAACTGATACAACATTGTAAATCAACTATACTTCAAATTAAAAACAAGCATTGTGGGAAGGATAGGAAACTAGGTAAATGAAAACAAGACACCACAATTATATTTTGATTTCTTTTGTCCTTCCAGGGACATGCTTTTTAAGTTCTTTTTATATGACTTTGAGGACAAACATCATGATGACCTCAGGACACTGCAGGTTTTGCTCTTGGTGTTTCCTTTCTGCTATCGTGATAGCATCTGTTCTTCAGGGAGCCAGGTGCTTTTCTAGGTGATGTGCATGTGTTAACTCATTTAATCCTCATCATAATCATGTGAGGTGGAGGCTATTAGGCTTTCTACTTGAAGCTAAAGAAACTGGTATAGCAAGTGGTTAAAAGACCTGCCCAGAGTCCACATACAACTAATTGTAAGACACAGGTGTGCTGGCTCCGAGTCTATTCCTAACCTCTATCCTAGTAGCGGATTTGTCATGAACAAGCAAAATTTTCAAACAATACGTAAGTGTATAAAGCAGAAATTCAGTCCTCTTGCCCTTGCCTCTCTCATTCCCATGCCCTAGAGGTGACCACTGGCAACAGTTCACTTGGTAAATATTTGTTAGATGAATGGATATGTCCTTCCCAAACGTGTTCTTGTAATTACAAAATACATATGTGTGTTTTTAAGCACTCACTACGTGCCAGGCACTGTTCTCTTTGTTTACACACATTAAGTCTTTTAATCTGCCTAACAACCCTGTGAGTTAAGTCTTTTACTTAATGTCCAGATGAGAAAATGGAGGCACAGAGAGGTTAAGTGACTGAGCCAGATCACACAGCTCCTCAGCTGCAGAGTTAAGATGTGAAGCAAGGCAATCTGACCCAAAATTTTGCTCCCAAACAAACAATGGTATTATGTTCCCTAGTTTTCTGTTTTTCACTTCACAATGTATCATGGGCATCGTTCTCATTCAGTGCAGATAAACCTACGTCACACATACTTTAAAATGAACTCAAAAACATAGAGAGGGACTGTTGAGGATTCATCTATTGGCAGATTGTGTTCCTGACTCAAATAGAATTTTCAGGGCAGGTAAGGGCATGTTGCTGTGTTTGCTGAGGGTTCTTTCTTTGAAGTGAAAGAGTGAAGAGCATGAATGCAGCCAATACAAATCCTAAGACACTCCAAAAATGAGTCTGGCGGGTATCCAAACTCATTTTCCCCCACAAGTTCTACTGTAATTTCAGAAGGAGTTAAAGGCCAGCCTCAGTTTATCAGTGTTTAAAAGAGCTATCCATTGACTACCTCGCTCACATCACAAAATTGTGTAGAAAACCAAACAAATGAATAGATATGAAAGCACTCTGATGAAGTATAAGATGGATCAGGAGCTTAAACAACTCTTAAAACACTAAACTCCAAGGGCATTTGCAGTTTTTGATTAAAAAATAAAATGGAAATGAAATTCTTTAAATATGACATACCAGTATAAAAAAAGAGACTATTTTATTGAAAGTACTACCTATCTCTTAAAATGAAACAATGAGAACAGAAACTGTGAGAATTGAAATAAAATAATAATAAAATGTATATTTTGGCACAGCCTGTATAATTAAATATTGGAAAACAATGATCTCTTGTTTTAAATTTCCTGAACCCAAATGGAAACTAAAACTCACATCACTATTGATTCTGGCTCCATGGGATGAAAAACAAAGAGGCCAAGGAAGAAAGTTGAGCTAGTCCAAAGAAACAGTGCGAATCCTCATCGTAAAATGCGAGAGGAATGTGAATTAAAAATTAAACCCTGAAAGTGTGAAATCAATAAAATGAAAAGATTTATCCAGGCAGAAAAGAAGAAATTATACTGGGGTTTATGAATAAAAACAAACAAAAAATAACTTCAGGTTGACTGTTGTGGTTTGGTGCCTGGAATTACTTTTAAAAGGAATCTGCACTTCCTCTGAGCGATATACTGGCTGCCTGGGCCTCGCCTGGGCCTCTTGGCATGAGAGTACTTTGCGCTGATGAGCTCAGAAGTATCATGTCTTATCACCTGCCCCTAAGCTTCCGGAGGTCAAGGAACTGGGCTCATACGTGTGTACAACCCAGCCGGTGGGTGATTTGGAGCCAGACACACCTGACAGCAAACTCCCCATGTACACCTAAGTTATCTGGGTAGATGACTTCACCCTCTGTGGTGAGGCTTGTGTTTATCTTCCCTGGGATAATATTTGAAAACATATAATTCAGTGGCTGAGATATGAAGTCTCTGTCTGCAGTAAATATTATTATTAGCTGTATCTTACTGTTGATTACATGCATGAAACACTCCATAGAAGTAATATACCACAATGGGGGCAGCCATAATTCACCAAAGGAATTCTTTTAGCAATTGCCAACCCCCAGATTCAAATGATTTTATTTTATTTTTTTAACATCTTTATTGCAGTATAATTGCTCTATAGTAATGTGTTAGTTTCTGCTGTATAACAGAGTGAATCAGCTATATGCATATGTATATCACCTTATCTCCTCCCTCTTGTGCCTCCCTCCCATCCTCCCTACCCCACCCCTCTAGGTGGTCACAAAGCACAGAGCTGATCTCCCTGTGCTATGCAGCTGCTTCCCACTAGCTATCTACTTTACATTTGGTAGTGTATGTATGTCCATGCCACTCTCTCACTTCATCCCAGCTTACCCTTACCCCTCCCTGTGTCCTCAAGTCCATTCTCTATGTCTGCGTCTTTATTCCTGTCCTGCCCCTAGGTTCTTCAGAACCACTTTTTTTTTTTGATTCCATATATATGTGTTAGCATACTTTTTTTTTTTTTTTCTCTTTCTGACTTACTTCACTCTGTATGACAGACTCTAGGTCCATCCACCTCACTACAAATAACTCAATTTCATTTCTTTTTATGGCTGAGTAATATTCCATTGTATATATGTGCCACATCTTCTTTATCTATCAAATGATTTTAAAGTCTTCAGGATCTAAGTGATTCAGCATGGAACACAACATTCGCAGTGGAGATTGCACTGTGTGTTGCAAAGTGCTGTGCATATTGCTGAACTGATATATTTCAGGGTCTACAACATGGTTTATGACACAACCAATTCTATAATAACCGATAATACCTGTCATCCATTGAGTGCTTACTATGTCCATATATATGTTCCATATATGGCATATATGGAATATGCCTTCATAAATGCCATATAATGTGCCACTCCATATAAGGTGTGTGTGTGTATATATATATATATACACACACACACACACACACGTGTACGTAATATGCCTCCATAAGTGCCACATATATATATGTAATGTGCCACTCTGTATATGGCATACATATATTAATTATACATATTCAAAATATATATATACATATTCATTAGGGTAAATCCTTATCATAACTCTATAAGGTGGATATTCTTAGTATTTTATGTTTGAGGAAACTGAGGCTCAGAGGAGTTAAGAACCTGCCCCAGGGACACTGGACTAGTTAAATACCGGTGCTGGGATTACTGTGTGTATCTGACACTGAAACACACTCTGTTTAGCTTACCCTACAGTGGGCTCCTCTTGTAATTGGCATTAATCACGTGATTATTGTTGTGTTCATACATTGCTAGTTTAAGAATCAACACATTTGATTCTTCTTTCTCTGTGACAGATGAACATGGAAATGGTTTGTAAGAGGGTGCAAGACTAAATAGGGTGAGGGTCTTCCGGAATTTAAAGTTATACTCTTTGATTGTCTTTTTCTTTTTTTTAATTTGTATTTTATATTGGAGTATAGTTGATTGACAATGTTCTATTAGTTTCAGGTGTACAGCAAAGTGATTCAATTATACATGTTATCTTTTTTTTCAAATTCTTTTCTAATGTAGGTTATTACAGAACATTGAGCAGAGTTCCCTGTGCTATACAGTAGGTCCTTGTTGGTTATCTATTTTAAATATAGCAGTGTGTACATGTCAATCCCTAAGTCCCAATGATTGTCTTTTTCATACTTAACCTCCCTCACTATGCTTGATGTCCTCCGGAGGGCCTGTCATTTAGAATTGGTAAAATTTTTTTTTTTTTTTTTTTTTTTGGTGGTACGCGGGCCCGACCGCCGCGGCCTCTCCCACTGCGGAGCACAGGCTCCGGACGCGCAGGCCCAGCGGCCATGGCTCACAGGCCCAGCCGCTCCGCGGCACATGGGATCCTCCCGGACCGGGGCACGAACCCGCGTCCCCTGCATTGGCAGGTGGACTCTCAACCACTGGGCCACCAGGGAAGCTCTAGAATTGGTTAAATTTTTGACACAGTCTCAGCGTATCTCAGCCCAGGACTGAAGGCTGAAACACTGCCCCATGAACACCTGCTAAAGTGAATGGACTGGTTCCTGGTCACCAGCTGCCGTGGAGATGATGAGGTACCTTGTTGTTCTCCATCACTGGTGTAGCCTGGTTGAACCAGCCTGCATAAGCCAAAAGTGATGGAGATGTACAGATCTTCCTCGACTTATGATGGGATTAAGCCCTGATAAACCCATTGTAAATTTAAAATATCCTAAAACAAAAATGCACTGAATACACCTAACCTACCAAACATCATAGCTTAGCCTAGCCTTAAAACGTGCTCAGAACACTTACATTAGCCTACAGTTGGCCAAAATCATCGAACACAAAGGCTATTTTACGATAAAGTGTTGAATATCTCATGCAATTTACTGAATGTTGTACTGAAAGTGAACAACAGAATGGTTGTCTGGGTACAGAATGGTTGTAAGTATATCAGATGTTGACCCTTGTGATCACGTGGCTGGCTGGCAGATGCAGCTGCCACCGCCCAGCATCACAGGAGAGTATTTTGACCATATATCACTAGCCAAGGAAAAGATCAAAATTTGAAGTACGGTTTCTACCGTGTGTTGTTTTTCACACCATCGTAAAGTTGAAAAATCCTAAGTCGAACCATCATAAGTCAGGGCCGGTCTGTACACTTTATCCCTTTAGCTCTAACCCTTGTGTTCTGTTGCCGGTGCTTTGTCATGCAGTCTCTGCGCCTTTTGTAAAAGAATGTTGCCTATAGCCTGAAACATACAGGAGAGCCCATTCTGGCTCTGACCTTTAAAAGTGTAACACTTTTCCATTCATACAGAGATAAAAAGTTGCAGAACAGAAAACAACAATTGCCTTGTTGGAGGTTTATAGAAACATTCTAGCTTGACCTACAAGGACAGCTGCAAGAACAAAAGATTCCTGCACCAAGAAGTTGAAACAACCAACCACACCCAGTCCCCTTTTGGTATAAAAAAAGCCTGAATTTTAATTTAGAAAGATCGTTCTTTGGGAAACTAGTCCACCATCATCTTGGTCTGCTGGCTTTCCGAATAAAGTCTCTGTTCCTTGCCCCAATACCTCATGTCTCGATTTACTGGCCTGTCGTTCAGGGAGTAGTACGAGCTTGGACTCAGTAATACGCTGAGGTGACCTGAGACTTCTGGGCAGGTGTCACACTCCAGAGGAAGCAGCACTAAGATCACTGCCTTCCTCCTCTGGCCCTGGCACATTAGGAAACTTGGATGTGGGAAGTTACTGATGAAAATTAATTGTTTGGGGAAGCTGATTAACACACTGCTTGGTTTCTCCCTGAAGGCATGGACATGCATCAGAATAGATAGCTTTATCCAGTTTATTTTTCATTGCCATTCTTAATGACATATGAGTGTTGGTGTCAGAATGCAACCGTCTCCAGAGAAAAACACCACCATGACTATCAACACCACAACTTCAACAAGAAAAGCTTTCAACTCTAAAAAGAGACTGCAAAAGAAACGGCTTTTTATAAAATTCATATTTCAATATATTCCAACCAGGGGCAGATACAGATTTTGTGGAGACTGGAGCTTCTCTAAATCTATTGTCCTCCTTTAACAAAATGAACACAAAATTATGACTACAAAGTGCCACCACTCCTCTCTCCCTCAGGGGTCCATGTAAGCGGTAGAACTTGAAGGTTCTGATTTATTAGATTCACAGTAAATCTTCTCCTGATTCCAATAAAAATTGAGATGATCTGGTTATGATTGAGATACTGAAAGTTTTAAAATCTCTGCACATAGCTAAGTAACTCAATATGTGTATTCATATATTTAGAGGTAATGAAAGTCTCTCCAAAAGCATCTCAACAAACGTATACAAATAGAATGGCTGGAAATCCTGATGCTGTAAGGAAGGAGATTCAACTTGCCCAGGTATAATGCATTTCAGGGAATTAGATGACTGAAGGTGTAATCAGCTTTGAAAACTGTTTGAGAACCCACAAGTTCCCACTGTACACTATCAAATGATCCCATCAAAAAAGGGGGAAATAGGGAAAAAAGGAAGAGCAAATTCCCTCTGTTGGTGAGCTGGTGTCAATGCAGAGCCAGAAGTAAGGGGACCCATCCCTGAACACAGGGAACACAAGGCATTGTGAGTCACATAAGCAAGTTCTTCAAGAAGGACAAAGGGACAAATCGGGACATGCAAACATCACAGTTGGGGGATTTAGTGTTTCTGAGAATAATAAAGAATAATAAATAGGAGGTCACTTTTATAATACCACATGCCAAAGCAACATTTATGGGACGATTTTCTCCATGTATTTGGTACAATGTCATGCACAGAGGCCCAGTAAGGCTCACTGCAGCCCAGCTGCAATAAACAGCATATCTGTGACAAATGGCACTATATCCAGCTGCAGGCAGTTGTCTGCTGTAGTTCCTGAAGGAATGTGAGGTTCAGCCAACTTAAAATTCTTAATTACAGATCTGGAAATGAACGCTAATGCAATTTTCTCATGATATTAGATTTGTAACTATTGTAAGAAGACCTGTGGAGATCGAAGGAACTGCCCACTATTATGCAATTTATTTAAAGAAAAACTCTGACCAGATGTTAGGCTATTCAAGGCCACTGAAGATAGAAGACATACAGAAGGATTAAGTTAGAACTGTTTCCAGGAAATATTTAAATAAGATATGATAATGAGACAGAAGAGCTGGCCCTGAAAAAATGTTTCCATGGGAACGTCTATTTTCTCCTCCCCGTGATATTTTAAATTAGAATACATATCCATCAGTGTTGGAAACCCTCATTGCACATACCCAAAGGATTATCATTGGTCTTTAGCACATCTCCCTTCCGGTGGGAGACTCCTCTGCTGGCCATCCAGAGCTCAAGATCAGTTTTGGAATGCTTACAATTGCAACCCAAGACTTCCCTCTCTCACCAAAGTTTGGGTATGAGAGAAGATTCAATTCAAGGCTTAGACTCTACTTCAACAAGGATTGAAGAAGAACCATTCTTACTCTCCTTGCTTACTTAAACAATCACCGCCACATGACTCACTCTGGCTTGAAATAACAAAACACACCTAAGGAGAAATTAGGGGAGCAGCCTACATGGTACCAAATTTCTTAGCAAAACTCTTAGGAATAGTCACAAGATCATTTAGAAACCGCTTCAGGAGCATTTTAATTAGCCTTCCCCTCAATAATCTAGTGAGGAACCAGAGAGAGGTTAGTTTCCATTTGACAAGATCAGAGAATGAGCAAGATGTAGGACCCACTTTAACCTGGTGCACTTGGAGCACTTAGCTATTTAGCTTAGTCGCCTTCCACTGCATGGGAATGGGCCTGCTAGGGAGCTAAAGGTTCCCTATGGGACCTTTAAGGGAAAAACCACGGCAGGTGTCATGTTTACAGAGGATTAATAGCTTAGTCACTGTATGGACATAGGAAGCACTGAGCAGGTGTGCCCTTTACTTGATTAAGGCACGATGTGATTGCTGGAGTACCCACCGCAGAAAGATGGTACCAAAGTTGTCACCAAATAAACTTATCTGCTGCTAAAAATACACTGAGGGCTTTAGCACAAAAGCAACGTAGTGATATTTCTTTCAGGGTACAGAAAATGATCGCCAATAACTGTCAACAAGCCAACCAGTTTTAATTAGATGAGTATGGGCTTCACTCATATGAGTTTCTTCAACCACTGGTTCTCAGAGTGTGGTCCCTGTCACACTTTGAGCATCACATCAACCGGTTACTTGTTAGACATGCACATTTTTGGGGCCTACTCCAGCTCTCCTGTATCAGAAGTTCTGGAGGTGGGGACAAGCAATCTGTGTTTTAACAAGTCTTCCAGGTATTTCTAATGCATGCTCAAGGTGGAGAACCATTGTCCTAGATGATTGGCATGTGTCTTCTATCTCACGGGTTTACAGAATCAAGACACCCTCACATACTGTGTACCACGGGGGCATTTCAGGGATATCAATTATTTTTCATTCCTTCTAAGGCACCTGCCTGTTACAATTTTTCCAACGATCTCTAAAAATTTCTCTTCAGGCATTCCTCCTGGTCGCCTCCCCAACCCCAATTCTTATCAGATTCTAAACACGCAGTTAGATTGTAAACCCTTTGACAGTAAGAAGGAATCAAGACCAGTGACCTGATCCATGTCCTCTATCTCTAAGACATCTGCTGTTGGGGGCTAAGCATACTTTACTTGTTTTCTACCAGCCACTGAACAAGAATTCATTCTGCACCTTTCCTACCGATTCAGCCTCCTAAGGCCTTGAAAGATACTTAACAAAGTTCAAGGCACGTGTTTTTAACTCAGGGGATTATAGTCCAGCTGAAGAGAATGAAACAGAACCACTGAAGTTAAAAACAGGCTTGTGTTTCGCTGTTCCCTCCACAACGCCAAATAAAGTGATGGGCAGAACTTAAACAAAGACCTGCTGAGTGACTACCTAGGAAGAGTAATATTTAAAACTTACTAGTAAGCACCGTAGGACTGCTGGATTGAATCTGCATGCACAGGCACGCTCAGTAAAGCCAGAGTTACTAAAAGAAAAAAGATATTTCAAGATGCCTGTGGTGAGCTATTTTTCTTACCCCTTATCCATTTACACAAAAGAGATGAACCACATCAGCCTCAAAAAGCTTCATTAAGGAAACTAAGAAGCATTACTATAATCATCATGTATCAGTGTATTAGCTTCCCGTGGCTGCCATAACAAATGACCCCAATTTAGGGGCTTAAGAACAAGAGAAATTTATTCTCTCACAGTCCTAGTGGTTAGAAGTCCAACAAGGTGTTGCAGTTCCTCCAGAATCCCTTCCAGGCTTCTTCCAGCTTCTAGTGGCTCCAGGCATCCCTTGGTTTGTGGCAGTAATCTGCCTCTATGGTCACTTTGCCAACTCCTCTTTGTCTTCTCCTCTGGATGTCTTCTATAAGGACACTTGTCATTGGATTTGGGGCTCTCGTAGATAATCAGGATGATCTTCTTATCTCAGGCCCTTAATTTCATCTCTAATGACCCTTTTTCCAAATGAGGTAACATTCATAAATTCCACGACGTTAGGATGTGGGCATATCTTTTGGGGGCTAAAGTTAGCATAGGATAAAGCAGGCAAATTTAGCTCTCCTCTTGAGAATAGAACTTTTATCAAACAGAGGCTGATGTTTGTGTTTGTTGATGGCATTCTCTTTTCATATGATGAATATAGTTCCTTTGGAATGCTAGCTTCATCAGTGTGTTTTTTATTTGCATTAGAAAAATTTTAAGAGGAGAGAAACACTTTCAATAATACTTCAAAAAAAAAAACACCCCCAAATTAGAGATGTGGATAAAGGTACATACAGATGTCGGAAGTGAAGTGGTAGGAAAGCAGACACAGTAGGTAGGGGGACATTTCATCCTCAGCTGCTTTACTTACATTTCAATTTCATTTATTCATATGTTTGTAACAGGGAAGAACACATCTGACTCCATATTAGATCTGTTCCTTTTACTTTAACCTTTATGCTTTGTTGCCTGTGCTTAGTCACGCTGGCTCTGTACCTTTTGTGAAAGGTCGGGATAGCCTGAAATATACAGGATAGCCCATTCTCAGGGTTCTGACCTTTAAGAGTGCATTCATATAGAAATAAAAAGTTACATAAATAACATTTGTCTTGTTGGAGGTTTAAAGGAACATGGTGACCTGACCTACATGCACAGCTGCAAGAACAAAGGATGTCAGACACCAAGAAGTGTGCAACAAATAATCACGCTCCTCCCTCACCTGGCCTTTAAAAAGCCTCGCTGAAATCCTTTGTGGGGTTGGGGGTTTTTGGGGACGAGCCACCCGTCTCCTTGCATGGCCCTGCAATAAACCTTTCTCTGCTCCAAACTATGATGTTTTGGTTTGTTTGGCTTTACTGTGCATTGGGCACACAAACTTGCATTCAGTAACATGCTCATATGTTCAACAAATAAGAATTCAGGGCTTCCCTGGTGGCGCAGTGGTTAAGAATCCGCCTGCCAATGCAGGGGACACAGGTTCGAGCCCTGGTCCGGGAAGATCCCACATGCAGCGGAGCAACTAAGCCCGTGCGCCACAACTACTGAGCCTGTGCTCTAGAGCCCACGAGCCACAACTACCGAGCCCATGTGCCACAACTACTGAAGCCCGTGCGCCTAGAGACTGTGGTCCTCAACAAGAGAAGCCACTGCAATAAGAAGCCCGCACACTGCAGCGAAGAGTAGCCCCCGCTCACCACAACTAGAGGAAAGCCCGCGTGCAGCAACGAAGACACAACGCAGCCAAAAATAAATTAATTAAAAAAAATTCAATGTGCATGGATTGGTTAAAAGTAATGGCTGAACACAAACCCAGAGTTAGTGTGAGTTCAAACCCTTATTCCAGTTTTGTGCCTTTAGGAAAGTTATTTAATCTCTCTGTGCCTCAGTTTCCTCATCTGTAAAACGTGGTACGAGTGCCTGAGTGTGGGGATAAATAAATTAAGCACTTCAGGGCTTCTCTGGTGGTGAGTGGTTGAGAATCTGCCTGCCAATGCAGGGGACACGGGTTCGAGCCCTGGTCCGGGAAGATCCCACATGCCACAGAGCAACTAAGCCCGTGCACCACGACTACTGAGCCTGCGCTCTAGAGCCCGCGAGCCACAACTACTGAGCCTGCATGCCACAACTACTGAAGCCCACGTGCCTAGAGTCTGTGCTCTGCAACAAGAGAAGCCACCACAATGAAAATCCCTCACACCGCAATGAAGAGTAGCCCCCGCTCACCGCAACTAGAGAAAGCCCGCGCACAGCAACAAAGACCCAACACAGCCAAAAAAATAAAAAATAAAAAAAATAAATTATGCACTTCAAATGCAGAGCACATATAGGATAGGTCGTGTTTGCTAAAGACATAAAAGTGCCCGATTCTGTGCTTTTGGGATGAACAAGACAAATGAAAGGTTACATTCGAACAGAAAGGACAATCCTTCAAACAATGGACACAATTGTGGTGCTGCAAAGAAATAAAGCTCTGAGCTGAAGTTAAAGGGTATCTGGGGACCCAATTTTAGAAAATGAGGGGAGGGGTCAGCTCTTTAATGAGGCGCCATTTAACCTGAGAACTAAAGCATAAAAAAGTGAAGCCATGCAAAATGTGGGTGGGGGAGCATTATGGGCTGAGAGATGTTGGTTCTTGATAAGACAGACTTTTATATTTTACAATGATGAGTCGAAGGGGGGGCACTTATTCTATTGAGTAATTGGTTAAATGTCATTTGATGTTTCAACAGAACCTAGACCACAGGGGGTGGACACAGGCAGGAAATTCTCCAGAGCCACAAAGAAAACATCCCATGCAGAGGGAATGCATGGATATGTATTTCTTAAGCTACTACAGCAAGATGATCCTCAAATCACCTTGGAGAGAATCCTCCCTATTGTAAAAGGTAGCCTCAAAACTGTGGAGTACCCTGGAATAGAAATCCCACCCATCGGTAAATTTCAATTCACTATAGGTTTATCTGATACACGTGGTGCAGCCAGTTCGCTCTATATGAGGGTCTGCAAGGGACCCTGCTATGGCTGCTAGGCCATATGGCCTCGTTGTAGCAGACATACATGGTAGTATAAAGATATGTACATTTCAGGTTAAAATTTAGCATAGATTAGATTTTCCTTCAAATTTGTCTTATTGCTCCCATGCAAGTTAACAACTGACTACTCTCAGTGTTTCCTAAATATGCATGAATATGTGAAAGACGACACATGTGAAAGGCTTTAGGAGGTTACTATAGCTCTCTGTACCTCAGTTTCCTAAATGGTCAAGTGGAGATAATAGCACTAACCTAGGGTTGTGCTGGAATTCAGTAAATTACTCTATGTAGCTTGAACAGTGTCTGCACATAGTAAGGACCCAATGATTACAGTTATCCTTTACTAGTATCAATGGGAAACCTCTTTAAAGATTATTTATTTATTTATGGCTGTGTTGGATCTTCGTTGCTGCGCAACGGGCTTTCCTCTAGTTGCGGCGAGTGGGGGTTACTCTTCGTTGCGGTGTGTGGGCTTCTCATTGCAGTGGCTTCTCTTGTTGCAGAGCATGGGCTCTAGGCATGTGGGCTTCAGTAGTTGTAGCAGGCGGGCTCAGTAGTTGTTGCTCACGGGCTCTAGAGCGCAGGCTCAGTAGTGTGGCATATGGGCTTAGCTGCTCCGCTGCATGTGGGATCTTCCCAGATCAGGGCTTGAACCCGCGTGCCCTGCATTGGCAGTCGGATTCTTATCCACTGCGTCACAAGGGAAACTCCATCACTGGGAAACCTCTTAATTCAAAACCTCTTAATTAGTAAAAACAAGCCAAAGGAACAACTAATGATCACCATCATTTGGAGCAGGTCTGCGCTAATTAGCAGATGATTTGGGGCAAGTCATTTTTCCCTGAAGGCTTCAATTTTCTCCTGGGTGAAATGAGGACAATGGAGGAAATCATTGTTCTCCAGCTGTAACTTTGTAGAACTCTTGTGTTTCTAACCCCCTCAGTGCTTCTGTTGTTTCTGTAGGTTCTGTTGTTTCACTAATGGTCCATCAAGAGAGAGACCTACTGCCTTGCACGGAAAACAACCATAAAAAGGTTTTCTTCCATTGGTGAAACTGGCACGCAAACAACTTCCTTTAAATAGTTATTCAAAGGGCACAGGAAGCAGATGGTTGAGGGTGAGTTCCAACTCAGTAGCTTAGGAAAGAACCCTGGGAAAATTAAGGTAAAATCTGGAGATGTGGATTTTTCTGTTTGATTTAGGACATGGGAAGCTTTGGGGAAAATGCGATTGCGGGCAGCGTGAGGCAACTGATAATTATCCAAACGAGAACCCAGGTATATTTGTGGATGGGGCCCCGATCAATCTGCACTCGATTGACTCCTTCTCTATTGCTTTCATTTTTTTCGCTTTCATTTTTACCCCCTTCTCCCACTTTCCTGTTAGGCCAGTTGGTGGCAGCTTTAGCAACCCGCACTGCCTCCTAGTTCACAGTTCTTTTATGGGGCACCTGCTCTCTGCCTTCATCACTAAGTATCTTACTCTCTGCTTCCTCAGCTGAAAACTGGGATTGCTGCGGTTTCCTCTTCTGAACTCAGAGGAGTTCAGCAAATTAACAGGAACAAGAGATGTTTGAAACTCTCCATTGCATCTTCATGGCCGTCAGAAGCAGATATAATCGAAGTATGTTCAGTGCTGTTGTCACGACTGGGGAGGGGAGATTTTTATTGAGGCAGAGGGACCAGACACGAAGCTGTGTGTGATTGACTGGTTCTGCTTTGGACCAGTGAGTACTCCTCTAAGGGGGTTGGAGGGGCGAGAAGGAAGGAGGGCAGTTCTCTCTCCTCTCTGGCTTTCATCACTCTGGCTTCTGCTCACCCCCAACTGCCAGCATGTAGCCCGGTGCCTGGACCAACCAGTTCACTGGGGAGCCCGATTTTCAATTTGACGATTCATGGCTCCCTTGCTGGGGGAGTTTTCAGATTGAACGAAGAAAGCCTGACAGATTTATAGATGCTTTAGTAAACGTTTAGTGACACAAAATTGGTTTCTGAGGTAACGTGGCTATAAACACCAAATTGATAAAACCTGGAAAGCAAAGCCCAGTTTGAATGGCCTACTGAGGCTTGGGATGTTTAAAGCAGTGCTTCTCAAGCGGTGGCGGGGGGCGTCCAGTAGCAGCAGAGTCACTGGGGAGCTTGCTGGAAGTGCACAGTTCTTGGACCCCATGCCAGACCCGCTGAGTCAGAAGCTCTGGGGGTGACACCCAGCAATCAGGGTTGTTTTAACCAGCTCTCCAGGGGATTCTGATGCTCATTCAAGTTCAAGGACTACCTCTTTTCTTTCTGCTGTGTCTCTGCACTTGCCACTCTCTGGACCTGGAAAAGTCTTGCCTCACCTTCCAGGGTCACCTGGTCAAGTCCAGAAGATGCTGATAGAAAATCCTCCCCTCACCCCGCACGTCCTCAGGCTGGGTTAGGTGCCTCAGCTGGGCAGTCACAGAGCACCCAGCACGTGTTCTCACGTGGCAATGATGAAACCAACTGCGCTTCAACTGTCCGTCTGATTGTCCACCTCCCTTAGCACCTGTGGTCAGCTAAGGGTAGATTTTGTTTTTTTTAAATCTAACAATTTAAAAACACCGAGAAGATGGTCATCACATAACATTTTCTGTTAGAAAAAAATTCTGGAATTTCTTTGCATGGGAAGAAGCATGTCAACTGACCCCTGGGTCTGAATCCTCTCACAAAACTGAGCCTCAGTCTCTTCATCTGTAAAATGGAGCGATTATCTTTCTGCAGCAGTTTTGAAAGTTAGAAATCACCTACAGCTGTATCTAGCACATAATCGGCACTAAATAAATGACAACTGGTAGAATTTATTTACCGTGTAGTTGAAAATTTGATTCTTAAAAAAAAAAAAACAGGACTGTGGTTTCCCTGAAGTCCCCAACTTCCTATAGGATTTTAATGAAAAGTGCCTGTACGTTTCAAAATACACATCTTTCAGTTAGGTTCTGAAGGAATGATTATGATAGAATCTTAAGTGGAACCTAAATTACCTGTGAGTGCCTTTTAAAGATTAAAATTGCAAGCAAACACAAAGACTCTATGTAGGCCTGTGTTTATGAGAGAGAGAGGGAGAAATTCTAACATAAACTTGCTTTGTGTTCTGTAAGCCGCTTCTCGCGCAGCAATTTTCCAGACATTTTGTACTTGCTCTCTCTGTTGAAGATATCAATGATGATGACTTGTGGAAAGTGAAAACAAAATGATGTTTGTCTCTTCCTGAGAGCTGTTCAACAGGCAAACGACTTTTTGCAAATCTGCCTGGTTTGAAACACTTTAGTGACCCCAAAAGTTGAAGCTAAAAAAGGGACATGAGCATAGAGAAGAGACTTGTGGTTGCCAACGGGGGGGGGGGGGGGGGGGAGGAGGGATGGATTGGGAGTCTGGGATGAGCAGATGCAAACTAGTATATATAGGATGGATAAGCAACAAGGTCCCAGTGTATAGCACAGGGAACTATATTCAATATCCTATAATAAACCATAATGGAAAAGAATATGAAAAAGAGTATATATGTGTATAACTGAATCACTTTGCTGAACACCAGAAACTAAAACCACAGTGTAAATCAACTATACTTCAATAAAATAAATTTAAAAAAAAAGGTTATGGAGTGTTCAATAACCACTCTAGAAACTGATTGTTGGCATAACCAAAATTAAAAAAAAAGAAAAAAGAATATATAGTATACCCAGATGTAGAGTAACTTCAGCAGAAATCCCTCTGGTTTCCTAGTTTCTGCTATTTAACCCTGTCATGCTGGCACAGATGGTTGGCCAGAGTGAGCTGACCAGAGCAGGTTGGATGACATTCTTTCTCCCAAGAATGTGCATTTGGGACTGAATGGCAGGCGGTGGGTCGGTGGAGCCTAGTTTCCTGTACAGTAGAGATGTACCCTCAGGCTATGGATCTGTAGAGAAGTTTGGAGAGAGTTGGTCTGCCGATGAGACTAGGGCACAGCGGAAGACACAATTCTGCTTGGGGTCCTAATGGCTTTCCAGGTCCTAGTTAGGGCCTCACGTAAGCCTCGCCCTTTTCCCTGCCTCAGGTTCCCTGTGATACTTGTTATCATCTCACTACCTCTCTGTTTTGCTTACACTATCTCCAGCTGCTTTGGAGCTGGTAAACCACAGGAGCCGTAACCATAAACGCGTGTCAACCATAAATGCTTACCGATATTTTAACATTGAGAAATCAGATCAATTTTAAGGACGTGGGGCTCTTTATCTCTGTGTATAACTATCAGTTATGTGCGAAGACCCCGTAAATTGAAGCTGGTTATTCAAATAATTCCTATCCATTGGGCTAATACCACTAACAGCCAAAGGAGAGCTGGAACTGGGAACGAAGGCTGGACTGCCATTCTTTGATTTTGAATAATCTGCAAAAGTGGAGTTATCCAGCATGTTACCAGTGGGCAAGGTATGGAAATCAGCTTTTTGATGCCCCCATCTTCGCAAATTAAGGACGAAGATGCAGTCAAGTATAGGGGATGCTATTTACTTCTACAGCAATGTATAAAACTACCTTCGAGGAGGACAGTTTGGGAAAGAGGCTGGGGTGGCAGTAAGTGTCCTGATTGGAGGATGGAGGGAGCAATTAAATACAAATTTCTGTCCTTTAATTCCTTTGAAATTGTCTCGGAAGAAACAACAGGAGAGATTATAAGAAGCATTATATAGAAAAATACTAACTTCCAGTCAATTTTGACCAATTGCTACTCATTTCCCCCAACATGTTAAATCAAACACCAAGATTAGATCAACAATCTGAGGCAGACTGAACATAAAACAGCAATGGCTACACAACACTGTGTGAAGATACAGCCCCTAACATCACTTTTGTCAATAAAAAACACGACTCAGTTACATCCTAATTGTCACACTGTTCCATAGATCAGGGGCTGACTGTGGACCAGATTTGACAAGCCCTCTTATTTTGTAAGGTCTGTTGAGCTAAGAAACGTTTTTACATTTTTAAGTGGTTCAGAATAAAATCAAAAGAATAACATTTTGCAATGCATGAAAAGTATATGGAATTCCATCTTTAGTCTCTATAAATAAAGTTTACTGGAAAAAGCCAGGCCCATTTGTTTATGCTTTCATGCAACAGAGCTGAACAGTTGCAAGACCATAGGAGAGTGAAACCTAGTATTTATCTGGCCCTTCACAGAAAAAGTCTGTGGCCCCCTGCCATGGAAGCACACCTAGCCTTCTTTGTAACATGCATCTCCTCTCGAGCCGTTGGTCCTGAAGGGCAGGGATCTTGTCTGTCTTATTACTACTGTTTACCTAGCAGGTGGCACAGGCTTCCCAGGTAGTTGGCATTTCAGTATATTTGCCAAATGACTGAACAATGAACAATGACTTCTTGGGCATTTTTCTAGTCAGACAAATACAAAGACATATAATATACTGACCCTGCCTTTAGGTTTAAATTTAACCAGGGACATCGAACATATACATGTGTGTATGTTCTAAATGAATACATATATGTGTGTATGTGCACATACACACACATATTTACATGTATATTTATTTAGAATATATATATATCCTAAAACTAAAGTTGCAAGGAAACCGTGTGAAGGAAACCTACACACAGGGAAGTTCAAATTGAGTTCACACTGAGTTCAAAACCAGTTCCAAAGACGAATGCTGGCACCTTTGGCAAGTCATTTGTCCTCCTGAGCCTGGTTTCCTCATCTGTAAAATGGGGATACTCTCTCTGGGTTCCTGTGAAGCTAAAATAAAATGATGTGTGTAAAATTCCTAGTCAGCTGGTGGGCATGAGATAAATGACAGTCCTCATGTGTTAAGAATTCAGTGAACACCGTGGAGACAGAGCCTGAGTGTTATGAACACAACTGGGCGGAGAGGGGGTTCTTTAGCTGGCCTGTGAAGAACCAGATCCTGGATCTAAGACGGCAGGTCAGCATCAGGAAGTATGTGGCACACGCAGAGGAAAATGAAACGAGGGTGGCAGTACCGGAGGGTGCACGTACAGGGAAATGGGAGAAAGACACACAGAGAAACAGCAAATTATGTGTGGCCTGCTTCCGGGGTTCTGACTCTTATGTGAAAAGAATTGAGGTCTGCTACAGGAAGTGATAGTTGTAAAAAGCAGTTTTTAGAAAGTTTCCCTGCACATGATCATGTTACCAGTGCGGGCTTTCAGCTTTTTCACAGTTCTAGCCTTGAAGACCCCAGAGGTGTTTGGATGCATACATCCCAGTGTCCTTGCTGAGCCCAGTCGTGATTTTAAAACCGTTTGAGGATCCCAGGAAGAGTCGTGCTTCCCTAACAATTCCTGGGGCCATCAATATCCTGGGACCATTTCAAAAGTACTTTCTGGAGACAACAATCTTCTGGTCCTCGATTCTGCACGTAGTTCCAGAAGGAAAAAAATATGAACTGAAGGGTTGTTCTGCAAATCTTTCAAGCCGAACAAGAGAAACTTTGAGGAAAGCACTGTTTTGGGCAGGTGGCTTATGTTCTGAGGAATTCGGAGACTGCTAATTCCTGAGGTCTGTTCATGACATCGATCACAGCATGTATACGACTTGAAAAAACAGACTCGTGGTGCCAAAAATACTCCACAGTTTAGCCTGACTGCAGGCTGTCAGAATGTTATATTCTGATTTTGATACTTCCTTCTGATGTTTGGACATTTTCACAAGTATTATGTTTACTTTTTTTTTCCGGTTTTTCTTTATAAAAGTAGACCGTGTGGACTCAGGCTTAAAGGGCTACTTCAGGAAAGGATGAGTGTCGTGGCCCGCCATTTCTCAGTTCTTCTGGATAAATCATTTAGCCCCAGTTGCTTGTTGTGGAGATGATTTTGAGTGTGGGCCCCTCTCACACATAGGCAGTGAGCTAGTTCTCTTCAGAAAGGTTCTCGCCATAGGTACTCCTCTTCCTGGCCTAGCCATGCCTGAAGGTCTGTTGGGTATAACTGGAGCTTTGATTTGTCACAGAGTGTCGGAGTTGGAAGGTATCATCAGCTCACCAACCTCAAGTGACATGGCAGCTTCTTACCCCATTTTACAGACATGAAAACTGAGGCCTTTAGGGTTTCGGCCTAAAATTGAGAAGTGGTAATGACAAAGGTTCAGGTCTTCTGACTCACAGGAAATTGTATTTTGATCACACTATGTACAGTGTTTAATCAGTAGCTCCAGGTCAGAGTGGGCTGGGAACCCAGGCCTCATCTATGTAGTAAACACCAGCAATTCCCAAAGTGGCCAGGGGCTAGGGTGGGGGTGAGGTATGTTGGCCACCTTACCAAGGTTATCAGAACAACCAGGGACTAATTGTTTTGTGTTTCTATTTTCAGAATTCAATCAACATAATTGTCCAAATTAATTAGCAAGATGTAAAAAGTCTGCATATAAACATGGGCATATTTGTGGCCCAAGAACTTTTTTTACTCTTGGCCCCAATTAAAATTTTCAGTGTACCCCTCCTATTTGGCCAATCTTTGGGAATGCTGCCTTTTACTGAGGAGAAAAGGAGAACCTATTCTAGGTTAATGCACTTATATTAAGTCTAAGGCAGTAAGCATTTGAGCCCCAGAATCCCTTTTAGGCTGGGTAGCTCATGCAACTGCAAGTATCTACTCAAAATACAACGACAGGGACATATTACAAATTAACAGACCAAGACAAAGCAAAGAGAAGAAGAAACAAACCACTAATCATATATTCTGATTCAGGTTTACTACAGTACTTATTTCCACCCATACTGTACATAAAACACAGAAAATAGTAATACCATAGGCTACTCTGTAGTACCTCCCAGACATCCTCTGTATAAGTAATAATATGTGTTTAAATAAATGCCATTATAATTTTAACTTTTCACTTTTCTTGATCATCTTCTCTCACTAGCAGTTTTGGAGCAATTCCACAATCCTCACTTTGCGGAACTCACTGGGAACATCTCACTGCTGGGGTAGGTCAGACATGGTGCCTTAGATCAGAAGGGCAGCACATTAGCTATGAGTCTGGGAGACACAAGGAGAAGGAAAGCACAAAATTGCTTCTGTAATTGTTATCATTTTCATCCCTGCTCACTTGAAGTGAAGCTAGCTTTCAGCTATGCCAGAGGCAAAAACGAATGAATGTCATTTTAGTCTAAAAGAGGATAAACATACCCGGCACCTGTGATCAGTCACCTATTTAATGTACCAGTGAGAATGGATGGAAAGCAGGATCTCCTTAGAGCAATTCTGCTTTAGACAGGTTTTAATATTAAGGAAGGTGGCTAACGAGGTTGACAGCCATTCTGGAAGCATAACCGCAGAGTGATTGCCCAACACAAAACACAGAGGAGGCACTTTACTTCCTTCCAGAACGCCAGGTGAAAATTTGGGGAAAAATATCTAAAGAACAAACAACAAAACCAGTCCCTGGAACCCTGAAACAGCTCACCTCTGAGATGGAGCCATCGCATCAGCTGATCCATTTTGTGTTTGAATTGTTCGTCTGTCCTAGCACTCACAGGAAGGGATGGTGTCAGATGTCTGGCACCTTGCTGACACTCAACAAACAATATTAATCCTTATCATATGACTTAATCGAAGGCCTGCACAGGAAACTAACAGACGAGGTTTCATCTGTCCTCCCTGCCCGGAAGGGGTAACTCCACTTATTTGGACAACTGTAAGGTGCCTGGGAAATGGAAACGCTCAGCTCTTTGCTTCTCACCTCTCCTAATGTCCCTAGGTCTAAACCTGTGACTGTACAGCATATGTGACTTGTAGGTCTACTTCCTTCTGTCAGCCTTGTACGCAAACACCTTTTCTTTCCTTCTTTAGGTAATAAACTCCTCGTGTGCAAAGACTGTGCGATTTACACATTGAGAATCTTCCCAGGAGAGCCTCACAGAATGTTCCCTTATCCTATTCGGCTTTGAGAACCAAGGAGTAACTGGCCAAGAAGAATGCCAGAATGGCTCTCAAATAGTAAAGGATACATGGCAGTGGAAACAATAAGCCCCAACAGCCCATTCTGAATAGAAGACAATGCACCTGAAACCAAGAAACGAGTTGAACGTGACTGCAAGGGCTTCTCCCCTTCACAGACTCTCCCCTCCTTTCCAGATGCCTGAAACCTCTGGCACTCCAGTAATTAAGGAATTTATGTCCCATCAATGAATAGTTACCAAACATCCAGGTAGAACAAGGCATATAAAAATTTTAGACACAGCCCTTTCCTACAGGAATTCACAATTGGGGCAAATGATGACATACGCACAGGAAGAGAGAATACCTACCAAGAGGCCATAAATACTGTAATAAGTATAAATTTAGGGCTCTGGGGGTCAGAGGGAGGAAGCAGCCCTCGGGTGTGGATGGGATGAGCCAGGCCTCCTCAAAGGAAGCTGCAGGCCTCGGGGTCAGGTGAATTCTCTGTTCCACCTAATTGGCTAATTATTATGTCCCAGGCTGCAAGGCTGTTTTTGACTGCGTGTTCTTTTCAGACGGAGAGGTTAGAGCCGGAAGTGGGGAAGAACTGTTGGCTCATTCCTGAGGCTTGAAAAAGCATCCCTCTGACTTGCCTCCCACCATTGTTTCTGGACCAATTCTCAACTCTTTCATCTTCCTCCGAGCCCAGCTTTCAGTCTGCATCACACTGCCTTGTGTGTGGCTGACAATCTGTAGTATCACGTGCCATGGCTCCTCTCGGCGCATGGTGCTGGGGCGGCGCGCAGACCCCACTTGCACACACCCTCTTCATGTTCCAGTGCTACACAGCGTCCCTCCCTACTGCCCTGCTGTGTTAGGGCTGATAACTTACAGTGGTTCACCTGGGGCCCTGCCTCGGGGTGGGGCCAAGTCTGCAGTGCAGGTGGGCTCCAGGGCTCTCCTGGCACTGGGTGGAAACAGGTTCCAGCCAAGAAGCACCCCTGCTCAGCTCCTGAGAACACTGCCCCAACCCTTCCAGGCACAGGAATTCTCACCACAGGCTCTGTTTCCTGGGAACCTGACCTAAGGTTTACAAAGCGATTTCACGGGTATTTTTATTTCATGAGAAGCAGGCTATTGTCCACATTTTCTCAATCTTGAAATTGAAGCTCAAAGACATGAAGTTGTAGCATCGGTGATAACAACAGGGCTTATTAAGCAGCAAAGGCTCCTGTCTCAGCACCATACTTTCATTAATTCACCTACCCTTCCCCCAAGGCCGAGATGGGGCTCCAGGCTCTGGGGTCTTTCCCCTGGTGCATGGCTGGAAGTATTGGATCTTCTTTTATTCAGTTGAGCAGGGAGGCAGGGAGGAGGGTGGTAAAGGAGGATTTTGAGTATTGGATGGTGGTTGAGAATGAACTTGAGGACTTCCTAGGATGGGGTCACAGACTTGGCTTGAAGGTGTGGGTGAGGCAAAGCAGCAGGGTAGCATTCACAGTAAAGTGAGCTTTGTTTGGGTGTTTCCGTTGAAATATCTTTTATCTAATTTATCATTTAAGGTCAGGAGCTGCCACTTACAGAGAGAGAGAGAGACAGAGACAGAGACAATGAGAACAGCCCCTCCACGTGGGCTCTGGGTGGCAGTCCAGCTACACCACATGAGTAAATACACATGGTATTTGGCGACAGGTGTAAAATAAACATGCCCAGTGGAGGTTTGTACTAGGGTACCCTGATGCCACATTATCATTTAAGGTCACCAGAGACCACTTACAGCAACATGCTGTAGTAGTTCCCTAATATTCTCCTCTGAAAGCATCCAAGGCTATTGCCGAGCAGTTTAATTTCTTGCCCACACAGTAGTACTTTCCTGCAAACTCCTTCAGAGGCCCACGTTTCATATTTGTTTACAGTGCATGGAGGACGGGAGAGGGAAAGATAAGGAAGCGCTTGGAGGAGGGGTGCCATGGGCACATCGTCGGGGGGCTTCTGCCTCATTTTCCTCCTTGGCTCACCCATGTCTAGCTGAATGTAAGACAGGTGACGGCAGGTGCCTCCAAAGTGCTCATGAAATGACACTGATTACCAGGAGCGACCCGGCACCCCCATCACTTCTGGGGCCTGGAGGTTTTGCCAGTTCCACAGTGCATCTAAGGCTACCTTTGGAGGGGAGATGGAAGATAACATAGGAGGTCGTGTGTTGTTCGGGGCCCCAAGTGGGCGTGGCTACAGACATAGCTATAAAAATATGCCATATTTCTCTGGGTACACTCGTAAGTTCTTTTATCATGAAAGAAAGACAGTTGTATACTGTATGTGACTTTCAGTGTCACAGAAAATGCCCTACTCCTAGTGGGTATATTCCTATTTCTTACGATCTGATTCACTTTTTTTTTTTTTTTTTTTTGCGGCACGCGGGCCTCTCACTGTTGTGGCCTCACCCGTTGCGGAGCACAGGCTCCGGATGCGCAGGCTCAGCGGCCATGACTCACGGGCCCAGCCGCTCCGCGGCATGTGGGATCCTCCCAGACCGGGGCACGAACCCGTGTCCCCTGCATCGGCAGGCGGACTCTCAACCTCTGCGCCACCAGGGAAGCCCTGATTCACTTTTCAAATATGCAGAACATGATCATATAACCATTGATTTTGTATGTTCAGGCTTTGCTGTCCTCAGCACAATCTTCATTTAAAAACAGTCCTCTCCAGGAATAAAGACGCAGATGTAGAGAATGGACTTGAGGACATAGGGAGGGGGAAGGGTAAGCTGGGACAAAGTGAGAGAATGGCATGGACATATACACACTACCAAACGTAAAATAGATAGCTAGTGGGAAGCAGCCGCATAGCACAGGGAGATCAGCTCAGTGTTTTGTGACCATCTAGAGGGGTGGGATAGGGAGGGTGGGAGGAAGACACAAAAGAGAGGAGATATGGGGATAAATGTATATGTATAGCTGATTCACTTTGTTATAAAGCAGAAACTAACACACCATTGTAAAGCAATTATACTCCAATAAAGATGTTAAAAAATTACAATATATCTTAATATCAGATAAGGAAACCATGAAGTACAACTTAAATAAACTTTCTGTATCAGTGTAAAACAGGAAAAAAAGAAAAGTCCTCTCTTGGGTTGGTGTCAGGGAAAAGGTATTTTGTTATATTTATTTGTTTTCTAATTTTATTTCGATTTGAGCAATGTCCCCTCATTCTGCGGGTGCCTCACTGAGGTTTTGGGTTGGAGCTCTGGGCTAGAAAGGAGCTCTGTGCAAGCAGTCCTACTCTGAGTTTGGCAGGGAAGGGGAGGCCGCAGGGGCTGGCCTGGGGCTTCAGCCAAGGGGTCCAGAGTCAGACACACACATTTCCCTGCGGCTCTACCACACACTAACTGCAGGACCCCTGGCACAGCACTTTTCATGGATGAGTACCCATCCTTCCTATGTAAAATGGGGGCAGTGCTATCTAGTGTACCCCATGATCACTGGATCCAATAGCATGGTGCAGGCAAAATCCCAGGTAAAGGTTTATTAATCCTAGGTGCATAAAAATAAATGATATTTATTATTTTTCATAGACAATTCTTAACAGTGGGGTTAGTATTTATTATTCATTCTATATCCAGTCAAATGAATTTCCTTGCACAAAATGACTAATAATATTTGTTGAATGAAGGAAGGAATATGCTGTATTATCATTTCTTTTTCCTTAAACAGCTTCCACATTCATTACCTAATTTAATGGCAAGTGTAAGGATGTCACCCTAATTTTGCCGGGCTCAGTGTGTGCTGTTGTATTTCTTTTTTTCTGAATCCATGCCTTCCTCTTCAGGTACACTGTGACCATCCTAGTTTACAAAGGTATTTCAAACAGAGTTCAATGTACTTCAAGAGCACAGACTCTACAGCCAGAATGCTTGGTGAATCCAGGCTCCACCCTTCCTGGCTGTGACTTTGGGCAAGTATTTTTACACCCTCCCAACCTCAATTTCTTCCATCTATAAAATGAGGACAACAGCAGAAGCCTCCTCATACGTTTGCTGCCAGAATTAAACCAGGCCCTCATGGAACATTCTAGAACAGTGTCTAGCACATGGTAATGCCTTAGCTAGTCCTGCCTGAATGTCTCCCTACTCTGCACCAGGCACTGCTCTAGGCACAGGGGCTGCAGGGCTGAACCAGCATGAGTTTCTGTGCTCAAGGAGCTGACATGCAACGTCTTTTCTTTTAAATTTATCACCTCCATTGGTAACAGGTTAAGCTTTTAACAGAACAGTTTTGATCACGTTGCCTCTAATGAAAAGCCTCTGATGGTTTCCCATTGTCTACCAAGTAAAAGGCAGCCCCTTCAAGCCTGCTGTCAAATGCCCTACGCAATGCTGCCCCAATATTTCTACCTTTGATTCTTTTTATTCTTTTAATATTTATTTATTTGCTTGCACCGGGTCTTAGATGAGGCAGGCGGTCTCCTTAGTTGTGGCATGCAAACTCTTAGTTGCAACATGCACGTGGGGTCTAGTTCCCTGACCAGGGATCGAACCTGGGCCCCCTGCATTGGGAGTGCAGAGTCTTCTCCACTGCGCCACCGGGGAAGTCCTCTACCTTTGATTCTTGCTCTGTTCTTTCTGGTCAAACTTGAGTCGCTGTTGCCCTTTGAACATTCTCCCTCCTGCACTTTCCCAGCCCTACCCCTCTGCTCCAGCCTTCCCACCACATGGAACGCGCACACTGCTCCTCTCTGCCCTTACTCCTTCTCCAGGTGATGTGTCCTTCCAGCTACTTGGACCAGACCAGCCACTCATCTCTAAATTCCTGCCATACTCCCCCACTCTTCCTCTGCCTTCCCCTTCCTTCTTTAATTTACATTTTATTCATTTATTTTTGAGAAGGTAATATATTCGTATGGTTCACAATTTAAGAACTCCAAATGGAAATGTTTCCCTGACATCCTTAACTCCCAGACACCCGGTGCTCTACGCCACAGGCAACCAATGTTTTCAGCGTCTAGTGATTCTTTTAGAGATATTTTATGCATATGTAAGTTTACAGATTCTGTTTTCTTCTTTTCATCCAAATGGGGGCATGCTGTACACATATAAGCGTTTCTACTATAGATATTATTCTCCATCTTGCTTTTTCTCATTTAGAATATCACAGAGGAGAATAATTCCATGTCCTTTCACAAGGAGATTCCTCATTCTCTTTATGACTGCACTGACTCCACTTCATGGGTGGGTCATGATTTAATCAACTAGTGGCCACTTAGGTGTTTTCTGTGTTTTTACTATTACACACAATGCTGCAGTGTACATTCTTCATTCTGTACTTATGTAACATGCATAAGTATTCCTAGAAATGAACTTGTAATTGTGATAGATGTTGTCACATTCTCCATCTTAGAAGATGTATCAATTTACACTCCCATCAGCAACACATGAGAGTGCCAGATTCTTCTCACTCTTGACAACATAATGTGTCACCATGCTTGTTAATCTTCTCCAGTCCGATAGATAAAAAATGAGATCTTGGATAGTTTAATTTGCATATCATTCTATACTTAGAGAATCCAAGAGAATCAAGTAAAAAAACTTTCAGATCTAGTTTCTTTTTTGATTGCAGTAACTTTAGAACAACGTTAGTAGTAATGGGGATAGTGACTCCATGCTTTCCATGTTCCCATTTTTAGGAAACAGCCATCAGTGGTTCTATTTGCTACCCTGTTTATTACTGATTAGACAAGAATGCTTCTACTGGGTGATGTCAACTGGCTGGGCTAAGGTTCTGGCCAGTGAGATCATTCATACTGCAAGGTTCTGGCCAGTGAGGTCATTCATACTGCAAAGTGACTCAGGATCTGATGTGTTCTGCTCTTGGGGATTCTGAGTCTGAGCTGCCCACACGGAAGGAACAGACAGAAAGTGGCCCTGGCTTCTGAGGGTCTCAAAAGATGATGACTGGGTCACTGCAGGCGCTGCAATGATAGCCAGAATAAAGACCAGCCACTGTCTCCATACTCTCAGAGGATGGCGAGCATGTCATTCTGCTTTCAGAGCAACAGGGTCCAAGCTTATATACAAAGTGTTTCTGCCTTGCAATTTACGAACCTACATAATATGAGATGCTGTGGTTTAGCCATTAGGAGTACACCGTTTGGAGCCGAACAAGCCCAGGTTTCGCTCCATCCTCTTTCAGCCTCCTACCACCCACTCCAAGACTCATCAACTGACTGCAAGTTCCCTCCAGGTAAAAACGCCTCCTGACATCCATCCTGAGGCTCAAAAATATTTATGTAAATATGGATTCTGTAACCTAACATCCACCTTAATGATCCAAACGTTAGGGACATTTTTCTGTGAATCTTTTTTTTTTTTCCACAAGCATTTCATTTAGAATTATAGGGGTGAAAATAAATTAGAAAACTGTTGTGATAATTTTCCTAAAAGTGCCCCTTAATTTCATGGGAATCTATGCTGTGATGTATGCAGCCTAACGGAAAGAAGGTTCTGTGAGTGTGGGCTGCACTTACGTGATTCAGAGCCTATGAGCTCCTCGTTTTTCCTTCTGCTTTATGAAACAGTGTGTGAGTCTTTGTTACATTTATTTTCACAACATGTTACTAATAGGCCACTTATAGAAATCAAATGAATAACTATCAAAACATTAACGTTAATTATTTGTCTACATGTTCAAACACACTCTACCTGAAAATCTCTACCTCCAAGTGCTATGTTTACATTTCAATTCTTATTTTTTTGTGTGTTCTACCATCCTCTTGGGACTTAGCAAAGAAAAGAATTAAAAATAACCATGTCATTGGAATTGTCACTTAATGACTTCCAAAGTACAGTCACCACTGCACTGATTATTTTGATAAACCTGTGATTAGGAATGTTTTTCTTCAATTTATGGGTAAATAAAGTCAAAGGGATGATGACTGTCCAGGCAGTTATGCTGCAGGGACATTTCAATTTTCTGATACAGCTTCCTTTTTAATACCCTAGATTTCTCAGATAAGAGGAAAATAAACCAGCATAAAAGTTGTTTTTTTCCTAAAAGTCTTCATAGTTATTGAGAAACTTAGCAAACTTCCTCTAGGGTTTACATAGTAGGTAACATTCACAAAATCATGAGAGAATTCCACAGACTTCAGAAGGCTTTGCAATCTTTTCCTTAATTTTGCGCCTTCATTGAAACAAGCACTCCTGTCTAAACTGAGAGGCTGGGGTCTGGATAGTGTCATGCCATTCCCCTACTGCAAACCAGAAAACCAGAGAGGAAGGCTGATTTACTGTTTAAGCTGTTCTGTTGGATTTTCCTGATGCCTCTGGGCTCCACAGTCTCAAAAGAGAGGCCTATTTCAGAGAATTCAATGTCCTATGTACAAAACTGTTCATCTCTCCTAAAACCATTTTTGTTCTTTCCACTAAAACATTTATTCACTTTTTAATGATTTGGTCAGCTTAATCCTTACTAAAATTATGTGAACTAAGAAGGCCCAGAAGAAGAAAACAATATCAAACACTGGATTGGAAGAGCTGAATTTCTCAGGGACATTTCCAAGGGCTTTAGAGATGTGCTTTCGGCTCTCAGGAGCTCTGCTACGTCTTTATGGAGAGGGGACAAAGTTCATGTGACCTTAGACACATCACTCAACATTGTCTTACCCCTGCCTTGTCCCACTTGGTCACATGAACAATTACAAGCCCTGTGTGACCCTGGACAAGCTGACCCTTGTACCTCTCCAGCCTCATCTTGGACCTTTCTCTGCACCATTCTTGCACTCCAGTGCCTCAGTTCTCTTTCAGTCTCTAACACTGGCCTTGTTTCTTTTCAACACATGCTGTTCATACTGTTTCTTCTGCCTGGAATTGGCTTTCTGTTTGGTCTTGCTGAATCAATATAAATTTATCCTTTAGATCTCAACTCCATCATCACTTCCTTGGGAAATCTTTCCTGATTCCCCATCTACATCAATCTCCCACTGCAGGCTCTCAAAATACCAAAACACTTGCTTTCAAAGACACCTCTCCAATTGTGATTTTATGTTTAATTGTGTGGTTACTAGACTAACAGTTCCTTCTCCTTCCTAAGCTCCACAGCTTCTTTTTCTTCACGTTGAATTCCTACGGTCTAGCAGAGGGCCTGACTCATAAAATATACTAATGGACATGAACTGAATGTTACTTATAATAGATATTAATTATAGAAAGAAAAAACCCTCTAAATTTTAGTCATAATTACTCCACTAAGTGACCTGTGAGATACTGGAGACTATACTTTTTTGGTCTTTAATTTTCTTAACCTCTGAATATGAATAATAACAACAGTGCTCAAAGGATATGATAAGAACAAAATAATAGATGTGAGTGAAACTTCTAGGGATTAATTTAAAAGATATTTGAAATGCTTCAAATTTCTTAGATAAATGCTACCACCTACATATTTGATGCTAAGAATTTGAGCTGCACACTACTTACAATAGGCAAGACATGGAAACAACCTAAATGTCCACTGATGGATGGATACAGAAGATGTGGTACATACATATACAATGGAATACTCCTCAGCCATAAAAAGAATGAAATAATGCCATTTGCAGCAACATGGATGGACCTAGAGATGATCATACTAAGCGAAGTAAGTCAGAAAGACAAACATGTGATAACACTTATATGTGGAATCTGAAATATGACAGAAATGAACTTATTTACGAAATAGAAACAGACTCATAGAGAACAGACTTGTGGTTGCCAAGGGGGAGGAGGTGCGGGGGAGGGTTGGATTGGGAGTTTGGGATTAGCAAATGCAAACTACTATATATAGTATGGATAAATGACAAGGTTCTACTGTATATCACAGAGAACTATATTCAATATCCTGTGATAAACTATAATGGAAAAGAATGTGAAAAAGAATATATATATATATGTATGTGTGTATATCTATATATATACTTATATACATAGATATACACACATACATATATACACACACACATATATATATTTAAACTGAATCATTCTGCTGTACAACAGAAACTAACACAACATTGTACATCAACTATACTTCAATAATTAAAAAAAAAAGAATTTGAGCTGCACAGACTAATTTCTCAATTCCACCCTATCAGTTGCTATCTGTATATTTAGGAATAATTGATGGACAAGCATATTTATAATAATTTACAGTTTTAGAAGGCTTACATTCTTAAAATTATTTTTTCTTCCTCTTTTATTGAGATATAATTGACATACAGCTCTGTATAAGTTTAGGGTTTACAACATAATGATTTGACTTATATACATCATGAAATTATTATCACAGTAAGTTTAGTGAACATCTATCATCTCATATAGATACAAAATTAAAGAAATAGAAAAATACTTTTCCTTGTGATGAGAACTCAGGAATTACTCTTAACTTTCATATATAACATACAAAATGTTAATTATATTTATCATGTTGTACATTACATCCCTAGTACTTATTTATCTTATAACTGGAAACTTGTATGTTTTGACCACCTTTCTCCAATTCCTCCTCCCCCCACGGCCCTCCCACTTCTGGTAACCACAAATCTGATCTCATTTTCTACGAGTTTGTTTGTTTTTGAGGCATAACTGACCTACAACACTATGTTAGTTCCTGTTACGCAATGAAGTGATTTTATATTTCTATACATTTCAAAATGATTACCAAGGTAAGTCTAGTTACAATGTCACCATACAAAGATATTACATAATTACTGACTACATTCCTCACTGTACATTTCACACCGTGACCCATTTATTTTGCATCTGGAAGTTTATACCTCAATGTCCCTCACCTATTTCTTTCCTCTCCCCGCCCCCTTACCGTCTGGCAACCATCTTTCTTTACTCTGAATCTATTAACTCTGTTTCTGTTTTGTTATGTTTGTTCATTTGTTTTGCTTTTTAGGTTCCACATATAAGTGAAATCATACAGTATTTGTCTTTCTCTGTCTGATTTATTTCACTAGGCATAATACCCTCTAGGTCCACCCATGTTGTTGCAAATGGCAAGAATGCATTCTTTCTTATAAGTGAGTAATATTCCTCTCTCTATATATATATCTCCTTTATCCATTCATCTACTGATCTACTGATGGGCACTTAGATTGCTTCCATATCTTGGCTATTATAAATAATGCTGTTATGAACATAGGGGTAAATGTATCTTTTAAAATTAGTGGTTTCATTTTCTTTGGATAAATACCCAGCAGTGGAGTTGCTGGATTGTATGGTAGTTCTATTTTTAATTTTTAAAGGAATCTCTGTATTCTTTTGATACTGTGCTTATTGTTAAAGGCAGAAATGTAGGTATTCATACATTTAATAACAATAATGTTTTTGTATAATACCCTGTAGTTTACAATGAACTTTCATAGGCATTATTATGGTTCCATTTTATAAATGAAAGAACAGGCTTCTGTTTATGTTAAGTGATTGAGTTGCCCAAGTCACAGACCTAGTGAATGAAGAGCTGAAACTTGGCCAGAGATTCTCTGATTTAAGTTTAGTGCTCAGCTCCAACTCCCTGAGCAATTTCCACCACCGACCAATTCCTTAGCAGCTTTCTCCTCATTGTGGCCACATATGAGTTAGAGATAGATTTCCTTTCCAACTGCTGTCAAATTCTTTGGGCTGCACGTTGCGGCCTCTGCATTGTTTGAGGCTGGGTTTGAGAGTCTTTCTGAAGCTCTTTTAACGCCCACTTGAGGTCAAAATGATTTTGGCCAGATACGAATCACAGTAACCACAAGGACAATTACTACCGTTGTGACATATTGAGTACCTACTCTGTTTCAGATGCCCTCCTGGATTCTTTTTATCTACTCCATGTAGTTTTTACAACGATCTTGCAAGATAGTTGTTATTATATCCATTTTACAGTAACCAAATGGCCTTGCCACAGGCCAGACTGCTTGATGCCCGAAGTATGAATCAAAACCAAGTCTGTCTGGCTCTAGTACTCCCCAATATACACCTGCCTCTTTAATTCATAAAAGAGGATCTAAGCACGGAAGAGAAAGAGTGATCTTACATAAGCATGCATCTGGCTGACACACACTGTCATGGCCACGCCACTGTTCAAGGCCAGAATCTTTTTGGATTGGTTAGTAATAACCAAGCCATGTCTGTTGCTAAATACTTTTAGACTAACCTTTGATGTTAGGTACATACTTGGCACTTTATTGTTTGCTCATAGCTGAATCAGACATTTCTGAAAAATTAGGTTGTGTTGGTTTGTTGAAATGTCCCTGCTAATGGCAAAGCTTATATTTCTAGCAACTATAAATGGACTGTGATAGACGGAGCCACCAAATCTTCGAGTCATATGCAAATGCTAAAGGAAGAATATAATAGTCATGTGCTCACTCCTTCTCAAAATTACGATTGGGTATGAGAAATAAAGGTGCACATTTTCCCCATAGCAGTTTACATGAGTTTAATTTAAAGTGAGTGAAGTTCATCTCTGGATCCCGACTGGCTAAAAATATCAGTGCCACTAGAATACAGAACCTTAAAAACACTCTGCTCCACCCTAAGAACAAAATCCTCACTGCTGATGAACCAAAAGCAATGAAGTAGCTGTCCTACTTCTGGTGAATTGCTGTATGACAGAGAGAAGAGGAGAAACAATTTTGATATCTTTGGGTAGTCAGTCATAAACGTTAATCAATGGCGTAGTAAGAGAAGGAAGATATGGTCTTCTTTCCTATGCTTGTTCTCTCTGGCTTTCCCTTCTAACTCACATTTACTATCTGCAAAGTACTGTTCTAAATACCTTATATATAAAAATACTATACCTATTTTGAGATTCAGTGATTATATGTGTGTATTATATATATACACACACTTTTATATATATAGAACTTAGTTATATATATAACTTAGTACAATGTAGTATGACATGTAGTATGCACTATATAAGTATTATTTGCTCATTCAATTCTTATTTAAAAATGGTACAAGATCAACAAGCATGTGAAAAGCACGCTCAACCTCATTCATCATTAGGGAAATGCAAATCAAAACCACAACGAGGTACTACTTCCTGGACATTAGGATAGCTATAGTAAAAAAAAAAAAAAAAAAATCAAAATAAAATGGAAATAACAAGTGTTAGCAAGGATATGAAGAAATTAGAATCTTCATACATTGCTGGTGTGCGTGTAAAATGGTGCAGCCACTTTGGAAAACAGTCCTGCAGTTTTTCAAATGGTTAAACATAGAGTTGCCATATGATCCAGTAACTCTACTGCAAGAGAAATGAAAACATATGTCCACACAAAAACTTGTACACAAATGTTCTCAGCAACATTATTTATAACAGTCAAAAGAGAGAACCAACCCAAATGTCCAGCAACTGTTGAATGGATAAACAAATGTGGTATTTCCATACAATGGATTATTATTCAGCCATAAAAAGTAATGAAGTACTGATACACGGTACCATGCGGACAAACCTCGAAAATATGCTAAGTGAAAGAAGCATGACAAAAAAGGTCACTTATCGTGTCATTTCATTTATATGAAATATCCAGAATAAATCCACAGAGACAGAAAGCAGACTGGTGGTTGCCAGTGGCTGGGGGTAGGGGAATCGGGAGTGACTGCTTAATTTGTACAAGGTTTCTTTATGGGGTGATGAAAAGAACTTGAAACTAGACAGAGGTGATCATTACTAACACTGTGAACATACTAAATGTCACTGAACTGTACACTTTAAAAGGGTTAGTGGTTAATTTTATGCTATATAAATTTTACCTTGATTAAAACAAAATCCCGCAAACTGTATGAAGCAAGTACAATTATCTCTTTTTTTCCAAATGAAAATACTCAGGCACAGAAAGGTTAAGTAACTTGCTGCAAGTTGCATAGCTAGTTAGTGGAAGAACAAACACAGGAGTCTAGGCAGTCTGATTCTAGAGCACATACTCAACTACTTACGAACGTTCCTCTTACTATTCCTTTTGGATGTTCTTTGATTTGATTCAAGTGACAATAAAAAGTAAGAGCCAGCTCTAAAAGGCGATGTGTGGAGAAGGAAAGGGATGATCTAATAAATACTTAGAATGAATGCATTTGTATGTATGATTAAAGAACACCACCATTTGGCTGTGCAATATTGTGAAATCACAAGGATGCCAGTTTGTGAGAGCTCTTGAAAACCAGTCAATGAATTTCACTGTTGATGCTTTCTTGCTGTCTAATAAAATGACCAGTGCATCACTGAGTGAATTCATTTGAAGTCATCTTGCTCTAAGGGAACCAATAAGAGATGGATATGGTGAGAACTATATAACCTCTACCTTGTACACATATTTATAGCCATATTTCTATAGGATATAAATTGTTTAAACATAAACATTTTAACACCTAGATCATTTAACTGACTAGGGACCACACTAGGTAATGTCCAAAGCAAGTTCAGATCATGTTAAAACATCTAAGATTTCAGAGAGATAGTAATAAAACATGATTAAAGACTTATGGATAATTAAACTCTTTGTCATCTGATAAATTATTTTAATTTTTATGTCCAATTGAACTAGAAAGTCTGACTGTACTGTCATTCATTATGCTTATCCAGCTTCCCTCAAGGTCTCTTCATGGACCTGGACAAGGTTAAAAAAAAAAGCACTTCAAGTGATAGCCCAAATTATTCATAGAGAGCCTCTGGCATCACTAACTAATAAGAGTAATTTTTAAATGATATAAATAAATAAAAACAAATGGTACATATTAGTTCAGTTTCCTAAGACCTAGCTTGTAACTTCAAAACTTTTGGAATTATATGATAAATTTTAGAAGGATGTTTTATTTTTATCTTGATATTTTATATATATATATAATTTTAAATTATATACACATGCAATTTTTTGGATTATTTAATCTTTTTCATCTTGAAAGCAATAAATCTCATCTTCTCATCTTTAGGCAACAGACTAGTATTTTTGCCTGTTTGTCAGAGTATCATTGTAAATCAATTTGGGAAAGGCGCCTTAGTTTTCATATACTAAATGTAAGGAGATTCTTGTTCCAAATAAAAATGGTTCTTTCCCTTTGGGAAGTGTGTTGAGATACTACCATTTAAAAAAATAAATACTGCGATCAGTGGCTGAAAGTTATCCATCTTGCTTTAGCAACTTTCTGTTTGCCCCAAACTCGCCACTCACTCATTTCTACCCTGTGGCTTCTATCTGATTTTCAAGTCCTTTAAGCAGACGCCTACAAAATCATCTAAGTTTTAAAGACACCCCTGAATGCTACTTGTCTTCAGGAAGATTTCTCCAATCAACTTGCTGCCACAAAGAACACACTGGCCAGCTCTACTTTTCATTTAGCAAGGGATTCATTTCTTTTCTTTTCTTTTTTTGCGGTACGCGGGCCTCTCACTGTTGTGGCCTCTCCCGTTGCGGAGCACAGGCTCCGGACGCATAGGCTCAGTGGCCATGGCTCACGGGCCCAGCCACTCCGCGGCATGTGGGATCTTCCCGGACCGGGGCACGAACCCGTGTCCCCTGCATCGGCAGGCGGACTCTCAACCACTGTGCCACCAGGGAAGCCCTCATTTCTTTCAATGTGCTGTAGAGATTATGTCCAGCTGAGGGTTTGCTTAACATTTTCTACTGAGATGAGCCTTGCCTACTCTCTTTATGAAATCTCATTCAGATAAATGTCAGCTCTTCCAAGAAGCCTTCACTTAGTGTCTTAGCTTGTGCTTTCCCTTCCTCCCTCTCTCCTTTCCTCTCTGCTTCCAACCTCCCAGCCATAAACGTTGATCAAGCACCATCTAGGTGTCACAGACACTGCGTTAGACACTTTGTCAACCATCCCTGCCTTTCATGGTCTGCAATATTCTATGGCTGCCAATTGTCTTGCTGGTAGTGATCTCATACAACCTACGCAGCTACGAGCACCTTGGTTCAAGAACTCTAACTGATTCATGGCTGCCTAAAAAAATCAGTGTGGTGAAGCAGAAGGAACAGAGATGGAAACACAGAGTTAGGACAGTTAGCATCAGTCTCAAGGGAGCAGTGGATGGATGTAGCCAAAAAGAGAATGGAGAATATTAGATCTTTGCGGAAGCTAGAACAGCTAGACTAAAATTTTCAGTAGTTTATAATACTTAAGATCTCCTGAAATGATCCCCTCTTGGAAACTATTAAAAAAGAAAACCACAACAACATAAAAATGAGTTACAATGATATGTTTGCTGAAATATTTAGGGGAACAAGTACCGATGTCTGCAGCTAACTTTGAAATCTACCAACTATACATGACAAATTGTTGGATGGACACGTGGGCAGATATGTGCCATACAAATACAGCACAACCCTAATTATCGACTCTTAAGAGGTGGGTTTAGGGATATTCACTGTAAAATTTCTTACAGCTTTTCAGTATGTTTGAAAATTTATATAATCAATGATGGGAGAGAAAGCTAGTTATAATGTAAAAAGGCGATATAAAGAGATGTTCTCTTATTTTACCCACTGGTCAATCTATAAACAGATAAGTTTATCTGTGAATAAAGCCTGTGTGTGTGTGTATGTGTGTGTGTGTGTGTGTGTGTGTGTGTGCGTGCACGCACGCGTGTGTGTTGTGAATCTGAAAAAAGGTTCATTTGCTACCAAAAACCCACTAATGTTGACTAGGTTTCATAGGACACATTGATATATTAGACTAATGTGCGTTTATCTCGCTTATAGTCTGTTTTGTCCACATATAGTGAAGGAAATTCTTGTCTAACGTGTTTTGACAATAGTAATTCATCTGAAGCTTAAATAAAAATATTTGATGTAAAACTGAGTTATGTAATTTCTGAATGCATTTCACAATGAAGTTGCACATCAAAAAAGGTCCACTTCAAACCTAAAAATCCCTCTGTATTTTTTTTACTCAAGTGCTAAAAAATATTTCGGGACTGTATGATGACTCATGATCATTTTGACCATTTTAAAGCCATTATTGGAAGGCAAGGGTTTAATCAAGGGACAGTCATCGTTTATGTTCAAGGAGGCATTCCTAAAGTAGCTGCGAGCAAGGTGGAATATGCTGAAGAGTGTCTGAAACACTTAATGCATCTGGATCAATAAAACATGTTTCAATTTGCAAAGTCAAGAGTGAAGGGCATTACCAGAAACAACTGCATAATAAGGCTGTTCAATCTTTGCAGACTTTATGAATGAAGTTGACAACTGATACACAGTGAAAGAAGTACCTGACAAAAACTAGGAAATGGCTTTTATTCTTGAATCTGAGCAACGCAATTTGTAAAATGGAGCAATTAACTTTAAAATGCCTTCCCCTTATCTGAATTCTTTTGAGTCATTCAGTATTAAGCTTTAAAAGAGTGAAGAGAACATGCTAGAGCTTAAATTTTTCATATTTTCCACACAGTAAAATATTTCTGAAATCCCTAACAGCCACAGTGATTTAGAATGAACAGACTGGTAAAACCTTTGGACTTATCATTTCTTCCCTGCAAACAGTAACGACAGAGAGCCCATGTTTCATGGTGGATATGATTCCTTAGGTACAAAGGCAAGGCAACAGGCAGTTTGGAAAGGATTTCTTTTTTTTTCATTATGAACCCAGGTGGCATATCCACCTGGGCACGGGTGCCAACAGGGACGCCCAGTTATCTATTTTATATAGAAATAAATCTATTTGTGTCTCAAATGTTTTAAATTGCCCTTTATCATAAACTGCATTTGGGCTTCCCTGGGCGTCCCTGTTGGCACGGGTGGTTGAGACTCCGCCTGCCGATGCAGGGGACACGGGTTCGTGCCCCGGTCGGGGAAGATCCCACGTGCCGCGGAGCGGCTGGGCCCGTGAGCCATGGCCGCTGAGCCTGCGCGTCCGGAGCCTGCGCTCCGCAACGGGAGAGGCCACAACGATGAGAGGCCTGTGTACCGAAGAAAAAAAAAGTAAAAAAAAAAAAAAAAACTGCATTGATATTTTAAATGATTCTTTCTCACCAGATGTGTATATCTATATATGTATATGTGTATCTTTATCTGTATCTCTATATTTGTCATTTTATTGAATATTTTCAACCTTTCACATGAAACATCCTTCTCTTCAAAACATATGAAGAACGTCCTTAGTTTGTCTTCTATACCATATTTTAACAGCTCACATCTTGTTCTCCAGCATTCAGTTAAATACTCTCCACTTTATCCATTTTAGGATTTAGGGAACAACAGTAATTTATGTTGATATTAAGAGCTTCCAAAACCGACACTGAATGAAAGCCTATGAAAATAAGAACAAATCATTTTCATTTTCTTACATTTCCAACTGTTTCCTTCTTTGCTGTACTCTGATCATACTGATCTTCGCTTCTCAGAACTCTGTTTTCTGGGAAACATTTATTAATAGCTTATCATACTGTTGCTAGTGACTGGCATTTCTTCTTGCTCTCATACTGTTTTTTCTCACCTGTACTTTCATGGGTGAAACACACGATGCTGTGCTTTCATGCTCCTTGTCATTCCTTTCAGCTCAGGATACCACCTGTAAGCCTCATGAGGGAAGGGATTTTGTTGTAGTTGATCAGTGCTGTATCCCCTACTGAGAAGAGCGCCTGGCACATAGTAGGAGCTCAGCAAGTATTTAATGAATGAATGACTAAATGAATGAATGAATATTTAAAGTAAATTCTGAATGATTCCATTTTCAGAGGGACTGAAGAGTAAAATCAATTCTAAAACCATGGATATTGCTTCTGATAGAATCCTGGACAGTCTCTTCATCTGTGTTGCCTATTACAGCTGATGTCTTTATGTAAATTTCAAAATTCTAAAGAAGAATGAATTTACCTTAATCAGGTATTTTTTTAGATTTCACATGACTCATATCTTAAATAAAATATCACATATATCCCTCTCCCCCAGAAGCTACATACACAAAAATCTTTAAAATTCTTGAAAACAGAGAGTAATGTATTTCTTAATTTCTCCACCAAGGTGGGCCTTTATCAAAACTTTGAGAAAATCAGACCAGATCCTTTCCTTTGCATTTTTTTCCAACTCTTTCTTTCCATTTAGTTCTAGTCCTTTATAATATGAAAATAATGGAAAGATAAATAAGATCACTTTTACACTTAAATTTTTTTATGTGTTTGGAGGTGATGCGGTTTCATCCATTATCTCTTCTCCTTTCCACTTAATCTAATTTCAAAAATACCGATTTTCTATTGAGCTTTGCATAAAGGAGAGGAAAAAGAACACACAGGTGAATCACACATGTTCTCTGATGATAAAGAATCTGCTATGTCGACAGGGAGACACACACTGATGAAGTTTTTACACAAATAAACAGTGGAGGTACAAAGAGTATTCACTTTTTCAAATTAAAAAAGCAATTAAATTCTACAGAAAAGGCAATTCTTTATAATGCTGGAACTTAGAAATATATTTCATTTTCTAAGTCACATATTTTTTGGCATTGAACTTTAAAAAATGTTTCAAAATGCTACATTTACTTTTACTTTCTACAATTTAGAAGTGTAAATTACATTTCACAACAGAATCTGCCTTTAAATTTAGTCTAATAAAACTAGAACTTTACAATAAAAAGAACTTAATATTTCCAACTCTTTAGATATTTAAAACCACTTCCCCAAACATTTATTTGGTTGTGAAGGAGATGCTGAGATTTAAATATAAAAGTAAAAAGAGGATGAGACCAAACCTTTATGAGATTACTTTTTAGTCATAAATGATTTCACTATATTAATAGAAGCAAAGAAAATAAACACCCTAGCATTCCATTTAAGAAGTTCTAGAAAGAACAAAGACAAAAAACTCAAGGAGTAAGAAGAAAAAAAAAAAAGAAAAGAAATTGATAAATTTAGCGGAACACACAAAAGAAAAATCCAAGTAAAATAATGGCCTAAAAAAACCAACAACAGGAGCATTCAGAGAATTTCCAGGAGAGTGAACGTAGGCAGGTGCTGCAATAGTGATGCCTGTAGAGAGAGATAGAAGCTTCCAGCCCCTTCCCCATGTGCCTTGCCTTGTGTGTCTCTCCCATCTGGCTGTCCCTGAGTTATATCCGTTGTAAGAAACAGAGACCTTCAAGATGGCGGAGGAGTAAGACATGGAGATCACCTTCCTCCCCACAAATACATCAGAAATACATCTACATGTGGAACAACTCCTACAGAACACCTACTGAACGCTGGCAGAAGACCTCAGACTTCCCAAAAGATACCTTTTTTTTTTTTCCTTTTTCTCTTTTTGTGAGTGTGTATGTGTATGCTTCTTTGTGTGATTTTGTCTGTATGGCTTTGCTTTACCATCTGTCCCAGGCTTCTGGCTGTCCGTTTTTTGTTTTTGTTTTTTAGTATAGTTTTTAGCAGTTCTTATCACCGGTGGATTTGTGTTTTGGTTTGGTTGCTCTCTTCTTTCTTTCTTTTTTTATAATTACTTTCTAATTTTTAATAATTTTTTTCTTATATTTTATTTTAATAACTTTTTAATTTAATTCTCTCTCTCTCTCTCTCTCTCTCTCTCTCTCTTTCTTTCTTTCTTTCTCTCTCCCTTTTCTTCTGAGCTATGTGGCTGACAGGGTCTTGGTGCTCCGGTTGGGTGTCAGGCCTATGCCTCTGAGGTAGGAGAGCCGAGTGTAGGACACTGGTACATCAGAGGCCTCCCAGCTCCGTGTAATATCAAACAGCAAAAGCTCTCCCAGAGATCTCCATCTCAATGCTAAGACCCAGCTCCACTCAATGATCGCCAAGCTACACTGCTAGACACCCTATGCCAAACAACTAGCAAGACAGGAACACACCCCACCCATTAGCAGAGAGGCTGCCTAAAATCATAATAAGTTCAGAGACACCCCAAAACACACCACCAGACGCGGTCCTGCTCACCAGAAAGAAAAGATCCAGCCTCATCCACCAGAACACAGGCACTAGTCCCCTCCATCAGGAAGGCTACACAACCCACTGAACCAACCTTACCCACTGGGGGCAGACACTAAAAACAATGGGAACTACAAACCTGCAGCCTGTGAAAAGGAGACCCCAAACACAGTAAGTTAAGAAAATGAGAAGACAGAGAAACACACAGCAGATGAAGGAGCAAGGTAAAAACCTACCCAACCAAACAAATGAAGAGGGACTAGGCAGTCTACCTGAAAAAGAATTCAGAGTAATGATAGTAAAGATGATCCAAAATCTTGGAAATTGAATGGAGAAAATACAAGATACATTTAACAAGAAACTAGAAGAACTAAAGAGCAGACAAACAATGATGAACAACACAATAAATGAAATTAAAAATTCTCTACAAGGAATCAATAGCAGAATAACTGAGGCAGAAGAACGGATAAGTAACCTGGAAGATAAAATGGTGTGAATAACTGCCAGGGAGCAGAATAAAGAAAAAAGAATGAAAAGAATTGAGGACAGTCTCAGAGATCTCTGGGACAACATTAAACACACCAACATTTGAATTATAGGGGTCCCAGAAGAAGAAGAGAAAAAGAAAGGGCCTGAGAAAATATTTGAAGAGATTATAGTCGAAAATTTCCCTAATACGGGAAAGGAAATAGTCAATCAAGTCCAGGAAGTGCAGAGAGTCCCATACAGGGTAAATCCCAGGAGAAACACGTCAAGACACATATTAATTAAACTATCAAAAAGTAAATACAAAGAAAAAATATCAAAAGCAGCAAGGGAAAAACAACAAATAACATAAAAGGGAATCCCCATAAGGTTAACAGCTGATCTTTCAGCAGAAACAATGCAAGCCAGAAGGGAGTGGCAGGACATATTTAAAGTGATGAAAGGGAAAAACCTAAAACCAAGATTACCCAGCAAGGATCTCATTCAGATTCCACGGAGAGATTAAAACCTTTACAGAGAAGCAAAAGCTAAGAGAATTCAGCATCACAAAACCAGCTTTACAACAAATGCTAAAGGAACTTCGCTAGGCAGGAAACACAAGAGAAGGAAAAGACCTACAATAACAAACCCAAAACAATTAAGAAAATGGTAATAGGAACATACATATCGATAACTACCTTAAATGTAAATGGATTAAATGCTCCAACCAAAAGACACAGACTGGCTGAATGGTTACAAAAACAAGACCCATACATATGCTGTGTACAAGAGACCCACTTCAGACCTTGGGACATATACAGACTGAAAGTGAGGGGATAGAAAAAGATATCTCATGCAAATGGAAATCAAAAGAAAGCTGGAGAAGCAATTCTCATATCAGACAAAATAAACTTTAAAATAAAGACTATTAGAAGAGACAAAGAAGGACACTACATAATGATCAAGGGATCAATCCAGGAAGAAGATATAACAACTGTAAATATTTATGCACCCAACATAGGAGCACCTCAATACATAAGGCAAATGCCAACAGCCATAAAAGGGGAAATCGACAGTAACACAATCATAGTAGGGGACTTTAACACCCACTTTCACCAATGGACAGATGATCCAAAAAGAAAATAAATAAGGAAACACAAGTTTTAAATGATACATTCAACAAGATGAAATTAATTGATATTTATAGGACATTCCATCCAAAAACAACAGAATTACACTTTCTTCTTAAGTGATCAGGGATCATTCTCCAGGATAGATCATATCTTGGGTCACAAATCAAGCCTTGGTAAACTTAAGAAAACTGAAATCGTATCAAGTATCCTTTCCGACCCCACCGCTATGAGACTAGATACCAATTACAGGAAAATAGCTGTAAAAAATACAAACACATGGAAGCTAAACAATACACTACTAAATAACCAAGAGATCATTGAATAAATCAAAGAGGAAATAAAAAAATACCTAGAAACAAATGACAATGAAAACACGACAACTCAAAACTTACGGGATGCAGCAAAAACAGTTCTAAGAGGAAAGTTTATAGCAATACAAGCCTACCTCAAGACGCAAGAAACATCTGAAATAAACAACCTAACCTTAGACCTAAAGCAATTACAGAAAGAAGAACAAAAAACCGCCCAAAGTTAGCAGAAGGAAAGAAATGACAAAGATCAGATCAGAAATAAATGAAAGAGAAATGAAGGAAACAATAGCAAAGATCAATAAAACTAAAAGCTGGTTCTCTGAGAAGATAAACAAAATCGATAAACCATTAGCCAGACTCATCAAGAAAAAAAGGGAGAAGATTCAAATCAATAGAATTAGAAATGAAAAAGGAGAAGTAACAACTGACACTGCAGAAATACAAAGGATCATGAGAGATTACTACAAGCAACTATATGCCAATACAATGGACAACCTGGAAGAAATGGACACGTTCTTAGAAATGCACAACTTTCCGAGACTGAACCAGGAAGAAATAGAAAATACAAACAGACCAATCATGAGCACTGAAATTGAGACTGTGATTAAAAATTTTCCAACAAACTAAAGCCCAGGACCAGATGCCTTCACAGGTGAATTCGATCAAACATTTAGAGAAGAGCTAACATCTATCCTTCTCAAACTCTTCCAAAATAGCAGACAAAGGAACACTCCCAAACTCATTCTATGAGGCCACTATCACCCTGATACCAAAACCAAACAAAGATGTCACAAAGAAAGAAAACTACAGGCCAATATCACTGATGAACATAGATATAAAAATCCTCAACAAAATACTAGCAAACGGAATCCAACAGCACATTAAAAGGATCATACACTATGATCAAGTGGGGTTTATCCCAGGAACGCAAGGATTCTTGAATATATGCAAATCAATCAATGTGATAAACCATATTAACAGACTGAAGGAGAAAAACCATATGATCATCTCAATAGATGCAAAAAAAGCTTTTGACAACATTCAACACCCATTTAAGATAAAAAGCCTCCAGAAAGTAGGCATAGAGGGAACTTACCTCAACATAATAAAGGCCGTATATGACAAACCCACAGCCAACACTGTTCTCAATGGTGAAAAACTGAAACTATTCCTTCTAAGATCAGGAACAAGACAAGGCAGCCTACTCTCACCACTATTATTCAACATAGTTTTGGAAGTTTTAGCCACAGCAATCAGAGAAGAAAAGGAAATAAAAGTAATCCAAATCGGAAAAAAAGTAAAGCTGTCAGTTTGCAGATGACATGATACTATACATAGAGAATCCTAAGGATGCTACCAGAAAACTACCAGAGCTAATCAATGAATTTGGTAAAGTAGCCGGATACAAAATTAATGCACAGAAATCTCTTGCATTCCTATACACTAATGATGAAAAATCTGAAAGAGAAATTAAGGAAACACTCCCACTTACCAATGCAACAAAAAGAATAAAATACCTAGGAATAAACCTACCTAAGGAGACAAAAGACCTGTATGCAGAAAACTATAAGACACTGATGAAAGAAATTAAAGATGATATAAACAAATGGAGAGATGTTCCATGTTCTTGGATTGGAAGAATCAACACTGAGAAAATGACTATACTACCCGAGCAATCTACAGATTCAATGCAATCCCTATCAAACTACCAATGGCATTTTTCTCAGAAGTAGAACAAAAAATTTCACAATTTTTATGGAAACACAAAAGACCCTGAATAGCCAAAGCAATCTTGAGAAAGAAAAACTGAGCTGGAGGAATCAGGCTCCCAGACTTCAGACTATACTACAAAGCTACAGTAATCAAGACAGTATGGTACTGGCACAAAAACAGAAAGATAGATCAATGGAACAGAATAGAAAGCCCAGAGATAAACCCACGCACATATGGTCACCTTATTTTTGATAAAGGAGGCAAGAATATACAAAGGAGAAAAGACAGCCTCTTCAATAAGTGGTGCTGGGAAAACTGGACAGCTATATGTAAAAGAATGAAATTAGAACACCCCGTAACACCATACACAAAAATAAACTCAAAATGGATTAAAGACCTAAATGTATGGCCAGACACTATAAAACTCTTAGCAGAAAACATGGGAAGAACACTCTTTGACATAAATCACAGCAAGATCCTTTCTGACCCACCTCCTAGAGAAAGGGAAATACAACAAAAGTAAACAAATGGGACCTAATGAAACTTAAAAGCTTTTGCACAGCAAAGGAATCCATAAACAAGACGAAAAGACAACACTCAGAATGGGAGAAAATATTTGCAAATGAAGCAACTGACAAAGGATTATTCTCCAAAATACACAAGTAGCTCATGAAGCTCAATATCAAAAAAACAAACAACCCAATCCAAAAATGGGCAGAAGACCTAAATAGACATTTCTCCAAAGAAGATATACAGATTGCCAACAAACACATAAAAGGATGCTCAACATCACTAATCATTAGAGAAATGCAAATCAAAGCTACAATGAGGTATCATCTCACACCAGTCAGAATGGCCATCATCAAAAATGTACAAATAATAAATGCTCAAGGGGGTGTGGAGAAAAGGGAACCCTCTTGCACTGTTGGTGGGAATGTAAATTGATACAGCCACTATGGAGAACAGTATGGAGGGTCCTTAAAAAACTAAAAGTAGAACTACCATATGACCCAGCAATCCCACTACTGGGCATATACCCTGAGAAAACCATAATTCAAAAAGATTCAGGTACCACAATGTTCTTTGCAGCTCTATTTACAATAGCCAGGACATGGAAGCAACCTAAGTGTCCATCAACAGATGAATGGATAAAGAAGATGTGGCATGTATATACAATGGAATATTACTCAGCCATAAAAAGAAACGAAATTAAGTTATTTGTAGTGAGATGGATGGACCTAGAGTCTGTCATACAGAGTGAAGTAAGTCAGAAAGAGAAAAACAAATACTGTATGTTAACACATACATATGGAATCTAAAAAAAAAAAAAGGTCTGAAGAATCTAGGGGCAGGACAGGAATAAAGACGCAGACATAGATAATGGACGTGAGGACATGGGGAGGGGGAAGGGTAAGCTGGGACGAAGTGAGGGAGTAGCACTGACATATATACACTACCAAATGCAAAATAGATAGCTAGTGGGAAGCAGCCACATAGCACAGGGAGATCAGCTCAGTGCTTTGTGACCACCTAGAGGGGTGGGATAGGGAGGTTGGGAGGGAGACGCAAGAGGGAGGAGATATGGGGATATATGTACGTATATAGCTGATTCACTTTGTTACAAAGCAGAAGCTAACACACCATTGTAAAGCAATTATACTCCAATAAATATGTTTAAAAAAACCACAACAGAACATCTTAATTTCTTATAGATAAAGAGAAAACAAAGTAAAAATTACCATGTAATTCTTGTCAATACATAAATTAGAATGTTCACAATGACGCATGAAATTTTTTAGTAAAACTACCATGTACAAACTTTTTTCATTTAATTTCTTCAAAATATTTTTGAGTATGTTGTTGTTTCAATTTCTTGTTTATCCATCACTGTTCATTTTCTCCAGTTTATTGAGATGTAATCATTACAGAGCACTGTATAAATTTAACGTGTCCAGCATAATGATTTGACTTACATCCATAGAGAAATGATTACCATACCACAATAAGTTTAGTTAACATCCGTCACCTCATATAGATTAAAAAATAAAGGAAAAATTTTCCTTATGACGAGAACTCTTAGGATCTACTTTCTTATGAACTTTAAAATATACTATATAGCAGTACTGGTAATTTCTTGAAAATACCTCATGTCATGAATTCAAAGTATTTGCTGACTAATTCTAGAGTATATGAAAAATTCATAAAATATGGGCAACTTAAACCTTTCATATTGGTTGCTCCTAATCCAAGAGTATGGGCACCTTTTTCATTTACACATAATTTCCTGAAGAATTTATTGATAATGTAGGTCTGAATGCTGAATCAAGAGACCTGGATTTTAGTCTTAGCCACTATCCACGACTTCATGATCTTTGTTACAAATGAAAAACTCCCTGTCTGGAAGGACATATTAGTGCTTGTATCTGAAATTCTATACAAAGAATATAATTGAAGACTTGAAAAATATGCCTGTTGTTATACTTGCGCAAGTGCACGAGCATTATATTGAAAGGGACTTGAGAAATTTTCAGAGGGGGAAACGGGCTCAGAGTTATAATGACTAGACCAAGCTCACATTACAGTTAATGTATGATGGGAAGTGTCTAATTAATTGCTTTTTCAGTTTTGTCAGACTGTCCCATTTTCCTCCATGTCTCTTTTATGAAACAAACATAGCTTTTAAAAATAAGCCTTTTCCACGGCTTCCCTGGTGGTGCAGTGGTTGAGAATCCACCTGCCAATGCAGGGGACACGGGTTCATGCCCCAGTCCGGGAAGATCCCACATGCCGCGCAGCAACCAAGCCCGTGTGCCACAACTACTGAGCCTGCGTTCTAGAGCCCGTGAGCCACAACTGCTGAGCCTGCACGCTGCAACTACTGAAGCCTGCGTGCCTAGAGCCCGTGTTCCGCAACAAGAGAATCCACCACAATCAGAAGCCCGCGCACCGCAAGGAAGAGTAAGCCTGCTCACCCCAACTAGAGAAAGCCCACGCACGGCAACGAATACCCAGTGCAGCCAAAAAAAAAAAAAAAAAAGCCTTTTCCAAAATACCCTAGCGTGATTCCTTGACTTGGTGAGGGAGAAACTTCCTTCACAGACCTTCAACAAACTCACTGTAAATAAGAATGGAGCCAGTTAATTGGAGTTGAATTAGAGTTGTTGTCTTATGTTTGTGCTAAGTTAACGGTGATAATAAACCAGATTATCTAAATCAGCACTTCTCAAAACTTTAGTGTGCCTACAGGGATTTTGTCAAATGCAGATCGCTTCCATGAGGTTGGGGCTGAACTTGAGATTCCTCAGTTCTACCAAGTTCCCAAGTGATGCTGATGTTGCTGGTCACTTTGAGAAGCCAATGTCTACTAGATGGTAGCAAAGTCATTTGGAGAAAGCCTTTCATTTAGCAACTAATTTTATATAGACTCATCCCTAGAGGTAAGGCAACTGTACCTTTACTAGGCTAGCTTTATTGAAACAAGCAAATAGTCAGTAGGTAAGCAGATGACAGCAAGAGTTCCTATAAATTAAGTCCTAGGCCACTGCTGAGAGCAGCACATGCTTCTTCCATATCTATATTATGACAATCCTGGCTTCCGAAGAAGGTGTCAAATTTTGCTATTTATTTCCTATCTGAAAAGGGTTGTGGGTCTTTAATAGGTTTCAGGAAAGTTTTATTTTTAATCAAACATGGTTGAAATCAAATTTGGAGTCTTTTATACCTGAATTTCATTTGTTAGACAATTGCATTATATGAAATAGCTTCTTCTCAACAAGTGAGGGGTAAGAGGCTTAAAAACGTGCCTTTCTGTGGTTCTGCCTGATCTTGCTACATAATATTGGAAGATAAAAATGCTTTGCTTGTATTTGCAATAATTTAGCAAAGATATATGGTTCTTCTGAAATAAAAAAGAGGGAAATTATTTTTTCTTCGAATTTCCTTGGTATTTCAGAGTGATACGCATTCCAACTAAAGTAGCAAATAGTTTCTTAATGAAGGATTAAAGGCTCTAGATTGTGTTCTTCAAATTTTAGTTAATTTCTGAAATCAATGACTAAATTTGCTAGGTAACCATTACTCTTCAAAATGAATTACACTTTTTCATTCATTCAGTTCATTTTATGTTTTTCACTAGAAAGTAATAACAGTGAGTTCTCCTCATCAATATTGTTTTTTTCCTGAGCCAGACCAGCCTTGGTTTTACTCACTTTTCCCAGAACTTAACTATTTTCTTTGGGATACAGGAGCTGAATCTTAGGGTCTGTAACAGATTCAAGAATGCCACATGTGTCATGGAAGCCCATAGTTTGGGAAAGGGAGAAGTCATTTTTCTTCTGCTTGACAAAAATATGTGGGATGATAGGACCACTTACTCTCCTATATTGGGTAGATACGATTTTATCTCTTACCAGTGAGAACATACAGCAAAAAGAAGCCGGTATGTCCCACAATTAAAAACTTACTGTCCATAGATGGCTGGTTATAACATATTTCTCAGCAAATGATGTCAGTTTTGAAAAGATTATATATTTCTTAAGTATTTTCCTAGGAATTTGGACATATTTATATTAAAAGTGTATGTCAAGTGTCAAAAAGGGAGCAGATACATTTCAGTAAGAAAACCAGGATTCATGAGCTGAAGATACCAATTACACCCATTACTAATATTAACAAGAATAGCTAACATTTACTGGTCACTTTCAAAGAACTTTACCTACGTTAACTCTCTTATTTCTTAGAAAAACCCCATGAGGCAAGTATCATTATCATCTCATTTTATAGATGAAGAAACTGAGGAAACAAGAGGTTAATCAACAAAGTCACACAGCTAGTGAAAGAATGGTGCTTCTTTGAACAAATCAAGATCAACCTACATCGAAAGTTTGTGTTTTCTATTTACAATAGTCAGGACGTGGAAGCAACCTAAATGTCCATTGACAGAGGAATGGATAAAGAAGATGTGGGGGGCTTCCCTGGCGCAGTGGTTGAGAGTCCGCCTGCTGATGCAGGAGACATGGGTTCGTGCCCCGGTCTGGGAAGATCCCACATGCCACGGAGTGGCTGGGCCCGTGAGCCATGGCCGCTGAGCCTGCGCGTCCGGAGCCTGTGCTCCACAACGGGAGAGGCCACAACAGTGAGAGGCCTGCGTACCGCAAAAATAAAAAAAATAAAAAAAAATAAAAAATAAAAAAAGAAGATGTGGTACATACATACAATGGAATATTACTCAGCCATAAAAAAGAATGAAATAACGCCATTTGCAGTGACATGAATGGACCTAGAGATTATCATACTAAGTGAATTAAGTCAGACAGAGAAAGACAAATATCACATGATATCGCTTATATGCAGAATCTTAAAAAAGTGGTACAAATGAACCTATGTACAAAACAGAAATAGAGTCACAGATGTAGAAAACAAACTTATGGTTACCAAGGGGGAAAGGTGGGGGGAGGGATAAATTGGGAGATTGGGATTGACACATACATCCTACTATATATAAAATAGATAACTAATAAGAACCTACTGTATAGCACAGGAACTCTATTCAATACTCTGTAATGACCTATATGGGAATAGAATCTAAAAAAGAGTGGCTGTATATATAGGTATAACTGATTCACTCTTCTGTACAGCAGAAACTAATACAACATTGTAAATCAAGTATACTCCAATAAAAACTAATTTAAAAAAAAGTTTCTGCTTTTAACTACTACCTTAGAATACGGGAAGAATGTAAAATTATTTTATTAGGGTCTCTTTGTATTTTGCTGCACAATAAATATATGTGTTTTGTTTCTTGTAAATTTTATCATTTCATATGACAGTTTTTCTAGTATTTAAAGAGATTAAGTCAACAACTCCTATATAGACAGTATTTTAGGTCTGTTTTAAACTCAACCCCCAGGCATGCACTGCACCTATAATAGGAAATGTCTGTAGATGGAAGAAGGTAGCTGTTGGTCTTATCTTTGTGCTGCAATGATACTTGAATCATCACCAGTAATAAAGACTCCTGGGACAGGGAAGTAAATATGCAAAATCAGAATGGTATTCAGCGCCTTCCTCCATTGATGTGTTGGCTTTGCTAAAAACAGCCCAGATTTTGCCTGAAGTGTAAACTAAGCAAATATGACTAGAAGATACATAGGGAACAGATGTTGATTTTTAAAAGACTACTTATCCATCATCACTTTTTTATATAATCAGCTGAAACTAGCATTCTGTCCCTTTTCTTAAAATGCTTTAAAGTTTATCCATAAGGAATAAGTCTCAAAGACTCCATGGTGAAAATGCAATCATTTATTTTGAAAACTCTACACTGTTAATGATGGTTTGGTGAAATTTATTTGCAGATGATCAAATTATTTTCAATCTAATAGGACCAAGAATGTTCAGAACTGTATTCCTGTGCATGCTGTGTAAACACCATGGCACATTAATACCACAGTTTAATGAGTTAAGGTTTATTATTCTTGATAATAAACAATAGGCATGTGTTGTTCTATTATACATGAACATGGTATATTGAGATGCCCTTGCAGAAATACATTCAAATAGATATAATAAACACTTCTGAAAGGATTAATAGTCTCTTTCCAAATTGGAGAAATACAGCATAGAGTTTAGAAACTAAGACCAAAAAGCTTGCACCTGCTGCTTCCTAAATGTCGACATTAGGTTATTTAATCTCCACGCGCCTCAGTTTCCATTTGAAAAATGGAGATAAGATATTATGAGGATAATGTGACAATGTATACAGACCACTTAACACAATACCTAGCAGTCAGTAAACTGTAACAATTTTCTCTAATGTTTTGAGAGAATCATTAAAATCATATAAAATCAACTGCAACAACAGGATGTTTGGAAACTACTGATAAATAAAGCATAGTGTGATTTGATATGGGTTTGAACCTAGCAGAACAAATGACTGAGCCAACTAGGATAATTTTGAGAATAACTTTGAATGACAGAAACATTGACCACAACTCTTCCTACTCCTTTTGAAAGCATTTGTAATAGTGATTTATCGCTGAGCTGAGTCAGAGCTAATTTTATTGGACGGTATGAAAAAATTCTGAATTTAGACAATGTCTCCCTTGCCATGGATGGGTGGATATATATACTACAATTAGGCAAACTTATGCATAAAAATCTTAACAAAAAGATATTTTAATATGAGGGTGAAGACTGGGGTAAATGGTGGTTATCTCCTATATATTTCAAATAATGAGATCAGCTTCCCACTATCATGAATCCATGTAGTTATTTTTCATTTGCTTATTTTTCCCATGTAATTCAACATTACATCTATTTCTTTTTGGTTATGGGCTTAAAAAATTCATACTGGTAAAAACATTAAAGCCTTTGTAAATTAATCCTTAAATGTATCTAAATCAAAGATAAATATTTATGTTATATATTATTTTATCTATTTTGGTGATTTCTGAGGCATGGCATATTCTAATAGCCTATGCTATACCCATCCTCCTTTTCTCTCTGAACTAAACAGATTCTCTACTTTTAGTCATGCATATAACCACTTAGCTAAAAGACTACATTTCCAATCTCCCTGGCAGTCCGGACTAAGTCTTGTTCACTGAGAAATAAAAGAAAATGTTGGCTGAACTTCCAGAAAATCTCCTTAAAAGAGAGGAGGGATATCACCCTCACTTTCATCTTATTTTTGAAATATGGATGTGATGGGTGGAGCTACGGCAGCCATCTTTGATCACAAAAATACAGATAGAACAGAACAGTGGAGGGAGTTTGAGGACTCTATAAACATGGAGCCCTGTGAGTCCTGTCCTTGCTCCTAAACTTCTTTTTACATGTAAGAGAAACAAGTCACTATTACTGAAGCTTAGTATCCTGTCTCCTGCAGCTGGACTTATTCCTAATCAATATAAAAGGTATAGTATATGGAGTACTCATCCAAAGAGATGTTCTATCCAAACTGGATTTCTTTTAAGAATTACTGCATGCCACATCTTTCCTGGAAATTCATCATTCATATTAACACAATAACTATAAGAACTCAGAGAATTCTGTAATAAAAGAAAACGCTTGACTTCATTAACTCACTGTTTCCCAAACTTATATGACCACAGCTTTTTTAATTGTTGGAATAATACCTATTAATATCCTGGGTTATTAGTATCCCTTCCACACAGTACACTGTGGGAAATGCTGTTCTGCATTGCTGTTCCTCTGAATTAGTATTCGTCACGAATTGTCCATATCACTCAGCCTTTTGCTAACCTGCTGCTTGGGAAGACCTGTCTCTCCGTTTTTTCTCAGACCTTGGCCAAGCTGGCACGTCTGGAGTATATTTCATTGTGTTGTCCATTGGTGCACTAGACTGAGACTCCTTTCCTTATGTGAAATGGAGGCAATTAGTTTTACTGAATTTAGATACAGTCTGTTGGATTTTTCTTGTGTTATAACAAAAAAAATCACTAGATATCTACTAGGAGTAATAATTTTTCCTTTATGTCTAGATAAATGTTCAAGTCTCAAATAGCCAATAACTATAGAAGTCCCAGGAATATAATTTTTGTTACAGGCCTTTCAAGAGAAAGCATTTTCTGAAATTTACTTTAAAAATGACATTGACACTGCTGTCTCTGTCAGAGAGAAAATTTACAAGGAAACAAAGCACAGATTTATTACAACAGCAGGAGCCCTGTCCTTGAAAACATCTATTAAATCACAGTTTTTTAAAAAATATTGTAAGATTAATTTCAAAATCGCTGAACCTGAGATAAGTGTGTTGATACATTTTCTTTTTTAGCAGTTAAAATGTTATTAGTATGCATTTAAAAAATATTTCCACCTATCCCTCTGTTGACAAATCACTCTCTACCAAATCTTCATTGAAAATGAAGATCAAATCAATGCAAATTTAAAATCCATTTTCATAAAGGCAATGCTTAAAAGTGATCCTTCTTTGGAAAAGCAAAAATAAAGGAAGATTAACCAGAGTAAGCAAGGGCCCATTTGACTGTATACGGTTTACAGTGATATATGTGTCCACTCTTGACATGTGTTTAGCATGTATCTGTAACATAGGTCAGAAGCTATAATTTGACATGCAAGGCCTAAGCTTTGAACTGTTTTGTTGTTGTTGTTCTTTAGATTTACTGAAGGTTTTTTTTCTTTAATGCCTCTTTATGCAAAACTGTTTCAGAAACAAAATGATGCTTTAGTCACTTAGTGAACTCCAGCAACTTAAAAAGTATTCTTAAAGTTGGAATAAATGGTGGGACCACGCTGAAATGACTACAAGAGCTGAGCAGACCATATACTGAGTGAAGCAGACAAGGTCTAAGACCATAGTGTATGGTAGGAACCTTCTGGAAGCAAGGACTCAGGTCCAGCAATGCCAGATTTGACTTTTCAAGAAAAGCATGTATGTAAACATTCTGATTTAAAAATATTGGCAACTAACTATTTGAAAAGCAAACACAAACAGACCTAAAACACACCCTTCCCTCCCCCAAATTAGCAGAGTAAAAATCAACTAAAAAAAAAAAAATATATATATATATATCTGTGGGTCTAATTCCTGATTTGGCCCAGGGGCTGCCACTTTGCTACATCTTGTTTATACCATCTCTTTTCCTCACTCATCCATCCCCTCATTGAGGAAGTACTTCCTACAGTTTTCTAGTATCTCCTTATTCATTGGCTCTTTCATAGGCATTACGTAGCTTCTTTATACTGTGACTAAGTGGAACTTAAGGGAAAACTCATTGTGAACTGGCTATAAGCTCTTTTCTGCGGATACCATGCCATTTAGCCCATCTGTGACCTTCTACCTTTCAAAGAGCGTATCCTTTGGAGGCAGATTAAATCTCCCCTGAATCTGGGGGTTGGTAACAATTTTTATGACATCTACTACAAGCCCCTTCCCTTTGTTTGCATTGCATTCCATCTACAACCTTCTCAGGCCATGTTTATCCCACCCCTCTCCCTCCTCCACCTTCAATTACCAAAAGGGTATCAGTGTCTTGGTTAAGAACCTGGGCTTTAAAGTCAAATGCATGGGGGTAAACTACCTGCTCTGCCACTTACTCATCAAGTAACCCAGGATAAATTACTTAGTCTCTTCGTATCTAAATATTCTTATTGGTAAAATGGGCTTGATAATAATAGAATCTACTGGTGGGAAGGACTGAATGGAATAACAAATCAGAGTCTGCTCTATCCTTAACCGCAAATATTAGCGAGAGCTATTCATTTCATCATCATATGGTTCTTATTCCCAGGGAATTTTCCCTGAATTTGAGTTAAAATGCCATCTACCGGCCCCAGTGCTACTTCCTAGGGTTGAAGCAATCATGTTTCATCTTAAACGTAATTTCAAAGTGAACAGATGTGGTTGGATCCATCTGGAGAGGGGATTGACTATCACTTCCTTTATTCTAGATACTGACTGCATTTCTTTTCCTATAGTCTGGGATCACGTTTGCCATAGAAAAGAATAGTGCCTGACATCAATGACTCATACTGAGCTCACTGATACATCAAATCTCCTAAACTTTGAGTTTTGATTCTAAGTGTAGAAACTTAACATTTTTTCCTCCTGAAGACTTAGTGAAAAAAATATAATTTCAGAAAAAAAGTCGGCAAATAATGTCCTCTAGACATAAATTACCTGTGCATTATTGGTTGAAAGGGAAACTAAAACTAGCATCTTTAGGTCCTTGTTTTTAAAAATTTATCCATTTCTTTCCCTTTTTTTTTTTTTTTGGAAGGGGGAAAGGGACCCAGTACTTTTATGTAGAAAATTAGTTTTTTTAGCTGGTAACATGTGGAAATGCTAACCTAAATTTTAGTACGGGATTAACCTAAATTAACCTAAATTTTAGTACGGGAAACTCTTGCTCTTTTATTGATAACTAAACCTTCTGCTGGATTTCTGCCTTTGTCTATATACGACCATTGCTGAATCATTCATGCCTCCAGCTAATCCGCTATATCAAGGCAAATGATAAGGCCTCAGAGGAATGCCAAGAAAAATGAGAATGCAACAGAATTTCTAATAGAGTAGGTAAGAAATATCTATCAAAAACTGTTAACATAAGTCAGCATGGGTCCCCGGATGCTACAAAGGCACTGTTATAGAATGATTAAAGGAAGTGAATATCACATTCCACAGTTGTGCTAAGTTTTGAAGGATGGGCAAAAGTTTGGTAAATGGAGGTAAAGAGTACAATGATGATGTGTTTATGGGCAGAAGGATTAATATGAGCAAAGCCACCAAGTCATCAAAGCACAGTCCTTGTTTGGGGCCACAAATTTATATTACCTGGAACGTAAGAAGTAAAAAGGGTAAAAGGCAACAAAAGCAACTTGGGACAAGAAAGCCACGTAAGAGGTTTTGTCCTTATTCAGTAAGTGGTGGGATCTTATCTATTGAAGTTTCTGGAAGAGAGGAATGAGATGATCACCACAAAACTTTGGCTCTGATTTAAAGGATGGTCAAAACAATGGAGGTTCTAGAGGCAGGAAGACCATCTAGGAGTCTGATGAGATAGTCTGGGTGAGGGATGACAAAGATCTGAATCCCTCATGGTGGCCATGGGAATGGAAACCCAAGAGTTTTGAGATATGGTGATAATATTCTAACGTCTTTCAAATCTTCTGCTATACTCTATGTTTAAAGTGTGTGTGTGTGTTGGGGTAGCCTAGATGATCCATCTAACTCTGGGATTTTATGAAGACGCCTGGATTCCTAATACCTCAAAGTGATAAAACATCTGGGGCAAAAAAGATGCCTATATATTTCTGTACTTTTCTCCTGTGTTTATCATTCCTCCCTCCCCTTCCCTTCCTTTCTCCTTCCAGCTCTCCCCACCCATCATCAATAAGGAAGAAGAAAATGGGATTTAAAGGTAAAATATTATAATTCTATGATATGCAATAATCATAGGGCTTGGAGATGGAGGGCATGGATTCAAATTTTAGTTTTGTTATAAGTTGGATAGCCTTAAATAAATCTTTCAATACCTTTGACTCTCACTAGTAAAATTAGGGGCAGCCCATTTCGCCCTCACCTGAAGGAGATTTTCAAACTACACAGGACCAACAGCTAAGAATCCTCTGGAATAAATGAACTCCAAGTTTCCTTCCAGATGCAAAGTATTATTGTTCTATAATTCTATTTTGCACAATTCTATAATTCTATTTTGCACAATTTCTCTCCTCATCCTACCCCGTTTACTTCCAGTTTTCAGCCACTGGAGATAGAGCCAACTTTCTGTGGCTTTTGAGGCTATCCTTCGGGGCCATCTTCCCATTGGAGACAAAAATAAAAAGCCAGTTATGCCAGGAGTCACACACTACTCATGACTCCAAACTGGAAAATGAAGTAAGTCTAGTCAGCTCCCGGGGCCTTGGCCGTCTGATTCTTGGGATTCATTTTCTACCTTAATTGTCAATGGATTCAGAATACCAAGTCCCATAGCCTTTCACGTTTCTAACCACATGGAAAATCTCTTGTGGTGGAAAAATATGGGGCCCTGTGGGCCCTAATGAAAAAAAGCAATTCAACAAATAATAGAGTTTTACTTCCTATCTTCCCCCTTTGAGACAGCTGGAAGTTTGTGAATCTGTACACAATAAAATTCTACAGTGAATCCCAACAGAAGATCGGAAACGAACCTAATTCTGTTTTACCAAAATGCAACATCAGGTTCAGACATGTCCCACCAACTCCCACATTTCTTCTAAACTCATCTCTAGAGCATAATAGCTCAAGACTGATGTTGAAAGTTCAAGCAAATTGCCCCCCAAGGGCCAATATCTGACACATACTAACACTGTTATCATTCAACAAGAGGCTGATTCCACAAGAAAATTCAGAGTTAAGCGTACAGAGCTTTATCATATCTGAAGTCATTTCTCAATTTTTAAGGATCAGTGAAAGGCAATACTAGATGTTCTCACTTAATCTTCACTCATTACTGAACAAGATACCTCGGGTCAGTTTCACAGCAGACAGAGAGGCAGGGTGTCTTGAAGTACAATGTAAGTGGATGACCTCTGAGCAATCTGATAGCTGGGCCTTTGTAAATGGCCTAAAATTATGATGCTTTCTCCGTGTCTGCTGCTGCCCACACGTGCACCATGAATCAAGGGACAATCACTTCATATGCCAGAGTGACAGCAATGAATATTAATCACAAAGAAATGGAACAAACAGTGACTGTGCTCAATTTCTGAACAGCATACTACAAATGGAAATAATCCTGAAAGTTTTGAAGAGAAAACACCATGGTAACTCTTTTTCTTATTCTAACTGATGTTATTTGAATTATGGGAGGAACATACAAATGCAAAAATGAGATTTCTATTGTCCGAATAGATTTTGTTTGGTGTGACTTTTAAAATCGGATCTTTATTTATTTATTTATTTATTTATTTTGCGGTACGCGGGCCTCTCACTGCTGTAGCCTCTCCCGTTGAGGAGCACAGGCTCCGGACGCGCAGGCTCAGCGGCCATGGCTCACAGGCCCAGCCGTTCCGCGGCATGTGGGATCTTCCCGGACCGGGGCACGAACCCGTGTCCCCTGCATCGGCAGGTGGGCTCTCAACCACTGCGCCACCAGGGAAGCCCTAAAATCGGATCTTTAAAATGTTTTCTCTTTACCCCAGGATAACGGTCTGTACTTGATGAGTAATAATTCAAAATCTAACATCCTGCCGCAGATGAACGGTGTCCACTTCTGCTGCCCACGCCTTTTTCTTCAGGCCAGAAGACTACATTTTGATACTGCTATTTGCTTCTTTACAGAATATTCTTTTGTGTATTATCTGTCACTTTCCTCCAAATATCAGTTTGTCAGGAGTTCAGCTGGAACTGTAGACCAGATTGTTTCTTTGGACATGATTAAGAATAGGAAATCAACGCCCTGTCAAGTGTCCAAGGGCTGCCAGACAGTGACGGTCTCGAATGAGTTATGAGGCATAGAGAACAGGTTAATGGGGTGAACTCTTTAATTTACACAGTGTCCTAAGGTAACTGACTTCTTAATATCTTTAACGGGATGCCAGAAAGAAGAAAAAAAGACCACAACCAAAACAAACCCATGTATTTCTGAATGCACACATTAAGGTAAATTTATAGACAATTGGATGGATACACCCAAAATTGAAGAGTGTGGTTACATCTGGGGAGGAGGGTGAGACTGAGTGCTGGTCAAGGGAGATATTAGTTCCCTCTTTCCTGTGTGACGTTTTTGGAGTAAGAATGTATTCCTGCACTATTGTCAAAATTAAAAATAAATAAAACATGTAACAATTTCATTAATCACTTAAAAACTGAGGCCAAAGCTGGATTGCACTCTGCACCAGGAACTGACATTCTTCCTTGAGTGCTGGGAGGAGAGCCCATGTCACCTGCTTTTGTCTCTTCTTACTTCTCCTCCTGCAGTTCTGGTGCGCTGTGCAGAAGGACTGCTCACACCTCCCACTGAATCTAACACTGAGCCTCTCAAGGCATTCATGGCACTTCCTAACCCCCTTGTGAGCCACTTCACCCATGCCTCTCTGTTCAGAGGATACATATGAATAACTGGACCCTCAGGAGGTTCTGATTACTGACCCTGAATGTTTTTCTTTTAAATTAGTTAATCAATTAATTAATTATTTTGGGCTGTGCTGGGTCTTCGTTTCTGTGCGAGGGCCTTCTCTAGTTGCGGTGAAGGGGGGGGGCAACTCTTCATCGCGGTGCGCGGGCCTCTCACTGTCGCGGCCTCTCTTGTTGCGGAGCACAGGCTCCAGACACGCAGGCTCAGTAGTTGTGGCTCACAGGCTTAGTTGCTCCGCGGCATGTGGGATCTCCCCAGACCAGGGCTTGAACCGTGTCCCCTGCATTGGCAGGCAGATTCTCAACCACTGCGCCACCAGTCCCTGAATGTTTTAAAGCATTTAAATAGCTAGGGAAAAAAATGGTAATGTTGCTCCCAAGCACCCCGTTCTGACTTGGACGGCACTTCCCAAAGGCCAAACAAAGAACTGTCCCAGAAAGACCTAAAAGATGAGGTAGATCAGCACGTGGAACCACTGGAATAAATGATATTTCCCAAACAACATACAGCTGATAGCACTTTATTATTTAATCATCTCAAAACATCTTTAAGACTTCTCTGGTGGTGCAGTGGTTAAGAATCTGCCTGCCAGTGCAGGGGACATGAGTTCGATCCCTGGTCCGGGAAGATCCCACATACCGCGAAGCAGCTGAGCCTGTGCACCACAACTACTGAGCCTGCACTCTAGAGCCCGCGACCCACAACTACTTAGCCCGCACGCCGCAACTACCGAGCCCACGCGCCACAACTACTGAAGCCTGTGCACTCTAGGGCCCGTGTGCTGCAACTACTGAAGCCCGCGCGCCTAGAGCCTGTGCTCCACAACAAGAGAAGCCACCACAATGAGAAGCCTGCCCTTTGCAACGAAGAGCAGCCCCCGCTCGCTGCGACTAGAGAAAGCCTGCGTGCAGCAATGAAGACCCGATGCAGCCAAAAATAAATAAAAAAAACAGACACAAAAAAACAAACAAATCTTCACTCGTGTGTCAGATCTAAGGGCAGTGAAAGTGCCTTTGAATTAAGAGCCACACGATCTATAAGAACAATTATTTACTAGCATGATCTGGGGCAAATTAATTAGCCTTGATGTTCTTATTTACCAAACGGGGCATAATAACATCTACCATGCCTTTCTTACGGGGTTATTTGGAGGATCAGGTGTTTTGCAAATGGCCTGAAGGGTGATCAGAGGGAAGAGATATTTATTTTGCATCCTATATTTTCAAGGATGGATATAACGCTCCCTTCTTTTTACTCCTCCTCTTAGAAAATAGGTCGTCATCCAAGCTTTAATTTTCTAGATATGACACTTTGCTTGACATCTTCCTTAGTCTAATTTGAATCTTCTTGATTCTTCTCTGAATATATAAAAAAAACTAGCTGCGTTTTTTTAGAAATGTCAGTTTCCCAGAAAATCCTTTCAAATGTCTGCAATAAGAGCTCTCTTTATTTATTACAATGTTTTACACATAAAAGGACCCATAGTATTTTACAGGGCTTGTGGTTAACAGTACATGAGAACTAGGTAGGGGGCAGCCCGTCACACAATGAGAAGTTCCCTGGATCTGGAGGAAGAAGATTCCAGTGTTCACTTAGTTACTAACTAGCTATGTGCCCAGATGACAAATCACCCAACCTCCTTGAGTGTGCTTCTCTTCACCTATACAATGGGATAAAACTTCATAGGCTCATGGTAAGGGACAAATGAGATCAGTTTCGTACAAAACGGGCATGGCAATTTTAAAGAGTTTACAAATTTTAAGAGGAGCAGTGAAAAAAGGAATGTGTCTACCATGTGTTCTGTTCCAGTGACAGCCAACACGATCCCTATATGTTGCAGTGTTATCCCACACTGCATGAAAACAGATGGTATTTGTGTAGCTTGGAATCTTCAACCACAAACATCTGTTTCTGATCAAATCTATTCCTTCTGCCTAAACACCTTCCCTGGTTCCCACAATCTAGAATCAAGTTGAAGCTCTGTTGCCTACTGTTGTCTGACTTTAAGCTACCCTTCCATTAATAGACCCCATTTTGTAGTCAAAAGAAACAGCTTCTCGTGTACCTAATACTCCTTGAAATTTCCTACCTCATTGTTTATCCACCTCTTAGCACACTCTGTCCCATTTTTACATGTCATTTTACATGTCCTGGTCTTTAGGACTCAATCCAAATGCCACTTGCTTAACGATCCTTCTTTGAGTCCTGTAGTCTGAAGTATTCTCTCTGTTCTTTAAAATTCCACAGAATGTTGCCATTTTATCATTTCTACCTTTTAGTATTGTTATCTCTGCACGCAATGTATCTTCTCCATGACACTTGAAACTCCAGAGGAGAGAGAGAGAGAGAGAAGGCTGCATTGAGTGGATACAGATAAGAGATTATCAAAAGGAGACCCCAACTCCGTCTTTAGGAGACTGGGGACTTGAGATAAACAAGTAAAATCAGCAAACCGATGAAACTGCAAAGGAGAAGTGTCTAGTAATCGTTATGTAATTGTGTAGTTAAGTGCTTAAGTGCAAAAATATTTTGCAGGAATTCAAATTCACTATAGTCATACAGTTTCTACTGCTCTGTTTCACAGTAGTGTTCTGTGGAGTATAACCTAAAACATATAACATAATGGAGCCATTAAACCTGTGGAATTAATTGGTTGCAAATGTCTGTCAGGGTTTGCCACTTTCTAAGGAGAGCAGGGCTAAGAGAGGGGAACAGTGAGGACTTGTACCTGATTCCCTCTCCAGGGTCCCTCCCATCTCAAAACTATAATTGGCAATGTCAGGGACAGGACCACCTGGAGACAAGAGGCTGGGTTGGATGACCTCGACAACTTCATCCTAATCTAGACCCCCGGATATTTTTCTGGCTCTCCTGAGCTATCAGTAAGGATGTGTCAAAGGTATCATTTATTGGCTGTAAACAGACTCTTCAAAGGGTAAGCATGGAAATGAAAGAAAAGCAAGAGGCGTCCCCGGTGCTTCACACACCCTGAGGCATGACAGATTCTCAATCCATGGTTTAGCTAGCATTTCACTGGGTGATCCACGAAGCACCAGGCAAAAGCGTTCCATATCTTCTCCTACAACCCTATTTATTACGCATATCTGACAGCAGGAAATGATGCTATGTGCTCAAAAAGATTCCCTACCCCTCTATCCATCTTACACTTTAAGAAACTTTCTTTTTGTTACTGATTTCCATACACATCCACAGAGCTCCTTCCTGGAATCCTAAGAGGGTCTGCTCTCAGGTGAAAAGGAGCTCTGAGGGCTCTGTCCGGGGATAGTGGGAATAAATCTGGATCCCACACTTGCAGCAGAGGAGGGTGTTAAGGACAGACTGGTTCTTATCTCAGCTCCCCAGGCAAGAAAAATAATGGAATAGGAATCACATAATCACAGGGTTTCTTATATTTTTATCAATTGGAATATATTTATATTCTGCGTGTTTAAAAAAAAATAGAGAGAGAAAGATTTGATATGGCTTCATTCAGCAAACACTGTGCCAGGCTCAGATGCTTGGCTAGCCAACAGAATGCTTGGCTAGGCAACAGAAAGCATACTTCCTCTAAAGCTGCACCCTTTCTTGGTCTGAGGATAAGATTTTGGTTCTGAAATAGCTGAGAGAGACAGGGCTAAAATAACTTGCATTTCCTGATGTTTCGTTAAGTCTTCTTATTTCTTACTTGTGGATTTGTTGGTTGGGGAACTGGTCACCTTAGCTTCATCAGGAAGAAGCTAATATTCCCCTTGGTGAAAACAAGAGGTGATACCAGGCGATTGGCTGGAATCTGTGGCCAGTTCTATCCACGAAATGCCATCCATGCCTGTGTACACATGACACTGAATTCCTTCTCCTCTACAAATGTATCTCCATCAACTCAAAAGAAGCCGACCTCTAAGTAACCCTGCCTGAGTACATTCTTTCTGCACTGAATATATTACTGTATACATATGCACCTGTCCTTTTGCACTGACTTTATGGGCTATGCATGGTATTATTTCCTGGGTATTTTGATACAATTTTCACAGGGAAAACAAATGGGTTTCTGGGGACATACGCAGAGCTCCATGAATTCAAATGCGAGATAAAGGAGATTGATTTATCCCCCTCATCCTAGCTGGCTCTTCTTACCTAGTTTCAACCTTTGTCCCTAGAATTGGAAAGGATTCTTTTTTTTTTTTTTTGACTTTGCAACTTTTATTTGTTCTTTCAGCTAGAAGAACAATCAAAACACATTAGTCAAAAAGATGTGGCTACATTAAAAAAACAAATTTATGGGCTTCCCTGGTGGCGCAGTGGTTGGGAGTCCGCCTGCCGATGCAGGGGACACAGGTTCGTGCCCCGGTCCGGGAGGATCCCACGTGCCGCAGAGCGGCTGGGCCCGTGAGCCATGGCCACTGAGCCTGCGCGTCTGGAGCCTGTGCTCCACAACGGGCGAGGACACAGCAGTGAGAGGTCCGCGTACCCCAAACAAAACAAAACAAAACAAAACAAAAAAACAAATTTATGACATCAATGGTAAGAATTACCTTTTTACTTATGGTAATATGTTTCCTATTAGACTACTGTTTCCTAAATAAAATCATGCTATGAGTTCAGTGTTCCAGGAATAAAAGCTTAAAGAGAATAAGTACTACAGTTAGAGAATCTTTGAAATAGCTCCGACTAAAGGTATTATATTTATGGTAGGCTTTTCCCCTCAATGATACCTGTTGTAAATGCTTTTATTTATTTTTTACTCAAAGCAGTAATGGCGTGGCCTTTACAGTTTAAATAGTTAACCCCTGCATTCTTATAACATCAACTCTGATCTGTTTTCCTGGCTTTGCAAGATCAGGTATTATTGCTATGCCCAACTTTCCTCTTTCTGTCCCTTTTCCATCTTCTGCTGACCACATCTTTAGTATTTCTGTTGCCAAAACTGATATCTACATCTGTTACATTATCGTCATTTTCTTTATTTTGTTTTCAGGTTGGCTCTAAAAGTTGAAAGCCAATAACGAACATTTCCTTTATTATGACTCTAATGCACGGCGAGTGAACTAGAATTGCATTTCTTTCTCTCCAGTCATGATTGATTCCTGTGCCACTAGAAAGAGAAGGTCCCCAGGTTTGTGGTCAGATGAATCCCCTGATGCACTACCCATTCCCGTTCCAGGTTTTGCTACCTCTTAGTTGGTTCTGTGTTTGAATCATGCCTGGAAACGGTTCTTGAATTGGCTTTTTATCGGGTAGGTTCCCTGCCGGCTCAGCAGCACCACTCTTTCTACCGAGGTCACCTCCTCTGGAAAGCTCCCTGTGATGCCCCCCAGAAAACCTGCTTCATTTTCTCCCCTGCACGTAATACTTACTTTTCAAATGAGCCTTATCGCATTGTTTTGTTTTGTTTTCTGGTGATTGACCTTTTTCTTATCCCCCACTAGATTACAAACCCTTTAAAGGGAAGGAACACGCTTACCTACCTGTGTTCCTAGCGACTGGCACATAGGGGGTTCCCTCATATTTGTTACATTTAATTTGAAAATAAAACTCTAAAGATTATCTTGAAAATCTTTAAGGTTTTTCTTCAGTTGATGCAAAAGATGTGTTAGGGATATGGTTGGTTATTTCTTTAAGAAGACTGAATACATGAGCTTTCCTCAAAAACATTTAGACATCCAAGAAAGTGATCTTACAAAATGTATAGTATATGATATGTACAGAAAATGACCTCGAGGAAAATACTAAAAGTGATTATCTCTGGGAGATGAGGTTATAGGTCATTTTTCTAAATACTGCAATGTAATATGGTGAATATGTATTATTGATATAATGAAGATGATAAATAGTAGTCAGAAGACAGATATGAGGTCTTCCCATCAGTCTCCTTCTACTTGTTATGAATACTAACAATTGAAGCAGGACATTCAAAGATTAGTTCATCTAATTCCAATACTCTAAGCATGATGGGATGCTTAGAGATAACACTTTAATACAGAATTGACTGGTCCTAGGAAGGAAGTTATAAAGTGGCACAAACGTGACACAGTTTTGGCAGTTGAGATCCTTGAAGCTTATAAATTTGACATGGAATCCTCTCACTCCCACTTTTCTTCTCATCTTCAATTTCTTAAAACCTGAATTGCAGTGACTTGTGTACATGTTCATTGATTCTTCTGAATCAATGGGCTTCTAACTTTCTTGACTGCGTTTTACGGAAATAAAAACGTTCTACCTTGTGATTCAATGCACACACATATGCATTCTACTGAGAATGAATTTCGTGTGACAATATCCTCACTTTGTGGGAGGTGTTCTGATGCGTTCTGTTCTATGCTATCCTAAATAAATAAAAATGCTCTTACGAATCTACTAAGTTGATTTCATGACTCGAAATGTGAAAACCACTGTTTGAAACTCTAAGGACTTTGAGAACCAGTCTTTATTCATCTCTGTCTCATATGGTGCCTTCACACGTAGAAGAAGGTCAAGAAATGTTGTTACATAAATATTTTTTCCTGAGTAAAAAGAATACTCTCTTGGACAGCACTACCCAAAAACCATCTTTTGATTTCTCTCCCTGTGTTTTGTGTGGTGCAGAGAACACAGTGGGAGCTGGACAGTCGCTTGCTGAATGGCCACAGAAATGTAGAAAAGATTCATGCTTTAATGTCTTCATTGAAGGAAGGAATAGGAAAAAAAAAAAGGGAAGAAAGGCAGAGCTATCTCTGTTCATTTTCAAACAAAAGGCATAGGAATGAGCTGGCATGGAGAATCCAGGAAGACTGAAGATCTGCCGAGTTTCATGTTGGCCCACGAGAGCTCCAATGTGATTTATATTTTATCATTGCTAGACAAAACATGTTAAATCAAAATGGCAATTTAAGGTGAAAGGGTAATTCTCCCTTGATCCCCAGCCCTACCACCTGAATCTTCACCAGATATGGCCTCTCACGTCTCCAAGTAATGAAAGCAAACTAAATTTGCCAGGAACCAAAGCTTGCCCCTATATTCATTTGCTTTTCCTATAGCATTGACTTTAAATACACAATCGTGTGTACATGTTAAACTTTAGCCTAAATAGATTATTTTAAGAACCTTTCCCTAATGGATCTTATTCAAGCTATACGCAACGAGTGTCATTGAGAACTTGCTCCCTATCAGGCATAGTGCTAGACAGCATGAAAGGTAAGTGAAACCTGACCAGATCTCAGCCTACTTGGTGCAGGCAGCCATGTACACAGTAAGCTTTGCTATGGTATTTCAAGCATCAGACCATAGATCTGAGTAAAGAGCTGTGTACACACAGAAAGAAAGTCTCCTGTTATGCCGAGAGTGAGAGGTAGAGTCCAGGGGGAGGACTTAACAGAGGAGGTGACATTTGAGCAGGTCTTTAAAGATGGAATGGGAATTTCCAGAAGTCGAAGGGTAAGGGGCATTCAGGTTACAGGGGACTATATGAACTTGGCTGCCAGGAGCAGGTAGGTCTAGGATGCTTTAGGGATTGCTAAGTGGCTGGCTGTTTCTGTTGCTTAAAGGTTTATGGCACCAGTTGAACAGGAAGAAGCTGATACCCAGTTGAGAAAAAGACTCGAGTATCATGCTAGGCAGACGGGTATTTACCGCACATTTAAACATGTGCCACTGTGTTTATTCTTTAATTGCTGGGTGTGTGCAAAGCTTGTCCTCCTCAGTGTTTGTGATGTGGAATTATATAGCTGGGAGGAAACTCACGTTATTTACCCCCAAACCACTAATTTTATACATGACGAAACAGCAATATAAGTCATTTGGTTCAAAGGGTCTTTTCCCAAGGACTGGAGAAAATTCAGCCCATTTGCATATAGATAGAAAACAACCTTCCTGTTGCTGTTGTATAGACTGGCACTTAGTCAAAAAGAAAAACAGCTCACTGTTTACTTAAATTGAGCAGGAAGGAAGTGCAGGAGCAGGTGGGTGGACCCGATAATCTCACTATTCAGGGCACAGAGGAATTTAGTGTAAAGGTAGCTTTGAATTTGGACACCTTCCAAGGGAACTGAGCTACAGAAGTACCAGGAGGACTCGGTAATGAGGCAGTTTTATGCCGAAAGTAATCACAAGGCAGAGCCTCTGGACCCCACCAGGGTGTCTTTTAATTCAGTTACGAACAGCACACATAGAAGGTCTTCCCCTCCTTCGGGATTTAAAAGAAAATTCTCCCTAGTTAGTGAATAGGAATTCCTCGGCTGGTAACAAGAAATGTGGGGGTAGAGGCCGCTCCGTGAATAATAGCCTGAGTCTAAGTGCATCGGCCTCCTTTGACGGGTGGAGACAATGGGTCTTGTCTCGACCTCCTCTGGGATGTAGATCATAAGATGCTGTGACCCCAGAAGAGGCTCTGAGAAGTCAATGCCTGAGGGATTCTGAGAAAGCTCTCCTCTCAGGGGCTAGTTCTCGATTTCCATGGACATTAAATTCTGGCTTGTGGGGCCCCATCTTAAGCACAGGCCATATTCATCCGAGTGACAGGACAGGCCTGGGTGTCTTTGTATGAGCAACCAAAGCCTGCTGAGAAAGATCTCATCCCGAAGGAGGACAGAGTCAAGGTAATTAGCTGAGTCCAAGGAAAAAGCTTCACTTTCAAGGGGAGGGACTGAGTCATTGAATTCTGGCTCAGTCCCAGCCCCATGGCACAAGGAAGGTGGACCCCAAATCAGGTCAATATGAAAGCAGAGTGCACTAACTCTCTGGGAGCATTAAGCCACAAGGCTTTGTAGCTTATGCAATTGTGCCCTGCACAACAGACCCAGTGGCAGTGTTCCTGTTGCTCAAGAAGGCCAGGGTGCCCTCTTAGCATATGCTCTAATAAGGAATAGATCCAGTGGAGGGTTTCTAAATGTCCCAGAATGAAGACAAATGCTAGGGATTTTTGCAAAGGAAAAAAATAATTCAAAGATGAACAAGGAGGCACGGAAATCCAGATGTCCTCATAGGCAGCACAGACACCAATAATCATTTGCTTTTCACATGATGTGGCAGCTTTTGTCTCCGTTTGACAAAATTATAATTGAAGAACAAGAATAGGACAAAAGGTAATCGGCTGGCAACTAACCCATGGAAAAGCAGTTTCCTCCAGAAATCAGGAGGCTGGCACTACAACGGAGGGACCACACAGATTCACATGCAGCAGTTTTCTCTAAGATTTTACCACAAAATGTTAAGTGGAACGTTCTGTCCTAGACCACAAGCAGGTAGAGTGAATTTTTTCCCTCATTTCCATAAAGGTCATGAGCAAAAAAAATGAGCATGACAGCTGAGGCAAAAACGTAATGCCGTAAATACACAGAGAAAACATATCACATAAAGAATGCTATCGCCCATTTGCTTTGGGGGAAGGATGCTTCTAAGACGAGAGAAAAGTCTAGCTACTCAAAAAGTCTTACTGCTTATTCCTGATAAAATATAAAAATATTGCTTTCAATCTGTACTGCTGATTTCATCACATGGTACTTAGTAAATTACGTCCCCGGAATGCTGCTGGCAAAGAGCGTGCCCCATCCCACAGGTGGGCTTTCGCTCCAGGTCAGGGCACCTCCAGACCTCACCTTTGCTTCTGGACTTCTGACTTAATTTTCAGAGAATGGATATTTGCTAGGCTAACTTTGTAATGATAAATTATCCCCTTCCTTGGAACTCTCAACAGTTTTATAATCTCTGTGATACTCCTTCTATATTGGAGACAAAATTGTGGAGGATGAGTTCTCATTTTTCTGCTCAAATCTGTTAAAATTGCCAGAACGCTTACCACCATAGTCAGGAATAGCAACATATTTTAAAAATTCATATACAGGCTTCCCTGGTGGCGCAGTGGTTGAGAGTCCGCCTGTCGATGCAGGGGACGCGGGTTCGTGCCTCGGTCCGGGAAGATCCCACATGCCGCGGAGCGGCTGGGCCCGTGAGCCATGGCCGCTGAGCCTGTGTGTCCGGAGCCTGTGCTCCACAACGGGAGAGGCCACAACAGTGAGAGGCCCGCGTACCCAAAAAAAAAAAAAAAAAAAATTCATATACAAAGAAAAACGGTTCCTTCAGGTATTCTGCTAGTGTATCTGTTCCCTCAAGTCGGTCAAGAGGGTATTTATACAGCGCTTGATGCCAAAAGGCTTTCTTGAAGGAGTGAACCTCAGAGACCAGCAGCCTCCTGCACCCTTTCCTGGTGCATCCAGAACCTGGGGTGTAACCACGCCTGAACTGCACCCTTCAAATAAATCGCTCACGGGGAATGCAAGGATTACAGATGGAAGGAAGGCTTAGAAAGCATCTGATTCAGTATCTTCCATTTAGAGTTGAGAAAATGCAGAGATTAACCAAGTCCTCCAACAGTCTCTGGCCACTACGTAGTGTTTTGGGACCAAGCCGCTTATTCTGACTCCTGGTCCAGGAGCTATGCTGCTTTTACCCACCTCTCTGGGTGACAGGTGATGGAAAAGGAAATACGGCAACATTGTAGAGCTCTGACTTTCTTAAATGTGCTTTTAGAATACAAAGCCCGCATTCAAAAAACAACACCAAACACAAAGAAAGACAATTGAGAAAAACTCCTCATGAAATGAACAGGGGAATTTTCTGTCTCCCCAGTCAGCTGGTACTAGACGTTCTGAAGTGGAGACAGAGGAGACACCAAACGAAAACACAGTAGTTTCAGGGTGGTGAGAGGCTACAGAGTGGTCCTGTGGAGATCACGTGCTGGCAGTGCCCACCCCTCAGGGACGTCATCTGTCCCCCATTGCCCACATGAGTCACCATATATGGCCTCATTTTCTTAGAAGCAACTCTCATCCAAGCGTGGTCCACTGACACATTTCATTTCTGACTCTTGTGGACATCATGTTAAATATTACATACGCTGCTTTAAATTAAGCACGTTTTGACTGAGGGTGAAGGATAAAGAATGTAATGTATTTTCCAGCACTTTACATACATTATCTCTTTTAAACCTTACAACCACCTCAAGAAGTACATATTTTAATTTATGTGACAGATGTAGGACTAGAAACTCAGAATCTCCCCAAATACATGGAGCCCATAAATAAGCAGGATGGGATTAACTGAGTTCTTTCTGATTTGAAAATTCATGGTATTTTAAAAGGCACATTTCACAGTCTGTCTTAAGTCACAGTTCCAGGGCATGGGTATCATTTTACCATTAAAAAGAATTCTTGGAAGGAGACACAGAGATTTTAAATATTAAGCTTTTTTCAAATTCTTTAAAAGGAAGGGTACAGTATTTGAGCAGGGTGAAGGAATGATAATTATCAAGAAGTCCTATTCAGCTTGTCCATGTGTCAGGCAATGCCCCGAGTACCTATCAGACATGAATTTATTTGATCCTCAATCCTGTGAGGGAAGTACTGTTGTTATCTTCTTTTTAGAGATGAGCAAACTGAACACAGAGAGGTTGAATAATTTGCTCAAGATCACACAGCTAGTAAGCGGCAGAGCTGGGTTTGAAATCCATGAGGTCAGGCTCTACGGTTCCTGCTTTAACCATTCTGTTGGCTGCCATTCTCAGTCCTCCCCAACCTGCATGCAGACAAGGCAGGTTGGAGAGTTTTAAGGAAGGCTGGTATGAGAAGAAACACCAAAGACTGATATACTGAAATTGATTTGAAAATAAATGCTTCTTAAATATGGAAAGTAAAACACTATACTAGATAGCAGGTATTTTTGAACCTCAGTGTCGCTGGAGTAACTCTTGACCTCAATGGAAACTAAGCTAATCAAGTTTGAAAGTTCTAGAATTCCTTGGTGAGCAGAAAAAGGAAGAGAGAAAAAAAGAGAGAGGGAGAGAAAGGAAAGAGGGAGGGAGGGAGGGAAGGAAGGAAAGAAGGAAGGAAGGAAAGAAGAAAGAGGGGAGAGAGAGAGAGAGAGAAAGAAAGAAAGAAAGAAAGAAAGAAAGAGAAAGAAAGAAAGAAAGAAAGAAAGAAAGAAAGAAAGAAAGAAAGGAAGAAAGGAAGAAAGGAAGGAAGGAAGGAAGGAAGGAAGGAAGGAAGGAAGGAAGGAAGGAAGGAAGGAAGGAAGAAAGAAAGAAAGAAAGAAAGAAAGAAAGAAAGAAAGAAAGAAAGAAAGAAGAACTTAAGCTAGGCTTTAGAGCAACAGTTGCCATACCTTCTGGTAGAAGAGTCACACAGATTCTCAGAGGCAGCAATTTTCCTTACCTTATAATTAAAGAAGTTGAGGCTCAGAGAGGCCAAGATTCCCGCTGCTGAAATTAGATTTAGAACTGCTAGTTCCACACACAACTACAGTTAAACAATCCAATTCGCCACACAGATTCATTTCTTTCACAAAAGGATAGAAATAAGTTCAAACCAAAACAGACAACAACAAAAACAAAAGCAAGCTGACATAAAGGACATTTCAAGAAAGCAAGTCTCTGCATACCTGTCACCGGAAATCACACTTATCTTGCCCCATGGAATCTACACCAGCATCTATTACCCTTAGTACCTCCAGCCCATCAGCAGGTCCCTGTAGCTCCACTTCAAATATGTCCAGAATCTTAGTCCAAGCCATGATCAACTCACACAACAGCCTCCTGAGTTGTCTGCTTCTTCCATCTTGGGCCTCCTACCATCCATTATATTGACAGCAGCCAGAGGGGCACTCGTAAAACATAAAACATCTCACTCCTTAGCATAAAATCCCTCCAATCTTTTCCTATTACTTAGAGCAAAATCCAAACCCATGTTACAGCTCCCAGTTACCTTGTTGAATTTCTCTTACCCACTGCCATACAGCCTCTACGCTGCTCCATGAACACTCCAAACATGCTCCCACCTCAGGGCCTTTGCGTCACCTGTCCTCTTTCCTGAACTAGTCGATTCCCAGAGAGCAGCATCACGTCATTCAGTTCTTTACTCAAATGTCATTGCATCAGAGCCCACTCCTCGCTACACTAAATAAGCCATCTTCTTCATGCTATGCCCTCTGGAACCATTTTCCTTCACGACAATTGTTGCCCCATAACATTATGTGTGTGTATGTGTATGTGTTTGTTTTTTCTAATGGAAACACAAGCTCCATGAGAGCAGGGACTTTAATTCATCACTGCATCCTTTGTGTCTAGAACAATGCCTGAAACATAATAGATGCTTAATAAAAATGTGTTTGATGAGGAATGAATAATTTATGATCATAAAAGTAAATCTGAAATGCAAAGAGAAAATTAAATTATCTCCCACAGATTCTAAAAGAATTACATGATGCACTTTATAATGTTTTCTTATTTAAAGCACATTAAAATTATCTTAGCATTTACTACTTAGGTACCATAAAAATCTTTGCAGTTCAATGTGATATACTGCCGAAAATTTATGGACAATTGAGGTTTTACTGTTAGGTGGAAATTATGTTGAACTTTTTAGTGGGTTAAATTTGTACTTAAAGATTTTTCTTATTCTCTATGTATAGCAAAATTTATGATGGCTACTAGGTTTATGCAATCACTTAGGGACAATAATATGAGAAACAGCTAATATTTATTGAGGTACGCTATTATAGGCTCTGGTCTAAACCTTTTACCTGTTCTAATTCATTTAATCCTTAAAAAAAATCTCTGAGGTAGGAACTATTACTACCTCCAATTTACCAATGAGGACCCTGAAATAAAGCATCCTAATGGAGGCCACAGGGCTCATGAGCAGTGGAGCCAGGGTCCAAATGACAATGTCCTCACGCTTCTATTTAGTCATCATTTTTAATTTAAAAAACACCTTTTATTTAGCTACAGTGTATCAGGCATCGAGTTAAGTAGCAAGGATGCAACACAATGATGTAACCCCTACTGTCACACGGAACAGGGGAGCGGACAGGAGGCCAGGCTGCCCGAGAGGCCAAGCCCCCCTGGGGTGATGGGAACAGGGATGCTTCACTGGGCACAGAGTTAATCCCTTCTCCATTGTAATTTCCGTATTAATGGTGGGGTCATTAAGCACCTTGGAGTGATTCAGCTTCTCCCTCTTCGTCCCCTAGAGTCTTCTACTGAACGCAGAGAAGAAAGGGGCTATTTCAGTAATAAGTTGCCTAAGCCTTGCTGTTTGGTTCTGTGGGTGGCCTTGAATCTGTAACTTTGCAGTGTGCCACTCTCGCTGCACTTCAGCCAGGTTTTTCTTGACATCTGAAGAGGCAGTGTCTCTAGAGAGTATATTTTTGTATTCCTCCATATGCTGCTTTTTGTCTCCTCACATATATTGCCAATAAAACTTGCGAGTTCCACCACAGGCCAGCTCTGCAACTTGCGTTTAGTGTTGGTCCGGGAAGAAATATATTATTATTATTTCCATTGGTTCATGTCTTTCCCTCTATTGTGGAAATGCGATTTTCTTGCATTTTCCCCTCAATATATTGATGCACTTTCTCTCATCTGATTTCACTCATCTTTTTTTTTTTTTTTTGATGTAGACTGTTTTTAAAGTCTTCATTGAATTTGCTACAATAGTGCTTCTGTTTTATGTTTTGGTTTTTGGCCGTGAGGCATGTGGGATCTTAGCTCCCTGACCAGAAATCGAACCTGCACCCCCTGCACTGGAAGGCACAGTCTTAACCACTGGACCTCCAGGGAAGTCCCTTCACTTGTGTACCTTATATGTCTCACAGGTTTCTTTTATTGATGACGGTACTTGCTTCCGCCCTGTTTCAAAAATCTATTTAATAAAGTGTCCTGCTTCTGTATTTATCTCAAAGCTTTTCGACTGATTACTTTACCTGATTCTTTTCATCTTTCCAATGCTGTGGATTAACGTAATTTTTTTTTTTTTCTTGTTTGGTTCTTTGCCACAGTCCTCTCCCTAATATCTGCTCCATTGACCTTGGTTTAATCAGACTATGACTGTTGCATGACACTGGAACCAGAGGAAGGACTGACATGCTTTGATGCTGAAGAAGTTTCTCTCTGTCTCAGGTGGTGTCATTTTGCAATCATATTTATTATGTCTATCGAGCATATTTATCTTATGTTTTCAGTGTCTAGAGAACATTACAAATGACATCAGCATTATAAGATAGCAAAAGGGTCCCATTCACAAAGGAGTGGGGTGGGGGAATGAGCACGAGTGATTTTTAAAAACACATTTTAAAACTATGATAAAATCCATCCTCAGCAATTTTTAAGTGTACATATAGTTCGGTGGTATTAAGTACCTTCCCACTGTCGGGCAACCATCATCCATCGCAAGAACTCTTTCCATCTTGCAAAACTAAACTCTGTACCCATGAAACAATAACTCTCTGCTCCCACTCTCCCTGGCACCTGACAACCAACTACCATTTTACTTCCTCTATGAGTTTGACTCCTCTAGGTCCCTTATGTTAGTGGAATCATAAAGTATTTGCCCTTTGGTGACTGACTTATTTCACACAGCATAATGTCCTCAAAGTTCACCCACAATGCAGCATGCAACAGAATTCCCTTCCTTTTTGAGGCTGAGTAATATCCACTGTGTGGATACACCACATTTTGTTTTTCCATTCATCTGTCCATGGACACTTAGGGTGCTTCTTCCGTTTGAGTCCTGTGACCAAGGCTGCCATGAACGTGGGTGTGCAAGTATCTCTTCAGAGTGTGTGCAATTTTAAAAGGCTTAAAGTCACAGAGAAACACAGATATAGGATGAGAACGGTGCACAAGCGCTTAAGTTTACCGTGGAAAGCATTTAACGTCAGATGGGAGCTCTGCAGAAGAGGGAACTGTTGAGTGGCACTTTCAAGGTAGCAAGAGTTTGGAAGCAGTACTCAGGGAGGGCACTTGGCCTATTAGTATTGTGCACAGAATAATCATAAACGTTGAGAAATGAGTGACGCGGGGTGAAATGTGGGTGGGACAGTGTCTAGGCTAGAACATACAGTACTGGCCAGAATAAATGAGGAAAATGCTATGCAATTGATATAAAACATTAAACATCATGATTTCCATGTTTCTGCAAAGAAATCATGACAATGAGAAAGTGAGTTTCTTAGAACTGAAGAGCTATGCACTGGACTGTACGTCCCTTGAGGGCAGGCCCAGCCCACAACTGTGATCCAATGCCCAGCAAACAGTACTTGCACTGGCACCCAGGGGCACTCAGTAAACATCTGTCAAATACATGTATAAGTGATCTCCTCTAGGCACCTCATGCTCATACAACTGCAAAAGATGCTTGTTGCTGATGAAGATGGGCTAAAAGAGAATGCCGTTGTGGCTGGTTTTATCTGGAGGAATTAGGGCTGGCTGGCATAGCTCTAAGAAATAACAAAGGTATTGGATCTGAAACATGTTAAGAAGGAAGAATCTGTGAGACAAAAATGCTAGAACTCATTGGCTAGGATTTTGTTTAGATCTATTGTCAATACCCAAATGTGTTAGTTTGTTCTAAGTTACTTTAACTTTCTATAACCAATGGGTATTTTAACAAGGTGTTAATTTCTTTCCCTCTGCCCCGAGTGTGTTCTCAATCACTACCTTTCTTTTGCAAGGCTTGCCTGTAGTCAATATTTTATTAAGATACTTGCCATCCCAAAGGATACAGAAGCAGAAACAGACTCAGACATAGAAAACAAACTTATGGTTACCAAAAGGGAAAGGGGTTGGGGAGGCATAAATTAGGAGTTTGGGATTAACAGATACAAACTACTCTGTATAAAATAGATAAGATAAAAAACAAGGTCCTACTGTATAGCACAGGGAACTATATTCAATATCCTGTAATAACCATAATGGAAAAGAATATGAAAAAAGAATTTTATATATATATATATTTGAATCACTTTGCTGTACACCTGAAACTAACACAACATTGTGAATCACCTATACTTCAGTTAAAAAAAAAAAGGAACACAAACATGATTCTAATTAATGGATATGCTTATGTTGTTACATTAGACTAGTCTATCTTTACTTCTTCCAGGGTGGAAAAAAAAGAAACAATGCATTCACTAATTATCTTCTGTTTATACACAAACAGTAGAGGTTTTAGTTTTTTCCCCTAAGTGTGATTACGTGCCAGCAATAAGCGGACGTGACTGGCGCTGCACTAGAACTGAATGCTGGGATTTGATGGTTTTACGTGTTAAGCCAGGGAAGAAAATTTAGTCTACACTTCCATGTTGGAAACGCCCTGGCTGAAGGGACTGGGTCCACCTTGTGTATTCTCGGGTCCTAAATGGAACATGATAAATACGTTTGCTGACTATTTCTAGCACATATCATCCTCAACATGGTGTTACTGGTAATGAAATGATAAGGTTTTCCAATCCTAGACTCAGGATATAACACAAATGTTTTACAGACTCGAGGTTGCCAAGGGGGAGAGGGGTGGGGGAGGGATGGACTGGAAGTTTGGGATTAGCAGATGCAAACTAGGATATATGATATGGATAAACAACAAGGCCCTACTGTATAGCACGGGGAACTATATACAAGATCTTGTAATACACTATAATGGAAAAGAATATGAAGAGGAATATATACATGTATAACTGAATCACTTTGCTGTACAGAAGAAATTAATACAACATGGTAAATCAACTATACGTCAGTAAAATATATTTTAAAAAAACACTACCAAACGTAAGGTAGACAGCTAGTGGGAAGCAGCCGCATGGCACAGGGAGATCAGCTCGGTGCTTTGTGACCGCCTGGAGGGGTGCGATAGGGAGGGTGGGAGGGAGGGAGACGCAAGAGGGAAGAGATATGGGAACATATGTATGTGTATAACTGATTCACTTTGTTATAAAGCAGAAACTAACACACCATTGTAAAGCAATTGTACTCCAATAAAGATGTAAAAAAACCCCCAAAAAACAAAAAAAACAGATGTTTTAGACTATAAAGATTAAAGATAGTTAATAAATATGCCATGAGAAACTGCAGTGAAATGAGGCATCGCCAGCGTGGGCTGAAGGCACCAACCCTGGTCTGGCCTTCCGTGTCCGGGTCGCAGACAGCCATGCACGTGCCGAGGAGGCACCGGCCCAGGCACACAGGGGCCCCTCCAGCTACTCTCAACATTTATTATTCGGGAGCTGTGTTCTTTAGGTGTTTGTGGAAGGTCAGCGTCTAATCTGGTTCCGCCCACAGCTGCACAGTTATAGTTTTCTTCACCGCATTTGCCCTCGTTTAGTATCATTTGACATTCTCTCTGCTTGGCAGTTTTCTCTTTAATTCCTTTTGGAAAACTATTTTTTCCCTAGTTTGTCATTTTACTTAAAAAATGTGTTCTGGAGTTGTCTGCTTTTTCTGTCTTTCCTATTTGAAACACCTCCCATAAACTGCTTACTTATGAGAAAAATAATTCATTTTATCAGCATCATAAAGTGATACCTATTTTTTGAACGGTTTCTTAAAGAAGACCCGGACTCATTAGTAAGTTATTTCATGGGGAATGTTCTGAGCAATCAATGATATTCTCTTGACGATACTGACTTGAGGTTGCGAGGGAAGGGAGCAGGGACAAAGGCATAATGGTCCACTTGTTGGAAACACAGAATGCACAGAAGTGAGCGAAAGCCAGGCTCTGCCTTGGGCATCACGTAAGTGGCCTTCCTGGAACGAGGCTAGGGGAATTTGTCACCATCTGCTTGTCAACTTTCTTGGGAGCATTAGCTATCATCCTGCTTAAAGGGATCAGGCATGACCATGTGGTACCTGGAGGCCTTTTCTGGCTCTATTATTCCATAAGGCTGTTGGTTTTTACATTCCTAGCTTGAATGTCATTATGTCACTGATTCTAAGCCTCAGTTTCTGGAGGGGTATCACCTTATCTGCCTCCTTCATCAAGTTTTCTTAAAAATTATTAAACATAATGTAGGACACAGTGCTTTGAAATTAGATTATGTACAATGACAATGATCCCACTTTGGCATAAATCTGTGATAAACTTTCCACCATTGGTTTGTAACATTTCACTCTCAAACTTCTGAGTACCTGACTAAACCAATCTTTCTGATATTAACTTCTCACCCTCCTCCTTATTATTATTGTTATTTTAATTATTATTTTTTTGAGACCAGAGTTCTAGTCTATTTCTTTGCCACTTTATAACTGTGGGGAAACTACAGCTGTTGGGTTTGGTTCTCCATGCATGTCCTTTTTTTCTTTTTCATTGATTTTTTTTTTTTTCACTGTTTCATTGCTACTCTGGGTACCTATGTTACTCAGGTAATGATGCAAACAGTGCAAATTTCCTAGGCTCCTCAAAGACACAACTGAATGAAAAACATTTCCACGTCTCATTTTTCAGCAATGGTGTTAGCGTTCAGAACACAAGTTTCACTCCTATTGATTATTTATACATATTTTTTTGCCTCGCACGTTTGGGTAAACGTGGGGATAGATAATAGGAATCTTTGTTTACTAAGGTTATATAATAATTAACTTAAGTATAACTATAAAGTTACCTTCCTGGATTGATATTGAAAAGGAAGATCTGGGTCTCAGTCTAAACTTTTTCTTCTGTGTTGGCAATTTTTCTAGTTGCAAAAGTTATTTGAAGAAGTACTCACTGCGTTTCTGGAGAATAACGATTCTTCAATGTACTCACATTTCATGCTGGGTAAATTATCATCACTGTACACCCACCTTTACATGTGTCGAAACAGATTCTGGTTAAACAAATGCACAGTCCCTGGAAAGTAGCCAAAAGCGTTTCTCCTGCAGTTCCCGGTACTCCTCTTAGTTAGCCTTGTGTTAGTTTTCTATCCTGTTTTACAAACACAAATACAAGTTATAAGACACTGTTCGGGAATCCCAGCATCAGAATTAAGTCATGTGTATTGTTAGTTGGTTATAAAAGAGCAATTATTATTATTATCATTTTTTTAACTTCTTTATTGGAGTAGAATTGCTTTACAGTGGTGTGTTAGTTTCTGCTTTAGAATCTTTGCTGGGACGAAGAGCAATTATTAATACTTAATTGTGTTGGTGACGGTGTCATAATTTTTGAACGGCATTATAATGTAGTGGGTTAGATTTCCATCCAGAAATACTTCCATTAATGTTTCTCCTCATTACTTTGCGAATGTTCAAAGTGCAGTTTTAGAAAACTGTATTCTGATTTTGGAATTTAAAGATTCTGTTCTTAGCCTTCAATAAAGCAGTTTCAAATCTGCCCCTTTTGCATTCCACAAGGAAGTGAGTCCTGGTGTGCATGTTGAGGGCACATCGACACGTGCCCTCGACATGTCTGGGAGACAGCACGCATAAGGCCTGGGGCCCATCCGCACCCCTCTGCCCTTCATCACTGACACTCCCTTGGCTCCTGGCTCTTGGTTTCTATTTCCCGCCCAGCACCAGGTAGGGCGGAATGGAAGTGAGTGTCATCAGAACGTGCACCAGAATCTGGGAATATCTTGATAACTGATGTGAGTGGAGAGTCGCTTCAAGACCAGCAAGGACTCCAAGTAAAGGCATCAGAGGGCCTCCACTGCCCTGTTTCCTTGGAGACAGATCAGATCGCTCCACATACTAAAGTAGATTAACTGGGGTAGAGGATGGGACTGGCTGTTGCTCTTTAGATCAAGCAGAGATCAGTGTGTATGTGACTGATTACAGACCCTAACCACAGTGTCACTGAAAGAGGTGGCCGACTTTGTCCTACACGATGGACACACCTTAAAGTAAATAAGGCGGCTTGAATTTTAACAACAGCTGAACTACAGATGCTCTCCTCTGACTTGAGAGCGCCACCTAACCTATTACGTCAGAACATGCAGCTCTTTCTGCTGTTCACCTCCTTGGATGGTCTGCAGGCACATCAGAAGACAGAAATAAGCCCACAACAATCACCAGGGGTCGTGACGTTTCTAGTTTGCCTTCAGTTTAACGATGCAAGAGAATGTAAGGAGAGAAGAGAAGAAATCTCATTCAATGCCTCTGTTGTGTGAGTCCCTAATGAACAATATACACATCTAGCTGTGGCCATTTTAAAATGGCTATAGCTTTTTTTTTTTTTTTTTTTTTTGGCGGTACACGGGCCTCTCACTGTTGTGGCCTCTCCCGTTGCAGAACACAGGCTCCGGTCACGGCTCACGGGCCCAGCCGCTCCGCGGCATGTGGGATCTTCCCGGACCGGGGCACGAACCCGCGTCCCCTGCATCGGCAGGTGGATTCTCAACCATTGCGCCACCAGGGAAGCCCGGCTATAGCTTTAGTGTGAGATTGTTTAAAGAAATACAAAATTGCCCCTGAAATGTAAAGCAGAAAAAGCACAATTTTTGGCCACTTGTTTTGCTGTCTCTCTTGAAGATCTGTGAGGTATCTTCCTATTTACTGTGCTGTAGAATTACTGGTTCTTCTGGGCTTGGGGATTCAAAATGGATTATCTGAACACCCCGGAGGTCTTGCCCACCTGATGAACATGGGGTGCGGCCTCGCCCGTGTCCTGGATGCCCCATGAGCACAGGGGCAGGTAGCTGTCTCTGGGGAAGCCCCTGAGACTGTGTCTAGAAATGAACTGTGAAAAGGATGTGGACCAGGGTCAGAGGGGAGTAGGGGACCCCAGATCAGTCACACAGCCTCTTCATTTGTGAGAACCAGAGGATGACTGGCAGGGCAAAACAGCTCTTAGACACCTCTAGCCTGCTCTGCACTTCAGGCTTTACTGTAAACAGCACATTAACAGGATGATGGTATTCTGATTTAGCAGCCTGACGTATGTCAGAGCTCATGGTAACAGGGCTTCAGTGAGAGTTTTTCCATACACGTTTCTTCAATGAACATTTCCACATAGAAATCCTTGCCACAGTCATCTTAATGACTTTAATCTTCACACTTATCTTTGTACAGGCTTTTGTACGTGCATTTAACTTTCCAGTCAACTTTCCCTGATCCTTTAAATGCGTATATATGCAGCTCAATGCCTTTAACTATCTTTCTCAACATGGCCAGAAAACAGTAGAAAATTGAGGTCAAATGCAGGCTGAGCTAGGAAGGGATTGTAGATCTGTTTGCTACTCTTCTCCCTCCGAAGGAACCACAGGTCCCAGGATGATAGCTGATCTCTAGAAATATTAGAAATGTAACTGTGGAAAGTGCTGACCCAAACCCTTCCTATGCGTATGATGAAGTAACTGACCACGTGCCTCTCAGAGGGGTCCTAAGATGCACACCTGCAACCGTGGGACCCGTGCCCACCAGCCTCCGTTATTCCAGGTGACACTGGTTAGAGGGCAGGGAGGGCAGATCTCCCAGAGGGGCACTGCTGCTCAGCTTGGCCACGGGCTCCGGTCAGGAAGGTGCGCTAAGTGGTGGGTGGCAGAGAGGATGACTGACATCCCTACAACATGAGGTGCTCTCAGGAGCACAGAGGACCCTGGCCATTGGGAGTCTGGCCATATGCATGATGCAGGACTGTGGCTCTCAGTCAACCGACTACATGTGAGGCAGGACTCTAGGACAAGAGGGACACGTACATTTGATTTAATAACTGGAAACCAAGGGGTTGCCAGGGGGTGGGAGGAGCACAGGAAGGGCGAGAGTGAAGATCATTTACTATGATGTGTGCTGTAAGCTGACATGTGTATCCACGCTGCCCCCCGCCCCCATTCTTACATTGAAGCCCTAACCCCCAAAGTGACCATATTTGGAGACAGTACATTTAAAGAGGTAATTAAAGTTAGATAAGGTCATAAGGGTAGGCCCCTAACACAGAAGGGACACAAGGGATCTCTCTCTAGGCATGCGCAGAGGAAAGAGCAGTGAGGATAGAATGAGCAGGTAGCCACCTGCAAACCAGGAAGAGAGATCTCACCCGAGACCAACTCTGTTGGCATCTTGATTTTGAACTTGTCCTCCTGAGACGTGTGAGAGAATACATGACTGTAGCCTAAGCCACCCAGTCTGTGGTGGCCATCAGAGTAGACAGAGACAGTGTGGCAGACACCGCAGGTACTATTAATTCATTTAATTCTCAAAACCTCTGTGTGAAGCAGGCTTTATTATCTCCGTTTTATGCATGCAGAAACAGGCTCAGAAAAAGAAAGCCGTGTCTCTAATGCTCCATGGCAAGTAAGTGTCTCTTGACATTTGAACAGGGAAGGGGCACGGTAACAGCGGAGCTCGTTTTTTGACTGAATTGCAGTTCCCTGAGTCCGGAGAGGAGGGATCTCTTTATGATTTAAAGATCTGAGCTGAGAAATTGGTGCAAGCTTGTGGAAGCCAGTGGGTGGAGTAGTGGGTTTGTCGGGGGTGAGGGTGGAGGTTGTGCATGTGAGTGCTTATGTGTTAGGGGGAGGCATCAGCTGGGAAGAGCTGGGGGAAAGTTTGAAAGACTCTAGGTGGTCCCAAGGACCCAGAGGGAGCTCTGGCCCATGACGATTTCAGTGGGGCTGTGTCCTATCTTGAAAATTTCGGCAGTTCTGGGGAGGGGACCATTAGAGAATATGACTCACATCAAACTGACTGAGAAACCCCTGTTAGGAAGGGGAAGGTAAGGAGATAAAGGCGGTTGTGCAAAGACTCAGGGAAGGAGACCTTGAACGAAGAGCTAGCCTGCATTTAAGTAGGTCTTCAGGATTGAACAGGGAGCTTCCGGGATGGGCATTCCTGGCTCCCTAGAGAGGGTCACGAGTGCAGCGAACTCTCTATGTCCAAGTATTCTGCAAAGCTTTTGGCATACATCAGCTCATCTATCCTCACAAGTGCTTTTTGAAACCAGTACTAATATCCCTAAGTTTATAGATAAAGAAAGTGAGGCACAGAGAGGCTGGATGTAGTTTCTCAGGTCACACAGCCAATAAAGGGGCCAAGGTTTGAGCCCAGGTGGACTCACTCCCCTGTTCTTAACCACTAAATTCCACCTCCCGGTGACTTCCTGAAGAAATCCACCTTGCTCTATACTTCCTGGACCAGGAGAGGGGCAGGCAGGCACCGCCAGCAAAGTTCTGAGCCTGGTATCCAAAAGGCGGACATTGACTCTTTTTCTTCCTCCACCTGTGTCTCAGTTTGTCTTCCTTCAAACAGTGTCATTCACTATAGATCTTACTTATAGACTCTCCGTGGGATTAGTGAGGCAGTTCTTGGAAGTTATTAATAATTCTGCTCAGGAAAACAGGATTATGTGGATTAAAAAAAAAAAAAAAGGAGCATTCCTGCTGGAGTAGTAAAGCAAGACTGTATTAGGAAAGACCATCTCTTTGAAGCAAGGCAAACACATTCCCTTAGCCTGAATCAGCTTCATGGGAATGGGTAGAAGCAGACATCAATCATACTGACGTGCGGCCTTTTCTGCCTTCTAGAAGCTTCTCTGCAGCCCTGTGGCTCTGCCAGCTATGAGAGCATCCAGATGGCATTAACTGGTGGGTGAATCCTCTGGATATACAACACTGGGAGGAGAGTCTGAGGGGAGAAAGCTGACTAGAAGCCTGGCTTTGTTTTTTTTGTTGTTGTCGTTTCTCTTTTCTTTTTTTTTTTAATAATTAATTTATTGGTTTATTTTCGGCTGCATTGGGTCTTCGTTGCTGCGCACGGGCTTTCTCTAGTTGCAGCGAGTGGGGACTACTCTTCGTTGTGGTGCGCAGGCTTCTCACTGCAGTGGCTTCTCTTGCTGCGGAGCACGGGCTCTAGGTGCATGGGCTTCGGTAGTTGTGGCACGGAGGCTCAGTAGTTGTGGCTCGTGGGCTCTAGAGCGCCAGGCTCAGTAGTTGGGGCGCATAGGCTTAGCTGCCCTGCAGCACGTGGGATCTTCCGGGACCAGGGCTCGAACCCATGTCCCCTGCACTGGCAGGCGGATTCTCAACCACTGCACCACAGGGAAGCCCCTTTTTTGTTGTTTTTGTTTCTTTCTTTCTTTCTTTTGGCTTCCTAAATGACTCTTAGCCAAAAAGAAAAAAAAAAAAAAAAAGGCCAACCAGAATGAAATGTATTGATGTCTGATGAACTGTAATGACCTACTGTCCAATTTGTCATTGAGATAAAAGTGCCACATTGAGTTTGCTGAAGTGCTGTCACTACACATCATTCGTCTGGAGAAGAGTCAATTAAGAGTGCAATTGAGAGATACATCAAATCCGGACCAAAGGTGTAGCAGGAGACCCAGGCAACGTGTGCCTCAAGATCAAATACAGGTTTCAAGAAGAAAATGTCTCCTCCTGAAGTCAATTTACCTCTGTTCAATGTTCAAATAGCGTTTTGTTTCACATTTGATTTAATTGCCTGTAGGCTGAGCCAGACCTACCTGGTGGCAAATATTCTGGCATTTTCTTTATACTTGGGTCTTTGAGCTCACTTCCTTCCACTTTTCAAATTACTTCTTCTGAAAGATTTAAGCTTTCAGAAAGACTGTATTATATTATTGGGCTTAATTACTGTAAGTTCTGAAATAAGTACCATTTCAATGAAGATATGGACTTATGCATAGTATATGGAATCAGATAACAAGGCAGGAGGGCTCTTAGAATGTTTTAGACAAACCTTTTCATTTTTCAAATAAAGAAACTTGCTTAAAAATGGAAGAAAAGGGACTTCCCTGCTGGCACAGAGGTTAAGAATCAGCCTGCCAATGCAGGGGACATGGGTTCAAGCCCTGGTCTGGGAAGATCCCACATGACGTGGAGCAACTAAGCCCGTGCACCATAACTACTGAGCCAGCGCTCTAGAGCCCGTGAGCCACAACTACTGAGCCCGTGTGCCACAACTACTGAAGGCCCCACGCCTAGAGCCCGTGCTCTGCAACAAGAGAAGCCACCGCAGTGAGAAGCCTGCACACTGCAACTAAGAGTAGCCCCCGCTCGCCACAACTAGAGAAAGCCTGCGTGCAGCAACGAAGACCCAATGCAGCCAAAAATAAAAATTAATTAATTAATTAAAAAAAAAGAAATGGAAGAAAAAATTTCCACAAAACAAAGTGAAGAGTGTTGAAATGTAGTTCAAAGTCACATATTCCCTTGCCTGGGAGAGTCCTGAAAATGAGTACGCTCTGATTTGCGATGACAGTACAGAGGAGGGTATACATAAATCAACACAGCTACTTTCAATTTTATTCATGAACCCTTTTCTGTGGCCTTCGATTGGCAAAATTGACTTTACCTCTGCCTTCTGATAACATGATGAGGTGCTAAAATGTATAAAAGGGATCGATGGGTGGTTTGCCAGAGGAAAGAGAAAGAAAAGCAAGTATACAGTAACATGAAGGATCAGGAGGTTCAAAAAACTAAAAACAGAGTTGCCATATGATCCAGCAATCCCACTTCTGGGCATAGATCTGGACAAAATTGTAATTTGAAAAGATACATGAACCCCTGTGTTCACAGCAGCTCTATTTACAATAGCCAAGACATGAAAGCAACCTAAATGTTCGACAGATGAAGAGATAAAGAAGATGTGGTAGGGACTTCCCTGGTGGCACAGTGGTTAAGAATCCAACTGCCAATACTGGGGACACGGGTTCGAGCCCTGGTCTGGGAAGATCCCACATGCCACAGAGCAACTAAGCCCATGAGCCACAACTACTGAAGTCCCACGCCTAGAGTTTGTGATCCGCAACGGAAGAAGCCACCGCAATGAGAAGCCCGCACACCGCAACAAAGAGTAGCCCCCGCTCACTGCAACTAGAGAAAGCCCGCGTGCAGCAACAAAGACCCAATGCAGCCAAAAATAAATAAAATTAAAAAAAAAGAAGATGTGGTAAATACATACAATGGAATACTACTCAGCCATAAAAAAGAATGAAGTCATACTATTTGTAGCAACGTGGATGGACCTAGACATGATCATACTGAGTGAACTATCAATAAGTCAGAAAGAGAGAGACAAATACCATACGATATCACTTATATGTGGAATCTAAAATATGACAAATGAACTTATCTGTGAAACAGAAACAGACTCACAGACATAGAGAACAGACTTGTGGTTGCCAAGGGGGAGGGGGTTGGGGGGAGGATGGATTGGGAGGTTGGGATCAGCAGATACAAACTGTTATATATAGAATGGATAAACAACAAGATCCTACTGTATAGCACAGGGAACTACATTTAATATCCTGTGATAAACCATAATGGAAAAGAATATGAAAAAGCATACATATATACGTATAACTGAATCACTGTTTCTGTACAGCAGAAATGAACACAACATTGTAAATCAACTATACTTCAATAAAATAAAATAATAATAAAAAGAAAAGAATCAGGAGGAGCCCAAATCCTGTTCCTATCTCTGAGGCCGACTCAGTCACACTCAGAAACCACTTGCTGTGCTGAAACACAATGCCTCATTTACAGCACTTCTGCGTGCTGCCTTCTGTCGACCCTCTCTTTCCCGAGCTCAGCCACTCATCAGCGTGCCTCATCCCTGGGATGACAGACAAATCAACATTACAGGCAATTTCACTGACATCCATAATGCTGAAGGTTCCAGCAGGTACACGTGGTAGTTACCGCAGGTGAAAGGAAAACCGGTGCATTCCCCCATGGGTGGGGTTGGGGGAGGGAAAGGAAGCTTTGTGTGCTTCTGAAATTCACATTATATTTGTCTCCATGTGACTCAAGACTATTTCTCCTATGAGCGACTAAGAGGAGAAGCAGCCAACACTGTAAAGCAGGGAAGGCTGAGTTTGCCGAGAAATAACATCAGATAAACTCTACGGTGCCTTGTTTAAATCCCATGCGCAAGATTTAGATAATCCATGTGCAATTTTGTGACACTGAGAGGGAGAGAGAGAGAAAGAGAAAGGGAGAGAGAATGAAAGAATGAGAGAAAGAGAATCCAAAAGAGAAAGAGAGAAAAGAGTGAGAGAGCGAGAGAGAGAAAGAAACCACATACTGAGCTTCATTCTCACTTTGATATTTACCATTGGACTTCTAGACCATGAGCACCTAAAGTGATCATAATCTATAATATAATCTATAATCTATAATATAATCTATAATCTTCTAGACCATGAGCACCTAAAGTGATTATAATCTTTCATTTAAATTTGGATTTAAACAACGAAAAAAAAATCTCAGATTGGCCTTTTGAGATTATTTCATCCATTTTTCTTCTAAGGGAAGTTAATAACTTTCACAGGATTATTGTGAAGTTGGGTGTGAATAAAAGTGAAGAACTCTGTCACTAGGAAGGCCTTCCTACAACTCTATGTGTGAAAGTTGCCTTTACTTCACAGTAGAAAGAGGGCAGGTTTTAGAAGGAGATACATTGGTCTGTTACTCCACTACTTCCTAAAGAAGCTTCTGCAGAAAACTAGTTCCATGAAATTTTCTTTAAAAACATGAATTTAGCTTTCCCAGCACCATTTATTGCAGACTGTCTTTCCTCCATTGTACATTCTTGACTCCTCTGTCATGGATTAATTGACCATGGGTGTGTGCGTGTATCTCTGGGCTTTCCATCCTGTTCCATTGATCTGTATGTCTGTTTCTGTGCCAGTACCATACTGTCTTGATTACTGAGCTTTGCAGTATAGTCTGCAGCCAGGGAGCCTGATTCCTCCAGCTCCATTTTTTTCTTTCTCAAGACTGCTTTGGCTATTCGAGGTCTTTTGTGTTTCCATACAAGTTTAAAAATTATTACGCAGCCATAAAAAAGAATGAAATAATGCCATTTGCAGCAACATGGCTGTACCTGGAGATTATCATACTAAGTGAAATAAGCCAGATAGAGAAAGACAAATATCATATGATATCGCTTACATATGGAATCTAAAAAAAATGATACAAATGAACTTACAAAACTGAAACAGATCCACAGACATAGAAAACAAACATATGGTTACCAAAGAGGAAAGAGGGGTAGTGTATATATATATCCAAATCACTGTGCTGTACACCTGAAACGCGACATTGTAAATCAACTACACTTCAATTAAAAAATGAACTTAGCAAAGGATGCCCACTATATTCTCCAGTTCAGAGAGTCACAATACATATCAGTATACTAACGGTCCTAAGTACAACCTACACTTAAAAAGGTGGGGTGGAAGGTGTGAGAAAAAAATCTAACTTAGACTAACCAGAATTTCAAACACTTGTTTGATCAAACAAACTTTTCTCCATGAACTAATTTTGGCAAATATTCAGTTTCTCAACTGCTTCAGCAAACAGCTTATCTCCTACTTCCCAGTCTTATTCCAAATGGAGGGGAAGGCACTGAGAAATCCCAACCAAATGAAGTAATCACAGCATAGCAGTTAAGTCCCCAAGGTCACATAGGTGGGAAATGCAAAAGGACTTGATGCACGTGAAATGTTTAACAACATATTCTATAGTTTCTGGGAAGCCCTACCATGTACATCTTATAAGTAAGCACATACATGTTTATGGGAATATTCTCCATTTGGTAGGGGAGATTCAAACAAGTGGTTAAGAGAATTCCCCCAAGTTTCACCATCAGTTCTGGGAATGCCTCAGTGAGACCCAGGCTCTGTTGCTCAGCAGTCACCAACACCACCGGATAGGACCTCCCATCTCACTGCTGGAGAGTCATCATAATGGCGGGACCAGATCATTTTTCCTCTAAGAGAAGTGATGTTTTCTACCAGATACTAGATTATAGCAAAAGACTCCAAGGGGACAAAAATCCTTCCCAGGATGGTGGCAATCAGCCAGTTCATGCATGATTGAAATGAAACCAAGCTTTGCTTCTGGTGTTGATCCCAGGATCTCTGCTGCTGAGTTGGTAGCCATGGTTTCAGGTTCACACAAGAATCCTAGATGTACTCTCTACACGACTGATATCCAAAGGTCTAAGAAATGGACTGAAAAAAGAGTAAATAGATACAACTACAAAGAGACTAGTATTATTATAAAACTTGTCCATAAATTTTCTTAGTATAAATCATGAATTTTAAAATAGTATTTAAAATAAGTAGGCTTAAAGGGCTTACATGGGGAACCCACTATAATTTCTATCCCCACTGTATCTTATATGTCTCGCTTTCCTATAACTGTAACTTGTGTTGCTAGTTTTGCAGGGTAGAGACAATATTTTTTATTTTTTGGATTCCACCTGACACATGTCAGGCTCTTGATATATTTTATCAAATGAGTGAATGAATGTATAAATGAAGGTGGCTTAAAAAGTAATTTAGGGGCTTCCCTGGTGGCGCAGTGGTTGAGAGTCCGCCTGCCGATGCAGGGGACATGGGTTTGTGCCCCGGTCTGGGAAGATCCCACATGCCGCAGAGCGGCTGGGCCCGTGAGCCATGGCCGCTGAGCCTGCGCGTCTGGAGCCTGTGCTCTGCAGCGGGAGGGGCCGCAGCGGTGAGAGGCCCGAGAGGCCCGCGTACCGCAAAAAAAAAAAAAAAAAAAAAAAAAAAGTCATTTAATCCACATTCTGTGCCTTGTACTTCATTTCATGCTGCTCACTTGCAAAATTTATCCGTTGGTCACTGAATAGCTTTACCTTCTATTCATTTTGGTTGCCTCCCCACCTGTGATACTTTTTGATGCTATAAATTCTGTTTCTTTTATCATGTTTTTAAATTGGGTTTAAAACATCCTTAAACTGTGATTAAAATAACACGGAACAGTTCCTTCTCCCTCTTGAAATTTCTCCTGAAGGACTCTGACATTAAATGCCTGATAACCATGGAAAAGATGCAAAGCATGAATCAACATGCAGATCTCATTCTCTCGACTCCTTTCCTAACTTCTAAAGGTTAGGAAGCCAACGGAACTAACACATGCCTTATAGACTTTGGTTTATGTATCCTCGTTCTATTGCGGTAAACTGTGCTAGTGAACTCAAGGTATCAAGAATGTCAGATTGTGTCAAAAGAATCTGAGAATAGCTTTCTTTGGCTGAAGCAAAGGAGGTGACAGGACATCAGGGGAAAAGCTGTGGTTAGGGGAGGGCCAAGCTGCAGCAACCAGAGTGAGGAGGCTGAGGCTAACGTGAAGGGCTTTAGGAAACAGCCAGAAGCTCTCAGTGCCGGGGTGACCAGATCAAAGTGGCTGGCAAAGAAGATAATTTTCACATGGTCTTGGAGGGCCTGAGTGCAAGACAACAGGTCCTGTGGTCCGCGTGCTATCATGTGCCAGATGAGCGCCACATCATAATTGCTAAAATAAATCTAATCACAGAGTACCTGGGAAACACAAAAGGCAGAGCCTCACTGTAGCATCGGTCTGCTCACACAGTTCACAGACAGAGCATTCTCAGTGATGCCCTGAAATGTTATCCAGACTTGGCAATCAGGATGGCTTTTACCAACAAAGTCAAATCATGGGCAAGCGCAAATCCATAAACTGTGTCTTGCTTTAAAAGAGAGGAGACGTTTTAAAAATTCACACATACGTATTGAGTATGCTTATGCCCGAATATGTAAGGTGGCAAGGTTGCTCTGTGCTCTTAGAAGCAAAACTTAGGATGCTTCTAAGGATATCTTGGAAACCATGGCTCAGTTAGAACCACACACAGGTACAGGTATAGGTACTCAGCAGTGAATTTACACTTACAGATGGCCATTTTCAGAAATGCTGCCAGGGCAATATTACAACGTATGAAAGGTGAAATGAGGACAACTATTTTCCTTAGCCTCAAAGGGCTGATAAGCAGGTGGCAGTGTTTAATCACAACTTGGTAGTCCAGCCCCATTTGTTAGCTCTTACTAGCAAATGATCAACGTGTCTTTGGACTTGGCCAAGGACACACTACTGATAATTGCAAGTACTCTGAAATTTAACATTTATCACTTGGCCCTCTATGATAGGCTACTGCGAAACAAAAATTCCAATCAAGGCTTCCCTGGTGGCGCAGTGGTTGAGAGTCCGCCTGCCGATGCAGGGGACACGGGTTCGTGACCCGGTCCGCGAAGATCCCACATGCCGCGGAGCGGCTGGGCCTGTGAGCCATGGCTGCTGAGTCTGCGCGTCCGGAGCCTGTGCTCCGCAACGGGAGAGGCCACGACAGTGAGAGGCCCGTGTACCGCAAAAAAAACCCCAAAACCAACCAAACAAAAAACTTCCAATCAATTCCAGGAAAGTAACATTTGAAATACGTGGCACAGGTTTAAATTCTGGGATCCTAAGCACATAATCTGGAAATCCTCCCCCTTCCCAGTCCTTCAGGTGCATTCCCCTTGAAGATCTTGGGATGTGTTCCCCTGGCAGGGCGTTTTTTTGATCTCACAGGAGGAAGTCGACATTTCCCAGGGCTAGCCTAGCTTTCCTCTGGAATACCAGCAGTGCGGTCCCCAGGGCCATGGGGAAGTGGGCTGTGACTTGGCCCCCAAGTGTCTGTGGGCTCTTCATCAGAGCTTCAGCAGGACAGCCAAGTGGGCCTTCAAGTTCTCCGGCATCCCTTTCATAGCCTGGGAATGCAAAGCTGCACAGATCCCTTTTTGGTGAGGATTACCTCACAGCTGGCATTTCAGCCCAGCCCCAGGGATTGCAAAAGGATACTTGGAAGAACAGTCATTACATTCTGACAGCGGAAGCACACAGATCCTCTCGGGTCCCCTAAGCTTGGCCCAGGCTGATAAACACAACGCTAACGGTGGCCACATTCCACACGTGGGCCTCCTGAGAATACACTGCATCTCAAGGCAGAGGAGGAACCTTTGCGAGTCCCGAGATTGAAAACTGCAACGGCCACAAATACCCGCTCCTCCTTGGTTGAGCAGACGCTGCCTTGGCCTTTCCTGAGCCTGTCTACCACCTAGGTGGAGAAGTGCGTGGCTTCCTTATCTTCTCATGTGGCAAATCAGCTCAGCTGAAAGGGCAAAAGGAGGCTTTGCTGAAGCAAAAAGGAAAAACAACAAGTGGGCCCAAGATGTACTCCTGGGAAGGGACAGTGCTGCGGGAGGGACGGGACAAAGAGGCGGGGTTCACGCTGGCTTCCGAGCTGAAATCTTTTGGGTTCAAAGGCTGATCTTTCTAAACCATGTGGAGAAAAAAAATAGACTTTAGAGTCACAGACCCCTGGTTCTGACTTCCTTATTTCCTCCTTTTGTAAAGATTAACGTGCAATGCTTCACTGGTAGCTTGTCAAGATACTACCGATAGGAAAAGACAGTATTATAAATAAGCCTTTTCAATGACTGCCTGTCCACTGCATCAACACGAGCAGTCATCTGTGTTGGGTTTTATAGCAGAGCTGATTAATTCTTTTTAGTCTGTTTCTAGGGAATGCAAATACTTTAGGCAATTGTCTGAAAGGCTTATACAGAGTCTATGTACAGTTAAAGGTTATGAAGAAAATCAGTGGTTCGCCCTGATTCTTTCTTCATGATCCATTTTGAGTTTTAGGAAACAGAAGGGGTGACAGTCTTGTCACACCTGATTAATCAGCCCTATGGACACAGCAAAGATGATCACCAGGCCCTTTCCAGGTAACAAGTAACAGACTTCTTTATTCCTCCAGATCTGATATATCATTAGACCTAGAAAAGATCACCTGTATAAGAGTGAAAACAGTTCACATAGCATGTAATAAAGGCAGCATGAGGTTGTCTCCTTACCCATAGCACGATTCTAGGGCAAACTCTATTTGCCTCCCTTGTTTTGAATGCCCAACGTGAATTCCCACCTTCTCTGGTGCAGATTAATCCTGCCCATAGAATAAGCTAGCATTCTATTGAGTGATCAGGGCTGTAATGATTTACCTTGTCTGAAGGTCACAAAAAGGGAGAGACACAAAATAGACTTGCAATTCCTTTTTGCTCATCTGATTTCAGCTGTGACTCGTCATGACGTGTGCATACATTCTGTAAGGCTGTCTTTATCGAACTCCCATGCGGTAAATACTTCAGAGGAACTTGGTTGCAACTGGACTTTGGGGCTATTCAGATCTGGGTCAAAATAACCAGTGTCTTGAGAAAGACAAATATCATATGATCCCACTTATATGTGGAATCTAAAAAAATGGTACAAGTGAACTTACCTACAAAAAAGAAATAGAGCTACAGATGTAGAAAACAAACTTATGGCTACCAGGGGGTAATGCGGGGGGGGATACATTGGGAGATTGGGATTGACATATACACATTACTACATATAAAATAGGTAACTAATAAGGACCTACTGTAGAGCACAGGGAACTCTACTCAATACTGTGTAATGGCCTATATGAGAAAAGAATCTAAAAAAGAGTGGACATACGTATATGTATAAGTGATTCACTTTGCTGTACACCTGAAACGCACATAATACCGTAAATCAACTATACTCCAATAAAAATTAAAAGCAAAACAAACCCCCCCCCCAAACTACAAACTAACCAGTGTCTCAAAATGACATTTACTAACAAAGAATTCAAATACATTTTGGAATAGTTCTCTTTAAAAAATCTGCATTTTAAAATAAATGTAATGCATAGTCGTTGTGGAACGGCTTGAAAAGAGAGCAAAGAAAAGAATAAATGAGATCATAATCTCTCATGATGCAGCCATCCAGCAGTGACTACTTTTAATTATCCTGGTGTATTTCAGCATTTAGGGATATGTGTGTATAAAGCAAAAAACTTGATTATGTGCATTTCCAATGTCTTACAGCAAATTTGCCTCGGTTACATGTACTAAAAAGAATAAATTAGAGTTTTTATTTGCTGAAGCTGATGAGTTAAAATACAACAGGGCACGTCAAGATCAAAGAGGAAGTGAGGAAAGCCAGAAAACATTTCACTTAAATATCTGAATGCCATGCATGATTACTAAGCCAAAGAAAAACTATTTATCTGGCCTGAAGAATGTTATTTAAATCCCAGGCTCATTCATGCTAAACAGAGGCAACATTTTCCATTCACTTCTCCAAGGCTTTTCTTCTCCTGGAAGAGACTCCCTTTTCTCCCCCTCTAGCATTCCTATTTATGAGCTTAATGCCCACAATTGAGAAGGATAAGTTTAGAAGGTATTCACTGCCAAAATGATGATATTTAAATGGTAGGACAATTTTAAACAAGGTGATTTTTTTTTTACGTTGTGCCCACCTATAAACATTATTCTTGCCATAAAACTCTAAACTAAAAACCACTAATAAAAAGGCCAGAAGAATAATTATTTACAACGAGGTATTAGGGAGTTGGAGCAACTTTTCTTTCTCTAAAGAACAAAAAGGAACTACATTTTTAAAGATTAACAAGGTCACATGACCTTCTACCGAAGTAAGACTTTTGCTTCTTTTCTTATATTTTCATCGTGTTAGCAACTAAAACCTGCAGATGGAGTGTTAGTCAAATCCCGAGACTTTGTTAGACACGGTCATCTAATACTAACCTCAAATAAAGAAACTGCATTAATGGGAATTTTCATTATCATCACCATCAAAAGTCACAATGCAGCCACAGCCATTTGGAATATTCTTTGACCAGGGAGCAGCCTACGGAGAGATGACAGAATACATGCTTCTTTATGGTTCTTCCTGGAACTATTATCTTTCTATCTTGAAAGATAACGGAAGTACATCTAATATTTCTAGATGCCTTGTATACCTAGCTTTTCTTTCAGCGATTAACTTTCCTTGCCAAAATTGCCTAGTCTGCTTACAGATATAGAGAACAAACTAGTGGTTGGTTACCAGTGGGGAGAGAGGCAAGATAGGGGTAGGGGATTAAAGAGGTACAAACTACTGTGTATAAAATAAACAGGCTACAAGGATATATTATATAACACAGGGAATCTCGCCAATATTTTATAATAACTTTAAATAGAGCATAAGCTATAAAAATACTGAATCATTATGTTGTACATCAGAAACTAACATAAAATTGTAAATCAACTATCCTTCAAGTTAAAACCAACCAACCAACCAACCAAAAGAACCCCTGCCTATTCTGAACCATGAAAAGAAAGTTAAAATTTGTCTAATTTTTTTAGAAGGGGAAACAGCATGCAGGTATGTATTTGTTTTCTATGATATATGTGAACACAGTAATGACCCATTTCTCAGACGAAGCCTGGCCCTATGGCGTGTGGGCACACTCAAGGTCACGTGACCTGCAACACTACATGCCCTTACTCTGTAGGCCTGATGCACCTGGCCCACTAATTCACTTACTGCTGTCAGCTTAATTCCTGCAGTCAATCCTATTTTCTTGCTAAGCATATGCCCACTTACTCCTGATGAACTCAACAATTATAATCTCTGGAGGCCCACAGATGTGTATGTGGGGTGTAACTCCAACCCATACTGCAGGGTCCTGCTTAACACCTGTGCACAAGTGTTGTGTTTCTTTTTTTAAGTGGATGAGGCCAAGGCCATTTTAAGCAAGCAGTCAGGACACTGGAAGAGCAGAAGTTCTGAGATCTGAGATATTCTTTCGGGCCTCTTATTCATTAGATGGCTGCTCGAAGCTGGGCAAAAGCTGCTACTGAATTGGAGGCTGGCAGCCGAGGGCTCATTCCATCCCAGAACCTCTCCCAGGAACCTGCTGACAGGAGCAGGGTAGGGGCTTTATGTGGAGATGTGTCAAAGGTGTCTGGGCAGGCTGGGTTCCTTGATATCTTGGCCCAAGGAATCAAAAGCTTTCAAAATACAAAACTCACTCAGGAGAGAGCCTGTTTTTTAAAAAAATGTAGTACTGAAATACCATTTATTAAGACGCTGGAAAAAAACATTGGACTCCCGCTGCGGAGCACAGGCTCCGAACGCACAGGCTCAGCGGCCATGGCTCACGGGCCCAGCCGCTCCGCGGCATGTGGGATCTTCCCGGACCGGGGCACGAACCCGTGTCCCCTGCATCGGCAGGCGGACTCTCAATCACTGCGCCACCAGGGAAGCCCCTTATGAATTTCTTAAGCTAAATATTCAATATATAATTATTGATAGGTTTGCAGGAAAAGGAATTTATCTGCATCAATGGGTACAGGTCAATGAATACCCTGAGCGAAGGGGTGTAAATATCTGTCCAAATTCACCTGAGGCCTATGAGTTACAGCTCATCATTAAGCAAGCTATGGTGGGTTTTTTTGTACACCAGGAGTCAGATAAACTGCGCTGGACCAGCAGCTCTGCCAACTAATCACTGTTATGAACCTCATTGATTCTCGTCAATTAAAAGGGCTTCCCTGGTGGCGCAGTGGTTGAGAATCTACCTGCCAATGCAGGGGACACGGGTTTGAGCCCTGCTCTGGGAAGATCCCACATGCCGCGGAGCAACTAGGTCCGTGAGCCACGATTACTGAGCCTGCGCGTCTGGAGCCTGTGCTCTGCAACAAGAGAGGCCGCGATAGTCAGAGGCCCGCGCACCGCGATGAAGAGTGGCCCCCGCTTGCCGCAACTAGAGAAAGCCCTCGCACAGAAACGAAGACCCAACACTGCCATAAATAAATAAATAAATAAAATTTAAAAAAAAGGGCATGATACCACCCTCTCATTTGCAGGGATTAGTTGAGATGCCAAATGAGAAGTGTGTAGCCCAGTGTGTCCTGAAACACAGCAGTTTCAACATGCAATAATTACTACTCTCATCATTATGACTTACTTTAGGTCTAGAAGGGAAATAATGCAAGAGGGAAGGAAATGAGCAGAGGATGACTTTAGGATACTGGAGGAATAGGAGATGGAAATGACTTAATCATCTTTGGGAAGAATGAGAAGAAATGAAAGAGTAGAAATATTAGTACAAGGATATGATAAAGGAGAAGAAAAGAGTTTGCACAAGTCACAGCCAGAGAGAAATCAAGAGGAAAACATATGAGAGCAAAGTGACACAGCAAAAAAAAAGCATCAGTGTGCGCAGCTAGGGAAGAAGATTTTGAAGAATGATAGAGCTCTATCTTCTGCTGCCTCCTCGGCCCCAGCTAGGAGGAAAGGACTGCAGTTCACTCAAGCTGAGTCATAGGATTTGGGGATGAACTTGCACATGCCCTGTGGACCACATGATGTACAGGAAAGATGCCGTGGAAGTCAGGGTCACCATCAGCCTGTTTCCCTTAGAAACCTGACTGCAAAACAAACTCCCTTCAAAACAAAAGGCAGTTCTGATCGAAATGAGGATAAGACTTCCAACAGTACAAAGTGGTGGGGTAGCCCTTCTACCTGTGCCAAGTAGGAACAATACAACTCAAAGGCCCCTAACTTTGAGAATTTCCCAGGAGAGCATGTCAAACAGCAAATGCACAGGGCTTTACCACAGGAAGAATAACTTCCCCATTGTAGTCCATTATGAATAAAGAAATGCAATGGATACCACGTAAGGATGCAATGGGATGGGATGGATCAAGTGAAAGAAAGTCAATTTCCCCTCATGGTTATGACATCTCGTTTTTCACTCCCGAGTTTTATTAAGCTTCTGCTTCATAATATGGTTCCTCTTTCCTGTGCCATTGTCCTTGGAAATATCTCAAAAGACAGTCGATTTTGTAAAAGCACCTTCCATGGATTTTCTCAGTAAAATCATAAAGCTGTCATCACCCAGGAGAGATAAATGTTCCCCGAGAAGGGGAAGGCTGCCTCTCTCCCATTAGCATAATGTCTACTGCTCTTGGAGACTATAAATCCTCTGATCATCATAGTTTAAAAAGTAAATTGGTTTGGTTGGCAAATCTGGCAAGTCTGACAATGGCAAGATACCAGTCTGTCTGCTGCTGTACCCAGGGCTACCACAGCAGAGTTAAATTCAGACAAATGCCATTGTGACTTAAGGCACTTACTGGGAGCTCCAATAGACAGTTCTGAAAGGGAGAGCTGGTGCCCTGCTTTTCTGCGTCACTTGATGAGAGGTCCGCTCTGCTTGGCAACGTGGTACATACCCTTAGCTGGCCCGCATCATTTAACTTGTTAACTATGATTACCTACCATATGCCTTTCAGATTTTATCTTAGCGGCTAAGACTAGAAAATTCATACTAAGAAAAAAAAGTTGATCTTTAAGAATTTAATCCATAATTAAATTTGACAGTGAAATGATCAGTGAGGATGGGTAGAGAAACCGGTCACCTCTTGAAATTCGAAGCTCTTTGAATCGGCTCCAGCTGATGAAAAAGGAAAACATTTCCCAGGATTCCTGCCTAATGTGGTGATACACCATGCTCTCTGGGAAATGTACTGTATGGCAGGAAAGGAATAAAGATGCAGATGTAGAGAATGGACCTGAGGACACGGGGAGGGGGAAGGGTAACCTGGGACGAAGTGAGAGAGTGGCACTGACATATATACACTACCAAACATAAAATAGGTAGCTAGTGGGAAGCATCCGCATAGCACAGGGAGATCAGCTCGGTGCTTTGTGTCCACCTAGAGGGGTGGGATAGGGAGGGTGGGAGGGAGATGCAAGAGGGAGGAGATATGGTGATATATGTATATGTATAACTGATTCACTTTGTTATACAGCAGAAACTAACACACCATTGTAAAGCAATTATACGCCAATAAAGATGTTAAAAAAAATAAAAGGATTTGGTAAACTGACTCATGGTTTTGAAAGGAGTGTGATGATGAAAATGCATCCCTGGGTTTTTTTTTTTTTTTTTTTTTTGCGGTACGCGGGCCTCTCATTGTTGTGGCGTCTCCCGTTGCGGAGCACAGGCTCCGGACGCGCAGGCTCAGCGGCCATGGCTCACCAGCCCAGCCGCTCCGCGGCATGTGGGATCTTCCCGGACCGGGGCATGAACCTGTGTCCCCTGCATCAGCAGGTGGACTCTCAACCACTGCGCCACCAGGGAAGCCCATGTCCTCTGTTTTTTAAGTACGTTATTCTTTCTGTGTTCCCCACTATAGCCAAGTGAATAAGTGATAAGCAAATATGTACCAAAGTTCACCTGCAGGATATGCTTTAAGGACAGTGTTGTCTGAATTTGCTGCCATGTGTTAGGCTTTGTGTTGTAATAACAGACTATATCAAAATGGCCCGGCACAAAGGATAGTTACCCAACCCCAAACTTCCAACAAGGTAAGACCTTGTGTCCCCGTGCATTAGGAAAAAATACAGCTTTCCCCCCTGCTCCGCTCTGAAGGAAGACTCTAAAAATATCTCCAGGGGCTTCCCTGGTGGTCCAGTGGTTAAGACTTTGCCTTCCAATGCAGGGGGTTGTGGGTTCGATCCCTGGTTGGGGAGCTAAGATCTCACATGCCTCGGGACCAAAAAACCAAAACATAAAACAGAAGCAATAAAGACTTTAAAAATGGTCCACACCAAAAAAAACCTTAAAAAAAATGTCTTCACACTGTGATGTGAGGAACTTAATGTATCATTTTTCTCAGGGATATTTGTATTGTAAAGACAATGGGAAGAGTATGGCCAGATTTAGCAGGAATCATAGTGTGCATATGGTGGATTTTAGGCTTCGTTAGAAGAGATATTTTCCTGTGGAGCAGCTTCCCTGCGCCTCTCAATCAAACATCAAATTAAGATTTAGAGCTGACTACACATGCCATTTACATGTAGAGTGAGTCCTGGGTCCTTCAGCTTCTTACTCTCACAAAGGCTAGGCACTGCCGCTGATAAAGAGAGGGCACCGCTAAGCCACTGGATGGGGTCTTTAGCATGTAATTCACAGGCGGAGAAGTGTTTTGAACTGCCTTGCCGTGTGGCGTTTCAGCTCCTGTTGTATTTCTTGCTTAACGAGCTGTGTTAAATTTTTACATATTCTCAGCCGTCAGTATGAAATAAATTTAAAAATGATGATATCGTGTGGTTCAGAATCATATTTTTTCTTTAGCACATGTTTAATGTTTATTAGTTTAAGGGGAGAGATACAAAACCTCAGGGTTTCTACTTACCCTGGACCTACAGATGATCTCGGCAATGTCAGACTGTATAATTTCAAAGCGTCTTGGCTTTATCCAAACCCAAACCTCTACAAAAATCTCACTTCATAGAAATGACCCACTGTTTCTCATGTTTGGAAATGTCAGGGATTCATTAGAGGGAAGAGGAAAAATTTGGTCTATTTTTATAGGACGGAGAGCCATAATGAACAAGAAAAACAGACATGCCACTGGGGCTAAAGTTCCTGCTTCACCCGCCCTTGGTCACCAGGGAGATCTGGGGGCAGCAGGCACGTTTAGCCTCATCCCATGATGAGCTCAGTGCATATTTGCTATCACAAACATGGAAGGTGTAGTGTCACAAGCATGGAAAAATCCAGAAGATGTCTGGATAGCTTCCAGAATGCTGAGTTGAAATGCAGAGAAGCGGAGCAGTCACTCTTTACAGCACTCCGGGTACTACTCTTTATTTATTTTTTTTTTGCGGTATGCGGGCCTCTCACTGCTGTGGCCTTTCCCATTGTGGAGCACAGGCTCCGGATGCGCAGGCTCAGCGGCCATGGCTCACGGGCCCAGCCGCTCCGCGGCATGTGGGCTCTTCCCGGACCGGGGCACGAACCCGTGTCCCCTGCATCGGCAGGCGGACTCTCAACCACTGCGCCACCAGGGAAGCTCTGAGTACTACTCTTTTTAATCCCATTTGTGTAAGGAATGAAACCCATTAACTGTCACCTAGTAATGCAATTTACAAAAGCTCATTATAGACACTCTTTTCCTTTAACTCTGATGGCTGCTTGGCAGGAAAAGTACATATTAGTGAGAAACTATTGATTTTCTCTAAGCCTAGAACCGGGGCTCAGTTACTGAACAGAAAACCTAGTTAATCTTCTTATTGTTATCATGAAAGAAACAAGGAAGGAATAAATATCCCCATTCATACGAGACACATTTCCATAATTGTCAACGGCACTCCTTGGAAACGCTGAGCGCTGCCAGGTGCATCAGCCTGGTTTAGTCCAGCTTCTCCGTGGAGTCCTGGACAGAAGTGATATGGTCTGGTTCTAGCCCCAGGCCTTCTTACTTCAGGAGGATCTGAAACTCCGTACTTGACAGCAGGGACTTTGAGGTAACTTCTGGGGCAAACTGCCCAGCTTCTCGAAGCCTCAGTTTCCTCAGATCCAAATGGAAACAACAGTGATATGGACTTGAGAAAATTAGCCTGATATTAAATGTGATGATATATGTTTTGTGCACGACGACTTGCTCATAGTAAGAGCCCAGTAAAAGTTAGTTATTATTATATAGGATGGATAAACAACAAGGTCCTACTGTATAGCACAGGGAACTATATTCAATATCCTGGGATAAACCATAACAGAAAAGAATATAAAAAAGAATATATATATATATATATATATATATATATAATCACTTTGCTGTACAGCAGGAATTAACACAACATTGTAAATCAACTATACTTTAATTTAGAAAAACAAATAAATTTTTAAAAGTTAGTTATTATTAGACTAACTAGCTATTTGAACCTCCCTGGGTCCCCATTTCCTCATCCATACTACGTCAGTGCTTCTGAAACTTTTCCACTAAAGTACCTTTAAGAGCATCTGATCACAAGGCATCCCCTGGAGGCCAACCGGGAGTATAACCTGAAGAGGGAATTTTCAACTGCAAAAAAATCCCTTCCATTTGTCTTACATTTTTATAACAGTTTACATTTTTATTTTTACAAATTTCCTTAATCACATTTTGTATTCTGCTTCCTATTAAAACTTTATCTAAATATTTAAAAAAAATATCAGAGCTCAAATTCTCTTCAACCACATTTGACATTTCATGAAGAAGAACTTTGATCACCTTCTGGCTCTGGGTCCCCTCAGCCCACCCACAGAGGTAGGCGGGTTGCGGGGGGGTGTTGGATTCCACCAGATCCCTGCTACGCAAAGTGGGGTTAAAGCACCGCTAGGAGCTGGTGGGAAATGCACAATCAGGCCTCACTGCAGACCCACAGGAGCAGAGCTGCATATTATAAAGATCCCTGGGTGATTAGTATGCGTGTTAACACTGAGAAGCAATGAACTTGATGATCTCCAAGGAACTACAGGCTCTAACCTACTGTGATTAAGATGGAGAAATCAGCAAACAGTCATTGAGCATCTAATGGGAGCCTGACATTGTGCTAAAAGCTGCGAGGAACACAGAGATGACAGTGATATGTTCCCCCTTCTCTTGAGGGTTTTCTAGCTGGAAACCAGGAAGCAGCAATGAGCTGGTCCCACAGGAACTTGCCATCTGCTCCATTAGAAATTTACACAGCTATTCTTTAGAGACCGCCCACCTAAAAGAGAAGTGCAAATAAAGGAGACTTGCGCTCTTTACCTGGAAATCTTAGAAAAACGACCATAATCCTCTTTCCATCTGTTCCCTTCTCCACCTCCCTACCTATATCCAGCCCTATTAAAAAATTCCTCAGCATTCTCATATATTATGCTTACATTCCTACACATATCATTAGTGTTGGAAAAAAATAAATGACCCGGTATGAAGGAGAAATAAAAATCCATTTTAACAAGACCAGCAATAAGCAGTTTTCCTGAGGCAACTCTTAGGGTGCATAACGAATTGTGTGTGCGTTGCAGACACTTGTTTGCGGTCTAAGCTTCTGACATGTGCTCATTTGACTCTGTTGCTAATAATTCATGGGTTCGTTGAAAGCTGCAAGGGAATGGATGCTTTTCTGTATTTTATAGAGCTCTTATTTTCTCCCCAAGACAGGGCTGCGCCGAGCGGCATGTTCACCTGAAGACAGTAAGGTGTGCACTATTAGAAAAGATGGTCAAGGCAGAAAAAGCTACGGCAGAAAAGTCAATGCAAGTCCAATAGGACTGTTTCTCCTAATGTCTACAAATGGACCTGGGTCACCAAAAGGGACAGGGTGGCAAGGTATCGTCTGTGGCATGGGCAGATAACAATAGAACCGGTGGGTTATCTAAGAGGGTGGGCTGAGGGATGCTGTGACGTGGTTCCTCTGTCCTGGGCATAGGCAGGGAAAGGAGGGCTTATCTCGTGTGCATCAGAAGAGCAGATCCCTCTCCTCTGGCCCTACTCCTGGGTCACGTTTATATCTTGGTGCTTTTCCTGCCTAACTTCCTGAGCCTGTTATCTGTACCAGCTGCCCTGCTTTCCCACGTGCTCACTTGGAAGCTCATTCCATCCAGCCTGCATCCCTTCCCATCACTTAAATGGCACAAAGTCTACCCATGACCTCTTAAGTTTCAAGCCCAATGGCCTTTCAAAAGCTCTTCTTCTACTAGACTTTACTTCAATATTTGAAACAGTTTTGTCTTTCAATGTCTTATCTTCCTTTGGAACCTCATTTTTCGGCTTCTTTTCAACATATCTGGCCTTCTCTTCTGTTTTGCCTTTAATGGCTTTACCCCTCACCCTATCTGTTAAACGCAGCCACTTCCTGAGGTCCAGTCTCTGCCTTCTTCCAGCTATACTCTCATTTTTAGATACTCATCCACTCCAACAGCTTCAAATGATACTTCACTGAAAATACCTCTAGAATATAGGTATCAGCATCTGAGGTTTTTATTCCCCAGAATCCAATAATGAATCTCCCACGGTCTCCCTGGCATTTGCATAGGATTGGCAACCTCGCCATTTACTTGCATCTAACTCTAAACACTACCCATCATCCCAGGCTGAGCCCTGGTCTTATCTGCGCCATGAAGCCTTCAAAGACTTCTAAGCCTATAACACCCCCTCTCTTCCTACTGATGTGTGCCAGTTAAGATTTGCAAAGTAGTCTTTGCCCTTTGGTATTTCACAGAGCTATTTGCCTCCCCAAGACAGTGCAGCACTGAGCAACAGTTGACATTGCGCAGGGTGAGATTTCTGCCCTGTATCACTCTCTCATTCAGCAAATATTTATGGGGTATCCGCTGTGTACCAGGCACTGTTCTATGTGCTAGGAACAGAGAAGTCTACAAACAGGTTTGCCATCAAGAAGCTTCTGTTCTGGAATAGGAGGGGGACCTGGCCAATAATATATATCTATCTATCTCATGTGGTAATAAGCACCATGAAGGAACACAAATAAAAGTCAGTAGGAAGGAAATGACATGATTGTAGAGGATGGCTATTTATTTAGGGTTGTTCAAGGGGGCCTCTCTGACAGCCTGATATCGAACAGAGGTCTAAAGGAAGAGACAGCAAGGCATGACGATAACTGCAGGAAAGGTATTCCAGGTGCCCCTCCAAAGAGTATGTGTACCCTACAGGCGACGCAGTGATGAAGCCGGTGTGGGCCAGGCAGAGAGGGAAGGGGATGGTGGTGGGAGGTGACACTAGAGAAGCACTGGGGAGCAGATCATCTGGGGCTCAGGGGTCAGCAAAGATTTTGGATTTTACTCTGGATAAGAGAAGAAGCCATATAGAGTTCTGAATAAGAGTGTTGGGAATGTAATGGATGTAAACGTAAGAATCGTGCTGACTGCCACGTTGAGAATATGCTGGAAAAACGTGTGTATTCGAAGATGGAAGCAGGGAGTGTAGTGAGAGATGATTAAAATAACTCGGATGAGAGTTGGGGGTGAACTGGACTGGGAAAAAAGTGAGGGACTGGTAGAACTGGCTGGATATTATGGGGGGTTTTTTGGTCTGTTTTTTTTAAAGATAGAGCCAGCAGCAATATGGGAGAAAGACAAAAGCAAGGATAACCCCAAAGTTGTAGATCTGAGCAAATGGAAAAAAAAGAGGTGTCAAAGGACAGAGGGGCAGGTTTGGGGCTATGGGAATACAGAAATTGGGTTTGGACCTTTTAGTTTTAAAGTGTGCATCAGGCATAGAATCAAGGAAGCAATTTGTTATATGTGCCCTAGTTGCTACACTCTTAGACAATCACTGCACTGAACACAGAACTTTTAAAATGCTGTATAGCAAAAGGAAATAGATCCCACAGGGGAAGAAATGAGGCATATCGCACAAGCTGCTACTGCTGTTTTGCACACTACACACTGAAAACAGCCATCCACTAAATAAAGTGGTTTCTATCATACAGTTGAGGTATTCCTTCGAACAGGCCTAACCATTTCATATTTTTAAACCAATTATTTTGGAAACAATTCAGGCCTTTGGTCTTACTTTCATTGCAAAAACTATTACTGTGATGTTGAGAGGAAATGTTCATATAGCTGATGAATTCATTTACTTTGTTTACAAACAGTAGCAAATGAAATATTCGACGTGGTGGTGTAGACGTGGTGGATGCCAAGAACAGACAATGGGAGCACGCCTTTCAGCAATGGAGAGAAAGCCTCTGAGAGGTGCGTCATCTAAGTGATCTCCCACGGACATCTGCCAGTAGGCACAGGAGCCTAAAGTGAATAGCTAATTACACCAAAATGTACACGGAACCCACACAACTGATTTCTAGTCTCCATTCATCATTTATGAAATAATTGGAAAGTTACACTGAAACTCTGCCTACCTGCAAGGACCTCTTGTGATGTCTGTTCATTCTGAGACCTCTATACCTCTTAAAAATGTGATTTTCTTTCCCCTGTGACATACAGGTAAAATTCACTGTTTTTCATTTCCCTTTTTTTTTTTAATCCCCAGTGACTGCCTTCCTTCTTACTTCATCTTATTCTATTTTTATTTCTTCAACTCTAATGGAAAAAATAGAATACAGTATAGAGAAAGGAGGAAAATATCAAAACTCCAACACATATATGTGTAACTTTAGATGTTCTTCAAGAAAGATGAGGTTCCATCCAGGTGCATATTTAATATACGTTTGTTCAAAGGAGTAGTAATATTAACAGATGTCGTAAAACTAACTATAATAGCAATAGGATTTTCAGCATTTGCATGTTTTGATGAACTTAAAAAATACGCGTTGCCAGAAGACTCCAAGAAATATCTCTCTTGTGTTCCCCAGGCCAGAATGTAAATGTCACTGAACACAGTCAACATAAAAATATCAGCATAAACTCCCCTTATACCTCATCGTGTGGAAATGATAGTCTGAGCTGAGTATAAATGAGCTAAGACAAATTGGTCGGATCTAATGTGCTGTCAGCTAAGCAAACAAAAATTTTCAGTTATTCAAAATGCGATCCTTCTAAATCTGAAAAAAAAAAAAAAGCTGTTCTTGAAAACACAAGGATGATCAACTTTCAGTAAAAACGGTGACTCGTTCAATGTTTTCCCAATTACTGAGGCTACAGTAAATCCATTCAAGGAGTCCGTTATTATCACAGATTAATAAAGCACTTTACAGAAGGTGGAAACAAATGGAGAAATTAAGAGAAAGGCTTTTATCTTTATTCTCCTGCCTGACTCCGATCACCATGTACTTGGACAATTAACAAGGACTGGAAGAGAGCCAACTCAGACAGCAGGCAGGAGATCAGCTTCAGAAACGATTAATCAAAACACACCCTCTGAGACAATGACGTGCTACCTCACGGCATAAGGGGTTGGACTGACCAGTACTTGTACCAGTCACTCGTGACGCAATTCAACTCCACTGGTGAACAAAAATTAAAGCCGCTTTAGTCAAAGGCATATATTCTCTTGGAGGATCTCAAGAAAAATTACTCTTAAGGTTCCTCAATAAAAATAATCATTAAACCCATCTACTTCAGTAAAATTACTCTTAAAAGATCATCAATAAAAACAAACAAACAAACAAAAATATTCCTTATTCCCCCTATTTTTTATGTCAGCTCATTTTCAAAATGCTACTCATGAAATCAAAGGACTTTGGATAAGTTAACACCAGAGAAGCCAATATTTCCTTAATTTGAGGTTTAATAAAAACCTGGTTGCCGTGGCAAAGATATTGATACTGATTTGTTTTTCATACAAAGAGTACAAAATAATTATTAAAGATGATTGTACCCTCTTAAGAATAACCAGTATAATATTGTAAGGATTTGGAACATCAAGAGTTAGTTTGCAAATGTGAGTTAATGAATAGATGAATAACCTGTCCTCATGTATGGATAATATAAACAACTTTGGAAATTGTCCAGTACTAGATAATTTACAGAGATGTGATAACAAGTTAAGTACTGTTATCTGGTCAACACAGGGGCCATTCTGCTGTTTAAAAGAGCTACTAATTTCATTGATATGAACAGAAACATCTTGAAAATATAGAATGAAAGAGAAAAATGATGAAATGGACACATAGCAATGTATTATCAAATATTTGCTTCATCTTAGAAGTGGCTTCATATCTTATAAAATGTGCAAATTAATAAACAGAAACACTACTGTTTGTTCAGAGGGTGGTAATTAAAACTACTGTGTTAGAGCTGAAAGAAACCTCCAAATTCGTAGAGACCAACTCCCATATTTTACTGCTAGGAGAATAAAAACACAGAGAGATTAGGTATCAAGTGCCCAAGTGACACTAATTAAAACAAAGCACAGACTGTATATAGCAGATTCTTGGTTACCACCCCTTTGGCTCTAATGTCTGAAATCTTGCATGTTATAGACATATCTGTTTGATTTATATGATGGTCACACAATAAATCTAATACAAATGAGACGTCAGCCCAGGGGAAAATGACAAAACAGGAACAAGCTAATAAGTGGTGAGACAAAACTCAAGGTCACGCGAAGGTGTTTGCTACACTTGTGAGGTGTTCCCCCAGCCATGCACACCATCATTATAGCAAATAGCCTACCATTTATTTTACAGTGCATTCCGTATGGTCTCCTAACATAAATGTTACAGCTAATAGCTGGAATATCATTTATTTTACTGCAATCTCTATATTTTCCATTCAGAAATATGGGCTGTACAGAAAAGAAGAATGTTCTGACCTAAACAGTTGACAGCAGGTAATTGGAGGAGAAAGTAAACATTTCATTTCTCGCAAGGTACACATTGGCTTACTCCTTCCTCGGAAGGTGGTGATAAAGTGAGAATTCCCTAAACTCCTCAAAAAAGCTAAGGAGATATGCCAGTTCCATCATTCAGGTTCCTTTGCCTAATCCTAGTAGATGAAATGCTTTTATGCTTAACAGCTCAAAAGATAAGAGCATTTACAGGAGTTTTCACTCATGATTCCAATCTGATATGTTTAACGCATCTGCCTGAGCAGTTAGGTAAAATTTTGGAGGTTTCTACGAATCATTTTTCTTCAGATTTGCGTCTGATTGCTTACCATCAGTTTTCAAAAAGTCCCTAACGTGGGCAAGCTCCCCCTCATTCTTTCCTGGAATTATGATAACCTGGTGGAGAATCCGAGAGGTGATTCCCATCAAAGGGAAGCCCACTGGTCTCACCAGTATCCTCCCCACGACTCCATCCCAGTGAAAAATGACGAGGTCATCATGATTTTATTTCTCCCCCTTCCAGGGGCAGACAAAATCTTAATCTCTTGTAACAGAAGATAAAATACATTAAAGCAAACAATCCTGCAGTAATCCCTAGAGAATTACGAAACCAGCATTATAATACCTTTAAGAATGGTGACTCTTTTTTTTTTTGGTTGCCTCGGGTCTTAGTTGAGGCATGCAGGATCTTTCATTGCGGTGCGGGCTCTTCGTTGTGGCACGCGAGCTTCTCTCTAGTTGTGGCATGTGAATTTTCTCTCTCTCGTTGTGGTGTGCAGCCTCTCTCATTGAGGCACAGGAGCTCAGTAGTTGCGCCGCAAGGGATCTGCACGTGGGATCTTAGTTCCCCGACCAGGAATTGAACCTGCATCCCCTACACTGGAAGGTGGATTCTTTACCACTGGACCACTGGGGAAGTCCCGTAACTCATTTTAAAAGGTGAAATTAAAATCCATAGCAGTGTTTTATGGAAGCTCAATAATTCATATTCTAAAATGGGGAAGATATCCAAGTGTGGGACACAGAATGAGAAATGACTAAAGCACATGGGGAGTGTTTCTTGAAAAATAATTGCAAGCTGAGTCGAACGCTCTCTAGCTGAGAACAGCAAGTTCAAGATTCGGCTTCCTATTGATATCTGTATCATAAAGGATAATCGTTTTCTATTTAATGGCATCTGTAACTTGGCCATTCACAAACACAGGTTAGGTCTTGCTCTAAGATGCCAATCATAGCTGTGTCATTCAAGCATGTCATGATTTACTGAAGACACTAGCAATGATATAATTTAATGAACAAGCCTCAAGCCTAGGGCCCAACACTCTGTGGCCCATGATTTGAATGTCCTTGGAAAGAACCAGGTATCCTCTGTGAGCCTTGAATTTTACCGTCTTTAAAATCCATAGTCCTAACATCCTGTAGTTTCATACGAACACATTTTGATTTTAACAAATTGCTATAAACAAGGGGAGAACAATGAATTTGGAAGTCATCATATTTATAGTTTGTTGAATAAGAGGAAAAACTTAAAAATGATCTCATCCACGTGTGAACATTAAAAGACATGTTACTAGCTACTAGCAGGAAAGTGACTTTTGTCTGTGTCTTTTCTAAGGCTTCACTAGGAGCCTGGCAGGTAGGTAGGCTTTCTTTGGCTGATGTCTGAGCATTAATTCTCCATCTCAGAAGCTTTTTGCTGAACAGAATGAAAGCTCTCAGTGGGCAGAGCCTTCTGTTCACTGTTTCCCCGGTATCCAGTACAATGCCTGGTTCATAGTAGGTACTCAGTAATACATAAGCTAACACACACATAAATAGCAGTTTTTTTCTCCTCCATTATCCTGGCAGTGAAAATCAGGGAGAAAAAAGGGCACAGGAAAAAGAAAGATTTTTTTTTTCTGCTAGCCTGATTCCCCAGTGGCCAAGGAGCTGAGAGAGAGAGGCTGGAAGGTAGCCAGAGCTGTGGACAGCGGTGACAATGAGACACAAGGAAGGGGAAGTGAGAAACCGCTCCTGTATCCTGACCACCCACATGCCTCTTCTCCACACTGGACCCTTCCTCTTTGTTAAATCAGTATGCTGAGTAGGACTTATGAGACTAAATACATTGACATATACACACTACTATATACAGTATAGATAACTAATAAGGACCTACTGTACAGCACAGAGAACTCTTCTCAATACTCTGTAATGGCCTGTATGGGAAAAATAATCTTAAAAAGAGTGGATATATGTATAGGTATGGCAGGTTTACTTTGCTGTACACCTGAAACTGACACAACATTGTAAATCAACTATACTCCAATAAAAATTTTAAAAAATGACGAAATACATATATTTACACACACACACACACACACACACACACACACACATATTACTAAAGGCCTTCCTGTAGCTGCCCACTTACCCAATGTGGTTCTGGTAACTCCACGCCCCCATCACTTTCTCATCTTCACAGCTGAATCCATAGGCTTTCAATCCGCTCTCCTCACCCAACTTCACGAAGACCCATTTCCTCTTTTCCACACCATCTTAGTGCCTGTGTATTCTAATGGAATACTTTTTTTTTCCCCTTCAAGCTCTAAGAACTGGCAGAGATTACACTGAGCTTTCGGTTTGGTTCAAGACCTCCCAGGGCAAAGCAAGCTTTAGGATGGCGAGCAAAATCTATCATTACATCAAACATCAAAAAATATAACTGATGAGAAAAACTGAAATGCCAACAGTTGCATTTCTATGGCAGCTAAAGATGCAGAGACACTCAGACATGTTCACTCAACTCAATTCTCCTTGCTCAGCAGATCTTTAATGATATTACTAAAATTGCCCAATGTGCCCCTTTTAAAGAAATACTATTGATCCTGATACGCTGTAATACATGCTATCTTTTTTTCTTCAGAGACTCCTGCAGCTATTTGTCTATTATTTTTGTGCATGTGGAATTTTGCTAGTAAAAACACAAACTCGTTTATCTGTGAATAATTTCACTGTACATTTTCTTTTTTAATTGTTCTTTTCACAAAGCTACACATTTAGTATGACTGCAGAGTAGATGAAGCTTTACCCTCCAACTGACTCTGATGTCAATAAAGCTGTATTTTGAGGCACAAGCCGGGTCTTGGCTGTGTCGTGTCTATGCTCTAGGAGGTTAGTGTGATTTAGGAACTAATATTCTGTGCAAGAGGTCAGAGAACTGATCTTCCCACTTTTAGTTCTGCTACTAACAGTTCTGTGGTTGCCTCTGTTTAGGTTTTTGCACAATCGCCAGGCTAGAGGAAGGATATTTATCTTAAGTAATCCTCCGAAGAATAATGAGGAATTATCTCAGGTAATCCTCAAAAGACTAAAGTGGAACTAATTGTATATTTATTCAGTGTGGCTGGGAAAGTGGTATTCTAGTTAAAACAGTAAAAATAGACGCCTTATTTCTTATTGCTTACATACTGGGCATACACTGGCTAATTTTGACAAAATTTATTTTCTCTTCCTTCTGAGCATACAGCTAGGTGACTTTCTCCAGCCTCCTTTGTAATTAGGGAGGTCTGAGTGCTATCACTGGGACGTGGGCAGAAGTACTGATAATCGGCACCAGTTCAAGCCCCGCCCACAGCATCCCCTCCCATGCCCAATCTTACATGCTCTTTTCCTTTTCCCACTGGCTGCAACAGAGAGAACCTTAGGGTGACTGTGAAACTGTATCTGCCATGATAAACCCAGCGGTTGGAATGATCCTCAAATCACCACTTAGAGAAGACAAAGCTGACCAGAAAAAGCCAAAGTGGACTCTTGCATAAGCGAAATATAAGCTAACACTGTTTTAATCCACTGAGTTTTTGGAGTTTATCAGTTATATCAGCTAGAATTGTCATATTTAATACATATTCAATATTCTTTCAAATAATTTAAATAGCATAAAATATACCTTACTCTATAATTGAATGAAGTTTCATCTTCCTTTGGTGATTTAACATGGGCTGCAGAGTCTTACATTGGGGGTCATCCAAATGAAAAATGTAAAAAAATGCCTAGTTGCTGGAGCTCAGTGGTTGTCTCGTTTCCCAATATTAAAATATTTGCCCAAAATGGGATTCAAGGGAAGAAAAACACTTAACTATTTAATCTAAGAATTACAGTTAAAAATAACTATTCACATTACCAATGTACTTTAAATATATATATATACATACATAATAAAACATGTTATAAAATGTTTTAAAATATGTTACGTGTATTCAATAGATATAGTACATATATCACATATAACATCTTTTATATGTAAAATCTTTTTATATTGGCACATTTAATCCCCCAAATAGTCCTTGAGATACACAGTATTAACTTCACATGCCAGAAAACTGCTGGAAGGTGTCGTCACCCACCTAAGACCGGAAAACTTGCAAATGACAGGGCTGTAGTGTGAACTCAGTTGTGCTGGTTATCACGTTCCTTCTCATTAGAAGAGAAGCTGGAGAGAGCTGTCCCTACATCCTCTCAGCATGGGCCAGCAGGCTCACAGTGAAGTCTGCCTCTGCCTGTTTCACTCCACTGACCTATCTTCAGGTCACAAAGACCTCTGAACTGCCGAATCTACTGACCCTTTCTCTATCCTTATTTGACTTCTCTCAGAATCCAGGTTATCGAACGTTCCTCCCACTGGAAACTCCTGTTTTAGATTCTAAGATTTAATTCTCTCCTGGTTTTCTTTCCGCCTGCAGGCTTCTTTCAAGCTTCTACGCAACTTCTGCTGCATCCTCTGCCCCATGGACTTCTCACTCTATATGGGAATGGCTTTACTTAACTGTCCGAGTCCCCTGCCTTTACCGGCTACCTCAAGGGGAACTCTATTTCTTCAAAGCAAATGTCCTCCGACTTCCAGACAGGCCTCTTGAGCTGCCATCGAACTTGCCATCTTTCCTTTCCCACCTGGTCTTCCTACATTTTCTATACGAATTAGTATCATTCATCTATTTACAAAAGCCAATACTCTAGATCTGAACCTTTCCACCTTCCCTCTGGTTTATTACGGAGCCCACCAATTAGTCATCCTGACTTCTGTCCGGCCCCTGTGCCAACCACCTCGGCATTTAAGCCAGAGTGCTCTTTCTGAAAAAGAAATCTTATCATTGAATTTGCTTCCATAATGTCCTTTAACAGCAACCCCACACCCCGGCCCCCAATGTAACTTCAAACTGATTTAGCTACAAGATATTCCACAACCTATCCCGTTGCTCTCCAAACTCCTGTTCTGCACTGTTTACCCAGTTCCTACCCTGCCTTCCGCTGTGTTAAACGATGCCCTAAAACTGGTTGATGCTATACTGCTGTCTCTCTTGCCTAGTAACAGTCTTTATGAGATAGGAAAGTTGTGAGGATTAAATGAGGCAATACTTATAATGCACTTAGAATGACACTCAGCACATAGTATTTTATAAGCATTGGTAATAGTTACGATTTGCTTTTGCCTCAGCACAGCCTAGCACAGTGGGCAGAAAATGTTAATATAATGAACTATACATAACTGTGGGAGCGATTGCTCTTAGGATGTATTTTAAAAGTAAAATGAAATCAGACTGCATCTTGGCTATAGCAATACCAAGTCCTCCTGAAATTAAATGGACATCAGGAGAAGTACAGGCTAATGCTACCACTGGGGAAACAAGATGGATTAAAAGTGCAGCTGATGAACCCTTTAATGTATGTCAGTAACCTGAGATAATGTTTAAAATATTAGATCAGTTGATATAATGAAAGCACTTGGACCTATAAGATCACTTATACCCACGTGGACCCACACACACACACACGGTATTTTTTAAATACATAATTTTACCCAAAGAAAATATTTCCACTCCCTTGCATAGGAAAAGTTCCTAAGGGCCAAAGCAGGAAGGTTCTACAAATTAAACCTTTCCATGAAGATTAAAATAAAAACTATAGCCTCTTGGTGACAGCTGCTCCCACAATCAGTTTAGTCCCCATTTTTTCCTGAAGGAACTAACCCTTGTCAATCCCAGATAATACATGTGGGATCAGGAGAAATCATCATCCAAGGCAAACATGAGCTGAGAAGTCCACAAAGTATCAATAAGGTAATAAGAAATTACATAAACATCAAAAAAAGAAAACAAAAGAAAAGAGAAAGAAACCTCACACCGAAAGAAGACAGAAGAGTAGGGCAAACATCTCAAGGCAGAATAATAGAGACAGGGTGAGACTGTAACAAAGAAAACAAGCTATGTGGTCTCCATGCAGGCGGACAGAAAGCCAGGGGCTTAAGTGATTTATTTTTCTATTTTTACATCCTCAAATGCTCATCTCAACTAAATTCCAAAATCCATTTAAAACCATGCAGGCTTCATAACTCAGAATTTAACTTTAAGAAGTCACATAACTAGGTTTTATTTTTCCCAACTCATTAAGTTCACCTTGTCTATATAAGCGAAATCCTTCCAAATGAGGTTACGGGGGTTCATCTATAATCATGGGCCAAGAGGATGCTGGATGGGCCTTGTGTGGTTTACAGGGGAGCAATCACATGGCAGGGGCTGGAAGCCTTCCCTCTGCCTCCCTCGTTTTATTTATACTGAGACCCTCAAATCACATGTAAGGAGCTGCAAGCTTTGCTGAGAGGTTGCAAAGCTGGCACAAGGGTGGTGGAAATATTGCCAAGTCAGCAAACGGAACAGATGGCAAATTGGAAAGAGAGCAAGGGAGCTAAAGAGACAATGGAAATGCTAGACAACTGTGGGATACAACACTGTTCGGTTTTAACTAACAATTTGGTATGCAAATCTAGTGAGCAATAAAAGAAGATAAAGACAACTAAATTCACTGAAAAGTGGAGCTGGAAGAGACATTAGAAATAACTTAGCCCCCTCTCTCCCCGACCACCCCGCCAAATATTTATACAGGGAGGCTCAAATGACTTACGTAAGGCATTGTCACTAGTAAGTTAATTCTGTCCCTAAAAAATACAAACAAATAAAAACAAACCCATAAGTCAAGACTGATTAGTAAGTGATCGCTGTAAATATAAAGAAAGGAAAAACTGTCCACTCCTCCTTCTGACAAGCGACTAGAAGATACTGTTAAACCACACTTTTTGAAGGAAGAAGAATGCAAACGGAGCTGCACTCAGAGACATCACCTTTCTGAACCTATAAATGAGTGTCCTTTAAGGATAGGACTTTATATGGTCACGGCAAGTGTTTATAATCAGAGAAGGAAAAGTTGGACAAAAAAGGCCAAAATGAATAGGACCTGGCATCCCTTGTAATTGTGGCTCTAAGGAGAGGAATTACAGGATTGTGTGTGGGTAACGTCCAAGTCATTTCTGAATCCAATCCAAATCCTCTAGCTGCTATCAGGAAAACTGTATGCAAACCAACGATTCGCAGCCATCCACCTCACAGCAAGGACTTGAGTTCTTCGTTACTGCCCTGTGAGAATCCTATAATGTTACTGGATGGGGGCCAGAGCAAGGGAGTGGAAGTGATCACGGTCAGGAGGGGGCCGTTAAATTTGTATAAATTCTCATCTGCCAAGATGAATGTGGAAGAGGGAGCTGATGGAAGTCTACAGAATCAAAAGGGCACGGGTAGGGTAAACATGGAACTTCTGCAGCCCGAGGCTGTTAAAACCCGGAGATGGAGAGAGGGTGGTAGAGGTGATGCCTTGGAGATTTCAGAAGTCAATTTAGGATAAATAAAAGTACCCTTTAATCAGTATATAGTAAACTTTTGTCACTCATTACTTCAAGAATTGGTAAAGGGTACAAGTAGACAGAACTCCAAAAGACTTGCATAATATCAAGTCTAACAGTGCAATTTTATGCTTTGAGACTCTGTCCCAGTAATGTCTTGAATTTAAGGATATGGCCTTGCTTGCTGTGCTGCTCTTAGGCAGAATGCTGAGGTAGATGATCAAAGGTCAAACCCAGTTCTGTGTTTCTTATGTTCACCTGAAGAAAAGAAACTGGCCAAAGGCGTATTATCAATACACGAGTATCCAGAAACACACCCTCCAACTATCTGAGGGATTTAAGTTTGTTGCTAGTGTCTTACATAAAAACCTGGAATACAGTCGGCTCTCTTCAAGCCTTCATTTTTATTCGCACTGCATTTGTGCCTAAATAGCATAAATCATTAGTTAGCCTTATAACCTGGCTGCTCAAAGAATAGTATAAGGTTATGTTTTCTCCCCTCTGTGCACCACCCACCTACCTAATTCCCTTAACAAAAACTTTGGACCTTGCCCAAATTTGGGGCTTACAGTTGACTGACTTAAACATGATACATTCAATGTTTTGTCTACGTGAAGTCTTCGTTGATTATAACTATCCCACCTCACACATAGCACAATTTCCAGAAAAAAGTTTTATGAAATAATGTTCGTTTTCTTTTTCACAGTTGTTGATCCAATTAAACATCCATCTCCCTGCATTATTAAGCAATCCATATTCCTTTCAAGCACTGTACCCTGAGAAACTTTGCCAAATGTCTTTCTTAAGTCAAGATGCCCTCAACTGAAATCAAGACGCACAACATTTGACTCTACTAATCTCTTCTATCAAATAGATGATGATGTTGGTTTGGCATGACTTTCTTTTGGTGAGTTCTTGTTTATTCCTAGGGATGTCTTCTATCTTCCCATTATTCACAATCATCTGCTTAACAAACTCTTCTAGAATACAAGTAGTACAGTGTATTACATAGACAGTCAAAAAACTTTGGTTGAGAGAATTCTTGTTCCAGCTCATGGATGAAGGATGTACTACTTTATGTTCCACTCTACAGTCAGTCGCCTGGCATGGTCCTCAATTAGTAGATCCTTTCCTAAGGGAAGAGTCCTGCTTTCCTCTCCTTCCTTTTCTTCTTCTTCCTCCTTGCCTTTCATAAAATTTTGTAAAGGACTTACGCTCTGACAAGGGGTGAGGGAGATATAGAGTATGTCATCTAGTTCTGAGTAGCAGCACTGAGAGAAATGAGAATATATTGAACAAACCTTTATGTTATTATCCTATTTAATAACAGGTTAGACTATGTTTTAAAAATTAATTTAGGATATATTTATATAGGTGTTTACTATGTTTCAGACATTGTTATAAGGGCTTTATGATCATTAATTCATGTAATCTTTATAACAACTTTATAAGATAGGAGTTATTATTATTCCCATTTTACAGATGAGAAAACTGAGGCACAAGGTTGGTAACAGGTGGAGTCCAGATTCGAACCCACGGAGTCTGGCTCCGTGGTCTGTGCTTTTAGCCTCTACACTATGCTGCTATGGAAGTCATGGGAAAAACATCTCCAGATGCCAAATCATCATTTGATGCCCCTTTCAACAGAGAAGATAATACAAAGAAAATGAATGGAGAAACAAATAACAAGCACAAAAGAAAGGAGGAATGCAAAAAAACCTATCAGACTTCTCTTATTGGGACATGTACAAAGCATGCTAGAACTTCAGGTGTACACATACGTATACTGGTTAAAAGTCTCTTAAGGTTGAGATGCACCAGGGCATTATAGCTAAACCAATCTTTCCCAGAAAGCTCCCTTCTTAAAAACTCACCTGTACTGAACTGAAAACCTTTTTGTATCACTAGCAGCAGCCCTAAATCTTAGGCTGTTTCTCAAATTCTGCCCTGTGATAGCCTGTTGCACCTCTCCACTGATTACATAACGACAAGTTGCAATATACTGAACGTCTGTTTCTCCCATCACATGACGGTATTCTATAATTTATTTTGTACAATACCTCCTGCTTTCTTTCACTAAGCAGCCTAAAATGGAATCTTGAAATCAAACACACTACAGGCATTGCCACAGTACACAACCAACCGAGGACAACAGCAACTGCTACTTGGGGAGATTTTGGGAGTTCTCAAAGTACAAGTTAAAGCCGAACTGAATTTTCTATTCAAGGAGACTGAGGACACTTCTCTTACAAAAGATAATATGTGTTTTTAAACCTTTTTCATGGCACAATTCTTTTCGGTAAGATTTTGAAAACTGAAAAATCCCTCCCATCTGGGTAGAAATCTTGAACATTTTCATAGACAGTCCTACACTTTTTAAAAAGCTGACTGTATTAAATATAAAAAGAGTACCTGGAGTTTTCCAAATAAGTACTTTTCAGAGAGTAATACTTAATTGTGCAAGGCTGCAGTTCAAATATTCCTGAAGAATTAAGTAGGAAAACTTTCAAGCTTCAAACTATTTCTTTAATAATAAATAGAAAAGTGTTACTGGATTATTAATGTGGATGTCAAAGATAAAGTTATTGTTTGATATTTTAGTAAGTCTCAAAACTAATCTGATTTTTTTTTTTTTAACTTACCTGAAGACATGAACTTTTTTTTGGAGCCATGATCCTAAATTAGAAAAGATATGGGAGGCTGTCAGATAAGGGAATGATATCAAATAGCACTTATTGCAAAGTTCACTTCAGTAGGGCTCCCAAAAGACAGAATTCATATAAAGAATACATGGGAGGTTTTCTGATTCTGGGTTTTTTTTTCCAAACCCTCTTTTTCCATGGAGATTGACTCCCTCTTTTATGACAGGAAGAGTTCCAGAACTATTGCACAATAAGTTTTAAGGAAGTTATTTCCCCTTCCCCAAATCCTTCCCTCTCGGCACCCTGCACCGCAGCGGCTGTTGGGAAATGTCTGAGTGGTACATGGTGTCTTATTTTGCTGCGAAGGGAAAACCTTCCTGGTCCTTTTTAGTAGTAGGGATATCTGACAAGGTGTGGATCAGATAGTTCTTGCTTCTAAATTGAGGGACTTTGCTCACATGGAAGCCCAGAGTTTGCAGAAAGCTGCCAGAAGGAAAGTATGGGTGAAGGGCCCTGGAGGTCAAGACGATCCTGAAGCACGAAATAGTCCCTTAGACTCATTATTTTATTTAATGGAACGCCTGTCATTGTTGATGAACAAAATATTTTATTTAATCAAAGCTATGTCATCCAAGGACTTCGGATTCAAAAGAAATTTCATTTTGCGGTGGTTCCTAAATTAAATTTTCTTCTTTTACATCCTGATTGTACACATCTTTCTTCTCCCCATGTTGAAACTGTATTTGGCTTTCATGATTAAGCAACACAGGAACTGCTCTGTGTTGTGAGCACCTCGCCACTCTCTTTAAATAAACACATTGCCAAGGTATTCCTACTTTGACTATTTAAATACACACTTGGTGCTTTAAAAGAACCTAATTTATATCTAACCTGACACAGCCATGATTGTACAAAGAAAACTGACATCAGTGGACTCAAATGGAGACTGAAACTCAAGGATAAGGAAGAATTGATCAAGTTCAATCCCTGTGCCAAGACCAATAAAGAAGGGACCTGGATTGCTGGCATGACGGCCACGTGGTGCATTGCATTAGGCTTTGAGGTAAGCCATCTTGGTTGAGTCCTCGCAATAATACCGTGAGACATATAGTATTTTCTCCTATTTTATAGATAGAGCAAAATGTCCACAGAAGTTAAGTAATTATCTCAGGTTCCCATAGTTGCTAATAGCAGAACTAGAATCCTTCTGTGTAACTATAAATTCCATGATTTTTTTTCTAGTATATCTGAGTCCAATCACCTACCAATCTGACAATGGCTAAACGACACTGACGTAGAAGTTCTTTGCTCACTAAGAGGGAGGCTGCTCACTCATCCTCCCTCTGTCTTCCATTCTAAAAAAATCCTTACATATTGAGGTAACAGTAGAGATTCCTTCAATTAAGAGAGGCTATGATCATCCTCCTAAGTCTGAGGGTTAAATCATGATTGATTTAAACTAATCATCTTCATCTCACTTCCCTTAACTAGATTGATATGAGTGGCCATGGGTAAGGGGCCAACAAAATGTAAGGCAAAGACTATTAGTAAAGACTTCTCTTTCACAATTAAAGACAAAGAAGAGAAGGTCTTTTGTCCTTACACTTTAACTCCTGCCTTCAATGTGGATGTGATTCTTGGTGGTGCAGTAGTCGCCCTGCAACCATAAGTCAACAAGGATGGGGGTCAAAATCAATGTGCTAAGAAACAGTAAAAGTAAAGATGAAAAGGGCATTTGCCCCTGATGCTACTATTGAGCAGTTAATTCAAGTTCAACACCTGCCTTCCTCTAGACGATCTCATATTTGAGACAAGTAAGCTCTTAACATTCTAGGCCACTCATAGAGTATTCTATCGTTTGCAGCTGAATACTTTCACTACAACTATAGCTATAAAGTCAACATTTTAGAATAAAATGTGCGTTTTGACTTATACTGCAACAAGCTCCTGCTTGTTCTGGCTGCTTAGATGATGCTGAAAACACGTAAGTACGTTAAGCCCTAAAGGACACCCGAATGTGCACTTTTCTCTTACAGATCATTAACGAAGAACCCTTTTCTAGATGGGGATGTTTAAAAAATTTTGCCATACGAGTCTATGCTGTAGACTTTACTGAATATTTTAAATTTCAGTGTAAAAATCTCCCTATCATATCACGAAGATACTCAAAATATTTCCTTAACTAGAAGTTTCCACCTGCATAGATTTGATGAGTATGTACTGTGTGCTAAGCTCTGTGCTGAGTGTGGGGATTGAGAAATGGTCAGAAACTAATTCTAAGAGTGGATATGGAAAATGGAACTAAGTATGCATTAAAATAAAGTGTTGGGAGCAACTTCTGCCTGAAGGGGACGGGAAAGTTGTGAAAGCAGGGGACATCTAGCTCGGGCTGTGAAATATAAGTAAGAGTTTGTCTGGAGGAGAAGCGGGGCAAAAGCCATTTAGAGAAAGAGAAGCTGTCTTTGTAAAGGGAGGGAGTCATGGAGTGGCATGGCAGCCATGGGAGTAGGGAGACTTTGCAGAGGAGGCAGGATGATGGGAGGTGACACCAGAGTAGAAGGCTGTGCAGATTGTGAACTTCCTTTGATGCTCTGATCAACTGCTTAGAGTTTATACTACAGATGATGCAGAATACTAGAAGGTCTTGAAACACTGGAGGGACAGAATCAGATTTGGGGAGAGAATTCTTTACTTCAATATTTTTCTATAACAAAAATATAATACATAATCATGTAAAAGTTCAAATAATACAGAATATATAAAAATGTAAAATATATACAAATGGAAAGTTTTCTTGCCTTCACACCTATTCTATCTCAGGATAATCTTCTAGTAACATCTGGTATGTATTCTTCTGGATTTTTCTTTTTCACGTATACTGTCATCTGTTTTATCTATTTGTCTGCATCTATATCTATCTCCCTCTGAGTATGTATCTATCTTTTCAACAAAGATAGAACCGCAAACAAAGATAGGATAACAAACAGGATATATCTATAGTCTACTGTTCACCTAAGAGTATACTTCCCTGTTAGCACATGAAGATTTATGTCATTGTTCTTAACATTTGCATAGTAATCTACAACAGGCTCAGCATTGCATGGGTCGAAGGGTCAAATCAGCACAGCTCTGTTTATGTAAATAAAGTTTTATTGGAAGACAGCCACACTCATTTGTTTACATATTGTCTATAACTACTTTCTTAAGAGCAGAGTTGAGTAGTTATGATAGAGACCATACGGCCTGCAGAGCCTGCAATATTACTATCTGGTCCTTTACAGAAAACATTTGCTGACTGCCAGTCTATAATAATGCACTAGAATAAATTTCATTATTTCCATACTGACAGACAGGTCACCCAACTGCTTCGTCACAAATAAAACTGTAACTAACATTTTGATATGTATATCTCTATCTGTTTAAGTGAATGCTTCTGTAGAAGAGTTTTCTAGAAGTAGATTTGCTATATTAGCAGATTTTCTTCTTTTTTCATTTTTTGGAGAGAATCCTGGTGGCAGTGTGAAGAGTCTGGAGTTAGGAGTCTTAGGGCAAATGGATCAATTAGAAGGTGATTCTTATCATCTAGGTTAGAGATTAGGCAAGTCCAAAGGTGGGAATGGGCAGAAGTGTTAGAATTGAAGAGATTCAGGAGGGAATGCTGAGAATGCCACATGGGATAAAGTCAAGTTATTCACATTGGATAAAGTCAAGAAGGAAGGTGGGTGTTGAATGCTTCTGGGGTTGAAATGCTTCTGAAATCAAAAGGTTAGGTAACTCATCCACTGGAAAGAAAAGATAAGCACCATCAGAAATGTGAATTTAAGGAAGTGTATTTTACTTGAATATCACTGTTATGACAAATTGATATAAAACTCTCATGAGTACTTTCATTCTGGGACAAGTAAGTGTGACCGTCAACAAAGGTCTGGATTCTTTATTACCCATGTAAGTTTGTTTTTCTTGAAGTCTAGTGGATTTACACTATTACATTAGTTTCAGGTATACAACCGACACTAGTTTTTTTGTTTTTTGGTTTTTTTTTTGCGGTACACGGGTCTCTCACTGCTGTGGCCTCTCCTGTTGTGGAGCACAGGCTCCGGACATGCAGGCTCAGTGGCCATGGCTCACGGGCCAGCCGCTCTGCGGCACGTGGGGTCTTCCCAGACCGGGGCACGAACCCGCGTCCCCTGCATCGGCAGGTGGACTCTCAACCACTGCGCCACCAGGGAAGCCCCAACACTAGTTATTTTAAATCCAACAGTTCCCGGTGTGGAGGTCATCGCCCTGCTGTCTTTCCACTGTCCTTCGCCAGCCTCTCCTTGGTTCGCCAGCCTTCCCCTGGTCACCTACACAGCCACCTTCCCTGCAGTCCTGTCCCTCATCCTCCCAAACAGCAGACAAAACTCCTAAGGCAAACACCCTTGCATCCTTAAATTCATGATCACTGAAATGTTTATTCAGGCGTCTAGCTTTCTTCTGAATCACATTTTCATAGGAAGTCACATATTTCCTGTGAATATCCCCACACCACAAGTTAAACATGTTTTTAAGTTTCACTGAGATTATCTCTTTCACTTGATGACCATTTTTCACAAATACACTTTCCACGTCACAGGCATTACTGATTAAGCTGAGACTGCCAGAGGCCCATAAAGTCACATGAACTCATAAAGGCAGATGCTCCCTGGGACCCCTGCCGCGTCCCAGAGCCCATGCAAATTTAGGCCTCCACAAACACACGTCCATAGAATTTGAGAGCAACAACACATAGTTGAAGAAAAGCTAATACATTTGAAAATGCCATAGGTCAGTTGTGCTTTCCAAGCGCTGTGGGATTTTCCACAGTGGGCTGTTAACATGACTTATTACAGAGCTTTGGGGGGTATTAAACCAGAGTGTTCTAAAATCTGTAAGTATTTTTTAAATGAGGTAGTAATATGATAACATTTGTGGTTTTGTTTCTGCAATTTTTAAGAGGAAAGGAGCTCCAGTAATGGACAGAATTTGACCAAAAGAAACTGTGTTGAGGAAAGGAAGAGGTGGACCCTACATGATTCTGGACCCTGAGAAGAAAACGTGGATGGAATTATTGAGTGATCTAGAAAAATAAGTTACAGAAACAAAGCTGAGAGCAAAATGCCATGATCTCTTTTGGAACATGGTGCTTACACAACTTTTCTACATGCTGAATAGGTCAGTAATTCTATTACCAAAATTCACATGGTGAAGCAAAGATGATCTTAGGGCTTCTTGTCTATGAGAACCAGCAACTCTGCTACTAAAGTTCTTTGGCAGCTCCGAGTGTCATAACAACAACGTAGATGCCTCTGCCTGAGACTTTTGAGATCAGCTCCAGGGAAGTTCAGACAAGACTGCTCAGAGCCTTGTTAGACCAGCCGAGGGTGCTACGGGCGCAGGTGGTGACACACAGTCATCCTTTCTACCAAATGCCTAGGTTCTCCTGACGCCGGCAGGGAAAAGCAAATGGACCACAGGCCCTACCACTCCCCCCATAAAGCAAATGCATTAAAGAAGAAATTCAAAACCTAGATGTGCAAAATCATGCAGCACATGTTCTGAAGAAAAAGAAAAAATCACTCATGCTGTAACCCAGCCCCATGGAGAAGTAAAGCAAAAAAGAAACTTATGGTATGGTAAAAGGTTAAATCTTAAAAATGTACTCGGCCCTCGACATCTCTCCATAAGCAATTCCCACAGTGTCTAAAGATGTCAATAAAGGAAACATTGGATAAGGAAGAAAAAAGTGGAATTCCAAACTACTAACAAAAGTTTAAAATTAACAATTCCTCCCTTTATTGCTTACAGCATGTTTTTTTTTTTTTTCAGCCTGCAACTTAGAACTTATTTAATCCTGCCCTGAAGTTAATATTTTACACGTTTACACATTTACACATTTACACAAGGTTGACCTCTCCTTGAAGGCACGAGTCCTGCTTTCTTCATCTTTGTATTCCCTATTCACCCCATCCTTTCCCAACTCCAGTTCCTACCAGGCATATATTAGGCATAATAATGGTTCTATAATTTCACCCTGTCCTGACTACTGTCAAGTCTTTATTACAGTGTTTTCCAGAAAAAAAAATTACCTTTAAACAGTCAGCTTGATGGAGTGCAATGCTTTAGAAGTGAACACTAACCCTGTATGATGCTTTATGAGAAAAAATTCCTACTGCCAAATAGATTTGAAAAATGGGGTATATACTATTCTCCTTCCGGAAGTCACAGGCACACAGCAAATTACAGGCTCTGAAAAGACCTGCATTGACATGGTCAGTTCAGTCACGTTTAGCTCAGGCTTGCCTATTATGTTAAATAGGAGTACTTTTTTGTTTTAATCATTTCTATTGACCTACTCTGGAATTATCCCGCTTTAGAACTTTGCTACTCAAAGTGTGGTCCATGGACCAGCAGGACTGACATCACCTGGGAGCTTGTTGGAAATGCAGAATCTCAGGCCTCTGACCGCAGCCCTACAGAACCCGAGCCAGCACTTTAACAAGATACCCAGAGTGATTCACACACACATCAATGTTTGTAGGACACACTTGAAATTCTGGTGTAACTGGAAAAGGCTTTAGCTTTGGAACCAGATGGATCTATCTGATTACCATGTTATCTCCTGCAAAGACAATATATATCTTGCATGGTCATTGTGAAGATAAGGTAATATACATAAATCACCTGGCTCATGATAAATATTACTAAATAAATTATAGCTATTAATAGTATGATTGTTATTCATACTTTATATATACTCCACTCATTATATAATATGTAATTATAGTTGTTCACTTCAAATGACCATCAGAAGTGATCTGTTAATAGTTTTGATTCTGTAAGGTTAGTATAATTAATGTTTATTGCAATGAAAGGGGAATTTTGTAACCTCAAAAGTTCCCCTTCACTTCTCCAAAGGAATTGTTTTCATTACACGGACCTACACTTTCAGAGGAATTGGAAGCTGTTTTACATAAATCTGAGTTGGTTCTCTTTGGGTTGCTCTCCTTTTCCTGCAGGAGAAATGGAGGACACAGAATTGGAATTTAAGTCTCACGTCTGAAATGCTTAGATTCCTGAGGACACATTTTATGCCATTAACTTAATACACTAATATTTAATTAGCAATTCAACTTCTATTTATCTTAGGCATCTACAAACAATATCCATTTTTTAAATAACTGCATTAGCTTGCTTTCCATGTTGCATGTAGCAGACATTTACTGAGATACTATCAGAAAGAAAAATGTACAAAAGTCAGTGGGAAAGAAGTGAAGCTAAATGAAAACAAAAAACTGATCGACGAGCAAAATCCTTTCTGCCCACATTTTCTATTTTTGCTACATTATTTAATAGATATCCTATGAACTCCTTTTGTATTTTGTACCCACACGTGCTTTCACTGGCCAAAGCTTTTCATTTTTTCTTAGGATTAGGAAGTCCTAGGAATTATGTGTTTCAGTCTCTCTATAATCGTCTCTCTATATTATACATATGTATCATATATCATATATAACACACACACACAATGTCTACTTTTAAATGTTCAGAAGGTCCCTTCCCATTACCCCTCTTTAAATCTCACAATATTTTCCTAGAAGTAGAAGAGACACACAGTATCGTTTTTTAATAGGATGCTTCAGAGGCCTGGGGGATTTAAGGGACTTTTAAAGGACTTTTAAGGGATACGTACGGTGTTTCACGGGCAAAGCTAGAATAAGAAATCAGGGTTTTTGTGAATTTGTTGTTGTTGTTGTTTTGTATTCCATCTCTTTGCTAAACCTACTATTGCGTCAATACTAAGCCTTCTGGAAGGTTTTGTTCTAAAGCATAGGAGTCTGCCTGTTCTTAAAGTAGCTTAGCTGGTTGGGAGCTTGACTGCCTTTCTTATGTAGAAACCACTTCCCCATCCACCTGGCCAGGAGGGTGAGTAAGATCCATGACCTTCAGAGCATGGATGTCCTTCCTTCTGGATTTGCTATAACTGGTATCACACAGGGAACACTCTAAGAGGAAGGGTTGGATGTTTCATAAACTCTCTACAGCTCCCTATGCATGCTTACTAAAATCAAGGAAAAACAGAAATGACATTAAGAGTTTACTGCATTTTAAAGGGGAAGACTTTTAAACTTCTTTATTTGCAGTATTGGTAAATAAATATTTATTTATTATGCTTAAAGGACCCTTGTTATTCATCCTGTATTTCAACAAGCCTTGGCAGGGCAGTGTGCTGAGATAGGTGAACTGTTTTTCCTCTTGTTTTCCCTTCATTTTATTTCTTCTATATGACAGCATATCTATTTATGGTAATCCCACATTTGATGATAAGCTCTCAGAATTTCAGTTATTTATACATACCACCTCTTCTTACTTCTCTCTCCCATTTCTAGTATGTATTTTTGTTAAGAAGATACTCATTCATTTCATCATTCCTTGCCAGTTTGATTTTTTCCCCAGTTTGACCATGTAGATGCATGCTGAATGTACTGACCTCTCGAGGGCCTTTCCAACATATTTCATACATTCTTACATCAAATAAAATAGACAAAAGTCAGAAGTTGGGCTCTTTTCCTACAATGACACTTTTTGAGTAAGGACAGAAGTAGACTTCAGTTTTTATGACCAATCTGATACCAGCAACATCAAGAGATTCAACTACTAATCTTCTGTTCTAAAAATGTGTTTTCAGTTTATTTCTGTCAAATGTCACAGACTGTCAAAATAAAGTCTGCATAGGTTCCTATTTTCTGTTGCCATGAACAATTAGCATCACAAACATAACTAGAAAATAACAAAGCATTAACTGGACTTGACCCTGAACAGGACTTATTGCCATAGCGATGAGGACTTAAATAGCCAGCAAGGCCCAGGGCCAATGGCAAAGGGATCTCCTTGCTTCCTAGGAGGCAATGAACAGCAACAGGAGGACAGAGACAGATTCCCAGGCTCTCTGAATAGAGAGAGAGCTGGAGAGATGTTTGCTGGCTCCCGCAGTGAAAGATCAGCATTTCCCTGGAGAACCCTGGGCAGCAGAACTGCAGTATCATTTGAACTTTCTGGACCACTGAGTAAGGCACCCTGTGACTGGGAGACTCTCCTCATCTCTAAAATGAGGGAATAAAATGATCATCTCTAGGTCCCTTTCATTTCTAGCCTGCTGTAAGTCTATGATTCCAGAAGGGCCTTGAAAATAATTTTTTTTCTAGAATATTCTGAGTTGTAGACTACGGAAAAGGCAGAGAAGACTTTCTAGAGTCATATAATGTTACCTCAGTGGTAGCCAGTCAACTGCATGACTAAATTCCTTCATATGATCACACTTGTTATCCAACCAAAGGCAATCTCAGGCTCATATGGACAAGACTCTCTTGAACAGTAACTATGTGGACATGTCTTTACCTGTTCAGAATTTGTCAAGTCAAGAGATAAATCCTGATGAGAAGTGGCCAGAGAATCGCCTCTTTTACCAAAATTATTCCATTGAGTTAATGTCACTTAATTTATTAACCCATTATGCTAAGTTTGGACATTCGCAAGGTACCAAGATTGCTTTCTGTTATGAAAACCCACACGCACACAGAAAGGATATGAAAGGATCCTGAGAAGTGGGGTTTCCACGGAGCTATTTAAAACTCCTTCAATTCAAACCCCTATTCCACTTCCTCACCTTTCCCAAACCCAAGTCTCACGCCCGACACACACATCTGGGCAGCTGATCTGCTCCAAAGAATTCACTGAGAAAGCAGACCTGCCTCCCTGCCCTCTATGGGAACAGAAGCTAAAAAAGAGTGGATCTAGGTATAACTGATTCACTTTGCTGTACAGCAGAAATTAACACAACATTGTAAATCAACTCTGCTCCAGTAAAAAAAATTAATTAAGAAAAATAAAAAGAGAAAACTTCCACAAGCTTCTTAGATAGCCTCATCCACCAGACAGAAGACGCAAGAAGAACTACAACCCTGTAGCCTGTGGAACAAAAACCACATTCACAGAAAGACAGACAAGATGAAAAGGCAGAGGGCTATGTACCAGATGAAGGAACAAGATAAAACCCCAGAAAAGCAACTAAATGAAATGGAGATAGGCAATCTTCCAGAAAAAGAATTCAGAATAATGATAGTGAAGATGATCCAGGACCTTGGAAAAAGAATGGAGGCAAAGATCGAGAAGATGCAAGAAATGTTTAATAAAGATCTGGAAGAATTAAAGAACAAACAAACAGAGATGAACAATACAATAACTGAAATGAAAAATACACTAGAAGGAATCAATAGCAGAATAACTGAGGCAGAAGAACGGATAAGTGACCTGGAAGACACAATGGTGGAATTCACTGCTGTGGAACAGACTAAAGAAAAACGAATGAAAAGAAATGAAGACAGCCTAAGAGACCTCTGGGACAACATTAAACGCAACAACATTCGCATTATAGGAGTCTTAGAAGAAGGGAAAGAGAAAGGACCCGAGAAAATATTTGAAGAGATTATAGTAGAAAACCTCCTGAACATGGGAAAGGAAATAGCCACCCAAGTCCAGGAAGTGCACAGAGTCCCATACAGGATAAAACCAAGGAGAAACACACTAAGACACATAGTAATCAAATTGACAAAAATTAAAGACAAAGAAAAATTACTGAAAGCAGCAAGGGAAAAACAACAAATATCATACAAGGGAACTCCCATAAGGTTAACAGCTGATTTCTCAGCAGAAACTCTACAGGCCAAAAGGGAGTGGCATGATATACTTAAAAGTGATGAAAGGGAAGAACCTACAACCAAGATTACTCTACCAGGCAAGGATCTCATTCAGATTCGATGGACAAATCAAAAGCTTTAAGGACAAGCAAAAGCTAAGAGAATTTAGCACCACCAAACCAGCTCTACAACAAATGCTAAAGGAACTTCTCTAAGTGGGAAACACAAGAGAAGAAAAGCACCTACAAAAACAAACCCAAAACAATTAAGAATATGGTCATAGGAACATACATATAGATAATTACCTTAAACGTGAATGGATTAAATGCTATAACCAAAAGACACAGACTGCCTGAATGGATACAAAAACAAGACCCATATATATGCTGTCTACAAGAGACTCACTTCAGACCTAGGGACACATACAGACTGGAAGTGAGGGGATGGAAAAAGATATTCCATGCAAATGAAAATCGAAAGAAAGCTGAAGTAGCAATACTCATATCAGATAAAATAGACTTTAAAAATAAAGAATGTTACAAAAGACAAGGAAGGACACTACATAATGATTAAGGGATCAATCCAAGAAGAAGATAAAACAATTATAAATATATATGCACCCAACATAGGAGCAACTCAATATATAAGGCAACTGCTAACAGCTCTAAAAGAGGAAATCGAGAGTAACACAATAATAGTGGGGGACTTTAACACCTCACTTACACCAATGCACAGATCATCCAAACAGAAAATTAATAAGGAAACACAAGCTTTAAATGACACAACAGACCAGATATATTTAATTGATATTTATAGGACATTCCATCCAAAAAGAGATTGCACTTTCTTCTCAAGTGCGCATAGAACATTCTCCAGGATAGATCACATCTTGGGTCACAAATCAGGCCCCAGTAAATTTAAGAAAATTGAAATCATATCAAGCATCTTTTCTGACCACAACGCTATGAGATTAGAAATCAATTACAGGGAAAAAAATTCAAAACACAAACACATGGAGGCTAAACAATACATTACTAAATAACCAAGAGATCACTGAAGAAATCAAAGAGGAAATCAAAAAATATCTAGAGACAAATGACAATGAAAACACGATGATCCAAAACCTACGGGATGCAGCAAAAACAGTTCTAAGAGGGAAGTTTATAGCTATACAAGCTTACCTCAAGAAACAAGAAAAATCTCAAATAAACAATCTAACATTACACCTAAAGGAACTAGAGAAAGAAGAACAAACAAAACTCAAAGTTAGTAGAAGGAAAGAAAACATAAAGATCAGAGCAGAAATAAATGAAGTAGAAACAAAGAAAACAATAGCAAAGATCAATAAAACTAAAAGCTGCTTCTCTGAGAAGATAAACAAAATTGATAAACCATTAGCCAGATTCATCAAGAAAATGAGGGAGAGGACTCAAATCAATAAAATTAGAAATGAAAAAGGAGAGGTTACAAAAGACACCACAGAAATACAAAGCATCCTAAGACTACTACAAGCAACTCTATGCCAATAAAATGGACAACCTGGAAGAAATGGATAAATTCTTAGAAAGGTATAACCTTCAAGACTGAACCAGGAAGAAACAGAAAATATGAAAGACCAATCACAAGTAATGAAATTGAAACTGTGATTAAAAATCTTCCAACAAACAAAAGTCCAGGACCAGATGGCTTCACAGGTGAATTCTATCAAACATTTAGAGAAGAGCTAACACCCATCCTTCTCAAACTCTTCCAAAAAATTGCAGAGGAAGGAAAACTCCCAAACCATTCTATGAGGCCACCATCACCCTGATACCAAAACCAGACAAAGATACTACAAAAAGAGAAAATTACAGACCAATTTCACTGATGAATATAGATGCAAAAATCCTCAACAAAATACTAGTGAATGGAATCCAACAACACATTAAAAGGATCATACACCATGACTAAGTGAGATTTATCCCAGAGATGCAAGGATTCTTCAATATACACAAATCAATCAATGTGATACACCATATTAACAACTGAAGAATAAAAACCATCTGATCATCTCAATAGATGCAGAAAAAGCTGTTGACAAAATTCAACACCAATTTAATGATAAAAACTCTCCAGAAAGTGGGCATAGAGAGAACCTACCTCAACATAGTAAAGGCCATATATGACAAACCCACAGCAAACATCATTCTCAATGGTGAAAAACTGAAACCATTTCCTCTAAGATCAGGAACAAGACAAGGATGTCCACTCTCAACACTATTATTCAACATAGTTTTGGAAGTCCTAGCCATGGCAATCAGAGAAGAAAAAGAAATAAAAGGAATACAAATTGGAAAAGAAGAAATAAAACTGTCACTGTTTGCAGATGACATGATGTTATACATAGAGAACCCTAAAGATGTCACCAGAAAACTACTAGAGCTAATCAATGAATTTGGTAAAGTTGCAGGATACAAAATTAATGCACAGAAATCTCTTGCATTCCTATACACTAATGATGAAACATGAGAAAGAGAAATTAAGGAAACACTCCCATTTACCATTGCATCAAAAAGAATAAAATACCTAGGAATAAACCTACCTGGGGAGACAAAAGACCTGTATGCAGAAAACTATAAGACACTGATGAAAGAAATTAAAGATGATACTAACAGATGGAGAGATATACCATGTTCTTGGATTGGAAGAATTAATATTGTGAAAATGACTCTACTACCCAAAGCAATCTACAGATTCAATGCAATCCCTATCAAACTACCAATGGCATTTTTTACAGAACTAGAACAAAAAATCTTAAAATTTGTATGGAGACACAAAAGACTCCGAATAATCAAAGCAGTTTCGAGGGAATAAAACGGAACTGGAGGAATCAGACTCCCTGACTTCAGAGTATACTACAAAGCTGCAGTAATCAAGACAATATAGTACTGGCACAAAAACAGAAATATAGATCAATGGAACAGGATAGAAAGCCCAGAGATAAACCCAAGCACCTATGGTCAACTAATCTATGATAAAGGAGGCAAGGATATAGAATGGAGAAAAGACAGCCTCTTCAATAAGTGGTGCTGGGAAAACTGGATAGCTACATGTAAAAGAATGAAATTAGAACACTCCCTAACACCATACACAAAAATAAACTCAAAATGGATTAGAGACATAAATGTAAGACCAGGCACTATAAAACTCTTAGAGGAAAACATAGGAAGAACACTCTTTGACATAAATCACAGCAAGATCTTCTTTGATCCACCTGCTTGAGTAATGGAAATGAAAACAAGAATAAACAAATGGGACTTAATAAAACTTAAAAGCTTTTGCACAGCAAAGGAAACCATAAACAAGACCAAAAGACAACCCTCAGAATGGGAGAAAATATTTGCAAACAAATCAACAGACAAAGGATTCATCTCCAAAATATATAAACAGCTCATGCAGCTCAACATTAAAAAAACAAACAACCCAATCCAAAAATGGGCAGAAGACCTAAATAGACATTTCTCCAAAGAAGACATACAGATGGCCAAGAAGCACATTAAAGTTGCTCAACATCACTAATTATTAGAGAAATGCAAATCAGAACTACAATGAGGTATCACCTCACACCAGTTAGAATGGGCATCATCAGAAAATCTACAAACAACAAATGCTGGAGAGGGTGTGGAGAAAGGGGAACACTCTTGCACTGTTGGTGGGAATGTAAATTGATACAGCCACTATGGAGAACAGTATGGAGGTTCCTTAAAGAACTAAAAATAGTATTACCATATGACCCAGCAATCCCACTACTGGGCATATACCCTGAGAAAACCATAATTCAAAAAAACACATGTACCCCAATGTTCATTGCAGCACTATTTACAATAGCCAGGTCATGGAAACAACCTAAATGCCCATCGACAGACGAATGGATAAAGAAGATGTGGCACATATATACAATCGAATATTACTCAGCCATAAAAAGGAATGAAATTGGGTCATTTGTAGAGACGTGGATACATCTAGAGACTGTCATACAGAGTGAAATAAGTCAGAAAGAGAAAAATAAATATCGTGTATTAACGCATATATGTGGAACCTAGAAAATGGTACAGATGGGGCTTCTCTGGTGGTGCAGTGATTGAGCATCTGCCTGCCAGTGCAGGGGACACGGGTTCGTGGCCCGGTCCAGGAAGATCCCACATGCCGTGGAGCGCCTGGGCCCGTGAGCCATGGCTGCTGAGCCTGTGCGTCCGGAGTCTGTGCTCCGCAACGGGAGAGGCCACAACAGTGAGAGGCCCGCGTACTGCAAAAAAAAAAAAAAAAAAAAAAAAATTTAAAACGTACGGTCACCAAGGGGGGAAAGCGGCAGTGGGGGGGTTTGTGGTGTGATGAATTGGGAGATTGGGATTGACATCTACACTGATGTGTATAAAATGGATGACTAATAAGAAAAATAAATAAATTAAAAGAAACAAAGAAAAATAACGGATTTTTTTTTTAAAAAAAAAAAAGGAAAAATAAGAAGAGCAACCTCCAGAGCACACAGGCCAGGAAGAGTCCACATCTCCTCCAGCCAGAGTGACGCGTGGGACATCTGCAGAACACTCTGAAGGGCACTGCCTTGGCAGCCTTAGACTAAAGGAGTTTTTGGTCCTTCCTAACAAATCTTAAAAGTAAGTCTCAAAAAGCTGGAAATGTTTCCAACTTAAATGCATCCCAAAACAAAGATAAGACATTTTACAGGAGTACAAAAATACCAGTACCCCAGGGTGTAAAATTCACAGTTCACAATATCTGGCATCAAAGTAAACAGACATGCAAACACGCAGGAACATACAATCTATAATTAAGAGAGAATCAATAGAAATGGACCCAGCCATGACAAAGATGATGTAATTTAGTAGACAGGATGTTAACAGAACACACACACACACACACACACACACACACACACACACACGCATTCTCTCTCCATCTCCCTCTCTCTGTTGAAGAAGGTAAAGGAAAGCATGAACACGATAAGAGAATTATACAAGATATAAAAAGCATCAATCAAACCGAATATACAGTGGCTGGGATAAAAACAAAGAATGGAGTATCAGTGAACAGTGGAACAACATCAGATGACCATATAAATGGGTAACTAGAGTTTCATGAAAGGGGAGAAGAGAGGGAAATGGATAAACTACTTAAAGAAATATTGATTGAAATATGTCCCGATCTGATGAAAACTATAAACGCATCGATTCAAGAAGCTCAAAAAAATGCCAAGCAAAAGAAATATGGAGAGAAACCACACCAAGGAACATTATAATCACATTGCTTAAAACCAGTGATAAAAGAGAAAAATCTTAAAAGTGCTCAGAGAAACAAACAAATTCTGTAGAGGAGTAAAGATACAAGTGACAGCCAAACAGAAGAGAGGAATCACAGGGGAAGAAGGGGATAGTGTAAGAAAAGGTGTGTGGGTAGGAGGAAGTAGTGTGAATTCAGGGAACAGACAGGAAAGGGGTAGCACCAGCAGTGTAAATGGAGGGACAGGGGTGGACATGAGGAGGGAAAGACAGATTAGTAACAGAGCTAAGAGGTCCTTGACTTTCAAGCCACAATAAAGAAACTATTTTTTTTTCAAGTAAAGCGGAGACTTCAGTGAAAATTTTAAAATGGGATGATACATTGTACGGTACTTTACAGACCTTGTAAAGACTGAATAAAGACTGGAGAACCAATTGGTGAGGCAAAATTTTTAGAAATTATATGTATATGTAAATATATAAAGCTACATATTATACGTGTTATATATTATAGATGATGTATAGGATTATTTTAAATATGACTGTGAAAGATAAACAGACATTAAAGGACACATCTTAGAAACTGGTTAAAAATTATTCGCCTACACCTTTCTAGGTGTTTTAAAAAATAATGTCTTATTTACTACCTATTTACTATTTACTTTTATTAAGGAGTAAAATTACACTGTAATCAACTAAGCACTCGAAATTTTGTTACAGGAGGAAGAGCAGGGGTCTGCACTCATTTCCTCTGTTCCTTCCTGGCTGCGTAAAAATGGGGAAACATGGCATGACCACACCCATTTTTCCGTTTCAAAATCTCTTAATTGTATAGTTTTTTCAAAATAAATTTAAAGTAGCAATATGATTATTTTTTGCTATTTTTATACACAGACTGAAGAACAAATTTAGATATCAACAAACAAACAAACAAGAAGCCACAGTCAGTTTTGTTTCATTTTGAATGATAAAAAGGCTAGAAAATGCTGAAGGTTAAATCCTCTAGTCCCTTTCGTTTTGTGGTTACATGGCCAAGATTTATGCGGAATACCAAAAAGCCTGTTATTTTTTTTGCTTGCAGCTCCTTTCCTAAAGTATGAATGGTATCCCTATTCATTCTCCCTTTCTCTTTGATAAATTAATATGAAATGAAATCCCAGGTAAACTTAGATAATATATTAAAGAGCTTGTTGCAAAATAACGTATTTTTTATTGCATTAAAATTCAGCCAAAAGTGTGTACGCATTTATTTTAAAATATGAGTTTCCTCTCTGCTAAAGCCCACAGACATTCTGGATAAGCCGCTTAAACTAAACAATGAGTTAGGAGGAAAATGTCCAAGTTTTGATTGGTCGTTCACTCCAGCTCTGATGATTTAGGTATGGCGCCATTTAATAAATCTGAATGCTTGACCACAAACACTGTGGAAAAACCTACAAATTTAAGCGTCAGGTACCTGACTCTGAGACAATCTGTACAGTTGATTCCCTGACTTCTTAGAAAAGATGCCTGAGGCTTAGAATTTCCTGGCAGGACAGCTTAAATAGATGCATGAGAATGAGGAATCATATTGATCAAGCCCAAACTCTATTACATGAATATTTACAAAACAAAGTTGCCCACTTCTGAAATCAATCAATAACCACAATAATTTACCAAAAAACAATGTGAGATAAGAGTTTTCTTAAGGAAAAAAAAATCATAGAAGTAGAAAAAATATTCTTTCCTTTGAAATGCTATTAATAGACAAGGCAATTAAAAAAAAAGTTCAGACAGTTAACAATTCCTGTTACCTAAAGATTATGAAGCATGAAGACAACTCCCAAAATGTTGGATAAATTTGGAATCACCTACGTAAATGTTTTTATATATTCATATCCCAGTAGGCAACTGCCAACCATTTTCATGGAAATGTGCTGCTGCTTCTGCAGGATCATTACAATCATTACACACCACCTTGTGTGCTGGGGTGGGGAGGGGAGACACCGGGGAAAGTAGCACTCAGTGATGCATTCAGCATTTACTCACCAAGAGCTACTATGTGCAGGAGCAGAGCTGGATGCTTGGGGCAAAACTCAGAGGAACAGGAAATATCTCCTGCCTACCACCTAGTACACAGTTATGAAAAATACTGGCTATAAAAGGCTCTTTCCTAATGACAATTTTGAGACACTATTTAAAGTTTCAAGAGCTACAATCCTTGGAACGTATTACATTAGGTCGATGCAAGCTGTTTCTTATCCCTTACCTTCCAACCGCAGTCTTAAATCTGATATTTGACTCTCTATAAGGACCTACTCTACTGCATAGCGCAGGGAACTCTGTTCAATACTCTATAATGGCCTATATGGGAAAAGAATCTAAAAAAGAGTGGATATATGTGTATGTCTGATTCACTTTGCTGTACACCTGAAACTAACACAGCATTGTAAATCAACTATACGCCAATAAAAAAATTGCATTAAAAATATATATAATTTGCTGAATTTTTATATTCATTTTTAAATATTTTGGGGATATAGTCAGAGCTAAAATTTACTCTGGTAACAAGCAAGAGAAAGGATTCCTTTGAAACGTGTTATTCTTGACTATTATGTCCAATGAGATTGGGAGGTTTCAGGAATCCCTGCTAAGTCCAGGAGAGCTGTGTAAGGTACTCAGTGTTATAAACCAATATCAATAATTGTTATTTATGCAACAAACAGTTACGATCTAGCACTACTTTGTTGGGCAGTGCTGGGAATTATTAAATTCTACAAATTAACTTAGATTTCTTAACCACAAATAAGATGTTTGCAGTTGAACTGACTGCTTCTGACCTAAGTCACTCAGGAAGAGTGAGTTGCATTTAAACATCTTCATATCACCAGGATTAAGTGCTTCAGCCACTGCTGCCTTTATTAAGGTAGCTGCTTCCTTTTGTCTATTTCATGAGCTGGGTAAACAGAATGCATTAACATTCAACATTCATTTACCAAATGTTTACTGAGCTTTAAAGTCAGAACAGCAAAGGATTAAAATGGATTGCTCATACTGAACTTCTACTTTATAAAGCCACTGGCAAGTACATAAAAAATAATTCCACATCTACTACTCAGACATTCTTAATAAAGAAGTCTTCCCTATAGTTATTTTAAAATAGGTTGTATCTACTGAATGGAGACATAACATACATTCATTAACTAAACAGGAAAAGATAAGACATGTGAAGTTGATCTTTCAGTATCTCGTTCCTTGAATTAACAACTCGACGAAGTTTGGAATAAATAGGAATTTGAAATTATTTCATGAACGAGGAAGATAAATTAAGAACTGCAACAATATTCATTTTTGTACTGAAAAACCTTTAGCACCTTTGTCTTGAAATTCTCAAAGTCCTTTACAAACAATATTCACAACATTGTCATGTGAGGAAAAGAAATGCTATTTTATTCTCAAATGAGAAACATGAGGCTACAGCAAGGCATATGTTCTATTTTAGATTCCATTAAATAGATTATGTATAATTATACAACTCTTCAATGATTACAAGTCACTTGCATAATGATTAAAAATGCAAATGACAACCTACATCTCAGAATTTCCTCATAATATAAACAGTCTAAAAATTTAGCTCTATGTAGTAAGAGGGCAGAAATATTATGTTAAAAACTCAGGAAAGAATAAGACAAGAAGAGGCAATATTTGCTAAGAGCAACGATTTATCTATGCTGCCCACTTTGGGCATCAAAATATAACTGTAACCGGATGGTTCTATAATTCAAAACTTCGCATAGAAAACAGGTCAATCTTCCCCCCACCATTTTTTTTTTCTCTCAGAGCAACCAGTTCATTGTCTCAAAGCACTCCCATTGTTTATCATCATTTCGGTAACTATTACATTTTTCTTCCTTATCAGACATTGCGTATTAGAACAATAGTGACCCATACATACAAACATTTTAGGGCTATACATTTTACTCTATCAACATTGATTAGTCTTTCTCTGAAATAAATTGATTTCATTGAAATCATACTCTACAAATACAAATGCAATTATATTAATCTAAGAGTGATAAAGATATAGAAATAATGTTATATGTAAGCTTTAGTAATATTATGAAACAGTTATCTTCTATTTTGGTAGCATCTGATTTCAGTCCAATTCCTCAATCCTTTTTATCCATACTAGTGCGAGCTGAGTAGGAGAAGCTCTCTCTTTCCACCTTAATAAATGCTGGGAACTGACGATCTCATGCATGAACCAGCCTCAGGATACACATTAGCATGTGTATCTGAGCCAGGACGGACCCAAATGTGCATATGAGGAAACCAAGTGAACTACACACAGTATCAGGAAGTCTGTAGCTCAGAAACACACCTACCCTTTGAGGGGCATAAGAAAATACAGAACTTGCTGTGATCAGCTTTGAATCGTTCCAACTTTCAATGGTGGATTTCTCAACTGAATTTCACATACAACTGCCTCATCCAGCCAATTTTATTAGGAAATAAGACAGTCTAAATCAGCTTTTTATCCCCCCCAGACCACTATAGCTTAATCTTATAATTAACACAACTTAAAAAAATTACAAATTTGAGGGGAACCTTTTAAAATATGCTACAAACTTCTCTCACTTCTTACGATACGGTTACCATGATCATCAATGACTACCCCTAGCGGGCACCAGCCACGCTTCGGGAACCACCTGGTTAGGATGTTTCCTCTGAACATAAGAGCATGGCTCCAGGCTCTCACGGTTTTGGACTTCCTCTATTGTTTTCAAATGTTTGATACCATTTTCTCTACCTTTTCCTTGCAAGGCTACAGGCAGGCTCCTGCTCCAGTCCCCAGCCTGAACTAAACAAGACCTTGGCTGTTCACTTTCCAATCTGTTGTAAGCTAGAGAACCAGGTAACCAAGCTCCTTAGGACTCTACGTAAATTGAAAATAAATTGACTCCCAGGAGACGCCAAAAGTTTTCCATTTGGGGCGTAAAAATCAGGAACTTTGTTCCCTGAGTTTACCATGTCCCAGGTATTTGAAGTTCACAGATAAGGCACTTCCTGATAAGTGAGGTTTTATTGTGTTACTGACATAAAACACAATGGTTTGCAAAATTAAATCTGGGGGCTCCCTGACATACTTAAGGTAAATGAAACCTTTTAGAATGTTGATCACGACATCCCCAGTGGTTTTGAACAGATTTCCTTTAAAAAAATAGGAGGATAGAGGCCTCTGGAATATTTAACCTGGGTAATAGAAGCATTGATAAGGACATGCTTTAGATTTAGTTTTAAGAGAACAAAGAAAGGATAAATCTCATTAAGATGAAAACGAATTCTACCTCAATAAAGTAGGAGAGTTCTCGTAAGTTTTGATGGAACAGAAAAGTCCCTTAAAACGATCCCTAATCCTTTTAAGACTGGGTAGGACAGCCTTGGGTCTGCACATTTAAAATTCATTAATGATCTTAAGCTGAGAATTAGATTGGGCATTTTTCCCCACAATCGGGCAAATCATGAAAGAAAATCCTCCTTCCTCCTTCTGCCTCTTTCAGCCTCTGGAGGACCAGCCTATAACTCATGGCTTTGATGGGCTTTGATGTTTTTCTTCCTCACTGTCCTTTGGTTGGGGTTAACTCCAGGATCACCGCTCCCCTTATGAACGTAGCATTAGTCATCACAGATTCTGGCATGACTCTTTTTGTCTTGTGCCCCAGTGTGGGAACGGATTGCCTCTTTACATGCTTAGCCCGGGATGGATACCTAGAGTAGGAGCTTCAGGACACAGAAAGGGAGAAAGAACGACTTGATCTCTCCCAGGGCTTCTCAGTGGGGAGCCAGTGACATTTCGGGTGAAACAATCCTCTGTGGTACTGAGCTGTAGGGTGTCTAGGAATCTGGGTCTCTGCCCAGTATCCCCAGTCATTGTGAGAACCAGAAATGCTCCAACATATTGCCAAAAGGCTCCTGGAGGGGTCATACTGGCCCCAACTGAGAACCACTGTAGTCCTTGCGCTGTGCTGAAACGTCAACAGAAACCATCACTGTCTCAACAAACATAGCTTCAAATTAGGCCAGCAGTGATATTCCCATTAAACTGTTGCCAAGTCAATATGAGGAAGATGTTGAGGTTCAGAATTATTTGTTCACATGGAACACAAATATTCACAGCTTGTAAATGTGGTTATCAGACATACTTCCTCTGTACCAACCACTGCAATTGGAAGACATTTTCTTGGATCCCCCGCTTCCCCTCCCCTCCCCCCCACAGTCAGCCTATACCTAATAGCCTGGTGGTGACTTGGCTACATTTGCTTCTGAACTATAAGCTCATTTAGAGGAGGGTGTCTTGTTCCCCTTGCTTGTCACTGTAATCACAGTGCTAATAAGCACAGAGTCTGGCATAAATAAACACTGAAAACCAACAATAAATTAGTAAATGAATGAACTCAGCAAAGTCTCCACCGACGATTCAAGACACTCACAATTCAAGCAGGAATGAGCTCGGTCACACGTGACTTTCGATGTTCAAAAGGTCAACAGAGGAGACTGTCTACTTCTATTGAGTTCCATGTTTTACTCTGTTGAAAAACGTCTTTAAAAAAAAAATCTCTTGGGAAATATCCACTGTCGTCTTTGTAACAAGTGCAGTCGTTTGCTAAATGACATCTTCCCAATCTGCAGGTTACCTATACAACCCAGGAGTCAGCTGGGGTCTCCCTGAAGCTCAGACTTCTACAATCACCCATTCATTCAACAGAATATGAGGATGCACTGTCTCTATCATTTATATCTACACCTATATCTGTATCTATATCTAGGTCTATACCTATATCATCTATGTCTATAGATATAGATATAGGCATCCTTCCAGATCCTGGGGCTGCTCCTTGGTAAACAAGACAGATATAACTCTTGCCTTCAAGAAACTATAAAGAAACTTCTATGTTTTTCACCCAAAGTCATTCTAAGTGCTAATAAGCTTGGGAGAAGTTCATATGCTCACTCTAGATTTCAGAAAGAATATAAATGATTCTTATCTTACACACAGTAGTTTATGTCTTTGCAGTCTTGCCCTCTACCTTAGGTAGCTTATCAAAGTATTTCTTCCAAACAAATACTGTGCTGCCTAAAAGAATAATAATTTTTTTTTTTTTGGCGGTACACGGGCCCCTCACTATTGTGGCCTCTCCCGTTGCGGAGCACAGGCTCCGGACGCACAGGCTCAGCGGCCATGGCTCACGGGCCCAGCCGCTCCGTGCTATGTGGGATCTTCCCGGACCGGGGCATGAACCCGTGTCCCCTGCATCGGCAGGCGGACTCTCAACCACTGCGCCACCAGGGAAGCCCACAAAGAATGAATTTAAAAAACATTACCTATCTCCGTCTACATAAATATCAATAAAAATGATGTATATCTTAAGCTTCACATTCTCTTTACCGAGATATGAAGAGGTTAACCCCGACCCTAATCCCTTTTTTTCCTCTGAGTTATGATGTGAATCCCACAACAGGTGAAGTCTAGTGAAAATACACTTAAAAATATAACTATCACATCAAATAGACAATCACAGAAATTTCACGATTTTCCAGTTCAGAAAAACTTAGAAAAACCAGCATAATTAAACTATTTTGTTTTTAAAAATGTCTGAATGGATACATTTGGCAATTGTTGGTCATAACTTCACACTTAATCTTATTCACCTTTGAAAATGGAAAACAAAATCCACGTAGTACTTACCCTATATTTTTGCTGGCGATTTTCCAATTAGGAAAGATAACCAAGGTGGTATTTTGCTGAAAGTCAGTATTCTCTAATTCTGTAATACCGAGAACTGGAAACGATCTTGTAAAGTTTATTCCCACTCACTCATTTAATACAAGGAAAACCACAAAACTGTAAACTCTAGACAGGCTGGCTTATAATCTCTAATGTAGGCAATTTCCTTAAGACCCACGTGTGCTCTGCCAATCTTCTGAAAACTTCAATCTTCCGTAGAAGACTAACAGCTAACCAAAATTCATCTTCCTCTTTTTCCATAGAACCGTATGGCTGCCCAGCTACGTGTGTTCCTTTACCATCCTGCCTCCTTCCAGTTGTGAAAAGCTTTGTGACTATTTTTTTCTCCCAGTGCAATCTGAGTGGACCTGACAGATGCAATTTCCATGTCTGACCCTAAATCTCCCACATTTGCTTTTCCATGTTCTTTTGTCCTTTCCGTGCTGAAATGATGCTAACCAGAGAGACCTTGAAAATGATCATATAAAATAGAACTCGCTGACTTGGAATACCTGTTGAGGAGGGTTAAGTGAACAATACATACACTTCTGCATTCCTTGAGCCCCTGGACTATAAGGAATCTTTTGATAGAGCAGTGTAGCATTCTCTAACTAATACGTAGCCCTGATGGACTCTTCAGCAAATTAATTCTGCTTTGTGTCTTCTTGCATATGTGTCTTCTTTAAAATAATAATGTGTTAAAATTATTATAGCTCCTAGTTTTTCAATGCTTAGTCTGTGTTTCACAGAATGTTAAACACTTTACATGGATATTATTTATTTACCACAAACTCTCTCAGGTAGATTCTACTGTTGTCCCCATTTTGTAGATGAGAATACTGAGGCTCCTTGAATAACTTGGTGGTTCTGAGATGAGAATCACAGTGTGTCTGACTGAGTGCCTATGCTCTTTCTTCCGACCTGATGATTCTTTGCTTCTCTGGAATTACACTAGCTAGTTATGCACATGAATTGTGACCCACAAGTGCATTTCCAAAAGAAAGGTTGTTATGAGTAAAAACATTTTAATAAAAATCTTTGTAAGAATCCCAACAATATGAACTTTATTTAGACGTCCGATGTCTACTTGTTCTTATCTTAACAGCACAAGTCAGTTTAAGGTGACTGATGTAAAGTGCAGATTTACGTCGCAGAAATTGACTGGGAGGCTGGCACCTTCAGCACAGAAACCTTGCGTTTGTCTTCCCTTAGAGCAGCGGTCCCCAACCTTTTTGGCACCAGGGACCGGTTTCGTGGAAGACAATTTTTCCATGGACGAGGGGTGGGGATGGTTCAAGCACTAATGCAAGTGACGGTTCAGGCAGTAATGCGAGCGACGGGGAGCGGCAGATGAAGCTTTGCTCACTCGTCCACGGCTCGCCTCCTGCTGTGTAGCCTGGTACCGGTCCGAGGCCCGGGGGTTGGGGACCCCTGCCTTAGAGCAACACGAAAGATGCAAACAGGAGGTAGCAACAATTATTCATCGAACATCCCTTCAAGGGATAATTATTTTACACATTTTGATGTTAGCAAGAAATCCCAGAGGGGTTCCTTCATCCTTTGTTAAGGATAAGATGAGAGAATCCATCAGGAGAAATTCGGTAAGAAGAACATTTTTGGGTGATGGCAATACAAAAATCTTTGAATGAGAAGTCCTCACGTGGAAAATGGAACTTGAAGAGTTGACTGAATGACGGCAGCAGCACAAGTTATCAAAGAAAGAAATTTCTGGATAAATGGCCCAAGTGCCTTTGACTACAATAAATATATGTCATTGGAGACTTCCTAGGGTATTCATTCAGCATAGGTATGATTTTTACAATTTCATTATTATAGCCTTTCATGTACTTTCTTCCGAGTGACTTTATATCTATTCATCTAATATTTTTCCATTTATATCCTGCACATTTTACTAAATCCTGTGCCAGCCAACCAAACAAGTAAGTTGCAAACTCTAATGCTGAGTTACAGGCGCAAAGACGCAGGTAAGTACAGGTCAGAACAGTTACGAAAAGGAGTGCTCCAGAAAAGAGCAGTTAGAGGAGGTGATATGAATGGAGGAGTGGTAAGAACGGGTGATATTTAAGATAAAACTTGATGTAATAGGGTAATTATTATCCTGATTAGTAAGAATTCAATCTATGAATAACTATTTCTTCAACGGCAGTCATGGAGTATCCTAACCCTTAACTGAGACTCGAAGTGATAGTGTTATGTTATTTTGTATCATTCACACAGATCGTTATAACTCAAGTATCCTCTTACCATTTGGGTAAGTTCTTCCGAAATGGGTTATTTTATAATCTGAGGTCAGCATGTCCTACCTAAATTTTAATTTGCTTACGAAAGAAATTCTGATTTAACCAAATGCAACCATTCTGGTTAATGATTTAACTGTCCTTGTTAAAATGGGCTTCCAGCACCCTGAAACTCAGCTCACACAATACGCAAAGCCACCCTCGAAACTTCGTGCCCAGCTCTCGGAGTTTGGAGGGATAACGAGAAGACATCTGCTTTCCTGCTTTAGGGTTTATCTGACCTATGCAGCCATGTACAGTGGTCTGATCAAAACCAGCCTCCAAAACGGAAAAAAAGATCCTATTTAAGTTCACTACTGAAAAGTCGTCAAGGGTCAAACGGTAAAGTTTCGCCACTGGTAATGATTCCTTTCTCTACCACATAGTGCCTACTCCAAATTTTACTAAAAGAGAAAGCAAACGTGGAGGGGTGAAAAATAAATGTATCCTTGGCCTTCTGAACTAGTGAGAAACACAGCCTGTGGCCTTGGTAACTGAATTGCTCATTGCCTAGGTTCTCCTTACCTGCACCTTAATGACGAGCCATCATTACTGTGTATTTCAATACCGACGCTCATTTCAGCACCTGTTTTCTCAGAGTTGAACATCCATCACAGAGCCACCAGTGCAGCCTTGGTATTGCACACAAATAATTTTCCCTCAAGAAAGCCATCCACCCAACATGAAGGTCAAGTTATCTCAGTCCTGCATACATCTAGAGAAGGCCTAACATAAAATAGAAGGCACACCGGAATTTGCACACACCTCTGTTTTCTGCGAACTGTTCCTTGTTTATGAAGTTGGTGTGTAATGGCTAATTATATTTATCAAGTGAATTCACTTCATTCATCTTGGACTAATCACATATTCCCTGGCTGTTCCTTCTTTTCTTCCTAACATTGAGGTAACAATGAAGCAAGATATATGCAAACTGATACTAGGTAATAACTTCATAGTTGAAATTTTCCTGACCTCGAAGTCCACTTCTGCACAGAATTTACTACTTAGCTGTCCAGACATTTAATTAACTGAAAACCATATATTTTAAAATTTTATGGAATTAAAAAGCATCGAGGACAGGTGGGAATTATGATTTATCCTTTAAGGGTATGGCTGAGCAAAAGCACAGTATACAATGGGAGACTGATGAGGCTGAGAATTAGAAAGAATTGCCAATAAAACTCTGTCCTCATAACGAGAGAGCACTGATGTTTGGAAAACCAAAATAAGACAAAAATGAGAAATCTGACTCTCAAAATGAGAATTAATGATAAAAGTAGTTAATATCCAATACATTTTAGATTAGTGCAGAAAATGGGTCAGTGTGTGTACACCTTCTTCTGCAGCGGCGGTTTAAGATACCCCAACAGTTGATGATTGAGTACAATTTTATGAAACAGTGAGATCTACAGGTGTCTACTCAAATTAGAATAAGATCATTTCCTCATTCTTATTTTGATAGTGTTCCTTTATACATCAATATTTCTCATGGATTAAAACATTATTCTACTTGTAAAGTTGATTTAATCAATACATTTAAAACACTGAGCAAACCACACTTTTTCAAAGCAATAACTCTGTGCCTTGTGTTTTCTCATATTCTCTCCTATCTGACAAAGGGTGGGGATTTGATAAGAAAAGTGGAGCAAGACCGGTTTCAATGGAGGAAAAATGTGAGCGTCACCACTTCTTTCTACAAAAGTTTCTCAGTCTGAGCTTCCTAATCACAATCCTCTGTGAAATTGATAAAACCTGCAAATGTCCTCACATTCTGATGGGAAGAACTCTGCATCTTTAAACTGTTCTGTGGACGACTCTGATGTACATCTTTCACTGAACATACCACAAACTTATACTGGATGTCTGCTTCCAAAAGGCAGGGAGTTTTGTTTATTTTGTTTACTGTTCTCTATTTAGCTTCCAGAACAATGCCTAGTAGGGAGGGAGTAGGTGCTCAGTAAATATTTACACTATGAATGATATTTATTGAGTCCCTTGATGAGAAAACGATAGTAGAAACCAGTCCATTCGAATGCAGGAAAATTCAAATGATTTTTAATCTTTTTTTACATGATACAAGAAAAAATTTAGATTTTTCTCTTAATTTCATCAATTATTCACCCAAATTAGCCAAATATCTTCTTAATGGAATGACATACTTAAAGTAATAAATGCTCATCTTTAATAAGACTTTTAAGTCCTGGAGGGGAAAAAAAAACGCTCCCAATTTAATTTTTTTCAACCCTTCATACCTATACCTGTGTGAACTAAGAATGCCACTTGCCATATCAATAAACAAAGAATGTTGCAGCCATGAAGCCAGCACATTACAGCTGCCCCAAAGGTGAGCCCTGAGGGAACTCAGGATGGAAACAGAATGCCCACTGCTGTAGCTGACCCCATCACAACAGAGCACCCTGGGGAGACTCAGGATGAGAAAACACAGCATACTGGCCCCAGGTAGCTGAGGTGCATATCAAAGGAATGATTTCAATGAGCCCAGACTTTGCATCTTCCCATACACAGAAAAACGCTAATTTCTTTAACTTGAGAGGTCTGGTTTTCTTTAATTAACAGTAACCTTTTTGATGTTCCAACTACCTGGACTTTGCTGCAAAAACTATATATCCTGGCTCCCCATCTTGCCTCTTTGGAGCAGTCCCTCAGAGTGATCTGAGAGTCTTTTCTCCCAGGCTTGAAGTCCTCAGAAAATCGGCCAAATAAAACATAACTCTCAACCTCTGGGTTGTGCATTTTTTCAGTCAACACTTGCATCATGACCAGGGATGCAGAAAGAAATACTTAGAAAGAAAGAGACTTGATATTTATTGAGATGGATGAATCTTCAACAGCACTCAAACCCTTCTATGAGAAACAATATTCACAGGACCTTTCTGCTACCTGTCTGTGGAGATTTTGCTTTAGACATCAAGTATATTTTCTCTTAATAAGGTAAGCAGAGGTGAAATGGAAGTAACAATCACTTCAGATAAGAGCTGTTATCCTTAGCCAAGTTATTTAAATCTCTGAGCCTCAATTTTGTCACTTGTAAAATTACACCTATACCACAGCGTTTTAAAAGTTAAATGAAAATTCATGTGAAAGTTGCCTGGCACAGAACAGACATGCAAGAAATGTGGCTTTTCTCTCAATCTCCATCAACAGGAAGAACAGGCTCCCGTCTGATTAAGGGGAATTCCTTTAAGCAAGCTTTAAGGGATGCATATTTCTGGCTCCTATACCTTGTGTTTGGGCTAAATGCTCCATTGTTTTTCCAAAATGAAATACTACAATCTGACCAGTATTACATGGCTGATGGTATTCTGGGATAGAAAACACGAGGGCATCTCTGAATTGCCATCTTTCTTTTTTTCTCATATCCCATTGAAATGGGATTTAATTACAAGTGAGTTGGACAGGTTTCTTTAGGAACCAAGTAAAATGGTGAGCTAACTGTGGCACCTCAGGGTTCAGCCCTGTGGACAGAGATGTGAATATTTACAGTGTATTCACATTTCAAAATAGATGATAATTTTAGACCTTTCAAGATAAGAAAGGCCTTTAGGAAAAAGAAGTCAATCATAGCATATTATTCCCTAACAAAAATTATAATAAAGAGTAACATCCCTTTGCTGTACACCTGAAACAAACACAATATTGTAAATCAACTATACTCCAATATAAAATAAAAATTAAATAAAAAACTGTAAGGCACCCAGGTAGATGTCTTCCTGATGGGCGCTATATAAACTGTGAAATAAATATATTTAGAGATTTTAACTGGAAGGCAAAGCAAACTAAAATGAAATGAAAAACAATGATGCTGTAGCTGTTACAAACAGGGGTCCTTTTAACTTGGGTTTGGAACCTGCTTCCTAAAGTCTGTAATTTCTTCTTAAATTAAAGACTATAAGGTAAAAAATATAAACTGGACTTATGTAGAAAGAAAGAAAAAAATGAGTAACATCAAACACAGATCACTATTTGTCTTTTCAGAGATAGTTTTCAACATTAAAGAGGTACATATAAATCTTTCCATAGCACTTATCTGTACATCGTGTGACCATCACTTTCAACATTGTTGACAGTTATTATGCACATGAATTAAATCTTTCTCGTCTCCAATTTAACCTTCACTGGTCTGCTAGTTATTTTCCTAAAGGATGCATCTGATCGTGTCACATTCCTGCTTAAAAGCCTTCAATGGCTCCCATCTGGTTGCAGAACAAATACTATATTTCTTAGTGTGTCATATAAAGATGTTAGCAATCTGGCTCTCCGGCTCTCCAATCTATTTCTCTAACCTTATTACCAGCCCCTCTCCTACACCCCTTCTTCTCCCTCAGTGTTGTGTCCTGCAAGCGGCCGCATCTGATGTTGCTCCCCACACTCCAAACCTCCCCACGTCCGGTGTCCTTGCATAAAGCCGATCCCTTCACCTGCCATGTCCTCTTCCCCAATTTCTGCTCCTAGATCTCAGGCAACTTCCTCAGGATCCTGCCCTGATAGCATCTCTCCCTGGACAAGTCACCACAAATTTGTTATTCTCTTCCCAATCTGAGTTGCCACCGATTGAAACAGTCTATGAACCGATGACTTCTACAGGTAGGTACCAGCCCTGATGTCCTCCTGGCAGTCTGGATTCTTACATCTATCTATTTATGTGTCTCTTCTACATCTCCCCATGGATGTTTCATAAGCATATGAAAATTAAACTATCGAAAACAAACCCTCCCCTGCCAACCTGCCCTTCTTCCTGGCTGCCCTCCAGCCATGCTGGCCTCCTTGTTCTTTCCTGAACAAGCCGTTCATACTCCTGCCTCAGGACATCTGCAATTTTCTTTCCTTCTGCTCAGAACATCCTTCTTCCCTAGCTACCCGGCCCCTTGCTCAGTGAGGCTTTCCTTGAACTCCATCTAAAACTGATTTGATGACTCCCTCATCACCACCCCTGCTCCACACACCTTCCCTTTCCCTATTTTCCCTACAGTTTTTATCACTTACTTATATGCTATATATTTTATTACAGGCATGATGGGCGAGCTCGGCACCAAATTTCAATTCAGTGAGGCTGACAGAGGAAGCTTGTTAGAAGGTGTGATGCCTGCCCTTATTTGTAGAGGTGAGTAGCAGTCAGGCATACCAGCTTCCAATCTCCGCTGTGTAACCCTCAGCAAATTTCATAATCTTTAAGATCCTCAAGATCCACCTTCCACAAACTAGGATTAAAAGGGATAATTGTTTAAAACTGCAATAGACACTCAAGAAACCTTAGTGCAATGGCAGCTGTTATTATTGTTTGCATCATTAGCTAATTTTATAGTAGTATGTGATTAGGGGATCCCTCCTTAAATAACTCAAGCTTACAATCCTCTAAGAAAGAAACTTGTTGCTAATGTAAAAAAAAAAAGATTCTCTCTTTCCTTTGAAAACCAATTTCAATTTTTGTGCCAGTACTATACTGTTTTGATGACTACAGCTTTGTAGTATAGTCTGAAGTCAGGGAGCCTGATTCCTCCACAGTACTCCCTTCACCCCTACTTATTTATTTACCTATTTATTATTAATATGAATCATGATTTCTGATTTTTTGCAATTGCTTATAATTCATTAGTGTACTTAATTATTTTGTGTTCAAATTGTTTTTGATTTGACCAGTAGAAAACCTTCAAGCTATCTCCCTAGTCTTTGTAACATACTCCATTATTTATTTATTTTGAGCACTTCCTTACTTGTGGCCTAACAAGATGTTCTAGGCTCATCTTGGGTATTTCCTGTGCCAGCTCTGGACTCAACCATTTCTCCAAGGATTCCTTTTAGTGCAAAATGGTATTAAAGACCAAGATCTAGGTACTAGGTACACCAAGAGGGCTATTTTGTTTTAATTTAAGTATAGTTGATATACAATATTGTGTTAGGTTCTGATGTACAGTGAAGTGATTTGGATATATATATATGTGTATATATATGTACTTTTTCGTATTCTTTTCTATTATGGTTTATTACAGGATAGAGGGCTATTTTTAATAGACTCATAAGATGGAAGATATCCTGAGAGTTTACTTAATTGAGCTGTTATATCATTAAATCATTTCAACTCAATTATTCTGAGTGTTCAGAAAAGACATAGAGCTTAAATTTTAAAACACTGAAACAAATAAATGTGTAGCTAATTTAGAAAAAAAAGAAAACCAATTTCAATTTTTAGTTCAAATTATAAATAAAGTAGGTACTAAAATGAAGGCATCCTCATTTCCTAAACAATTGTTAGCTTCTACTTAAATAGAAGTCATTTCTTTGTCTGACTTGTTTTACTTTAGGTTCCAAGGCATGGCTTCATTAAATATGACTAGATGTTAAACATATCCTGAAACTGTTTCCTCTTACAATAAATTATAGAAATTGGTAGCTTTTAAAAACATCTATATTCAGTTGAGGTTTAGGTAGAGCTAGATGGTGGTAAGTACAAATAAAATGGAAAACAGCAATACAGCTTTTTGGTTTTCTTTCAACTAGCACAGGGCCATAGTTTCTGAATGAACTTTGTTAGAGGTTTAAAAATGACACCAGATACTTGTTTCATTAATATTGAGTCTTGCAACGCAAAAATCTTATTTCTCTTATTTGCATATCTACAACTAATTAAGTGGATTTGATAAAAATTAAGACCATGATAGATTAAACATGGTCACAAATTATTTCCCGCTCTTTCCCTCATGGGAGTGTATTTCCTCTCCTCCCTTGAATCCAACCTGGCCTGTGGCTTGCCTAATATTCAGTCTTGCAACATGAAAATCTTATTTCTCTTATTTGCATATCTACTACTAATTAAATGAATTTGATAAAAATTAAGATGATGATAGATTAAACATGGTCACAAATTATTTCCTGCTCTTCCCATTGTGGGAGTATATCTCCTCTCTTCCCTTGAATCTAGGCTGGCCTTGTGGCTTGCCTTGACCAAGAGGATGTGAAGGTCCTAACGTGTAACTGCCCTGTCTGTTGCTTCTGCTCTTCCCGTCTTGGACTGGCTAGAGCGTCATAAGAAACCAGGCTATCCTGCCAGATCAGCCAAGTGAAGGAGGGCTGAATCACCTGCCGACAGCCCCACCAGCTGCCACCCAGACTAGTGAGACAATGTGGGGCCACGTGGCCTCTGCCGAACCTCCAGATTCACGAGTGACCCCAGGTGGGACCAATCCAAAGTACAGAAATGTCATCAAGAGATGGTTATTGCTTTCAGTCACTAAAATTTGGGGTGGTTGTACAGCAGCTGATAACCGAGACAGCAGTTCTTAAAATAACTTAAATCACAAAAATATTTCCTAAAATAGATCATTTTAATATAAAATTTCTCTTGTATCAAGTTTAGCCAAAGCCACATAAACAGAGAAGGACCAAAACATGTATGCATGCTGCAGTGATACGGCGAAAATTGCAACATTCTGTTCAAGCAAATACACATGGCAATTGTTTTCACTTATCTTTTTTTTTTTTTCCCCAGAAAAAAGTTGGATTCATCATATCTTGGAAGAAATTTAAAAGTTGAGAGACATTTATCCAAAAGTGTATTATGAAACCAACTTCTACATTAGTTCTCGACTAACTGAAATCATGAAGTACCTTTTAGGTGCCTCACGTTGTACTTTGTGACTCATGAGACGCAGAATTCATACATACTTTTACACACTACATAATTAGGAGGCAAAAATGTCGAATTATTTAAGGGATAAACAATGTTAACTGCTAGGGCCTATAGGTCATAATTGAAATGGAACAGATCTTTGAAAGAATGAGAGAGGCCTGGGATTTGGAGGAGTGTGAGAAGGCTTTGGACAGGGCAAAGATGGTTGGAGAAGATGGTGACAAGGTGAAGAGCTTAAGAGATGAGTAGAAGCCACAACTGCCATGATATGTGGGGCGGACTCCGCCCCATGCAGAGGCTGTTAGATGGGTAGGCGGAAAGGAGGCTGATGGGCAAAAGGAAATGAGATTTATTGTTTAGAAAGAAGTCTTACTTTCTTATCCTAATCTGCCGTGACTCTATCTTTGTAGAGCGAAACATAGCTTTGACTATGTTTACATACAAATATAAGATTGTGTGTGTGTGTGTGTGTGTGTGTGTGTGTGTGTGTGTGAATGTAAGTATATGTGAGTGGGTGTGGTGACTTATTTAACTGCAAACATCTCAGAAGGCTTTAACTGATTGAATTCAGCCAATACTCCATTGGTTTCAGTGATGGAATTCTTTTATTGGTTCAAGCCCAGATGTTTTACTAAAAGGATATGAGATGGCTTACAGAACACACACACAGAGGTGAGAAGAAAATATATGAATACATCAAGAAAAAATAAGAACAGGGAGTGATAATAAGATTAGGCTGGGGGAATCATTTTTAAAAACAATAACGATTCATTTAACTAAATTTAACCTTCACCCTCACCTCAGTGCATGTTTGTAAAAACATCCTCAATGTCAACTTGCTTGGAAGCCAGCGGCACCTCAGAACGAGCAGAACTCATGTTGCTGCTTGAGCAGCTCTGATGGAGCCTAGAACATCTTGTCAAAATTCCAAACTTCCAGCTTTGAAAATTGGTAAACAATAGCAAGGAAAAAAGAAATTTTTTTTCCCCTCAAATCCTAGGCAAAGCACTTCATGGTATTATTTTCAAGAGATTTCCAGTTGTTGTTTTAAAGGAGAATAGTTTTCTTAACTTCAGCTTCAACCTCTAAAATTCCTGACCTAGAGAACATCCTTTTCCCTGACAGGAAGAAGACGGTTGTATGATGGAAAGTGACCTTGCAGGAGGCACCCATACTCCTCCCAGCAGGCTGACTCTGCTGCACTACTGAATCACTGTGCTCTGTCCTTTGTGGAATATTTCCCTTCCTTTTTTTGCTCTTCTGACTCAGAAACTAGCACATTGACTCCATTAATGACCACAGAGTGAAGTCCCATATAAAAAGACATCTCCCTGGACAGCTCTCCTATGTAAAGCAGCTCACACTCTCCCATTAAGTAACAGGACAAAAAGCAAAGTCAACTGGCCTCCAGATGCCAAGTACCCACCAGCTAGCAGTGTGTAAGACAAATCGATGTCTTTAAAAATATTAGGTTCCTGAATCATTACTGTAATCATCATACAGAATATTTCTATCATCCCAGAAAGTTCCCTTTTTGCCAATCTGTAGTTAATTCCTTTCTTTTATCTTAACCCTTGGCAATCGCCGACCTGTTTTCCACCATTTCAGTTCTAGAATTTAATATAAATGGAATTCTTTATTCTGTACTCTCTGGTGTCTGTCATCTTTCACTCGGCATGGTGCTTTGGGGATTCATCCATGTTGTTGCATGGATCAATAGTTTGTTCGCTTTTGCGGCTGAGTAGTATTCCTTCTTGGGATATGGCACAATTTGTTTATCTATTCACCAGCTGATGGACACTCCTTCCCTCAATCCAGGTTTTGGATGTAATAAATAAAAATGCTATGAAAATTCACGTAAAAAATAAAAATATTAGCTTACTGAAAAAAAAGACATTAAGTTTTTTGACATCACTTTCACTATGTTCCCTGAGACGATTGGAACACACTCCCTTTTTTTACCTTATAGTATTTAAAACAAGCCAAAAAAAGCATCTATACCTATATCTATACCTATACCTAACTCTCCTCTGGCATGTGACTGTGGCTATCAGGGTATATAATATGCAGCTGAGCTCTTCAGAATCACCCAGTGCCCTGGCATTATCCCTGAGTTGGCTAGTTCCCAGACTGGGTAGGGAAGCCCAGCATTCACCACCTTCATTCAATGTGAATCCTATAATATCTTCTGCACAAAGGAAATATCTTGCCTAAAAGTGAATGTGATTCAGCTCACCCGACAAGTTTTAAGAGCTACGTGATGTAATGTGGGAAGATGGCCACAGTTGGCTTGATTGGTACTGTTTTGGAAAAGTAAAGCTTTGGGACTTTTTTTTCTCAGATAAGAAGGGCAATACAAGTACAAGTCTTGAACTCCTATTAATAGACCCTGCAAGCACAGCAGCAAAGCCCAGTGCATGCCTGTTTCCAAGTGCCTCTGAAATGACAGGGAGTTTTCAAACAGCACTGGGCACTGTGTTTTTTCAATGCCGATGCATGTTGGTGCTGCTGCGCTCTGTCAAATACATAATATTGAAAAGCCCAACTGGACACCTATTTGCTACAATGTTCTTGGCTGTTCTCCACCCATCATGTCCCAAGATAGAACCTGCTCAGGGCAGCGAGTCAATTCTTAGGTTCTTCCAGTAGTGAACATTAACAGAACTATTGAAATCTATGGAAACAGGTAGGGATAGTGAGAGGGGAATGCGGCAGCGGGCGTATAGAATCCCTCAGGAGCAACCTCAGAAAAGACATGACACGTGCCCCGCTTCAGTAGTGACTGAAACGAGGCTTCTACCTGAAAAACAAGTCTTACGTGAAACCTATCCTTTCCGGGGCCCTACATGGATGGTCATTTTCAATCCTTTCCTAATAATACACAACTTTCTGAATAATATCTATTTTGTACACAGTGCACTGAGGACACTCTGCAAACCTCCTGAGAGCAGAAAGACTGCCCAAGTGGTTGATTTTCAGTGTCTGTTCCCAGTGCATAAGAACTGGGAAAAGAAAGTTTAGGCTAGGCTCTGGCTTTCTCTCTCTCATTTTATTCCTCATGTCCAAACATCTATTTAACAGGTTTCTAATACCAAACTGACCACGTCCAGCCATCCAAGAGCAGCGTCGAAAGACTGAAAACTTTCCCTGGGGACGAAATTTTTTTTTTTTTTTTTTTACCGGTACGCAGGTCTCTCACTGTTGTGGCCTCTCCCGTTGCGGAGCACAGGCTCCGGACGCGCAGGCTCAGCGGCCATGGCTCACGGGCCCAGCCGCTCCGCGGCATGTGGGATCTTCCCGGACCGGGGCACGAACCCGCGTCCCCTGCATCGGCAGGCGGACTCTCAACCACTGCGCCACCAGGGAAGCCCCACCCTAATATTTATACGGAGGCTTACCCTGATCCACAGAAGTGGATCCTACAACTATTGATGGCATCAGAGTGAGAAATGAAAAGCACAAGGTTATCAGGGATGAGGATGGGTCTGAGAGAAGGGACCAAAAGCTGATTTCCAAAACGCAGGTATAGAGTACGATTAAAGAAAAAGTCCAGTCACGTAGATGCTTTCCTGCAAAACTGTCATGGAATGAAACTCGCAACCCTCACCCCAATTCATTATTGTAAGAGGTTCTCTTAATTTCTGCGGGCAATTAAAGAAACAGGCAAACGAAGGAACCTACATCCATGAGTAATTACTATTATTTTTAATCAACCGTGAGAAATAAATACAGCTTTCACATGTGTTCTGATCAGTTTACTTCCATTTGTGGACTCTCAAAGGTGTGATCTCAAAGATACCTGGACAGGCATTTTTGTAATCCATCACGATTCTCTCCTAGGCAGGGTATTTTAGGAAGAATTTCTGAATTATCTATTACTTCAAACAAATCTGAGTGGCAGAGACAGAAGCATCGTGTTACGAACAGAGGCAGTTCAACTCCGGAAAATATTTCTCTGCTCTAGGTCAACCCACAGTGCCAGGTCTAAGTTGCAAAAAGTAGTGATACAAATATGCAAGAAGAAAGTGGTTATATCTCCAGGGCGAGGAGTAGAGGGTATCTGAAAAAAGGAAGCAAGGTCAGAGCTGCCTGGCAGAGCTCCAGCTTTGAATTACGTGTTTGGGACTTTGGTAAATGGCATTTGAAGCATTTAAACACCTGCACCTATGGTTAGTGGTGTTTTGTTTTCTCTTTAAATAAACTTGTTACCCCAAAAGTAACAGTATCACACTTTCCTTGAGGGATCTTGGATCTAGGGGTTAGATTTAAGTTTTTAATTTTTTGTGGAAAATTCCTTTTTTCCAAAGAGATCATTACAAAGTGGCTCTACCCATTACCTATGGTGATAGAGGACAACAAAAGTTACTTTGTCATTTTACGAAAACGTGGCTAAAAATTCTGGTAAATAAAATAAATATGCCCCGGATGACTAATGATTGTAAACAGACTCAGGTACATCATTCTCAATATGTATACTTTAGAATGCTATGTTGCAGTGTGATTTGTACATGGGAAACATAGATATTAACTCAAATATATACTTAATTGCCCAGAAGTTAGTGTTTTTTGGGGAAAATCCTTGAAATAAACCCCAACAATAAACTATTTAAAAATATTTCTGCAGTAGCAGTAATTCCATATGAATATAAATGTGTTATATAAGTGTATTCACACATTTTTTAGCCAGACTAAACTTTCATGCTAAATTATATTAAGAGCAGAAAATCAGTTTCTGTGATTACTCAATGGAATATTTTAAGTAGATGCCAAGTTGCAGCCATTTTAGAAGGCAATTTCTTTACAAGTTACTTTATTACACTTTATTATGTTTAAAGAAACAAAACATTAACGACTCAATGTTGCCAATTCAACCCTGGGGATGTGAATTTTGTTGGCATCATCTGTTACGGAACTAACATCAGTGAGATCAGCAATTAATCTTGGAAAAATTTCAAAAACAATAAACTGACATGGAGTTTCAAATCTATGACAGAAAGCAAAATTTGTAGCATCCTATATTAATCTTACAGTCATTAGGTTCAACATCTGGTACAATACCCTAAAATAAATGCTTTATTCCCATAGCAATAACTGTGGCACACCCATGTCCCTGCATATAATGCAGGTGAAGCTGGTGTCATTCGTCTTCAGGACAGTATTAAAGTGGAGATGGAGTTACGCAAAGATTTATCAACAAGTTTTAAATTCTTCTTCCTCCCCTTCCCTTCCTCCTCCTCTTTCTTCTTGTTATATTACTTGGTGACTGGTTATGTCTTTAACTGCATATTATTTTTAAGCAGATATTTTAACCTATTCATTCTCAAAGCAGCTGTGTTGAGTAGAGATTAAAAGCGCAGGGTTCAGAGCAGAATGCAGAGTTCAAATCCTTGTTCTATAACCTGTTGCCTAGCCTGTTGGCTTCGGCGCAGCTTATTTCCTAGACCACCAGTTCTTCATATGACATACATACTTACAATAATAAAGAATACCCGGGCTTCCCTGGTGGTGCAGTGGTTGAGAGTCCGCCTGCCGATGCAGGGGACACGGGTTCGTGCCCCGGTCCGGGAAGATCCCACATGCCGCGGAGCGGCTGGGCCCGTGAGCCATGGCCGCTGAGCCTGCGTGTCCGGAGCCTGTGCTCCGCAACGGGAGAGGCCACAACAGTGAGAGGCCCGCGTACCGCAAAAAAAAAAAAAAAAAAAAAAAAGAATACCCTCCTTATGGGACTTCTGTGAAGATTAAAGGTCTTGATATATAAAAAGCACTAGAGCTACATATGGCACATGGAGAGAGAGCAGTTTCTGTTAGCTGCTGTCATTTAGTGGAGAACATCGTAACATTATGTTGGTTTAGTTCTCCTTGTCCTCTAGGCTCAAATCTCAAGGGAAGGGGTAGTAGAAATGGGGATCGGGAGGTCATTAATTTATTTGTCCATAGTGTTTACAGGACTTCTTATTGCTGAAGGGTGTGACCAGCAAAACTTATGGCATATCCATGCATCTCCAATGAAATCCTCCTGTGTGGCCTGAGCAGCTAAATGATTTCAGCGTAACTGCTTTTCTGATGTATTTTGTTCGTGTAAATTATATCATAATGTTCATTTGTCAGCATTCATCTTAGGGGAGGCAGTTTTCTCTGGGTGGCACATTCCAAGGACAAAAAGCAAGCAGTAATTGAACAAAATTCAGTCCTCCAGAGGTAATGGTCAATCAAATGAAGTACTATAGATGGTCAGAAAAAAGAAATGTGACAGCAACTTACGCCTCAAGTCCAAATGCCGTTTCATTTATTATTTATTATTTTTAGTCACTGCTTTTAGTTTATTCAAAAGTAATGAATCCATGTCTGGGAAAAAATATGACAGTGACTTGTTTTGATCAAAACTCTTCCATGATTTTTAAATTGGCTATCATTTTTTAAAAATAATAAAAGCAGGGAAAAATTGTCTTTCATTTAAAACTTGTCAGCTACAGGAAACATGGTGTTGCAGCAGACAGTGCTGAATACGATTATTTGGCAGTATAGGAAACAGGCATGTGCAATGTGCTCTGAATACCCAATTTATGGATCAAGCAAATTAGCATCATCTATAATGTGGTGGCAGAAACTATTTGACGTTTGCTTTGAAAGAAGACCCATGTGGAAGCCACTGGAGTTTGAGATCAGTCACAGTGATCTCAGCCAGGGTGACATCAGAGATGATAAACTCATGCTACATTGACTTTATAGTAAAGTTTTACGTTTCTGGGTCAGAGGACATACGTTCAGTCTGTTTTCTCCCCTAAAAAAATAGGTAAATTAAAAGTATAATACTACTTTTCCCATTCTGACATAACCACCATTTTGGAGCAAACACAAATACACTGTATTTCAAATGACTCTACCCTACAGAATAAAAAATATTTATTTTTATCTTAAATAATGGAAAATTTCCAACGTACACAAGTGTAGAGATACTGTAATGAACTCCATTACCCAGCTTCAGCAACTGCCAACATATGGCAATCTTATTTCATCTAAATCTCCACCTACTTCTCTCTATCTTGGATTGTTTTGAAGCAAATCCCAGCTTTGCTTATATAACCACTTATACATAACCACTATACTGGTATCACACCTAAACAGTTCACAAAGATTCCCTGATGTTCACTAATGACATTTCCCTGATTGTATCATAAATGTTATTTTATGGTTTGTTCAAATCAGGATCCACACACTGCAATTGTTTGGCCTTAGTTCTCTTTTAATATATGGGCCCTCCCTTTTTCCCCCTTTGTTGAAGATCCTGATTTATTTATCACGTGTAAATTTCTCATCATCTTTTTCTACTAATGGTTTTGACAGTGATTGGTGATCACTGCTCAAATTCATTATTTCATTTACAGGTTAAAAAGTAGTGATTCTAACTTTGCCATTCTTCATAGGTTAACTGGAGTTCTAAAAAGACAACATTTCTCTCATCAATTACATGGTACAGCCCAAGATACAGTTTGCAAAGGAAAGGCAGAAAAAATTCTTTCCTTTTTTTTTTTTTAACCAGCTTTCAGAATATTAAGTCGAGTACTAGCATTCCTTGAAAATTACCAACTTTTTGGCATTATTATCACAAATCCATAGAATTGTAACACATTTAATATATTTCAATTATTTGTGAATACACTTTTTGATTTTCAAATTGTCCCACCTCTAACTAACAGAAGTCCGTTCAAGTTGAATCCAAGTCATTGTGACATGACCCCAGTAGTCTTTGGCCTCACTGTCAGCACAAGATACTCTAGGCTCATTCTGAACATTTCCTATCGCAGATTTGGAGCTAGCCATTTCCACAAGAGCGACTCTGTTCTTTAAACGGCAAATGATTTATAGAGACCAAAATCTGAATGCTTGAGATGCTCTTGCTATCAATATTAGGTTAGCTGCCTTTCACGAATAAAAGTTCTGCTTTGCAGAGCCAGAGGTAATAGTAATGAAACTATTACTAAAAATAGTTTATATTACTAAAAATAGAAATAGTTTATATTACTAAATAGTTTATGTTACTAAAAATAGAAAAAAAATAACTAACAATTGACTAGTACCCTCTGTGCTGTGTAAACGTGTGGAAAGTCTGCAGGATACAATGGTTTCTGTCATTTGAAAAACTGCTTATATGAAAATAAAATTTGGATTCACAACATCTCGAATCAAGTTAGTATAGTTTAATACCTTATACGAAGAAGTCTAAGAGAGGAGATGCTTTATATCAAATTGAACTAAATGAAATAGGTTTGTTAAGGACCTAGCAATGTCTGAAAGATCACAGATGCTTAAAATCAATTTACCTCCTTTCACCTTTCCCTACACAAGGAAAATGTACTGGAGGCATACTTAAATTAATATTTGAGTTTAATTCTTGACTCAACCCAATTTCCTATTTAATCCTCATCTTCAACTTTACTTCATTTTTTATAACCTGTAAAAATACTGAATCACTATGCTGTACACCTGAAACTAATATAATATTATAGGGCTTCCCTGGTGCTGCAGTGGTTAAGAATCTGCCTGCCACTGCAGGGGACACGGGTTCAAGCTCTGGTCCAGGAAGATCCCACATGTTGCGGAGAACTATGCCCATGCGCCACAACCACTGAGCCTGAGCTCTAGAGCCCGCGAGCCACAACTATTGAAGCCCACGCGCCTAGAGCCCGTGCTCTGCAACAAGAGAAGCCACTGCAATGAGAAGCCCGTGCACCGCAACGAAGAGTAGCCCCTGCTTGCTGCAACTAGAGAAAGCCCGTGCGCAGCAACGAAGACCCAACGCAGCCGAAAATAAATAAAATAGATAAAATTTTAAAATATTATAAATTAATTATACTTAAAAAAATTAAAAAATGAAATGAATGTACCTTGTGATAAAACTCAAGTACCTTTATAAGCACCTACAGAGGCTAGCAGCAAAACAAGAATTTATTGCTAGTCTCTAACTTAAGACTATATATCTTGAAAATGACTAAACAACAATAATAATAATGAAGTATTTCTTAGATGCTTACTATATGTCGGGCATATATATCTACAAATAGCTACTTGACCACTGTTAATAGAACTTTTTGCCTCAATTCTCTCCAATTGTTCCTAAGTCTTTGAGACAGCTGGAGAAACCTTTGGAGTCCTCATTTTAGTTCTCAGCATCCTTCCTGCCCTTGGAGGCTCTTCCTAGCCTGCACAGCTTGGGGAGCTGTCCAGCTGCTGGAGCTGTCTCCGCTTTGTCTCATGACTGACTGAGGTAGCTGGTCCTACGGTTTGAAATTAGAGGCCACAGCAAGGTAACTTAAACAGGTGGAGAACTCAGGGAACAGAAGAATTTGGTCAACAGGATTAAGTGACCAGGAAAACAGAAGGTGAAAGGATAAGATGCTGTAAAACCTTAACTGAATAAAGTGGCACGTAGACAATAGAGACATCTGGAGGGAAAACAACACTTCTAAGAATGTAAGCAACGTTAAAATGACATTTGTTCCTCTTTTTGGATAAATTTAGCCCAATTAATCAAACAAAATGAGATATTAATTGTGATTATGTGATATGTTTTAAACAACTTCATCTGAATCACTGAATTTCATCTCTATGTGGGTAGAGGGCGGACCAAGTACCAACTTAGGGAAGAAGGGCCTCTGCTCAAGCAAGCTGTGTCCCATGGCTGTATCACTGAGCATTTTCTAGAGATTCTTCTGAGTTAGAAGTGAAATTTACAGGTTGCTAAACAACTGTGTTTGAACCTAATTGTCTACATTTGCTCTTTATAGTCTAGAACCACAATCCTCATAAAGCAGTTTAATAGACATTTAAAAATGTAAAACACAAGCACAAATGTCTAATTACTGGTTAATTTTTTTCCAGTTCTGGATCATCATTTTTGCCAAATCACTGAGGCCAGCAGTAAGGATTTTCAAGTGTTTTTTGAGGGAACAATTCTAATGGCTATTTATGATAGATCATAAATGACTGGCCAAAGATGCATTTGAATCTAAAGCAAAATTAAAATGTTTTCAATTATCTAAATGCTGCCAGCTATTTAAAAAGGGAAGATCTGTACTAGAAAGCATTACAGTTTCTATACACATTCACATTCACTACACTCTAAGCCACCCTCCCCTTCTCCCCACTCTTATTCTCGCTCACATGCAAGAATGCATACAGATAGCAAAATAGTAATGGCATATACAAACTAACTGTGACAGAGAATCAATCGTTGAATTCTTCAATTATGAATAAGTCACTAACTGAGATCTTCCTTCATCTCAATCTTAGGTTAACTGAAGTTGAAAACAAAACTATATCCAATAAGGCTAAATGTACTACAATAGCTAATATCACTTGCAGTATAATACTTTTTGCCTTGTTCATCTCTTCCACTTTGATATCCTCAGACCTGCTCTGTGCTCATCCTGTACCCACTGTCTGAGTGATCTCAGTATCAGACCCATGGATTTGGCTGACATCTATATACTGATGGCTCCCACATCTCTATTTTTAGCCTCTGTGTTTCTCTTAACAGATGTATACATTCAGCTGCCCACTGGCTCTTTCCAACTGATGATCCACAGTCATATACGGCTCAAAATATTAAAGCATATTTATCAACACCATCCTTCCCCAATGTTTTCCCTCCTTCTTTTCTCTCACTCAAAGAATGGCATTATTGCTGTGCAACCACCTAAGCCTAAAAACTTAGTTATATTTTCCACATTCTTTATCCTCCTCTGCATTCAGCTGACTTGACTGCCAAGTACTATAAACATGACCTCATTAACATTGCTCAAATCCACTCCTTCATTCTCCCCACCCCTGCCATGCTACTGCCTTAGTACAGGCTTTTATCAATCCTTCTTCAGACTATTGCAACGGAGTCCTAAATTACTTCTGCCTAAGCCAGTCTTTCTTAATGCCCACGTGAGCATCCACACCACTGTGAAGTTTATCCTCCTACCAGGGGAATCTTTCAATTGCTCTCGCCACAGTCGGAACCACGGCCAACTTCTATTGCTCCCATCTCAGCACCCGTGGCTCGCTCACGCAACCTAAATTTGCAGTCTCCAGAAAACTGTGCTCTTATCATCAGTTCCTCTGAATGGACTGTTCTCTCTACAAGAATGCCCACTCTCTCCTTACTGGCCTAATGTGTATGTGGTCTTCAAGATTCAGATAAACATCAAGACTCAGAGGAACTTTAAGGCTCAGATACAGTGATATTTCTTTCAAGAAGCCTTTCCTGTCCCACCTGTGAGTGAGAAGTCCTGCCTCTGCCTTCTCATGGTCTCCTTACAAATTTCTATTTCAATATTGCACGAAATATAATAGTTGTATTGCTTGTTCTGCTTCCTCTATTAAACTATGAAGGTAGCGACTATGCGTCTTTGATTCTGCATTTCCATGTCTAAAACACTGGTTCTCAAAATTCTTGGTCTCAACTCCTCTTTACACTATTAAAATTATCGGGTGCACGAAAGACCATTTGTTTATGGGGCTATACATCACAGTATTTACCATATTGGAAGTTAAAACTGATAATTTAAAAATAATAACAAGCCAATCACATGCTAACACAGATAACATATTTTTGTTGAAAAGTGGCTGTATTTTCTAAAACAAAAACTTAGTAAGAGTAGTACTGTTTTACATTTTTGCAGATTGCATTTATGTCTGGCTTTACAGAAGACAGATTCTTGTTTCTGTTTCTGAATTTGTTAATGAGATATATATTAATAGTTTTGGTTGATATACATGAAGAGAATCAGGGTTCATACAGATTACATAGTTAGAAGGAGAACATTATTTTAATACTTTTATTTCAGATAATTATGGATATTTTACTTTGAAAATACACCCAAACTCAACAGTAGTCGTTTCTTAAATATGAAATGCAATGTGAAATCTAAAACCACACTTTTCACACAATGTTATATTAAAATCCACTGTATTTTGAATGAATCTTTTACCAATGCATAATTCTGTACCATCTTGCATTTTTTTAAAAAAACATTGGTTCACTGACTTATGTAGATCTTCCAGATTTCAACATGTGTTTTGCAATACAAAATAGTCACATTAATTAATATCACTGGTCTCATTACACCTGTCTCAAACTTTTAAAATATTATAAAGCTGTCAAACTCATGTGGTGGATAACATTTTTTGAAAATTTTAATTTTTACTTGAAAGGTTAAAAGTTACCATTGTCAACAAGTACTGTCAACTGTTTTTCTTTAACTCACAGCTCATTTCATTCATTTTAAAGAAAATATCTGCAAAATAGTCAAGTCTGAATAAGCAGAATTTATCTGTTAGCTGTTCTTTCAAATACAAAGGGTGTTCCATGAAAAAAGGTTTGTTCAGCTTGTGTCTGAAACAAGCACGTGTTTTTTTTTAAGCCGAACATCATGCTTCAGTATGAGACAGAAATTTATACATATTTCACACTGTGCAGAGAGAATATTAAAATGATGTGTCCTCGAGGATAGAGATTTAACAAAATAGTTGGCTTTTATTTTTTAACTGCTTCATCTCAAACATTCTTAAGTGAAATCTGTGTGGGCAAGGGGTGCTGAAGACTACAGTGACTGGTAGCTTTGTATCCCTAACTTGATTCCTGCTAAGGAACCAGCAGTTTTATTTACTATTGTTTTTACATCATCAGTGCAAATGTCCACAGAGTATCATCTTAATATTTTAAAGAGGTCTGATCTGGTGTACTCCCTTCTGCAAGAGTCTTGAAAAAAACCCAAAAAACAAAAACCATCTCAACAGACCACGCTTGGAGAACTGCTGATCTAGACAACACCTTAAACACGATGAGTACTCAAAACACTCCAAATGAAGAACTGAATGAATGAACCTGTGTTGGTTTTATCTATAGCAGTGACAGTCCTTTTGGTGGGTCAAAGGATACAAATAAGTGTGTATGCATGCATGTATGTGTGTGTGTGTGTGTGTGTGTGTGTGTGTGTGCGCGCGCACAATGGAGACCTGCCTGCTTATGAAAGATAGACCTCTGAGTCAAATTTAGAATGAAAAACAGAGACTTTGTGCCCAAATTTCCATTCTGATTTGGGAATATCCTAAAGGGGAAGGATGAAGTTATTCCATTAATTGCAATACCATCAGCTACAAGGGAATAAAACATTTCTGCTTCATTTTCTATAAAGACTTGTCAATGTACTCTATTTTAATTATTTTGAAAAAAATTATCTACATAACACATAACCAAACTACTATCGTGAACTTACAAAACAGGGGACAAAGATTGAAAGATCTAAAAGACTCGTTCAACCAAACTGAGTCAGGAATACTGACAGATGGACGTGGTGTTTTCTAGGAGATTTAGTTTTCTCCCCTAATCATTGTACCTACAGTACCTCGTTTACCAGACAGTTGGCCACAACATGCGTTTATCCTAATGTTGCATAAATCAGAAACTCAGGATTTCTGCCAGGCCCCCTAAGGTCGCAATCTCTTCTATCCTAATCTCATTCATATGGCCTGTAACCCTGACCACCAATTTAGCTTCTCTCAGTGGCGGGTGACATGAGTGTGTGTATGTTCAGAAAGAGGCAAGCTGTTTCTTCTACTTAGACAGGAAACCTTTATCAAAAAAAGGCAGAGAGGGCTTCCCTGGTGGCACAGCGGTTGAGAGTCTGCCTGCCGATGCAGGGGACACGGGTTTGTGCCCCGGTCCCGGAAGATCCCACGTGCCGCGGAGCGGCTGGGCGCGTGAGCCATGGCCGCTGAGCCTGCGTGTCCCGAGCCTGTGCTCCGCAACGGGAGAGGCCACAACAGTGAGAGGCCCGCGCACCGCAAAAAAAAAGGCAGAGAGGCGGTTAACTCTAATTCTGCTGACATTGTGTGAAAAGGAAGTAGGTTATGTAGATGAACTTGGTTGGGTCATCTATCCCCTTTTTAAGAAAGGTATCTTTTTTCTTGTACTCTTCCAAAGTGACAAGTGTAATCCTGGAGAAGTTCAGTAAGGAAACTTCGAAGGCAGCAAGAATTCCTGACAAAATAGTGCGTAAGTATATTAGGTGCAGCGTGTTTGAGGTGCCCGTGTCCCAGGATTTTCAAATTGTGCAGATAGAAACTAAACAGATGTGAGGTGATTAGCTGTCCACTCTAGGAGCACACATGTGGAGAGCTTGTCTGTCTGTGGAGCAGGTTTGCAAATATACAGCCTGGGAGACTCACCAATGGCCTTAATGAAGCATGAACAATTCAGGGCTGAAAGCAAATGATGAGGTTTTTTTTTTTTTCTCTCTCTTTTCTCCCCGCTTCTGTAATACTTCTCTCACGTACTCTTAAAAAAGTCATTTGACCCTTGCTGATCTGTGGAGGCAGAGTGCCCAATTAAATTACTTCCATTATACAAGCACATACAGCCAAATACTTTTTATAGCACACGATTCCAAACCTATAATAAGCATCAAGGAGAAGTAGCACAAGAGCTTTTTAAAATTTAATAGAGACTTTTAAACCATTGGTAATACCAAAAAAAGGTCGGAGAGAGTGCCTCCCTGTCGAGGGCTCAATTGGCAAAGAAATTATGAAACTGACATTTTTGAAATGAGAGAAGATTTTAATATTCATTCTTTTGGGGTCAGGTCCAGGCTCCTCGGAATAACAATGATATCCAAACAGAAGATGAAGACCTTCCAGGAAGAATTACCTTCAAAACACGCTATACCTCTTCACTTGAGATTCATACTAGTACGTGATAATAACTTACGTACACAGAGAGGTGTCCATGTGCTAAGTACATTGTTAGTGCTATATTTGGATTTTACCATTTGATCTTCACAGTAACTCTGTGGCGTAGGTACTGTTATTATACTTATCATACGGGTGCCAAAACTGTGGCTTAGAGTTTAACTAATGTGTGTAAAGTGATTGGGGTAGTGAGTGGCGGAGCCGGTATCCAAACCCAGCGTTGCTAACTCTCTAGAGGCGACACGCTTAACTACTATTCTGGTAGCCTTCCAGAACATCTACGATTCTCTACTGCATCATTAATTCAGATGATAAATATCTAATAAGCACTGCTATCTGTTACGCACTGTGAGATGCTGACATCATAAAAGTAAATAAATCAGTCTTATTTATTCACAAACACACAGTTTCATCAGTGCATCATTTCTTGGAGTTGGTTCCATAAGGCATTTATTGTCGTATCTGTTTTCACAGAGGAAAACTAAAATAGAGACTGTACAGGATTTTATGCTCAATGGAACACAGAATTACTCCCCACTGACTTCAAGCCAGTGTTTTGTCCACTAAATATCACCATATATCTTGTAGATAATCAGGAAAGTAATTGTTGAGGCCATAAAGGTGAGTTCTATCTCCCCAAACCTGGTAAACCACCTGGTAAACCTCTCTAGATACAGGAGTTACATTAATACTTTATACTTTGAAGTCTATGGTAGTCATATTTTTAAAAAGGTAAATCAAAATCAGTCAAAATATAATAGAAAAAAACTAAATGTCCAACAAATGGGGTCTAGTTTAGTAATACAGGGCACATGAACTCCATGGGTATTATGAATTTACCATTTATTTTTATTTTTTCTGGCCGTGCCCTGTGGCCTGCGGGAATCCTAGGTCCCCCACCAGGGATTGAACTCAGGCCCTTGGCAGTGAAAGCGCGGAATCCTAACCACTAGACCACCAGGGAACTAATTTACCATTATTTTTTATTCAAAAGTTCAGTGCCAAGATGAACATTATTTATAATACACAGATAAAACATATAACCACTCACAATGTACCAAAATTACATATTAATATAAGTAAATCTAGACAAAAAAATTAGAAGAGCTAATATGCTAGATCAGGAGTTAGCAAACTTCCATTAAAGGACCTGAGAGTTTCTATTCTATCTGTGCAAACGGATGAGCATGGCTGTGTTCCAATAAAACTTCTTTTAAAAAACAGTCAGTGGGGCACATTTTGCTTGAGGGCCCTGGTTTGCTGACTCCTGTGTCAGAATATGGGAGTATGGAAAAGTTTAATAAATTTTAAAAAGGGGAAAACGTGCACATCTCAAGAATCAGACTGTACTGTTCCTCATTTGAATTCAAGCCAGCAACCATTTTTATTTTAACCCACTTCACCTTTCCTCCCTTGAAATAGTTTGCAAATTCCAGGCTGGATTTTAGGGCAAGGAGTCCGTCTAAACTATTTAGCCAGACAGCAGAACTCTCATTATTGTTGGGTAAATAATTCAAAATTCATGATCTGACCCTCAATCAGCCAATCAACAAGTATTCACAGGCTGGTTACAGAGTGTTTTGCCTTTTCTAAGCACAGTAGGGATTCACACTTGTAAGAGTTTCCCTGTTGTCAAGAAGCTTAAAACCTAATAGGTGAGGCAACTATATCACCTTAATTTATGCAGTGAGACATTTGGCATGAAAAGTATGAACATCCATAGAAACAACTGGCGTGTCTAGTGACAAGAAACAAAAAGCACATCAGGTTGCAGAGGGTGGAATTATTCTAGTATATAAACACATGTATACTCTTGTATATCTGCATCCATTTTAAGTAAACATATATTCGATTTTAGTTTATATATGTATATTTCTATGTAATATGTGTATTCATTGAATTTATAATATTTTGCCAACAAATTATCAATAATTTATTGACTTTAGGTTCTTACTTAATATCCATTTTCCAAGCTTCAATTTAACTGTTACGATGGTAGAAAAACGGCCCCATCACTTGGTAAAGTATACTAGCATTATACCAGAAAAGCAAAGAAAATACAGTGCCATTATTCTCCAGACAATGATAAAGCTAGAATTTTTCTAATAGCAGAATTATTTTCAAAAAATCATTTCCTAGGTAACTTCCAAAGTGCAAAGTATGTTGAGGAAGGAAATTAAGTTAGAGAGGGAAGCAGCAGCCAGATCAACGAAGATGCTACCCTTAAACGCTCGGTTTACACTTACAGGTGATGGGAAGCGTGCCATAGGGAGCATGCGCTGTAGAACACTGCTGGGGAGGGAGTGACGAGGGGTTATTAGGCAAGATTAAATGAGCGAATAAGTGATTGGCTGCTTTAGTAATCAGGTCCAGAGATGACAAGGGTCTGAAATAAGGCCCTGGTATAAGAATGCAGAAAATTTAGGAATATTTACATGGTAAAATCATCAGGTCTTGGTCATTGATCGCATGTGGGAGATAAGAGAAAAAAAGAGGAAGCAACTAGAATTTCTAGCTTAGATGATTTGGTGAAAAGCTGAAATACGGCGTGCCGAAAGAAGATTAAGGTGCTCGATTTGAGATATGTCTAAAACATCCGTGTGGAGAAAATGCCAGATTGGTGAACCATTATTATACACTATTCTAACATCAGCATTTATTAAATGTGTTCTTTGCACCAGGAACTGTGCTAAGCACTTGACTGTACAAGTTCATTGAATCCGCACGATAGCGCTACTGGTATACACATTCTACAAGTAAGGGACCTAAAGTCTAGTGAGGTTAAGTAACTTCCCAAAGCACACACAATTAAATACATGGCAAAGTCTGGACTTTAACCCATTAATTCATACTTCTCAAACGGACTCTTAACCACTATAATATCTTGTGATAATAAAATATCTCAATCTGAAGAACACTCCAAAAAATTACTGTTTTTTCTCAGTGCTGGCCCCACAGGTGCACTGTTTGGGCTTTGCCATGTGTCTCATCAACAAACGACTTGAGAAAGAGAATCACACTCACTACACTCCACTAGGAGCTCAGGACATGCTTCTGTTAATTGGGAAGGGTTATAAGAACTGGAATGTACTCATCATGCCCTCCTAAGCCGACATCCTTGCCAAGTGGACCACTGTTCCAGCATCTACAACACGGCCAACAAAGGCAAGGCTTCGGGCTTTGGCCAATATTGATTTGGACAGAGACAAAGGGTAGATTTGTAAGTTTTCAACTATGTTTGAAAGTAACAGAGATTGTACAGCTTGGCTTCAGTGACTATCAACTCAGGGCCCAAATATACTCATTCATAAAATGGAGTTTGTTTCCTGATTTTTTGTAGTGAAAGTCCCTGGATTTTCGTCAAGCTCCACAATCTGGCACTCAACCAAGCTGGGGCTCTAAAGATGCAAAACGCTACTAGTCTACAGGGGCTCAGCGGTGAGAAGAGAAGGGGCCACAAAAGAGCTGTATGAGCCCTGGGTCAGTCACACTGACCACAGTAATTTCCAATCTAGTTCTAGAAACATTTCATACAATTCACCCCAAAGGACAGGGATCATATTTAATCAGTTGACATCCTACACGATTAGTGTAGTGAGCTACAGCATATAAAGCACCAAACGCTGTGTCTGGCACAAACAAATTGTTCAATATCTGTTAGCTGTTATTATTATAAGTTGTGGTAATACAGTTTAGCAATAACATTAGGGGAGATTAATAAACATTTGCCCAATTGTTGAACTTGCCAGTCCTTGTGACCCATTATACACTTTAAAGATAACGTTGAAAATATCAAGTCCCAAAAAAGTAAAAAATCTAATTCTGTTTATGTCGTTGCTGTCAAAAGATAATATAAACTATTAATCTTTCAAAGAAAAATATTGACAAGACATTAAAATTAAAAAAATAAAAGCTATAATGCAATTATACTTTAGAAAACTATTTTATCCTCATAATAAAGTACCTCTAGAAATTACTTAGGCCCTGTTTTATGCTTACTGAAGGGAACTGTTTCCTGTGTTTGATATTTCTGGTAAATAACTGAGTGATGATGCCTTGCATATGGCTACATAAATTGAAGTAATGGCCTCTTTCTCATGAAAGCAGATTTAGATAGCACTGACATTGCAACTCAGCAATATTTTTCACATTACACAGAGGAAATAAGAGATAGAAAGCAGAGGGTACTGAGTAAATTCATAAGTCTCCATTGACTTCAAGTGCTCATCTAGGTTCTCTCTCTCCATATATATGTATCTCTCTCAATAAGGAGCTATCAAGCTTTAATCAAAAAAATTACTACAGTGATGACACAATCAACCAAACCTAGTTTGAATTTTATTTTCCTTTTAACATTTTATAATCTCTTAAGTGATATCTGCTCTATATCTACACTGGAATGTACTTAAGAAACTCACGAAAAAGAAATGTGGGACTCAACACAGCACAATTGTGTTTATGAATTGTGTTCTTAAAAAAGTGCATAGCTTTTCCAGGCTTATAATTCACTTGAATGATCATCATAAATGCAACTCTTGCATATGTTGGTTTAGTTCTAAATGAAATGTATTATTTGTACATTAAAGTTATCTTTAATAGTTTAAATATTGAAGATTCTTAACTCCAGTATACTTGCATTGCAGACGAGGCATTTATATTGCTCAGTGTGCTTAATGAACAGTAACTCAATGAGTGAAAACTAAGATGCAAATAAGGCAACTGACTTGACCAAAGTCACAAATAGGAATAACCACAGGACTAGAATCTACATCTTCAGATATTGTCATTTGTGTCCTTTTTACTATTAAACTGCGAGAGGAAAGATTTTTCATTTGGTAAAAATAATACTTAAATTGGGGAGGGGGCATATAGCAATGATATCTGTTTGTGCAGCTAACTAGGTACATCTGAGTGGTTAGGCCCACATGGCCAAGGGGCGCTAAGAAACGTGTCCCGTGGGTTCTTTTTGTTTCCTTAGCTATCACGTCAACCTGACTGAAACAAAGGCATGTTTCACAAGAGTAGAAGAAAACTGGTTTCAGTCAATCCTTTTAGCATTTTCCAGGTGACTACATCTTTATAAATCGCCTGGCAAAATCAAGTGGTTAAACTGCTTCACAGACTTTGGCTGGAACCTTAAAGAAATTGAACAATTTATGCAGGAGACGATCAAATAAGTTGCACTGTTTCTAAATGCTTATCCCTTGAACCAAAAGCTGAATGAGAACTGGGTAAATAATTATTTTTTTCATTTTCTTCTAGGATTTCATCGTCTGGAATACTTTTCCCTACCTCCTGTTGAGGGTACAAATTTTACCCATTTTCAAGGTCCTTCTTAAAAATACCTCACTGTCCTGGAAATCTCCCATATCAACTCCTTTCCCTTCCCTCACCTTCTGCAACATTTACTTTTTCATGCTACAATTTTATGTTTTTTTGGTCTTGTTTGCATTTTTCTCCAATTGTTTTGCAGGAGCATATAACACAAATGAGTGCATATCATCTCCTACCAGATTATATAACACTTCTTTTGTATTTCCCATACTGTACAAAGAGAACACATTGATTATTCCATGATGAATTTTCAATGTAGGAATCATTTCAATGAAATGTTCTTTATTTGAACTGACAATATGTAAAAGATTTTTCTCATTCTTTTTAATCTGTTACGAGGGTACTTTTTCTGACCTTCATTAAAATATAAACTCCCATTCTGAGTTACTTTCAGTTGGAAACTTTGTACTGCCTGTTAATGAAATGTATTTATATCGTTCATGGGTTACACATTATTGTGTTTTAGAAGCCCTGAAACCATTAATGATTACTCAATAAAATGCCATTCTTAATGTTAAATGCCAGGCCTATCATTTAAACGTGGTTCTTCCCACTTGATCATGAAATCTCTGGGATTACGATCTTAGTAGAGCTATCTGAGCTGGGGGGAATGGTGGTCCTACTGTAAGGTGAGCTGGAGAAAGACATTCCTTTCTTACCTATCACTAACCTCATCTTCTGTATGCAGCATTCTCTCTGAAGAGAATTTCACTCACCGAATTATACAGGGAGTCTTTTATAGTATCTGTTCTGAGAACTGAAACACACTGGGTTTTCTGAGAAATAGACATCCTTACACAGCATGGAGTTTGGGCTTTTGACATATTCCCAGTTCTTCAAAAGAGTGTTCCTTTAATTGGATCACCTGAATAAAATTATCATTATTTAAAAATTCACAATATATAATTCCCATATTATAATAACTGATGGAGCTCCTTCCTTAAATAAATATATATATCCTTCTCAAATCTATTTCAGTTGAGTGTAAATAAAACAAAAATAAAATTTAAAAATGCATACTGCCTCCAACACAATCACTCCCTGCCATAGATATTTCAAGAGGGAAATTTAATTCACATTGAAAAGAGTGCCTTTGAAAAAACCTAAGGGGATGACACTTGTCTTTATTTTCATTATATTCAAGGAGGTGACCACTTTGATGTAAGGATCAAATACAATACTCATGATTTCCAACGTGAATTTCATAAGACTTTGTTTTCTCTTTAAATCCTGCCTGTTCATGAACTTTTATACAGTAAAAGCTCTTGAGAATCAAGTAAGAGAAAATCTAAAAGAGAAAAAAAAAAACACTCAAATTTCCCATATCTCTACAGACAAAACCCTGGAAGACTTGGGAGTAAGCATTTGGAAATACCAGGCATATTTAAAACATCACACTGAGCTCTTTGTTCACTTGGTAACTATTTGCAACATGTAAAAGTCCCGATTTTTTTGCCTTGAGAAAATTGGAGCCAAGTGGCATTAGAGAAATACTGTTTCATTTTAATGATCCAAGCTTAATTTGTAATATAACTTTTATTCTATCTTAAACTTTTTTTTTGATTGGGTGCTCCTCTGTCTCTGAATAAATGACAAGATCATGAGTTGCCAGTGGCTCTATGAAACCCAATATGAATAACATAAGCAAAGAAAACAGGGCAAAGTTTCCAGTTTTAGCAAACTACATGCTCATGTTCTATACATTCTGGATCATCTTCACTGAAACAATAAGCATTACCTCAAATCGCTACTACAGAATGGCTCATTAGTCTGCGGGTTGGATACACAGCCTGTCAAATCCCTTCCCCTGAACCATAATAAGGAGAGTAATGACACAGCTCTAACACAGTTTGCAAGTCTTCGCCTTGCTTCCGAAACTTAATGCTATCATAGGTCTCCTGTGTATGTATTTTTAGTGCCTAGTTCCTAGTTCAGTGTTTAAAAATCCTGCTGATCCTGGAGTTGGAACAAAACTTTAGGAAGCAATCAACTGCTCTTGCCATGACAGGTGCCAAACACACACACAATGTCCTTTTATTTGTGGAAATACACACAGATCTATTCTGCATGTGCTCAGAGCCCAACACAAACACCTCCTCTTTCCCACAGGCAGCAGGAAGGATGTGGCTTGAAGGGCACGGTTGCTTCATCCGAGTGTTCAGTTCTTCAAAGACCTCTTGTTTTACACAGAATTGCTGAACAACTACTTAAATTTAAGAAGATACAACTAGGCCATGCCTGAAATCCCACTTTTATTTAACTAAAATTGGCATTCAAGTAGATCATGCAATATTCTCCCCCTTACCTTCAGTAGACACATGTTGAAAGTGTGCTCATAATCAAAAGACATTTCCGTGAGCGGCTGACCCAGTAATTCCTTATGTCTACAGGTCAGCTGCAACAATACAGGACTAAAATCGCCAGATGAAATGGTCAGAATTACCCAGTGGCTCGCTAAAATCAGCTTACTTTGAGTCTAATCCAAGGATAAATGTATAGAAAGCTCCAAGCAGTGGAAACTATAAACACTGTACATCTGCCCCCGAAAGAGTAATACTGGCAAGTCTCTCACTGCCACGAAAACAAATATTTGCTAAATTCTAGGGCATTATCTTGATTTTCCCTGAATGCAAACGAGGCCCAAATAATCCCAAGCTACTGCTGAATGGAAATATGGTTTAGTGGAAAATGTAACATGCAGTACAAGGGAATAATTCCATCCCTCCAAACAACTATAAACTCAGAACAAGCAATCCATCAAACCTGATTATCCCGCATTCCTGAAGCTCACGCACTTCATCATTTCACTTCCGAAACCCCTGAACTCTAACTAGGAACCTCTAATCCACAGCCCCGTGCTCTTTTTATTTTCTCCATTTTCTTGGAGTCATCCGCCTTTTCCAGTGTGTCAATCTACAGATGATGTCTTTTTTGAAGTCTAGCACCTTGCATTTCCCTGGAGCCCTAACTAACCCAGTATTCCTAAGCTCCTAAGAAATACGTAGGTTTTTCTACTCTGCAGATTGTCTTTTTTGTGACTTAAACTTACCTTAGAAAAAAGATGTACTGTTAGTTACCAATTGCTTCTTCAGTTTTGCATGCAAAGTCTAGTCTCCTTTACGATTCCCCTGCAAAGTTACGGGCTCATGAGAATCTATAGTTTGAGAAAACAGCTTTGGCAACAAGACAGGGAAATTGCTGCTGGTGGTTACTTCTGAATTACCGCAAGTTGATTTTTGTGTTCTCTCCAGACACTTCTCTTTTTTTCTAACTAGTTTTACTATGTGTGATAGATAAAGTCACTTAGAACTACTGAAGTAGGCATCGAAAGAAAGAAAAATGGAAATAGGATGAAAATATTTTATTGGTAACACCAAGCTAAAAATAGCGCCTTCTGAGAAAGCATACACAACTCTATCCACCAGATGGAATGTTACTCCCACCCCAGGGTATTAAATAAGTGTCTATGTTTCCTTCCCCAAGCAGAAACAAATAGCTCTGGACCAATTGCCTGTGCCCTGGTCCTGCAGAAATCCATATCTGGCTCTTCTAAGATGCCAGGAAAATTTCACCTTGTGTCATGTTCCATGCTGAGAGGTTTGTGTAGCTCTTGTGTAAACCTTGGTCTCTAAGACACATTCCAAACTGAATTTATTTCAAATTCCAAACTGAGTTTATTCCATTCCACTCACTTAAAATTCCAATTGTGATCGGAAAATACACAGTTCATTTACCTTCTGTGCGGTGTTCAATGAACCACTTGCCATGTTTCAACCTTGGAAGCTGCATTTCAATCCTGAGTGTGTCTGTATATCCGTTGATTAAAGCTTTGCCATTATTTGACAGGAACATTATAACATGCACTGTTATCTTTCTCGGCATTTTTGGATACCATTTGTATACCATTATTTGCAAAATAATATGGTGGTTGCTATCCTTTTCCCTTACACCTATAACACTTACTTGTCAGTATGCAAAATCATGCTTCACATGAAGCGGAAATAAATGTAGAAAAATCCACTTCCCTGTCCTATTGTAGCTCTGTCACTCTAGACACTGACATGGCATAAAATGAGCTTGCTTGATAAACTGCTGGAGTTAAACACAAATTACTACCATTTAGCCAGGGCAGGACAAGTCATTTCAGGACACTGCCTCAAGGAAAGTCAATTTCAGAGGAGGAAGGATAAAACCCAAGTCTGGGAGCGGGTTCTTTGCTCAGTGTTGGTGAATTTCCTGGACAACTTTAAGCTAGAAGTGACAGGTAGCGTAAAAGAGTAAACCACACGTTGAGAAAGCAAAAGGTATGAGCGTCCCCAACCTCACATTTCTGCCACACAAGGACTTTACCGCATGGGTCACTGCTCGTATCTGAAGAAATGTCACTTCAATCCCTAAATCCCTAACCAACTGATAATAATCAACAACCACATTTAATTTACTCTTTAGTAACGTAACTATGATAAATGTGTGTGTCTGTTCCTTCTTAAATTCTGTCTTAGTGTTTTCCAATGATGATGGAATTGTCTGGTAAGAAAAATATTTCCATTTCTGTCAAAGGAATGGCCCTGACTCCCTTCTGTGATACTGAAGTGTCCAGCAAGGTTCCCGTTATTCCAAAGAGTCTGTTCTGTGCTTTCTCGGTGCCAGCATAACAAAGTCAATACAACTGATTTCTTTCAAGGCCAGTGGCTACTTTCTCAGCAAGCATAGGTCCAGCATAGGTATAAGCCTCTTTGAGAACCTCACAATTTATCTCAGATCTTACACTTGAACTTTTACTTCTCTGGAAGATGCACTCATGACAACTTTATTCATGCCAAAAACAAAAAACAAAAAACAAACCCACAGAACAGGGACGGTGATTAAGAATACCTGTCTTTCTGGAACTGAAGACATTTCAATTACTATTCCTGAAAATGTCATCTTATAACTATCTTCAGAAACATATAGTCTTCAAATATGCTTGTGTGAATGGCTAAAACCAAATTAAATAACAAACCTAAACCGAGCCAAATAAACCGAAACCCTCTTGTGATTCTCATCTTGGGAGAGAGCTGCCTTCCCCTGATTTCCACCTTAGCTGCACTTGGGCTCTTCCCTGTGTCTCCTAATGTTTACTGAAGTGCGGGCTCTTAACTAAAAAACAAAAGAAAATCATACTGTCTCAGGACTCACTGGCTAGCTTTCTTCATTATCACTTTAAAAAATACTATTTCTTCACTGTCCTATAGAGCATGCTCTCTTTTGAGGCTTGCACTGTTTAACTATACCCCATTTTCCCCTGCAAACGGCTGTAAACCCAGTGACCCCCCTCTCATCCAACAAAGACTTTGGCACGTGGTTTAAAGTCTTAATATCCAATCCAAGACCCTGGGTGACTATAATGTCCATCCAACGCCTCGCCTTACTCACTTTAATGACCTTCACCTCTACTCTGCTTCAGCCAGTCACATTCATGGCCACCCAAACTCTGTTCCCTCTTTAATTATTCACTCTGTGATATTCTCTCACCAGCACCGCCCCCGCCCCATCTTTTCAGCTTACTTGATTTCACAGTTCCTCTACGTCTGTTCCAAAACCTCATTAAGACTTTAACTCTCTTAAAAGTCACATTTTCTTGGATTTCCCTGGCAGCGCAGTGGTTGAGAATCCCCCTGCCAATGCAGGGGACACGGGTTCGCTCCCTGGCCCGGGAAGATCCCACATGCCGCGGAGCAACTAAGCCAGTGCGCCACAACTACTGAGCCTGCGCTCTAGAGCCCATGAGCCACAACTACTGAGCTGACACACCACAACTACTGAAGCCCATGCGCCTAGAGCCCATGCTCCGCAACAAGAGAAGCCAGTGCGATGAGAAGCCGGCGCACCGCAATGAAGAGTAGCTCCCGCTCGCCCCAACTAGAGAAAGCCTGCACACAGCAACGAAGACGCAACACAGCCAAAAAAAAAAAAAAAAAGGCCACTTTCTTTTTTCAATGGCAATGGTTGAATCGATGCTTCTGGCTCTACTCTTCCCTCTCTTCATCCTAGACGTCAGAGCCTATCACTTTAAACATGCTTTTGTCAATACCCACTGCTCCCCTGAATTCTTGCCCACCCTCCACATTCTCCTGCAAAATTTTAACCCAAGAACAATATAATACTTTTTATTTCTGCGCTGCTAAGTTCTGGAAAAATCCATGTGACTGCAGAATGGTGCTGATACAAAGTCCTGGTCTCAGTATCACTGGGACCTCAACGCTGTCCAACTCTCCTACCACATCCACTTTTCCTTCAAACATTATCTGTTCCTTCCAATCCAGTATTAGATACCAACCGTCACTTGCTCCCTCTCAGCAAAGCCCTCATTTCCTGATTTACATGGGCTTGTGCTAGCCCGTGAAGCGAGAACTTACTCAGCTTCATCTCCTCACTATCAATTTATTCCAACCCAAATCTTTGCCTCCTAACCCTCACTCTCTTTACCTATTCTGTCAGATATTTCATTTCTCATACAAACCTTCAAGCTTTCCCATTGCACCGGCTTCTATGCAGTGGTACATTGGAGCTGGTGGCTGATTCTAGGTGTGTATATCTTTTTTTTTTTTTTGCGGTACGCGGGCCTCTCACTGTTGTGGCCTCTCCCGTTGCGGAGCACAGGCTCCGGACGTGCAGGCTCAGTGGCCATGGCTCACGGGCCCAGCCGCTCCGCGGCGTGTGGGATCCTCCCAGACCGGGGCACGAACCCGCGTCCCCTGCATCGGCAGGCGGACTCTCAACCACTGCGCCACCAGGGAAGCCCCTAGGTAAGTATATCTTTTAACTGCATTCAGTAATATTACACTTATAGCTAGACTTCAGTCATGGTGGGATTATGTGCACCAAGGCAATGGCAAAAGCTACAAATCAGGGCTTTTGTCTCCTCTCCCATCCATGGGTTGCTGGTTTATCAGGGCACCACTGCACACAAGCCTGCTCAAAACAAAAGAAACCGTAACACTGACAAAAATCCTTGTATCTAGCCTATCTCCTCTTCTAGTTATACTACCCTCTCTCTTTCATGTTCTAACTACTTAAAAATGTACTGTGTACTCAGTCAATCATTCACTCCTAACCAATTTAAATGTCTTCAATTCTTACCAGCTCTTCATTGAAGTTGGTATTTTCAAGGCAATCGATAACTTCCTGGTTAGCTTTTACTAACTCAATCTGTGGTATTTGATACTGTTTGCCACACCCTCCCTATAATTCTCTCTTGCCTTGGCTTCTAGAACATCACCATTTCCTGAATTTCTCCTTACCTCTCTGGCCATTTCTTCTCCAGGGTTTTCTTCCCCCCCCCGCCCCGCATCATTCATTTGCCCACTTTTAACAATTGCTTCTCCAGTTTTCTTTCCTCAGCCTTTTTTCCCTCCATTTATTTAATACCTCACTCATTTGAGTCTTACGCGATAGATAGCGCCTTTATCCACACAATTCTATCACTCTCTCTCCCACATCTTTTTCACTTGTTGCACTTACCATTGTGTAACTGTCCATTTATTTAGATGGTCCAAGACACCAAGCACCTCTAACCCAAAACTCACCAAATTGAGCCCATCAAATTCCTAGCTCCACCTAACACTTAACTCTGTGACGGGCAACAAAGTGTTCTGAAACATTATCCCATTTGATCCTCACAACCATCTAGTAAAGTAGGTATCACCCTTATCACTTTACAGATGTGGTTACTGAGGTTTAGAGAAATTAAGCAATTTTCTTAGGTCAAATTTCTAGTATATAGTAAACCAAGTCTGGTAACTAGATTTGTTGTCTCCAGAGCCTTGACGCTTTTTTTTTTTTTGCGGTACGCGGGCCTCTCACTGCTGTGGCCTCTCCCGTTGTGAGCATAGCCTCCGGACACGCAGGCTCAGAGGCTGTGGCTCATGGGCCCAGCCTCTCCATGGCATGTGGGATCCTCCCGGACCGGGGCACGAACCCGTGTCCCCTGCATCGGCAGGCGGACTCTCAACCACTGTGCTACCAGGGAAGCCCCAGAGCCTTGACTCTTAATTAGTATGATGTATAGCCTTAATCATTGAGCCTTAATGATTTTGATTTTTTCTTCTTCTGTGTCTCTCTGCCACTACTGTCACTACCTTGGTTCAAATTCTCATCTTCTCATGTTGGGATTGCTATGGAAGTCTCTTTCTCACTTCCATATACCTAGTCTTGCCTCTCTCTAGTCCATCATCCACATTGCAGCCAAAGAAAGCTAATGAAATCTGCTCATAACACACTCCACTCCAGGGTTTAACTACAGGGGGTGATTTAAGTCCGAATATCACAGAATGTTCTGATTTTGTGTTCCCATCTCATTGACCTATTGAGATCATAAGACAAGATGACACCCCTTTTGCTGGGAGGTTGTTTTTTTACCAATAGAAGGGTCATCTGCAGAGTCAATTATGGGAAGAAGGTAATCTTGGGAAAGGAAACAAGGGCATTATAATAGGGTAAGAAAGACATGGCCTTATTGCAGAATTTTGGAGGATAGGGTCTTTTAATATCAAGAAGCATCTACATGTGTGAAATCACTCCCATTGGTGAATATAAGTCTACCCTTGCAACCTGGTGGTATTTTCTAGGTTAAGTAGTGATACACCTTGTTGTAGACTCCATAAGGATGAGTGTGGGCTTTCAGGCTCCAAAAGTAGTTACTTCTGGGGAGTTTAGAGTTACTCTCCGTGTTATAATTCTCTTCTGTTCTCCCTGAACTTTAGTACAGTCTTCTAAAAGAAAGAAAAATGTCTCACAGTTATCCTCCTGGGGAATTAAGATCAGGTCTTTGCCCACTCTTGGGGATGGCATCCCATGCCCTGAAGCAGAATGAACACAAGACTGGTGTCAGATGGACAAAGTGAAAGATGAAAGGCAGCCAAGATGCATTTGTGAACCATGAAATTGCCCAATGCTAGAAACTGGAAGTCATCCTTGGTCCCATCCTCACCTTCCCCCTCCCATATCTTACCAACATCACGTCGATCTACAGACTTTACCTCCTGAGTATCAAGCCAGCATATTTCTCTCCTTTTGTAATCTGTCCATCTTCATCTCCAGCCAGGACTGCTATGAAAGCCTCCTACCTTGTCATCTTGCCTCTTCTGGTCCCCTTGCCTCTCAATCTATCTTACACAACTTAGGTGAGCTGATATATTCCAAGCACAAATCTGATCACATCCCCCTGGTTTAATCTTCTGTTTCTTCCCTACCTCTTGTGATACCTCTGCAGCTTCATTTCCCACAAGGCTTTCCCTGACTGCTGTACTGTGTTCGGGCAAGTTCTGGCCTTTCTGTACCCTCCCACTCTTGTGCTAATACTCCCCTCCCACCACAGGACTTTGGCCCAAGAGATCTTCCACGTCTACTCTTCTTCCCTCACCAAGGTAATGCTGACTTATCTTTCTGATCTCAACTCAACTGAAGCTTCCGCAAAGAAACCTTCCCTGAATATTCTTGATCAGCTCAGATCCACCTATTATCAGCTCTCAGAGCACCCTACACCTCCTTCTCTCTTTTGAACATTATCAGAAGCACAGCTTTATGTTTGGGTGATTAGTAATATTTGTTTCTCTCTTTAGAAGGTGACCTCCATGAAGGATGGTCACATTCATGTTCACAACTGCACACCTAGCTGTTTATGTCATGCTAGCTGTGCTGATCCTATAAATATCTACTGAATGAATGAATGCAGACCCTGGGACTTTCCAGTTTTTCAGGTGGGGAAACTGGTAGAAGATTAGATCTCCTGCAGGCAAGCAGAAAGCACTTCTCAGCCAGGAAATTAAGGCCTTGAGGTAGAATCTGACTTAGTAAGCATTGCTGGTTAGACATAGATGGATGACTTACTCAAGTGATATAAGAGAAATCTGTTGTTTTAACACTATGTCTAGTCTCAAGATCAAGGTTTAAAACCATAAAGAGCTGTATACATTTCTCCAGTTTCTTGCTTAGTCTCTTTTCCTTATAGAATATAAATAGAACATCATTATTTAGGCTTAAATAGAATGACCATACGATTTATCATCCAAACTGGGACATTTGCTGGTGAAAGGGGGTAATATTAATAATTATGCTGGGACAACACAGGTAGACTGTGGAGGTCCCTGGTAAACTGGGACATGTGGTCACACTAGCTTTAGCTGACATAACAGAATAAAATAGGTAAGTGCAAAACTCTCTGAGCATGGGAAACTGTGTCTGGAGTCACAGAATGATCAAATCCATTACACCAGGAGGCTTCTTACAATGTGGTGTTGGCAGACATAAAAGGCAAACTTATGGTTACCGAAGGGGCGATAAATTGGGAATTTGGGATTAACAGATACACACTACCATACATGAAACAGATAAACAACAAGGACCAACCATACAGCACAGGAAACTATATTTAATATCTTATAATAAAGTACAATGAAAAAGAATCTGAAGAAGAAGATGTATATATATATATATATGCATAGATATGTATAACTGAATTACTTTGCTGTACACCTGAAACACTGTAAACCAACCATACTTCAATTAAAAAAAAAAAAAAACATATTTCAACAACAAAATCACGTGGTGTTGGTGTTTGTGCAAACTGTTGAATAAGTAATGTTATCTCCAATAACGTATCATCGATAATATAATTGCATTCATCATTCCATATTTTATCTGGACCTTGTTCTGCTTATCATTTTATTTGATGACCACGACAAACCCAAATCAGTTCCTCAAAAGGCACTTACTGAGCACTGGACCAGGCACAACTGCAGATGTGAAGGACGCACAAGATATCAACCACTCCTACAGCATGGACAGTTTAATGATAAGGCAAGTAGTATCGCCCAGATTTACAGATGGAGAAACTGGCACCCAGAACTCAGAAATGACTTGGGTAGTGTTATGCAGACAGTAAATCACAGAGCTGGAATTGTAATTCAGATCTCTGACTTCCAGTTCAGAGTTTAGTTTATTTGGCTAAGCTACCAAAATGGAGATGACACTCTTAAATGTGTTTTATGTTCTTGTCTACTACCACAGAGAAACGCCCATGAAGAACGTTTATACAGTCTCTGCAGAAGCAGACTGTGCCCAGGCTCAGCAGGCAGTGTTTGTGTTGCCTGTGTGGACTTCCTTTTTAGGCACTGGAAACTGGCCCTGTGACAAGGATTTAAAGGGGCTTTAGAATGCCAAACACATCTCTGATTGGCTCGTCATAGACCATACCCATGCTTAAATCCTGGGTAAATTAAAAGGCCAAAAACATGTCCTTTTACTTTACGGTCAAATTCCACTTCAGGGGAGCAATGAAATAGTCCAGATATAGTCACTCTACCCTTGGGGATAACAGACCATCTCTACCACACAAAATATGGTTATCCTTCCACTATGGAACATTTTACATTATCATTAACAGATGAATTCTAATCTAACAGATGAATTCTAATAAGGTTAGGGTTAGGGTTAATTTATTGGTGCTTCGGAGTTCTCTTTCAGTCTTTACAAAATAGATCTTTCTATCACCTTTCTCAGGTTCTTAAGGGAAATTGCTTTTGAGATTGCCATTATGGTGATAGAAGCAATAAGCCATCGTGCTTATATCCTCCTAAATGTTGGCAAGAGGAGCTCATTAAAATGCTGAGTGTTTTCAGTAGTCACACATATCCTCCCAGTTACAAAGACCTCTGGGTTTTCATTCATTCCAACCACAGAGTTCTATTAGTATACGATCCTACTGATAAACTCAAAGGTGAATTTTGATATTTTTAGTTTTTTTAAATAATAGATTTCACTTATTTTACACAAGTATTTCTAAGTAAGAGATGACTTCCACACAATCTACTTTTCTCTTCTGATCTGAGGAGAATTTTGTAAAGGGCAAAAGAAAAATTAAAATAGCTCACAAATCAATTAAGTGGTTCAAATCACAACCAAGGATAACCAAAATAGAAGACAGCTGAAGTTGCCTGAAATTGATCAGGGACCAAGTTAACTGAGACAACAGAGTCCAGCGTATTTTCTTTTTAGCATCTACAAAAATCTTGGTCTTGTACTCCTGACAAAGATGAATAAGACTTGAGATAAAAGCAGTCGTTCCCTTTTTGGGTAGTCTAAGAGTTTCTCTTAAAGGGGGAGCTTCCTTTGTGGGAATGTGTCTGAACAAGCTTGCTAGGGATAAAAGCTGAGATCACGATGAGCCTGTCTAGGAGGAGCTGCCCTGAGTGAGCTTTGGGGAAGGATCTGGCTGACGCTTTACACACAGAAAGGGGGACCGGGAGAGTGGCAGGGGACTGAGGGTTTGTTGTGTTTTGTGACCCTTTCCTCATAACCCCTCAAACCTTTGGTGAATCATTAACTAAGCTCATCAAATTCTGGAGAAAGTCAAATATTCTTTCTGGCAAATTGGGAAGGGGCTGAGTGGTGAGTCTGGGTGCTAGGGAATTACTAAGGCACGTTGAGCTTGGAATGAAGACACTGGTGATTGAACAGAAATTAACTCGAGTAATTTTCAGGACTTGTGGGGCGAACTCTGGACTCTAAGACAATGCAAAGTTAGATATGGGTGAATAAAGTTTACCAGATCTCAGAGGAGCAGAAAAATTCCAACTTGTTACAGATATAATCCATGCAGAGCCCCAAGGGCTCATGGTGTGGAAGGAGAGACAGACAGATGGGCAAGCAATGAACTAAACCTAAATAATCTCACCAGAGCCAGAGTGGTCGCATCTGCACAAAGCCATGGGGGCCCCAAAGAAGCCCCCACTTATCTCACCTGGGGACTCAGGCAGGTGTCACAGGGGAGGTGTCATTTTTGGCAGGTCTTACAGGGTGAGCACGAGTGGTCAAATAATTAGGAAAACTCAGAACAGTATCCCTTCAATTCCCTAAAATGAAGCCGAACAAAACCAGAAAAGAAGAGGATGGGCTTTCCCAGCAGAGGGCAGAGCATGAATGAGGTTGACAAGGAAGACAAATAGGTTGTCTGGGGAGTACTGAAAAATGCTGGGTACATGGATGACAAGTGCTCAGAGACAGGCTGTATTTTTTTGTCCTTATGCACAGAAAGGAGTGATTTCCCGAGAATGAGACATAAGGAAATTTTATTAAATTACTTAATCTAAACTTGATATTCTATAGCTATCAAATTCTCTGCACTATGCCTGGTTAAATGATTAAATAATATGCAGGAAAATATTTTAATTTACATGCTTAATTGAGGCTTGCTTTGGAAGTGAACCTCAGGTTGCTCCCTTCCTGGGTCCCTCCCCATGTGTTGCATACACAGACCCACATCACATCTATCTCTACAGTTTCAACAATACTAATCATTCACAATGCTATGTCATTACTCAGACAGCCCTGATGTATTTTCTGGCATTATCTGCTACCTACTGATGTGAAATTACTAAGACTTTATGAAATCTCTGCCCAACTTAGATCGGGGAATTTTGCAACGACTGATCTTCAATGATACGAATATAGATGTAGATAGAAAGACTGTTTATCTTTTAGTATTTAATTGGGCTATTAAATTGTCTAATTCACAATCTTTTGCTCCTGGGTTCCCATGATAAGTTCGACAATATTAACCAGCCTTCAGGGTCAGTGATGGTGAAAAAAAATTGCCATTATAAGAATCATCATCAGTTCCTTTCTTATCCGGCCATGGTATAGGAGGACCACATAGTTTCTTTTAGTTGTATCTCATGATACAATGACATTTTGTGCCAAATGCCAATTAATATCATTTTTAACCTATATAATATGGATACTGTTTTGACTTATGGTATTGACTTTTTTTAAACACTTAGGCTTTAAGGATAAAATTAAACAAGCAGCTTTGCTACCAAGCAATTATTCGTCAGTAATGAAGAATTTAGATATTGGTTATCTCTTTAAACTTATTTCTATTTAGTTACTTAACTAGAACTTCACAACAAATAAGAACCTGCCAGAAACTGCCTCCTAAGTCAGAGAACTCTTAAAAGCCTGTCGCTAACACCAATTATTTCCAAAAGCAGCCAATAACCATTTAAAGGGATCCCAACCCCTCTCAGCTGATCCATGTCTAGAACATGGATTTCATTCATTCATTCATTTACTTATTCACTCATTCATTCATTATTTCAACAAATACGGAGTACCTGCCACATAACAAGGACTATTCTAGCCTGGTCTATATGGACAGAATAGATAACGTCATTGATTAAAAGGAATTGTATTCTAGAGGGGAACACAAAATTGCAGCAAAATTAATACGATAACATTAGCTGCTTTACTGGGAAAATAAAGCAGGGTACGTATGTAAAAGGAGTAACTGTCTGGAGTATGACTATTTATTTTAGATCTGGTCGTCAGTGAAAGCTGCCTGAGGATGGAGACATTTGAGCAGACCCCTGCTCACCAGGGGACAGTCTGTGAAAGCATACTAGACAGTGGCAACAGAGAGAGCAAAGGCTTGGGGTGGGAACCGGCTTCACGGTTTCAAGAAGCTGCAAGGTCAGTGTGACTGTACTCTGTTTGACTGTTAAAACTTTTGATGAATACTCTATTTAGTTGCAGAAAAATAGGAAGAGGAAGCATTATATTTTTTAAAATATGCAAATAACTAGGCAGGACTAGATAGATAAAGAGTTTTGGGTAACATTTTTTTTTTTTTAAGTTGCAAATTTCTTTTTGGCAACACGGACCTTGAAGGCTGGTTGATGTTACTGAACTTGTCATGGGACCATAGGAACAAACTATTGCGAATGAAACAACTTAACAGCCCAACAAAAGATAACGATAAATAAGATCAAGTCTACCTTTACACTTCAGGCTCAGAAACCATTTCTGCACCCAAGGAGGAAGACAAGCTTAGAGACTCATAAAAGTTATTTAATTAATTAACCATTCTAGCCCTTTTGCCTCTGAGAAGTAGCTACCTTCTTAAGTTACCTTGCATATTTCATAAAAGGAACTCAAATATGTATCTTACATGCTCATAAACACCACTTCCAGGAAGGAGGAAAAGCTTTTTGATCTATTTTTGCTTAAGCCTACAAAGTAATATCAATTTGGATATCCTAATTTCTCAGAAAATTAATTTTATCATTTCTTTATGGAATATTTAATGCTAACACTGTAGGTTTATTTTCTTAAAAAAACTCAAGACACATTCATAGTAACTCTGCTAAGACATTTTTCTAATTCGAAATATATTTTCTTTCCTGGTTCTAAGAAGTGGAAACCTGAACAATCTAACCTCAGGAATTATATTTTCAGGTAAGACACATAACATGAAATCTTAGCTAATATAAGAGAGAACTTGTTGCATGGTTATTTATAATTTTGAAAATACTGAAACATTGAGATTACTATAAATGCCTAACAATAGAGAAATATTTAATTAGATGAAGGACTATTTTCTGAAATATTATATATCTAATAAAATGATAATTATCAATCTAATGAAACAATGTAAGAGTTCACATTATGATGGGAAATTTAATTAAGGTTCCAAAATATAATGTCTGTAAACTTTTACACATACTGTGATTATAACTAGGGAAAAGAATAAAAATGTTAATAGCTGAGTGAAATTATGACTATTTTTTTCCTATTTTCTAAAAAATTGTGTAGTGTCATATTGGTAGGATTGGTTTTTGCTTTGTTTTGTCTCCTGGCTATTTTTTCAATCCATAAAATAAGGTGTTACTACATAGACTCAAACATCCTGCAGGCTACATTCTCTCCCATGTTCCAGAATTACTACGTTCAGATGCTGCCGTAGTCTACTCTTTAAAAAGATAAGTGGGTATTTCACTTAACAAAATATCCCAGAGTATTTATTTACCAAGTCAGAGACAGATTGAAAGAAAAAGCTAAAGTAGTATACATGAGAGCATTTACTGTCTATAACCTTATAAAAGATTGCTTCAAGGGCAAGGATAACCAATACTTTTCTATATTAAGTTATCCCAAGGTATGTTTATTTTCAATCTATGCTTAAGTTTAGCTACAGAGTCAGGGGTAAAGTAGGATAAGTGAAGGTATTTAATTACTGCTTTCTTTTCTACATTCTCAACAGAGTAAATGCTGACAAACTCTGTTGCCCAGAAAACGTCTACTGGAATTATTGCGTACCAAAAAATACAAAAGCAACGAGAAAAGGAGGATGTTTTATTTACATCCTATTTCAAAACCAGTGCTTCCGTGCTATTCTATTTCTCTGCAGGCCCAATATCACACATCTGCATTAAAAGTTTAGAATTGTTCCTTAAGTTTTCTTCCAACAAAATTATTGGTACATTCATTCGAAAATGTAGACCTTATTTACTTCTAAAACAAGTATCTCATTATTCAGAACGTCTAGGTTTGCAAAGCTAAACAAACTGAAGGAAACTTTACACAAACAATAGTTACCACTTTCGCTAAGAATCATCACAGTGCCACAAAAGCCATGTGTTTTTCCATCCACAGATTCAGATTAAAATTTTTATTATCCAGTTAATTTCCTTTCAGCTTAAGAATAAGACAGCAAGTCAGTCTGTGCGTAAGCACATGTTTAACTCTATGGGGAGTAACGTCTGGAATCCTTTTGCTTATGAAAATTAGAATTCATAATAATGAGAGTTATGGAACACTTATTGTGTTCTTTATATAGCTTATTTCACCTAATCCTCCAAATAACTGTATGACATATTTATCCCCACCTTACATAGCACATTAACCTAAGTTTGAAAGATTAGTTCATTTGTCCACAGTCACCCAGAAAACAGATTATGGAGCTCTGTGTAAGGCTGCCTCCCAGACTCCAAACTCTGTTCCTTCCACTCCTGTATACTGCCTTCACTTTCCTCATATATGTTGAAAGACATCATTCTGTTTTTTACATTTGTTTGGAAATTACTTGTATAATAAATTTAGTTTCTGTATGTATCCCCTTAGCACTTCCCTGTCTCTGGTGTGTGAGAGTATGCCTGTTCATACTCTCGTGTGTGTGTGTGCATGTGTAGGGCAGAGAGGAAGTAATTTTTTTTTCTAGTTTTAAGAAGTTAGTGGGAGTCTCTCCCAATTCTGCTTCATGGCTAGCAAATTCTCCTCCTTCCAAACTTCCAAGAAGACAGTCCATCCAACACCATTCAAGATGGTGTTTGAAAACAGGGTTTTAGATACTATCATAACGTGGAGCGGGGAAATGGTCTGCACACTGGGTCCTTGCTGTGTTCAGTGTCTTTTCCAACTCTTGGAAGTTGAATGAAGGTATTATTTTCCTCAGTAAATTTTCCTTCCATCTTGTAATAAATTAACCATCCTCCCTTATATCCAAATTCCTCATCTCAGAGTTAAATTTTTTAAATTTGCATTTTTCTTTGTCTTCAATATCATTTATGTCTACCCTTTCCTTCACAACTTTGCATCCCAATCGTGTATAAAAGCTTATTTGGTATCCCAAGGTAATTTAATCACCTTGCACATATTGGCTACACAGCTCCACTGCCTAAAATAATGTCTATGTTCCTTATTATGAACATCAAGGCCACTTGATACATAAAGTGAATCTCTTTTCCAGCCCAAATTGTCCTTTTTCTCTCCTTTACATACTGTTACGGGTTGTTCTGTTTCCCTTCCAAAAGATATGTTAAACTCCTAGCATCTCATAATGTGACTTTATTTGGAGATAAGGTCTTAACAGAGGTAATCAAATAAAAATGGGGTCATCCAGGTGGGCCCTAATCCAATATGACTAATGTCCTTATAAAAAGTGAAAATTTGGATACAGAGACATGGGAGAACACCATCTGAAGACAAAAGCAGAGACTGGAGAGATGCATCTACAAGCCAAAGAACACCAAAGATTGCTCGCAGGCATAAGAAGCTAAGAGAGAGGCATGGAAGATGATTCCTTCCAGCACTCAGAAGGAACCAACCCTGCCAACACTCTGATTTTGGACTTCTAGCCACCAGAATTCTGAGACCATAAATTTCTGTAGTTTAAGTCCTTCCATCTGTGGTCCTTTGTTACAGCAGTCCTAGGAAACTAATATATGCAAGTATAACTTGAACTATATTCAAAGGGGGCTATTTGCTTTTCTGCAACCATGTTCCATACTTTTTTCTTTTCCAAATTTATCTGGAGAGCCTTTTCTTTTCATATGCGTAGAGAATTTCTCATTAACGTTTACGATTAGCACAAAGATGATTTCCATGTAAATTCTTCTGCAAAATCCCTAGCTGGAGTAAATTTATTTCCTCTAAGCTCTCTCTAGCACTTTATTTGTATCTTTATTATAAATACTAACAAATCCTCTCTTGCATTGTAGCTACTTGTATACATATCTTATCTTCCTCTAAGAAATAAACCAAGTCCTTTGGGACGAGGGCTACCTCTTCCTCCTTCTGGTACCACTCATGATGTTGATTGGAGTGCTCTACACAGAGAAGGTACTTCATGTTTATTTTGCTACTTGTATTGCACAAGAGAGATCCAGCTACTTGGAAAAAGGTTGCAGAGAACTGTCTTCCTGCTTCTGCGATAAGAAGCTAAAATACACTTTCGATCGTTTATTGTCTTTTCAACATTCTTTCAAATTACGTCTTCTTCATGGATCTGGTTTACCAAAATTTCCCTTTTTGTAATCCATACAAAAATTCAAATCACCATTCTGCAAAAAGTTCTTCCCTGACTGATACATCAGTTAAATGGGAGGAAGAATTCTCCCATTCATTTATAATTTTCATGGCCAGCTCTTCATTGTTTGTTTCACCCCACACTTCCCCAAGGGCACAAGATGCAGAACCACTCTAAAGTTTGCATGTACTTTTGATTCATATGTGCAGCTCTTTCTGCTTTTTGTGTTAGTTACCTTGAAAGTTATTTGTTGTGCAGAAAGCACAGCTGATATAGACTACTTCCAAAAAAGCTGTGAAAGGGTGTTTCAAAAACTTTCCCCAACAAGATTTCTTCTTTAAAATGAACAAAGCTGGATTAAGCCTCTGAGAAATGTTTATTACCATCCCAAAGAACTATTCCCCCAAAGTTCTTCCACTTCTTTCCAGCTGAAATGTCAAATTTATGAAAAAAAAGGAGTTATTCCTGCATTAATTAATAAACAAGTAAATTCTGAATAGAGGTGAACCAAACACAAATTTCAACTAATTCTTACAAGATGACATTATTACTTATTAAAGTGATGTATATACACATCAATTTGTGTTATAATTTGATTAAACCATTTCAGCCTAAAGCTTTGAAGACAGGTATACCAAAATTTGAATTTAATGCTTATTATGTTATTGTCTCACAAGAGCAAGAAGACTTTGCTTCCTTTATCGGGAATAAGAGGACACATATTTGGGGTAAAAAGAAGAGAAAATGAAATATTACCAGATAACAGTCATCAGCTGGTTGCCCTTATGCATTTCTTGATTTGTACTGTAGTAATTTCTCACACCTCTACCCAAAACAATAGAAATCAAACCATATTAGTAAACACGAATGTTTTTGTGTTTTCCTTAACCTGGCGCCTCCTGAATGTGACTGGGACCTGGAAGTGCCTCGTACTTTGCTTTCTGCCCACAGGCACAGCAGTAGTGAAGCCTACATCACCCAGTTAAAGGGATTCCAGTGTGTAGGGATATGTAATTTCCAGACAATTTAGAAACTTCCTCTGTCACCCTAGGAACCAGAAACTGGTGTAAATGTGCAAGAGAATCAAGCAAAACTGAGTGTCCCAGGAGAGTAGAAATATGGCTTATCTGTGTTGCTCTCTTTATGCAAGGTGGAGCCCAATGCCACTCTTAATTAGGGGCCTAATCAATATATTTCTGCAGTGGGTGATACAACTTTGAATTAATTATAACAATATATAATAGAGGGGGATGGGATAACTCAGCCTGTGGAATTTTGAAAGCACTTTAAAATTTTATCAATTCATATATGATATCTATTGAAGACTGTAAATGTTGAAATAAAGACACTGTAAATCAGGACAAACAAAAGAAATTACTCATTGCATGCTACTTTTTTGGATGGAGACTCAAGTCTCTATAGAAATATATAACTCAGTGGGTCGAATTCAAGTCTTAAGATGTTATTGTGTAGCAAATGAGGAGAATTTTGTTTTTGTAAATGTTAGACATTTAGCATATGACATGAATTAAAAAAAAAGAATGGAGAAAAAGGCAATGCCTACTTTTCTAGACTTAAACTGAACACACACACAATGTGTTCTGAAAGAGCATTTGTGAAAGGCAGCTCAGAGTAGTGCCCATTACTCAGCAAAGGGAAGAATTTACCTACAGTTTATAAAAGAAGAACTGCCCACAGTGTCCTTCTTTGATAGGAATGCCAGAATTGAATCAAGATAGCCATGCTTGTGGGGCAAGTAGACAGCTCTTCAGAAATAGTTAGAAGAGCTGGAAATAAGTTGATCATCCCCAAATATTATCCTCAGTGTAAATTCCACACTCAACCCATCAATCAAATTAATTCCATGATTAATCAGCGATTCATTTTAGCACCACATTCCTTTGAAAGATAACTGTTTCAACCCAAGAGCAATATTTACCAAGCATCAACTAGAGGATTGATGCTATTTCAGGAAGTGGTTTAGACCAAAGCATTAACTGACCTGGTGCCTTCTCAAGGCACTTACTCTCCAGCCCAGAAGGAGGAACATAACACAACTGGAACTATTAAGAGAGTGATAACAGAATATTTATTACCTAGATTTTAGCAGTTGACTTAAAGTTGACTAGTGTGGACCAGGGTAAATAAATTATATAGAGGAAAAGGATTAAATCTGGCCTTTGAAGAACAGGTAAGACTTGGACAGACGGGAAGGAGAATAAAGAATATTTTAAGCAAAAGAAATAGCGAGAACAAGAAAGGAGTGAGCATGCGCAAACACAGAAGTCCAGGCTGCCTAGGACAACGGGTGGGTTTGAAAGGAAGGGGATCATTGAGGCCATGTACCCCACAGAGAAGAATCTGCATGGCTAACTACCATCTATTAAAAGACCAGGAGCAGAGCAGACATGATGAGTGTGATATATTAGGAAAATGGTTGGGTAATGTTATGAAAGATGGATTAAAAGAAAGAGTCAGCTGGCCAAACTAGGTAACTACTCACAAAACTCTAGGCCTAATTAGAGGAGGGACAGCTCCCATCCATGAGAATGAGGAGAAGCTCCTGAGGGCCATTTGAAAGTCAGATCTCGCACAGCTCAGTGTCAAGTCTTGGTGAAGGAGGAAAGACTCAAAGACGAGAAAGGAGAGCTGAGCTTGGGGGGAAGAAGAACGTTTGTAGAACCCTGTTTCTGGGTACCTCCTCAACCTGGTCCTGCTCACCAGCTTATCAGCACATGACAGAGACAAAGCTTTCTGCAGACAACACAGTCCTGTGAAGGACTGACAGAACCAGGACGCAAAAAGGTCTCCAATTTTGCCTTGGTGGACTGACTTTAGGAAAAGATAAGCAGTGGTAACAAATGCAAAGTCTTACTTAGGTTCAAAAAACTAACTGCACAAGTAAAAGACAGCCGAGAAATGACTCATCAGGAATGTCAAAGAGTGGAACAATGTCTTAGGAACTTGAGTTATTATTAAGAAGACAAATGAAGAGTAAACAAAAGCCAAGAGTATAAATGGCTGATAAAGGTACTACATTGATTTTAACCCATTAGTGAAATGTAATGAAATGAGGGAGAGGACAGCTCTCTTTTCCTCCAAACTGTTCAGACCACCTACAGCACTGAGGTGAGTTGAGGAATCTACCCTTTAAGACAGAGGCCACAGAAATGCTTCCAAAAGTCGGCAGGTAACTTAGGTGACTCGTGACTTCTAGCAGTAGGAAATAAGGGGGAACCTGCCAGACCAAGGAAATCACGCCCTTTGGATCCTTCTTTTTTTCCTCCCAAATACTCAAGGATCAAAAACTAGGCTGCAGGCTGTGGGTTTATGACATCTGCTTTCACAGGAACAGGCCCACAGTGGAGAGCATCCCGAGGGTGATAGAATGCTAATGAGACTCAAAGTCATATCACATGGGGACAGGGGCTGGACTGATAAAGAGTTATCCAGGAGAAGGTGGATTTGATTGCTCTTTTCAAATTTCTGAAGGTTTTCAAGTCAAAGTGGAATTAGATTTGTTCTTCATGATCCCTCCAGAAGGTAGTATCAGTATTAACAGGACGAGGTGTCAGAGTTTTGGGCTTGCTATCTGGGGCAATTTTCCAACAGCCAGAGATGGATATCAGTAAATGAGACTGGCTTGTGAGATAGTGAGTTTCCTATCACGGAAGGTGATTTAAGATTAAATCAATACTTGCTGAAGATGTTACAGAGTGAATAGCATATATCAGATGGGATGTTGGTTGATAGCCTCTGAAATCCTTTGCACATCTAAGATTCTAGCATCATATAACATCAACGTCTCAGGTAGGGGAGAATGGAAAAGAATATTGGTACCCTGGCGGAAAGGTACAGAATAAATTAAAAAACTGAAGGCATATGGATCCAGGATTCCTTTTCCTTCCAGAGTGAAGGAAAATACAATCCTGCTGAATGGGAAGAAAATTAAGAGTAGGAAAAAGGAAAGATAAAAGAAATTAAATGTCTTCCCTATTTTCCTAAGGCTGGTTTCAAACATAGCTCTGATATTTTAACTAACATTTAAAGAGTTTTAATCATGTTTTTCTGTTCAGTGCTGTTAGGTTGAAGACATCCTTTTTCCATATTCCATTTGGCTATGTAATTTGGTACAGTTTATAAACCCTTAGCAAACGTTCTTCTCTTTGGTCAAATAATTCCACTTCTGAGAATTTGCACAAAAGTAATATGAAATATAGAAAAATATTTTATGAAAAGATATATGTCTTAATGATATTGATTGCTATTAACAATTAGAAACAATCAAACAGTATATAATACAGTCACTTGTTTTAGTCTGCTCAGGCTGCTGTAACAAAATAGCAGACAGGATGGCTTAAACAACATTTATTTCACATGGTTCTGGAGGCTGCGAAGTCCAAGATCAAGGTACCAGCCAATTCAGGCTAATGAAGACTCTCTTGTCTTGGCTTACAGACAGCCACTTTCTCACTGTGTCTTCCCATGACCTCTTTGTGCTTGTATGGAGAGAGAATGAGCTTTCTGTTATCTCTTCTTAAAAGGGCACTAATACTGTCAGACCAGAGCCCCACTACCACGATCCCATCTAACCCTAACACCTCCCAAAGACCCCATCTTCAAATACCACTGGAGGTCTGAGCTTCAACATAGGAATTTGGGGGGGACACAAACATTCAATCTATAACACCACTCATCCATGAGTTTTATAAAATTATGTAATAAAGCTGAACATACTTTTGATACATTAAATAAAGAAGTCAGAAATTACACATGTAATATTATTAAAGTCATGGTGAGAAAAACTTATAAAAAAACTCTTTAAAGAAAAATATCAATAGGCTAGCTGTGGTTGTGTGTGTGTTGAGACTATGAATGTTTTTAAATTTTTATTTTCCAGGTTTTAATAAATAAGTATCTACAACTTTAAAACTGTGCTAAAGAGTTAAATTTGTGAGAACACACCTGCTAATTAACCCTCAAGAATTGACTGAGCCTCTACCACTTGTGTTATACAAGTGACTCCCAGGGGCGAGAGAGACACAGACAACCAGGACCCTGGCCAGGCGGAGGTAGGGGCCATATACTGCAGTCACAGCCCATAAGACACACAGTCTACCCTCAGTAACTAGTTATTGAACTTATTGTTTCTTCGGGCTGAATACTACAGGGACAATGGGAAACTCAGTGTGGTTCTTCCCCAAGCAAGTGTATGTATTTTAGTTAATTAACCTTTTTTTCTTTTTTTGCGGTACGCGGGCCTCTCACTGTTGGTGACCTCTCCCGTGGCGGAGCACAGGCTCCGGACGCGCAGGCTCAGCGGCCATGGCTCTCACGGGCCCAGCCGCTCCGTGGCACGTGGGATCCCCCCCCCGGACCGGGGCACAAACCCGTGTCCCCCGCATCGGCAGGCGGACTGTCAACCACTGCGCCACCAGGGAAGCCCAATTAACCTTTTTTATTTGGAACAATTAACTTTTGCCAGATATGTGTATACTCGACTGGAAGTACGTTATGTTTATTGTGATTTAAATCTTTTGTACTGCTGAACAATTGAATGGCCTCATAGCAATGTGTAATTTATTTCCTCTCCAAAATGCAATTGATTCACTTCACTCTGTGTCAATGAAGTATTGAGTAGAATTCCAGAATGTCAGGCATATCAGGCAGGCACAATTCTATCTTTTGAGGGCTCCACAACTGTAAATTAAATTACTGTAGCGTGTAAAAGAATAAATCTGCCTTAAACTTTTTTTTTTTTTTTTTTTTGCGGTACGCGGGCCTCTCACTGCTGTGGCCTCTCCCGTTGCGGAGCACAGGCTCTGCACGCGCAGGCTCAGCGGCCATGGCTCACGGGCCCAGCCGCTCTAAGGCATGTGGGATCTTCCCGGACCGTGGCACGAACCCACGTCCCCTGCATCGGCAGGCGGACTCTCAACCACTGTGCCACCAGGGAAGCTCTGCCTTAAACTTTTAAACTATTTTTTATATATGCTATTAAAGCACTGTAATAGTTCAGATTAATGATTTAGGAATAATGACCTTTAAGGAGGAAACAAGAGAGTAATTTCTCAAGATTTGAAATAATCTGTTCTTAATTATGTAGTAATGTCAAGTACAGACATTGTAGCGTTCATAATAGCTGTCACAGTGCATGGTTTTACAAAATAATAATTACCTCTTAATGCCTGTTTCTAGAAAATGAATTTGATAATCTTGGTTTGTCATTTCTTTCTTAGAATCTTTTTTTTTAAATTGCCCCTGTGTATGAGTAATTCTCCAGTTCCATCAGCATGAATCCAAGGATGTCAAATTTCCTTCTCTTCCTCGTTTTCCATGCTGCCAGTTCTTACTCACTCTCTGTCCATGAGGACAGTGTTTTTTTGACACCATAAGTATGAAGGGAAGGATAGAGGGAATTTAGTGATCTTTCCTTTTTCTATTTTATTTTTCTCAGGAAAGGATTGGAAAGTGGTTTATACTTCTTGATCCCTCTCCCTGTGTCTGTGTGGATAACTCTGTAAACCAGGCTTTGGAGACATCACTGATAGTAGGGCAGCCAAATGCTATGGAGGCAACAGTGAAATCAGTGCGACTCTACCCTAAGCAAGGGCAAGTGCTTTAGTTACTTAGTCTCCGGCATTTTGGAGTAATTATCAGTCCTTGTTAAAACTGCCTTTCTTATACTTCCTGAGTCCGTGCCTCTGCCCTCCAACCCAATCCCACCCCATCCACTGGTTTCCATTCTTAGGGACTGGTTCCTCTGCAACCCAAATCCGTCCACTTTTTACTGCTGTCATCTATTTACCTTCGTTTTCCCTGAAATCACTTTTGCTCAAGTATTTTTCCTTCTGAAACATGCTAAACAGTGATTATATTTGGACAGTTGGATGGCTGGTGCTTTTGTTTTCTTCTCAGTGCTTTTCTGTATATTTTGAGCTTTTACAGCACATATGTATTATCTAGTACAGAAAAAGAAATAGTATAAAAACTGAAAAATCACTTTCTTTCTCTTCTAAACATACAGACGACTCTGAGCATGTACTGCAAAGGCCAAGTACAAAAATGTGTCAGTATGCTGCCGAATATGTGTATTTTAATTATTATTACCTTTAACGAAGATAATAATAATTATTATTTATTTTATGCTCAGAACCTTCCAGGTTCTTCTACAAGTGCTTTACATGTATTTTCTTGTTGAAATTTCACTTTGCCCCAGGAAGGGAATGTTTTCATAATTCTTATTTTATAAATGAAGAAACTGAAACTCAGAAAGGTGAAGGAACTCATCCTAAGTCACTAGGCTGGTAAAAATGACAAGGATGGGATGAACTGTAGGAGAAGGACACGAGTGTTCATGTTGCCATCAAGACACCTACTCTGCGGCCCCAATGAGAGCTTGTGCTTAAAAAAAATTTAATAATATATTTTATTCAACCCTATATATCCACAATATTAGAATTTCAACATGTAGTCAAATAAAAATTACTAATATGGTATTTTACATTTTTTTCATAGTAAGTCCTAATAACACGATGAACTTGATACTTGGAGTATATCTTAAGTGCTGAATAGCTACATGTGGCAAGTGGCTACATTATTGGATATTCTAGCCACAGATAATTTTCTACTTATAATTTTATATTATTTCTTATAATGTCTCTTCTTTTGTTATTTATTCTTTTTTATTTAAAACAACCCCAGATTTATTGAGATACTGACATACAATTATATAAGTTTAAGGTGTACAATGTGATGATTTGATTCATGTATATATTGCAAAATGATTACAACAATAAGGTCTGTCAGCACCTCCATCCCCATATGTTATTACAGTTCTTTTCGTGGTGATAAAATTTCAGATCTACTCTCTTAACAGCTTTCAACTTCTACAAAGTGAGAGCATACAGGAGCTTGTCTTTTTATAGTACGTTACAGTTTACAAAAGATAGCACTTATATATATATATATTTTTGCGGTACGCGGGCCTCTCACTTGGCCTCTCCCGTTGCGGAGGAGCACAGGCTCTGGACGCGCAGGCTCAGCGGCCATGGCTCACGGGCCCAGCCGCTCTGCGGCATGTGGGATCTTCCCTGACCAGGGCACGAACCCGTGTCCCCTGCATCTGCAGGCAGACTCTCAACCCCTGTGCCACCAGGGGAGCCCAGCACTTATACTTTTGACCCGAGATTTTCATACAAGCCACAGAGCAGGTATCATTATCTCTATTTTAATGATGCAGACCTGTAGCTTAGAGAAGTTAAGTGCCTTACCCACAGCCAGAATTTTAGCAAGTAACAAAGACAGGGCCAGAAATCATGTCTTCTGGCTTCAAATCCAAATATGTGCTTTCTATTACTTTACTTGATAAAGATGGTTTACATACTCTCTGTGTTGTAAATAATATTCTTAAGAGGTAATTTGTTAGTGCAAAGACAGAAAGGGTGAAGAAGATGTTGAAGTTAGAGGTAACGCTTCTTATATATTATTATTCCTACAGATGTAATGCATATATTAAATGAAAAAAAACATCAAGGTAAATGATTTTGAGGCAATTAGGTCACTTGAATTGTACATATCGTCTAGCATATTTTCCAAATAAGTGAAATTAAATAACTGCATAAGTCTAGTTCAAAATCCAATTATAGAACAGTGAATCTGAAATATTTCAAAGAAAACGAAAATTCTTTCTCTGGTTCTTAAACATAATTTTGAGAACCAGACTCGTAAAAGTGAGTTTCCTTTCATTTTAACTAAATATGCCTACCCTGAGGCATATAAGGGAAAAAAGTTAGTTTGTCTAACTACAAAAATAGTTTAAAAAATTCTTACAGCATAGGTTGAATTTTCATCGCTTAAGCTCTTAGCAGGAACTTCAACCTTTATCGCTTTACATGTAATGACTGTAGTTGACTACATAGAGTTTAGGGTGATGATTTTAGTCACTGGCTCCTCAAGATCTCCCACATTTCTTGTGAAAGTAAGAAAAAATAAATTTATGAGTAATATAAATGTTCCAACATGTCAAAGCAGTAAACCAAATTTTCCAAAATAAAAATAACCCACAAAATACCATTTTGTTAGTGCTGTGTATAGTAAAATATTTTTTTAAATTATCAGAAAAAAATTTAAATGTAAAATTAAAATATTCTTTAATATTCAACTCCAACTTTATGTGTCATTTCTAGGGTTCTTTTTGTTTTTGCCTGCAGCACAGATGTCAATGAAAAATAAACATACATCTCTAAAAGGTAAATAAAAATTGATGAAAATGAAAGTAGTTTTTATTAAAATTACCTGTGTATTATTAATAAAATTGAGGATACTTTTCTTTACTCTGAAGATGCAGATCAAGATTAGTGCGATACCTCAATGAGAAGCCTGTGCACCGCAATGAAGAGTAGCCCCCACTCGCTGCAACTAGACAAAGCCCGCACGCAGCAACAAAGACCCAATGCAGCCAATAAAATAAATAAATAAAATAAATAAATAAATATATATATTTAAAAAAAAGATTAGTGTGATAAATTTTAGGATGTTAAGTTTATGTTAGAAGACAAATGATGACTCAGAATTTTTTCTTCAGTTCCATTTTTATATGTTCATTAATGTGCAAGAGAATGGAACATTTTAATTGCTTTGATTTTCAAGCTCAGAGTCTCAAGGTAAAAATGAAACAAAATATTTTTAAAACAGAGGGAGGGAAATCTCTACTGTTCTAACACCAGACAGAAAAAAAAATTAATTTACCATTATGCAAGAGCAAATTTACATTATATAAGCACTTCACCCAGTAGTGCCAGAGACCTTTTCTTATTTCTTGGAACATCTAATCTCGTTTCAAAGATTCAGAACTTAGATGGCTCATTTACACAAGGCCACCATGTGCGAGCACAGACATAATCATATGCCCGATTTGGCTGAGGTCCCCATCACCTGTGACAGACGATTTGTACTTTGTTCCTTCTGACCCAGGGGAGCTCCCATGTGCCCTGGTGGAAAATGAGGCAGAAGACCTTGCCTACATTATGTGACTTCATATCTTAAGAGAATATAAACATATCTTCGTTATGACCATAAGTTTTGGTCATATATTGATCTATTTTTTTATGAATAAGACAAGTTTGAGAGGTAGAGAAGCTTAAGGGTGAGGCAGTACGGACTCTACAGAGGCTAGAACTGGTGAGAGGCAGTATAGACCAGAGGCGGTATGGACTCAAGACTGCTGAGTTCAGCTCCCTTCCCTGAGACTTGCACAGGCAATATCCTACAGCCTTAACTTCCTCATCTGGAAAATGGGCACAATGATCAGTGTCTACCTCAAAGGAGGACTGCTATGAGGAAGAGAGAAATTAATAAATGCAAAATCCTTAGAAATTTCTATGGCTCAAGAAATTCTAGGTCTGAGGATTCTCTAAATTTGCTAGATCATAATAAATCCAGCCAGTATCATGAAGAGGCTTCTGCATTCAGTTATAAGCTTCTATAGCAAATCACCAGTCTTTGAGACAGTTCTTAGATTAATATCTATTACTTGTTCAGTCTTTCATTCTGGGCATTCATTCCATTATGAGCAACTGTTATCATCTATGTGAATACACGGATATAAGAACGAAACAGTTTTTTGTTCAGTGAAGTTTTAAACAGTAATGATAGAGAAAACAAAGCTAAGTTCAAGTTCCATTCCTAACTGAAGCCTTCCTTAGCTGAATTCCTATTGCACTGGGGGGTAGGCATAAGATCACTTAGTCTTCAACTGGCAAACACAAGTCTTCAACCGTTTTTCAAATATGACTCTTCTCTAACTATATTTTACATTTCTGAGTGTTGACTCCTGTCCTTAAATGTCTTAAACTTCGCAGATACCTAAAGGTCCGAAACCTGCATACCACACATAACATAAAGCTCATGGCATCCCAATACATTTTTAAAAAAAACTATTGCTATGTGTAAAGGAACTGAAAATCATCTTTCTGAAGTATGGCTTTCTGTCATTCATATATTTGTCAGAGGCTATCTTGTAATCATATTGGAAAAATAAGTTCCAGGGGAACTTATGAAATCAGGGGACATTCTGTTAAGTTTATCAACTAATCTAATATCATCAAAGCATTAAGTAAGCCCAATTTAAAGATTAAAGGAGTATTCTCACATCTCAGGCATGGCGTCAACCAAGTCTCTGTTTTCACTCTGATGAAAAATGGCTGAAGGTAAACCTGCCTCAAGCTTTTCTCACCACCCTCATCTTCTCCCCGATACCTTGAGTTTCCCCACCTCTCATCTCTGTTGAGATAATTATGAGAAAAAAGTTTCTAAGGTTTCTTCTCATGAGAACCAATTTGAAACAAATGAAATTATGAGAGTCAAGCAGCAAACTTTCTTCTGTGTATCAATGTTCTCAGGTTGCCATAACCAAGTGCTATAGGCTGGGTGGTTCGACAATATACACATTTATTTCTAATAGCTCTGGAGGCTAAGATATCCAAGACGAAGGTTCCAGTGGATTTGGTTCCTGGTGTGGGGATAGAGGCCACCAATCCTACGCTATTAGGACCTATCCTTATGCTATCACTTAATATTTATTACCTCCTGAAAGCCCTGTCTCCAAATAAAATTGCATTGGGGGTTAGGGCTTCAACATATGAACTTGAGGGGAGACAGCTGAATCAATAGCACCCTGAAAAGGCAAAGAACTATTGGAGCTTTGTGAACAAAAAGGAGGTGGAGAGAGAGTCTATTTTGAACTATGTGGCCATCATTTTGTAGAGTGCTGAGGGCAGTGACCGTCAAACTTTCCTTACAAAGCCATGTGAAGAAAATACTGAGGAGATGTGCATGAATGCAAAGAATATAAACACGGGGCATGATCTGATTTCCTACTCCTAAAGGCACTTAAGATGTATTTCTCTGGAGTACATGAATAAATTCATAGAAATGGTTGGAAAAGGCTAAGGAGTCAACCTGGGTCAGAATTTACTGAAGCCAAAAAATAGATGAAAATAGATCTTCTACTCACGCTAACTCTTTGAACTATTACTATTCAACTTTACAATCTCTTTCGGTTCCCTCTCCTGCTATTTCCCAAGTTTCACTGTCAAGGAACCGTTCTCTTTCTGCAGAGGAAAGCCCTCCAGCCAGGAAGAGAGTAAACATGTACACCATCTTCTCTCAAGGAGCTACTCATGAGTTTCAAGAACGTTGAAGTTCTTGATGAGTTCTTCAGTTTTCCTAACTTTTCCTACCTTTTGTTCTGTTACTCATCTTTGTGATTATCCTTCAAACCCTCTTCAAATTCTCCACACTCCTCTTGAGTTATGGAACCAATACACTCATGAGGGTCTCACCAGTATTGAGCATAACAGCAGGATTACCTTACTACTTTTGAAAATAGCTGGCAAAACTTCAAAACAGAGAGGCACGACAGTTCCTTACTCCATCTCAGCTGCTATTTCTTATTCCAGGGGAGTCTGTCTTTTGCAACTGTAACTAACCACAAGCCTTCAATTATTTTTGACATATAAATCATCTCGAACTAGAGTTTAAATCCCAGAGTGTTGTTCCTTGAAACCTTAATTCTCTTAAACTCCATAGATTCAGTGCCCCGCCATAGAACTCCTTGGCCCACTGCATATGCAAAATTCTCTGGAGGATGAAAGGCACTGTCATCCACAAAGCCCATTTCTTCAAAAGAAAGATGCACTTATTTTTTTCCCTGCTCCACTGATTCCAGCCTCTGAATATTTATCTGGAAGATATTAAATGTTTTGCTCAAGATGCCTAAAAGGTGGTCACCTTTCAGACTCAAGAGAAAGAAACTAGAACAAATTCCAGGGAATTAGCCTAGAGGAAACTGACATACCATGACATTTGAAATTGCTAATTCATTTTGAGAGAGTTGCATCCCCTGGGGTCTACTGCCTCAGGATACTTGTCAAAACGTGGAAATAAGTATTCTTTGATTTCATTACTTCACAATTGATCTTTCCAGACACTTGGTCTTGAGGGAAAATCCTCAAATGGTGTGCCTTAGGGGGCTGTAAGCATTGAGTCTAAGAGGGGACATTCTATTTCTCATCAAAATCTAGAGAGAGCCAATTCTTCCACTACTTATAGGCGCCTCCAAATTAGGAGACATCATCATGACTGAACATAAAACCCTTAGAGTTCATTTAAAATTATGAATATTTTCTCCATAGCAACAATATTTAAAACTTAAAATGTATGAATTACTATATGACGAGATCCCCAGGTAGACAGGAGGAACATGGCTTAACGTCACTCTAATCTGTCTTCAGACAATTGCTTAGCAATTATGCCCTCAAGCTGACACTTTATTTATTTCCGTACGCGGGCCTCTCACTGTTGTGGCCTCTCCCATGGCGGAGCACAGGCTCTGGACGCGCAGGCTCAGCGGCCATGGCTCACGGGCCCAGCCGCTTCGCGGCACGTGGGATCCCCCCGGACCGGGGCACGGACCCGTGTCCCCTGCATCGGCAGGCGGACTCTCAACCACTGCGCCACCAGGGAAGCCCCAATTTAAATTAAACTGAATACATGGACTATATTACCTATGTCTCTTCGCTAAATGATGAAAAGCTTGTAGCCTCTGACATTTAAAATATTTTCTTTTTCTTGATTTTGGGTAAGACTCAGAAAATATTCAAACAACATGTTGAGTAACAAAAATGCTCTGAGCAAACACAAATCATATCCATGATATTTTTAAAAATTACTCTTATAATTGAAACCTTTGAAAGTCCTTAATCACACTTACCAATGCCTCCCTTTACAAGCAGATGACCTCCTACAGGTTTACCATGAAATCCTACTGCTTCCTGGAGATCGTGAATCAGCCCTTCAAGCCCCTCTGCCCAGCTCCGTGACCCTGGATGATTCCTTACCTGAACAGGACTACTTCCTGGCTTCTCACACCCGAGAGAAGCTTCCTCTAGCCAGCATCAAGGGCTCAGCCCTTGACAACTCCCATCTGAGTGTGACACATTTTCCTGAGCGATGCTGGTTCCTTAGCTCTTTTGGTCCCGCCTAGGGACCTAGAAACCAAGGGATTCTGCTTTTTTTGGGCTGCTCTCAGCTGGGGTCCAAGCATCCTTAATGACTTCAACTTCAGATAATCTGCAGTTTCTCAACTTTCTGGATTCCTTTCACTTGGATTTTATATATTTAGGTATTTTGTGATGAACAGATGAATTAGAAATAAATATACGTTAAAAGTTTCAGCCACTACATGTCACACAAATATTTTGAATTTTTAGGAATACTAACAAAAACAACTATATGCAACTCTTTTCAACGACGGTCCTTTTCCAAAGCAGGAAAAAATTATTTACTGTGAATTTCCATACAAGGGGTAATTTTTGAGAAACCTAGTCTTATTTTTAAGTGTTTTTTTTTTTTAAGATGAGAAAGTACTTTTGCAAGAAATCTGCTCGATTTATGTTAATGTAGCCCTTTCTTTGGGCGATTATTTTGCCAAGTTGGGATCAATCTGGGAATTTCAAGTATTATACCTCCCCAAACGGGCTTTCACATTAAGTTGGAGCCACAAATTGGAATGTGAATGCATGGGACTCCGGGAGTTACAGCAAAAGGAAATGTACAGACTTTGAAGAAAAAGAGAAGTCCACCCAGCAACCTCTCCTTTCCCTCCCGAGGGTTAGGTGACCCTCTGAGTATTTTTTAGGACCATATGGGCTTAGAAGCACCAGCAGGGTTCTTATCCCTTCTCAGTTTACATGCTCTCGTTTCCAGGCCTTGAACTGCCATATAGTAATATGAAATGCCACCAGATCTTCTCCAACCAGACAACTCCTGAAATCCAAACCTCCTGGGGGCCTCTCCCAAACCTTCCCCTTGGAATTCATCTAAGAACCTCAGATTCTTCATGTGCAAATCCTAACTCATGACCTCCCCTCCACTAACCCCTCCTACTCCAGGTCCTACTTCTAGAAGCAACACCAACACTGCCCTTTACACACCTCTAGCCATTCTCCCTTTTCCTGGAATCATAAATCCCTCAGACACTGAGCTGGTCACATGGCTACCTTCCTTGCAGCAAGGCGTGGCTATGCACGAACGAGAAACACTCCCTTCTACTCCACACGCTCTTGCACGTTGTTGATGGAATGCAACCCTTTCCCTAATCTCTTCTTCACAGAAAAGCCAGAATGATTCCTCTAAAAAAATCCTTATAAGACTTCCCTGGTGGCGCAGTGGTTAAGAATCCGCCTGCCAATGCAGGGGACACGGGTTTGAGCCCTGGTCCGGGAAGATCCCACATGCCGCGGAGCAACTAAGCCCTTGCACCAGAACTACTGAGCCTGCGCTCTAGAGCCCACGAGCCACAACTACTGAGCCCGCATGCCACAACTACTGAAGCCCACATGCCTAGAGCCCATGCTCCGCAACAAGAGAAGCCGCTGCAATGAGAAGCCCGCGCACCGCAACAGAGTGTAGCCCCCGCTCACCACAACTAGAGAAAGCCTGCACGCAGCAACGAGGACGCAACGCAGCCAAAAATAAATAAATAAATTTATTAAAAAAAAAATCCTTATATTAGTTCATTCTGTAGCTCTGATGGGGTTCAGGGCAGGCAGCCCCACCATGTGTCACTTTGGCATATGGATTATCTTGATCTGAAGAAAATCAAGGCCCAACAGACTCAGGAAGAGCTTTTTACCTCCCCTTTAACTGCCTAAAAGCATTTGGATAGAAGACCTGGTCCAGGAAGAGAACCATCACCAGGGATAACTATAAAGAGTGTGGGCTGGTGTGAGAAGCTGCGGGGAGCCAGGCAGGGTGTTTGCTCAAACTCCCCTCTGTGTCCCATGGCTTCCACCTGGCATGGCAAACATTTGTTTACCAAACATTTGCTCTTGCCACCGTCCTGTGAATTGTCTTCCTTTCCTTTGAAGCCCCAGACCCCTCCTCCCTTCCCCTGAGCTCAGGATGGCGCATAAGCCTCAGATGCCTGACCGTCTGGGAGCTTCTCATATCTATGTGAGATTCCCATATGTGCAAAATTAAACTTGTTTTTCTCCAGTTAATCTGTCTTATGTCAATTTAAATTAAAATACCTAGAAGGGTAGAAGAAAAGTTTTCCTCCCTTACAGTTCAAAGTCTTACAATGGCTTCGCAGATCAATTAGTACAGAATTCAAAGCCTTACAATGGTCTACTTGGCCTTTGCATGAACGGCTCGTCCTCCACTCGTCTCTGGCTTGATTCCATTTACTCACCATTTTCCTGCTCTCCCTTCTAGGCTTGATGGCTCCTTTCTGCCTCTCCTCCAATACCCCAACCCTAGGGCGTTTGTTGATGGCTGGTTCCCCGGCCTGGGCTTCTTCTGGTCTCTCTTCGAATGTGACCTTACTAAAAACGACTTTCTTGAACACTCTCTATAAAAAAACACTGGAGCTTCCCCCTTCCCCCCACTGCCATGATTCTCTGTTGCCTTAATACACTTAATAAGACTGATTTCACTCGACACTGTGTATTTACGTATGTTCCTTCTATCTGCCCCTTACTAGGATATAACCTCTATGAAGGCGCAGCTTTTTCTGTTCTATCTGCTGTCAGAGCCTCAGTACCTAAAAGACTGTCTGGCACAGAGTATGTAGTCAATAAATATCCCAGTTTTAGGATCTCTCAAAAGAGAAAATATACTCTTTTTGAAGATATAGTGCAAGGTTGGTGAAGTACAGGAAATACCAAATACAAAATAATTTTCCTATATTTGTGGAGGGAGTTTATGTTTTCTAATGTGCAGCATTTTCAAAAATCTAATTCATGAGCCCCATTATTTTACAATTTTTTCACTCTTATTAAAGAACACTCTAATCAGAGAAATTTACATTTTTATTCATGTTCTTATCACTGTTTTGTTTTGTTTCTTTGGGTACACGGGCTTCTCACTGTTGTGGCCTCTCCCGTTGTGGAGCACAGGCTCCGGACACGCAGGCTCAGTGGCCATGGCTCACGGGCACAGCCGCTCCGCGGCATGTGGGATCTTCCTGGACCGGGGCACGAACCCGTGTCCCCTGCATCGGCAGGAGGACTCTCAACCACTGCGCCACCAGGGAAGCCCCTTATCACTGTTTTATGTGAATGTTTACTTAAACTAAGCTTCAATGTAAATCTCTTTGTATACAAAGGTAGTGCTCAAAGCCAACGCAGCAACGTTTGGCTCCATTAATATTTTATTATTCATCATTCTTCCTGCAACTAAAACTTGTGACAATTCAATACAGAATTCTCCCCAGAAAAAAAATAAACTGAGAAAATCTCATTCTGCATCTTTCAACAAAACAAAGTAGTGACATTCAAACAAATCACATTTTTACTGTTACTAAAAACTTCCATGGAGAGACCTAGTGATGTTTACCTTATTTTAAAACAAAAAGTATACCTTCAGTCTTTATTCTCTGAGCTAAATCTTTAATTGTGACTTAATCAACGGTGAATTTAACATAATATTGGGACCAAAGTGATAGAGTCTTTCATTTGACTGTCAAAAACATGAGAGTAAATAAGATTTCAGTGCAAGATTAACTGTCCTGAAAACACAAAATGACTTAAAGGACTTTACAAGTGTCTGTGTTACTGCAACTTGTTATGCCCACTGAGTATCTTTCTTTTTTGACCTTGTAACACAGATTCCTCAAAGCACCACCATCATTACTTTGCTACCTGAATTTGAGTTATATACTATGTATAAACCAAAGCAAATAAATATCTACAAGTCTTGACTTTTTATTAAGCTAGTACACATGAGTAGTTTCATATTATTTCAATAAGAGTCTTAAGAAAAACATGAAAATTGAGAAAACAAAATCAGTTATTTATAAACAAACAAACAAACAAAAAACTAAGAGAAGACAAAGTAACTGTTGAATTTTAGACTGAATGTAGAAAAGAATACAGTAAGGCGGACTCTAAGATAAAAACCTACCGGAGAGGAGCTTCAAGATGGCGGAAGAGTAAGACGTGGAGATCAACTTCCTCCCCCACAAATACATCAGAAATACATCAACATGTGGAACAACTCCTACAGAACACCTACTGAACGCAGGCAGGAGACCTCAGACCTCCCAAAAGGCAAAGATCTCCCCACGTACCTGGGTAGGGTAAAATTAAAAAGAAAACACAGAGACGAAAGAATAGGGACGGGACCTGCACCAGTGGGAGGGAGCTGTGAAGGAGGAAAGGTTTCCACACACTAGAAGCCCCTTCGCGGGCAGAGACTGCGGGTGTCGGAGGGGGGAAGCTTCAGAGCCGCAGAAGAGAGCACAGCCACAGGGGTGCAGAGGGCAAAGCGGCAAGATTCCTGCACAGAGGATCGGTGCCGACCGGCACTCACCAGCCCGAGAGGCTTGTCTGCTCACCCGCCGGGGCTGGGAGCTGAGGCTCGGCCTTCGCAGGGTTGGCGGCGTGAACACAGCCTGCAGGGGTTAGTGCACGACGGCTAGCCGGGAAAGAGTCCGGGAAAAGTGTGGAGCTGCCGAAGAGGCAAGAGACTTTTTCTTCCCTCTTTGTTTCCTGGTGCGAGAGGAGAAGGGATTAAGAGCGCTGCTTAAAGGAGCTCCAGAGACTGGCGCAAGCCGCGGCTAAAAGCGCGGACCCCAGAGACAGGCATGAGACGCTAAGGCTGCTGCTGCCGGCACCAAGGAGCCTATGTGCAACCACAGGTCACTATCCCCACTGCCCTTCCCGGAGAGCCTGTGCAGCCCACCACTACCAGGGTCCCGGGATCCAGGGACAACTTCCCCGGGAGAACGCACGGCGCGCCTCAGGCTGTTGCAACGTTACACTGGCCTCTGCCGCTGCAGGCTCGCCCCGCATCCGCACCCCTCCCTCCCCCCCGGCCTGAGTGAGCCAGAGCCCCGGAATCAGCTGCTCCTTTAACCCCGTCCTGTCTGAGCGAAGAACAGACGCCCTCAGGGAACCTACATGCAGAGCCGGGGCCAAATCCAAAGCTAAGCCCCCGGAGCTGTGCAAACAAAGAAGAAAAAGGGAAATCTCTCCCAGCAGCCTCAGAAGCAGCGGATTAAATCTTCACAATCAACTTCATATACCCTGCATCTGTGGAATACCTAAATAGACAACGAATCATCCTAAATTGAGGAGGTGGACATTGGGAGCAATGATATATATATATTTTTTCTCTTTTTCTCTTTATGAGTGTGTATGTGTATGCTTCTGTGTGTGATTTTGTCTGTATAGCTTTGCTTTTACCATTTGTCCAAGGGTTCTATCTGTCCGTTTTTTTTTTCTTTTTGGATAGTTTTTAGTGCTTGTTATCATTGGTGGATTTGTTTTTTGGTTTGGTTGCTCTCTTCCTTTTTTTTTTAATTACATAAAAATTTTTTTTAAAATTATTTTTTTATTTAAATAACTTTATTTTCTTTCTTTCTTTTTTTTCTCACTTTTATTCTGAGCCGTGTGGAGGACAGGCTCTTGGTGCTCCAGCCAGGCATCAGGGCTGTGCCTCTGAGGTGGCAGAGCCAAGTTCAAGACATTGGTTCACAAGAGACCTCCCAGTTCCATGCAATATCAAATGGTGAAAATCTCCCAGAGATCTCCATCTCAACGCCAAAACCCAGATCCACTCAATGACCAGCAAGCTACAGTGCTGGACACCCTATGCCAAACAACTAGCAAGACAGGAACACAAACCCATCCATTACGAGAGAGGTTGCCTAAAATCATAATAAGGCCACAGACGCCCCAAAACACACCACCAGATGTGGATCTGCCCACCAGAAAGACAAGATCCAGCCTCATCCACCAGAACACAGGCACTAGTCCCCTCCACCAGGAAGCCTACACAACCCACTGAACACACCTTAGCCACTGGGGGCAGACACGAAAAACAATGGGAACTATGAACGTGCAGCCTGCGAAAAGGAGACCCCAAACACAGTAAGTTAAGCAAAATGAGAAGACAGAGAAACACACAGCAGATGAAGGAACAAGGCAAAATCCACCAGACCTAACAAATGAAGAGGAAATAGGCAGTCTACCTGAAAAAGAATTCAGAATAATGATATAAAGATGATCCAAAATGTTGGAAATAGAATGGAGAAAATACAAGAAACGTTTAACAAGGACCTAGAAGAACTAAAGAGCAAACAAACAGTGATGAACAACACAATAAATGAAATTAAAAATACTCTAGAAGGGATCAATAGCAGAACAACTGAGGCAGAAGAACGGATAAGTGACCTGGAAGATGAAATAGTGGAAATAACTACTGCAGAGAAGAATAAAGAAAAAAGAATGGAAAGAACTGAGGACAGACTCAGAGACGTCTGGGACAACATTAAACGCACCAACATTCGAATTACAGGGGTCCCAGAAGAAGAAGGGAAAAAGAAAGGGACTGAGAAAATATTTGAAGAGATTATAGTTGAAAACTTCCCTAATATGGGAAAGGAAATAGTTAATCAAGTCCAGGAAGCACAGAGAGTCCCATACAGGATAAACCCAAGGAGAAACACGCCAAGACACATATTAATCAAACTATCAAAAATTAAATACAAAGAAAAAATATTAAAAGCAGCAAGGGAAAGGCAACAAATCACACACAAGGGAATCCCCATAAGGTTAACAGCTGATCTCTCAGCAGAATCTCTGCAAGCCAGAAGGGAGTGGCAGGACATATTTAAAGTGATGAAGGGAAAAACCTACAACCAAGATTACTCTACCCAGCAAGGATCTCATTCAGATTTGATGGAGAGATTAAAACCTTTACAGACAAGCAAAAGCTAAGAGAATTCAGCACCACCAAACCAGCTTTACAACAAATGCTAAAGGAACTTCTCTAGGCCGGAAACATAAGAGAAGGAAAAGACGTACAATAACGAACCCAAAACAATTAAGAAAATGGTAATAGGAACATATATATCGATAATTACCTTAAATGTAAATGGAGTAAATGCTCCAGCCAAAAGATAGAGACTGGCTAAATGGATACAAAAACAAGACGTGTATATATGCTGTCTAAAAGAGACCCACTTCAGACCTAGGGACACATAAAGAGTGACAGTGAGGGGATGGAAAAAGATATTGCATGCAAATGGAAATCAAAAGAAAGCTGGAGTAGCAATTCTTATATCAAACAAAATAGACTTTAAAACAAAGAGTATTACAAGAGACAAAGAGGGACACTACATAATGATCAAGGGATCAATCCAAGAAGAAGATATAACAATTTAAATATTTATGCACCCAACATAGGAGCACCTCAATACATAAGACAAATACTAGCAGCCATAAAAGGGGAAATGGACAATAACACATTCATAGTAGGGGACTTGAACACCCCACTTTCACCAATGGACAGATCATCCAAAATGAAAATAAATAAGGAAACACAAGTTTTAAATTATATATTAAACAAGATGGACTTAATTGATATTTATAGGACATTCCTTCCAAAAACAACAGAATACACTTTCTTCTCAAGTGCTCATGGAACATTCTCCAGGATAGATCATATCTTTTCTCACAAATCAAGCCTTGTTAAATTTAAGAAAATTGAAATCGTATCGAGTATCTTTTAGACCACAACGCTATGAGACTAGACATCAATGACAGGAAAAAATGTGTAGAAAATACAAACACATGGAGGCTAAACAATACACTACTAAATAACCAAGAGATCACTGAAGAAATCAAAGAGGAAATCAAAAAATACCCAGAAACACGGCTTCCCTGGTGGTGCAGTAGTTGAGAGTCCACCTGCTGATGCAGGGGACACGGGCTCGTGCCCCTGTCCGGGAAGATCCCACATGCCATGGAGCGGCTGGGCCCGTGAGCCATGGCTGCTGAGCCTGCGCATCCGGAGCCTGTGTTCCGCAATGGGAGAGGCCACAACAGTGAGAGGCCCACCTACCGCAAAAAAAAAACAAAACCTAGAAACAAATAACCTTTGGGATGCAGCAAAAGCAGTTCTAAGAGGGAAGTTTATAGCAATACAATCCTACATTAAGAAACAAGAAACATCTCAAATAAACAACCTAATCTCACACCTAAAGCAATTAGAGAAAGAAGAACAAAAAACCCCCAAAGTTAGCAGCAGGAAAGAAATCATAAAGATCAGATCAGAAATAAATGAAAAAGAAATGAAGGAAAAGAGAGCAAAGATCAATAAAACTAGAAGGTGGTTCTTTGAGAAGATAAAAAAAATTGATAAACCATTAGCCAGACTCATCAAGAAAAAAAGGGAGAAGACTCAAATCAATAGAATTAGAAATGAAAAAGGTAGTAACAACTGACACTGCAGAAATACAAAGGATCATGAGACATTACTACAAGCAACTACATACCAATAAAATGGACAACCTGGAAGAAATGGACAAATTCTTAGAAATGCACAACCTTCCGAGACTGAACCAGGAAGAAATAGAAAATATGAACAGACCAATCACAAGCACTGAAATTGAAACTGTGATTAAAACTCCTCCAACAAACAAAAGCCCAGGACCAGATGCCTTCACAGGTGAATTCGATCAAACATTTAGAGAAGAGCTAACACCTATCCTTCTCAAACTCTTGCAAATATAGCAGAGGGAGGAACACTCCCAAACTCATTCTACGAGGCCACCATCACCCTGATAGCAAAATCAGACAAAGATGTCACAAAGAAAGAAAACTACAGACCAATATCACTGATGAACATAGATGCAAAAATCCTCAACTAATAGTAGCAAACAGAATCCAACAGCAGATTCAAAGGATCACACACCATGATCAAGTGGGGTTTATTCCAGGAATGCAAGGATTCTTCAATATACGCAAATCAATCAATGTGATACACCATATTAACAAATTGAAGGAGAAAAACCATATGATCATCTCAATAAATGCAGAGAAAGCTTTCGACAAAATTCTACACCCATTTATGATAAAAACCCTCCAGAAAGTAGGCACAGAGTGTACTTTCCTCAACATAATAAAGGCCATATACGAGAAGCCCACAGCCAACATCGTCCTCAATGGTGAAAAACTGAAAGCATTTCCACTAAGATCTGAAACAAGACAAGGTTGACCACTCTCACCACTCTTATTCAACATAGTTTTGGAAGTTTTAGCCACAGCAATCAGAGAAGAAAAAGAAATAAATGTAATCCAAATTGGAAAAGAAGAAGTAAAGCTGTCACTGTTTGCAGATGACATGATACTATACATAAAGAATCCTAAAGATGCTGCCAGAAAACTGCTAGAGTGAATCAATGAATTTGGTAAAGTAGCAGGATACAAAATTAATGCACAGAAATCTCTGGCATTCCTATATACTAAGGATGAAAAATCTGAAAGTGAAATCAAGAAAACACTCCCATTTACCATTGCAACAAAAAGAATAAAATATCTAGGAATAAACCTACCTAAGGAGACAAAAGACCTGTATGCAGAAAATTATAAGACACTGATGAAAGAAATTAAAGATGATACAAATAGATGGAGAGATATACCATGTTCTTGGATTGGAAGAATCAACATTGTGAAAGTGACTCTGCTACCCAAAGCAATCTACAGATTCAATGCAATCCCTATCAAACTACCACTGGCATTTTTCACAGAACTAGAAAAAAAAGTTCACAATTTGTATGGAAACACAAAAGACCCCGAAGAGCCAAAGCAATCTTGAGAAAGAAAAACGGAGCTGGAGGAATCAGGCTCCCGGACTTCAGACTATACTACAAAGCTACAGTAATCAAGATAGTATAGCACTGGCACAAAAACAGAAATATAGATCAATGGAACAGGACAGAAAACCCAGAGATAAACCCACACACATATGGTCACCTTATTTTTGATAAAGGAGGCAAGAATATTCAGTGGAGAAAAGATAGCTCCTTCAATAAGTGGTGCTGGGAAAACTGGACAGCTACATGTAAAAGAATGAAATTTGAACACTCCTTAACACCATACACAAAAATAAATTCAATATTGATTAAAGACCTAAATGTAAGGCCAGACACTATCAAACTCTTAGAGGAAAACATAGGCAGAACACTCTATGACATAATTCACAGCAAGATCCTTTTTGACCCACCTCCTAGAGAAATGGAAATAATAACAAAAATAAACAAATGGGACCTAATGAAACTTAAAAGCTTTTGCACAGCAAAGGAAACCATAAACAAGACGAAAAGACAACCCTCAGAGTGGGAGAAATATTTGCAAATGAAGTAACTGACAAAGGATTAATGTCAAAATTTACAACCAGCTCATGCAGCTCAACATCAAAAAAACAAACAACCCAATCCAAAAATGAGCAGAAGACCTAAATAGACATTTCTGCAAAGAAGATATAAAGATTGCCAACAAACACATGAAAGGATGCTCACATCATTAATCATTAGAGAAATGCAAATCAAAACTACAATGAGGTATCACCTTACAGCGGTCAGAATGGCTATATTAAAAAATCTACAAACATTAAATTCTAGAGGGGTGTGGAGAAAAGGAAACCTGTTGCACTGTTGGTGGGAATGTAAATTGATACAGTCACTATGGAAAACAGTATGGAGGGTCCTTAAAAAACTAAAAATAGAACTACCATATAACTCAGCAATCCCTCTACTGGGCATATACCCTGAGAAAACCGTAATTCAACAAGAGTCATGTACCACAATGTTCACTGCAGCTCTATTTACAATAGCCAGGACATGGAAGCAACCTAAGTGTCCATCGACAGATGAATGGATAAAGAAGATGTGGTACATATATACAATGGAATATTACTCAGCCATAAAAAGAAATGAAATAGAGTTATTTGCAGTGAGATGGATGGACCAAGAGTCTTTCATACAGAGTGAATAAGTCAGAAAGACAAAAACAAATACCGTATGCTAACACATATATGTGGAATCTAAAAAACAAAGAAACACAATGGTCATGAAGAACCTAGGGGCAAGATGGGAATAAAGACAGAGACCTAGTAGATAATGGACTTGAGGATATGGGGAGGGGGCAGGGTAAGCTGGGACAAAGTGAGAGAGTGGCGTGGACATATATACACTACCAAATTGTAAAATAGATAGCTAGTGGGAAGCAGCCACATAGCACAGGGAGATCACGTAGGTGGTCTGTGACCACGTAGAGGGGTGGGATAGGGAGGGTGGGAGGGAGGGAGACGCAAGAGGAAAGAGATATGGGGATATATGTATGTGTATGACTGATTCACTTTGTTATAAAGCAGAAACTAACACAGCATTGTAAAGCAATCATACTCCAATAAAGATGTTAAAAAAACAAAACAAAACAAAAAAACTTCTGAAAGACATACATTCTTTCCAAAATGTTAGTGGCAAAACAATAATAATAATATAACATCTTTTTAAAATTAAAAACATTTTCATTAAAACTTAATTCTCAGTTTTTCAAGTTCATCCATTTATTTACTCAATTATTAAATAAAGCTGTACTGAGTATCTACACAGGGCCCTCGCTTAAGTACTGGCAACATAAAAACAAGTAATATAGGATTCTTGCTCACGGGGTGTGAGAGCAACAAACACAGTCTCAGCAAAAAAGATTATTTTCTGCTACACTACTGTGGCTCACTTTCCATGTGCTCATCCATGACTTTAATTCTTCACAGGAATTCTTAAAAACTCACTTACTCATTGTTTCTGGAATGCTTACTATGTGTCAGAACTTAGAGGATGCAAAGATCAGTCATGCCTAATGTTGGCCTGTAGGAGGGAAGCCTTCACACTAGAACATCAAAGCTGTGTTACCTGGAGTTAGACACTTCATAGTCTCTGGGGACATCACTTTTTCCCTTTGTCCCTCCCTCTACATAAAATTAAACTATTAAGGACCTTGGTGAGGTCTAAATTAAAATCACCATTCTCCAAACTCTCACCATGCCCAGGCATTCCTTTTATATACCTCATCTCACTGAATCCTTTCAACAGCCACTCCACAAAATGGGCCTGATTGCCCTCATCGGCAGAATGAATGGGAAAGCAGAGGCCAAGATAAAGTCAAGAAACAGGGCAACACAATTGGTAGGTTTTAATCCAGGTCTTGAATCCAGAGCTGCTGGGTGCAAAGCTGATGCCCATATCCACTAACTATACTACTTACTATATGGAAGTACTGCTAAACCATAGCTACGCCAACATAAAATACTGTTACTCTTAAAGGAAGATGAGCGTGTGTACAAATAAATAGGCACAATGTGCTTAGTAAACTTGAATAATTTTAGCATTCAAATAGACAGCAACTAAAACACTAAATATTGTACTGATAATGCAGTTTCAATAAAGTTAGAAAAAAGGTTATTAGATCTTTCTTGAAAATCAGCATGATAAAATATTTGGGGGAAAAACCCAAAACAATGTGTTTAAGTTGATGGGAAATACACAGACACACAGAGAGTTATACATTAATTATATACATTATTACTTACACACCATTACATTTATATCAGTCCCTTCTGCAAACAGATCAATGAAGAATATTGCAGTATATTAAAAAAAAGTGAAAGAGATATATCCTTTTTTCAGACTGGAAACTACGTTAGAAGCAGACAGTTTTGTGGCTTAATGTGAAACAGTATGGCACGATGCACTGATAACAGTAGTATTTGATGGTGGGAAAAATATAATTATAAACTCTAATGTATATATTTCTTGAGTGCACCTAGTTAAAATAGGTCACATTTATATTAGTAAAGGCAGGGTTTTTATAATTTTGTGATACGAAGACCACAAATTTGTTTCTTATTCTCTATTAAAGGGTTTGAAACTTAGAATGGATTTAACTATGCAGTGAACTGATTTTTTAAAGTATATCTAAGTATCAATATGATCTAATTTACTCAGAAAGATGATGCTGTGATAGTACTATATGAAGTTATTGTTCTGGAATGTTCTCACTCATAAACAATACTGATGAATAACCTCTGAACCCGGCACCAGGGTTACCAGGTAACATCAGCTTCCATTAAAGAAAATTATTAACAAATAAATTTAAAGTCATAGATCAAATATAAAATGTGTAGATATTTTCTAAGCAAAAGTGAATCAATTAACTATTCTAGGGCATTAGAAGACACATCTCACATCTTGTTAATTTCCCCCCAACTTACTATAATTATTAAAATATAGTATTAACAAAAAAAATAATGTTGCAGGTAACCTGGCACATGTTAGGCAATCAATACAAATCTGTTGAATGGACAACATTTGACCTTCAGTGATAGCTTTTTTCTTAATATCTTAAATTTTTTCTAAGTACTTATATTAATAAGCAGAGGAATTTGAATGACACTACATCTTTTTTTTTTTTTTTGCGGTACGCGGGCCTCTCACCGCCATGGCCTCTCCTGTTGCGGAGCACAGGCTCCGGACGCGCAGGCTCAGGGGCCATGGCTCATGGGCCCAGCCGCTCCGCGGCATGTGGGATCTTCCCAGACCGGGGCACGAACTTGTGTCCCCTGCATCGGCAGGCGGACTCTCAACCACTGCGCCACCAGGGAAGCCTGACACTACATCTTTTAAAGGTGTTAAAGTTTTAGGAGTCACCTTCTAAAACATTACATTTTTCTCTATTTGGACTTTTTTCCAACTATAAAAGGGTGAGCGTGTGAAAGCTCAAGTTAATGAAACTGACTGCTAATCTTTTTGGATGCTGGGGCAAATTAATTTATTGCATCATTTCCCTAGCTGCAAGGGAACGATAAATCAAGAGGGATTCATGGATCACTTAGCATTTATTCAATTCACAATAAAACATTTGTTTAGTGACTGTTTTGCACTGCCATTAAGCAATACTATGATGAATACGATGGGGGTGCCAGTCCTCAAGGAACTCAGTCTCAGGGGTAAACAATCAAGGAAATCAAGAAGTTGCAATACAGAGCCATAAGTGCTGGGTAACTATGAAGGGAGGGGTTGGGGAAAGAACGTGGTGAGCTTAACTCTGCCTGGGGAGAAGATGAGCAGGGCACGGGGAAAGATATCAGCATTCTGGTGAGATTTCATCTAGGTCTTGAAGATGAATACACATTTGTCAGGAAAGGGGGTTCAGGGTACTCCATGCAGAGTGATGAGTAGGTGCAAGCACAGTGTTTGTATAATTCCGAGGAAACAGTAAGACACCGGAATGTGGAGCATACGTAGGACGCATGGAAGAGAGTAGCTTATACGAGCTTGCATAGAAACTCAGTCGTGAAACCAACTGAGTTCCCCCCTCAGTTATGAAAACCAAACATGGTTCCAGACATTGCCCAATGTTCCCCTAGGGGACAAAATCACCCTGATTGAGAAGCACTGATTTAGAGGAAAAGGGTTTTGCATTAAGAGAGCAAAAGTTCCGGTTATCACAGTTTATCCTTCTTAGTAATTAGATAGGAATGACTCATGACATAATTTTTCTGTAACCCATTTTTCCTTGTTACGTGTAAAGTGAGGACATTACTTATCTCACAGAGCTACTCTGAAGACTAAATAAGAGATTCTGAAGTAAACATATGTGTTAGGGGACTCACACAGGGACTGGACCATGACAGTGCCTTGGAAATGTGAGACGGTCCAGCATATTAAAGGGGAAACTCAATTGTGTTAATTGTTTTGCACTGTACAGATAATCAGTTTAGATTAAAATGGTTTTTATTAGTTGAAAAAATGTCTCAGAAGGATAGCTCTCAGAACCACCATGGTGATATTTTGTTTACAACTCTGAGACAGGCTCTCAAATGTCTTTATCTTTTTTTTCTAAACAGGAAATAAAGGTACTGCGATCAGAAGTTAAGACTATGCTCAAAGTCAGTGGTAACTCACGGAAGACGAACATTAAGTTGAGATTTTGGCCACTCATTACTTGCTTCTATTTGCTACCATTGTTTCAAAACTGTGTGTAGTTTATAATGTGGTACTTGGAAATAAGCTATATGTTAATATATAATTAAGTAATTTACCAGGAGGAGAAGCTTTTTTAAATTAAAGACTCATCTTTTTTTATAGATCTATCTCTACTGGTTTTCCAAAATGAAAACAAGTCTTCAATCTTCTAAGGCCAGAATCCATGTGTAGGCATTCCCAACTCCCTTTTATCTTATAGAATGATGCTTGCAAAATATGATCCCCTTTTTTACTTTTTAAAATGATTAAATTGTGTGCCGTGCTTTTATGAGGATTAATCACAACAATTTTCATATTGCAAAGGATTTGATAGAAGATTTAAAATGGGGTAGATTTCAAGAGCAGGACAACGATATAAAGCTTGTGCCATGAATCCAACAAGTTGCTGTCCAGGAAAATAAGTAGCACTTTACTTCTCTTTGTTCAATGGTCTCAGTCAAAGAATATATAAAGACTTGTCTTTTTTTTCCCCCAAAAAAGCTCAAAGAGTAACAAATTAAAAATACACGTATCATACACTACCAGATGTAAAATAGATAGCTAGTGGGAAGCAGCTGCATAGCACAGGGAGATCAGCTCAGTGCTTTGTGACCACCTAGAGGGGTGGAATAGGGAGGGGGGGAGGGAGATGCAAGAGGGAGGGGATACGGGGGTATATGTATGCATATAGCTGATTCACTTTGTTATACAGCAGAAACTAACAAAACATTGTAAAGCAACTATGCTCCAATAAAGATGTTAAAAAAATACACATATCTAGTAGTAGCCAATATCATAAATAAAAAGTGTTAGGCAAACACGTAATTTTATGCCAAGAGAAATAAACTACAGAATTTAACTCAATAAAACTATCTCCACTTTTATGTGGACATAAGTCACATAATTTTGCAACTATACCTTCTACTTGTTTTCATAAAACATCATTTAAAATTTAGTGTTGTGGTAGAGAACAGAAAACAAAATCAAGACCTCTGAGCACAGTGAGGTTCAAAGGCTGATGGAATAAAATACACAAAATTCTGACTTCAATGGTTTTCTTTCAACCATCAGCTGAAGCATGACTACAAACATAAATAAAAAGGGGCTGATGGTAGACACACATGGTTCAGGACAGCTGTATCTCATTCCTACATCAGTAATCCTCAAATATTAGTCCAACGTTCCCACAGTGTCATAAGCACTCTTCGCCCCTCCATTCCTATCAGATGTGTAATTTCTGTTTTTACAGAATGAGTATTTTAATGTTACGCAAATATATCTTTTTCAGATAGCAGAATTGCCCAACAGAATTTTGCTTTAGACCCCACTAAACCCAGAGTCATGTCTGATAATCAACAGCAGCAACTGTTGGTCCCTAGGGTCTGCCTGTGACTGATGTTTATTTCTCAGTTGATTCTACAGTTTTATTTATATTTGTTCTGCCTTAATTTTCTATTTTGTTGATAATTATTAGGCTTTATTCTTTTTATAATCTATCCAAAATATTTTTTGGGGGGGTAAAAAAAGCAGAGTGCAGACATCAATACAAACAAGTGAACAGTAGAGAATGAAAATGTTTAAAGAAAAGAAATTAATAATATAAAGAGAAATACGTTTGAACATTAAGATGGCTAAGTTAAATATGGTAAAGTTCCCAATTGCAGAACACTTGTAATCAAAGTTATCATTGATCATATTATTAATATTCAGATAAAGTAAAATAATTTGTTTTAAATACCTCTTCAATATAGGAATATAACTTAGGGATCCTAAATATATGAAATTATTTATCCCTTAGTATCACTTGTGCTACTGTTGTGATACTAAGAATGCAATATAATTTCAAAGTGAAATTTCACATTCTTCTAAGAAAAATGATTTTATGTATGAAGGGCTTATATTACTGTTGGCTGATAAGATCATCACATCCATTTGGACCATCTACTCTTTTTCTAAAATGCAAAAGTGAAGCAATGTAAAGCATATGGGACTTTAATTGGCTTTGAGCTTTGCCAAGAAAAGTCAGAAATTTAATAGGTTAGTAGATGGAGGCATAAGAATGATTCAAGTACTTCCTAGAGAGTTTACTTGGGTAGCACTATTACCTGATCAGACAACATTAGACTCTGTTCAATTATTCACAAGTGCAGAAATGCTATAGTGTTTTACCTCTTAATGTCCCACAAGCCCCTAGCAAAGTTTTTAAAGATAAGGCACCTCAATCAGGAGTCTTTAGACTAGAATGTCCCCTTAACATGACAGGTTAAAAAAAAAAGATTTTAAAGATGAAAATATTGGTGAAGGAGAAGAGGGAAGTGAACAGCCATGCCTTAATGAAATCAGGATGAGCTGCTCACCAAAATATTAGATTTGCTGGACCTTTGACTTTGTCCAAATCCTTTAAAAATGATGCCCATCTCTCTGATTCCACAGAGCATACCAGATATAATATCTGATCTGATGAATTACCATTTTTATTGGTCATTATTTTATATATTTAGTTCATTGGCTAAGTCAGTTCCTAGCTGTGGTATAATTTCATCTGCTTGTGCCTAAGATTAAAATGCATTTGAATTATTCATCATTCATTTCACAAATATTTTCTGAAGTCTAATATTGTTCAAGCATGGAGGATCCCGGAAGAATGTATCTTTTGTTCCAAAATGTTCACTCTTAAAAGTCAACACAAAGTGCTAGAATAATGATGGGAATAAGAAAAAGTCTGATATAATAGTAAATATCTATGACAAATATGTATATTTTTGGAGCTGTTTGATGTATTACTATAACATAACACAGATCTTCACAATCAACTCAGCGTCTATATTGTTCCTGCCCTATAATAAATATAGGATACATTTATCTTTTATATTAGATTTGAAAAATTAATCGTAATTAATTTAGGGAACCTCTCTGATTAAAGGGAGTTAATGGCAAGTGAAAAAAATAGTAAAAAATGCAAAGTGAAGTATGCTTAACCCAAGGTTCATTTCAGACACTATTAATTTCCCTCTCAATAGCTGTTTCATGTGGTGGCAGTATGGTAAATTTTAGAGAGATTTTTAATCTTCCTCTGTCCAGATCCCAGGCACTCAGTGATACAAAGAATTTAGAAAAATGGATTTATCTTACTGGAAAAGCTTTGTCTATACTAATGTAGAACCCTAAAACATAATGGACATCCCTGCCTGAATCCTTTCAAAGAAATTCCTACATGAGAAGAATCTGTGGCCTTATTACAACTCTGTTCACCACAGAGAAGAATTATACGCAAGGCCAATCCAGCTTGATCCCCAAAGGAAATACAAAGGCATCTTGTCAATAAGCACTATCCTGTACTGTGTCTAGGGATGCTCAGTGTGTATGTGCTGTGCCTCTCTGTGTATTTTGTTCTCCATTTGTCCTCCAAAATAAATACTTAGGAGAGAGCTGAAAATATCAACTGTTTCCTTAAATGTAAGGATAACTCTGCCCAGACATATTATTTGGGTAAATTAGGTCCCCTAAGGTAAAGGAGATAGCTATTCCTCATGCATTAATTTAATACCTAGGTAACAGAGTTTTCAGCATCTTTATTGGTCTCCATTACCTGAACATCGGAGGCACATTTTTGTCTTAACACGGATACTTGAACTTTTTATAATGTCAACTGTGAAACACTGATGGTTTTATATTGAAGGAAAAAAATGTCACCAGTACGAAATAAAGTTGAGTATGTTGTACATAAGGAGTGCTGACATGGACCCAAGTTTCCACTCAGCTTCAAAGAAGTTTGCATTTACTAGGTTTTTTTTTTTGCCGTATGCGGGCCTCTCACTGTTGCAGCCTCTCCCGCTGCAGAGCACTGGCTCTGAACGCGCAGACTCAGTGGCCGTGGCTCACGGGCCCAGCCGCTCGGCGGCATGTGGGATCTTCCCAGACCGGGGCACGAACCCGCATGCCCTGCATTGGCAGGCGGACTCTCTCTCAACCACTGTGCCACCAGGGAAGCCCTACTGGTTTATTTTTAAACTCTAAATAAAATAACATCACAGTATGTCAGAAGGTGTCTTTGACGAAAACTTTCTGATGACACCTTATCTCCTTCCCTTCCAATGGGAAGCGCACCGTCTCCAGTTATGGGTGGTTGGAGTCTAAAGGAAAGACTTCAGTAACTACCTCTATGGTCTACACAGTCATTACACAGTCATTCTGAGAAAAAAAGTCTCCACTGCAGCTCAAATAAATAATCGGATTTACGTTTCTTGCTGGTGAAGAGGAGGAACTATATGTCAGACAGGCAAGAGATATGATCCCAGGTTTAACTACCAACCCCGACAAACACACATCCCTAATTCAGTTATTCTGCCTAAAAATTTACTAGTAGCAACTTATTTTGCTGGGTGAATCACGCAACTACGAAGGAGTGACATTTAATAAACTTTGGTAGCTGTGTTCGAACATTAATCTTATAATAATGTCACTGCCAAACTATAAAATCCCTTTGCTTCTCATAGACGTGTGACATCAGGACACTGGCTGGATGCCAATTGGTAGAAGTCGGCAATGCTTCTGGCCTAAGGGTCACTACCTGGAGGGGCAGGCAAGGGGAAGGTATCGTCATATTAGGCAACAGGCCCCATGTGGAAACGGAATAAAATTTCCTTGGTACCCTCGGTCACACCTTTTGTGCCCTTTCCCCCATTTGCTTCTGATACTTAATGTCTCAATGAATGACTTGATCCTTCAACAAAGGCTCAACTCAGATTCTTTATTCAACCCAGGCAGCAATGATCATCATCAGTTGATATCATTACTGCTATTATTATTGAAGAGCTTTAAGCCAGGCATTGACCAGATATGTTTCTATTTATAAACAATGACTCTGGCAGTTGGGTGAAGATGAGATCGAACAGGGACAAGAATAGAAATGAGAAGGTGATTTAGGGATGACAGTGGAAGACGGCTGAGACCAGAAAGTGGTGAATGTGACTTGGACTGGGGGCACGGCCTTTGACACAGAGACATGAAGATGTTAGGTCGGTGGTTCGGAACCTCAGCTGCACATCAGAATCATCTGAAGAGCCTTCTACAGTTCTGAAGCCCAGCTCCACCCTCAGAGCTACTGGCTTACTTTTCTGGGTGCAGCCTGAGCTCTCAGGAAATGACCTTTTCACAGTGAGGGCTGAGAACCACTGGGTCCCAGCAAGGCTTTGGAGGACTTGATGGATTAGACGTGGAGAGGTTAAGACGAGGGAGGTAATTTGTATGACAGCTACAAAATTGTGGCAGATGAGTAACTAGTTTACTTGTAGTGCAATTTCCAGAGGAGAAGAAGACTGGAAGCCCAGATTTGAATGTGAACTCTCCTGATGATTTCGATTTGGCAATTTTTTAAACACATGTGTATCAATTTTGTGTAGGCCAAAGAAAACTCACCAAAACTATAAAATAAACAACCTAAGATAGCCCTAACATTCAGGGGACCAGTCGCAACTTCTGCCTTAAATCAGGGAGGCTAAACTCTAATTATGGATCTCAGACTGTCACAGAATGCAGGAGTGAAATTCTCTGGAGACTCCTGGAAACACATCGATTAATTACTTGATACCTCATTAAGAATAAAGGTGACCTGGAGTATTTGGTGCACTGCAATTGTGAATTTATTTTCTCCCTCCTTCTCTCCCTCCTTCCCCCCTCCTCCTTTCTAAGGAAGCATAATTTGTTTTTCCAAGGTTATGGGTTAAGGAGCAGAGCTAGGTCTTATATCTTATTAAGTCTCAGGTCTGTGCTACTTCTCAAATGTGGTTTTCAGCAGACTTTTTTGGGGGGAGGGGGTGGGCAGGGGAGCTGTTATAAAGTTTTACTTTTGAAAATACAATTTATATACATCAGACGCTTTTCTAAATATAAACCAGAATTTCAACAAGTCTACCACATTCCCAACAATATTTTGAAAGTTGAATACAATAAAGCAATGAATCTTGTAATAAAGTATCTGTTAGTGATAAAATACCACACATACACACACACACACACACACACACACACACACACACACACACAGAGTACTCATCAAAGTAGTCTGAACTGAATTAAATCAGGAGCTCCAAGGCTTATATCTCATGAGAATCTAATTTCAGAATATTCCCTTCAAGAGTATTCATTAAACCATGAAACTTTCAAATACTGTATTTTTTTTGGTTTTATGTCATATTTATGTCATTATATACCAAGGGAGTACTTGTCACAAAACCTAAGAGGATCAAAGGATCATTAATTAATTCCCATTTAGTTCATAATTTGGTACTCAATTTTGTCCAAGACTGAACTAATTTTGGAAAAAAAAGTTTACATCCTTCTGTTAGACTTTTGAGCTACAGATACTATATTTATAAACATACCAGGGGATCTGTCATATTTCATATACTTGAGTTCCATAGGGTTGTATATTAAATCTTATTAGTTTCAGAACCATATGAGCATGGAATTTCCTTTCTCTACTGGCATGAATGTATTCTTAATTTGTATTAATCCCATAACAAAGGAAATGAAGGGTCTTGGGGAGTCTTGTAGGTCATACTATAAACACATACGCTAAGTAGAAAAGACAAAGGTCATCTCTGACACGTGAATTTTACTCTCCAGAACAAATTTCATCCTCAGTCAACAACAAGAAAAGCAGACATGGATATACACCCTTAGGTATGATTCAAAGAATGGGTAAGCAAACACTGAAGCTTTTATGTACCTGTTCCAGGTAGGATCATCAAACCAATCCAATGTATCAAGGACTGTGCTGTGTGCTGAACTCTCCTTGTAGAAAAAAACCAGATGCCATGTCACCACAAAAGCTGAAAACCAAACAAATAAAGAAGGAGTAAATAAATCTAAAACAAGATAAAAGAAGAAGTAGGATACTTGGATCACTTGATTGTGAAATGGCATTTTAATTAAATGATAGATTTCATAAATGGAGATTCATCCCAGACTTTCCCCAAATGGACTTCATCAAGGAAACCCTTTCATTCCACAATACCTGTTAGCATCCTGCTGCAGGAGTGATCCACTGCAGTTACTGGGGAAACGGTGAGCTGTGTACCCTATTTTTCCACGAGATGCCACATCTCGTAGACTCTGTCATATACGGTCACAAGTTCTCAGGTTGAAACTTCCAATAGCTGGAGTACTTTATATGCTTCCCCATTAAAATATGCACATGAGGCACATATATTTAAAACACATATAGAAAGCTAAGTGTTGAGTTTCCTTCACAAGTTTCATAGCAAATTAGCGAAGAACCACTCATCTGACTAGTACAATTTATTTCATGGCAACAAGTATTTGACATTCATCCATCATTTTGATCAATATTTACTGAGTGAATAACATGAACCAGATATTGGGTTGAGAAAATGAATAGGACTTGGTCCTGCCTTCAAAAAACCCAAGTCCACTCAAGTGGGCAAGGCCACGTTGGACCCTCATCAACCCTGAGCACTCAGTCATTGTGTTCCCAGTGCAGACAGGGTACAGGGGTGGCATCACTGAGCAGAGAGTCTTTAAGCTGAGCCTTGAATGTTGAGTAGAAGAGTGACAGGCAGACAAAGAGATATGCCGGCGAAGCAGGGGTGAGGGAGGAGAAGGGTGTTATTCAGGCAGCATGTTCAAACACAGGAAGCTGTGAGGGAGAACGGCATGTTCTGAAAGCTGCCTTATATCGGGCCTACAATAATGTGAGGGAACAGAACATGCACAAAGGAAATGGCAGAACATCCTTTTACAGATTTAAAGGGCTGTAAATCAGTCCACGGCACGGCGGTACAAACGAAAGCACCCACTCCAATAACTGTACAGAAGCTGAACCTATTCCCAAGCTCCTCTACACACGTCATCGCATCCTGGCTTCACAAAGTTGAGGGGTCTGCCCAAGACCTGAAGATAACTGGTGTAAGTTCATCTGTATCATTTTTCAGATTCTGCATCGATGGGATGTCATATGGGATTTGTCTCTCTCTAACTTACTTCACTTAGTATGATAATCTCTGGGTCCATCCATGTTGCTGCGAATGGCAGTATTTCATTCTTTTTTATGACTAATATACTTATTTACAAAACAGAAACGGACTCACAGACATAGGAAACAAACTTATGGTTACCAAAACGAAGGTGGGGGAGGGATAAATTGGGAATTTGGGACTAACAGATACACACTACCATATATAAAGTAGATAAACAAGGACCTGCCGTATGGCACAGGGAACTCTACTCAATATCTTGTAATAACCTACAATGGAAAAGAATCTGAAGTGACATACATATGTGTGTGTGTGTGTGTGTGTGTGTGTGTGTGTGTGTATATATAACTGAATCACTTTGCTCTACACCTGAATCATTGTAAATCACCTACATTTAATAAAAATAAAAAATTTAAAAGCTTCATACAATTGGAAAAAAAAAGTGATTCGTGTAGACCAGTCCAGTGCCCTCTCTGTGCAGGGAGCGGTGCATGTGGCATGTGGTATGGACGTTCCAGTCTCTGTCCTATTTCATGACGTGTGCTTTCCCGACTGTACTGCCGTGTGGACTCCGGGTACAACCAAACCACGGCCACCATCACCTTTCCTGTTTCCAATTTCAGGAAGTCAAGCGTGGGATAGAAAAATTGTGATTAATTCCACATGTTTTCACCTGGATTTTGATATCTTTAATAAAAGAGTTCTCCGTGTGGCCATACTGAAGGCAAGACTGGTCCAGCAACCGTGGAGAAACCGGTGATTCTGTCTACACCCAGCTCTGATCCTCAAACGCCCTCTGTGGACGTAACTGTTATATATGAGCCTCTCTCAGGCCTGGTGGTTCTCGCTTCTGACTTCACCAGCACTTTAATAACTTTGCTGATGTAGTGTATGGATAAAAGGGCTTTGAACTCTAGGCAGAGGTTGGAATTAGTGCATCTATTCAGAGAGGAACGGAGTCCAGCACTCATTCGTAACATGTAAAAATGGGGAGAGAAAGCATGGAGATGAGGGCAAAGCAGGTTTAGTAATGCAAAAATGAAGAAACCTTGTCTATGACACATAGCTTATATAAGAAAAACTCTAAAGGAGCCTGTGGCATTCTCCAAAGGATGAGAAATATAGTTGCTGAGGCTGGAAAGATTGTAGAGGATTTTTTCCCTTCCTCTTCTTCTCTCTCCTCCCACTTTTTCTCTTTTAAACTCCTGAAGTGAAACTGCTTAGAATACATCTTACTCAGTTCAATTTCTCATCATGAAGGTGAGAGACTGGAAAAATATTTCGGTAGCCCTGAAATCTCCTTGCCCTCATGAAAGAGGATAGAAGTTTTTATTTTCAATGCTTTTCCAGTTGAGAAACTGTATGCTTGTTACAGGCTTTCTGAGACCTTACAACATATTAGGAATTATTTTGGCTTTAAAGAAGCGTGATGGCTTAAAAAGGCAGCTTCTGCTACAGAGGCTCTCAAGATAGAAACCAATGCCAGGCAACAGATGAACAGTAATGCCTAGAATACAGACAGACACTGGATGTAAGACAGACAAAATCCAAATGACAGTATCATCCAGATATGCAACTTCCAGCAATGACCTTGTGTAACAGCTGCTTGACAAACCACACTTGTTACCACAGAAGTAAGCTTGTTCTTGACATGCAGCAGAGAGCAGATGAAGCAGAAGCATTATTTGAAACCAAAACATAGAAGCAAATAAACGAATCAAAAATACCTGTGAGCAACCTAATGGAAGAAAACTTGGATAAGTCATTTAAAAGAGAAACTGGACTACATACAACATTCTAAAATGAGTAATTTATGGAAAAAAATTATTTCGAATGTATTTCCCATTTGTTTGTATGAATACTTAGGAAATTCATGGGGTCCAACAGATTTGACCTCAGTGATTTGCTGTATAATCCAGCATTTGCTGGCACGATAGAAATTGGTTCTCTAGAGAAACCTGACAGGGCTTCCCTGGTGGCGCAGTGGTTGAGAGTCCGCCTGCCGATGCAGGGGACACGGGTTCGTGCCCCGGTCCGGGAAGATCCCACATGCCACGGAGTGGCTGGGCCCGTGGGCCATGGCCGCTGAGCCTGCGCGTCCGGAGCTTGTGCTCCGCAACGGGAGAGGCCACAACAGTGAGAGGCCCGCGTACCGCAAAAAAAAAAAAAAAAAAAAAAAAAAAAAAGAGAAACCTGACAACTAGCCCCTGTAAACTCTGGAATGAGAAATCGGGTTCTATGAAAATTTGTACCAAAAGAACCTGGATGCTTAATCCATGCAAGAAGAAGTCGGGGCAGGTGGATTGGTAGATGAGATGAGGGAGGTACAGGCAGAGGGAAGGAGAATTAATTATTTCCCTTATGGTACTAACACACCAGGCATTGATTTCTCATCTGATCATCTCAACAACCTTGTGAAGAAGGTATCATCGTCACTAGTTTACAAATGAATTATTATTTTTTTTGAGAGGCTAATTTACTTAATACACAACAAGAAGTGGCCTGAGCTGGGATTTGAAACTGTGTTTGCCTGATACTTAGGTGATTTTCCTAATTAAAACCACAGTAATCCTCAAACAGTAAGCAATATGTAAATTTAAAAATCTCAATAGCAATCAAACAAACCCAAAATTTAAAAAAGGACACAGATTGCATTAGTTACAATTATAAATAATAAAATGCAGATGGGACTATTGGGAAAACAATGGATAAACTCATATATTTTGGTGGTATTATGCATATGTAGAACCCACTGAATCACTGATCTCACACATACCTATATTTAGGGTCCTGAAATATATTCATATCTTTGGACCTACTAATCCCACTCACAAATTATCCCAAAGAAACAATTCAAAATTAGGAAAATGTTCATTGTAGCATTATTCATAATACTAGTGAATAACAGAAACTATTTGTGTATCCCACAGCAGGGCATCTAAGACAATGTTTGTATATTAACTCCACAGTATATTAAGTAGCCAGTAAAGTAATAACTAAGGCACAATATAGAGACGTAACCAGAATAAAGAAAATTGTGGTGCTAGGATAGAGTAGCTGTGAGTGCATTAAAAAATCTTAACCCCATTCTCATAATATATTTTAAAATTGTACTTATTTGAAATACCTACTGAATAAAAATGCAGACCCACAAACATGATATATATTTGGAACACGTGTTTACATGGTGAAATGGTCTCTAGCACATAAAATATTATTTTGTTACATCGTTAAGTATTTGATAGTGGAGGAAGGAGGTAGGAGATGAAAGAGATATACTTAGTATGATGCTGAGATTATATATATATACACATATTTTAACAGAATGGTGACAATCAATTTCTTATAATGACAGTCCACAGAAAACTTAGATTACAAAACCAAGAAGATCTGTTGACATAATTGCTAATGCATGTGATTTTAAATGAATCTATGATCAACAGTCTTTTCCACACTGTAACATAACTTTCACCTTCTTACATTCCCTCTATCCCATTTTCTAAAGGAAAAAAAAAAGCTAAAGAAAATTGGCTGAGCCTCAGAATCTCCCATTTCTTCATTTTCTTAAGACATCACCCATCTCCCAAACAGGGTCTCCTCCATCCCTGGGAAGCCATTTAGTCTTCCCAGGGCAGGGAGAAGGTGCATTTGAAGAGACAATAGCTAACTCACAGCTACTGGCTTCTGTCCCACGTAAGAACAAGGGTGAACTAGCAAGTGTTCGTCATTTGTCTCAGATGGTATCTATTCATCTCTCTCTAGTCGGGATCTCATTCCTGGTTTTAGGCAGTAAATTTCTAGGATTTGCTGCTCCAAAATATCTCCTACCCTCTAGAAGTGAGATTAAGGTGGAAAAACTACATTGCCTAGCTCCTGGCTCAACAGCTCTCAGAAAGCAAAGGAACATCCATCCTAAGTCTGTAAATCTCACAAATCATTAGAAATTCACAAACCGAGCTGATCTCCCTGTGCTATGAGGCTGCTTCCCACTAGCTATCTACCTTACGTTTGGTAGTTGCTTTGTGACCTCCTGGAGGGGTGGGATAGGGAGGGTGGGAGGGAGGAAGCCGCAAGAGGGAAGAGATATGGGAACATATGTATGTGTATAACTGATTCTCTTTGTTATAAAGCAGAAACTAACACACCATTGTGAAGCAATTATACCCCAATAAAGATGTAAAAAAATAAAAAATAAAAAAAATAAAAAGAAATTCACAAACCACATCCCCTGCCTCTCCCCCGGCAGTTGTTTATACATTTACATATAAAGAGAAATGCAAAATTAAATGTAATTCAAGTACTGCTCAATCTCTTTTGTGTAAGTCAGCCTTTCCATTAGCGTTCCTCTCTCACTCTTTCTTTAAACACACACACACACACACACACAGTGGAGAGGGGTATGGCTTCAGTAAACTCAGGAAGAGAAGAAACATTCTGCATCTCAAAACATGACTTAGTCTATCTCCCTTGACCTATGCGGCAGGGCTCCTTATCCATGTGGGCGCTCCTAGCCCGGCTGACATTTAGAATTAGGCTCGCCACTGGCATGCATACCATTTGTTACTTCTTGACCAATTAAAGTTGGGTAGACATTTCTGTTTAACTCAGCCTCATCCAACCTCCTGCTGACAGTGCAGCCTTCTCTGACGTCTGACTGCGATGCACGTTCAGCCCTGGGGTGCTGCAGCCCTCAGGTAAGAACCACTGACACATTCTGCAGCTGTCCGGGGTCCTATCTATGCCACACCAGAACGGAAGTTCCAAGGCTTTCCTCCGACTGACCAGGCTGAACTGCTAAGTTTGCTATGATGCTGGCAGAGGGCTGCATATGAAGTAGTTGCCTGTCTTGGTACACATGTCCTTCTCATAAATACAGTCCTCATTCTCTGGGCTGAAACTCCAAGAGAGAAAGTTGGGAGGCACGTATTAGACTGCTTCACTTTCCTTCCTTCCACCGTCATTCTTGTTTTGCAGAATTCCTCGGACTCAGCAAGGGGTCATGTTTTCCTTTTCTTTCTTGGTGTTGTAGTCTATTAATATCAGAGAGTGAGCCTAGATGTAATAAGTTGAAGGGTTTTTCCACCATATATGACTGGCATTTTCTGGGCTGACCCTTGATAAACTAAAAAAATCTAGAAAATTCTTTCTCGAAAACTAACTTGGATTTCCACTTTTAGCCATAACAGAGTACAGGGATGGAGTATAACCTATACCCTGGCACCCCCCATCCCCCCAAAACCCCGAGAAAATATAATAAATGAAATAACTATTTTGAGGAATTGGGTAAGTAGTGTAGGACTGTGATGACAGAGAAGGGAAACCAAGAAGAGAAGAGAAACCTGTAACTGGGCTCTTGGTTTGGAAGAGGCTTCTGGGAAGTGGGCACAGGAAGGGGAAGTCAAGCACAGCTCGGTTGCCTTACTAAATTGAGGAAGTGGTGATCAAAGTTTGAGGAGTCTAGTAGTCCTCTGAAGAAGATGCTCAACAACGTTAGTTACTAGGAAAATGTAAATTAGAACCACAATTAGATGCCACGACACCATTAAAACAACTGATTATCGTAACCTTGGCAAGGATGTGAGGTAGCTGTAACTCTCTTACACTGCTGGTGGGAATGTAAAATGACACAGCCACTATGGAAGACCGTTTTGCAGTTTATTATATAGGTAAATATACGCTTAATATGTAGCTGAGCAATTTTACTCCTAGCTATTTACCCGAGAGAGATGAAAATATATGTCTATAGAGAAACTTGTGTATCAACGTTCATAAGCAAAGCAACTTCATTCATAATCAAACTGGAAAAAAATGTCCATCAGATGGAAGGGAGAAAGCAAATCTTGTTACTGTCATACAATGGAATTAAATAGGGATGCAATGCAATAAAAAGGGATGAATCACTGATACTATTTCACAATACCATGTATAAACCTCAAAAATATTATGTTGAGCAAAAGAAGCCAGATATAAAAGTGCATACTGTGGGACTCAATTATTATAAAAGTCTAGAAAAACGAAATCTAATCGAAGGATCAAAAAGCAGAACAGTGATTGCCTGGGACTGGGGTGGGACAGGGTGTATGTCAATTGACGAGGAAGGGCTACACAGGAACTCTGTGTGGTGATGGAAATGGCCTACAGCTTGATTTAGTGGTAATAGCACGGTAGGTAAATCTGTTTAACCTCAACCAAATATGTACTAAAAGTGAGTGCTTGTTATTGTATATACATTATATCTCAATATAATATTGAGATTAAAATTAACTTTACCTGGTTTCTTATTCTTTTATAGTATCAGAACTGATCTCTTAAAATAGTTTTAAGTGATTTTTAATATTAAAATATTAATTTAGGTACAAAAGGAAATACACAGGTCTTACATTTGTTTTAAAGGAATCCAGTGTTTGTGGGAAAAGGGTGCCACAGAAAAGAAATAAGCTGGCCATGTACTGCCACTTACTGAAGGCAGGTGGTCAGCACAGGGGGTTGATTACGTTATTCTGTCTACTTTTGAATATGTCTGCAATTTTTTATCTAAAACGTTTTAAACATCTAGTGGATTGCGTTTCTTTAATTAAGATATTCTTACTATATTAGTTAGCGGTAGATGTCTGCCTTAACTACTTCCTCTCCGCATCCTTATCTCCTGATCCTGTGTAACGTCTTTCTGCATCTTTGTTACATTTTCCATTTCATTCTCTGCTTTTCTCCTTTCATCTCTTAGTCAACAGCAATTTTCACAGAATCAACTTGTGTGACATGGATAAGTCAAGACCTGAATAATTTGAGAGAAAATTAATTAAACCTCTCAGTCTGGTCCTTTATATTCGACAATCACGAATTTCAGTAAGCCTACCTGCAGAAGAGAGGCCCTTTCAGGAACAAATGAAACAGCAAGGTGTAGAGAAACACCACTTTGTTAAGTAAAGCTGAATGACAGTCTGCTTAACGTGATGACTGAAACAAATGGAACAAGGAAACCAATTCAACACAGTGAACACAAAGAAAGAGTACGAAAAATTTAAAAGGGAAAGAAAATTGGACTTAATTATTTTCATCCTACCTTCCCCTTTTAAGGCATTCGGAGTATTGCTACCTTCAGGCAAAGCTGGCTCCAGGCTCCCAGTCACATGAGTAGGGTTCTGGTCCGGAAGTGCTGAGCCCGGTTCTGGCTAACACAGAGTGTACACAGACTCCATGCTGACATTATTTTTACAGATTTTATAAATCATTTTATAGATTTTCCAGGAGACTGAAGCTCACAATGAAGTCAGTCAAAATAGACTGATTAATGATATACTGAATAGATGGCAGTGTTCAACTATGTAGGCAGGGATGGTCTTTAGAGACATTAATGTTCCTTTCAGTTTCTTAGTGATGTATAAAATAGAAAATGGTGTTTTCCCCCGATCCTATTATCTCTAGAACTACCCGTGGTTTCTGTGTATAAGATCCCAAACTGTTTTTCTAATGAGCAAAAGAGTGGACAAAAAACATGTACTAATTACCAACAAAGAACGTAAGTGCTGCAATCACACTCTGATGTGCTAAATTAGAACTTTGTTCTCCAGAACCTAACCCATTATGGACAAACTGAGAATTGTTCTTAATGTTAAACTAGAACAACAAGGCACAGGGTGTTTAAGAGTGGAAGTTGTGCAGGGGCTACACACAATCCTATTATCACAGAGCTCTCATTTTCCTTTAGACACATTCCTTTTCTAAGTATATCTTCTAGTAAAACGTTTCACCTTAGGAGCAAACTTAAAGAACAAAAATTTTAAAAAGAGTCTGACTATAGAACAAGGGATATAGAATAATTCCTAGGATAGGGACATATGACACCTGTCTCTTTACCAAGATGTTCTACATTTAATTATTCCAAAGAAATGCACAGGTAGAAAGCATGATATACTAGTGTCTTTGTGGGATGTAGAGAAGTGTAATTATCTTCGTTGCCTTTGGGAAGTTTATTTTCTCTTTTAGGCAAAAAGATAATCACGTCATAAGTAACATGATAAAAAGTTATATATATATATGTATATTATATATATAATGTGAATCCATCCATCTATGTATTCATCCATTCATCTCTCTATCTATCCATCCACCCATCCATCTATCCATCTATCTATCTATCCATCTATCTATCTACCTACCTACCTACCTATCTATCTCTCTATCTAACGTGGTGCTCGTGTTATTGGCAGTGAGGACTATAGCGTCATGGGAAAAGCACAGATTCAGAAAGGATAAACTGAGAGAGAAGGAAATGCTTTGTGGGAGATAAGCTAGATCTCAAATTATGAGTAAAACTCATAAAATAACAGGAGGGAGGTGCTTCAGGGATGGGGGACAATAAAAACAAAGGCTAAGAATCAAGAACAGAGAGGACACACCATGGGACCAAGGGAGAATGACACTGAGCTGAGATAGAGGAAATCAGGTTGGAGCCCAACTTGGGAAAGCCTTGAACGCTGGTCCTCAGGAACTCGTATTTTAGCCTGAGAGCAGCACAGTCGCTGAAATGTTTTGAGTAGGAGACTGACACACTAGAGGTGGTTTTTACATCAAAGAGATCTAGAAGCTATGCCGACTGGACACAGGGCAAGAGGCTAGAGAACCATAGGCCAAATCAAATTTTCAAAGCATTTCGACCTTAAGTGATGACTAAGGAACATTTCTAAGTAGTAGTAAATTCCTGATAAAATCAAGTGCTTAGAGTCTGCACACACTGTTCAATTTCAAAGTGATTCAACACAAAACACTGACTGCACACGGCTTTAAGCTGTGTGAGAAAGACAACAGGGGTCATCACAGGGTTGTAAAGCCACAAGAGCAGAGAAGGATGAGTCTGGTGTCCCTCAGGCCCCGGAAGACAGTGAAAGAGGACAAAGAGGAAGTTGATTCGTGTTAGAACCTGTGGAGTGGGGTCAGGTTTTGACAGGAACACACTGAAGACAAGGGGATTCGGACACAGCGAGATCAGGAAAAGGTCGGGAGGCAGCAGCAGCGAACATGTCAGGGGGCTCCACGAGTGCCTGTCCCTGTATTTATAGGAGGTGGCACGTGCGGAAGGAGAAAATGAAGGAATATTTCCTTGAGAAAGTTACTTCTCCCCTTTGGGCTTCAGATTCTTCATGGAACTCTTAGGGAACTGTTGACCGAAACCACCTGCCTTAGCCAGGAATGAGGATAACTGCCTGCCTGAGTTGTCTCACAACAGGAGATCCCACTGCCTCCAGAAAAAACTAACTGGGAGAATTCAGGAGGGGCAGAAGGGAGGGAGGACACGCCAGCCCATAGTACATCTTGTTACACTCACCTGGAAGAATTCGGGAGGGGCCGAAAGGAGGAGGGAGGGGACCGACGACATGCCCTGCCAACCTCCCAGAAGCCCTCACGCTGGAACCCACCTTGGCTGAGAGATGCGCGTGCCACCAGGAAGGAGCCTGAGTCAGACCCAGCATGGGCCAAGCAAGATGACTGGCCAGAGGCAACCCGGAAACTCACCCCATTACCAGAAAACCTGAGACTGCGAGCCACGAGGGTTCTCTTCCCCTGCTGCTCTCCGCCCAGGCATCCCTTTCTAACAACGTCTTTTGCTTTGTCAGTATGTGTGTCTCCTCGGACAATTCATTTCCAAGTGTTAGGCACGACGAGTCCACTCTCGGGCCCTGGAAGGGGTCCCCCTTCCTGCAACGGAACTTTATATTTTTACAGTTTAAATTCACACTGAAGACCTGCCCAGAAGTTAAATGATAATCACCCTGTAACTGAGAGCAACGAAATAGAGAGATCATGGGGTGCAGTCATGGTGGGGATCATAAGAAAAGACGAGGTCTTGATAGATCCTGGGAGATGACTGCAATGTACCAGGCACAGAGAAACAGAGAAGGATGTTCAGGTAGGTGGAATAAGGGACAGGTGCCAAAGAAAAGGTGTCACCAGAGTTCTGAGTGTAAATGCCTGATTTTGAGCTTTCTGACTGTAATGTAAGTTCCTGACATTAAGCACCCATTTCAAAGTCTCAGTAAACATACTGCCAGCTGTGTGACACAGCCGCTAATAAAGCCACTAGATAAGAAACCGTGCTGTCCCGCGCACGAAGTTCCCCTCGTAGAAAGAACTGGGTGACCTAGATAACAACCTCCTGGAGTGACCCTGCCTTCCCCTTCCTGCACCCTAATTCCTGCTCTTCTGTCTTAAATTTGCCAATAAAGAGTGAACCTGAGAAACCCTAGTGACCCCACCCTTAGACGCCAATAAAGACAGAGTCTCGGGTCTGCACGCCCTCTCCCTCTCTCTACCCTTGACCTTGCTGTCTGGTTCTCAGGAGTGCCATGTACCCTCCAGGACCTGTGAGTAATAAATTTTGTTCTTCAAAGTTCCCTAATGGTTTTTGCTACGGTGCATCTTGCAATCATAATAGGAACCACAAGGGCTGGTCAAGCCACAACTCTGGCTCTAGCTGGGGGAATGTCTGTGGTGGCTCAATACAAGTAATAATACAGGCCCAGGCATTCTTAGCTTATCAGTTCACTATCAGTCACTGTCAACCTGCTGACCCAACAAGACAAATTCTCAACAGACTGGATACAAAAGACAAAGGTGATTATTCACATATTTTTACGTGGTCAAGGAACCAGAAGGACAGTACTTCCTTTGAGATAAAAAGGGAAAGGTGTGTGTGTGTGTGTGTGTGTGTGTGTGTGTGTGTGTGTGTATTTCAGGAAACATAGTAAATAGATCTGTGTTTTCGAGATGCTGAGTCTGGGGTGAGGGGGACTCATTCAGCAATACAAACAACTAGTAACACAGAAATTAAGCTTTGGAGAGAGAGTTGAAAGATTAAACATGAAGATGACCTACCTGCGTAACAGCTGGGAGAGTGACTTGAGAGATGTAGAAAAGGAAGCAAAGAGAGTGTAAAAGAGTAGAGGAAGAATCATTTTTAGGGAATCACTATTTCAGGAGGCAGGAGGTGGAAAAGAAGAATCCAGCCCAAACCTAGAGACCGGCAAGAGAAAGCAGAAGAACCCAAGGATGCTAAGATACTGACTGCAGTGTCACAAAACCACCTCAAATTCTAAGAAGTTTTCAGGTAGAAAAACTGGGAAAAAAAAAAAAAAAAGCTCAGGTTAGGAAAAAGAAGGGTTCACTGATAACCTTTAAGACCAATGTTTCAGGATAATTAAAGTGGAGACACTAAATGACAGTGAATTAAAGGTGAGAGGGGAGGGGAAGGCAGGGCAGGGCACACAACGCTGATGAATCTGGCAGTGATGGCAAAGCAGGAAAATGCACGCGAGCTGGAGGATACAGCGCCAGGCACACAGCAGACACTGGAATCTTTCTGAAGGAGTGAAAGGAGGCTGGGAGGTGAGGTCAAGAAATATTTTACATTACAAAAATTTTCTGGGGGCCGTGTCACGTGGCTTGTGGGATCTTAGTTCCCAGACCAGGGATTGAACCCGTGCCCTCGGCGGTGAAAGTGCAGAGTCCTAACCACCGGACCGACAGGGAATTCCCAAGAAAAAAATTTTAATTAAAAAATTTTATTGAGGTACAATTGACATATAATGTTATATGAGTTTCAAGGGCATAACACGATTCGATATTTGTAAACACGGCAAAATGACGACCACAAGAAGTCCCGTGAACATCTGCCATCATACATAGTTATTCATTTTTTTTTCTCGTGGTAAGAAAAAAATTGAGTTTTAATGTTTAAAACACCAGGATTCGAAGTCAGGAAATAGGCAGAAAGGGCAGATGTTAGAGACCAGGGCGAGGATGAGAGTCCAGGTAGAAATGTGAATGTCTTAGTTGAAGGGACATTTCCTCTTCAGAGACAGAGAAAGGGGCAGAATAAGGACAGATGTGTTGAAGAGACTGGAGGAAAGATGTGTGGGCTCTAGGTTTCTCAGAGAAGCAGGTCATGGGGGTATTCTAAGAGAGCGTGGGTCAGAAGGGCGGTGTATAGAATTAGGGGTGGAAATTGAAGGGGAACTTTCGGCAAAGCCACTCTGGAGAGTGGACTAAGCCATGGTGAAGGCTTGCTGAGGAGGCAGTAGGAGCCACAGTTACAATGAGCCTCGTCTACAAGCCTTGTGGCTTTGCCTGTGACACTGAAACATGAGAAGAGGCGGGCTTCTTCAAGGAGGGTGACAGGGCAAGTCCAGAGGAAGGGGTGAGAGAGGCCGGAGCGTCAGAGGGGGTGGCAATGAGGGGTCTGGACAAGATGCCTGGTGTGGCCTGAAGGGAACTCGCAGCAGAGTCTCCGTAGGAGACTGAGGAAGAAAAAGAGCCCAGAATTCACAAGGCAAGATTCTGAAGATAAGAGGTGTGGTCGGGCTTCCCTGGTGGCGCAGTGGTTAAGAATCCGCCTGCCAATGCAGGGGACACAGGTTCGAGCCCTGGTCCGGGAAGATCCCACATGCCGCGGAGCAACTAAGCCCGTGCGCCACGACGACTGAGCCTGTGCTCTAGAGCCCATGAGCCACAACTACTGAGCCCGCGTGCCTACAGCCCATGCTCCGCAACAAGAGAAGCCACCGCTATGAGAAGCCCGCACACCGCAACGAAGAGTAGCCCCTGCTCGCCGCAACTAGAGAAAGTACAAGCGCAGCAATGAAGACCCAATGCAGCCAAAAATAAAAACTAAAAAAAAAGGTGTGGCGAACAAAATAAACTTTCTACATGGTACAGGTCCCTCCACCAAAGGAACAAGGGTAATTGTGTTCTCTATGTCACAGAATAAAAAATGAAAATGTTTGGAAAGTATTTTGGATATATATAGAAGGCCCCATTAGTTCAAAGGAAGCAAGACCAGTGTGCTTGCAACTTTCACTTTGTGTAGGGCACAAAGAACGGGGCCACACACGAGGAGGAATTTGAAAAACGCTTTTGATACCGTTGAATCAGTGATAAACCAAACATGGAATAACAGCTATTTTCCTTCCCTGGCTGTGTACATGAACTAATAGAGCTGGACTGAATAGAACAATTTAAGTGAAGATACTGTTTTATGCTTGAAAAGAAAGGAGTCTTAAGTATTTACAGACAAAGAGGGTTCTTAGATAACTGAATGCTTATCTATTGCTGTCTGACGTCATAAAAGTATTTTTTAAGTGGAGATGACATTAGGATTTTGGTAGCTTTCAATACTTCATGGGGACCACAGGCAAGACCCAGAGGATAAATCTGAGAATCACATTTGTGAAACTTGGTTTCGTGACTAAGAAGAAATATAACACTGTTACTTTTTATAAGTGTTTCATGTATATATATTAGAAAATTGTTCTGATATGTAATTGACTTTCACTTACCATCCAAGATTGTACCAAGATTTTATCCCACTGGTTCCCTAAGCTGATGAACTCATCGAAATTCCCCAGAGACTTATTTAGAGGGAAAGATTTCTGGTACATCTCCAGAGATTCTAATTCTAGAGGCCTGTATTAATCTAATTCTAGAGGCCGGCAATACACAAGGATCTGTATTTTTACAAAAAGTCTCCAAAGGAATACTGAAAGAGTCTTCTACTGGTAAGGACTGACTATAATTAACAAACTGAAAAATAAATGTATTTTGATTGACATTGTACGAAATATAAGAGTAAACTGGCATTGGTCAACTCCTGTCCCAGATATAAGACTAGCTTGTTATTGCACTGGAAACCTAATACGAACGACTTTGGTTTTATTTATTCCTCCTTAAGAATACAAATCGGACTAAAGATAATTAGGCCATAAACTAGAAATTAATTTACCACTGTATAGTCTTCCTTTCTCCTATGATTCCATTCATTGGCCATTATAGCACTGATATGTGATGCGACCACCTTTCAGTATATTTGCAACAGGGAAGCATTCATGTTTCACTCTCTTGGGATGGGCAGCAAGGTAAAGAAAAGTAAGAAAAAGAAATGTGAAGTAAGTGGGGTCTGGGAGTTTAGCAAACTGTCGACAAAATTAAAATTCATTGTGTTAATTCTTCTGATATTCTTGTAAGTTTGCTGAGATAAAAGTCAAAGCTCTCAGGGTGATCTGTATTGAAAGAGGGGATAAGAAAAAGAAGGAACAAAAGAGGTGAGACTGAAAAACTTGAGGAAGCAGAGCAGACAGGACAGCAGCCCCTCTCAGCTCCAACTCAGCGCTGCTCCAGCACCAGGACCGCACTGGCTCCCAAACTAAGACCTCCTGTTTCCCAGACATGGGAATCCACGTGAGATATTTAGAAAAAATGAAAGAACACCAAAAAACCCCAAAAGAAAGAAAAGAAAGATGAAAACCAACCAACCTGTAACAAAAACAAAATCACCAAATAAACACTCCTATCCTTTTTTAACAATTGCATAAAACTGCTAACTTTAGTCAGTCTAAAATCGACTTGTATTTATTGGGCACCTATTCTGAGCAAGCTTAGGGGACAACAGTAGGAACCAAATAAATACAGTCTCTATGCTCATGGGTTACTTCAGATATCTCCTAAAAACTAGGCCTGATATTGTTTTGAGGCTATAAACCAGTTCTGCTGTATTGAAAAGAAAAATCAAGAAAAGACAACATACAGACTGGGAGAAAAGATTTGCAAACGATGCAACCGGCAAGGGCTTAACTTCCAAAATACACAAACAGCTCATACAGCTCAATAACAACAAAAACAAACAACCCAATCAAAAAATGGGCAGAAGATCAAAACAGAAATTTTTCCAAAGGCATACAGATGGCCAGTAGGCACATGAAAAGATGCTCAACATTGCTAATTATTAGAGAAATGCATACCAAAACTATGAGGTATCACCTCACACCAGTCAGAATGGCCATCATCAAAAGATCTGCAAATAATAAATGCTGGAGAAGGTGTGGAGAAACAAGAACCCTCCTACACTGTCAGTGGGAATGTAAATTGGTGCAGCCGCTAAGGAAAACAGTATGGAGGTTCCTTAAAAAAACTGAAAATAGAGCTACCATATGATCCTGCAATCCAATTCCTGGGCATATATCCAGAGAAAACTCTAATTTGAAAAGATACATGCACCCCAATGTTCATAGCAGAACTATTCACAATAGCCAAGGCATGGAAGCAACCAAAGTGTCCATCAACAGATGAATAGATAAAGAAGATGTGGCATATATATATATACACATACCACTTGTATATAATGGACTATTACTCAGCCATAAAAAAGAATGAAATCATGCCATTTGCAGCAACATAGGTGGACCTAGAGATTATCATAGTAAGTGAAGTAAGTCAGACAAGAGAAAGACAAATATATGGTATCACTTATGTATGAAATCTAAAATACGATACAAATGAACTTATGTACAAAACAGAAACAGACTCACAAACATAGAAAACAAATTTATGGCTATCAAAGGGGAAAGGGGGGAAGGGATAAATTAGGAATTTGGGATTAGCAGAACTACTACACACAAAATAGATAAACAACAAGGTCCGACTGTAGAGCACAGGGAACAACTTTCAATATCTTGTAATAAGCTATAATGGGAAAGAATCTGAAAAAGCACACACACACACACACACACACACACACACACACACACACACACATATCTGAATAACATTGCTGTACACCAGAAACTAATACAACATTGTAAATCAGCTATACCTCAACTTAAAAAAATCAAGATACTCTCAGTATCTTACTAAAACCTGAATAGGTAGCTACCACATCCAGTCAGGAAGGCTGAAAAATGTTCAGACAAGAGCCATTTTGTCATCTATACCTTTTGGGTTAATTCTGTTATATCACATGGTTAAAGGCTTTCATATAGCATCCTATAACTATCATGTATAATCATTTTAGAAAACGGATACATTACGCCGGTGACATTCCATACCTACTAAAGTCTGGATGAAAGACTGTTCCTACTTACGTGAGGTAAGCTTACAATCATTACCAGAATTCTAAGATGGTTTTCAATCAGCTGGAAAATAGTTGTTTTGTATTTACAATAATCTCTGAAACAGTGACCTTCAACCTTTTTTGACTTCTTACCGGCAATCAGATCCGTATTTTTTTACATTGCAACCAAGTGTACCCATGTACCTGTGTACACAAATGAGGATCTAAAAGTGCAACAAACGTTTCCTGTAACAATATTTATTCTCACAGTGCATGGTGTTCTTAGATATTTTGTGCCACTTTTTTCATTAATCAACTTTATTCTTTAGGGTAGTTTTAGGATTGAAGAAAAACTGAACAGAAACCACAGAGAATTCCCATATATCTCTCTCATCACTCCCCCCAGCCTTCATTTTCCTTATAGTTAACATCTTGCATTCTTGTGGTATATTTGTTACAATTAATAAACACATATTTATACATCTTTATTAACTAAAGTCCATAGTGTACATTAGGGTTCACTCTTTGTGCTGTACATTCAATGGGTTTTGACAGTGTATAATGGCATGTGTCCACCATGACATGAAGAAGAGTTTCACTGCCCTAAACCACGCCCCCGGGGCTCTATCTATTCATCACTAACTCCTTCCCTCTCCCTCAACCCTTGGCAACGGCTTATCTTTTTACTATCTCCATAGTCTTACTGTTTCCAGAAAGTCATATAATTGGAATCCCACAGCACGGAGCTTTTTTTGCTGGCTTCTTCCACATAGCACTATGCATTTGAGGTTCCTCCATGTCTTCGAGAGCTCATTCTCTTCATTGATGTATAATATTCTGTTGTATGGATGTACCACAGTTTGATATTACTGCATTCTATCTCATTAAAACAGTCTGGCTGTGAAGTAGGCAAACAGTAAACTGATTTCAGAACCTACGAGTGGGTCATATCTATGGTGTGGAAACTATTGCCTAAAATGTGATCTTAGGTTCTTGCTGGACACAAAGGAACAAACAGCTTGGTCCCTATATTAGGAGTTTAGACTGTTACTGGGAAGGAAAGGTCTACATCTGTGAGATGCTTAGTAACCAAAGGGTAAAACAGAACAGAACTAGAAATCCATTAGTACTGTTGAGGAACATGAAGAACTGGCAAGTCCCCTGATAGAAACTCTGTAAGAGCAGGACCTTACTGTCAATTACTGACCAGGAGACTGAGCATGGTACTTTTGGATGCCTCAGTTTCCTCATGTGTAAAATTTATATAATATTACTATCACACTGTGTACTATGAGAAGGAAATGAATCAGGCACATAGAGCTAAGAAGAGGATCTGGCACTTCAGATTTCAACCCATATTAATCTATTATTATTAACCACTCTTCTCTTTGCCTAGAATGTAGTAAAACTTCAATAGATAAATAATTTTTAAAGACTGGAGGATTCCACTTTTCACAGGCTTCATTTGGTCTGTGCAAGCTTCTGAGAAAAGCCAAGAAGTGAGCCTTGAAGAAAGTATATAGTTTGGTAAGTGGAGAGAGGAAGAAGGATATAAGTGGTTGAGGATATAGCCTAATACTGGGCTGAGCAGCAGAAGGAAAAGGAGCATTTGGAGGGCAGTGATCAATTTGATTAAAGTAGAGAGTTAGGAGGTGCGAATGAGAAACGCACGCTGACTGCCTTTTAGACATGCTGGTGACAGATATTTTCTGTCACATTCGCAAATGACAGATATTTAAACTTCCTCTTTCAAATGGGCAGGGAAGAAAGACTTCAGTTACCTAAGCAGAAAGCAGAAAGTTCTAATGCTGTCAAGCATCTACTGTATGTAAGGACTTAACTTCTCTTCTACGTATCTTGGAATAGTACTGGTTATCCTTGGAGAACTGAGAAGATAGATTCAAATAATTCTCGGTGTTCTGTGGGTGAGAAGGTTGACCCATTGCCCACTATTGTAGCCATTTTCCATATGGGAATGGTTGAGATTTAAATTAAATGCAAAGAAAAAAATAATTTCTTCAAGTCACGCTAGTTACATTTCAGGTGTTCAGTAACCACAAGAGCCTAGTGGCTACTTCACCGAACTACACAGATGTAGAACATTTCCATCATCATATCAAGCTTCTTAAGAGAAAGAAGGTCTGGAGGCTAGAGAGGCACCTGTCAGATGGGAAAAAGGGGATGAAAGCTGGAGGTGAGAGACAGAGAGAGCAAGATGAAGTGCAGCTTATAGTGAAATAGCAGAGACGAGTACATCTTTTATGGAGAGGGGAAGGCTCCAGACAAGAGGACAACAGGGCAGTTATTAGAAATCTTGGGAACAACTGAGCTGAGCTACAAGAGCTCAGGAGGGACAGAGGATAATGGCAGAGCAGAGGCTTACTTAGAGGTGAAGGGGAAAAGCCCCTTCTCCCCAGAGACACAAGGAGCAGAGGACAGGCACAAAAGCAGACAGTTTGAAACAGAAGATAAAGACACTCATACCTGTGCAGGTATGAAAACCTGGAGCAGAAGGAAAAACAACCATGGAGAATAAAGAACTTTGACTGGACTAGTGTTTTCACACAGTGGATACGGAATAAGTGTACTTACTGAAAATCAAAATCAGTAAAATTATTTTGAAGAAGCCAAGAGGACGCACAGATACTTTTTACAACTTGGCAACTTCTAGGTGCCACAATAGTTGATAATTTTCATATCCATTAATCAATTATTATTATGTATTGGATCCTAATATACCAGGCATTCTAAGCAAACATAATGCAACTGAAAGTCTGGATTTATGGAAAGATCTTGGAGAACAACATAAATAAATGTTACATTACAGAGTACAGCTTAAACATGTTATCTCAAATTAGGGGTGGCCACCCTCTGGCGCTCAGGCTGCAACTCGTTGCTCTTGTCGTTTTATAGAAATCATGAATCAATCTTGACATTCCTTCTGGTCGAGCCCAAGGAAGCCTCGGGATGCCTTTCAACACAAGACCCATATTCAGTCTACTAGTTAGTATAAGAAATAAAACCTATTTGTCAATCAGTACAAATGACATTAGAATTGTATAGTGAATCACACAGAGGAAGCCCATGGTAAAGCTACAGATTTATATGATAACAATACACCCATCTCACTGTTTGAAATCCAAAGAGAATCACTCATCAGAATAAAAGAGTAGACCTCAATAGATGGTCTCAGCTCTTTTAGATATTTAACTCGTAATCTGGGAACTTTTCCTTATTAGAGAGACCCATAAACAGAGCATATTAATAACTGCAAATTGAAATTAACAAAGAGGCACATACTAGACCACTTAAGATAACCCCAATAAAATATACTCCATTGTCCTCAATTTTTCACTAAGGATGTAACAAAAAAGCTGTCAGAGTAAGAAGATAAACCTTGCAATTTCTCTCCAAGGAATGTAGGAGGAAGAATATGTTAGTTATTTAAAGAACATATGAAGCCCACAAAGCAACCAAGGGCAGTGGAGACAGATGAGATTTTTCATGAGATTCTGCTTTATTTTAAAAGGCAGCCTACCACTGTGAACATTTTCTGAGGTCCAGTGACTTACCTGTCCAAACTTCAAATCACAGAATCAAACGGGAGTTAGAAATCGGTGATATCGTGAGATTTAGTACCTAATATAGATTTCTGATCGAGAAAAAAGTATCATAGTATAACAGGGAATTAAAGAAGAAAAGGGGGTCTCAAACACCTATTCTGGTAGCAATCTTGATGAATAGTTCACATAAGCTGCTGACCTTTGTGTGTTGAATCATCAGGGCCCATAACTGCTGAGCCCACCTTGTTAGCCAGTCAGCTCAATCCTTAATACCAGGTTCTGCAGTGGAAAAATTTTGGCAGGGTGGTGTTCTACCTTGGTTTCTCTCAATTTACTGGAAACATTCCAAATTGAGTGCAACAGTATTAAAGACTATTGTTTCCATTTTCTCAATATCCTGTGTAAAGCTGGGTAATTTTATAATGGCAATAAAATTACAGAAAGAACACTGAGACGTTTTAGGTATTCCAGCTCCTCGTCACGTTCCACCGTAAAATGGCTGTTTCCAAAATAATTTATTCAGTATATGTCATTAAATAGAAGTCTAATGAAGTTGAAATAGTATATACATATATAAATATATCACGCATAAACGTCACTGCAAATACACCTATGGCCTTTCTCGTGAAAGGCCCTTTTTTATTCTTAGACTAAATCCTTTCTATTATAAAAAGTATATTGTATAAAAAGCATAGTATTATAATATCCTTCCCTTAAACATGTTGTCAGCAAAGATTAGTTGCTTTAAGTGATCCCCATTTTCAAAACCCCAAATTCATAATTCTCTCTTGGCCTCCTAAGCTATTTTGAAATCCTAAAATTTGAGAACCATTGCTATAGAAACAAGTAACTCCTTGATGCACACAATCATCAAAACATTTCAAGGATATGTCTTTTAGAAATAAAACACAGAAGTTATAAAAATGAAGTATGATGACTAAAGCTAGAAAAAAGTACTTTAGTAATATTTTTTTAACTCATGTAAGGAATATTTGTTCATTATGGAGAATTTGAAAGAAGAAATTATTAAAATTTTAAAAATCACTTATAATCCCAATACTTATATATATGTCAGTTTTTTTATGTCAGTTTTTTTTCTTTACATTTTCTTAATATTTATATTTACCAAAAAAGGGATGGCATCAAGTCGACTATTTCATTTCCTATTACTCGGGAAGCCTTTAGAAACACTGTTTATACAGAGAAGATGTTTCAAGATGACACTAATATCATGTCTGATTTGCAGGTTAATGAACTATAGAGATGAGAAGGCAGGTAGGCACCAAACTCTGAGAGTAAAGTGAGATGGACGCAGGTAATCCTCAGTCTAAAGAATTACACCAAGGGTGAAACTGGCCTAGAGCCACGTGTGGGAGGACATCTGAAGTATATTTAATTTTCAACTCTACGAAAATATCTTGAAACCAAGGAGCTCAAAAAGCCTTTCTTAGAAAGGCAGGAATAGATGAAAGTATGACTATCCCTCATTCAACAGATGGAAAAAACCAGGCTCAGCCAACAATCCAGGAGGTTAAAGAAGGGACTAAAGTTTCTGAGCCAGACTTGACCTCTATTGTTAGATCCTGCAAAGTTTCAAGAAAAACAAGAAACAATTTGACTTGACTTTGCTTGGTGTTTTGGCCTGCAAAAATACTAGGGCAGCTTGACATTTAGGCTACAAATTTTGCAGCTGTGTAATCAGTGGGGTCTGGGAGACCTTACTATACTTGGTTCAGCCCTTGAATGCCTTTTGAGACCAAGACAATAGAACATATTATTAGCAAACTACCATAAGTCTCAGAGTATGACACATGAATAGAATGCTTCCTTTTTCTCTTTGCCTGCACAGGGACATAAAAATAGAATAAGTAACTAGTGTATCTGCACATCTACTCACACTAACTTTAAAAAATATACCGAGAGATGGAGCTTGGCAAGAACGACACCCACTATGAGGTGAATCATTTTTATTTTCCTCTAACATTGAGGTTTCTTGCTGACATGAAAGAGTCAACTTAAACCTGTTAGAAAGGCATTTGTTGCAAACTGTTCTTTCCTTTCCATTCCCAGCGTTACAAATTCAGCTCAGGGTCTTATTACTTTTCCTGGGCCACAAAATATCTGCTGAGTTAGTCTCCCTACTCATTCCTGATTTAAAGCAACTCCCACTTGGATGCCAGATAAATGTTCTGAGACACATCCCTGGTCGTGACAATTCCCACCTCCAAAATAATAAATGACTAGCCATCAACGAGAAATTAGGAATTGAGCAAACAAGGTCCTTCAAAATCTGATCCACACCTACCCGTACCATTCATTTTTTCTTTCCACCCCGCTGTAATCTGGAGTTTCCAAGTAGATTTTTTTTTTTAAATCCTTCCTTTATGTGCTTCAGGCTTTTCTGGCTCTGTTTTTCCTCATGCTACTCCCTCCAAGAAGACTGCACTGCAACTCCCTCTCAGGAGTCTCTCTCCCCCAAGGCCAACCATAAACACCTTCTGTCTCAGAAGCCCTGCTGACATACAACCAGATGCAGTCCTTCCTCTAATTCCTCCTTAGAAACTTTCCTCGATGCCTACTTGTTTAATTTTGTCTTACTCTTTAAGTATATGTGTCTCATTTTCTGCTGCTATGTAGGTAAAGAGCAAAACGCTTATCCCTTTTAAGTCTAGATCATTTTTCAATGATAGACTTTCTGGGATCTACATGCAGAGGCCTCTGTCTCTGAAGAGGGAACCAATTTCCTCTCCTCCCCATATGCAACCAGAGTCCACCTTCTCTCTTCCTGTCCAAGGGGGAATGGCCATATCAGTCACTGATACCATCATTATTATAAATGATCTAATTCACCATCTTATGTTATTTACCCTCTCATCTTCAGATGATTCTTCTGTGAAATCTGTTGTGTTAATTTCCACAATGAATGAAATGCTGTCTTATGAACCACTTCACTCGATTTTTACAAGTCTGTGAGATGGGATGATGTGACCATCCCATAATATTGAGGAGAAAAACGAGGCTCAGAGAGGTTAAGTGACTTGTCCATAGTAACATAAACAGGAAAAAACTTCCAGTGGCAGAAGTAAACTCAGAAAGATTATGAGATCTATCTGCAAGTGTATGCTAAGTATAAGATGGAGGAAGCAGAGGGAAAGGTCACAGTGAGAAGTCATCTTCCTCACTATTATTTCCTTTGCTCAGCAGAAGGGAAATAATGAGAAACACCTAAGAGTTATTGGATGCTTACTAAATATCCAAGGCACTACATAAACACTTTACGTGGAACGATTTCATTTACCTTACATAATAGTATTTATGAGGTACCTATAACTACAGAGTACAGATGATGAAACAAAATCAGAAAATTAGCTTGCCCATGGTGGAATGGGGATTTGAATCCAGATCAATGTGCATTAAAGCCCACACTTCTCATCTCTACGCCAACACTTTTCAAATTTTAATCTGTGATTTAATGTGAATCACCTGCAGAACTTGTTAACTGCAGATTCTGATTCAGTAGGGCTGACGGGGGGCTAAGACTCTGCATTTGCAAGAAGTTCCCAGATGATGCTGAGGCTGATGGTCCGGAGACCACACTTTAAGTACCAGTTTCTTTATACTCCCCTGAGACAGTGCTAGAGTGAGCAACTCAAGTCACTGATGTTCCAATTCTGGGGACTAGCTGGGGGCGGGGAAAGAGGGAAGGAGAGAGGATCCTGACTGCCTTAGCCAAGCCTACCGTTCAAGCTTCTCTGAATGCCCCTCACTGTTCCTTGTGCTATGCTCCATTGCTTCCAGCTTTAACTCTTCCCTTCCTTGTTTTCTCATAAGAATATTTTCATCTTGAAGCACAAAAGACATTATTTCAGATGATACTTAATGGTATCATTTTGTCTGGAACACAATCCTATCTACACTTACCTTACATCTATTTCATAATGCCCTGCTTTGCTCTTTGACGTGACACAGCAACTCATATAAAAGTCCCTAATTATCTAGATTTCCATCATTAAGCATCACTTTGTATTGCACTTGTTTGTAAAGAAACAAATAGAATGTGTTAGCTATTTTTTTCTAAGATGGAGAGGTCCAATGTAAGTCACAGGAGTTGCAAATGTTGGATTTATTCATCCATTTATCCACCCATCACTGTCCGGCCGCTACGGTACACCAGGCACTATGCTAGGTTTGCCCTCGTGATCCTTTGTTCCATTTGGAAATCAAAACATAATGTATATATATTTTATTACACTATTTTTATATTACGTGCATGATGCTATAAAACCCAGTAATTTAATTAAATAAATTTAGCTTACTTATTTTTAACTATTTTAGTGTACTTGTTCAGATGCTCTGATATAATGTGGTAATTAATGTCACTTCTCAATATAAAATCTCATTCCAGGGCTTCCCTGGTGGCGCAGTGGTTGAGAGTCCGCCTGCCGATGCAGGGGACACGGGTTCGTGCCCCGGTCCGGGAAGATCCCACATGCCGCGGAGTGGCTGCGCCCGTGAGCCATGGCCGCTGAGCCTGTGCGTCCGGAGCCTGTTGCTCCGCAACGGGAGAGGCCACAACAGTGAGAGGCCCGCGTACCGCAGAAAAAAAAAAAAAAAAAAAAATCTCATTCCAGTAACTCAGCCTCTGCAGATATTCATTCTAAAATGTGCCCATGCACACACACAATCTCCCCTCATCTTTAGTGAAGTGAAAATGAATCAATTTTTATTAAATTTATCAGCTTCAAAGGAAGGGCTTTGTGTCTTTGGCCACATCATCAGGCTTTAATTGGCTTCCATTCTGTTACAAGTGAAGTTTTAAAACCTTTGCCTTCAAATCACAAGTCATCTTCTCTCTCCCAGTCTTCATTCAAAAGTTCCCAATCTCTGGCTGTCCAGTGGAGCCACCCCTGACCCTCACTCACACTTCCTTTTTCTCGTTACACTCACTTGCTGTAATGCTGAGAACCTTGCATGTAATGTCTTTTTTACTCTCACAACAATCACATGTGGCAGGTCTATTACCTACCCCATTTTACAGATGGAAATGAAAGCTTAGACAGTGAAGTAATAACCACTAACATGGACTAGAAATATATATGCTCTACAAAATTGACAGTGTTCTCACTTGTCACTTATCCTGCCTATGGGTAGGGTCATCTTAAATCTCCACTTTTACACAAGAAGCACCCAGGCAGAAAGGGCCAAGTGCTTGATCCAAGTTGACACAGACAGTTGGTGATGGAGCCAGGATCCCAGCATTGGAGTCCAGTCCGGAACCTGGGCTCTTACCCACCATCAGCTAACCTGATGAGGGTCCCACAGCTGAAGGAGAGTGGCGGAGCCGGGAGACAAAGGTCTGTCCAAAAACAAAGGCCCTAAAGTCGGTCACTGTGCACACGGCTTACTTTCTTCAGAGCTATCCTTCTCAGTCCAAAGGACAGGTTTAAATCTGTGCATTATTTGAACTCAAAGCAGCACGGGGAAAGTAATAATAATTTGCTACTTGCTTCCTTTTCTGACCATCATCATCTGTCTACCCACTGGCATCTGTGCCCCTGCACCTATCCAGGGCCAACCCGGCCCACTGTTCTCACCCACTCAAGGTCTTTACTCCTGAAGTGCCCCGCTCTCCCATTCGCTGTCAGTTTATCCTTCCTTTCTCAATTATTTCCATCATTTTACAAACAGGCTATACAGTCTACCAGCTTCAGAAAGCCTCACTTGGTCCCAGGTCCTGCATCTTCTACCTGGACCACACCACTACCGCATGACGTTTCTGCTGCCTCTCAAGGTCAACCTTGCCTACAAAGTCGTCTATACCACCTACCTCCATTTCCTCACCACCGCTTCATACCAGACTTATATTTCTCTGGCTGCCAATATTTCTATGATAAACACTGTACTACTCTTATTATCAAAATATATTAAAATGTATAGGTATGCTTTTATATATGGTACCACACACACACACACATCTCATAACAAAAAATACTGTGACTCATTAAAACTGTGTGTATATGCCAATGTTACAGCTCAAGTTCCTATATATCACAAATTTATGTTATCAGTCTCGTCCTTTCCTCATTCTTGAGACTGAAATCTTGCTCCAGAAGATTTCATACAGATTTACCACCAGGTCAGCATGAGCTCTCCTCTCCTGCCAGCCGCCCCTGTGTGAGTCCCTTCCATTGTGACTCACGGAATCTCTAACCCATTGTGAACAGTCTACCAACTGGCTTCCATTTTTTCCCCTCACATCTTTTAGATTTACCTTGATAGCATCATGTTGCCTTTTGTTTTCTGCTCTTCAAACTTCCCCCTTTTCAGCTACCTCAGGCTCAAATAGAGGAGGAAAGACGGCTGGCTGTATTCAGGGCCACATCTAAGTGTGCAATTGATGCATGCTACTGCTTCTTCTCTTTCGTTGTCCACGCCCTATGGTTACACTTCCTCTCAAAACCACTCCTACCTAAAGATAAATAGTGCGTCCTCTACCCCTAAGAAGCTGGCAGCACAGAGATGCACACACAGTGGTAATGCAGCATGAACGATCTCTAAGATAATGGCTCTCCAGGAGCACATGGAGGAAAAACTAGTTTACACTTGGGGAGAAAAGGGCAGGAAGAGATATCCCACACACACTTTGAAGATCAGTGGAAATTATCATGGCTAAGTCATGATCCAGTAACGGGAAGAGGCACCAGTGAACTTGGGAGAGGGAGGGGCAGAGCATGGCCTGTTAGAGCATCTTTTTGTAAGGGTAGAAATCAGGGTGGGGGGCTTCCCTGGTGGCGCAGTGGTTGAGAGTCCGCCCGCCGATGCAGGGGACGTGGGTTCGTGCCCCGGTCCGGGAAGATCCCACATGCCGCGGAGCGGCTGGGCCCGTGAGCCATGGCCGCTGAACCTGCGCGTCCGGAGCCTGTGCTCCGCAACGGGAGAGGCCACAACAGTGAGAGGCCCGCGTACCACAAAAAAAAGAAATCAGGGTAGAAGTTAGGAAATGGTGGGAAACAAAGCTCGAGAATTAGGCAAAAACCAAATCACACACTAAGAAAACTGGTTTTGTTTTTTTCAAGTCAAGGGGAGTCTGCTTACTTCAAACAATAAAATAGTTAATATTTACTGAGAGCTTACAATGTGCCATTTATTATCTTCACAACACTCCTGTGAGGCAAGTGCTATTATTTTTTTTCCATTTTATAAATAAGAAGAGAGACACAGAAGTTAAGTAATGCTGAAGGTCAGACAGCTAGGAAGAGGCTCAAGTTGAATGATAATGAGACTTTGATTTCAGAAAGGTAAAGGGATGTATTCAGTTTCTGGGTTGCTCCTGTATGATGCACAGAAGGCTAGGACAGAGATATGGAGAAGTGGGGAGGGGCATGAGGAACAAAGCAATTCAGTTCCGCCATTGTGACTGGGGGTCTGGGGTGAAAGTCCAGCTACAGTGGTCCAGCTGGATGCACAGATGTGGACTAGGGAAAGACGTCTAGGCTGGGGGCAGAGATCTGAGTCACTGGGCTAAAGGTCATAGCTTAAGCCTGGAAGTTAAGTGAATTAGGCAGAAAAGAATTCTAAACAGAATTCTGGCAGGGGCAGGGAAGGGGATTTGTACTTAAGCAATAGACAGAAGAAAGAAACAGAAAGGAAGGAAAAGAGGGAGGGAGAAAGAAAGACAATGAGGGGAAAAGAGTACCAGGAGATTCAAGCAGAGGAAAGTTCCTTGGAATACAAGGAAAGAGGGAATTTCAAAAAGGTCATTGGTAACAAATTTTGCAGAGCAGTCAAGAAAGTTAGGACTCAAAAATTCTTGGTGTTTATCAACCAGGGGATCTTTCTCATTTTGGCAACTGCCGTTCCAGAGAAGTGGTGGAATCAGAGGCCAAACTGCAGCTGTTTGAGGAGTTCTGGGAACATGAGGAAACTGAAGGAAAGAACAGGGTCATGGAAGATGGGAGAAAGAGAAGGAGGGAGACACAGAAATCAAAAGAAAACCTAGGCAGGGGTGTTGTTTGCTTTTTCTTTGCGACTTGAGCCCATTTTCCATTTACATATGAGAGGCAAATCTTCCAAAGAACCAGAAAGTGTGAAGACCCAAGAGGCAGCAAACACAAAATGGATGTAGGAAGGACTCAGGGCCAGACTGTCTCATGCTGTCTTTTGAGTCTATTCTTTCCTCCTGCTGGAAGTTTCCTCTTTTGTCTCGAATCTCCTTTTTCCTGAAAAAGTTATCAATGTATCTTCCCGCTTTCAATCTATTTCCACAGAGTGTTGCCCAGTTAATTTTCCTCATGTTATTCCCCTGCTCCTACTCTTTCAGTGTATTCTGTTATTTTTCAAATGAAATTCCAAGCTCCTTTAGAAATATAATTATTCTCCTTTCGGTCTTACCCACTTTGCCCTGTTCTTAGAGCGCCACCCCGCCTCCACACAAGCCAAGTCCTGAGGTTGTAACATTCTACCCTATACCTGTGATCCTTTGCAATGCCTACTGGGTTGTTTCCTTTTTTCTGCCCCTGTAAACCGTACTTTTCCTGAAACCTCGTAATATGTCACCCTCTTCTTATAGAGGGGTCTCCATGACCTTGAGGCCATATAAAAATGTTATCTTTTATTCTACCTTGGCAGGTCATCAACACATCATAAACATTTTCCGAAAGTTATATATGTTTATCACTGTGAAAAGTATCAAGAATATAAACATGCTAAAGATACAATCCATGACAACTATGGGGTCATAATCTGTTCGGTATTTAAACAACTTGGTCACATTATTTAAATCTGGTCTTATATTTTAACACTTACTAAAAAATGTGTGTACCTTGTCATCAAAACTGGACTGCAAGCTCTTCAAGAGAGAAGCTGTGTATTAAAGCGTTAGCACAGATCATCTGAAATTTCATCTCAGGAACATACAGCAAGAATTGAATAAGTATTTTGCTGAAAGGAAACTGGACAGAATTTGCAATCTCAGAATAATAAGAAACTGTGTAAATTGAATTTTCTTTTTTCCCCCCTATAATATGCTGGAATGTAAATATAGCACTTCCACAGCTTTTGCCTTTTATCACATTATGAGATCTTTTTTTTTTCAAGGCATTCTTACATGTGCTTTGGATTTATTTCTTCTTATACCTGCATGCATGCTGCATGTTGTTTCCTGTGAAGATTGTGCCTCTCATTTTCACATTCTTTTCTATGATTTTCACTGTAAGCCTGTGAGCTTCCTCATTTCTCTTAGAATGTAATTTAATTTATTCATGTTATGAAACTGTGTCTAAAACCTTCTTTTAGTTAAAAAGTATCATCTACGAACTCCAAATTTGGATTTTTATGAAATAAATCATCTCTATTACTTTACCTATCACTCTTAGTTTTCTATGGCTACTCTCGTTATAATTTTTAGTTATCCCCTAAGATTTATTTTATTTCCATATTCTGATACTATTTTTGTGGGTTCTTTGTTCTGTGTCTTAAATGCTACTCTGTGATATATTTTGATCATCTGATCAACTTATTTTGAATTTTTTCGCATTTTATTTCTTTTGTGTATAGCATAACAAACAAATGATCCTTTTATTTAAAAATACGATCTGTGACTTTCTGCTTTATTTTGTTCCTGATCTGGATTTTCTTTTCCTTTTAGTTCAAATGTTCCACTGAGAATTTAAGTTTTTGTTTTTGTTTTTGTGGTACACGGGCCTCTCACTGTTGTGGTCTCTCCCGTTGTGGAGCACAGCCTCCGGACGCGCAGGCTCAGCGGCCATGGCTCACGGGCCCAGCCTTCCCGCGGCATGTGGGATCTTCCCGGACCGGGGACGAACCCATGTCCCCCGCATCGGCAGGTGGACCCTCAACCACTGCGCCACCAGGGAAGCCCCTAAGTATTTTTTTTAAAAAATGGATTGCTTTCAATTGGTTCATTTCTGAAAATGAATTTGCTTTTTCATCTATTTCCGTGTAATGTATTAAAATCTTGCTAGAGAACTATTAGACTTACTACCTTCACTTACAGTGCCTTCTTAAGCCTAATTGTGGGGCATTCCACGTGTTGGGCAGCAGTACCCTGGTGTGTAAGATTCACACTGGTGCCCTGAGACCCCCGTGTGGCCAGCAGGTTTTGGGCATGGGGCCCAATCCTCAGAGGCAGGTGTGGCTGAGCCGGGTCTGTGCTGAGCCTCAGGTCTTGCAGGCTGCAAGGATAATGGGGACTCCCAGTACCTGCTGCTCCTCCGAGATGCTCTGAGCACAGAGGAGGTGGGCTCTGCCATCCGGACGGCAAGTTCAGTGTCCAGACAGAGAGTGAGCTGCCGCCCCTCAGGGACTAGGGGCTGTGAGCAGATGGAGGCAGTGGAGGGACAGGTTGCCAAGGGGCCTGGGGCAGAACAGGGAGGAGGACCAGGTGGACAGGATCCGGGCTGGGGGGTCCTGGAGAGAACAGCTCTCCATGGCAGGCCCACATCTTTGTCTTTACCTAAAGCTGGTACTTCTGTCCAGTACCTCCCGGACACCCAGGCAAGGGACCCCTGCCTCGGTTTGTGCATTACAGTCTTGCTTCTCAGAGCGTAGTCACTGACGGCAGCAGCTGGGTGCGGCGCAGAAACGCAAAAGCGCAGGCCCACCTTAGCCCTTATGAATCAGGATCTGTATTTGAACAGGTGACTGTACACACATTTGCATTTGAGAAGCACTGCATCAGAGGACCCGCTCTGGCCCTCATCCTTTCCAAGGGACATGCCCAAGGGGAGCTGGGTTCCTTTTAGACCAGGCTTCATACTCAGGTCCCCAGAATCCCTTGCCCACAGGCCCAGGTCTGCTCATTTCTAGGGTATACAGTGGTGTTTTCACAAGATACATCCTCCCTTGCATCCAGGACCCAGCAGGTGGTCAAGAGACAGCTGTGACACAGTGGGGAGGGGTGGGTTGGACTTCCAGGCTGAGTGTCCACATAAGGCCCTGGAGGAGCGGGAAAGCGCCAGGGGTGGGAAGGAGGGCGGGTCCAGGGCCTCCAATTATACTTTTGCTCCTGGTCCCTTTAGACAGGGTTGAGCCCACTTCTGTCCATTTGATATACACATCTAGTGGGGTCCAAGCTATGGGCAGGGTGATGGCTACAAAAGAATATATGCTTTCTACGAAAATTTTAAATATTTGATACTAACATGTTAGGCTGGATTCCAGAATCACTTGCCTTATTCTAAGAAATTCCAACATTACAGTTGTCAATGAAAGAAAGTAATAGTCATCAGATTCTCTAGGTATAATTTCAATTCCAGGAACCTTCTGAATGGCTATAAAATAGGTTTTAAACTTTTTATCATCTCCTTGTTCTTACAAAGCATCCCACAAATAGCAGGTATCAAGACTTTGGAGAGACCACTGATTGGAAATTACAAGTCAGCGTTTCTAACATAATACCTCATAAGAAAAAGTTATTTGTGAATTTACGCTTTTCATTAAAACATCTGAAAACATTTTATTTGGAAATTCAATACTTAGTTTTCTTCCCAATACTTTTTCTTTTCTCTTCTTCTTTTTTTAAAACTTATTTTATTGAAGTATAGTTGATTTACAATGTTGTGTTAATTTCTGCTGTACAGCAAAGGGATTCAGTGATACATATATACACATTCTTTTTCATATTCTTTTCCATTATGGTTTATCACAGGATATTGCATATAGTTCCCTGTGCTATACAGTTGCTTATCCATCCCATATATAATAGTTTACATCTGCTAATCCCAAACTCCCAATCCATCTCTTCCCCAAACCCCATCGCCCTCGGCAACCACAAGTCTGTTCTCTGCATCAATGAGTCTGTTTCTGTTTCGTTATTTTCTCTTCTTTTAATACAAAGTATATGTATTGAAATTTTTTTCACGAAATTCCATATGGATGCCCCCAAATCCTATCTAATTTACCCAAGTACCTACCACACAAATATCACACATACATAATTAAGTGAAAAAAGGTGAGAAGCATATACCCAGCTAGACAGAGTGGAGAAGGATACTCCTTCCCATCACATGCAGTGTGTCTTCAGGTCACAAATGTCTATTATTTCTGACTTTTATTAGAAGTATATCCTTTTATAAAGTGGATTTTCTTCCTTTGTACAATTTTTAAAACAGATTTTCCCCCTCAACAGATCAGCTTAAAACTTTTTAAAACATTTTCCTAACATATAATTATCATCTTCCAAAGATCCAAAAGTGCTGTCAATGTGACTGAAATCAGAACGTAAATATTTTATAAACAGCTGTCAAATCTCAACTGGCAGAAAACAAAAACCCCCCGAATTACTGTAATCTAACCACGAGGCTACATCATTTAATTGACAGATAAGACATTTTTCGAGCTTCCGTTTTCCCATCAGCATTTTAATACATTTGCATGGTGTGCCATCCTGGATCGTCCCTGTGACAACTGACTTGGAAGATGGAATTAACTCTGAAGCTCTCTAAGGGAGAAGCCTAGCACAGTAATTGAACTCAGTTTCATGGAACATTTTTCACACTCACTGTATTTGGAATGTCTGTTACTAACAGGGACTAAATATTGGCATCATGGGAATATTATGTTGGCCACTGGAAAAAAAGGCAGCTTTGCTCTTAGTAGTTCGATAATTTATTATTTCATTCTTTTGGGCCTTCATTCAACAAACATTTCCAATCATCTATGTGCCAGGCTTAACTAATAAATCTACGTAAGATCCAAAGAACTGGGCTCTGTCACCCCTCACCATAGATCAGAAATGCCACTAGTGCCAATACCAAAAGTGGTCCCTCCCAAGGATTTACTGCTATTTTCTGTGTGCACTGTTGTCTGTCCCTGTTCTCAGAATTTGTTTTTTCATCTTTTTTTTTTTTTTTCTTTCCAGTCTAGAGCAATAAACCCATCGGGGGCATCTATAAGCACTGTTTAATTTCTTTTGGGATATTTTGCCTAAGGCATGTTTTGACTCTACATTCATTCATTCATTAAATATTTACTAAGCTTCTTGCAGGGGACAGGCATCTTTATAGGTATTGCGGTTCAGGCAGTGAGGAAAAGAGACCAGAGAGGCCCTGCCCTCAAGGAGCTTAGACCATACAACAAACCATAAACACATGTCAGAATTCTTCATGTCTTGCCTAAATCCCTTAAGCTATACAAATAAGTACTTTTTCCATATGGGGGTATTTTAATATGCCTTAAAAATAAAACTTCTAAGTCTTTTTTTTTTTTTAATACTTACTTTATTTATTTATTTGGCTGCGTTGGGTCTTAGTTGCAGCACACGGGATCTTTGTTGCAGCATGCGGGGTCTAGTTCCCTGACCAGGGATCGAACCCGGGTCTGCTGCACTGCAAGCATGGAGTCTCAGCCACTGGACCACCCGGGAAGTCCCTAAAACTTCTAGTTTTTAAATGGAATTAAACTTGGAATAGTGCTCATTTAGAGACAGTGGTTAGGGAAGATTTGCAGCTGAGATCTCAATGGGAAACTTCAGGGACAGAACCCTGCAAGCCAGGGGACTGCCGTGCCAGGGCCCTAGGGAGACAAGAACACAAAGGAACAGAATGAAAGACAGGGCCACTGGTGTTGAGGAAGCAGGGAGAAAAGGCACAAGTAGAAGCCTGATTGTATCAGATAGGTAAGACGTGGTCATGTGTTTGGGTTCTACTCTAAATGCAGAGAAAGGAGTTGAAGGGTTTTGAGCAAGTCTCAGGAGAATAACAAGCTCTGATCTAGTTTCCCCAGACACAGGTGTTGCACACAGAAGGGATTTTGGTGTGGCAAGAATAGAAGCCAGGAGACCACCAGGAAGCTTACACAGTTGTCCTGGCAAGAGAGAATGATGACTTGGAGCAGGGTTGTAACAGAAGATACAGAAAGAAATTAAGAATTTCAGGATGTATTTGAAATAAAGGACAGCAAAAGGAAAATAGCTGATAACTCTTTAGTTTAATGGCCAAAAAGAAAAAAGTTGACTTTAGTAGACACAGCATTTCCCTGCATTAGCAATGGACATCCAACAAGGTAAGTTATTATTTTATATTAAGAGAATATCAGAATATCATACACCCTCCATTTACAAACAAAGAGCAAAGGTCCAGAGAGGTGAAGGAGCTTTTTTGTGCCTCCAAAGAGCTGGCTGTCACCTGCATTTCCCATCTCCTAGTTTCCAGCCCAGGGACTTTTCCATTATCCAGCACCTCCTCCCCCAACTCAGCTCAGTACCTTATTCAATATCTTGCATGTCTTTCTTTGGAAAGGAATTTTATTATATAATTTATCTTTTTCCTGCATTTTTTTCTGAGCCTACTGAGTGAAGTAATAGACACCGTTAGAAGGAAAGTATTTAATATTAGGACAGTAGCTTAAAAGCTTAGTTTTGGTGGCCCTATTTAGACCATTAGTCCTAAACTTTTGTTTCAAAAGAACAAAAAGCAAAATAAAAAACTTGGAATTCGTATTTCTTTCACCTGCTTTCATAGGCAATTTCAATTCATCCTGATTCCCCCAAACCAGAGCTTTCTCTTTCCTTTTTTTTTTTTTTGCGATACGCGGTCCTCTCACTGTTGTGGCCTCTCCCGTTGCGGAGCACAGGCTCCGGACACGCAGGCTCAGCAGCCATGGCTCACGGGCCCAGCAGCTCCGTGGCATGTGGGATCTTCCCGGACCGGGGCACGAACCCATGTCCCCTGCATCGGCAGGCGGACTCTCAACCACTGTGCCACCAGGGAAGCCCCTCCTTCCTTTTATTTAAAAATATGGAACAGCCCCAGTTCACTTAGTTTTATAAATGGATAATCTAGTGGAATTTCTGTATTATTGAAGGACATGCAAAGGATTAGTGCACTGATGATGCCACAAAAACAGTACAGGCTCCTGGCATCATAATGCCAGGATCAGCACTGACGTAGCAGAGTACCGGGAAGGGCACCTGACAGGTCCAAGTTCAAACCTTGCCTTTGACACTTACTATCATAGGACAAAGTTGTTACATCTCAAAGCATCAGTTTCCTCACTGTAAAACGGGGATCATAATACTTACCCGGATGGCACTACTGTGCAGACTAAATAAGGTATAGAAATACTTATCTAGCATCATGACCAGATATGAATGCTAGAATCAGCTAAGTCTGCATTTGACTCCGAGTATCAGAAGACCTAACAAGCTTGTGTAAGGGATTTATTTGTCTCCTACAACAGGAAATGTAATGGTAGCTTCACTAGAGCTTAAGAGTGTCATCAAGGTGTCAAGCTCCTTTTACCTTTCTGCTCCAATATCCCTGGTTGTGGTTTTTGTCCTTGTGATTACAAGATGGGGGCTGTGCTTTGTATTAATCATGTTTTTATTTTCTGTATTTTATGATGTTTTGACATCTTAAAAGTTGCTGACCGGGGAGAAACTGTCCGTCCCAAGACTAGCCAATTCTTAGAAATAGCAAAGGGTTTGGCCTGGAGCACATCTTTCGCATGGAAACCAAACAATCCTGAGTGTATAGTCCCATCCACCTTCTTATCTAACTCACAAACCAAGTCAATATTTCCCCTGCCTAAATCAACACCCTGCCAAGTACCAGGCAACCAGAGACCACCCTTGCAGCCCAGGGCCCACCGACATTATTCTAACTGGCCAATCCTAATCTGTTTACCCTGCCCTGCCTCTCCTTTCCTGAGGAAACTCCCAAGAAAGACACTGACCTAGACTTTCTCCTCATTTCTGTTTTCTGCCCCTTGACCAGACCTGGTCTTCCTCAGATGGCCCTTCATGGAGTGCCCCCTTCTCTCGGGAAATGCAAGTAATAAATTCTTCTTCCAGTGACACTGACTTCTCTGTGTCATCACTCAGTCACTTCCATAAATTAAGACCCTGCAGCTACAAATTTTAGAACTACTTTTCAGGTAGAAAGATGGGACAATAACAAAGGAAAATGTTCCAAAAATATTCTCCTCTTGAAGCTCTGCTCTTTTATTTCAGGAAGGGAATTAATTCAGGAAGGGAAACCCTCCCCAGGGCCCATCACTCAGAACTCATTAGCCAGAAACGGGTCATGTGGCTGCAGCAAAGGAGTCTGGGAAGTCTTATTGTCCTTCAAAACTTCAGGAATTTTTAAGAAAGGAATAGGGGAGAATGTATATTGGGTAGGCTATCTGCACTGTCTGCTGAATAGAAAAAGTATTATGAACAATAACGTTTAAAAAGGATTGAGCTTTTTCACAATGTTGCTCTTTCTTCATACTTACAATCGGATTTTGTACAGGATTCCAAATAAGGTGATATAAATAATCAAAAGATAATATTTAAGCTATGAATTAGACAAGCTATAAGGTCCTATATTTGCTAAAACGTCAAACATTTTCCACTATTTAAAAAACCCTCACATTACTACAGTTAAGATACAATACGTTTTTGAAATAAAATCAACTTATTTCATATTTCAACAAATTCCTTCATTGTAATTTTGAATCTGATGAACAAATTAGTAAAAAAAAGTACCTTTACTGAGACACAAAAAGTTGAGCATGACTTATTTATATTAAGATGCACACAGTAACAATTATAAATTGTACTGAAAAACACCAACCTAGAAATGCCTATTCTTCATTAACCTCTGCTCACAGATCAAGCCATCAGCCCCCTTTTTAAAGCAAAGAACTCAACTCAAAAAAAGATCTTACCTTACAGTACCCTAGTGGAAGTTCTGAATGTCATGTATTTCGTCTCTAATCAGAAAACAGGTGCTAGAAGAGAACAAGAAAATAGGGTTTACACTAAGCCAGGACCCTGGAAAAGGGAAAGTCACTAGGTTACACACAATGATTTCTAAAAATGTAAGAACATCACAGAATTTTCTAGAAAGTGACTTCAAAGATCATGGTGCCCAACCGCCTCTCGTAACTGATGAGGACACAGGTGGTCAGAGAGTTAAGGCACCTGTTATTGGCAAAAGAAACACATCTATTGACTTCGGATGAAAGGCTCTTTCTGTAGTTCCACTCCTCATACCTGCCAAAAATCCAGTCACAGTGAAAGGACATAAAGTAAGAAGAAGAGAAAAAAAAAAAAAGTTGCTCATCCCTTAATTTTACATGTTAGTGATGGTGCCTTCCTTTTTCAGTAAATGACTTAGTGCTGTCGACTTTCAAAGAGAAGTCACAGGAATGACCCTTAGAAGTTCCAGTCCACTATCTTCTCCCAGACACTACTGGAAGTATATACACACCATTATCTTATGATTAGTTCAATTCTCACACAGAGATAGGATCAAATCTTTATAAATTGAATTATAATTGACATGCAATATTAGATTAGTTTCAGGTGTGCAACAGTGATTTGACATTTGTATACATTATGAAATGGTCACCGCAATAAATCTAGAGACCATCTGTCACCATACAAAGTTGTTACAATATACTGACCATATTCCCCATGCTGTACATTACATCATTCTGACTTATTTTACAATTGGAAGTTTGATCCTCTTAATCCCCTTCACTTATTTCACCTGTTCCCCCATCCCTCTCCCCTCTTGCAACCACCAGTTTGTTCTCTGTGTCTATGAGTCTGTTTGTGTTTTATTTTGTCCATTTGGTTTTTACATTTTGCATAGAAGTGAAATCATACAGTATTTGTTTTATTCTCTCTGGCTTATTTCACTTAGCGTAGTATCCTCTAGGTATACCTATGTTGTCACAAACGGCAAGATTTTATTCTTTATTCTTTTATTCTTTATGGCTGAGTAATATTCCAGAATACCACCTTTTTATCCATTCGTTTATCAATACACACGTCAGTTGCTGCCACATCTTGGTTACTGTAAATAATGCTGCAATGAACATAGGGGTGCATATATCTTTTCAAATTATTTTTTTTGTGTTCTCCATATAAAAACCCAGAAGTAGAATTGCTGAATCATATGGTAGTTCTACTTTTACTTTTTTGAGGAACCTCCATACTGTTTTCCATAGTGGCTGCACCAATTTACATTCCCACCAACAGTTTACGAGGGGCTCCCTTTTCTCCACATCCTCGCCAACACTTGTTTTTCTTGTCTTTTTTTTGTTTTCTTGCAGTACGCAGGCCTCTCACTGTTGTGGCCTCTCCCGTTGCGGAGCACAGGCCCCAGACACGCAGGCTCAGCAGCCATGGCTCACAGGCCCAGCCGCTCCGCGGCATGTGGGATCTTCCCGGACCGGGGCACGAACCCGCGTCCCCTGCATCGGCAGGCAGACTCTCAACCACTGCGCCACCAGGGAAGCCCCTTGTCTTTTTGATAACAGTCATTCTGACAGGTGTGAGGTGGTATCTCACTGTAGTTTTGATTTGCTTTTACCTTATGAGTAGTGGTGTTGAGAAACTTTTCATATGCCTGTTGGCCACCTGTATATCTTCTATGGAAAACTGTATCTGCAGGTCTTCTGTCCATTTTTAAATTTTATTTTATTTTATTTTTTGCGGTACGCGGGCCTCTCACTGTTGTGGCCTCTCCCGTTGCGGAGCACAGGCTCCGGACGCGCAGGTTCAGTGGCCATGGCTCGCGGGCCCAGCCGCTCCGCGGCACGTGGGATCCTCCCGGACCGGGGCATGAACCCGTATCCCCTGCATCGGCAGGCGGACTCTCAACCACTGCGCCACCAGGGAAGACCACCTCTGTCCACTTTTTAATCGGGTTGTTGGTGTTCTTTTTTTGACATTCAGTTGTATAAGTTTTTAAAATATATTTTGGATTTCAGTCCCTTGTCAAATACATTGTTTGCAGATATCTTGGGATATAATCAAATCTTAAAGAAAATGCCCTAACCCCTCTTTGGACACTGATATTCACATTTTAAAGTGTACAGAGCCAGACATTTGGGCCAGAATCTTAGAAGAGCATCTCTCTTAGAAGGTTGATCCAGAGAAGGAAAAAGGCACCAAGTTCCATGAGAGGAGGAGGGAAGTGTGTTCTTGTGAGGGATGTCCTTGAGGACAAAGCATCCGTCTGGAAGGAACAGTAAGTGCTACAGGAGAACTTGAGGATGAGACCTGATAAGATATTACTGGATTTTTCAAAGGAGGACTCTGCAGTTTCTAGAGAGGTGAAGGGTAAGTCAGATGACAGGAGGATGAGAAGAGGCTGCGAGGTGAGAAGTAGAGGGATCCTAGGGGCATGTGCAGGGGGATTTCCTCAGCAAGGATGCAAGGAACTCCTCTGAGAGTCTGTGACAGGATAAGCCCAGAGGTGGAGAAATGTTTGATTAATAATTTAAAGATAGAGTTTTACTTTACATGTCTTTTTTAAAAAAAGTATCAACCTGCAAAGGATTGGGAAAAAAGAAAAGAAAAAAAAGTCACTGGTCCTTCACAGCTGGAGAAGCAGTATCTCAGGGAACATCAGCCACTTTCTTGGCTCAAATCCACTCGTCCCCCCACGCCCAGAGCCTCTCCCTCTACTACTGCTCCCAGCACTGGAACTATCAATCAAGGGACCCTCTCCTCCTTTTGGCAAAAGGCGGGCACCTGACTCAAGCGAGGCCTCTCAGATTGCTCCTCCCTTGGGGGCCCCAGTCTGAGAAGTGTGTCCTAAGGAAGGAAGTGGCTGGAGCCATTCACTTTATGCGTGGGGAAACTGAGGCTGAGGGTGTGAGTGAGCAGAGGTCACTTGAATCCAGGCTGTCTGTCTCTTTCCACTCATTGCCCTGCTCCTTTTAGATACAAGCATCTCCTTAGGAAATAGTATCTCTACGATGGGAACTTCAGGAGAAAATTCAACAGTGTATTAACACACCCATTCCTACCAGAGGAAGTGATGGGTAAGTCATCAAACAAGGAAAATCAACCTTGTTGCCAAAAAAATGCAATCCATAAAAGTCTAAAATAAAGAAAGTATAATCAAGGAAGTCTACCAAAAACCAATATGGAGGCCTCTTTAATACTGATTTCTGTCTCTCCTCTCTATCTAACAAATAGACGTTTTCTGCCATACGGGGCATGCCAGTGAGCCTAGAATTCATCTTTCACCATAGATTCCTTATCGAATCTAACGACTTAAAGGGCAAGTGCTCAGTGAATTCCACTAAGCACGTGCCGGTCTTTTCACAGTAACTTACTAAGTGTCTTCCACCTAGTAGTTGCTCAATATGTCTTTGTTATATGGGTTTTATCATTAAAATTAATAAATATCCAGGACACACTTGTCTAATTTACAATTAAGAGTGTCCCAACATGCCTACATATTGAGATTCACATAACTGAAAATAAGCAAATACATATCTCTCAATAATAAAAATTAAGTGGCACGATTAATGACAAAAGAAACGAACACCATTCAGTCATTAACGTGTCTGCTAATAAAAAGACCTTATTCGCTAAATGAATTGGAGAACAATAAATAAGACTGAACACCCTGAAGTTTATCTAAGTTTCTCTAGATTAGATTCAGCAAAGCACTCATTTTGAAAACCAGCGAGGGAACTGGCTTTCATCCTAGCTTCACATTCACTCTACTGCAAATTAATTGCACATGACATTCATTTAGGGGTAAGCTTCAAATCTCTCAGTATAACTGACAGGTTCTTCCAAATCCCAGTAAACATGGTTCAAAAGGTTTCATAATCAAAATATAATTGGCGATTCTAGAGGTCATTGTTGTAATTATGCAGTTAGCCAAATAATGAGGAAAACAAAGCCAGAGACAGAATAACTTCTAGTATTTGGTGGAAATTAGACCCCAAACTCTCAGGGAGGACCTAGAATATTCCCCTATTTAATTTCACAACGTATCTTTAGTCTTTTAACCTCCTTATCTGATAACAAGTGCTTTGACAAAGTTGAGCCTGACAGCCTATTTCATGGGAATAGGATAAATATAGTTCCAAAAATGTATATATTATGCTAGGTCTGGTTTGCATTCAGTTCTTATCCAAAAACAGCATTCACTAAATATCTTTGCTCATTCAGATTTGCATTTTTATTTGTTCCCTTCAGAGCCCATCTTCTCTTTTTTATCCACACCATCTAGAGAGGGAGAGACAGAACTAATGAAAACATGCAACAGTTCTTACGAATAAACTCATTCATTCCTTTGTAACTGAAGGAAAACAAAAATCACAGCAGGTGAAAGAGGGTGAGAGAATAAGTGTTGTTTCCTGTGTGCCAGACTGGTATTACTCCCAATTTGCAGAGGCAGCTCAGGGATCAAATAACTGTCTCCAAGTTGACCAGTTAAGGAACTAGCTTAGATCCTTTCCATTTCAAATTCCATTTAATAATAGTAGGAACAACAATAGCAACAACAAACATTTACTGAATGCTCTCCATATTCCAGGCGCTATTCCAAGCCCTTGACATACACCCAATCATTTCATCATCACAGCCCTATCTATTGCTACCCGCATTTTATAGATAAAGAAACAGATGCTTGCTTGCTCTGTGTAGAACCACAGCTCTACAGGGATTGTCGAGAGAAAACTTGGTGCTGCTTCATGTTTTTCCATTTACCATTATCCTCCTCTCTCTATCCTCCTTGTTTTACTTCATCTTGCTTATGAAATGAACACAACTCCTGGTCTGAATGAGTAGAGAGGTTCCTTTGGTCCATCAATCACTACAAGGATTCTGGGAAGTCATTTGGCTGTTTTGGTCAATAGGCCTTGCTCAGAGCAGCACAACAAGCGTTCCTGGTGGACACCAAGTGTTCTAAGATAGGCCCTACGTGGGCATTCCTGAGAGCACAACACTGTGGGAGGGAGGAGACCGCAAATGGGAATGGCATTTTGGAGCTAAAGAAAATCATCCACTTTGGGAGTTTTTTTTTTTTCAATCAGTGAGTATTGTATCACCACTGACTTCAGCGTGGAGACAAACAATGTTGCCTGCCACAACAGTAAACAAAGGATATTGTGGCCATCAAGCCGTCAGCCCGCTGCAGCTGTCCCCTGACTGTGCACCCTGAGGGGATTCAGGATGGAGAAAAGCAAGACACTGGCCCTAGATAGTTAAGATGCACATCAAAGGAATGGTTTCAATGAGTCTAGATTCTTGCATCTTCCTATACATAGAAAAATGCTAAATTCATTAACTTGACATGTCTTTCTTTAATTAACAGTAATCTTTTGATGTTCCGACTGCCTAGCTATTTTGCAAAAACTCTTTTGTATCCCGGCTCCTCCCTCACCTCTTCAGAGCAATCCCTCAGAGGCTGTCACCTAGGCTTAAGTATGTCTGCCGAATAAACGTAATCCTCAATTTTTAGCTCGTGCATTTTTTTCAGTCGACAAGTATCTAAGGAGACACTGCAAACCCAGAATGAGATCCAGGGGGCCAGGCTGGCTGACGGGGAGCACAGTTTCAGAAGCCTTCCAGGCAGGTTCCACACTTGTTATCAAGACGGCAGCCAACTTGGTGGTTCATATAAGCTGACAAGACCTCAGCCAGTGGTTGGGAACGTGGGCAAGATTCAGTATTTTGGGGTGAGTGGACTGGTAATGGTGGAGCAGATCAGATCATTAAGTCCCTTACCTTCACAAGAGGTGTGCTGGCGAGGCGGTGGATGGCATCTACATTTAAATTAGAATGAGGAGAGCAAACCAGGATTTGGGGAAGATAAACTACAAACTGTCTCTTGCCAAGGCCTACCCCAGATCTCTTGTTGGTTCTCCCAGAAACTAACAGAAGGGGATGAATCTCCTCATTTACTGCACAGAGACTGGGCAGGCCTGAGACCCGCAGTCTGCTAGTTTTCAATTCTTACCACAACCTGAGCCTGAGGCCTGCAGGAGTGGATACTGAGACTCCTATAAAGTCTCATTAGGCCAAGAGTTCTAGAAATTCGAGGCACTAACAACAGACAATTAAGCGAAAAGTATTGTTCTCCATTTCAATTTTGACAGAGTCTTAATGGGAGAAGGAAACAGTACCCCCATTCATGGAAAAGGACCGCTTGTCAATCCAATTTGAGCAAACCTAATCTCGTACTGCTGAGGTAAGAGTTGGAGGCTAACTTCAGCTAGACACACAAAACAGGGTGAAGAGTATTCCCCAAATTTTGTAATTTCACTTTTTGCTCTGTGGACACAGAAAAGTGACTGAAAGGAACTTAACCAATAATATGAATGCTTGTTGGTTAGTTCTTTCTGTAATTAGATGTGAGTTTTGTGTTCTATATTTTAATTGGTTTTATAATTCTGAAAAAAAAAGTATTTAACAACTCATTAGTATTTCTACAGCGCCAGTTAAAGAACAGAAACTTGATGACATTTAACATCTAACTGAGGTTTAAACAGCTCTTTCAACACTAAAGCTATTTTAAAAGTAAAACTTTTTAAAAGATAGTTTTAAATGTAACCCTTTAGAAAGATATATGCATATATATATATTGCATAAAATGTTAACCATAAAGACATTTTAACAATTTAATGAAATAACGCATGACTTTATAAAATCAGACTTTAAAGATTATGACTGCTGGCTGGAAAAGGCAGTTAAATGTCACTTCAATTTATTGCTTTTACTAAAAGATGCACTGAAAACTCAGAAAGCAGAAACTTAGCATGAAGTGAAACATACACAACTTTAGTATCCTACAGTATCCTATGCCTATTTTTCTCCCTGTTATGGACTAAACTGTGTCTTCCTCAAAGTCGTAATAAGTTGAAGCCCTAACCCCCAAGGTCGTAGGGTTGGGCCCTCATCCAATAGGACTGTGTCTTTATAAGAAGAGGAGGAGATACCCAGTGCTCTTGAGAACAAGCTCTCTCTTGCTCTCTCTCTACCGCCACCCCCCATGCATAGAAGAAAGGCCACACGAGGACACACTGAGGAGGCACTGTCTGCAAGCCAAGGACAGAACCCTCCCCAGAAACCAACGCTGCTGGCACCTTGATCTTGGTCCATCAGCCTCCAGTTTAAGCTTAATCTGGTATTTTGCTATAGCAGTCCTAGAAGACTAAGACACTCCCAATTTTCTATTCAGTCCTACAGTGAACAAAAGCCTTTGGAAGATTATGTCTAGCTTTATCTGTAGGTTTGGCTTTTATTTTTCTTTAAAATCATAAAATCATAGAATGTTGAAGCTGAAAAGAATTAAAGAATCACTTAGCCCAAGTCCTACCATTTCTAAATTTTGTCCTTGTCTTCCAAGTGGTGGATTTAAAATAAAACATGACCTTTGAGTAGAACATGTATGATGACAGAAGAGAAATATCCCTGTTTGCTAACTAACACCTTTCGGTATAAGGATAAAAAACAAACAAGCACATTTCAAAACCACAGCTCCTTTCATAACAATTAATTTGAAGGCAACTCATACCACTGGATATTCTGTGAGACCTATTATCTGAATGAGAGGGTGAAAGAGTAATTTACTGCATGTGATTCACCATAATATTTCTTAAACTGGTAAGACAGGGTGATCAGAAAGTAGTTAATCTGTATTACTGGTAGAAATGAGGCGAGAAGAGGGGCCATGGGTTACAAACTTTCACTTTTCCTTTTATCCAGAAAAACTATTATTTTCTACCTTTTTATTCATAGTGGAGATAGAGTTATTTATGAGTTGATACATGCACTTGTGAGTAAGTTTAGGAGACTAACTCATTTACAATTCTAAGGAACCTATGGAAACAGAGTGGGAAGAATCCTAAGGGGCAGGAAGCTGTGTTGTTCACCCTGCTTCTGTCATTCATTTTCTGTTCTTAGGTCTTAATCTCTGTCAGCCTGAATTCTAGGCAGCCTAGCAACTTAGAAACAGAATTAAATGACCATTCCTGTATAACAATACATAATAAAACGCTTTTCTTTTTTTCTAAGTTATAAAGTTATTACTCACTCACTTATTAAGCTCACTTAATAAACCAAACAATACTTAGTTACATAAAAGGAAAAAAAAGATTTCGTCTTCCTCCCATTCTCACTCCCAAATTTAATCCCTTGAATGTTTACAGTTTGATGTTTATCATTACATGTGCTTTCACTTTTCATTCAAACTTACGCATTTCCTTTACTGTTATCCTGCCATTTATATTATTACGCATATTCCCTTCTCACTAAACAATACAGCACAAATTCCTCATCCATCCCAGTGGATCTAACACACGCTTTGTAAGAGCTGATGAACCCGCCTCAGCATGGATGTGCCACAATTTATTCAATTCCTTTTACTGTTTATGAGAACAGGATTGTTTCCTTTTATCTATTACAAACAATTTAGCAATAATGATCCTTTGTCTCTGTACATGTTAATTTTTATAGTTATATATTCCTAAAACTATAACTTATAGGTCCTAGGATCATCACATTTATTTTAGTAGGAAATGCTATTCACTTATCAAAAATATTTAGCAATTTGTTTCCCACTTTCCTCACTGTAATTGGATATTATCTCTGTCTATCTACTGATCAATCGGTAAGTCTATCTGATTTTTGGCAAGAAAAACAGTGTTCTCAGCAGCATCTCTTTATTATCTGTTGGTTCTCAGAGGCAGTCTTGTACCAAGGGCAGACTGGAAACAATCTTTAGCCAATGTTCCAATGCTGTGTCATAAAAGGGAAATAATCCTTGGAAAAATATATTTCAGGAAAACAACAAGAACTACTATTCAGAGAAAGGATTTTTAAAGGCTTGTGTTGTATCAAGTGAAAATGAGTAAACACTCCTTTCAGTAAGTTGCTCTACATGGAAAAACACAGGAATCAGAGAAACACCTTAAAGGACCACTAACAAATTTGCAGTCTAAGATCTCTCCTTGGTAATGAGACAGCCAAACTCATCAATTACACTTTGGAATTCATTAGATGATGAAGAATTAGTAATCATATTAGCTCAGTTTAAAACGTCTAAGGCAGATATGTTTTTAAAAGTTTAATAATAATAAAGGCATATTTTTCTGTATGCCTAGAATTTGCTTGTTCGGAGAATAAAGTTTTTCTTTCTTTCTTTCTTTTCCCCCCATTTTTACTCTTCATTTCAGGACTCAGGAAATTTCCATGCTGGGTCTTCAGCAATAGAAGCAATTTGGACTCTGGGTAGTTAATGTGATTCAGTGCCTTGGTTTTCTCATCCACAGCCTGAAGTTAAAATCATCAACCTACCTCAGAGGAATGATAAAAAAAATAACTGCCCCTTGTGAAAAAAGAGGAAGGAAATACTACAGCTAAATGATAATGTGCCTGTCTTTTAAATGATGGGAATGTGATTTTTAAAAATCTCACATTCTTATTTTCTAAGTTTTTTTTTTTTAATGGCCATATATTACATTCTAATGGAAAAGTAACTTGAAAACAAAGCCCCCACACGATGAAGGCTGAGCTCGTGTCCAAGTCAGAGAGGATCTGCCACACCTGATGCCCTGCTGGCCTCTCTCAGCTTCTGTCCTCACCACACTCCCTCTCTGGACTGCTAGGTTCTGAGGCTCCCACACTCCCTGTAGTTAAAAGTTACCCCCACTCATCTATTCATGGGTCCATCTCTTTCCCAAGACTGTAGGTAAGGACTGTGTGCCCCAAATGTGCCCTTGGGTCCACGCTGCTACCAAAGCAGACACACAGAGAAGACCAGAGCAAATAATGAGGTCCTGCCTGGTAAACTCTTAACTGCAGGCACCTCTCAGAGAGAAATGCAGCTAGGCCAGACTCCTTGGGAATACAGGTGATTAAAAGAAACAAACTTAACTGCAGGCAGAGACTGAGAAGATTTATAAATGCTTCTAGAAGATACAAGATAAGCAGGGTACTCAGGGATACTGTCATGAAACAGTAACTGTGTGGGGAAATAAAAGGGACTGTCACAGCCATTCGTTCCAGACACAAAAGGAACCTCCAGGGGACCATTCGAGTGGTCATCTGATCTACAATCTGTCATCCATTGTGTGTGTGTGTGTGTGTGTGTGTGTGTGTGTGTATGTGTGTATAAGGAACACAATGGAAATTAATATTAGAACTCATCATCATTCACAGTGCTGTATACTTTTGCTTATTAAAAATATTGATATTTAAATGCCGCACTGTAGAACAAAGTTTTTGGTACAACAATTTATCATCTTTATAAACAGTAACTCTTGCTGGCATTGTAGTAGAGAGCCACCTTAACTGTCGGGATTCTAATAAATGACCAAGATGACAGTGTGTAGAGGAGACAAAATCGAGCAATCAAAGGACTCTTCATAGGTGTTTACAGTATTTTCTAGACTTCACCCCAAGTCCTAGGAGCTCCACAATATTCCAAAAAGAGATTTGGTGCTCAAATAAATTTGGGAAATACTGGCTTAAATACTATGTTATCATTATCTTTACAACAGGATTAGTCAAAAATGTTAAAACTGAGCAATGCATTGGAATCTCCTCAAGGCAGATATATCCTGACTCTTGCTTCTCCCAATCTTGTTTGGCCAGGTGAGGTTTTCCTTAGGGGAACCAGGGTAAATGCTGCATTGCACAAACAGCTCAGGATCCTTTTGTACTTCAGAAAAAAAAAATCTATTCGTCAGAGTCTAGCCTAGCTTGAAAATTAATTTGCTCATGAGTCTGGATAAGTATTTCTCTCAAAATTCAAAGACTCCATGACATCATGAAAAATAAATTTATTTTTCTGAAAAAGAAATACTGCATGCTATGCTGCAAAATGAAAACTAATTGATCTGAGATAGAAAAACCATTCAATGATAATATTTAGAAATACACATATTCGAACACCACATTTTGAAATGCAACCATGACATTCTTAGATACAATCTTGAAAATCGAATGAACTCTTCAAAATGGATTTAGCTAAAATTCCAACCTCTCAAATATTTGGAAAGGTCAATTTTGATATGAAGAATTATAATTTTGTCAATTCCTATGGTACAGCTGTTCTCAGGAAATATAATACTGTTGGTGGCGTAAATAATGTATTTAATCAGTTTCCTTGGAGTTTTTCTTGTTAAATACCTTTCAGAAAATGCTCAAATGTCCTAAGCTAATATCGTTTTTTTCTGCTGGCTCAAGCAATGCCTTTGGTTGGTAAACGGTTAACACATGTTGCTGAATAACACCCCTCCTGGAGCCCAGGACCTCCAATCTATGAAGCAAAAAAAACAGATGAAAGAGCTCCTTAAAAGAAACTCTCATTTAAAGATTATATTTTTAAAGAACAGTCACATGGCAAAATGTACTCTGTATTATATTAAGATAAAAAAACCAACCTAGGTATAATGTTGTCTGGACAACCTGTCCACAATCTTAAAAGCACAAATACACACATAAAGTAATCCTTAAAAAGACACAGAAAATTTAGGTTTAACCAAATGAATTTGCTGACTGAACAGGTCCCAAACAGTCAATTATCAGCAATTTCATATAGGTCAAATTGCAGATCAAAATGTTAACAGTGGCTATAACTTGGGGACTTGGGATTGTAGATCAGATGACCACTCGAATGGTCCCCTGGAGGTTCCCTTTGTGTCTGGAACAAATGACTGTGACAGTCCCTTTTATTCTTTGTGTGTGTGTTCTTTCGCTTATTTTCGAAATCTCACGATGAGTTCTCATTGCTTTTATACAATACACCTTTAAACTTTTACAAGAAGACACAGAAGTAAAAACGTTAATGAAAGCACTAGGTTGTTTACTGGAGGGGAAGATAAAGAAACCGAAGGAAGAGTGTGGACTGTGATTTAGGTATCATTTTCAAAAGTCATATGTGGATTCCCACATCTCACTATAAAACTGATATGTAAGAAAGGATCCTGGCTTCCCAGAGTTTGGGGAAAAAAATGTTTGCTGCATCCAGTGTTAAAAGACTTCCCTCAGTTTGGGCCCAAGTAGTGGAAGAAAAGAATGACACGAATTATATCAGGGAATAGGCACTATGGTAATGAAGATATTTGTATTATTCATGTAGTAGTATTCTTCTTTCCCACTTAAGATATTTGACTCTCCTTAGTTCATTTGTGAGTTCCCAGATTAAAATCCTGAAAATACCTATAGACGTTATATTTTGTTTTGGGGTGTGTTTGTTGTTGAACAATCAATGCCTTCTAGTAAGCAAGGCTATACCCCAGTCTTTGTGAACCAGAAGCAGTCTGGAGGATGCCCAGGGCCAGGCCAGGGGAGGAGCTTATTCTTGATTGATGGCTGACAGCAATGGAGGGGTCCCTGTCTTCCCTTAGAAAGGTCCATCTGGATTTTACAGAAACGGTCTCATTCTAGTAACACCCATTTTTCTGAGATCACCCCTGCCAAACTCATGGGCAAGGTTAAGGGAAGAAGAAAACAGACTTTAATAAAACTCTACTTGTTAGCCACTGGTTTGTTTTCTATGTCTGTGAGTCTATTTCTGTTTTGTAAGTTCATTTGTGTCATATTTTAGATTCCACATATAAGTGATATCATATGTATTTGTCTGACTTACTGAAGTTAGTATGATAATCTCTAGGTCCATCCATGTTGCTGCAAATAGCATTATTTCATTCTTTTTTCTGGCTGAGTAATATTCCATTGTGTGTGTGTGTGTGTGTGTGTGTGTGTGTGTGTGTGTACCACATCTTCTTTATCCATTCATATATATGCATAATTGTATCTCTTTGCTGTACGCATGAAACTAACACAACACTGTAAATCAACCATACTAAAATTAAAAAAACTCTACTTGTTAAAAAACAACAGTAAGAATTATTTAAGGAATAGTCAATCAGATAACACTTGAAAATATATGTTGACTTTTTCCCACCTAATGGAGAGTAGAAAGAAGTGAATACTTTTCAAGCTAACAGTAGGGTATTTTTATTTGAATATTAAACCTTTGTATTCCATTTTGCTTTTTAAAATACACTAATCCCACTGTGAAATATTCATTACTTTGAAAGAGATTACCTACATTTTTGGAAATTAGACACTCATTTAGGGATTCAAAAAATACTCTAAGTGTAAACATTTCTGTAATACATGAAATCATTCCACCTTTGCATGTATTAAAGCACACTATTTTCCTTTAATCACACGAGGTATACTGAGAGAATACAAGTTTTCTTGGACGAGGTAACAGCCGGGCATTGTAACAACCTAGAAGGGCAGCACGAATCACTGGGAAATCTGAGGTACAGTTTAAAAAAAGATGTTGGAACTTAATTCAAGACTTACGTTTCCTAGGTCTAGTATAAGCCTGTTCTGTGAATAAGCATTAAAATTATAACAATTATTTCCATGTCTTCCTAGCGTGACCTGACAACCACTACCGCACATACACGATATGATGAAACCTTAAACTCAGATTTTTATTTTGTCGAAAATTTCATACGTAACATTGTTCTTTTGGTTGCTCATCCAAATATTATCCAACTGACGTTTTCATTTCATCCTTTACAACTAAACAGTTGTAAGGGATCAATATTGGTTGCAAATTTGTTTTCAAATAAGTGGCTACTTTCCCAGCTTGTGTATTTCTTCCTAAGTCAGACTCATGAGAGATTAATTTTTGATGTGTAACTAGTCAGCTTGAGACACAAAACTCGATCTTGAAGAAAGCACGGGCCAGGTAAAGGGATACTTAACTTCCCTATTCTTATCCTTTTCTCTTATATGCAATGCTGCATCTTTCTTGATTATTGCTGTCATATTTCCATTTCTGAATAATTAAAGTCATTAATATGTGTATGTGTGCACATGTGTAGGACAGAAAGAGAGAGACTGAGAGAGACAGCATGAGACAGAATGAGATAGAGTAAGAAACACACACACACAGAAAGACTGACAGAGGGAGAGAGACATAGACAGAAACATAGATAGATACACATATACACAGTGACAGACATTTGCTTTTCTTCCCCTTATGGTCTCTTTGTTTTCATTGCTCTTGCACCTACAGACCTTTCGGCAACTAACATTACTCATTTTGAGGCCTGGCTCACTTTAGGCTTTGCCTTTGTGTGCTGGCATGAGACTGACAGTGAATTAAGTTATATTATGTGGTACTTGAGGCTGGGAGAGTTTAAAAATACATCATCTGTGTGATCCTCATTTTTCTGTAACTACAAACCCTATAGTTAAATATGCATAAAGATGCACATTGTCTTAATTCTATTTTTTAAAAAAACACAGCAGTGTGTTGCTCTGAAATTGCTTGTTCTTCTCCAAGTCATCAGTTATTCCTCAAAGATAATAGGCAACAGGGCAGAAAAGGCTATAAGAAGGAGCCTACCTAATTTAGCCTTTGCTTGTGCACAGTCAATGCACTTTGAACTTGGCTTAGCAAAAACTTGGGCTGCATGAATGTCACATCACTTCTTCATTCCCCGCTTTGGTCCCCCTCGGAGTATTGGAAGAGTCATACGGAAGAGGACGAGAGGACACCCCAAATCACATCTGCCTGTTCTGCAATATAGTTTCACCCTAATACTGAGTTTACATCCAAAAACGAAAGAGCGTACATACCTAGCACTTAACATATTCCAGATGATTTTCATGAATTACCTCCTGTAATTCTCATGATAACTCAGTGGCAAGGGTACTCTTATTATCATCCCTGTAACTGAGTAGCTTTCCTCAAGATGACACAAGTGGTGAGGGGCAGCGTTTGAACCTAGGCCGTGAGGCCCCAGAACTGGGGCTCTTCTCCCCCAAATGCAATTCCACACTGCTGCTGGGTGAGTAAATCCCACCTCACCCCGCAAGGAAACACAGTGGGGAGTAAGTTCCATGGTGGGTACAGAAACATAAGTGTGAGACAACAGTCAGCATTCTTTTAGGTGCATCCTGCAGGGAAAGGGAAAAGAAATGATGGAGAAGAGAAGAAGAAAAAAACCCAAAGAAATGAAGCTGCTTCTGGGATGGTGAACAAGACCCTGTCTCAGTTGATATTTCTCACTGCATAATGAAGAGTGAGTTTCACAGGCAGTGAGGAATGGGCTGGGTTCTGTTTATCTGTGGGTTTGATTGCTTTTTTCTTAGCCGCCTGAAAAAAGGGCATGCAATTTACAGAATGAGAAAAAAGATATTTTCTGATCTAAGGAAAAGTTTTAAATCCTAAAGAGGACTTTGCAAAACCCAGAAAGTGTTGCTATCTTTGACTTACAGAAGTGGCAATTCATCATGCAAAAAGCACACTACAGCTATCTATCGATTAATAAAATTACCTAATAAAAATGAAGTAAAAGCTGCAAAATGATATGTGGTATTATGTCTTGTGACATACCACTGAAAATAAAATTGAAAATCTGGCATATGTTTTCTAAGAGTCTCCCTTCTAAGAAGGTTAGGGCAGCAGAAATTGTGATTATCCCTTTGACATGATAAAATACTGAGATTTAAGATAAAAAAAAAAGACATGGCATTTCTATTTCTGAGTATCTTTAAGCAGAGAGAGTTTATTGCCAGGTTCATGAGGAGCTGATAAAGGCAGAGATCCACATTAGAAAAGCCACAAGAGCCATTCTAGCTCTATGACCCAGTCATTTTATGAATGAACCTAATTGCATAAATTTACATAAATTAGAATTTTATAAATTGTACTTAGAATTCTTCAATTAAAATTTTCTCTTTACTTCATTTTTCATTAACATTGATATCATAAACTTCTTAATTATAACCTGTTGACAATAAGTTTTAGGTAGATCTGTCCAAATTTGCCATGTTAGAGAATTTTGTCTACACAGGCTACATAGAGAAATGACCCTCCTTAAATTTTCTCTGAGGCAAAAAATTCCACTTATAAACTTTGGATCTAGCCAATGCTTAACGGAGTGTCTGTTCATATGATACTATGCTCTTGGAAGTCATGTTGTAAAAATTAGCACGTAAGAGTGTATCATATTCAATCTGTATAAGGGATAAGAACTCAGATTACAATTTACATATTTTTCCAGTAAGCTAAACTTTGTTTTCTTTCCTCCCATTACATATATTTCAGCAATTTCACTGCTTAAAAAGGAAAATAAGATAAAACTGAAAATTTTCTTTTGTACAAAGGTTAACTGGAGAGAGAAAATTGAGGCATGATTTATATTCTGCTGATACTCTGCAAAAAGATGGTTGTCCAGAGCAGTTTTTGAAAAGAAAAATTTCAAGTTTTTAACAGAAGCACATATTTCAAGTTTTTAACAGAAACACGTACGGGAACTACACAGCCTGATGTGAATCCTAGCTCTGCCACTTACTTGTGGCCTCAGGCAGGTGTCTTCCCTTTCTGAGACTCAGTTTTCTCATTTCTAAATGGCATCACAATAGTACACCCAAGCTGTTGTGAGGACTAATTTGTGTAATGCATGTAAAGGGCTTAAAACAGCTTAGTGCCTGGCAAGTTTTAGCTATTCTTATATCTATATAAAGCTACAAGGTTTCATAAATATACTACAGATATGGAAAAGCATTAAAAAGAACTTGATAACCATAGCGTGAGAAATGGGACAGCAATATATCGTCTAAGAAGAAGTTATAATCTCATATATACAAGACATACACATTAAAATATAACAGGCACAAATAATGATATCAGCTCTCAAAGCATGAAAAGTAACACTAGAAATGGTTCACATTTTGGACCATTCTTTTAAGATCAATTTTAAAGGATATGGAAATCTAGTTTGATGAATTTATGGATTAAAAGGTGATTTTAAACAGCATCAAATTAGCTCTAAGTTTTAGTTTATAGAACTATACCTGAAAAGTGGGCAAAAAGTTGTTATACTCAATAATAGGATGAACAGCCCAACAGAAAACATGAACAAAATATTTCAAAATATATTAGACCCTTCACTAAAGAATATACACAGATGTTAAATAAGCAACATGATAGATGCTCAAGATCATGAGCCATTAGGAAAATGCAAATACAAATCAGTACCACTACACATCTGTTAGAATAACTAAATACTGATCATAGCAAGCTTTAGCAAGGATGTAGAGGAACTGGAACTCCCATCTGCCGCTAGGAATATAAAATCTATAACCGCTTTGAAAAACAGCTTGGGAGTTTCCTACAAAGTCAAACATACACCTACCGTAAGACATTCTAATCCTGGGTATTGAACTAAGAGAACTGACATCATTTTCCATACAAAGACACGTACACAAACATTTAGAGCAGATTAATTTTAACAACTCAGTGCTGGAAACAAGCCAAATGTCTATTAAAGATGGATGGATAAATAGTAGTGTATAAGCATAATGGAATAATAAAAAGCAACAAACGGCAGAAACTATTGATACACACAAAAATATGAATAAATATCAAATAGTTATGCTGAGTGAAAGAAAGTAGATCAAAAAGGAGTGCCTATTACAGGATTCCATTTATATGAAATTCCAGAAAATGCAAACGAATCTATACTGACAGAAAGCACGTCAGTGGTTCCTGGTGATGGAGAATGACCCGTGGGAGGTGGAAGGGAGGGATTACAAAGAATTACATCACAACACTTTAAAAAGTGACGGGCATACTTATTATCTTTTGTTGACAGCTTCATATATGTATACATTATGTTATAAGACAGAACGGTACACTTTAAATATGCAATTTATAGATAAAATTCTTGCTTTAATAAAGCTGGAAAATAATAAATCAACTCAATTTATAGTACTTTTCAATGTCCTGTAATTTATACAAATAGAAACTAAAGAAGAACTGGGGGGCAGAGTCAAGATGGTGTACTAGGAGGACGTGGAATTCGCATCTACTCACAACTAGGGCACTGACCATGCACCGGTGGTAGACCACGGGCACCTAAAGGGATGGGAGGAACCCCCAGCAACTGGTTATTTCAAATATAGTTTTACTTTTCCTAATACATTTTTTATCTTTCTAACTTTATTTTTTGATATTGTACTGCTCCTTTTTTCCTTTCTTTCTTACTTTTTTTTTTTTTATACCATGCCACAAAGCTTGCAAGATCTTTGTTCCAGGCAGAAAAGTGAACTCAAGATCCTGTGGTGGGAGGTCTGAGTCCAAACCACTGGACTAACAGAGAACCTGAGACCTCAGGGAATATCAATCACAATGAGGCCTCCCGGAGGTCCTCATCTCAGCACCAAGACCCAGCAATATCCAACTGCCTAAAAACTCCACAGCTGGAAACCTCAGGCTAAACACCCAGTAAGACAGGAATACAGCCCCACCAATAAAAAAAAAAAAAAAAGAAACGGCAAAAAAATATGTTACAGACAAAGAAGCAAGGTAAAAACCTACAAGACCAAATGAATGAAGATGAAATAGGCAACCTACCTGAAAAAGAATTCAGAGTAATGATAGCAAAGATGATCCAAAATCTCAGAAAAAGAATGGAGAAAATACAAGAAACATTCAGTAAGGACCTAGAAGAACTAAAGAGCAAACAGTGATGAACAACACAATAATTGAAATTAAAAATACTCTACAAGGAATCAATAACAGAATAACTGAGGCAGAAGAACGGATAAGTGAGCTGGAAGATAAAATGGTGTAAATAACTGCCAGGGAGCAGAATAAAGAAAAAAGAATGAAAAGAATTGAGGACAGTTTCAGAGACCTCTGAGACAACATTAAACACACCAACATTAGAATTATAGGGATCCCAGAAGAAGAAGAGAAAAAGAAAGGGCCTGAGAAAATATTTGAAGAGATTATAGTCAAAAATTTCCCTAACATGGGAAAGGAAATATTCAATCAAATCCAGGAAGAACAGAGAGTACCATACAGGATACACCAAAGAGAAACACACTGAGACACATATTAATCAAACTATCAAAAGTTAAATACAAACAAAAAAATATTAAAAGCAGCAAGGGAAAGGCAACAAATAACATATAAGGGAATCCCCATAAGGTTAACAGCTGATTGTTCAGCAGAAACTCTGCAAGCCAGAAGGGAGTGGCTGGACATATTTAAAGTGATGAAAGGGAAAAACCTACAACCAAGATGACTCTACCCAGCAAGGATCTCATTCAGATTCAATGGAGAAATTAAAACCTTTACACGTAAGCAAAAGTTAAGAGAATTCAGCACCACCAAACCAGCTTAATGACAAATGCTAAAGGAACTTCTCTAGGCAGGAAATACAAGAGAAGGAAAAGACCTACAATAACAAACCCAAAACAATTAAGAAAATGGTAAGAGGAACATACATATCAATAATTACCTTAAATGTAAATGGATTAAATGCTCCAACGAAAAGACACAGACTGGCTGAATGGATACAAAAACAAGACCCGTATATATGCTCTCTACAAGAGACCCACTTCAGAACTAGGGACACATACAGACTGAAAGTGAGGGGATGGAAAAAGATATTCCTTGCAAATGGATATCAAAACAAAGCTGGAGTAGCAATTCTCATATCAGACACAATAGACTTTAAAATAAAGACTATTACTAGAGACAAAGAAGGACACGGCATAATGATCAAGGGATCAACCTAATAAGAAGATACAACAATGGTAAATATTTATGCACCCAACATAAGAGCACCTCAAGTCATAAGGAAAGTGCTAACAGCCATAAAAGGGGAAATCAACAGTAACACGATAATAGTAGGAGGCTTAACACCACACTTTTATCAAGGAACAGATCATCCAAAACCAAAATAAATAAGGAAACAAAAGCTTTAAATGACACATTAAACAAGATGGACTTAATTGGTATTTACAGGACACTCCACCCCAAAACAACAGAATACACTTTCTTCTCAAGTGCTCATGGAACATTCTCCAGGACAGACCATATCTTGAGTCACATATCAAGCCTCGGTGAATTTAAGAAAATTGAAATCATATCAAGTAACTTTTCCCACCACAATGCTATGAGACTAGATATCCATTACAGGAAAAAAACTGTAAAAAATACAAATACATGGAGGCTAAACAATACATTACTAAATAACCAAGAGATCACTGAAGAAATCAAAGAGGAAATCAAAAAATACCTAGAAACAAATGACAATGAAAACAAAATGACCCAAAATCTATGTGATGCAGCAAAAGCAGTTCTAAGAGGGAAGTTTATAGCAATACAATCCTTCCTCAAGAAACAAGAATCATCTCAAATAAACAAGCTAGCCTTACATGTAAAGCAATTAGATAAAAAAGAACAAAAAACCCAAAGTTAGCTGAATGGAAGAAATCATAAAGATCAGATCAGAAATAAATGAAAAAGGAATGAAAGAAACAATAGCAAAGATCAATAAAACTAAAAGCTGGTTCTTTGAGAAGATAAACAAAATTGATAAACCATTAGCCAGACTCATCAAGAAAAAAAGAGAGGAGATTCAAATCAATAGAATTAGAAATGAAAAAGGAGAAGTAACAACTGACACTGCAGAAATACAAAGGATCATAAGAGATTACTACAAGCAACTATATGCCAATAAAATGGACAACTTGGAAAAAATGGACAAATTCTTAGAAAAGCACAACCTTCCAAGACTGAAACAGGAAGAAATAGAAAATATAAACCAATCACAAGCACTGAAATTGAAACTGTGATTAAAACTCTTCCAACAAACAAAAGCCCAAGACCAGATGGCTTCACAGGCAAATTCTATCAAACATTTAGAGAAGATCTAACACCTATCCTCTTCCAAAATATAGCAGAGGGAGGAATACACCCAAACTCATTCTACGAGGCCACCATCACCCTGATAGCAAAACCAGACAAAGATACCACAAAGAAAGCAAACTACAGGCCAATATCACTGATGATCATGCGTGCCAAAATCCTCAAAAAATAGTAGCAAACAGAATCCAACAGCACATTAAAAAGATCATACACCATGATCAAGTGGGGTTTACCCCAGGAATGCAAGGATTCTTCAATATATGCAAATCAATCTATGTGATACACCATATTAACAAACTGAAGGACAAAAACCATATGATCATCTCAATAGATGCAGAAAAAGCTGTTGACAAAATTCAACACCCATTTTTGATTAAAAAACCCTTCAGAAAGTAGGCATAGACAGAACCTACCTCAACATAAAAAAGGTCATATATGACAAACCCACAGCCAACATCGTCCTAAATGGTGAAAAACTGAAACCATTTTCCTCTAAGATCAGGAACAAGACAAGGTTGTCACTCTCACCACTATCATTCAACATAGTTTTGGAAGTTTTAGCTACACCAATCAGAGAAGAAAAAGAAATTAAACGAATCCAAATTGGAAAAGAAGAAGCAAAACTGTCACTCTTTGCAGATGACATGATACTATACCTAGAGAATCCTAAATAGGCCACCAAAAAACTACTAGAGCTAACCAATGAATTTGGTAATGTTTCAGGATACAAAATTAATGCACAGAAATCTCTTTCATTCCTATACACTAATGATGAAACATCTGAAAGAGAAATTAAAGAAACACCCATTTACCACTCCAACAAAAAGAATAAAACACTTAGGAATAAATCTACCTAAGGAGACAAAAGACCTGTATGCAGAAAACTATAAGACACTGATGAAAGAAATTAAAGACGATACAAGCATGGGCTTCCCTGGTGGCGCAGTGGTTGAGAATCTGCCTGCCAATGCAGGGGACACGGGTTCGAGCCCTGGTCTGGGAAGATCCCACATGCCACGGAGCGACTGGGCCCGTGAGCCACAACTACTGAGCCTGTGTGTCTGGAGCCTGTGCTCCGCAACAAGAGAGGCCACGACAGTGAGAGGCCCGTGCACGGCGATGAAGAGTGGCCCCCGCTCGCCGCAACTAGAGAAAGCCCTCGCACAGAAACGAAGACCCTACACAGCCAAAAATATAAATAAATAAATGAATTAAAAAAAAAAAGATACAAACAGATGGGTATACTATGTTCTTGGACTGGAAGAATCAACATTGTGAAAATGACTCTACTACCCAAAGCAATCTACAGATTCAATGCAACCCCTATCAAACTACCACTGGCATTTTTCACAGAACTAGAACAAAAAGTTCACAATTTGTATGGAAACACAAAAGACCCCGAATAGAAAAAACAATCTTGAGAAAGAAAAACAGAGTTGGAGGAATCAGGCTCCTGGACTTCAGACTATACTACAAAGCTATATTAATCAAGACAGTATGGTACTGGCACAAAAACAGAAACATAGAGCAATCGAACAGGATAGAAAGCCCAGAGATAAGCCCATGCACCTAGGGTCACCTTATCTTTGATAAAGGAGGCAAGAATATACAATGGAGAAAAGACAGCCTCTTCAATAATTGGTGCTGGGAAAACTGGACAGCTACATGTAAAAGAATGAAATTAGAACACTCTCTAACACCATACACAAAAATAAACTCAAAATGGATTAAGGAACTAAATGTAAGACCAGACACTATCAAACTCTTAGAGGAAAACATAGGCAGAACACTCTATGACATAAATCACAGCAAGATCCTTTTTGACCCACCTCCTGGAGAAATGGAAATAAAAACAAAACTAAACAAATGGGACTAATGAAACTTAAAAGCTTTTGCACAGCAAAGGAAGCCATAAACAAGACGAAAAGACAACCCTCAGAATGGGAGAAAATATTTGCAAATGAAACAACTGACAAAGGATTAATCTCCAAAATTTACAAGTAGCTCATGCAGCTCAATATCAAAAAAACAAAACAACCCAATGCAAAAATGGGCAGAACACCTATATAGACATTTCTCAAAAGAAGATATACAGATTGCCAACGAACACATGAAACGATGCTCAACGTCACTAATACTTAGAGAAATGCAAATCAAAGCTACAATGAGGTATCACCTCACACTGGTCAGAATGGCCAGTATCAAAAAATCTACAAACAATAAATGCTGGAGTGGGTGTGGAGAAAAGGGAACTCTCTTGCACTGTTGGTGGGAATGTAAATTGGTACAGCCACTATGGAGAACAGTATGGAGGGTCCTTAAAAAGCTAAAAATAGAACTACCATATGACCCAGCAATCCCAGTACTGGGCATATACCCTGAGAAAACCATAATTCAAAAAGAATCATGTATCACAATGTTCACTGCCACACTATTTACAATAGCCAGGACATGGAAGCAACCTAAGTGTCCATCGACAGGTGAATGGATAAAGAAGATGTGGCACATATATACAATGGAATATTACTCAGCCATAAAAAGAAACGAAATTGAGTTATTTGTAGTGAGGTGGATGGACCTAGAGTCTGTCATACAGAGTGAAGTAAGTCAGAAAGAGAAAAACAAATACTGTATGCTAACACATGTATGTGGAATCTAAAAAAAAAAGGTTCTGATGAACCTCGGGGCAGGAGAGGAATAAAGACACAGACGTAGAGAATAGACTTGAGGACACTGGGAGGGGGAAGGGTAAGCTGGGACAAAGTGAGAGAGCAGCACTGACATATATACACTACCAAATGTAAAATAGATAGCTAGTGGGAAGCAGCTGCATGGCACAGGGAGATAAGCTCGGTGCTTTGTGACCACCTAGGGGGGTGGGATAGGGAGGGTGGGAGGGAGATGCAAGAGGGAGGGGATATGGGGATATACATATGTATATAGCTGATTCACTAAATAAACTAACACAACACTGTAAAGCAATTATAGTCCAATAAAGATGTTAAAAAAAATGATGAAAAATTTTAAAAAAATAGAAAGAATGGGGCTGTGCAAGAAAAAATAATTTTGAATTGAATTGCTTTATATAGCATGTACAATTTGTGAAGTCAAAAATCTTTTTTTGCTAACATCATGTCTAATAGTTTTGTATTTAAATTTTTGTTCTGATGAAAATTGTCACATTTTGTCTAGAATTGAGTAATGGAGCTGACAAACTTTGCCCTTCCTTAATGTTCTTGCGTGTGTGCCACTGGCTAGTGGTGTCATTGTTACTCTCTGCATTAGCATGGTGGTACTGAAAATTACCAAATGAGTTTTTCCATGTTCTAAATCACAGAAGTACCAAGGTTTATTCTTTTATGGTTTGGCAAGAGAACTATGGTACTTCCTTGCATGTAAAATATCCATGTTGCTTACTTTAGGGCATACAGAACAATTAAAACAGATGGAAGTATCTAGCAGGAAATATCCTTGCCAACAAGAATTTTGTCAGAGCAACTCTTTTCCAAGACTGTAATTTATTAAAACCCACAACAGTTCATTTCAAGTAACTATGTTTGGAATATTTTCAAAAGCAACCTCTGAGCGAAGGAGTTATATGTGATAAGCACTTAAGGATTCAGATGGCAGAATACTTGGGTTAAATTTTGCATATACCATGGAATATTTTCAAAAGCAACCTCTGAGCGAAGGAGATAGATGTGATAAGCACTTAAGGATTCAGATGGCAGAATACTTGGGTTAAATTTTGCATCTACCATGTTTATCAAGAAATCTCAGCCAATGACAAATAAGCTTGATTCATTTGTAACTAAATGATTCCGAAATAAAGTTATACATAAACTTCAACGTTTTACTACAAATAATATATTTAACATAGCATGTTGTTGCAATTTATTACACTTACTATGACACAAGGTTGGCCCCATAAAATAAAGGAACTTAGAACCTGAGAGAGTATGAACACTGCTGTGCTTATTAATAAATATTTGGGCATTTCTTCCAGTGAAAATGCACCTTCCTTTAAAAATACACAGACTCCTAGAAGGCAATGAGAAATTGCCTAATGAAAGCTTTCCCTAATTCTAAATGCAAACAAAAGAATGAACACTGATGTTCCAATATTAAAATAGAACATAGGGTATAATTTATTTTTCGTGCCTAATTGCTCCGGCTAGGACTTCCAGTACTATGTTGAACAAAAGTGCTAAGGGCAGGCATTCTTTTTTTGTTCCTGATCTTAGAGGAAGCTTTCAGCTTATCACTGTTGAGTATGCTGTTGGCTATGGATTTGTCATAAATGGCTTTTACTTTTTTTTTTTTAATATTTATTTATTTGGCTGTTCCGGGTCTTAGCTGTGTGGCATGTGGGATCTTCGTTGCCATGTGCAAGATCATTTTAGTTGCAGCATGTGGGATCTTTTAGTTGTGGCATGTGGGATCTTTAGTTGTGGCATGTGGGCTCTTGTGGCATGTGGGATCTAGTTCCCTGACCAGGGATTGAACCCAAGCCCCCTGTATTGTGGGCGTGGAGTCTTAACCACTGGACCACCAGGGAAGTCCCATTAAGTGGCCTTTATTATGTTGAGGTACATACCCCCTATACTCAGTCTGTTGAGAGTTTTTATCATATAAGAATACTGAATCTTGTCAAATTTTTTTCTTCATTTATTGAGATGATCATATGATTTTCATATTTCATTTCGTTAATGTAGTGCACCACACTAATTGATTTGTGGATGTTAAAACCATTCTTGTAGCCCTGGAATAGATCCCCCTTGATCTTATAGTTTTAAGTTTACAACCACGACTTACATTGCAAAAGCACTTCAAAATAAATCTAAGGAATGCAAGTTAAGTTTATATATTTTTCAGATCAAGGAATAAATTCCAAAATTAATTTTTAATACACACACATATAATGGAATGGCTGATTTAAATTGAACTTTCTTTGGTTTTCACTTTTATATTAGTGGCATACCAGTGAGATAAATAATTTAAATAAAATAAAAATAAATTTTTAAAAGTCAAATAAAATAAAATTTTTATGACAAAGAAAAAGCTGAGTCAGGAATTTGAAAAAATTTGCCAGTACTCCAAATTATTAAAGAAACTGGGCCCACAATTAACATCAGTCTTACATGTACTTTTATTTTCCCGAGGTATATAAAAGCAAGGAATACAGGCAACCTGCAAACCAAGAAAAAGTTGTCTCAACAAGATGCCTATGCATTTGTTAATGGGAATCTGACAATTTTTTAATAAAAATACAGACAATAATTGGGTACTTTTTCTACAGTTACGATGTACCAGGAATTATTATAATCACCTTTAATTTACTAATTCATCCCTCCCAACAATCCTATGCAGGATTATTGCATTATTATCAGCCTGGTATAGCTGAGAGTACCGAGGCCCAGAATGATGAGGTAATTTGTCCCAGGGAAACAATGGGGTTAGCCTGTTGGGCTTGCCCATAACACATAGACTTTTATTAATATTCTTTTTAGGTAGAAACTTAATTTTGCTCTTTAAGTTTAGAAAGTAACACATTTCTACCTAAATGAAACCTTAGCAGCAAGAGGGAAGAGAGGGCATGTGGATGACAGTGAAAACCCAGTACCTTCGTCAGATAGAGTGTGTGACAGGATTGCAGTCAGGAAACTAAAACTTAGGTGTTGCCTGATTTATGTAATCACACATTTTTTATTGATGTTAAGAGCATTTTTGGTGCATAGAAGAGACTATTTTTAGGTTTACTTCGGAATTAAGATTTCAAATTGAATTTGGAATTCAATTCATTAAATTTACAAATCAAAATCAAGGTTTCCTTAGGCATTTTACTTAGCCTGTCTTACTTTATAAATCTGGTAATTTTAGCAATCATTAGAGTAGTGAGTCTCAAAGTTTTAGGTCTCAGGATCCCTTGACACTCTTAAAAATTACTGAGGACCCTAAAAGAGCTATTCTTAAATGAATTACACCTGTCAACATTTACTGTTTTAGAAATTAAAACACATATTTATTTAATTCACTTAAATCAAAAAAAAATTCTTAAAAAATTAACATAAATAATATGTTTTGGTGGAAAATAACTATGTTTTTCAAAACATAAAATGTAGTAAAAATGTGGTGTTGCTTTACGTCTTTGCAAATCTCTTTAATGTTTGGCTTAATATAAGATGGCTGGATTCCATCTACTTCTGCAATCTCTCTGTTGCAATATAGTAACTTCATGAAGTCTATGGGCAAGTCCACTGGACATGCTGAGGGGTAGGAGTGAAAAAGGCAAATAGTCTCTTAGTAGTATTATGAAAACAGTTTTGACCATATGAAACCCCTTAAAGGACATGGAAGGACCCCAAAGGGTACCAAGGCACACTTTGGAAACTGATCCCAGGGTGACCTTGAATGATAGTTGTTCTCAATTGGTATGTCTAATCCTTTTAAAGTGTTATACATGCTTGAATGGAAAATTTCCCTAAGTATTAGGTAGTTCTCATAACCTAATAAATTAACCTTACAAATGCCAGAAACTTTATCTTAAATATACTAATGGAAAATATAAACAGCGAGATTTCTGGTCAAAATCCCAAGTTTAAATGATTACACATTTTAAAGTAGAATTATCAGACTGTAACTCTACTAAGACAATCTTAAAATGACATGTCTGTAAATTACCAAATATGCACGGATTCTCCTTAAAACAAAAATGTTAATATTATGGTCTTGATTCTTTTAAACATTTATATTTTAATTCCACATCTTCTCAGAGTTGAAAGATGCTTGCTTTGTCAGCCTGATTGTGAGTCCTTTCGACCTGCTCCTTTGGCCAGGGTTTTCATGGGATTTTGTTGCTCAGTCTTATGAGAGGCACTCAACTCCACATGGTCATTATATCAATGGCTCCATCACTGACTATCAAGAGGGGAGAAAACACGTGTTCCATAACCCTAAATTCAGTTATGGGCATGACCTATTTTTTCCTTCTACTAAAATAGTCTGAAACTTTCACACAGGCTGATGGCTTGATTAGATTTTGAATATATCTAGATCTTAAGATATGTAAATGTCTTCTTGCATAAAAACTTTTGAATGTGACAATGATTCTTCACTCATTTATATTATCTGGACCATACAACCATACAGATATTTAAAATGTTAGCTGATTAAATTCTGGATAGCTCATGTGGTTCTTCCTGGCATAAAAATCAGTATAACTCAATCCATAAATGACTCATGAGATATGTATTTCATCCTACCTTTAGAAATATATTATCAAATCCAATTTTTCTATTAAAAATCTTAGTCATTAAATAGGGCATACTGACTGAAAAGACCTTAATGAAATGAACTCATACAATCATAAATTAAGAAAGCAACACTGAAGAAACTTACTCTGCAATTAATCATCCCAGAAATAGTACCTTTAAAAGGTACAGAAATTTAAAATATTAGTTGGCATTCCACTTTCCCCAACGGCACCATTTCAGAGGAACGATATCTGCAAATGCCTAGATTAAAGGAACAATGGAAATATCTAAAAATTCTCAGGTTGAAATGCTTCTGATGACATTGATGCTGGGACCTATTTCTCTTGGATTATTTGTAAGCCACAGAAAATGACCCCAGTCTCTGGAGATGCACAGTCTACCACTTCATTAGAGGGCAACTGTCACCTGACACGCTGAGTGTTCAGGGGAAAGACAGCCAGCCAAGATTCCCTTGGCTCTAGACATAAATCTCAGAGAAGCAAGTATATTGCTAGACATACTGTCAGAGACTGCAGAGAATCTTTCCGTTTCTCAATAATTTCAAAAATAGGTGAAAATATATTCAAGAATTCATCTAGCCCAGGAAATACAGGGGTCAGGTAGATGAAATCAATGAAGTGAACGAATATCACGGCAGTATACTAAAGCTGTGTTTAGAAAACTTACATTTTTTCACATTGCTTTTGTCATTAAAAAAGAAAGAATCCAACCTCAGTTTTCCCAGATAGGCTAAGTTTTCTAACCCATTTACAGTTTTATTAAATTTCCAACCTAAGAAATACTATTTCTTAGAGTGTAAATAATCAACATCTTTCACTCACGGAACACAAAGACACAGGCAAGAAATGTTTACTCCTTTATCTTAAATCTCAAACTCAACAACAAGGATGTCTAATTCAAAGAAAAAGGTTTACTTAAGGAGAGAAATTTTTAAAAAATATATTTCAATTTTTAAATGTACAATTTATGAGCCCTCTTCATTTTTATTAACAGCTAACTAGGTATCTTCTTGTTCTTATCAAAGTTCATCTTTTACTGCATGTCTGAAACTTCATAATACCACCAAAGAAAATCAAATAGAATTTGGGCCATAAAACCACTCTCTCCAGTGGCAAATGACTAAGCTACAGAAAAATACTTATAATTTTCACTCCAAACAGAACTTAATGTAAAGCTGTTCATTTATTGTGAAATTTATCATATCTATGAACTATCCATAATGTGTCTGTGCCTACGTGTGTGTATAAAATTTTGTTATATGTGTGTGTATGTGTAGACAGATATAGATAAAATGATACATGGTTAAGGTTAAAAGAAATGCCCATGCACCCCAACTTACCTTGAGGTTCATTAATCATATAAGGCTCTTTTTCATGGGTCACTAATACATTTTCTCCGGTAAAACAGAGGGTCAGTTTCTAGACCCAGACTGAAAAACCCTTGGCTATAATAAAGGTCAAACCCAGAGCTCACTGGCTTTTACTATACATGCTTACTTTAGAGACAACTTCCTTCCAAAGGCTAAGGAAGATTGAATAACCAACCTCAGGTGAGAACTTGGTGATGAGTAGTCTATAAATAGCATGTCCAAATAGCATGTCCAATAGCATGCTTTGTCCAAGACAACTGAATGCCCACCAGGGTACAAGATACGTGGCCTTGCCTATCACTGAATAGCGGTAGTAGTTATAGCATCTGTTTAGAATAACTCAGATAGTCTTGAAGTAACACTTTATTATTTATTCTTGCCTTATCTATCTTTCCCAAAAAGTTAACTTTGCCTAAATTCTTGCCTTTAATTGCAGGAATTCCTTACAAAAAACTTCAGATAAAAATAAGCACTATACTTCTTAAAAATGTTATCCTGTTGTGATAAGGGACTATTAATATTTCCATGTTACTTCTTTTCCATAGCAAACAACAACAATGAACTAGAAGTACTATAATACAACTCTATATTCATTCACTATATATTTAAAAAATTAAAAAATAATTCTAAAAATTAAACAAATTGAACGATATCGAAATTAAAAACTGCTATACATCAAAGAGTATAATCAACAGAGTGAAAAGGCAACCCCCAGAATGGGAGAAAATATTTGTAAATCATATATTTGATAAGGGATTATATACAGAATATTTAAAGAACTACTGCAACTCAACAAAAACAACTTGATTGAAAAATGTGCAAAGGACTTGAATACACATTTCTCCAAAGAGGATATACAAATGGCCAATAAGCATATGGAAAGATGTTCAATGTCACTATGATTAAGGAAATGCAAATCAAAACTACAATGAAATACCACCTCACATCCATTAGGATGGTCACTATCAAGAACAAGAAAATAACAAGTCATGTTGAGGACGTGGAGAAATCAAAGTGCACTGTTGATGGGAATCTAAACTGTTGCAGTCCCCATAGAAAACTGTATAAAGGCTCCTCAAAATAATTAAAAATTGAATTACCAAATGATCGAGCAATTCCACTCCTGTGTATATATATCCAAAAGAATTGAAAGCAGAATCTCAAAGAGATATTTGCACACCCATGCTCATAGCAGCACTATGCACAACAGCCATGAGTTCTGGAAGCAAGCCAAGTGTCCATCAACAGATAAATGGATAAACAAATGTGGTATATATCAATACAAACAATGGAGTATTTATTCAGCCTTCAGATTTAGGCTACAACATGAATGAACCTTAGGACATTATGCAAAGTGAAATAAATCAGTCACAAAAAGACAACTACTGTATGATTCCATTTACAAGAGATATCTAAAGCGGTCGACGTATAGGAACAAAGAATGGTACCATGTGTAAAATAGATAGCTAGTGGGAACCTGTTGTATAGCACAGGGAGCTCAGCTCGGTGCTCTGTGATGACCTAGATGGGTGAGGTGAGCGGGGGATGGAAGGGAGCTCAAGAGGGAGGGGATACCTGTCTACATATAGCTGATTCACTTCGTGCACAGCAGAAAGTAACACAGCGTTATGAAGCAACTATAGTCCAATTTAAAAAAAAAACAAAAGAAACAAAGAATGGTGGTTGCCAAAGGCTGGGGGGAATGAGGAGTTGTTTAATAGGGACAGGGTCTCAGTTTTGTCAGACGAAAACTTCTGGAGATTGGTTGCATAACAATGTGTATGTCCTTAATGTAACTGAACTGCACATGTAGAAATGGTTAAAGTCCTTTACATTATTATTGCAAATAGCTTGAAAAAGTGGATTTTTCTACAGAGTTTTAGAAAAGTGCTTCTAGTCCTATAAGACATACTTCCAGCAGGCTTCATAAATAATTGTTTGAATACTGAGCATTACTTCAAAAGGTATGTATTGAGCATCTATTGTTTACATGTTATTTAAAATGCTACCTTTTATTGTGTAAAGATCTATCAACGAACACTTTTTTTGGTTTGAGTCCAGGATGTGCTTTTCTTGACAGACAGATATCTGTTTTCTCCTACCTGAATGCATCACTAATTAAAACCCCTTATTAGGTCAGTATTTCACACTCCCAATTATTTAGTTTCTTCTCATACCAAAATTCATGATCTTAAATGGAGACTTCACCCCTAACAATACTGAAAGTTGGGACTTCCCTGGCAGTCCAGTGGTTAAGACTCTGCCTTCCAAAGCAGTGGGTGCGGGTTCGATCCCTGGTCAGGGAACTAAGATCCCACGTGCCTCACGGCCCAAAAGCCAAAACATAAAACAGAAATGATACTGTAACAAAATTCAATAACAACTTTAAAAATGGTCCACATGAAAAAAGAAATCTTAAAAAAAAAATACTGAAAGTTGTCCAGAATTGTTACTAGAATTAAATTTTTATTATAAAATCATAATCTTAAAGTCAGACATAACTCCTCTTACTCAAAACACGATTTTTTTAAAAAGGACCAAATTACTGGCATTTATATTGATATTAAAGGTTTTATGAGAATAAAGGAGGAAACTACGGAAGCTTTAAATTGAAGACTAACACGGTGGAAAGGTTATTGCACAACTAGGAACGAAAGGATTGAGACCAAATTGACATAAAAAGCATACATACAGACAACAATGAGAAGCCCAAGAACGTCTAAGTAACAGCCATGAGAACAGCCACCAGAACAGAACAAGAGCCATCATTTAGCCATTTACTGAGAACTCAGGCTTTAGACCCTCTTACACGTTTTCTAGGTTATATATTTTATTGAATCATCACAATAAGTACATGTGGTATACTCTTTCCCCTCATTTCAGAAATAAGACTGAGGCTCAGAGAAATTAAGTCATTTGTCCAATGTCACACAGTCTTGCTTTCATGAGCCTACTTTTATTTCCCCCCTAATGGGTCACAAAACTACAAAACCGTAAAAAAAAAAAAAAAAAAACTCAGAAGTTCCTCTAAAACTCTAAACTCATTCCCATTTCTTTCCACTTTATTATTCAATACTCTCTGCCAGATTTTCATGCATATTGACATTTCCTTTAAGAAAATACAGTTTAAAAACCACTTCTGTCACAGGGGATCGATCAGGTCACAGAAATTATTTGCTTGTTTTATGGATCAGGAAACAACCCAACATTGTCACTCCTTGTACCACCACCACTCAAGAGTCTATGCTTCTCTAAAATCTCCCATCAATCACCCGCCCCAGACTGCAGCAAATTAACTGGAGAAAACACAAGATTTGAGAGTGGAGGATGGCAGGAGGTGGGGCTTGCTGAAAGGAATGATCCAGCATGAGACTCGCTCCCTTAGGAAAAGTAATTCCTTTCCTGAAATGTGAAGATCCACTTAAGAAATTACATAATCCTCTCCACTGAATTCTTGAAAGTAATATTTCAAAGGAGAACCATGGCCGGAGCCTTCGATCACTGGGCTTTAAAATTACCCCTCTCCCTCTTTCCCATCCCACATATTTAAATCAATGGGTTTAAAAATCTCAAATACACTTCACATAATGTAGGAAAACATGTCATGCCTAGAGATTAATGCTAAGGGAAACATGAATAGAAACAAAGACGGAAGGAGTGAAAGAAAAGCAGAAAGAAAGAAGGGAGGAACAGAGGGAGGGGGGAAATATTCCTTTGATCTATCCAGAGGTACTTGCATACAAGAGAAAAATGCCTCTTTCTTGAGCTTCCCTGAGCAACCCTCATTTCATCTGTCTCGTTTTCATCCTTATTTCCAATTTAACATCTTCCAAGGAAAAAAGTCATCCACTGGGGAAAAAAAGCAATCTTTCTCATTTCCATTCCTCTTCTTGGATATTAACCTAAGTGACAAAATCTGAACAAAATACCTATTGGTTCACATGGTGGTAGCACTGGGAGAGGGGGACCAGCAGGTCACACAGAGCACGGCCAGAGTCAGCCTCTCTGCAGCTAGAGCACAGGGCTTTCTGTACTGATTCGGCTTATAAGCACTTAGCCTTAACTAGTTCCACCCTGAGAAGGGGCAGGTGGTGTGGGGAAAGCCTGGAGGGGCTGCGAATCATGAAGGACACTGTTTGCCACAGAAGCCTTCATTCTCATCTTGGAGCCAAGGAAGTCACTGCAGGGTTTTAAGTAGGTAGGTGACATCAAATTTACATTAAGAAGTTCATCCTGCAAAAAGAGGGTGGAGGAGGGATTGGAGAAACGCAGAGCTAAAGAGAGAGACTAGTTAAAAGGTGCATCCGTCTGAGTCCTGGCAGGAAACAGACTGGCACACTTGAAGGGTTTAAGAGAAGACGTTTTACCAAAGGGGCTGTTTACAGAGGTGTGAGCAGAGACAAAGAACCACCAAAAAAAGGTGAAGCACCAGAGACCGGTAACAGTGAAAAGCTGTTACCAGCCCAAAGCAGCAAGGGGCAGGAGGGAGCCATGTCAGAGCCTGGAGAAAACTGGGGATGGAAGGCGGGCCTCCCTGGAGGAGCTGTGTCCCTGGAGAAAGGCAAACAAATCAAAACCATGGGGACCCAACCTCTCTCCTCACTCCCTGTCATCCTTCAGAGCCTCCCATGAATCTAGTTCAATAAGAAGAGCCCACACGGAAGTTAGCCTCCCAGGGGTCAATCTAGGAGGAAGGGCAGAGAATGTACTGGGATGGGGGTGCCCAAGGGGGACTAACCATCAAAATGCCTGATACCATCACTGTTGAGATGATGTGGGCTTTAAAGGGAGTGGCAGCAAGGATGGAGAGGAAGAGGAGGATACCAGAGATGATCTGAGAGTTAAACTAAATTTGACTTAGTTTTGGATGGGATGTGAAGAGGGGGAAAAGAGAAGCGTTCACAGACGACTTCGAAGTTCCTGGTTTTGCTGGTGAGTGGCATGGCTTATAACCAGGAGAAGAAATATACATGAACATGTAGGTTTAGGGGAAAATTAGCTCTTATGTGTGCATAAAAGGAGTGGCCAAGTGGGCATATCATGGACGTTACTGGGTTGGGTCTTATACTACCTTGGCAGGAGGTATGGGTAAGACATCAACTTTGGGCATAATCAGCAAGTGAGTAGAAGTTAAAGCCAAGGGAAAAGGATGGAGAGCCCTTGGATATGGTATCAGGAAAGAAAAACGGAGGGTCAGGGAGTAACCCTGTGGAACACTATTAATGTTTAAGGATCCAAGAGAGGAAGAAAAGCCACCTAGAGCCTGCAAAGGAGACTGACAAAGGATGAGAAGTAGGCGAAAGTCTGGGAGGAGAGAGCTGTGTCGAGAGTCACCGGGAGAGACAGCTGAAAGGCAGAAGGGTGGAGAAGTGGAGGAGGGTCCAGTGAGTCTGGTGATGAGATGGTCTTTGTTCATCTGAGAGAGAACAGTTTTACTGAAGGCAGAATCTTCATGGCCGCCGGTGCAGCTGAAAATGGGAGATAAAGAAATGGACAAAGCCAAGTCCCTCTAACCTCGGAAGAAGTTTGCTGGTGACAGGAAAGTGTGCAGCAACGTCTACACGGAACACACAACAAAGGGAAGGATCTCTTTTCAAAAGAAAAGAGAGCTGAGTCCAGGCTGTGGAAAGGAGCTAAAAGAGAGAGGGTTTGAAAACACAGAGAAGAAATAAGATGCCAAAAGAGATGTCACAAGAGGAAGGAGCAGCTGAGACAGGATGATGGAAGAGCCAAAGTGTGCGCGAGGGGGGCCTGAACTTGGAGGTGGTAGCATGGGAAGTCCTGGTTGTGTTTGGTGGCCTCTGTGCAGACCTTGGTGGCAGCACAGGTTTGGGTTGGGGTTTGGGGGAGAATACGATTAGCCCTCAAGCTCATCTCTTCTGACTTTCACAGCCCACATTTGGAAAAAGCACTCTCAATTTTGGCAAAAAAAAAAAAAAAGAGAGAGGAGAGGGGGGAGAGGGCACTTTGGTGTGTAAAGGAGAAAAATTAGTTCAGAGCAGTTTACATCCACTCAAAATCTGAGAGCCAATTAAAGTGTAAAAATGGAAACCTTTAGCGCTGCTTCCGCAAACAAGTTGGGGGGCACCGACCCTGCTCTGAGTCATCTGTGACTCTGTCCATGGGTCATATTCATGTATTATCTGTAATCAGGAACCTTGAATCAAGTGACCCTACCTTTAAATTTGGGGTCATGGATACAGCAAACTCCATTTAACATCACTTCAGTGAAAATACAAAGTTATTTATGTCCCAAGTTCTACTAAGACAAGGTTGCAATCCCAGACTTAGAATCAGAGTCTCCCGAGCGCTAGTCCAGCGACCTTCTCATTACATCAATTTCACAAGAATATAAAAGTAATGGATCCTGATGTGTCTCAGGGCACATTCAAGATGCAAGGGAACCAGGAAATAACACGCTTTCTTATCCTCTCTGAATCAATAAAGATCCAACTTGAAGCCTCTGTTCTGCTGGGCTGGCAGGGAAATCTAAAGAATAATAACGTAACAATAACAATCTCAATAACGACTGAGGCTTTCCCCAGGTCCCAGTGGTGTCTTACGCGGCACCGAAACACGAGGGAGCCCCTCACCCACCCTAGCAGTCATATGTCAGCTACCCACTTTGGGTTCTACCTTCAACGTCCCGGCTCTGTGCTACGATGAGGCACGAGAATTAACTGTACAATTAAGAACTAGATGTCTAAACCCAGAATCTTTCTAGAACGACCTCTGAAGACGTGCTGTGTCCCGCACTGAATTATACAAGGGACCCCTATTCTCAGAGACCTCAACTGTCAAGAGTTGTACTTTTGGGGGAAAGGAAAGCTCGAGCAAATCATTTCTTATCTTCTTATTGCCCTCACAAGATACACTGTGGCAAACAATCCTGTCAACAAGTTTAGGCTTTAACAGAAAACAGGAAATATTCCTGATAGAAAAAAAAAAAAAAAAACAAGAACCTAACCAGAGGTAAGAAAATACTAAAGCATGGCTATATGCTTGAAGTGGGGTCTGGGGACAGCTGGGAGAATAAACACAAGTTAATATTGTAATCATTTAGCCTAATATTAATGAGATTAAAAAAATCAAAAGGTATCATTAGAAACAATTCATGATGAGAAAGCTAATTTGCAGTCACTTCATTAAAAACCACCACCAAAAGAACCCACTAGACCAGAAACTTCTAACACTACTGTTTTTACTGTGGCTTTACTTTATACTTTGGACAAGATTTCTCAGCATCCTCTACATGTTAGCTACTGGTAATTGTGCTATTATATACCATTTTACCTTTCGGAAATAAATTTCCCTCTTGATAAAGCCATTGAAACAAAAATAAAGGTGCAATTATTTTTTTCCAACATAAAAAGTGAAAACAGATTGGAATCACTAAATGACGAGAACATTCTGTATACCCTCTTGTATCCTCGGGGCCCTGCTCACAGGAAATGTCCAAAAATGCATTGTGATGATGATAATAAATGGTAGGAAGATGTAAAAAGAGGAATATTCCCCAAATATAAGTTGAAGTGAATTATAATTGAATTCTCACCCATAAATCTTTCACTTTAATTTAATTCAATTTATTCAGATGTGTTTATTTTACTTTTTATTTTGATTCTTCAGCTTAAACTCTGAGCTATTTGGAAAATTTTAAAAATTACTTGTTTTCTTTGTGAAAAGGCTCTGGTTCTCAGATTCTCCCTCCTTCCCTCTCTCCCTCAGAAACACATAGAAGAATGAAACTTCTTTTGTTTTCTGTTCCCCTGAATCTTGCTTAAAAAATTGTGGTCACTTCCACAGCACTAACAAATATATAAAGTATTTGTATTTATGTGCAGCTACTCAAAAGAAAAAAAACATTTTTGTGTTCTCTTGTCCGTTAAATGTTAATATTAAACTTTAAAATCATCAACAAAGAGTACCTCTGCTTCCTCAGAAAGTGCTGCAAATTCTGAAACACTGTGACATATATGCATTGCTGCAAGAAAGCACCCTTCTCAAAAAGTGTGATGGTTAGAGCTGGAGTCCATTCTCTGATTTAAAATTAATCAATTTCTTTATGAATTAAAATTTGGTATTATCAGGTGATATACTCATTGCTGCTAGAATTTTTTATCCATCAAACAGAAACCGCAGAGTTATGCAGCTATTTTTTTTTTAATTTGTCATACTCTCCAAGGAGTAAAACAATGGCTTGTTATTTTTGCTAAGAATATTTTAAACACTAGAGGCTCTACTTTGGTTCTCTTCTTAGGACTTCCCTTATGGATGAGCTGCTTGTTGTCTCTCCTTTCGTACTTGCAGCAATCTTTCACTTAAAAAATAAAATAAAATAAAACTTTCAGGGACATATGGCTTTTCTTCCACCTCCATGTTTCAAATTTACTTCAAAACACCTACACAGAGTTGGAGGTTCCTGAAGTGTCAACAGCTGAAATGTCCCAGGCTGCAAATGCTTTTCTTGTGAAGAGTCAGAGGTGGAAAATTACTAGATTTAAAGAAGGCATTCTTAAGAGGGGTTATCTCAGCATTGATTTATTTCTAGTGACTTCAAACAGTCTAGTGAAAGTTGAGAGATGAAAGAAATATTACACATCGAATTTAAAAAATTTGAGTTTCATAAGTCCATGCAGGTGAAATGTACTTTAAAGTGGATTTTTTTCCTCTAATTAAAACTAAGAAGCATGAACAAACACTGATTCCTAGTATAAAGACGCTGTATGTTGTAGGCAAGGTTCTGTCTCTTAAATAAAACACATGTAACAACACGTAGTAAGAAAGACTGGTGTAATAGTGGTCAAAATTATGGGACTCTCTGCAAAAACTTGCAGTATTCTAAAAATCAACTCTAAAATTAAGGAAGTAAAGTTGAAAGTAGAAAAATAGAACTAAATTTTGACAATGATGTTTATATTGAACATATTTCCCCTGGTATACAATCCAGTTTCCAAGCAGCACTGGAGCTAGTTTTACCATTTTATGGCAAAACGGTTAAGGTAGGTTTAGATTTGTTGGAGGAAAATTCTAATCTCTTCCACCGAAATGAATAAATACAAAACGTCATTTCAATGACTACTCATAATGTTCACAACCTTGAAGAGCTGGGTAACTGAAAGAGAAGTTTAGAAAAATGCTTTAATATAAGAAACATCTTGGAAATACATGAGTTTTGAATACTTAAATAAATCCAATGTTTTTGTGCTTTATAAAAATAAAATATAGATAAGTGATTACAGTAGAGGTCAACTTGCATATTTAATACCTTAAGTTATGGGAAATATTTCTGAAGACTTAAGTCTTTTTTTCAGTTAACAAATTCATACTACTTCCTTTCTTAAAACACTTTAATCATGCATGCTGGCAGCTTTCTGCAGGCTACTGGAATTCTAGCTATCAAAAATTGAAATACAGTGAGACTTTGATCAAACCTAGAAATGGCCACAAATGTATCTGAAATTATACTTTCTCAAAATACCATCAAAATTTGAAACACTGAAGACAGTCTTAAGCAGACTTTGAACTTATGTGAGCCTTTCCATCAATATCAAGTAGGTTCCAGAACAATAAATTCACAGGTTTTAGACAGTAATTTATAGGTCAACAGTATGACTGCTATATTCACAATTAAGATATTCCTGTACAGATACAAACAGTGCTTGTTATAAACACAAACATCTTGCAAAATGCATTCTCTGCCAATGCATCTCACGATAACATAACACATATAGAAAATGAACCATTTGGGGAAAAGCTTTGTTGCTGCCACTTTTAGTCTCCTAAAACAAAAGTCAACAAACTCCCTGTAGTACAACTGTGCTTATCAAATTTTTCTGGTTTTAGAAATGCAGTTTTAGTGCCTTGCTTGTAAATCAAACGAGTCATGTGCAAAGTACTTCACTTCTGATTTCCAAATGTTAAAACTAATAACATTATGTTGTGTCAGAACACAGAATACAGAAATACTTTACACCTAGCAGAATGTTTTGGACATCAAAAGGGAGAAAAAGTTTATCTACTTACATGTTTTACTTAATTCCTGGTATATCCCAAGGCCACTGGTAATCAATACAGATTCAAAGGGGAAAAAAGATGCCAATGATATGGAAAATACCTAACAGCACAATTAAAGTGGTTATATAAAGCAGCAAATGATAAACTTGCTTATCTGTGGATTTGAACTTCAGGGGTTTAATTACAATTCTGAAGATTTATTTTCAACTTAATAGCAATTGCTTTTGAGTAAGGGTTAAAGGTGCTAGGGATTACTTTTGAACAAATTGGTTGCTTTTATAACCAACTGTTCAACTGCTGTAATATGTCAGTTACATCTCTAGGCCTGAATGAAGGTCTCTATCAGTTGATGTTTTTCTTCACCTGGTGGTTCACAGACGGCTTGACACTGTGTCCTCTACTTGAGAAATGCTACCTTACTGGACTCGCCATAGTCCAGAACTACACAGGGTATTATTCATCTTTTAACTCAAATTACTTCAAGTTGTGCTTCTAGGGAAATTCTGAGCCTGATAAAGAAACGTCTATATTCTCTAAACTGAGGTTAAAAATAGGCAACAGATTTGAAATTGCTCTTCTAAGTTGGTCCGTAAGTACATATTTTTAGAGAAATCAGTAAAAATAAGAGAAAATGAAAAAAAAAAAAAAAAAAACTCTACTCATTTGTTCGTAGAAATGGAGAAGGGAAAAGTCTGGGGGCGGCTGCTGAAATTAATATAATGATTTACTTTTAAATATAAGTTAATACAGTCTTTTTTTTAGATGGCTTGAAAGTAATATTGAAATTATAAAAACCTGGTAAACAGATCACAGAGTTGATCTCAGCCAAATGAGATAAAATATTTGAGCTTCATTTTTTTTTAAAGGAACGTTCTAAAGTAAGAAATAAAGTAAGAAATAAATCAAGTTAATCCAGTTATTATACTTTGGTCTGACACCCAAACAAATTTTGGAAACTAAAGGAGAAATCAGGTCCTTCAGGCACTAGAATGAAGATTAAAAAACAAACAAAAAGCAAAAACAAAACACCTGACAATTTCTATAGAGGAAAAAAAGTGGCAGGGCTACTATAGATGCAGATTTAAATTTTAGTTTTAAGGTCAATCACGGTAGATCACTTCGTGCTCAAATAATTATAAGGGCACATGTTTCTAGACTAGCTGTATTTCGGGGAAAAAAAGCCCAAACCTCTTCACTACAATGAAGCTTTCTGAGACTAAAATTCATTTTTCAATACAGCTCTGCCACTATAACATCTAGGCCACTAAGGAATGTACTAGTGTCATATATCAGGGACTCCATCTATTTTTAATGAAGACATGGTGAGAAGTCCTAATTCAAATGAATAAGCTCCACTTACAGAGAGCCAGCTTCTTTTCAAGAGAGAAAATAAAAGACTGGAACTCTGCAAGCCTGGGACCCTGTGTTCTGCCAGCTCAGAGCTCTGGAGCAGGGCTCTGGGGCTCGCCAATCGAGACCTTTGAACTCTGACATCCCATGCCGAAGCTGAGGCAGCTATCTCCCATTCCACTTACTGCATTTTCTCTCCAGGGGAATGAGGGAGTGGAAATGGCACCCCTCTTCCTTACAAAAACAGACAAAATACTGTCTTTTTTTTTTTTTTTTTTAATTTCAGAAACACTGTCATTTTTCAGGACATAAAATTTGTAGCAGTTCTACTTAGATAAACTTCAAACTGTGTTACTTTGCTACATTCTCAGACACAAGGCCCCGAAAACGTGTGTGGTGGGGACTCAGTTATTCTCAACTTTCAGCTGAAGCCCCCATACATTCATTTAAGTGGTTATGAAAACTCCAGTTTAGAGTATTAGTTCAGAGTCATCTTCTTATTTCTTGTATTTTTTTTAAAAATAAAGACCACATGCAGGGTGAATTTTGCCAAAGTCTTTACTTTAAAATTAAAAAAGAAAAAATAACCCTTCATCAGTAGTAAGTTTAAGTCCTTGTTTTAGCATTTTTAAGATGGTGTGACAATATTCTTTCACCTTAGCTGTGAAATGAATACAAGAGACAGAAGAACAGGCTGATTAAACGTAAAGGAGAGACAATGATGTGTGTAAGCCCTGTCGCTGGTGCCAGGGAATGTCAGAGAAGCAGAGGCAAAAGGGAGAGGTTAAAGAAGAAAGAAACCCGAAGTTTTCCATCTGGGTGGACGTAGAGCAGAGATGCTACGAATGGAAGCCTGCATTACAGGGAGAGTGCTTGTGGAGGGAAGCAAGAGCAATTCAATTTTAGATAACTGATTGTGGACTGTTTGGATTGAAGAAGTGATGGAACAATTGAGAATTGGTACAAATGGGTGAGAGAGCTGCTCAGCAGATGGCTGGAGCTGAAGATCAGGATGCTGGCCAGGGCTAGTCTAGAGATGCATCTGTGGATGGCCTTCTCCAAAAGAAGCTTTCAGGTTTTCCACAGTTTTCAATATGACATGCAGAACCAAACGGATCATTTTTCAGACGTGTTCCGCCCAGTGCCCAGCACAGTGAGCATAATTCTCACTGTGATGTGAAGACATTTTCCATGAATGCCAACTGTGAGCAAGGAGGTGAGTTACATTTTTAGCAGCTACATCCTGCAATGGGCTTATATTTAAGTTTGTAGCCAACTAAAATCCTCAGACCTTTTTTTTCCCCATGTAAAACTGTGCTTCTCTTATCTCTTATACGTTATGATAAAATTTTTAATTTAAATATAGGATTTTATGTTTATTCCAGTTATATTTAATCTTTTTGGTTTTGATCCAGCAATTCAGACTGCCAAAAATTCAGACTGCTAAATAAGGGATACCAATCCTTTATTTTCTATCTTCCCTGGAGAAACTAAGGGACTTCAAGTTAAAAATGCATCATGAAGAATTTGGGTAAGAGATAAAGAATTTCCTATTGGGAAGATCAGGGAAGCTAGAATAAATATAGGGAAAGTTTTGGTCTCTACTTTTTTTTTAATTATAAAGTTTCAATTTATTAAAAATGGGTTAAACCATAGTCCTTTAAGTAAACTTTCTTCCCTGCCTCAAAGAGAACTGGCCAACCTTTCCTTGTGTTCCACATGCATCTTGTTTTATACGTAGGTCATAAAACTGGTAAGATGTACTGCCCTTCTTTGTCTGTTTGTCCTCTTTTTATGCTAGACTGTAAAATCCTTGGGGATAAGAATCATATCTTATTGGTCCTTATGTCCCAAGATATATCATGGGCATTTAACAGATTTTTAATGGTTAACTTAATAAACCAGTGAATGAATTGAAGATGAAAGTATTAGGAAAGAGGATTCAGTCATCTCATCAACAAACCTTCAGCACCTACTATATTCCAGGCAGAGCTAGAGATCCACAGGGGCAAGGCCACCATCTTGGCCTCCTGGGGGACGATGAGAGAAAGGGAATCAGACAGACCAGGTGATCTATGAAGGTGATGTTGAGTGCTGTGGACCCATCACATCCATAATTTTAGGTCCAAGACAATTTACAGACAAACAATACAACATGCCTCAGAGAGAAATCTAAAATAAGATTTAAAAACAATCAGTGATACTTAAAATGTGGGTTTTCATATAAAAATAAAAGATACCACTACTTTATGTTTATCACTAAGGCATTTTATGGCATTTGTAAATAAGTGGTCTTGTATCTAGTCATACATTTAATGGAGACTTATACAGTACTTCAGATGCAAAGTCTGAAATATATAATTTTATGTAATTTTCATGCACTAATATATGATTCTTTTTCATGAACAGTGCTTACATTTTTAAAAAATAAATTTATTTATTTTTGGCTGCATTGGGTCTTCGTTGTGGCTTTCTCTAGTTGCAGCGAGGCGGGGGCTACTCTTCGTTGCGGTGCGCGGGCTTCTCATTGTGGTGGCTCCTCTTGCTGCGGAGCACGGGCTCTAGGTGCGCGGGCTCAGTAGTTGTGGCTGGTGGGCTCTAGAGTGCAGCCTCAGTAGTTGTGGCACACGGGCTTAGTTGCTCCGCGGCATGTGGGATCTTCCCGGACCAGGGCTCGAACCCGTGTCCCCTGCATTAGCAGGTGGATTCTTAACCACTGCGCCACCAGGGAAGCCCAGGACAGTGCTTACATTTAGCACCTTGAATCATCTTTGGCAGAGAGATGTCTACACGTGTAGGAGGCTATTTTCACTCAGTTGAGTGATTTAGTAGATATTAAAATTTGGTTTTGCATTGTAACCAGTACACTGATTATTCATAAATTAATACATTTTTCAGTTCTCACTTATAATGATGTTTCAGTAACTCACTAGGGTAACAGTTTTGCTTTCTCGTAACACCTGGAGGTCTAAGCTGGACTCATAAACCAACTTCCTTTTCTACAAAGTGCTCTGGGCATTTGTGAACCACCACATACACGTGCATATACTCCTTCCACTGCTCTGCATATCTAAAGACTGTGCAGGTTTTTGTAAAATGCTATTATGAGCAGCAGTGCACCCAGACCTGCTGGCATTCTGGTTCCTTTGCCACAGAGCAGGACAGTGGGGCACATGACAGTTGAAATATATAGACGTCTTTTTTCTTTTTTTAAAGTGTCTCAATGCTTTTTTTTTTTTAACTTTGCTTTAGATTTTCAAAATCGTCTTTCGTTCACAGGATGATTGTGCACTAAATCACTGCAATATAACATCTACAAATGTAAAATGCAAAGGACAACTGAACATTTCTAATGGGGGCTTGATTATGGCCATGCATTAAGTACAGGAGCATTTATTCAGGCAACAATTATTTGTTGAATTGCTCCCAGATACCATGCAATGTGCTGCATACCAGAGGTCCTCTGCATACCAGAGTTCTTGAGATGGGTACTTTGTTAACAACAATAAAAATACCTCCAGACAGTAGAGAGGGACTTGCAGATATGTCACTTCATTTCCAACTGGACAGTATGAAGGCTGATCAATATTCTAAACGATGGCTTCATAAATATTGTCCCTCACCTATTCCTTGCGAGCTGCAGGGGTGGTATTCTAACTAGCAAATGAACCAATCTGCATACGTGCTTAAATCAAGTTTGTTTAAAATTAGAAAATGGCATAATGTATTCAATTCATAATGTTTTTATGGAGGATTCACATAGAATTAAAAATATGCTACATGATTTGAATTGGGAGAGCAAAGATATGTAGCTGATCTATGGGTCTAATAGGATATTCAAAACCCAAATTTCAGAAACGTTTGCACTTAAATAAAAGAAAAAAGAAAATCGCAACGCATTAGCCTGTTCACTGGTCTAACGAAAGTATAATTAGCATGTGTGAGAAAACTATATTGGTTATGTCAGGTCTGTAAAATTTAAGAAATTCTTGGGGCTTCCCTGGTGGCGCAGTGGTTAAGAATCCACCTGCCAATGCAGGGGCCATGGGTTCGAGCCCTGGCCCGGGAAGATCCCACATGCCTGGAGCAACTAAGCCCGGGTGCCACAACTACTGAGCCTGCGCACCTAGAGCCCGTGAGCCACAACTACTGAGCCCATAAGCCACAAATACTGAAGCCTGCGCACCTAGAGCCCGTGCTCTGCAACAAGAGAAGCCACCGCAATGAGAAGCCCACACACCGCAACGAAGAGTAGCCCCCGCTCGCCGCAACCACAGAAAGCCTGCATGCAGCAACGAAGACCCAACACAGCCAAAACTTAAAAAAATTAAAAAAAAAACATTCTGGAGCTTCTTTTGTTGCTTAGCACAGGAGAAAATTTCTTTATATATGAATCTGACAGGATGTTTCTCTTTGCCAGAACATGCTTTTGTAACCTTGGCCAAAATTGCTGAATTAAGCCCTACAAAAAATGACTTTGTTACTTTTTAGGGATAAGAGAAATGGAGAAAGGAGGGAGAGCAGGACAGAGAGACAGACAGATAAACAGAAAAATAAAACAGAGACTAGAAAGTGTCTGTAGGTAATTTAAACAGTTTTGCCAACCCCACTACCCTTAAGTGCACGGCCTGAAATTCCCCTGCGCTGCATGGGCACCCCTCTGCTGCATGGGCACCCCTCTGCTGCATGGGCACCCCACTGCTTCCCCACATCCCTACTCTGTCTGTCAATAAAGGAATCTCTTGAGGAAAAGCAAAGTCTTTTCTGGTGTGTGTGTTTGGGGGCGGGAGTGGGGTTGGGGGGAGGAGACCCTCTTCAACTTCATATCCCTCTTTCCACTATATTTTTCATCAAGAGAAAGGGAGCTGCAGTAAACTGACTAAAAGGCTGGCCTCTACAGGTGTTTTCATTTACAGGATGGATGGCTGAGCTTACTCCTTAGGTGGGGGTGGGTTGCATGTCACTGCCCCGTCCCTGTGGGCACATCACAGACGTGCAGGAAGGCACCAGGACCCAGCCGGCTGCTCCCTTCCACACTGGTGGTAAGGCTCAGGGCCCACCTTCCCAGAGGGTGACCAGGAGGGTCACCCTGCTGACTCTGGTCTGAATGTGTGAGGTAAGGCTGAGGTCGACCACCTGCTGGCTCAGGTAAGGGACGTGCACTCAGATTTCTTGACAAGTCTGGAAAGGGACAGCCCTGAGGACTTACAAGGAGCCCAGATTTCTCCACCAGCAGTGTTTTCAAATCCAGCTTTACCCCAAACACCTGCCTATCAAGAGGTGTCAATGCTCATCCTAAATAAAGCTGACCTTTCAACCTTCCTCTCTCTCTCTGCCAGACAGATTCTAAAAAGAAGAGAGGTAATAAACTGGAACACCAAACTTCCAGTAGCAACCCTGGAACTGGCTGTCGCTCAGGGAGTATCACATAAAGTGCAAGAAAATAATTTTAACTTACTCAAAAAATTTAAGAAGCTTACATAGCACATTTTTTCCCCTGAATGTCAAACTTATAATTTTCACACAGGAAGAAAAAGGAAGTGTGCAACATATCTGCTTTATAACATCTGAATATATATAATGAACTGAAATGTTTCGCAAAGAACACCTGAATACTTTACAAATAAATTAATGGTGAATTTAGGAATAATCTCCTTCAGAAGTTGAAGAATGAGAAGGGGATTATATTCTGGCCTTTAGTTTTGGTTCTAAGAGGCACCTAAAATTTTATTTCTGGCTGTGTTTTGATTCACGAGTAACCAAAGCCCTGAAATTCGCTTTGAGAAATTTCCACGCAGCAGAAAACAGGCTGCAGTCCAAGCTCACCTCTGCGGTTTTCACAGAGAGACCTTTATGGCGGTGTGGACCACAATTATATACTAATAGGCTATGGTGTAATTCCAGAGCTAAAATTCACTAAGAGACAGCAACAAAAAACATCTATATAACTTTGTATCAGTTCTGACTCTGATACAAGTTATATAGGTGTTTTTTGTGACTTGGCCTCAGATATTATTTCGTGAAGAATCTAAACATCTTTAACACGTTAATTCACAGACTTTGGAGGTCTGTCTGGGGCTGTCTGCTTCCTAAGGCAGAACAGGGTAGAGAGAAATATTCTTCAGAAAGGCAGCAAGGGGTGTAGAAAGTAGATGGACTGCTGACCTAGAAGTTCTGGCTTTGCATCATGATTGATTAGTTGAGTTCTAGCAGGGTTGCTTGACTGGGCTGGAGTATTCTCATCTCTAAAATGGGAATGATAAGTAAAACTGACATTGCAGAGTAAAAACTTTTTTTTTTTTTTTTGGCAAAAATGAGAGCAAAGCGCCTAGGAAATCGCAAGTGTCCATTAACATCTAGTTCTTTTTCTCCTCCTTGCATCCTACTGAAAATTCGATAAAAGATGGTTACCATAGTTTACAAACCAAGTTAATCCTATGTGGCCATTCAGAATTCATGTTTTTTGTCTTCTTTTAAAGTACAAGGACTTACTGAAATAGAACTCCTCATTGGCTTTCGTAAGATTCAGCCTGAAGAAGAAGGTAATGATGTGCCTGGCAAGCATTTCCAGCATCTTCAACTGCGATCATTAGACACAAGCTGTCCTGGATCCAGTCAGCTCCATGTTTGTTCGTGAATACTATTTAGGGAAAGGCTGAGGGGTGACTTTTATGACAAAATGGTCAAAAGTGAGGTTTCTCCTAAACTTCTCTGAATTACCACAGGTTACAAAGGGATCTGTTCCATGAATGCATCATATTATCTCTTCCTTTAATAAGAGGAGTCACTTCCTTTAATTACATTAGACATAACTGGTCAAAATGTTTTCCTATTGACCTCAGCTTCACCTATCTCTCCACTGTCACCAAACTGAAACACCCTTTTCTCCTGAGCAGCTAGTTGACTCTCATAAAGGTCCTGAGCACCTATTTTTTCTCCCAGATAACACACCTGGAAAATCCCAAGGGAGGAAGGGCAACCACCCCTTACTCAACTGGAATTTCCAGATTATCATCCTTTTAGCATCTAAGTCCTTAGACTTTGACTATATTTTACATATGTGAATATGGGTCCTAAAGTATGCATAGATTTATATATATTCATTATATCTCCAAATGATCACTTATGTAATTTTTCAAGTTTTATTTTGTTGCTTTCGTGATGAACTACTGCCTCTGACAGTAGTAAGCCATGGACCTGTTTGAATCACTCCAACCAGAACCTAGTGCAAAAGTTCACAAAATTAATTCGACTTTAGAATTATGATACGGATATCTCAGTCAATATGAATTTGAGGCCTTAAGGAGCTTCAAGAGTATCAGGAACTACAACTGACATGACACACTGCTGGTCAACATGATGGCCACAAAACCAACAAATGCATTTCAAACCGGCATCCTGAATGAGATTATGAGGAACATACTGTAAACAGAGGAGAGGAGGCTAAATCTGGACACCCATGAGAATTACTCTAATCCCAACCCTCCTTGACGCTATCTCAACACAAGGTTTTAGCTACCCATCAGCTTCCAAAGAATTCATCATTTCTGTCACTGTAGTGTTTTTTAGTCTATTTTATGTTTACCCTTACCCCATCTCTCTTCTTTTCTTCCATGTGTTCTTAAATACACCACTAAAATATTTGAATTCAGCTTAACAAAACTATAAAACAAAACTAAAAAAAAAAAAAAAAAACACAAAAAACTTAAGAGCCCAAGAGTTTGAAATAGACAGGAATCATCTATATCTTTGTTTTCTATCTCAGTCACTCAGAATGGTTATTCTAATTGAACCTGAGAAATATACAGCCTTGCTCTGACATTCTGGGGCCCAGCATGGTCTGGAAGAGTACGGGGGCTCTGTCGCCAGGAAGCCCCAGTCGGCAAGGGGAGAAACAGACCTTATCTATTACTCAAGGCTTAATCTAACAGAGTCGTGAGGTTTGAGTCTATGGTGCGTTCGCTGGTCAACAGGCTAGAAGAGAGCCCATTATTTAAAGCATTTTTTTCTAAACAGTCACAAGACTTTTTGCAAAACTTCCCCAGCTAGAGTAAATAAAAATGAATGATTAGTAACCATTCTGACAATAAAAATGTGCTGGGTGACAAAAAATAAAACGAAGTCCTCTTACAGTGATTACGCTGATAACTTTATGTTGTCATGATGCCAAATGAAGGGAATTAAATAAATCTTACATTTCTGCTGGGAAAAGTGGGTGTGTGGGAGGAGTAAACAGAGAGAAAAGCAAGTCAAAGTTAGTAAAATTACTTTCAAAGTAATTCCTAGCTAAGTAATTAGTCACTAAGGATAGATTCTGAGACCTAGTACCCCTACACTAGATTGGCCTCAATTACCATAGTTCTTCGTGTCTGTGTTCTATCTTCCCAACTAAACTGTCCAAAACTTTGAAGACACACTATGCCTCATATCTCTTATATTTAGCACATTTTCAAGGCAGAGCAGAAGAATTTACTAAATATTTATTGAACGAACGCATTATTTCTTGTGCCTAGCATTTAGTAATAAACATAATGGTAATTAACATAAATATTTTTGAGACTGCTGATGTATTTGAGTATTTCCATGTTTTATATCCTCAGTAAGTCATTTGTAATTAAGCTATAAACACATATGCGTATTTAATACAAAATACACAAATAGTTATTAACATACTGACTTCCCATATGGTTTATTCACACATGTGACCTGCCTTCACAGAATCTCACCCTCCCAAGGAAGACAGATATTAAACTATCACTGTAGTATGGTGAGTGGTGATATGGGAAATTAGTCTGGTCCAAAGTGAGCAGCGTTTCACTGAATGGGTGACAAGGAAGATGTTAGCCAGACCAGTGAGCAGCTCATGTGAAGGCATGGGTGTGAGTAAGCTCTCATCCAGAAAACTGAGAGGCCTGCCGACTGGCTGAAGGGCAGCAGGGAAAAAGGAAAGTGGCTTAGCCGGACTCTGGAGAGCTCACCCAGGACCATATCAGAGAGTGTCTTGCAAGTCAAGTTAAAGTCACTGGACTTGATCGCCATGGAAGACATGGAAGCGTTCTGCGTGAACTCACAGCTTGATCCCATCAGTAAGGCCCTGCGTGATTTTGGAAGGTTCACATTAGTTGTTATGTAAAGAATGGATTCCAGAGGGGAGAGATTAGTTAAGGCACAGGCTATGGTGGTGTTTCAGTAACTCAGGTTAGAGACGGTAGCACTGCGGATTAGGATGGGGTTGGAGAGGTAGCTTTGAGGGAATGAGAGAAAACAACGTGTTCGGTATGAGATGCCTGCAGCACAGAACAGGTGATATGCAATAAAATGGAGGATGTATCATTCTGGAGCTCAGCGGATTCTTGCTAACCAGGGAAATCGTCAGAGGGCCACAAGCACACGGCTGGTAACTGAAGCCAGGCTGTGTGTGGGTCTCAGGGAGACCACGTCTTGAGAGATTTTCCACTTGAGTGAGCAATTTTTCTACAGGTAACAAACTGCATTAGCGATAAAATAATACTCAAAAGGTAAGTACCCCAGGCATACATTATTTTATACAATGGTTCATTTTTCCCAGTGAGATGATAATATAGTTTAGAAGTAAGCATCTTTAGCAGACAAACTAGGCCCGTAACTTCTCCAATTCTACAGTGCAGCCTGAGTCCTCCTTGGTTTGATGCTGTCAAGTTAACAAGAACATAAGGAAAAAACTCATAGAGGTTAGCAGGTTGGCATAATTTGTATTACCCAGCAGTATCCAAAGTTTCTAGCACATAAACTATGGTTGTACTTAGCACACAATTTAGTGTCACGGTGCCCTCTTACCAGAAATTCAAAGTTTTAGTTATTTAAGTGACACGTATTTGCAAAGTGGGTAGGTTAAAAAATGTCCTACAAATACTGGATATTTATAAGTATTCTTTTATTGTCACAGCATTACAGCAGGGATGAAAAAGGATAAAAAGACATCACAAATCATCTGTAGAACTTATTTTTCTCTGCTCCGTATACTCTTGGAAAGTAGGAAAATTTTTCTCCTAATTTTTCTTCCGAATGGTAAAGCGGTTAATACACAGGCTTTGGAGTCAGGCAACCTGAGTTCAAGTCTTGGCTTTTCCGTTTACTTACTAAGTGACAACTTAATCTTCTGAGCCTCAGTTTCATCATCTATCAAACGGGGATATTACCAACCCTTTAGAATTACTATGAGCATTAAATGAGACAATGCCACCAAGACATTCGCACAGTGCTGGTCACCTACCAATCACTCGACACACAGTTAACCATGGTGAATTGTATTCATTTTGATTGGGCCTTACTCATGTCAGTCCCCAGAGGTGGCCAGCACAGGGAGTCCAGCTTTGCAGGTTCTCAGTCAATGTTTGCCCAAAGGAAACTCTGCAAGCATTTTACACACAGATACCCAGGCAAGGTAGAGTGCTGGTATCAGACAGGCCTGAATTTGAAGTCTAGCTTTGCCACTTAACAGTTGTGTGTCCTTAAATAATTTCTTACCCTCTAAGTTTTGATTGTTTCCATCCAAAAGAGAAGAACAATAACTACTTCATAAGGATGCTTTAAAACTTAAACAAGATAACTTGTTTATGGTAACATACTCCTCCTCCTTCATGTTTTTAACATTCTCATTTGAGAAACAAAACCTTACATATGAGAGTACAGGGTCTGTAGTGGTACCATATGGCTCATATAATAACTTCCTGTCAAGAAACCCTAAATTAAAATGAGCATCTGTCTTGAAAGGATTAGAAAAAGGGGGACAAAATGCAACTTCGGAGTATCTTGAGGTCTGTGTAAAGGGCCACAGCGCCCCTGGGTCACTGTCAAGTGCTCTGAGTAAGACCCAACCAACATACGTTTTGGTAGTCAAATGCCCTAGACGCAAAGAATCGTCTGCTTCCAATGCAGAGAGATGTGCTCACCAGAAAACCAACAGGAAAGAGCATTTTCACTGGAATCATCTGCATGTTAAACATCACATTTCTTAATAATTCATGCATATAACTAATATGAGTATATTTTATATATAGGCAAAGTGGTACATATAAAACCACGCACAAATATCAAGTGGGAGTCAGCTCTGGTGGATATTCTGACACTAGGTCTGGGGGTGAGATCAGAAACATTCAATTGGATTAACAGTTTTCAGAAATTCTCGAGGACCACAAATCAATCACTTAACAGTTTTTTCTTTTGTTGAGTGAGGATAACAGTGACTTCTCAACAAGGCATAAACAGTTGCTAAACTATTTGCCAAAATAGAAGATTATATAAATAGTTGAAAAGTGTGAACTGCATGGAGGAATTTTAGTTTCCTTCCTTGGTAGATAATAGCATACTAACAATTTGGTTAAAAGTGAAGAAAATATGGAAACTGAGCGTAATACTCAGTCAGATATGTTTAGTTAGTTTCTTTTCAACTTACAATGTACGTGTTCATGTAACTGTGTGTGCATGTGTGCGTGTGTGTCTGTCTTCTGCACAGTACCGTCCGGTTCCAAGAGACTTGGGAAAATATGGGGAGAGAAGTAATGTTCTTCTGTGTATTCGTAAGTTCTCTTAGTAATAGAAGAAGGGGTAGGTAATGCTTAAGAGAATCAATGTGGATGTGAATTCATACAGTATTAAGCTATTGATGAACTATATGGACAAATGGTACATAACGGAAGACAGCTAAGTAAAGAGACCGTCTGGCACAGTGGTTAATATTTGGAGCCAGACTGCTTAAATTCAACTCTCAACTCAGATAGCTTTGAGCTGTAGGACCCTGGACAGATTACTTAACTTCTCTGTGCCTTGGTTTCCTCCTCTGTAAAATGGTGATAATAATAGTGCCTATCTCATAGAGTTTTTGTGACGATTAAATAATAAGTTAATACACGTGTATAAAATACTTATAGCAATGCCTGACACACAGTGAGTACTAAGTAAGTATGAACTATTATTAAGGACAAATAACACCATTTCAAAAAATCTAAAACTCACACTGAGTGAACAATAATTATTAAAGGTAAGAAGAACTGTTCTAGGAGTAAGTAAGCTCACATTTAGTGCTTCTGAACAGTGGACTTATGTTACTGGATGAAAAAGTGAAAGAGAAAGTGAAAACTCAAGTTTTCATAAATGTCTGTCTTCTCTGTCAAGGAGAATGAGCTTCTAAGTGAATATGAAAACTGCTAAGGTGAAATCTAAACTCCATGACATGAATGCAGGGATTATACAGGGCTGCTCTGTGAATTCCAGTATCCTGGCCTCAGGGAAAATACCTTTAGAGGTACTGAAAGGATCCACAAGTAAGAAAACTTCTCTATGACCTGAGATCTTTAAAAGATTATACAAAATAAGAGTTCCTACAATTCTGGAAAATGACATATGCTATTCTAATTTCTAAGAGCAATGTAATTTGCAATATTGAGATTAATATGTTTAATGATTCTATAATAGATTAGCACAGCAATGGACATCATGAAGAGAGACTTGCGAATCCCTAAGCACCAGTATGGGTTTAATAAAACCAGTATGTGTCAAACTAACTTCATTGTTTTCTTTGGTAGAGTTGGTAGATTGGTAACTTAGGGAAATGTGTAATATCATAAAACGTGGGGTCAAAAAGGCATTTAACAAGGTCTGTCACAATTTCTTTCATTCATTCCTTTCATCATGCATTCAACAGATATTTAGTACATGCTACAATTATGGCAGAATAGAATCTAATTCCTCTATTTGAGAGAAATGGTGAGACATTTATGTTAATACATGTAAAAGCTGGACAGTGAGATATTTAAACTATAAAGTCAATAGGATCATGGGGCTTCCCTGGTGGCGCAGTGGTTAAGAATCTGTCTGCCAATGCAGGGGACATGGGTTCCAGCCCTGGTCTGGGAAGATCCCACATGCCGCAGAGCAACTAAGCCTGTGTGCCACAACTACTGAGCCTGCGCTCTAGAACCCGCATGTCACAACTACTGAGCCCATGTGCCACAACTACTGAAGCCCGCGCGCCTAGAGCCCGTGCTCCGCAACAAGAGAATCCACCGCAATGAGAAGCCCGCGCACCACAACGAAGAGTAGCCCCCGCTCTAGTTGCTCACTGCAACTAGAGAAAGCCTGTGTGCAGCAACAAAGACCCAACACAGCAAAAAATAAAATAAATTTATTAAAAAATAAAGTCAATAGGATCTTGTTACTTAATAGAAGGGGGATGAGAAACTCTGAGGTTGCTCCAAGTTTTCTGAACTAGGGCCACAGAGATCAATGATTCCCAATGGTCCATTGAAAGGTGTCAACCTGGCTACGTAAGAATCACTTGGGGAAGCCAATTACATCTGTGCATCCTGGGTAGGAGACCTGGAGACGCTGGGTCAGGGGACTGGGCAGAGTCCTGGTGTAACTTGCTTTTCAGGTGGTTTTTTCTAAAAAAATTTGTTTATTTATTTATTTGTTGCGGTACGCGGGCCTCTCACTGCTGTGGCCTCTCCCATTGCGGAGCACAGGCTCCGGACGCGCATGCTCAGCGGCCATGGCTCAAGGGCCCAGCCGCTCCGCGGCATGTGGGCTCTTCCCGGACCGGGGCATGAACCCGTGTCCCCTGCATCAGCAGGCGGACTCTCAACCACTGCGCCACCAGGGAAGCCCTTCAGGTGGTTTTGATATTCATCTAGGCTTGGGAACCGCTGAAAACACAGCATTTAATGAAGAGCTCAACCCGGGATAATCATATTCATTTTATAAAATCCAACACATTCCAATCTATACTTTCTAGTGAGTCAGGTCATCTTCACAATAGTCACGTAAGAGATTATATACTAACGACAAAGAAAATATCACTGATTAAAACATGATAGAGTGCCTCTTGTGGAATGCCCTTCAGATTCTGCAGTGTGATATTTTGAATGCTAACCATGGTAGTAAATTTTCACCTTTATGGATAGATTTGATTTTTGGAAAATTTCCAGTTTTTCAGAGCTAAATAATATTAATAACGTGCATAATCAACTTGTCAATAATTTTCCTGAAGAAAGTGGTATCACTGAGATATATGTAATACATCTTTGTAAAACATAGTAAATAGTTTTGGTAAACATAAAATATGAAATGTAATATACAAAATCTTAAAATATACGCAAACTTTTCTTGTACAAGAAACTGAAAAGCCACAAGACACAAATTCATGAATGTATTTACCATAATTGCACACATAGATGGGGCTAAAAATGACTGGAAGGTGCCAAAAGACCTAGCTGGCCTCCCATAAAGACAATCATCTGTGTGATAGGACTTCAGGGATACTCAGGAGCACACATCTTACAAAAAAAAAACAAAAAACAAAACTCATTTCCTTGGTCCACTGCGCGTATTTAAAACCTAACCATTAGCGTTCTGTTCCTCAGGCTTTCAGCGTTGACTGTTACAAAAATGCACATACCCTTGGGAAGAATGACATAATAAGCCCTGTCAGACATTAATGTCTTCACACCAATAAGTCTATCATTTCCTTCAGGAACCAGGTTTTGTTAGAAGCTAATTATTCTCACGAGGGATCGGAATGCCTGTGCTGGTCACTTTAAGGGAACGCAAACAAAAGGGGAAGTGAGGATGCTGCAGAGGACTTGACTCCTTCAAGATAATGCATGGCTTGGGCATATGTGACATAGCAACCAACACATAAATCTGACAGGAAATAAGATTAGGAAAAAAAATAGGATATTACATTCAAATGTGACCAATTCGCTGCAGAATTTTACAATGGAATAGGTACCAATGCAAAATTAGGAAGCAGTTCATACTCAGAAGCAATCATTCTGAAACCTAAGTGCCTGTTTTAACAGTTGTAAGGATTTATATAACTGATCACTCTGGAACGGCAAGGAAGGGGAGGGGATGATGCGTGGTGTGCACGGTGTCGTGTGAACACGTGCTGTTTGCCTCCCGTGCAGGAGAAGATCACGGGTCAATCCCAACCAAGTCGGCCATTCTCATCTCAGGTGAAGAACTGCATTCATTATGAATTTTCTCTGACCAGCTTATTGTCCATTATGTTTTTCAAAATGTATTTGAAGAAATATAAATGAGAAATATACTTCTCATTTTGAAATTACAAGGACGAGGGTCAGCATAACTTTATCAGTGAATAAACACCAAAAGAAAGAAAGAAAAGAAAGAAAAGAAAGAGAGAAGGGAGGGAGGAAAGGTTAGACCAGAATAACCCCTAGTCAGAGATCCATTAGAAGTCCTTTACACATGTTAGAGGAGCAATTACAAACAGACGAAGTTTCTAATATTTCACTTTCAACTTAAAGTCTTCAAATGGTCTTGAAAATTCTCAACTGTTTTTGATCATTTTCTTGCCTTTGGAAATGTTTTTTATATGGAGAAGTAAGTAGTCAAGCTTTACAGCTAAAATCTCTATGTGTTTAATCTTCACGGAGGATTGGGCTTGTGCATGTTTGCGTGCACAATGTGTGTCTTTCTGAGTGACACATAAGGAGCCGTGGGTCTCTTTGCTGTGATAAAACACCTGTAGGCCATGGCCACTGCAGAAATGGTGAACTTTCATATTTCCTCGTCACGAACCAAACTGCTCACGAGTGACTCCTCTATTCCTCGCTTAAAAATAGAAGCTGTTCTAATACTCTCTGAGGCCACTTGCTGAATAATTTCAAGCACATCCTATAACCACTATAATTTCATTTACAAATGCTATTAACTGTGACCCTGAGAGGAAGGGCACGGAGCGGGGAGAGGTCTAGTCTCACAAGATGAATAGAAACAAGAAGTGGTACGTGCACACAATGGGATATTAATTGGTCTTAGAAAGGATATTCTTGACACAGCCTACAACATGGATGGTCATAAAGGACATTAGCTAAGTAAAATAAACCAGTCACCAAGAAGACAAAGACAGAATAAGGCAAAAAGTCTGATTCCACTCATATGAGGCACCTAGAGGAGTCAAATTCATAGAGATAGAAAGCCAAGCGATGGTTGCCAGTGGCTGGGAGAGGAAGGGACGGGAAGTTAGTGTTTAATGAGGAGAGTCTGTTTTGCAAGATGAAAAAGTTCTGTGAACAATGTGAATATACTTAACACAACTGAACTGTATACTTAGAAATGGTTAAGATGGTAAATTTAATGCCATGGTTTTGGTTTCTTTGCCACAATAAAAAAATAATTAAATGTGTGTGTGTGTGTCCAAAATATTAAAATTGTACACAGCCCATGGAAGGGCACGCATGCACATGTTCAGGCCCAGCTTGTCATCACATAGCTGTCCTGCTCAAGTCCTGATGGATGGCTGCATATGGCCGTAACTGACCAGAGGTGACACCTTCCTGGCTCTGATATCCCATAGATTTCCCAACCTCTAGAAGGGAATCTTATTTTAGCAGAGAAACTAAATGACTGGCCTGACCTAGGGGAAAACATGAAGCCCTTTGCCAGATACCACGAAACATCCAGGACTTTCAGCCCACACCTACCTCTGGTGACAGAGACCTAAATCAGGAGCCAGAATTGACTCTGTGTCCTGGGCATGATGTCAGGCCCATCCTCACTCTCAAAGGTGTTCTACTTTCTCTGGAAAGTGAGAAGTGCTGAGATGCAACCCATTCAAAGCACAGTAAGTCAGAAAGTACTCTGGTTCCTCCTTGGAGATTCTTGTAAGATATTAGGAATAAAATAATGGGAGCTATTTTGGTTGTCCCTGGGCTTTCCTAGGACTTGGAGTTTCTCTCTCTGCATTCATGATAGACTGATGACTTTGGTTAATCAGAAGTGAATGAAATACACCCCCCAAGACTCTTAAGCCTACTCAGCAAAAAGAGGAACCATCACCACCTTCTGTTCTACTTTACTCAGAGAATTTTAAGGGCTGAGTGCTAATAAATATGAAGAATCTTTCTTTAAAATCTATTGTCCTAAAGGAGAAACTTCACCACAAAAGTAATATCCCAGCTGGAAAACAAAAAAACTCGTTAACTTAAATCCTTCCATTCTTATTTTAGGACATACAAAGTTTAAAGAGTTTCATTACACTGACATATTTATTTTACATAAGAATCAAGGCATAGTTTCTGCCACTATAAAATCGGCATTTTAAAATTCTGGAATGGCATCTTCTGTTCTATGGGTAATATTAGGGTCAAATCATCGGTTGGTTAAGATGAATACTTCCATCCAATAAATATTTTTTGAATACCAAATATATGCTGAGCATTGTTAATCTAGGTGATGCTGATGATGGTAATAATAATACAGATGAAAATCACTGCCATTACTGAATATAAATTATGGCAGAGGAAATAAGACAATAAGCAATTAATCCAATAAAAAAGTAAATTATATACAACATCAGAAAGTGATAAGAACATGGCAAAAATGAATAAGTAGAGAAAGCCAAGAGTGGCGGGAAATGCCTAGGGTTCAGTGGAGAGAAAGGAAGGGCAGCTGGCTCTGTTACACAAGGCAGTCCAGGTAAGCCTGGTACAGGAAGTTAGATCTCACTGAAGACTTGAAGTGAAGTCTTCGCTTGAAGTGAAGGGCGTGTCCTAGTGCATCTGGGAGCTGAGGGCTCCAGGCCACAGTGGAAGCATGTGTGGCAGGTATGAGGACCAGCAAGGATGATGGGCTGGAGAGGAGTGAAGAGCAGAAGTAGGAGAGGAGGCTTGACAGCACATGGACACCCAAACCACGCTGAGCTTCAGGACTGTGTGAGGCCTCTAGCTTTGACACTGTGTGAAATGGGGAGCCCTGGTAGGGATACGGCAGAAAGGCAGTATGCTCTGGTGTATATTTTACAAGGGCCACTGTGGCTGCTCTGCTAAGAGTAAGCGAAAATGGGGCAAGGAGTAGGCAGATCGAATCTCTCTTCCACTTAACAACAGTTGTGTGCAGATAAAAGAACGACTCTCAGGGGTTGTCAGGGTAAGTCAGTGTGGATTGCTTGTAGGTGTGATGCTATCAAGGCTGCCTTGGTACAGTGCGAAGAGCACTAGATCAGGAGACAAGAGATCAGATCCAACCTCTACCACTAACTGCATAACTAACTAGGAGTCTCTCTAGGGCATGATGGTGACCTCGTGTGAAAGACAAGGTCCAGGATGATAAAGCTATGGGGATAGAATTATATGAAAACTGTGGGCCAGAAACGAAAGACTGAAAAGAAATACAAGACTAACAGAGTTATAAAATGGGGATTTCAGCTCAGAGAGATGATCTGAACAAAACTCAGAAGAGAACAGGACAATTGTAAAGAGGTTTGACTGGGGAACCTGAGGGTCACCTAAAGGAGATCTTGGCCAAAATGGCCACTACCAGCAAGAGAGCTGAAGGGGATTAAAAGCATGGTTTTTGGGGACCTATGCTGCATTGTTATACAGTATTACGTACATTCGTACAAGTTCTTTAATACAGGTTATGTGCATTTAATACAATTTTGTTCTTACGCTATGTAGTGAAATCATTAAAGAACTTTAGAGATCACCTTGGGAAGAATATGGCTTGGAGAAGAGAATTTCCTGGGACTTGCCAGGGAACCAGGGCCAAATTCTGGCCCTGAGATGTATCCATGTTAAATTGATCAAAGAAACTTCCTACAGAGAATCTCTTGTTGTGTATCAAGGTAATATTGCTCAGCATCTTCATCTCTTTGATCTTCATCACCTAAAGGGCACTGTCAAACTGCCTGGTTAGCTAATCAGCATAGCACTGGAAGGGTAGAGCCAGAGATCAGAGATGAAAAGGGAAGGTGATGGCTAAAGGGGGGAAAAAACGGGTCTGAATAGCAGTAGGAGAAAGGATGCTGGAAAAGAAGATGAGCCTTGTAATGGAAAGGCGTAGGGAATGGAAGAAAAGATATAAGGCCTTTGTGCGCTATGTCTTCCATATATATATATATACACACACAGACACACACACACACACACACACACACACAGACACACACACACACACACACACACACACACACACACACACACACATATGGTGTATACTCCATATGGTAGTTCAAGGGTCACATATGCCAAAGAACCCCTGGAAGCTTGGGTGAAATGGGAGAGAATACAATACCTATTCAGTGAAGCAGAAGAATGTTTTAGAGAAGAAAGAGTACTGGGCTTGAAAGGCAAATTCAAAAGAGGGTTATAAATAACCACAAGCAAGAGAAGGCTACATATCAAGTATACAGGCTTATTTTTCTCTCTCTTTACTTTGAAATGTTTTGTGGAATCCTTAATAACATGACTTTGTTCTTTGAAATAAACCAATCACTTTGAAAGAAATTTGAAACAATGGCTATGTATATATAATACATGTACCAGATCACATAACTTAATTATCTGACCAGGGGAACATCGTTGCCTCAAAATGATGTATGAAATCCAGTAATTCTTGAGAACAAAGATTTGACATATTAAGTACCTAATGGAAATAGAAGCCATCATTTAAATAAAATGGTTTAAAAGAGCAGTGGAGACAAATACAAATTTATGAAGTTGCTCGTTGCTGATGGTTATTCTTTATGATGAATACTGGCTGGAAAACATGTGCATTACCCTGATGCCAGTTTATATTGAATTAGGAAACCTCATCCAACATGACGCCCAACAATAGCAGAATTCTAGCAGTAATTTTCTGACATACAGCCTAGAAATAACTAAAGCTTCTCATTTTCAGACCGGAAAATTAGCAGTATCTGGTATCCACATAACTGCCTGAAAAAGAGGACTGAATTTGTGAAAAAGTGATCCATTGAAATCTCTTCTCCACCTCATCAAGGTGGCCCAGGAATTCTTCAGCAGTCACTATGCAAACCCCCCCGGGGCTCAAAAATCATTCTGGGTAAGGGAATACTTCCCCCAGCTCCTGCATCTGTAATCCTGTGCACATGTGTTAAGTCCTAGTTGGGAACTCATAGGCGTTGCTAAACTAGCTAATAATGCAGCTTTAGGTCAAATCCAATTTAAAATGGGGAGCACTGCAACTTTCCCATAGGGTGCTTGTAAAGGTAATTTAGACATGATATGTACATTACTGAGCATGGCATCTGACACATGGCGAGACAGGACATACTGGCTGAGCTTTTATCCTTGGGAAAAGAAGTCAAGGCAGTCAGCCCTGTTCCAATGCACTGACCAGCATCAAGAGGTTGAATCTGAGTGGGAAGAAAGAGGCACATGCCCAATGCCCACGTATCTATTTGCATTTACAAACTAGTACAAAGAATACTTTTAAGAGAATAGGAGCTGGATCTTTGACCATTTCCACTTGGGGTTGGGCACATTAGGGACCTTGCTGATGGGCTGCAATTGTCCTGACCGAGTAGGAGAGAGTAACAAAGTGTGGGACAGAGATCACCGAGAGTAAAAGAAGTGCAAAGCAGTGTGTGACACTGCACAAAGCTGGAGGGGCCACAGGGAAGGTGACCATGGGAACAAGGGTCAAAAAGGATCACTATGAGATCTGTATCGTTAAAACTCTTGAAGCCTTTATCTGTCATTTCACCTACTAAGCTCTGCTTACCATTAAAAAAAAAAAAAATCCTGGGCTTCCCTGCTGGCGCAGTGGTTGGGAGTCCGCCTGCCAATGCAGGGGACATGGGTTCGTGCCCCGGTCCGGGAGGATCCCACATGCCGCGGAGCGGCTGGGCCCGTGAGCCATGGCCGCTGAGCCTGCGCGTCCAGGGCCTGTGCTCCGCAACGGGAGAGGCCACAACGGTGAGAGGCCCGCGTACCACAAAAAACAAAACAAAAAACAATCCTGTGATGTATGTACTTTTATATCCACAGAGCAAATTAAAGTTTACAAAATGAAGCAACTTTCTTACTGCTGTGTAGCTAACAGATGACAAGATTATTGTATTTACATACGTAGGTATGCACATGCATCCCATATATATTTAAATATTAGAGATAATACGACTGTAAATATTAGACCAACGTATTCTACTTTTTCTCCTTTAATTATGTTCCAGTGTAGCCTTTCCTTTTCTGGACACAAAATGAAAAGAAACTGACTGTCTAATTTAGCAGGAGACATGAGAGCCAGGCATGATACATAGAGAAAAGACTTGCTGAATTCCAGTCTCTCTCCTTTAATTTCTCAAGACCTAAGCACAGGCACTTGAGTTACAGATGTCCCAGTGCATAGAGACCATGCCCCTATTCACCCTCTGGGACTAATTATTAGGCTTGTATCCAGAAGAAGCAGCATATCACTCAGGAAAAGCTGCCCTTGTGCGGGTCCTGGGCTTCTGCTCTTCTCCAGGACCCACACAAGGGTGCGAGTAGGTGTTCTCTACTTTGCCCTTCTTCCTGCATTGTCCACGGGATGGGAGGGTGGGTTAAGGAAGAGAGAAGAAAGCATGCCCAGCAGGGCTGTTGTCTCACTTTCCTACCTTGGACTCAGGAAAGAGGCTGCCCACGCAAGCCTGGGGTACAGCCACGAGAAAGGGAATGTGGCTGCCCTGCAGGACTGAGCACGAGAGACCATGCAAGTTCCATTTCCTGGCCTCCCCCTGTTCATGTGAGGTGCAGATGGGCTCGGAATTAGCTGAGAGGCTGCCTGCAGACCAGGGCAGGTCATCATAGCAGGGGGAAGGGGCTGCTGAGTGCCAGCCCAGTTGGAGCCCAATGGGATAAAGTGAAGACCCCATGGGGGCCTAGAGAGAACCCACCAGCGGGTGCCATGGAGAGGGGGAGTCAGGCAGGGAAAGCCACCAGGCTCGGTGCCAAAACAGAGCAGTTTCCATGTTTCCACTAATCCATCTTCCATCCTTACATGCCAACAGGGCAAGCAAAGCAGAGGTAAGGAGGGCAGCATCCTGGAGCCCAATGGAGACAGCCAGAGGGCCCTGGTCCCCAGTGACGCGCATCACATCCTCCATGATATAATGGAAGCCACACACTCACCTCCACTCACAGAAGCAATCTTCACCTGTGGGGGTGGTAGGTGGCCTGAGGCTGATCATTTCCATCAGAGAATGTGCAGTATCTAAGGCACTGTTTAAATAATTGCTTCAAAATAAATTCTCAAAGTGTTTTAACCAGTAGTTTACAGTTACCATAGACGGTATGAATTTTATCTGCATATCTGTGTTGTAGAGAGAACGAAAATCTTGACTACATCATAAAGAATTCTTTTTTAAACTAGCATGTACATAAAGAGAGATTATCAGTTTTAATGAGGTCATAGATAGCTTAAGTAGCCCCTAACAGTAATTCTTAAATACTTCTTTGATGGGATAGTTACAACTTTGTTTACTGTTGAGAAGGGCCAATTCTTTGCTGAAATTTCAGCAAAGAATTAAATTTAACTTTCTGAGATACTTATGAAATAAATGATTACTCCATCCAATCATTCTAATACAATGATGCTTTTCTTAGAATAAGGTCTTCTAGTCATTCTGGAATAAAGATCTTGAGCTAGTTAAGTTAACTCTATACAAATGTGGTACATTTCTGCAAAGAATTTTTAGTCTATCATTGAGAATACACTTGTACCCAGACACATTATATGTATTTGTGATTAGGGAAAGGAATCATATTTGTTTATCTGGAGAAAGCTGTACTTTGTGGGTAACCCTTCATCTTGGGGCCACTGCTCTGCCACTGGACCTACTGCTCCATAGGCTAAGAGCCTGGCAGTGCTGATGAGCTTAAAACTCAATACTGAATTACAAACATTTGACCTAAAGGAGAGCAAGGAATCTTCCTCAAAGTTCCCTTCCAATCTACATTCCTAGGAGAAATCTTCACGTCCCAAAGGGAATTAATGTCCCATCATATTTCACAGCAATTTAGGATAGAAAGTAAATAATTAGCCTGGATCCAAAGAATTCTTCAAAGGTAATAAACATATACAGAAGAATCTGAATCAAAGGGAATGGAAATTAGGCATCTAAGTAAAGACGAATAACTCAGATACAAAAGATATAATGTGTTTTAATAACTACAGCCTCCCATTCCATTAGCAGGTACAACTGCTGCCACTTAAGCAACTAATATGTCTCTTCTACCTCTTATTACTAAGATAAATTGCTAGTGGAATGCATTGCAAAGTGAGTAATGTCTTGCTGGACACTGGTAATTCACTTCAACTGATTAACATAATAACAGACACAATGACATAATCTCCGGATTCACATTAATATCTAGAGCTTAGCTGGCTCTTGGGGATGTGCAGCTGAATCAAAATTAAAGATGCTTGAAATGACAACAGTGTTTTACCCATGCAGTGTTGTTTTTTTTTTTTTAACATCTTTATTGGAGTATAGCTGCTTTACAATGTTGTGTTAGTTTTTCCTGTATAACAAAGAGAATCAGCTATATGTATCCATATATCCCCATATCTCTTCCCTCTTGCGTCTCCCTCCCACCCTCCCTATCCCACCCCTCTAGGTGGTCACAAAGCACCGAGCTGATCTCCCTGTGCTATGCAGCTGCTTCCCACTAGCTAGCTATTTTACATTTGGTAGTGTATATATGTCAATGCTACTCTCTCACTTTGTCCCAGTTTACCCTTCCCCCTCCCCATGTCCTCAAGTCCATGCTCTAAAGACCCATGTGGTGTTTTAACATATATCATTTTCTCAGTTGGACATGCTATAATACAAAGCCAGATCAGAGTTTGTTATCTTATCTCCTTAATTTTGTTAACCATGATAACAAATTGCCTGAATGTGAGGAAAAGTATCACCAGAAAACAAAACAAAAACAAGAGAGTTTTTCACCTGATTGTGGCAATTTAGAAACACCTAATAGCAAGTATTCCAATCTACTTCCAATAAACATCATGAGGAACATTTAGGCAAGAAATTCTTTTTAGGAATTTAGACATTTAGGCAAACCATTTAAGCAAGGTTTCTTTACAAGAAACCTTGTAAAAAAAATTTATAGTAAATTAAATCATTTTTTATTGAAACATTTAAAACTTGATTTCTACAGCACTTAGTTGGCACAGAACAATAGATAGCTTTATAGCATGACCTCAGTAATTGAAAACAGATTAAATATTTGGGGTGAAAAGTAATTTGGATACAAAGATATTTTCACCCCAAACACTTTCCACCTTGCACTATTTACAGTTATGGTAGCTTTCATTAGTTTTAGTTAACTAAAAGCTCTAGTTAACACCTACATTCTAATATATTCCCAAACTGCATCAGATGTAAAGCTACTAGAGAATAGCAAACTACATGTTGCAGCATTCAGTAGGATGAATAATGCCCCCCAAAGATATCTTAATCCCTGGATTAGGATGAAATCCCTAATCTCTGGAATCTGTAAATGTTACCTTATTTGGAAAAAGGGTCTTTGCCAGTGTGATTAAGGATCCTGAAGTAAGGAGATTTTCCTGGATTATCTAGGTGGGCCCTAAAGGTATTACTTATGTATAAGAAGAAGGCAAAGGGAGATTTGACCTATACAGAGGAGCAGGTGATGTGAAGATGGAGACAGAGATAGTAGTGCTGTGGCCACAAACTAAGGAATAAAGGCAGTCACCAGCAGCTGGAAGAGTCAGGGAACAGATTCTTCCCTATAATTTTCAGGGGGAGTGAGACCCTGTCAACATCTTGATTTTGGACTTCTGTCCTCCACAGCTGTGAGAGAATAAATTTCTATTGTTTAAGCCACAAAGATTTTGTTTTGTTCTGCTTTTTAGTAGTGGCAATAGAAAACTAACACACAGCATTTGATTTTTGTTCCTCTCAATCAAATAAAATTTAGAATCAAGGAGATCCTTATACTAAGACATGTGTATCATTTAAAAAGTGTCATAACATATTTTTTGCCTAGCTGCGTCTTCTTAATGAACCTAAACAAGAAAAAGGCAAAACTTCCAATGCACATGTATTTCTGTTAAAAATATAGTTAGTTGCAGTGGCTAACCACTGCAATAGATATTTTAGGAAATATGATTCTATTGGCAACCATGAGAACAAACATGGTTTTAAATATTTAGGTAATATTTTGAAGAGAATAAAGAATTAATTTCTCTGTTTCACTATGTAAAATGGGAAGAAAAGTAAATCTTTTGTGTGTGTGATGAAAACACTTCTACTCTCTTAGCAAATTTTAAATATGCAATACAATATTACTTAATGCTGTAGATTAGACCCTCAGAACATATTCAGTTTTATAACTGAATTATCTGCACCCTTTGACAAACATCTCTGCATTTCCCCCACCCTCTAGCCCCTGTAATGGAAATCTCTTTCTTTATGGGGTCTTTATAAAGAGACTACATTTAAATTTCTTGGGATGATTTTAAAAAGTAATAATAATAGTCCTACTTACAGGGAATGAGTTCCATTAAAGTATTTTTCCAGGTTTCCTCTATATATGTTTTTTTCTTTCTTTCTATTGAACATTCTTTATTCTTTGGGCCATAGAAATGTGACTTTTCTGAATACTTAATGGAAATCAATTTTCTATTTTACATTAAGGCTATTGAACCACATAACAAATATGCTTTCCTTTTAACTGATGGTAGACTAGTTTGCTTTTCTACATTAATTGTTTTAATAGATCTTTACTGGAGTATAATTGCTTCACAATACTGTGTTAGTTTCTGTTGTGTAACAAAGCAAATCAGCCATGTGCATACACGTCTCCATATTCCCTCTCTCTTGAGCCTCCCTCCCATCGTTTCTATCCCACCCCTCCAGAAGAAGTAAAACTGTCACTGTTTGCAGATGACATTATACTATACATAGAGAATCCTAAAGATGCTACCAGAAAACTACTAGAGTTAATCAATGAATCTGGTAGAGTAGCAGGGTAGAAAATTAATGCACAGAAATCTCTTGCATTCCTACACACCAACAATGAAAAATCAGAAAGAGAAATTAAGGAAACACTCCCATTTACCATTGCAAAAAAAAGAATAAAATAACTAGGAATAAACCTGCCTAAGGAGGCGAAAGACTTGTACTCAGAAAACTATAAAACACTGATGAAAGAAATCAAAGATGACATAAACAGATGGAGAAATATACCATGTTCTTGGATTGGAAGAATCAATATTGTGAAAATGACTATACTACCCAAAGCAATCTACAGATTCAGTGTAATCCCTATCAAACTACCAATGGCATTCTTTGCAGAATTAGAACAAAAAATGTGTTTCCTATGGAAACACAAAAGACCCCAAATAGCCAAAGCAATCTTGAGAAAGAAAAACGGAGTTCGAGGAATCAGGCTCCCCGACTTCAAACTATATCACAAAGCTACAGTAATCAAGACAGTACGGTACTGGACCAAAAACAGAAATATAAATCAACGGTACAGGATAGAATGCCCAGAGATAAACCCATGTACATATGGGCACCTAATTTACAACAAAGGAGGCAAGAACATACAATGGAGAAAAGACAGCCTCTTCAATAAGTGGTGCTGGGAAAACTGGATGCTACATGTAAAAGAACGAAATTAGAACACTACCAAACACCATACACAAAAATAAACTCCAAATGGATTAAAGACTTAAATGTAAAACCAGACACTATAAAACTTCTAGAGGAAAACATAGGAAAAACACACTTTGACATAAACCACAGCAATATCTTTTTTGACACACCTCCTAGAGTAATAGAAATAAAAACAAAAATAAACAAATGGGACTTAATTAAACTTAAAAGCTTTTGCACAACAAAGGAAACCATAAACAAGACAAAAATACAACCCTCAGAATGGGAGAAAATATGTGCAAATGAAACAACAGACAAAGGATTAATTTCCAAAATATACAAACAGCTCATGGAGCTCAATATCAAGAAAACAAACAATCCAGTTAAAAAATGGGTGGAAGGGTTTCCCTGGTGGCACAGTGGTTGAGAGTCTGCCTGCCGATGCAGGAGACACGGGTTCGTGCCCCGGTCTGGGAAGATCCCACATGCCACGGAGTGGCTGGGCCCGTGAGCCATGGCTGCCGAGCCTGCACGTCCGGAGCCTGTGCTCCGCAACGGGAGAGGCCACAACAGTGAGAGGCTCGTGTACCGCAAAAAAAAAAAAAAAAGGGGTGGAAGACCTAAATAGACTTTTCACCAAGGAAGACATACAGATGACCAAGAGGCACATGAAAAGATGCTCAACATCACTAATTATTAGAGAAATGCAAATCAAAACTACAATGAGATATCACCTCACACTGGTCAGAATGGCCATTATCAAAAAAGCTAGAAACAATAAATGCTGGAAAGGGTGTGGTGAAAAGGGAACCCTCCTACACTGTTGGTGGGAATGTAAATTGATATAACCAGTATGGAAAACAGTATGGAGGTTCCTTAAAAAACTAAAAATAGAAGTACCATATGACCCAGCAATCCCACTACTGGGCATATACCCTGAGAAAACCAAAATTCAAAAAGAGTCATGTACCACAATGTTCATTGCAGCTCTATTTACAATAGCCAGGACATGGATGCAACCTAAGTGTCCATCAACAGATGAATGGATAAAGAAGATGTGGCACATGTATACAATGGAATATTATTCAGCCATAAAAAGAAACGAAACTGAGTTATTTGCAGTGAGGTGGATGGACCTAGAGTCTGTCATACAGAGTGAAGTAAGTCAGAAAGAAAAACAAATACCACATGCTAACACATATATATGGAATCTAGAAGAAAAAAAGGTACTGATGAACCTAGTTTCAGGGCAGGAATAAAGAGGTAGACATAGGGAATGGAATTGAAGACATGGGGTGGGAGGGCGAAGCTGGGGCGAAGTGAGAGTAGCACCGACATATATACACTACCGAATGTAAAATAGTTGGCTGGTGGGAAGCAGCAGCATAGCACAGGGAGATCGACTCGGTGCTTTGCAATGACCTAGATATGTTTTATGGCATGTGATCTACACATGTTTCCTTTGTCTATTCTAATTCTTGTATCTTTGGGGATTTTTAACTACTTTTTATACGAGTCCTTCTATTTCCTTATTTGGAACAATTAAGTGTTGTTTTATAAAATGTTACTCATATTCTACGTTACATTAGGTCTCTGGATAATTTTTTCAATGTTTAGTTAATCTTCATTATTCTGTAAAACCAATTCTAAGTGTTGAGTTCAATACAGTGTACTTTTTATGAATGACATAAGCCGAAATTTGTTTCCTCTTTATTCTACTTGAAGTTCTTCATTCTAGAATCATTTCTAAGTAACCAAGGTTAGAAATATATGCATTATCTCATTAAAGACTTCCTGACATGGCTAAGCACTGAGCTTCTAAAAATCACTTTTTGCTATTAAATGTTTACAGAAATCTGTGACCGGAACGTCAGCGTGCTTTTTGAACCATCTCCTGTTCTTGTTCCCGTGCTCATGAAAAAGAGGAATGCTTTAGATAAACCAGCTGCTGGATTTCCTACAATAGTAAATTATTCTAACACTCCTATTTGAGGTGATCCTGCCACACTGTTTTCTCCAGCAGGATTTCCTCATTTTTCACAACTATTTGTTTCCACTTTAAGTTAGCTTCCTACAAACAGCCTCTTGTCAAATGCATACCTAGCTATCCACACAGTTACCATAAATAAAGAGACCCTCCAATTCACTACAACCATCTCCCTTTAATTATAAAGTCACAAAACACAGCTTTTTCACTGACATTTTGCCTCCGTGTCTTAAACAGGTCACTGCTATAATATAAAAATATCAAAATTCTATGAACCCATTTGGAATTCTGCATGATTATTGAGTTACTACACTGTTAAATGCTTTGGATTAAAAAACAGCAATCATGAAAAGTCATTCAAATATCTGGAGAACTAGTATAAAAGTAATTCAGATTTATTTCTAGTTTTTTAGCTTAAGCCATTCTTATCTCTTTTACCTTTCCTATTTTCCCCAATATTGGTTATTTTAATGACATTCTGATGACTCTGTATTAAGTTAGCTATCTGAGAAACTAACAGTTTGATGCACGCTCACCTTCCTGATTTGAGGTAAGCTATGTCTGTGATGATCTACTTATTCTTGGAAACAAATAAACACTCATAATTTTGATTATATAAACTGAAGGAGACAACTTGCACCTGGATAGACCTTTTTACGGTCTCTTTTCTTTTTGCTCCACATCCACCCTGGAATAAGGAAAACATTACCCTTCTTGAGAAGGTAGGTAAGCCTCTGAGGTTGTAAGCATTTCTAGAAGATAACATAAATTCCATCAGTGCAAATTATAATGATGTGATTATATTAATGGCATAAATAAAACATCTGTTAAAATTTTCAACAGCAATTTATTGTTTCTTTGCCCATATAAATGATGAATTCCAGTCTCGTCTATTTCACTACCTGTATAACTTTACATAGTAAAACAAATATTTGAGTCTGTGGAAATCTTCTAAAGGAATGACACTTGTCTCCTTTAAAAATGCTCTGAATAGAACACTAACATCCAGAATCTACATGAAATTTAGTCATTAAGTCTCAGGAAGTTTGGGTAACAGACACAAACCTTTTCTTCTTATGATGTTGTACTAACAGTTTTTGGGTTTGGGCACCAGCAACCCTGGGTATAGATTTCAGTTCTATGACACATTAGCTTCACGAACCATAATCTCAAAGGCTGTCTCTTCATCTGACAAAAGGGAATAGTATCTATCCTATTGTTAGGAGGATCAAATGACTTAAATGTAAATATGTAAATGAAAAACAAATAATGAGGATGGTCCCTAACATTTTATCTCACTAAACGGGTCCCCACTTTCTTTATACTTTTCTTGCAGAAGTCATCAGATGCATGTGGCCTACAGGGACTGGGTCAGAAGTGACTGCAGCTTCTAATGAAAAAGATTTTCAAACTTCCAAATGTTTTGACCCCATATGTAGACACTAATATGGAAATTAAAACAATTGCTTAAACATGGTACAGTGAACTCGCAAAACGAATTTATGTATGCAGTGTTGGGCAGGGAGTGCAGTAAAGTTAGTCCTGCTGTACAAGGGTTGGTGGGAAGGAAAAATGGTATTTTGGGGTAGGGGGACTATGGATTAACAGGCAAAACATTTCTCCCAAGGCCAAAGGTATACAAGCAAAAATAAACAAATGAGACCTAATCAAACCAATAAGCTTTTGCACAGCAAAGGAAACCGTCAACAAAACAAAAAGACAACCTATGGACTGGGAGAAAATAATTGCAAATGATGCGACCAACAAGGGATTAATTTCAAAAATAAAAAAACAGCTCATACACATCAATATCAAAGAGGTTGACAACCCAATCAAACGGGCAGATGACCTAAATAGACATTTCTCCAAAGAAGACATAGAGGTGGCCAACAGGCACATGAAAAGATGCTCAACATTGCTACTTATTAGAGAAATGCAAATCAAAACTACAATGAGGTACCACCTCACACCAGTCGGAATGGCCATCATCATAAAGTCTACAAATAATAAATGCTGGAGAGGGTGTGGAGAAAAGGCAACCCTCCTATACTGTTGGTGAAAACGTAAATTGGTGCAGCCACTATGGAAAAGAGTACGGAGGTTCCTTTAAAAAAATAAAAATAGAATTAACATATGATCCAGTAATCCCACTCCTGGGCATATATCCCGAAAAGATGAAAACTCTAGTTCAAAAACATATATGCACCACCAATGTTCACAGCAGCACTACTTACAATAGCCAAGATATGGAAGCAACCTCAATGTCCATGGACAGATGAACAGATAAAGATGGATAGATATGTATAATGGGATATTACTCAGCCATAAAAAAGAATAATGCCATTTGCAGTAACATGGATGGACCCAGAGATTATCATACTAAGTGAAGACAGACAGACAAATATCATATGATAGCACTCATATGTGGAATCTAGAATATGACACAAATGAACTTATTTACAACACAGAGCCTCACAGACTGACAGACATAGAAAATAAATTTATGGTGACCAAAGGGGAAGCCAGGGGAGGAATAGATTTGGAGTTTGAGATTAGCAGATACAAATTACTATATATAAAATAGATAAATAACAAGGTCCTACTATATAACACAGGGAACTATATTCAATATCTTATAATAAACTATAATGGAAAAGAATCTGAAAAGCATATACATATATATTGTATATATATACACATAGCTGAATCACTTAGAATTAGTTTTTTTTTAATTAATTAATTTATTTTTGGCTGCACTGTGTCTTCGTTGCTGTGCACGGGCTTTCTCTAGTGAGGAAAGAAGAAAGAAGAAAAACATCTAGCCTTTGGTCTGGATCCCCTGGGAATAAAGTCTGGAAAAGGGAGATTAGACAGATGGGAGAGAAGCAAGTTTGGGGTTAGGTGGGCAAAATCTACAGAATTTTTTTTTTTACGTTTTATTTTACATTGGACTATAGTTGATTTACAATGTTGTGTTAGTTTCAGATGTACAGCAAAGTAATTCAGTTATACATATACATATATCCATTCTTTTTCAGATTCTTTTCCCATATAGGTTATTGAAGAGGTTTCTTTTTTTTTTTTTTTTGCCATACGCGGGCCTGTCACTGTTGTGGCCTCTCCCATTGTGGAGCACAGACTCCGGATGCACAGGCTCAGCGGCCATGGCTCACAGGCCCAGCCGCTCCGCGGCATGTGGAAATCCTCCTGAACTGGGGCACAAACCCACGTCCCCTGCATCGGCAGGCAGACTCTCAACCACGGCGCCACCAGGGAAGCCCTATTGCAGAGTATTGAGTAGAGTTCCCTGTGTTATACAGTAGGTCGTTGTTGATTATCTATTTTATATATAGTAGTGTGCATATGTTAATCCCAACCTCCTAATTTATCCCTCCCCCCACCTTTCCCCTTGTAACCACAAGTTTGTTTTCTGAGTCTGTTTTGGACAAGTTAATTTAGGCATTCAAGTAAAGACACCATCTTTGTTGCATGGAATCTTATTGTCAGAGAAGGGATCAGAACTGGAACTGTCATCTGAACCTAGACACAGTCTAGGCCACTGAGCCTGTGCGGAGGCTGTGCTCCACAACAGTAGAGGCCACAACAGTGAGAGGCCCATGTACCGCAAAAAAAAAAAAAAAAAGTATGCAAGGATGTTAAAGAAAGTTGTAATACAGAATGATTGAAAACAAACTAAAGTATCACCATAACACACCATAAATTATGATATATCCATACAATATGTTATGTAGCCCTTATCTTCTAGAATAATATTTAGAGGAATGCAAAATGGGAATGCACTATTATACTTTTAAGATGAAAAAGGTACAAGTACTGTGATCCCACATTTGTATACATATATATAAGTTTTAGAAGACAAGAATATAAAACTATTTGAAGAGAGACTTTGGCTGACCGCGACTGAGGTGGCAGCTGCGCTCCTTCCTGAGAGCTTTGGGTTCTCCGGACTGCCTTCACTAGTTTCGGTGTCTAGAGCGAGACTATCTTTCAGTTTGCATACATCAGAAATACACCTACACGTGGAACAACTCCTACAGAACACCTATTGAATGCTGGCAGGAGACCTCAGACCTCCCAAAAGGCAAGAAACTCCCCACATACCTGGGTAGGGCAGAAGAAAAAAGAATAAACAGAAACAAAGGATAGGGACGGGAGCTGCACCAGTGGGAGGGAGCCGTGAAGGAGGAAAGGTTTCCACACACTGGAAGCCCCTTTGCGGGTGGAGGCTGCGGTTGGCGGAGGGGGGAAGCTTCGGAGCCGCGGAGGAGAGCCCAGCAACAGGGGTGAGGAGGGCAAAGCGGAGAGAGTCCCGCACAGAGGATTGGTGCTGACCAGCACTCACCAGTCCAAGAGACTTGTCTGCTCACCCGCCGGGGCGGGCGGGGCTGGGAACTGAGGCTCAGGCTTCGGACGGAGCGCTGGGAGAGGACTGGGGTTTGCGGCATGAACACAGCCTGCAGGAGGTTAGTGCACCACGGCTACCCAGGAGGGAGTCCAGGAAAAGTCTGGATCTGCAGAAGAGGCAAGAGACTTTTTCTTCCCTCTTTGTTTCCCGGTGTGCGAGGAGAAGGGATTAAGAGCGCTGCTTAAAGGAGCTCCAGAGATGGGCACGAGCAGCAGCTAACAGCGCAGACCGCAGAGATGGGCATGAGATGCTAAGGCTGCTGCTGCCGCCACCAAGAAGCCTGTGTGCAAGCACAGGTCACTATCCACACCTCTCTTCCGGGGAGCCTGTGCAGCCCGCCACTGCCAGGGTCCCGGGATCCAGGGACAACTCCCTCGGGAGAATGCACGGCGCGCCTCAGGCTGGTGCAACGTCACTCCGGCCTCTGCCGCCGCAGGCTTGCCCCGCATCTGTACCCCTCCGTCCCCCCGGCCTTAGTGGGCCGGAGCCCCTAAATCACCGGCTCCTTTAACCCCGTCCTGTCTGAGAAAAGAACAGACGCCCTCCAGCGACCTACACGCAGCACGCGGCCAAATCCAAAGCTGAACCCCGGGAGCTGTGCGAATAAAGAAGAGAAAGGGAAATCTTTCCCAGCAGCCTCAGGAGCATAGGATTAAATCTCCACAGTCAACTTGATGTGCCCTGCATCTGTGCAATACCTGAACAGACAATGAATCATCCCAAATTGAGCAGGTGGACTTTGAGAGCAAGATTTATTATTTTTTCCCCTGTTCCTCTTTTTGTGAGTGTGTATGTGTATGCTTCTGTGTGAGATTTTGTCTGTATAGCTGTGCTTTCACCATTTGTCCTAGGGTTCTATCCGTCATTTTTTTTTTTTACTTTAAAAAAATTTTTTTTTCTTAATATATTTTTATTTTAATAACTGTATTTTATTTTACCATACTTTATTTTATTTTCTTTTATCCTCTTTCTTTCTTTCAACTTTTTCTCCCTTTTACTCTGAGTCGTGTGGATGAAAGGCTCTTGGTGCTGCAGCGAGGAGTCAGGGCTGTGCCTCTGAGGTGGGAGAGCCAACTTCAGGACACTGGTCCACAAGAGACCTCCCAGCTCCACAAAATATCAAACAGCGAAAATCTCCCAGAGATCTCCAACTCAACACCAACACCCAGCTTCACTCAATGACCAGCAAGCTACAGTGCTGGACACCCTATGCCAAACAACTGGCAAGACAGGAACACAACCCCACCCATTAGCAGAGAGGTGGCCTAAAATCATAATAAGTCCACAGACGCCCCAAAATACAACACCAGATGTGGACCTGCCCACCAGAAAGACAAGATCCAGCCTCATCCACCAGAACACAGGCACTAGTCCCCTCCACCAGGAAGCCTACACAACCCACTGAACCAACTTTAGCCTATGGGTACAGACACCAAAAACAACAGGAACTACAAACCTGCAGCCTGCAAAAAGGAGACCCCAAACACAGTAAGATAAGCAAAATGAGAAGACAGAAAAGCAGACAGCAGATGAAGGAGCAAGATAAAAACCCACCAGACCTAACAAATGAAGAGGAAAAAGGAAGTCTACCTGAAAAAGAATTCAGAATAATGATAGTAAGCATGATCCAAAATCTTGGAAATAGAATAGAGAAAATGCAAGAAACATTTAACAAGGACCTAGAAGAACTAAAGATGAAACAAGCAACAATGAACAACACAATAAATGAAATTAAAAATACTCTAGAAGGGATCAATAGCAAAATAACTGAGGCAGAAGAACGGATAAGTGACCTGGAAGATAAAATAGTGGAAATAACTACTGCAGAGCAGAATAAAGTAAAAAGAATGAAAAGAACTGAGGACAGTCTCAGAGACCTCTGGGACAACATTAAACGCACCAACATTCGAATTATAGGGGTTCCAGAAGAAGGAGAGAAAAAGAAAGGGACTGAGAAAATATTTGCAGAGATTACAGTTGAACACTTCCCTAATATGGGAAAGGAAATAGTTGATCAAGTCCAGGAAGCACAGAGAGTCCCATACAGGATACATCCAAGGAGAAACACAAGACACATATTAATCAAACTGTCAAAAATTAAATACAAAGAAAACATATTAAAAGCAGCAAGGTAAAAACAACAAATAACACACAAGAGAATCCCCATAAGGTTAACAGCTTATCTTTCAGGAGAAACTCTACAAGCCAGAAGGGACTGGCAGGACATATTTAAAGTGATGAAGGAGAAAAACCTACAACCAAGATTACTCTACCCAGCAAGGGTCTCATTCAGATTTGATGGAGAAATTATAACCTTTACAGACAAGCAAAAGCTGAGAGAGTTCAGCACCACCAAACCAGCTTTACAACAAATGCTAAACGATCTTCTCTAGGCAAGAAACACAAGAGAAGGAAAAGACCTATAATAACAAACCCAAAACAATTAAGAAAATGGGAACAGGATCATATATATCGATAATTACCTTAAATGTAAATGGATTAAATGCTCCCACCAAAAGACACAGACTGACTGAATGGATACAAAAACAAGCCCCATATATATGCTGTCTACAAGAGACCCACCTCAGACCTAGAGACACATACAGACTGAAAGTGAGGGGATGGAAAAAGATATTCCATGCAAATGGAAACCAAAAGAAAGCTGGAGTAGCAATTCTCATATCAGACAAAATAGACTTTAAAATAAAGGATATTAGAAGAGACAAAGAAGGACACTACATAATGATCAAGGGACTGATCCAAGAGAAGATGTAACAATTGTAAATATTTATGCACCCAACATAGGAGCACCTCAATACATAAGGCAAATACTAACAGCCATTAAAGGGGAAATCGACAGTAACACATTCATAGTAGGGGACGTTAACAGCTCACTTTCACCAATGGACAGATCATCCAAAATAAAAATAAATAAGGAAACACAAGCTTTAAATGATACATTAAACAAGATGGACTTAATTGATATTTATAGAATATTACATACAAAAGCAACAGAATACACAATTTTCTCAAGTGCTCATGGAACATCCTCCAGGATAGACCATATCTTGGGTCACAAATCAAGCCTTGGTACATTTAAGAAAACTGAAATTGTATCAAGTATCTTTTCCAACCACAACATTATGAGACTAGATATCAATTACAGGAAAAGATCTGTAAAAAAATACAAACACTTGGAGGCTAAACAATACACTACTTAATAACGAAGTGATCACTGAAGAAGTCAAAGAGGAAATCAAAAAATACCTAGAAACAAATGACAATGGAGACATGACAACCCAAAACCTATGGGATGCAGCAAAAGCAGTTCTAAGAGGGAACTTTATAGCAATACAATCCTACCTTAAGAAACAGGAAACATCTCGAATAAACAACCTAACCTTGCTCCTAAAGCAATTAGAGAAAGAAGAACAAAAAAACCCCAAAGTTACCAGAAGGAAAGAAATCATAAAGATCAGATCAGAAATAAATGAAAAAGAAATGAAGGAAACGATAGCAAAGATCAATAAAACTAGAAGCTGGTTCTTTGAGAAGATAAACAAAATTGATAAACCATTAGCCAGACTCAACAAGAATAAAAGGGAGAAGACTCAAATCAATAGAATTAGAAATGAAAAAGGAGAAATAGCAACTGACACTGCAGAAATACAAAGGATCATGAGAGATTACTACAAGCAACTCTATGCCAATAAAATGGACAACCTGGAAGAAATGGACAAATTCTTAGAAAGGCACAACCTGCCAAGACTGAATCAGGAAGAAATAGAAAATATGAACAGACCAATCACAAGCACTGAAATTGAAACTGTGATTACAAATCTTCCAACAAACAAAAGCCCAGGACCAGATGGCTTCACAGGCGAATTCTATCAAACATTTACAGAAGAGCTAACACCTACCCTTCTCAAACTCTTCCAAAATATAGCAGAGGGAGGAACACTCCCAAACTCATTCTACGAGGCCACCATCACCCTCATACCAAAACCAGACAAGGATGTCACAAAGAAAGAAAACTACAGGCCAGTATCACTGATGAACATAGATGCAAAAATCCTCAACAAAATACTAGCAAACAGAATCCAACAGCACATTCAAAGGATCATACAGCATGATCAATTGGGGTTTATTCCAGGAATGCAAGGATTCTTCAATATACGCAAATCAATCAATGTGATACACCATATTAACAAATTGAAGGAGAAAAACCATATGGTCATCTCAACAGATGCAGAAAAAGCTTTCGACAATATTCAACACCGATTTATGATAAAAACCCTCCAGATAGTAGGCATAGAGGGAACTTTCCTCAACATGATAAAGGCCATGTATGACAAACCCACAGCCAACATCGTTCTCAATGGTGGAAAACCGAAAGCATTTCCACTAAGATCAGGAACAAGACAAGGTTGCCCACTCTCACCATTCTTATTCAACATAGTTTCTAAGTTTTAACAACAGCAATCAGAGAAGAAAAGGAAAAAAAGGAATCCAAATAAAAGGAATAAAGAAAAGGAATAAAAGGAATCCAAATCGGAAAAGAAGAAGCAAAGCTGTTACTGTTTGCAGATGACATGATACTATACATAGAGAATCCTAAAGATGCTACCAGAAAACTACTAGAGCTAATCAATGAATCTGGTAAAGTAGCAGGATACAAAATTAATGCACAGAAATCTCTGGCATTCCTATACACTAATGATGAAAAATCTGAAAGTGAAATCAAGAAAACACTCCCGTTTACCATTGGAACAAAAAGAATAAAATATCTAGGAATAAACCTACCTAAGGAGTCAAAAGACCTGTATGCAGAAAACTATAAGACATGGATGAAAGAAATTAAGGATGATACAAATAGATGGAGAGATATACCATGTTCTTGGATTGGAAGAATCAACATTGTGAAAATGACTCTACTTCCCAAAGCAATCTATAGATTCAATGCAATCCCTATCAAACTACCCCTGGCATTTTTCACAGAACTAGAACAAAAAACTTCACAACTTGTATGGAAACACAAAAGACCCCGAATAATCAAAGCAATCTTCAGAACGAAAAACGTAGATGGAGGAATGAGGCTCCCTGACTTCAGACTATACTACAAAGCTACAGTAATCAAGACAGTATGGTACTGGCACAAAAACAGAAATATAGATCAAGGGAACAGGATAGAAAGCCCAGAGATAAACCCACGCACATATGGTCACCTTATCTTTAATAAAGGAGCCAGGAATGTACAGTGCAGAAAGGACAGCCTCTTCAATAAGTGGTGCTGGGAAAACTGGACAGGTACATGTAAAAGTATGAGATTAGATCACTCCCTAACAACATACACACAAATAAGCTCAAAATGGATTAAAGACCTAAATGTAAGGCCAGAAACTATCAAATTCTTAGAGGAAAACATAGGCAGAACACTCTATGACATAAATCACAGCAAGATCCTTTTTGACCCACCTCCTAGAGAAATGGAAATAAAAACAAAAATAAACAAATGGGACCTAATTAAACTGCAAAGCTTTTCACAGCAAAGGAAACCATAAACAAGACCAAAAGATAAGCCTCAGAATGGGAGAAAATATTTGCAAATGAAGCAACTGACAAAGGATTAATCTCCAAAATTTACAACCAGCTAATGCAGCTCTATAACAAAAAAACAAACAACCCAATCCAAAAATGGGCAGAAGACCTAAATAGACATTCCTCCAAAGAAGATATACAGACTGCCAACAAACACGTGAAAGAATGCTCAACATCATTAATCATTAGAGAAATGCAAAGCAAAACTACAATGAGATATCTCACACCAGTCATAATGGCCATCATCAAAAAATCTAGAAACAATAAATGCTGGAGAGGATGTGGAGAAAAGGGAACCCTCTTGCACTGCTGGTGGGAATGTGAATTGGTGCAGCCACTATGGAGAACAGTATGGCGATTCCTTAAAAAACTACAAATAGAACTACCATACGACCCAGCAATCCCACTACTGGGCATATACCCTGAGAAAACCGTAATTCAAAAAGAATCATGTACCAAAATGTTCATTGCAGCTCTATTTACAATAGCCCAGAGATGGAAACAACCTAAGTGCCCATCATCAGATGAATGGATAAAGAAGATGTGGCACATATATACAATGGAATATTACTCAGCCATATAAAGAAACGAAATTGAGCTATTTTTTTTTTTTTTTTTTTTGCGATACACGGGCCTCTCACTGTTGTGGCCTCTCCCATTGCGGAGCACAGGCTCCGGACGCACAGGCCCAGCGGCCATGGCTCACGGGCCCAGCCGCTCCGCAGCATGTGGGATCTTCCCGGACCAGGGCACGAACCCGTGTCCCCTGCATCGGCAGGCGGACTCTCAACCACTGCGCCACCAGGGAAGCCCGAGCTATTTTTAATGAAGTGGATGGACCTAGGGTCTGTCATACAGAGTGAAGTAAGTCAGAAAGAGAAAGACAAATACCGTATGCTAAGACATTTATATGGAATTTAAGAAAAAAAAAAATGTCATGAAGAACCTAGGGGTAAGACAGGAATAAAGACACAGACCTAGTAGAGTATCAAGTTGAGGATATGGAGAGGGGGAAGGGTAAGCTTTGACAAAGTGAGAGAGTGGCATGGACATATATACACTACCAAACGTAAAATAGACAGCTAGTGGGAAGCAGCCGCACATCACAGAGAGATCAGCTCGGTGCTTTGTGACCACCTAGAGGGGTGGGGTAGGGAGGGTGGGAGGGAGGGAGACGCAAGAGGGAAGAGATATGGGAACATATGTATAACTGATTCACTTTGTTATAAAGCAGAAACTAACACACCATTGTAAAGCAATTATACTCCAATAAAGATGTAAAAAAAAAAAAAGAAAAAACTTACTTTGGAGTTTTTCATTGCTAAGATTAGAGGTGTTTGTGTTACTTTTTGTATTTTCAAGTTTATAAAAACATGGAAAATTAATGGTCATAAAAACAAGTGTCTTTAAAAATATCAGTTAGTTTATGAGTTACAATAAAACAGCTGAAGGTACTAAAAGAGATTTAGCAAAAATAGTTTAACAATATTTCATTTTGTAAACATTACTGTAAATTTATTAACTAAGAGGTATTGATACATATTCTAATTAATTTGCTTGTATATCACTTAACAATTTTTACAAAACAAAAATTTTCTATGTTTTGTTCCTGTTCTTCGCATACATAAATGTTTGGTCCCAGAGAATTCTGCATACAATGTGCCATACTTCACCGTTTGTACCTTTTATTATGAATAAGTGGTACGTAGTTAGTTCATCCATCACTCTTAAATTTACTTGGAAAAGTGCAATGTGAGATCCACTGCTGTTAATTCCAAAACAAACAGACTAGGGACATGCAATGTTTTATTTCCCCTTAATGGCTGATTTGCACGCCACATTGGGAATGATCAATTGTGTGAAAACTGGCTCTGCAAGGACAAAAAGGGGGAAGAGTGGGTAAGGTATATCATAGTCACTGGACTAGTGTTACATATATCTGCAGTTAAGGAGTTAATGCAATATCTTCCTTTATAAAATATACATTCCCATGATCATCCAGTGAAATGTAACGATATAATTAACTCAGGCACAATAAATGTTAATTAGCTTCCTGCACTAACAGTAATGTCTTATTTACCAAATTAATCCAATCACTGTGCTGTCTTGAAATTCTACCTAATTTTTCCTGAAATCTTATGAAGGAAATCTTATATTTATAAAAATCAACCCCTCTGAATTTGGTGTTAAAATCTGATGCAATAGTTTAATACGTCAGTTGTTGGCATTTAATTAAAAATGTTTGACTGTAATGAAGAAATTAGGGAAAACGTGTTATATAATGGTATTCAATGTCAAGGTTAAGGTCAAAGTTAAGCTGAAACCCAAGATTTGATTTTAAATATATGTGTTTAGATAAGTAGTCAAGCTCATATTAGAACATTCCTTTAGGAAATACACCGTAGGGATACTCTTACCAGACCTATGAATTGGTGAATCCATATAAAAAGATCATAACCCAAGTTCAGAGCTTTCACTGGTTATCAGTGGCTTTCTACAGACAATAACGGAGACAAATTGCTTTGCTTATATGATCTTTTCACAGGTTATAAAACTCACAGTCTTAGGGAAAGAAAGGAAAAGGAAAAGTGATGGGGAATGGCTGTGACTGTTCTTAGATGTTTCTGAGACAAGAATTCACTCAGCCCGTGTTTACTGAGCATCCACCAAGTGTCCAGCACTGTGATAGGTTCTATCTAGGGTTACAATGGAGAACTGAAAATACTTCTGCAGGAGAAGCTCAGAGTCCAGTTAGGGACGGGAGGATGAACATACAGACAGCAAAGGATTATCAGTTCCCTACATACTTAGTAAGTAACAGCAGAGGAGCTGACTCAGGTGACTCAATATTCTTACATGAGGCAAAACCTTGACCCATATGTTGACGGATGTGTAGTCATTTTCCAGGCATAAGAAAAGGTGACGTTGGGCTTCCCTGGTGGCGCAGTGGTTGAGAGTCCCCCTGCCGATGCAGGGGACGCGGGTTCGTTCTGCGGTCTGGGAGGATCCCACGTGCCGCGGAGCGGCTGGGCCCGTGAGCCATGGCCGCTGAGCCTGCGCGTCCGGAGCCTGTGCTCCGCAATGGGAGAGGCCACAACAGTGAGAGGCCCGCGTACCACAAAGGAAAAAAAAAAAAAAGAAAAGGTGACGTCATTCTAGGCAAAGAGGAGAACATGCGTTAGTCCACTGGCCGAGTTATACAAAAGACTTTAACTCAGGTAATAGTTTAGAATGCTAACCCAAGTTCAAATGTTTGGTGCATGATAGGGTGTGGCTGGATACATTTGGAGTATATCTTGAAATCAGATATTGTAGGGCATTTTATTCTCATTCAAATGTGTCTGGATTGTAAATTTCAAGGCAAAGGGAGTATGGCTACAGGAGATATTTACCCAAAGAGTAAAATATTCAGATTTGTGTGTCCGAAAGAATCCCAACGGCAAGGGCAATGACATGCTAGTAGGGAGTAGTGCTGGAGTCAGATAGATATTAAAATGTTTATGGCCACAATCTAGGTATAAACTGCAGGGCCACATAGTAGTCATGGCAAAGTAAAGAAGAAGATTGTTTTAAAGGCTATTAAGTGATAGAGTCACCTGGATTGGTCACTCATCTTGATTAAAGAGGCCAGGGAACTGAGAAAATGACTCAAATTCTAAAGTGTAACTGCATGGTGGCACCTGCAGTAACCATAATAGGGTTTAAGGGAAGAGAAAAAGGGTGAAATTAATAAATAAATTGGCATTTGGACTCACAAAATTGTAGTTCTTTTTAGAATACCATTAATTCATTGCTTCAAACAACAAACATCTAGAGAGCACTTCTTCCAGTTCTCACTATACTAAGAGTTGGCTATAAAGATGAAGACACTGAGAAACTAAAGAGCTCCTATCTAAACTGACAGAAAAAAGTAAATGAGGTGAAGATTTTGAAAATGTATGAGTTACAAAGGACAAATTACCCAAGAAAAAAGGCTGAGAAGAATTTAAGGGGATTAGATTAATAACACTCGTTTTCTGTTTTGACTGTGACCCTCAGTAAAAAACACATTTTACCATGTAAGTCAGGCACACATGTATATACAAGTTATTAAAAATAATTATGGAATATAGTCTTTATTGTATTATATTTCATTTTAAAATGCTGATGATAACATACTAAATTGATTTTATGATTGATTCTTAGGTCATCCCTGAAGTTTGAACAACACTGACAGAGAATGTAGATGGCAGGACTAGTTTTGTTCAGCAGCCAGCAAAGCAAAGAAGTGTGGGTGTCAGGAACAATGTGATCAAGTCGCCTTTCTCACCTTTCTCGTTAGCAGGAAGAAGAGAGTCTGAACAAAGGAAGAGAATTCTCTCTCTTAATTATCTTTTCCTTACTCTGCACAGCCCTTGAGGGCCCCCTAGCCCAACACATGAAGGAAATAATGAGATTAAAGTCCATGACCCAGTTACTTTTTAAGATTAAAAAAAATAAACACTTTTATTAATGTATTCTAAACTTGTAGCTGATCTCTCAAGTTAATAAACAGGAGCATTATTCAATTCATCTAACATTTATTTCCTTCTCCTATGTGCGCTGCTTTGTGTTAATTTTCCAGGGAGAGCTATGAAAAAACTGAAATAAACAACCTAGAACTCTTTATATATACAGGGTTTTTCTTTGCCTTAAATTTGCCACCTCTACCTTGCAACTTACGTGCCTCTTCCTTGTGAAAGGTGCAGATGCAACCCTAACCTAAGTAAGGAAGCCTCTGACATTACCATAATCTGTTTAATGTATTTTAATAGGCTTAATATTCAGAGTATTGCAGTCGATTTATTTTTCTGCATTATTTGATATGATTATACAGTTTTGACACTCAAAAAAATTCAGTTTTAATTACTCTATTATTCAAGTGCTACATTTTGCAGGTTGTTAGTACCTAGGGTAGGGACCCAATTTGTCAACAGTTTTTACTTTGGCAGACATTTATTTTTGCTCCCTAAATGGAGTAATGAAAAACGGCAGAATTAGCACTGAGGCATTATTGGCGTTACTCCACCTCAACACTCTTTTTACCCCATCATCAAAAAGCCATTAGACCTAATCATTTGACATTATTTGCTAACCTAGATTTTTTTAAAAAACTAAATTCAAAAATGAAGTAAGAACAGCTACGAAATCTTTTGTGGCACATTTGTGTATCAAGCACTGATTTTTACATCAGTGGCATTAAAGTTAAATGATCTTGATTTGAGAAAGTCACCAAAACCATGTATTCAGAGTTAAAAAGTAGGTAAGTTTTCAAACATGAACCTGTGATTCATGGAAAGAAGAAATATTTTTTAAATGACTGCACTGTTATAAGGTTTTTCGTCTTCCCCCAAAGGAATGGTCTACTTTATCTATCATTGCAATCAAAGTGAACAGAGTTTAATATCCACTTACTTGCTGAGCTTAATAAAGAGGTCATTATATTGTATCCAAAACCACTAAAAATGATTGACTCACTGACCAGTTGGAAAACTGGCTCATAACAGTGAATGCACGGCTGACGCTTTGTTTTTCCAATTTTTGAATTGTTCCTTTTGTCACAAGCACTAGGTGCACGTCTGATATCACACTTCTTATTAAATAACCTATATGAAACGAATCTGGTTCCATAACCAACTTTCGTGCAATTAGGTAATACAAGCACAACATGCCTGCATTATTCTGTGTTTCAACACAGAGAGGACTTGAACTTCGATTAAAGAACAAAAAAAATTTAGAAATCGCTTCTCTTCCTTCAGTGTAATTTTTCCCCCTTTGGGTCTCACAGGGTTCAAGTTTTCTGTCCCCCATCAGCCGACTGCACTCTCAGTGCAACCTGGTGATGTACAAAATAGTCTCGGGGATTTCTCCTTTAGATTCTGGAACACCTACAAATATTCTTAAAATGAATAAAGAAAATAAGATAGCAAACATATGAACTATTTAAAAATAATGACTGAGATATGTTATCAGAATTTCCCTTTCTGGAAATGATTAAAATATGAAGTTTTGGTGAGTAAGAATTTCAAACTCTGTAATCTGAAACTTAGAAAAAGTTCAAAACAAGAATTCTTTTTGCTACAGAAACGCTTTAGAGAAAGTTCAAAACAAGAATTCTTTTTGCTATAAAAGAAGTGGCTTTTATTTAAAATTAAATTTATTACTATTTGTATATACATGTATTTATTGATATATATCACTCTATATAAATATATGTGTATACGTGTGTGTGCGTATATATATATATATATATATATATGCATAAACGCACACATATTCTATTCTACTTCCTTTCTTTCCACCACCTGCCCCCTCACTCCCCAGTGGCTACCTAGAAATATAAACTCCATGAGGACAGGAACTTTGTTTATTGTTCATAGCCCAGGGCCTACTACATAGAAGTAAGTCCATGAATATTTGTTGAATGAATACATGGGATACCTAAGTTCTCCAGTTTCATATATTTAACTAACATAATTTAAAACATGACTTTCTTTTCAGGTAATGTAATCCCCTTAAATTTCAAATGACTTCCAAATATTATAATTATCTTCTTTATTAAAAAGCAGGTGCTTCTTTTTTTTTTTTTTTTTTTTTTTTTTTGCGGTACATAGGCCTCTCACTATTGTGGCCTCTCCTGTTGCTAAGCACAGGCTCCGGACGCGCAGGCTCAGCGGCCATGGCTCACGGGCCCAGCCGCTCCGCGGCATGTGGGATCTTCCCGGACCAGGGCATGAACCCGTGTCCCCTGCATCGGCAGGCGGACTCTCAACCACTGCGCCACCAGGAAAGCCCCAGCAGGTGCTTAATTTAAAAAGCACCTGCTGTTTAATTAAAAAAAAAACAACAAAAAAACCACTGCTTCTTCAAAATTATCTCTGCTTCCTAGGCATATTTGGTATTACATTTATATTTTCTTTGTTTGGGTAAATAGAGCAGTTGAGTGGCACATCTAAGGGACAGTAAAACCCTGGTGGTCTCTGTCCATCATACAGAGAAGCAAAATGTGAGATGAATCAACAGAATTCTTTTCAACTAATTGAGCTGAAAAGAAAGTTCATGTGAAAGCATTTGGTGGGATGTTAGTGGATATAAGATACTTATTGAGACCAAGAATATTAATCTTCATCTCGTGGAATCAATCAATTAATGCTTCCACACATGCTCATACCATGGTATTGACACTGACCATTAATGTGAAAAAAATAAAATGGAATAAAACTTGCTAAATGAAGATATTATCTGACTTCAAGGATAACCGGTTCAATCTTAAAAATGGTTAATGCGTTCTCCTGAAAGACACCTGCCTGTATCTGCTTGAGGACATGTCTCTAACAGATACAGATTCTCATTTTTACCCATATCAATTGCTGGAGAAGGATAAAAGGGGAAATCTTTAATTATAAGGTTATAAGCTATTTATTCTTCAGAATATTAAATAAGCATGACTTAAAGCCTGAAGCATATTATATTTTCAAAATTAATTTTATTTTAAAAGTAAAATTAGTTTTCTAATTCCACATATAAAGTATTATGCGCCTCCATATTTATGTATCATTCTATAGTGGTGAAGCTGTCACAAATTTAGGTTATAGAAACATGCATATAAATTGGTAGGGTACCCTGCACATTATACATCTCCTCCTTTGTAAAGAGAAGGTAAAGCCATCCTTGCAGAGCTGTTGTGAATATTAAAGGATGCTGTGCAGTGAAACCCCACTGCATAGTTACTACCTTAGTAGATGGTGGCCATTATCAGCATTATCATTAAATTTCAACATGCAACTCTAGGTCCTTTAGCTAAAAAGAATGTCAGAAAATGGTCACCAAGTTACTTTAGTTTCAAGACTAATACATAAAATAGAGACTAACAAAGTTATCAGGAAACAACCTGGAATTCTATCAAATGTTACCTTTGGGCACAGTTTTAAAAATTCCCAGTTCTTTGAAGAATATTATTCTTGCTGCATTGCTCAACCTACTTGAGCATATCAAAGCTTGCATACTGTGATAATACCTACATTACTCCACTATATTTCTGCTTACACAACTGGATGAATATTCTTAATATAGGATTCATTCAAGCATTATGTCTTTTTGCTTAAAGCATGTCAAGCTAAAATAGCTCATGCACTGAAAACTGGAGTACCCTGTCGGCCCATTTTCCTCTCTTAAAGATGTCTTTATTAGCTTAATGCTTTCCACTTATCTGTCTACAGCCATCTGTGAAAGCTGAATGGCTTGAGATACCCTGTGCTACTTATAACTCTTCCTAGTCAGCCCATATTGACTCCTCTGTGTATGACTGATGTACACTAAGTAACAAAGATGAGAGTCAGAGTGTTTCCATACTGATTTGGTGGACTTAACGGGCTTTCCTGTTAAAACAGTACTATTCAAGAATATTTAACCTAAACAATTTTAAGTCCTCCTCTTAGTGATATACAGTTACCGAAATAAATTTCAGATAAAATTTCAGTTGGCTCTGTAACAAAGGTTTTGTTTATTGACTTAGAGGGCTTTTGGGGATTTGGTTATGTTTCCCTCTAAGTTTTTTTAAAAAACAGCTTGAACCTATAGGAACCTTTGATTACACTTGATATATTCCTCCTCTCTCAAATAAAATTAGTAGTTGACACCCTCTATGAACATGAAATATATATGTGTGTGTGTATATATATACATACACATATATGTAGTAATGTATTATATACAATTAATATAATAATATAAAACACTAAGAACTGTTTTATTGTTGTCTTATTAATTTACATGGAGAAAATCATGCTAACTTCAGTCAAGATGAGGTCAAATAATTCTCATCATTGTTGAAATGTTGTTCTAAAAACAATATGCTTAATGATAAACTACTAAGGAAGTCAGTAGGGTGAGTTATACATTTTCAAAATTCCTGCTACCTTTGGCTAAAAATGTTTAAATGATACAACCTTCATGGTATGCTGAAAGTGACCACTTTTCATTTTTCTGTTTATACTTTTTACTGACTTACATTAATAACAATTTTACTGACTAAGACAAGGAGTGCCCTCAATAAACCAAGAATGTAACAGGAAAGATGGATACTGCTATAGACTGAACACCCCATCAAATTCATATGTTAAATCCTAATGCCCAGTGTGAGAGTATTTGGAGGTAGGGCCTCTGGGAGGTGATTATTAGATGATGAGGGCGGAGCTCTCATGAATGGGATTAGTGCCCTTATGAAACATAAAAGAGGCTCAAGAAAGCACCTTTGCCACTTCCACCAGGTGAGGACACAGCAAAAAGATGGCTTTCTAGGAAACAGGCCCTTGCCATACATAAAATCTGCCAGTGATTTGATCTTGGATTTCCCAGTTTCCAGAATTGTGATTAAATTTCTGACGTTTATAAGCTACTCAGTTAATGGTGCTGTTTTAGCAGCCCAAAGAGACAAAGACAGAAATGTCAACCAATTATTGCAAAAGAAGTGAATGTGTTCTATCAAAGAGGCATCTATACAGTACAGAGGTTAAAGAAAAGGAGGCAACAGTCAATTTTAAGAGGATTAAGGAAGTTTTCATAGGTGGCAGAGCAGGTAAAATGAGTTTGGAAGGAAGCGTCAGAGTTTGATGGGCAGTATCTGCAAACATTAGGAGGCTTGCGGTGTCACACAGGTAAGGCTGGGGTGCTTCTAGGTAGGGCTTGGTCAGCAAACAGGTGGCCAGCAAACAGGTGGAGGGGTTCTGCAGCAGGAAAACAAGAGGGGGCCACATAAAGCCCCCCCAGGGCACTCACAACTCATCTGATTCCACTTCCGGTGACTCTGCAGCAGACATTCAACTTTAATGGACTCATCTTCTGCTTGTCCTCGAATACCTCCCGCTCATTCACAACTGTGAATGGGAGGCTTAAACTGTTCCCTTTATCTGGATGATGCTACGCTTAGACTTATAGCCTGACAAAGTGTGCCTGTTGTTAAAGTCCCACTGATACAGACACTTCATCTATCTCTGTCTCCAAATTACAGGAGACTTCAGTTCTGAATACCCGAGGTCTCCTCCAAACTCTGGTACTTCTCTCTAGTTTCTAGAGATATTGTTTTATGAAATACTAGACTGACATCTAAGTCAGACTCCTTTAGAAGGAGACATCTAAAGTCACGAACAGTTTTTAAGATTAACATCACAAATCCATAATGGTCATGGAAATAAGGACACGTGAGCATCTATCTGCTCAGTACGCCTATGTTCCAACATCATGACCCTGCTTTTTCATTTTATTACACCCTAAATCCTAATATGAGAGGTCAAAATGTGAACTCTGGCCACATTAAAGGACTGCAAGTATGGAATGAGGCAGGGCCCAGGAGAAGCAGGACAGAATAAGCACCATGGTCATCTCTCACCCAGGGCCCCAAGCAGGGTCAGCAAAGCAGCAGTCCAGCCTAACACCACATCCACGGTTTGTGGGCTCCTACCTAGGAATCCCCCTCCAAAACCTTTACCCTCAAAAGCCTCCTCCAGAAACATGATTTTCCACGTCAGGCACAAACGCTATAAAGGCTAAAGGTATTGCAAAAATAAGCAACAAGAATAAAAGGGAGTGTGCACAGAAGCATTCAGTAATGTTATAATCTGAGTTACAGACAAGTCACATTCCATTGACATGCAAAAGACTCTCTGGCTGCTGATTTAGATGGATACAGAGATGGACCAGACCCAACACCGCCATTGTTTCAGATGGTGTATAATTAACACGTGAGAGAAAGAGACTGAGCTTTCTGTTCTGACTGATATATAGCAGCCAGACAATCTACTCTTGGATTACGGCCCCAGCTTATCAGTATTTTCCACCTTGGAAACAAATCGTGACTCATTCGAAAAATGCCACCCATTCCAACTACTGAATTTTGTCCAATACAAACCCAAAAGACAATACTTGAAATTTCTTCATAACAAGAACAAGTAGAGAGTCTGTCTTAGAGCCTAGGGTTATGAAAGTGGAAGTTCAAACCCTCCCTCTCCATTGTTTTGTGACACATATTCTACATTTCCATCTCCTTTCCTCTTTCTTCCTTTTCTTTCCAGAAAGTCATTTTAAATGTGGTAACAGCCCAATCTTCCTAACAAATTAAATAATGAGCTGATGTTCTCTGTTAGGCCTAAAAAAGGCCAATGGATTTTTGTCACCTTTATTTTTTAAATCAGGATGCCGTATTTGTTATGTTTGTACTTGTAATTTGATTTAAATTATTGTCTGTCTTTTTTGAAATTGTGGATCTAACAAAGCAAATCCTATAATTGAACACATTTCTAAAAGTCCCCTAAATACAACGTATTGCAAAGACACTTTCAGAATCAGAGAATCTCTCATTTACATTACTTTATAATTGCATTACATAGTAATTTGCAATTATACCTCCACAATTCCCAATGGTGATAGCCTACCCTTTCTTGCCAGATGCTGTGTTCCACCATCCTAACAAAAGCATTATGGAGTATATTGTAATTATTCCCATTTTATTTCTCATAAACCGAGGCTTCAAAAAGTTCAGTAACTACTTTAGATTTCACCATTAATTCATAAATGGTTTTGAACCTAGGACTTTCTGATTCCAAAATCTGTAGTCAGCACCAAAATCCCATGCTCATCCAGTGAATAATAATCACTAATGCTGATTGGTTACTTACTGTCACACAGTGCTCCTACGAGCTTGACCACATTAACTCATGTAATTCACACAACAACCCTATGAGATAAATACTCTTATTATTAGACCCATTTTACAGATGAGCACACTAAGGCACAGAGAGGTTAAGTGACTTGTTCAACACTGCAAAGCAGGAAAATGATGAAACTGGGTTGTAACCCCAGGCAATCTGACTCTACCACTCCCTGCCCCACCCCTGGCCCCACCACCATACTTAAGGACTACACTACAAAATCAGCAAGTGAATGTATGTTACCTATTTTTAAGATTTTTGTTTCACTTATATGTAAAAATTTTATTTGTGTAATAAACCATGGCCTCTTCAATGGTAATCATAACTAATTTCTGGAAAAGAATTTCCAAACCAGTTTTATTGCACTGACCCAGTTACGTAATAATTTAATTTTAGTGGAAAAGTCTTTCTCAATATTACTAAATATAGTTGTCAAGATTTTCATTTACAGTCTTTTATTTTAAACAGGCTAGCTGTATTCTGTTGGCTAAAGAGAATGGTCAGATGAGGTGTTAAAGAGATTTCAGTAAACAAAAAAATTAATACATTAAACTGAAGGAGTAATATCTGATCGAATTTCTATGTTGCTCCCTTGGGATCCTGAAATTAAATGATACATAATAAGTATCTAGTGTATCTTGTCTCCTCCAAGAATAAAACACCTAAAAATAAACTATAATAGAGTAAACATCCTGGAGATCAGAAGTAGAAACCTAATTATTATGGTTGGTGGGGATTTGTGTGTGCAGTGTGTGTGAGAAAAGTGTTTTTTCATATTTCATTTAAACATAACTTTCTGAAATACAAAAAATAATTGGGGTCATGAGTTAACGTTAAGTGTAATTTTATCATTTATCTCTTAGGTGAATAACAAATAAAATGTTAGACTCTATTAACCAATTTTAAAAGAACACTGTGGTCACAACTTCATTTCCAGCTCCCTACTTGTAATAACAGTCAGCCACAGACGATATCTATTCTTATGGGGTTTTACTGTTAATAATTTCACATTCATTATCTTATTTGTCCTTTAATCTTGTGAATTAGGTAAAGCAGAAATTCTTCCTCTCATTTTGCAGATGAAGAAACTGAGCCCTAGATATTTAAGGGACTAGTCAGATGATAAATGTTGGAGCTGGAACTAAAATTAAGGGAATTGAGTAGAATTTCCTTTCAATGACACCATAAACAACCTATGTCAATTACCCATATGATACTTGTGTAAGTGAAAGTGTATTAGATACCCTGTTAGATAAAACTGCAATAAAATTGAACTGTTTCACAATATTAAACTAAGTAAAATTTTCAGGCTTACACTGATTTATATGATATTAAAGAACCAAAAGACACTGAAACTTTTTATTCAGTTAAAAGAGAGGTAAAATTCTACACTTCTAAACTCTGCCTATTTAGATATATATATATTACCATATCAATATGCACACATATACATAACAGATACATCTAAACCTATTTTTTCCTTTTGCAGTTGGTTGGTACATAGACTAAGTCTAGCCAATTTCATAACAGCAAAACAAACGCAAGTATTTTGTACACTTCTTGCAAGGTAAGTGCACACTGTACTGAAGATCTCAATATATAACCATGTAAATGGTACTGAATAGAGAATACTTACTAGTGAGGAGCCTTGGCGGTGTACATCATGATGGGAATGGGTACAGTTCAGTCAATCCACAGTCCACTGAGCGACTCATAACTGAAACAAGCGCCATCACTGTTCAGACCTAAGCAGGCACACAAAGAGAGGACAGTCAGTAAACACCATTTCGTACCATTTGCACAAGAGCATCTTTCCAACCTGCAGCATTAAAAAAAAAAAAAAAAGTCTGACAAGCAATCCAATGAAAGGGCTTTAATTTACACACCTCTGTTTTCCATATTATGAGCAATATAGCAGTGGAAACACACTGTACAGTCAGTAAAGAAGCAATAAATTTAGTGATTATGTAGCAATTAGGAAGTAATAAATTTAGTAGTAAACTGGTATCACATTACTGGAGGCTATAAACTTATCAATAACAAACTAAACCAAAAAAATTAACATACTCTGATGTATATTTTTTGGGGGCGGGGCTATGTGCTGAGCATTTACAGCACATCTCTGTACGAAATTTCATTTAGTCTTGACAACAAAACTGCAATGTAGGTAATCTCCTCACTTTACAACACTTAAGGCTTAGAGGCGCAGGGCGGTTGGTCCAAGTCCCTACTCTATAGCTTATGCTGCTTCTCCATATCATGTGGAGTGTGCCAAGCACACAGTTTTTCCTATGCTTACTTGTGCTCCATGTAAATTACAATATGAAAAGCAGATACCAGGAGGATTATATAAAGACGTATCTTTGTTTCCCTGTTAGAAACTGTTAAAACTGTTAGAAGACAAGCACTGTATTCTACTCATCTTTGTATGCCAAAATGTAAAGTGAGATCTTGTTTTGGGATACAGTACCTGGCACACACTAATATTTGCTGAGTAAATAAATGAATAACAGCATCAACAGAAGTAGGAATTGGCAAATATCTTTTGTCTCAAGTCACACTTTTCGCTTTGTCAGTCCTTTCACTTAACTTGCCAAACTTGTCTTCCTGTTTGCAACACAATCTCAGGAAAAAGTAGGAAGAAACATGTAAAAATCATGTGAATGAAGTTCAAATAGAATCATTCAAAGAATTACAAACTAGTCAGTAGTCAGTTTAATTTAGTTCAATTGGAGAGGTTTCTGAAGAACAGCAAAAGGTAAAGTAACAAAAATTTTCCAGAGAGGGAGAAAAGAAAAAATCCACCTTTCACTTCTAGGTCGGCCATCAGCTGGCTAACAAAACCTAATCACCTTTCCTGTGGTCAGATCCCAACAGAGGAGAACACTGAAATGACTAAAGACTCCAGGTAGAAACTTCATGATCACAGGAAACTAAGAAGTGCTGCTTTGGATTGGAGATGCTGTAGAGAAGCAGCCAGACTGGAGACTCTGATGGTCAGACCCTAATTTACCCTGCAGACGAACAGCGTCTCAGCACCCTGCCTATGTAGGGCAGGGCCTGGCAAACCATAGCCTGCTGCCTGTTTTGGGGTAGCCCGTGAGCTGAGAATGGTTTTTGCACATTTAAATCGTTGGAGGAAGTTAAAAGAATCATATGAGTGTAAATTATTTGAAATTCAAATTTCAGAGTCTGTAAATAAAGTTTTATGAGAATACAGCCACAACCACTCACGTACATATTGTCTCTGGTTACTTTCATGCTACAACAGTAGAGTTGAGAGGTTGTGAAAAAAATAGTATGACTTGCAAAGTCTAAAATATATTTACTATTTGACCCTTTACAGAAATCATTGGCTGATTTCTGGTCTAGAAAACTGTTAGTTCTCAATTTGGAGGGGATGATACTAGAGAAAGGGGCTGCTTCAGGGCAGAATGGAAGCAGGAGGTGGGAATCCACTTCCCTACAAAGACCCATGGACAATGCAATATTATGAATATAGCAGGAGTTTTTCTGGGGACAGTGGGGTTCTTCCCTGGAGGAAGCACCAGAAAGGAAGGTAAATTCAGCCACACTCAATCTGGCACACAGGCTGGGCCCATGAGGATGGATGGAGAAATCTGGCTACCAGGATGTCAGTTTTCAATACAGCAGAATGAAGTTCTCATGAAGGAAATCAAATCTCCAGGGCTCTGATTCTCTTCCCATATGTGCCAGTCTCAAGAAAGGCAGATAACTTAGGCAACCAGTTTTGTTTTGTTGTTTTTGCTGAAGGTCTGAAGAAGAAGATTACGAGAGCAAACGGAGAAACCCTACGCAGGTAAAAGACACTCCATCTATCCCACAGAAGGGCAAATGGTGGGCCATATCTAAGGATGGATAAACAGGTGATGAAGCAAAACAAAACAAAGCACAAAGACTATATAAAAAAGAATCTGCTACATAACACAAGGAAACCATAGATGGAGTATTTGCATTTGAAAGATATCAAAGAAAGTTAAAATAATGTTTTGTAGCACATCCGCTTTGTGCTTTTGATGAAGTTTGAGACAACACAGGATAAAATCCCAAAGATTTATCTTTAGAGAAGTTAATTACACCCCAATAAATGGAATGACACTTAAGTGGTTTCCCATTTAAATTTTAATTGCATCTCGGTGAAGAGAAGAGGGGTTTTGATCTCAAAGACTTGGGTCTGAACATCAATTCCATTTATTTTCTTGCTGTACGACCTTGGACAACTTACTTTCTAAGTCTTATTCCCATCACCTCTTCAACAGGGTTATTCTGAGAGTTGTAGGACAAAATATGCATTAAAAATCCAGCATACTGCCTGCCACATGGGAGGCACAGGATACATAGCAGCTTCGTATGTTCTTTCTGGCCCTGCTTACTTTCTCACCCTCTTGTTCTAACAGCAATCAACTACCGCGATCATTACAGCCGTAGGAAAATGGCTGCCGGACACGTAGGTCTCATCTATGCTGTCACATTTGACTTTGCACCTTATTTTCTCTAGGTGGACTACACCTTTTCACTTTGGGCTCCTCTCTATTTAACTGGTAAGACGGTATTCACTTGACAAAGAATTTAATTCAGAAGGGAATTCTGTAGCCATCCTTAATCCCTTAGGCAGAAATATACAGTCACAAGATTTTGTGCATTAAATCCATTTTTATGATTAATACTGTATTATTATTTATTTACATGTGTCTTTCCCAGGAGGCTGTATCTTGGTCAAGTGCATTGATAGGATACATCAAGAGGAAAAACTATGGTCTCATGGGGAAGACAGACATGGCAATGGAAACACACACACACACACACACACACACATACACTTGGCCTACATTTCTGCCTATTCACTGACCTCGCAGTGGACACTGCCCCCAAGTCTTTTGATCCTTACTGAATGGACAGCACCTCCTTCATGCAAGATGCAACCTGGAGTCAAACAGTGACTTCATCAATGCTTGGTGAACAACAGGCTCTATTATTTTCTTAAGGAATAAATAAAGAATGATGGAAAGGTAAAGTTGGTGAGGATTTGATACATAAAAAATGGACATTTAGAACACTGTTGGTGACCCTGACCACTTAATTATCCTGGAACACCATTTGGAAATATGCACAAAATCGTACAAATGTCTTCATTTTACACACTTGGTTATTAAATCATCTTTAGAAGTAGTCCCCAGTGACAAACTTCTCCCATATCTTGAACATCTACCATGTGCCAGACTCTGGTAGGTACAACCTCTAAGTAGCTATTATTATTCTTTTTTTTTTTTTTTTTCAGAGGAGAAAATTGAAGGTGAGGAAACAAGAGAATTTTTTCTTGACTAGTATCACACAGGTAGTAGAGACTTAAGTATATCAAATTCTAAAGTCTAGGCATTGCCATATAAGAAACTAAGCTTGGTCTCTACATTGTAAGAAGATGTTCTTAACAGAACACTAATTGTGCAAACAGTTGATAAATGGTAGCTGTTATTACTACTATTATTAATACCATAACCCAACAAAAGGGAATCAGTTCAACACTATGGAATGTTACATTGTTAAATGTATATGATGCTTTATTGCTATAATAAGTATGAAAGTTATGCTGATATAAGGAAATGTGTACATAAATGCAGAATACAAAATATTACATATAGATTCATTAAAATTACAGGCAGTTCCACATAGGGTAGCTTAACAAAAATTAGAAGACAGTGTGACACATATAATAAAATTTTCGATTATAGGTAACTTATTTGAAGCTCATCAATTAATTTGAGAAAGTGAAAATTTGCTTGAGTTCAAATTTATGTTTAAAAAAACAGATATGTATATACATTTCTAAAAGTGGTGATAACATCCTAGACCTTCTCCACATTTGAAAGCTCATTTTTTTCTCCGAGCAAGATAATATATTACTATTGTTTCAGTAAAGAGCTGTTTGTCTGTCCATTTATTTATTTTGCTGTTAGGAGTGGAAACATTTAGGGGCTGATTTAAAAAATAAGAATGACTGAAGTTTTCTTTGAAACGGAGTCATTTAAACCATCTACTCTAATTAAAACAGACATCGTTTACTTTAATATTTCCCAATTAGCATAAGCAATCAACATATGATGATGCTAACTCCTATACACAAAGGTTTTATATGTATATATTATATATATGTGATACATACACACACATATATATGAGAAAAAGAGACAGCTATTTCAGCAGAACCTCAAAAAGAATAGTGTCAAAAGTCATTATCCAAAAAAGGGTGAGAATATTCGACAAGAGCAACAGTTGAGGCTCAAAAACGTGTGGATTTGTGCTCAGACAGCATCTGGAAACTAACCCCACCAGAGGCTATCCAGCTCACTGCTCTTTTTAGTTGCAGACTTTCCTCTGAAGGCAGTTCTAATCAGTGTCACCCACTCACGAAGCATATAATGTTCTTTTATTCTCATCACATTATAAGAGAACAAAGGTACAAAAATTCAAAGAATTCTGTTTGATCAAAAGTACCTTTTACCAGTGAAGGTGCAGGAAAGTGACCTTGATTGCAAAGCTATGAAACCTACTCATCTAGGAATCAGAAGCGTCTCCTCCTGTGTGAGTGGGTGGCTTCTCTTCCCTATGATGATTATGTCAAGAGTTTAACGCCTGATTTATCCATGGTTTGAGCAAACTAATGGTTAGGTCTGAGGCAAATAGTGATATTACGGATGAAAATATACATTTTAGCTAGGTTTTCCATAACTTGAAGACTATTTGAAGAGTATTTTTTCTTTCTTCGTTGACTCTAAAATTATTTTTCACCAGGCTTAACTATTTTAGTAACTGCATTTGGTAGCCACAGTGGTAAGGTAGAAAATAATAAACCCAAAAGAATGACAGCCTCGGTGAAAAAGGCTCAGGCATAAGCGAAGTAGGAGGTATATCTCTAAGTCTGGTTTAAATTGCTACCGGGCAGGTTTATATGTGTGTTTACATTTGTAATGAGGCAACTGTCACTTCATGTTTACGTTTATTGGCTATTAGAGTTTAAAGAATAGTTGTACTGAAAATTAACTTCTATGTTTAGTCTACATTTGCTCTCCTAGTGTCCCAGTCATCTTCTCTCTTAAATTTAACTAAAGGACAGTTAAATTAACTAGACAAAAATCAGTGGATTATTTTTCATATGTAGTTTACAAAACAGAGACAGCCGGCCTCCAACTCTATTTAAATTTTAAATCAAACTCCAACGTTATCTAATTGGGTTGACACAACCATTAGACAGACTGCGGATAAAGGGCTCTCTTATGAATCAGTGCTGTCACGATGGTACAGAAGTGGTTAAACTGTCAGACGGAGTGGCGTTGGGGAGGTGAGCTAATGCAGAAAGAAGGTCAAAAGTTAGGGCAAAGCCAACACACAGAAAGTGGGAAGCAGTTTCTATTGGCTTCTCCTTTAAAAAAAAAAAAAAAAAGGAAAAACAACCTTTCAGAGTCTCGCATCATGCTTTGTAATTGCACTGTAGGTGAGAACTATGTACATGAAAGAAAGAGATATTTGGAAAGCCCTCCCCAAATGGTACAATCTCATTATTTCAGCCACTACACGCTCCTGCTCTCCCCTTTCTTTTTTCTCTTCTGCTTCTCCCCAACCCTCGCTTCTCTTCCTTTTCCTCTTCTACCTGTCCTTTTTTATTTTTATTTATTTTATTTATTTTTTTTGCGGTACGCGGGCCTCTCACTGTTGTGGCCTCTCCCGTTGCAGAGCACAGGCTCCGGACGCGCAGGCTCAGCGGCCATGGCTCACGGGCCCAGCCGCTCCGCGGCATGTGGGATCTTCCCGGACCGGGGCACGAACCCGTGTCCGCTGCATCGGCAGGCGGACTCTCAACCACTGCGCCACCAGGGAAGCCCTCTACCTGTCCTTTTTTAGCAGAAGCATCATCATAATCAGTGTTACTTATGTGCCTTCCCCTGTGCACAACACTTTGATGGGGGCTTTACACGTGTATCTGTTTTCTTTTCAATGTCTTCCAGAATTGCTATTACTATCCATCTTTTAAAAAGCTGCGGTTCTTATCAAGTGAATTTTACAGCCAAATAGCCAGTGAGTGAGCAAATGTAGGAATCAAATCTGATTCAATCTAATTCTTTTATTAGTAAAAGAAAGATTCCTGGGAATAGAACTCTTTGCAAATGCAGAATTTAGCAGAACATCACAGACCCTGAGCATCTAAGGTATTAGGATGTTAGGTGGGGTGGTGGAATCTGGGAGCTGAATTAAGTTAGCCTTCAAAACACAATTCCATATCAGAGAGCTATTCACTTAAACATTCTCAAATAACAGCAACAGATAAGTTTGGGAACAAATGAAAGTAATTTCTGAACCTTAATGTTAGGAGGGACAATAGGGTCAATGTACCAGTTAACTTATGGATGATAAAAACAAAGACAGACAATTGTTACTAGACCAACAGATATGTAAACAGGCAGGGTAGTTAAAGGGGTATTTCTTTACCAAACTGCAACAAAATTAGCAGTCTATGACTACCTCGGCCACCTGAAATATGCTAGGAATATTAGAGATGGAACCCAAGAAAAGCAAACTTAAAAGTCACCTTTGAAACCTAAGAAATGAAAGAAAAGAAAAAACAAAGAAAGAAAAGCAAGCTTAATTATTACCTTAAGACCTCATAGGACCCACTATTGGAATGAGGAAGCTTTCTACCGGAATACATCCACAGAGGCAAAATATTCATTTACATTGAGATGGAAATGGCGCCCTTACAATTTCTAAGCTGTCTGCTAGAATGCATCATTACTTTCAAGTACTTGAGAAGCCCGTGCACTCTTGATTCTGAAATCTGAAAAGGCCTTTGGTTTCCTGGAAGCACAGTATGAAGGAAGACAGCCAAAAAAGCATAGAAAAGATTCAGGTTGGGGTTTTCTCTTTTCACATTACCAGCCTGGACTTTTAGATGGCTATCTTCGTGCATTTCTTTGGATACTTTCCTAGTTTTGTCTTGAAATGAAATGACTTATGATTCAGAAATCATAGTTAGCTCAAGTGGATATGACGATTTTCAAAAAGTTGAGGGCTTCCTAGTATCTTGGGCATAGAGATGCCTCGGCTATGTTTTGGAGTTAAAATATTTACAAATTTCACAAATGCTATTTAGTCTTTGGAAGTGATCGCACTTCCTTTAATCCCAGGGCACAGTTAAAAGACAAATGCGGTAAGCATTCCTTAGTACTAATATTCAGACCTCTCTTGACTAAGTGAGAAAGACTGCAAGTAAACAGGGCAACAGGATACTGTGTGCTTAGGGCAGAAAGAGGACAACCTCATCACTTAGGATGGCAGCAAGTGTGGCTTTTGCATTCAGTACTTCAGATGCATCATTTCATACAGCTGTCTCTCTTAGCCCAAGTCTCCTCTAACCTCTACATTTAAGCAAGGGAAGTATCATTTTAAATAAGGATAAAAAGAGGGCCTTCCCACTTACATATTAGAGAAAGTACGTTTTAGGTTACTTACAAATTGATATCAAGGATATTATTAAGAAACAAAGAACAAGCAATAATCCTAAGGTAGAGGGCACGATAAAGGCTTTGGATAGGAACTCCTCTACCATATGTGTATATACACAGATTGTTCTTAAACTATGCAGTTATACAGTGAGGCCAACCATTAAGATTACTGACCTTCCTGGCAGTTACCCGCTGAATTCCATAAGCCTCCAACTTCCTGATGGACATAAGAACACGGGCTGGCAGCCCCACCAGTAAACTCTAAGCCAGTTAGTAGAATGCACTCTTCACAAAGTTTCCCTTCTTCCTCAGTCACAGCTCATGAGTATTAATCTTGAAGCTATGTTCTCCATCCCAGTAGAGACTGTTTGCCATTGGAGGAGAATGCCTTTAGCCAAGAGAATGCTAGTAACCATGTCCTCCAGCTAGGACTAGAAGTAAATTATTCAGCTAGAAATAAATTACTGAGATAGAATGGGGAGCAGTCAAACCACGTTCTCCTCTGGACATTCTGGGAACTGGAAAACCAAAGCCAAGGTTAGAATTTAGGTAATTCATCCAACGAAAGGAAACGTGACACCATGAGGATAGTCACATAACCCTAAACCAAATGTTATTCCTGCCTCCTGGACTCCAAATACAGAATGGAGTCGGGAGCAACAGACTTAAGACGCCTCACAGGCTTGGAACTAGCAATGTATTGTTGAAGTCTAAAGCATGCTTTCTCATACACGCGGCAGGCTTGCAACTTGAAAACAGTGCATGCTGTTCAAGATACCTAATCTGCCTCAGCCTCATCAGCAATGCCAGGTGAGGCTGCATCCCTCTGGTTCAAGGTCAAGCTGCAACAGCCTGTACCCAAAGGCCCGGATGACAGCCTCTTTCACAGCTCTTGCCTCTACTCCAGCCTAACCGATGGCCCCGCCCTCAAAAGCCACTGACCTCCATGAGGCTGACTCCTTGATTCTAGGGAACGAGCTTCAGAAGTACCAACAACAGGTCCAGGCCAGGAAAACGGCTGAGATTCCCAAACGAAAAAACAAATGTAGGGATGAGGGGAAAAAAGATCTTCCCAATAGGACAGGATTCTTAGGCCTAAGCAAAACCCAAGGGCAACACAAGGAGCCTGAAGAATTTGCTGGCAAGAGTGTGAAAGTGTTTTCACAAGGTAGATCCCACGCTCAATGTGGGTCTGGGGTTCTAGAAACACAGGGCCTAAGGGGGAAAAAAAGAAATGCAAAGGACTTAAAATATACTAGATAGGAAAGAAAGGTCTCAAGTAAGACCTGGTGACTGGGGTTCCACTGAAAGTTGGTAATATGACAGCAACATGATGAACTTCCCTTTTAGGAGAGAAGAGACAGATAGACTGAGATATTTTTGCCCCAGGTATGCTGAGTGCATAATACCAATATTAACTAACAGAAAGATTTCTCCCAAGTTTTAATCTATCTTCCTTCCCTCAACAAAGATTTGGTGCTGAATTAATTCTACTACTCAGGTTCTGATAAAAGTATAAGCATTTGGTGGAAGAAAGTTGTAAAAGCAGCCCAGGCTGCAAATGCTAAAGATCCATCTAGAATGTAAGCTGCATGAGAGCAGAAGCTCGCTCACTGCTGCCGCTACAGCAGGTAGCACAGTTGCCTGGAAGGTACTGGAATATCTTTGGATGGATAAGCATGCTTATAGAAAGACAGCATCTCCTAAGTAAGTCTTCACTGAAGTTTAGCAGCTCCTAGCAGTGCTATTACACCCTTCAATCAATGACAGCTTTACTACAGCACAGATTATGATTTTTATTATTCTGTATCATGTAGTCATCCTCTCCCGCGAACTAGGTAAGATGCCAGCTGTTCCAAATATGGACTGTATCATTTAATCCTTATCACAACCTTGAAACTATATATTAGCCTCATTTAACAGATTAAGAAACTGATGATTCAAACTTAGGTTGAATTTTGCCAAATTTCATTCACTTTCCACCATACAATAATTTCTTTATCTTCTGTCACAGAGAATGTTCCTGAAATCAGAAATAATAGGTAGACTTCTGGAGGTGAGAGGTGGCAGCAAATTCTGGCATCGTGATGATGTTATATGATAGTAATCTAGCCAGGGATTCACTTCCCAATCTATGAAATGGGATAAAATAAGTTAATAAACACGTGAAAATGCTTTGAAAATTAAGGATGTAGAAGCGTATATCAGTGTGTGTGTTCTCTAATGAACATTTCCATTCTGACACTCATGTAACGGTGAGGGAAAGTAGCGGGGGACAACCAGCTAACCAGCCAGAACTGCCAAGGCAGCCTATACTCAATGGGGCAACAGAGGTGGCAGGCAGATTAGCCTCACTGCTAATGTAGTAGTCTACCATCATGGAAGACTGAGCTTAATTATGGAGGTCTTATTCAGTAGGTTTTATTACCATATTCACATAAAAATTGAGGAATAGGAAGAACAGAATGCTTTTCTTTTCTAAAAACAGAGTGATTTGGCCTTTTTTCCCCCTAAAGGAGAATGAACATGTTCCCAAAGATATTACTATTTAAGGCTTTAATTAAGGGGGCATTTTGCAAAAATAAATCTTTTGTTTCATGCAACTAATAGAGTGAAAATTTAAAAGACATAAATAATATCTCAGCTGAATCTGCTTGAATCCTTTTTGTTCTCATTTCGTTAGAGGTGATTCTGCATACATTTATAGCAAAATTATATTCAACTACCAGGCAATCCTTTCTCTTACATTTTTCCAGTGTATTCCCGATTACTTTCTAACTTAACCTCCCAATTTTCATTACACTTTGCTTTTTTTGTTTTTTTTTAGGATCTTAACGTTAAACTTTATCAGGTAGAGTGAACTCCTACATATCTTGTAAGAAAAATTCATCTTAGAAGCCCATTCTAGAGTCATTCTTTTCTACAAGACAAAGTAAAAAGGAGACATATTTTCCTTAGAATTAATTAAGTGCATGGTATCTTGTAACACTTAATCCACAAAAATTCTATTTTAAGTAGAGTCACAGAAAATGCTTCTAACATTTTATGACACCTGACATGATCAAACTATATGAGTTATACTCAATCCCTAAATATAGTCATTGGTTCCATTAAACTATTTTTTAAGTTTCTTACCAGATGTTCTCATGATCCTCTAACATTTTAAAATATAATTTTCCTGTACACCTTAAACTTACACAGTAATGTATTCAATTATTTCTCCATAAAACTGCGAAAAAAATGTCATTTCCCTCATCTAAATTCATCATCTCTATCAAATATGTAGTTTTTTCCTGTTTTTGGCCCCAAAGCTTTTAAAAAATAATGGCCAAATACAATAATGAGAAACAAATTCTGAAATGAGTCCTATTTATTCTTTTATCATTACTATCAAACTAATTAACAGCGTGGTCCTGGTACAAAGCTTGACTCTAGTCACCATGAGGCTCATATATGGCTTGGGTAGAGGAAATCTTGTTCTTCTAAAAGTATACTAAGCAATGGAATGAGCTGAATTTTGATATAACTTTATGAAGTGACACGAGACAAATAATTCAATGTATAAAAGAAATCACATGCATACAAATTTCCATACATCTGAATGAGGGGGCTACTGAAGAGAATGAGATGATGTGCACATCAAATTGGGTTGATTGAGGAAAGCTTCCCAAAATACATCTATTTGAACTTGGACTCGATGAGAGCAGAAAAATTCGAGAAAAGGACAGCCGGTGCTGTACATGGGAGAGAGGTTTTGTCAGTGATGGCAAGTCAGCTAGTCTAGTGTAGAGAACTAGGTTGCCTGCATTGGAGAATAAGGTTTGGTCAACAGGATATGCAAAGGGAAAATAAACGCACTCCTTTCAAGCCTTTTATCTTTGAAATGGCAAAAACAGAAAAGAAAAATTTTTTAAAAAAAAACAGAAAAGACAAATTAAAAAAAAAATCCTCAACTTTCAATTCTTGTTTTCTATATTTTAAGATAAAGCATGAAGAAAATACAAAATTATGTGAATTTATTTAGAAATAATCTACATACGGTGGAATTCACCCTTTTTTAGTATACGGCTTGTTGAGTTTTCATAAATGTTCACTGTAGTGTATCCATGCCCACAATCAAGATACACATCTCCACTGCCCTAGGAAGTTACCTGTGTCCTTTGTAGTTCGTACCCTTCTACCTCCCCAGCCCTGGCAACCACTGCTCTGCTTTCTACTCTTGCAGTTCTTCCAGAATGCCTGACAAATTAAACGCTTTTGTGTCTGGTTCCTTTAATTGGGCATATGTTAATGTGTGGAAGACTCATAATTGTACGAGTTTATCTCTAGATTCTGAATTATGTTCCATTGATCTGTATATCTGTCTTTTTAAAAACCTTTTGATTATTTTGGGTCCTGTGAATTCCCACATAAATTTCTGGATCAACTCATCAACTTCTGCAAAAATCTGAGTGGATATTAATAGATTTTAACTGAATCGACTGATAAACTCGGAAAGAACTACCATCTTAATATTAAGTCTTTCAATCCATGATCACGCGATGGTTCTCCATTTATTCAAATCTTCATTAACTTCTTTAAGATAACGTGTTCATTCTTCAGAAAGTTCCCTCAGAAATGTTTTGTAATTTTTGATGTATACATATTGCACTTCTTTTGCTAAATTTAATCCTACATATTAATTTTTTGTGAATAAAATTATTTTAATTTCATTTTCAGAAAGTTCATTGGTAGTATACAGAAATACAGTGGACTGCACATTGATCTTATATTTTCTGGTTTTGCTGAACACTTTACTAGTTCTAATACTACTTTCATGGATTGCATAGGGTTTTCTACATACAGGATCACATCAACTGCCAATAAGCATAATTTACTTCTCTTCTAATCTGGATGTCTTTAATTTACTTATCTCTATATTTAATTTTGGCCTTATTGCAGTTGCCAGAATGTCCTGTACAACTTTGAGTTTTAAATTGAGCGTCTTGTCTTTTTTTCTATCATAGGGAAAAAAGATTGTCTCTCATTCTTTTTTTTGCAACACCTTTATTGGAGTATAATTGCTTTACAATGGTGTGTTAGTTTCTGCTTTATAACAAAGTGAATCAGTTATACATATACATATGTCCCCATATCTCTTCCCTCTTGCGTCTCCCTCCCTCCCACCCCCCCCATCCCACCCCTCTAGTTGGTCACAAAGCACCGAGCTGATCTCCCTGTGCAATGCGGCTGCTTCCTACTAGCTATCTATTTTACGTTTGGTAGTGTATATGTCCGTGCCACTCTTGCACTTTGTGCCAACTATCCTTCCGCTTCCCGTATCCTCAAGTCCATTCTCTAGTAGGTCTGTGTCTTTATTCCCGTCTTACCCCTAGGTTCTTCATGACCTTATTTTATTATTATTATTTTTTAGATTCCATATATATGTGTTAGAATAGGGTATTTGTTTTTCTCTTTCTGCCTTACTTCACTCTGTATAACAGACTCTAGGTCCATCCCCCTCACTACAAATAACTCAATTTCGTTTCTTTTTATGGTTGAGTACTATTCCTTTGTATATATGTGCCACATCTTCTTTATCGATGGACACTTAGGATGTTTCCATGTCCTGGCTATTGTAAATAGAGCTGCAGTGAACACTGTGGTACATGCCTCTTTTTGAATTATGGTTTTCTCAGGGTATATGCCCAATAGTGGGACTGCTGGGACGTATGGTAGTCCTATTCTTAGTTTTTTAAGGAAACTCCATACTGTTCTCCATAGTAGCTGTATCAATTTACACTCCCACCAACAGTGCAAGAGGGTTCCCTTTTCTCCACACCCACTCCAGCATTTACTGTTTGTAGATTCTTTGATGATGGCCATTCTGACTGGTGTGAGATGATATCTCATTGTAGTTTTGATTTGCATTTCTCTAATGATTAGTGATGTTGAGCATTCCTTCATGTGTTTGTTGGCAATCTGTATATCTTCTTTGGAGAAATGTCTATTTAGGTCTTCTGCCCATTTTTGGATTGGTTTGTTTCTTTTCCTTATATTGAGCTGCATGAGCTGCTTGTAAATTTTGGACATTAATCCCGTGTCAGTTGCTTCATTTGCAAATATCTTCTCCCATACTGAGGGTTGTCTTTTTGTCCTGTTTACAGTTTCCTTTGCTGTGCAAAAGATTTTAAGTTTCATTAGGTACCATTTGTTTATTTTTGTTTTTATTTCCATTTCTCTAGGAGGTGGGTCAAAAGGATTGTGCTGTGATTTATGTCATAGAGTGTTCTTGCCTATATTTTCTTCTAAGAGTTTGATAGTGTCTGGCTTTACATTTAGGTGTTTAATCCATTTTGAGTTTATTTTTGTGTATGGTGTTAGGGAGTGTTCTAATTCCATTCTTTTACATGTAGCTGTCCAGTTTCCCCAGCACCACTTATTGAAGAGGCTTTTTCTCCACTATATATTCTTGCCTCCTTTATCAAAGATAAGGTGACCATATGTGCATGGGTTTATCTCTGGGCTTTCTATACTGTTCGATAGATCTATATTTCTGTTCTTGTGCCAGTACCATACTGCCTTGATTGCTGTAGCTTTGTAGCATAGTCTGAAGTCAGGGAGCATGATTTGTCCAGTTCCATTACTCTTTCTCAAGATTGCTTTGGCTCTTCGGGGTCTCTTGTGTTTCCATACAAATTGTGAACTTTTTGTTCTAGTTCTGTGAAAAATGCCAGTGGTAGTTTGATAGGGATTGCATTGTATCTGTAGATTGCTTTGGGTAGTAGAGTCATTTTCACAATGTTGATTCTTCCAATCCAAGAACATGGTATATCTCTCCATCTATTTGTATCACCTTTAATTTCTTTCATCAGTGTCTTATAATTTTCTGCATACAGGTCTTTTGTGTCCTTAGGGAGGTTTATTCCTAGATATTTTATTCTTTTTGTTTCAGTGGTAAATGGGAGTGTTTTCTTCTTTTCACTTTCAGATTTTTCATCACTAGTGTATAGGAATGCCAGAGATTTCTGGGCATTAATTTTGTATCCTGCTACTTTACCTAATTCATTGATTAGCTCTAGTAGTTTTCTGGTAGCATCTTTAGGTTTCTCTATGTATACTATCATAACATCTGCAAACAGTGACAGCTTTACTTCTTCTTTTCTGATTTGGATTCCTTTTATTTTTCTTCTCTGATTGCTGTGGGTATAACTTCCAAATCTATGCTGAATAATACTGGTGAGAGTGGGCAACCTTGTCTTGTTCCTGATCTTAGTGGAAATGCTTTCAGTTTTTCACCATTGAGGACGATGTTGGCTGTGGGTTTGTCATATATGGCCTTTATCATGTTGAGGAAAGTTCCCTCTATGCCTCCTTTCTGCAGGGTTTTTTATCATAAATCGGTGCTGAATTTTGTCGAAAGATCTCTCTGCAACTATTGAGATGATCATATGGTTTTTCTCCTTCAATTTGTTAATATGGTGCATCACATTGATTGATTTGTGTATATTGAAGAATCCTTCATTCCTGGGATAAACTCCACTTGATCATGGTGTGTGATCTTTTTAATGTGCTGTTGGATTCTGTTTGCTAATACTTTGTTGAGGATTTTGCATCTATGTTGATCAGTGATATTGGCCTGTAGTTTTCTTTCTTTGTGACATCTGCATCTGTTTTTGGTATGAGGGTGATGGTGGCCTTGTAGAATGAATTTGAGAGTGTTCCTCCCTCTGCTATATTTTGGAAGAGTTTGAGAAGGATAGGTGTTAGCTCTTCTCTAAATGTTTGATAGAATTCGCCTGTGAAGCCATCTGGCCCTGGGCTTTTGTTTGTTGGAAGATTTGTAATCACAGTTTCAATTTCAGTGCTTGTGATTGGTCTGTTCATATTTTCTATTTCTTCCTGATTCAGTCTTGGCAGGTTGTGCCTTTCTAAGAATTTGTCCATTTCTTCCAGGTTGTCCATTTTATTGGCATAGAGTTGCTTGTAGTAATCTCTCATGATCCTTTGTATTTCTGCAGTGTCAGTTGTTATTTCTCCTTTTTCATTTCTAATTCTATTGATTTGAGCCTTCTCCCTTTTTTTCTTGATGAGTCTGGCTAATGGTTTATCAGTGTTGTTTATCTTCTCAAAGAACCAGCTTTTAGTTTTATTGATCTTTGCTATCATTTCCTTCATTTCTTTTTCTTTTATTTCTGATCTTTATGATTTCTTTCCTTCTGCTAACTTTGGGTTTTTTTTGTTATTCCTTCTCTAACTGCTTTACATGTAAGGTTAGGTTGTTTATTTGTGATGTTTCTTGTATCTTAAGGTAGGATTGTATTGCTGTAAACTTTGCTCTTAGGACTGCTTTTTCTGCATCCCATAGGTTTTGGGGCATCGCGTTTTCATAGTCATTTGTTTATAGGTATTTTTAGGTTTCCTTTGATTTTTTCAGTGGTATCTCGGTTATTAAGTAGTGCTTTGTTTAGCCTCCATGTGTTTGTATTTTTTACACATTTTTTCCTGTAATTGATATCTAGTCTCATAGCATTGTGGTGGGAAAAGATACTTGATACGATTTCAATTTTCTTAAATGTACCAAGGCTTTATTTGTCACACAAGATATGATCTATCCTGGAGAATGTTCCATGAGCACTTGAGAAGAATGTATATTCTGTTGTTTTTGGATGGAATGTCCTATAAATATCAATTAAGTCCACCTTGTTTAATGTATCATTTAAAGCTTGTGTTTCCTTATTATTTTCATTTTGGATGATCTGTCCATTGGTGAAAGTGGGGTGTTAAAGTCCCCTACTGTGATTGTGTTACTGTCGATTTCCCCTTTAATGGCTGTTAGTATTTGCCTTATGTATTGAGGTGCTCCTATGTTGTGTGCATAAATATTTACATTTATCTTCTTCTTGGATTGATCCCTTGATCATTATGTAGTGTCCTTCCTTGTCTCTTGTAACATTCTTTATTTTAAAGTCTATTTTGTCTGATATGAGAATTGCTACTCCAGGTTTGTTTTGATTTCCATTTGCATGGAATATCTTTTTCCATCCCCTCACTTTCAGTCTGTATGTGTCCCTAGGTCTGATGTGGGTCTCTTGTAGACAGCATATATACAGGTCTTATTTTTGTATCCATTCAGCCAGTCCACGTCTTTTGGTTGGAGCATTTAATCCATTTAAATTTAAGGTAATTATAGATACATATGTTTCTTTTTTTTTTTGCAGTACATGGGCCTCTCATTGTTGTGGCCTCTCCCATTGCGGAGCACAGGCTCCGGACGCACAGGCCCAGCGGCCATGGCTCTCAGGCCCAGCCACTCCGTGGCATGTGTGATCCTCCCAGACCGGGGCATGAACCCGTGTCCCCTGCATCAGCAGGCAGACTCTCAACCACTGCGCCACCAGGGAAGCCCATGTATGTTTCTATTACCATTTTCTTAATTGTTTTGGGTTTGTTATGGTTGGTCTTTTCCTTCTCTTGTGTTTCCTGCCTAGAGAAGTTCCTTTAGCATTTGTTGTTAAGCTGGTTTAGTGATACTGAATTCTCTTAGCTTTTGCTTGTCCGCAAAGGTTTTAATTTCTCCATTGAATCTGAATGAGATCCTTGCTGGGTAGAGTAATCTTGATTTTAGGTTTTTCTCCTTCATCACTTTAAATATGTCCCGCCACTCCCTTCTGGCTTGCAGAGTTTCTGCTGAGAGATCAGCTGTTAACCTTATGGGGATTCCTTTGTGTGTTATTTGTTGCTTTTCCCTTGTTACTTTTAATAATTTTTCTTTGTATTTAATTTTTCATAGTTTGATTAATATGTGTCTTGGCGTGTTTCTCCTTGGATTTATCCTGTATGGGACTCTCTGTGCTTCCTGGACTTGATTAACTATTTCCTTTCCCAATTTAGGGAAGTTTTCAACTATCATCTCTTCAAATATTTTCTCAGTCCCTTTCTTTTTCTCTTCTTCTTCTGGGACCCTTATAATTCGAATGTAGGTGCTTTTAATGTTGTCCAAGAGGTCTCTGAGATTGTCCTCAATTCTTTTCATTCTTCTTTCTTTACCCTGCTCTGCAGTAGTTATTTCCACTATTTTATCATCCAGGTCACTTATCCGTTCTTCTGCCTCAGTTACTCTGCTATTGATCCCTTCTAGAGAATTTTTAATTTCATTTACTGTGTTGTTCATCACTGTTGTTTGCCCTTTAGTTCTTCTAGGTCCTTGTTAAACGTTGCTTGTATTTTCTCCATTCTATTTCCTAGAATTTGGATCATGTTTACTATCAATATTCTGAATTCTTTTTCAGGTAGACTGCCTATTTCCTCTTCATTTGTTAATGAAGTTAACACCGGGGAAGTTGTCCCTGGATCCTGGGACCCTGGCTGTGGCGGGCTGCACAGGTTCCCCGAAGGGAGGTGTGGAGAGTGACCTGTGCTCACACACAGGCTTCTTGGTGGCGGCAGCAGCAGCCTTAGCATCTCATGCCTGTCTCTGGGGTCCGCGCCGTTAGCCGCGGCTCGCACCTGTCTCTGGAGCTCCTTTAAGCGGCGCTCTTAATCCCCTCTCCTCGCGCACCAGGAAACAAAGAGGCAAGAAAAAGTCTCTTGTGTCTTCGGCAGGTCCAGTCTTTTCCCCGGACTCCCTCCCGGCTAGCCGTCGTGCACTAACCCCCTGCAGGCTGTGTTCACGCCGCCAACCCCAGTCCTCTCCCTGCGCTCCGACCTAAGCCCGAGCCTCAGCTCCCAGCCCCGCCCATCCCGGCGGGTGAGCAGACAAGCCTCTTGGGGTGGTGAGTGCCGGTCGGCCCCGATTCTCTGTGCGGGAATCTCTCCGCTTTTACCTCCGCACCCCTGTTGCTGTGCTCTCCTCCTTGGCTCCATGGCCTCCCCGCTCTGCCACCGGCAGTCTCCGCCCGCGAAAGGGGTCCTAGTGTGTGGAAACCTTTCCTCCTTCACGGCTCCCTCCCACTGGTGCGGGTGCCGTCCCTATCCTTTTGTCTCTGTTTATTTTTTTTCTTTTGCCCTACCCAGGTACGTGGGGGGTTCCTTGCCTTTTGGGAGGTCTGAGGTCTCCTGCCAGCATTCAGTAGGTGTTCCGTAGGAGTTGTTCCGCGTGTAGATGTATTTCTGACGTATCTGTGGGGAGCAAGGTGATCTCGGCGTCTTACTCTTCCGCCATCTTGAAGCTCCTCTCTCATTCTTAGTATAATGTTAGCTGTAGTGTTTTTTGTAGATACCGTTTTTCACAGGCTAAGAAAGTGTCCTTCTATTCTTAGTTTGCTCAAAGTTTTTGTTTTTGTTTTTAAATCAGGAATGGATGTTGGATTGTGTCAAATGCTTTTTTGCATCTACTAAAATGATATGGTGTTTTCGCCCTTTATTCCATTAATTTGGTACATTACATTAATTGATTTTTTTTCCTATTAAACCAATTTTGCATTCAAACAACAACTTACACTTAATTTATACATATTGGTTAATTTATACATTGATTTGGTTTGCTATTTTTGGTAGAAGAAAAGGATTGAGACTAGCACCTGAAGCTAGTACTGAATCTGCATCAGGTAACTTCTGAAGATGGATGACTATAGGGTTGATGTAAAGATGAATGATAAATGGACTGAGGTAGGAAATACATCGTCAGTGAAAGTAACAGAAAATTAACAAGACACCTCATAACTATCAGCTATCTAAGCTTCAAAATGAAAGGCATTTTAAACTAGAGCTTTCTATACTCACTTCTCAGACTATCATATCAGAGCAGATGGTACTCACTAAACTGAAGATATGCTATATTCCATGATGTATTATCCCTGGAAACAGGGCAAGATTTGCAAGTATTTCTTCAGTAACAATTTTTAAAATCTTGTTTTCTTTCCTCAAAGGGAACCATTGCTGAAACACTTCAAGTACTAGAAAAAGACATCAGTGGGTTGAAAAGTGAATGGAAGAGGAGGAAGAAGATCCAGCCAGTGTAGACTAGTCTTTTAAGACTGAATAAGAAGGGGAATATCCATAATGGTCTTTTGAGTTATTCCAGAAGAAAATATGTTGTTACGACTGTCTCCATCCCAAGCTAAATGGAGGCTCTTTTATTTCCATCTCTAACCTCTGCTGTTCCAGGATCTACAGGTCCTATTTGTACCAAAGATTGTCAACTACACTTTTCAAGTCATATTCTGGCATTTACTGTAGCTGGATCACTAGAATTTAGAGGAGGACACCTTGTTTACTCTGTCATCCTGATGACCTGCACCTTCAGACAGATGGCCAGCCAAAAGCCCAGTGCAGAACAGAAAGGATCTACAGAAAGTGTTTATCCTGTTGTCACAAGAGACATTCAACAAGACGTGCCAAGCCTCTCACTGATCAATACATCACATACTCCCTGCATGACAGCAGGAATCAGTCCTGCTGAGTATTAATGAGACAGAATCTCAAGACTTGTCATATCCCATCACACAACGAGGTCTAGCTAAGAGATGGCTGACATGGACAGCTGTGATCTGCCATCATCTCAGTATAAGACAAAGAAAGCAGCAACATGAAAGGGTTTTACTCCCTCTTGAATTCATCCAACCATTTACTCACTTATTAAATAATGATAGCTACTGACATTTATTAAAGGCCTTCTATGCTAAACAGTTTTACATTTTCTCTTAATCCTCATATCAACCCTATGAGCGTTTTCATTTTGGAGATAGAGAAGTTAAGGAACTTGCAAGAGTTCACAGGTTTCCATTCTGTGCTGAGCACTTAGCAAAATACAAAAGTACAAAATACATGTCATCACACCCATCATTATAGAAATTAACTGTACAGTATGAGAAAACAGATTTTTAAAAAACTGTCTACAATGAGATGGTAATAAAAATAGTTAATATTTTAAAAATGCTTTCTAAATAATATGCAGTTGTGTATCTTTCATTATCTATCTTTTAATATTCATAAGCCTCTGAGATAGGTTTTTTGATTATCTTTAACTTCACAGATGAGGAAACTGCAGCTTACAGAGGTTAATTAAATTGTCAGAAGTTTTCAGGTAGTAAGTGATGAATGCTGTGATTGAGATATTTACCGTATGCTGTAAGAACACAGGGAAAAGAGCAATTAACCAACTTGGATGCTCAGTTAAAGCTTCAAAGAGAATAGTTTGACATTTGAACTGAGGCTTGAAATTTGTGAGTGGGAGTTCACCTGGAAGGAGAGAGGAAAAATTTCACACTTAAAGAACAGCACAGGGAAAGATATGCAGTTGTCACAGGTTCAGGGAACAACCAGTAGGTCGGTAGTGCTTGAGGAAAGGGTGGGTGAAAGTGGCAGTGAGTGAGAACACAGAAGGATATAAAACGGAGTTTGGGAGTAGGTTGTTTGAGGGCCTTGCATATTTTTTAAGAAGCCCAGTTTGAACAACACAATGGTTAACAATTCAGGCTCTGGGAATAAAATAATTATAGGTTGGAATCCTCTTAGCTCTATCATTTATTAAATATGTTACCTTGACTAAGAAACTTTATGTAACCCACTGTATCTTCATCTGTTAAATGGGAATAAGTATAGTAACTATTTTGTAGGTTGTTACAGCAGTAAATGAGATATAGCACTTGTAGAAGACATTTTGGTATGTAAATGTAAAAAGAATCCAATGAAAGTTATTCTCATCATCATTCATATGCTTATTATCATTATGGATGAGACAGATGTAGTTTGCAGCTGGTAGAAAATAAAAGTAAAAAAGGAAAAATCTAATAAATGAAAAGGGGTCCCTTTCCCCTGCTCCCTACTATCTGATAGGAGTCGGTCCTCAAATATAGCATCAACATTTCACTTGCACTTAACTGCAGCAAAGGAATCAGAGCAGGAATGTGTTTGCTGAGGCCAGAAAATGTCTTGCTTATTAACGCTATGGGAGCCCAACCCAGCCAGGGGCCGCTAGCAATCATTGGTACCCAGGCCAGCCTCCATATTCAACACAGAGGTCAAATCCAGTGGGCAGGGTGTGCCTTAGTACCTGTAAAAACACTGGGACAAAGTAGAGTTGTTGGGACTCTAATGTAAAAATACCAGTTATTCATTGAGAGTACAACTTGAGCCATAATTTGGAGGTTCAGGAAGCAAGATTTAGCTCTGCAGAGAAAAGGAGCAGAAAAAAGTACACAAGAAGAGGATAGACACTGATCATACTGACTATAGAGGAAGAGGGACTACTGGGTAAGGAGCCCTGTCTTATTGGTTATTCCAATGTGGAGACTAGATGGGTGAGGATGTGGACAACAGGAGAAGAGTCAGGGGTGAGGCAGAATTTGCTTCAGCACAAGAGATCTGAGTAAGGCAGGCAACACCACTTAATTTTGATTGCCCCGTAAGATGGAGCTACGACTACTTCTCTCCTTCCAATCCCCCATCCAACCAAGCTGAAACTCCCAATCAGTGCTTCCTAAACCTGGCTGCCCAGTGGAATATCATCTGAGAAGATTTAATAAGTACTGATACCTGATTACCACTCCTAGGGACTCTGACTTAAGTGGAATTGGGGTGTCTTGAGCACTGGGTTTCTAAAAGGTCCCTGGGTTGATTGTAACATGCAGCCAAGGTGGAGAACCGCTGGGGTGGACAATATGTTATGCATAGTATCTCATCTCCTGCCTACTTGCCATTATTCCAAATAATGATAAAACAGACAGAAAGTTGTCCTGTTGAAAAATGCATCACCCTGAGAGTGAGTAAAGAGCCACAAATTTAATCTACTTTCAGGCATTAAAATAAAAAAATATACGCCGTCATGAGATAGTGGGTTGGGGGAAGGTGAAGTGGTACATATACGTATATTGCCAGTTAATCCATTTATTTTCTCTAAAGAACAATCTGGGAATATGTTATGATTTGCATTATTCAACTTAAATTGAGCCTTTGAATTAAACCCAAATAAATAGCTGAATCTGTACATAATTGTTAATACTATACATGATTAAAAGTTTTTTAAAGAGAAAACCAAAATGCCTAACAATATAATAACTGGTAATCAAACTAGGATACAGCAATACAACATCATGTGGCTAGGAAGGTAAACATTAGGCTGACTATCTTAATACATGGATATCTGTATAAGAAAAATGAAGCCAAAAATGCACAATAATGTATTCTGGTTAGTATTTTGTAAAGGATGTTGTGTTGACAGATTGGAACGCTTGAACTTGCTCTTATTTTCATTTTACAAAACTCAATATAAAAAAACTTCTTCATTTATCCAAGTATTAAAATAAGGGATTAGATTTTTTTTCCCTAAAAATATGATAGATTTGAGAAAAATCAAAGAATAGTGATTGGAAGCAATTTTTCTTGATCAGGCCTCTGAACTAAGTCAGGCTACTGGGAAGAATTGCTAAAGAAGCTGCCGCTCAAATAATCTACTTACATTTTATCATTTTCTGTTTTCAAAATTTTATGTTTATTTAATCATTTAATTTTATTTATTTTTACTGTTGAGGTAACACGTGGTTCACTCTGATTAAAATTTAATAGCCAAGACATAAAAGCAACATAAATGTCCATTAACAGATGAATGGATACAGAAGATGTGGTATATATACAATGGAATATTACCCAGTCATATAAAATAATGAACTAATGCTATTTGGAGCAACATGGATAAACCTAGAGATTATCATACCAAGTGAAGTAAGTCAGACTGAGAAAGACAAATATCATATTATATCATATATATATATGTGGTATCTAAAAAAATGATAGAAATGAACTTGTTTACAAAACAGAAACAGACTCATAGACATAGAAAACAAACTTATGGTTACCAAAGGGAAATTGTGGGGAGGGATAATTTAGGAGCTTGGGATTAACAGATAATACTACTGTATATAAAATAGATAAACAACAAGGTCCTACTGTATAGCACAGGAAACTGTATTCAATACCTTGTAATACACTATAATGGAAAAGAAAAAATATATATTATATATATAACTGAATCACTTTGCTATACACTTGAAATTAACACAACATTGTAAATCAACTGTACTTCAAGTAAAAAAATAATTATTAAAAAATAAAATAAAATTTAAAACTGGAAAGGAAACTTGATTTTCATGCTCAGGTTATGACTTCAGTCTGAGTAATTCACTGATTATATTTAACAGAAAAACCCCTATGATAACAATTTTCTTGGTTACATTTATGAAATTTTAGCTGGATAATAGCCAACCCAAAGGATGGACCTGGCAACAAATAACTGAGTTCTTTGTCCATGTTTTCAAAAAACTACACCTCTATATAGATACAGAGCAATGTTGCTGGGATGATGGCTCAAGTATTACAAACAGGAGGGGAAGTGACTGAAATCAAATGCCAAATTGCTGGAAACAACAATGACAAGGAGCTGTCTTCTTGAGAAGATAAAAACATACGCTGTCAATAAAATTTGCACTTAGTTTGAAAGTCACAGAAGGCCTGCTTTTGGAAAAAAAAATAGCAAATAATAATATGCAAAACTGGTATATATATTTTTTATTTAAATCAGTAGGAATCCAGAATTATAACAGGTGGGGTTATTGGATTTTCAAAACTGTTGAAGGGTAGGGTGCAGGCTTAATGATTTGGGTGGTTTTAACACTTAAAAGCTGAGAAATGTGCCTTGAAATTATACAGGCATTCCACAACTCAGGCCCTCCTGTTATCAGTTCCACCCTATAGATCCTACTTTCTAACAAACTTAACTGATTTAATATACTCATCATGAATATCTCATTTATTAATTTATTCTTTTATTTATTCAATTTCCTGATCTGACCACTCTTTTTCTGATTGTAACTTTTGTACTAAATCACAAAAATCTGAACAGCAAGGTTTTATGTGACACCATTACGCTGTTTCTTGCCATTAATTTCATCTACCTCTATCACTTCAGCTATACTTTTGGCCCTTCTGAAACACTGTTCTACCAAACAGTGAATAGTTTCTTGCTAACTGTTACTGGATGCCTCTATGGTACTTTTATGTTCCTGGTTCTATTTTGATCAAGAAAATAAACTGAAATAAGAATTTCAGAATTAGAATATGACAATAACAGAGACATAAAGTAAGAATATAAAAAAAATTAAGATAAAACATTCAGATTTTTTTTTTTATCTTAAACCACATGTGTCACTCTGATTATTTGCATTCATCAGCTTATCTGGAACTGTGAAATGATATTTTCATTTGCAAAACATCACTACTGAGAAATTAATTTCCTATTGCAGTGCTAGCATCTAGAGTAGAGAGTTGTGAGCCAGGCATCTTGCTTGGACATATGTTACTTACTAATGATGTGTAATCCTGGGCATTATCTTTACATTTAAGACTTCTAACTCCACCATTAAATGACCAAGCAGGACTAAAGAGATCATAAGGCTACTTCAAACTTCAAGAGTGTAAGTTTCAAGGATTCTTACTATGTTGCCCCTTCCTTAGTAAGAAGGAACAGACCAAAATACAGAACTGACTTGTTTACTATAGTATATTCTGAGATAACCAGCTGATGAAACAACAGGCTGAAATAAAAGCCAACTATTCAACAATTCACCAAATATTTAATGGGTACCTACTGTGTGCCAAGCCCTCTGCTAGGAGCTAGGAGTATATCATGGAATAAAATTTACCTGTTCCTGATTTTGTAGAGCTGACATGCCAGTGGGGAAGATAGATGATACCCAAGTAAACAAATACCTCAACAGGTAATTACACTGTGACAACTGCTAGGAAGAAAATAAAGAGAGCAATGAAGCAATGGGGGATGGGATGACTTCTTTTCTAAGGGGGTGACTTTGGGCAGGATCCTGAAGGATGTTAGTGAACTAGTCATGTGCAGAGGTGGAGGAAAAGCTTTCCACGAAAAGGAAACTTGGACAAGTACACACACACGTGTGCCTGTCTCTATGGTGCTATGTTCACGCACTGTCATTTAACTGCCCGATCTCATGAAAGGCTCCCAAATGAAAGGTTCAGAAATGCAGGCAATAAAGAAAATTAACTACATCAGAAGAATTGTATTCAATTTCTTAGAATTAAGTTGATCTCATTTTGAAATGCTGAATTTAGTGAAACATTCCAAATGTAACATACAACTTTTAACTTTTCTAAAAGTTATCTTTTAACATATTTGTGGAAGGCAAAATATGAGAACTCCTAGAGCAGGCTGAAACTGCTGGATGGCAGCAATGATGATTTGCAGATGAAAACGGCACGGCATTTTCACTCAATAATATCCCATTTATTCCACCTTGGAATGCGTGAGAGATTGCTATGGAAAATTTGGGGGCAGTTTTGAATTGCACTGTGTGGACACTGTCCATATTTTTGATAAACCATTTTTGACAATACTTCTATCTGAAATCACTAGAGAAATGTTTTTGATAAAATAATTCATTAATAGCAAGTTGGTATAGACAGATATTCTCTTTTCCAATAATCTGTAAAACTCGAGCGCAGGAAACAGTAAAACTAAATGGCACAAATCCTTTGATGATTCTGAAAGAACCTCAGGTCAGCATTAAGAATATCATTATCAATGTTTGCTCAGTTAACAGGCATGGCTGTGGAGTAAGATGCTGTCTGTGATTTACTCTCTAAAAGTTAAGCCTAGGGAACTCCCTGGCTGTCCAGTGGTTAGGACTCCATGCTCTCAGTGCCAAGGGCCCAGGTTCGATCCCTGGTCCGGGAACTAAAATCCCACAAGCTGCTGTGCAGCAGGGCCAAAAAGAAAAAAAGTAAAAGCTAAGCCTAGGTTTTGGGATGATTCTGCTGCACAACTTTCCATTATGCGTATTTTGAAATGTAGTCAACCCCTCCACAGGTATTCTGTGGATGCCTGATGTGTACTTGGCACGATTACACTAGAGTTCTTTAATTTATTAGAGGAGACTAATAAACACAATTATTTCTTGATGCTAAGTGATAATACATTTCTGAGGCATAGTGGGAAGATTTTAAAATCAGAGTTGTTTCAAATTATCGCTCTGAAGTTAGTTCTGGGATGGGCCTAGTGCAGACAACTTCTTTAGCTTAAGTTTCTTCATCTATAAAACATGTAAATAGTGGTTATGAAGATTTTTGAGAAAATTTTATGAGGTGACATCTCTGACTTGACACACTGGAAATGGTTATTTATTGTGCATTGTAAGTGGTCGGTAAATGGTTAGAATATATGTATGTATGTGTACGTGTGCATATGTACATATATAGTCATAAATATGTTTCTACATGCATGTACATATAACATATATTACCTACTGTGATAATGAATTTTGTGTCAACTTGACTGGGTCACAGGGTGCCCAATACTTGGTTAAACATTATCCTGGGTGTGTCTGTGAGGGTGTTTCAAGATGAGATTAACATCTGAATTGGCAGACTGCATAAAGGAAACTGTCCTCCCCCCAGTGTGGGACCTGACTAGAGCAAAAGTGAGAACTTACTCTCTCTGCCTGAAGGTCTTGAGCTGGGACAATTAATTGTCTTCTCCTGTCTTTGGACCCAGACTGGAACTGGCACCACTGGCTCTCTTGGTTCTCAGGCCTGCACTCAGACTGGAAAACACCATGGGCTCTCCTGGGACACCAGCTTGCCCGCTGCAGCTCTTGGGACTTCTCAGCCTCCATAACTGGGTGAGCCAACTTTTTATGATAAATACATACACATAGTTGACCCTTGAACAACATAGGTTTGAACTTCTCGGGCCCACTTATATGTGGATTTTTTTCAATAAATATGAACTACAGTACTACAGCTTGAATCTGCAGATGTGGAACCACAGATACTGAGGGCCCACTTAAAATTCTATGGGGGCAGGGAGGGTTGGTTCCCTTAACCTTGGCGTTATTCGAAGGTCAACTATATATGTTGCTTCTACTTCTCTGGAGAATCCTGACTAACCCATCTACATATGCAATCAGCTTGACTTTTGTCATTTTCTGCTTTTTCAGTGCCGCTTTTCACGTGGGTTAGACAGGTGGGAAGAGACCCCACGACACCACCCCCTGGGGGCTAGATTAATTCTCTGCTCCCGTTAATCACAATGTCTGATCTTATGAGGCAAGGCTGGAGCTGACTCAGCCTCCTACAGCAGAGCCTTCCTGGGCCCTGGAGTCCACATGGATACCCCCAGATGTAGTTGACATTGCAGACTCAAGAAAGGATTGTACCAGGTCTGAAAAGTTCAAGTTTCTGCTAGACGGCCACCTTTTCTTCAGTGAGGTTATATAACCTTTCCAGAAGCATTTAAACTAACGATGGATGTATCAACTTTCGTAGGGGAATGATTAGAAACACTGAGAGTGCCTTGTTCTTAAATTAAGCTCAGCATCTGCAAGGCCACATACCTCTTGGAAGGAAAAAATGGACTCAAAGGCCTTTAACTGAACAATGTCTCTACCTCCTGATTTTCAGTGGCCAGAAAGCCCATTTCCCTACAGGCACAAAAGGAGAACATATAATGAATACATATGGCCAACAAAGATCAGTGTCTGCCATCACTTGCTGCAGAAAGTAATCAAAAACATAGTGGCTCAAAACAATAATAATGTTTTATTATTCTTCATAGTATTTGTTGGACAGGATCTGGAGAAGAGTTTGACTGGGGATGTCTACTTAGGGTCTTCCATGCAGTGTAGTCATGTGTTGGTTGAGCCTGGAGGCCCCACTAAGGGCTTTATTGGAGCTGGGGCATCAGCTTCCTAGGCGGCTCATTCACATGGCTGGTAAGTTGGTGCTGGCTGGTGGCCTAAGGCATCAGACCCTCTGCACGGCCCTCTTGCTCCACAGGATGCTTCAAGGTCCTCTGACATGACACCTGGCCCCGTAATTACAACAATCCAGGAGAGCAAGATGGACCCTGTAACGTCTTTGATGGCGTGGAAATCAAAACCTCTTATTCTAAGAATTGGGGCAGTGACAACAGTCTGCCCGTGTTCAAGGAAAGAGAACACATTCCCATCTTTTGACAGAGAGTCATCAGCATCACGCTGTAAGAACAGTACTACGGCCAAAACAATATACGACCTTCCCACATACAAAACAGAGGGTAAATATGTATGTCCAGCTGTGCAAAAAAAGTTCACTATCTTTTCATAAAATTAATGCATTGAAGAAATCCTTTGACAGTTTAGCAGAATTCACATGGTATATTATTTCAATACTAGAAATTACTTCAAACATTTAGTGAATAACCAAAACATGCATAGTATATATTCATTCTATTTATGGGAACAATTATTACCATGTCAACACTGGAGAATTTTATAGATTTATGCGAAGCACAAGTTTTCAGTGACTAATCCTGGAAGGAAGCTGTCTTCCAGGAGGATGAAGAAGATCCACTGTTTTCTTGTGTTATTCAGAGACCCACTGTCTTCACAAACCCACCTGTAGTCCTCTGGCTTTACTGGAGCCATAACTCTGAAGGCCTGTGTCCAGGAAAATAGTTTTCATGTCATAAGAGAGGTGGGAACAGGGCAACACTGCGCTTAGCAACGACCATCTGTCGACCATGGGAGCGCTTCAAACTGGTCTGTGTATTGATTACTACAAAAGAAGATCTTTGGTCTTTGACTGATAGACAAAGTCTAGGTTATGGTTGTGCTTGGAAGTAAAGCTAATAGATTTCTGGATGCTGCTACAATGTGGGAGGACCATCTAATCCAGTTATTTTAATAGAAATCAGAATAATCAAATACATTCTAAAGGATTTCCTGCATATGTCTATTTTTGCACTCTCACTGCCAACCCTGATTCCTTCAAGTTCATACTGGGTCAGATCACTGTCTTTTCTGTGCTTTATTATTATGTAACTCCAAACAGACAGTATTTTTACCAAGGTGCTCTTGAAACTCTTCATAAGTTTGTACTAACAGTATGTCATGTACGTACAAAATGCTTTGCATTGTAGTTGCCTTTTGAAAGTCAACAAATGCCTTGACAAATACCTGAAAGCTTCCCTAAAACAGGGTCAGTATTAGATCTGCTCAAGGGAGCTCACTGCTGCAAGGACTGGAAGAACCTGGGAAGGTTGCTATTTTAGTTATTGATTTGACTTAAATTACGACAGGTCTGCTCTACTCTTAAACACTAGAGTACTTGATGACCATAAAACATTTTTATCCTCAAACTGTCCTGATTTCAACTTAATTTTTTGTGTGCATTTCTTGGATACAAGAATACTAATACACTATGAGAATTAAAATGGTTTTTTCCTCAGGAATAATTGAGCACATTTACAGTTAAACATTTGGTATTTGACATGTGAGACAATACACTTTGAACCTTAAGAGATGGAGAAAGGAAAAGAATAAGAACCAAGGAGCTAGCTTTTAAGCAGGAGAAAATGACAAAGTAAATTTAAATGGCAAGGAAACTGGGAGAACAATTCTCTTACAGATAAATATTTGAGATGTCAAAATAAATTTGATGAACATTGAATATTCTCTGTTAAAAACCTCTCTGCTGGGGTTTCCCTGGTGGCGCCGTGGCTAAGAATCCGCCTGCCAATGCAGGGGACACATGTTCGAGCCCTGGTCCGGGAGGATCCCACATGCCGTGGAACAACTAAGCCCATGTGCCACAACTGCTGAGCCTGTGCTCTAGAGCCCGTGAACCACAACTACTGAGCCCATGTGCCACAACTACTGAAGCCCGCGAGCCACAACTACTGAGCCCATGCGCCTGGAGCCCGTGCTCCACAACAAGAGAAGCCACCGCAATGAGAAGCCCATGTACCGCAATGAAGAGTAGCCTCCACTCACCACAACTAGAGAAAGTCCGCGCACAGCAACTAAGACCCAAAGCAGCCAAAAATAACTAAATTAAATAAATAAAAATTTCTAAAAATCTTAAAAAAAAATCTCTGCTAATAATAGTTTAGAGTTATTTCAAAATAGGTCTTGTTTTGATGATAAAAAGAATACTTATGCCTACCTTCACCCAATTAATGAACTGTTTAACATATGAATCCCTAAAAATTCAAGTGCCAAACACAGAAACCAGATTTCTAATATCAGTAAAAGAACTACAAAAAAACTTTGCAAGTTAATTTTGGTAGGTCTTAAAACATATGGGAAGATGCTATATTTGTTAAGACTGCCTCATAACAGATGCATTTTTAAACTAGAATATGTAATCATAAAATTTGAGTTTAAATTACTACAGAGAAAAATCTGTACAAATTTTTATTTATCTAGATAAGTGTGCACCACACACTAAATTTTTATATTATTTACATTGAAGAAATTACATTCCAATTATCCCTAAATTACAGTCAAACAAAAATATAGGTTTATGACTTCTGAGAGGCAAATCATTCTAATGCAAATACCATTAGTCCATCATTCTGTGTCTATAGTAGCCTCTGTATCAAATACAGACTGGGCTAAACTCAGAAGAGGGATGAGATCACGCTAGACAGGAAGGCACGCTGTTTTCCTGTCTTCGGCAGCCCAACCACTGTCCCTCGGCCTTTTAAACAAGGGGATTCATCTGCAACAATTGCACATAAACTTCCTCCTCATAAGTACTGGTGTACACAATTTCTCATAACGACCCTAAATCGTGCTATTGTCTTCACTGCATTTAACGGTCAACTTCTAGCACCTGTTAACTTCCTGGAACTAGCTTCTGTTTCTTTCCCCCCAAACTTCTGATTTTGAAAAATTTCCAACCTGCAGAAAATTGAAAGGGTCTTCACCCAGATTAACAACTGTCCACATTTGGCCGCATCTGCTTTCTCCACCTTCCACCAAGAGCACCTCACGGGATGTGTCTTTTGTGGACCTCAGTTTGGGAGATTGTACAGCATATGTCACTGAACCCAATCAACTACGCTTGTGCTTATATTATGCAACCCAAATCCAGTTGTAAAGTTGAGAATGATCTGGGTTGACAAAAGGGGTGCAGTGGGGTTAAATGATGATTGGACTTAGATAGGGTCAAATCCACATTTACTTGATTCTCTTTTATAAATGGTTGAAATGCTTCAACTGTATTTACTATTCCACTGCATATATTTAATGAGTTTATTACTTTTGCTTATTACAGTTGGCCTAGAAAATTAATTTGACTATTTAGTCTTCCCTCGTGCTCTTTAAAAAGCAATTAAATTAAAACATGTGTGGAAATTGTCTTTATCTCATCAGATACACTGATTATTCATCCCCAGTTTGCTTTAGTTAATTGTAAAGTAGAATATATAAGACAATCAAAACAGTGCTTTCTAAAATGTGTCCTTCCAAAATGCTTATTCCTTCAGACAAAAGTAGTCCCTGGAGAAAAACCAAAAATAATTCAGATGATAAAATTTTCTTAACTCCATTATACTCCTAGAAAGTCTGAAGGACACTCTTTGCCTGAGTTTCATTAATATCAACTGATAACTGAACACCCCATGTATCACACTTCACTAAACTCTGGAGCAACTTTATAAGGTATATATTACGTTTATGATAAACTCACGTTGTTCATTTGTCCATGGTCTAAATGAAAAACACAGCAATGTTCACAGATGTAACATAAATGGGAAAGCTAAGATTTTGGAACTAAGGAAACTAACACTTTGCTTAGTTAACTTATTAACTGAGTGAAGTCAGGCAACGTAGTCTCTTTTTACTTCAGCTCTTAAATCTGTGAATTGAGAGAAATAACCAATCCTAACCTAAGCGTCAAGGTTTTACTGAAATACGGTAGTCAGTGATAACAATAGCTAGCATTTTTCAAGCACTTATAACGTGCCAAGGTTTACATACATTTTCTCCTTTAATTCTCTCAGAAAGCCTAGGAGGTTGATGCACTGGTTTTCCCCAATTCAGAGGAAGGGAACTGAAGCTTTAAGAGGTTATAGATTTTCTAGCATCTCACACTCTAGTAGAAAACAATATGGGCTTAACCAGAGTCTTTGATAATAGGATTACCAAAGTCTCTGACATGAGAATAAGAGCTCAGAAAATACTCAGATGTAGCTGTCATTAATATTTATCAGGCTATGTATGTGCAAAAACATCTTTACAGGCAACATCTGCCCTAATTCTCACAGTAGCCTTGCAAGGTAAGTTTGATGCCCATTTTACAGAAAAGGGAATTGAAGGTTGGAGCTTGTGTTATTTTCAAGCTTGCAGAGAAACTACTTGCAAATAAATCTCTTAGCATATTTCTTAGCTATATCCCTTTACTTAATATGTTTTCATAATTGCTTACAATATTCTTCCTGCTAGGAATGCCCTCTTACATGTGGTGGATTCCCTCTAAAAAGAGAACGAGATATCATACTAGAAGGACTAGCCTACAAATGGTTGCTGCAAATAAGCAAAACATTAGCAAAAACATAAGCAAAAATTAACTCTGAGCTTTCTGCAAATCTAGACCAAAAAACCACAAAAAAAACGGGCAGGGGGGAGGCAATGAGTTATCTAGCTCTTAATACCATTATAAGGAGGTTATCAGGAATAAGGTGCCCTATGGTCCCATTCAATAACCAGGCCAAAGAATAGCAGTCTTAATTTCATAGTTCATGTTCCTAAAATGTCCAGAGGCTTTTAATGAGCTTTTATCTTAATAAACATAAAAGTCATAAAAATTTAAAATATAACATGTTTTAGATATCTAACTGGTTATTAATGGTATTACACTTTTATTCATTGTGAACTGAATACGTCAAAATCATTTTGTACTATCTTGGCAAAACGATGACGGAGTTCAGTGTATTCACATTTTATTCATTAGACATACAGACGTCTGCCTGCTTAAAAATCTGATGCAAGGAGTTAAATACATTGTCACTTCTCATTTCTCACAATATTTGTTTGTCTGCAATGCTTCTGAAACCATGCAGAATGCTTTAGAAAAATAAGTTAAATCCAGAGAAATAACTCTCCCTTTGTTTATGGCAGAAAACCAGGTTTGCAACAGACATTGCTTTTCATGAAGTATAAATATTGTGAAATTCTTTAAGCTAAGAAAACGTATTGCCCCTACCCCATCCTTATCCCAGAATTTTTTTAAAAGTGAACAATTACAAATTATTCTAGATGTTCCATTAAAAGTTACAATGATATGACACATTTTCTGCCTTTTGATTCGTATGTACTTTTTAATCTTATTGTTTATTCATAAAGTCAATATATGATCAGAAGCCACCTGAAGTCTTCCCAATTTTTAGATAAAATTTTAATTTATTTTTTAATAAGAATTTTAAAGAACTTTTGATTTGAATATTTAGCTTATTTGTAGGAAAATATATACAATTATCAAACACTGGCAACATTTTAAGCATTAAAATATGGCCAGTGAATACACATACTGATAGAGAAAACCACTGTATTTCCACGAGCATTATATTTACTCACATTTCTGTTATTTATTTAAAAATAGATGATGTTGACAAAGGAAAATATTTGTAAGTTCTCAAAAATTCAATGGTATAATTTTAATCTTCATTTTTTGGGGTGATATTTGGGTTTAGAGAGGACTTTATGAACTGAGTCTTGCAAATTTCAAAATTTTATTTGTGTTATGGTCCAACACCAAATAATGGAACATTTCCCCCTGCAAATTTTCTTCTTGATCAAGTTCAGCAGACAGCAGTCAGATTTGAGAATTGAACTAAGTAATGCAAGTAAAACACTTAAGTTCTACGCATAGAAAATGCTCAAAACCAGTTAGCTGAAAAAAGGGACCTCATGAGAAACTAGCCAGCTTCCCGGTAAGATCGTCAACAGGCCAAGGATGTTTCCTCCGATCAGATCACTCCTTTTCAACATTCCACTGGAAGTCCTAGCTAATGCACTTTAAAGAAAAGGAAATAAAAGGTATATGGATGGGGCAGGAAGAAATAAAACTTGGTTTACATATGACATGACTGTCTATATAGAATGTCCAATAAAATAGTTTAACTCCTGAACTAATAATAAGTGAGTGTAGCAAGGTTGCAAGTTCAAGGTTAATACACAAAAGTCAGTCACCTTCCTATATACCAGCTATGAACAAGTAGAATTTGGAAGTACAAACAAAATTTACATTAGCAGCCAGAAATGAAAAATTTTGCTATAAATTTACAAAAAATAAAACAAGTTCTACCTGAGAAAACCCAAAACTCTGGGTGAATAAAGTAAGAAGAACTAAACAAATAGATATTGCATGTCCATGGAAAGGAAGAACCAATACTGTCATGGTGCCAGCCCTTCCAACTTGATCTATAGGCACAACACAATCCCAATCAAAATCCCAGCAAATTATCTTACAGGTATTATCAAAGGGATTCTAAAGTTTACACATGGAGAGGCAAAAGACACACAATAGACAGCTGAACATTGAAGAACAAAGTTGGAGAACTGACACTACCTGACTTCGAGACTTACTATAAAGCCAAAGTAATCAAGACAGGGTGGTACCTGAGAAAGAAAGAATAAATAGATCAATGAGCCAAGAATTAGACTCACATATAGTTAAGTGATCTTTGACAGAGGAGTAAAGGAAATCAATGGAGCAAAGACTGTCTTGTCAATAAACAGTGCTGGAACAACTGGGCATCCACATGCAAAAACAAACAAACAAAACAACAACAACAAAAAAACTAGACAGAGATTTCACACCCTTCACAAACACAAAATGGGTCACAGACCTAAATTTAATATGCAAAACTGTAAAACTCCTAGAAGATAACATAGGAGAAAATCTAGAATGACTTCAGGTATGGCAATGACTTTTTAGATACAACACCAATGGTGTAATCCATGAAAGAAATAATTGATAAGCGTGACTTCAAATAAGAAAATGAACAATGCAATGAAAAAAATAGGCAAAAGACCTGAACAAACTCCTCACCAAAGATGATATACAGATGGAAAACAAGCATGTGGGGAGATGCTCAACAATCCATGTGATTACGGAATTGCAACTTTAAACAAGATAGACACCTAATAAAATAGGCAGAATCCAAAAACACTGACAACACTAAATGCTGGCAAGGATGCAGAGTGACAGAAACTCTCATCCATTGTTGGTGAGAATGCAAGATGGTACCACTGCCTTGGAAGACGGTTTAGCAGTTTCTTACAAAACTAAACATACTCTTACAATGTGATCCAGCACTCACTCTCCTTGGTCGTTATCCCAGTTAGTTGAAAACTTACGTCCACGCAAAAATCCATACATGAATGTTTATAGCAGCTTTATTCATAATTGTCAAAACTTGGAAGCAACCAAAATGCCTTCAGTAGGTGAATGGATCAATAAATTATGGTATATCAGAAAATGCAATATTATTCAGTGCTAAAAAGAAATGAGCTATCAAGCTGGGAAAAGACACGGAGGAATCTTACATGCATATTATTCAATGAAGGAAGCAGTCTGAAAAGGCTACATACTGTATGATTCCAACTATATGACATTCTTGAAACAGTAAAACTGTAGAGTCAGCAAAAATATTAATGGTTGTTCGGGGTTAGGAGGGAGTGAAGGATGAACAGGCCGAGCACAGAGGATTTTTAGGGCAGTGAAACTACTCTCTAGGATACTATTATATAATGGTGGGTGAATTATACGTTTGTCAACACCCACCGAATGTATAATCCCAAGAGTAAACCCTAATGTAAACTAAGGACTTTGGGTGATGATGTAGCGTCCATGTAGGTTCATCGATTGCAACGAATATATCACTCTCGTGATCTTGACAGTATGGGTGGAGGGCGTGGGGTATGCGGGCACCCACTGTACTTGCCCCTCAATTTTGCTGCGAACCTAAAACTGCTCTAAAAAATAAAGTCCAATTTAAAAACAAACATGCACCTCAAAGTAAGCTGTACCCTGAGGCACAATTTCCAAAGGTATCTTTATTTTCATTCACAAAAGAAATTCTAACTGAAATAAGTAAATAATGTGTTTGCTCCAGAAGATTGTAAATGCTGTGATATCGGAAAGTTTATTAACAACTGAATCTCTAGTGCCCAGAACAGTCACTGTCCACTGCCGTGAATATTTGTTAAATGGCTAATTGATCGGATTGGTTAATATTAATATTATTATTATATTGGTTAATATTGGTTAATATTAATATTAATATTGGTTAATATTAATATCTTAAATAATAGGAGTAAAGGACTTATAAAAAGATCATTTAAAAATTTAGAATTTTGAATATCTACTTTACAGAAAATGTTCTATTTCCAATTGTTAGAAAGTTTATAAAGTTTGTAGAAAATAGGAAAAAAACCAGCATCGATGGATATTTAAATAAATAAGTTATCCTTTTCAGAAAAACAGAGACAAAATGAAAATATACAGATTTAAGTTAATTTAATCAAAATCCAAAAAAAAAAGAAAGCATCAGGTTAAGATGCCAAAAGGCTCATAACTGTATGCTCTTTTTGTTACCTTCTTTGTATTTTTTACAATACCTATTAAAACATTTAAAACATATCACTGGAAAATCAGCTGGTATTGGACTAACTTCCCAAATACGGATTTCTAACATCAGAAATCCTGATGTTTTGTAAAATGTTAAATCTTTTCCAATATAAAATACCTACCTATGCTGGAACGGGCATGAGAACATGCATCGCCCAACTGCATGGCTTACCTCACAGCAACATGAGAAAAATCACCAGAGCCTGGGGTGGAAGGGGGACTCTGACAGCTGGGCTGTTGGGCTGCTGCAGAACCACAGATACTCAGAGACACATCCCTGCCTCACTGCTCAACCAGGAATCTCGATTCTAGTAGTTTTTCTTGGGGAAAGAGGTTAAGCCTTAGACTCATACAAGGTATGGAACTGACACCTCCACGTTAAGCTAAGTCCCTTAGAGGACTGGATACACATTCAAGAAAATGGGGCAGCAGAAAAAGAATGTCCATCAGCAAAGGGATATGGAAGTAGAAGAGGAAGAGGGGGGCGGAGGGAGGGAGGGAGGGAGGTGACAACGAGCCTCCAAAGAGAATAAACACCCTGAAGTGCTTGTCAAACAGTAGTGGAGTCAACAAGAGGCTGAGGAGGGGGTGGGGGTCAAGGACACAGTCCTGAAGCTCAGGCCTCTGCTACTTCCTGTGCCTTCACTTTTAGCCACTTTCCCATGAGATCTCCCAGACAGACTAGGCATTCATTCAAGCAAAATCTGCTGAGTTGAACTGAAATCCTTTAGCTATCACCTGAGCTCAGAATGCCCCCACATCTCCATGCACCTGACTGGAGCCCTGAATGCTACCTGTGGCTTGAAAACCTGGACTTGGGCATCCCATTTTTTGCATCATGACTGTCTGAGAGTGAACTGGGGTTTCCACCAAAACCACACCCTCTCCAGGTTGGATCGTCCTTATTCGGGATTCCTGTTTCTCACTCAATCATTCTCCTGCTCACCTGTGAAGTCAATCTTTCACCTCATGCTGGTTCCTTCCATCCAGTTTCCATGCCAGTGTCCTAGCCCAAAACCTCATCCAAAACAAGTCCCTCGTTCCATCTTTCTTCTCTTAGTCTTAACCCTCCAATCCACGTACACATATCATAACCAGTGGGTACTCCTATAACATTCCTCTCTTTAAATAAGTGAATTAAAAATGTACTTGCAATAAAAAGTCAAAGATATCATTTATTACAGTTGTGATTACCTTACAAAGCTTATTTTGCTTCCCTGATCTATGGATTTGGCAATGACAGGATTTTAACTTTTGTTCTCTCCTTCTGAACTTCCCATGAAACACATTTCATTCCAATCAAGAAGTAAATATGAAAGTATCAGTCTGTACTTTATGGAATTAAATTTAATCAAAATATTTGATTGGTTATCTGCCAGGCAAAAATTCTCCAAATTCTTCTCCCAACATAACCTGGTCCAACTCCTAAATAAATTGAGCCTGATTTATTTATTTATTTTTAAATGATTTCAGCTATGAATCCCCCATAGTTGAAATCATTCAACAAAGTAAAGACAAAAATGGAAGAGACATAGCTAATCTTTTTGGAAATTTATTTTTTAAGGAGAAAAATAACCATAGAAATCAGACTTGACACTTTCATTTTTGAACCCTTTAAAACACTTAATCTCACCAGAAGAAAATGAATTTATTTTCAGTTACGGAGTAACAAAATTACAAGAGCAAATTATAAATCTCACCTTTATAATGATTTGATCTTAAATACATCTGCAAGATAACAACTATGAGAAAAATGGAAACAGGAAACAATAACCTCACAGCTGTAGATGACTGATTTACTCCATGTGTAATTAATTTTTCAAACATATTATCCACAGTACTGGAAAGTAATATCCATGGTTCTAGACTGCCCTCATAGTTGTTAATAAAATAAAACTGCATGGAATTAATTTGATGAACACCTCACTCCAACCTCCTGCATCAGAGTGCATAAGCTATAAACACCGACCATGTGATGATCAACACGGAATACTGTTCAATTAATTGCATCTGGTACTTTTCTTTGATTCGCCTTTGGACATTTCACTCCTCACATAGAATTGTTTCTCTCTTTAATATTCTACCTTTGTTGCTGTAGTTTCATTTTGTTCTTCTGGACTATTCTATCTCACCCCTAAGATTTCATTATCTATTCTTTATCTGTTAGGAGGTTTTCAACTACACTGAAATTTAATGTAATTTAATGACAATTTCAATGAAATTGTCATTTCATTACAGCTGAAATTTATTATCTCACATTACAATAAGTCTAGGGTGTCAGCCAGGGCTCCAGGCAGGATCCAATCCAATGATGCCACTAAAGATGCAGGTTGTCCCCCTCTCTCAGCTGTGCCGTTACCTTCTCAGTGATGGTAACAGGATGGCTGCAGCATCTGTATTTCTTAACACCCAGAGAAAGAAGAGGGAACAACTTTTCTTATGTCTCTTTCTAATGAACAAAAAAACTTGGCAGAAGTCTCCAGCTGATTCTGCTCATGTCTCGTAGGCCTGGATTACTGCACCTACTCTTCTCTAAACCAGTATTTGGTAGGAAAAATAGAGTTACCTTGTTTGGCTTACCCTAATAATCTGGAAGTAGGATATATTTTGACAAATCAACCTCAGTGAAAACTACAGCTTTTTCTATGGTATCTCAGAATTCTTACACAGGATAAATAGCTTTCACTTCTTAAAAGTTTTCAAGCGTTGACTAAGCAAATAAAACTCATCAAGACACAATTCCAAAGCAAAATGCATGCTCAGAAATGCACAGACACATATTTTTATGCACTGAATTTATTCTAAAACATAAAAATAATGTTATTCTTATAGACATTACAATAGCATAAATAAAGTTCAGAACAGCATGCCATTCTTTTTTTTTTTTGGGGGGGTACACGGGCCTCTCACTGCTGCGGCCTCTCCCGCCACGGAGCACAGGCTCCGGACGCGCAGGCCCAGCGGCCATGGCTCACAGGCCCAGCTGCTCCGCAGCATGTGGGATCCTCCCGGACCGGGGCACGAACCTGTGTCCCCTGCATCGGCAGGCGTACTCCCAACCACTGCGCCACCAGGGAAGCCCCAGCATGCCATTCTTAAAAAAAAAACAAACACTGTTTCTATCTGCTACCTACAGTATCAACATTTCTCTGTTAACAGGAATGGTTTCACATGATCCCAGAATTTTGTGAATTTCGGGCTGGAGTGATCACTGGAAACCAACTCCAGCTGCACCCTAAGGGAAACATTTGCAAGTATCTTGCATACAGATTTTCCCAGAGTCAAAAGCATGGTTGCTGGAAGAAAATTCTAGGTTAATTTCTTCTTTATATAAATGAAAATAGCCTATAACTGGGTATTCCCATTAGTGGAATTTATTAAAATAATTTCAAGACCACAATAGGATATGTAATTACTCAAGAGTTAAAAAAAAAATCTTCTAGCTGTAACATGTCCAGGAAGAGAGGTAACAAGAAAGAATATTTTTCAAGAAATAATATTGATCAAATATATTTATTCTTCCCCTGTACATTTTCACTGGATGGTTTAGTTAAATCAAGAAAGTAAAATAGTAGCTTGATTCTGAAGAACTTGTGTTGGAACTAAAGTGACAACTTCCTTATCACTAAAATACCTGGTTCAGAGAGTGTTATAAGTGTTTATTACACTAGAGCAATTTATACAGCGTGAGATTAAGGCCTAGTCCTTTAACGGTTTATCCAGTATATTTATTTGGGATTGTTTCTTTTGAAAAAAAATCCTGCTTCTTCTAGTCTTATGCACTGCTGACAATTCAGGCAAAGCTGACTTTTATCACATTTTTCAAATCATCATCTCACAACATAGAACTGAAAGGGCCCTCAGGAGTACACAGTTCAACAGATGACAAAGCCAGAGTTGAAGGAGATTGATGACTTGTCCTATATCACAACTAGTCACAGAGCACTGGAATCATAACAGAGCTTATTTGATACCTGATTCATGGTTCATTTGATCAGTAATTATATGTTGAAGATGTACTACGTCAAAAACACCCAGCTAAGCTTTAGGAGTGATTATAGAAGCATCATACACATGTTTGTGTATTTCTGGAACTTACAATGCAGATCCAAAGAGAATACAAACAGAAGAAAAATATTTGAAGACAAATATTGAATACTGAAGACAAAGAGCCAGCTCAAGTTCATACAGGATTAACTTGCCGGATGGTTTTGGAAGTCCTTAGCTACTAACAACTTAGAGGAGGAAAGAGCTACGGAGGAGAGAATTAAGTTTACAGGAAGAAGAACTCCAGAGAGGTGTATTAGGAAGGATAATACATGTATAGGTAAGAGGGAGGTCTGGGCCGGTTATACTAAGAAAGAGGAAGGGCACACTCAAAGCCTTAGTATGGGGCTAAGTTTCTGGACCTCCAATGTTAGAATTGCCTGTTACACTTATTGGCTTCAACACAAGGTTATGATTCAGGAGATCTGGAATGAAGCTTAGAAATCTGAATTTTAAACAAGCAGAACAGGTGTCTTTAATAAACATCAAATTTTAGAGTACCCAAATGTTAATTCCAAGACAATAAGGACCTCGTCCTACTTTGTCAAGTGTTACATCCCACTGTATAAAAATTGTGTTGGCATGTACACTAAAGTATTTAATAAATGTTTGTGGAATGACAGTATGCAAGGAGACAGATGACTGTAGAACATGATTAACATAATTCTTGTTGCCTTTGTTCATAAGAGGACCCATAACACTTTAACTTTCATGCTCTAAAAATAGGCAAAAATACGGGAAACATTCTGGTCCTCTTTGTAAGCTTCTACTCTTTTCCATAAGAATGTGCCAACTGGAATTATAAATAGGAGGTTATGGGTGATTATACTTGAAGTAAAAACAGAGGGCCAGATCATAAGTCAATCATAAGTAAAATCAGAAACCAGACTTTGGTGAGCTGAGAAAGAGAACAGAGACCACTGTTACCCTAAAACTTAGAAGAGGAAAGAATATTACAAGTATTAGATTGAGAACAGCAAAAGCAAAAGTAATTAAAACATGGCCAAAGTAGAGGTGGTGAAGTTAAAAAAATAAACAAACAATAATAACAAAAACAACACAAGGAATTCATTTGTGCCCATATTTGGCGCTTAAACATGTTTTTTATATTTTAATGAGAACTTCTGACATTCAAGATAATTCACTCAAATTCTAGAAAATATTGAGGGACACAGTTTGAGATCCCATTTCACTGTACAGAAGTGCCCAACTTCATAATAGCCCTTCCATATTCAACTACCAACTACTCTAAAACTGAGAATGTGTAGCTTCACTTCCCATTTGTCTCTGAATACTAACCCGGCGAGAGCGGATCTAATTCTTTTCTTTGGAAACTAAATTTGAATAAAATTGATAGTCATTTCCAGTGACTCTCCAAGATTTAAAGAAGAAGCTTCTCTAGTATCACCTTTTCTGGGAATTCTTCCTCTGTCTTCCCAGTCAGAGGAAGCTGCAGGTTCTGTAGCTTGTGCTTGAAATAATTACTGCACTCTGCCTTGTATTCTTATCAGTCATATACCATGGAGGTCTTCTCAACTGTGTCTTCAATTATCAGTCAAATGTCTGCTCTTCTCATAAGCACAAAGCTCATATTTTCAGGGACTTTTATGTAAATTATAGGGATATGCCCCTCATATCCTAAACCCCAGAAGTCCAAAACAGAATTTATCTTTCTCACTCTAATGCCTGTTCTTCGACAGTCCAACAAGCACAGCTGTGCTCGACATACAAAAATAAATGAGACAGGGCTTCCCTGGTGGCGCAGTGGTTGAGAGTCTGCCTGCCGATGCAGGGGACACGGGTTCGTGCCCCGGTCCGGGAAGATCCCACATGCCGCAGAGCGGCTGGGCCCGTGAGCCATGGCCGCTGAGCCTGCGCGTCCGGAGCCTGTGCTCCGCAACGGGAGAGGCCACAACAGTGAGAGGCTCACGTACCGCAAAAATAAATAAATAAATAAATAAATAATAAATGAGACCAATTCCCTGAATTCCGTGAGTTTTAGTCAATTCACATAAACCAGTCCATAAAAATAACATTGAAAATATAACAGAGGAAGCAAGTAGCCCATGTAAAGGCGATCTCTTTGCTTTCATCCCCCTCATCAACATCATCATGATCACTGTCATCATCATCACAACGAACAGATACCGAGTACTTACTACATCTCAGGCACTTTTCTAATTAATTCCACTTATTTACCGCACCATTAAGAGGCAAGTACTAGTATGATCCCCACTTTTAAAGCTGAAGAAACCAAGGCCAAGAATTTTCAAGAGATCGAGAACTTTCCCAAAATACAGAGCTGGTAAACAGGTCTGTTTAGTTATTATTAAACTATGTCTCTAGTTATTATTAAACTATGATTTATTAATATCATCAATTATAGTATACTATAGTATTAACTATACTCCAAGTATTAACTATGTATTAATAATTAATGCTATATAATAAATACTAAAATTATATATGAATGTAGATGAGTATTAATATAGATTGATGATATAATTAATTAATAAGACTTAAATCTATTTAATTATCATTAAACTCCACTATAATATGGAGTTATTGAACAGTAACAATCCATTCTTTTAGCTTGAGCAGGGCTCAGTGGGAATGGCCCCTCTCCACCTGGAGCAGCTCAACCGAGGACTGGGGCAGCCACGTTCAAGGTATCTCACTCACAGGGTGAGCATACTGGTTGCTAGCTGCCAGCTGTGAGCCCAGTGGGTGCTGAGGGCAGGGGGTCTCGGTTCCTCTCCATGTGGGTTTCGTCTTAGTCTGCTTTGGGGCTTCTTCACAGCATGGTAGGTGGGTTCCTAGCATGAGCATTTCAAGAGAACAAGGTGGCAGTGCGTGTCATTTTTATGACTTGGTGTCTGAAGTTATCTCCACTTTATCTACTGGTCAAAGCAGTGACAGAGATCTCCTCAGGTTCAAGGGAAAGAGACACAAACTCTACCCCTTGATGGTGGTGGTGGTGGTGGCAGAGTCCAAGAAGAGCTCATGGGATGGGAGACATGGTTCCATCTCTTTTTTAAAAACACAATCTTTGGGGCTTCCCCGGTGGCACAGTGATTAAGAATCTGCCTGCCAGTGCAGAGGACATGGATTCAAGCCCTGGTCCGGGAAGATCTCACATGCCACGGAGCAACTAAGCGCATGCGCCACAACTACTGAAGCCCGCGCAGCTAGAGCCCGTGCTCTGCAACAAGAGAAACCACCGCACGGAGAGACCCGTGCACAGCAACAAAGAGTAGCCCCAGCTCGCTGGAACTAGAGGAAACCCGCCTGCAGCAACGAAGACCCAACATAGCCAAAGATAAATTAAATAAAATAAATTAATTAAAAAAATAAAATAAAAAAATAAAAACACAATCTTTGGCACTTCCCTGGTGGCTCAGTGGTTAAGAATCCACCTGCCAATGCAGGGGACACGGGTTTGATCCCTGGTCCGGGAAGAGCCCACATGCCGCGGAGCAACTAAGCCCATGTGCCACAACTACTGAGCCTGTGCTCTAGAGCCCGTGAGCCACAACTACTGAGCCCGCGAGCCACAACTACTGAGGCTGTGTGTCACAACTACTGAAGCCCGCATGCCTAGAGCCCACGCTCTGCAACAAGAGAAGTCACCACAATGAGAAGCCCGCGCACCACAATGAAGAGTAGCCCTCTCTCGCTGCAACTAGAGAAAGCCCGTGAGCAGCAACGAAGACCCAACACAGCCAAAAATAAATAAATAAATTTATTTTAAAAACAAAACAAAACACAATCTTTCACCCAGCCTTGCACATTAAGGTCTCAATTTATTGGGTTGGCCAAAAAGTTTGTTCGGGTTTTCCCATACCATCTTACAGGAAAACCCGAACGAAGTTTTTGGCCAGCCCTACACCTTCCCAAGCTTAACTCCTACCCTCCAAAGCCACTGAAAGCTCCTTGTTGTAGCCATACATATCTCAACATTGTTTCCTTTGCCTAACACATAACAAGTATCCAATAGATGCTTACTGAATGAAGTCATGAGTAACTCATCCTTCTGCCTAAAACGTCTACCTTTTAAACCCGATCTTGAATACTATCTCCTCTGAAAGGTCAATCCTGATCTCCCTGCTAGAAATAATCTCTCAGTCTGAACTACAAAAGTCCTTTATTTGTACCTCCTTAAAAGCCTGTGATACTAGCGAGTGATCTCCTAAATCCAGAAGCCAAATCTTTTCTAAATCATGGGACCATCAGAGGTAACAGACCAAGTTAGAGAAGTTCCCACTTTGTTTCTAGCCATTCCCCAAGGTGGCCTTCCATTTTACAATCCCAGCCACGAATGAAATTCAGGTCAAAGAGTTCCTAAGAGTCTTCCACATTGCTTGGCACTGAAGAGGTTATAAAGATAAAAGTTCTTGAATGCAAGCATGTTTACGTTTACTAGGGAATGTGGATTTCCATAAGAGATTGTGCGAAATAAATTAAAATAGGCATAGCATACAATGGAGGTGGCAGGTACGTCTAAAATGTAATTGTACAGTGGTTGTAAATACCCAGAAGCTGGAGCTGATCTCTTAGTTTTATTAAATATCTGCTCTCCAGCAGGACAAGAGGAAAAAGATACATTTTACCTGCAACTCTTTATTAGTTTACACACAAAATACATCAGGTTTTGCCAGACACCTACATTTCAGCTCATGATATTAGGGTGTTGTCTATTACAACATTGATGAATAATTTATTCATCAGTCAGAGAGAGACAGTTTTCTTAAAATTCTCTGAAAGTCTATACTCATGGTGTATGTTCCTCTATTTTGCTTATTCATAAAGCAACCTTTGGTCTTCTTTGGGTCCACCTGCTCTTTAGAAAATTGAGATTGCACATACACACAAAGCTGTACAATTCATGCAGTGGAAATTTAACTTTATTTAAATTAAATATATTTTTCACCGAACAAACTATGTCCTGCAATCTATTTTTGTAATTACTAGGTTATCTTGAACAATAAATACAGTGACTACAAAAGCCAAGAATGCGTGTGCCTAATAATCAAATTTAAAGTGCTAGGTATTTCAAAATCTCTAAATCCCTAGCATAAGTTTAATTCTTATTGTTTACAGTAAAACTTGACGCTTGCAAGATCTTTAGTTCCACCAGGCAAATGTCTTGATATGGACTTATATATGATTAAAAAAAGGTTGAATAAAGCAAATATGTAATTCCCCAAATCAACAGTGCTCAATGTCCATATCTGACTAGCAGTTCTCATCACTGGGACCTCAGTCTTGCTCCATTTGCAGCCCTATGACAGAGAGTCATAGCAGTTAGTGAGTTATTAAGACATGTTTATATCAGTTAGTAATTAGCTGTACCCCAGTTGTTCCCATGCTGCCCAGACAGGCCTGGTTCATAACCCAAGACACTCTAGAACTTTTCCACTGGAGACCTAGTGAGTGGCATGGTGGGCTCCCCGCTCCAGCACCATGGCCACATCCCTTCTGACCGGCTGCCGTCTCTATTATTCCAGTTGTTTTAAATGGTTTACATGTCACTCATGCCCAGTTTCTCCTCCTGATTTTCTCCAAGCATTGGCAATGGCCTCATTCCTTGCTAGGTCCATCACCATTACTTTGCCCTGGCCTCACTCATACTGCCGTTTTACCTCTCTCCTATCACCTCAGGAAAAAGAAGGCAAGGACAAAAAGCGAGTATTATAGATGTAGAGTATTACAGCCTTAGAGAGTCTCTCCACTTTCTATTATTCTTTAAAGACAGCAACTTCCAGATAAGGAAAGGAAGACCTCGGAACAACACTGTGAACTACTTCTTACTCATCCAAGTAATGTGTTGGGGAAATAGTTCATGAACAAGCAAAGTACTAAGACAATGAAAGAAGCACAAATAGACATTCAACTGACACCCTCAGTGTGTTGCAGGGCTTAGTGACAGTCTCTGGCGCTACCCTGCTCCGTCACTACTTGCCATCATTACTACCGCATGGAACACTACTTAATAATGTCTTTGTTGACATATTTTTTCCAAAGTCTGTTTAACTGGAATGTATATTAATCAGCCTTTTTACAATCCCTAGAGAACACTGGATAAAATGAAAAGTAATTGCGAAAGCAGGGCCTTGAGCCTCTATTCCAAAGCATAAAAGGAATGACCAGACTGACCCTCATCATCATCACCAACGATCTTCCAAAAAGTTATCACCGTTTCACATTCCTTGGAATAACATTTCTCTCTAAATTTACTCTCCAAAAACAAGATCCTGGTTACTCTTTTCAATAGGCCATATTTGGGAACTTCAATCCAACTGTGTTTTCTGGGTCTGCCTAGGTATTTTAGCATACACCCAAACCAAAATACTCCTCACTAAAAGCATAAGAGGTGGAGTTCAGCAAATGTACGTACACACACAGATAAGAGGACTGGCCAGGGAAAGTGGATTTTCAAAAGCAATGATGAGGCAGACAGAATGCATTCAGTAGTAGCTTTTCTTCAGCAGAGAACATCAGGGATTCATCAAAACAGAACCCAGACTCAAATGGAACTTAAGATCATAATGAAATGGTATTTTACACCTGTGAAACGGGTTTTTAAAAAACACGTCAAACAACAGAAGTTATTGTTGAGAATGTGTATTCATGGAAATTGTATGCCCTGTGCGTGGGTGTGAACTGATTTAACCCACTCTGAAAAGCAATCTGTATTGTCTTATAAAGCTGAACATGTGAATAAACTATATCTCAATAATTGTCTGCTAAAAAAAGGATCCTGACTGCAGGTTAAAAAAATAATATTTAAACAAAACTTCAGAGTAATTATGGTTCCCACATAAAAACTGTGTGATGTTCAAAATGCCTCACCTGTGTTGGATAACTGTAAGTATCAAGACAAGGAACTGCTTAAAATTAATTTGTAGTAAAATCTGGAGAAAAAAGAGACAAGTTATCATTGCAGGAAAAATATTTATTATCCCCATGTGTTATATATATGTATATATGTGTATATACATATACACATATATAATATATGATAGATTATGTCAGCCATTATTCAGATATTATCTTCTTCAATCTCTAACATAATCCACATGGTAGATATTATACATATTTTACAAAGAAACAGGCTTAGTAAGATAAAAATAAATTCATAAAACTAGCAAGTGTAGGGCTGTAATTTGAATGTAGATAATTGGTTCAGTCTCTCCAAGCCTTGGAATTCTAACACATAGAATGGAAATAATAGTATCTGTACTGTGGAAGGCCAGTTCCTGCTAGCCTACCCTCAGATGACACCATTATGCTATTTTCATGTGGTTTGTGCCTTGAATGATTTCTGCATCTACATCCCCAAGAAGAAGTGAAATATAGAGACACATAAGAAAATAAGGCGTGGTGGCGGCATCTTTTTAGAGAATGCATGAAAGATGATGAATGTCCTTAGGTTCCAGCACAGCACAGAACTAGGCACTGGCGGTAGCAGGAAATATTGCTCCAGGACCCCTGGTCCCTCTGACAACCCAGTAATAGCAGATATACTCTCTACCCCTTTGCCCTTGTAATCCTAGTTATTTTATAGGTTGAATTTGGGTAGGAGAAGGGAAATCCAAGACAGGGTGTGCAGGAATGAACAAAAACAAGAGCAGTGGCACAGTCATCACGAACAATAATAGCTAATACTTAATGAATGCTTACTATGCGCTGGGGACTTTACATGGATTTGTTGATTGATTCTTCAGTATTCTGCAACAGCAGTTATTACTATCATCCCCATTTTACACACGAGGGATCTGAAGCTGAGTGTGACTAGTCTGAGGGCTCACAACTGGCAAAGAGCAGAACTGGATTCAAAGGGAGGTAAGGCTGACACCCAAGCGGGACCTGTCTGCTACTTAGGCAGCCCTAACCCCCATTCCACTGTGACCACAGAGAATGTAAGTCCTACCACAGACCAGCTCAGGATAAACAGAAGTATTTCAGAGGTGGGAAGGAGCGGGCGGTTCACAGAAAAGAGTCAAATTTGCACACTGGAGCGAGTGGTTAAGGAGGGCTTCAGCTAAAAGGAAGATAAATTAGAGGGAAGAGAGATAGGGGTAAAGTCCACTGCCTGCCTGTTTCTTGAGCTGCTCTCTTGGTCTGGGCTTTTGTCTAAGAGCTGATGGTTTAATGCACAGAAAACCCAAATATCTACATGGATTCCAATGAGTTTAATTCTAAGGACACTGATGTAACCCTCCTTCTTGTAGTACAGTTGGCAGACAAACTCAGTAACAATACATGAAGCAACATAAATACTGCTGAGTCCTGTACCTATTATGTGAATTTTGCAAAACTGCAGGTAGAGCCACTAAGAATTTTGTATGTCATTAGAATAGAAGCTGTGATATGAGGAACCGACTGCCCCAGTCCAGACAGACATGGAAAAATGGAATAGTGAACAACGGCAATGAATGCTTTAATATCAAGATGATTAAAAAAGAAGACCCGGGGGCAAAGAAATTATTTGTATCTGTTGGAAGAAACATTTTCCCTAGGGAGGAGATGAAGTAAAAAGCTGAAAATACGCAAATATTTTTGGTAACCTATCTAGGTGTCATATGTGCAAATATCCACATATGTATGTTCAATATCAGGTTAATAGTCTACTGAAGTGAACATAACATGAATTCAGCCAGGCTCAACTAGTGCTTTTATCCTTAGTATACAGTCTGTATTTAAGGACCCTACTGGACACTATTAAACAGCAGAACCTGGATTATTTGACTTTAGAGTTAAATCACATTGCAAGCTGGGGATTTTAATCTTCTGCTCAGTAGGAACCTATTAACTAAATACAAAACCCTTATGAGCCTTAGTGCTTTTCAAATCCCTACTGTGTGTTTGGAAGTCTATCCAAATAATTTTTAAAGCTACTTTTTTTAAACAAAGTTTTCAAGAAACTTCAACTATAAATAAACTTCCAGCTTATAAATACGTGGTAAGAGCAACTTCCCACAGAGATTAATTTAGCTGAGATATTTTCAGTACAGGATGGACAGGATTTTTTATAAAACCCATGTAATAATTGGGTTGTGGTTCAAGGTAATAACCTGCCAAGTAAAGCCTGGCCTATTGTGTCTAGTTTAGCAACAAAAACACAGTTCTCCAAATAGTAACTGGGGATCTTTCAGGTGGATCCAGATGTCTTACTGAGAAATTGTATTGGTCATCTTGCATGAGTCTACATAAAAACCATTAATAAATCAGCAATGTATAAGTCCATCAGCTGTAGATTTCTAATACTTAATTACACGAAACACAATTCCTAAGAGTCTTTTGTTTTTAATATTAGTGGTTCCTTGCAAACTCTTTTTTTTCTTTTTTTGCGGTACGCGGGCCTCTCACTGTTGTGGCCTCTCCCATTGCGGAGCACAGGCTCCGGACGCGCAGGCTCAGTGGCCATGGCTCACGGGCCCAGCCGCTCCGCGGCATGTGGGATCTTCCCGGACCGGGGCATGAACCCGTGTCCCCTGCATCGGCAGGCGGACTCTCAACCACTGCACCACCAGAGAAGCCCCCCAAACTCTTTTAATTACTGGAAGAGAACTAAATCTGTGCCTTAGTTTCAGTTCAGCTACTGTCTCAAATTGTACAAGTTTCTTCATTGCTTTGAACCTCAGTTTCTTCACCTATACACTGAGAGGCTCGCAATGGTGAGTTCTCAGGACTATTTCAGGTCTTGAATAGTATAACGATGGAGTTTTGAGGAGACTCAATAAGTACCATCTGTCTTCTCAGATGAGTTTTGGACAAATGAACAGTAAGACCAAAGAGTCAGAATATGGAGGCCTTCATCCCCCTGATAAAATCTGTCCTGGAGAACAGGCGGATTGAGGTTGACTTCACGTACCTTGTTGCTGACAGCTCTGGACCGGGCAGGCCCCTTCTGCCAAGGTGGGGGCTTTACCCCCCAGTTCACAGCCTGGCCCAGAGCAGCAAACACCCCACCAGGTTATTCTGCCCACATCTCTGCTAACTCATTTTCCCGGGGGCGGGGTAGAGGAAAGAGTGAGAGAGTACACTGAGACCAAGTGCGTTTGGGCAAAAATACCTTCCAGGAAATCAGGAGTAGAGAAAAAAAAAAAAAGTTTAACAAATTCAACTGTGATTCCTGCCATACCCAGCTATGAGGCAGGAGGTCCTGAAAATATGTTAAGGTTTAGATTACATTCATTACAGGGATATAAGTGATACTTAGTATGAGAAGCTGTGTTGTTACTAACCTACTAAGTATTTTTCATACTCAAAAATTGCATGCCTTTCTCTAGTGCAAAGTATCTAGGCAAAGCTTGGTAATCTTTATTTGCAACAAGACTATTGTTATAAAGATAGAATATGATTAAATTGAAAATAGATATAAATTTTGATATATCTAAAATCAATTTCCACACCATCTCCTGACCTACTATAGACACTATGCTACAGACACTAATTTCTTACCAACTCTTCTGAAATTTTTACGCATATCAAGTGCAAAACAACTTATATAGAAGAAACTGTAACAACATGCATAGAACAGTCTACATCTTGCTTTCTTCCCTCTGTATTTTGAAGACTGTCCTATATCAACACCTACAAAACTGTCTAATTCGTTTTAATAACTACTTAGTAGTCCAAAGTACTGATTTACCATAATTCAGTGGGTCTCCTATTAATAAACATTTAGGTGTAACCACTGTAATTTCAATAACACCTTTCAAAATTGCACAAGTAGGAAATCTTCCTAAGGGGGGAATTTGACTCTTGGGAAGAGTTGAAGGAGATGTGCATTTCACATTTCAAAGTTAGCCAAACTGCCTATCAACAGCTCTATACCAATTTACACTCTCAATCAAGAGGCTGTGAAGAGTGCCCGTTTACCGATACCCTTACTATACTGAGAATTAACAAACCTTTTAATCTTTGCCAATCTGGTAGTTTAAAAAAGTACCTCATTTTAATGTGCATTTCTTTACTTAGTAATGAGGCTGAGCTTTATTCCCATATGGTTACTGTCTACTTATTCAAATTCCTTTAACTGTGAGTTGCTCTACGCTTAATTTTCTATTTCGTGGTTTGTATTCCTCTCTTTGTATTTTAAGGATATTTCTCTTCTGTCTATCTGTTGTTGTTCTTATTGTTATTGTTTTTGCAACTATTATACAAGCATGTTTGTCATTTGACTTTGTATATATAGTAGTATGGATTTTTTGAAAGGAAAATATTTTTCCTTTATAGATTAAGATTTATAAATTTGATATGATTGATAAATTTGATATTATCTTAGGTTTATTTTTCTAGCATCTTTGTAAGTATTCCTAAAATAGTACTTTGTTATTTTGATTGGGAATGCAATGTAGTTAATTTATGGAGACTTGATATTTTCACGATACCAAATCTTCCCACCTAAAATCATGCCATGTGTTTCCATGTATTCAGTCATTCATTTAGGCCAATAGTGGAGGTTTGAAGTTTTGCATGTGGTTCCTACATACTTATTACTGAATTTCTTCCCAGATATGTTATCCTTTTTATTGATATTATACATGAGGGCTCTTCTTCCAAAATCTAAGTATTTATTTGTCGTGTTTATGAAAAAAAAGTTTATACTAAGTTTCCTACAATACTTTAAAAAATTAGACACTACTTAATTCTCTTTTTTAAAATTTGTTTTCATTGAGATTTTCAGGCTTATCATAGATACTATTAATGATAATTTTATAGTTAATTTGAAAGGCTAATGAGATTTTAATTGGGATTTTGAATGTTCTTTACCTAAACTATCATGCACAAAAATCATAGAAAATAGCTTTGTCTTTCTATCATACTTTAATGTTTTAAATGAGAGCTTTTTTCCTTACACTTAATTGGAGTTGACTGAGGCTACAAAATTCAACACATGTTTGGTTTCAATTTTCCTTATTGGTTTCCATATTTGAAAGGAAGAAAGAGTAGTGTAACTATAACAAGAATTTGGTCTTCCCTGCACTGGTTTTTACTGCTTTTTTCCACTAAGTTCTATCTAAACATTAGGAATTGTGATACACGTCAAAATCCAGAAATTTCAGTGAAATAGAGCAAATGTTTATTTCCAAAATTTTAGATCTATTTTTTATTGAGGTAATGCTGATTTATTACATTATATAATTTTCATGTCTTCATATTTTCATTCACTCAACACTGAATACAGGAGATATAAAGAAGAATGACACTTGACCCTGTCACCCAGGAATCTGCCATCTTGCTGAGGAGGTAACCACTTTGTTACAGTAGATGTGATAGAGGTGAGTGCCACGAATCAAAACAAGAATTCTTTTCTGGTGGTGACGATGAGAAAGCATCAGAGAACAGAAAATTCGGCAACACAGACATAGAGGAGGACATTCTAAGTCAGGAGTCAGTAAACTACAGCCTGTCAGCCATCTGTTTTGTAAATAAAGTTTTACTGGAACATGCTTTTTCCTTTACATCTCCTCTGGCTGGTTTCAGGCTACAACTACAGACTTAGTAGTTTCAACAGAAACCATGTGGGCTGCAAAGCCCTAAGTATTTACTCCCTGATCCTTTACAGAAAAAGTTTGCCAACGCTTGTTCTAAACCATGTCATGATCAAGTTCCCATAGATAGAAAAGAACTAGATATTTTCCATTGTTTGTGGGGGACAGTTGGAGGGTAACAGGATGGAGAGCAGATGGGGTTTGGGGAGAAGTAAGCTGGGAGTTAAGATATAAGACTGTCATGTCCGCAGAAGGCACTGTGATAAATGAAGGCTGGAATACAGGGCAGACCACAGCTAGACTAAGAAAAGCCTTCAACTCTAGGCAGTTTAGAATCCATTTGGTAGCAGGAGGGATTTATAGATGTTCTAGAGGGTGGGGCATGGCCAATATAGAAACTAAGAAAGATACACCTGATGTCTGTACAGGAGATTTTGCAAAAAAAAAGACAGCTGAATGAGAACCATCACAGCAGTCGGGGAATGTGGCTTATTCAGCCCTGTGTCCCAAGCACATCACACAATGTTCAACACCCACCAACTAATAAATTTCTCTCCTTGAATGAAGAAAAGTAGCCAAGTTATTGCATTTGTTCAGGAACAAGTTAATGATGATAACCCGAGTAGGTGCTTAGTGGAGATGAAAAGGGAAAGATAATTTTGAGAGGATTATGAAGGAAAAAATACAGACTTTGCCTAACAGTACTGAGGAACTTAAAAATAACATTAAAAGGAGCACTGGGGAGGGGTGGGGTCATTAACTGAAATAAAATATTAAGCAGAGGAGCAACTTTTCTAGCTTTAACAGGAGGTAGTCACTTTAGCATTAGTGAAACCAAACTCGAGGTGAAAGCAAAGACTGCTCAGTGAAAATGTCTATCTCACATCTGCAAATGCAGGGCTAGGGTTTGCAGTCAAGGATCTTAGTAAGGAAACTTCACAGGTGACACACATGCTTTTGGGGAGCAATCTTTTAAAATCAAGAAGTTTTAAAATGAAAACCTCATACCTGCTTTCTCTTGAAATAATCGAGAAATTGGTCCACACTGTGCCCTGATCATGCATGGCAGGGACGAGTAGGAGTTATGTAGGGACTATTGCTCAGGACGAGATGGGTCCCCAGGGGGCCACAGCCCTGCCATCCCCTGATGCTTCCCAACACTGAGGCCAAATCTCATTTGCAATTTATCATTGAGCTGGAATTTATATCCTTCCCTAGTGGAGATATACTTCTCTATTCCCACATCTCTTATCAAAAGAGAGAAGGAGGGCTTCCCTGGTGGTGCAGTGGTTGAGAGTCCGCCTGCCGATGCAGGGGACACGGGTTCGTGCCCCGGTCTGGGAAGATCCCACATGCCGCGGAGCGGCTGGGCCCGTGAGCCATGGCCGCTGAGCCTGCGCATTTGGAGCCTGTGCTCCGCAATGGGAGAGGCCACAACAGTGAGAGGCCCGCGTACCGCAAAAAAAAAAAAAAAAAAAGAGAGAAGGAAAAGGCAGACCAAGATTGGTGCATGTTTCAGGAAAGAGATGGGAGGTGGCATATGGTCCGAGAATGAAAAGACTAGCCTTGCCCATTTAACAGCAAACTCCCGGCCTGCTCTGTGACTCCTGTGGACAGGTAAGCTTTGTGCCCTAATCCTATGAACCTGAGACACAGCGAAGACACAGGTGACAGCTGGGTTCCCGGGCATCCTAAGATAATGAAATTTGTCCATAAAGTAATGTTTTCATAGCGGGATAAAATAGATAAACACAATAGATAAAAATTAATAATGCTCCGTTTCAGAATATTAATTATGACCTTATGTCATAATGAACGGGGAAATGTTTAGCCAAAATCAAGTTGACTTCAAGATTGTCATAATGGAGTTGTGCACTATCTTCCCCTTCCCAGCAAGATTGGACAGGTGAACATACAGGTTTACGAAAATGTATGCATTGAAGTTCACTTACATTATTTTCTCTTATATGAGGTTTTATTTTACAGAAGGTTTTGCCATAAGATTCCTTTTAGATCTTGACTTTGCTTTCTCAAAACACAGCAACCTGAGGGTCTAAGTTTCACACTGTGAGCTTCGCACCATGTCACTGCCTCGGTCGAGGCAGGATGCCTAGCCCTTACAACACGTCCACTCCTGCCCCCGTCCCCATGTCTGACTCCCTTCCATGCTTGTAACTGTGTTGTTCTTGCCGGAGTGAGATCCTAGAAACACTTTAAAAATAAAGATCTTGGGCTTCCCTGGTGGCGTGGTGGTTGGGAGTCCGCCTGCCGATGCAGGGGACACGAGTTCGTGTCCCGGTCCGGGAGGATCCCACATGCCGCGGAGCGGCTGGGCCCGTGAGCCATGGCCGCTGAGCCTGCGCGTCCGGAGCCTGTGCTCCGCAACGGGAGAGGCCACAGCAGTGAGAGGCCCGCGTACCGCAAAAAAATATATAAATAAATAAATAAAGATCTTTTGGAGATCCTGAAGGAATGTTTCAAAGCTGAGAAGATTACACATTTTGTTAATAACCTTACGTGATTCAACAACGTCCACGGCAGTGGAATTATTGTTTTCCTTCCTATATAAAATAAGCATCCAAAAGATAGGTCGCTAAATTAATAACTGTGTTACAAGTAGGCAATATCCTGGTCTTATAAGGTCCACATTTGCCGTGATACCAAATTATCTTTTCAGCCAATGTGAGGGTAGACACAGAGCAAGGGCAATGGTCTACCCACAGCCTAGTTAAAGAGCCAAGACAGGGGCACGACGTGCCGCTACTTTATTCATACCATCTTGTGTTTACGTAGACTCTGTCTCTGAGGTGCTGAAATAAGTTTTCAGACAGTATCCCATTAATCTGTAGCTACGTAGGTGTCAGCATTTCAGATTAAATTATCTTCCAGTCACTCCCTCATTAAAAAAAAGAAAAAAGATGTCAAGCATGTGACAAAGCATCTTGTCAAAAACGACTTCCCAGCTGAAGAAGCTTTGCAAAAGGAGGGCAAACCACTCCCATTTGCTCCTGCAAACCCAGGTTTGTGCCTCCCCCGTCCACTCTTTTGCGGGGCGACCATATTCAACTACTTGGGTTCCATCTGACTGGGAAGTCCAACAGTGAACGGCCTCTTTTACGGTGGTGTGCAGGATATGAAAGACCACACTGGGAACCCAGGCAGGGTATGATTAGCTAATTTCACAGAAGCACAGAAGAGCAGATTAGAATTACAATGAGAGCTTATGACAGTGAGAGCTTCTTAACAGCTTCTGGAAAGGAGCAGTTTTCTACTGGTGCAATATTCTTAAGCCTCATTTTAGTCAGCAAATCCTTAATGCCTTCCTGTATAATAAAGGTTAGAATAATTAGAATGTAGAAGATGTAGAACAGACGTGTAATAGCTGGAAGACCTGTAACACTGACTTTCTGTGAAGTAGTCTTCAAACACTTTAACAAATCTGTTAATTATTGCTAAGTTCACACTAGTATCCTCAAAATAGTCTCCTTACCCCTCTCAAATTTACCTTCAGAAGGCAATAAACCAAAACTAAAGAATTCATTTGATTCAAATGGTGCCTCTTACAAACATGATTATGAAGTCAGCACAGATATACTGTAGTGTCTTCTGGGGGAAAAAGCAATGTTTTACAATTCCATGAATACAAAAAATGCTAGACATGAAAAAAGTTCTGAGGAATTTAGTTTCAAGGAAACAATAAGGAAATACCTTGCTATATTTTTATATCATGTCATTCATTCATTTAACAAATATTTGCTGAGAGTCTACTAAATTCCAGCATCTAAGCTAGGAAGTGGTCATAAAAGATGAATATGACAGACATGAAACAAAACTGAATGAAATTTATAGCTCAGTGGAGAATTCAGACAAACAGGCAACTGCTCCTCAGTGTAATAACAGAAATGTATCGTTCAGGGTTGTGTAGATGCAACCTGGGTGTGGGATGTCAGGGAAGCCTCCCTAGAGGAAGTGAATCCATTCTGAGAAGTGAAGGATGAGCATGGGTTAGCCAGGTGAAGTGAGGGTGCTGGGCAGAGTGGGGACGAGAAAGGTATTCTAGGCAAAAAATGTTATCTTTTTTTTTTTGCAGAGAAAAGAAACTGTAGTCTGGTAGGGTATGTGCTACTCCAAGCTCCAACCTGCTACTCTGTGGAGCAGAAATATGAAAACTGTCCCTTTTGTTGGCTTCAAGTCCTGTGGGGGTATTTCTCCCTGAAAGATCCATACTGTTTCCCATCACAGTTTCATGTCCATGTGGACAGAAGTTAAAAAAAAAAAAAGACACACAGAAAAGAGAAATGAAAAAAAAAAAAAAGAAATGATATATTCAACAGTGGTGTGAGAGAATACTGGTTCTATGAGTAAGCAGAGCAGCTCAGAAAAGCAGGAGGGTGTCACTGGGCTGCCACTGCCACACCAGGCAGGGGAAGAAATGCCAGAAAAAGAGAGCAGAGGAAAAGGAAGTGGAGTCAAAACATGGGAGGGGAGGCTGAAAGAGTAGGAAAGGAGAAGAGAAAACGAAGGGAGTCCTTATAATGGCAAAGAGGACTGACTTAAAACTCTGCGTCAGGGAAAGAACTCCTTGCCGATTAATCTTTCTGAAATACTCTTAAGTCTGAGGGACACCCTGTTCAAAACCCATCAATGGAACCCCCTTCACTCCACATAGGGCACCAACCTACCGTCATCAGCTCATCATTTTCCAAAAAAAGACTCCATTTCACCAACACATATCTACACTTTTCTGCTTCCCCATCTGTGTATCATTCTTGCCTAAAGTGATATTATTTCACAGCTCAGCCCCCAAAACACTACCCATTCAGCATCTGTTCAAATATTACCTCCTGCATCATGTATTATTCTAAACAGTCCTATATATTTCTGTGTTTGTCTCTTACACCAGAATTTATTTATTTATTTTTTATTATTTTTTGGCTGTGTTGGGTCTTCATTGCTGCACGTGGGCTTTCTCTAGTTGCAGTGGGCGGGGACTACTCTTCGTTGCGGTGCGCGGGCTTCTCTCATTGCGGTGCCTTCTCTTGTTGCGGAGCACGGGCTCTAGGCACGCGGGTTTCAGTAGTTGTAGCACATGGGCTTCAGTAGTTGTGGCACATGGGCTCAGTAGTTGCGGTGCACAGGCTCCAGAGAGCAGGCTCAGTAGTTGTGGTGCACGAGCTCAGCTGCTCTGTGGCAGGTGGGGTCTTCCCGGACCAGGGCTCAAACCCATGTCCCCTGCATTGGCAGGCGGATTCTTAACCACTGTGCCACCAGGGAAGCCCTATACCAGTATTTAAAAGAAATTTTACTATTTAATATTACCAACACCCTTTTAATTTAAGGTCAATGAATATTAATGCCTATATACCAGCACATTAAGCTGGGTAAAAAGGAAAGAAGTAACGGCCTCTGCCCCTAATAAGCTTATGTGTGAGTCCTCCATTAATTTAGTGTAGTGAACTAGGCTTTTTAAAATCAGGCGAAGAAATCCTAGTATGTAGTAAAAATTTTAAAAACACCAAAAGTGAGTGCTGTAAAAAAGGAGGTCTCTTTTTCAATCCTGACCCTCAAGTTCTAAAGCACTTCTCCTTAGATTCAAAATCTCTTAGCAGATTTCCCTCCTGGGCTTCCCTGGTGGCGCAGTGGTTGAGAGTTCGTGCCCCGGTCCAGGAGGATCCCACATGCTGCGGAGCGGCTGGGCCCATGAGCCATGGCCGCTAAGCCTGCGCGTCTGGAGCCTATGCTCTGCAGCGGGAGAGGCCACAACAGTGAGAGGCCCGCGTACCGCAAAAAAAAAAAAAAAAAAATTTCCCTCCTATCTTTGGTTGCAGCAGTCTGACTATATTGCATATCAGTATGGTTTTCCTTGTATTCCGTTTGCTTGGGTTTACTAAACTTACTGGGTTTGTAGATTGCTGTCTTTGTTTAATTTTGGGAAAAAAATATATTATTTATTCAAATATTTCTTCTGCCCCATGTGTTTCCCCTCTCTTAAAGGGACTGCACTTACACTAACAGAAGAATGTTTGATATTATCCCACAGTTCTCAGGTATTTTGTCAACTTAATTTTACTTAGCAAATAAATCATCCCATGTTCCTAACAGTTTTGTTGTTCTTCGCAGAACCGCCTCTTAATTGTGTATATCTGTCTGGTACTCTGGTGCCCCAAAGCTAATACAAAAGTAAAAATATAGTTTAACTTTATTCTTGTGAGTAGGCAGTATCACTGGCTCTGCTTATAGCCCCAAATATAATAGCATAGTGTAAGTATTACCAACTTATTATTTTTATTATTTATTTAAATTTAACTTTTTGATGTAAATACGGCATAAAGTTGTAGACTTTTATCAATTTATAAGAAAGGAGTTGCAGTCAAGACTTACCCCCTCCTCTGGCTGGTCGTGCTCTTACACAGCTTTGCGTAACTAGCCCTGGTGCCTTCATTCCTAGGTCTCTTTATCGGAGGCTTTGGGCAATTGTCTTCTTCAAGAGTCTTTGCCAAAACCTCCTCGTGGAGGAGGAGAGCAAAACCCTGAAGACACCTTTCTCAACTCTGACTCAGTCCCAGTACTCTTCCACTCCTTTACCCCTTCGGCTACCCCTTCCCCACTCCAGGGTCCATAAATCTGCCGGAGCCTATAGTTCCGGGCTGGCTCCACAGTGAGCCATCTGGGCTGGCCCACCTGACACCCACCGTGCGCCGTTCCATAGGGGAAAATGGGTGAGGGGCCGTCAGCACTTTCTCCCACTTTAACCTGTTGCTTGCGTCATCTCGTAAAGTGATTAAAGGCTTAACTCTTTCAGTTTGGGCTTGGCGCTTTGATGGAGTGTTCTGGCAACGCCACACTTGGCAGCTCAGCCCTCTCCCAGCTCAGCTGAGCTCCTGAAGCCACTCTTTGACCAAAAAAAAAAAGAAGAGAGTCCAGAAACAATGAAATACCAACTAAAATTTAGTCTCATTAATGAAGAAGTTATTTTGAAATTCTTCCAAGTACAATTAATGAGTCATTGAGTTATCACATATAATCAGTGTAATATCAGTGCAGTGAATGGACGCCCATTTCTTAGGACTGTTTAAGAGATTATAAAAATGTATAGACTTTATATCTAATTGTGAAAACACGAAACAATGCCATATGGTGTTATTATAGTGCTGGCCTCCACAATGAACTGGGAAGAGATAATGCAGGGAGCTTGGCAAGTGTGACAGGTAGACACCGAGGCTTCCCTGGAAAGAGTGCAAGAAGAAACCACATCGTGGCACAGTCTAAGGAAGGAAGGAAGAACAGGGATGTTTTCTGGCTGGTTTTCAGTTGGTCAAAACTCAGTAACCAAGGTGTTGGCAAGGTTGGTTCCCGGGGGAGGCTGTGAGCGAGAATCTTTTCCGTGGATCTCTCCTAGGTTTTGGTGGCTGCCGGCAGCTCTTGCTGTATCCCTCCACCCTCTGCCTCCATCTTCACATCACTTTCTCCCCGTGTTTCTTATCCGTGTCTTTGTAGCTCAGATCGCCCTCTTCTCTCCTTTATAAGGAGAGCAGTTATGGGACTTAGAGAGATCATCTTAAGATCCTTAATGCCATCTGAAAGACCCTATTGCCAAATAAGGTCACCATCACAGGTGCCAGGGGTTAGGACTTGGTCATACATTTCTGGGGACCACTATTCAATCCCTCACAAGGTGAATGGCACAGATAGAGCTCAGTGGGTGGGGTGCAAGGGCCACACAGCCCTGGGGTTTCACTGCAGACTCCAGCCTGTTCAGGAAACTTGGCAAGGGCAGGGGTGGACACAGTCCCAGAAACAGGTGGTGCTTTTGGAAAGGAGGCCATGAAAGGAATCTGAGAAAGTGCTCAAGGTTTGTATCCAGAACATACCCCAAATTTATTTACTTATTTAAAGTTAGTGTGAAGATCTTATGTGATAGTAATGATTAGGAAAATAATGTTAATCACACATTTATTAAGAACTTTCAATGTGCTAGAAGCTGGAGATAAGATGATTCAGAATCAAACCTTAATGAGCTGACACTCTAACAGGCAGAGAGGGACATGTGAAATAAATGAATAGAATAAACTGCAAGGACAAGGTATGGGAGGAAGGGAGACAAAGACACAAGTATGATCTATTCTACGTGGAAAGAGTCAGGAAAGTGCAAAACACTTCAACATGCACTGTATCATCTGACCCTTCACAACAATTCTGTGATAAGTGCTAGTTTTAGAGGAGGAGACCCTGAAACCCAGGTTGAATAAATCACCCAGATTTCCCTGTTGGATAGATGTCAATTACAGACTAGAACTAGCACTTTTGACCCCTAGTCAGATTTACTGTTCTCTTTACACTTGCCTTTCACATGAATTAACCACCTCTGGTCTTCCCTTATTAATTCTGGCTTTTATAATCCCAGTATAATTTTTCTTTCTGTAGGAACATACTAGTAAGTTGATATTGTTTACTAGTAATTGTCTGCTAATGAATCTGCTGGACTTGTGTACAGTTGTCTCCTGCTTTACTTGGGTTTCTGGTCCTATCTTTCCTAATCTGGCTAAGAGAGCGGACCTAAGGATCCACACAGTACGTACCGGAGTTTCATAGTTTGCAATCTGTGTTTGAATTCCCCAGGAATGGAGTTCTCAAAGTGACAGGGTCATACTAAGTCTTTTCAATGTTTTTTTGCACATGAGACTACATCGTTATTACACATTAACCATTTAAAGCATATTTTTGACACTAAATTTGAAGATAGAGTCATAGGAATGACATTCAATTTCCACTGTTTTTATTTTCAGTATGTCAAATGCTAAATAGTAAAATGGCATCGTTCCAAATACTTGAGTGTACCATCTACAGCAAAGAATTTAAAGATCTTACTGCTGTGTCTAGGAGCGAACAAAGCAGCAAATTTCATTTCCTCCTAAAACAGCAAATTTCATTCATAGAGGACTGGCAACTATCACCCTCATGTTGCCAGAAACATAATGCCAGATATTAACTTCAACAAAATTAATTTTTGTTGAAAAACTATACTTTAAAATTAGTGCTACTGAGTCATTATTCATAGAAAAAATATATTTATCATTTATGTAATGGTAGAAACACACTCTAATGATAAAAAGACAGCTGAAGACTGAAGCTTCAGAGAAAACTCAGTATTACTCTCATAACCTGCTATACTTTATTTCCCTTCTCAATAAAATTAAGAATCATGGGCACTTCAGAAGTGGCAGTGAGAGTCTATTAAATCATCATTTCTCAACTGCTAATCCAAAATGGACACGCACTGTGGGAAAACAGCAGTGAGTCAGAATAGGGAGAAGCAGAGATTTCTTTAAGCCTTACACAAGAATAGGAAAGCCTATTCCATTACTAAGCCTAAGTTTTGGAGCTCTTTAAAGAAGAAAATTATAAGGGCCCATGTGCTTTTAGCATAATTGGTGGAGAAAATGATCAGTTTTATTTTCTTTATTTCCCCGAGTGTCATCCTTAAAATAGAACTGATCTAACCCCCTGAGCCAAAGAAGAGCATGACATTCATCATAATTCCCTTCAACTCAAGATTCAAACTATCTCAGCAAAAGTGTTATGCTTTTTAAATAAAGTCAATAAGTAAAGCTTATAGAATATACCCAGTGTCACAGCAATAATTTTCCCCAGATATGTTTTTTCTTAATGTCTGTGTGTTCTTACTCAAGATCTAAAGGCATTTAACTCAACAACTTGTACGCATTTGCCTATCTCTGGGACTTGTTCATCCAGAGACTTTTTTTTTTTTTTAATAAAAGAAAAACAAGCACTCATTTGCAAGGCATGCAGCTCCCATGGATGGAGTTCTTAAAGTGACAGGGTCACTTTCCTAATTGCCAACTGTACCTTGTTAAAGAAAAAATACTAAATTACCAGAGGAAAAAATTCAGTATACTTTATCACCTTTTTTTTTTTTTGCGTTACGCGGGCCTCTCACTGTTGCGGAGTACAGGCTCCGGACGCGCAGGCTCAGCGGCCATGGCTCCATTTAAAGAGGGCAACAGCACAATGTTTCTTTATTATTTGCAAAGTTCAATTTCTCTTTCTCCAGGATTATAATATCTTTAGAGTAACTAGAGACAGCATAGCGACAGAATTCCAAACATGTGAACTTTATTCCTAGTCTTGCACTTAATCAGAGAAGTGACCATGAGAAGCTGATTGAAACCTCTTGGACCCAGTTTCTTCATTTGTTAACTACAGCTAATATCATCATCCTGTCCATATTATGGGATTTTTGGTGAACCTTCCAAATTGGAATAGAAGTGTAATTTATAATTTAAAATAAGAAATGCTACATAATAATGAACTGAAAGTGAAGAATCTTCCTTCTCAGAAATACATTTCACTACTCAGATTTGAAGGTTTGGAATTATGTAGTCCAACTAAGCATCATCTGAATCTAAGCTACCTGGTCATCAACGTGGCTGTAGTGACATGGAAGAGCAAAACTATGACCCTTAACCTTGCACACCTCCTAGCTTGGCTGTGGAACAGAAGCCACAAATGGCGAACAAAAGTACGATCACCACAGGGGGAAACTGATAAGCAAAGCACCTTCACTACTCCATCTGGAGCCTGCTCAACCACCTGCTGGGCTGTATCTCACACCTATGGAGGGGTCGTCAAGGTCCTCACCCTGTCATTCAAGACTCTCTACTCCTATCTCATCCTTCCAACTTCAGTCCAGTTTTACTGGACACACATCCTATGCTGTAACCAGAATGGACAGCTCACTGGCTTCTAAATGTCTTGGGTCATTTCCAGAGTTTTCCTTTCCCTTACGCCTTCTCACAAGCCTGGAAAGTTCTCTGTTACCTCACTCCTCTCTAGACAGCCCAGAGCACAGCTTTCACTAACGTTCTGTGAGCTGAGAGATGGGACCACAATTTCCACATCTCTGCCACATTGGCACCTAGCCCAGCGCTATGCAGCTATCATGGGTGTTCAAGATTGATTTGCTTGCTGTATAAATAAAGAATATTCGGAAAATATAAAATCTCCATTTTACATTTTGATATTATGATGAAACGTGTAGAGATATTATGTAGGCACCTAAAGAAATGGAACTGATTTGGGGAGAATAAATCAAATTAGAGGCATAGATCTGGAAATCTGCAAGGAGAGCCTTTGGCTCACGTCTCTTTTATACGTGCATTCTCCACATTTCAGGGACTTGTAACTCTGCATCAGAAGTTAATTACTGCTCTTTTTCTAGGAGGCACAGGTAGGTACATATACACACAGAGGTCCAGGATTATTTTTACAGACTCCTGGAACTTTGAACACTTTAACAATGCAATTTTTCATTAAAATATACATTATACCTCAAGTAGATGTATATTCATACATAAATCAAAACCATGTATTACATATCACACATTACTAAAATATAAGTGATGCACCCAATGGAAATTTTAAAATATTCAACAAAAATACTTAGCAATGCAATTTATAATATTTACTTCCTACACCTAAACACACTGTCTTTCACACTGTACTTTGGAGACTATTCTTTTGGGGAAAGTCTCAAATTAAAACATAAGTTAGGGCTTCCCTGGTGGTGCAGTGGTTAAGAATCCGCCTGCCAATGCAGGGGACACAGGTTCCAGCCCTGGGCCGGGAAGATCCCACAAGCCGCGGAGCAACTAAGCCCGTGCGCCACAAGTACTGAGCCTGCGCGCCACAACTACCGAAGCCCGCGTGCCCTAGAGCCCGTGCTCCGCAACAAGAGAAGTCACCGCAATGAGAAGACCACACACCGCAACGAAGAGGAGCCCCCACTCGCCGCAACTAGAGAAAGCCTGCGCGCAGCAACAAAGACCCAATGCAGCCAAAAGTAAATAAATAAATTAAATAAATTTATATATATATATATATAACATAAGTTAGAGTCAGGAACCCATTACAGTCCTTTCTTTCATAAAAGAAACAGGACCACCTCAGGGTAGTCAGATTTTCTACACGGAGGCTTGGGGAACGAGCGCTCTAGGAAGACAAAAGCAGCCGAAGCTGCCCATCTCTTAAGGCAGAGTGTCCCTCTGCCATATTGTGTCGGTCAGAGCATCACAGAGCTTGCCCATGGCCAAGGGAAAGGCACACAGACATCACACCTCCATGGGAAGAAAGTCAAATAATTTGTGGTCATCTTTAATCCATCACACCCAGAATAAACATGAAACTGCAGGTATACTTCTATTATGGCAGAGTGAAGTGTTACATTGGCTTTGGGGACGAGAAAAGAGCACTGTCCACACAAGGGGAGAAGTTCCCCCATGGCGGTGGAGGCTATAAGGAGTTGGCAGGAATGGGAAGTAAAGTCCACCACGGGAAGAAGAAACACCAAGCAAATACAGAGAACGCATGCCAATGAGAGGTGGAAAGGTAAGATACTTTGGCTTTTAGATTCTAACTGTTAAGTCCAAATGGGAGACAGCTGAACATTTACTTGCTGAGAAGAGGTCTTGTGAAAGTACTATTTAAGAAAAATGAATATGGCAGTGACAGATCACAACTGGGACAGCCTGATTCAGAAAAGTCAGCTAGGCTGCTAACATCAAATAGGATGGCAGAGAAGTGCAGTTCTTCTAGGAAAAGAGCAAAGGAATGTGCAAGGAGGAATAAGGAGAGGCAGGATGGAACACTGTCATGAAAGCCTTGGAAGGCTTTCAGACCTCACCAAGAAAATTTACTAAAATTAGCTTATATATGGAAAAAAATTCTCTCCTTGGTTGAAAATAAGGTCTCATATCATTGCAACACTAATATAATCCGATTCTATTTTTTTACTTATTCACTTCATTTATTTGCTTACTAGTTACTATCATTATTTATTACATACAAGACTCTGTGCCAGGAGCTTAGTATTATTTCATGTCATCATCACAACCACTACAAGAAGATGTTAATATCCTCCACTTGGCCATCTATGTTGTTCAATTAATGAAGTAATTATGCATAGTCTGGGATAATATCAAAATGTAGTCATGTATATTAGCTACATAAAATAAACTGCTTTTTCTAGGAGTCATGACTCATTAATTTTCTCTTTTCCTCTTGTCATATACTTGCTGAATGGTGATCAGAAAATTTTGTCAAAGTATAAGAAATATTATACCAAATGTCCAAAACGGATTCCATAAAATGTACAAATTAAGTTTAGTTCACACTATGGGATTTTAAAACTTTACGTTAATGTAACTGAGAAAAAAGCTGCAGAAATAGTTGTCAACCAAACTTGAGATATAAGTTCAAAACTTTATAAAATTATTTTTAGCTGCAAACACACTATGTACATAAAGTTAATCTAAGACTTTATCTTACACATTTTAAAGTTATCTCTACTAGAGCATTTCTGAGTAGTTTAATATCAATCATCTATGTTGCTATTCTAATCTGCCAGAAAAGTGAACTTGTAGTCCAGTTATTTTTACACATACCCTGCAAGCAGCTGTAAAAGTGTGAATGTACAAAATGAAATGCTGACTGTTTTTTGTATCCGTGGGATGCATTATATTAAAAACAAAAGTATTCATGATCTGGAACAAACATAAATACGAAAAACTTTTTTTTTCTTTTGATGACAATGGGCTTTCAGAATCACAACTTTTGAAACAAATAACTTTAGGTAACAAAAACTGGTTCTTGTTAACATGACTAACCTTGTATAACCCAAAATACATTATTTATTTTGCCAGTGAAAAACAAAATAACAATAACAAACCAGTAAACACTTCTGCTCAGAGGAAACGGTTTGTGGAAAAATAAAAGGAATGCCTCCTGAGTTCTCAAATTTAGTATATGCCCCTAAATCTCATTTCCCACTTTAAATAAATTCAGCACTTATGCTTTTTATGTTTCAGAGAAAAGGACAAAAAAAATTTCACAATTATTTACTAGTTAAATGGATGCAGGAAACAGAAACTCAACTCATAGCTAAATCAAATATAACTTTAAAAATTAATATTTCTACTTACCTTTGAATAGACATGGTATTATCTGGGGGTGGAGGGGCCCAAGGATGGTTCGACAAAAGGTTGGTTTTTCCTGTCATTTTACTTATTTACTTTTGAAAGGGGAAGGAATTGAGAATGTGAAGTAGAAAGACCTGGTAGGAAGGGAAACAGTGAAGAAAAGTAGGCAACCTGTAACTGGCAAAGATGTCCCCAGAGGAGATGGGAGGGGCTGGGATATGCTGGGGATGGGCCATGGTAGGAAGTGGGGAGAGAATTAGGGTAGAAAACGGTTACTAGTGACCTTCCAAGGGAAAGGGTCTATGTTTGCATGTACCGGATGAAACCACATGGTAAATCAACCTGAAATACCACCTGAAGAGCCCATCCTGTCAAGGGACTTTCATACACATATGTACATATGTGTATACATATACACATACATATATGTATTGTATCAATATATAGAGAGACAAGCACATTCTCTAAGGTTTGCTTGTGTAGAATGTTTGCTAAGCATACACCAAAGAAAAACAGATGTAAAGGAACCGTGAAGGTGTAAAGGAAGCCAATTCTCCCACAATGTAATTTGTTTCAAAATAAATAAATAGATAGATAGATAGATAGATAGATAAATAAATAACATAAGCGGGCTTCCCTGGTGGCGCAGTGGTTGGGAGTCCGCCTGCCGTTGCAGGGGACACGGGTTCGTGCCCCGGTCTGGGAGGATCCCACGTGCCGCGGAGCGGCTGGGCCCGTAAGCCATGGCCGCTAAGCCTGCGCGTCCGGAGCCTGTGCTCCACAATGGGAGAGGCCACAGCAGTGAGAGGCCCGCGTACCGCAGGGGTGGGGGAAAATAACATAAGCTTTTGCAATTTCTGTCATCTTTATTTCTCCCTGAGATGGTCTGAAACTCAAACGTCATTATCATCTGTGTATATTGATCAGAAAATGCATCAGTTTACATCTCCTCTCAGAGGAAGTCATACACAATTTCTAAATTTGAATGCTTTCATTATACAATAAAAGAAAAACAATTTAATTTTTAAAATAAACACGATCAGAAACTATAACTCATATAAGTCTGTCCTTCTTTATTGGCACATCATATCTAAATTTAAAGCATTTGTCAGAGAATATAATCTTGAACTTTCTTCTGCAAACACACTGAATTTGATCCTTGAATCAAGCCAGAATAATCAGGACATGCACATGGGAACCATGTCATGTTTGACCCTAGCAGAACTGTTTTGGCTGAATTTTTCTTGGATATTATGTTATAGACCTCAATAAAGGTCATTTTAAGAAACAGTCCAATGTATCTTTTGTATACACTTTTTAATTTACCATCAGTATCACAGATGATACTCATTACTTCATACAATATATCTATATAAGGAACTATGGAAGTTTCTCTCTGTGGCACACAGATAACTACACTTCTATTAATCTTTTCAAACCCAAAGAACACTGCATTTTACTTTATATTTTCCTTTCTGTGTGGATTACCAGGAGTCTATAATCCTATTTGTTTCCCATCACTTTTAAGTACACATGAATTGATGTTAACTTATTGCCAGTTCTGCTTTTTTTTTTTCCTATCATTATTTTCCTTATCTCCTTTATTTCATTTTATTGTGGTATATTTGAAGTATTTTTGAAAATTGCCTTAAATCTTTTTTGGAAAAAGGTGTATAGAATCTTTTTTTTTGATGTAAAGGAATTTAGGTTAAGGAAAGATGTTTTACTTAGATGCAAAGATCAATAATATATAAAGATGGAGGATAATTGCCCAAAGCATTAATGAAGAAGAAAAAAGACAATACAATATGCAGCCTTGGGTTGAAATCAACCACTAGCTTCCCTAGTTACAAATCATTCTCAAATGGTCTGTGCTGGGCAAACCCATCCCCTAATACGAAGTGAGTTCATTGGTTTTCACCACAGAAAAGATGAATTAAGGCACAGCTCTCTTAATACACTGGAGCATCTCCCCAGTAAGCATCAACCCTTCAGTTACGATGGGAAAAAAATGGGAGTTGGAAGCCCATGTCCAAGAGAGAACAGAGAAGGAGAAAAAGCATATATGGATCCACTTCTTCCCTGAGCCATTTTTTTCTTTTACCTTTCCATTCTTCCCTAATACTTACTCCTTATACTTCCTGACAAGCTAATGGAGAAACAGGAGCCAGCCCTTCTTTCCCAGACACAGTTTCCTTTTCGGAACATATTCTGGAGCCAGACTCCGTGGGTCTGAATCCAACTCCACCACTGACTAGCTTCGTGACTTCAGCCAAGTTATATAACCATGCCGTGTCTCAATTTCTCCATCTGTATAATGGAGACAGAAGTACCTTCCTCATAGGGCTGCTCCGAGAATTAATCTCAATGAATATGTGTAAAGTCCCTGAATAGTGTGTGACACACAGTTAGTGCTCTTTTAGTAAGAACCATCCCAACATCAACCAGACCATGCATTTAGCTCTGCTTCCCAGCCACACACTACACCCCTAAACCCAGCCAGCATCTTAAAATATGGGCCTTTGGAAAAACAGTCACAGTTTATGGTAACCCTTGTCACTCAAAACCAAAGCCTTCATTTCAGTTTTATTTTTCTCCATAGATTTATCAGCACTCAACATACTATATATTCTACCTTTTCTTTTTTTAAAAAAAAAAAAATTATTTATTTTATTTATTTATTTTTGGCTGCACTGGGTCTTCGTTGCTGTGCACAGGCTTTCTCTAGTTGGGGTGAGCGGGGGCTACTCTTAGCTGCAGTGCGTGGGCTTCTCATTGCGGTGGCTTCTCTTGTTGCAGAGCACGGGCTCTAGGCGCACAGGCTTCAGTAGTTGTAGCTCACGGGCTCTAGAGCGCAGGCTCAGTAGTTGTGGCGCATAGGCTTAGTTGCTCCGCAGCGTGTGGGATCTTCCCGGACCAGGGCTCGAACCCGTGTCCCCTGCATTGGCAGGCGAATTCTTAACCAACATGCCACCAGGGAAGCCCTCTACACTTTCTTTATATAGTTTCTTAGAATATATATTCTATTCTTTTTTCTCCCGACTATATGCAAGCTACTAATACTCATCTGTCTCTGTGGTATGTAATTTCCTGGACAAAACACAAGGGCAGCACAACTGAAACCCACAAATTTATACTTTCACACGAGGAGCAATTTCCATAACTGGCAGGGGCCAGTGATAAAACAGTTTCACAAATCACTTGGTTTCGGTCCACACAATACTGTATTGAATCCCACTGTTTATAATTCAAAATACTTTACTTTTTTAAAAAATTAATTAATTTTTGGCTGCATTGGGTCTTTGTTGCTGCACACGGGCTTTCTCTAATTGCAGTGAGCAGGGGCTACTCTTCCTTGCGGTGTGCAGGCTTCTCATTGCGGTGGCTTCTCTTGTTGCAGAGCACGGGCTTCAGGTGTGCGGGCTTCAGTTGTGGCACGTGGGCTCAGTAGTTGTGGCTCGCAGAATCTAGAGCACAGGCTCAGTAGTTGTGGCACACGGACTTAGTTGCTCCACAGCATGTGGGATCTTCACGGCCCAGGGCTCGAACCCGTGTCTTAACTACTGCGCCACCAGGGAAATCCTTTACTTTTTAAACTATCCATCATGCACATTCTCAAGCAGTTTATCATTTTATGGTGAGCATTTCTCACAAAGCAACAAAAGTAACAAAATGTGTATCATTTCTTGATTAGTAAACCAGGTCTCTGAACTGCAGGTGTCCTGGCCTCCATCCAGACAGGTAACACGCTTCCTTTTATCCCTAAACCTCAGGGTCCTTGACATTTATTTTTGTTCTCAGAAGTATGAAAGCTTAGTACACTTCATGAAACTTGCATTTTGCTTGCAAATAGGCAAAATGTCACATTTAAAATCTACAGCACTAGACACGGGCCTAATTTGGTACTTTATGGACCTCTGACATCACTTATTCTCTATTAAATATTAAGTTGAAAGACTCAGTTGGAGCTTTCAAAGCAAAGCTCCTCAGCTCAAATGGAAGCAATATAACATATACAGTAACCCAGATATTTCTGGATAAGAGGATGAAATGGATAGATAATAGAAGAATATTCAAAAATTATAGTCACAATAGAAACTGCTAAAGCTTTAAGGTGCTTAACACATGCCGAGCAGCATATTGAGAGGTTTATATGTGTTCTCTCATTAAATCCTCACTTTCCATCTTTTATTTTATTCTTACCATTTTACAAGTCGAGAAAACTGAGGATTAAAAAGTTCAGTAACCCTCCTAAGATCATACAAAAAAGCCAGGTGGAGGGCTGAATCCGAACTCCCACTGACTGCCCTGGTTAGAACCGGGAAAGGATCATACGAACGTCAAAGATGCAACAAGCAGGAGATTCCTGTGGAGTGACAGTAGCAAACTGCTTACTTCACTGCTGGCACTCAGAAACCAAACCACAAAATACATGCAAACATCTATGAACAACAAAACAGGTCTCAAATGCCGCTCATTTGTAAAAGATGAATTTTTACCTCTTACGTGTTAGTCATTAAGGTGGTCACAACGTTGCCTGCTCAGAGCCCCCGTTGATAGAACCTGCTTTGGGAAGGGTCGTTGCCTCAGCCCGGAGTTATTGTATTTTTTGATCCGCTGTGGTGTTCACAGCAGGCCACGTGCCCTCCATCAGGCCCAGGACCCCTGTCCCCCCCCCACCTCCAGGCACTCCTAGCCAGTGGTCAAGCAAGGGCAGGTCCTAGAATCAGGCTACTTCTGCCCATCTCTGTGCCTCGGAGACTTCCTATCAACCTGGCCAAGCTTTTCTCCAAACTGCACTGTAGTCTGAGACTCTCCCATCCTATTACTTCCCTCCCCCTTCAGAGATGCCAGACCTGCACTGTGGTTTGAAGGTCCTCCTGCCTAGCCCCATACCCTTCCTCTTCAGCCTTCACAGACACCTCCCCCAAGAAACCCCTGGTGCATCCATTTTGGTGCCTGTTTCTGAACTGACAGAGTTAGATTTGCTCGTGAGAATAAGAATCCTTTGTTTCAGAATCTTTGCAGTATCTAAGATTGTCTAATAGGATGCATAATTAATGTCTTGTCTAGAAGGTGTAATTTACATCTATGGGCATCCTTTTTTTAGCAGCTAAACTTGTCCTTTCATTTTGGAACGTGTCTGTGTTCAGTGTGCGGAAATATAAGTGGGCAACATCTCGTTTCTAACGTGATATGAAATGTGGTCACGCAACAGTTTGCACAACTGTACAGAGATGTAGCTTTGCCATTTAAAATGAGAACATGGATGTTATTGTAGACATTCGCATATATTTAGATGAAACCACATTAAAAAATTAAATCTGTTTCTAAAAGTAGGCGTTTTAGCTTAGCTTTTGCTACAACACATGGGATAGCAACAAAGTCATTTCCATTTATTATTCTGAATTAGCTCTATGTTCACAATGATAAACACTGTGAGGTAGGAATGAAAGATTAACAGCGAAAAGACTTCCTCTTTCTTATTTCTTGGAAGTAGGGCTGAAATAAGATGGGGACGTTAAATTATGTTCATGACAGTACACTGAGCCTGAACTTCGGGGCTTCTGAGCAGACTTCCTGTCCTCCTCGTCTCTCTTACCATCCTTCTCCCCACCATCGTTTAATTAGAAGCAAGGCTAAATCAAGAGTCTGTTTCATCCTTCCAACTTTCACTGCGTTCTGGAATAGAAACGACATTCTTTTCAAATGTAACTGTCAGATATTAATCTAGAGTTTTCTTACAATTTATACTCCCTTTGGGTAATGCATTTTGACACTTCCATTATTTCTTTGTTTGCTGACATCAGGCAATAGACTCTGATTGATCCAACATTATTACAGTGAACTTACATCTTGGTGAAATATCTTGGCTACAGTGAAAATTGATACTGGAAATACTGGAACATATTCAGCAGTTCAGTGGTTTTTCAGGCAGAGATATTTTAAAACAGGAAACTGTTTTTAAAATCTGGGCTTAATGAAGCAATTAATTTCTAGAATTCCTGGTCTTTTTCTCACTCTAGTTGCAACCCCGTGGAACTGTCATCAGTCACTTATTGCTGTAGCTATTCGTGGCTGGGTAATGAGGGTACTGTTAACTGTTTAATAATAAACACAAACTTTTTAAAGCAACATATTCCGATTAGCTTGAATAAATGGCCAGTGATTTCTGCTACGTTTATGGAATCCAAACTCAGGTTAAAAACTAATTAAGACACATGTATTCACAATTATTTTAACTTGTGAATTTTTGTTTCATGTGTCCAAAATCTGGGTAGAATGGGACTTTGATTTATAACATGTGGGCATCAATTTGTATTACATAGTTATGGGAAATGGATAAACACCATCTTTTAAAGGATGGGCATATTATTTTATGGAAAGTATATTTATGCAAGAATGTTGTATAATGTAATAACAATACAGGCCAGCCTGTTTAAATTTCACACTTTCCTTAATTTTTAAGTATATGGCATTTAATCAGTTGATAATTTTATTTCTAAAATCTAATTAAAAAGTTATATTAAAATATAGTATTCAATTTAAAAAGGCAATAGGATTTAGGAAACGAAGATCAAATATTTTATGTATTATGTTCATTTTGACTACCTTATTCATCTATTTTGCATTCAGTAACACTGCACTGTACAATATATTTTCTTTTATTTTTTCCCATCCCTTGGCTGGATTTTTTTTTATTGGCTACCAGGTTAAAATCATTAAAATGATCTTTCTGAAGTTTGCAACCCTGATTAGAAAATCTGATTAAAAAAATATGTTCCAGGCACTGTTTAAAGTGCTCCACAGGCGCTGAATTCATTTAATCTGCACGACATCTGTGAAGTGAGTCTGTACCATTCCTATCCTTGGTATGCCGGAAGGAAAGGAAGGCGCCAGAGCTGGGATAAGCTGCCCATGGCCACATCTAAGCCAGCATACAAATCCCCATTCTGTGCCCTCAATACCATGAGAGGCCACGTTTGTGACTTAACAGTCCCTTCTTACCTCAATATGCATCCTTGGCAGTAATCTTGGTATTGTCCGGTATAACTTACAAATTTAATTCTGCCGGATTATAAAATACAGGCTGTTTTACCTCAAATTCAGATGGCTAGGGTGTGCTTTCTCCACTCACTGAGCACTTACTGGGCTGATAATATACAGTGCCATTTAGCACCGACACATTCCATCTATCACTTCACCACTATAATGTGATTCTTAGGATCAGATCCACAAATGTTCTATTTTATAAGTAATACCTCAATACTGGCTTGAGAAGAATGATTAAAGGATTTAAGGAGAGACACCTAACCAAAGATAAATTACCAACATCTTGTAATGCCACATGATACAAAATGAATATATCACCACTGCGGGCATTTATGAGCCTGAGTAACCAAGGAAAACTATACCAGCAGAAGGAACTCCCAAGCATTGTGAAAGAAGTCTATATCCTTTTTTAAAGGATGTTTTTACACCTAGCTTCATGATTTTTTTCTAAACACTCATAATCAAAAGTGGGATAGCTACAAACTCAGTTTTCATGACCATATTTATCCTCTACACAGCTAACACTGTGTGAGAGAGGAAATCTGTCATAGGCTAGAACGAGGCCAGTCCTAAAATTAACATACTGAAATGACAGGGTTGTTCAACGAAGTGACAGAAATGGCAGAATTTCATATTTTTTTAATATCATCAACAATTAAGAATCAACTTATAGAAATACATGACAAATAGATTAGAAACAAAAGGTGGTAAAGTATAATTCATTCTGTAGATTTTAACTCGGCACTTATTTTCCAGAGGAGGCTCTGCGCTAGACCCTAGGATTCAAAATGAATAAGATACAGCCCCTGCCACCTAGAAGTATGTAGTCTAGGGAGCAAGACAGACAAGTAGTAAATCATTAAAATACGGTGTGATGAGTGCTGCCCTTGCAGGAAGAGCTCAGTGAAAACAGGCACTACTGCACTAGGCTAGCAGAAGTGAAAAATGATGCAACCTCACTAGGGGCCCATTGGGCAGTATATTTCAGAAGTATTAGAAATGCACATGCCCAGGAATTCTTCTTCTAGGAATTTGTCCTACAGATATAGTATTAGATGTGCATAAGAATCCTTTGTTTATAAAAGAAAAGTATGTTAAATAGCCTCGATGGCCAAAAAGAGAGGAACTCTTACATTAATTACACTCTACCTGTGTGATGGACTATTATGAAAATATTAAAATAATGTTTTCTAAGAATACTTAAAGCTTTTAAAAATGCACATGATCTAATATTAAGTGGAAAACAGAATACAGGGGTATATACATACCAGTTCCTGAGTTGATTTTGTTGTTGTAACTGCTTGCTTTTCGGAGGAGGAGAATGGGTGTGCATAAACAAATTGGAAGAAACTACACTAAAATACTAATGATATTTATCTCTAGACATGGAGCTATGTCTAGACGGTTGATATTTTATGGTTGATATTTTTAACTTTTTATTTCTATATTTTTATAGAATGTATTTATATTAATTTTAGAAGCAGTATATGTATATTTTTAATTGAAATAAAATTGACTTACAATATTGTGTTAGCTTCAGGTGTACAACACAGTAATTCAGTTATATTTTTTTCCGATTATATCACATTATAGGTTGTTACAGGGTATTGAATATAATTTCCTGTTCTATACAGTAAATCCTTGTTGCTTATCCATTTTATGTATAGTAGTTTGTATCTGTTAATCGCATACTCCTAATTCGTCTCTCCTTCCCTCTCTCTCCCCTCTGGTAACCATAATTTTGTTTCCTATGTCTGTGAGTCTGTTGGAAGCAGTATATATTTTTAAAACAAGAGATAACTAAAGGTACCTTAGAGAAAAGCTTTAGAGTAGAGGGGGAATTTGAGATGGGCACAGAAGTATGATAAAACTCTCACCTGGAGGAGGAGGGGGAAAAGCATTCTTGACAAAGGGAACAGCATGTGCAAATGCAGAGCCATGAGACGCTTAAGAGAAGTGGGATCTATTCGGCTGGAGGAAAAGGTAAAGAACAGTGGCTTGAAAGGCACAAAATGTGTAACTTGCAAAGGTCCCTATACGATTAACAGTAACAGGGAACCCATATTTACCATATAATTTTGAGTTTCCAGAATTTGAGAGCCTTAACTAAGCCTCCAACAATTTACTTAGTGTAAGTGGGCACCTACCTGACACATGGCTGAGCAGGGACTTGAATTTGGGTGCTCTAATCCCGAACCCATGTCTCCTTCCACTGCATGTTGCTGCCCTGCCACTTTATGCTACAACTACACACACACACACACACACACACACACACACACACACACACAGAGCAGAAAGTGACAAGTCATCCTAAATAATAGAAAGCTGAGAAAATGAAGTCTGGGGAAAAAAACACTGTCATTAAGTAAATTTCTTGTCTTGGTATCTATTCTACTTAGAATAGAATTTAGAACTATCTGCAAATTCCACACCTCTTTTCAACTCCTCCATTTTTACCCTGGGATCAAACCAAAGTTGAAACCAGAATCAATCTGTGGGAAGGAGTATGAAAAATTATTTTTATGTTAAACATCCTTCCGTTTTTCAAGTCTCCTTCAGCCTCACACAGTGATCTTTATAATCACCTTCTTTGCAAGTTTGAGGATGTTGGATTGTATTGTTCAGGTTGTGGCCCAGTAATTTTCTTTTGTTCTTTTTTCTAAATGATAAAGCTAAAACATTCTTTCCTTTAAAAATAAAAAAGACTTTGTTGGTATTGCATTGCTAAATACCTAAATAGAGTTAAATATGCTAAAATTATACTAATAATGTCTTGGGGGGTTGACCAGATAAACTAAATTGAGCTGTCATAAGCCCTCTTAATTTACTTGCCCAGCAGAATTGTAAATGTAGCAGAAAACAGCTTACTGTAATGTAAACAGAGCTTTCCCTGCACTGCGCGCAGGACAAGTTTATTTAACGTAATATATTACACTCACCCATCATTGCTACCTTTCAGTTTATACTTTTATGGTAACAAACGGTTATAATAAACAGAGCCGTTGTGTTAAAAATCAAATGGAAGGCTCAGTGTTCATCCTCTAGTTGAAAAGAATCTGATATTCCTCGACTTTATACTTTGTGATACCGAAGACCCACAGAACAGAGTATTTTAAAAGTAGAAAGGCTCTCAATTCCTAATATTGACCCACGGAGAATTTTGGTCTAAGTTTGTTATTTCTAGTCCATCCTCTAGTATCCTTTTTCATGGTTTAGATGATTTACAACCACATTGAAAAAAATTAACTCTTTGCCTGAAGTAAAATTACTTGGTGTTTTATGGGAAGATTATTACCAATACTTCTTTTAAAATTATCTTATAACAACAGCAATATTTTAGTCATGATAAATAAGTCTGTTGAAACATCATTTTGAATGTTTACGAAAGAACATTTATTTCAATTTTTAGGCAACTTAGGTAATCTCTTCTCTTCTGAGGTAAAATTGGGCTAAATATTTGTTACAAACTTGATAAAGTGTTCATGTTCTAAAAAAACAAGTATTTTTACCCCAAGTTTGTAACAAATACTACATATCATTTCTTGGCAAAATAATTCACTATATTTGAGATATCTTTTAATGAAATATATGCTAGGCTCCAACCTAATGTATTAATAACTTGCCAAGTACGTTATTTCATGTATAATTATTTAAAGAATAAAGTTAATAATTTGGCTAAGACTCTGATAGAAAGTGAATTATATAGGAACACTGTGTCTACCTTTCAGAACCTTTCAAGAGCAGAGTAAACAACACCCTGACAGTGGCTGATCTAGGAAAGAAACATTTCTTGAGCATTTATGATGTGTTGGACGCTTTGCTAAATCTTTTCCTATGTTGTTTCATTTAATCCCACCAAATCACTTTACAAGGCACCTTTAGTATAAAAACAAGGCTTAGAGAGTTGGAATAATTCCCCCAAGACCTTGTGATGGTGAAGTGGCAGAATCCAGACTGGAATCCAGGTCTGTCTGACCTGAAGTGTGTGTTTTCTCAAGGACAAAGTGTTGGGTGGGGTTTACACCCTGTAGTGTGGCTGGGATGCATCTAGCATTGAATGATGACACAACAAACCCAGCCCAAAACTGAGAAGACACTAAAAGGAGTGTAGAGGCCAAGAAAAACACTCTAATTCATAATGTCAACTCCAAAGATGCCTTCTTGATAAGCTGACTCCAACTTGAAGCCTCTCTTTTTCCTGTTTGAACCAAAAGCTCCTACTATAGTATTAAGAATTTGTAAATGTTTTGTTTGCTTTTCTGGCACTCAGTTGCTCTTGAAAAAAATGCATGCATTTTTTTTTTCCTCCAGAACTTTCCTTTCTGCCCTTCCCTCTCTCTCTCCCCAAATTCTTGGAATATTCTAAGAAAATACGTATAGAAACTAACTTAGAAAAGCCACTTTCACTTAATCCTGTCTTTTTACATCTTTTTTTGTATAAAGATTCTTAAGACATTTTCTAATATAATATTTTTAGTATTGGGAAGTCATGAATCCCTCTTTATCTCTAAAAAGAAAAATGTATTACCAGCCCTATCTTACAAGCTATTCTGAAAAATCAAAGTGAAGTCATTTAGTAAATATTTTAAAATCTTAATCAATTTTAAGTTGGTGATGAAATTGATTACGTACACACATATTCATGAATAGATTCTAATTAAATAAAATTTGTAAAATGTGGAAAAACCAAAAAAGTCACTTATAGACCTGCTACTCCCAAACCCAATACAATAGCAAAATATATCCTCTCGGGACTTCCCTGGTGGTCCAATGGTTAAGACTTCGCCTTCCAATGCAGGGGGTGCGGGTTCGATCCCTGGTTGGGGAGCTGAGATCCCATATGCCTCACGGCCAAATATCCAAAACATAAGACAGAAGCAGTATTGTAACAAATTCAATAAAGACTTTAAAAACCTTTAAAAAGATTATCTACTTTTAAAAAAACAATATATATGTCCTCTCTTTTTATTAATGCCTATATTTTTACATACATAATTTTTGTATCCTGCTTTATTTATTTAATATTATATGGGCAATTTCCATGGTATTGAATAATATTACTAACGCCCTTCTAAAAGATCCCTTATAGAGTCACTGCTTACTTAATCATTCCCCACTTCTAAATGAACATTTAGATTACTCCAATTTCTCCTGCTTAAATAGGGCTGAAATGGAAATGCACATCGCTTTCACCACACATAACAGTATTGCTGTAGAACAGGCCATACAGTATTACACATGTTACTAAGTTGTTTTTTCAAGGATTGTACTATTTATACTGCTGTTGGTAATTCATGAGTTAGCCCATTTCACTGCACATTATCAATGAAAATGTCTTAAAAATATGTGTCTAATCAACAAAGGAAAAGTTAGCTCAAAATGGTTTTAATTTATATTTTTCTGATTACTGTTTAAGTTGTAGTGTTTTTGTTCTTGTTTAGACATGTTGATCACTCTTTAGCAAATGGTTAGTCACATACGTTGATCGTTAATCTGAGATGTTTACTAATTTCTTAACAGTTTAATTGATACCATTATATACTAAAGACAGTTTCCCTTTATTTTGCTACAAGTTATATTCACAGGTTAATAAGCTCCTAATTTGATTTTTCATTTGGTATAAAAGTTATAAATAAAAATGCATTCAATTCTATTTGTTATATCTTCTGTCTTCGGGGCTTAGAAAGCACACACCACTTAAGATGTTCGATAATTAAATCCATCTTTTATTCTTAAGGGATCAGTACCCTCTGCAGTTGGCTGCTTTGCTTTCCTCCCCCTTGGACTGTTCCTTAATGGCAGGCTCTGTCTTTCATCTCAAATCCCCAGTGCTTAGTAAACAGCGCTCCATAGTTACTGGCTCTATGGATGGATGAAAAGATGGATGATGATGCTAATAATAATGGCTAATATTATTTGACTTCTTACTAAGCACTGTTCTAATCACTTTTATAAACATTAACTTGAGGCACTGAGGTTTCTATTCTTAATCATACCTACATAATAATCTTGGAAAGAGTCACAAATCCATGTTAAACAGCCTGCTTTTCTAATGAAGGGGCATTAGAGAATAAACATCAAACTTATGCCTCCACCCTATGCCTTAGAGGGTGGCCACTATCCACCAGCAACTGTAAAATAAAGCAGTACGCAGAGCGCCATGAAACATTAATGACATTCCAGCTCCTGTTGTTAATCCATATTCTCACTCCTAAACTCAGATGCCTTAGTCTTGAAACGTGTCTGTTATATGCGTAGTCACTTTCCATTACGTTCTATGTGTGTTTTTTCCTTCATCAGTAGAAAGAAAATAATAACACAATCTCTTTCATAAGGGTGCAATGAGGAGTAAATGGGGAAATACTTAGGGCAATGCCTGACCCCTGGAAGAGCTCAAAAACTCTCAGCTATGATCACCAGCATCATTTTTATTAGCCAAGCTAGCATCACCTGTGTCTTCATTCTTTCTCCTTTGCCAAGCTAGACAAGTTTCTGAAAAATTATTATTTCATATCTGTATGGTTCAACTTCCCCAACTTTCACATATTCTTCCACATTACAATCGGATTACCCTTCATGAAGATAACCACCTCCAGTGTCAATCATCTCCTCGGTGCTAAATCTGCTGGCCTGTTGCACAAAATGAAATCATCATCCATCCCCCTAAACCTTCCAAACCTTCCATCCTCCCTGTCACTAATGCCAGAGACCTTGGTACCATCCTAGTTCTTTCTCTTTCCATGTGCCCCTACAAGTAAACCATCATCAAACGAAAAATCATCCAATCCAATCCTTCCACCTTAGAGAGGCTCTCCATCCTTTCCACTCCAACTCTCTTATTTCAGGTCCCTCCTGTATGCCACTAGGACATATGCAACATTCTCTGTTCTCTTTTAATTCTCTTTTTCTTCAACTAAAACATGTTATATTCTTCCATCAGAGTTATCATTCTAACATTCAGTTGACTTTCCCCCCTAAATTCTCTGAGATCAACTGAATTGAACAGACTTTTCAGCGTGACATTCCAGGTGTTCCCTGATCTAGTTCCACCCCACCCCCCACCCCCTGCCTTGCAGTCTTCCATCTCCATCCCTATCTACTCCTCACACTTGACGTCTCTCCTTAACAAAGATCTACCCACCTTTCAGATCCAAGCTCGGCCATCAGGGCCTCTAATGAAGTCCTTCTTATTCCCTCCAATACAAATTAATTGCTTCCTCTTTTATAAATCCCTAGTATTTTATATCCTCCTCAATTTATTAAAAACACTCTTTTTATTACAGTTGTATATGAAATGCCTCTCTCTCTTATTATAAGGAAAAATGTCTTGCTTACCTTTGTAGGACTGGTTGTATCCAATAGAATCTGTGTGTGTGTGTGTGTGTGTGTGTTATTTAACTCTTTTCATCTTATTTTCTTCTTTTTTAAAAGAGAGAGCAATTAAAAATATATAGAGAGAAGCCATATGGAGTTAAAATATAATGGGCTTTCATATTTTCTCTGGTACATAGGAATTGTGTGACTCTTGAGGGAAGACCCACAACGAGCTTAAGGCTTTTTTTTTCTTTTTTTTTTTTCTTTTAGCCCATCTCTAAAGCAACAATACTAATAACTAAGCTGAAGGGTTCTTGTAAGAATCGAAGAAGACATATACATGACGTACCTGGCATGCTTGGTTCTTAGTACAAAAAGGTCATGATTGCAAGTATTAAAAGTGAATGTTTCACAAGTTCTTTTTTTGGTAGGCATTGCATAACACAGTAAGTGTAGAAAGATTTTGTTAACTATAAAACATGAAACACATTTTATACGAAAGAGCTCAAATAATACAATTAGGAGAAAAGGAAGACTTCAACAAATGTTTAATTGATTCTTCTTTCAGTCTCTCTCAAATTCTCTGTGATGACTCAAGTTTCTACTCAACCAATTTGAGGCATACCTAGCCTTTGACAAGTCAAAATATTATATGACTAATGTTTAAACGAAAAAAATAATAATTTTCTTTAAATTTTCACTTCCTAACCATTTCTTAGAATCTTCATTAAAGTAAATAGTTTCCAACAAAGTACTCTGTATTTATTATATACAACTTTTGATGTCACAGTCCACTTAAGAAAAGTCCCCCAAATCTCATCCTAGCATCTGTTCTTCCCCACAGACACTTTGATGTGATCTTTGCAATTCCAACTTCATTTGTGCTTATGTAAATGTAATAGTTCACTGCAATTTTTTCCAGACTTGATGTTCTCATAATTATTTATTTAGAAGAAATGGTATCAATTTTATACCCGTAACACTACAAAAAAAGTTCTCCTTAGCTGCCGAAGACTTCAGTAAGAAATATTCACTTTGATACCATATTAGGAGACTATATGACTCATGAGAAATTATGCAACCATCAGATTATTCCTCAAATACATGACTCTTCTATAAATGACTTTCAGCCCCTCGAACATCAAAAGCTGCAAGTCACATATGGGAGGAGAAAACTACTGTAAATTCACTTCAAATATTTTTATAAGTGAGAACAATTACCTCAGACTTTTGAAATTCACTATTAAATGGAATAAAGTAAGCTTTGTTATCTCACAATAAATTAAACACAAAATGTTAAAGACAGGTGCATCTATTAAATTGACATTTTATCCTTATTTGTAAATACATTTTTTTAAACCTCAGCCTTGGGTAGAAGGCCTTGTGCATATTAACAACTGGCACGCCCACTGTTGGGTAGAGAGAGGAAACCAGCACAAAGAATTCACCAGAAAAGAAACTACACAGGTTCTAAGTAGGAAATGAGTATTCTGATTTTCTCTCCCAGGCCAGTTCTTGCTGCACACATTTGTTTCCAGAGACAGTCCATACCTCTCAACCTGAAAAATTCATTAACCTCAAGAACACAGAAAGAAAGAAAAACGTCGTGTCTATCTACGCCGCATCGAGAACTAACATGCATTTGATGTCTTCAATGCTAAACGTCATACAATCTGACAGGACCTGATATTCAGCCCTGCTATGTGAAAGGAAGCATTTGAGAAAACACACAATTATATACACTTTGACAATTAATATATGGGCCGCCTCTTCTCTAGGTATACAATGAAATTCAAATAGCACCGTATGCTAAAGACATAAATGATGTATTTGGAGTTGTATCTTCATCTCTCTTAAGTGTTTGTTCTCGAGGATTTTAAGATTCTTCACCTGTGCGTGGTAACTTGAGTTTGGCTAATGAGAAGGGTACGGATTCTTACACACACAAACAGCTTTATAAAATAAGCTGGTCAGGGCAAGAATTAAGAATTTTGTCTTATTTAAAATTATTAATTACAGCTACGAAAAATAAGGAAGAGCTTTATCAACCTGGGAAATCCTTTCCTAGTCTCTCTCAAGAACTTACTTGTAAGGATTTTCACTGCTTTATTTTATCACAGGTCACAAGCATTTCCACTGTCTACGGACCTTTTCAAAATGTCCTGGCACTTGGTTTGGTCCATTTAGTGTCCATCCCCCTCCCCAACATTTGAACACCGGTCTATTATTGGTTTGCAGACAGATGTGCCCAGCTATAAATCTAATAATTCTTATACCCTCCGTTTGTAGATTCCATTCTGCTCAAATGTAGAGAAATACTGGGAGCTCTGAATGAAAAATGAAGCAAAAGAAATGTCAACTCGCCCCTCTACCTTTTTATAGGGAAAGAGACTTTAAAACGTCTTAGAGATACTGATGAAACGTACAAGTGTCCAAAGCCTTACTCAGAACGACACAGAAAAACACGAAAACTAGCTCCGATTTAGGTAATGGTCATGGTTTTGCTTCCTTTTTTGTTTTGTCTTACTTCTGCTTAACTCGGCTAGGAACCAAGAGCTCTAATAATTTTTCCAATTATAAATGTTCTTTCACATTTTGTTTCCATTTCAGATCTATTCATCAGCAAATGATGATGCATGCTTAAAATAATAACCAATAATTTGGGGAAACTTTATAAACCTTTCCTCTAGTTAATCATCACTATCAGGAGAATTTATTTCTGCTTATTTTTCCATTTCTGTCCTCAATCTGCTGATTTATAAATTTAGCTGTCAATACCCAGAGGACTAAGCAATGGAATGACTGTCAAAGAGAGTACCGTCTGCCTTACAAAGAGTAAATGCAAATTCAATCACCCAGGGGAGACTGAACTCTTTACGGAGTTTAACCATAAAGACGTCAGAGCTAATAGTACAGGTTTCCAGGCAAGGATTAAGAAATTACTTAATTAGGTACAGTTTGGGTGACGTGCCATTTTAGCACTATTCGAAAGGATACATTTGTTAACTGGCTAAAGAACAACAGAGCACTGAGACCTGTTCTCTGACAAAAAAATATTACATTCAGTAAGTACTGATATGACTATGAGATAGGAATACTTTGACCCTTTAAACATCACTTTAATGATAAAAATGCCTTATGTTCCTCCAAGGTGGAATGACCTAACACATGCATATAGAGTTAGTCCTGCCCTTAATGCCAGTATTTCTCCTAAACAGGACACACACATTGTCTGAGACCAGCAGACCAACATTTGCTGGTCTCCTGTCCTCTTTTCTTTTCCCCTGTGATTCATTTTCAAGTACTAGCTTCTTCACTTTTCACTCATGTCTAAACCTACCAGCCTCCTGGCCTTGTAGTGAGGTCTTTTAAACTTCCTGACACCATCTTCTTGCACATTATTTTCTAAGAGCTAATGGGCAGATGCCTTGTCCTAACTGAAGACACGACTGCCTTTTGCTCCCTAGCAAACCTTCTCTGTACTGACAGCCCCAGCGTCCTAGACATGCCCAGCTTGCACCATTCAGGTGCAAAGGCCCAGGCATAACAATCTCGAAATGACTATAATAGATCCTAATACCCCAATGAAACCTAAGTTTAAAGGAATTTTAACAACCTGGACATCTTTAAGATCAACTTCGTATAGTATGTTGGTTGACTGCCTTCTCCATTATTCTAAAAAACACAAATAATTAGAATTTGTGCACAAGCCCTCTCTTACCTTTCTTTGTACCCTACTTCAATTTCCCCCTTTCCTGTCCTTACAAACTTCCAGGTGTCCAGTGTCCTGGTGCTGGCCAGTAGCATCCAAAGCTCTGACCCCAGCCCCCCCAGAAGCTACTGTCCTCAGAAGCACCACAAATTCTAATTCTACTTCTCCTTCCTCCATAAATTTACATTTTCCCACAAGTGACTAAATATAAAAGCTACAAAGTGCTAGCGTTATTATTAAAGTCCGTAGAGCCATTTGGATTTAGGTCTCAAAAGACAGCCACATCTTGACCTGACCACCTACGATAACCCAGGAGTTCCAATCCAACCCAGACCCAAGGCACATGTTTCAAAACTGTATTTGTTACTAACCATTATCTAGTGGCCTTCAATGGAATTGCTGGGCTACCCAGGGCCATGCGCCCTTTTCAGTAACTGCCACTACTGTGTCTGAATCTAGATTTTCACACTAAGTACTCCAAGAGAAGATACTGCTGCAACTATTTAACAAATTGGATAATAAGCTAGGCTCAACTTACACAACGCTTTAGAAGGACGGTGATTATTGTTCATTACAATCAGAGTTGTATTTTGATTCCATATGAGACATTCTTTGCTTCCAGAGTCCCTAAGTTCTGTTGATTTGGTTTTTTATTCCTTGATGAATGGTGCACATTTGGGCAACCTTTTGCTTAGGCCCTTTCAGAATTCTGGAATAGGTTTCAGAAGCCCATCACTACTGAAAAATATTACACTGTGAAATAACTATGTTTTCTTAGATTGCACACAATCAGAAAGCCTCGATGCTCTTTATAAGAGATTCACAACTTGATAAAAATATCCATTATCTCTTCTAACATATAGATCTCTTAAACCTTCCGTAGCTCAGAAAAGCTTCTCATAACTCAAATATTGAGTCACTGCTGGGACTGACAAAACAGTTCTATCAATTTCATAGTAACTGCAGGTTCACTATGACTCCATGTCATACAGATAATCTACAGGAAGGAGCTTATATGACAAACTTTGGTGTATCACAGGAAAATATAAAAAATCAGACTCCAGACTCCACCAGGGTCAGCACGCTAAGATAAGCAGCATAATGCCTTGTTCAGCTCGAGCAAATCAAAGCAGAATCTTGTTCTTTATTAGTTAGTTTATAAAGGCCAGCTCCATTTTCAGCTGGATACGAATTTGAAATCACAGAGTTGGCTTTACTTGAATATGTCTGTGTTTATGCATGTGTCGAAAATCTGCACTATTTATAATTTATGTAAGTTTTACATCTCAATTACACTTTAGCTATCATTTGAGAGATTACATCTTTTTTAACTATTAAGAAACATCCCGGGGTAGAAATAAATGTTAATGTACTTAAAATATAATATCATGCAAGACGGTTTAGGTGAGAATGTGTTTTGGTATATTTTAAAATGCAACATGCTTATGGCTGAAGAAGAAATACAGTGCATAAGGAGCCGTTAACGAGCTTTAAGATCCGCGGTTACATCTGCCATTTCTATTCCTTGTGACCTACACCATGTGATTCCTCCATTCCCTACTTCAATGACCCCAGTGGGGAGCACAGTTATTCAGGAAGCAAAGCACTAGGAAGACAATAAGGCCTTAGAAATCTGTAAGAATAATTCCAAAATCCTTCTAGTTTTCATCTCAAACAGATGAAATGCTTTGTACTTTTAGCAGCAGCGATCAAATGCTGTCCATGCTCTCTAGTTTCAGATTCCAGTCTCAGATTCCCTGAGCTGTTTTGGTGAACCTTTCGGACTCTCATTTCTATTTGGTCACTGTTCGTCTTCTGCCACTTCAGCAGTCCAATCAGAAAGGCTCTCCATGCCACCACAATCCCCAAGGTCCCCAAGACCACTGGGGGTGGGGGAGAAGACAGTGTCTCAGAGCAGAGATGGTAGTATTATTTCAAAGCTCTGAACGAAGCATGACAAAGGCGTCAAGAACTGTTTAACTGGGATAGAAGTTCAAGTTTGCATTACTCAGTAGACTACAGACTATGTGAGGCCACTTATTTAAGAGAAAAAAAGACTTCCTGTGTGAGCTATGTTGTATCTGGTGAGTCATTTATGGTCTAGAACTGGAAATCCCATGAGAGGTCACTTCATGGGGGCTTCCTTCAGTGATAAGGTCAAACAAAAAACTGGGTAGGCAAAAGCATACCTCCCAATAAAGACGGAGTAAGAGTAACACTCAAGTCTGGGTTTTATCTGAGAAGGTGCTGAAGAAAACAACAAGGCATAAAGACAGAAGCCTACCTTACTACTAAACTTAATATGTCTGCCCTAGAAAAAGGAACCATTTCTTTGACGTTTTTCATTTGCATAACATTTGAAAAAGAGGTTACAAGAAATCCCATATAAAAAAAGTATCTGAGTGCAATTAATGAAGTGAGAGAAATTCATAAAGCTCTTTCACTTTCAAACAAAACAAGGACCAGCGACTTTTCCCTGGCTGGTTCGGACAGGTGGGTGAAACAGAGGAAAGAGTACAGCAGCAGACACAGGAGCAAAGAAAGCTGTGTCATCCCCACACACCGCCGGGCTGCCCACAGTAAAATGCCACGGGGCAGGGGCCGCCTGCCCGCTCAGTTCATGGTGGTCTCGCGAGAGCTGCTCAGGACTCACAGCTCTGTTTGCCGTGGGGAAGCACGTGCTCATCCTGGTGCCTCTACCCCCGAACGCTCAGGACCAACGGTCCCTTGAGAACCTCCAAGTTCCAAATGGCTGGTGTCCCTCAAACTAACCAGTTCAAAGACGCCTTGACTAGCTGAAAGTGGTCTCTTTTAAATTAATGTGTTTACAATCTGCTGGAAAACTTCAAGAAAACTCTTCCAAACCAATCCTACTGTCTTTTAAACTACTAAGCTAAATAGCCAAGATATCGCTCCCTCTCTTTCTTACGTGCCCATGAGCGCGCACCTGCACACATGTGCATATACAGATTTTTTTTAAAAAAATTGTCTCATTATTATTTACAGTATCTTTCAAACTTATTTTCAGAAAGTACCACATATCTTTAATTCTCAAAAGAGAAATGTGATCCTCCTAACAATGCCTTACATAAAGCCCTAGCAGTGCAAAACATCACACTATGGAAATGCTGAAAAAAAGGCAGGACTTCCCTGGTGGTACAGTGGTTAAGAATCTGCCTGCCACTGCAGGGGACAGGGGTTCAAGCACTGGTCCAGAAAGATCCCACATGCCGCCCAGCAACTAAGCCCGTGCACCACAACTACTGAGCCTGTGCTCTAGAGCCCGTGAGCCACAACTACTGAGCCCATGCGCCTAGAGCCCATGCTCTGCTACGAGAAGCTACTGCGATGAGAAGCCCACGCACTGCAACGAAGAGTAGCCCCTGCTCACCGCAACTAGAGAAAGCCCAGCGTGCAGCAACGAAGACCTAATGCAGCTAAAAATAAATACATAAATAAATTTATGAAAAGCTTAGACTTTCGGCCTAAGTTATAATATATAGCACATAATTTTAAAAAAATAAGGCTATAAAATTATTTCCAGGAAAAGCAAAGGTCCATTTGAGTTCAAGATTAAATCTAGGCACTGAAGAAACATGTTGGAATTCACCTTCTACACTTTATCTGTAAAGCATGAAAAACAGCAGAGCATCTTTTTAAAACTATGCACATTTGCCAAAAATAAATATGAAACTTCCAAATGCCTACCTCAGATACTGATCTGTAGGAAAGCTATAGGTATCAATGCAACCATTCATTCACTTATTCACTCAGGATTTCCTTGGGATAAGAAAATCCCACCAGCAATAGTGGGGAAACTTTTTATGCCCTCCTTAAAAGCATTGAACATTACTAGTTTTCTTTTAAATTTCTAAAAAAAAGTTAAACGTTCATATAATTTTCTTTATGTTTCATAAAACATTTATTAATTGGAAATACATGGGAACAATACTGCCCTCCACAGGCAGTAAAGTCCTACAATGAAGTCCTAAGGTGGCAGCCCCCCTGAGAAAAAAACACGAGGAGATCTCAAGAGGTCTGCTTCGCTTTCTACAGACTGGTATTTGGAAATCTCAAATTCTCAACCAAAATACCCATTCCTGTTTCCTTTCAAAGCAATTACAATTCCGTCATTTCATCTCAAGGTATCCTTCCTTCCTTCTTTCTCTGTCCTCTTGCCTCCTTCTTTCTCTCTCAATACCAACCAAATATTATATATGCTAGGACATAAACTCATGTATGCAGGGATTTTTCATTCACTGTTTCATTTACTGATGTGTTATAAGCACTTAGTGCCCAGCAGACAGTAGGTGCTCAATATTTGTTGACTGCCACTGAATATGCCCATTCCTATGAAGACAGTGGTAAACAAGACACAGTTCCTGCTCTCAAAGCAGTCACTACATATTTGAGGAAACAGACCAGATTATCATATAAACACACGTGCCATGTGGTAAGTTATAAGAGTCATGAACAAAAGGTTCCTGGAATACAGAAGGGCAGCATAGTAACTCTACTCCTATATAGATGGGGGGTCTTAGGAAGTATCCAAGAGAAGATGTTTCTCTTAAGAGGAACAGGAATTAGCTATACAGACAAGGCAAGAAATGGCCCTCCAGGTAGACAAAATAGGACATGTAAAGACTTGGAGTATGAGATCACAATATACTGCCTGCCCAGCTACTGAGAGGCTTGTTTTAGAGATGACAGTGCAGAAGTTACCAGGCATTATCAAGGCTCAAGCGTAACTGACGGGAAACTAAAGAAAAAGTTTAAACAAAGAAGTGATTTGATCAGACTGTGATCTTCAAAAGCAAGTTTTGAGGTAGGGGGAGGAGGAGAGGTAGAAAAGACAAGAAGACTGAAGCCTAAGGATTAAGTGCATTTGTTGAGGCAAAAAATGAGAAGAGCCTGAACTCAGGCCATAGAGGTGCTTTTAAAAGAAAGAGAATGGATAAGAGAGATATTTAGGAAATGGGATTGTCATGACTAAATGACTCACGGTGAGAGCAGGGGAATTTAGGCTGATCTGAGCTTTCTGAATTGAACAACTGAGAGCCTCTGAGTTCCATTCACTGACACCATGGATAAAGGTGGCTGTAGAGGTTCTGATATTTGGGGAGAGATAAGTTTGGGTCCTGGGTTTGAAGTGGAGGTTTGGGGCAACTGATGGAGCCATGGATCGGACAGTTAATAACACTGGTAGAGATGAAGACAGAGCACTGGGCTGGCTGAAAAGCCTTAACTGATAAAGTCATGTTTGGGGTTAAGGTAACCCAGAGTGCGGTGGGAGAGGATAACGAAGAGGACAGAACTTAATAAAAAATTGTTGAATTAATAAAAGGACCCAGGATAATATCCTGGGAAGCCCCAGTGCTCAAAAATAAAAGAGCCTATGAAAGCAGCTTAGACAGTGATATTTGTGTATTATTTGACAGACTATCTTTGGGTAGAAAATGCATTCGATGAAATTTGAGTTTCTCTTTCAAGTCTGTGGTACCAAAGAAAACTCATCTTCTTTCTAAATTAGATTATTAAATGATACCATAATTGGCTTTCATACATTCCATTTTCATACATATCCTGCTGTTTATCATACCATATATTCATAAATGAGCATCAAAACCAACTTTTCAAAGTAAACAAAGTAGATATCCTAGCATAGCACTTATAAATGGCATACCATGGGGTCAGGATAGGCCAAAATTAGTTCACCTTTGCAAAAGCAGCTCTGCTTACAATCTACATGCAGAGCATTTTCCCCAGTAACTCTCCTTGTAGCAAACAGCCGCAGTACAGCGGCAGCTAATTAGGTAAGATTAAACGCAAATGAAACCTAGATGACTAAAGAAGAGGATTCATGTATTTCATTATAAATATAGAAGATGAATGCATTTTCACATCTATCACGTCAAATCACTGAAGCACAGACCGGCTGATTGAATGCCCCTGAGAAGTTATCAACCAATAACAAGACGTTCCCAGAATTTTCCCAGAAGATAACAAAACTGCTTATGGAATGACTGAGTAGGTCATCACCTAACAGACCACCTCCAGATGGGATTTTGAATTTGGACTTCTCACTTGTCTTTTTCCCCTTCCCCCTCTAGACCCTCTTGACAGCATCCATAAATCATCTTAGTCCCCTTCAAATCCACATTCTTTGAGGATGAGAGAGATGGTTACAAAAAGTTTGTGTTGGGTTGAGTGAGGACCAAGGGGAGCCATGGTCCCCACTCTCCCCCCAGGGCAGGGGCTTGCTGAGTGTTTATTAACTCAGTTCATAAACAGTTACAGCTTCTAGCACTCCTGGAGATGTACTCTCAGCAGAAGAATCCCTGACCCTTGGGAAAAAGTATCTGGATACAGTAAAATGGAAATGAAAGTAGTTTAGGATCATGGCCCAGAAGTTTAGTTAGTTAAACAGCATTTCAAAATCCCACAAGGTAGGAAAAAGGTCCTTGTTAGCTTAATTTCTTCAAAGGGCACGAAACACTATCTCTTTGTATCTCTCATAGTACTTAATAAGCACTAAAGAAGGAAATGAATCATTATACACTCAAGTGGTAACTGATGCTATCCTTGACTTTCAATTACAGCGCATGGGAAAGGCAAGCAACCTCAGGGAACTTCACACTAACAGTAAGTCTTTCACTTCGAAAAGCAGGGCCTGACCTTGAACTCCAAGTTTATTTTTGCTCCAACCTAAGTCCACACACAGTACCTTTTAGTGATACTCTTTATTTCCTTGTTCCTAAAGAGGCTATTGTGTCTTGTAGAGCCACTGAACCTTGTTAATTTCATTATTTGGCATGCCTAGTTTTATCCTCAGGCAATTTAATTACTACTTTATAGGCTTTAAAAATCCTTTTCCTGGAAATGAAAATCAATGAGGCAGACTCGATCATCTGTGGAGGACTGACTGAACAAAAACCTGTTACGTGACCCTTATGAACCTATAAATTTATCTTAGGGGGTAAATAAGCTAGGTTGCATAGATTTATTATGTAAATTAATTTTACTCCTATTGTACCCCAGAGCATTTTATAAGCATAGTAGGTACCTATAAATATTTCATGAACAAGTGAATAAATGAGTTAATATCATTAGACTTTTCAATATGTAAGGGTTATGAAAGTCTTATTCTATCATTCACGGTGAAAACTTTGGCTCAGTACTGTAATGTATGGATCAGAAGCAGAGACTCGTTTAAAAGGAACTCCGATGTCCACCAAGAGGAACAGGTGTTATGATTTTCGGTATGTTGAAAATGCTTTTCTATTATTCACTGAATATTAAAAGTAACTAAGATATCCTTACTTAGATATTTGAAGATATACGTATATACACACATATTTGTATCTGGAAGGTAAAAAAACCTTATTTTTAGGTATGGAAAGTGTTTTTCTAAAATTCAGTCTTCCTGGCAGATCATATGTCATCAGGGAAATGCAAACTAAAACAAGCGAAATATCACCATACCCATTAGAATGGCCAAAATCTGAAACGCTGACAATACCAAATCCTGGTGAAGGTGCGGAACAAGACGAACTCTCATTCATTGCTGGTGGGAATGCAAAATGGTACAGCTACTTTGGAAAACGGTTCGGCAGTTTCTCAAGAAACTGAGCATACGCTACCCTACAACCCAGCAGTCATGCTCTTTGGTATTTACCCAAAGGAGCTGAAAACTTATGTCCACACAAAAACCTGCACATGGATGTTTATATCAGCTTTATTCATAACTGCCAAAACTCGGAAGCAACCAAGACATTCTTTTTTAATAAAATAAACTTATTTATTTATTTTTGGCTGTGTTGGGTCTTCGTTGCTGCACGCGGGCTTTCTCTAGTTGCGGCGCGCGGGGGCTACTCTTCGTTGCGGTGCGCAGGCTTCTCATCGCGGTGGCTTCTCTTGTTGCAGAGCATGGGCTCTAGGTGTGTGGGCTTCAGTAGTTGTGGCTCATGGTCTCTAGAGCGCAGGCTCAGTAGTTGTGGCACACGGGCTTAGTTGCTCCGCAGCATGTGGGATCTTCCCAGACCAGGACTCGAACCCGTGTCCCCTGCATTGGCAGGCGGATTCTTTTTTTTTTTTTCTTTTCTTTTTTGCGGTATGCGGGCCTCTCACTGTTGTGGCCTCTCGCGTTGCGGAGCACAGGCTCCAGATGCGCAGGCTCAGCGGCCATGGCTCACAGGCCTAGCCGCTCCGCGGCATGTGGGATTTTCCCAGACCGGGGCACGAACCCATGTCCCCTCCATCGGCAGGCGGACGCTCAACCACTGTGCCACTAAGGAAGCCCGGCAGGCGGATCCTTAACCACTGTACCATCAGGGAAGCCCCAAGATATTCTTCAGTAAGTGAATGGATCAATAAACTGTGGTACATCCAGACAATGGAGTATTATTCAGCTCTAAAGAGAAGTGAGCTATCGAGTCATAAAAATACATGGAAGAAACTTAAAATGCACATTACTAAAGGAAAGAAGCCAATCAGAAGGGGCTACATACTGTATGATTCCACCTGTATGACATTCTGGAAAAGGCAAAACTATAGAGACAGCTAAAAGATCAGTGGTTGCCAGGAGTAGGGGGGATAGGAAGGGGTGAAATAGGCAGAGCCTAGAGGATTTTTAGGGTAGTGAAAATATTCTGTATGATACTATACTGATGCACACATGTCATTTTACATTTGTCCAAATCGACAGAATATACAATAAACGCCAAGAGTGAACTATCATGTAAAGTACAGACTTCGGGTGATTGTGATGTGTCAGTGTTAAGTTCATCAATTGCAACACATGTACCGCTCTGGTGGGGGATACTGACAGTAATGGGAAGTGCTATGCATGTTCAGGTACAGTGGGTATATGGGAAATCTCTGTATCTTCTCTGCAACTTTTCTGTTAACCTACAACTGCTCTAAAAATAATCTCAAGAAAAAATAGTGAGTCTACCAGTTTATCTGTGTCAATATTTTCCCCAAATCCAGCTGAACATGGTTTTCTTCTGATCACTTTGGCCAATGAATGAAAAAGTATCCAGTGGTTACATGAAAATTAACCTATTAACTTATCAATGATGAGCCTATCTTAGACAGATGCATGGTGGTAGCTTGTGAGAGTTTATGAAACTCTATGCATTTGGGGCATTTACTGACTTAACTTGGAATCAGAAGTGAAAATTCAAAAAAATGTGTAAAATTACAGACTTCACCTATCATTGCACAGTGCAAAAATATTTAAAGGACTGTCTGGGCATTTATTTACTTAATCAAATGCTTTTTTATGATCTGAACATGTATTTTATTTAACTGTAATCACATGTTTAATATGTTTAAGAAGTATAAAGATGGCAGAATCCTTGTGTAGGTAGTTTTGGAAAATGCAAAAGAATTACCGTGAGATGGTGAGAAAAACTCATGATAATAAAGACGGGCAGAAAATACTGACAGAAGGGAAAAAATAATTAAATGCAAAGAGAAGAAAAATGCGATCAGACCAGCCAACTAAAAACACCAGATATGAAAAATCAACACATTCTCAGAAGTGTAAAAGAGCAAAGCACAGAAAATATGTGCCACATGCTTGAGCTCTGCGGTGTTTGCTGGGGCAAGAGTTAAACCCATTAAACAAGTACTGGTTAATAACAGTTACATCACAGTTTTATAGCATATGTTACAGTGGGTATGACTACGGAGATCACAGCTAGCCTTTTTGATCTAGTTTGAAGTGTTACAGCAAATAATTATTAGATGGAAATAAATCACAGATAATGACTTAAGAATCATGTATTCAGACTTAATCTTTAACTTCGTACTCAGGGATAATGGATTTTAAGTCTGTTTGTTAATTTCCCTCTTACCCAGAGCTACTACCATTTGCATTCTACAGGCCTAAAGATTAAAAACCACCAGGTTTACCTGGTTGAGGGACTTGTTAGATATGCAAAGGGCTGAAGCAATTAAAACTGTATTTATTCAAAGGCGAGCTTAAGCAACAGTAATATCAACTAGCTGTAAATTGCATCAAGATCCCTACCAATGTTTTTGACCCTAGTAAATTGATTTCAGGAATTCCAAAAGATTTCCTAAGGAAACAACCAAATACTCAAGGGGAAAAATTCTGGGTACAAAGACCTCATCACAAGTATATTGATAATAGGGAAAAACATGAAAAAACACAAACTCCCAGTAACATGGAGAAAGCTAAGAAGACCATCTTGCATCTTCCGGACAGACTATTATTCAGCCACTAAAAGTGATGGCTATAAAGTAACAGAATGCTCATCATATAAAGCTAGTAAGGAAAACTATACATAACTGTATATATAATATGTAGAAAAAGAGGGCAGAGAGAATAACGACCTTGAAAGGAATTTATCAAAGGGATGGCTACGTTTGCCTATTAAAATTTTTGGTGTAGTTGGTTTGTTAATGAAGTTATATTTTGTAATGGAAAAAATCAACTAGAAACATACAGGGCAAATGTTACTTTTGCTGATCCTTTGGTGAGATGACCAACAGTTTAAGAAGAGAACAATTCTCCTATCAAGTATTTTCATGACTAAATGTTTCTGCAACTAAGTTTTATTTTGTTTTACTTAACAAACATTCAGGGAATGTTTTCTATATACTATTCCCTTCCCTATATGCATTTCACTCATAATTCAAAATGCTAGTCTCCTGACATTGCCTACTAAATACAAAGTCTTTTATCTTTTTCCTCTAAACTATCCCATGCAATGATTTGGGATTCCTTGTCCAATTCACAACCAGGTCATACTTTGCATTCTGAACTACCTACTCAAACTGTAGGAGACCAAGCCTAGTACTATTAAACATTTATGTCAAATAATTCACCACCAGTTGTTGTTTTTTTTAAACATCTTTATTGGAGTATAATTGCTTTACAATGGTTAAGTTTCTGCTTCATAACAAAGTGAATCAGCTATACATATACATATATCCCCGTATGTCCCCCCTCTTGCATCTCCCTCCCACCCTCCCTATTCCACCCTTCTAGGTGGTCACAGAGCACCAAGCTGATCTCCCTGTGCTATGCGGCTGCTTCTCACTAGCTAGCTATTTTACATTTGGTAGTGTATGTATGTCCATGCCACTCTCTCATTTCGTCCCAGCTTACCCTTACCCATCCCCATGTCCTCAAGTCCATTCTCTACGTCTGCATCTTTATTGCTGTCCTGCCCCTAGGTTCTTCAGAACCAATTTCTTTTTCTTAGATTCCATATATATGTGTTAGCATAGAGTATTTGTTTTTCTCTTTCTGACATACTTCACTCTGTATGACAGAATCTACGTCCATCCATCTCACTACAAATAACTCAATTTCGTTTCTTTTTATGGAATATGCACCACATCTTCTTTATCCAGTCATCTGTCGATGGACACTTACATTGCTTCTATGTCCGGGCTATTCTAAATAGAGCTGCAATGAACACTGTGGTACATGACTCTTTTTGAATTATGGTTTTCTCAGGGCATATGCCCAGTAGAGGGATTGCTGGGTCGTATAGTAGTTCTATTTTTAGTTTTTTAAGGAACCTCCATACTGTTCTCCACAGTGGCTGTATCAATTTACACTCCCACCAACAGTGCAAGAGGGTTCCCTTTTCTCCACACCCTCTCCAGCATTTATTGTTTGTAGATGTTTTGATGATGGCCATTCTGACTGGTGTGAGGTGATACCTCATTGTAGTTTTGATTTGCATTTCTCTGATGATTAGTGATATTGAGCATCCTTTCATGTGTTTGTTGGCAATCTGTATATCTTCTTTGGAGAAATGTCTCTTTAGGTCTTCTGCCCATTTTTGGATTGGGTTGTTTTTCTGATATTGAGCAGCATGAGCTGCTTGTAAATTTTGGAGATTAATCCTTTGTCAGTTGCTTCATTTGCAAATATTTTCTCCCATTCTGAGGGTTGTTTTTTCATCTTCATGGTTTCCTTTGCTGTGCAAAAGCTTTGAAGTTTCATTAGGTCCCATTTCTTTCTTTTTGTTTTTATTTCCATTTCTTTAGGAGGTGGGTCAAAAAGGATCTTGCTCTGATTTATGTCATAGAGTGTTCTGCCTATGTTGTCCTCTAAGAGTTTTATAGAGTCTGGCCTTACATTTAAGTCTTTAATCCATTCTGAGTTTTTCTGTGTGTATGGTGTTAGGGAGTGTTCTAATTTCATTCTTTTACATGTAGCTGTTCAGTTTTCCCAGCACCACTTATTGAAGAGGCGGTCTTATCTCCATTGTATATTCTTGCCTCCTTTATCAAAACTAAGGTGACCATATGTGTGTGGGTTTATCTCTGGGCTTTCTATACTGTTCCATTGATCTATACTTCTGTTTCTGTGCCAGTACCATATTGTCTTGATGCCTGTAGCTTTGTAGTATAGTCTGAAGTCAGGGAGTCTGATTCTTCTAGCTCCATTTTTCTTTCTCAAGATTGTTTTGGCTATTTGGGGTCTTTTGTGTTTCCATACAAATTGTGCAACTTTTTGTTCTAGTTCTGTGAAAAACGCCATTGATAGTTTGATAGGGATTGCATTGGATTTGTAGATTGCTTTGGGTAATAGAGTCATTTTCAAAATGCTGATTCTTCCATTCCAAGAGCATAGTATATCTCTCCATCTGTTTGTATCATCTTTAATTTCTTTCATCAGTGTCTATAGTTTTCTGCATACAGGTCTTTTGTCTCCTTAGGTAAGTTTATTCCAGGGTATTTTATTCTTTTTATTGCAGTGGTAAATGGGAGTGTTTCCTTAATTTCTCTGTCATATTTTTCCCCATTAGTGTATAGGAATGCAAGAGATTTCTGTGCATTAATTTTGTACCCTGCTACTTTACCAAATTCATTGATTAGGTCTAGCAGCTTTTTGGTAGCATCTTTAGGATTCGCTATGTATAGTAGCATATCATCTGCAAACAGTGACAGCTTAAAACAGTGACAGCTTTACTTCTTCTTTTCCGATTTAGATTCCTTTTATTTCTTTTTCTTCTCTGATTGCTGTGGGTAAAAATTCCAAAACTATGTTGAATAGTAGTGGTGAGAGTGGACAACCTTGTCTTCGTCCTGATCTTAGAGGAAATGGTTTCAGTTTTTCACAACTGAGAACAATGTTGGCTGTGGGTTTGTCATATATGGCCTTTATTATGTTGAGGTAAGTTCCCTCTATGCCTACTTTCTGGAGGGTTTTTTTAATCATAAATGGTGTTGAATTTTGTCAAAAGCTTTTTCTGCATCTACTGAAACGATCATATGGTTTTTCTCTTTCAAGTTGTTAATATGGTGTATCACATTGATTGATTTGCATATATTGAAGAATCCTTGCAATCCTGGGATAAACCTCACTTCATCTTGGTGTATGATCCTTTTACTGTGCTGTTGGATTCTGTTTGCCAGTATTTTGTTGAGGATTTTTGCACATATGTTCATCAGTGATATTGGCCTATAGTTTTCTTTCTTTGTGACATCTTTGTCTGGTTTTGGTATCAGGGTGATGGTGGCCTCGTAAAATGAGTTTGGGAGTGTTCCTCCCTCTGCTATATTTTGGAAGAGTTTGAGAAGGATAGGTGTTAGCTCTTCTCTAAATGTTTGATAGAATTCGCCTATGCAGCCATCTGGCCCTGGGCTTTCGTTTGTTGGAAGCTTTCTAATCACGCTCTCAATTTCAGTGCTTGTGATTGGTCTGTTTATATTTTCTATTTCTTTCTGGTTCAGTCTTGGAACGTTGTGCTTTTATAAGAATGTGTCCATTTCTTCCAGGTTGTCCATGTTATTGGCATAGGGTTGCTTGTAGTAATCTCTCATGATCCTTTGTATTTCTGCAGTGTCAGTTGTTACTTCTCCTTTTTCATTTCTAATTCTATTGATTTGAGTCTTCTCCCTTTTTTCTTGATGAGTCTGGCTAACGGTTTATCCATTTTGTTTAGCTTCTCAAAGAACCAGCTTTTAGTTTTATTGATCTTTGCTATTGTTTACTTCATTTCTTTTTCATTTATTTCTGATCTGATTTTATGATTTCTTTCCTTCTGCTAATTTTGGGGGTTTTTTTCTTCTTCTTTCTCTAACTGCTGTACATGTAAGGTTAGGTTGTTTATTTGAGATGTTTCTTGAGGTAGGATTGTATTGCTATAAACTTCCCTCTTAGAATTGCTGCATCCCATAGGTTTTGGCTGGTCGTGTTTTCATTGTCATTTGTTTCTAGGTATTTTTTGATTTCCTCTTTGATTTCTTCAGTGATCTCTTGGTTACTTAGTAGTGTATTATTTAGCCTCCATGTGTCTGTAGTTTTTCCAGATTTTTTCCTGTAATTGATATCTAGTCTCATAGCGTTGGGGTCAGAAAACATGCTTGATATGACTTCAGTTTTCTTAAATTTACCAAGGCTTAATTTGTCACCCAAGATATGGTCTCTCCTGGAGAATGTTCCATGAGCACTTAAAAAGAAGGTGAATTCTGTTGTTTTTGGATGGAATGTCCTATAAATATCAATTAAGTCCATCTTGTTTAATGTATCATTTAAAGCTTGTGTTTCCTGATTTATTTTCATTTTGGATGATCTGTCCATTGGTGAAAGTGGGGTGTTAAAGTCCCCTACTATGATTGTGTTACTGTTGATTTCCCCTTGTATGGCTGTTAGCATTTGCCTTATGTATTGAGGTGCTCCTATGTTGGGTGCATAAATATTTACAATTGTTATATCTTCTTCTTGGGTTGATCCCTTGATCATTATGTAGTGCCCTTCTTTGTCTCCTGTAATAGTCTTTATTTTAAAGTCTATTTTGTCTGATATGAGAATTGCTACTCCAGCTTTCTTTTGATTTCCATTTGCATGGAATATCTTTTTCCATCCCCTCACTTTCAGTCTGTATGTGTCCCTAGGTCTGAAGTGGGTCTCTTGTAGACAGCATATATATGGGTCTTGTTTTTGTATCCATTCAGCCAGTCTATGTCTTTTGGTTGGAGCACTGAATCCATTTACATTTAAGGTAGTTATCAATATGTATGTTTCTATTACCATTTTCTTAATTGTTTTGGGTTTGTTATTGTAGGTCTTTTCCTTCTCTTGTGTTTCCTGCCTAGAGAAGTTCCTTTAGCATTTGTTTTAAAGCTGGATTGGTGGTGCTGAATTCTCTTAGCTTTTGCTTGTCTGTTAAGCTTTTAATTTTTCAATCAAATATGAATGAGATCTTTGCTGGGTAGAGTAATCTTGGTTGTAGGTTTTTCCCCTTCATCACTTTAAATATGTCCTGCCACTCCCTTCTGGCTTGCAGAGTTTCTGCTGAAAGATCAGCTGTTAACCTTATGAAGATTCCCTCATATGTTATTTGTTGTTTTTCCCTTGCTGATTTTAATATTTTTTCTTTGTATATAATTTGTGATAGTTTGATTAATATGTGTCTTCGTGTGTTTCTCCTTGGATTTATCCTGCATGGGACTCTGCGCTTCCTGGACTTCACTGACTCTTTCCTTTCCCATATTAGGGAAGTTTTCAACTATAACTTCACCACCAGTTTTGAAATGGAAAATACTGAACTCTTGCACATGTGTCTGCTACTGTCAGACTCCAAGAGACTTCAGAAAGGAGTGGCCTACTCCTTTATTGTTGCTGGCAGTTACCACTGTCTTCCTTTCCTGGATAATGTCATGGTGGACTCAAGGTGATACTTCCCCATCTCCCCTCAGGTACCTTTCACAATGTGTGCTTGCAGACACAGGAGCACACATGGAACAGGAGATACCGTGGGGGGAGGAGGGGTCCACCTTTGAGGGTGGCACACTTTCTACCTCTCTCTTCATATTTGACTCAAGAACACTGACATTGGATTTTACAAATCTGTTTTTGTGCCTACCACCAATTTCATAACTTTGCCTGAAAATCACAATGTGAAGCAAAAATAGTCACCAAGGACCCTAAATGGCTAATTTTATGGGCATTCTTTGGACTTCTGTTATTAGATTGTTCCCTTGCATTTGACAATTGTTTCCTCTTTCTTAGACCACTCTTCCTTTCAGCAAAACTACCCACTCCTGGTTTGCATCTAGTCTTTCTGGATGCCGTTTCTCAGGCTCCTTCTTCTACCTGTCTCTTCAGTGTTGGTGCTTCTTAAGGTTCTGTCCTGGCTCAGTCTCTACATCATCTCATTGGTTATTTTCCACTTGCCATTCTAAATCCACTATCATACTCTCCACCTTTCTCTACCCTGCTCTGCACCCAAGGAAGATGACCTCTATGGAGCCTCAAGGTGTTTCCTTGCCCTTTGGTTTTATTATGGATTTGGCTAATGGGAGGCAGAGGGCAAAGGGCAGAGGGTGGGCAGAGAGGGAGGACATCAGATGTATCCCCCAACCTCTTCTCTTGCTGGGCCAAGTTCTGGCAGTGGCTACATTCCTGTACTGAAGGCTATAGATGCTACTGGGCAACTCTCTCCTGCAGCCACTTCTACAGATTCAGCTTCCACTTGTCCATCTTCTTCCCTTTGGTCCCTCAGGCCTGAGTGGTAATAGCTCTCTGCTATTGCTAATCCCAGTGTTTCACCAACTCAGCTGGTTTCCTTAATCCTTCCCATAACCTTTATGAATAGTCTTCTCATCAAATTCTCCTTCATTACCCATTTGAGAATGACATCTGTTTCCTGCTGGGATCCTGACTAACACTCCATCATAGTCTCACTCAGCTTTAATTACCACTACATGGTAATTACTTTAATTCACTAGAACCCAATCTCTTTCCAATTTCCAAATACATATATATTTCAAAGCACCGCCTAAGTATTCTAAAATAACATCAAGTTAACATGCCCCTAATTAAACTCATCTCTTTCACCCACCTCTGCCTTCCCTTCAACCCACGTGTCTCTTCAATCCATATCTCTGCCTGCATTCTCATTTTAGAGAAAAACAACCATCCACCACCTGCACCATCTAGGAAATTGGCAATTATCTTCTGTTCCTCACTCTCTTACTGGTTTATCAAGTGCTCTTGGTTTTGTCTCCTATATAGTTCTTAAATCTATTTCCTCCTCTTCATCTGCATGGCCTCTCCTTTAGTTTAGAATCCATCTTCATTATATTGAGAAGGAATTCCTGCTGTCTCTCACCAACTAGTTATAATCAATTTGAGGAAAGAGACAATCATCTGCTACATTCACCAGTTAAGTGCATTGGCTGAATGAGTGATTGAGTGAGTGAAGTACAAAATGAAGATTAGAATAGAATTTCACTTTTTCCACAGGTCTTACAAATAGCTTCAGGTCACTTCAATTTGCACGTGCACACACACATACGCGATGCACACACACGCGCGGTGCACACACACACATCTGTTTGAGAATTAATTTAATTCACCAAACTTAATTTTGTTTTGTATTTTGAATTCATAGCAATGGTGTGCTAGAAGATAATTAACAACCAGCTTTCTGAGAAAAAAAGCCACATCTCTGATTTATAGCATGTGCCAATTTCCATGGTGAAAACACTGCCATCATTGTCAATTTCAAGCTACCAAAGCAACATCACTGAAGAAGGAGCTAGAAAAAGATGGGCACATCTGGCTCTCCTGAGCTGGCTCCAGCATGCCACTGAAAGACACATCAGAGATTTCTGAAAGAACACAATTACAAGGAATAGAGTATCTCAAGATTGTACAGGAAAAATAATAAAAATAGTACATAAAGCTAGAAGCATCATGGGAATCTGATCATCATTTGGAGAAAATTTAATTTTGCCCCGTGAAAAACTTCCCACCTTTGTTTTCTTTCATTTGACTCATTTGAATAATCATTTACCATATGCCTATATTTTGTGGGTCTCTGTTCCAGTGGAAGAAGCCAAACGTGAAAAAGAAGCTCTTTGACCAAGGTTTACAGGTAAAGTGGAATGACTTAATGCTTGAGACCCGGGCTGTTTCTTCGCGAGGGAAGACAAGTGAGGGCAGCTCTTTCTTTCTTTTTTTTTTTTTTTTTAACATCTTTATTGGAGTATAATTGCTTTCCAATGGCGTGTTAGTTTCTGCTTTATAACAAAGTGAATCAGCTATACGTACGCATATATCCCCATATCTCCTCCCTCTTGCGTCTCCCCTCCCACCCTCCCTATCCCACCCCTCTAGGTGGTCACAAAGCACTGAGCTGATCTCCCTGTGCTATGTGGCTGCTTCTCACTAGCTATTTTACATTTGGTAGTATATATAAGTCCATGCCATTCACTCACTTCGTCCCAGCTTACTCTTCCCCCTCCCCGTGTCCTCAAGTCCATTCCCTATGTCTGCGTCTTTATTCCTGTCCTAAGGCTGCTATTTCTAACTGGGGAGATCCACGAAGTGCTCTTGGAAGATGAGGCTTTGAGCTGCACTCTGGTGAGAATTATTATAATAAATTGAGAGACAGAGGAAAGGGAAATTAAAGTCAGCCAGGGAACCTGGCATTGTGTTTGACACATAGTAGGCACTCAACAAATATTTGAGAGAATGAATAAATAAGTAAATGATTCACTGAATAAACGACTGAGTGAATGAATTAAGGGGGAAACGTGGGTAAAGGCAGAAATGTGAAAAAGCATTTGCATTGGGTTTCACCTATTGGGCCTAAGGCTGTGTCATTTGGTGCCCATATTAGCTCTTTAACCTTGATTCTTAGTACTCCTAATTCACTTGTAGTGAAGTTATTAATTCTTCTTTGTCCCGGTATCCAACTGCTCTGTCTCCATCACCAGCACTGGTGTCTATGCTTCCAAGGACTGCACTAGCCCCTTGGAAACCTCAACCAGAATCCACTCTGGCCCTGCTCCACTGCATCACCCCTGCTGAATCCAGAGTCTGCTTTTCAAAATGCCAAAATGAACGTCTGGTGTTTTCTGCCACCCTGTCACCGCTCATTTAAGATTTAGGGTCTTTCCACAGAGAACAGACTTGTGGTTGCCAACAAAGAGGGGTGGATTGGGAGTTTGGAGTTAGCAGATGCAAACTATTATATGTAGAATGGATGAACAACAAGGTCCTACTGTAGACTGTATAGCACAGGGAACTATACTCAATATCCTGTGATAAACCATAACGGAAAAGAGTATGAAAACGAATGTATACACATGTGTATATATGTATATAACCGAATCACTGCTGTAGAGCAGAAATTAACACAACATTGTAAATCAGCTATACTTGAATAAATTTCAAAAAAGAGATTCAAGGTCTTTCAGTGGTTTGGACTGTTCTGATAAGTTTGACTCCTTAATGCGGCCTCCAAGGCCCTATCTGCTCTGGCCCCAGTGCCTTCTTCAGGCTGATACCCACGACCCTGTCCATAGATCCCCTTGTGCTGACCCCACAGCCTTCTCTTAGGCCGTCAAGTGGTGCCTGCAATGCTGCTCCTTTTGTTAGGAATCCTCCCCCTTCTCTCATCACCCAACTGCACATACACTCTGTCCTCTCTGACCAGGTCAGGTGCTGCCTTAGAGCTCCATGTACCTCTCCTGTGTGGAATTTATCACAGTTATAAATGTGTACTTACTCTTACAACTGTTTGATTAATGCTGATCTCTCCCACTAGTTCGTAAGTTCCAGAGGGAGAGGCTATATCTGCTTTCACTCAAGTGTTTGGCACAAAATAGCTGCTTAATAGCTATTTGTTGAATGAATGAACAAAATGAGATGTTCATTTCAATCTCCACATCTTGAAAGATTGTTCTCATTCCTGGAGTGACCTTACCACCCTGCACCTTCATGTCCTGCCATGAATGCAAATCTAACATTTCTTTCCATGCCCAGCTCAAAAACCCATTATTTAATGCAACGAATATTAACAAATTCTTCTGTTCCAGGTTTTGTGTTAGGGGCAGGGACTATATGGCTGCATAAGTTCTTACCAGCTCCCCTGAGGATGCCTGGTCTACCCAGGAGGATACACCACTAACTGCCACGTTATGTGTAAGGAGTACTAATATCGGTATGACTAGAATTTATGGAAGCACAGTGGAGAAACAGATTAATACTCTCTGGATATTCAAGATGGCATCACAAAGGAAGAAGCATTCGGACTGCAGTTTTACGGCTTTTTTCTTGAATGTTTTTCTATTTCTTAGGAAAAATATGATAATGACATATATAAGTACATTTTTTTTTTTTTTTTTTTTTTTTGCGATACGCAGGCCTCTCACCATTGCGGCCTCTCAGGCTCCGGACGTGCAGGCTCAGCGGCCATGGCTCATGGGCCCAGTCGCTCCGCGGCATGTGGGATCTTCCCGGACTGGGGCACGAACCCGCGTCCCCTGCATCGGTAGGCGGACTCTCAACCACTGCGCCACCAGGGAAGCCCTATAAGTACATTTAAACCTACTACTTATTGGGCTTCTATTCTGTACCAGCCACTCTGATCAAAGCTTTTTACAAATTTCCTAATTTAATCCTACCTCATAATAGTTTCTGACTCTAAATTTTAGTAACATGGTTTTATAACAAAATCCCACCCAAATATACATTGCACGATTGTTATTTGTATTGTTTCACTTACTTGGCTTGGCTTTCCCAAATGCTGCTCAAAAACTGTAATCTGATATTGTATCTTCCCTCATCCCCACTCTTCATCCTCCTCCACAGTGCTGTGCTAGATGCAGGGTAACTGATTAATGGATACCTTTGGATAAATGGAATCCAGGTGGTCTTTGAGCATGTGTGGTAGAGTTTCTATTCCAGTCAAAAGTGTTGCATAAACAAGTTATCTTCATCATGAGAATTTTGACTTCCTAATTGCATATGATTTTCTTTTAAAGGCAAAAATATGAGGATCAACATTGCACACCTGCTGTTCATATTTTTTAATGAATGTCCTAAAAAGACCAAGAAAAGAATGAGAAAGACAGCTTCTTGGGAATTTCAATTAATTCCCCCCAAATTCCTTAGATACAGGCACCATGCAGGTGACACTAACAGGCTTTATTTCATTTTTTCCTAGCTACAGCCCTTTGGGATTGGTATTATTACCTCCATTTTATAGATAAGAAAACAAAGGATCAAACAAAAGTTACGAAACTTGGCCAAGATCAAACAGAACTGGCACCCAGAATATTTGAACTTAAGGCTCATCCTCTCTGATCACACATTTTCTCAACTGCAAAATGATCTCTCCAATGACTTGCTCTGTAAGATCACAGCTTTCCTGTGTTAAATGGGTTTTATTCCCATTTAACAAGTCATTATCATTATAAAAACTTAACCTTCTCAATGGCATGAGACTGTCTTTTAAAAATAAAAAAGTGGAGCTCAACACAGTACAACCACAATCCATATTTTTTTAACGCTTGTTCCGAAGAAAATAAGTAAAATAGAAAAAAGAAAATAAAACAGAAGACTGTTTACTGACTTCCCAGAAAATCTCCAAATACATGCACTGGGCAAGTCATTTCCTCAGGATTTACAGGGTCTAACACAACTTTGTTGTTGTTCAAGTCTGCAACAGAAAAAATGTAGTCTATGTCTAAAAACTGTAATCAGAAAGCTTCCTTATGGTAGTATTATTGAGACCACTGCTTATTTTTGCATTAAAACATTTTGTAAAATATAAAAGGAAGATAAACTCCCCTTTTTTTGGCCATAATTGGTAAGCTGTTTCTTGCCTCATTTATTATCTCTTGGCTAAGGTGTCAACATGGCCTTCACTTTTCTGTAATGTTATCTGTGTTATAATTTAGCAATGGTGACATGTCATCTACAGAGCATAATTACCTGTACACATGTTAAAATTATTGTATTTTGCACATTCCATGGTGTAATATAAATTATAAGCTGAATTCTTCACGTGTTAAAAAAAAATTAAACATATTCGTTAGTCCAATAAAAAAAAATCTGGCATCAGTACGATGTGGTTTGGCAATGAAAACTAGAGACTGTAAAACTAGCCTAATATAGAGAAATGGAGAGATAAAGAATATATTAGAGGTGAAGCATTCCACAGGGTAAGTCTCACACTGATGTTGGAATTTCTCAATAAAAAGTTAAGAACACTTAATATTTCCTAAACTACGTTCTGGAGGTCAAATCAAGAACGATAGCTCAATCTCTGGAGAGCAAAGAAACTTTTATAAATAGAAAGTCACATATTTAAAACATATAAAAGTAATGCATCAATGCAATTTTTAAAACTGACATTATTTACAGGGTATCTTAAAGCAGAGGTCCCCAACCTCCGGATCTAATGCCTGATTATCTGAGATGGAGCTAATGTAATAATAACAGGAATAAAGTACACAATAAATATAATGCATTTGAATCATCCAGAAACCAACACTCCACCGCCTGGTCCGTGGAAAAACTGTCTTCCACGAAAGCGGTCCCTGGTGCCAAAAAGGTTGGGGACTACAGTCTTAAAGGATAGTTTAATATTTAAGTGTAATTAAATGATAAGTACTTATTAGCAAAAAGATAGTTAAGTTTATATAACTCAATGCAAATTTATCCCCCGCCCAAGTTATTCTACTCTAATGAAAAGGTCAAGGACTCCAAATAAAGAACTTAAAACATTGTGGCATTTCATACAAGGCAGTCAGAAAATGAAAAGCATATTCTAGTTATCACTAATAGACACCATGTTTCCAAGGTAACTGCTTACTAAACCTGAAAATCAAAAAGTAATAAAATCAGGAAGAATTCGTTTTAACAAGCATGCTAAACATACAGCATAATCTTGCCATTTCATGACAACCAAATGTGCCTTATAGATTCACAATAAATATCTGCTGAATTATTAAAGAAATTTGGTGTAGTCTAAAAAAATCAGTAAATTGGAATGTTGTATTATCCATTTCCTTTAAAAAAATAAAAAACTAACTCTACCTACACGCCATCTATCTTAGAGGTTTTACTCATTTCCTGTAGACTCTTTTGCCTTTTCTCACCATTAAAAACATGATTTTTTTTTTAAGTAGAATAACTTGTAAGAGATTACATGAAGTTATCAAACAGCCACTAGATCTACATGTCAATATGCGAAGGGGAAACAACTTGCATCATGGTGCCCTGATGTTTCAATGTTTTACTGTCATAATACATTTATATAACTTTTGCTTTCTTTGTTCTTAAAAAAATAAATATATATTGAGGTCAAAGATACATTTAAACTTTGACCATTTGCATAAAACTTACTAAAAGAGAATAACTGGGAAAGTTGGCATAGCTGTCCCAGAGGATTTATACTGAAATCAATACCTACTTATCAATCTTAAAAGATAGAGGGTACTTTTAATAATTTTATTCAGAATGAGGAAAAACTAGAAAGACCTCATAAGATTCCTTATTCTGAAACTCATTTTTAGGTTAAAAGTGTAAATTTCCCTTAATTAAATTGTGTTGACGCTATTAAGTTTGCCAAAACTTAAACATCAAGCTCAGTGGCTTTCAACTCTGTTGTAAATCAAGATCCCCTGTGAAACTTTAAAAAATCTGCTGGCTCACATCTCCCAGGTAGAGTCAGAGCATCTGAATTTCTTAAAAGCTCTGCAAGAACTTTGAGCATTCCAGTTATGAGTTTATCCATCCAGCGTATGTGCCTACTATGGAAAGCGTTGGGAAAGCACAGATGCAGAAAACATTAAGTCCTGTTGATAAAGAGGGAAACAGTTGTTTGTGGTAAGTGTGGTAAGTTTACCTCAGATAGAGTCAAGCAAACAGAGTGCTCTGGAACAATGAAAAGGAACCCCTAAGCCAGATGTGGTTTTGTGAGAGAGCTCAAGTCTTCAACAATGAGAAGCCTTCTCACTCTCTTCCTTTGACTAAAGGTCCTGATCTTCAGGGAGCCTGAGAATAAAGAAAAGACCTTCCCTAAAACCATGTTAGACCTTTGACCATTAGATGGAGTATACAGTCTAACCACTGAGTTCAGTCCGTGCATCTGACAGGAGGACCAGAAAGTCACTGGACTGTAGATTTTCATTCAGGGGCAGGGAAATGATCAGTCCCACTGAAATGACATGAAGCAGCAATGGGAGAAAGATATAAATACAATTGCTTTCACTGGCACCACATTAGTTGTGCTTGTTCAAGGTAATGGTTCCCTAGTTCAAGCGGTGTAAAATAATACCAGGAAAAATGATGCAAAGCAGAGTGAGAAGGCTGAAGTTATTTCAATTTTAATCTTTCTAATACAATAAATTGCTCCCCATTTGCATCCTGACGATTACATGTGGACATTGTTAACATTTAATTTATTGAATTGCTGGAATATATGAACAATATGGACTACAGACTCAAGTCTGAAAACGTTAATCATATACAGTCTGATCCTTCTTTAAACTATCATCCTTCAAAATAAAAGGTAGATGAATTAAATACTCTTATATATTCTTCTCTTGTGATTTCCTGACCTCAAAGCTTAAATCCAACTTGTATGTTGTTATAAACTCAAAGAAAAATCTAAATGTCAATACAAATTATACCTACACATGGAAATGTTATGCTGACTCTTCCAAAAAGCATTTCCATCCTGACTCTTCCAAAAAAGTTAATCCATATGAAAAGGTTGGGTGGGAGCTCACAGCACTAAAATTTGTTTGACTTGAATAAGTAGACTATACTTAAAAGAATCCTCTTGAGAGCTGGACATATAGAGTCAGATCAAGTCAAATTCACTGAGGCAATACTATGGATTAGAGAGAGAACAGATGTCTCTAACGTCAAAAACATAAGTCAGATAGACATCTAACAGACAGAGGTAAAAAATACAAGAACCCTTAGACTAGAATGTGCAGACACCAAGAGTGACTGCACCAGTGTCCCATGAAACTGCAATGAGGAAACCAACCAACCAAATGACTCATTGTCATGGGAGATGTTTCCCTTCTCAAGTGTTACACTTGAGTCCCACTCCAGTATCAATATCAACATAATTTCTCCCTGAGAAACATTGAGGGTAAAAGGAAGAATACATTGAAAATTTCAGTTCCTTCATTTAAAGCAAGCAGATTTTATCTATTGATACTTGGCATGCTACAAATCGGATAACTACCATTATCGTACTTTCCATTACACACATAGATTTTCTTGCTCATCATTTTATTACTAGTGGCTAGCACAAAATAACTGTTCATTTTTGGGGGGCTTTCTTGCAGTGTTTTTCTACATTGAAAAGAAATCCATGTAAGCACTCTTTCATGCATTTATTCACTGACTTTTGGTGTATGATGTATGTTAATATTGGATTTAATAATAGATTAATAATGACCAAGTCCATTCTAGAGTGATGTAGATGGAATTTCTTAAAAAAACAAAAATACACATTACATATGACCATAACCAAGTAGTACAAAGTTGTGATATTTTACTTATTCTTTATGAAGAAAATAAAGGACATTCTTCCTATACATGGTTAGGATAAATAAAAATAATTTTAAACCTTTCAAGGTTTTCAAGAAAAAAAAGATAACCTGAAAAAACCAAATTTCTCCCTAATATATCAAATAGACTAAAAAAATCACAAATGCTTCTCAGACAATTTATAGAACACTGTGTGCACACACAAATGAGTTCCTTAAGGCAGATTGCAAAGTGCCTGCCACCCAGATAGATCTGATCCTGGTAAATCTTTTGTTTGCTTATGCAATATTTAAAAAATAATACATATAAACATCTATAGCATATAAATATATACATATAAAGCAACATCTAAACATTAGTAAAACTCATGTTAAAAACTTGATTTTAAGCATCCGTTAAACACATAGAACATCTGACAACAGAGGGTGAGCACTGTCGTGTTATAAAGACAGGCTCAGGTGAGCAGTGGGTCACCTTCACAATGGTGTGCACCATCTACTTGGCCTGAGTCCCTACCCTCTCCCAGGGGCTACACTTTACATCCACTTGGCCCACTGCCTCACTGCTGTAGGCATCTGAGTTTAGCATCCCTGCTTCAACACCCTAACGTATATATGTTTTAGCAGTCATTTATGAAACTTTTAACTAATAGAGCAGTCTAGGAAATCTGATACTTAGTTTGCTTTATTTCTTATTAAGGTGTATAGGCATCCTATCTTGCGTAGGTTTTAGCTCAGAAGCAAATATTTGGTGAAGGTAAATTAAAAATCTGTTGAAAAGGAAAAATAAATCTGTTACAATTGGTTATCTGCTGTTAAATAGTTATAACAAAAATCATGACCTGGATTATTTTTTTCTTCATTGTATTCATGTGTCTAGACTTAAAGATTTGTGCTTTTCAATTTGTATTTAGTTACAGGGAAACCTACGGAACTCAAAGTTAATAAGTCGTTGTCAACTTCTAAAATTTAAATTTAGGAATATAGAAAACAGATGTCTTTGGACAGTCAAAAGTCATTTCTGATACCAAATTACATTCTAGGGGATATACATATTATGTGTAAAATTATGGAAAGCAAAAATTAAAACATTAATTTTAATAATTTTCCAATCTCATATGCTGGCTTAAAACATAAATTTACAATGACTGTCTAGGATAATAAACATACCACCATGCACTCATAATTTGTTGTCCATTACAAAGTTAACCTTTTGATATCTATGGCAATCTCCTGAAACAAAAGATGCGACGCCTGGCCAGCAGGATGCAGCGATTGAGAAGCGCAACCAGGAATAACTTTTTTTTTCTTTTAAGAACCAAATGGAACAAGCACAAAGTTTACCCAGAAGCACAGACCGCTTGTTCTAAAATATACCATATTCTTTATTCAATCATGAAGTCTATGAATTTCATTTCACAAAATCTTTCTCCATCGACACATTTTTTTTCTTTCGAAAACAGCATGTGTGAGCAACACATATTCACAGCTGAAATTGTTTTCTTCACATCTTAGGAGGATGATGAAATGTTAACATGCATCTTTCTTCCCGAAACTCAGAAGCAGAAGGTAAGGGTGACTGCAAAATCACCTAGTCAATCTGTTATCAGTTGCCTCTGATACCATGGGTTTCCATCCTTTTCAAGGTTTTTTTTTCTTCATTCTACAAATGAACTTTAAAGCCTCAAATAGTAATAATTTATCCCCTTGTGCAATACCCTTTATCCACGAACTGGAGAAGCAATTTTGGCACCACATTCCTTCCTACTGGTCTCCTGCCTCCACCCTCAACAATGGCATGACCCAGTTCCTCATCTTTCTGAACTGTCCATCCTCGTATCTAAAGGGAGAGCTGAGGTAGCTTACTAGCTGGCGGTAATCTGGGCTGCCAAACCATATCCGCTGGAGGGGAGAAAGGTTATAGATGTACCCTTCTGGAAGTCTTGTAACGTACCAACCATGGAATGAGTCTCATATGTCAGAGCATAATCTTTGTTAAACCTTATACTTTTTTTTTTTTTTTTTTTTGCGGTACGCGGGCCTCTCCTGTTATGGAGCACAGGCTCTGGACGCGCAGGCTCAGCGGCCACGGCTCACGGGCCCAGCCGCTCCGTGGCACGTGGGATACTCCCGGACTGGGGCACGAACCCGTGTCCCCTGCATCAGCAGGCGGACTCTCAACCACTGCGCCACCAGGGAAGCCCTAAACCTTATACTTTTTAACTTAAACTTTCCCCTTCTTCTTTTGACTTACAAAGTAGCACTCCATGAAATCACTTTCTGAAAAGAAGAAAACTATTAATTGGCAGCAAAAAGAGAACATAGTTTACACCACTACTGATAACTTGCAGTCATTAGTGCAGGTGGATATTTTTCCTTGGAAAAAAGATACCAGAATATTTCATTCTAGTTCACACTGCTGAATAGTTATCCTTCAAAACAATGAGACTCATTAGGAAGCGAATGAAATGCCTGTCAGAGGTTCTCCTCCCCACCCCAGAGAGGGTGTTCTATAGAGAAAATCTTTTATGAAGGGGAAATATCCTTCTACTTTACCATACATGTCAATGGTTAGTTTATGTATTGATAACATGTTGTAATTTGTTTGAATTTAAACTTTAAAGTCAGTGTAGATAAAAATTATTCTACAAAACTAAAGTATCATTTAATTAAAAAAAAAACCTTATAATCACTGAAGACCCATGACCATATGAAATATGGTCTCTAAGATTTTATTCTTTTAAAAACAGATTTTGAAATTCAGAGCAAATATGGTTTCCCCACAATACTTAATTCTGTTCTTGAAGAGCCCTTCTTTTAGTTCTCTCAACAGACTGATAATCAAGGAAGGTAGGTACAATGGCAATGTCCCACTAGCCCATGTTCATATTTGAACAGTCTGCTCTGCTTCCCTTAATTTTCATCTACTTGGAAAATCTATACCAAATATAGAAATTTAGGATTTCTACTTGTCATCTTTTATATCAGTTATGCACTGTTTACATAAGACCACTGAATCAGTTTCCAAGTTGCACAGAGAACATTATACTCAGAGCCCTGGATGATCCTACTTAAATGAATAAAATCACATATTATTGGAATCTGGTTATAAGTCTGACTACTAAAAAAAAAATTTTTTTCCTCTCTAGCTGCTGCTTTAGCAGTTACTAATCTTTCTTCTTTTAGCTTCACTGGTAATGAAAATTATCATGGGTATGCCACAGCAATGCAGCTAAAGAATTATACTTTTAGATATATTAAAATTTTCCCTATACAAATTTGGGTCCCTTACTTGTTTACAACTTTATTTTTTCCTCCAGTTACTTTCATTTTCCTGCTTTTCGTATTTTTATTGTGGCCTTAATTTTTTAAATTTAATGAGCTGTTACTGTGACACGTAGAAAGGAATATAAGAAGTAACTTCTGTAAAAAGAAAACTTTTTCTCTGATCAGTCTGTGAGATTCATGTTTTTAGTCCAGAGGTTGCAAACGTCTTTAACCAGAACCGAACACTCGTGTGTTTGAAACCTGATCTGGACAAGTCATTTAACCTATCTGTGGTTTACTATATCCATCCATTAAACAAGAGAGAGTACTTATCTTGTATATTATTTCAAGAATTAAATGATACATTACACAGGGAAGTATTTAGCACTGTTCTAACACAGAGTAAGCACACAATATTTTGTAAATATTAATATTTATATTATTGTCAGTGAATCATTCTCTAGAAAGGCTCAAACTGTGGTTTCCTATAACCTAGTTGTATTTGCACTAAGAGCCATTGTTCCATTAAGGGCAGGAGCTCCCAATAAACTGATCATAAAATAAAATACATTTTCAGCTTCTACTCTATACATTGAATTAATCCTCCTTAATCTCAGCTGGACTGAATTTAAAGAAATGTATAAAATTAGGCATACTGTCTATGCTAGTCCATTATCTCGAAATGTCTGTTATGTGATCTCAACTATTTTGTTCTGTTCCAGATTTTTTACTACCTGCTTTGGAGCAAACATAAGGTAGAGGTTGATGCTTGTGTAATGTCACATAGCAGAGGCCAATGGGACCGGATGGAAGATAGTGTGTTCCAAATAACATCAAATGGTTGTAAACACTTGCCTTAGGTAGATGCAACCTAAATGAATATTCACATTACTTAAGTTTACGAAAAATCAAAGTAAGGAAGGGATTAACCCTTTTTAAAAAAGGTAGGCCACTTGTGTGATTCACTGAAGAAGTATTCTTCTCATTATGTCAAAAACAAGTATTTAACTGTCATCAAAGCCAGTGGGTTCAATACAAAATTAATTATGAATAGAAAGCAAGCAAAGGAATAGATGAAACAGTATAGCAGTGATGAGGTGTGCCTGTGCCCAGAGATTCAGAACGTTTAGATATTCAGCTGACAAACACCACCTGTTCCTAATGGCAACACAGGGGCTGCTTATAAAATTACTGTGGAGGCTCCACTAATGATGAGAGCCTAGAAGAGCCTCAAATGCCAATTATTTTTGTCAAGAACCCTGGTTTCTTTTCAACAAACACCTCCCCCTTGGGTTTATATTATTCTGATATCATCAGTATGATTTTAAAGCACCCAAGCAAACATTTGCAATGGAAATAATAACAATGGGAAACAAGCTGGCATTTATTTGTTAAAAATGTGTTTATACATGTATATGTGTATCCTCTACATCTCCAAACCTCACTAGTGGCAAAGAAACATCTAAATATACTTGATTTTCAGCCTTTCCATTTAATTAATTAGCTAAATACCCTGGACAAGTGAGTTCTCCATTCCAACATAGACACTCACTCTTTCATGATTCAGTTTTCTTCAAATGATATTGATTTTAATATGATTGAAGTTCATAAAATATAGAACACTCCTAAAAGACAGCATACAACTTACATTCAGATTACAGAAAGTTCCCACCTTCATAGAAAATGGGCTTGTCTTGTCAGGGTCAGAGTGTAGGAAGGTGAGGGCAGCAGTGGCTAAACAGCAAACCTCAGTCACACTGAAAAGAACTACCCTTCTCTCCTTCAAGTGGTACCTGCTCTGATTGACCCTTGAAAAAAGTCTGCAGTATGGTAGACCATTAATAGTAATTCTAATAAGTATGAGTACATTACCACTGTGCAGGACTCTTAACTTATTCTACGGTAAGCTCCTACTCTACTCATATTGTCCCATAGAAACTTTCCATTTAAGACATGTAATGGAAAAATAAATGAGTATACAAACAGTATACACAGTAGCAGTAAGTTGTTATTACCTTTTTGGGGTGTGTACTACATGCAAGTTCTAAATTAAATTTTTTTTTATTGATTTATTTTTCAGCTGCGCTGGGTCTTTGTTGATGCGTGCAGGCTTTCTCTAGTAGTGGCAAGCCGGGGCTACTCTTCATTGTGGTGCGTGGGCTTCTCATTACGGTGGCTTCTTTTGTTGTGGAGCACAGGCTCTAGAGCGCAGGCTCAGTAGTTGTGGCACATGGGCTTATCAGTTGCTCCGTGGCATGTGGGATCTTCCCGGACCAGGGCTCGAACCCGTGTCCCCTGCACTGGCAGGCAGATTCTTAACCACTGTGCCACCAGGGAAGTCCTACATGCGAGTTCTAATATGTACTTACATATACACTCATTTAATGCTCCTGAGAACCAGGAGAGGCCAGGATAGTAATTTTCCTTCTCACTCTGCAGATAATAAAATTGAAGACCTCTGAAGAAATGAAACAATATGGGGATGGGTATAGTGACGGAAAAATCCTAGAGGACAGCTACCTGGCAGTTCTAGAGAGCAGCTAGTCCTGACTAGAGCAAAAGGCTGGAAGACTCCTGAGGAGATGAAGGACAGGAAGGAAGGAAAGGAGGGAGGGAGAGAGGAGGGAAGGGAGGGAACGGGAAGGAAGGAGAGGAAGGGAGACTATGAGACACTATTAATTCCAAGAAAACCAAAAAATAATACAAAAAAAAGAAAATATCATAGGTCTCTAAATGGTTCAGTAATGAGTAAAACATATAGTCAAAACATGCTTGTAATGAATTTGATATAACAAAAATTTTAATGGTTCTCTTGGGAGTAAAATGATTTCTAACGGGCTAAAACATTTTATATAGTAAGAAGTAACAGCCCTCATTTTATATAGTAAGAAGTAAATTCTAAAAGTCAAAAAGCAAAACATAGCCGTCTGGGCATGCTATTTAGAAATACGGAAGTAAATAACAGAAAAAAGAGCCTAAAGAGATGAAAATGGTTGCCTCTCATGAATGGGGATCCAGAAGGGTGGGCACTGAGGATGCTATCATTTTATTGCAGCCTTGGGAACTTTGCGACTTTCTAAAGGCCTGGGGTACTACAAAAGCTTGAAAACTCTTTGGTGGCACAAGAATGCAAGGACTGTGTAAAATCATATTAAAAATACAACAGAGTGGACGTATCTAGGCAGTCCTGTATCTCAACTGCACTTGGGTGCTGGGAACAGGCAGATTTGCCAGGAAGAACACAGCCAGCTTAGGACTCCCTGAGCCAATGGGGCTGAAAAAAAGCAATAAGAAGCAGGAAGATACATGAAATCGTGCTTGGATTTTCACATTTTGCCTCCGAAAAAAATATACTGATCTTTTCTACTGCTCAGAAACCAAGTATTAAGGGACATCCCTGTTGACGTTTTAATGGAAATCCTTCTCTAGGGATAGCTGGTGAGTCTACACAGGGACCAGTCCTGAAGGATCACAGAATTCAACTAAGAGATGGCAATGGAGGAAGGGGGTGAGAAGGGATCCTGCAGACTTCAGTGAGGGAATCCTGTCAACACTGCAGAACTTCTGGGGAGAGGAGAGAGAAAGGGGACTGAGGGACTGTGAGTGCGGTGGGGCATGGAATCACTCCTGCCTTCATATCGTCCTGCTATAAATGATTAAAGCATGCATTCTATGGGGGTGATATCACCCCAAAGGGGGTGAAAATGAGTTCTTAGAGGGTGAAAATGTCTTAGAGATTGCAATGGTTTCTGACTCTCTAAATGGTCACATTTTATAAACAAATACACAATAAATGTATGGCATTAAAATTTTCATGATTAAGGGAAAAAAAAAGTCTAAAAGGCTCCTAGGATGGGGAGGGCATTAATGAGGAAAATCCACTTGAGAAACACTGGATTAAAGGAAAAGGTAAAAGAAGAAATAATGGTTGGAGAACTTGGGAATGTAAATTGGTAAACACTCAGAAGGACCTTACAAATTCTGGGAGCATGAGGGCATTTTGTGATTGAAACAATTTTTAAGGTTAATATCAGACATCTAATACCATACACCAGAAGCTTCTTTAAAATGTTAGAAGAGAACAGTAGATACCCTCAAATCAAAACTGCCCTATTACCTAGATCACTGATTTTGTTTTAACAAAAGACATTCTCTCTTCAGTGAATTCTTTGATGCCAACTCCAAGCATCTCATTACCTTTTAGAGATCAATGAGCCAAGCTCATGACCATCCCAAATTCTCTTTGACCACTAACCTATGTGATCCCAGAAAGATATCTTCCAAACTTTCCAAATATCTGCTTTGAAGCCACACCTACACAAATATTGTTTTCTGCCTTGATTCAGAGCCCAGACCGTCAAAGGTTTTCACATACACATATGGTTTCAAGATCTGAGATGGGAAAAACTCAGGCCCAAGTGAGGTCAAGACAGTTTCTAAACTTGAGTGTGTGTGTGATTTGGTGATGCCCAGGTTCCAAAGAAACCGTATCTCCAGGGAGTGCCTTCTACCCAACCACCAACAGAACACAATTTCCAGTATTAGGGATGCTGATCTTCTCATGATTAGGCCCACATCAGCATCCTTCAAACCAGACTGTCTCTTACATTATACTACTTTTTAAAGCTACTTCTCAACAGAAAGAAAAATTAGTTGATTCACTCAAACCTCAAACTCCATTAGGGCAAGACCCTGTCTTCTTTCCTCATCACTCTGTCTCCAGCGTGGAGCACCATCCTGGCATTAGCGGCTGCTTAATAAATGTGTGATGGATGGAAAGACAGAAAACATTACCTTCAAGCATGTTTAGCAATATTTCAAAACCTGGACTTGGTTGTGAAAACGCTAACAGAGTATACCATTTCATTATTTTAGAGAGACTCAGCCTAACTGAACCACTATAAATCATGTTAGCAAAGTAACATAGAAAATTAAGTATATTATGACATGTCAAGAGCATCCCAGGCCAACATACTCTTGTGTATCATGTTTTGCACAGTGGCACACGGTAGGCACTCAACCGCTGACTTCCTAAAGTATGACACAGAATCCCAACTACAGAAAATCTCTACTCCATCTTCCTCTTCCATTTTACAAGGAGAAGAATTTCTTTACTTCCTTTTTAAAGCATATGTTCGTAATTAAGTCAGTGGGCATTTACAAAAATAGAATTGAAAAGAATAAGAAGGCAACAAGTTGTTTCTCTCTTATCTAATTCTAACAGAAAAACAGGGTCAAATAGCATTATTGAAAAAAAAGCTGGCCATATTCAATTTGATTGAATGTGCTAGTTTATTTCATTATTCTTCAAGCCTACAATTGTTAACCTGTAATCTGTTATTCATTGTAAATGATGCTATTAGTGACTATTTCAACATGGATGTTCAAAAGAAAAGGCCCTGGTTGAAAGGAAAATATGGGATAGGTTTGTCAGTTTTCCCTTCTGCAATAAGAAAAATAGGGGCGGAGCCAAGATAGTGGAAAAGGAGGATGCAGAATTCGTGTCTCTGCACAACTAGGGCACCTACCAGGCACCGATAGGGCACGGGCACCTAACGGGACGGGAGGAACCCCCAGCAACCGGCTTGCAGGATCTTGGTTCCCAGGTGGGAGGTCGGGCCCAAGCTCCTGTGGTGCGATCTCCAAGTCCAAACTGCTGGACTAACAGAGAACCTCAGACCCCAGGGAATATTAACCAGAGTGACACCTTCCATAAGTCCTCATCTCAGCACCAAGACCTGGCTCTATCCAACTGCCTGCAAATTCCAGTGCTAGATGCCTCAGGCCAAACAGCCAGTAAGACAGGAATACAGCTTCACCCATCAAAAAAAAGAAAGAAAGAAATGACCAAAAAAAATGTTACAGACGAAGGAGCAAGGTAAAAACCTGCAAGACCAAATAAATGAAAACGAGATAGGCAACCTATCTGAAAAAGAATTCAGAGTAATGATAGTTAACATGAGTTAAACTCTTGGAAACAGAATGGAGAAAATACAAGAAACATTTAACAAGGATCTAGAAGAACTAAAGAGCAAACAAATAATAATGAAAAACACAATAACTGAAATTAAAAATACTTTAGAAGGAATCAATAGCAGAATAACTGAGGCAGAAGAAGGGATAAGTGAGCTGGAAGATAAAATGGTGGAAATAACTGCCGGGGAGCAGAATAAAGAAAAAAGAATGAAAAGAATTGAGGACAGTCTCAGAGACCTCGGGGACAATGTTCAACACACCAACATTCAAATTATAGGGGTCCCAGAAGAATAAGAGAAAAAGAAAGAGTCTGAGAAAATATTTGAAGAGATTATAGTCTAAAACTTCCCTAACATGGGAAACGAAATAATCAAGTCCAGGAAACACAGAGACACCCATACAGGATAAACCCAAAGAGAAACACGCTGAGACACATATTAATCGAACTATCACAAATTAAATACAGGGAAAATATTAAAAGCAGCAAGTTAGAAAAACAACCAATAACATACAAGGGAATCCCCAGAAGGTTAACAGCTGATCTTTCAGCAGAAACTCTGCAAGCCAGAAGGGAGTGGCAGGACATATTTAAAGTGATGAAAGGGAAAAACCTAAAACCAAGATTACTCTACCCGGCAACGATCTCATTCAGATTCCATGGAGAAATTAAAACCTTTACAGACAACCAAAAGTTAAGAGAATTCAGCACCACCAAACCAGTGTTACAACAAATGCTAAAGGAACTTCTTTAGGCAGGAAACACAAGAGAAGAAAAAGACCTACAAAAACAAGCCCCAAACAATTAAGAAAATGGTAATAGAAACATACATATCAATAATTACCTCAAATGTAAATGGACTGAAAGCTCCAACCAAAAGAAATAGACTGGCTGAATGAATACAAAAACAAGACCCGTATATACGCTGTCTACAAGAGACCCACTTCAGACCTAGGGACACATACAGACTGAAAGTGAGGGGATGGAAAAAGATATTCCATGCAAATGGAAATCAAAAGAAAGCTGGAGTAGCAATTCTCATATCAGACAAAATAGACTTTAAACCAAAGCCTATTACAAGAGACAAAGAAGGACACTACATAATGATCAAGGGATCAACCCAAGAAGAAGATATAACAATTGTAAATATTTATGCACCCAACATAGGAGCACCTCAATACATAAGGCAAATGCTAACAGCCATACAAGGGGAAATCAACAGTAACACAATCATAGTAGGAGACTTTAACACCCCACTTTCACCAATGGACAGATCATCCAAAATGAAAATAAATAAGAAAACACAGGCTTTAAATGACACATTAAACAAGATGGACTTAATTGATATTTATAGGACATTCCATCCAAAAACAACACAATGCAATTTCTTCTCAAATGCTCATGGAACATTCTCCAGGAGAGACCATATCTTCGGTCACAAATAAAGCGTTGGTTAAATTAAGAAAATTGAAATAATATCAAGTATCTTTTCCAACCACAATGTTATGAGACTAGATATCAACTGCAGGAAAAAAACTGTAAAAAATACAAACACATGGAAGCTAAACCATACACTACTAAATAACCAAAAGATCACTAAAGAGATCAAAGAGGAAATAAAATACCTAGAGAGAAATGACAATGAAAACACAATGACCCAAAACCTATGGGATGCAGCAAAAGCAGTTCTAAGAGGGAAGTTTATAGCAATACAATCCTACCTTAAGAAACAAGAAACATCTCAAATAAACAAACTAAACTTACATGTAAAGCAATTAGAGAAAGAAGAACAAAAAACCCCAAAGTTAGCAGAAGGAAAGAAATCATAAAATCAGATCAGAATTAATGAAAAAGAAATGAAGGAAACTATAGCAAAGATCAATAAAACCAAAAGCGGGTTCTTTGACAAGATAAACAAAATTGACAAATCATTAGCCAGACTCGTCAAGAAAAAAAGGAAGACTCAAATCAATAGAATTAGAAATGAAAAAGAAGAAGTAACAACTGACACTGCAAAAATACAAAGCATCCTAAGAGACTACTACAAGCAACTATATGCCAATAAAATGGACAACCTGAAAGAAATGGACACATTCTTATAAAAGCACAACGTTCCAAGGCTGAACCAGGAAGAAATAGAAAATATGAATAGACCAATCACAAGCACTGAAATTGCAACTGTGATTAAAAATCTTCCAACAAACAAAAGCCCAGGACCAGATGGCTTCACAAGCGAATTCTATCAAACATTTAGAGAACAGCTAACACCTATCCTTCTCAAACTCCTCCAAAATACAGCAAAGGGAGGAACACTCCCAAACTCATTCTACAAGGCCACCATAACCCTGATACCAAAACCAGACAAAGATGTCACAAAAAAAGATAACTACAGGCCAATGTCTCTGATGAACATCGATGTAAAAACCCTCAACAAAATACTAGCAAACAGAATCCAACAGCACATTAAAAAGATCATACACCATGATCAAGTGGTGTGTATCCCAGGAATTCAAGGATTCTTCAATATATGCAAATCAATCAATGTGATATACCATATTAACAAATTGAAGGAGGAAAACCATATGATCATCTCAATAGATGCAGAAAAAGCTTTTGACAAAATTCAACCCCCATTTTTGATAGAAAAAACTCTCCAGAAAGTAGGCATATAGAGAACCTACCTCAACATTATAAAGGCCATATATGACACACCCACAGGCAACATTGTTCTCAGTTGTGAAAACCTGAAACCATTTCCTCTCAGTTCAGGAACAAAACAAGGTTGCCCACTCACCACTATTATTCAACATAGTTTTGGAAGTTTTAGCCACAGCCATCAGAGAAGAAAAAGAAACAAAAGGAATCCATATAGGAAAAAAGGGAAGTAAAACTCACTGTTTGCCGATGACATGATACTACACACAGAGAAACCTAAAGATGCTACCAGAAACTAGAGCTAATCAATGAATTTGGTAGAGTGGCAAGATACAAAATTGATGCACAGAAATCTCTTGCATTCGTAGACACTAATGATGAAAAAGCTGAAAGAGAAATTAAGGAAACACTCCCATTTACCACTGCAGCAAAAAGAATAAAATACCTAGGAATAAACATACCTAAGGAGACAACAGACCTCTATGAAGAAAACTATAAGACACTGATGAAAGAAATTAAAGATAATACCAACAGATGGAGAGATATACCATGTTCTTGGATTGGAACAATCAACATTGTGAAAATGACTATACTACCCAAAGCAATCTACAGATTCAATGCAATCCCTATCAAACTACCAGTGGCATTTTTCACAGAACTAGAACAAAAAATTTCACAATTTGTATGGAAACACAAAAGACCCCGAATAGCTAAAGCAATCTTGAGAAAGAAAAACAGAGCTGGTAGAATCAGGCTCCCTGACTTCAGACTATACTACAAAGCTACAGGCATCAAGACACAAAACTGACACAAAAACAGAAATATAGATCAATGGAACAGGATAGAAAGCTCAGAGACAAACCCATGTTATATGGTCACCTTATCTTTTATAAAGGAGGCAAGAGTATACGATGGAAAAAAGACAGCCTCTTCAATAAGTGGTGCTGGGAAAACTGGACAGCTCCATGTAAAAGAATGAAATTAGAACACTCCCTAACACCATAAACAGATATAAACTCAAAATGGATTAAAGACCTAAATGTAATGCCAGACTCTATAAAACTCTTAGAAAAAAACATAGGCAGAACACTGTATGACATAAATCACAGCAAGATCCTTTTTGACCCACCCCCTAGAGAAGTGGAAATAAAAAGAAAAAAAACAAATGGGACCTAATGAAACTTCAAAGCTTTTGCACAGCAAAGGAAACCATAACCAAGACGAAAAGACAAGCCTCAGAATGGGAGAAAATATTTGCAAATGAAGCAACTGCCAAAGGATTACTCTCCAAAATATACAAGCAGCTCATGCAGCTCAGTATCAAGAAAACAAACAACCCAATCCAAAAATGGGCAGAAGACCTAAAACAGACATTTCTCCAGAAAGATACAGACTGCTAACAAACACATGAAAGGATGCTCAACATCATTAATCATCAGAGAAATCCAAATCAAAACCACAATGAGGTATCACCTCACATCAGTTAGAACGGCCATCATCAAAAAATCTAGAAACAATAAATGCTGCAGAGGGTGTGGAGAAAAGGGAATCCTCTTGCACTGTTGGTGGGAATGTAAATTGATACAGCCACTATGGAGAACAGTATGGAGGTTCCTTAAAAAACTAAAAGTAGAACTACCATACAACCCAGGAATCCCAGTAGTGGGCAAATACCCTGAGAAAACCATGATTCAAAAAGAGTCATGTACCACAATGTTCACTGCAGCTCTATTTACAATAGCCAGGACATGGAAGCAACCTAAGTGTCTATCGACAGATGAATGGATAAAGAAGATGCAGCACATATATACAATGGAATATTACTCAGCCATAAAAAGAAATGAAACTGAGTTATTTGTAGTGAGGTGGATGGACCTAGAGTCTATCATACAGAGTGAAGTAAGTCAGAAAGAGAAAAACAAATACCGTATGCTAACACATACATATGGAATCTTAAAAAAAAAAAAAAGGTTCTGATGAACCTAGGGGCAGGACAGGAATAATGACACAGACGTAGAGAATGGACTTGAGGACATGGGGGGGGCAGGGTAAGCTGGGACTAAGTGAGAGAGTGGCATGGACATATATACACTACCAAATGTAAAATAGATAGCTAGTGGGAAGCAGCCGTATAGCACAGGGAGATCAGCTTCGTGCTTTGTGACCACCTAGAGGGGTGGGATAGGGAGGGTGGGAGGGAGACGCAAAAGGGAGGGGATATGGGGATATATGTATACGTATAGCTGACTCACTTTGCTATACAGCAGAAACTAACACACCGTTGTAAAGCAGTTATACTCCAATAAAGATGTTAACAAAATAAATAAGAAAAATAAACATGGCACCGCAAATTCCCTGGTGGTCCAGTGGTTAGGACAGCAAGCTTTCACTGCCGAAGGCCAGGGTTCAGTCACTGGTCAGGAAACTAAGATGCCAGAAGCCAAAAAGAGAAAAAAAAACAGTCAGCAGGGCTTCACTCCTGCAGGCTCTAGGAAAAGCGCATTGCATATCCATTTAGTCATTTAGGGTTTGACAGCAGCCTACTCTGGGCCAGGCAGTGTTCTAGGAACTGGATATTTAGCAATTAAAATAAAAGATTAATTCCTTGGTCTCAGAGAGCTCATGCTGTAGTGGGTGTAAACAGACTATAAATGAAACAAAAAAAAATTAATATGTATTGTATCAGGTGGTGATAAATGCTCAGAAGAGAAAAACAACAGATTAAGGAGATGGTGAATGATGAAAGAGGTGCATGCTGTTTCAGATGAGGTGATCACAAAATGCTGGCCTGATAAGGTGATATCTGAGGACATATCTTAAGTGCAGAAGCAAGCTGTATAGGTTTCTGGACAAAGAGCGTTCCAAACAGAACAGTAAGTGCAAAGGATCTGAGATGGAGTGTTCATGGTATAGACCAAAAACGGCAAGGGGTTTTCACATGTAAGTTAAGTTTTGCCTAAATATTCTACCTTGCGTCTCCATCTATTTAAACCTTACTGGTCCTTTTACAGTATCTCTCTCAAGTGAAATCCTTTACACCACCAAGTACCTGGTAACCCTCCAAAAAGATCTGGCTTCTTCACCCTTTGAATCCCAAGAACAACTTGGCCCAGAAAACTCTGTTTTACAAGTGAACATCTTTGTAGATTATAAGCACATATCTAGGGTCAAGACTTGCTGCAAATTTGTATAACCTAGCTGCCTCAAAACAATCTTGTCTTAGAAAGTCAAAGGCGGTATGTGTAGTTGGTGTGGGTTTCCCAGAAATTTAGAGTCAGTGGGCACTACTTTTCATAGCTTAGTGTTGTTTGGACTTGATATGGCACCCTCGGTCTTCCAAAAGACATGCTTGTGTTCATGCTTTGGTTACTTATTTCCTTGCTGAAAAGGGGATACAGGTGGGCTCTTCATCACCAGGCTTTGGGCCAGTTTTCAGTTCTGTAACAGTGATGCTAATCTTGGTTTATATATGTGATTTGCCAGATGTAACTTCTGTTCCTGTTTCATTTTCTTTGGACTCTTGTAGCCAAAAGTAGATCAAGTGAAGTAGTCAGGCAGAGAGTATCTAGTATCTTTGTTTCTTCTGTCACAGGAAAATGAAACATTTGTTTCTCATGTTATATCTGACAAAGTTAACACATTCTCTAGATCCACCCAGTGTATTCATCTATGCCTCAGCTTGAAAAGACTATTTTAATTTTCATACAAAAAGAACACTGGTAAAAGTACATTAAAGACTCACTGTTATATCATAACTTCAGCAATATATGTGATTTTCAAAAAGCATTTCAAAAATGGGTTGCCCTGCATTTGAAAAGAAACAGAGCAGGTAGCCACATGGAAAAGTAGATGCCAGGGAGTTTTAAAATGGTCACGTTTAAAGGATGGAATCCATGGCACATAGGAGCAACCGCTACCTCTCATTCATGTGAGACTGACAACATTATTTTTCATATCAAGTGAATCGTTTTCAACCTCATTTTAATTTTCAAAACTTGACTCACTCGGACACACAAATGCAGATGTTTGCCATCTAGTGGCAAAAGTTAGTAACAGCAGTCTAATTTTTCTAGAAAAGCAGCAGTATTTTGCCGAGAAAAATTTAATCTAAACCCCATGTTTAAGAGGTGAGGGGAAAGTAAAGCCTAAGGAAGATCACACATCTAATTGGTTACACTATCCTAACACCCCCATCTCCTCTCTTCTTGACACTAAGGAGGAACAGGCCTGTTTAGAAAACCCTGGGAATATTATTCCAGGTTTTATGGATTTGAATTCACAAAGACATAAGTTCCATGAAAGCAGAATGACTATTCATCTAATTATCTCTAGCATCTAGAACAGTGCCTGAAACAATTCAGGAACTTAAATTTAATGAACAAGTGAATGGCCGGTAGAAAAGCTGAAAATAGGCCAGACTGTGTGGGTCCCCTACCAGAGGAATTTCTAAAGTTCTAAGGAACAGAGTGATTGACAATTTTGTTTAATTCTCTTAAAATTTATGTTATACTTTACATTAAATCTGTGTGAAAGTATTAGTTGTACTGTATATGCTTTTTAAAATGCACTCACGTCTAGAAGATCTATTATAAAATGCCCTTTAATTGAGCAAAACTAATCTATGTCCATTTCTAAGACCATTCATATTAATTAAACTACTCTGCACATATGCAGCATTTATAGACTATTTTGTCATTCCTTTATTGACACCCTGTTGTTCACATCAATAATATATGTGATGTACTTGCTCAGAAAGTTAGACTCTAAATATAGCATTATACACATGCAAAAATGTGGTCCGCTTCTGATATAGTTCCATGGTACGACACAAGAAACAAAGAAAAAGTGTTCAGGACTAGATGTATTTGAGATAATTTGTTTTTATAGCACCTTGTGAACAATGTTATCCATATTTTTAAAAAACTATATATTTAGTTACCAAGGGGTACATGTGATGGAAATGGTTTCACCTTAATTCTATACCTGAGACCTCAGTCATTCCTCAATTGTGTTTAAATTTCAGTGGAAAAGAGCACTCTGCCCTTCCTCAGAGCCTGAGAAACACCCGAAATTGAATGGCTCATTTTACCAGAGAACAGCCTAAGATAATGTACCCCTTGCCAATCCAGGCTATTAATCTACTTAAAAAAAATACAAAGTGTTTCTAAAGTGTTTCTCTAGCTCATTCAATCGTTCTCTCAAACAAAATATTTTGTCTCTCTCTTCCATTAGTGGATTTTAAAATTTAGCTGGCAGAAGTATCATTCAAGGTATTTATTTAAAATGCAGATTGCAGACCCCGCCCCTCCCCCCATTCTAATTCAGCTGATCTAGTTTCAATCCCCAAGGCTACAGTTTAACAACTACCCCAGGTGATTTTGGTCAAATGATCCTAGGCCACAATGGTAGAAACATCACCTTAAATCCCTGTCATGGAAATCTTTCCAGTGATTATGAAAAGCCCTTAGGAGACCTGGCTACTTATAGCAACTGGTGATCAATGAAAAATGACTCCTTCAAAAGTCCTGGCCACTAGAACAAGTTGGTGAGAAGAGCCCTAATTTGTTAGCTGTTATCTGAGAGAACAATGCCTCTCAAAATATTAGGGTCACCAGGGCAACCATTATATCCTTGCAGACGACGCTTCAAGCAAGTGAAACTCTGAGTCTGACCTGGGATAATTTTATTATGTTCTGTATCATATTCATCAAGAACTCCTTACTGTTTATTAACATGTAAACTATCCTGTCATTATCAAAATACACTGAAAACTTCTAAACCTCAGATTTCTTCCCCCACCCCAAAAGGGACAGTAAGAAGGAATTCATTCAAGAACCAATACTTAATGCGAGTACTATTGCCAAGCACTGTTTAGACCCTTGGACTGTATCATGAATAAAACATAACATAAACATCTCTGCCCTGACAGAGATCTAACCATCATTCAATATAGTGAGTTGCGCATCCCCATTTCACAATGTGTAAGTCCTGGTTATAGATAAATAAATAATGGGTGGCTCCTGATAAGAAGCTCAAAATCCAGAGGAAAACTTTGATATTTGCATCGTTTATTCTAGTGGAAACAAGTATGGCAAAGAATAATACACTCAAGGGGCATGGGGAATGAAGAGACGAATTGTCTTAGAGGAGGCATGCAGGCCTCCTCCTGTTTGCAGGACTGCTAAGGCCAAAGCTAGGGAGCACATTTCAGGAAGTGTGGAGGGTCTACCTAGAGGCACATCCCAGGACCCTCAAAGCAGGCTGACGTGGCTACAGTGCCACAGCAGAGGGGGGAAAGGAAGAAGGGGCTGAAAGTTATGGAGAGTGAAACGGTAATGGACTTTGATCTCATTGTAGAATAGGTACAAGCAAACAAAGCAAAAAGACAAGTCAGAGGCCATCGGGACAGTGCGGGGGTGGGTTGGGGGGGGTTGGGGAAGGCCTGTATCAAGAAAATGGGAGTGGGAGTAGGAAGGAAGGAACTGATGAGATGGTTCAGGAAAATCCAGTAGGATTTAGAGACTGCACGAGAGGAGGGAGGGTATAAAGGAAATGCCGATTGGAGATGCTTCAAGTCTGAGCTCCTAGGATGACTGTGATGCAGTCAATTAATACAGGAAAAAAATAGGAGGAACAGCATATCTTGGAGAAAGATGATGGGTTCCAGAGTCCAAATGGTACATGACAGGTGCCTGATTGATATTCTTTGTGGAAATGTCCAACAGGGTGCCAGCATGGAAATCTAGCACTCAGGGGAAGAGCTACGGCCTACAAAACTATGTCTACCGACACTTGAAGCCCTAAGCGCAGCTGAAATCACCGAGAGAGGATGTCAAGCGAGAAAGAGGTGAGTTGGGTCCTGAGAAGAGATCTAGCATGAAAGGATAGAGAAAACCAGACACAGAGTCAAAAGATCCAGGCCTGTGAATTTTGGGACCCTGGGTGAATCACTCAACAGGATGCAGAAATATTCTTTTTATAATGTCACTAACTCACACTGCAGAAATCTCATACAGGTTCAAAGTTTTCTCCCCTTACTGTCTTGGCATTCTAGTTTTAAGTATTTCTTCTTAAGACACAACCAATTTTGCTGACAATTCTAGATTCCCTGACCATATACCTGCCCTCCCACTATCCAGGAAAATTATCTTCCAGAATTCTACCACAAACATTTTTCTAAATGACAAATAGGGTAGCAATAACAAACATTCATCATTATTAAGATTTCTCTCTTCCCACATGCCACGGAGCGGCTGGGCCCGTGGGCCATGGCCGCTGGGCCTGCGCGTCCGGGGCCTGTGCTCCGCAGCGCGAGAGGCCGCAGCAGGGAGAGGCCTGCGTACCACAAAAAAAAAAAAAAAAAAAAGATTTCTCTCTTCAAAATTCTTAGGGGAATATTGATTACAAATTCTAAAGGAATTCTCTTTTCAACAAATGTGTCATATTGTGCCTTGACTTACTGGCATTCTAAGACACAGATCATTATGATGTTTTTTCTCCATACTTCTCCCTAAATTGTAGTTTTATTGCACATACAAGATTTTGTCGTCTTTGTTAAAAGTTTTTCTGTTTTTATTCCAAACTTATATTCATTCATGAAACAAAAACAAATATACATATATGTGTGCGTTAGACAGACTAAAATGTCCACATTCAGAATTCAAAATGAGTCACCTGTACTTTATGGATCTAATTAATGCAAAAGCTTCAACTTCAACATAAAAGTTAACGATCTGAGAGTGCATGTCATCAAACATGATGATTTCAATCTGGCATCGAAAATGAGTGACCACTGTACCTCCATTAGTCCACTGGCCGACATTAGCCTGAAGGCATAAGAACAGCTTGTGTCTTCTAAGGCAGTGTTTGTGTGTTACTCTTACAAATCTGAAGTGTCTAGTATGATCCTGGGGGCAGAGAAAGTGCTGAACATAGACATGCTTAACTAATCAGAAATTCAAAGCAAACAGATTTCTTTATTGCTGGGCCACTTTAAGTGGATTGATTTTTATGCAGTGAAATCAGTCAATCTTTTAGAACACACTGCAGATTTAAAAATTAAGGAGGTAGATTTACATTTAAAGTCAGCTCACAAAAGTCTATTATTATCCCAGTTTTGCATGAATGTTAGGATATGTACAGAAAAATATCAGAGGATTATGCATCAAATTGTTAACCTTGGTTACCTTTGGGGGCACTGGGTCATGATGGACTTTTACTTTTGACATAATATATTTCTTTCATGACTGAATTCTGTGTAATCCATATTATTTTTATAATGAGAAAAACATCAAAACCACTATATTTACATACTTTATATGTCGATATGTATATTGAGCATTTTATGGGGATGACTCCATAGTAAGTACTTTAGGGCAATCAAAGACAAATGCAACATGGCATCATCATTCAAGCACTTCACACTCTAGTATTTGAAATAATTTATACACACACACACAAATAAGAGTGAATGTGATCAGTGATAAAACTGAGAATCTGATAAAGTACTAAAAGATGAATTCACAGTGCAAAGTGGCATTTCAAGCACTTTGTCCTTGACAAATTGCTAAAATTTGGACCCATGAGGATGTGGAAGAAAGGGCATTCCAAGCATTATGAGAACATGTGAAAATCATGAAAATGGCAGAGGGGGTGTACAGGACAGCAAGTACTGCGGGTAAAGTTAAAGGTGACCTTGAGACTTGAGATTGAATTAATGTAAATCCAAACCATGGAACATATGGAATGCTAGCTGAATGCTGATGTAAGAGATTTCATTGTTATTCAATAGGTAATAGAAGGGGATGTCAGAGAAGTGTTTTGAGGATAGGAGGGAAAAAATGATCAGACTTGATCTTCAATAAAAGTAATCTCTAAAGTGGATTAGAAGAAGGGACTATAATCAGTGAAATCAGCTGGGAAGCCTGGAGACTCAGAGAAATGTATAAAGGTCTGATTGCATCAGCATCACCTGGGGGGGGTTAGAAATGCAGATCCCCAGGCCCCGCTCCAGCCCTCCTGAATCAGAGTCTGCCTTTATCACAAGATCCCCATGTGACCTGACTGCACATGAAAGTTGGAAAAGCCGTGAACAGAGGTGTTGGTAGTAGGAAAGAAAAGAAGCCAAGAGGTTGAGTGAGCTATTACTTGGTTGAATTATTACAATTTGGTATCTGACTAAATGTGGGAAACTATGCAAGAGAACAAATCAAGATTACTCAGAAAACTCCAAGCCACAGGGTGGCCACCCTAGGCATGTAAACGGGAAACCTCAGGGGAGCAGGGCGAGGAAGAAACAAATGAAGGCGGTGCTACCCAGCAAGCTCACGGAAATGCCCCTTCCAGAAGCCACACCAGGCTTGGAGATGATAAGATGGGTGACCCACATTGAAAAGTAGTGGAAATCATGACAATGGATGAAGTCACAAAAGGAAAAGGGTGCAAGAAAGGCATGGGAGTCAACGGAGGAGAAAGACCTGCAGAGCCTCATGCAGCTCGGGAGACGGTGCAGGGAGGCTGGAAGGCGGAAGAGGAACCAGAGGAGGAAGACAGCCAGGGAAGTACAATGCTTTCAAAATGAAGGGTGGTTGAAGGTGCTGCTAAGAGATGAAGGGGGATGCCCGGGAAAGGGCCTTTTGTTTGTGACTAAGAGGGGACAGGTGGTTTTTGGCCGAGCGGTTTCTGTGAACCTCCTGAGGATGGAAGCCAGAGAGCAAACGTTACAGTCAGAAGTCGGTAAAATTAGAGATATGTGGATGTTACTCACCGAGTGTAAATGAAGATGTTAGGAATGAACATGAAAAGTTAGAAGAGGCGGAAAGGGCTAGGTTGACTTAACTTGAAACTATTGAACTTGATAAAGATTTTCTTATGGAAGAAAGATCAGAAGTATTCCCATCATAATTTTCAGAATGATTAGGAAGGCCAACAGGCACAGTGAGTAGGAATTGGATTTCTGGCTCAGCTGTAAGGAGGCTCTGCCTCTCCCTGCTCTCTGGAAATGGAATGAGACGCGTTGCGGGCGTTAATTTCTCAAATCGTACAAACCACACAGTTGGACAATCATCAATGGGGAGTCACAAAGTAGGATGCTCTTCACTGATGACTTCTGCTGTGAGCCGAATGACGGCCCCCCCAAATGATATGTCTGTCGACGTCCTAATCCCCCAAACCCGTGAATATTACCTTATATGGTAAAAGGGTGTGAGAGCTAAGGCCCTTGAAAGGAGGAGCTTGTCCTGGATTTTCTGGGTGAGCCCTGCATGCAATCACACGTATCCTTATAAGATGGACACACAAAGGAGGAAACACACGGACAGAAAGGGAGGAGACGATCTGACTCCGGGCAGTGGTGAGAGGCAGTCACAGGTCGGGGAATGCAGCCACGGCCATCAGAAGCTGCAGGGGGCAAGTACGAGTTCTCCATTAGGGCCTTTGAAGGGAGTGTGGGGATTATGAGACGGTACATTTCTGTTGTTTTAAGCCCTAGGAAGCGAATACAATGTCTAACATCACCTTCCAGTTCTGAGATTTCTGGAGCTGCTCTCACCTCATATTGATCATGTGCTCCTGGAAGGCCGAGCCCCGGACTCACCCTTCTGAGCACCCAAAAAAAGAAGGTCCACTGTGCCTGGCACATTAGATAACACTCGTTACCACAGGGATATACACTCCTGTGTATAAGTGCATATCCACAGGGATATACACTCCTGTGTATAAGTGAAAAGCAGAGATGGCTGGATAGGTAGACAGATGATTGACAGATAGACAGAGAGAGAGACTCATTTTACTCAAGCAAGTATTTATTAAAATGTACTTATTAAACACTCTCATGACTTAACTTCTTTAGAAAGAATCATAAATACTACCTGGGTTACCCTTGACTGTCGACTTTAATATTAAAGATAGTGAGAACAACCAGAACTCAGATGAGGGACATGTGGCTTGTAGTTGCTTAGATATGTTTTCAGTTTCTTATTATTAAATGAATTGAGGGGTTTAAAATAATTTATCAGAGGGAAAGCAGGGTGATAGCCGCACTCAAGGAAAGCTGAAAAAGGTTGGCTGGTTATTGTGTGATGAGAAGGGTTTGGGGATAAAGAAGGAAGAAAGGAGGACCCCATGTAAAGGAACCTTGTGGCAATGCCAGTTTCCCTGCAGGGCTCCCTTCCCACGAGGTAATGCACGTGACATGTGTTATCACATACGTGAGAAATCACAGGCAAGGAAGACAGGAGGCTCTTTGCTTCCATCTCATGTATGAGAACTTCTTTCCAATGCAATTGATTTGAGGGATCTCTGCATGAGAGACGTTGTGCTTTTAGACTATTTTGAACTAAAAAAAATTGAAAATCACCAAAAAAATCACTGTGCTCAATAATACTTTTAAATGAATGTACACAGAGAGATACAGATAGAAAGACATAGAAATAGAAATAGAGATAAATAAAGATAGATACATAGACACACAGATACAGACACACAGAACCCAATGATACTTGAAATGTATACGGATTCTTGGAGTCCACACAATACCACTGGATTGGGGTCCCCTGGAGGTGAGAGCTGGCTGGATGAAACTTCAAATGGCTGTGCGCAAGAAGTGGTACCTAGCTAAGCAATAACTAGGTTTCTCTCCAGACTGGATCGCGCCGGCAATTCTAATGAGGTAATCTACTCCAAAGTGATAAATACAAAAATACTGACACAGACTGTCAGCAGATGCCTTTTCCCAGAGCTTACTGACAGGATATTTTTGTATGAATCTAATGCCATGGCCATAGCTACCTGGGATCAATTAGAAGGCTTCAGTGGAAGAACATCAAAACACCTCACGACCGTAAAGGCACAGCCTTTGCAGTAGACATCTGGCAGCCCGCTCCTCTCTGAAACCAGCTGGTAGTATTTTACTCTGGTTTAACCTCACCTGACTTTTATCTAAACAGCAGTCACTGGAGGATATCCTGCTCAACCCAGGATGTCTAGACGAGCACCACTTCCTGCAGTAGAGGTGACTGAAGGTAGAATATGTCATGGCTCAGCTGGTGTGCCGGATTTCAAGGGAACACCGGGGACAGGAAATAAGCTGGGGCTAGGCTAGAACAAATGACCTAATGAAGGATTAATTCCGTAGTGGAGAGTCAACAACTCAAATTACAGTGGCCAGGAGGAGAGTGGAGAACAGAGATTTGATCCTGCCAACAATGACACACAAGGAGATTTGTCAAGTGGAACCTGGCAGCACAAGTCTCCAGGCAGAAATGATACACTGTCCCAAGGGTGGCCCTGCCTCAGGCCTAGCTAGGGGTTTGTCCACTTCAGGACTGCAGCAGAGACTGGCAAGGGAAGGAGTAAACTCTTGCTTCTGGACAGAAGTTCTTGGAAAGGGTGAGACTGTCAAGGTCACGCTAAAGTCTTTCTAGGCACAACTTCAGTCCTGCAAATGCAAACTGAAAACATGAGAAAAGTTTAGTCCTATGAAATGGCAAATATGACAAGGGTTGCAGAAACCGAGGCTAGCTGGGCATGGCAATTAGTAGAGCTCACTAGGGTTAGGGCAGGTAATCCCGTCTCAGACTCCCTTCTTCTGTTTCTGCACCGGTTGATGAATCAGGAAGGCCAGCCCTGCCCCCACCCCCAGTCTCACCAGAACAGGGCTGGGGAAGGCAAGAGCTCAAACCCCACAGCGCACCCGCCAGCTACTGTGGTTTTTTTCCACCATTGTTCCTCCTCAAAGTGTTCACATTCTAGCTAGCTTCAGGATGAGCTGGCACAACTGGTGAGAAGAAGATGGCAGTGGCTCAAATATTCCTTCTGTTGGCTTGCTGTCATCACCAGTAGATCCCAGGTCCTGTGTCAGCGTGGCCAGCCGCAGCTGCACCTCCGCAGAGGAAGTCTGAGAAGGTGCACGCCAGAGGACTTGGCCCTTGGGAGCTGATGAGCAGGAAGTTCCAACAGGTGAGAGAACAAAACTGCCAGCCTGAAGGGGAGAGGCTGCCAGAGGCAGGGGAGTCTGCAAGCCGCCCAAATTTCTGGACAAAAAGGAACACACAGTAGCCAACTACTGAGCCAGAGGGACACCTACACACTGGCTCTCCATGCTCCACGCCAAGGAATATAAAGGTGGGTGGGCAACCAAATCGCGCACTGCATTTTACAGTGCTTTAGAGACTGATCAAAAAGTGTGTGCACAGGCATCATGCCTTTCAACTCTTAAACCCACTCTGCAACTACTGTCCGATCATCTCCATCTGTGCACTGGGAAAGACATGCTCTGGAGAGGGAACACAGTCTTCCTGTAAGGCCCACTGTGATTCAACATTTGCAGTAGCTTCGCTGCATCAAAACTCTGCATTTCTTTGTTTGAAGACAATGCTAATGCAGATCTGTACTGCATAGGATATGCAACTTTTAGGGAATGGAGATGTCTAATAGAGCTCTCTAGAGACGCTGGGTTCACAACGGAAGGAGGGAACCTTTGCACTTGCACAGCCTTTCTGCGGAGCGTCCATGGAGGAAGAAGTACAGGGACAGCTGATTTAGGATTCAAAGCGGCTACTTTGAATGTGATAGGAGCAAGGACCACTTCCTTAATGGAGAAGATAGAGACTGTCAGATTCGAGAAATTGAAATTAATTTCTAATTTGACTAGCTTTGCCTCCTGTCAAATTCCTTCAATGATCTCTTCACATTCTCCCTCTAAAATTAAAACTTTCCATTCACGGTGAAATTTTATCCCAAAGTTCTGTTAAGACTAATAACCAGGATAGGGATTCCTCTGGACTAAATGAGATCGAAAGGTGAAAAATCTTGTGGAACACGTCACTGCCATCACACCCGGGAAAGCACTGCATTCAAGGATTAAGCATGAGACACATTTTATTATCCTGATTAATTTTAAAAAATCATCATGGTGGAGGGATTTGCTTATTTTTTTTTTTTAACTGAAGCCATATACGCCTTTTTGATACTCTTCTGTAAGAAAAACGTGTTTTAAATTCACCAACCTATTGTGTAAAATAAAACATTTCCAGTCACTCACTGATACTTCAGAACCACAACGTGAGGAAAATGTTATTAGTCACAATACATTATGACATCAAATTAGGTCCCATAAGTGAAGGGCAGATGCATCTCTCTGCGTCCCGATCAGAGGCTCACGCTTCATAGGCGTCACAGTTCATTCATCTCCTATCTGAAGTGCCACTACATCACAGCTGTTCTCAACATAAACTTCCCTGCACTGCAAACAAGACCCAGTTTCTTAATAGTTACACTGACAACGTCCAGGCCATTTAGGGGTAAGCAACTAATTTTACCAATGTTAACAACTTTATTAGGAGAGAACACTATGTTGGCTCCGGGAATGATAGAGAAACTTACTTTCTTATGTTCAAATACACAAGGCAGCTTTGCTTTTAATCATATGGTTTAATTTTCTGTCTAATCAGTTTCCTGGTATGGATTCAAGAAATTCTAGTTCTGCAAATTCCGTATTTTTTTCTAGACTCATGTTCAACAGGTTGTCTGCAATCAAATGCTAAAATATCATGCAAAGAAGTTCATGTTTTTACACACTTAAAATAACAAAGTTTCTTTTTGTAAGGAAATAAATCAGCTGTCTTTATAAGGATGAGAAAATGAAAGGGTGCGCCCTAAAGAACTTTTAAGTATGCCTAAATAATCTTCAGAAATAAATAATATTTTTGAAGTTATATTTTTACCTTTTGTCCCAGGAAGACAAATGAGGTAATAAACAATCACCCATTTCTCTAAACGTTAAAGGAAAGTTTCCTAAATAACTTTAAATGCAGGTTTAATGCAGAGCTACTCATTACTGTAACACGCTGGATCATTCTGTAAATCTTAACCAATTCCATAAACTTGCTTTCCTTTTCCCCAAATTACACTTTTCTCATAATTTTCCACGCAAAAGGTATATACACTGTCGAGGATCCTTTTCAAAATCTACTTTTCATCTCATATTCTTTTTTAAATATCAAGCACATTGGAATATGGGTTGTTATTTAAAAGTCAGTATTTCAATACTACTATTTTCATATTAAATTCAATCTTATACCACCCTCCCCAGCCTACAGAAATGGTCTGAATCAGACCTGCAATGTAATTAATTTTAAATTAGTAATTTAAGCTCAAGTTACAGTTCCATATGGAAACCCATTTCAAAATTAATGTGCTTTCTAGCTCAACAATAGCTATTTACATATTAAGCTAATTGCAAAAAACCATGTACACAAAATCTAAAGATGGGTTATTCAGTGATAGGAGTGTATGATCAAAACCACGTATCTGTGGCATGCTGAATCCACACTGGAGAGGCACGCGTGTTCTACGTATACTCCACAGTACCAGCTCCCATAACAAGAGGGTGCACCCAACGCCATATCTATCCCACCACCATATCTATCCCACCACATTTGGAACAGAAAGACCTCAGGGTTTTTCTTCTTCTTCTTCTTCTTAATTAATAAGCTACTATCACAACCCTGTCTATATGCATGGATTTGTTCCAGCGTCAGCTCTCCCCTTTCTGAAGTGTATGTTCTTGTGTAGTGCCTCTTAAGTAAATACAGGGGCATTGTTTTAAACACAGAAAATAGTGATGAATGCTTCATGCAATACAATGATCTCACAACGTAAGATTATCGGGCACTATATAACCAGCCAATATACTTTTTACAAATATTATTTTTCCAATCATAACCCCAAAAGACCCCACATGGAGGACTACTGGCTTGCTGGCATTCAGAGGCCAAGAGAGAAATGATGGGTCTGTGCAAAGCATACAGTGAAATAATCAGTGTCCTTAACAACATAAACGCTTAAATTACCTCCTAAGGAGAGCCATCGTTTCACATTGCAAACACGGACACCGGGAGGGAAGCATATCCTTACAGCCATCGAACAGGTTCAAATAGCACTTGCAGACAAATGAATGTTTGCGTTTTGAAATCTGTCCATATGGGATGCAATTCCCAAACCTCTGCTTCCTCTACCACTTCCAAACTGCGTGCTAGGAGAGTTGCACACACGCCGAACAGAATCACCATGCCAGCACGCACAAGCGCCAAGTAGACAAGTGAATTCTGCTGCTTGAGTCAACCCTCCCCTAACCCCCACCGCTTCAAATCACACAGAAATTAACCCAGCTGTAAGGAGGCTGCGCTGGGGGAGGGCTCCAGAGAGAAGATCCGCCGCAATCCAGCGGCTGCCGCTCCGCGAGCGCAAACTCTGCCTGGGTCAGTGAAGACGAGCACCCGGGCTCAGTACCTTCGCCCAGGTGTTACACTAAGTGCCAAATTTGCCTCTTTCGTCCCTGAAATGCAATCCGAGGTAGCGGCCCCACTGCAAGGTTGGCCGGTGTCTGCTTTAACCTTCTTAAAAGCGTTAGGAAATCAAATGGGGGGACCTACACACGCACCACACACACATACGCGCGCGCGCGCACACACACACACACACCGACCCCAGAAGCTCCTCTTGTCCGGACACTCCGTGCCTCGGATTCCGCATTCGGGGGACAGAGAATCCAAGCGAAAGAGCGCCGGGTGGGGCATCCCAGGTTCTTTCCCGGCCACCGCTCGTATTATTCTCGTCGCTTTCCCCGCACATGGTCACCCCGGCGTTTCGCACCCTTGGTTCCAGAACTCCAACTCCGCCCAAGATGCCGCTCTCTCCAGGTTCAAGCCTCCGCCCGGCCCCCCAAATCGACAGACCAACTCTCTCCTCCCTCCCCAGTACCCGCTTTAAACTCCCCATAGCAAGGGCATTTCCTACTCGCGCAAAAAACTTTTTCCTCCTTTTGCAACGCGACAAGGCAAAAAAACTAGGTCAACCGCTACCGCCACCCGCTTTGCCCAGCGCCGGCTTGGTGCGGGCAGTCCTTACCTGGCCGCTGCGCTCCAGGTGGCCGTCCCACGCCGGTCGTCTGCGCTTCCCCAAAGCGCGGGAGGCGCCCGGTCCACCGTCCGTTGGTCGCCTCCCGCTCGGCGTTCAGGAAGCGAGTGTCCTAGGACCGCCCGCCCATGCCCGGAGCCGCCCTTCGGTTCATCGCCTGTCTTTCCAGAAGCGCCTATGCCGCCCCGGCGAACTGAGGAGGAGCGTGGGGATTCGGGATGGTACCGACTTGCCCCGCGGTGTGCGCTCCCGGGTCCGAGAGCGCTCCGCCCGCGGGCAGCTGCGGCCGCGCGTCACATGCCGCCTCCGGGCAGCAGCCGCGGCACCTGCCCAAGCGGCGGCGCTCCTGGCTCCGCACTGCCGCCCCCGCGCCTCGGGCTCCCTGCACGATCTAGCCCTTTCGGTTCACGTCCTTTTTTCCTCTATCTCCCCCCTCACTTCTTTCCCCCGCTTCTTCTTCCCGTCTCCTCCTTTATCTTGTATTCTCTTTTTCCAAAAGCAAATGCCAGGCGCTTCAAGTGCGAGGAGGGTCTTTCCTTCCTCGCGAACTCTTCCTCTGCCTGGTGGTGGCGGTCGTGGCTACTGCTGGCCGCTCCTCCTCTTCTGCCTCCCCCGCTCCTCCCTCCTCCCCCCCCCCACCCCCCGCCTCGGCTGCGTGCTGGTGTAATGCACAAGCTGCCTGGGTGAGACCCAAACCTGCCGGCCTTCTGAGCATGCCCAATTGCCCCGCCGGCGTGGCGCTCGACTCCCCCGTGCTCGCTCGGCTCCGCCGGTCGCGCCTGGTCGGGGGCGAGGGCGCCCAGCTGTGGGAGAGCCCAGCGTCCTCCTCGGGCGGGCTCCCTGAAGACGCAAGACTCACCCACCCACCCAGCCCGGGCACACGTGTCCCCTAATCGTGCGCCTGGTGCTTCAAGGACGGCTTTTGTTGGCCAATTAGTTTCGTCGTGTTCTCTTATAAATTGGTTTGCTTGAACTGCCTGGAAGGACGTAGATTCCTGGGAACAACTTACTGACGAAAGAACATCAGCTCAGTTACGGTATACGACTCGGCTGAAAACCTTTCCCCAGAGAGCAGCCTGAGGCATTCATTTTTTGACATTTAGTGAGAGTTTGTTCATACAGAGCAGTGTACTAATAAAGGACTTCTTGGCCTTTCCTTCTCTGGAAGTTTACGCCTTAGGAGTAAATGAGACAAACGTGTGTGGAAAAGACACAGGTGTGCGGACACACACAAACACACAGTTGTTTTATTTTTTAATCAGAAAAAAAAAAAAAAAGATAGGACCTTGCTAGCCAGGCTTTTAAGTTTCATATATAACTCAAGAGGAATGGGAAGCTAAAAGGAAAGAAAAGGGAAAGAAGAAAGGGAGGGAGGGAGGAACGGAAGGGGGAAAAAAGGAAAGAAACGAGGGAAAAGGAAAGAAGGGAGGGAAAAATAAATTTCTTACTAAATACTTTCAGCTAACTAGTGGAAAGATCTCAAAGTGGCAAAGATGCCAATGAGGTTACCCCACAGAAGGCTGAGGGTATTTTAAAGAGTATGCAAGGAAAGATTATAAGAGAATCCCACAAAGAACAAAGATAATCAACAGTGGTAACTGGGGAAAAAAACAAGAAAAAAAAGAGCACAGTATGAAATTAAACTTTTTAACAATATTAAAAGAGGCAACATGATTTTGTTAATTCTATCTGGAGCAAGACAAACAGAAAAAGGTAAACCTCTTCTTGGAGAAAGTAAGTAATACTAAGGGAAGAGAGAAATATAAATATACACCTTCCTTTCTGAGTCTATAATAGTCCCTTCTAGGTAGAACAATCTTTAGGAGAGAAGGGACTAAAGATTGATTACAGAGAATAAAGATCATAACAGGAAAAAAGATAATGAGAAAACGTGTGGCTACTTAAATTAATTCAAATATCCAAGCTCAGGTGAATTACATGCAGATTACTAGAATGACAATGATATCAATATATAAGCCATCTTGTTTGGATAACTCTCAAAGGAAATAACAATAGTTGTCTTCATATATTACCCTAATCTTCAAAGCAAACTTTCACACAAATATTTTATCCCCATTTAATAAAGCACAGGAATTTAAAGGTCTAAGTAAATTGCCTGTTACATAGCTAGTAAGAGGAGTATGAAATTGCTATTTGCCTGTGGGAACAGGGGTAACTTTGATAATATTTGGTAAATCCATAAGTAACAGACAAGGGGCCAGAAGAATGGGCATAGAGATATGTTCTATTTTTTTAAGTAGATTCTGTTATCTATACAGTGATTAAGTTTGAGATGGATCCCTGGCAATATTCTGTAGAAGATCCTGAAATGAATTTTTTGGCAGTAGTCAGAAAAGAATAGGAAACAACTACAATGTAGTAAAAATATCTTACCAGGTTAACTTCATTTCTCTTTATAAGTAGCCATTAAACTGATACATATGGCATTTTCTAATTTCAGCCAACCTTCCTATTATCTTTATGAACAAGGTAAATGTAAACTGTGTTAATATTAAACAAACTAAAAACTAACAGTTTGGACAGGGTTGCCCCAAATGTCCCAGTAAGGAGATTCTTGCTAGATCAGAGTAAGGTGTTTGATTCTGAGCTTATTGCCCTACTGTTCAGCAGATTTATCAAATTATACTTAAGAGAAAAATATAAAAGGGATACTTATTAGATTTGAGAATGAGCCAAAGGAAGGGCAGTACTAACTTGCGAGATGCCAAAATCAGAACCCAAAGAGTACATTACTTCAGATGCTGATCTAAAACAAAGGAGATAAACTAGAACTAAAATATATTTTGAAATCTTGCATTTTAGGTTTGTTTTTAAAAAGAACAGGATAAGCAAAAGATTTATTCATTTATTCAATTATTAGACAAGACTTTGGATATGGACAAGACAGACAGTTTAGCCTTCTACCATAAAATAACTACGTAACCTGGACCAAATATATAAAACTACATTTTCAGTTATTAAAAGCAACCAACACGGGGCTACAATGTTTGAGTCAGGAGCCCACTCACACAGATATTTCCCTAGGGGCCATTTTTTCCAGCAGAAGTACTGGAAAGTTGAGACTAAGCAGCGAGTTTCACCAGGCAGAGAACACATAGCTCAAGAGCTTGGAGCTGCAAAGGTAACTGAGATTTGGGAGGGCACGAGAGAGAGAGAGGGGCATGGAAAGGAAACCCCAGAAGTCTCTGCGGAAATTCCTGTGCATTCCTTAGCCAAATGCCTACGCTGCATAGTCCCAGGGCAAGATTCTGGAAGCCTGATAGAGTATAGTGGCTGAGAAGTGGAAATCTGAGTACAGATCCTGAAAATCACACAATTCTGGGGAGATATTTAAGTTGGGACTTTGGTGAACACCTTAGACATTTGGTTGATTGAGACCACCCCGAAGGATACTTTCTGGGTGTACAAATAACGCCCTAGGAAAATGAATAAAACCAAAATAGATTCGCCCTAATAAAACTAGACCTTTTCAGGGCTTCCCTGGTGGCGCAGTGGTTGAGAATCTGCCTGCCAATGCAGGGGACATGGGTTCGAGCCCTGGTCTGGGAGGATCCCACATGCCGCGGAGCAACTGGGCCCGTGAGCCACAATTACGGAGCCTGCGCGTCTGGAGCCTGTGCTCCACAGAGAACAAGAGAGGCAGCGATAGTGACAGGCCCGCGCATGGCGATGAAGAGTGGCCCCCACTTGCCACAACTAGAGAAAGCCCTCGCACAGAAACGAAGACCCAACACAGCCATAAATAAATAAATTAATTAAAAAAAAAAAAACAAACTAGACCTTTTCAGCATTAAGATGATCCACCAACGCTTTAACTATTCTGCCACAGCACAACTCAAAATTCATTGGAGGAAGAAAATCTAAGCTAGAACTTTTACAAATGCAGTACGCAATAAAAACTTAGTAGACACGAAAAGAAGAAGAAAAGAAGGAAAAAAGAAATTTGATGACAAAAATTAATAATAATACATTTAATAGACAGAGACCAAGAAATGATCTGGAATTAATAGTCAAGGACTTTTAACTAACCATAAATAATATATTAAGTAAACTACCCTGGAAATGAATACAAAGATAGAGAATTTCAGCAGATTATTACATTCTATGAAAAAGAATAAAATGAGCTTTTTGGACTGCTAAATCAAGAACTAACTAGATGCATGGCACCTGGGCAAAACAGGAGATGGGGCTGATGGTCTCATATACAAGCTCATAGGAAATATCTGGAAAGACGAGTAGGACCAGAAGCAACATTCAAAGAAACAATGCATGAGAATGTGCCACGTCTAATGAAACGTGTCAACCCAGAAATTCAAGGAGTTCAATGAACGCAAAGCAAAGAAAACATCAACGAGGTCCGTAAGGTTCAAACTGTTGAAAAGCAAAGATAAAAAGAAAATATTTAGACCAGCTAGAAGAAAAAAATGTCACCTTTGGAGGGAAAATATCAATGAACACTGACTTCAACAGAAAAATCATGGAAGCCAGAAGACAATAAAAGACATATTTAGGGGACTGAAAGGAAAAAGAAACCTGTCAAGCTAGAATTCTATGCCCACTGAAAAAAAAGCTAAAATTGCAGGTGGGGAAAGATACACTCAGATAGACAAAAGCTGAGAGGATTCATTGTCAGCTAACCATAAACTACAATATCTATTGAAGGATATTCTTTTTAAGGTGAAGGAAGGTGATCCTGGTCTGAATCAGAGAAGTGTAAGGAAAAATAAACAGCTCCATAAAAGGTAAATGTATGAGAAAATAGACTGTTGTTTAAAGCATAAATAATGGGACTATTTTGTGGGGTTTTTTAAAATAAATTTATTTATTTTTGGCTGCATTGGGTCTTCACTGCAGTGCACGGGCTTCTCATTGGGGTGGCTTCTCTTGTGGAGCATGGGCTCTAGGTGTGTGGGCTTCATTAGTTGTGGCACACGGGCTCAGTAGTTGTGGCTTGCAGGCTCAGTAGTTGTGGCTTACAGGCTCTAGAGCACAGGGTCAGTAGTTGTGGTGCACGGGCTTAGTTGCTCCGTGGCATGTGGGATCTTCCTGGACCAGGGATCAAACCTACATCCCATGTATTGGCAGGCGGGTTCTTAACCGCTGTGCCACGAAAGAAGTCCCCTTGTGGGGTTTAAAACATTCACTGAAGTCAAACGTATAATAACAATAACACTAAGGTGGAAAGATTAAATATTCTCTTCTTGAATTTGGTAATGATTTAAGGTATAGAGTATTAAGGATGATTCTTTTTTAGTGTAACCAATGGAAGAATGATACCTATAGGTATAAAAAAAGAAGGTAATAGAGAAGATAAAGTTGAATTGTCAACCATATTTGATTGCTGTGAAAGAAGGCAGGAAAGGAAGGATGAATGAACAAAGAACAGATGGGGCAAATAGAAAACAATAGCAAGATAGAAAACGTAAAATCCAACTGTATTATTAATTATATCAAATATAAATGGCCTTTAAAAAGGCAAATATTTTTCAGAATGGGTTCAAAAATTACCCAACTATTTGTTGTTTACAAGAAACAAACTTTAAATGTAAGAATATAGAACGGTCGAAAATAAAAAGATGGAAAAATTCTAGCATGGAAATATTAAACACTTTAAGACGCTGAATCTCTTCAAATGGGTCTACAGTTCCAGGGTGATCTCAATCAAAATCCCTACACTGTATGTGTGTATGAATTAACAAGGTGATTCTACAATTTGTAGGTAAATGCATGGGAGCTAGAGTAGTTAAAACAGTACTGAAGAATTCAGAAATTGGGCTTTTAGGCTTCCTACCAGATTTTCAAATTATTATAAAGTTACAGTAATCAGGACATTACGGTATTGTCAGAAGGAAAAGAAGATAGACAAATATAGGTTCTAAAGTTTGTACAAAGACACTGTGGACACAGAATAGCCAGCTCAATACTGAAGGAAAAGAACGAAGTTGGAGGACTGACATTACCCAACTTCAAGGCTTATTATAAAGCTATGTAATCAAGATAGTGAGAGAGTTTGGGATTGACATGTACACACTGCTATATTTAAAATGGATAACCAACAAGGACCTACTGTATAGCACAGGGAACTCTGCTCAATAATATTATGTAACAACCTAAATGGGAAAAGAATGAAAAAGAATAGATACATGTATATCTACATATATCTATACAGTATATGTATAACTGAATCACTTTACACCCGAAACTAACACAACATTGTTAACCAACTATATGCCAATAAAAAATAAAAAGTTTTTAAAAAGCTTTGCAATGAAGATAGTGTGGGAATTGCGAAAGAATAGAAAAATAGATCGATGGCACAGAATAGAAAGCCCAGGGGCAGGCTTGGAAAAATATAGCTAATTAATTTTTGGTAAAGGAACAAAGGCAGTACAATGGAAAAGAGATAGTCTTTTCAATAAATGGTGCTGGAACAACTGTACATCCATCCACATGCAAAAAAAAAGAATCTAGGAAAAAAGCTTACATTTTTCACAAAAATTAACTCGAAATGGATCACGGATCTAAACGTCAAATGCAAAACTATAAAGCTCCAAGAAGATAACATAGGAGAAAAACTCAGTGCCCATGAGTATGGCAATGACTTTTTAGGTACAACACCAAAGACATGATTTGTGAAAGAAATAATTGATAAGATGGACTTCATTATGATTAAAATCTTCTGCTCTGTGAAAGGCAATGTCAAAAGAATGAGAAGAGAAGCCACAGACTGGGAGAAAATATTTGCAAAAGACACATCTGATAAAGGACCACTATGCAAAAAATACAAAGAACTCTTAAAACTCAATAAGAAAACAAACAATCCTATTAAAAAATGGGCCAAAGACCTTAACAGACACCTAACTAAAGAAAATATGTAGATGGCAAATAAGGATATGAAAAGATGCTTCACATCAGTGAAATGCAAATTAAAACAACTGTGAGATACCACTACACACCTATTAGAATGGCCCAAATCTGGAACACCAAATTCTGACGAGGATACGGAGCAAAGGAACTCTCGTTCGTTATCGGAAAGAATGCAAAATGATACAGACATTTTGGAAGACATTTTGGCAGTTTCTTACAAACAAGATATAGTCTCACCATAATGATGCAACAAGTGCACTCCTTAGTATTTACCCAAAGGAGTGGGAAACATGTCCAAACAAAAACTGAACATGAATGTGTATTGTAGCTTTATTCATAATTGCCAAAACTTAGAAGTAACCAAGATGTCCTTCAGTGGGTGAATGGATTAATAAACGGATACATCCAGACAATGTAATATTATTCAGCACTAAAATGAAATGGGCTATCAAGCCATGAAAAGACATGGAAGAACCTTAAATGAATATTACCAAGTGAAAGAAGCCAATCTGAAAAGTCTATATATTTTATGATTCCAACTATAAGAGATATACTGTAAAAGGAAAAACTATGGAGGTAGTAAAAAGATCAGTGGTTGCCAGGGATTGGAGGGGAGGAAAGGATGAATAGATGGAGCCCAGAGGATTTCTAGGGCAGTGAATATACTCTGTTTGATACCAAAATGATGGCTACATGCCATGATAAATTTGTCTATAGAGAGTACAACACTGAGAGTGAACTGCAATGTAAACTATGGACTTTGGGTGATTATGCTGTGCCAATGTAGGCTTATGAGTTGTAGAAAATGTACCATTCTGGTGAGGGATGTTGATAATGGGGGAAGCCGTGCACGTGTGTAGACAGGTGGTAATGGGAAATCTTTGTATCTTCCCCTCAATTTAGCTGTTAACTTAAAACTGGTCTAAAAAACCAAGTCTTAAAAAAAATAAAATTTAAAAAACAGTAGAAAGTAATGGAAAATCCATAAACTCACACATTTATTTTAACTTAACAATCAAATCAAGAACAGAGTAAACGAATTTATGGTGGTAGATAGTTACTTGATTGGGGGGGAGTATTTACAAGGAAGGGAAAAGAAGAAATTTGTGGGGTGGGGATAATGTTCTATCTTGATCTGAATGGTGGTTACCGAAGTAAATACATGTGTAAAAATTTATCAAGCTGCACACTTACAATGTGTGCACATTTCTATGTGTATGTCATATTTCAAATTTTAAAAATTGTATGCTGAGTATCTATTAGAGGCAAAGCACTAGGTCCAAGACGAGGTGGAGAATGCAAACTTCAGTGACACCGAATTCCTGCTCTCAAGAATGGGGATACCTGGCCGGTCTAAAGTTCATTAACAAAAACTTGGGATTAACTTGTTTAAAAACGTGTACAATTTTCTTTGTGTCAAGAGAATAAAAGTAGTAATTTGATTACATGAGGAGATAATTCCTTAGCACTCTCTTTTGGACAGAATACTTTTGATTCTTCAGAGTTAGTCCACCAGATTTTAAGAAGTGAGAACCAAGGATAGAATGATTGAGATTAATTTTATTTTTTCATGCATCCCCTTACTCATTCACTTACTTTAGATCACTCATCGAACTTCGCTAAATGCCAGACACTAAGCTGTGCTTTCTAGATTTCAAGACACGTCAAGTAATAGTTAAAGAATGTAGCTGTTCTTAGAAGACTTAGAGGACATGAATGGCTCTTTTAAACTTTTGAAGAAAGGGTAAACAAATTGTGTAGTTCTAGAGGAAGTTATGGGGATATGGGCTCCAGCTCATGATAAGGAAGACGTAGCTTAACCTTTATAAAGTGTCCGTCTGTCCTAAAGAAGTGGTGAGATTTTAATCTCTGGAAACATTCCAATATAGAACAATAGTAACAATCACTCTTGAACCCCACCTTTGTGCTAGGTAAGGTGCTATGAACTTTTTATTTATTTCAACAGCTTCCTTTTCAGGAAATTCATATTATTGCCCTTTTAGAGATGGGGAAACTGGACAAGTGACAGAGCAAAATCCAAACACAGTTGGCCATTTACCTCCTTTAGATGATGATTTTTTTTTTTCGGTACGTGGGCCTCTCACTGTTGTGGCCTCTCCCATTGCGGAGCACAGCTCCGGATGCGCGGGCCCAGAGGCCCTGGCTCATGGGCCCAGATGCTCCGCCGCATGTGGGATCTTCCCGGACCGGGGCACGAACCCGTGTCCCCTGCATCGGCAGGCGGACTGTCAACCACTGCGCCACCAGGGAAGCCCTAGATGATGATTTTTAAATAATGTTGGCAGAGGGATTCCTGTAAGGTTGGAGGACACATATGACCTTTAAAGTCCTTTCCAAATCAAAGATGTGTGAATTTATCCAGTATGCATGGATGGACCTTGGTTTGGGGCTGAGTTTTCTTCAGGAGAAAATAACATACATTTATGAATACTAAAATAGCCCCAAGGCCTTAGAAGAGTGCTCATACAAGGAGAGACTGAAGTTTGAGCTTATTCGCTTCCAAGTTAGTCACCCTCTACCTATTTGTCATAAATACCTCTGGTAAGGAGCTGCTTATGACAGGTTTCTCCAGTAGAATTTGGAAAACGGAGATGACGGCTGGACCTCTGCTCTAGGACACCTTGACAGCTAACAGGGAGTGACCCAAGAAAGTAGCTGTGAGAGAAAAGGGGTCCATGACTGGCTGGTGAGAAACATGTTGGTAATCACATATTTCCTTTTCTCTTGTTCTGCTTTTGCCTCTATTTCTTCTGACAATACTGTTTGTTGGAATGTGGTTTAACTGGAGCTCTGGTTTATTTCTCTCCCTGTGTCTCGGTGCTCCCTTAGTTCCCCGGAGCCCTTGGCCCTCTTCCTGTTGCTCTGTGTTCTATACTTGAGCCATCCCATCTATAGCCAAGACTTCCACTAGCTCAGATTTAACGATGACATATTAGACATTGCCCAGTGGAACTCATCTTCCCTCCTCTCCTCCATTTCCAAACCTTTTTTGCTTCTGAATGTTTCATGTCGCCTAGTGACAGACCTCTCCAGTCTATTACATAACAGTCCTATGTTCCCTTGACTCATCACCTTACACATTAAACAAATCACTAATTGTCATTGAACTCATTCTTTAAAAATTTCATAAACTTATAAATATATTGAGGTTCAAAAATAAGAATGTTAATGAGTAATATCAAGATTGAGAACAATTTTAAAGCAAGAAAATGACCTTTAACTTGGTAGTTGAGGCAATGTCATATCTGGGAACAATATGACAATATTGTGTATGATAATTATAGGTAATACTTTAATACATTGAATACTTTTATTTCTGTTATTTTGATCTTTTGATGAAACTCATTCTGTAGGGGTGAAAACAGGCTAGAATAGGCATGAATGTCTTATTAAATGTGACAAAAATTAATAGATGGCAGAAGTTGGATTCACATTTAGTTTTCCATCAAGCTCAAAATCACACAGTGCTGATTTCTGCCTACAAATAAAATTATTCTGGTGATGGGAACAGTTGTTCTTAAGTAAAACAAAATGAAATAAAACTTTATGCTATTTATTATGACTCAAATGACTCTGCTCATATAGTTTTTTATAATATATAAATTTAAATTTTTTTATCATGTATCTCATTTACCATGGATTACCTATGGTGTAATTTTAACTCATGAATTTCCTTCCCATCATCTTACAAGCTTTGGAGTTTGTGTGCTCTAAAGAGCCTGTGCCCAGGAACACAGAAGAATTACAACAGCTGCCAAAGTAAGAAATGCATAATTTAGAAACTGAATGTCCTGGTAAAAATATCATAAAACCAAGTTAAAAGGCATCTATACATTATTCTTGATTATCTGTTGAATTATTAATGATTATAATTAAGACTTATTTACTTATCATCAAATATATTGACTGGTGCTTCCAGAGCTATTAACCATGTAGATTGTGCTAAAAGGACCCACAATCTTGTGTAAACAGTGTGAAGACTGTATTTTGACTTGTAACAAAACTTTCTATTACTGTTTCAATCTCTGTCTATAAACCTTTCATTTGGTTTGGAGTTTTTTTTGTTTTTTGCCGTACGCGGGCTTCTCACTGTTGTGAGAGCACAGGCTCCGGACACGCAGGCTCAGTGGCCATGGCTCATGGGCCCAGCCGCTCCGCGGCATGTGGGATCCTCCCGGACCGGGGCACGAACCCGCGTCCCCTGCATCAGCAGGCGGACTCTCAACCACTGCGCCACCAGGGAAGCCCGAGTTTTGGAGTTTTGATTCCTCCTCCTTCTTTTTGCTGCCATACCTCCCAGACACTGTGGGATTCTGAATTCCCTTTCCTCCCTCCCTTCTTCCTCTCTCCCTCCCCCGCTCCATTCCTCCTATCTTCCTTTCCTCCTTCCTTCTTCCCCAGTATTCCAAGGTTCATAAATCAATAGGTCTCTCTCCCAACATTTAACAACGATGTACTAGCATTTATTAGTACCATATATGTGTGTCTTAGTTTTTATTGCATCTACTCTTCTCTACCTCTACTACTTTATTCTAAACAACTGCATTTCTCTAATGAACTTTTCTAGGAAGACCCTGCTAGTTTCTCTCCCAACTTCTCTATTTGATCTTCCCCACTGCAGATAGAATAATATTTTGAAGTCTTTTGATAATGCAAATTCTATCTCTGTATTCCCTGGGGGAGGAGGTCCCTTAAAATATTGACTTTTAGCATAAAGTACAAATTATTTCACACACCCTGTAAGCCCTACCAAGTTTTAGTCCCTGCTTATGTATCTATAGTTATCCTTTTCCAATCCTCATTCCAATCCCCACGTCCCACCCTCCACTCTATTTTATAAGCCCTCTCTCTTTCTCAGGGAATTCTCACCAACTCTTCCCTCTCCTAGAAGGTTCTTACCTCTACTGTTCTCCTAGATAACCATTCTTTATCCTCAAGAGCTCAGCTTAAAGATGAGTTTCTCAGGAAGGCTCCCTAAACTAGGTTGGATTGCCCCTATATCCTATGCTTTTCTTTTGAAAAAAACTTACGCTCATATTCTGATGTTCCCATAGGACTGTGCACCCTATAGTGGCAGGGACCTCATTGCTTTTCTCATCACTATATTTCTAGTACCTCAATTTTGTTCTTTTTTAAAAGTTTTGGCTATTCTTAATTTTTCACATTTCCATAAAATTTTTACAACCGGTGGTAGCTTCCCACTAAAAGCTGCTGGATTGTTAATTGGGATCACATTCAATCTACAGATCAGTTTGGGGCAGAAATGACACCTTCATAATATTGAATCTTGCAATTCATGAATATGATATATCCCATCATTAATTTAAATATTCTTTAATTTCTCAAAAATGCAAGCAGTTAGTCTAGACTCAGACAACCTTAATCAAGTCTAGCATGAGTTGATTGAAACTCAGTTTTAATCTAGAGAGAGCTGCACAATTTCCAGTTTGCCATCTAGGGTTTAGTTTTTCAAGGGCTCCACCTGAATGCCTGGGATGGTTACCAGGACCCTTATATTTGGCCAGCCCTGAACTTCAATTTTGGTTTTCTTATCAACCAGAGATTGCTGATAGTCTGCTCTGCTGCTTAACCTTTTAGTCCCTGCTTCCTGCTAGGCTATTCAGCTGTTGGAGGTCATCAAAAGGACTTGAGCGTTGGTTGACTTGTGAACTGGATCCGGCCAATCAGCGGCCCCTTACCGTCCCCAGTGTCCTTGGAAAGCACCTTCCACCCACCATTCCCATAGCCTGAGCTGTTTCAAGGATGCAGTCTTCAGAGAGTAAAGTGTTGTTGAGACCATCTGGACAATATGTAACTGCACCTCATTAAAGCCTCTGTATAAACTTTTCAGATTCTGGCAGAGATCTCATCTTGCAGCCGCCCAAGACAAGTCTTGTACGTAAGTTCCCTTGCTTATTCAATCTGCTACCTGCCAACCTGGGGTGGTTTGCCTCTTTCTTCAGTCTCTCCTTGCCCTGTGTGTAAGGGGGCCACTTTCAATTTCACCTGAGGACCCCGGAAGTTGCAAACCAACATCAGCTACTTGGCTCACAGAGACAAATGTCTCTAAGGGAAAAGTAGTGAATCACAAGGCTCACCCCAATATACTTTCCTCTTCTTGGAGATGTTGGTCCCTGGATCCAGGCTGCATTGACAGCAGTTTAATATCTTTGACTTTTTTAAAAGAACATTATCCACAATTTTTAGTTGTTCTCCTTGGAAAATTTGGGTTGATTGTTATAGATGTCAATAACATAGAGCTACATTTGAAGGTTATGTACTCAACAAGTCTGAAGCCATCTTAAATGAAGAGTTATAATTGTATAGGGGAGGCTGAAAATTAGAATTGTGTATGAGAGAAGTGGTGTTAATACTTGTCAGTGACATTAGTGGGATCTTACTCTCTATTCTGCTCAGATCAAGTTCTTGACTCTTACCTGAACTTATTAGCTGACTATTTTTATCCTATTTCTGTATGGGTGATTTTTATCCTATTTCTGTATGGGTGATCCTATTTCTGTATGGGTGATTATCCTATTTCTGTATGGGTGATTAAATTTGATACATATAAAATAAAACTTCAAATTAACTTCACCATTAGACATAATAGAGACTCAATTACCTCACCCATAAAAAAATCTTAGAAGTATGGTAACATTGCGATCAGCAGGGAGGCATGTTCCTGCCAGCTTTCTGCTTCAACAGAAATCTGTAGCTTTCATCAAGATCTCTTCATGGTCTACAGTGGCTGCTGGAGTTCCTGTAATGATGTCTGTGCTGGAAGCAAGAAAAAGGAGGAAGTGGAGAGGAGGGAAGATAAAAGGATAACCTCGGGCTTCCCTGGTGGCGCAGTGGTTGAGAGTCCGCCTGCCGATGCAGGGGACACGGGTTCGTGCCCCGGTCCGGGAGGATCCCACGTGCCGCGGAGTGGCTGGGCCCGTGAGCCATGGCCGCTGAGCTTGCGCGTCCGGAGCCTGTGCTCCGCAACGGGAGAGGCCGCAGCAGTGGGAGGCCCGCGTACCGCAAAATAAATAAATAAAAGGATAACCTCTAGCCTGGGATAGACCACTTTAAGGTCAAAAAGATCCATCCAGCGTCTGCCCCTTTACTTATCATTATCAATTCCATTTGCAAAAGAGGTTATGAAACATTGTTCTTTGCTTAGACTGTAATTGCAGTTTTGTAAACAAGAAAGGGAAAATGAATATCAGATAAAAACACTAACAATCTCTGCTGCATACTCCCTTTTCTCTTAGGATTAAGGTATACCATATTTAGAAGTATTACCTACTTTTAGCCATAAGGCAGTCTCTAACACAGAAAATTTTACTCATCCTTTTATAATTCTAGTGCAATCTACATCACCACCCTATTTATAAAATAGATTAATCTGTATAACTGATTATGTTGCTATATGTACATTTCTATGTCATCCTAAACAAGCCTAGGATCTAACACTTAGCTGAAGATCATATGGGAATATCAGGTACTAAAGGTTGTCTTCATTTTCTTAACTGTAGGCTTCATGTAGGTAGAAAATAAGTTTTATTCATTTACATATGCCCCAAACTTAGTCAAAACCTTATAAAAAATTAGTCAAAATGCATAAATGAGAATACAAATTAATTGAGAAAAAGCAAAAAATCTTCCAGGACTCTCAGAAGTTGTGGTGCTTTCACTGATACAGGCAACCTGACTTAAAAAAGAAAACTTATTAGCTGACTATTTTTTAGCTCTGTATTTGTGTCTTCTGCAAAGGACTGGGCACATTTTGAACAAATATATCTAGTATACCTCCTATGGCTACAGATAGTTTGCGGGCCCGCAATGCATGTTAAAATTAAACTTTCTTCAAACCGAAGATAACACAAAGTACACAAACCCACGGAATCAATGCCTTATCTCTGAACTCCCTGAGCTCATTAAGGCATACCACTTCAGGATTTACAAGCACTCTTGGCATTAGAACTCACCCCACATCATTCCTTCATATTGACTAAAGTTTTTTCTTTAACTTCCTTTAAAGATTTTTTTGATGTAGACCATTTTTTTAAAGTCTTTATTGAATTAGTTACAATATTGCTTTTTTTTTTTTTTTTTTAATGTTTTGGTTTCTTTGCCTGCAAGACATGTGGGAATCCTAGCTCCCTGACCAGGGGCTCGAACCCACACCTCTGTATTGGAAGGCAAAGTCTTAACCACTGGACTGCCAGGGAAGTCCCTCTTTAAGTTCCTTTAGTTTGGCATATCATTATTTTTAAGGACATTTAGTTATTAAGTCTTTACCAACATTTCAACCAATTTTTCATTTCTCAGTCTTTTTTTTCTTTTCTGTACCCATTCCAAAATTCTGTAACTAACTCAGTCTTCTAATATATGTAAAATGAGATCTACCACAGGCTCATTATATTATCAGCCTCTTGCCAGTTACAGAATGCATTTTATTTGGGATTTTAAAAAATAATCTCATAATATTCAGATCCATATTTGTTCCACTTTTAAGACTGAGGAATGAATAGGGTCACTGGAGAATAAAATTTACCAGACATTTAATTTCTCAGTATAAAAAATGTGATCAAATCAGAGCAGATGACTTTTCAGAATTGTTCCTACTAAAAGTTATTATTTTTTCCAATTTTAATTTGATGCAGTGGAAAGAAAATGATTTAGTTGTCAGAATTCTTTTTCTCACTGGCCAAATGTATGTTGAACGTCAGCTGTGTAGGTCCTATTCTTCCCTAAGAACACACAACTTCTGAAGTGAACACACAATTTCTGCTGTGAGAGAAAGAGAGAGAGGGAGAGAGAGGTGGAAACAGAGAAGAGAAGAGAAAAGAGAAGGAGGAGAAAGAGATGGAGAAGAAGGAGAGAGGGAGAGAACAAAATTGGTTATAGTGGTGATTAAGAGCTTAAGTTACCGTAGTTACATAGATGAGTTCAAATCCCATACCTCCCCACTAATAACTGGTTAATTAATCTCTTTACATCTCAATTTCTTAAATTATACCCTAAAAATGGGGATATTTGATTCAAAGGAATGTTTAGAGGAATAATTGTTTGTAAGGTTACTATCACAGTACCTGAGACATATTAGATATGTATTAGGCATAGAATGACACTAAATTATTCTGGTAAAATGTGATTATTACATAAATAACTAATAAGTAGAGTGATTTAGATCAAACCGTATTTGGAGAGCACTGAAAAAGGCCCTGGATGCAACAGGAGTAATTGTGGTGTGACTGAGTCGATCAGTGATAAAGCAAGGCTTCCTAGAGTAGTTAAAGCCTCTGCTGAATCTGGACAGACAAGCACAGTTATCCAGAAAAAAACAGAAGAAGAAAGAGCATTTTAGGCAGGAAGGACAGTGGGAGTAATGACATGTTAGCAATAGGTAGCACAGTGTATGTGTAGAACTAAAAGCTGTTTGACTACTGCCAGAGCAGAGTGTTGGTAGCAGAAGGTAAATGCACATGTTTGCTAACAAGATAGATAAGGCCAGACCTTAGAAAATTCTGTATCTGATTAGTCCTATAAGGTGTTTGCATTTCATCTTGTGGTTAATAAAGCATCACAGCTGATGTGTGAAATGGCAGCCGTTACGGGAAACATGGGCTTGAAGAGGAGTTGACTAGAAGAGAGGGGTTACTTGAGAGGCTGTTTGAGGTAATACAAGCAAGAAGTCAGGAGGAAGTGATTTAAGAGGATAATGCAAGAGTGATTCGTGGGTGATAGGTGGGCTTATGATATTTAAAATCCAGGCTGTTAGTTCTGGAGTATGACTTTGTTTAAGAGTGAAGATGGTGATTTCAGTGTTTCATTTGTTGTATCCACTATTCTATGGGAAATAAAAGTGGAGATGTCCATCAAGCATTTGGAAATAATACTCTGAAGATTAGTGTGGGTCTCACATTAGCAATGTAGATGTGGGTGACCAGCATCTATGAGACAGCTGGGTCAATGACAGTCAAGGAGAATATTCAGGAAGAATATTTAGGTTGAGACGAGATGTCAGTGAAATCCTGGGATACAACCACAGTTTAGAAATCAGAAAAGAAAAAGGAGTACATACAGAAAAAAGACAAAAACTCTCAGAAAGGTATGATGACCACTACAAGACTACAGTGTCACAGGGACTTCCCTGGTGCTGCAGTGGTTAAGAATCCACCTGCCAATGCAGGGGACATGGGGTCGAGCCCTGGTCCAGGAAGATCCCACATGCCGCAGAGCAACTAAGTCCGTGCGCCACAACTACTGAGCCTAAGTGCCACAACTGCTAAAGCCCACGTGCCGAGCCGGGGCTCTGCAACAAGAGAAGTCACCACAATGAGAAGCCCAAGCACTGCAATGAAGAGTAACCCCTGCTCACCACAGCTAGAGAAAGCCGGCACGCAGCAACAAAGACCAAACAGCCAAAGATAAATAAATAAATAAATTTTAAAAAATTTATTAAAAAAAAAAAGGACTACAGTGTCACAGAAGCCAGTGGAGTAAAGGAATTCAAGTAGTGGAACTTACCACAATTATCAAATGTACCAGAAAGATCTGGTAAAATAAGGATAAAATAGATAGATAGATAAATGATAGCAATTCAAATATCAATGAAGATCTTATTGAAGCTGTTTCTCTAAAGTGATAGGAATAGAAACCAAATTTTAATGGGTTAAGACATAAATAGGAAAGCAAGTGTATGAAAATGTTACTAGATTTATTGAGGTATAACTGACTTACAATAAAGTGTACATAGTAAAGTGCAAAATTGGATAAGTTTATATATATATATATGTATAATGAGATAATAGGAAATATATGTGTGTGTGTATATATATATATATATATATATATATATATATATATATATATATATATATATATATATACACACTAGTCTCTGCTCCCAGTTCCTGGCACAGAACTCCTAAAACCCTTGCAATTTCCTAAGTGATAAGACAATTGGGAGCATCTTTTGTTTTAATTTTTGGTCTTTGATCCTGGTTCCTGACATAGAGCTCCTAAATTCCTTGTAATATCCTGGGTGATAGAAGTATCTTTTGGTCTAATGAGGCAACTCTCAGTAGGCTCCTGGATGGGGGCTGGCTGCCAGAAAGACCCAACCAATGATTAGAAGCTTGGAACTTTCAGCAGGCCTCCCTCCCATTCTCCAGAGAGGAAAGAAGGGCTGAAAATGGAGTTAATATTCAACCATGCCTAAATGATGAAGCTGCCATAAAAATCCCAATATTATAGGTTTGAAGAGCTTCTGGATTGGTGAACACATCGAGTGCTGGGAGAGTGGCATACCCAGAGAGAGCACAGAGGGACCATGCCCTTTCCCACATAACTTCCCCTTGCATCCCTTTATCTGGCTGCTATCTTTTATCTGTTACCTTTATTATATCCTTTACAATAAACCAATAAATGTAACTCAGTGTTTCCCTGAGCTATTCTAGCAAATTATTGATCACAAAGAAGAGTCATGAGAATCTCTATTTATAGCCCATTGATGAGAAGTACAGGTGACAACCTGGGACTTGGGAATGGCATCTGAAGTAGGGGCAGTCTTGTGGGACTGAGCCCTTAACCTGTGGGATCTGATGCTAACTCCAAGTAGTGTCAGGACTGCATTGAAACGTAGGACACCCAGTTAGTGTTGCAGAATTGCTTGACATGTGGAGAAATCACATATCTGGTGTAAAAAACTATTGTGAGACTGAAGGAGAAACACAGGAGTGTTTATATGTGTACTGGTAACATCATAACCACAATTTAATGAACATATCCAGCCCCTCAGAAGTTTTCTCCTGACCCTTTGTAACTTGTCACTCCCACCTCTCCTTGTCTTCACTCCCTGTCACCCCCACAGGCAACCATTGATCTGCTGTCACTATAAATTAGTTTTCATTTTCTAGAATTTTCTATGAATGGACTCATGTATTATATATTGTATTTTTTTTTTTTGGATTGGCTTCTTTCATTCAGTGTAGTATTTTGGGATTTGTTCATGCTGTAGTTATTATCAGTTGTTAATTCCTTTGTGTGTGTGTGTGCTGAGTACCACAGTTTGTTTATCCATTCACCTGTTAATGGACATTTGGGTTTGGACTATTACACATAAAGATTCTATGAACATTTCTGTACAAATCTTCTTTGGATATACACTTACATTTCTCTAGAGTAAATACCAAGGTGTTCAATGGCTTGATCATACAAAAAGTTTATGTTCATTTTTTTAAGAAACTACCAAACTGTACCATTGTATGTTGCTACCAGCAATGTATGAGAGTTCCAGTCCTTCCATATTCTCACCAACACTTGATATGGTCAGTCATTTTACTTTTAGCCAAATAGTTGTATAGTAATATTTTACGGTGGTCTTAATTTGTGTTTCCCTAAATGACTACTGATGTTGAGCATCTTTTCATGTTGCTTATTTGTCATTGGTCCATCTTTAGTGCAATGTCAGTTCAGTTATTTTGCCTGTTTTTACTTTTTTTTAATTCATTTATTTTTTGTCTGCGTTGGGTGTTCGTTGCTGTGCACCAGCTTTCTCTAATTGGGCGAGTGCGGGCTACTCTTTGTTGTGGTGCACGAGCTTCTCATTGCAGTGGCTTCTCTTGTTGCAGAGCACAGGCTCTGCATACGCAGGCTTCAGTAGTTGTGGTGCATAGGCTCAGTAGCTGTGGCACATGGGCTTAGCTGCTCTGAGACATGTGGGATCTTCCTGGACCAGGGCTCGAACCCGTGTCCCCTGCATTGGCAGGCGGATTCTTAACCACTGTGCCACCAGGGAAGTCCCTTGCCTGTTTTTAAACTATTTTTTCTTATTACTTAGTTAGGTGTTTTTTAAATATATTCTAGATACAGGGATAGAAGGAAGAAATACTGATGGATAATTTCTTGAAGACAGAAAGGTGTGTGCTCAAAGGAATAGACAGCAGGGTTAGCTGAAAAGAGCTGGCATAATTGTCTTCGAGAACTGAAGGAGAGAAAGCAAAGATAAGCATGAATGTAGAAACACAAATACTCAAAGCATCTCATGGTTCTCATTGCATTCTAAGGAGTCTTTGCTCACTCTGTGACTTGCCACAAAGAGCCTTTTTTTTAAACATTTTTTAAAATTTTATTTATTTATTTTTGGTTGTGTTGGGTCTTGGTTGCTGCCCATGGGCTTCCTCTAGTTGTGGTGAGCAGGGCTACTCTCCGTTGCAGTGCGTGGCTTCTTCTTGTGGTGGCTTCTCTTGTTGCGGAGCATGGGCTCTAGGAGCACAGGCTTCCATAGTTGTGGCATGCAGGCTCAGTAGTGTGGCTCGCAGGCTCTAGAGTGCAGATTCAGTAGTTGTGGCACACGGGCTTAGTTGCTCCGCTACATGTGGGATCTTCCCGGACCAGGGCTTGAACCCATGTCCCCTGCATTGGCAGGCAGATTCTGAACCACTGTGCCACCAGGGAAGCGCCAAAGGGCCTCTTTGATGACAGATTGGAAGAGGTCTCTGCAAGCAAAACTGAGTTATGTAAGGAAAGACATGGCACTCCTCTGGGAGAGGAAACCCTAACACATCTGGATAAGGAAGCAACAGGCAAAAAAATTTTAGAGAATAAGAAAATAAAGATGTTAGGACAGTAGCTATAATGATTAGTTGAAATTTGGGTAAGTTTTATGACATCTTGCTATTTGTATAATCCTGTTAGTACTTACTCTGGGGAATTCAGCACGGACTTTCATTACTCTTGAAAGCATCTGAAGTAAAAATTGTGGCTTTTTTGGACATAAAACTCTTCTACAAATGACTTTAGGCCAAGATTCACACACATATACACACGATTTGTCATAGGTGAGGAAGAATATGGGAAGATATTAGCCATAATGGCTAACTAAGCAGAGCTCATGCATCAGGGGGCAAGTGTTCATTTGTAGTGTGGAGGATGGAATTTGATTAGAGAGTGTAAGGAGAGTAACGAAGAAGAGAGATCTTCGGAAGCTACTGAGGGAGCTGAAAGAAGCAGCGCAAGAAAAAAAAAAAAAGTGAAATTTTTACAAGTTGCCCTGAAGTCTCAGCTAACTTTTAAGGCCACAAGAGTTTATGGTTAGGCAGTTATTTATAGCAACCCTCAGCCTGCAGGGTATAGGAGCTAAGAAGTTAGATTATCATAATGAGTGTACTGAGTCTGGGTGGTGGAAGCATTAGAGTACAAAGGAATCAGAGGCGGGAGACTAGAAGTCTCAGAAACAGGCTGGATAGAAGAGGAAAGGCAAAGAAGAAGGTGAGCGTCCTGGGAGGATGTATATGCTGTTGATATCAAGTGGCTAAATCTTCCTCTAAACTTTATCTTTCAAATTGGCTTTGTCAAGAAGTTACCAATAAACCCAATCTTTCTATTACCTTTATTACCATTATTACCAATTACTGGTATACTAATACTGGCAGATTACCAATTATTGAACAAGCACTACATGGCACAAATGTGCAACGTCCTAGGAACACAAAGATGACCAATGTTGGGCTCTGCACTTCATTTTACAAACCCTCATGTCCTCTATATCTCCCAAACAAACAGCCTATTATACCAACATCCCATAATCACATAACTGCTAATACCTCTTAAAATGCTTTTTGACTACTATTCCCCCACAGGACCTACTACTGCCCTATTGTTTGCTTCTTTTGTAGGATTATTTACCCACTTTATATTTCCTTCACCTCAGTAAAATAAGATACCTCTTTGGACAAGAAAAGATATAAAGACATCAATTTATCTGGCGCCCTATAAATTGCTTACTGTTTGAAATTCTGTCATACATTTCCTGCTCACTTTTTACAGAAGTTAAGCTTCTGGTTCTTTCTCTGTATTTACAGTTGTCTTTCCTTTTTAATAGTTCACTTACTTTTCCTAATATTATTACAGCCTTGGGATATGAAAGTATGTTTAATTGCTCCATTAACCCACATATTTTGTGCTTGCAAGAAACGAGGCTTCTCTCCAGATATCTTTACCACTCCGGTCATTTATTAATGGGCAATAAAACATACCATAAAGTGTCTTCATCTAATAGAAATCACAGCAGACATTTATATAGAGGTTGCCATTCTGTGATATCCAAAGGACTTGGCAGAGTTTTGCCATCAAAGTTTTGCCATCAAACTTACTGGATTTATGAATAGCAGAGTAATAATTGATTAGGCAAGGAAATGTAATGATTTCATTAATACGAAATCCAAAGAGAGTGGCTAAAGTGAAAGGAGGAAGAATATTTATGCCTTTCTCTAATGAGACAAAACAACAGTATCTACCATGCAGGAGAATGTGGGGTGGAAACAAAATTGCAAGAATGTGCTCTGAAGTGGGCAGTGATTGGGTTTATAAAGTAAAAGGAAGGAAAAGAAAGGAAAAGGATGAGTTTGTGAGATGAAAAAGGGGATATAGGAAGAGAACTGAATGTTTCTGTTGAACACTGTGTGCTCACTTTGAACCTGCCCTAGATATTGTGGCAGGTCAGATGCCAGCAGTAAAAAGTAATTTCTGGACTTGTTCAGCTGATGTAGCTATCATGCTAAACCTACACATTCTGAAGCCTAAAGACACAAAGACCATAATATCCTCTTTCTTCCAGTTTCACTTGATAGATAATTAATTTTGATCATTATGTTTCTCTTGTAAGGATAATGGAGTTGACGTTTGAATTTCTTTTTCTTTGAATTTTATTTATTTTTTTATACAGCAGGTTCTTATTAGCTATCTATTTTATACATATTACTGTATATATGTCAATCCCAATCTCCCAATGAATTTCATATTTAGATGTGATATAGGATTTCAGATGCACCAAAAATAAGCTTCATAATGAATTCAGTTTGAATATATGACACAGGAGCAGTTTAGAAGTGTCATGAGAAGAGAGAGAAATATTTCTATTTCATCCTTGCAAATCATATATGAATAAAACATAAAATCCAAATTATTATTCTTCCTTAAACATTTTGATGGGGTAAAATAATTAGTAAATAATTTCATACATTACTTTGAAATTGACCTAAGTTGAGGTTTATTACTGAGTAGAAGGCAAATTCATATGAATTTTTAAGATGAAAGAGAAGGCTTTGGAGAATTCTCATGCTTGTAACAGAAACTTCATGGACATCCCTTTCTTCAAGATGTAACTCCATTCTCCTCTATCTTAGGGGGAAGTTGGTGGGTAAGTTTGAGCTCTACTGCTTTAAGAGCCCAGGTTATAAAAGTGTTCTTATAAGACTCTGGCAGCCAGTTTGGAGTTATAAAATTTTTGATAAATCTAATTAATTCTAGTTGAAATTTCAGAGAATGAGAAAATGGGAAAATGAACCATTTTATTGCAACAAAGCAGCATTAGTGACTCCATGTAATGGCCTCTAATAAAGCTTGTTTAATCACCTGCTGCGAACAGGAATTTCCTTTCAGCATTTCTAGAGTCAGAACAAAGAGATTATTTTACTTTCTTCTTGTAATACCTTCTGGCAGAGCCAGCCTTCAGGGTAAGTGAATCGGCAACCAGTGACACAGGATGACTTGCAAAGTGCAGTAAAGCCTTTCCTGCCTCCAAGCTCCTCCCATCACTGGGTATCCACCTCCCATTTGTCTAGAAACTTCACCTTTGGAGCCAAGATTGGGGGCCAACACAAAGCCAGGTGACTTATGTGGAGAAAGTCACATATCCATGTGTGTTACCTAAGAGGGCTGATTAAGAAAGGGGAAGAACCTGGGGTTAGCATGGGATTTGTAGGCTTGTCCTCCTTAGCAAGTTTCCTGTTTACATGGTTTACTTTGTTACATTCTCTAGAAGCAGACAGTACCTGCTATTTACATAAATTAAGTATTATGTATATTTAAGGCCATGGGCAGTTGAAATATTAGGAACTCTCCAAGCAAGTGACAGATTTGGACTGGAGGCTGGTGAGAAGTTGCTCTGGGCCTGAGGATGGCAGGCCACACGTGCAAGTGGGCCTCCAAACCGTGACCAACTGACCACCTAGCAACTGGCTCAATTGACAGCTTTGTCTAAAGCAGGCCTGTCTCTAACAATTTCATGGAATCATAAAACCAGTGCCTTGGAATAACCTTCTATATCACCTTCATTTCAATAAACCAGAAAACTGAGGTTTTTAGAGTGGTAAAATGACTTTTATACAGTCTCCCCATTAGGTGATACAAAATCTTGGAATACAATATGGGTTTTCTGGTTCTTAGGTCAGTGTTCTTCCTTTATGTATCTTTGATGAATCTTTCTTCTAAGTATATCAATGTAATCAATGCCAAGAATTTGGGGAAAAAATGCCATAATTTTAAATTGTCAGTCTAAGATAAAGAGATAGGAAAGTCTAGATGCTTGCAAATTACGTGGAGTTAATAGAAATAGGTAAGTAGTAGAGACACATCATTTGTTAAGTATATGTTTTATTTTGATTTCCCCAAAGGCCCAACATGAGAAAAGGAATTGGGTGTAGGTAAATTATCCCAGAAGAAATTTCATGGAGCAGAATTAAAAGTGTATAAAAAGAGAAAAAGAAGGAAGAAGAGCCAGCTCTATGTTTTGATGCTCCAGTTGCCACTGTGAGCAAGTGAGGTTCGATCCCACCATGGACCCTGGTGAGGAACTGTGTAGAACCTGCCTTAGCATTGCCACCACAGAAGACAGGAAGGCTGGGGCATTTATCCTGTCTCTAGCTTGTGGCGGATTGCTCCCACGAGGTTAGTCCTCCTACCTTTGCAGGCTAAGCCAGCTTGCAGCTGAATGGCCTCCTGTGGATTAGAAGAGGGCCTTGAAGCAGCAAAGCAGAGGGGCACTCAAGATGTTGGCCACTGGCAGCATGCTTGGAGCTGTCCACCACCAGTGAGTGGAAATCAGCTGGACTCAGGGAATTCTGCATGATGCATCACAACCATTGACAACAGCCTAATTCTTAATCATAAAAAAATAGCAAAAGACAATTTTATGAACTTTTTTATCAAGTAATAATTCTTGTGAAATTGGAATGGAATCTCTTCTAGGGCTCTCCTGAAGAAGATTTGTGGGTTCCTTGTAAACTAGACCATTAAGCATATATATTATTCACTGAGGAGACACGGAACTCCAGGATGAAGATGGAACTGATATCAATAAAAGTAATGCTTCTCTGAATTTATGGAAGCTTTTTATTTTTCTCAAAATCCTTTCTCATACATTATCTCTTTGTTCCTCCCAAATATCTCATTATTCTCTGAACATGTTGGTCTCCTATTTGCCTCCATTCTCTTGTTTATAATCCCCTCTTTAAATGCCTTTAAAAAAAGGTGGGCAAATATTTCAAGATATAGGTGAAATATTAGTTCCTTCATGAAGTCACCTCTGTTTTGCCAGGAAACCAGAATTAGTTGCGTTCCATTCTGGTTCTGAAGGTTTTTTTTTTTTTTTTCTTTTTTTCAGAAGATAATAAGCCTTTTGGGTTTTAAGTATGAGAATTTGAACAAGAAGCTATTCTTTCCATACTATGTTTGGGTTTTTTTTTCATTTTTGGCTGCATTGGGTCTTTGTTGCTGCACGTGGGCTTTCTCTAGTTGCGGTGTGTGGGCTTCTCATTGCGGTGGCTCCTCTTGTTGCGGAGCACGGGCTCTAGGCGTGCGGGCTTCAGTAGTTGTGGCTCGCGGGCTCTAGAGCTCAGGCTCAGTAGTTGTGGCGCACGGGCTTAGTTGCTCTGCGGCATGTGGGATCTTCCTTGACCAGGGATCCAACCCATGTCCCCGGCATTGGCAGGCGGATTCTTAACCACTGTGCCACCAGGAAAGCCCACCATACTATGTTTTGATTAATATTTAGGATAAAAAGCAATACTCAGCATACATATGAGGGTATAGAACACTGTAAATGCTGCTATTAATTTAGAGTTTCAGAAAGGCAATATATTCAAGAATCTTGATTGTTAAGAAGAACTCCATTGTCAAAATTAAATGTAAACAGTTAACCTAGCAACGTTAGCACCTCAGCAATGTTGCTACCTCTGCCAGGAAGCAGAAACACTGGTTTAATTTCTCATGAAATTAGGAGACATCTATAATTCTGAATTACAACATACGAAGATGGAAAGGAAAAGTAGGAATTAAGTTATTTAACAAAGTAGAGAAAGATCAAATATGTGTATCTACAAAGTAGGTGATCAATGGGAAGAAAGCAGATTTTGTTCTTTAGAATTCTGGGAAAACTTACAAGCTAAGGCATCACAACTATAGAAAGGAGTATGTTTGGAGATGGGATGGAAGCCTGGGGTGGCCTGGAATTTACAGAAGAAGGAGTTAGATCCCTAGCTCCCACCTCCACCTTACATTGTCAGACAACTACGGCTTCCAGGCTTTTTAGGGAAGGGGAACTGCTCTCTGGAGAAAACTGAACCAGAGAGGCGTAGGTTAAGGAAAACCAGATACTGAAAAATGTAGGGTGAAAGAGGTGTGTTAGATGGAAGTTCATATACTAAATGCTGAACTGCTACCCTCCTCCCAAGCTCTTTCCCCTACCTGGCTGTGGAACACAAGCAATCAAGTTTTATACAAGATCAAGAATTTGAGGGATCCTTCTTGAGATAAACTGAACCATTCTAGAAAAAAAACCTAGGTCTTGCTATTTAGTATTCTCCAAAGGCCATCTGATCATCTTACAATAAATCCTACCAGTCAGTATATTCTGCCATTCACACAGAGCTTAAAACAATTTTTAAATATGAACAGATAGCTGAGTATGTCAAAACTTATGAGGAAAGTCTCTAACAGGAAAGGTAGAAACCAACAAACAAATAACACATAAGGAGCTCAGAAGGATCAGAAGCAATGCTGAAAGCAAAGAAAACTTCAAAGAAACTGTAATTAATATACTCAGAGACCTAAGATACCAAACCCATGAGGGAAGAGTAAAATGTAGTGAAGAAGAATGGAGATCAAAGTAAGAGCTCTAGGAAATTAAAAGTACCATGTAACATTTTTTTTCTTTTGAAAAGAAGACGTTTAGGGTGTTAAAGTCTACTGGAAACTACTAGAAAATAGAACATATTGGCAACCAAATGGATAATAAGAAATAAAGGTGTGGCCATTGTAGGAATAATCCATGGAACACCCAAATAATAGGGTTTGCACAATGAGAGAAAATAAACATTGGAAAGGAGGAAATAATCAAAGAAGTAATACAGAAAATTCCCCAAAGTGGAGGACATGAATCTCCAAACTGAAGTGAATCATTAAGTGTTCAGAATAATGAACTAATAAGCAAAAGACTTAACCATGTCACATTTTTAGGAGACTTTAAAATCATATTATAAAATTGACCAAAGTGAAGTGACAGGTCCTAACCCTGAAAGAGGCACAAGAGTTCTCTGTAATGATATCTGAAGCTAGAACACATTGATCAATGCATTCAAAACTGTCTCCAAATATTACAAACTGGTAAGTTTGGAATGGTATGAGATTTGTAAATACACACCCACTCACACACACACACACACACACACACACACACACACACGTAGTGGGAGGACGGAAAAAAGTATGGAGAGAGAGGACTAATATTCACTTGTATCTGTACTCATCTACATTGTCTGTTCTTCAGATACAGTGGGAAAAGCATCCTAGTCATATCAAAGTCCTTGAGATCTGAATCTTGTTCCAGCTATTGTACTCGGGAATCTTGTGTCTGCGATTATCCTCTCTCTCTACTGCATTGTTTTTTTCCCAACTTTATGGAATAACTCTCTTTAGCACACAGATAATCCCGCAATAGGCCTTCACTTTTAAAAGAAGTACAGACATCATGTCTCTCTCCAGCTACTACTCCTTCTGTCTGATTATCTTCACAACAAATCTCAAATGAGCTGCTAACCTCTTTTTAATTTTCTTTTTTTTAAATTAATTTTTGTTGGAGTATAGTTGCTTTACAATGTTGTGTTAGTTTCTACTGTACAGCGAAGTGATTTTCTAATTTTATCACCCCCATTTACTCTACCTTCCACGTCGGCTGGACATTCATCACTATGACTATAAGAAACTATTCTCATCAAGGTTGCTACCTATCTACACATTGCCACATGTAATGGCTAATTCTCTGCGCACATCTTCCTTGCTTACTAAACAGAATGTGACATTGTGAACCACTCTCAGATAATGTGAAGCAAGTTATTTATTTGACCTCGGGGACACTGCCATGTATTATTGTCCTGCAATTTACTGGCCCTTCTTCCTCCTCTACTTGATTTTGTAAAAGGGAAGAACCTTTGTATTCTACTACAAGTTAGTCACTAAAGGGATGTTGCCTATAAGCTTAAATCATACACAGTGACCCATCTCCTGGAACCCTGCCTCCCAGGTAATGAGCGTTAAGCTAAAATACCTTTGTTTAACTCACAGGAAACATCTTGAACAGGCCAACCAGTGCAGGGATGCAAGAAGAAAGAAATTAACACACCCTTTCAGGAGTCTGGCTGGAACCAGGACTTTACCCACTTCCCTTCTTTTAGTATAAAAGAAACCTGAATTCTAACTTGGGGAAGATAGATGGTTCTTTGGGACACTAGAACACCATCTTCTTGGTCTGCTGTCCTTCCAAATAAAGTCGCTATTCCTTGCTTCAACAACTTGTCTCTTGATTTATTGGCCTGTCATTAGATGAGAAGTATAGAGCTTGGACTCAGTTAACAATTTCATTTTTGAAGTCTACTTGGCATCTCAAAATATTTCAAAAGCACAACTCTTTGTTGCCCCTTCTCTCAAGCCCATTTCTACTCCAGTTTTCCCCACCCCAGAAAAGACCATCCCAAGAATCCACTTATTCAGTTACTCAATAACTGGAATTCATCTCTTTTTCCTATAGCCCAACTTTCACAGCAAATATTGAAACTATCCTCTTCTCTCCATCTTCATTTATACCATACTGGTCTAAACTACCATCATTGATCTTATGCCTGGTTTCCCTGCCACCATTCTTGTCCTTTCTCTACACAGCAACAATGTAATCTCATTAAAGGGTAAATAATATCACCTCCTTAGAATCTACTAAATACCTCTCATTGTATTTAAAGCAAACTGAAACTTCAGACTATGGCATGCAAATCTCTAGCTGGTGCTGTCCTTAACAATATAATGTGGGCCACATGTGCAATTTAAAATTTACAGTAGCAATTTTAGAAAAAGTAAAACAAATGATTTCATAGTCAAAGTACGTTTAATTTAATCCAATGTGTCGAAAAACATAATTTCAACATATAGTTAATATAAAAATTATGATATATTATTTCTCTACACTAGCTCTTCAAAACCCAGTGTATATTTATGTTTTACACTTACAGCACATCTCAATTCAGACCAGCTTGATTTCAAGCGCTCAGTAGCTATACAGCGCCAGTGGCTCCCATATTGGACAGTGCAGCTGTAACAAACATTACTTTTGGAATAAAAATTACAACAAAAGGCTTTGCAATAAACTAATAAAAATATTATGAAACCACTGGAGACTGGACTATGTGGACAACCAGTGGTCAAACAGAACCACCTTGCTGATGAAGTGAATGTAATTTCCTCTAAATAAGAGATGCAGCTGTTGCAATATACAATCAACGAATGTTCTAGAACTTGATCTTGAGCTGACCATATATGTCTTAGAGGTTGTAATAGATGTACAATGCTCAATATTTGATTCTAAACTTCTTGGCATTTGGCATAAGGCTAAATTACAGCACTCATACAATATCATACCTTGGATACAAAATCTCTTTAGAGGTCATGGTAGAAAATATTTAAGGGGTATGAAAAGCCCCTTGCTTTAACCCTATGTCTGGTACCCTGGAAACCTGCATTCCTAAAAATTCATTCCAAGAGATTCTGCTGCCCTTAGTTATGGAACACTGCCTCAAATAAAGGATCCATTTCCTTTTATCATAAAAGGATATGTTTTCCTGCAAGCTCTGCTGAGCAGAATAACAGTGAACTCCAGGGAACTGTTATTAACCATTTAGAAGAAGATACTTTCAGATTTTTTTAAATTGACAGCTTGCTGAAAGCAGATTTTAAAGAGAAAAGGGTAAATATTTTTGCCGAGGCTAAGGGCTACCCAGAGAGAGTGTCTGTTATAATTGTCTGAGAGTGTCTGCCAGGGCTCAGAAGCATAAAAAGACTGGGTATGACCAGTCTGAGAAAAGATGAAAAGGTACCAAAAGAAAGCAGTGCCCATCACACAATTTTTCCAAGATGTGCAATCTCACTGGGAAAAGAAAACCCTGTACACAAATAATCCACACACTCAAATATAAAGAAGAATGAAGAAAAATATTAGTGCTTTGGAACACAGGCTTACAAGTAGCATAATCCCTATACCCCTGTTAGAGGCTTATTTTAGAGATTTACATAATTGAAGCGTGGAAAGATAAGTTTTTTGGCATGAAACTCCAGCATCCTATCAGAGGTGAGAAATGAAGCCTGAATCAGGACTCTTAAGGACTCTGAATCACCTGGCTAATAGCCTAAAGTGGAATCAAGAAACTGTTCTATCTCTTCTTTCCCCTTAAGCTTTAGGTTTAGTGAACCAGTTTACACCTACTGCTGATGAATCATCTTTCTAAATGACCCTACTAAATCATACACAGTTAATTATAAAGATTTCAGTGCTATGTTTTGTATGTGGGTTGCAGATTACCACTGCCTGACCACATCCTCAATAAAACTTCAAACTGTCATCAGACCACAAATAAAAGAGTGAATTCTTCATCCCCCGTAGCTGCAGAGGAAAAAAAGTGATAAACTTTTTTTGGCAAGATAAGACTCTGCTCCAGCCCTTCATCTCTCAGAGTTCTCACTGTACGCAGCTGACCAAGACATACCTCTGGGTCAAAAAGGTCATCCTTTTTGTACTTTAATCATTTGCATCTCTGTGGATGAGAGTGTACATGGAAAGAGTGCAAACATCTTGTTAAAGAAGTAAATAAGTCTGACAACAGGAAAGGAGAATTACATAGGGGGAATACAGGTTTGTGTGGTCAGATGATGTGAAGGACAAATTTTTCTTGTAAGTGACAACTTCACTGGCAAAGACAGATGAGCAAGGCAACTTCCAGCACTCAGCTCAGAATAAAACTATTTTTCCATTTCATAAGGAATAAAAGTTATTAGAGTGTGAAGGTTCAATATTGGATAACTGAAACATCTGATTAGCTTGAAAAATATCTGTTAAAAAAAATAATTGCACTCCTTGGTATTTACCCAAAGGAGTTAAAAAAGAATGTCCACACAAAACCCTGCACGTAGATATTTATAGCAGCTTTATTCACAGTTGCCAAAACTTGGAAGCAACCAAGATGTCCTTCAGTAGGTGAATGGATAAATAAGTGGTATATATGGGCAATGGACTATTATTCAACACTAAAGAGAAGTGAGCTATCAAGCCATGAAAAGATAGGCAGGAACCGTAAAAGAATATTACTAAGTTAAAGAAGTTAATCTGCAAAGGCCTACACACTGTATAATTCCAACTGTACGACATTCTGGAAGAAGAACAACTATGGAAACAACAAAAAGATCCGTGGTTGCCAGGGGTTATGGGTGAGGAGGGATGAATAGGTGTACCGCAGAGGATTTTCAGGGCAGTGAAAATACTCTGTATGGTACTATAATGATGGATACATGTCGTAATACATTTCCCCAAACCCATAGAATGATCAGCATCAAGAATGAACTGTAATGTAAACTATGGACTTTGGGTGATTATGATGTGCTAATGCAGGTTCACCAGTTGTAACAAATGTACCACTCTGGAGGCGGATGTTGATAATGGGGGAGGCTGTGCATATGTGGGATAGGGCAGTAATGGGAAATCTCTGAACCTTCCGGTCAATTGTGCTCTGAACCTCAAACCGCTCTAAAAGAACCATCCTTTCTTTTTCTTTTTTCCAGAATACTGACACACAGGAAGTATCAATAAATAGTTAATGAATGAGGTTAAATAAATGAAAGTTGCTGAACTTGCCTCTTTGAGCCTCCTGTTTTCTCACCTTCCACCGACATTAAAGTGTTTATGACCTCCTAGAAGCCTGTGGGATTATCCAGTCTTCATGGAGTCTGGCATCTTCCACACCAACTGGAAAGCACGTTAGAAAATCAAGTCTTAATTTTAAAAAAATGCTGTCCATAAATTTTACTATTTACCCATGAACCGAGAAATCACATGAAATATATCAAATTTGCAATTATTTCATTTTACATTTTATCAAAATGTAATAATGAATTAATTTAATGAGGGAAAAACACCTTTTTATGCCATTTCCTATTCAAGAAACTTTTTCACCTGGTTTAGCACACATATTTTTTAAAAGCCTTTTTATTGCAGAAAAATCTAAGTATGTTTTCCCTCTTAACTATATTGTAAATGTCCATGTAGATTTTTAATAACAATCACAAACATTTCTTAATTGTGGGAAGGGAATGTATGAAGTTACAAGTTAATAAAGACCACTTCAGGTTATCTATGTGAAAAGAAGCAAAGTAAAATACATTAAAATTCTAATGTTATTTGTCACAGAACAGAATATAAACAGTAGAGCTTTTCTTCTACAGGAGTTTAATTTCTGAAACCCCTCCAAATTTATTTCATCTTATTTTTATTATTTGTTTCTTACATGTTTTGCAGAAAATAATGCATGTCTATTGTAGAAAGATTTAAAAATATGGAGACAGAGAAAAATGCCTCTAACTCATCAATTCTAAGTATTCCACTGTTTGATGAAGGATTTATGTGATTTAACCCTTAAAGGTTGGATATTTCTTCCCAGCTGTTAGCTTTTATAAAGACTGTTATAATATACATTTTTGTTCAAGTACTGTTTGAGCCTTGTCTGAATGATCCAGAAAGTTTCTCTACCACTATCTAATGCCATTAGCAATGGTTATGAATGATACTTCCTACTTGGTATCACATTTCTCAATGGACTAGTCAATAAATAAACACATAGCAATTTTTACATTAATCTGTAAGTACTTAATTGATAGTAAAAGTGAAGTCTTTTTCATATACTTACTACCTATTTGTATCTCTTAGCTGCTCATTTACTTGTTCATGCCTTAGCCTATTTTTAAAATACTGATGATATATGTTTTGAACTTTGAGTGCACTGAGATAACTACACTCATCGACGGTATGGCACATTATCATTGGTCTCTGCAAAGCCTAATTCTGTTACGTTCCTTTGCTTTTGTTTTATGTTTTTTTTATATATTCCATTTCCTTTGTTTTATTTCTCAGCTCCTCCCACACAGATATCCATTCCAAAGTATTTAATGGACATTTTTTTGGTTTGCATGTGCTTCTGAATGTATGTTGTCCTTTTGTGCACTTATGAAGTTAGTTTACATAAATTTTATACGCTATACATCTCATCCTATTTTATAATTAACTCATTCATCACCACGTTTTTTTTTAAATAGAAGAATCCGTATTGCTGGGTGTATATCTAGTTGATTAATTCTGATTTCTGCAAGATATTCTGTGCTGTTCATTAATCACATTTTATGAGTCCAGTCTCCCAAGAATGGGCACCCAGATTGTCCCTAATGACTTAGCAGTGCAAAAAAAAAAAAAAAAAAACCTCTTCTGCAATCTCTGCTAAATTTTACCTAGGGATGTAATTGCTATGTTACTGGATAGGTTTATATATTTTTGACACTGTTACGTGTGTTTGCAAATATTTCCCCTATTTTGTAATTGGTTGACTGATGATTATGTAGACAAATCTACCAATTTACTCATAACTCTTTCTGGCCTTGGCAGCACAGTTAGAGGGCCATCCCAATCCAAGAGACAAAGACGATTTATCTATGTGATTTATTTTATTACATTCATAACTGTAATGAATCTGGAATTAATTTTGCTAAAAAGAGGAGGTATGGATTTCACTTAATCCTTTTCAAATGTGTAACCAATATATCAATTGAATTCATTGAATAGATATTTATTTCTGCACAGTCTTGAAATGATAAACTCCTCTTTATTCAGTTGTATTTGGTCTGGTTTTGGACTTGCTATTCACTTTAACTGATCATTTTATTCTCATGCATAACCAATACTTTTCAATAAATATAGAATTATAGTATAGTTTTTGTGGTCTGGTTGATCAGGATAACTTTTTCTTTCTTAAGTTTAGAAACAACTGCTTCTTGTTTTAAATAAAACTACAGGGCTTCCCTGGTGGCGCAGTGGTTCAGAGTCTGCCTGCCGATGCAGGGGACACGGGTTTGTGCCCCGGTCCAGGAGGATCCCACATGCCACGGAGTGGCTAGGCCTGTGAGCCATGGCCGCTGAGCCTGCGCGTCCAGAGCCTGTGTTCCATGACGGGAGAGGCCACAACAGTGAGAGGCCCGTGTACCGCAAAAAAAAAAAAAAAAAAAAAAAAAACCCAAAAAACTACAATGTGTATAAGAAAACATTAATACTCATAATTTCCTGCTTTCCAGAAGTTACCAGTTGCCTTGTGATATTTTTCCTGTCTCATATAACATATATAGTTTTTTCTAATTTTTTAAGAAGTGGGATTCTAATATACATGTCATTCTACAACTTGCTTTCCGTACAATATATCATGGCTATGTTTTAAGCACAAAAAGAGTTTTTACCAGCTATGGTAGGCTGGGTTATGCTTCAGTAATAGGTAATAAATCATTCCCAAATTTCAGGGTTTTTTGAAAAAAATTAACAATAAAGGTTTATTTTTTGTTCAACTACGTATTTATTGCAGTTGCTTGAGTCTCTGCTCTATATTATGGATAGTCAGTTTGTTGGAGCAAGTTACCTCTGTGTGGAGGGAAAGAAAACACAAATTGTGCATAGGCTTCAGCCCAGCATTCATTTCCTTACACCCATGCCAACACTGGATATTATCACTCTTTTGATGTTTGTGTTTATTTTTATCTTTAATTATCAAATTTTAATACTAGTAAGGTAGGATCCATTCATAGGTTTATTAAATATTTATATATCCTATTATGTGATTTGCCTAGTAATATCTTTTGCTTAATTTAAAATTATAATTAAAACCTAAATTTATATTGAAGTCAATAACCTAGGTACCTAAATATACATCATATTTATCAAAACTCTTGCAAATTAAATCTTCAAGATATACCCTGAATTTGGCATTGACCCCCATCTCCATTGACAACACTTTTGCCTACATCACACATCCCTGGCAATCTCTTACCTGATTTCCCTGCTCCCAGTCTTTCACACCATCAATTCAATTTCCTCACAGGAACAAAGATGAAGAAAAATGACATAGAATCACTGCCTTACCTAAAATATTTAAATAGTTCCCCAAGGCACTTGGAGTAAAATTGGAACATTTTAACCATATTCTACATGATAACTGCATGTATGATGTGACCTTTGCCTCCATATACTTCAGCCATTTTTTTCTAACTCTATTTCTTTGAATTCTTAAAGTAATAGCAAAGACAATAAAGTTTGACTGCCTCAGACACTTTGCACATGTTGTACCAGTTGACTTGAGCATTCTTTTCTCCATTTGTCAGCTAACTGGCTCATACTATTCTTCTGTTCCCAGATAAATTGTCCCTGCTTCTGCGATGCCTTCTTGGACCATCCTGTAACAGAGAAGAACAAACCTGACTCCATATTGGATCGATTCTTTTAGCTCTAAGCCTTATGCTCTGTTGCCTATGCTTAGTCATGCTGGCTCTGCACCTCTGTAAAAGCATGTTGTCTATAGCCTGAAATATACATGATAGCCCATTCTCAAGGCTCTGATCTTTAAAGGTATAACATTATACATTCATATAGAGATAAAAAGTTGCAGAACAGAGAATAACCTTTGTCTTGTTGGAGATTTACAAGAACACCCTGTCCAGACTTACATGGGCAGCTGCAAGAAGAAAGGATTCTGGCACCAAAAAGTTTACAGCAACCAGGCACATGCCCTCCCCTTTTAGTATAAAAGAAGCCTGAATTCTAACTTGGGTAAGATGGTTCTTTGGGACACTAGTCCACCTTCTTCTCTGTCTGCTGGCTTCCTGAATAAAGTCACTACTCCTTGCCCCAAAACCTTACCTTGATTTATTGGCTTGTCATGTGGCAAACAGTATGAGCTCAGACTCAGTAAAAAATCTTATGTCTTCCTCTAATTTTCATCTCAGGCACTTATTGCTTATTTCACAATGCTTATTCAGTCTGCAATCATTTTGTTTATTTGTTGCTTTACTCTTTTTTAGAGTAAAAATAGTTTATTCCACTAAAATCTAGATTTTATAATGGTAGATGTCTACCTTATTCACAGATGCATTTCCAGAATCTTTATCAGCATTTGACACAAAGTATATTCTCAATAAATACTTGTTGAATAAGTGAATCAATGCCTGAGAAGAAACTTTATAAATATTAGGGATAGTAGGAATACTAGCTATCTGGATGTTCATCATTTGTTTCATGTTTCTCCTTCCTCCATTAATTTAATTTGCTAAACCAAATGCTTTAATTTTATGCTGTCAAATTTGTGAATTTTTTCTTCATGCTTACCCATTCTGATTTTAAATAGATTTTCCTATATTTGATCTTTAATCTACCAGGAATTACTTAATGTCTTAGGTGAGGTAGAGGTTTTTGTTTTAACCAAATGAATGACAAATTTAACTTATGTAACCTTTTAAGTTGCCCATCATTACCATACTCATTTACTCATTGGAAATAGCACTTTTGACATAAAATAACATACACACACACACACCCCAATGAGGAGAAATTTGCACAAAATTATATAAAACTACATTTAGTGAAACATAAGGCTGTATTAATTAAAACTGTGATTATTTCTTCAACTATGTTTAAAATATTGGATTATATTGTGTGTGTGTATATATATACACACAGATATACATATATATATACACACACAGATAGATACAGATATCTATCTGTGTGTGTGTGTGTATATATATATATATATATATATGGCAAAAATCATCTAATACAAAGCCTATTTTATAATAAACTGTTCACTATCTCATGTAATTTATAGAACACTGTACTGAAAGTGAAAAACAGGATGGTTGCATGGGAACAGAATGATTATAAGTGTATTGGTTGTTTCCCCTCTTGACTATCTCACTGCATACCACCTCCCTGGGAAAAGATAAAAATTCATAATTTGAAGTACAGCTTTCTACTAAATGCTGTTGCTTTCGCACCACAGTAAAGTCAAAAAAATTGTAAATTAAACCATAGTAAGTTGAGGACTGTCTGTATAAGTTTTACATTTTCTTTATTTTTCATTTGGAGATTAATTTTTGATTTTGTAAAGTCTGCTTAAACTTTCAGAATACCCTGTTCTTCTGTTGTTTATTTTTGTTAACCTCTTTAAACATTTGAAACATACATTCTTTAAGGTCTTTTTCATATTCGTCCATTTTCTCTAATTTTTAGGCCCTAATCCTCCTTCTGGTTGATCCCATGAACTCTCCTTCATGAGAGCTTCTTGCAAGATTTGCAATTGTTAACTGTGGTTTCCAACTTCTGCAGGAGTGGTTTTCCCTGGGAATTACGGCCGGTCCTAGGTTGTGTATTCCTAGGGCAAAATCATATTAGCCTCTGCAAAATCCCTGTGGGTATCTGTACAGGATTAGATTGTTTTTATATTTCTAAGTAATTTTAGATTTAGAGAAAAGCTGCAAAAATAATGTAGAGTGTTTCTGTGTGTCTCTTACATAGCTTCCCCTAACAGTAAAGTCTTAATGACTGTAATAAAGTTAGTAAAACCAACAAAGTAAGCATTGTACAGTATAGTTAACTAAACTATAGCTTGTATCTCGATTTCACCTGCTTATCCACTGATGGCTTTTGTTGTTCCAGAATCCTACCCAGAATTGCACATTACATTTAGTTGTTAGATTTCCTTACTTTCCTCCAATCTGTGACAATTCCTCAGTCTCCCTTATCTTTTATGTCCCTGACACTTTTGAAAAATACAGATCAATTATTTTGCAGAATGTCTTCCCATCTAGGTTTGTCTGGCATTTGCACATGATTAAATTGAGGTTATAGGGACTTCCCTGGTGGTCCAGTGGTTAAGACTCTGTGCTTCCACTGTAGGGGGTGCAGGTTCGATCCCTGATTGGGGAACTAAGATCCTGCATGATGCATGGCGCGGCAAAAAAGAATTGAGGTTATATTAATATATTTTTGCCCAGAACATCACAGAAGTGATGGTGTTCCACTGTCAGTGCTACATACAGGAGTTATGTGATGTCAACAGATCTTACTATTGCTGATGTTAAACTTGATACCGTGTTTAAAATGGAATCTGGTTAAAGTGCGTTTGCTGGTCGGATCTCTCCAATAATGCTACTGTATTTTCTTAACTACTTACAGATACATTTCTACATTGTATTTTTAAGTACATAAGAAATACTTGGGGGAGATACTATTGACTATGCAAATATGTTTCCCCTTAAACTTTTGCTCACTAATTTTAGTATCCGTCGATCTTGTCTGAATAAATTAATCTGGTGGTTTAATGATTTTTTTAAAAATGTTATTCCTTTCACATTTAATTTTTGTAATTTTTATGTGAGGAAGACCTGTCCCTTCTCCCTCATTTATTTACTCTATCACTTATTTATATCACTATAGATTCATAGATATTTACTTTATTCTAGAGATTGTATTATTTTTTATTTCATGGCTCAATTTGTTCCATCTTTGGCCATTGGAGCTATTTCAGGTTCGGTTCTGTGCCTTTTATACATACCTTCATCTTTTTCTTTTTTTTTTAATTACCCTTTAAAAAAAACTTTCTGGAGCCACAAGATACGCCAGATACTTTCTCCGCCCTAGTTTTAGAATCAATCATTTCTCCAAGTGTCCCTGGTTCCTTTTATATAATGTTATTTAGAAACCAATATCCTGGACTCTATGTGTGCTAATTGCTATTGGGGTGTCACTGCTCCTAGGTTTTTTCAGTAGAAAGAGCTAGGAAATATGTATATGTATACTAACCCATACACTCACTCACACACACACAAACACACACACATACATGTACATCTAGGTATATATACATATATATATATATACATATTTGCTTGAAGTTTACTATTCAAATGTTAGAGATAAACCAGATAGTTCTAAATTTCTCTAAAGGGCAATTAGTCCAAGTTCTTGTAACATTTCAATAAACTTTTTTTTTTTAAGTTGGGAAAATCTCTCTTTAACTCATACATCTCTTAATTAGAACTAAACCAGTTTAACCAATTCATTGGAACAGATATTAACAAAAGATTCATTTCTATTCTTTATTCTTGAATTGTATTTTCCTATCACAAAGACAATGGAGAAGCTAACTGATTTGGGGAATGTATACTTGATTAGCTCTCAGGTTGGGGACTATCAAAACCCTGCCCAATTATTAAGCTCTCAAATGAAAAAAGTTCTAAACCTATGCTGACAGTAAACATACACTATGATTTCACACCCTTCTTGATGGCAGTCTGCCGTGAAGGAATTTCATATGTGGCTTTGGTCAGATGTTTTGAATTCCTGCACATACTATTTAAAGAGATTAACGTTTAGTGAATTAAGAGAATATTTTTGTGCTTGAAGACCTAGATATAAAAAGAAGGAATAAAAGATAAACTTTTATACTCACGTGTTTACAAAAAGTGCTTATGTTCTTTGATATTATTATTTAGTAAACATCTCTTCTAAACGTAATTAGATACTGATTCATTTAATGCCTCTCTTGACAGTGTCATTCTTCTATCTAGCACTGAAAGCACCTGTAGCTCTCCAGCATGGTGTCATACATATCGTTACATTAGGCCTCTGAAACTTTACATTCTACCACTCTTTGGTGCTTTTCCTTATCTGGTTCCCTATACCTCACGTGCCCTTTCCCTTCACTGCCTATGACCAACTTCTCATCCTTCAGTTAGAAACCAACTCTGTCTTCTCTCTCCCTTTTACATATCTAGTGGCTAAGAGTGGCATGGGACATCTGTCTCTCTGTTTGCCCTTCTTCTTCAAATGGCAAATGAGCACAGTAGAAAAATAAGGAAAGACAATACTAAAAGCCAAAACCATTTCAAAACACGATGTATCTGCACCATCTAAATTGGTTTAGCATTATCCAAGAGTGTGAACTGGGACCTTGCAAACCTAGTTGTGGGAAGAGGTGAGGTAGATGATCCAAGTGAAGTCATCAGGACCTGGAAATGTATAGGCTGCAGGCTTGGAGAGAACAGAATAGAAGCTTACACACATGTAGAAGACACTCTCACTTTTAGTCCATATTTCTCAAAGTTTTGCCTTACAAACACTTTCATTGTAATTACTCAAGATGCTTCAAAAAATATCTAGAGCCTTTGGGAAGGGGGATGAAGGGACGAGGAGTCATTATTTTTAAAAAACATGACCCACAGATAATTCTTGTGTGTACAGGAGTCTGAAAAACATTGCTGCCTAATCTCACACTTTACATTTTTTTTTATATGCAAAGGGAAGTTCTCAGATTGTCTTAAATATCTGTGAGAAAATGCTTTCTCTCCCCCAGGTGGGTTGGGTTTTTATAGCTCTACCTTGCTACTTCCTGCTTTTTTATTTTTATGAGATTTTTCCATTTCTGCAACAGTACACTAGGTCTTTCCTTTTGCTTTTCCAGTTTTGGAAACAAACAAGAGTGGTAGTGGAGAGATTTCCTGAATTAATAGTGAAAAGGTGACTTTCTTTATTCTTACCCACTCCCATTTCAAAACAAAATAAGTGACTACATTATTTTACTGGCTTTACAAAATCCTTTTGCTCGGAGTTAGATCTTTTTCCCTTAAAGCTATTCATATCAACAACTACAAGGAAATGTGGGAAACAGTCTATATAAATACCGTGTTAGGAGAGTAATCTGCCAACAGCCTGTTTTTAACGTTCTAATCAACAGAAGAACTAGATTTTATTTGTTTTCTCCTGCTCACTGCCAAGTGATTGCCATGTAGTTTATTAGCAATAGTGTCAATAGTGTTTGGTGAGGCAAACAAATATGATAGTGGGAAACTCCAGGCATTTATTTATAATGTGGCACTTGACGTTTTAGACCATTCAACTACAATTCCATAAATACTACCTACATGCCTTTTTTTTTTTTTTTTTTGAGTCAAAGATACTTTTGTTTAAGTTCCCAAGGATTAAATTCCAGGGTTATGGGAAATGTTCTCTTTCCTCTCAATCACAAAGACAATAAATTGAAAATCATTTGGGAAAACTGCTCTCATTGCTCTTGATAATCCAATTACGGCAGGTGGCAAATCAGGCAAATCTCCCAGAGCTTCTGAGAGCTCCGCAGCTACAAAAGATGATGTAAGGCAAGGGAGATTTCCAAGGAAGTTTATCTGAGTGCCAGTTATATTGCTGTGCAAATAAACACCTTTTTACATTATTACCATGTTTAATCATTAACATGTAAGTGTAAACTTTCTGGTTCATTACACCTCAGTTCAGGGCTCAAGAAGACCAGAGCTGGCCTTCTCTTTTTCATCTATCAATCTTTGCCTAGGGAGTAGCTGTGCCTTTGTCTTGCAAAAATTTAAAACTTTCCTTTCTACTTACTCTCCTCAAGGGGGGAAAAAAACTGCTGAAATCAATTCTGCCTAAAATAAACGAACAAAAAGAAGCTGACAAATTCTCCTTACTGTTGCTGCCTCTTCTGGCATTGCCCTGTTTCTCTTCTTTCTTTTGCCAATAAATTACTACAAAAGGAGAGCATATTCCCCTCCCAATCTCTCTCTCTTTAATTTTTCAATCTCGGTTTGCCACACTCTCCCGTTACTCCTAAAACTTGTGTCTAAGTATCAAATCCAACAACCCCCTTTTCAACCTTCATCTTTGTTAACCGTTTCTTTCGGCCTGTGATAAGGTGGACTCTGTCATCTGGGGTAGATTGCTGTAATAATTTCATGAAATGACTCATGCCTCCCTCCACCCTCAGGTGTGTGTGATTTTCTTCTTACATTCCCTCAGTGCTTGGTCAAGGGAGCCATCAGATACTGGAAAAAGACCTGCTGAAGGGAGATTACTCTCTGCTCTTTCAACATTAAAAAACAAAACACAACAGAACAAACAGCCCAGGCTAGCCTTCTGGAGGATGAGAGAGCACAAAGAAGACAGAGGCCCAGTCGTCTTAACCGTCCTGACTGAGGACTACATACATGAGTGAGCAGTAACAGTCCTTCCCAACTGAGTGCCGCACCAAGTGCCAACCCACAGAATCGTGAAGAAATACATGGCTGTTACTCTAAGCAATTAAGTTGGGGGCAATTTGTCTTCCAGACTAGACAACACCATTCTTCTGGAAACATAATTTCCTTAGCTTAATTTCATGTTATTTCATGTTCCTGGTTCTTTCTTTTACTCTTCCAATGATCTTTCTCCCTCTCCTCTTTTTTTTTTTTTGTTCTTCTTCAAATGTAGTAAGAAATAGGATGTATTAACTTTAGTGAGGCTAGGTCACAAAGTAGAAATAAAAAGATCATCAGTATCCAGACAGTTCTCTGTTCCTGGCATCCCTGTGGAAATGTGCAAATGACCAATGGCTTTCAGGTAATAAGAAAACCACTCTTCTTTGTGTTCAGAGCTTGTAATTGGAATGGTGGTTGTCATCTGCATTTTGTGTACGAACATTAGACTCTCCTAATATTCCTTTGGGAAAAAAATCACAAAGTTTTTAATGTATCATCTGTGTGAATTATTGACACTCAATACTGTATCAAGAAAAGGTGAATCATTTGGTTTTTGATTTCCCACATCTATTTTGCATCATTTGTTGCTATTAAGGTGGCAAATGTACATATACTATGTGCATAATGCAGAGTTATTTATATAGCCACAGTGAGTCACTATATAGCACATTTAATTACTGATGCAATCTTCTTTATGGTTATTTATGTACAATAGTGAAAGCCAGGGCTTTATATATTAAATAATGGTATAGTATGGATATATATTCAACGGACAGGATATTTAATTAAACCGGAAGAATGTTTCATTCCACTGGAAGTGATGTGTCACATCTTTGACTTTAGTAAAATCAGATGACAAACCTAAATAATATTCTTGCAAGTAGACCTGCCTATATATTTTTTCAGGCATGAAGTGAAGCTATGCTCCTTTGTAAGCACTGGTTCTTCCTTTTGGTTATTCCAGTTAGCATTTCTTCCTGACATTATCTTATGCTGGGTTTAAGATATGGGGAAAGATTATGCTTTGGCTGGTTCCCATGAAAATATTCCATGATCATTATAAACATACTAAATGCAGCATTGTATGCCCAGATCTTTAGTATTTTCCTTAGTTCATTAAGTACTAACAAAGCTTTTTTTTTCCAAAAAGCAAAACACAGTAAGTATGTATTAAATTATAGGATAAGAAGATAATTATATTAATAAAAACATTTAGCTTTTTTTCTGATGTATGTCTGCATGCAGGATAACAGAACATGGTTTAGCTGGTGTTGCATAAGGAATAGAAAATCAAATAATTTTTAAAAAATATCATTGAATAGGAAGTTTATTTAATTTCCTATGAATTATTGTGACAGGTTTGGGAAAAAGTATTTAGAGAAGTTTACTTGTATGTCCTGAATTTTTAATGCCTTGAGCATGAAGTCATTCAGGGAGAACTAGTTTGATGGTATTTATCATGAATCAAAAGTAATGCAAATGCTTTTAACATGAAATATATTTTATTTTGTTCAATCAGAGTTACATGAATGAGACTGTGTTTGTTTCTGAGTCCTCTGGACTTGAACTTATGAATGTTTTTGTTTCTTTTTTTCTCTGACCAAAGCAAGCTTAAAAAACTTAAACAGTAGAGATCCCAAGGCTTGCAGTGGTTACACAGCAAGGTCTTCTTCTGTCATCATGTCTATTGCTAAGCGCGTGACTTCCATTTTCATTGAATTTCTTACCTGTTAATGCTGCTTTTTTTCTTCTTTGTAGGCCTGACCTGAAAAATTTAATTTCTCCAGAATCATTTTTTGTAGCTATTTTTACTTTGTCAACTTGTTTCTTTGCCTAATTCCAATAGAAACAGTTGGAAATGATACTAGAAATGAAGCTTACATTGGCCAATTGTATACTTTTTCCTCCTCTTTAGATTTGAAACTAGAAAAGGCATGAAAACTTTTGTAGAATTCTAACTTGACACACTGAATTAATGATGATCAATACAAATTCTTGATATTTGATCTGAGGTGAAGACTAAATTAAAAGCACATCAAGTATTCTGCTAAAAATGCAAACAGATTTGAATTAGTTTGACTTGTATTCGTTTTCAACTTTATAAAGGAGCCATTCTATTGATTATATCAGAAACTACAGAGAAGTAAACCCACAGTAATTAGGTTCTTATGAAAATTCTTACAACCATACATCTTGGGATTATTTTTAAATGAATTTTCTGATTGTGAGGTATTTATAAAGAGAAGTAAAATGTATTTTAAAAGTCATAATGTTACAAAACTCTCCTGATCACTTCTTTTCCCTCAAAAGTAAATAAAAGTCAACATATTCATTTATTTTCTTAATGTTTGCTTCATTCTTAGAAGGCCTGCTTCAGAGTTATCCTTCTGTGAAGGTGAAAAGGAGTCAGCCTTTGAAATGCTGATACTTGCTGAAGTTGCTCATTGCAGCCTAAGCAGTGGCTGTTCTAGAATTTGAGCATGAGTGCCTGGGTTTACATCCTGACTTACCCCTGTAGTTGTGTGACATTTAGTGAATTACTTAGCCTCTCAGTTTCTTTATTAAGTGAACTGTGATTACCAAATCTCACCACTACCCCATATAGACCAGTGTCCAGAATGTGGTATGTACTATATAACTCATTACATTGCTATTGTTTCTATTTTTGTCTAATGATTTAAGATGAACTTTTGTAAACAGTAAAGTAGAAACTATAGTTTATCAACAACTTTGGGTTAATATTCTTGTTTCTTGAGAAAGGAACATAGAAGTGAGAGACTGAATTGGTGATATGAACTGTGTAGGTTTCCATTGTATCAATACAGTCTAAAATACGGTTGCATATGTATTAAACTGAAAAATGGCATGTCCTTGTGTGATCACATAAATGCCGAAGGCTTCAGTAACAGTTCCACAAAGTACAGACAGGAAGCCACATCTATAGATAAACCATGCCCTAAAAAGAATGTGCTGCTTTTTTTTTTCTTCTTGCCATTTTGGATGGGAAAGAAGTGTGGTTTCCATTATATATTATACTGTGCTCTGTAACAAAGATCAGAAGATAAAGTAATGAAAGAAGGCAAGCTTTATATGAACTACAGAGAAGAGAGACTTCTCTTTTAATTCAATTCTCTTATATAATTAAAGATATATTATAAAAGTGTGTGAGAGAAAAAAATCAAGTCAGAGTTCCTACTGAAACCCATATTCAAACCACCAAGAGTTAAAATTTAATCACCATTGACCTTACTCTTGATATTTTCACTAACACCTGCACATATATATTTGGTCTAATATATGAGGTGAATCCTATAAGTCTGGCTAACTTTCAAGAAATTAGATTATTGTCAATAATGATGACCATAGGAACATGAGTCTTCATGTTGAGGATGGTCTGACCCATCGTAATAAGGGTTTTGAATTGATATTCTAGCAATGGAAATAGATTTGAGTCTGTGCAAATGTGTTCTGTTGTCCAATATTCTTCTTAACTAATGGTAGATGTGTCAGTTACTCTGGTTGCTCTGAGAGATCCTGGCTGCAAAGTGTGCTCACACATGCTCTGCTGACCCAACATTTACTGATTGTGTGAACCCCAAATGTATTCAATATTATCAAAAGGATAATGCTAATATTCTCACCTGATTCCATTTTCCCTTTTAATTGTTATCTTTGCTAAGTTTTTATGATTATTATACAAGAAAAATTATTTTTTTTCTTTTTATTAACTATTTTCCCCATTAATTTTCCTTAAAAATCTCTTGAATCCATGCTCAAGGAGCATCGACATCTCTCCTTGAGACAATTTTAGAAACAGCTACAGTGTTCTCTTAAGAGAAAAGTATCCCCCAATCCTCAAGATATCAGCTTTGTTCTCAGATGGTAAAATTCATGGAATTATTGTGATTTTTTTCTGTTTTTATTTCAGCTAATATTTGAGTTTTAATTAGCTAGAGAAATGGGTTTACACTCTGGGAAGAAGACTTTGACTCTTCTACTTTATTTGTGAATTGTTTTACTACAGACTGTGAATGTTGGTGCTTTGATGAATCATTCATCTGCTTTTATTCTATGCTGTCAATCATACCATGTTTTTTTTTCAGTGGTATTAACTACTGATAGGAGATAGGAGCAGGTTTGCTCAGAAAATACACTGAATCTCCAAAAAAAAAAAACCAAATGCTTACCCTGAAATAAGCGCTATTTTTGTTGTTCATTTGCCCCTATGAAATTTAGCATATCCTATAATTTACCTTTCTAATTTTGCTCATCAAAAGGGAAAACAATTCCAGTGCTCTCAAAAACTCATTATCTAAAATCTCCCTATACTTGGTTCATTGTTCTACAGTTACTGAGTTATAATAAATTCCTATGTGGGAGGTAGGGACCCATTTATTCAAGATATATTTATTAAATGCCCTCTAAGCAAAACATCATTAAAGTGCACATCTAGAAGAAACCTTAGATCCTTAGAGATCTTTTAGTGAAAAATCCTTCATTATTTAGGTGAATATTCTTAAGGCCAATGGGGTGAAGTGAATTTTGCAGAGCCATATAAGTAGCTCTCCAGTTTGAACAAAAGCAAAACAATAAATGCAAGGAAAGTGTTAGAAAGCTAAAGCTTTTGACACGTTTTTCTTTCTTTTTCTTTTGTTGTTGATTCAACCACCCAGACCTGCAAAGCATTTCCTTCCTGATGTTCCCCTCCGGTCAGCTGACCCTTTATTTCATTACTACCATCTATTATATCCCTGTGCCGATAACTTGAATTTGGTCTATTTCAATGGTTACCATTGCAGCTTTTTGCTCGATCTCTGATTACCAGTTCTAAGGTTCCACAGTTGTGTGCTGAGGTACGCTACGGAACTTCAGTTCACTCACGGGGATTCAGGGGAGAGCTTCATATTTTTGTTCAAGCTTGGCCTGTATCTGTCTCCTATCTATTTGTAAGGGCTCAATTCAGGCTTAGGTAATCAACCTATCTCTCTCATTCTTTTAATATCTGATAGCATTTACTGTAAATATGTCTCATGCACTAAAGAAAAAAAGCGGGACTGCATCCAAAAGACCTGATCTCCAATTTTGGCTCTGTCTATAGAAGTCTAACTATGTAGCTTCGGTAAACTGCAATAGCCATTTTGAGCTTGTTTCTTCGTCTGGATTATTGGAATATAAAGGCTTATTTTAAAAGGTAAATGGTAGGGCTTCCCGGGTGGCGCAGTGGTTGAGAATCCGCCTGCCGATGAAGGGGACACGGGTTTGCGCCCCGGTCCGGGAGGATCCCACATGCTGCGGAGCGGCTGGGCCCGTGAGCCATGGCCGCTGAGCCTGCGCGTCTGGAGCCTGTGCTCCGCCACGGGAGAGGTCACAACAGTGAGAGGCCCACGTACCACACACACACAAAAAGGTAAATGGTAGGCTTGAACAATACAACACTTTATAAACATCTGGGACTACTTACATAGTAGGCACACTGAAAATTAAAGCTATCATTCATATTATTACTGTCTTGTATCATTAGTTTTATCTTTCTTTATATGAATGCATTAATCTCCAAACCTGACCCTAAAATTTACAAAGTTTATATAAGTTTCTGTATTTTTACTATTTGAAGCTGGGAGATTGGATATAAAAGACTTTCAATTAATATTTGGGATGGGAATGAAATATTAAATTTCTAATTTTGATATTTTGATTAAAATTTTTCAGTTTTACTATCACTTATAATATGAACTGCTTTAGCTCAAGTATAATTTGATTTGCCAGCTAAGAAAATTATTTTATGGATGTATTTATTCAGGAAAATTTTTAATTACATCATTTTTATTTTAAGATGATTACAGTTACAGAGAATTCTTAGAGCCATAACGACTGCATTTTAACTGCAGTTCCTATATCAAATATAGTCTTGGCAACAATCTCTATGGCTTTGGATAACATCACACCAATATCTTGCCAACCCTGTAAGATGTACGTAAGCACTGTTATGCCTCCTGCCCCCTCAGAAGAGAATGTGAGAGTTATTAATACTATGCAGAAGTGTATGCATCTTGAATGCAAAAGAGGTCTGAGCCAATATCAAAAGTACGTGAGTTTCAGGTTGTTGCATGCCAGGAATGTGCATCATAAAATCTATTTCTAAATTGTAGAGTAGAATTGAGTAGGTGTTTGGTTTTTTTAACTTCTTAGTTTAGGAACTAATTGATATTGGGACCTAAATTATTATGTCCTAAATATAGTCTTCAGAATAAACCTTAGTTCCCAGTCCAGTTTGTTCTTTTTTTCACATCCATATCTCCACATTTTACATAAGCTTTTTAGGTGAGATGCACGCATAATTTCCTTTTTCAACTTGGATGCTGAAAGTACTTATGTTTATAAACTACTGGAGAAATTATTCAAAAATGTTTTACTTTCTTCCTTTGTAGTAAGTAAAGAAGTAAAGACAGTCCACTCCACTAGATGCTAATCTCACATTTTCAGTTTTAAACAAGCTGTATTTCAAGTATTTGACAAAAATAATTACCTAGAGTGACACTTTACTAAATGAAGAAAACTTGTGATCTCTATATCTTGCAAACCAATTAATTTGCTTTAAAAAATGGTATCACGTTTTGGGATGTGAAAAGCAATAGTATTTTTAACTTTGCCAAGATATGTAGAAAGAGCTATATCTAAGATCTTTCTCTCAATTCTTCTGATAACCCTGCAACATAAGTATTAAATTATTTCAATGACAATAATATTAAATCTCAGAAAGGTGGAGTGATAAGCTCAGGGTCTCAGAGCTTATTACTGACAAACTAGATATTTCAGTTTTATCTTGTGATAATAGATTCAATTCCTATATTACATCATAATTAATGAGTCTTGAAACTTCTTTGCCATTCTCTTGCTAATTACTCACACGTCATATTTTTGTGAATTATGTTAAAGTGTTTTGAAAGCCATAAAGTGCTCTACAAATATAAGATGCTATCAGATGTGCTTATTTTCCTATTCTGTACTACATGTGCAATGTAAGCCTGGGAGATTAAGGCATTTTGTAACTCCCTATATATCGCCAAAGGAGGGTTAATAACTTCAACACATTTTTATGACCTATTGAGCAAAAAACACAGAACTTGGCACACTGGTAATAGTGACTGTATCATAAACTATTCTGCAAGATATACATTTTGACTACAAACATGTTAGTAAGCTCTCTTCAGCATTTTTACTCATAAATGAGTGCTGAGTTCAAATCCCGACTGCATTTAGAAGTTTCTCATCTTTAGTTTTATCTCTTTTTACAAGTTTCTTTAAAAATTTTTTCCCATAGTATATGTCACATTATAATTTATAGTTTATTTTTTCATTCAGACTGAAATTCTTGAAATGTCAAGATCCAGTCTTGCTAATTTCCCCCATCAACAGCACTTAATGTAACATGGGGCACAGAGTAGGTATTCAACAAATATTTACTGAAGTGAATAAACACACTTTTATATTGTAACTTGTTTCTTAGGAAAGTTAAATTTCTAAGGTCATTGATGTGATATTCACTTAAGCTCCATTTGCTCCAACACAGTCCAATTAGTTATCTAAATCGTACTCTGTAATTAAAATTAAAGATGTGATTTTTCAAGAAAGTGAATGGACAAGGCTGGCCAGCATTGCCCATCTCCCAGGTGTTGTGTGCTTTGCTGTGATAAGCTCTGCTCATTGCTTGTCCCGTGGTCCGTATGTCCTAAACAACCCTATACTTTCTTTGAGTTTTTATATTTACCTGTTCTCACTACTAGTAATTACAAAAGAAAGCTCTATTTTTATTGTCACAGTTAATTTTTTTTTCAAAAGCAGATATATATCCATGAGTGACGTATTTGGAATGTAGGCTAATGGATCCTAATATAAAAATAATCTGTGCTACTTGTAAACCAAGTTCAGTATGAATAAGAAAGGAATATGGAGAGAAGATAAAGAAGAATCCCTCAACAACACCAAAAACTCCCTCAGCTCTTTATTTACATGTGTGTTTATTATGCACATGGGCACACACCCATTTTTAATCACATAACTAAAATTAATTCCAAATGTTTTAACTCCAATTTTATCCAGTGAGATATTTTCTAAATTAAAGTATATCATATTTGTGCAATTAAGAATTTTTATGGCCGTGATTTTTACTTCCACTTCTTTATTCACCATATAGAAAAAGTGGTATAGTGTAAATGGATACATTTACCCACAATGTGTGACAAGACTAAAGCACCACTACATTGACCAATAAGTCACAGGTAGACAAGGACTTGATTTATGAAATCTTGAAAATGCTGAAAAATCTTACAATATTGGGGAGCTTCCTACTACTAATTGGATTGTGCCACTAGGGTTAAGGGTGTATTTTCTGAGGCTTTTTACCTTTTTGTTTTTTGAACTATGCTCAATAACAAGCTTTGGAATAAGGCCGATTTAGAGTTAAGTCTTGGCTTTCAACTTAATCATTGTGTAAATCTGGGTTAATGACTGACTTCTTCAGAACCACATTGTTTTCAACCATAAATTTTGAATAATAATAACACTTTACTTCATTTTTGAAACGGTTGGTGCCAATATATGTGACCCATTCAACAAGTGACCTACAAATGATAGGAAAAAAAGGCATGAAATTTCTCCCAGAAGGCCTTTAGGGAAACTGGGTTGTGTTCATCACCTACATGAAAACAATTAGCAAACCATATAAGATATTACACAGATGCATCCTAAGGTGTGAACTCTAACCTCTGAACAATAACAATTATCTGTGATAGGCTGATGTTAGTTGAATAAGATTTCAGAAGAGTGAAATGATTGAAGAAAGGGATCCTTCTGAGAAGATTTCATGGAGAAAAGCGTTTTGAAAATAAGCATTATTTAGAGAAAAGCATTATTTGGAGAAAGTAGAGAAAATTTCAACAGGAGAACTGTATAAGCAAAGCTACCAACAAAAGGGACAAGCGAGACTTTTCCCCAAGCATTAAGGGAATTAGCTTTAGAAGTGCAGAGAGGGCTTCCCTGGTGACACAGTGGTTGAGAATCTGCCTGCCAATGCAGGGGACGCGGGTTCGAGCCCTGGTCGGGGAGGATCCCACATGCCGCGGAGCAACTGGGCCCGTGAGCCACGACTACTGAGCCTGCGCGTCTGGAGCCTGTGCTACGCCACGGGAGAGGCTGCGATAGTGAGAGGCCCGTGCACCGTGATGACGAGTGGCCCCCACTTGCCGTAACTGGAGAAAGCCCTCGCACAGAAATGAAGACCCAACACAGCCAAAAATAAAAAAATAAAGAAAGAAAGAATTATTTAAAAAAAAAAAGAAGTGCAGAGAATCAAAGGAGATAGCAGAAAATATTTTGACAGGTATGCTAGGGCCAGATTACAAAGGGTAATGAATGTGAGAAAAACAGAGGTAATTTTAACATCTTAAATAAAATCAAGTTAATCATATTTTTAAAGGAGTGAAGTGCTATGATAAAGATTATATTTAATGAAAATTAAGACAGAAGGGGAGAATATAGCCATGGAGGAGACTCAGGAATGGAAGAAGCAATGATGGAGCTGACTGGAGGGAAAAAAGTTAGGAGGGGGAACAGGGAAGGCTTGATTTTATTCCTACTGATTTGAAAAAGCAGTGGAACCTCTAAGTGAAAATGGTCAGTAGGAAGGATCAGAGATGCAAATTTAAGTGGCAACTTAATGTCTTAGAATTAATAGTTATCTTAAAGATAACTAATCATCATTGCCAAATGAAAGATTGAGACACAGAGAAGTTGAGAAATTAGCTTGTGAATTAAATTCAGGGATCTGATCCAGCTTCTGGTCTAGTACCATTTCCATCAAAATGACATCTTAGCAGTGAGCATGGAAGAAGTCCCCAAGGGAGAGAGAATTTTGTCGAGAGAAGAACTCAGGAAGCTTAAATATGTGGAATGCAAATGTAGAAAGGGAGAGAACAGGTAGAGAAGTCAGTAAGGAAAATCACAGGGATGGTCAGAGAGATAGAAGGGGAATCATTATATCCTGGTTCATTTGAATTGAGGGAGGAAAACATCTGTGGATAAGATGGTGTTCAACTGATTTAGAATTTAAGGAAAAGGACAACAAATGGAAGCTATTATATTTGGCAATAGAAAATAAATCGGAAGCTTTAAGGTGAGCAGACACCTGAGTAAATGAGGTTATAAGTGAAGAAGGGGGAAATAAATTAGTGGGAAATTTTCAAGAGCCTTGGAAAAAGGAGAGTAGAAAGACATCAGTTTATTTATTTCATAATAAAATAAGCATAGACAAATTTGAAGACAGAGAAAAAGGATCTAAATGAGTGAGATAGTTCACATTAGCCAGATGTGAAGAGCTATGGGAATAGATGCACTCAAGGATGGGAACAAAGAACCTTAAAATACAATAAGTCCCTTACACGTGAACCTTCAAGTTGCGAACTTTCAAACATGCGAACATGTGTTCGCATGTCCAGTCACGTAAGCTAGTTCATGTGTCTGGTGTACATTGTCACGTGCATGCATCCTCTACAAGTGGTTGTGCTTTTGTGTACTTTACTGTACAGTACTGTATAGAGTACAGTAGTACAGTATCTTTATTTCAAGCTAGATCTGCAAGAGGATGACTTCATTGAACTCCTTGCTGTGCAACACGAGGAGCTTACTAATGAAGACCTGATGGAATTGGAGGCCCAGAGAGAGGATGAAGAGAGACAAGAGGAAGAAGAAATAACTGAAGAACCAAAGAGATTCATGACGAAGGAAATGGCAAGGGGATTTTCTTTAGTTGAGGAGGCACTGTTAGTTTTTGAGGCACAGGACCCAAAAGTCGAACAGTACACGATGGTTGCAGCAGCTGTTCAGAATGCAATCCAATGCTACTGTGTCATCTATGATGAGAAAAAAAGAGCTACTACCCAAACATCACTGGATTATTTTTTCAAGAGGGTAGATAGAATTCAATCCAGCAAGGAACCAGAACATGTACCATAAACGTCAGGCGTGAGTGAAATTGCAGCTTGCCCTCCGTCTCCTATTGCTGACAATCCTTCAGCTCTGCCATCTCCCACCTCCTCTCCCTCCTCCAGTCAGTAACTCTTCTTGCCTGTTCACTCGATGCCAACCCCTATATGCCAGCCCTTGTATGCCAGCTGTTGTACTGCACTACTGTACTTTTCAAGGTACTGTACTTACTGTAAGATTAAAAATGTTTTTTTTTCTTTTGTGTTTGTTTTTTATGTATTATTTGTGTGAAAAGTATTATAAACCTATTACAGTACAGTACTCTATAGCCGATTGTGTTAGTTGGGTACCTAGGCTATCTTTGTTGGACTCACAAACAAATTGGACTTACGAACACGCTCTTGGAATGGAACTCGTTCCTATGTAGGAGACTTACTGTACACAGGTTAGCTTTAGCCACGTAAAGGGGGGAATTTATTTCAAGACTAAAGGGAGAGATAAAAGGATATTTCAGTTATAAAAACACAGCCATTAAAGTAGAAATAAAGATAAAAGTGGGCACATATCAAATTTATATCTTTATTGGTTGGTCTGTTGGGAGTAGAGTAAAAGTCAAACTCACTTATACATAAATAACAAGGTCATGAGGTGTGAATGAATTGTTATTCCAGAAAGGTTAGAATTCCTGCAGAACTTGGCATATGGGGAGTAGAATTAAGGAGGTTAATAAAGATGTTGCATTAGGTAGAAATATTGGGGATACAAACAACAAAATAGCTAGCAGTGACTTAAGACATTTAAATACCTCCCATTACAAGAAGCGTAGAGGTAGGTAGTTCCAAAATTATTTTAGCAACTCAGTAATATCAGAGTATTGGGTCAGCTTCTGTAGATTTCTCTTGGCTTTTCCCCCATGGTCCAATTATCGTATCTTCATAGGAGGACAAATAAGGTGAAAGGAAGAGACAGTGAAAATAGAAAATCTCCTCATGCACTTTTTTCTCTTTTAATAGGAAACAAAGTTTTGACCTTATTCTAATGAAACTAATTTTATCTACATCTTGTGAAAGAATCCAGTAGAAAAGAACTAGTTAACAAAGTTTGATCTCTCTCACTTCCTTAAGTGGTGTAAATTAGATGTGATGATTACATTTATTTTTTAGTGACTGTACTGATTTTAATTACAAAAACCTATTGATAATATCTGAAGCATGGTGCAAATAACCTTGCTTGATCAGGGTGGCCTCATCATTACTTTGAGTACTCTTAATGTCAAGTACCAAGAAGGAACACATTAATATCATGCCCGAAAGTATTTTATTTAAAAAGACTTTGTATCTTATCAAACTGTGGGACTGTAGTATTCCATCCACTAATCTAATGGCCAAATACTGTGAGCTGTATCAGTCCAACTGCTATAGCATGACTTGTTAAAACAAAACATATGGGAAGGACTAAAAAGTTCATAATACCAGTCTCTAATGTAGCTTCTTTCATATTGAGTAAAATGTATGAATAACTAACTAACTGATAAAAAATATAGCATTTTCATATGTTAGGCCACAAAACAAGTCACAATAAGTTTAAGAAGACTGAAATCATATCACACATTTTTCTGATTCCAGTGGTATGAAATTAGAAATCAATTACAAGTAGAAAACCGAAAAATTCACAAACATATGGAGATAAACAACATGCTACTGAAAAAATTGGGTCAAAAATAAATAAAAATATATTGAGACAAATGAAATCAGAAATACAACGTATCAATACTTATAGTGTGCAGCAAAAACAGTTCTAAGAAGGAAGTTTATAACAATAAATGCCTAAATTAAGAAAAAAAAAGAGCTCAAATAAACCACCTAACTTGCACTTCAAGAAACTAGAAAAAGAAGAAGAAAAATGAAGCCCCAAATTAGTAGAAGGAAGGAAGGAAATAACAAAGATCAGAGCAGAAATAAATGAATGAGACGCAAAAAAGACAATAAAAAAGAAACATTAAACTAAGAGCTTGTTTTTTACAAGATAAACAAAATAGATAAAACATTACAACTGATACTACAGAAATAGAAAGCATCATGAGACTGTTATAAACAATTATAGGCCAACTAATTGGACAAACTGAAAGACATGAATAAATTCCTAGAAACATACAATCTACCAAGACTGAATTATGAAGAAACAGAAAATCTGAATAGACCATTTACTAGTAAGGACATTGAATCAGTAATCAAAAACCTCTGAACGACAAAAAAAGCCTAGGACCAGATGACTTCGCTGGTGGATTCTACCAAACAGTTAAAGAAGAATTAACATCAACCCTCAAATTCTTCCAAAAAATAGAAGAGTAGGGAACATTTCCAAACTCATATTATGAGGCCAGCTTTACCATGATATCAAAGCCAGCCAAGGACTCTATAAGAAAATAAAATTACAGGCAAATATCCCTGATGAACATGGATACAAAAATTATCAATAACGTATTAGCAAACAGAATTCAAACACATTAAAAGGATCATACACCATGATATAGTGGAATTTATTCCAGAGATGCAAGGATGGTTGAACATGCACACACACAAAAAATCAATGTAATACACTGCATTAACAAAATGAAGGATAAAAATCAGATGATCATCTCAATGGATGCAAAAAATAATTTGACAAACTTCAATACCATTTCACAATAAAAACTCTCAACATAGTGGGAATAGAGGGAATAAACTTCAATAGAATAAAGGCCATTCATGACAAGCCCATAGTTAACATCATACTCAGTGGTGAGAAACTGGAAGTTTTTCCTCTAAAATGAGAAAAGAGAAAAGGATACTCTCACCACTTTTATCAAGATAGTACTGGAGGGCTTCCCTGGTGGCACAGTGGTTGAGAGTCTGCCTGCCGATGCAGGGGACACGGGTTCGTGCCCCGGTCCGGGGAGATCCCACATGCCGCGGAGCGGCTGGGACCGTGAGCCACAGCCGCTGAGCCTGCGCGTCCGGAGCCTGTGCTCCGCAACGGAAGAGGCCACAACAGTGAGAGGCCCGCGTAACGCAAAAAAAGAAAAAAAAGAGTACTGGAAGTCATAGCCAGAGTAATTAGTCAAGAAAAAAAAGCCATCTAAATTGGAAAGAAAGAAGCAAAACTGTTTCTATTTGCAGATGACATGATATTATATATAATAAACCCTGAAGATTATACCAAAAAACTATTAGAACTATTACACAAATTCAGTAAATTTGCTGGACACAAAATCAGTATACAAAAATCATTTGTGTTTCTATACTCTAAAAATGATCTTAGATCCTCAGATTCTCTAGTAGGAAAAGTGGTATCCTGGCATCATTTAACATGATACTGGTGAATTTTGTCAGAGATTATAAAACCAAAAATGAACCTCAACATACCCCATACTTTATTTAAATTCCTAAACAAAGAAACAAACAAATACCTAGCTTTTTTACACTACTTTGAAATGACATATGGTATGACTCAACATGTTATCATACCACCACAGTCCATGTGAGAGATCGAATGTTATTAATTTTCTACAAAGATAAGTAACTAGATGTGTGTTTCTTGTTTATAGAGACTCTGTCACATAAGGGAGGCAGTACCAACAGGTACTATACAATGAATAATGGATATACTAATATATGTTGAATAGGGGCCTCTGGGTTAACACGGATCCAGGTTTGGATCTAGATTCCAGACCTAGCTCTGCCTCTTTGTAAATTTCTATAGATGCTTAAACTCTCTGACTCTTCGTTTCTTTATGTGTAAAATGGGAATACCCATATTTAGGAGACGGTACATACTTTGCATGGTGCTGGGGATGTTCTAAGTAGTCAGTAATTGTGAACTATCAATAATATTTATCAGTAGTAGTCTTTACACTTACTAAAGCTCTTTTTAAAAGTATTCACTCAAAAGAGTCGGAAACAGCTTCCATAAGAGTCCAAAAGAAACAACGTAACAATTCCTCCATGTCATTTAACTGATATGATGTCTCTGGAAGAAAGCTGTCCCACCTAATCAACTATTATAAAACAGTTGATCCGTTAAGGTAGGGCCAGATAGGAGCTTGATTTAATACTTCCTGCTTCATTGCAAAATATAATCTGCAACGTCCTCAGTTCCTGTTTTTGGTTTTTTCTTAGCTTCCCAGTGCCCCTTTCCAATCAATCCCTACTGGTCATAGGAAAAAAAAGACATTCTCTGATTTCTATCATCGTTAGGTTGGTTTTGCTTGTTCTGAGCTTTATCTAAGTATGTTATATGTTAAGGGTTGTTTGGCTACTTTCACTCAGCATACTAGTTATGAATTTCATCCCTGTTACTGTGTGTATCAGATTTTTTTAAAAAGACTTTATTTCAAATGTACATAAAAGTTTTAAGGACAGTCTAAAGAATTTCTGTGTAACCACTCACCCAAGTTACCAATTGTCAGTATTTTACCATATTTGCTTTCTCTTTCTCTTTCTGAGCTTTTTGAGGTTAAGTTGCAGACATTATGCCCCTTTACCCCTAAATTCTTCCATGTATAACGCCTCAAAACAGCAGAATATCAGTGCGCTTATCAAAGTCAGAAAATCAACATTAATATAATACCAGCATCTAATCTAGATACCTTATTAAAATGTCACCAAATTCCCCAATATTTTCCTTCATAGAAAAAACATGATTTTTGGTTCAGGATCCAATCTAGGATCAAGTGTTACATTTACTTTTCAGGTCTCTTCAGGATCATTTAATTAGGAACAGTTTCTCAGTCTGACTTTGTCTTTCATAGCCTTGTCATTTTTGAAGAGCAAAGGCATTGTATAATGTCCTCGAGTTTGGGTTGTCTGATATTTCCTCATTATTAAATTCAGGCTATGCGGTTTTTGGCAGGAATGTCATGGGGATGATGATGTATCCTTCTCAGTACATCCTACGGGGAGGCTCACGCTGTCACTTTGCCCCATGACTTGTGATGCTTACATTGGATATCTGGTTAAGTTGGTGTCTGTTAGTGTTTTCTTCGGCAAAATTATTAGTTTTCACTTTGTTATTAGTAAGTATTTTGAAGAGGGCTAATTTACTTCATTTTTTAAAAAATGCTGAGTGATCTTCCCTTGAATGATTACACCACAATTTGTTAATCCATGTGTCTGTTGGTGGGAATGGAGTTGTTTCCACGTTTGTGCTATTATGAACAAAACTGATGTGAACATTCTAGTGGAATTGTTTTCATGGACATGTGTTTTCATTTCTCTTGTGCAGATACTAGGAGTGAAATTGCAGGCATATCTGGTAAAGGTATGTGTAATTAAAAAAACAAAAGAAAAACACATAAAACAAAAAGGTTTCCAAGATGGTAAATGTGTTCCCATTGCTCCAAATCTTGCCAATATTTGGCACTGACCTCGTTTTAAAATTTTAGCCATTTGAGTGGGAAGCAAATGGCATCTCATTTAGTTTTAATTTTTATTTCCCTGATAATAATATTGGACATAATATGTCCAACATAATATGCCCAACATAATATGTCCAATTGGACATAATTATGTCCAATAATAATATTGGACATAATTTATGCACTTACTGGCCATTCATGTATCTTCTTTTGTGAAGTATCTTTTGCCCACTAATATAGGGTTTTATTTATTTACTATTGTTTTGTAGGAATTCTTTACATGTTCTAGATACCACTTTTCTTTTATTATTCCTTTTTATGGATTATTTATATATTCTGGATACTTGTCCCTTGTCATATGTATTGACTAAAAAATTCTTCCAGCTTATTGCTTGCCATTTCACTTTTTAACAGTGTATTTTGATAAGTAGAAGTCTTCATTTTACTGCAATCCAATTTTCATTAAAAAATTATGGCTAATAGTTTATTCATACTAAGAATGTCTTCCCAAAACTCAAATTTATGAAGATGTTTTTCAGTGTCTTCTAAAAGCTTAGTAGTTTTAGCATTACCCTTATCTCCTACCACAATTAACATAAAACATGCTCCAGTCACACCAGACCCCACTGGTCCTTAGGCAGCTTAGGTTTTTAATCTACTCCTTAGGTTGGTACATGCTGTAACTGTCACTGTCTTGCAAACTCTTACTCATCTTTAAATCCACTCTTTGTGTACGTGTTATTTTGGCTTTCTTAAGTAGGACTTACCTCTCTTTCTCCCCATAGCACTTTGTAGGTCCCATATAACACTTACCACATTGATTATAATTGTTTGTGCCTTTGCCACCAGAGAAGGAGGCTACTCACTGACCAGGATCAGTGATTGCTTTGGCTATTTGGGGTCTTTTGTGTTTCCATACAAATTTTAAGAATTTTTTGTTCTAGATCTGCAAAAAATGCCATTGGTAATTTGATAGGGATTGCATTGAATCTGTAGATTACCATGGGTAGCATAGTCATTTTGACAATATTGATTCTTGTAATCCAAGAACATGGTATATCTTCCCATTTGTTTGTGTCATCTTTGATTTCCTTCATCAGCGTCTTATAGTTTTCAGAGTACAGTTTTTTTGTCTCCTTAGGTAGGTTTATTCCTAGGTATTTTATTCTTTTTGATGCGATGGTAAGTGGGATTGTTTCCTTGATTTCTCTTTCTGATCTTTGGTTGTTAGTGTACAGGAATGCAAGAGATTACTGTGTATTAATTTTGTATCCTGCAACTTTACCGAATTCATTGATGAGCTCTAGTAGTTTTCTGATTGTATCTTCAGGATTTTCTATATATAGTAACATGTCACCTGCAAACAGTGACAGTTTTACTTCTTCTTTTCCAATCTGGATTCCTTTTATTTCTTTTTCTTCTCTGATTGTCAACCCCATGATAAATCTTTGATGTGATATTTTATTAATAATTGCACTTGTCTTAATGCAATTAACATATTGGTAAATTAATTATTTAAAAAAGTCTTAGGAGCCTCTACAAAGTTCGAGTTATTGTGGTAAGCACTGCTGATACAAAAATGATGGTAAAAGACAAACTAAAATATATTGTGATACAGAGTGAAGTAAGTCAGAAAGAGAAAAACAAATACCATATGCTAACACATATATATGGAAACTAAAAAAAAAAAAAAAAGGTTCTAATGAACCTAGGGGCAGGACAGGAATAAAGACACAGATGTAGAGAATGGACTTGAGGACATGGGGAGGGGGAAGGGTAAGCTGGGAAGAAGTGAGAGAGTGGCATGGACATATATACACTACCAAATGTAAAACAGATAGCTAGTGGGAAGCAGCCGCATAGCACAGGGAGATCAGCTCGGTGCTTTGTGACCGCCTGGAGGGGTGGGATAGGGAGGGTGGGAGGGAGACACAAGAGGGAGGGGATATGGGGATATATGTATACGTACAGCTGATTCACTTTGTTATAAAGCAGAAATTAACACACCACTGTAAAGCAGCTATACTCCAATAAAGATGTTAAAAAATTGTAAATGCTTTGAAAACATAGGCAGTGTCTATAGGTTTTATCATTTGTTATTATTTGTTGTTGTTGTTTTTAAGAAATAAGCATGCTGTTTGTCTCATCTGGTGACCAAAGTAAAAATGTGTGGATTCCCATGAGATAGTACGCAGCTGAGAATAAAAGAGACTGAATTCCAAAACGCCAAATGTTACGAATACCCCACACTGGTGTCACTGGTGTTGAAAGCCTATGATTCAAACCAAGTGGATGAGGCAAAATTAGTTCGTTTTATTTGATTACAGCAAGAAATAAAAAGACAACTTAGCTAAGGAAAAAGAGAGAAGCAACAAAGAAGAAAGTTGAAGAATGGAACTTGGTCCTGGTATGAGGGGTATACTCGACACGTCTCCTCTTAGCATGGGGGCCACTAAGGACATTGCTGAACTTAGGGAGGCTATTCTGTTTATAATGGAATCAAGTTTGGTGATGTTGGCTTGGCAGTGAAACCTGTCTACAGATAAGTGTAGCAATTTGGGAATGTGGATAGCGCAGAACTTGGGGAGAGCTGTAACATGGTGGGAGACAGCAAGGACAATCCCCAGTTTCCCTTAGAACTGAGTTTGGCCTGGCAGAGATTCAGAGGTTTCCAATAGGCCTAAGATAGCCTGTGAAAGACTCTGGAAGAGTGAGTATTTCTCCGCCACTACATGGGGATACCATGCAGAAAGAGAGCTCTCTCACTAGAGACAGCCTGGAGCTCCATCTGGATTTTGAGGGAGGCAGTCATGCTTCCCTGCACTGGGGTCCAGCTGGGGATCTGCAGACAGAGAATGCTTCATTTGCTGAGACCACCTTCGGATGCTGTTCAGGCTGAAAGCGAGCTGGGATACTGCTAGTCCCAGACACTGACTAAAGTTCAACAGTAACAGCAGAAGACAAAAGAACTGCACAGACCAGATATGCAATGCCTCTCCTCGAGGGAGGTCAATTACATAAGACCACTCCTCTTTTCCTACCTGTAGCTGTGTTGGAAAGGGACACAAAGGGCCTATAAAAAGAGAAGTGAGAACAGGAGGTGAAGACCTTAAGACAGGGGGAAGTAACACGCTGTGGATAGTGATGGAAATAATAATACTTGAATTTGACTGAATATTTACCCAAAGGAAGTGAAGCTTTGAACTAAAAGAGAAAAGAATAACTGGAAATGTCATGATTTTGTTAACCCTTGGCCACTGAGAAAGAATGAGATCTTGAGAAAGGAAACCCAATTCATATCAAAACAAAGAGAGCTTTTGTAATCACCCTGAAGACATTTAGTTTTGCTGTCTAGTTCATACCTGTTGACAATTGCAGCTAAGGAGTACTTGATATTCAGGGCACTTTCCCATGGAATAAGAATGCTTTCACTCACGGGATCTGCAACATAAATGGTGAACAAAGAATATTGTAATCATACTTTATTATATTATTTTAACTTGACAATAACTGAAATGGGTAAGGATAGAATTAATATTTCTTAGTCTGAAGAAAGAGCCTCAGAAAAGTCGTGACTTCTGACCTACAGGTCAGTGTTTAATCTGCTGTCCCAAACTGCCTACTCAAGATCAGTGATAATTACTCCCAGAATGAGAATTCTCAGGGCTTGGCTCAGGGACCCCTGAGTCAGAATCAGTTGGAATATTTGTTAAAAATGTAGATTTTTGGCCACATATCTGACCTACTGAATCAAACTACACAGGAGTTAATGGCATCCTAACCAGGCCGCCCACATTATTTAATGCTCCCCAGATCTAAGAATGACAATAGACCAACAGCATTACTTCTTTGACTGAGGGATCATCTTGAAATGGCCTTGGGGTTTAGTCGTGAATAGGGCTGGAAAGGTACCAAATACTGTTTTGAACTTTGTAATTAAGGATGCATTCAGAAACCCTTTCCTTTTACCTCAAAAACAAGCACATTAAAAAAAAAATCCCAAATCTCAACTGTAAGACGTTGTGATTAAATCATTCATATTCTAAAATGCCATAGCTGACAACTTTGATCCCTGCAGACAGAAGTCACTGTAAAGCAGAATGTGCAAATGACTTTTCCTCTACTAGTGAGATAATTAGCCTTTCCTCTTTGTTATTCTTAGCCTCCTCTCCTCTTTAGCTTCAGACCTTTAAGCCATTCTATATCTGGCAAGAAATTTCATTGTACTTTCTTCATTTACTGCTTCTAGGAACCACTGCAGTTTATTCAGATATATGAATGAGTGGCTGACTTAAGCCCTATTTCGTTTCTGGTTTTGTGCATGTTTTTTGTTTGCAAATTTAAACAAAACTACAAATATCTTAAGAAAATAAAAGGAAGGGGAGGATTATGATACTGGAGCCCGTGTGTATTCATCAAAAAGCACACAAGGATGTCTGAGACCTATGCAGCTGCAGGCTATGTAGCTGGGCTTTTAGAAGGGGCAGGAACTAGGCTCTGAATGCTCTGTGGGACTAAGACTTTCTCAAGATCTTCTTTTTTTTTTTTTTTCTTGAGGTACATGGTCTCTTTATCTTTTTTTCTCTCTGCACATTAATTTTACTCTTCCTGTTTTATGGACTATGTCTGCTTCTAAAAGTACACGGACTCCCTCTGCTACAGATTCTATAAATCCTTACTTTTAGGCACATGCAGAGACATTTTGAATCCAAATTCCTGGAGACAGATTCTGATCAGCCCAGCTTGGGTCAGAAGAATATCTTTATCTACTCAGCTATGGCTAAGGAGCAGGTACCCATTGTCAGCAGGGTACCAGGTGTTCATTCCAAAGAAGTAGAACAGGTCTCTGAGAAACAGGGCAATTCTGGGCTGTCAGATCCAAAGGTGTTTGGTTGTCTCTTTGCTTGTTTGGCTTTAGTTAATGTTTCTGAGATGTACACTGACCCGACTCAGGTCAGTGTGAAACAGGGCCTGATACTTTCATCAGGTATTGGGGAAGAGAAGATATTCCTTTCCACCAGCTTTGGTCATGGGAAGATGTGGGTCTGTAGCTACAAGCAGCTATGTTGGAATCACACTGTGCTTGAGAATAAAACCAATATATAGACAAGAACAAAGCTGAAAGGCAGACCAGGGCCTGATGACACTTGCTTTGTTCCAGAACTTTCAGTTACGTGATCTAATACACTTTTCTCTAAGTTGATTCGGATTGGGATTTCTATCCCCTAACATATCTTCATTGCTATTTTAAAATTCAATATCTTTTTCTCATTTCATTCTGCTCTTGGTTTAATTCTGTTCTGAATTCAATCTACCTTGCTTTTCTTCCACACTTTGCTCTTTCTCCCCAGAAAGAGAAGGTATGGGACAATGTTCCTCTCTAACAATAACAATTATAGCAACAGTAATACATTATTACACATTATTATTTTTACATTATTTTTTATAAGCAGATATTCATTTTTAATTATTATTTATTTATTTTTGGCTGTGTTGGGTCTTCGTGTCTGTGCGAGGGCTTTCTCCAGTTGCAGCAAGCGGGGGCCACTCTTCATTGCTGTGCGCGGGCCTCTCACTATCGTGGCCTCTCTTGTTGCGGAGCACAGGCTCCAGACGCGCAGGCTCAGTAGTTGTGGCTCACAGGCCCAGTTGCTCCGCGGCATGTGGGATTTTCCCAGACCAGGGCTCGAACCCGTGTCCCCTGCATCGGCAGGCAGATTCTCAACCACTGCACCCCCAGGGAAGTCCTACATTTTGATTTATCCAATTCTCATCATCTGATTTTTCTTGAGCAAAGATATTTGTTTGTGTTATTATTATTTTTTACTTAAATCCCATTACCCACTGAATAACAAACTGCCTCTTTTGATTGACAGTCAAGACCTACTACAATTGAATCTTGGTTCATCTTCGATCCTTTTACTATTACATCGTTATTCTATGGTTTCATCAAAGTGGGAGACTTCCTGGTGAGTTTTGCATCCTGTGTTTTCTTCACTTTGGTCACGTTCTTTGTTTCAGATTTCCAACCTTTAATCTCACATGTGGAAGTCCTAAACATCCTCTCCCTCAAATATCATCCGCTTTTCCGCTCTGGAAGTGTTCTTCAGATCCCTTATTTAGAAGTTATCTTTCATACATGCTCCCCAAAGTTCACAGCAGTACTATTTACAATAGCCAAGATATGGAAGCAAACTAAGTGTCCACCAACAGATGAATGGATAAAGATGTGGTATGTATACACAATAGAACATTACTCAGCCATAAAAAAGACTGAAATAATGTCATTTGCAGCAATATGGATGGACTTACAGAATATTATACTAAGTGAAGTAAATCAGATAAAGACAAATATTATATGATATCACTTATATGTGGAATCAAAAATAATACAAATGAATTTTTTTTTTTTTTTTTGCGGTACGCGGGCCTCTCACTGTTGTGGCCTCTCCTGTTGTGGAGCACAGGCTCCGGACGTGCAGGCCCAGCGGCCATGGCTCACGGGCCCAGCCGCTCTGCGGCATGTGGGATCTTCCCAGACCGGGGCACGAACCTGTGTCCCCTGCATCGGCAGGCAGACTCTCAACCACTGCGCCACCAGGGAAGCCCAATACAAATGAATTTATTTACAGAACAGAAACAGACTCACAGACATAGATAACAAACTTATGGTTACCAAAGGGGCAAGGGTCAAGGGATAAATTAGGGGTAGTGGATTAACAGATACACACTACTATTTATAAAACAGATAAACAACAAGGTCCTACTGTATAGCACAGGGAACTATATTCAATATCTTGTAAGGACCTATAATGGAAAACAATTTGATAAAAACACATACATACATAACTGAATCACTTTGCTGTACACCTAAAACTAACACAGTGTTGCAAATCAACTAAACTTCAATAAAGAAAGAAGTTATCTTTCCTCCTCTGTACTCAGATTGTACATTATTCTGGGGTTTGGAAGGCAAAGTGTTTGTATCCATAGTTTATATTACATAACAGATGATATATTCACTGCAATTTGGAACTACATGTTATGTCCTTTGTATACGTCCGTGTACCAGGTCAGTGCCTTGCACATAGCAGGTACTCAGTAAATATCTAAAGATGGCGAACGAAGGAAAAGAAAGTCTATGTTGTTATATATAGACTACAACAACAATAACACAAAGGTATCATCCATCACATATCTAAGATATAAAATTCAGCTTCAAGTTTACTTTTGTCAGATTGTCACACAATATTTTTCAATGTAAAAGTTACAAAAGGGAAAGGTAATTTTCAAATCATTCCAAGAATTCCGTAGGTTTTCAATTCACTTTGAAAATCATTTTATATGGTAGTCTGTAGCACTGGGACACCCTATAGAGTAGAAAATTGCTGTGTCGAGTAGTCAATTAAGTGCATATAGCAGCTGTATTTCAAAGTTAGTCTGTTTTACAAAAGGAATTATTCAAATATATGAAAAAGCTTTTCCTTGTAGAAATCAGTAACTAAAAAAAGATTATTCTCAAAAACATCCTTCCTTTTGCTGCTCTAGGGGAAACAAAAAGACAACTTAAAATAAATAAAATGTCATCCAACTTCCCTTCCAACATACACAGCAGTTTAAAAAAAATCTAAGAACAAACAGGTATCTAAGCAGAGCCAAATTCAACCAAATGCACACGGGAAGGCCTTCTAATAAACTTCTCAGAATGGCCTCCAAGTAAAAAGGTTGACATTATCATACGATGTATCAAAAATTCTAGGGGCCAGTATAAGTGTCAACTGCAGAGTGTGACCACATAAGAAATGAGAGAGAGAGAGAGAGAGGAAATATAGACACACACACACACACACTTTTTAAGAGAGCCACTAAAAACTGCCAATTCAGTGGCATCTAACTGAGTGTAACTGCTGTTGTGGTATTAGTAACCGAACCACCAAGTAGTTCCTACAGCCCATTTGACTTCTTTCCTGGGATCCATCGGCCTGAAGGTTTTAAACTCCTTGAACAAAAAAGGGGGAAGGGCTTCCCTGGTGGCGCAGTGGTTGAGAGTCAGCCTGCCGATGCAGGGGACACGGGTTCGTGCCCCGGTCTGGGAAGATCCCGCATGCCGCGGAGCGGCTGGGCCCGTGAGCCATGGCCGCTGAGCCTGCGCGTCCGGAGCCTGTGCTCCGCAACGGGAGAGGCCACAACAGTGAGAGGCCCGTGTATTGCAAAAAAAAAAAAAAGGGTGGGGGGGAAATGATCAAGGCAGACATCTGAGCAAAAACATGCTGTTTATACAGAGCAGTGTGGTTTCTAGAGCTGATCCCTTACCTGATTAGGCACATCAATTATTTGTATCCTTCTGTCTCCTCTTACGTAAACTCAAAGCTGCGCTGTGCCTTTCTGATTTGTTCTGATAAGCCCTCACTGCCAGCCTATAGAAGGAGTTTGCATGACCTTGGGCAATTCACATAGTATCCGTATCTGACCTGGTGTGCATTAACCAGGAACAGAAATTACAAATTTGAGTCTTCAAATATTAATATATGTGTTCTAAAATACAAGTTAAGTAATATTGGTAATTTAGACCAATCAATTAAAGAGGAGGAAACAGGTCTACATTATATGGAGTAATTTGTCATAGTTCCATGTATTCTATAATCTACAATATACCTAAAAATTAAGGCAGAAATGATTCTTACAAATCAAAACTGAAACTCAAGTAATTCCAAACCACTCTCTTAACCACGTATTTCAGATTTTCTTTCACAGAATCATTCTTTCACAAAAGCAGATCTGTTGCCAACATAGTCAGGAAGATTCGACACATGAAAGGTAAGAAAAAAGACTTAGGTAACATTATAAATAATAATTACCACCACTGATAATATACAAATTGTATTATTTATTTAATGATAATAATGAGATAGAGTCAGAATTTTTAGTAAAAGGGAAAGCTTGACATTTTATACCAACATACTAATAGTATAGAAGAGAAAACTGTTTTTTGACAGTGTAGACTATATCTGAATACTGATTCCCTTTATATCCTATCCTGTTTTGATTTCTTTTTTTTTTAATTTTAATATAGAAGCTACAGCTTTGGGAATTGAAAGTAAAGTAGTCTACGGTGAAATACAAGGATAATATATCACTTGCTCTGTGGTGCAAATAAAAGCATGAGATAATATGTGTGAAAGCACATTACCTCTCACATTATAGGCGTACAATAAAAGTTTGTTGAATGAATATGATACATCCATAAACCTTAAATGATAATTTGATTATAACCTTCACAACGTAGATGTCCAATAGCTCACAGGACAGCCTTTCAGCAGAAATTATTTTACTGGCAGATGGATTTAAAGCAATAGAGATAGAGAGTCATTACTTCATGAATTCCCTCAGTTCTGGAAATGGAGTCATTGTTGATTTAGCACAGCTCAGATTATTTATTTATTCAATTTTTATTTTATTTTTTTAATTTTTTAACATCTTTATTGGAGTATAATTGCTTTACAATGGTGTGTCAGTTTCTGCTTTATAACAAAGTGAATCAGTTATACATATACATATGTCCCCATATCTCTTCCCTCTTGCATCTCCCTCCCTCCCACCCTCCCTATCCCACCCCTTTAGGTGGTCACAAAGCACTGAGCTGATCTCCCTGTGCTATGCAGCTGCTTCCCACTAGCTATGTATTTTACGTTTGGTAGCGTATATATGTCCATGCCACTTTCTCACTTTGTCCCAGCTTACCCTTCCCCTCCCCCTATCCTCAAGTCCATTCTCTAGTAGGTCTGCATCTTTATTCCCGTCTTGCCTCTAGGTTCTTATTTAAAAGGTCACCTCTTTATTTTTCCCCCCTGTAGCTAGCATTAGAATTAGAGAGAGTTTAATTGAGGAAATCACACTTTAAAAATAAGCCTATAAAAATAAGATAATGGTGGAGAGTATTTCTTTGAGCTTTTAGTTTGTTGGATGTAATTTTACTAACAGTACATTTCAAATTATCTGATGTATAAGGCACTGGAGTGATATTATGTTGGACTTTAAGTTCCTAAAATTTAAAAAATTCTTCTCTTTAATCAACAGCTGAACATATTACATAGCGACTGTTTGGGGGTTTGGAAGGCCATTTTATTCCCCAAGCATCTCCCATGTATGAGGATTTGTCATCATCAGGCTCTGTCCTTCCCCACCTCCACTCCCTTACTCATCAAGTGGCCTTGCAGGGAGGCAGGTCTGCCCACCTGGGCTGTCCCTGGTGCCCCACACACCTTGTGTTCCCTAATAAAGCCTTCTTGGTTTTTGTCCAATGCCTGAGTCACCTCCCATTGACAGGTCTGGCCTTAGCTGTCACTTCATGTCATTTCTCCACTGGTGTTCTTTACATGATAGCCAGGTCTTGTTGACAAGGGGGAGTAAAGCAAGCATGTAATTATCTGGGTAACTTAAGCTACCACCATGCTTTGTCTCTACTACCTGGACAATTCACTCGAGAGGAAGTCAATAGAGAAGAGATGATTAACTTACAATTATTCAGGCAATTTAAGTCAAAGCAATGTTTTTGCTTGAATTATCCAGATAATTGCTTTAAACCTATATTTTGCTTTGCTAATTGAAAGCTAACCTAGGGAAAAATGGCTTAAGGCAGCAAGTAGCCGAGAGATTCCAATTCAGACCTTCATCCCTAGAACTTTTATTGGCAGTTGATTTCATTATATTTTTATAAGGTGAATAAAACATCTAACTTCACATGCAAGGAGAAGGTAGGTAAAGTGCCTGTGTGACTATGGATAAAGATGAAGCTGCATGAGCTTCACAGACCATCATCAAAACACTGCTACCTACAGACACAGAGAACAAACATGGATACCAAGGGCGGAAGAGGGGTGGAATGAACTGGGAGATTGGGACTGACATATACACTACTATGTATAAAACAGATAACTAATGAGAATCCACTGTATAGCACAGGAAACTCTACTCAATGCTCTGTGGTGATCTAAACGGGAAGGAAATGCAAAAAAGAGGGGATGTACGTATACGTATAGCTGATTCACTTTACTGTACTGCAGAAACTAACACAACGTTGTAATGTAACTATACTCCATTAAAACTTAATAAAAAAAAAAAAGACACTGCCACTTAACCTGTAATTGCCCTTGGTTGAGAGCAAAAGAATGCTATGTATGATATTGTATCTTTTGCAGTCCTTAGTCTGTAATTAGGCAGATTATGTCATGGTTCTATCGGGTTCAGAGAAAACTGGTCTACCCAAATACTTCAAGAAAGAGGGGGTTTATTTATTTTCAAGATACACACAGTCTGGAGCTGAATTGTGAAGGTGTCCTCTTCCCTGTCTCCCTCTTAGGACTTCCCTGGCAGCTCACACAGGGGATCTTGGCACCTCTGAGCACACTTGCTCATTACCCTGCTCTGTCTTTTACCTGCAGAAGACCTACAACGGCTGCTTCGGCTCCCCGTCTCCTAAGATTGTTCAGCTCAGCTAATTATTTCAATCTCACAGTTTCCTATTTCTAACTCTCAAGGCATGAATATGATTGATTCTGCTCATTTTTGCAAGCCAGGTGGTGTGTGTGGGATGATCAGGAACCTGTTGACCACAGCTAAGCCAATAAGCCGGGGCAGGCCCTTAGGTTCACATGGCACAGAACCTTGCTCTAAATGCCCGTCTGCAGTGGTATAGAGACTGGCTCCTCTTAGAAGTGTGTGTGCTGGGGGCAGGTAATGACTCACTTCTATAATACAGAGCCCTCCTGAGGAGCTGAAAGTGTGCCTCAAGAGTATTGTTGAAAAGTTGCAGAATTCAGTTAGTCTTTTTCTTCTTCAGGTGACGATCATAGGTAAAAATCACAAATGTCAAATACATATTAGCTCGAAGAAAAAAAACAGGGTTCTAGGAACTAATAAACGTTATATGCAAACATCTATGGAGTGTCCATTATATTCCAGGCACTGGTTCTTGGGACTCAGTAGTAAGACAGATGACACGCCTCACGCACTTAATTTATAGTGGAGGAGACACGCTACATGCAAATACACAATGTCTAAATAGGGTGAGGTTTGTAGTGATAATTGCAATGAAGAGAAATAAAGCTTAGTAAAAGGACAGAGAATGCTTCAGGGTAATATTTAAATGAGATGTCAGAGAAGACTTTTCTGAAGGAGTGACATTTGAGCAGAGATTGGAAGGAAGCCTGTGACCATCTGGGGGAAGGGTGTGCCAGACAGAAGGAAAAGCAAGCGTGAAAATTCCCAGGTGAGTCATTCTTTTTGATTATATTCACTAGTTTGCGGTATTTTTTACATTCCAAATGTAAGTGATATCATACAGTGTTCGCCTTTCTCTGTCTGATGTTATTTCACTTAGCATAATGCCCTCCAAGTCCATCCATGTTGCTGCAACTGGCAAAATTTGATTACCAGTGGGGAGAGAGAAGCGGGGAGGGGAAACACAGGGGTAGGGGAGTAAGAGGTACAAACTATTAGGTAGAAAATAAGCTACAAGGATATATTGTGCAACATGCAGAATACAGCCAACATTTTATAACAACTATAAATGGATTATAAGCTTTAAAAGTTGTGAATCACTATATTGTACACTTGTAACATATAATATTGTATAGCAAATATACTTCAATAAAAAACAAACAAAAACAACTGCCATTTGGATTACAGACTGTCGTAGGGCAAAGGAGAAAGCACAGAGGCCATTTAAGAATCTGTTGCATTTTGTGGGTTTTACTAGCACAGAACTGTAGGAATTGTGAGAAATGGTGAATTCACAGTTTTAGGATATATTTTGATAGGAAAGCTGAGAGAATTTGCTGATGGTTTGGATTTGAGGTATGAGCAAAACAAAGGAGTTAAAAACGATCCAAGCATGTTAGCTTAAATGAAAGGTGTTGCTATTGGTTGAGATGCGGAAGACCCGGGGAGCCAAGGTTTTGGGTGCAGGGAAGCAACACTTCATTCCCAGACCTGTTAATTTTGAGGCTTATATTAGTCATGCAAGCATGGGTGCTAAATAACTAGATGTCTAATTCTGGAGTTGAAGGGAGAGATTAGACTGGAGAATATTTTTAATACAGATACATTAAGCTGATTGTTTTGGGGGGGCTGCACAGCATGCGGGATCTTAGTTCCCCGACCAGGGATCGAACCCACATCCCCTGCACTGGAAGCTCGGCGTCTTAACAACTGGACTGCCAGGAAGTCCAAAAGATATCTTTAAAGTGAAGCAAAGATTGCTTCACTGAGACAGTTGTGTCGAACAGAACTGCCTCTTTCTAAATCCTGGATTATCTCACCTCTTTTTTCTTCTCTCTCTATATAGAAAAGTTTCCAACTTCATCACCCTCACAAATAAATACCCACCCTGATTATGATACTTTAATTATTGCCTAATTCCTTGATCACATTACAATCATAGTTCCCTGCTCAGAATCACTCCTGTCATTTTTGATTTCACCAAGCCTACTTTTCTTATGTTATCTTCTCCATCAAATTATGCATCAAGGTCTCTCACTTTTTAAAAAATTATCTTACTACTCACTTTCCACATTAATTTCATGAAGCTTTTACTCATCCTTTATTCTGTACCCACATTCCACTGTGTTCCATTTGTTCTCTATTGATTTTATATTTAATTCAGCAAATATTTTTGAAGGATTATTGTGTGCTAAGAGCTGTGAACCTAGCTTTATAAATATCCTGATTCTTTTTTAATATCCCCCATTCCATGTTTGGAGCACTGTCTTGTAAATTGCAATGTTAACACTAGTAATAATAATCATCATCATCCATGATGTATAAATAGTGCTGTACTCTTTACAAAGAATGGTCACATATATTATCTCAATAAGATTGAGGGAGACATTATTGTTATCTCTACTTTATAGGCATTTATATTGAATATCTACTATGGCACCTGCTCTAGTTAAAAGGGAAGATGTGGAGAAGGGTAGAAAAATGACACCTCGTTTCATTGGCTTATAATCTGAAATAATATTTTCATTTAACTAGATAGAAAATGAGAACAGATCAAAGGTACAGTTGTTAAGCAATTAGAGGTTCAGTGGCCTGTTTCATATGAGCAAACACTGTTAACCGTGAGGACAAGAAACTAGATTTCCTGCAGCTCCAAAAATATAGTTCTTTTAAGAGTGTGTTAAAAAAGTTGTCATTTTTTGTTATTTTTTAGCATAAAAAATGAGTGTGGGGGCTTCCCTGGTGGTGCAGTGGTTGAGAATCCATCTGCCAATGCAGGGGACACGGGTTCGAGCCCCGGTCTGGGAGGATCCCACATGCCGCGGAGCAACTGGGCCCGTGAGCCACAACTACTGGGCCTGCGCGTCTGGAGCCTGTGCTCTGCAACAAGAGAGGCTGCGACAGTGAGAGGCCTGCGCACCACAATGAAGAGTGGCCCCTGCTCACCGCAACTAGAGAAGGCCCTCGCACAGAAACGAAGACCCAACACAGCCAAAAATAAATAAATACATTTTTAAAAAAATGAGTGTGAAATGCTGCTAGAAGGTGTATTATATCATTTTGAATTATTCTAGGCCAACATACACAAAGTTTTTTACTAAAGAGTAAAAACACTCCACTTATATTAGATAACTTGAGCTGTTGAGGAGTCAAGAGGAATAAAAAGAACTTACTCTATTTTTTTTTCTGTATTCATCACTCTCAAATGAAACAACAAAAGGCCACATAAAACTACAAACGACAGGAATTTTCTCTTTTTCTTTCTCTTCTTATCACTGTCATGAGAACTATCATTGTGTGGTTGCTTCCAACCAGGGTTTGGTCTACTTTGTCCACTCAAAACATTCCTTCCTCATTATCAAAAATTACATGGAGGGGGGCTTCCCGGGTGGCACAGTGGTTAAGAATCCACCTGCCAATGCCGGGGACACGGGTTCAAGCCCTGTCCAGGAAGATCCCACATGCAACGGAGCAACTAAGCCCGTGCGCCACAACTACTGAGCCTCTGCTCTAGAGCCCATGAGACGCAACTACTGAGCCTGCATGCCACAACTACTGAAGCCCACGCGCCTAGAGCCCATGCTCTGCAACAAGAGAAGCTACCGCAGTGAGAAGCCCGCGCACTGCAACAAAGAGTAGCCCCCGCCCAGTGCAACTAGAGAAAGCCTGCCGCAGAACGAAGACCCAACACAGCCAAAAATAGATAAATTAAAAAAAAAAATTACATGAAGGAAGGAAGGAAGGAAGAAGCCCAGTGGATTCCTTCATCTTCTATATTAAGAAATTAATTTTAACGTACTTTAATGACTTGTGACCCGAAGTTGCTGCTTTTGTTTAGAGCAAGTATCCTTAGGCGAATATATTTTCTCTCTTGATTTCGACTAGCAAACAGGAAACAAGCTGTGTAACTTTAAATAAGTCACCTAATTCCTCAGTTCTTAATTGCCCTAGCTCTGAAGTGAGGAAGTTGAACTAAATGATCTCTGTTCTTACTTCTAATTTAACAATTCTGTGAGTCTATGGCATGCATAATAAACTCAATATAATATTCTGCCTGTCCTGGAACTTGTGGTGTTCTTTTGCAAAGTTCTTGTTCTGTCTTTTGCCTGTGAGCCACCTCGTGTAGTCTCATGGATTTAACCACCACAAGAATATTGCTTACTTCCACCTAAACACAGATCTACAGCCCAGCATTCCCCAAACTGTATTTGTGGGGCACGAGTGTTCCTCATGTTGGTGATAGCAATTCAATCGAAAAATAGTTCCATTGGAAATAATGTTTAGGATCCTGCTTTACTCGATCCCCTACTTGGAGGTAAACAGAGCACCCAAAGCATAGTAAGTGGGGGTGCAGAAACCTGCTTAAGTCAATGTTTTAAGAGTTGTGTAGGGTAGCAGCAGATGTCTTAATTTACCTATCTTCTCTTGAACCCTGCAAATCCCCAGTCAGCACAGAACATGGAGCTCCTGGTGCATGGGTCAGTCATCGAGCTGAGGGCCCTTGCATATTTGTTCATGTGAGTCATTGGAAGACTAAATTCTCACATTTTTATTTCTCAAACTGCAAATAATTTTTTTCATTTATATTTTCTGCAGTGAAAAATCATTACTATAGTTTAAAATATCTAATTGCTCAACAAAAGAAAAATGGATACAACAGATTAGACAATTTTATTTGCTCATTGAACAAATGCAATATTTATGATTTCTCCATTTTCAGTAGTAGTAAGAACACATGCTTAGGATGGTTTGAAATGCTTTCTTGAATACTTACTGTGGAATGCAAAATGATTGTTGGGATATAATATCTTCTGAAAACTAAACATTTCAGATGTGATATGAAATTTAAAAGACAGTGTTCCTGAAATCATTTCACAATGACTTACTTCAGTACATATAAGGAAGTAAGTTGGATGATATTATTTTATCAAATCCGAGCATGCAAAATAAACTTCCTTATGATCCCATCATAGAATAATAAAATTTCCAATAAAATATTAGAATAAAGTTGGTGAACACTGCCATTTTTGTGTGCATGTACATGTTAGGGCTTATTTAGAACTTATTCTAAGCCTAGAGCTACATAAACTTCGTTGCTCACCTGTGAACTGTATTATTAAACAAGGTCATTCTTATCACCCCTCACAATTGCAGCTTACCTTAGTTAATTGTTAATAGCCCAGACCTGTGGCTTTCAGTAACCAAGTTATCAGGTCAGTGCTGTGCAGGACAGTTATTTGAAGTGAAACTAATTCCTTACTACCTTTGTCTAAGTATTAAACAAATAATCTTTTATGGGAGAAGGTCAAATGCATAAATTTAAGTGTAAAGAGAATATCTTATTCCTTATGAAAATAATACTAGTGGTCTCAGAAAACAGGATTGGATCTTCAAACATTACTTACAGTGGAAACTCTCCATTGCATTCTGTGGTTAAAATTTTGGTTTTAACTCTAAGATACTATTTTAAAGAGGAAAGTTTGTTCTCTGTTACAGTTTCCTTACTTATTTACTCTTTCCAAAGAGTAAGTTTTCTAGAGGGAGAAAGATTTAGAAACACAAGCAAGATGTTTATACCAGTTAATGAGCAAAAGTGTCTTTAATAAGACAAGTAAGTTGAACACTGTCAATCTTAACCCAACAAATCCCAAAGCAAGTTTAGCATTAAAAGTCAATTTGGAGAGACCTTCAAGATGGCGGAAGAGTAAGATGTGGAGATCACCTTCCTCCCCACAAATATATCAGAAATACATCTACATGTAGAACAACTCCTACAGAACACCTACTGAACGCTGGCAAAAGACCTCAGACTTCCCAAAAGGCAAGAAACTCCCTACGTACCTGGGTAGGGCAAAAGAAAAAAGAATAAACAGAGACAAAAGAATAGGGACGGGACCTGCACCAGTGGGAGGGAGCCATGAAGGAGGAAAGGTTTCCACACACTAGAAACCCCTTCGCGGGCGGAGACTGCAGGTGGCGGAGTGGGGAAGCTTCGGAGCCACGGAGGAGAGCACAGCAACAGGGGTGCGGGAGGCAAAGCAGAGAGATTCCCGCACAGAGGATCGGTGCTGACTGGCACTCACCAGCCCGAGAGGCTTCTCTGCTCACCTGCCAGGATGGGCGGGGCTGGGAGCTGAGGCTCCGGCTTCGGAGGTCGGATCCCAGGGAGAGGACTGGGGTTGGCGGTGTGAACACAGCCTGAAGGGGTTAGTGTGCCACGGCTAGCCAGGAGGGAGTCCAGGAAAAGGTCTGGACCTGCCTAAGAGGCAAGAGACCATTGTTTCGGGGTGCACAAGGAGAGGGGATTAAGAGCGCCGGTTAAAGGAGCTCCAGAGATGGGCGTGAGCCGCGGCTAACAGCGCGGACCCCAGAGACAAGCATGAGACGCTAAGGCTGCTGCTGCCGCCACCAAGAAGCCTGTGTGCGAGCACAGGTCACTATCCACACCTCCCCTCCCGGGAGCCTGTGCAGCCCGCCACTGCCAGGGTCCCGGGATCCAGGGACAGCTTCCCTAGGAGAACGCACGGCGCCTCAGGCTGGTGCAACGTCCTGCTGGCCTCTGCCGCCGCAGGCTCACCCCGCATCTGTACCCCTCCCTCTCCCGGCCTGAATGAGCCAGAGTCCCCAAATAAGCTGCTCCTTCAACCCCGTCCTGTCTGAGCGAAGCACAGGTGCCCTGAGGCGACCTACACGTAGAGGCGGATCCAAATCCAAAGCTGAACCCCAGGAGTTGTGCGAACAATGAAGAGAAAGGGAAATCTCTCCCAGAAGCCTCAGGAGCAGCGGATTAAATCTCCACCATCAACTTGATGTGCCCTGCATCTGTGGAATACCTGAATAGACAACAAATATCCCAAAATTGAGGCGGTGGACTTTGGGAGAAACTATATATTTTTTCCCTTTTTCTCTTTTTGTGAGAGTGTATGTGTATGCTTCTGTGTGTGATTTTGTCTGTATAGCTTTGCTTTTAGCATTTGTCCTAGGGTTCTATCGGTCTGTTTTTTGTTTGTTTGTTTTTAGTATAGTTCTTAGTGCTTGTTATCATTGGTGGATTTGTTTTTTGGTTTGGTTGCTCTCTTCTTTCTTCCTTTCTTTTTTTAATTTTTTTTAATCTTTAATAATTATTTTTATAACTTAATTTATTTTAATTTTGTCTTTCTTTATTTTTTTTCTCCCTTTTCTTCTGAGCTATGTGGCTGACAGGGTCTTGGTACTCTGGCTGGGTGTCAGGCCTGGGCCTCTGAGGTGGGAGAGTTGAGTTCAGGATGTTGGTCCACCACAGACCTCCCAGGTCCACGTAATAGCAAACTGCAAAAGCTCTCCCAGAGACCTCCATCTCAATGCCAAGACCATTTCCATGCAATGAGCAGCACCTACAGTGATGGACACCCTATGCCAAACATCAGCATGACAGGAGCACAACCCCACCCAGTAGCAGAGAGGCGGCCTAAAATCATAATAAGGTCACAAACACCCAAAAACACACCATCAGATGCGGTCCTGCACACCAGAAAGACAAGATTCAGCATCATACACCAGAACACAGGCACCAGTCCCCTCCCCCAGGAAGCCTACACAACCCACTGAACCAACCTTACCCACTGGGGGCAGACACCAAAAACAAAGGGAATTACGAACGTGCAGCCTGAGACAAGGAGATCCCAAACACAAGAGTTAAGCAAAATGAGAAGACAGAGAAACACACAGCTGATGAAGGAGCAAGGTAAAAACCCACCAGACCAAACAGATGAAGAGGAAAGAGGCAGTCTACCTGGAAAATAATTCAGAGTAATGACAGTAAAGGTGGTCTAAAAACTTGGAAATAGAATGGAGAAAATACAAGAAACGTTTAACAAGGACCTAGAAGAACTAAAGAGCAAACAAACAATAATGAACAACACAATAAATGAAATTAAAAATTCTCTATACGTAATCAACAGCAGAATAACTGAGGCAGAAGAACAGATAAGTGACCTGGAAGATAAAATAGTGCAAATAACTACTGCAAAGCAGAATAAAGAAAAAAGAATGAAAAGTATTGAGGACAGTCACAGAGACTTCTAGGACAACACTAAACGCACCAACATTTGAATTATAGGGGTCCCAGAGGAAGAAGAGAAAAAGAAAGGGACTGAGAATATATTTGAAGAGATTATAGTTGAAAACTTCCCTAATATGGGAAAGGAAATAGTTAATCAAGTCCAGCAAGTGCAGAGAGTCCTATACAAGATAAATCCAAGGAGAAACATGCCAAGACACATATTAATCAAACTATCAAAAATTAAATACAAAGAAAAAATATTAAAAACAGCAAGGGAATAACAGCAAATAACATACAAGGGAATCCCCATAAGGTTAAAAGCTGATCTTTCAGCAGAAACTCTGCAAGCCAGAACGGAGTGGCAGGACAGATTTAAAGTGATGAAAGGGGAAAACCTACAACCAACATTACTCTATCCAGCAAGGATCTCATTCAGATTCGACGGACAAATTAAAATATTTACAGACAAGCAAATACTAAGAGAATTCAGCACCACCGAACCAGCTATACAACACATGCTAAAGGAACTTCTCTAGGCAGGAAACACAAGAGAAGGAAAAGACCTACAATAACAAACCCAAAACCATTAAGAAAATGGTAATAGGAACATACATATTGATAATTACCTTAAATGTAAATGGATTAAATGCTCCAACCAAAAGACACAGACTGGCTGAATGGATACAAAAACAAGACCCATATATATGCTGTCTACAAGAGACCCACTTCAGACCTAGGGACACATACAGACTGAAAGTGAGGGGATGGAAAAAGATATTCCACACAAATGGAAATCAAAAGAAAGCTGGAGTAGCAATTCTCATATCAGACAAAACAGACTTTAAAACAAAGACTATTACAAAAGAAAAAGAAGGACACTACATGATGATCAAGGGATCAATCCAAGAAGAATATATAAGAATTGTAAATATTTATGCACCCAATATGAGCACCTCAATACATAAGGCAAATGCTAAGAGCCATAAAAGGGAAATCAACAGTAACACAATCATAGTAGGGGGCTTTAACACCCCACTTTCACAAATGGAACGATCATTCAAAAGAAAAATAAATAAGGAAACACAAGCTTTAAATGATACATTAAACAAGATGGACTTATTTGATATTTATAGGACATTCCATCCAAAAACAACAGAAAACACTTTCTTCTCAAGTGCTCATGGAACATTCTCCAGGATAGATCATATCTTGGGTCAAAAATCAAGGCTTGATAAAGATAACTAAACTGAAAGTGTATCAAGTATCTTTTCTGACCTCAACACTGTGAGACTAGATATCAATTACAGCAAAAAAAATCTGTAAAAAATACAAACACATGGAGGCTAAACAATACACTACTTAGTGATACAAGAGATCACTGAAGAAATCAAAAAATACCAAGAAACAAATGACAATGAAAACACAACGACCGAAAAGCTATGCGATGCAGCAAAAGCAGTTCTAAGAGGGAAGTTCATAGCAATACAACCCTACCTTAAGAAACAAGAAACATCTCAAACAAACAACCTAAACTTACACCTAAAGCAATTAGAGAAAGAAGACAAAAAAAACCCGAAGTTAGCAGAAAGCAATAAGTCATAAAGATTAGATCAGAAATAAATGAAAAAGAAATGAAGGAAACGATAGCAAAGATCAATAAAACTAGAAGGTGGTTCTTTGAGAAGCTAAACAAAATGGATAAACCATTACCCAGACTCATCAAGAAAAAAAGGGAGAAGACTCAAATCAATAGATTTAGATATGAAAAAGGAGAAGTAACAACTGACACTGCAGAAATAAAAAGAATCATGAGAGATTACTACAAGCAACTATATGCCAATAAAATGGACAACCTGGAAGAAATGCACAAATTCTTAGAAATGCACAATCTTCTGATACTGAATCAGGAAGAAATAGAAAATATGAACAGACCAATCACAAGCACTGAAATTGAAACTATGATGAAAAATCTTCCAACAAACAAAAGCCCAAGACCAGATGGCTTCACAGGCGAATTCTATCAAACAATTACAGAAGAGCTAACACCTATCCTTCTCAAACTCTTCCAAAATAAGCAGAGGGAGGAACACTCCCAAATCATTCTGTGAGTCCACCATCACCCTTATACCAAAACCAGACAAAGATACCACAAAGAAAGCAAACTACAGGCCAATATCACTGATGATCATGCGTGCCAAAATCCTCAAAAAATAGTAGCAAACAGAATCCAACAGCACATTAAAAAGATCATACACCATGATCAAGTGGGGTTTATCCCAGGATTGCAAGGATTCTTCAGTATACGCAAATCAATCAGCGTGATGCACCATATTAACAAATTGAAGGAGAAAAACCATATGGTCATCACAATAGATGCAGAGAAATCTTACAACAAAATTCAACACCCATTTATGATAAAAACCCTCCAGAAAGTAGGCACAGAGGGAACTTACCTCAACATAATAAAGGCCATATATGACAAACCCAGAGCCAACATCGTGCTTCATGGTGAAAAACTGAAACCATTTCCACTAAGATCAGGAACAAGAGAAGGTTGACCACTCTCACCACTATTATTCAACATAGTTGTGGAAGTTTTAGCCACAGCAATCACAGAAGAAAAAGAAATAAAAGGAATCCAAATAGGAAAAGAAAAAGTAAAGCTGTCACTGATTGCAGATGACATGATACTATACATAGAGAATCCTAAAGATGCTACCAGAAGACTACTAGAGCTAATCAATGAATTTGGTAAAGTAGCAGGATACAAAATTAATGCACAAATCTGTTGCATTCATATACAATAATGATGAATAATGTGAAAGAGAAATTAAGGAAACACTCCCATTTACCATTGCAACAAACAGAATAAAATATGTAGGAATAAACCTACCTAAGGAGACAAAAGACTTGTATGCAGAAAACTATAAGACACTGATGAAAGAAATTAAAGATGATACCAACAGATGGAGAGATATACCATGTTCTTGGATTGGAAGAATCAACATTGTGAAAATGACTATACTACCCAAAGCAATCTACAGATTCAATGCAATCCCTATCAATATACCACTGGCATTTTTCACAGAACTAGAAGAAAAAAATCTCACAATTTGTATGGAAAGACAACAGACCCTGAATAGACAAAGCAATCTTTAGAAAGAAAAACGGAGCTGGAGGAATCAGGCTCCCTGAGTTCAGAATATACTACAAAGCTACAGTCATCAAGATAGTATGGTACTGGCACAGAAACAGAAATATAGATCAATGGAATAGGATAGAAAGCCCAGAGATATACCCATGCACATATGGTCACCTTATCTTTGATAAAGGTGGCAAGAATATACAATGGAGAAAAGACAGCCTCTTCAATAAGTGGTGCTGGGAAAACAGGACAGGTATATGTAAAAGAATGAAATTAGAACACTCCCTAACACCATATACAAAAATAAACTCAAAATGGGTTAAAGACCTTAGATGAAAACATAAGCAGAACACTCTATGATATAAATCACAGCAAAATCCTTTTTGACCCACCTCCTAGAGAAATGGAATACAAAAACAGAAACAAATGGGACCTAATGAAACTTAAAAGCTTTTGCATAACAAAGGAAACCATGAACAAGATGAAAAGACAACCCTCAGAATGAGAGAAATTATTTGCAAATGAAACAACTGACAAAGGATTAATCTCCAAAATTTACAAGCAGCTCATGCAGCTCAATATCAGAAAAACAAATAACCCAATCCAAAAATGTGCAGAAGACCTAAATAGACATTTCTCCAAAGATGACATACGGATTGCCAAGAAACACATGAAAGAATGCTCAACATCATTAATCGTTAGAGAAGTGCAAACCTATACTACAATGAGGTATCACCTCACACCAGTCAGAATGGCCATCATCAAAAAATCTACAAACAGTAAATGCTGGAGAGGGTTTGGAGAAAAGCGAACCCTCTGGCTCTGTTGGTGGGAATGTAAATTGATACAGTCACTATGGAGAACAGTATGGAGGATCCTTAAAAAAACTAAAAATAGAACTACCATGCCACCCAGCAATCTCACTACTGGGCATATACCCTGAAAAAACCATGATTCATAAGGAGTCATGTAACACAATGTTCATTGCAGCTCAATTCACAATAGCCAGGACATAGAAGCAACCTAAGTGTCCATCAACAGATGAATGGATAAAGATGTGGCACATATATACAATGGAATATTACTCAGCCATAAAAAGAAACGAAACTGAGTTTTTTGTAGTCAGGTGGATGGACCTAGAGTCTGTAACACGGAATGAAGTAAGTCAGATAGAGAAAAACAAATACCATAAGGTAACACATATATATGGAATCTAAAAAAAAAAAAAAGGTTATGAAGAACCTAGGCACAGGAAAGGAATAAAGACGCAGATCTACTAGAGAATGGACTTGAGGACACAAGGAGGGGGAAGGGTAAGCTGGGACGAAATGATAGAGTGGCATGAACTTATATATACTACCAATTGTAAAATAGGTAGCTAGTGGGAAGCAGCCGCATAGCACAGGGATATCAGCTCGGTGCTTTGTTACCACCTAAAGGGTGGGATAGGGAGGGTGGGAGGGAGATGCAAGAGGGAAGAGATATGGGGATATATGTATATGTATAGCTGATTCACTTTGTTATAAAGCAGAAACTAACGCACCCTTGTAAAGCAATTATAGTCCAATAAGGATGTTAAAAAAAGGAAAAGTCAATTTGGCCAAAGGAATAAATTAACAACAAAAGGGAAAGAAGTCAAATATATTGTAGCTATGAAGCAAAAACTCCATGACGGTTTTGTATTATAATTTTTTTCCCCTCCCCAAATATATGCCAAAAGAATGAATTTTATTTAGGAAATATGCTAGGTTCTCACACATTTTAAAATGCTCTGAAGAATATGGTTTGTTTTTTCTTCCTGGCATATAGTAATGATGGTACCAAGGTAGAATTTTCTGTGGGAAAATAAAATTGTGGGATTGTTTTTTTTAACGAAAAAAATAATAGTTTTCACTAAATGGCCAGACATTTCTTTGGAGGTTAGAAAACACACTTCAGTAAAGTAAGAGTACGAATATTTCAACAGGTAATGTATAAGAGGCTTCTGGCATTTCTAATTCACTCTCCTTAGATTCCCAGTATATTTTTCTATAGTCATAACACACAGGCATAAGTGTCCATTCCACTATGATCTATTCTCAAGGTAAGGGTTTCATTTCCTGCTCAGGAAGCCTCTTGGTCTCAGTCAACCAGAGATGGTGTGAGTGGGATGCATAGGGAAAAGTCTGTTCCAGTGTCATAGTAAAGTAGACCTTTTCTGCTACAGTCTAAATTATGTACATTTCATCGGCATAAGAAGGGGCTCTGACATTTAGCTAATAAACCCAGATATTCAGATGCAACATTGCTCAGGCTGGAAAACAGCTGAATCTCTCAATTAAACTAAGCAAAACATTCAAGATAATGGAGGATGAGACTCCTCAAGATGGATATTTGAGTCCATTCCCTTCATTTTACAGTTGAAAAACCTTGGGCCCTGAAAGTTCATGTGACACAGTGAAGATCCCACAGCACATTTAAGTGTCAGCTGGCGTTTAATCAGGTTCAAATCCAACTACACTACTTTGGATGCTTCCTCTTTTGAGATAATTAATCAATAAGCGATTACTGAATTTTTACAGTGAATGGAACACTGAACTCTGACTCAGGAAGTATACCTAAGAAATTAAAAGCAATGTAGGTATTTTTCAAAAATTCAACAAGAAATAATAGTTATGTCACAAAAAGTAAAGGAAAATTGAGGGCTTATCCTAAGAGCTCTAACATTATCGAAAGTTTGTCTATGTAATTCATGGAAAATTGGCACAGAGAGTGGAGTAAGGACAAATGAAGGAAATGACAAATTATCATGGAAATTATTTACGTTTCTTCTGTACTTGCCTATTTTTTGGGTTATTTGTGAATAAGACTTTCTTAGAATCAACTTATAAATGGAATCAGAAAAGATCAGTAGGAGTCATTACAAACCTCAACTCCACTTTGGCTTGGACCCCATCACTGTAACAATTTTATGGTGATCCCTATTGGTATTCAGGAGCTGCTCTAATACAACATTCTGAAAATTATCTTTTATTCATTATATTTAGGCTAGGCCTAGAAGGATTCATCTTAATGTTACTGGCATTGGTGTACAAAGAATAAATATAAGATAGGCCCACAAACTGTTACCAGGATCCCCTTCTGGAAGACATCTTTAAGCTTTATGGGAAAATCTCTTGCAGCCACCTTCACCTGGCTTGCGAGAGCAGGGTGAGCACTTCCTTCTTTCCTCTCCCATTTGGAGGGTAAGACTGTGTGCCTTGTCTGAGAAGACCTGAGAAGTTCTCCCTTTCTCTCAATGTCTCAAATGTATTTAAAATTTCTGGGTTGGGATGAACCGAGTTTAACATAGTTCATTCTTTCTCCTTGAAGTAAGTTCTTTCTACAGCACATTCCACTATGAAGAGATCTCTTTAGATTATGGGAGTACTTAACACTTCTTTAGCCTCATTTTGTGGCTCAATAAGAATTCCTGAACATCAGGAAAGGTTTAATTCATCATCCTATTGCATAGTCTGTTGATATTACTCCTACTAAGAGTGGTGGTTCTATAATTTCTAGAAAAGGAAGGCTTACTAGTTACAATCTAGTTTAAAATGAGAAATGCTTGGGGCTTGGGTTGAGGTTGCTTGCACTCCTTAGCATACTGGCCTATTGGTTTATTCTGGAAGCTGATAGTAGTGGAGGTTGTGACAGAGATTAAGCAGAAAGTTAAAACATTCTTCCTCTTTCCTTAGGCTCTTCCTCTGCATACCCCTTCCCCAACCCAAGCCACACCTCAGCTACTGGTATTGTAGCTGGCACCTATTAAGAAATGACTGTCTTTGGAATGATCACAAACCTGCTGGTTCTTGTTGAGATCAGTTCTGCTTTGGGACAGACACTAAAGTATGGTTGTGCTGACATTGCCGGGGCCAAATAGGCTGCCAAACCCCAGCATGTGGGCAGGGCTGCTCTTAGTATGTGGGAACTTGTGCAATATTTTTGTGTGGGGCTTTTGTATTTATAAGCAAAATTCAAGGAACCATGTGAGGTATAGTGACCCATAGATTTAGATTTAGACTTAGAATAATGAGTAGAGAAGAGGTACTTATTCTTTTTTGTTTATTGTCCGATCAATGCATGAGGATTCTCTGTGGTGTTCAGGCACTATCATCTGCTGTTCAGATCTAGGAAACTATCTCTTCATGGACTTTATTATCAAATGCATACTTCTTGGATAATTTCATATGTCCAGCACAATGAAAAGGTAGCAACAATGTTAATATTTAAAATGTTATTATTCAAATGATCTATATTTAAAACAATATAGATATTCTTGCTATTTCAGTTTCCTGATATCCTTTATTTAATACTGATTACATTGATACTCATGACATATCAACCATTGAGCCATCCATGAATATTGCATTCTAATGACTATCAAAATTTGTTACTGTGCTTTGTTAAGCATGATTTCAAATGCAAATCTTACTCAGAATATTCAGAATAACGTGAAAGATAATTCATTTTCTTGGTACATTAAATTGCCAATATTTATGGTGTAAACACAGGACAACATGCAACCATATCTCTTGAACATTTTAGGTCACGATGACTAAATTCCTAGAATGTGGTCTCCTACAATGGTGTCCCTGCCTTCTAGATACTAACACAAGTCGGGAGGATAGTTAAGGGGCCCATGAGCCAAGCAAGAAGAGTGATTCCCTTTGAATAAGCAATGTCCATCTCTCATCTGGTATGGCTTAATAATGACGAAGGAGAACAAAACATCACCATATTTATTGGAGGCAATAGAGGACATTGATTGGCATGGCAGGTTTCTCTTGTGGATTTTAAGGGTCTCAAAATACTTTAAAAGAAATAGGTACAGCCACCCCTGAGAACCGCTTCATATGTGTGGTGAAGACTATAGAGGAGGTGAGTTGGCTTCTCTTAGGGCTATTGACATGGGGAACATGGAGTAAGGAAATTCTGGTGCTACTTCACCACTCTCAGGTCCAGAGCAGAGGCAGTGATGGATGGGTGAGATGGATGGGTGAGAGCCAATGAACAGGCCTCAACACATGGCTCAAGCCCATGGATTAGTGGTGGTTCTTTGGTACCCATAGCTGTAAATGTCTTCTGTTTCCTCCATGAGTTAAAATCAGAGTGTCGGCATAATACTGGCATGTGAAAGAAATATTGTGCTAGCTAGTTGGATTGATCTGCTTACCAGAGATCTTCCTTCTAGAAGCAGGGACTGGGGATACAAGGTCTTGGGATAACCCTAAAGGCTTGAGTCCTTTCTCTCCTCCTTGGGGGCATCTCATTGGCCTCATGTGGAGTGGGCACAGGAGAGGGGGTTGATGGGACACGGTTAGAGAGTGCCCTAAAACAGAGAAACGGAGACTAGGACCAAGCAGTCCAGGCCTGGGACCTCTTGCCTGATGACACTGCAAGCCCACACAGCAGAGGGGTCTTAGGATATTTTCAGGAAGACACTCCAAAGTACAAATAAGGACCCTGCCTAGCCAGATCTAAGAGTGGTACTGCCTATGAATGGCATGAATAAGGGTTGACTGATGAGTGCTATCTCATCAGTGAATATCACATAGCTGTTACCTGGAAAAATCATCATTTAGGACTCAGATCATCTATTTTAACTCTGATAAAAATGACTGTTAGCAATCTCTGCCTGTTTTTGCTTAGATGGAATCAGATGGTATCTCAGCTATCTTTGTACTGTGTGAAGCCCTCTCTGTATCAGACCTTGGGTGGAACTGACATTAGGGCTTTACCTGAGGGTGTCTAGACTAGGTTTGAGGTCTTTACATGTCTCTAATCCTCAGAGGCCCTTTCTCTCTTTGCTCTAATCTCCTATATATAAATGACCCAAATCTTTGGTTTTAATCTTTCTCTTACATGGAGACTCTGAAGAGAGATGGCTAGGAGCCTGAATGTCTAGCCCCAATCAGCTGGCTGATTTCTCTCAAGTTTTTGAGTGAGTTGGGCAGAGGAGAAACTCTAGGATAAAATTAACCTTGTATTACTATCTGGAGCTCTGGCCTCCAGTGTTCATGAAGCCTACTTTATGGGGATGGAACAGACTATGTATGAGTCAGGAATTTCCACCACCAGGACTCGAGACAAACCTATGCTTTCTGCCTCATCTTTTCTTTCCTTGGCCCTCACCCTGGTTCCCATGTGGTGCTCTAAGGAGATGACTGTGGTTCATCACATCAAGCAAGAAGAGGTACTGTATCAGACCCAACAGGAGGATAAACAGAAGCAATCCAAAAGAACCAATCCAAAATAGGAAAGAAGGATTTCAAAAGTGATAGAGCTGAAAGAGATTGGTTCCCAAAGTGGTGATCCTAAAAGGAACATCCTAAAAGAAGATTTCCAACTGGGAGTAATTGCTTTTAGAATCCTTATCATACCCCAACCCAACCCAAAACTACGTGCCTCAGAAAAAAAAGCACCAATGGTGCCTTTGGCATTGGTCCAAGCCAACAGCCAGTGTCCTGCTCAGAAAAGTGAACAAGATGTAAAGGAAGATGGGGAATCTTGATCACCCCCTAGAGCTGGGAGCATGCTTCTATCCCACAAGAGCTTTTCCTTGCCAGGGGCAGGTAGACCGATTCGAGAGCCTTAATTCCTGGGCTACAGTGAAAATATGAGACCTATTCTTTGCTTTATCTTTTCTTAAGATAAAGTTACTTTTTTTCCCTATACATCAACAGTTAACAAAGGGAAAAAAGTCACAGATCCCTATGTTTTTCTCCCACATGGACTTTGAGCCTGCTGCTGTTCTTGGGAAAAACAAAACAAAACATGAAAATAAATCATGGAGACTTTTTGGAACAGATTAGTTTATAGGAAAAAAATTAGTGCACCTGAAATATCAAAATAAAATTGTGACTCACAAACCAGAACTCTGATTAACAGTGTATTATCTAATTTATTATCAGGATCTGGCAAAAAACAAGAGTACATTATATGAAACAACATTTATTAGTCTCTTTTTAAAAAAAATCTATACCAGTATTTTAATTTTTCATACAAAATTTATTTTTTTTACTGAAAACAGGTCTCTAGTATGAAAAATGATAAATTAAGATGTTGCCAAGGTATTTGAACTTTGTATGATATATTCAACTGATGTAAATATTTCCCCAATTCTCTGAATAGTTTGACTGAAAAAGATACTTTCAAATATCTATTGAAAGTGATAAGGGAAATTAGAGCTCTGTACATTTCTACAATATTAAAAATTAAACCAGCTGCTCAGGTATTTGGATTTTGGCATTACATTGCCGATACAGAGTTACGTTGCTTGAAACAAAATTATATATAAGAGAACCACATTCTTATGTATACTCAGGTTTGCTTTTCCTAAAACCATTTATATAAGGAAAAAATGCAGCTCCACAATGATTTAAGTAAATTATTTTAAATGCAAAAATCATAGCTTTCAAGTTCAAATATAGAGACAGGTTATTTTGGTGAGTATATCCCTCCTTGGGAATTTATCACAGGTTTTTGGAAGCAAATTTACTTCTTAAGGTTACCATTAGCACTCTCCCTTTCAGACAGTTTGTTGTAGAGCTCAGTTTTCCAAACCAATAACAGCATCCTTCTGCTTCAAGAGCCATGAGTTCATTGCACTCTGTTTATGGGCCATTGTATATTCTTTGAACACCACCTTCTGAACACCTCACATAGGCACTGTGGATGGCATGAAGTTTCCTGCCCACAAGGAACTTAGGATCTTGGTCAGAAAACACATCTTGACATAAATACCCATGATGAAAGTGATGACCTATGAGAGCCTAAGGGCATTTAAAATGAAATTCTACAGAATTACAAAGCACTGAATTGAAGCATTTTGTGTAAACTCTTTTCTGGAGAAAAATTATAAAACATATTACCCAAAGAGAACAGAATGGACAAAAGAGTCAAATAAGTGAATAAGCTGTGCTTAGGAAATGACCAAAAACTCATTTTGTCTGATGCATGGAAGAAGATAGGGACCAAGTGGTGTCAGGAGTTTGCACCTGATGGTGAGGAAATCAGAGTCTAAGCTGTTGATGAGACATCCAGGAAGACACAACTGCTGGCAGCTGGAAGTGTGGACCCAGAGAGTGGGGAAATGACTAGGCTGGGCCTGCAGATTCTGAAGTCATCTTCAAAGAGGAGATGCTTGGAGCTACAAGGAGGGCATGACTTCAGAGAGAAAGAAATCAAGAAGATAAAAGGTAGTGGAATGAACTCAGGCCACTGCTGCTCAGGGGATGTAAGGAGGAATAAGAATGATTGGCAGGACAGAAAAGCAGGGTTATAGAGCCCCTCCCTATGAGAACATGTCAAGGAAAGGATAACCAATAGGGGCAAATGATGCAAAAGACTGATGAAGATGTAGACCAAAAAGGCCATGGGCTTTGGAGATGAAGAAGTTACTGATGACGGCTTCCCTGGTGGTGCAGTGGTTAAGAATCCATCTGCCAATGCAGGGGGCACAGCTTCGAGCCCTGATCCAGGAAGATCCCACATACCACGGAGCAACAAAGCCCATGTGCCACGACTACTGAGCCTGCACTCTAGAGCCCGGGAGTCACAACTTCTGAGCCTGTGCATCGCAATGAAGAGTAGCCCTCGCTTGCTGCAACTAGAGAAAAGCCCACACGCAGCAACAAAGACCCAACACAGCGATAAATAAATAAATAAGTTACTGATGATATTTGAGCTAACAATTCAGTTGACAGTCAGGCAGAAACACTATGTATCCATTTTAAATGCAGCAGTTATTTCTGAAAGAGATAAGGCATTTTATAAAAAGTGCATAATTTACTACTGTAGAATAATTTACCAGTGCATAATCTAGGCATGGTGAAAATCCTCTTCTTCATGTCTATAATTAAGCACCCCCCAATAATCTGCACAACCAAAGTCAAGATATTGATACTGACAGTAAACTTCAACTCTTCAGGTTTTGTAACGAAACCAAATTCTAAATTACTAGGCTAAGCCAGCCATCACTAGGCAGAGAGACATATTCCACAAAGATACATGTTCAATCGACTTCTTAAACCAACTGAAACTTTAAGTTCTTTCCAAGTTTCGTTATAAAAATTAAGTATGTTCCTAGAAAACAAATACACTGTACTCTAGATAAAAATAAAAACCTAACCAAGGATGAAGCCAAAGATCTAAATACAAGGAAAATTGAATAGTGTTTTGTGTTTTTTTTTTTAAGTCAGAAACCTAATGCAAACAAAGGTACACATTCTTGGAGACATCTTATCTGAGATAAGCATTCTTTAAAAGCCAATGTACAAGTTAAAAGCAGCTGGCTTTTCTGCTCATGTTGATTCCTTGTTCTTTACTGTAAATACACTAATTGTTCATCTATTTAACTAAGATCTGCTGGGCTGAAAGCACAATAAAGTGTTTGCCGCTATTGATTTTGTTATGAGCTATGGATTCATACATAATTAAGACGCTGCTTGGAGTTATGCAAAAATATATGTACATGTTATCTTTTTTCCATAAGTGGTGGCTTTTCAAGATGAATTTTTCTAAAGTGAGGCACATCCTTGTGAGATTTATGACTTTCCGAGGAAGCAGTATGAATATACCTCCTTAAACAGCCATAGAATTTGGTAAAGAACTATTTAATTAAAGAGACACTGTTCTGATCTCAGTGTTGAAACACTTCTAAAGTTAAAGGAAGCTTTATAGGAATTTTGTGGTGTGGGTCTTTTCAACCTTAAGTTTCTAACAGAAATAAGTTAAAATGTTCAGTTTGAAGAAAGCATTCTTTTCTAATCTAAAATAATTATTTCTTATATTTTTGAATGCTACAAACAAAAGTATTTATATAAAAGATTATTAGGTTTGGGAGGATCTTCAAGATGGCGGAAGAGTAAGACGTGGAGATCACCTTCCTCCCCACAGATACATCAGAAATACATCTACATGTGGAAAAACTCCTACAGAACACCTACTGAACGCTGGCAGAACACCTCAGACCTCCCAAAAGGCAAGAAACTCCCCACGTACCTGGGTAGGGCAAAAGACAAAAGAATAAACAGAGACAAAAGAATAGGGACGGAACCTGCACCAGTGGGAGGGAGCCGTGAAGGAGGAAAGGTTTCCACACACTAGGAAGCACCTTCGCGGGCGGAGACAGCGAGTGGCAGAGGGGGGAAGCTTCGGAGCCACGGAGGAGAGCGCAGCAACAGGGGTGCAGAAGGCAAAGCGGAGAGATTCCCGCACAGAGGATCGGTGCCAACCGGCACTCACCAGCCTGAGAGGCTTGTCTGCTCACCCGTCGGGGCGGACGGAGTCTGGGAGCTAAGGCTCGGGCTTCGGTCGGAACACAGGGAGAGGACTGGGGTTGGCGGTGTGAACACAGCCTGAAGGGGTTAGTGGGCCACGGCTACCCGGGAGTCCGGGAAAAAGTCTGGAGCTGCTGAACAGGCAAGAGACTTTTTCTTGCCTCTTCGTTTCCTGGTGCGCGAGGAGTGGAGATTAAGAGAGCTGCTTAAAGGAGCTCCAGAGACGGGCACAAGCTGCAGCTAAAAGCACGGACCACAGAGACGGGCATGAGACGCTAAGGCCACTGCTGCCACCACCAAGAACCCTATGTGAGAGCACAGGTCACTCTCCACACCTCTCCTCCCCGGAGCCTGTGCAGCCCGCCACTGCCAGGATCCCGGGATCCAGGGACAGCTTCCCCAGGAGAATGCATGGCGCATCTCAGGCTGGTGCAACGTCACGCCGGCCTCTGCTGCCACAGGCCCGCCCTGCACTCCGTGCGCCTCCCGCCCCGGCCTGAGTGAGCCAGAGCCCCCGAATCAGCGGCTCCTTTAACCCCGTCCTGTCTGAGCGAAGAACAGACGCCCTCAGGTGACCTACACGCAGAGGCAGGTCCAAATCCAAAGCTGGACCCCGGGAGCTGTGCAAACAAAGAAGAGAAAGGGAAATCTCTCCCAGCAGCCTCTGGATCGGCGGATTAAATCTCCACAATCAACATGATGTACCCTGCATCTGTGGAATGCATGAATAGACAACCAATCATCCCAAATTGAGGAGGTAGACTTTGGGAACAACGATATATATATATATATATATATATATATATATATATTTATTTATTTATTTATTTATTTATTTATTTATACTTTTTCTCTTTTTGTGAGTATTTGTATGCTTCTGTGTGTGATTTTGTCTGTATAGCTTTGCTTTTACCATTTGTCCTAGGGTTCTGTCTGTCCATTATTTTTTTTTAGTATAGTTTTTAGTGCTTGTTATAATTGGTGGATTTGTTTTTTGGTTTGGTTGCTCTTTTCTGTCTTTTTCTTTCCTTTTTATTACTTAAAATTTTTTTAAATATTTTTTTTTAATAACTTTATTTTACTTTATTTTATTTTATCTTCTTCTTTCTTTCTTTCTTTTCTCCCTTTGGTTCTGAGCCATGTGGATCACAGGCTCTTGGTGCTCCAGCCAGGCGTCAGGGCTGTGCCTCTGAGGTGGGAGAGCCAAGTTCAGGACATTGGTGCACAAGAGACCTACCAGCTCCACGTAATATCAAATGGCAAAAATCTCCCAGAGATCTCCATCTCAACCCCAAGACCCAGCTCCACTCAAATACCATCAAGCTCTAGAGCTGGACACCCTATGCCAAACAACTAGCAAGACAGGAACACAACCCCACCCCGTAGCAGAGAGGCTGCTAAAATCATAATAAGGCCACAGACACCCCAAAACACACCACCAGAAGTGGACCTGCCCACCAAAAAGACAAGATCCAGCCTCATCCACCAGAACACAGCACTAGTCCCCTCCACAAGGAAGCCTACACAACCCACTAAACCAAGCTTAGCCACTTGGGGCAGACACCAAAAACAACGGGAACTACGAACCTGCAGCCTGTGAAAAGGAGCCCCCCAAACACAGTAAGATAAGCAAAATGAGAAGACAGAAAAACATACAGCAGATGAAGGAGCAAGATAAAAACCCACCAGACCTAACAAATGAAGAGGAAATAGGCAGTCTACCTGAAAAATAATTCAGAATAATGACAGTAAAGATGATCCAAAATCTTGGAAATAGAATAGAGAAAATACAAGAAACATTTAACAAGAAACTAGAGGAACTGAAGAGCAAACAAGCAGTGATGAACAACACAATAAATGAAATTAAAATTTCTCTAGAAGGAATCAATAGCAGAATAACTGAGGCAGAAGAACGGATAAGTGACCTGGAAGATAAAATAGTGCAAATAACTACTGCAGGTCAGAATAAAGAAAAAAGAATGAAAAGAATTGAGGACAGTCTCAGAGACCTCTGGGACAACATTAAATGCACCAACATTCGAATTATAGGGGTCCCAGAGGAAGAACAGAAAAAGAAAGGGACTGAGAAAATATTTGAAGAAATTATAGTTGAAAACTTCCCTAATATGGGAAAGGAAATAGTTAATCAAGTCCAGGAAGCACAGAGTCCCATACAGGATAAATCCAAGGAGAAACACACCAAGACACATATTAATCAAACTATCAGAAATTAAATACAAAGAAAAAATATTAAAAACAGCAAGGGAATAACAGCAAATAACATACAAGGGAATCCCCATAAGGTTAAAAGCTGATCTTTCAGCAGAAACTCTGCAAGCCAGAACGGAGTGGCAGGACAGATTTAAAGTGATGAAAGGGGAAAACCTACAACCAATATTACTCTACCCAGCAAGGATCTCATTCAGATTTGATGGAGAAATTAAAACCTTAACAGACAAGCAAAAGCTAAGAGAATTCAGCACCACCAAACCAGCTTTAAAACAAATGCTAAAGGAATTTCTCTAGGCAGGAAACACAAGAGAAGGAAAAGACCTACAATTACAAACCCAAAACAGTTAAGAAAATGGTAATAGAAACATATATATCGATAACTACCTTAAATGTAAATGGATTCAGTGCTCCAACCAAAAGACATAGACTGGCTGAATGGATACAAAAACAAGACCCGTATATATGCCATCTACAAGAGACCCACTTCAGACCTAGGGACACATACAGACTGAAAGTGAGGGGATGGAAAAGATATTCCATGCAAATAGAAATCAAAAGAAAGAGGGAGTAGCAATTCTCATATCAGAAAAAATAGACTTTAAAATAAAGACTATTACAAGAGACAAAGAAGGACACTACATAATGATCAAGGGATGAATCCAAGAAGATATAACAATTGTAAATATTTATGCACCCAACATAGGAGCACCTCAATACATAAGGCAAATGCTAACAGCCATAAAAGGGGAAATCGACAGTAACACAATCATAGTAGGGGACTTGAACACCCCACTTTCACCAATGGACAGATCATCCAAAATGAAAGTAAATAAGGAAACACAAGCTTTAAATGACACTTTATAAAAGATGGACTTAATTGATATTTATAGGACATTCCATCCAAAAACAACAGAATGCACGTTCTTGTCAAGTGATCATGGCACGTTCTCCAGGATAGAGCATATCTTGGGTCACAAATCAAGCCTTGGTAAATTTAAGAAAACGGAAATTGTATCAAGTATCTTTTCCAATCACAATGCTGTGAGACTAGATATCAATTACAGGAAAAAATCTGTAAAAAATACAAACACATGGAGGCTAAACAATACACTACTTAGTGATACCAAGAGATCACTGAAGAAATCAAAGAGGAAATCAAAAAAACACCTAGAAACAAATGACAATGAAAACATGACAACGACCCAAACCTATGTGATGCAGCAAAAGCAGTTAAAGAGGGAAGTTTATAGCAATACAATCCTACCTTAAGAAACAAGAAACATCTCAGATAAACAACCAAACCTTTCACGTAAAGCAATTAGAGAAAGAAGAACAAACACCCTCAAAGTTAGCAGAAGAAAAGAAATCATAAAGATCAGGTCAGAAATAAATGAAGAAGAAATGAAGGAAACTATAGCAAAGATCAATAAAACTAAAAGCTGGTTCTTTGAGAAGTAAAGAAAATTGATAAACCATTAGCCAGAGGCATCAAGGAAAATAGGGAGAAGAGTCAAATCAATAGAATTAGAAAAGTAAAAGGAGAGGTAACAAGTGACATTGCAGAAATACAAAGGATCAAGAGAGATTAATACAAGCAACTATATACCAATAAAATGGACCACCTGGAAGAAATGGACAAATTCTTAGAAATGCACAACCTTCTGAGACTGAATCAGGAAGAAATAGAAAATACGAACAGACCAATCACAAGCACTGAAATTTAAACTGTGATGAAAAATCTTCCGACAAACAAAAGCCCAGGACCAGAAGGCTTCACAGGCGAATTCTATCAAACATTTAGAGAAGAGCTAACACCTATCCTTCTCAAACTCTTCCAAAATATAGCAGAGGGAGGAACACTCCCAAACTTATTCTACGAGGCCACCATTACCCTGATACCAAAACCAAAGATGTCACAAAGAAAGAAAACTACAGGCCAATATCACTGATGAACATAGATGTAAAAATCCTCAACAAAATAGTAGCAAACAGAATCTAACAGCACATTAAAAGGATCATACACCATGATCAAGTGGGGCTTATTCCAGGAGTGCAAGGATTCTTCAATATATGCAAATGAATCAATGTGATACACCATATTAACAAATAAGGAGAAAAACCATATAATCATCTCAAGAGATGCAGAGAAAGCTTTTGACAAAATTTAACACCCATTTATGATAAACACCCTCCAGAAAGTAGGCACAGAGGGAACTTACCTCAACATAATAAAGGTCATATATGAGAAACCGACAGCCAACATCGTCCTCAATGGTGAAAAACTGAAAACATTTCCACTAAGATCAGGAAGAAGACAAGGTTGCCCACTCTCACCACTATTATTCAACATAGTTGTGGAAATTTTAGCCACAGAAATCAAAGAAAAAGAAATAAAAGGAATCCAAATTGGAAAAGAAGAACTAAAGCTGTTATTGTTTGCAGATGACATGACACTATACATAGAGAATCCTAAAGAAGCTACCAGAAAACTACTAGAGCTAATCAATAAATTTGGTAAGGTAGCAGGATACAAAATTAATGCACAGAAATCTCTGGCATTCCTATACACTAATGATGAAAAATCTGAAAGTGAAATTAAGAAAACACCCCCATTTACCATTGCAACAAAAAGAATAAAATACGTAGGAATAAACCTCCCTAAGGAGACAAAAGACCTGTATGCAGAAAACTATAAGACACTGATGAAAGAAATTAAAGATGATACAAATAGATGGAGAGATATACCACGTTCTTGGATTGGAAGAATCAACATTGTGAAAATGACTCTACTACCCAGTGCAATCTACAGATTCAATGCAATCCCTATCAATATACCACTGGCATTTTTCACAGAACTAGAACAAAAAAATCTCACAATTTGTATGGAAACACAAAAGACCCCGAAAACCCAAAGCAATCTAGAGAAAGAAAAATGCAGCTGGAGGAATCAGGCTCCCTGAGTTCAGACTATACTACAAAGCTACAGTCCTCAAGACAGTATGGTACTGGCACAGAAAAAGAAATATAGATCACTGGAACAGCATAGAAAGCCCAGAGGTAAACCCACGCACATATGGCCACCTTGATAAAGGTGGCAAGAATATACAATGGTAAAAAGACAGCCTCTTCAATAAGTGGTGCTGGGAAAAGTGGACAGCTACATGTAAAAGAATGAAATTAGAACACTCTTTAATACCATTCTCAAAAATAAAATCAAAATGGATTAAAGACCTAAATGTAAGGCCAGACGCTATTAAACTCTTAGAGGAAAACAGAGGCAGAACACTCCATGAAATAAATCACGGCAAGATCCTTTTGACCCACCTCCTAGAGAAATGGAAATAAAAACAGAAATTTAAAAATGGACCTAATGAAATTAAAAAGCTTTTGCACAGCAAAGGAAACCATAAAGAAGACGAAAAGACAACCCTCAGTATGGGAGAAGATATGTGCAAATGAAGCAACTGACACGGGATTAATCTCCAAAATTTACAAGCAGCTCATGCAGCTCAATATCAAAAAAACAAACAACCCAATCCAAAAATGGGCAGAAGACCTAAACAGACATTTCTACAAAGGAGACATACCGATTGCCAACAAACACATGAAAGAATGCTCAACTTCATTAATCATTAGAGAAATGCAAACCTAAACTACAATGAGGTTATCACCTCACACTAGTCAGAATGGCCATCATCAAAAAATCTACAAACAATAAATGCTGGAGAGGGTTTGGAGAAAAGGGAACCCTCTGGCACTGTTGGTGGGAATGTAAATTGATACAGCCACTATGGAGAACAGTATGGAGTTTCCTTAAAAAACTAAAAATAGAACTACTATATGACCCAGCAATCCCACTACTGGGCATAGACCATGAGAAAACCATAATTCAAGAGTCATGTACCACAATGTTCATTGCAGCTCTATTTACAATAGCCAGGACATGGAAGCAACCTAAGTGTCCATCGACAGATGAATGGATAAAGAAGATGTGGCACATATACACACTGGAATACTACTCAGCCATAAAAAGAAACTAAATTGAGTTATTTGTAGTGAGGTGGATGGACCTAGACTCTGTCATACAGAGTGAAGTAAGTCAGAAAGAGAATAAGAAATACTGTATGCTAACACATATACATGGAATCTAAAATAAAATGGTCATGAAGAACCTAGGGGCAAGACGGGAATAAAGACGCAGACCTACTAGCGAATGTACTTGAGGATATGGGGAGGGGGAAGGGTAAGCTGGGACAAAGTGAGAGAGTGGTATGGACATATATACACTACCAAATGTAAAATAGATAGCAAGTGGGAAGCAGCTGTATAGCACAGGGAGATTAGCTCGGTGCTTTGTGACCACCTAGAGGGGTGGGATAGGGAGGGTGGGAGGGAAAGAGATGCAAGAGGGAAGAGATATGGGGATATATGTATATGTATAACTGATTCACTTCGTTTTAAAGCAGAAACTAACACACCATTGTAAAGCAATTATACTCCAATAAAGATGTTAAAAAAAAGATTATTAGGTTTAATGGCCATAAGATTATTAAATGATCTTTTACCATTTACTTGAAAATCTTTCCAGGTTTAAGGTATAATTTCTGTGAGCTAAATAAAGAGTCTTCATATTTTTTCTGTGTACAAAAATAAGTTTTTCTACATGAGGAGGACATGAAGGCAAAGGGAATGACGTGATATAAGAAGGCTGAGGGAAGAATAATTAGTTGAAAATTTGTTTCCAATCATAATGCAACTCAAGAACCCCAAACTGAGTATCCTATAGTACTTCACATTTTCTATTTAAAAACTGGTGGCATTTATCCAGTGTTTAAAATCACTGAGGTGGGTTGCATTTAATCTGTTACTTAGCAACAATATAAATTTAGTAAATATCTTAATATCCAGGATCCAAGTAAATGCATTCCAGTTGAATGGAAATCATAATTCGTTGGTAATAAACATTAATACTAAAATACTGTCTTTTTTTTTTCTATTTGATTCATAGAAAGCAAAACTGAAAATCAATACAGTTTGCTTGAGGGATACATATGTCTTCTATGTATGTATACTTGTTTCCAATTTAGCCACTGTCGATGATGTTACTATATCATAGTGGGCATCTAAGGAAGGAATTCAGTATCTGCTTACAGCGGTTTGGGAATTGAGCAGATTTTGTTCAAGTATGAACTCTACCAGGTGATCTTGGCCATGTTGCTTCCCTTTCTTAGTCTTTCCTCTTCTATAAGAGAGGCATAAATTATACTGAGTTCAGAGTTCCGAGGCAACAAAGTAATCATCTGATCCAATAGCTTAACACCATTTTTGTAACTTGAAGCTGATCAGTATACCTGCAATCTCCCACCTGTTGATGTAAGACCAAAGCCTTTTGTTTGAATAGATGCCCATGATGGATATCTCTTAGTCTTTCTTGCATAAACTATATTCATAATGCATTGTCTAAAGTTTCAATTTTTATTTTTAACATCAAGTGGTAGCTTATAAACACGAAGCAAATGAAGGATTAGTCCATATTTTTACATTTTTACTCCTATTTTAGTTAGCTCACACCTCATTCCACAGATGGTTTGGGAGGTAGAGGAGAGCAGCAACAGCTCACTTTTACAAGTTTCAAGGTTATTGAATTACTTTTCTTTATACACCTATATTTTATTTGGTTTCCTGATGTCTAATTAAAATGCATAATGAACATAACAAAAGAAAGTAAAAACAAATGAGATCAGACGGGCTCCTGCATCAGGTGAGTAGGTCCATACTGATATTTTTACAAGGAAAATGGAGAATACCAGGTAATTCTAAGAGTCAATCATCAGCAAATAATTTAAAATGCTTCTACAGTATTAGTAAACTCAGCCACCTTCAAATGCATGCTTATCAAAGTAAAGCCGTAGTCTCACATTGTACACAATCTAAAAAATGAAGCTGTCCTGATTCTTGCATGTTCACAAGCACTGAATTTCCCATTTTTAATTTTCTTTCAGAGACATTTTTTACTCAGTGTGCAAAGTGGGAACACAGTTATCAGCCCCTGTCTGCTCTTCCTAAGGGAGTGGGGGAAGGCTGTGGTAACTCTCCTTCTATCTGTGGCCATTTATGCAAACTGTGTTGAACTGATTATTGAGTTTGAGGGTGGCGAGGTGGGAAGATAGGAACTGGAGAAAGGGTCTGGGGATACTTTGCTGAGAGTCATGAATGCCACATAAAGAGTTTGTACCATGGTAACTGCCATATTTTTTCTATCTGTGTATGTATGCATGTATGTATCACCTATCTATCCATCCACCCATCATCTACCTGTCTATCTCTCTATCTTTCATCTATCTATCCACCCATCTGCCTATCCATCTACCCATCATCTATCATCTCTCTCTCTCTCTCTCTCTCATCAATTTATCTATTTAGTGTGATAAGAGTGGATAGCGTTGAGATTTTGGTTTCACAGATTTTACACAAGCACTTTGTTTTACAAAACTATACTGCTCTTCAACAACACAGCTGCTCATTCCATCCTTAAATTTTAAATTCAAATGATGTCCTTTCAGTTACCAGCTTTCTGGTGGTTTTAAGTTATAGCATTCTTTTACTGAAATTTAACTTTCTTTTATTTAATTCTGTTTATGTTTAATAGTTCAAATGTCATATATTTCATTATTGTGGAGTTATCCATTTTAATTAATGTACTACATATACAATTTATTAACAATTAAATTTAAAGCTCTAAACAACACCCAATACAAACATGTTTTCAGATTTTATCTGGTTTTATTTCTGACTTCTAATGGCTATAGTGCTGATAATTATGCTTCTTTTAAGTTTATCCACAAAAACAAGGATTTAAATAGGGATAAAGTCTAATATTTTCATTCTGTTATAATACAGAAAAAGTCATGCTTATCTGGCACAAATACTACGGACATGGCTCAGCATTATAAAAATTAACTAGGGTAGACTATTCTTACTGTAGTAGCTAGGATTGTGTTCAGCTACAAGTAACAGAAAACCAAATGAAAAATAAGTTGTACATGAGAGGGATTTGGGTTTTCTGTTTGTTTGTTCAACATATCAAGTGGTCCAGAGATAGGCTGCCTGGGACAGGTATGGTGGTCCCAAGACTCTGTGTGGGATTCAGCCTTTCATTCAGTCATCCTTCACATGTTATACTTGGCACCTCTGGTTTGCCTCCAGTGTTGTACTGAATTTCAAGCAGGAAGAAGGAAAAAAAAAAAAAAAGGCAAAGGGCACATGTCAGCTAAATCTTCCTCCTTTAAAAGAAACTTTCCCAAAGCCCCACTCAATGCCATTATGTGCATTATTTGCCAGCATTCAGTTATGTCTAATAACAAAGGATCTATAAGTTGTAAGTTTTTATCTGAGCATGCTGTAATCCTGAACAGATGGGAGCCTTTCAGGTTGGAGGAAAGGAAGAATGAATACTGCATAGGCTGACATCAGTGTCTTAAACAATCCACTGAGACCCAGACACTTCCTTGTCACAGAGTCCTCCAAACAACTGTATGGTTCTGTTTATTTCCTTGCTGCCTCTGTGTGTGTTGAAGACGGAAAACGAGGAAGGATTAGCAGAGAAGTGCTACATCCTCAAAGATGTTCTTCTCAAGTTTAGAGTAATGCCTTGGAAATCCCAAGTTCTGTGCTTGTGAGCAAAAGTAGTTTGCTAAGTGACAGAAAAGATGTTATACTTCAACACAAGCTGTGACGCTGAGGAGTGAAGCTGGGAACAAGGACAGATGCTGGGTAGATAGATGTTCCCAGAGGGATTGAAAAGACATAATCTGCAGTTTGGTAATAGTTCCGTCAAGTTTTGAGAGGATAGCAAATTCTCTTTCATACAAAATTTTAAAATTAAAATGTCCAGTTTTTAGTGTTCCCTTCTCTTGAGTATTGCTGGCTGGGTGAATACTGTTTGTTTAGATTACAATGTAATCTAAACTTTCAATGTATGCATTCAAAATGTTGTAAAGCTTTTATGTGGCCAAGTATGTAATTTTGAATACCATAGTCAGTGGTTAATATTAAAAAATCACATGTGTAAGCAAAAAGAAATAAATTCTATGTAATATGGGATTGTCTTGAGATATCTGTGATATGCTTTTTTCATAAGAAGAGATGCATCATGTAATGTCACATTCTATTTTAACAGCATAATTTGAAATGAGTAATTTCCTATTTACAGCTGTATTCTAATTTTGTGTCTATCTAGTGTAGATGCTAAAGGGTACTATTTTAAAGTATTGTATTTTTGTGTCAATATAAATGAAATCTATTGAAAGTTTTGATATGATTGTTCCAGCTTTGAAAAGGGACAATTAAAGACTAATTAAAAAAAATTGTACCTCTGCTTAGATTTTGCTAGGTTGCTGTGGACACCATTCTAAAACAGCTTTCCACGACTTTGAAAAGTATTCATCACAGCTCGAAGCTGAACAATATACACCATGTTTGTAACTAAACTTTCATATGTGCTTTAGGTAAAATTCAATTTTGTTTCTTCGTTTTCCTATTTCTAATTATACCTACAAGAAAAACAAAGACTAGTTCTGTGGACGTAATAACACAAATTCAATTATCTTCTAAAACTAGGTTTCTCTCTTTGTAAATTGGATTAGTTACAGCCTTATCATTTGTGAAAGGAAATAAAATTGTTTATAAGGAAAAGGGTTTTTTTTTTTTAGTTTTTCAAAGGTTTTATCTGAGTATTACATTTTGATGAAACTGATGGGGAGAAGTTATATATATTTTGAAGAGTTTCATTAACCTATACAACTTTAAAAAACATGTAATTTTTTACTTTCACTGGTGCAGAACAATAGTCTTGTACAAATCTTTCATTCCTTTGGTATGTCTACTGCCTTACTGCAGTTTCGTGAAATTTCTTCAAGTTCTGGGAATGTCTAAGTTAGCCCAGTGCCATGCTTTCTCATGGTCCTGACTTGCCTCAGGCCTGTCTCTTCCTTTTTACCAAAACTTGCTTAACTTACGTTTTAATATGAGATACACTGTGTTATTCCTGCCCACACTAGACTATTAGAGGGTCCTAATAAATTAATGTATCTTAGTGCAAATTTATGCAAGGTCCTTCTGAAACAGTGTTACCATCCGACATTTTATAAACTAGCTTCTGCATGACAATACTGCCAAAAGGTGTTAATATATGCCTTATTTTAAAAAAAAATTAAAATGTTTTAGAAATGGTGCATCGCAGATATGCTCTCTCTGTTTAATTTTCTCTAGTTAACTGTTACCCAATTTTATCTGACTAGGGAAAACATTCCTTTATAGCATTTCTACCAATATCTGTCAATATTTGTATATATCTACATACATTTTCTTTGTAATACCCACTAGGGGAATGCTGGCTTAACCCAATGGTATAACTTGGAGTGACACCATTTTGGCCAGGAAAGTAGGTGAATGGATCTTTGAGAATGACAAAGGAAGAAACCCAGGAACTGCAATATTCAAAAGGCAAACAGGAAGAAGAAGAGACAAGGAAGGGAAGTGAGAAAGTGCAGCCTGAGAATCAAGAGAGGGTGGTGTCACGTCAATCAAAGGAAGAAAGAGGAGCCTAAGGTGATAAATACTGCGCAGGCCAAATCAGATTTACAAAGTAGTTCATTGGGAGGTGACTGGAGACCACAGAAACATCAGTTTCGGTGGAAAGAAGGGGCATAAACCAGATTATAATTGACGAAGAGAAGATAAATTACTTTTAAGTATTAATCTTCCATAAGTTCAGGTATGAAAGGAAAGCGGGAAGGAGGGGGGACACACAGAAAAGGTAAATATTTTGTTTAAAGATGAAAGACTTGAAATATTTGCAAATGATGTGACCGACTAGGCTTAATTTCCAAAATACACAAATTGCTCACACAACTCAACAGCATAAAAACAAACGACCCAATTGAAAAATGAGCAGAAGACCTAAATAGACATTTCTCCAAAGAAGACATACAGATGGCCAACAGGCACATGAAAAGATGCTCAGCATCACTAATTAGAGAAATGCAAATCAAAACTACAATGGAGTACCACCTCACACTGGTCAGAATGGCCATCATTAAAAAGTCTACAAATAACAAATGCTGGAGAAGGTGTGGAGAAAAGGGAACCTTCCTACACCTTTGGTGGGAATGTAAATTGGAGCAACCACTATGGAAAACAGTACGGAGGTTCCTCAAAAAACTAAAGATAAAATTGTCATATGATCCAGCAATCCCACTTCTGGGCTTATATCCAGACAAAACTCTAATTCTAAAAGATACATGCACCCCTATGTTCATAGCAGCACTATTCACAATAGCTAAGACATGGAAACAACCTAAATGTTCATCGACAGGTGAATGGATAAAGATGTGGTACATATATACAATGGAATATTGCTCAGCTGTATAAAACAATGAAATAATGCCATTTGCAGCAACATGGATGGACCTAAAGATTATCATACTAAGTGAAGTAAGTCAGAGAGAGAAAGACAAATGCCATACGATATCAGTTATATGTGGAATCTAAAATATGACACAAATGAACTTATCTACAAAATAGAAACAGACTCACAGACATAGAGAGCAGACTTGTGGTTGCCGAGGGGAAGGGGAAGAGGGATGGATTGGGAGTTTGGGATTAGCAGAGGAAGCTATTATATATAAAATGGATAAACAACAAGGTCCTACTGTATAGCACAGGGAACTATATTCAATATCCTATGATATACCATAATGGAAATGAATATGAAAAAGAATATATATATATATATATATATATATGAGTCACATTGCTGTACAGCAGAAATTAATACAACATTGTGAATTGACTATACTTGAATAAAATAAATTTTAAAAAATATTAAAAGACTTGGACTTTTCTTAAGCTGAGGGGAAGAATTTAAAAAGTAGAGAATCCAAGGAAGAGAGCTGGGTTGAGCATACAGCAGTTTGGAGCAGGTGGGATACAGAGCACAGGGGAGGGGATTAGCTTCCAGGAGGAGTGAAGCTACATTCTCTGAGGTTGCAGGAACAGAACATTCTGTGTGTGGGGGATAGGTAACTGAAGTAATTCACCTACGGTGCATTCGATTGTCTTTGTGAAATAGGAGGGAAAGAAAGGTGAACCAGGAGGTTGGTTCTTTTAGGGCAGAAGACCTAATAAGACTGATTACAATTAAAAATGACCATTAAAGAAGATGGCTTAAGGCTGACCAGTGGCATGTAAACACTCTGTGGTGTTTAGATAAATGTAGCTTCAGGCTAACATTCCCTTTCATCTGATCTTCCAACCGACTATCTTAATAGAATGATGATATTTAAGAATAAAATATTAGAGGAAAAAAATCTACAGAAACCAAAGACTGTATCTCATTGTTTAAAAACATACCAAGATTTGTTTAAACATGTGTGGTAAGACAAACAGACACAGAACTGACTGTTAGGAAGGAAGAAATTTTTATACTCATATGCGCTAGATCCCTAGAAATAGGACACATGACACACCATGCAGGGCCACACGGGGAACCAGTCGGGAGGCAGAAGAAGTAAGAGGAAAATATGAGCGAAGCCCTCACCATGGTTTCCATGGCAAGAATGGGTGAGGCAGGAGGGGAAGCAGGCGTAGGGTTGGCGAGTTTGAATACTTTCAGTGGGCTCTGGAGTACAAGCACTGCCCAGGGTCATTACGGCAGGTGGATAAGAGTTGGAAGTGTTAGACTGTGATAAAGGAGGTGATTGAGCCCTGTGGGCTCTGGATTGGCTGGTTTGCTTATGACAGTCATGCGCACAGAGGAGTTGTCTGCCACCTCTAAGAATTAGCTAGCCCTTCAAGGGGCAGTCTCCTACCAGTCACCGAGGGCCCAGATGTCAGAGCGTCAAGAATATACTAAATAAAACATATATATAGTTAACATGCACGTCAGGGCTATCATCTGCTGGATTGGGAAGACAACTGGTGGTCTACTGAACATTGTCCTTTTCTACACCTTAGCAACCCTAGCCAAGAAGGAGGTTGAAAGATCCAACTTGATTGACAACCTGTGAATCAGTGTCCAGCAGCAAAACAGAAATGGCACTGGCTCCTTCAAAATAAAATAATTTAGTGCAAGAAATTGGTAACACAGGTGAAGGGTAGCCTGACAAGACAGAGAGAGACAGGAAGGCAACCTAGAGCTTAGCTGTACCAGGAAGCCCCTATTAGTCCAGGAGTGGAGGAATAAGAAGAGGTCGTGTTAACAGAGCTCAGACGCCATGAGGCTGGCTCCCTGGCAGGAGCTGTGACATAGGCAGGTCCCATGCAGCATGAAATGAAGCTACCGAGGAGCTGTCAGGAGGCTGAGGGGGAGCGATACCCAGTATAAGGGCTTCTCCCTTCCTTTGGCCCCGCTTCCCATGGACTCAAAATACCCAGAAGCCGGAGGACAGGGAGCATGGAAAATAGTTTCCTGAGACGCAGAGCAGGCAGGAGACTGTCAGGAAATGATTTGAGAGCAAACAGGGCATATCCTGCAATTCAGAGATGCAGGGCTCAGAATGACTAGAAAGACGGGAAGCCACACGGGTGCTAGCGCCAGGTGCTTATTTCTGGGGCAGTCACATCGAGGTCATCCGGCTGCTCTCCTCAAAGCCATTAAGAGAAAAGGGAGCTGGAAGAAGAATATGGGCAGAGTTCCATGCCCTGCAGAATCCTCTGACTCTTGACTCTTCCCAGCCACAGAGGCAATAACTAGGGACTGTCACGAGGCAGAATCCCCCAGATTGATCCCTCAGGTGAATCCCCCTCCTCAATCTCAACAGCAGGATCCTCTCTGCAGCCTGGTTGTTTTGACACTACAGACTGTCTTCATCTCCCTCTTAGTGAGAGCCAAAGGAAGCTGGAAAGAGGCTCTGCTTTCTCTGGCTCTGCTAAACCTTGTTTAAAATTTGCATTTTAGGCTGCATTGCTTGTGAATGATTTTATGCATAGGTGGGAGTAAGGGGTGGTTTACACACTCCTCTCTGGCTTTAGAAGAGCATAAATTGTCTTCTGTTCCCTGTGTGAGCAGAAAACACATTGGATTAGCTGTTTCTCTTTCGGTTGTTTTCTAACATGATCAGTTTTGTCTCGGACTACAGGCTGGGCAGAGAGAAGCAACACGCTGTCTCAATGAAAGTTGAAAGGCAACCTCTGGCTCACGCCCACTTGTATGTGGGTTAGAGTAGCATGCCTTTTTAATAGCTGTGTACTATTAATCTGAATATTATAATCCCATATGTATGTCTGATAATTCTGCTGGATCATTAGCTCCTTGAAGGCATGGGCTCTGCGCAATAAATGATTGCTCATTGACTAGTAATTTTCATTAGTGCTTTGACAGTGTCTCCAAAACGTAACCAAGTGGGAACAGCACACTACAGAAATTACAATGTCCATCTAGTTACAGAAAAAGCAAGAGGTTTGCATACAACATGCCTCTCAAAATGGAGTGACAATAGTACTGATAGTATGAGTGTCTGAATCAACCACCATGATTAGGCACAAATGAGTTCCTCTTCAGTTCTATTTTATAAGAACCCTGATTAAACTGACTTTTGTGAAGTGAGGAAAAATACTGGGGAATTTTCCTGACATAACTTGGCGAAAGTGGGATTATATATATTAAAAAATACGTATAGAGACAAGTTATGTCTCCACTAATATGTAAACAATTTTTCATGTTTATTCCTCGAGAACCAAAGTACAGTTTCTTCTAAAAGGACCTGGCATAATCTTTTTGATTTATTTAGCAGTTTTACATCTAGATGTCTTTACAGCATGGTAGAGTAGGTCAAACAGCAAAATAAGATTGGAACAAAAGTCAGGACAGCTGACAGAAGCCAACTGAGTAGGTGGATCATCTGTATTTACAAACATAAAGAAAGCAGGTGGCAGGGAACTTAACAAATGAAAAGAAAAATTCAGTGCTTGTGCTAAAGTAAACAATAGTGTAAGTTGTCCAGAACAATTCTCCTTTTCCCACATCAGATGTGAAGATGAGAGAAGAGAGAGTAATATTGTTATTACTTTTGTCCTTCTCCATTAATCTTCACCTTTTTCTCATTTTAACTTTGTCCTATTTGCCTGAGCTTTCCTTTTCATTTCAATAAATATTTACTGTTATTTATCTATCACAGAAATGAGGTTAGGTCATGGGAAATATTCATTCATTCACTCTCTCATTCACACATGCACTTGTTTCACTCATACTTTTACAGTTTCCACAAATGCTTTTTGTGTGCCTTCTATGCATCAGGCACTGTTCTAAGTGCTGGGAAAACAATGGTGAGAAAAACAGAATCCCTGCACTCTGGGTTTTCCATTCTAATGAGGGGAGAGAAAGACAATAAATTAACTAAATAACTAAAATATATAATAGACTACACCAAGGTGAATTTTATGAAAATAAACAAAGTAGGAAGGGAGATAGAAGTGGTCAGAAACTTTTTATCGTCTAGGGAGGATCAAGGAGAGTTTCCCTAGAAGATAACATTTGAGTCAAAACCTGGGAGAAGGGGGAGAATGAGCTGTGTGGACATTTGGGAGAAGACTGTTCTAGGCAAAGGGAATAGCAAGTACAGAGGATTTTGCTTGGGATATTTGAACAACAGCAAAGAAGCCAGCGTGGATCATCAGAGTGAGTAGGGAAAGGAGGAATAGATACAACGCGCTGAAGGCGAGATGACAAATCCTGAAAGGCCCCGTAGGCCATTGCAATAAGCTTGTCTTTTACTCTGAGATGTGAAGCCTTAGGCAGGTTTGAGCAACACAATTTCTTTAGCTGCCGTATTGAGGACAGGCTGAAGAGAGTGAGGTTATCATTTAGGAGACAATTTGGAAGCTGCTGCAATAATCCATGTAGAGGATGATGGTGGTTTGGGTCAGGGTGGTAGCCGTGAAGGAGGTATGAAGTTTGTGGTTTTTGAATATATACTGAAAAGAGAGATGAGAGGATGTGTTAATGGATCATTTATATTATAGGAGACAAATGAGCAGAATCAGAAGTGAGTCCAGGGGTTCTACCCTGAGCCACAGGAGGGATGGAATTGTTTTTACCAAAAGGTGAAAGCCCGTATTAGGAGATTCGGGAGCAGGAAAGACTCAGGGTTCAATTTAGGACAAGCTAGGACTTGTATGTCTATTAGGCGTGCAAGCAGACATGTCAAATAGGCAGACAGATGTAAGAGGATGGGGTTCATGGAGAGGTCTGTGCTGGAGATATAAATGTGGGGTTTGTCAGCTTAGAGATGGTTTTTAAAGCCACAGAAATGGATGAGATAGAAAAAAAGAATTAAAGTAGATAGAATATAAATGCTCAAAGGATCGGCCCTGGGGACAGGGCTGCCACACCCAATGGCACAGCTATGCTCTGCACGACCCCTTTGGGGACCATTCACCTTCAGAAAGAGACAGAGAAGCAGGGCCCACCACAAGCATAGGTAAGCTAATAGAGGGTGGTGACCTGGCAGCCAAACGAAGGAAAGGATTCAAGGAAGAAGGAGAGGCAACTGTGTCCAGTGCTGCTAAGAGTTCTAACCAGATGAGGACTGAGAAGTCCCTGATGGCTTTTTCATATGAAAGAAATAGGACATGGTCATGCCCTGGGAGTCATTTATAGTCTAGCAGACTCCAAGAGGCAAAGTTTTATAACTCTGCTACAGGCAAAGCGCCAGGGCAGTACAGAGGGGGGGTGGTGGCAATTCTAACTGAGGGTGACATGAAAGAGTGCAGGGAAAATGTGATATAACCACATAAGCCCTGATATGAAAAAAATCATAAGGCAAATATTTGAAAATATTATGCAGTAAGTGACGAAGAATAAATTATTTCTCTTCAGTGGAGGAGACTTAATCTAGTGAAACTTAGTCTGGAAGATGTTTCTTTTCAGTAATAGCTAGGGTTGCCCACACAATACCTCCCACCCTTATTAGTACTGCTGAAGACATTACAGATAAACAGAGACAAACACCATCTTGAAAGCAACTGACACTAGACATATGGCAGGAGAAGCATTGGGAAGCTTTGCATTATATAGACTCAATGCAGTAACAACCAGAGTCAGGGGTATTTGAAACAATGTGAATGCTGTTGATGAAAGATGGGTTTTAGGATCTGGATTTTGAGCAGACAGAGATATAAAATTCTGTGAAATTAGTTTAGCAGCCCAAATACTAAAAAGAGTTCATTCTGTCACTTATTTGTAAGGGAGAAGATAAAAGTTTAGGACAATGTAGAGTATGAATGGGAAATTAACAGGATCTATAAAAAAACAAAACAGACATTTTACTTAACTATACCTGGATAAATGTTTAACTAATTCCTCAGTGAAGTGGTTTTAGAAATTCTCATAAGAATGAATGGCAGGGTGCTGACAGTAAGAGAGATCTCTGAATTTGGACTACTACTATTCAAACCTCTGCTTCCCAACTCATGACCTTTGAGACTTTGGGAAAGCTAATTTAACTATAAAATCTCAGTTTATTTTTATAATGAAGATAATAAAAATGTGTCACTAATATAATTTCTGCATTAAATGAGATAATACATTTGTAGTAACCACAGTATAATAATCACTCAATAAAATTTAGGTAACATTATTAGTATCTGTGTGCCTAATACAATTCTTTACTAAACTCTCTATTAATCATACACTCCTAGTGTTGGATTAATCATTCTCAACTAGTATCTTTCTTGCCTTTAAAAATTCCAGAGTAAAGAATCCTTGAAATTTGTTTATTGATTGTATGGACTTCTACTGGTTATTGACATTAAGATTTTTCACTCACTATGGGTCAACTCAATAAGACATACCCAACAAATAGTGTTTCCTTCTTTTTGCTGTTTTGGTTGTACTTTGGTGCCAAGGGCATTTGAATTGTACCTTGAAGAAAAATTATGTATTTTCCAGTTAAGGGATAAAGTCTGCTCTAAAAAGAAGGCCTGGATATTGAGTCATGGTGGCATGAGAATGGTTCTTAGAGCATAGTAGGTAGTGATGCAGCAGGACTGAAGGACAGGATGCATGCACGTGGGAAGTAGGAATTAAGGCTATGCACATAAAACAGCACCTTTCATAATATGCTGAAGAACATGGATATTGAATTTTAAAAAAACTTAACAGATTTATTGGGGGTATAATCAATATACAATAAACTGTATTGTATACATATTTAGAGTGTACAATTTGATACATTTTGACATAGGTAGACATTGATGAGACAGTCAAAGCAATGAAGATAATGAACATATCCATCATCAGCAAAAATTTCCTCATGCCTCTTTTGTATTTCTTCCTTCCTGCAATGCCTGCATCCCCTTCCAGGAAACTACTGATTCATTTCTGTCACTAGAGATTTACATGTAATTTTTAGACGGAATCATAAGTTGTACTTTTTTGAAGCGGCTTCTTTCACTAAGCATAAACAGGTTAGGATTCATCTATATTTTAAAATATATCCATAGCTCATTCTTTTTATTGCTGAGTAGCATTTTATTGTAAGCATATATTGTAATTTGTTTATTGATTAGACTATGGATGGATATATGGGTTGTCCCCAGTTCTGAGCTATTACAAAGCTGTTAGGAACATGCATGTAGAGGAATACTGGTATATGCTTTCATTTCTCTTGGGCAAATACCTCCGATAAAGATGGCTGCGTCACTTGGGAAGTGTTTATTCACAATGTTAGAAAACTGTTAACTTAGGGCCCAAAGTGATTGTACCATTTTACATTCCCATCAGCAGTTCCAGTTGCTCTTCATCCTTGTCTACACTTGGTATTGTCATTTAATTTGAGTCATTCACATAAGTATTTAGTGGTATATCATCATGGTTTTAATTTTCATTTCCCTAACGACGAATGCTGTTAAACAGCTTATCATGTATTTAGTTGCCTTCCATGTATCTTTTATGATAAAGTATTTGTTCAAATCCATATTTCTCTTTCTTCCTTCCTGTTCTTTGTGCTTTTTTGGTCATATATTTTACTTCTGACAAATGTTACAAATACTATAGTGCATTATTATTTTTGCCTTAAGCTATCAATTACCATTTAAAATGATTTAATGTGCAAGAGAAACATCTTTTGTATTTACTTAAGCAGTTACCATTTCCTGTGCTCTTCATTTCTTGGTGTATATTCAGATTTTCAGCTTCTGTCATTTTCCTTTTTATTGAGGGACTTTCTTCAGTATATGGTATGATGAAGGTCTGCTGATGGATGATGAATTCTTTCAGCTTTTCTTGGTCTAAAAAAGTATTTTGCCTTTGTTTTTGAATTTTAATTTTTGTTGAATTTAGAATATTAGCTTGGTGGAAATTTTTTTCTTTCAGCGTTTTTTTTCTTCTGGCTTACCTTGTTTTCAGTAAGAAATCTGCTGTCATCCATATCTTTGTTCCATTGTGTGTAATTCAAACTTTTTCTCTGGCTGATTTTAAAATTTTATCTTCATCACTTCTTTTAAGTAATTTTCTTAAGCAACTACAGATTCCTTCATTTTTGGGGGGGGGGAAGTTAGGAGGATGTTAGGATTCTTGGAAGTATTCATAACTTTGAGCTTCTCATGAAGGAGTTACAGACTTCATCAAATATTTTTTCTGTCCTCTCCCATCCTCTAGGGACTGTAATTGAATACATAATTAGGCTGCTGATGAACTTAAAATTATTGAAGTTTATAAATTTTTTTAAGTTTTATGTTTTAGAATGTTAACAATTTTGGTAGTATTTTGCACAATGATCAATAAGAAAGGAGAAATTATTGAGGAGATCAATTGGGAAATATGAAAATAGTGTAGGTGAAAAATTCTAAGGCATTAAATTTAAGCAGTGGGAAAAAACAGAACAGATTGAATGACATTTATGAGGTAGAATTCACTGTACGGACATTTGGATAGGGTTGATGAGGAATCCAGAGAGAAATCTGGAAAGTTTCATTTGCCTGTAGTTTGGACTTTTGAAAGCTCTTTGTCCAGTAAGCAACATATAGAAAACCATTAGCAATAGATTTGAGGGTGTAAGAGATGATGATTCTAGATGTCTGAGTGTCATGTAGGATATTCAGGTTGAAATGCATATTAACCAATTGATATGCTTGGCTGGGGAGTTTGATTTGAGAGACAGCAGCAGAGAGGAAACTATTCACGTTGTGGGAACTTGTAATAATGCTCTGTTAGAATAGACAGAGTGCACATGAGACAAAGAAGGGGTTGCTGGAACTTACGTGTATGTAAGAGGGAGCTAGAATAAGGAGACTTACCTAGAGAGGAGGAAAAATAGCACCACGTCATCAAAGCCACGAAAGGTACGACTTTCAAGGACGTGGAAGAAGTAGAATGATCATAAAGAAAATGGTAAAATTGACAACTGATTCTTGTTAAACTTGCAAACAGAAGTTTTAATAACATGATAGGCGTCTGAGTTAGCTAGAAGGATGAATGGGAAACTGAGGAAATGAAGACAGGAGAAACTTTTGGAGAAATTTGGCTATAAGAAGGAGAAGAGAGACAGTAAGGAAAGGGTCTTTAAGTGTAGAATCCAGGAGGTAATGGAGTGATTTGGATAAGGACAAGATAAAAATAAGAAAATGAGATGTTAGAGAGGGATGAAAGGAAAAGGAATCTCCCCTCATTGAGACAAAGGCAATTGAGGTCTGGCGAGTTGTGAGTTTAAGAGAGGAAAAAGAAGCAGAGGGAGAAATCAACTTTTTTAGGTCCTGTACGTGTACACTGCTGGTTACTTAACACATTATGTAATTTATAATGTTTATAATCATCACTCGACAAGGTAGCACTTATTATCTCCACTTTACAACAGAGAAACAAAAGATACTCAGAAAATTTTAATAACCATTGTCCCATGGTTATTAAGTAACAGAACTGGGATTCATATTCAGGTACACCTAAATCAGGTATATCTAATACTCTTTATTCCAGCAAGCCAAGGGGACAAAGGTGTTGAGCTTGAAAATGGGGTACGTTTCTTTGACCTTCCACAGAAGAACAGGAAGTAAATATAAGTGAATACAGAGATCTTTATGACGGGAAGTAGAAGGAAATCAAAAGGTTCATATCTGATGGTCCTATTTTATCTACAGATGAATGTCCCTGCAGGTGTACACCTGGGGAACTGGAGCTAGCGATAAAGATTTAGACCCGTCTTTTCAGGAAATAGAAGAGATGACTGACTGGAGATAAATAAAGGAATTACGTTTGTTCAATTTCTAAATATATTTAGGAGAACATCTTTGGAGTTTCGTCTATATTTCTATCAGTAGAAAATGAAGCAAATGAAGTTCTTACTAAGAAATTAACACTTCTGACTATAACCGGGAAATAGATGTAAACTATAATTTGTGTATAATATTTTGCTTCACACTTCATTTTGGGTATAAACGATTTTAAATTACAAGAACTATCCTGAAAAATATTGTATTGTACTTTTAAAGTTACAAATCTTCTGGACAAACAGCAGATACACATCATTTAGGGTTGGTGTACAGATCGTTTTCATTAAATTCAGTAACTATTTTTCTCAAAATTTATATTGAATTATAACAAATAAATTGTAGTAAAATAAAAATGAACTTTTTCTGGAGTATGTTGAAATGAAAAGACAACTGACTTGAAAAAGTAGATGTGATATTTTCCCCTCTATTCAGGAAGACCAGTGATCATTACAAAGGGAACCGTTTGAATCAAATGTTTTAAATATGCATTTTAAGTAAATTGAGACAGAATTAATTCCATTTATTGGGAGAAAAATTTATTCATAAACTGGCACTAAGAAAATACCTGATGATTCTTTACTGTGTGTTACAAAACCAAATAATAAACAAACAAGAAAGTATTGAAGTGTTTACTAAGTGAATAGAATGTAAAAAAGTATAAATGTTACGTGGATTTTGGTGGGGGAAGGTAAAGGCAAATGGGGATATAAGGAAGGGTTTTATGGAAGACCAAGCATTTGAGTGTTGCCTAGGAGGATGGTTAGGATTAATCAGAGTTATTAACAGAGAAAGAAGCTTATACAGAATGAAAAAAAAAAAACAGTAGTTAACACTTACATAGCGGTTACCATGTGTTAGGTACTTCCTAAGCACTCTGGATATAATATATGAAGTAGGTACTGTTGTCATCATTGTTTTGTAGATGAGGAAACTGAGGCATAAGGCAGCTAAGTAACTTGGACAAGTTGTCACAGTTAATATATGATGAAGTTGGGATTCAAACCATAAGCATAAAGTGTTAAAGAATGAATGAATGCATTCTTCTAGAATATTCTTGAAGGGAAAGTCTCAGATAATTAAAGTCGAAACATAAAGCAACAACCTGTGCAATAGACAGGATAGATGGTATTATTCTCAGATTACATAATCTCATATCAGAAACAACTCAAGAATTCTAGTTTCAAGTTCAATGTTTGTTTTCTTTTGTTTGAATGTTGACCATGGGCCACTCAGCAATCCTGAATCGATTATGTTCCAGATATTCTAATAGGAACTGGCGATGCAATTGAAGAAGGAAGGTTATCTTTTATTAGAGACAGAAAATAAATAAATACATAACTAAATATAAACTAGATAACCAAAAAATATGATGGTGATAATTTGGGGAAGAAAAATAAAGTAACACAGACTGACCGTAGCAAATTTAGGCTGGATGGGCAGGCAGGACAGGCTTCTCTGAGGATGTGATATTGGCTTGGAGAGATGAATAACAAGGAGAAGACACAGATGAGCAGAGCAGTCCAGGCAGGAAGAACATGAATGGTTAAGACCCTGAGTCAAAGATGAGCTAAGCACGGTCAAGAAGTAGAAAGCAAGCCACTGTTGCTCGAACTAGGAGAGGGAAGGGAGATGGAAGGGCATGAGGAAGCAGAGTTTGTTTGTCAGATGATATATAATCTGGAGGCCATGGGAAAGAGTTCAGGGTTTTTTGTTTTTGTTTTTGTTTTCATCTTAGTGGAAACACTCTGGGAATTTGCCATTTAGCATGCAGTTATAAGTCACTATTTCCAAGGGCACATGTGCTAAAATTTTCATGAAGTCATCATTAACTATTTTTTTCAGGGTTGCATTCTTTACAGACTTTTTTCTTGTATAAATATTTAGGAAATTCCAAAGCAATTCATGAATCATTAATATCAGCATACAGAACATAAGAAAGCAAAATGAAGCTTAGTGGAGTCTCCCAGCCCTGGAAAAATTCTAGCAGAGAATTTAGCAGGAAAGCAAAGCACAGTAATACAGATGTGCATATTTCTGGAAAGACAGTGGGATTTTAGGCTCTAGTGTACTATGAGGATACGGATTCACGGAATCATAATGTTAGAGCCTCAGTGGAGTTCAGTGATCACCTCATTTCATAAATGAAGAAACTGGAGTCCAGCCAAGGTGTTCACTTGCCTGGGGTCATAAAACTCATTAAGCAGAGCCAGAATGAAATTATTCCTGTAAGTAAGATGCCGAAGAAGGGAAATAGAAAAATCTCTCCTTTATATTCATTGAATTTGCCAAAGCATTTCGTGCTGTACTACAGTAATTCATTGAGGCTGAAGTCAATATTTTGTGCAACTCAATGATCACCCCATCTACAATGCTTTCCCTGCCCCTCCTCTTGCCCTATGGAGCAGCTGACCAGTTAGCTCCTGTGTTTACCCACCAAAAGCCAGAGATGCCGCTTTTATAGCTTCTATGAGCCATTTTTATGCTCCCCTCACCTTCCCTCGCCCACCTTTTTACTCTAGGCTCTGTGTGGCCACCACTATGCAGTGCAACCTGAAATACTGTGCTCTAGCAGCATCACACATTTCTTACTTCTTGCCGTGAGAATTCTCTATGACCCCCACATGGGGGTCTGCAGGGATCCACTCACCATTCTGAGGTAAGTTAAACCAAGAAGTATGGGCAAGCCCTTGGTCAAAGCGAAGGGGGAGGTCCATGGATAAGTACACCCTGATTCACTGACTAAGGACTACTTCACATGGCTCTTCAGAGAGTCCCCAGTAGAACTGGGACCCCATTGTCCACAGCAGTAACCATTTAGCCTTGAATTGGCAATCTTTCCTGGTTTCATGTTTCCCAGTCCCCCACTTTTGTCCCTTGGAATTACTTCCCAAAATAAGGTACTGGAGTACAATCCCTTGTCTCAGGCTTGGGAAAACTCACACTGAGATGTTATCCATTTGTTAACATGCCAGCTTATATTATATTTGGAAATAGACTGCACAGCATTTGTCATCAGTTGGAGAAAGAATTAAATGGCAAAGTGAATGGTATAGGAAAAAATGCTACAGGAAATCATGGAGGAAAGCAATAAGACCTGACAGTGATTACTAGGGAAGAATTTGTGGATTTACAAACTTTAGTAACTATTTAAATGTGTTTGGGTAAAGAGAGAAGAAACAATAAGGACCAAAGACGCAAAAGACAGGATTACTATCTGGGATGGTTGGTACAGATTTCCATATGATGAGGAAAAGCCCCCAGCAGTAAATCTCTACTGTGACTAAGGCACCTCCATGAGAAGGGAAGAGAACCAACCATCTCAGAAATGGACTGCCCCAAAGGTAAGAAAGGATGACAAGAGATGATTTACCCTGGCTTCATATCAACAAATCATGTCTTAGGATGTAGAAAGAACTTATAAGTGGGACCAAACTCAGGCCACCTAAGGGGTCATAACAGACAAATCATTTCCTCCCTTAATGACATTTCTAGTGTGGCACATGAAGGTATGTTAAAATCAGTATTTTCCTTTGTGTTTAACAGATCATTTAATCAAGTTTATTGTGATATGTTTTTTGAAAAATGAATAAAGATTTGAGCTAAATAACAGTATTCTTAAGTAAATGCAGAGTAGTTTGAATAAATGTATCTTACAAATGTTATTTATTGATGTAACTCTTTCTAAAAGCCAAAATTGTATCATTTACCAGTCAATATTCTAAACACTGGAGATCAAAGATGAGTGTAGCATTGTCTCTGCTGTTAAACTGATCGTGGTCCAGTGGAGCACATAGATACAAATTACAGTTCTGTAATAATTTTAATGAGGATGTGGGAGCACAAAGAAAGAGCACGTAATCCATTGAGACTCAGAACAGTCTCCTGTTCTGTTCCTGGATGAGCTCAGTACTCAATAAGAATGCAGAAATCTCACTGGAGAAAGAGAAGGATGGTGGCACTCCCAGCAGGAGGGGAAACATTTCAAGAGCGTGGAAGGAAAAATGAGCAAAGTGGCAGCTTCTAAGCAAGTCCTCTCCCTTCTTAGGTTACAGTCCTTCAGTCTTGGGAGTCATCAAAGATAGTTTTGAAGGGCAGATGTCTCTACAGAATGAGTGAGGCCGAGTCCACGGCTTGTTGGTTGTCTTTGTTCTTCCAGTTAACACGGACACACCTTGTAGTAGGTGCCCGAATGGCAATGGTGTGGGATCTGGCTCTGACTCTCTGTTTCCACCTTATTTCAGCTCCAACTCCTGAATTTTATTGGTGCTTGGATCTCCATGTCAAGTGGGTAGCACTCTTAATTGGATTTTGAAAAATCAGTTTAAGCTCAAATACATATGTATCTTCCAACTCGAGAAAAATTAAAAACCAAAACCTTAAAATAAATGTTTCCAAATATATGCTGCTGCCTATGTGGAATCCAGCTGATTTCAAATTGACCTCTCCAGCTATATCAGCTTCAAAATATTTGAGTAGAATAAACAACTATAGGGCAAAGTGGATTGCCCAATTTGCGTGCATGCATGGACAATTTCTTGATATCAAAGTTTGTATTGAATGAGGCTCATGGGGAAGACAGTGACAATGTGCTTGCCCTGATATTCTAGGGTCAAGACACTTGAACAACTAGCAGGAACCAAAGCTACCCTAATATTAAGGGCAATGCCCTTCACAGGCAGGGTATTAATTTGAGGTTGGATGGAGCTGAGGCTTCTCTGCCCATCCTCACACCCTGGGGTGTGGATCACAGGGAAGATATAATCAGGTGTGATTATGTCCTTTTCTGGAGAGAAAGTTAATGACAGTAACAGCTGTCTTTCACTGAACACCTACAATGTATCAGGAACTTTATGTACATAATCATTACCTTACTCTGCAAGATAGATATCATTTGCATTTCATTGATGTAACTCAGAGTTAAATAATTTGTCCAAGACTGCAAAACTAATAAGGGCCTTTAATTTTCCTTCTCAGAGACTATCTGATCTGGGGAAGAAAAAGTGTTACTTGTGTAACTGTTGTAATTGCTGTCTAAGTTTTAGCTTTCCCCTTACCCACACTTCAAGAAGTTATGCTAAACATGTATATACAGAAATGAATGTGCATTCAACATATTTTGTTTCAGAGTGTGTAATATTTAGGGCAAACACATCTGCTTCTCGGTCAAAGAGAATAATTGAAGGTTCAAGTGTCTAAAGTAGAAAGAGGTCCAGTGGGGGGGCCTTCAAGGAAAATCGGTTAGACTGCCTTTTCACTTGGAACAGTGGAGTTGGTAAGGCTCATGAAGAGATGAAAGCACTGGGAGAAACAAAGAACTCCAACTTCCATGGCCAGGATCAAAGGTGATGCAAATGACAATGAGGGACCAGTCAGTGTAAGGAAGTCCAGCCAAGCCCAGCCTTACAGAAGTATTCAGACACACAAGCCATTCCACAGGTGAGAGAGAAGGAAAGGCAGAATTATGAAGGGAAATTCCTTTGCAAAACTGCACATCCTGCCTTGACAGAATTCTAAGATCATTTACTTGCTTTTTTACAAGGTAGGCAATGCTTTTGAAAATTCTGACCCCCTCCTCTTTGGCTTAAATATTCAAACAGCAAAACTGATATTTCAGAAAAATAAACTACTAACAGGTTGGAGCAAACTCCCCTAGGGGCAGTAGAGAAGGAATTGTTTTGCTGAGAGAATTGACTGAATGTTTTGAAAAAAAGAAAAACAGCACTTCCCTGGTGGTACAGTGGTTAAGAATCCGCCTGCCAATGCAGCAGACAGGGGTTCGAGCCCTGGTCCGGGAAGATCCTATATGCCACGGAGCAAGTAAGCCTGTGCGCCACAACTACTGAGCCTGTGCTCTAGAGCCCATGCTCCGCAATGAGAAGCCACTGCAATGAGAAGTCTGTGCACCACAAGGAAGAGTAGCCCCCGCTTGCCACAACTAGAGAAAGCCCACACGCAGCAATGAAGACCCAGTGCAGCCAAAGATAAATAAATAAATAATTAATATGTAAAAAGAAAAACAAAAGTTTGCAGTATACTTGAAAATAGAGCATGATAAAATTAATGAGTTATTGTAACTAAAAGTCTACAAAACGTTTCATGTGAAAGTAAGCAGTTCATAATTGAATAAAAATTGAGAAAATTTTTGTTGTTGATGACAAATTATTGTTCCTGCAATTGTCTACCTAAAATTATCACCTACTATCTGCATGCTTGCATCTGTGAAGGTATGTGCTAATAAACAAACTCCTAAGAATATAAACTGAGAGACTGTGCAGAAAATGAGGTAAATCTCCAAATATAGACTCATATATAAAACTGCCTTTCTACAGCAGTGTCAGAAATTCAGAACATGGTTGATTCATGATCGAGGAAAACAATCCAAAGAACCTATTTGTTTTTGAGAATTTGTGTCCCTTTAAGCCAAATTCACTGTTGATATTGAAAGTGCTGATTATTTTGTTCATAATTCTGATTTTTGTATTTGACAGTCAAGGTTTCAAGCTTTATATCAGTCAGAGTTCCACCAGAGAAGCAGAACTACACAGACACACACCGATTGTTTTTCAAGGAATTGGCTTATGTGGTTGTGGGGTCTGGCTGGGCAAGTCTGAAGTCCATAGGCAGGACGACAGGCTGGAAACTTACAAGCAGGAACAGAAAACGCAGTTGAGAAGCAAAATTTCTTCTTTCTAAGGAAACTTCAGTTATGCTCTTAAGGTCTTTCACATGACTGGATGAGGCTCACCCCCATTATTGCAGATAATCTCCTTGACTTTAAGACTACTGATGGTAGATGTCAACCTCTTCTACAAAACACCCCCACAGCAACATCTAGATTAGTGCTTGAATTACTGGGTACTACAGTGTAGCCACTGACATGTAAAACTACGCATCACCGTGCTTGATTCAAATTTACATTTAGAGCATGACGCTGAATTTCAAAAGAAGGTGTCTAATACAATGTACCTCTAAAGGTCTGTGGAAAACCACTGTGTAAAGGAGGAAGGAAAACAGAATACAGTTTGAAATTACATTTCTTCCTACTTCACTTTTATTTTAAAACTTTGGTGTTCGCTGAGTTCATATATTTGAGTTTACATGCTCTCAATTCAGAGTACACCATCTCATTAGTTTGTATAAAGATGCTGGCTTACCATTTTACTTTTCCCTTGCTTATTTTCTTTTTTTTTTTCACTGATACCAACTCCCATCCTCCTTCCCAAAAGACATACTATACTATAGTATATATTGTATATTATAGGTACACTATGGTATATAATAGGCTAGTATATAGTCTATTTACTAGACTATACACACTATCTTTTACTCAAAGAGCTCCAACTGGTTTATGACTTTTAATTTCTTCAAGTCAGCAGCTAGTGTGAGGGACTATTTGTGATTCCTCTTCTGAAATACAATGGAAGGACAATTAAAACTTAACCAAATTTATTTTTGTAACCCATAGATAAAACCTAAAAGAAATTGAAGGAGAGACTCAAACTGACTTAATATGTTTTCAGGTGATTTCTGAAATCTATTCATTTAAAGTGTATTAAAATAACTAAGTTACAGTTCAGAGAACATCCTTCATTTAGGACAACTCACAGAGAGAATATAAAGGAATTCCGTATCTACCTTCAATAATGACTAGCCCGGGCTTCCCTGGTGGCGCAGTGGTTGAGAATCTGCCTGCTAATGCAGGGGACATGGGTTCGAGCCCTGGTCTGGGAAGATCCTACATGCCGTGGAGCAACTAGGCCCGTGAGCCACAACTACTGAGCCTGCGCATCTGGAGCCTGTGCTCCGCAACAAGAGAGGCCACGATAGTGAGAGGCCCGTGCACCGTGATGAAGAGTGGCCCCCGCTTGCCACAACTAGAGAAAGCCCTCACACAGAAACGAAGACCCAACACAGCAAAAATAAATAAATAAATTAATAAACTCCTACCCCCAACATCTTCTTAAAAAAAAATAATAATGACTAGCCCAATAATTTACTGTGTAATTAAAACCACTTCTTAACCTGTCTATAATATTTATCTCCCCAGGTTCTACGTGCTTTAAGAAGATATTTTTATACCTAAAAAGAATGCTTGTGGGGTCAAAAAGAATGCCTCTAGGGCAAAATATTCCAATTTCCACTGACCATAAACCTCTTTGGAAAGTTCAGGTGAGCCTACAACTCCGTGTTAGCAGGGATGCAGCGCTGGAATCTACTGCCCAGAGCTGTGACACTCTGCATGGCTCAAGACTGGACAACAGGACTGGAAGGTCGATATACAATTTCGATGCTCAACATCCTCTGGCACTGTACGCTTCAGATTGTACTACAGCACCTCCGCATGGATATTTCTGGTGATGAAGGACCCCTCTCACCTACGTCTGCTTAAATCCAACAATACGAGTGTAGGGGGTTTCAGAAAGGGAACTTGGTGCCACATGATACGCAAGCAAATCTGATGAAGAAAAGAGGATGGGGACTATGGATGTACTATGATACCTCTTAGGCACTGTTTTAGATTCTCAGTTTACCTGTCTCTGGAGTCCTTGACCCTTTGCTCAGCTGAAGCTGCTGCTGAGGAGACCTACTCCCCATGCACATCTGGGCAGTTCCATTATCTGATCTGTCAGACGAAAACTGGAACTCCCCATGGGCAAACATGGACCAATGGAAGATGGTGGAAGCAGACAGACAAATTCCCTCTCCATTTCTCCTTCTACGTCCATTTTGGAGCATGTTGTTTTCTCTATAGCCTGTCTGCCGATCTTGCAAGTAAAAGGGGAGGTTTGTGTTTCTGCATGAAGAAAGGACCTCTGTGTAATGCACCATCTCTTTATTTCCCATTCTTCCTTGCCTTATATTTCTTTTTGTTTCTCTGCCATTTCTTAATAAAGCATCTGTACTCAAAACTAAAAAATACATTCTGCAATGTTTAGTACTGAAATAGAATAGAAGTAGATTAAATTATTGTACTTTAGTCAGATTACTTTGAGACCTCTACCGTTTAAAAGCAGGGAGATAAGAGGCATTCAATTTGGCCAAGAGCCAAATCTGCATAAATAAGAAGATCCACTCTAAAATGAAGTAGTTAGACTTAAAAGATCTCTCAGTTTCTTCCAGCATCTATGTTTTTTTATTAAAATGTGGTTACAGGGCTTCCCTGGTGGTGCAGTGGTTGAGAGTCTGCCTGCCGATGCAGGGGACACGGGTTCGTGCCCCAGTCCAGGAAGATCCCACATGCCGCGGAGCGGCTGGGCCCATGAGCCATGGCCGCTGAGCCTGCGCGTCCGGAGCCTGTGCTCCGCAACGGGAGAGGCCACAACAGTGAGAGGCCTGCGTACCGCAAAAAAAATAAAAAAAAATAACATGAAGAATTTTTAAATAGAGGAGAAAAACATAATGAAAAAAAAATGTCATTGTGCAAAACAAGAGTGAACTTGACACAACAGTGATATGCAGCCTGAAAGAACTAGGTCCAGAAATAGGACATAATGACTGGGTGTCTGGGTTATCCCATGGTAAGGGGCATAAGGACTTTTCCTTGGGCCCAAGCAAATCAGACTCTAGAACTGAGATATCTGCATGATATAGGAAGCTTGGCAGGCATCACCCTCTAGGACAGTGGATGAAAAAGAAACCACCTGCAGGTCAAGATGGAATAGGAAAATTGGCTTTAACTTGAACTTAGTATGTGGAAAAAGCTATAGCCTCTACCTGGTGCAAGCACTGAGCTCAAATTGCCCGCATTCCCTTTGTTTAGATATCTACAAGCCAGTAATTAATATAGAGGGACAAATAAGGTGACTTTTGAAATCCATTGAGCACCTGCTGGGACAAACATGAAATAACTCTAGAGGAACAAGTGGTATTAAAGTTTATGGATGACTACAGGATTGGAAGAAGCAACAGAAGATGAGCTAACAGAAAAAAAAAATTCAATGTTAAACATTCTACCATAAAGAAGAGAACACAAGAACAACACATGTGAAGATTAGCACCCAGAGAAACTAAAACAGAACAGTTTTTTTTGTTTTGTTTTGTTTTTTTGTTTTTTTTTTTTTTTGCAGTACGCGGGCCTCTCACCGCTGCGGCCCCTCCTGTTGCGGAGCACAGGCTCCGGACGCGCAGGCCCAGCGGCCACGGCCCACGGCCCCAGCCGCTCCGCGGCATGCGGGACCCTCCTGGACCACGGCACGAACCCGTGTCCCCTGCATCCGCAGGTGGACCCTCAACCACTGCACCACCAGGGAAGCCCCAGAACAATTTTAAAGTGATGTAAAAATCACTTAAAGATGCAGACATAGAGAATGGACTTGAGGACACAGGGAGGGGGAAGGGTAAGCTGGGACGAAGTGAGAGAGTAGCATTGACATATATACATTACCAAATGTAAAACAGATAGCTGGTAGGAAGCAGCCGCATCCCACAGGGAGATCAGCTCGGTGCTTTGTGTCCACCTAGAGGGTTGGGATAGGGAGGGTGGGAGGGAGGCACAAGATGGAGGCGATATGAGGAGATATATATATATAGCTGATTCACTCTGTTATACAACAGAAACTAACACTACATTGTAAAGCAATTATAACCCAATAAAGATGTTAAAAAAAGCATTTAGAAGCAAAATACAAAGAGGAGAAGTTATAATGAAAAGAGTCGGTGCTATGAACAAAAGAACAGGTAGAGGGACATCCCTGGTGGTCCAGTGGTAAAGAATACGCTTTACAATGCAGGGGACCAGGTTCTATCCCTGATCGGGGAACTAAGATCCCACATGCCTCGGGGCAACTAAGCCTGCACGCCACAACTACTGAGTTTGTGCACCTCAACTAGAGCCTGAGTGCTGCAAACTACAGAGCCCAAGCGCTTTGGAACCAGCACCACAACTAGAGAAGAGAAAACCCGCATGCCACAACTAGAGAGAAGCCCTCGTGCTGCAGAGAAGAGACTGTGTGCCGCAACTAAGACCTGATGCAGCCAAAAATAAATGAAACAAATAAATAAATAGTAAATAAATCTTTTAAAAAAAAAGAGAGAACAGGTAGATCTGAGAAAAATTAAAATTGGGAACTTAAAACCTCAACAACTGAGTTAAATAGCTAATTACACCCAGCTAAAAGGGAAATTAGCAGAAATTTAGGAAAGACACAAGGAAAATGCCCAAGATTTAGAATAGAGAAAAAAAATGTTATAAAATATGAGATTAAGTTACACGAAACTATCAGGAAATGGCATAGTTGGTGTTTTAGGACAACATGAATTTTTATACAGCAAATATAAAAGAATCTAGAGATAAACTATTAGAATGAATAATAGACTCGAGAGTTTTCCTTACATGAAGTAACTATACAAAATTAGTAGTTATCCTTTATAGTAGCAAAAGAATTAATTAGGCAATCTAACTTAAAAGGATAGAGCTTAGTTTGGGATTATGAAAAGGCCTGGAAATGGATAGTGGTGATGGTTGCACAACAAAGTGAATGTATTTAATTCCACTAAAATGTACACTTAAAAATTGATAAAATGGTCAATTTTATGTTATGTATAGTTTACCACAATAAAAAGTAGTTTTTAAGCTATGGTATCAATAACTGAAAATACTGAATAATTAAATAAAAATGTACAAGAGTTTTACAAAAAATTATAAATTTCTACTGAAATAAACTAATGAGAATCTAATTGTAGAATGAAACCACGTTCATAAATAAAAGGATTCACTATGCCAATTTTCTTCATAATAACGTATAAATTACATGTAATTCTAATCATCTCAGAGATGTTTTACAATGACACTGAGGTATTTTTCATAATATTCATATGGAAGAACAAGTTATTGAAAATAGCAAAGTAATTTTGAAGTTGATTAATCTCATAAAATATCAAGCTTCACATAATGTTATAGTCATGCCAGGTAAAGAGGGCTTCCCCAACTTTGTAGAGTTGGGGATGTCTGAAAGGAGAGGAGAATGAGTTTTAGAAACTCTTAAGCGTACCCCAGGGGCACCACGAAAATGCACTGTAGCTAGAAGGTGATACATCTATTGGAGTCTGAGGACATTTGCAAACGCTGAAACTGGCGCCGACCTCTCTGCCTTAAGGATGATGAAGACATGAAATGACCTGGAGGAGCCCCTTATGACAGGGTGAGTAGAGGGGGCAGCTGGGGAGCATCCTGGATTGACATCCAAAGATGTGGGAATTGACTGGCACATGGATGTTTTGGATGATAGCTGAACAGAGCCATCTTGCAAGTATTCTTCCAAAGTAGGCATACTGCCAAGATGAGCAGACCTCAACTGTTGAAAGGGTATAGATTTTATTTCTTGCAAAGGGGCAAAAATAGGGACATGTGGCAAGACTGCAGCCAGAATGTGCCTTGTCCATATCATGAAACATACTAGCGTTTCTCCCATGGGGCCTCCAAACAGCATATGTATCTCCAAGTAAGCTTTGGAGCGACTGCCACATCTTGAGCATTTATGATTATGAGCATTAACAAAGAAAGACCTGCTATAGCAGGACAGTTAAATGTGAATAAACAACAACATGAACAAACAAACAAATAACCTGTCCCTTTCCTCTCTTGCCTCCTTCACTTCCTTCAACTTCTGAAAAAATAAGGTGTGTGCTGGAGATGTCATCAGAGTGGGAGGGTGTGAGAGACGTCACATCTCTGATCCCCAGATACCAGCAGTTGGAGATAAATTAAGGCATTTACACGCACAGTGATTTCAACCCATTTACTAAGCTGCTTACGTCAAGAAAAATAATAGATGATTCAAAGTACTAAATCTTACATTTTCTTGAAATCAGTAATTTGATATTTCTAAACTCACCCTTTTAATGGCTTGAAAAGATTTATTTATGCTAATAACATTTTCTAGGTAAAAAACAAAATTATTTTCTCTACATCTTAGTTGCCATTAGTTGGTATTACTTTGATTAATTCTTTCTAGACCTTGTGCAAGGAGAATCGTCAAAACAATTGGACAGATAGGCTAAAAGTTAAAAAACAAAGTGGCTAGAAGTTAGTACAACAGTCTATACATAGATGATATTTCTCACTTTTTTCTTGACATGGAAGAAAAATAGTGTTATGAGGCATGACTATTTGCTGAAAGTAACTCCCTAGGTACATCCTCAGGTTAGAAATCATGTTAATTGGGCTTCCCTGGTGGCGCAGTGGTTGAGAGTCCGCCTGCCGATGCAGGGGACATGGGTTCATGCCCCGGTCCGGGAAGATCCCACATGCCGCGGAGCGGCTGGACCCGTGAGCCATGGCCGCTGACCCTGCGCGTCTGGAGCCTGTGCTCCGCAAGGGGAGAGGCCACAAGAGTGAGAGGCCCACGTACCGCAAAAAAAAAAAAAAAAAAAAAAGAAATCATGTTAATTATAACATAGTATTATTATATTAAGTCATTATGTCAACAAAGTTCACTGTTACATATTTTTTATTATGAAGACATTTTTACTCTGGACTACTGTGTATGTGATGCTATCTATTAATAAAGTCACATTATGCCTATATGGTCACAAAAAGTTGGAAGTAGGACCCAATCCATCTGGGTTATTTGACATCAGCTCCAACTTAATGCTACCAATTTGTTTCCTTTCTTTGTCATTGGAATCTGGATACTTTGATTGATTTTCTAATAAAATACAAATGTATTAACAAGAACAGTGTAGTTTAATATAAAATATATTTAATCAAGAATGTCTATATGTTTACACTGGAAGGAGACCAATTCACCTTATTTTCTGAAGTAGAATTCCTTTTGCTCTTTAAAAACTAATCGTGTTGATTGGAAGTTATGTGTGCATGGCCAGGACTTATTAACGTGTAGGCTTCCCTGCAGAATGAACAGATAGTGAGTGAATTTTTCACTAAGAATTTCCCAAATGTTAGTATCTAGAGGAATGCTCTCTCTGGAGAGGATCCTCCTGGCTGCCTGTATTCTTAGATAAGGTGCAGCAAGAGGGCTTGGAGCAGTTTCTTTCAGCCTTTTGACTTTCATTTAATGTTTGTATTCCTGAACCTCAACACTAAACTTTTCTGCACCTGGTAGTCCTTAGTCCGCAATTTCTCAGATTTTAAATCTTCAGAGAAGAAATCCAGTCTCCCGTAGTGGTGCAGGTAGAAGGGTCACAACCTAGCTGATGCTAAGAGGTTTCAGAGGGTACATAGCCACTGACCTGCTCCCTCTGGGGAGGTTTGAACAATCCCTCTATTTTTAGACTTAAGCCTAACCCCTGCCTTCTGAGATGCCTGGGGACCTCAGGGGGTGAGTTTTCAGGTGTTGAAACCATTTCATTTTATGTTGTTGTGTATTTTTTTTTTTTAAAGAAAGGTTGGTTGAGAGTTTTCTATTGTGTTTCTTGTTCTCTGATTGAAATATTATAACTCTGACAGTGTGAAGGGTAGTCCTAGAAGTAGAGACCAATGGCAAGGAGACAAGAGCTAAAAGAAATGAGCTCTTCTACAATTCTACTGTAAAGATATACTGTTCCATTACTTAATGCTTTGTCATAAAATTGATATTACTTAATATCAGATGTAAATGTTAGAAAAGTTTTAAAACAGATGAAATCTTAAAGGACAAATAGTCGAAGGCCTCCATTTTACAGAAAGGAAAATTAAGCTCAAACTCTGAAATATTAGTGAAGTTTTCATGGATCATCTATTTGATATATTGTAGAGTTATGCAGTACAAGCAATGTAGAGTTAAGTGTAATGTATGCACTCTAGAATTAGCATCTACTAAATGTATTCATTATTTGCAGTAATAGCCTACTTGGCTTTCTTACAATTTAGTTTTCTTGCTTATTAGGCACAAATTACATTTAAATCACTAAGTAATGAAGGTATCCCAATCCTATTTCATCTGTAAATATTCAGATTAAACTAAGTTTATTTATTTAGAGAAGATGAATTATTGCCAACCATATAATCGTAATTTGGAAGCATAATAATGCAAGCTAAATGCATTTTAATGAAAAACTAGTTATAATTCTGAATTAAAGAAAATATTATTTTCCCACCTGTTTCATTAAGTAAATAGCTTTGTGGTTTAGAGCAAACAATTTAATCTCCCTTACCTTCATTTTCCTCACTGGCAAAATTTCTAAGCTGAACAGAATCTGTTCCTTTCTCCTTTAAACACAATTTTTTTCCTCCTGTATGTTTCTTATAATGGAGAACCTTTCATGTAATTTATCACTGCATTTTCTTCCTCCTGCTTAGGTAACACTGTTTTGTAATGTTTACAAACAAAGGTGGTTTTGCCAAGGTGACACATACCGTTTCCAATTCACTATGAAATTGTATTGTTTTCTGTCTCTGTAAGACCCTTTTTATTCAGTTCTAGGAATTTTACATTATTTTAGCTACCTTTTACGAACTATAATAAATATCTTCTTTTGACTTTATTCTAAAACAACACCTAAAACAAATTTACAGAAATATACAATTATAGTATTCAAACAAATGACTGGGGACCACACATTTGAAAAGAGTGATACAGCAATCTGCAAATCCAGAATTAGTACAAGTTTTTCTAAATGTATATTGAAATACTTTCTGAGGATTTTCATCTGTGGTATGCATAATAAGGAATACAATAAAAATGGCATCAGGAACTCAAGAAGAAATAATATATACATTAAAATCAAGACTGATAACCATATTTGTTCAATGTATTAGGGGCTAGTATTCATAAATGTTTGAATATGATAATTTAGTCTCTAAAAAGAAATTTATTCATAATCAAGGGAAATGAACACATGGTTAGTAATAAAAATAAATCCCAATGTTTCCCAAGCTATGTTTTTTTAAAGTTACTTTTTAATTTTTTATTATTTTTTAATAAATTAATTTTATTTATTTATTTTTGTCTGTGTTGGGTCTTCATTGCTGTGTGCAGACTTTGTCTAGTTGCGGCGAGCTAGTGTGCGGGCTTCTCAATGCGGTGGCTTCTCTTGTGGAGCACGGTCTCTAGGTGCACCGGCTCAGTAGCTGTGGTGCACGGGCTCAGTAGTTGTGGCACATGGGCTTAGCTGCTCCGTCGCACGTGGGATCTTCCCGGACCAGGGCTCCAACCCATGTCCCCTGCATTGGCAGGCGGATACTTAACCACTGTGCCACCAGGGAAGCCCCAAGCTATGTTTTTTAATTGTATGGTTCCTTATAGTGTCTAATCATGATATGAATAAGTTGATCAAAATGCCTATTTGTTTGGCCATGAATCACGTGTGCATGTGTGCATGCATGTGTGAGCATGGGTGTGTGTATGTGTGAAAAGAGGGTAGGGAGGAAACTAGAAAAAAGGAGAGAGAGAGAGGGTTAAAGAAATCAACACAAGGAAATCTTGGACCATCTATTTCCAGACACTGGCACTTCCTTGTCAATGAGACTAGTTGGCACCAGCTGTTCCTTCATGTTCATGATTGATTAACGTGCCAAGGAACACACAGGGAAGAATTTTCAGTTGGGCTGGAATAATCTTTTCTGACATGTGATTTGCACATTTTACACTATTTTATGATAAAACTTTTAGCAGAAATTTGAGGCACTCAAAATAATCTTTAATACTTCATTTTAAAGATAAATTAAAATAAAGTATATAAACAAAGGGAACTAGCACTTAGACTACATTTCATTTATATTTCAACATAGAAATAAGCAGAAGCAAACAAGTATGATAATTATTACTTGGGTAGAGAAAAGAGAAACTGCTGTATTTTTTATTTTTATCAAATCCGCTGACAAAATTTAAAACAATGGAATGTTAATAGCCTCCTTGATCATTTAACATCATTAATGTGTATGCTGAATAGGGAATTCACAAAGAATATGGTTCTTATAAGACCATACCAACTAAGAATTCTGATCACTCAGTCCAAATACGTAACTTATAGAGAAGTGATGCAATGCTCCATTCAGTACTATTTACATGGAACTTTAGAGTTGCTAAGAGTCCCTCAAGATAACTGAGTTCAACAATTTTGTTTAGCCAGAGATACAGATTCAGAGTGGCTTCTTGAGAGAACTAGCCATAGTTGCCTTTCCAATTTTACAATTTCCCATTTACTCTTTATCCATGCTGCTTTCTGGATTCCTGCCATTCTACCAAGTCTGTTTTCCAGGTCACCAGTGAACAACTGAGCGCCAAGTCAGCATCTCGGCCACTCTTCAGTATTTGGCATCATTAATGAATTTCAAACCCTTTCCATGTTTGATGTTTCTTCAATCTCTCTCGCTACTCCTACTCAGCACTCCTCTGTACTCTTTCTTTCTTTCATCCTCCAGCCCTTCTCTTGTCTTGCGGTGTATACTTTTCACTAATAATCTTTTCTTGTGATGTTTCCTTTCAACTACAGTATATTTATTGACAACTTCTAAATCCCCATCTCCATACACAAATTCCTGATGTACATAATCTTGCATAATTAACTGACCATCCAAGATCAAGGATGCCACCGATTACTACTCTTATTCCCAACATCTAGCTGGTTCAAAATGCATACCAACTACCTTTCCTTAAACCTAAGGAATCTCTTCTTTCCTGCTCCCACTGCTATTGCAAGAGCAGTAGCACCTGTAATTATTTTTACCATTTCCTACCAAAGCTTATTTTTAGGATTCCTGGATAAATCATACAGATTCATGAAAAGATTTACCAATCTTTTTCCACATTTCAACAGAATGATTTTTCCAAAATGTAATCATGATGACAGGCCTCCAAAGCCTCTTCTTAAAATCCATATTTCCTCCCCCAAACCTTAAAGTTAACAATTTTTAGCATGACGTTCAAGAGGCGTCATGATATAATTTCTGTCTGAAGTTAAACAATTAAAGCTCCCGTTGTTCACTTCACTACTGTCTAGTCATGCTGAAGTTTATTTCCTAAACAGGTTATGTGTGTGTCTTTGGATCAAAAGTCATATTTCATCTGATAATACATATTAATTATTTAAATCTCAAAATCACATTCACCTTAGAGAAAACTTTTTGATATCCAAAATCTGGAATAAGCTTCTCCTAACATGAAATCCTAAAGGATTTGCTTATCTGTTGACTTTGTTGTGTTTTCCATTAGGTTAGCACACTTTGAGAGCCATGATTTCATATGCTGTACTATATACCCATTCAATATTTATACAATAAATCAATGAAGTTTAGAGTTTCAGGCTCAATAAGGAGGGAAAAGCTTTGAGCTAAAGTTTCCTTTCCCAAACCTTATCTGAATCTGGCAACCATCCTATGAGTCAGGCAGGCAACAGGTTTTATTTGATTTTTTAAGTGAAGAAACTAAACTTCAGAGAGATTAAGCCGTTTTCCTGCGTACACACAACCTGTACGATGTGTGTTGCCGTTTTGCTTAAGCTGAAGGAAAATGGGCAGGAGGAATACAGAAAGGTACATGCTGCTAACTGAAGTCTGATTCAGTTCAAGAAAATTTACTGAATGCCAATGTTTAAAGCTACAGAATTTGGTGATTTTTTTTTATTTTAAAATAATTTTAGACTGACAAAGAATTTGTTAATTATAGATTTCACGTATTTCCTTCACTCAGTTTCCCCTGTTAGCAATTTATGTAACTATCGAACAATTATCATCCAAAACACTATTTAACTAAGCTACAAACTTATTTGAGTTTTACCATTGTCCCCTCTCTTAATGTACATTTTTTTTTTGCGGTACGTGGGCCTCTCACTGTTGTGGCCTCTCCCATTGCGGAGCACAGGGTCCGGATGCGCAGGCTCAGCGGCCATGGCTCATGGGTCCAGCCGCTCCGCGGCATGTGGGATCTTCCCAGACCGGGGCACGAACCCGTGTCCCCTGCATTGGCAGGCGGACTCTCAACCGCTGTGCTACCAGGGAAACCCAACTCTTAATGTACTTTTTCTTTTTTTCTCGTCCGGAACCCAATCTAGTGCTCCACATTGCATTCCACATCCCTCCAGTTCATCATAAAACAATTTTGATGAGTACTGATCAGTTATTTTTTGGAACGTCTGTCCATTTGCATTTGTCTGATATTGGTAATACCTTTTCTTGAAACACAAACGAATTTGCCTCCATTTCCAGAGGCACCCAATGACCCCAAAAACATTGTACATAAGTCCATTTTTCGAAATTCCCTAGTTTTTACACATTATGATACCAACTATTCAAAAAACTAAAGCACATAGAATTTTTATACACATTCATGATTAAATCTGGGAGAAAATCTACTTAGGTTTTATGAGAGGTTATTTCTTATACATTTTGAAATTATAGGCAGTTTTCCCTTTATTATTGTTTATATAGCATGCAAATTTGTTGAAAAGACTATGCAGTCTTTTATAACCTGTAAACAAAATAAAATATAATTAAAAATATATTTCTAGGTCCTCTATCATATCTTCTCCACCTGTGATATTCAACGTAGTAGCCATGAGACACACGTGACTATTTAAATTTAAATTAATTAAAATTGAAAATTTAGTTCAGCATTTAAACTAGCCACATTTCAAGGGCTCAAGAGCCACATGAAGTTAGTAGCTACCACACTGGACAATAAAGACTATAGAATATGCTAGTCATCACAGGATGTTCTATTGAGCAAACGATCTCTAGACCATGATTGTAGGAGACAGTCTTTGCATTCACACAGACATATTTTCTGGATTGTTGCTATAGACTGCATTCATCCCCACCCAAAATTCATATGTTGAAACCTAATTCCTTATATGAGTATATTTAAAGGTGGTGCCTTTGGAAGGTGGTTACATCACGAGGGTGGGCAATGCCCTTATAAAAGGGACCTTAAAGAATCTTCCAGCCCTTTATGCCATGTGAGGACACAGAAGATAGACATCTATGAACCAGGAATTGGGCTTTTACGAGACACCAAGTCTGCCAGTGCCTGGATCCTGGACTTCCCAGCCTCAAGAACTGTAAGAAATACACTTCTGTTGTTTATAAGCCACCTAGTCTATTGTATTTTTGTAGCAGCCTGAATAGAATTAGACAATTGTCTTCATAAATTAGAAAACAATGTTAAATTTTGTTAATAACCAATCATGGTTCTCTAAACGATAACCTAGTTGTATTTGTTTTGTCATTTATAGATATAATTTGGTCAGCAATCCCTGCCTTAACTTAGGCAATAATTTTATACACACACACACACACACACATATGCATTTATATAGAGAGAGTGCTATTCTATGTAATTTATATATATCACCTTATCAAATCCTCACAACTCTATGAACTAGGTACTAGTATATTTGATTTTCACAAGAGGAAACTGAAGTAGAGAGTTGTCTGGAATCACACAGCCAGTAAATCACACAGCCAAGATTAGTCCCTGTTCTTGACTACTTTCCTATGCTGTCCAGTCCAGTGTGCCAATTTCATTCTTCTTCTTTCAAGTTGGATTATTATTTCAAATTTCTGTATATTTTCTGGAACTATTCCTAAAACAAACATCAGAAATCATATATTTGATGTTCCATGGCAGATGTAGTAATCAATAAAAAATCAAAATTGCCAGTTATGCTGGATTTTCTAAGGAATATTTTTAAGTTTAATACCATAATAGAAATGTTCACTTAGTTTAACAGAAATTGAGAAGGTTCAGAGAAATTAATTTTTGAGCCGGTAGTAAGGTTACTTAGGTAAATGCTGAAGGTTTCTTTAAAACAGTTTGCAAGAGAAGTAAAAAATACATGCTAATGTTTTTTCTGATTGAAAGGGAATTACAGAATGAGGCTTCATTTAAAGCCATCAAAGAAGACTGTGATTTATTACATGTTTACTTTTATTGTTTCTTTTTTTCTTAATGAAAGTGCATTCTCATCCTTAGGTATTGACCTGATCTCAGTATCACTCAAAGTTAAGATGACATCAGCTCATTTATTTAAAGAGATTCCACACTGGACCTTGGAGGAAAAATGTCACTGATACATTTGCAATGTCAGTTTAATGAAAGCAACGTAGAAATCTATGAAATGGAAAACAATAACTAATGTTAGTAATAATTCACATTGCTGTGCATGATAAGGCTAAACTATAACTTGATAGCATGTTTAAAAATCCCCACCCCAAAATCATTTTCATTTCATTAAAGCTGTAGATCTTTCAAACACTCAGAATTATTTCACTTCTGCTTCTATGAGATACTCGAACAAATCGTAAGAGTTCATATTCAGAAATGGTTAATTTCATCTATTCTGGTGGGTTTCTCTAAATTCTTAATTCTCTATCTCCAGGTAAGTAGGAAAACATTTTCCCTATTTCTTCTGTTTTGTACTTTATTTGCACTTTACTTATTTTGTTACATTTCTTCCTCTAATCTCCTCTTCTGTGCTAGTGATTTTCTTCTTTCCCCAATTTACCTCCTGATAAACTGTTAAGTCTCTAAGAGTTTTGATCTTACAGCCACTCCACTTAGCTTGCTGCTATATACTCTGTTTTTTTCCAACAACTGATGGCCCTAACCTTCTCCTATGCTTCACCAACCTCTCTAAAGTAATCCGGGAGACATAAAGTGCTTGGTCAGCATGTTAAACAAGGACATCAATTTTTTTTTTTTTTTTAAGGACATCAATTTTTTAAGTCAATAATGAAACAGGCTGACTCTGCAAAGAAACTATAAGGAAGTGCCCCGCTAACCCCTGCCCAGCTCATCTACATTTATTGATGATAACACATTATTTCATACCATTTTCTTGGAGAGAAGTATAGTAACACTGATGCTCCATTTTTAGGTGACAGAATTAAATGTTATATAATCTAAACAATAAGTAGTGATTTCACTATTATATCATCAATGACCCCTTCAACCCTCTCATGCCACAAACATAAGTAATATTTAATCATTAGTGTTCAGGTTGTTATGCAAATTAATTTGTAATATAAGTTCCCATCGGTATAAATTTTCTGTTACCCTTACACTTCATTTTATCAGAATTATTGGGACAAATATATATAATTTATTATTTTACATCCTAAGAAAGTTTGTAAAACTAGATTATAAATATCTTCCATGATAGGCATCACATATGAAAATGAAAATATTTCAGAAATTATTCTTTAATGAAAACGATTAGGGATAACACAATCTCCAAAATATTCTGTTGAATTGTGATAAACACATCATACAGGCCAACATTGAGTTCAGATCAGTATTCTCCTCAAAAGGCACCATAGGTTAGGTGAGGCAATAGGCCTCCATTGCATGGTCCTTATAGTCCACTGGTAACCTGGAGTGTTCCAACTCCTTATAAAACTTTCTTCAAAAAATTTTAGGGACTTCCTTGGTGGCACAGTGGTTAAGAATATCCCTGCCAATGCAGGGTACACGGGTTTGATCCCTGATCCGGGAAGATCCCACATGCCATGGAGCAACTAAGCCCATGTGCCACAACTACTAAGCCTATGTTCTAGAGCCCACGAGCCATAACTACTGAGCCCGTGTGCCACAACTACTGAAGCCCTTGTGCCTAGAGCCTGTGTTCCACAACAAGAGAAGCCACCGCAATGAGAAGCCCACCCACCAAAATGAAGAGTAGTCCCCGCTCACCACAACTAGAGAAAGCCTGCGCACAGCAACGAAGACCCAATGCAGCCAAAAATAAAATAAATAGATTTATTAAAAAAATTTTTTTAATTGTGACATTTATTTGTTTAGTTTATTTGTGAATTAAAAGACTGACGTTCTTGGGACTTCCCTTGGTGGTCCAGTGGTAGAGAATCCACCTTCCAATGCTGGGGACGCGGGTTCGATCCCTGGTCGGGGAACTAGGTTCCCACATGCTGCGGGGCAGCTAAGCCCGCACGCTACAACTAGTGAGCTCACGTGCCTCAACTAGAGAGCCCGCGTGCCACAAACTACAGAGCCCATGCACTCTGGACGCAGCCAAATAAATAAATAAAAATGAATATTAAAAAATAAATAAATAAAAATATTAAAAAAAGAGATTGACATTCTTTCCCTCTTTGTTCACAATGAATGTTAATGACTTTAAATAGTAATAATTTAAATTATTAATTTTTCATTTTCAAACTTTGCCTTTTCTTTTTTTGAGGGGGAGAGGGGGAGCGCCACGGGGCTTGCGGGATCTTTCCTCCCCAACCAGGGATTGAACCCTGGCCATGGCCGTACAAGTGCTGAGTCATAACCACTGGATGGACAGGGAATTCCCCTTTCTGACTTTTCTTATGCATTTATCTCAGTCGCTACTGTAGTCATTTAGCAAAGGAAAAAAGCATGTGTCTATTTTGTAATATACTGAAACTATCATTCTTGGCTTTTATCAAGAAGGTTATTATGAATAACCGTCTTCTTTCGCTGATTTTTGTACACTGTGCTCCCTGTGAGTGACACATGAAGTACATTTCTTGTCAGAGAAAAATAAGAAAATGAAACGTGCATGGAGGAGAAGCAGCAGTACAGAATACTCACTCATGGTGATGCACCAACTGACCCCACTAAATTTGACTGCTTTCCACATGAAACGATTTCTCCTCAAAATACTTTCCTCCTTTGACCTTTAAGACAACAGATCTCCTGCTTTCAAATTACTTTTGTTTAGTCTCTTACTCTATTTTTCCATCCTCCCATCTACCCTTTAAAAGTGGGTGTATTTCAGAGCTACAGCATAATACCTTCACTTTGTCCACTGCCCACACTCTCCCTGGGACACCCATAACGCATCCTTCCTATGCCTTCAATTATCATCCACATGCTAGCAACTCTTATATTGATATTTCCTAACAGCATTTACCCCAAAACTTTATACCAAACACCTCTATGTTCACATTCCACTGCCATCCCCAACTCCTCATGTCCAAAACTGAGCTCCCTGAGATGTGATATCTGAACACTGTTCATGCTGACAAGAAATGGTACAAATCATTTGCATTAAGCCAGAAACGTGAAGATCATCCTTAAAACCCCAGATTTATTCCATCTCCTTTATAACCAATAAATTTCCAAATAATCTCACATTTTCTAAATATAACCTCTTATTGGTCATCTTTTCCCCATCATTGTCGCCATTGCCTTTTTAAAATATAGCTAACACAGTATAACATTGTTCTAAGCACTTTAAATATATTGGATCATGTAAATCTCTATTCTTATATGTCAGGTATTATTATTCATCTTATTTTATGATTTATTATTATTTATTAAGCTTGAACCAAAGAGTTGTTTTCATCTATAAGGACAGCAATTTAGTACAGTTCAACCTAGCTGTTCAGTTGTCTTAAGGATTAATTGCAATGTTAGTAATATGTTTACATGGTCTCTGAGATGTCTCCAGCTCAACCCTCCTGGTTCATCTTGTGCCATTTCTCTCCTGTTATTTTCTAAACCTTAGCCATGACACAAAACTTTAATGTTATTTTCTCTCAGCTACTGGCTTTTGCCTATGGAATTTGTTCTGCCTGGCATATTATCTCTTTCCCTCATTTGCCTATTTAACTCCTTTAGTCTTAGATATTTCTACTGAATTCTCACTTCCTTAGCTTTATCTTCTCTACTAAAATATAACTCCCTTGAAGGCAGGAATCACATATGACCTACTCATATCTAAATCTCTGGCTTAGGGACTTCTCTGGTGGTCCACTGCGGGGGCGCACGTTCAATCCCTGCTTGGGGAACTAAGATCCCTCATGCCACGCAGCACAGCCAAAAGAAAAAAAAATCTCTGGTTTAACACTAGGACTGGCACATTATAGGCAATCAAAAACATGTACTGATGGAAATATTTCTTGTTAGTTTTATTCCTGTAAACTTATACTTACTATTTGTGACATACAAAAGATTTTAATGCAATCATATAAAATATGAAACTGATGTGCAGTGAGATTAAATTCTCTGTCCAAAATTATCAATATATACTTAATACATTTCAGACCTCAAAATCAAACCCAGGTCATCTCAGTTCAAAATTCATAAATATTCAGCATTATTTTACATTTCTGACCACGTACAGAAACCAGTCCTATATAAGTTAACTCATTTGTTAGAAAAGATTGACAACATAGTTAAGGTTGTGGATTTAATTCCTGTAAAGCCTTCTCATCAACAATTTGCAGCACAGTTGTTGACAGTACTACTAAATTTAAGTTGATATTTGTCACAGGATGGATCGTATGAAATAACACAAATTATTCACTACTAATGAGAAATGTATTAAGCATATTACATCACCTGGGAGCTATATCAGATGCAGTATCAGAAGAATAGTACAGTTAAGAATTTATAAGTCTCAGTATACTGTTTTCTTTTAATAGTGACAATTTTATTTTTTAAAGTATGTGTGTGCATGTGTGTGTACTGTAAAACTAGAGGAATATTCAGAAAGAAATATTCTAGTGAAAAGAAATATTAATATTTGAAATACACAATCATTTTTGTTTTTTAATATTCAAATATATTTTAAGCTTGGGATAGTGTAACAATCAGATAAATTTACCAGTGCCAAGATACTGCAACTGTAATTCATACATACTAGTTATTCTGCTCATAACTTATTAAAGCATAAATAAATCTGTGTTTTCTTGCCATGTTGTTTTTTTCTTGCAAATGTGTCATTTTTAACTACCTAGTTTATTTTAATTTCATGACATAAATAAGCATATAAACAGATGTCAACATTATGAGCCATTAGGGAAATGCAAATTCAAACTAGAATGAGTAACCACTGTACATGTATTAGAATATATAATATTTTTAAAAGAGTATAATAATTAATAAACAGAAACTTCAGTTAAATAGAGTCTGGAAACCAGAGGCGGAGCATCTCACACCCTAGAAGGATAGCAGAACCTAACAGGAAGAAGGAAGACTCCTTTTCTTTCCTGGCAAGGACTCAGCCAATGAAGAGCCACGGACTCTTTGTTTACTAGAGCCTTCCCAACTTTCTTTTTGCCTCTCTAAATGTATTCGCCTTCCTTTGCTGTGAGGGGACTTGCACATGACTTGTCATGGCTGTAGACCCCAACCTGCAATTCTCTGCTAATCCTAAATAAATCCATCTTTGCTGGAGAAATATCTGGCAGTCTATTTGTTTTAGGTCAACAAAACTAACCACACTAAATATTAACAAATATTTGGGGCAAGTTGATTTCTCCAACACTGCTAGAATATAAAAAGGTAAGATTTTGGAAAACGGCTTGGGAATTTACATCTTCCATATGATCTAGACATTCTACTACTGAGTATTTGCTCAGGAGAAAGACTACGTTCTTACAAAAACCTGTACACAAAAGTTTATAGCAACATTATTGCTATTAGCCAAAAACTGAAAACAACCCAAATGCCCATCAAAAGGTGAATGGTAAACAAACTGTAGTATATCTTTACAATGGAATAGTCCTCAGCAATAAAAATAAATTATTTATACAGACAACAATATGGACGAGTCTCAAAATAATTATGCTGAGCAAAATAAGTCAAAGAATAGTGAGTAATGTATGGTTCCACTTATATGTCATTCTAGAAAATGTTAGCTAATCTACAGTGACAGAAAGCAGCCCAGTAGCAGTGAGGGACTGGAAATGGATATGGGAAGGAACAATATGGGAGATTACAGGGGCAAGAGAAAATTTTTGGCAATAATTGGTTTGTTAATTTTCTTCACTCTGGCAATGATTTTACAGATATACATATGTCAAAACTTATCAAACTGTACAATTTAAATATGTACAGTTTGTTTTAGTCAATTATATTTTATGAGAGCCGTTAAAAAAAGAGAAAACTATGTTTCAATCAAAACAAAGTTAAGGGCTTCCCTGGTGGCGCAGTGGTTGAGAGTCCGCCTGCCGATGCAGGAGACATGGGTTCGTGCCCCCGGTCCGGGAAGATCCCACGAGCCGCGGAGCAGCTGGGCCCGTGAGCCATGGCCGCTGACCCTGCGCGTCCGGAGCCTGTGCTCCGCAACGGGAGAGGCCACAGCAGTGAGAGGCCCGCATACCGCAAAAAAAAAAAAAAAAAAAAGTTAAAAAAATAACATCTGGAGGGCCTAATGTAGTGGTTCATGAAGATACTAGCAAGAAAAAAATGACATTAAGTATATAAAGGAATAAGTAAAAAACTGTCATTATTCTCAGCTAATGTGATTGCATGTAGGGCACATTATAAAATTTATAAAAACCTATCATTATTAATAAATTAATTTAGCAAGGTCAATACAAAATTAGCTTATTTCTCTATAGTAATCATAAACAATTTGAAATCAAATTTAAAATTAATTGAATTTTAAAATACTTAAATATAACCCATCACGTACCTTTGGGTAAATTTAACAAAAGGTATGCAAGACCTAAACACTATGAAACACTGCTGAGAAAAAAATTAAAGGAGACTTAGTAAATAGAAACATATACAATGTTCATGGAGCTGATCTACAGATTCAACACAATCTCAATTAAAATCCCACAGGCTTTAAAAAATATATTAGCAAGTTGTTTCTCAAATTAATATTGAAATGCAAAGGATCTAGAACGGCCAGAGAAGAAAAATGGTTAAGAATGAAAACAAAGTTGAAGGACTCTCAGTATTTGAATTCAAGACTTACTATAAAGCTATAGTAATCAAGATAGTGTAGTATTGGTTGAAAGCTAGCCACATAAATCACTGGAACAGAATGAAGAGTCCAGAAATAGAATCATACCTATACAGTTAATTAATCTTCAACCAAAGCATCAATTCAATTTGATAAAAAAAGGAGAAGCTTTTTAATAAATAATTTTGTAATACTGGGTATCCATATGAACAAAAGAACCTCTACCATGACTATGCTTCATATACAAAAACTAATTCAAGATAGATCATGGGCATAAATACAAAGGTAGAACTATACAGTTTTTTAAAGAAAAACATAAGATGATACTTTTGCAAACTGGGTATAAGCAAAGATTTTTTAATATAAGACAAAAAATTAACAGTTAAAATGGAGAAAAGAATGGATTTTTATCAGAATTAAAATGTTTTGCTCATCAAAAGTACAATTAAGGAAATGAATCAGTAGACCAAAGCCAGGTAAAAGCATAGTATCTAGAAAACATGAAGAAATACTAAACTATTAAAAGAAAAACAATCTAATTGAAATGGGTTAAGAACATAAAGAGGCAATTATAAAGAAAGGTAAGTGAATAACCAATAAGCACACAGAAATACTTCTAACTTCATCAGTTATCACGGAAATGCAAATTAAAACAATATTTAAATACCCTCTTATACCCAGTAAAGGGACTTAAATCAAAACGGCTGAAAATACAAAATGGTGACGTCCTCGTGGAGCAACTTGAATGTTCATACATTGTGGGCAGGAAAGAAAAATTGTATAATCACTTTGAAACACTCTTCTGTGTTTTTTTAAATTTAAATATATGTCTGTCTTATGACCCAGCAATTCTACTCCTAGGTATTTACCCAAGAAAAAGAAAGAAAGAAAGAAAAATAAAATCATATGTCCCCCCAAAACCCTCTACGGGAATCTTCTCGGACCCTTATTCATACTCATCAAAATCTGGAATCAAGCCAAATGTCCTTCAACAAGGAGATTTTTAAAATAATTGTAGTATATTCACCAAATGAACTACCATTCAGCAATAAAGGGAAAAAAATCTACTTCTGCATGGAAAAAAACATGAATGAATCACAAAAATATCAGGCTGAGTAACAAAAGAGAAGTATAAGACCTCAGTATGATTCTATTTATATAAAGTTCTAGTACAAGCAGAACTAAGTTATGGTGATTGAAATCAGAACAATGGTTACCCACGGGGTAAGGAGGCAGGAGAGAGCTTTCTGGTGTAACTGAAATGTCCTGAACTTTTTTTTAGTATTTGTTTCATGGTGTATACAATTTTCCAAAACTAATCAAAGTGAAACATCACAAGTCCGTGGGAAAAAAAAAAATCCAGAATGTGTATAATAATACCTTGCTAAACATAAGGGTAAAGATCCTTAACAAAATATTAGAACACAGAATGCAGCAACACATAAAGATGTAATACAGCATGACCAAATTGGGTTTAACATGGAAAGGTGAATCAGAGTAATTCACCTTATTAAGAGAAAGAAAGGGATAAGCCACATGCATATACTAATAGGTGAAAAAAAATGACAAAATTTAATGCCCATCAATGAGGAAAACTCTCAATAATCTTTTTTTTTTGGGGGGGGCATGCCATATGACATGTGGGATCTTAGTTCCCCAGCCAGGGATTGAACCCATGCCCCCCTCAGTGGAAGCAAGGACTCTTAACCACTGCACAGCCAGGGAAGTCCTCAATATTCGTAATGATGCAATTCTGAAAGCTTTCCCCTAAGATATGAGCAAGCCATGGATGTTCCTTCTGAACCCTCCTCTTTAGCATCATAAAGATCCTTACCAGTCCAACAAGCAAGAAAAATAAATAATATGCATACTGATTGAAAAGGAAGAAGCAAAAGTGTTATTTGTAGATGACACGACCAAGTATGTAGATCATTCTAAGGAATCTATAAAAAACTACTACGAATAATAAGTTAGTAAGGTAGTAAGATACAAGGTTAGTTTGTTGTTGTTTACTTTTATTTGTAATTATTTTATGCTGAATTTATTCATGGGTCACAAGTTTTTGTTTCTTCAGTTTCTTCTGGGATATCTTTTTCTTCTGTGCAACTTCCTCTTCTGGTTTAGGAACAATCTATTCTTTTTTGCTGAGGATCAACTCAGTGTGACAGGGGAAACTCATGTATAGTTTAATCCAACCATGAGCTCTGTAAGTTCTGTATCTTAGGTGCTTTTTTCATCCGGATGTGCTTAATGACCAGAGAAACTACATGTAAACTTTCAAGTTCAGAATTACTCTCTGCACTTTTATGCATGTGCAGAAAAAATTCAGCACTCTTTTTGGGTCACTGAGCCTGTATCCGGCCCCACTTCTTGGCCTAAGCACACCAACTGGTTCAACTGTTGTAATGACAAAATGGCACACATTGCTTCTATAAAGTGACATCCTTCAGATACTTAGTGGCTTTTTGGGTATGCATGCCCTTGATGGCCTGGAAAGTTTCACTCATGTTCTACAAGTAAACACAAAGATCTGAACCTCTTGATTCGCATGATTTTGTGGGGTTTTCTGGGTTAAGTGAACAGCGAACAATTTTCAGAGATGATCTCAGGCCACTAACAAGAAGAGCCAAGGTTAGTTCTCAACAATCAACTGTATTCCTATATACCTGCCATGAACAATTTCAAAACAACATCAACAATAACAACAAGTTTCCAACATTATCAAAAACATGAAATTTTAAGGAGGTATTTAACAAAATACGTGCAAGATTTGTATACTGAAAATTACAGAACGTTGCTGAGAGAAATTAAAGAAATAAATTAATGCAGATATATACCATGCTCCTGGTCTGAAAAATGCTAGGATATCAGTTGTCCTTATATTGATCTATAGATTCAATGCAATCTCAATCAAAGCATGATTTGTTTTGTAGAAATTTGTTAAGTTGATTTTTAAAAGGATATGGGCACACAAAGGACCTAGAATAGCCAAAACAATTTTATAAAAGAAGAACATATTTATACCATATGGATTTATACCATCTTATTTCAGTACTTAACAGGCTACAGTAATGAAGGCAACTTGGTAATAGATCAATGGGTCAGAAAGGATTCAGAAAGTAAACCATACATACATGTGCATGTGATTTTTAACAAAAGTGCCAAGGTAATTTCATGGTGAAATTAAAGCCTTTTCAACAAAGGGTGCCAGAACAAGTGGATATCATTTGGGAGGGAAAAAACAAACTACTTTCTTTTCCTCATACCATACGGAAAAATGAACTAAAAGTGGATCATTAAACCTAAAATCTATGCCTGTAAAACAAGAAACAGTTTGCTTTTTAATTTAAAATAGGCAGAGCTGGGCTTCCCTGGTGGTGCAGTGGTTGAGAGTCCGCCTGCCGATGCAGGGGACACGGGTTCGTGCCCCGGTCAGTGAAGATCCCACATGCCGCGGAGCGGCTGGGCCCGTGAGCCACGGCTGCTGAGCCTGCGCGTCCGGAGCCTGTGCTCCGCAACGGGAGAGGCCACAACAGTGAGAGGCCCGCGTACCGCAAAAAAATAATAATAAAATAAAATAGGCAGAGCTATGTTATTTGGGGCATATAAGGCAAAGAAAGGATAAATTGGACTTCATCAAAAATAAAAACTTCTGATTTCTGGTGAAAGGCATGTTATAGACTAGAGAAAATATTCCAATACATATATCTGACAAAGGACTGGTATCCAAATATGTAATGTCTACAATTTAATAAGACAGTAGCTTTATTCAAATGGGCAACCTCAGAGGAGATTTAAAAACTGACATTGAGCCACATGGATGAATCTCAAAAACATTTTTTTGAGAGGAAAAAAACAAGACACAAAAGAGTACATACACCATGATTTTCATTAATATGTGATTCTAGAAAAGCAAAGCTGATCTCTGCTGGCAAACAGATTACTGGTTGCCTGTGTTCAGGCACCTGAAGGGGCAGTGCACAATCTACTACAAAGGGAAAAGAGGAGCATGCAGGTACACTGGGAGTGGAAGTATTTCTTGGTTTTGAATATGCGTGTGTTGGGGGAGGTGTATTACATGTACATATTTGTCAAAAGTCACTAAAAAGTGCTCTTAAAATGAATGCATTTTATTTCATGACATTACATATTTTATTCAGAAGTAAAATGTAGTTGTGTTTTGTTTTATAAATTATAACACAATAAAAAGTGTGCAGAAAACTATGGCAAAATATAATAAATGGTAGGGAGGAAAAAGAGAAAAAAATCTATTTTAAGTAAGGGTGCCCTTTGTTGTTCTTCTAAGGATTTAGATACTGTTCATGGCATAATAAATGACCAATGAGCAGATGGCTTTGTCTTTCAGATCTGTTGGGCTTGAGACACAGGGCGAAATAAAGCAGGCTTCTCCTGTATTCCAGCACATTTAGAAGTCCCTGTAAGAGCTGCAATCAAGAAGTTCATGTTTTGCCATCAAATGGACCTATGTTTGTGCCCCTGCTCTAGGGAATGTTTTTCGAGTTTTGGCAATGAAGTTCAGGTTGCATCTGTTAACATGTAAGGATGAGAAAAGGAAGTTACTAACATAACAATCCTCAAACTCTCCCTGATAGCAGTAAACATCAATCATTACTCTGGATAAAATATTCTTCATTTTAGAACCGTATTTTTGAAGTTTTACTGCGCTCCTGACACAGTACTCAGTAGATTGCTACCTACAGGATTAATCTAATATGACTTTATGAAAATAAATGTACAGGGAACAGAAAGGTATAAAATCTTTTAAATGGAAGACATCCTTGAAGATTTTCCAGTGCCTCTGATATAATGTAATTTACCCTGGATTTTGACTGCTGTGTCTAAGATTTACCTGTAGCTACATAGCACAGGGAGATCAGCTCGGTGCTTTGTGACCGCCTAGAGGGGTGGGATAGGGAGGGTGGGAGGGAGGGAGACGCAAGAGGGAAGAGATATGGGAACATATGTATGTGTATAACTGATTCACTTTGTTATAAAGCAGAAACTAACACACCACTGTAAAGCAATTATACTCCAAAAGAGATGTAAACATATATATATATATATATATATAAAATGTTAAGCAGTTTAATATTTGCATTTGAAAAGGAGCTATTCACAGTGTAACCCTACAGAATACATTGTGTGATAATTTCAAGAATTATGGAAAGACTGGAAGGGGAGAGATTTTTGGCAAAAAAGCAACTTTCACTGTGACTACCTTTTTCCCAAGCCTTCACACACTTTCGTAGCACCAGTTATTTTTCAGCAGTTAAAGTTAAATCCAGTGCCACAATTTGCATCAGGTTCTCCCTTTACATTTTTTTTTTTTTTTTTTGCGGTACGCGGGCCTCTCACTGTTGTGGCCTCTCCCGTTGCGGAGCACAGGCTCTGGACGCGCAGGCTCAGCGGCCATGGCTCATGGGCCCAGCCGCTCCGCGGCACGTGGGATCTTCCCGGACCGGGGCACGAACCCGTGTCCCCTGCATCGGCAGGCGGACTCTCAACCACTGCACCATCAGAGAAGCCCTCCCTTTACATTTTAAGAAGTAAATCATAACCCTGGTAGGTAAGAAATTCATTTTTTAGAAAGACAGGCAAATGGACCAATGTAATATGATTAAAAACCTGGAAATAAATCAAAATGGTATGGTAATTGAGTGTAGATTAAAAGCGAGACCCAAGACAGTTAGCAAATTATAGACTTGAACAACGGGTAACTGAATATCCATATGAAAAGGATGGATTTGGAGTTCCATCATATGCATTACACTAAATTATAACCAAGTGGATCGAAGATTTATATGTAAAACTAATAGTGTAAAAGCCTCGGAAGACAATGTGGGAGATCCCATTACAATTGTGTGGTGGAAAATGCCTTTCTTACTCATCATTTAGAAACAGTGAGAGGATACATTTGACTACATTAATAAACAGCAACCACAAAAATCTAAAACACCAAACTTAAAACTGGCAAAATTTGATAAACAAATGCAAATAAAAGTGGCAAGAAAAAATCTGAAACTGCATTAGATGGGCAACAGTACAAAAGTTCAAAGTCATTTTTTTTTGTGAAGTTGCTGGGATAAAATGGGCACTCTCATATACTGCTGGTGGGAGCAAAACTTCAATCCTAATGGAAGAAAGTTTGTAAATTTTTTTCAAAATAACAAATACATGTATTTTTCAATCGGGAAACTTCACATATGGGAATTTATCATATCTATATCTATATAGATGTATACACACACTTGCAAAATGACTTCTGAATATTCATTGCAAAAATTGTTTGTGATGGCAAAAGGTTGAAGGACAAACTTAGACATCAATAATGTATTGATTTATCTTAAATTATAATAATTTAAATTAAAATAATTTAAGCCAGTTTATTTTAAATTCTATGTAATTTAAAGATAAATAACTTATGCTAATCCAAATGATGCATGGAACTTTAAAAAAAGGGGAGGAAAATATGTACTGATAGAGAAAGAGCTCCACGATAAATTAAATAAAAAAGCAGGATGTAGAACAGTGGTTTAATATGTTCTTATGTGTAAAGGGGGAAGGAAATAAGACTATATTCATATTTACTTGATTTTGAAGATAGAAATTCTAGACAGATACAGAAGAAATCAAGAATAGTAGTTATAAAGGATGAGCAGGTGGGAACAGGGCTGAATCAGATACTGAAAAATTACATTTTTCTCCTCTTATTGTCAAATTTATATGAATGAGAGCTGGGCTTACTTCAGTATGGCACTAGCCACCTTGCTTCCTTCAAGCTGCTTCATCAGCCCATGCTGCCTCCTCTTGACTCTTATGATAAGAACTTCAACTGTGGATCCAACCTCAGGACCACATGGGGAAAATATTTTCTCCCTTCTCTTTGACACACGGGGCGTGGGATACATTACTTAAGTTCAGTCAAACCTGCGTTCCACTTCGAGTTTGAATCTTGAGCGAGTGACACAGAGTTGCAGGGGAAGATGAGAAATTCCCAACACCAGCAGTGTACTCAACAAGAATCTAGCAGTGGTGAAGCAGTTATCAAGTGGTGACAGTGCCCGCGACAGCATCCAAAACCCCATCAGCAGAGCCACCATGCCTTGGTTCCTTTGGGTTTTACAAGTTAAGGTCCTCAGGCTTCCCTCCTAATCTCTGGGTTCTCCAGTGCTCTTCTCATAAACACTACTTCTGTTAAAGGTAAACAGATTTAGTTTCTTTTGTTAGCTGCATATAGTTATGGTGCCAAGTGAATTTCTTTTTTCCTCTCTTTGCCATTGGGCTGTGAGCTTCCTGAGGTCAAGAAGTTAGTCTTGTTGTATACCCATAGGGCCTAACACTGTGCTTACCATAAAACAATAGGTGATTACTGATAGAATTGACCGATTCAATGACTCAGAGAATATTGGGACTGTTTTTATTCACTGACAGTTAAAAGTTTCAAAATAACAAAGAGATTCCAATGTCTGAGCTCTGAGTTTATGCAATTTTTTTTATGTTAAATGATCTGCTCAATTCCCAGTCTCAAATCAAAGAACATATTGAATAATTTAACATTGTAAAAAGAGGTTGATATTGAATTATTTCTGCTTGAAATAAAATAGCAGGAAATCTGTTCCTAAAGTACATGTTTATTGCTAAAATGAGTGTAGATTTTTCTGAAATCATTTCTTTTAAAATGATAAATTTTACATTTGAAATGATTCTCATTTTTAATGATTGTTACTATAAACCCATTCCATTTCTCTTAAGCATTAGAAGAGAGGATAATTTGTATTATATAATTTTCATTCAGTTAAACAATGAAAAAAATATATTGCCAAGGAAGTGTAACTAAAAAAAAACAACTGATCTTTACTTTATACCTGACATCACCATAAAAAATCCTTATTAGAATTTTATATTCGCGGAAACCATGTTTCACTGTGTTAATATAAAATCCAGAATGTAATAGAAATAGATAAAAAATTTTCCCACAACCAACCTTCAATTACTTAAATAATATATTTTACATAGCACTAATTATCTTAAACTAGCATACCACTGGGAAATGAAAAGCAAACATGAAATCTATTTGATTAATGTATTAGAACATTGCAAAATAACATTTTTTCCTCTTGACAGAGATCATTTTCCCTGTATTTCCCCTTCCTTGTTTTTATTAAGTACTCTCAAGTTGACAATACTGATTTGACAAGTTGAATATCATTCCCATAAGAGCACTCCAAATAACTACTCCTTCACCTGTGTTGTCTTTATCCATAAAAATACAGTATTATACTCACTCAAAAGCCTTCTAAAATTATATATTATCAAACATAATTCTTAACCATTAAATTTCTCAATGTGACATGTTAAGGACAACAAAATGTGGGAGCCATATAGATACTTCCTTAAGGATTAGATTGATTTTGACAAGGGCCACTGCTCTGTCACTCTTTGAAAGCCTTCAAATGTCAATGCACTGATGTCTCTAAAACTGAAGAAGCAATATCTTTTTGCCTATTATTTGCAGAGCAAGTGTTATTCAAGTTTAATTTTATTTATCATTTTTATAATATCCTTCAAATAAAGTAGACAATTTTATATACAAACAAATACTAAGAAATTTCAAGACCCAATACCACTCTCCAAAAAAATGAAATCAATCTCAATAGTTGAATTAGGACTCTTATCTCCAAAATCTGTCATTTCTGCAGGCAAATTTATTTCCCTACTATGACACAATGAATTATTTTTAGGTAAAATATTTTATTGTAACACTGCATCAAAATACCCTTTCCCTGGCTCAGTTTGTTTTGTTTTGTGTTGCTGTGGAAGTTCCTTCTGTATAGCATGTCTACTCTGGAACCTGTTAAAACCATCAGGATCACAGGTTTACAGTTTGCTTCTATAAAGTTTGCTTTTCCTTGCACCTTAATGATTTTTTACAGCAGCTTAGTTCTGCTTCTTGCATAAGGTTTTTTTTCCCCCCAAACTTTATTCTTAGATGAAAACTATAAGTGTATAAATGTATACATACTATGAAGGGATTGTTGTATTTTCCAAGCGATGTCTCATATGTCAGAACCTTGCTGAAACCTTTTTAACTTTATCTGCTCTGGCTGAACTCCTTTACTCCTCTGATAGTATTGATTATACTCTGTTCTTTACGGAAATTTCTGGTTTTTCCTCTCCAGTTAGAATGGTGGATCCATGAAGCAGAACACTCTATCTTATTATCTTCAGCCATGGTCCATCTCTACTGCCTTCCTTCTTTTCAGACTTCTTTTCAAGTCTCCCACATCTTAAAATAACCTATTTTCAAGCCTAAATCCACATAGAGTCATTTTCAATCTCTATCTCTTCTTGCTTTATCAGGCTTTGTAACACAATGGTCAAATGCTGCTGCTTGACTTCATCTACTCCAAATCACATTTAACATGGGTGCAGGGACTTCCCCTGTGGTCCAGTGGTAAAGAATTCACCTTCTAATGCAGGGTACGCGTGTTCGATCCCTGGTCGGAGAACTGAGATCCCATATGCTGTGGGGCAGCTAAGCCCACGCGCCACAACTACTGAGCTCACACACCTCAACTAGAGAGCTTGCATGCTGCAAACTACAGAGCCCACATGCTCTGGAGCCCTCTCCACAACTAGAGAAGAGAAAAACCCGCATGCCACAACTAGAGAGAAGCCCGTGCACCACAGTGAAGAGCCTGCGTGCGGCAACGAAGACCTGACGCAGCAGAATAAATAAATAATAGATATTTAAAAAACAAAACAAAACATCAGTGCAATGTCACTTACAGACCCATGCTTCTGTGGAAAGAGTCTGTCTCATCATCAAGCTCCTAATTTCAAAGTGCATGACCTGACCTCAAAATCCTGACTACTTTCCACATTTTAAAATCTTCACCTACCCAAACCTTCATGAGACTCTTCCTACCCATGACTTATATGACTTGCTTTCTCCTCTCTCTTTGCTCTTAATGATCTTTACTGATTCCTTTTCCAACTAAATTTAAGAGCTTGAGCACACCGGTGTTCCAGTCATAGCTACTGATTCAAAAATACTTACTAAGAGGGTACATTGTGTCAAACACTTTTCTACCAACTGAGGCTTAGCAATGAACAAAACAAACAACAAAAAAGATTCCTGCTGTCATAGACGTTATATCGTACACAAGAGGGTTAGATAATAAATATGTCTGATGGCAACAGGGGCTGTGGAGAGTATGCAGGGACAGTGAATAGGAAATGGTGAGGAGGTGTACAAGTTAATACAGAGATTGGGGAAGATTAATTGTGAAGTTCACAGTCAGGCAAAGATGCTGCAGAGGTAAAGAAAGGAGTTCTGGAGATATCTGGGGAAGAGAAGTTGAAGCAGAGGGAAGAGGGATGCAAAACCTCTGAGGTAGGAACCTGTCAAAGTGTGTTCTAAGAAGAGCAAAGAGAGGACTTCCCTGGTGGCGCAGTGGTAAAGAAACCACCTGCCAATGCAGGGGACATGGGTTCGAGCCCCGGTCTGGGAATATCACACATGCCACGGAGCAACTAAGCCTGTGTGCCACAATTACTGAGCCTGTGATCTAGCACCCACAAGCCACAACTACTGAAGCCCATGCACCTAGAGCCCGTGCTCCGCAAAAAGAGAAGCCACTGCAATGAGAAGCCCGCGCACCGCAACGAACAGTCTCCCTGCTCGCCGCAGCTACAGAAAGCCTGCGCACAGCAACAAAGACCCAATGCAGCCAAAAATAAATAAATTAATTTTTAAAAATGACCATTACTAACATAAATTATTATATTATTGAAGATTATTTCTCCTATACTAAATAGGTCTATTCTGTTGTGCTATTACATTTTGCAGCAGTAGAATTTATTCATCTTCCTAGTAGCTGCTTTTAGTCAGCTTTGGGTTTCAAAACCAGATAACTAAGATTGTTAGAATTCTGTATGTATTAAAGTAAATTGATTCTGAATGAAGACCTGAATGACTTTATTCTAAGTATGTGAATGGATTTTGTAACATCTATTATGTGGGGCTCGAGGGACATTGTTCCAGCTAATGATTAAGAACTCTCCAGACAATAGGGGCTTCTTAGACAATGGGTGAATTTCCAGGATGTCCGGCCCCCTTCCGAGAAGGAGGGAGATAACAAAATGTAAAAAAGGTGTCTGTCAAAGACCAATCAGGCAGCTGGGGAGAAGGAGGGAGATAACAAAATGTAAAAAAGGTGTCTGTCAAAGACCAATCAGGCAGCTGGGGACAAGTTCCCTCTCTGGTCCGAGCCTAAGCCGGGACCAATCAGCAGGAGAACACAACCAAATCTATAATTTACATACGGGGAAGTGGGAACCTATAAAACTGACATATTCGCGCCCAAAAGGGTTTCTTCTTCGACCTCCTGCATGAGGACCAAGGAACCCCGGTGCACCGGCCTTCAATAAACCTCTTGCGTTTTGCATCGACTTCCGACTCTTGTTGTTTCCTGGGCGAGTCGAAACTCCTAGGAGACCGCGCAGGTCTAACAATTACAGGTGGTCTAGACCTTTTTTAATTCGTTATCTGCCTGTTTGCTGCCTTTAAAATAAATGAAGGTACTGGATGAGTTCCAAATTAAAAAAATTTTAATATACAAAAGTAATCACTCTGCCTCCTCATTTTATCTTCTTCCTAGTTAATTCTATATTATAATTCTTTGGATCAAATTAAAACCCAAGTACTTGATTTTGTATTTTCTATTTGAATTGGACACTAGATGCTTTAACAATTTCTTTGCAGTATTTTCTAGCATGACAGTGTAAGATGTTCTGTGGATCCATTCCTCAGTGATACTGGGGAAAATTTTACACATATATATGTATATATAAAAAATCAGTAGTCTCCGGAAATGGTCCCATGGGTATACTGGCATACCGTGTTTTATTGTGCTTCACATATACTGCAATTTTTACAAATTGAAGGTTTATGGAAACCCTGCATCCAGTAAGTCTATCAGTGCCATTTTTCCAAAGGCGTTGCTTACTTCTTGTCTCTACGCCACATTTTGGTAATTCTTGCAATATTCCAAACGTTTTCGTAATTATTTTATCTGTCATGGTGATCTGTGATCAGTGATCTTTGATGCTACTACTACGACTTGCTAAAGACGCATATGATTGTTAGCATTTTTTAGTAATAAAGTATTTTTAAATTAAGGTATGTATACTGTTTTTTTTTTTACATCTTTATTGGACTATAATTGCTTTACAATGGTGTGTTAGTTTCTGCTTTATAACAAAGTGAATCAGTTATACAAGTATACTGTCTTTTTAGACATAATGCTATTACATACTTATTAGGCTGCAGTATAGTGTAAGCATAACATAGATCATGCACTAGGAAACCAAAAACTTTGTGTGACTCACTTTATTGCCATATTCTCTTCATTGTGGTGGTCTGGAACCAAACCCTCCACATCTCTGAGGTCTGCCTATTCGGCAAATGAGGAAACTGTTTACTCAAGAGATTTCACTAACATTTGGCAAGAATAATGAGAGTTTGTGGTATTTGAACTGAGATCTGCTTCCTCCCTTCCCTTTCCAGTTCAGCTAGATGAAAATCCCAGTTCATACTGGTATAGCCAAGGACACAAGGCTCCCCACAAGGCTCTCCGTCCAGCCAATGCCCAGATGGAGGGCTATCTTACTGGGATGGGCAGGATGTCAGCATTTCTCATCCTGCCTTCAGGGTGTGTTGCTGAGGCTAAGTTTGGGGTGAGTGTAGCTGATTAGCGTGAACTCTCTTCTTTCACCCAGCCCTCGCCTGTGGGTCAGAAAGTCTACCTTGGGCATGGAGCTGAGAATCCTGGAGCCCTTCCTTTAGCAATGGTTCCATTTCAGGAGAGACAAGCGTAGAAGATCTGAGACTACTGCTTCCTGTCCACTGAGCACTGCACTACCAAAGCAATGATGCCATCCAGTGAGAAGTGTACAATATCCCCAAGCCCAACTCCAGATTCAAGGCTCAGAAATTTTGGATGGAAGCAAAAGCAGGGCGTAAAATAGATAGTTTCTTTACCCCAACAGACTGTCTTTATTTGCAATAGAGTATGGAGAACTTAAAGCTTCCGATTCCTCTTAAAAACAGTGGAGCTTGGACCCACCTCCTAGAGTAATGGAAATAAAAACAAAAATAAACAAATGGGACCTAATGAAACTTCAAAGCTTTTGCACAGCAAAGGAAACCATAAACAAGACCAAAAGACAACCCTCAGAATGGGAGAAAATATTTGCAAATGAAGCAACCGACAAAGGATTAATCTCCAAAATTTACAAGCAGCTCATGCAGCTCAATAACAAAAAAAACAAACAACCCAATCCAAAAATGGGTAGAAGACCTAAATAGACATTTCTCCAAAGAAGATATACAGACTGCCAACAAACACATGAAAGAATGCTCAACATCATTAATCATTAGAGAAATGCAAATCAAAACTACAATGAGATATCATCTCACACCAGTCAGAATGGCCATCATCAAAAAATCTAGAAACAATAAATGCTGGAGAGGGTGTGGAGAAAAGGGAACACTCTTGCACTGCTGGTGGGAATGTGAATTGGTACAGCCACTATGGAGAACAGTATGGAGGTTCCTTAAAAAAACTACAAAAACTACAAATAGAACCATATAACCCAGCAATCCCACTACTGGGCATATACCCTGAGAAAACCAAAATTCAAAAAGAGTCATGTACCAAAATGTTCATTGCAGTTCTATTTACAATAGCCCGGAGATGGAAACAACCTAAGTGTCCATCATCGGATGAATGGATAAAGAAGATGTGGCACATATATACAATGGAATATTACTCAGCCATAAAAAGAAACAAAATTGAGCTATTTGTAATGAGGTGGATAGACCTAGAGTCTGTCATACAGAGTGAAGTAAGTCAGAAAGAAAAAGACAAATACCGTATGCTAACACATATATATGGAATTTAAGAAAAAAAAATGTCATGAAGAACCTAGGGGTAAGGCAGGAATAAAGACGCAGACCTCCTAGAGAACGGACTTGAGGTTATGGGGAGGGGGAAGGGTGAGCTGTGACAGGGCGAGAGAGAGTCATGGACATATACACACTAACAAACATAGTAAGGTAGATAGCTAGTGGGAAGCAGCCGCATGGCACAGGGATATTGGCTCGGTGCTTTGTGACAGCCTGGAGGGGTGGGATAGGGAGGGTGGGAGGGAGGGAGATGCAAGAGGGAAGACATATGGGAACATATGTTTATGTATGACTGATTCACTTTGTTATAAAGCAGAAACTAACACACCATTGTAAAGCAATTATACCCCAATAAAGATGTTAAAAATAAATAAATAAATAAATAAAAACAGTGGAGCTTGTAGTAAAAGACAAAAAGCAGAAGATTAGTAGAGTCATTGTGCATATAAGCTAAACTATAGGCTGGTTAGTTTGCCTGTGAGAACCTGCTAAAAAGACAGCACAGAAGAGCCTGATTGGGGTTGAAACACATCTCAAACATTAACCTAAGGAAATATCCTTTCAAAGGAGTCTGGTATTGATGGGTATAGTGTTTTGAGTTATTTATGCTTCAGGACATTGTTCATGACTACAGAGATTAGCAATTAATGGAATGTAAGAGCTGGATGTGGTTAAGGAAAGAAAGTCAAAGAGAAACAAGCCAAAACTGCTGTCACTCCCAGTCAACTTTGGGCATAACCGAGGCTATGCCTCTTAAAGAACATTAGAGACTTAACTCTGTAGAGGGCAGAAGAGATTTAAATTAAATAATCTAGTTAGTCACTAAAAAAATAAAAGAGATAATGAAAAACTACAACAAATTTTGGGTGTGGGAGGACAGAGTTGCTACAACATTTTTTTAGCTAAAATGCAGTTTACACAAAGAATTATGACAAATGAAAAACAATAACAACAAAACCCAGAAAAGAATGTTTGATATACCAGAAAAAATAGGCAACAGATATCGTTATAATGTGGGCTCTATCTGGAAGTTATTAATTAAAAAATGTGACATAACCCATATGAGATAACTCATAATCTTCGTAATTTGCTTTGTAGTTTTTATAATGCAAACAAATAACAATTTCCCCAAATGCAAGTCATTTCCAGTCTTCTTCCTTTCTTTACCCAGATATAGATTTTCAAGTGTTATCATTTTCTTTCTGTCTGATGGGCTTGTTTAATATTTAAAATGTGGGTCTTCTTGTGATAATTTATGTCAGATTTGTATGTCTTAATATGTCATTATTTCACTTTCATTTTTAAATATACTTGTTGGTATAGAATCCTAATTTGTCCATTCATCTGTCGATGAACATTTAGGCTGCTAACAAGAACCTACTGTATAACATAGGGAACTCTGCTCAATATTCTGTAATAACCTAAGTGGGAAAAGAATTTGAAAAAGAATAGATACTTGTATATGTATAATTGAATCACTTTGCTGTACACCTGAAATGAACACAACATTGTTAATCAACTATACTCCAATAAAAAATAATCCTAATTTGACAGTATATTATTTTTAAATGTTTTTCATTCTTTTTATGGTTCTGCTTCTCTGTCTTCTGTCTTGCATTGTTTTCAATAAGAAGCCTACTTATTATATTTGTTCCTCTATATGTAAGACACTCCCCCATCCCTTAATGTCATTTAAGATTTTGTCTTTTTCTTTGGTTTACTGTAGTTTGAATGTGATATGATTTGGTGTGTCTTTGTCAGTATTTATCCTGCGTGGTGTTCTCTGAGGTTCTTGAATCTGTGATTCAGTGTCTGTAATTAATTTTAGAAAGTTCTCTGCCATTGTGACTTCAAATATGTTTTCTGTTCTGTTCACTATTTCTTCTACTTTGATATTCCAATTACAGATATATCATTTAACATTATCCCACAGTTGTTCAATGTGCTATTATGTTTTGGGTTTTTGTTGTTGTTGTTATTGTTTTTATTTTTATCGTCTTACATTTCAGCTTGAGAAGTTTCTATTGATCTGTGTTCAAGTTTACTGATTCTTTCTTTGGCCATGTTGAATCTACTAATGAGCCAGTCAAAGGTATTCATTTCTGTTACTGTCTTTATTTTTATTTCTAATGTATCCTTTTGATTCTTTCTTAGAATTGCTGTGTCTCCTTACATTACCCATTTGTCCTTATATGTTGTCTTTCTTTTCAATAGATCTATTAACATGTTATTCATGGTTATTTTAAATTTCCTGTTTGATAATTCCAAAATCTGTGTCATATCTGAGTCTGAATCTGACACTTGCTTTATCTCCTCATGGTGTGTATTTTATTGCCTTTTATCAAAGCTTGTAATTTTGCTTTTTGAAAGCCAGACATGTTGTATTAGGTAACAGAAATTCCTTTAGTCTGAGTATTATGTTAATCTTACTAGGAGTTAGCCTATGTTTAATGTTTGCTGTAGCTATGAGTGTCTGAGGCTTCAGATCTCTCTAGAGCTTTTGTTATTGTCTCTCCTCTTGATTTTGGGCTTATCTAAGTATTCTTCCTCAGAGAGAGTCTACAGCTTGCTGTTTTTTCAACTGTAATTCATTATTATTATCCTGGATCCCAGTTGGTGTGGTGGTCAATTAGGGGAGGAGGAGGAACATTCTATATAGTCTTCTGAAAAAGTCTCAGCCATTTAGTGGGCCTGCGTCTCTGCACCGTAGACTTCAAAAGTGATTTTTTTCCCCCTCTTCCATTCATACAGCTTTTTCTTCTTGCTGACTTTCCTGGGTACACTTCCAGTCTATTTTCTTGAAGCCCTACCCCTGTTGAAATGTGTTTCCTCTTCCGCCCACTCAGGTAAGACAGGAAAGCTCAAGGGGCTGGAGAAAAGAGGAATTTCCTTCTCCCAGCTGAGATATGGTTTCAGAATTGAGCTCAGGTAAAGTGCTTTTACTCCTTCCTCTACCACAGCCCATACTCTTGGGAGTTGGGTAGAGAGTGCGCTGGGCTTCTTTCACATTGATTTCCCTCCCCCTCCCCTTGTCAAGGCTAGGAGGGGATGTTCTCAGATCTTCAAAGTGAAAACTGTGTGAGGGCTCCCCTACGAGACCAAGGAGTTTCTAACTCACACTCAAGTCCACACTGAATCTCTGCAATTAATCAAAGTTACCCTTTATTTGCTCCTCTCAGGTTATGACTTCAAAGGATTCTGCTCCAGGTAGTCAGATCTGGGTTTCTTTCTGCGGATGTGCCTGGGGTGTCAGTCTGCCCTGTGACTTCAGTCATCTGATGAGTAGAAAGCTGTCAGTTTTCATTTTGTCCAACGTTCTTGTTGTAAGGATGAAAATAGCAGCTTTTCAGCTCTTTACATACTGGGGCTAAAATCATTCTTATTTTTATCTTAAAAGTTTTCATCCAACTGGACTTTATTTTGAAATTTAAAAAATTAAGTAGAAATTTTATTTTATTTTTATTAACCTTGGTGCCTCACTCTTTCTAATACCATTGATTAAATTATTCACTTTTATTATCAGCTTTTAATTTTCACCTTTATTATTCTTAGAATTCCTATTTGGATTGACTCAAACATTTTTAATACTAGTAGAAATCATAAGCTCTACCAGTTTTTTTGTTTGTTTGTTTTTGCGGTACGCGGGCCTCTCATTGTTGTGGCCTCTCCCATTGCGGAGCACAGGCTCCGGACGCGCAGGCTCAGCGGCCATGGCTCACGGGCCCAGTTGCTCCGCGGCATGTGGGATCTTCCCGAACCGGGGCACAAACCCGCGTCCCCTGCACCGGCAGGCGGACTCTCAACCACTGCGCCACCAGGGAAGCTCTACCAGTTTTTTTTTTTATTGCTACAATATCTGATTTTGAAAACAGAGTTGTAATAGAATCATGATCATGGAAAATAACATATCTAGTGAACTAATCCAGTGCCACCATGAATATCATCTCAATTGATAAGACAGTGGTTACTAAATGCTTAAATGGTAAGTACTTAATAATTAATATCATTAAGATAATCATTTAATCTAACACAAATAATATTGAACTTTGAGAAATTTGGCAATTGTAGCTCACAGTGATAAAATGCATTCCCTGATTAACTTCAGACAAGTCTTAATTTAATGGTATCAGTTATTGACATGAACAATCTTGGCATACTTTTCATCTAAAAGACTGAGTATGTTTTCAAACTGTACTTGTTTTTTAGTTGACCCATTTGTTAAGCCAGCAGTGTAAAAAGTTCTAGTCTGTTAGACTAGTCCAAAGGGTTATCCTTTTTCAATACCCAAATCCAGAGTTTATATTTAAGCTAAAACAGTGGTTGTTAACCCATCTAATCTGACACAGTTATAGGCCAGACAAAGCTTCCTTTCTTAAAGATAGTTTCTACTTGATTTTATTTAATATCCTTACATATACTGGGTGAAAGCAGAGAAAATAATCAGGCATTGTGTTATGAGCCATTAAAATCAATTTGAAAAATGGATTTAGCTTTGAAGATTTAAGTGCTGTTGAAATATTCTTGATTTTATGTGACATTAAAATGTTGAGATGTAATCACACTCATCTCATAATTCTGCACAGGTTTCATATTGTAAGTATTTTTGTATATAGTTAAATCATTAATTAGAAAGAAGACTCCCTTTTAACACATTTTCACTTTTACAAACATGTTCAAATTATTTTCTTTATTGCAGCTCCCATTGTGTTATAAGCAATGATCACAATAGCACTGCGTTCTCAGATAATACAAAGTGAAACAAAACAAAAAATTCCAACTACCCTTATTTTCGTTCAATTTCTGATTTTTTAATCTTCTCATAGCTAAACTTTTTAAGAGTGGTATATGTTTGTCTTCATCCCTTTATTTTCCCCTTACCTTTCACTCACTGGTAAGATTTCAAATGATGTCTAGCCCACTAAATGGAGTGGTCTTCTATCAGTATTCATCTTAGTTCTTCTCTCTCTGTACAAGTCTGCAGTTTTGACCAAGGCCTCCTTCATCTTACACTCCTTTGACTTTTTTATCACTTGTAATTCCAGCTTTGTTTCTTTAATTCCTTTCTTTTTTTCCCCTTTCTTATCTTTATGGCCTCGCCTAACCTTCAGTTCCCTCATCATGCTCCTCTCTCCACTAAACATTGAAAGATGGTGACTTTTTTAGACCTTGATCTTTCCTTTCACACTCTCACAAGTATAACTTTCTTCTCATCCCTTAGGACTCATCTAAAATCACTTCCTCAAAGATATTTCTCTGGCCTTTCGGATTATATTTCAATATTTTTCTGATAAATGCTTTCATTTGTCCCTACATAGTTAATTTGTTTAACGTCTGTCCTGCTTCTTAGATTCCATGATTCATGAAGCCTGGAATACACTGAATCTTTCTGACCTAGCACAGAGTCTCACCCATTATTTTTATTTATCAAATAAATGGATGTAGAGTCTTATAAAAACCCAGAATCTATTAGTATTCATAATTCAATATTCTTGCCGAATACTGTGTTGGATTTTTTCCACTGCAGATTCAAGAGAACATATAAATGCACATTCCATTGTCTTGATAAATATTATTAATAGGCTTTCAAATATCAAAAATATCAAAATAAATTTAGATCATACTATGCTCTTTGATAAATGCAAAAGTGAGTACAGTAGGTTGTAGAGTTAACCTCAACTGTCTGAATCTCTGAACAAGACTTTCTAGGGTGCTTCCATGAGAAAATCTATAGAAAATGAAGATTTTGTTCAAATGAACATTTTTGTATTTAAGCCTTTATGATACTATATTTAGTTGTTCTTATGTCCAACTCACCCCTTAGGATATTTAAGGTAAAACAAAATAGAAGCTATTGGAATTCCATTTGATTTTAATCCCTTACTACAGTTGAGAAGAAATATTTTAGTAAAAACAAAAACATTTGTTTAGCTATATTTCATTATCTGTTTCTTAAAAGGGAACTTAATCTCTGAGGTATTTTCTCCTGAAAGTAAGAATTCACAAATTTCTCACAAAGACATTTTAAAAAGTAACTCGAAGGATTTCCTTGGTGATGCACTGGTTAAGAATCTGCCCACCAGTGCAGGGGACATGGGTTCAAGCCCTGGTCCAGGAAGGTCCCACATGCCACGGAGCAGCTAAGCCCATGCACCACAACTACTGAGCCTGTGCTCTAGAGCCGGCGAGTCACAACTACTGAGCCCGTGTACTACAACTACTGAAGCCTGTGCACCTAGAGCCCATGCTCTGCAACAAGAGAAGCCACCGCAATGAGAAGCCTGTGCACCGCAACGAAGAGTAGCCCCCACTCGCCGCAACTAGAGAAAGCCCACGCACAGCAACGAAGACCCAATGCAGCCAAAAATAAACAATTAAAAAAATAAAAGTAACTCAAGGACCCAAGTGAATATCAGCTCCAAAACACACCAAAGTATTATTCACACAACTGGTTTTAATATTAATTCTGCCCAAAGCAAAGGGAATAATATTATGTAATAATGTAATTAATGCAGTTGTGCTAGGAAGGTGATAGTGAATGTGTGGGTCAGTCTCATATACTTATCCACAGAAGGTGAACAAATGTATAACTTAACCATATGAACCCTACATCACTCTCTCTATACAGCTTTTATCCCCTGCTTCTAGGCCTTACACCTAACCCTGATCATAAACACTTCAGTACCTAAATATGTATCTGTGGTCATGATGTTCTTCATGCCTCTGCTCCCAAAGTTTTAATTCCCAGCTGGATTACCATAAGATGTCATAACTCTACCCAAGGCTATCTATGGATTTAATGTGATCCCTCTAAAATTACCCATACATGTTTCAAAGAACTAGGACAAATAATCCTAAAATTTACATGGAACCACAGAAGACCCAGAATTGCCAAATCAACCCTGAGGAAAAAAACAAAGCTGGAGGTATAATCTTCCCAGACTTTAGACAATGCTACAAAGCTACAGGAATCAAAATAGTGTGGTATTGGCACAAAAACAGACCTATGGATCAGTGGAAAAGAATAGAGAGCCAAGAAATAAACCCACACACCTACAGTCAATTAATCTTAGATGACGGAGGCAAGAATATACAATGGAGAAAAGAGTGTCTCTTCAATAAGTGGTACTGGGAAAACTGGATAGCTACATGTGAAAGAATTAAATTAGAACATTCTCTAACACCATATATAAAAATAAACTCAAAATGGATTAAAGACCTAAATGTAAGACCAGATACTATAAGACTCCGAGAGGAAAACATAGGCAGAATATTCTTTGACATAGACTGCAACAATACTTTTTTTGATCCAATTCCTAGAGTAATGGAAATAAAAGCAAAAATAAACAAACTGGACCTAATTAAACTTCAAAGCTTTTGAACAGCAAAGAAAACCATAAACAAAACGAAAAGACAACCTATGGAATGGGAGAAAATATTTGCAAATGATGTAACAGACAAGGGCTTAATTTCCAATATATACAAACTGCTCATACAGCTCAATAAAAATAAACAAACAAACAAAAAGTAAATAACCCAATCAGACAATGGGCAGAGGGTCTAAATAGACATTTCTCTAAAGAAGACATACAGATGGGCAACAGGCACATGAAAAGATGCTCAACATCACTAATTATTAGAGAAATGCAAATCAAAACTACAATGAGGTATCACCTCACACCAGTCAGAATGGCCAGCATCAAAATGTCTACAAATAATAAATGCTGGAGAGGGTGTGGAGAAAAGGGAACCCTGCTACCCTGGTGGTGGGAATGTAAATTGCAGACACTATGAAGAACAGTATGGAGGTTTCTTTAAAAAGTAAAAATAGAGTTAACATATGATCCAGCAATCCCACTCCTGGGCATATATCCAGAGAAAACTCTAATTTGAAAAGATACATGCACCCAATGTTCATAGCAGCACTATTTACAATAGCCAAGACATGGAAGCAACCTAAGGGTCCATTGACAGAAGAATGGATAAAGAAGATGTGGTACATATACACAATGGAATAGTACTCAGCCATAAAAAAGAATGAAGTAATGCCATTTACAGCAACATGGATGGACCTAGAGATGATCATACTAAGTGAAGTCAGACAGAGAAAGAAAATATCATATGATATCACTTATATGTGGACCCTAAAAAAGAATCATACAAATGAACTTATTTACAAAATAGAAATAGACCCAGAGACAAAGAAAAACTTATGGTTACCAAAGGGGAAAGCAGAAGGGGCGGGATAAATTAGGAGCCTGGGATTAACAGATACACACTACTTTATATAAAATAAACAACAAGATCCTACTGTATAGCACAGGGAACTATATTCAATATTAGTAATAACCTGTAACAGAAAAGAATCTGAAAAAGAATATATATATATATATATATATATATATATATATATATATAAATCACTTTGCTGTATAACAGAAACTAACACAACATTGTAAACCAACTATACTTCAATTTAAAAAAGATGTCATAACTTTCCACTTCATTAGATGTCCTGGGAAAAACTACTCTGGAAATAGCTCTGAAAGTGCCTTGGATACTCTACCAGGATTGCCCCCTTCCCACTACCCAGTCAGTACCTCTTCCTCACATCTGGCTTCTTCCTCCTTTTGGCTCTTTGCTGCTCAGTGACCACATATCACACTCAAGGGCTACTGACATGTAGCAAGAAATACCAAAAAAAAGGGAAAGTAAACAAACCAAAGAGTCATTTTGCCTAAAACTGAGAAGCAGATACCTTTTTAGTGTTAAAAATTGCAATGATCTCAAATCTGAACTCAATTCTCATCATCTACAACTTCAACATGCTTAGATGAAAATTCTTCCTAAATTAACATTTTAAGACAAAAAGAGAAAATGTTTAATTAAGAAACCTCATTGACAGTAAGTTTTGTTGAATAAATGAATGCAAAGGATTGAGCAAGGGAATATATACGATTTGCTGGATGATGACCTTGGACCAGGTATGGGGCTGGGTATTTTGTAAATGTTCATTGATATTTTACTTAATCATCACCACAGCCTTGTGCATTTTGGTGCTCTGTGTGCTTCTGAGCTAGGTAGGGAAACTGCATATGTGGGTCCTGGCATTGAGCACTCAGGATCAGGCAAGGGAAAAAGAACTGATAAGGATCAATGGACAATAAAAGAACCAACCTCCCCCATCTCTGCCATTGTCCTGTCCTGGGATGCAAGGAGAATGCTCATAGACTATGAATATTTTCCCTTGCAAAATCTGAGATCGCAGCAGATTTCAGGGACCTGTGTTAAACTATGGTTTGTTGGTACTAGGACCTCTCTTCCACTGTTATTTTAAAGGGAGCGTCCCCAGAACTTCAGTGTTTTGTGAACAAGTCAAATCTGCATTATAGGCACGCCTGGTTACCAGGCCTCCGCCTTCCAAGTGTATCCTGTACCACCAACCGAATGCCTGCCCATCAAAGACCAGCTGTCTGCATCTCCCCAAGGGAGCAGCCAATGTCTCCTAAGACTTGCTCAGAGAATTAGGGATATGATTACCAATGCTAAACTGCTCTCTTTTATTCAGGGAGAATAAATGTTTCTACAAAGAAGAAATTGCTGTTACCAATTCCTGATGATATTGTCCAGCTCAAAATTATCTACACTTCACTTACTCAGAGTAATATATTCTAAACCAAAATAGTTCCTGTGTGGTTTCACTTTCCCTTTTCTCAAGGTAAAATCATCACAGTTCACATTTCTTAGACATAATGTTAGGTATTATCATTCCCATTTTGTAGATGAGGACACTAAGGCTCAGAGTGATTAAGAAATACAACCACCATAGGAAAAATAACATAAATGATTGAGAAATATATTCAAGATAGCTGGTAAGTAGCAAAACCAAGTCTATTTGATTTACTCCTTAGTGTGGTTAAAAAAACAGCATTGAAAATACAGGGAAAATAACTAGAAATAATTGAATACAAAAAATGCTTTCAGTTTTACTGCAGGAGAATTGAATATATTCAGTAAAGCTTTTCACCGAGAAGGCTCAGATTGTTTTTCAATATTAAGGGAGTTAGATGAGGAAAACAATGCTAATATCTTCCCTTCCCTCTACTGGCAAGTAATCAGGGAGACTTAAAAATGATGAATTCCCATGAAATATATTTAGCCGTTCCCTAACAACCTAAGAAACAAAAGCAGTTAATATTAGTATGGATGAGAGATTAGCTTCCATTTGAGACCTGATAATCCTGACCAAGAGAAATAGATTTGATACCTGGGTCGGGTTTCATTCTTTGTTTCTTTTTGATGAGATCAACATTTCACTCCACTTACCACCTCTATCTACCTCATAAATACTGGGCCTCAAAATTCTTAAAAATACACTTATTCAAAAAATGCATAAAATATACTTCTCTTATGAGAGATATATTAAATTTAGGGGGAAGAGTATGGAATAGATACTGCCTGTGAGGTGTATATTGGAAGGAAAAACTACAGCAGCTTATTTGAATAAATCAGTAAGAAGGACTATAGAGTACAATTACTAGGAGGATGGATGAGTAATTGTTATCTCTCTTTTCCAATATAAAGTCTGAGGGAGAAATGAACTCCAGTGTCAGTCTATCATTCTAATCTGGAACAATTTAGACTTTTTTTTAGAACAATTTAATTGAGATTCTTACCTTTGAATGCTGTGCATCTTAATCATCATTTACAAAAGGATTTAAAAAAATAGATTAAGCATAGCAGGTCAAAAGCTAGCAATAGGAATCACTTTGCTTTCCAATAAATTATACGCATATATTCATGGTTCATATTTTTTTTAATTTTGAGGACATCTTATTAAAGTTAAATTATGTTAAGTTGGGAATAGTTGAATTAAGATACATTTTAATTTAACACCATTTGGATTAAATATTCATGGTCTTTTAAATCAAAAGCTGTAAAACTATTTCTAAGATGAAGTTTCTGTAACTCTGCACTAACAAGACTTATTATGTTGACTGCTGGCATTGTTAAAAATAAAAAAGATCAAGAGCAAGATATATTTAAATATGTCTGTCGTAGAATGTTCTCATGGTTATAACCTCATATAAAGTAGTTAGATTCTGTCAGAATTTTTTTTCTGATTTTAAATATATTTTCTATCTATAATGTGATGGAATAAAAGAAAGTTATAGTAATTTCTTTAGTAAATAGGCTTATATTAGTTAGCTTTTGCTGCATAACAAATTACCCCCAGGCTTAGCAGCCTAAAGCCATAATTTTTTTTTTTTTTTTTTTTGCGGTACTAGGGCCTCTCCCGTTGCGGAGCACAGGCTCCGGATGCACGCGCAGGCTCAGCGGCCATGGCTCATGGGCCCAGCCACTTCGCGGCACGCGGGATCCTCCCAGACCGGGGCACGAACCCGTGCGCCCTGCATCGGCAGGCGGACTCCCAACCACTGCGCTACCAGGGAAACCCAATAAATATTATTTTATCACATCTGTGGATAAGGATTTGTCAGTGGCTTATCTGGGTGGTTCTGGCTTAGGACCTCTCATAAAGTTGTTGTCAAGATGTTGGCCAGGGCTGCTGTCATCTGCAGGTTTAATTGTGGCTGGAGGATCATTTCTCAGGGGAGTGCTCACATGCCTGGCCAGTTGGTGCTGGCTGCTGACAGGAGGAATCTATTCCTAGCCACAGAGATCTCTCCAAAAGGCTGTTAGAGTATTCTCAGGACATGGCAGCTGGTTTCACCCAGAGAAAATGATCCAAGGGAGAAAAGCAGAAGCTGCAATAATTTCCCCAATCTGCTACGTGTTTCACAAGTCATCCCTATTCAATGCAGGAGGGGAAGACAACAGGGATACACATCTGGGGGTGAGCATCACTGGGGTCATCATCAAAGCTGGCTACTACAACTGTACATCTTTACTTGATAACCATCAAAAAGCTTTTTTGAGTACTCCCAAATAAACAGAATAATAAATAGAAAAGCATTGGAAACATGCTCTTAGACTTCATTCATTCCATTTATAGCATTATGTCCTAGATTAACATTTCTTAAATGGCATTTTGTTTTTCTGACAGCCTTACTGTTGCCTAAATTTCCATGTTGAAGACTCATTAAAATAATACTGGGAACTTCCCTGGTGGCACAGTGGTTAAGAATCCACCTGCCAATGCAGGGGACACGGGTTCAATCCCTGATCCGGGAAGATCCCACATGCTGCAGAGCAACTAAGCCCATGCACCACAACTACTGAGCCTGCGCTCTAGAGCCCATGAGCCGCAACTACTGAGCCCGCGTGCCACAATTACTGAAGCCCGAGCACCTAGAGCATGTGCTCTGCAACAAGGGAAGCCACCACAATGAGAAGCCCATGCACCACAATGAAGATTAGTCCCCACTCACCACAACTAGAGAAAGACCACACACAGCAATGAAGACCTAACACAGCCAAAATTAAATAAATTAAAAATAAATAAATTTTAAAAATACTACTTATAACAAATACATTTATCCTCTATCAGGTGACACTCACTCCTCTAGGAAGGAAGTTACAAAAATATTCTTAAAGATCTCATATACAAGTGGTATAGAGCTACTTGGAAACAGCAGAAATGTACAACAGTGGGAGAAAATTATAAAAGAGATATGCAAGCATTTCTGGAGGGCTCAGTGAGTATAAAGAAATGAAAAGCGAGTCAAAGTAATAGTGCCATACATGATTGAATATATCCATGATTCTCCTCTCATTTCCACCCTTATCTTCTGAACTGGGGAACTTAATGTGGTAGGGGTGAGAAATGTCTCGAAAACAGGGTGATGACACAGATGAGGATTGGAATAGAAATATGACATAAAATCAGGAGTCATGTTTTGGTCCTATTTGTTTATCTGACTCAGGGCCTTTGAAAATTACAATCAAATTCTAAGGTCTATAAACTATATTTTAAATGACATCCTTCAAGTATTTTCTCTTTTATACCTGAAGTCTTTGATTGCTGTAATTTATTTGAATTAATACATTTCCATGCTGAAGAATAAGAATTGTTTAGTGTTACATTTATTCCAGAGGATAAACACCTCTATCTTTCATGGTATTCCTAATTATATAGGAGATGGGGTTGGGAAAATATTTCTTCTTATATCATCTCTATTCTGCATTAGAAAAACTTAATTAAATTTCTTACAGTTCTCTCAATAGCTCACATAAATTAAATTTAATATTTGGAAAACTCTTTTGAGGATATACTTGCTTGATATATCCCCTTAGAAGCCTACTCAAAATTTTAATATCTTTATTGTTTTCCCTGAATAGAAAAAGCAATACACGCTTGTGAAACTTCAAACAGTAGAGGGATGTATAAAATAGAAAGTGAAAGTGCTCAGTAATCGAAGTGGGACTCAGGAGTTAGGGTCAGGGAGATTTATGCTGAGCATAATCCTTGGTAATATATTTTTAAAGAAACTCATTTGTATATATTTTGAAACAGCTGCTTTGAAATAGAAAAAAAATCTCAGCCCTTTTAAAAATGTGCTTTGATGAAGGCAAGGGAAGACACATGGAAAGATGACAAACTAATAAAAACAGACTGTTAACCAGAGTTAGGCAAGAATTGGTGGTGGCTTTGAGGATCCATGCATATTCAGAATCCTTGGGAAGACAAATACATGATGCTTTTTGCAGGGAAGTGACCATTATGCACAGGCTATACTTGTGCAGAAATATATAGAACAGATATTAAATGGTTGTGCAAATGGTATGGAAAGAGGGAGATAGTGGTGGATTTAAAGAATTGTTTCTGTAAAATATCAAAAGGCTCCTGAACCATTTTATGCAATTTTTTCAGTCAATGCAGGATTAGGCCCTGTTAATTTAAAGGTGAGTAAGACACAGCAGCTGCCTTCAAAAAATTTAAAAGCCACTGGAGCCAAGTTATGAGTATACTAACGTTTCTTTCTTGGAACTTCATATCTAATAATTCTTTAACATCAATTCATTATTTATGCATGGAAAAATGAAGTCTTATATTCAGTGATAAAGTTGATGTAAAAGTATATATCCAAAGACATTTTATGAACTTTCATTTTTGCTTTAATGATATTGCCAAAGACCCACCACAATGTTGGTTTGGGTCTAGAGCATAATATATGGAATACAAAAAAAAAAATTATCTCTTGTCCTCCTGCCACACCAGCAAGGACCCAGGGAGGCAACGCAATTGGCAAGTACTAAAAAAATGCGTTTTGTTCAAGCAAATCCAACTTAAACGGCTGCATTTTAACATAAAATAGCAATGCACGTTTATTGCCTGGCCTCCCCTAGTATATCAGCTTCCAGATGTCTTCTTAACAATTGGCTTAATGAAGTTTAGAGCAACCATCTTCTCTCCCACATGCAGAACTATTTTTAAGACAAGTTAATGTGTTGTTCTTCTCACTTTTACTGAATTTACTCCCCTTTAATGTTCATTTTGGCAGTGAAATCCTTCAGCAATAACAATAACAAAAAAGTGTGATTTTCAGAAGAGTATATTTCTCAACACCCATTAAATAATTCTGTATATATCAGCTACAGAATAATACAGATACAGAATAATATAATATATAATACAGATACAGAATAATATTCGTATTTCTTTACATTGCATTCATGTGTCTTCAAAAAAATTTCTGATCTGAAGTAAATTTTATACGAGTATACATATCACTATTGATAGTTATTTTCTATTTATGGAAACCTTTGTCACTATTTTCATTTTCCAAGACTTCTTCCTCCCCAGCCTTTTATACCTGGCATTTTTTTCTTTTTTCTTATGTGCCATTGGATCATTCCAAGGTCTTTTCAAATTGGATCTCTTCCTATTTATTTAGTAATCTCAACTATTAAGTAAGACAACAAAAAAGAAAAAAAATGTCGCCACCTGAGCAACCAAAACATAGACCATGGGCTTTTTTTTTTTTCCACCAGAATCACTGCAGTCTCCAAAAGGTTACCCTTAGAGATTTCTTCCATTGGTGAAGCACGGTCCTCTTCAGGCAAAATTGCCTAAAGTAGTAATACTCTCTAGACAAATATATTTGGGTCCATTAACATCAGCATGAATTTAATTTGTAAGATCACAAACTCCAGGTCAAGCATACACAAACAAAACTCTAGGAAATGTTACAAGTTTTGCCTACATCTGGGTAACTTTTAGATAAATTACTGATGTTTTTCAGCTGTTTAAAAGGCTGAAGATGTGTGGGTTTTTTTTTTGTTTTTTTGCAGTACGCGGGCCTCTCACCGCTGTGGCCTCTCCCGCTGCGGGGCACAGGCTCCGGACGCGCAGGCCCAGCGGCCATGGCCCACGGGCCCACAGGCCCAGCAGCTCCGGGGCATGTGGGATCCTCCCGGACCAGGGCACGAACCCGTGTCCCCCGCATCGGCAGGCGGACTCCCAACCACTGCGCCACCAGGGAAGCCCCAATATGTGTGATTTTTTTTCTCTCTGAAACCTCATGAATTATAAAACCAAAGAGAAAGAGAACAGTATTTTAAAACTTATGCAATTCATCAACTCATTAGAAATTATTTCAAAAGTATTAGGTCTACAGTGTCCAAAACTGTTTTCTACTCTTAGTTATAGAGAGCAAGGTGCTGTCAGCTGTTACTGAAATGAGAGCAAATAAAATCTTAGGTAACTACATTCCTAAACATTACTTAATTAGCCTAGACCATTGTTTTAAAAACCAAGAAGTTCAAAGTCTGGTGAAAGATCCTGTGTTTTCAACTCTATTTAGAGGAAATGCTTTAGTGGTTGAAGTCCCACTCTGCAGCTTTATTCTTTTTTTTTTTTTAAATTGGGATATAGTTGCTTTACAATGTTGTGTTAGTTTCAGCTGTACAACGAAATGAATCAACTATATGTATACATATATCCCCTCTCTTCGACCTCCCTCCTCCCCCCCCATTCTACCCATCTAGGTCACCACAGAGCACCCAGCTGAGCTCCCTGTGCTGTACAGCAGGATCCCACTAGCTAGCTGTTTTACACATGGTAGTGTATATATGTCAATTCTAATCTCCCAATTCATCCCACCCCCCTTCCCCACCCCATGTCCACACGTCCATTTTCTACGTCTGTGTCTCTATTCTTGCCCTGAAAACTGGTGCATCAGTACCATTTTTCTAGATTTCACCTCCTTGAGTTATGAAAATAAAAACAAAAATAAACAAATGGGACCTAATTAAACTTAAAAGCTTTTGCACATCAAGAGAACCATAAATGAGATGAAAAGACAATGCTCAGAATGGGAGAAAATATTTGCAAACAAAGCAACTGACAAGGGATTAATCTCCAAAATATACAAACAGCTCATGCAGCTCAATATCAAAAAAAAACCCAAAAAACAAACCGGGCTTCCCTGGGATAATTGTGTCAGAAAATGTTTCTGCAAATGCAATCTACAAAAATCTGCAAATTACAGGAAAGAATAGATGCTAAATTAAACATTTTTTAAATGACCATTATTGGAGTTTGGTTTGGATCATATTCCTGATAAAATTATATATTAATTTGAATAGTTTCAGTTATATAAAATTGATAAAATTATTCTACACACAAGAATTAATTAAAACTTGTTATATTATAAAGTTAATTTGAAATGAGTTGTAAGTGGGGGAATATGTACTTTGACCAGCAGACGCACAGTGAAGAAAACTAAACTTGGAATAGAAAGTGCAGGATTCAACTTATATTTTCTTTAGGAACTCACGTAAGGCAGTTTTGATTAGTGAAACATACAGATATTTGAAGCCAGACATCTGGATTAAAACATTGTTTCTGTTCTTTACTATTTTTTTTTTTTACTAGCCTGGACATTTGGTTCTGAGTCTCTGTATGTATTAACAGTGATATACTTCTGATCTCTCAAGAGTGTTGTATGGATTAGTGCAGACAGCACACAGAGGTTAGGTTCTACATCATAGTGCTGACACATAATAAATGTTCAATAAATGTCAGTTCTATTTGTGTCTTCTTCTCCTTCACTTTTGGAATCAGTTTCCTTACCTCTAAAATAGAAGCAATAATAAAGCTAATATAAATAAAGCTAGTATACTATTACCAATGCAATTAATAAAACTAATATAAATTTTTTACACGAAAATGCTTTGCAAACTGTAAAATCAAGTCATTCTTTAGAATTTATTAAGATGGAGGATGATCATCATACATGAAAAAGGAGAGTTCCTTGCTTGTCCCTTATAGCCTAAAATAAAGGGCATAGTACAAGTGTATATTTCTAAATGTAGAAGAGGATTTATCACTTCACCATGGAAATACCCCATTCAGAATACTGAGGTCTATTTTATTTATGCTATGCTAACCAAGTTTGTCCTAATAGTTTCATGAGTAGACTTCCAAACAGGGGCCAATTCCTCAGCCAACCAGCCTCAATTATCAGGCCAAGTTTATCCATCCTTGTAAAATCTGTTAGTCCATATCTGTATTTTTAAATCGGGCTCTTACATGTCAAGTTATGAGACACAATAGTAAAACAATTCAAAAAGTTGAGTGTCTGACAGTAAACTGTGAGAATTTGATATTACAACAGCCTGAAAGGCAGAATAAAATCCCCAAATTTTAAAATTGAATTCAACTCCCTCCATTATCCGAACTTATATGTAATTCCAAATATTTGTTCCACTACTTTCCTCACCCAAATCCTGTATTCCTGGCTATGTGTTATACACTTTATTTTTCATTAAATTTTTGAAATATAATTTACATACTATGAAATGCATCCACTTTATGTGCACATTTTGATGAGTTTTCACAAATACCTGTGTGTGTACATCCATGTAGTTATCACCATTAGAAAGATACAGAATATGCCCATCACCACAATATGTTCCCATGTGCTTATTGCTGATATACCATTTACCAAACCAGATACCACCACCAACTGCTCTGCAATCTATCCTTCCCAATATTTAATTTAAATTGTAGTACACAGTATGTACTCATCTTGCTATTTCTGAGGTTTATTCATGCTTCATATATCAGTTGTTGGTTCATTCTTATTGCTGAGTAGTATTCTATGTATGACTATATATACTCTGGAGTGTATTTATCCATTTACCTTTCAATGGATAAACTGACTCCTATTTTTGACCATTCTGAATGACGCTTCTATAAACATTTGTATACCAGTATCGGTGTGGTCAAGTTTTCATTTCTCTTTGACAAACATGTCTAAGGAGATAAATATTTATAAGTGTTGTTTAACTTTTTAAAAAACTGCCAAATGCATTTCCAAAGTCATTGTATCAATTTACATTTCCACCAACAGTGTGTGGGATAATTGAAATCTTAATAATACTGAATCTTCTGATCTATCCACATGGTATACTTACTTCTCCGTTTATGTAGATCTCTTTTATTTTCTCTCTGCTTCATTTTGCACTGTTTTATTTCCATTCTTGCACATATTTTTTAAAAGTATCCCTAATTGTTTCATGTTTTACACTGTTCTAAATAATTTTTTTTTAAATATTGAGTACCAATTTTCATTGCTAGTGCGCAGAAATACAATTAATTTTACATATTGACCTGTGTCAAATAACTTGTGTCATTCTTGTAGTTATTTGTAGATTTCCACGAATTTTCTGCATACATGATCATATTGTCTATTAATTTAAAAATTTAGTTTTTTTCTAAAGTGTATGCTTTCCTTTTTTTCTTTCCTTAGTGCACTTTTCAAGACCTCCAGTACAATGTTTGGTGTAAGTGGTGAGAGGAACATCTTTGATTTTTCCCAGTCTCATGGGTGGAGTGTTCATTCTTTTCTTCTTCTTTTTTAAATAAATTTATTTATTTATTTATTTATTTAGGGCTACATTGGGTCTTCATTGCTGCACGTGGGCTTTTCTCTAGTTGCAGCGAGCGTGGGCTACTCTTCGTTGCGGTGCACAGGCTTCTTGTTGCGGTGGCTTCTCTTGTTGCGGAGCACGTGTTCTAGGTGAGCAGGCTCAGTAGTTGTGGCTTGTAGGCTCTAGAGCGCAGGCTCAGTAGTTGTGGTGCACGGGCTTAGTTGCTCCGCGGCATGTGGGATCTTCCCGGACCAGGGATCGAACCTGTGTCCCCTGCATTGGCAGGTGGATTCTTAACCACTCCACCACCAGGGAAGTCCCATGGATAAGTTGAATTCTTTATAATTTTGAAATGTTTTCTTCATCCTTGGTAATGTCCTTTGTCATAAAGTCTACCTGTTCTGAAATTAACACAGCCACTGCTGCTTTATTACTGTTATTTTAGATGATTATATCACTTTAAAATTATTACTTTCTTTAAAAAATATTGGTATCTTTGTATTTAAAACCACTGCTTTGTTAGAATAGTTAGATTATTTGTTTAATAAAAATTTTAACATGATTAGGGTAAATCAACCCTATTCCAATTATGTTCCATTTCTCTCTTCTGTTCTCTTCATCTTTTTTATGCCCTTCTTTTTTTCCTTATTAATTTTATATTTTCTTACAGTCCGTTTTATCTCCACTATTAGCTCATTTATTTTACTGTGTATTCAACTTCACTGAATATTTTCTTCTTCAATGACTAATCTACTTATAATTCTATCAACTGAATTTTTCATTTTAAATACTACATTTTTCATCTCCAGAAATTTCCTTCAGTTCTTTTTTTCCATGTGTTTCTTTTCTCCCTCTACTCTTGTCCTAATTTCCTTTAATCCTTAAACATACTGAGCACATTTAAAACATATACCTTAGCATCCTAGTCTACAAATTCTATCATCTCTATTATTTCTGGCTGATTTTATTGACTAAATGCAGTAATGGATCACTTTTTTCTATGTCCATATATGCTTACTATTTTTAATTGAATGTATGATATTTTGACTCTTATATTTTTGAGTGTTAGAACTTGTTTTCTTCCTTTATAGAATTTTGGTTGTTCGGATTTTGTTTCCTTTCTTTCAGAGCTTTGAAGTTTGTTTTGGTAGGCAATAAGTTAATTGCAAATCAGGTTTTTCTTTTGGAGGCTTACTGTTAAGCTTTTGCAGGGAAGATTTACAGCAGCCTTTATTCAGGACTAAATTAGCCTTACTGGTAAGAATTGACTTGTCTTGGGGCTTTACTGATTAAAATTTCAATGTTGTCCAAAGTGGTCTCCACAGTGGCTAGAATTCAAACATTTCCCAATCCTGTTGAAAACCAGGAACTATGGACTTTTAAGATTCCTGGCCTCCCACCTTTTTCATGAGTTTTTACCCCATGTAAGTATGGAAAGGTTTGCAGCTAAAGGGTGAATGGGACCCCTATTTTGATTTATGGAGCTCTCTTCTCATGGTGCCCTCACTTTCAGTGTTCTGCCCTCCAAATTCTGCGTGCAGCGGTCTTCCGGAACTTTGATCTGTTTCCTCAGCTAAGCAAGACTATTGGCTCTGCTTCGGTTCCTCTCCCCTGCACCATGATTCAGAAATTGCTTCTGGATAGATATCTGGTACAGTCACAGGGTTCACCATGTTTGTTTCCCTTTGCCTAAGAATCAGTCCTGGGACTTCCCCGGTGGTCCAGCGGTTAAGACTCTGCACTCCCAATGCAGGGGGCCTGTGTTCCATCCCTGGTCAGGGAACTAGATCCCGCATGCCGCAACTAAGACCCTGTGCAGCCAAATACATAAATAAATATTTTAGAAAAGGAAAAAAATAATCAGTCCTGCACTATTTATTGTCCCATATTTGAGAAGAATTTTTGTTGTGTTTCGTCATATTTATTGTTTCAGGTAGGAGGAGAAGTCTGCTCCATGAGTTGCAGCACGTAGAGAAGCAGAGGTGGTTGCTCCTTCTTCCCCCCTTCGCCCCCTGGGAGGGCCAGGCACTGTGTCCCTCAGAGCATCGTCGAAGGCCGCGGACTTTCCTTTAGTCTACACATTTACGCTTCCCTCCTCCCTGGCCACTTGAACCTTCCTTCTTAACTTCAATGATCAACTACCCCACCTTTTGCCTAGGCCTTTGTTAGAGCTTTACTCTTGTTTAGCTCTTGTGGCATAAGAAACAAACCCAAAGTTCAGCGGCTTAAAAGTGGCTTTTACAATTCCATATGCTCACTGGGCTCAGCTGGAGCGCTCTGTTCCCAATGATACCAGCAGTAGCCTCAGTAACCTGGAGGTCCCAGATGGCTCACTCCCAAGTCAGCTGACGTAGGGGATAATATTGAAGGCAGGGCTCAGCAGAGATTCTGGGCTAGCTGAGTCTCTTTCTCTTCCTTTCCATGTCACCTCTCTGTGTCATAGCTACATATACCCTCTCTAACTGGAACTACTTACTTGGAGACTCATGACTCCTAAAAGTGAAAAAGCAGAATCTGACAGGCCAGCTTAATCCCAGAACTGGCTAAGTTTACTTCCACCACCTTGATTGCTATACAAGGATTGCTATATAGCCACGGCAATTAAGGCACTGTGCTATCAATGCAAATGGTAGAAAAATACACCAAATAAGCAAAATAGAGTCCATGCTGACTTGACTTCTGAAAAACAAGCTACTTATTTTGGAATACTTTCAAATATAGAGAACATTTGCAAAGATAATACAGAAAGTGTCCATATACCCTCACCCAGTGTTCCCTAATGTTAACATCTTACATCACCATGATATATGTGGCAAAACCAAGAAGCCAAAATTGAAACATTACTGTTAACTAAGCCCCAGACTTTACTGAAGAATCACCAGTTTTTCCACTCATGCCTGTTTTCTGTTATAGGATCCATTCATTGCACGTAAAGACCCACTTCTATATAGTTATATGATTATGACAAAAACACCACTGCAATTCATAGGGCATAGGATAGCCTTTCCAAACATGATACTGAGCCAACTGGAAACTGTAGAGAAACATGAACCTTGACCTCCCCCCATGATTTATACAAAATCTAATTTGAAATGGATCGTAGCTTTAAGTGTGACATGTTAAATTATAAAGCTTTTAGAAGAAAACATGAGATAATATCTTCATAACCTGGAATAAGCAAACATTTCTTAAATGTTTAGGGCACAGAAGTCACTAGACATAAAATCAAGATAGATAAGTTGAATTTTATTAAACTTAATCACTTCTGCTAAATAGCAGACAGTTTTAAAAGACTGAAAATGCAAATCTCTCTCAATACATACATACAATAAATGAGTCATACCCTGATTATATAAAGAAGTCCTAAAAATTCTTCAAATCAATAACCTATAGATCAAAATAAAAAGTAAAATGGGAAAAAGATATATCACAAGTTATCTAAGTGGTCACAAACCATGAAACAACAATACTCACCATGGCAACGCAAATTAAAACTACAAGACACCACTACACATCTAAACAAACGACTTAAACTAGAAAGGGACAATATCTAGCGGTGACACAACTTAGAATGGTCATATATTGCTGGTAGGACTGTAAAATGATAGAAAAACTTTGAAAATTTATTTGGCAGAATCTACTAAAAACTAAATGAACTTCTTCCTTATGACTCACCAATTCTACTTTTATGCATATTCGTAAGACAAATGAAGTGCATAACTCCATGAAAAGACATATACAATATGTGTAATAGAAAAAAGAGTTTGATTCATAATATCCCCAAATTGAAAAAATTAAAACAAATACCCTTCGGTGGTAGAATGAATTTTTAAAAATATGGTATATCTCCATAATGAAATGTATTTAACAGTAAAAAGGAACAAATTACTCATACCCAAGGACATGAATCTATCTCAAAAACATTACGTTAAGCGAAAGACTTCAGAACAAAAGTAAATTTGCACGAGGGTGATGTCAGCAAAGAGAGGGCTAGGAGGTCTCAACACTTGTTCTCCCCACAAAAACAACAAAAGTAGTAAATAAATAACCACAAACTGAAGAAAATATCTCTGGGAAAGCTGTGGACTACAGCAAAGAAGTAGCAAAAAACTATGAAGCTCAAAATCCAAGGATGGCTACAGAGAAGAGTGTAGGAAGCATTTCACCTGCACCACCCCATCCCCCAGCATAGAGGAGCTTGGGGCCAATAGAGACACCCTCCCTTGGGGGGAGTTCATGCCAAAGGAAAAAGGAGAGCAGGAGACCTTCACCAATCCTTACTACCAATGACTTATGCAGACTTTGCTGCTCAGGATCTCCCAATTCTTCACCAATATTGAACCCAGACGATGGAGCTGCCTAAAGTCCCTGCCCTTGTGTCTCCTCCCTGGGGCTGGGGCTGTCTCTGCGGTGAGACCACACTGACTGCTGTGCCTGGCTCTCCTAGATCATGTCACCAAAGCACCTCACCATCTACAGGACCAAAGCTGTTGCTGCTTTGCACCCCACCCCCGTTTCCCCAGGCCCCGAGTTACGTCACTTACCTGCCATTACCGAGGCCAAGTTGCAGCTGCTTTACAACCCATTCCCTGGTCCTAAGTTGGGGCTTTGACCTGCCATCACCAGGCTGCTCTGCTGCAGCTCTGCCCCATCCCCAAGGCTGTATGTCATGGTTCTACCCACTATCACCAGGGCTCCACTGTTGCTGCTCTGCGTCCCACCCGCTGGGCTCCAAGCTGGGGCTCTGACCTGCCAAACTTGAGCTACTGCTGTTCTGTGACCGCCCCCAGGGGCCACCATCCCCAAGGCAGGCTACTGCTGCACCCCACCTTCTGAGCTGAAGCCACCGCTACACCCTCTTAACCCAGGGACCATTCCACTGTTCCCCCCTCACCCTCAGCCTGAGTCACTGTGGCAATCCCCAGAGACCCAGACCAAGGTTCCACAAGAGATCTGCACATGCCCACATCTCAGATACCTGCACCACCATCACAACAAACATACCCAGAACCCAGGTGCTACAGTAGTTCTAATTGTACCTGATCCCAGGACCCCAGATCAGCTTCTGCTCTGAGCGTCAGCACCCCATAACTGGCACCAAGAGGAATCCCCTCAGCTAAAACTGCTTCCCATAGGCAAAAAGGGGAAAACAGAAGTCTAGCAGCTGTTGCCTCTGAGTACCCTGCCACTCATGGGACCATTGTACCCTTGACCACAGAAGACCCCCACAGTCTCTGTGGATGCGGCTTTCAGCTGGCAGAGCTGCGTGGAGACTACCGCCACCTTGCCCTTCCAGGAACTGGAGACACTACACCCCACCCAGCCAGTGCCCTCACAGCCAACCACAGATGAAAGTCTTTCTCCAAAAAGGCTGGAAGAAATGACTGCTCCCTCAAATGCTCAGACATCAAAGCAAAGCCATCAGAAATGTGAAAAAGCAATCATACATGACACCATCAAAGGAACAATGATTTTCCAGTAACTGACCCCAAAGAAATGAAGATCAATGAGTTACCTGACAAAGAATTCAAAATAGAATTCTCTGGTAAAGGTGAATAGATAGTAAAATTCAAAACACTCTAGTACTGAAATGCTGGTGCATAAATCACTTTGAACTCTAGTTAGGTTAGAAGACAAAAGTTATAAAAACAACTATATAGCTTCAATATTTTGTTAATGGATACACAATATAAAAATATGTAGATTGTTACATCAACAATGTAAAATGTGGGGGGAGGTCAAGTAAGTAGGTAGAAATTAAGTTCTTATCAGCTTAAAATAGACCCTTATAAGATGTATTATGAAAGGCTGATGGGAATCACAAAGCAAAAACCTACAATAGATACACAAGTGATAAAGAGAAAAAAAATCAAAGAATACCATTATAAAAAATTATCAAAAGATAGCAAGAGAGTAAGAAGGCAACCACAAAATAATCATAAAGCAATGAACAAAGTGGCCATAGTAAATCTTTAGCTATCAGTAAATACTCTAAGGGTAAATGGTTTAAAAATCTCTAATTAAAAGACACAGAGTGGCTGAATGGATAAAAACAAGACCCAAATATATGCTGCCTACAAGGACTCACTTAAGCTTTAGGAACACTCATAGGAGAGACAGAAAAAGATATTCTGTGCAGTTGGAGACCAAAAGAGAGGAGGGGTAGCTCTACTTATATCAGACAAAATAGACTTTAAGTTGAAGCTATAACAAGACATAAATAATGTTATTATATAATGATGGAGTAATTTTATCAAGAGGATATAACAATTGTAAATATATATGCATCCCGTATCAGAGCACTGCAATATACTAAACAATTTTTAACAGATCTGAAGGTAGAAAGAAGCAATCAAAGTAGCGGAGGTTGATACACTGCTTTCAACAAAGGATAGATTAGCCAGACAGAAAATCAATAAGGAAATAATGGACTTGAACTATACTTTAGACAAAATGGACCTAACAGACATATGTAGAACATTCCATCCAACAGCAGTAGAATGTACAATCGTCTCAGGAGCACATGGAACATTCTCCAGGATAGATCATATGTTAAGTAACAAGAATAGTCTTAACAAATGTACGACTGAAATCATATCAAGTGTCATTTTTGATCACAATGGTATAAAACTGGAAACCAATTAACAAGAGGAAAGCTAGAAAATTCACAAATACATGGAAATTAAACAACAAACTTCTAAACAATCAATGGGTCAAAGAAGAAATCAAAAGGGAAATTTGAAAATATCTTGAGATAAGTGAAAATGAAAACGCAACCTTCTAAAACTTTTGGGATGCTGAAAAAGCAGTTCTTACAGGAAAGTTTAGAGGGATAAAAGCCTACGCTAAGGAAAAAAAAAAAAAAGAGATCTCAAACAACCTAACCTTACACTTTAAGGAACTAGAAAAAGAAGAGCTAATTAATCCCAAAGTTAACTGAAGTTAATTTAATAATAAAAATTAGAGCAGAGATAAGTGAAATAGACTAGAAAAACAATAGAAAAGATAGACTAAACTAAGAGTTATTTTTTTAAAAAGAGAAACTAAATTGACAAACCTTTAGCTAGACTAAGACAAAAAGAGATGATTCAAATTAATAAAATTATAGGAAAGAGGAATATTAAAACGGATACCACAGAAATAAAAAGGATAAGAGACTACTATGAACAATTATATGCACACAAATTAGATAGTTTAGAAGAAACAGACAAATTTGTAGAAACATACAATTTATCAAGACTGAGTCATGAAGTAATAGAAAAATTGAACAGATAAATAATGAGAAAGAGATTGAATCAATAATCAGAAACCTTCCACTGAAAAAAACTAAGGGACCAGATGGCTTCACTAGTGAATTCTACCAAACATTTAAAGAAAAATTAATACCAATTTCTCTCAAGCTTTTTCAAAAAAACTGAAAAGGAACGAACACTTCCAAACTCATTTTAGAAGGCCAGCATTACCCTGATACCAAATAAAGCCAGATAAGGACACTACAAGAAAAGAAAACTATAGGCCAATATCCCTTACAAACACAGATGCAAAAATCTTCAACGAAATACTAGCAAACAAAATTCAGTAGCACATTAAAAGGATCATACACCATGATCAAGTGGGACTTATCCCTGGGATGTCAGGATATTTCAAATTAATAAATGTGATACATCACATTAACAGTATAAATTTTTAAAATATTATGATAGGGCTTCCCTGGTGGCGCAGTGGTTGAGAGTCCGCCTGCTGATGTGGGGGACGTGGGTTCGTGCCCTGGTCCGGGAAGATCCCTCATGCCGCGGAGCGGCTGGGCCCGTGAGCCATGGCCACTGAGCCTGCGCATCCGGAGCCTGTGTTCCGCAACGGGAGAGGCCACAACAGTGAGAGGCCCGCATACAGCAAAAAAAATAAAAATAAAAATAAAAAATTATGATAATTTTAATAGATGCAGACAAAGCATTTAACAAAATTCAATATCTTTTCATGATGAGAACTCTCAACAAAGTGGGAATACAGGGAATGGATTTGAACAAAATAAAGGTCTTATATGGACATTTCTCCAAAGAAGATCTACAAATCTCCAACAAACACATGAAAGGATGCTCAACATCACTAATCATTAGAGAAATGCAAATCAAAATTACAATGAGGTATCACCTCACACTGGTCAGAATGGCCATCATCAAAATATCTACAAACAATAAATGCTGGAGAGGGTGTGGAGAAAAGGGAACCCTCCTGCACTGTTGGTGGGAATGTAAATTGATACAGCCACTATGGAGAACAGTATGTAGTTTCCTTAAAAAACAAAAAATAGAACTACCATATGACTGAGCAATCCCACTACTGGGCATAGACCCTGAGAAAACCATAATTCAAAAAGAGCCATGCACCACAATGTTCATTGCAGCACTATTTACAGTAGCTGGGACATGGAAGCAGCCTAAGTGTCCACTGACTGATGAATGGATAAAGAAGATGTGGCCCATATATACAATGGAATATTACTCAGCCATAAAAAGAAAAGAAATTGAGTTATTTGTAGTGAGGTGGATGGACCTAGAGTCTGTCATACAGAGTGAAGTAAGTCAGAAAGAGAAAAACAAATACCATATGCTAATACATATATATGGAATCTAAAAAAAAAAAAAAAAAAAAAACGGTTCTGATGAACCTAGGGGCAGGACAGAAATAAAGACACAGATGTAGAGAATGGATTTGAGGACAAAGGGAAGGTGGAGGGTAAGCTGGGATGAAGTGAGAGAGTAACACTGACATATATACACTACCAAATGTAAAATAGATAGCTAGTGGGAAGCAGCCGCATAGCACAGGGAGATCAGCTTAGTGCTCTGTGACCACCTAGAGGGGTGGGATAGGGAGGGTGGGAGGGAGACGCAAGAGGGAGGAGATATGTGGGGATATATGTATATATATGTATGGCTGATTCACTTTGTTATAAAGCAGAAACTAACACATCATTGTAGAGCAATTATACTCCAATAAAGATGTTAATAAATAAATAAATTAATTAAAAGGTCATCTATGACAGGCCCACAACAAACATCACATTCAATAGTGAAAAGATGAAAGATTTTCCTCTAAGATCAAGGATGCCCCACTGTCACTACTTTTATTCTACACAGTGCTGGAAGTCCTAGCCACAGCATTAGGCAAGAAAAATAAATAAAAGGCATCCAAATTGGAAAAGAAGAAGTAAAATTATCTCTGTTTGAAGATTACATGATCTTATAAGAAAACCCTAAAAACTCCACCCAAAACTGTGAGAACTAATAAATGAGTTCAGTGCAGTTGCAGGATCCAAAATCAACATACATTACATTTCTGTACACTAACAATGAACCATCTAAAAGGGAAATTAAGGTAACAATTCCATTTACAATATCATCTAAAATAAACTCTAGGAATAAATTTAACCAAGGAAGTGAAAGACTTATACACTTAAAACTATAAGACACTGATGAAATAAACTGAAGAAGACACAGATAAATGAAAAGGTATTCTGTGTTCTTAGGTTGGAATAATTAATATTATTAAAATGTGAGATCTACATATTCAATGCAACCTCTATCAGCAACATACATCATCTTATTTGTTATAACAAAACAAAACAAGAAGACAAGAAAACCCAGCCTTATTTATTGTGCAAGGGGACTATACAAGGATATGGATACCACGACACAGGGGTCATTGTGATTCATCTTGAGGATGGTACCACAGGGTACTGACTCGGAAAATGCATCAGGGAACATCCTGGGAGGTTGGAAATATTCTATATGTAGATCTGGGTAGTTCCATGAATGTATCGATATCAGAAAATTCATGATGCTGTACATTCAGGATTTGTGCACTTTATCCTATGTATGAAATGCCTCAATTTAAAAAATAGATATAAAGAAAGAAAAAAATGGAACTATGTAAAAATATGCGTATCTGAACATTTGGTTCTGTTGCTTAAAACCTTTAAGTGATTTTGTAATTACATAGAAATGAAGACCAAAATCCTTACCATCAGTTACAAGGCCCACAATTACGGCTTCATTTCTTCTAGCATTATTTCACTCTCCCCATCCAAACCTCACTCCATTCTTTTGTTTCCTTTAATGAACTATATCTTTTTTAAAGTGTACACTCTGAAATGCTGTCCTGTTTGTCTAAAAAATTCTTTTCCACATCTTGTTCTTTTTTTTGTTGTTCCTAGCTTAAAAATGTTTCATCAAATGAATTAGTAAACTATTTACTTGTTGGAAGCATTGGTAATTACAGGAAAAGAAATAGCCTTTGTGGTACCTTTTTAGTCACAATTGTGTTTCAAGGTTACCAAATATGCTCAAATAGTGATACTGCAAAGAACTTCTTTAAAAATTATAAGCTAATAAAAATATATTGAGTGGTAGAATTAGAAAATCACAATTTTGCAACTGTAGTGGTAGAACTGGTAACCAAGCATTATCATTAGACACTAAATCTATTAGGTCAAAGATCAATGGATAACTGGAATTTGCAAGGAGCTGAGGTATTGTCTCAGCTTAATTGCTGGTTTGGGGAGTAAAATATAACCTCACAATGGAGAGAGCTTGCTGGTTCTACATTAACCCAGAGATCAAATTTAAAATAACTGATAATGAGAAAACCTACACTATGCATTATATGCCTTTTGAAATGATGCAAAAGGAAGTACACAACATCATCTATGGAGTGAATCTTATCCAGTCCCTAGATTTAATCTTAAATTTACAGAACATACAGGGTATAGAAAAACAACCTAAAACACACCAAAAAGAAATGATTGAGACAAATCCAGAAGGTAGAATATTGCCAATGTTCCATGAGTGTGCACGCACACACACACATTTGGGTTGGGCAGTGGCAATGTTATAGATTAAGAGAGAGAAATGCAATGTGTGGCCTTGACTACAGTCTGGTTATTAAAAAAATAACATTTTTTAAGGGAGCAATTTGAGAAGATTAAATATGGCTGGAAAGTGTATGATATTAGGGAAATACTGGTACCTTCTTAGCTTTAATGATGATTTTAAGATTACGTAGAAAATGTTCTTATACTTTAGAGATTCCTACTAAAATGTTTAGGTATGAAATGCCAATGTCTATAATTTACTTTCAAAATTTAGCAAAAAGAGACTTCCTTGGTGGTCCAGTGGTTAAGACTCCGTGCTTCCAATGCAGGGGACACGGGTTTGATCCCTGGTCAGGGAAGTTCTGCATGCTGAGGGGTGTGGCCAAAAAAAAAAAAAAACCCAAAACAAAAAACCCCCACAAAATTTAGCAAAAAGGATGCAATTAGTATGGCAAAATATAAACAATTTTTATATCTAACTTAATTAAAAATCTCTTTATCAGACGGATTTCTCTGCTCCTCCACCCTGAGTTGACCAAGTAAGGAACTATGAAAACATAGTGGCTATGTTTTTCATAACATTCATCACAATTATAATTATTCATTTATTTAAAGTTTGTATTCAACACTAAGCAGTAAGGCTCATCCTATTTTATTAAACACTGTTTGCAAATGTTCAGTAACTATTTCTTCATGAAAAAATGAAACACATGATAATTTCCAATTCTCTGATCATTTGGTTTCTTAATTTTTTTCACATTTTTTCTTTTATGTTGGACAACCTACCCTACTAATCTCAACTTGATATGCTGAAATTCTGTAAATCTCTACTCAATGTTACCTCTTCCATAAAGTTTTCTCTTATGTTGCCAATCAAGATAATTTCTTTATCCTCTGTATGATTATTACTCTATCATAACAAAAATAATATGCTCAATCTCTATGTAACTAGTTATTTACTTGTGTCTGTAATTACACTCTATTTCCATAAAAACAGGGGCTGTGCCTTTTACTCTGGCCTTTTTCTCCTAAAAACATTATTACTTTGTATACTACATAATAAATAACCTTTGATTTGGGCTCATATCAATATGTGCACCATACATTTTTATATAAGTATTACTTTTTTTAAGTTCTAGTATTCTTTCGTGACAAAATACTGAGGGTTTTTTCCAAGTGTTTTGCAGTATTTTTTCATAAATATTTCATAATGTTAACTAGCACAATAGGATTAACAACTTCCTTAGACAAATCCAATCTTTTAATATTGATGCTCAGTCCCAGGCTGGATCTGTGCCAGAGCATAAGCCCACAGAATGTGGAAGCAGGACGACAAGAAAAAAAAAAAAAAATTGAAGCAGAACGCTAAAGCGTGAGACTTCGCCTGTCACGTTGGCTGTGTTACCCCGGAGACAATAGTAGGAGATTGGGAAATCTTTGTGCCAAGGCATTCAAAAGCATAGGAGATGAAAGGAAAACCTGTAGACACTGAAGGACAATCACAGACCAATACTCAGAAAGAACGGGTCATCGTTGTGTTTTTGTTGGGTTGACAGCTAAGGGAAAGCTCTTCCAGTTACCATGTGTCTGTTAAATCCTGGTAATCTGTACTGTACTGGTTGTGTGCACACAACATTAACATGTATTCTACAGATTTCTCCTGCCTGCTTTTGGTTACTCCCACCATCCACCCACCACTAGAACTGGACACAGAAAAAAGAAAGGAGGAAAGGGGGAAAAATCCCAACTGGGTTTTCACAAGACAAGTAGTAAAGGAAAGCAAAACCCACTTCCCCTGTCTCCGCCTGCTGGGGTACATGGCCCTCCTTTGCACAATGTTTTCTGAGGCCATGGGGTTGGGATTCAGATCCCAGCAACCACCTCAGGCTAGGTACGCATGACTCAGTTTTTTCAGGGAAGTAAACAAACTGTTCTCAAGTTAGTGCCTTATTAACAGGAGGTCAATTTCTTCATTCTTGTTCCTAAATTATTACCCGTTTTATCTTAAAATGAATAGAAACCCTTTCATTCTATAGGTAGGAAGCATCTACACAATCAAATTTTGTGCTTTTTTGCTACATATCACTATTTTATTATTCCGTTTTCCCCAAAGCATATGATTTCTCAATTGAGCTTTCTTTTTACTGTCTTTTATACATCCTTAAAATTATACTTTCAACAAAATAGATATGGACTATTAGAAGTATTTAGACAACTATTTGCAGGGAGTCATACTTTTCTTACAGTATATTTATAGAGTATCCCAATAGATGTGTTTTGGAAAAAATGTGATGCCCCACAATATCTATTATCCCACAATATCTATTAAATATTTTATAATGTGATTGTTTAGAAAATGAAGACCAAGGAGGAACAAACTATGAACCAAGCCTAGGCCACGACTTTATAATTGCTTTATCAATGTTAAGTCAGATTGGAATGAGGATTTAACCAAAATGAAAACACGATACAACGCTAATATCTTTCTTCAGATTATCCATGTGGCCATCTCTATAGAATTAGCAATTATTTGGAAGCCAAAAGTTTTCATTCATGTTAAACGAAATTGGATGATCAGTCATTTGCACATGAAAATATTCGAAGCACTTACATGGTATGACACACCTAATTTTGTATTTGAAAATCATGATGATAAGAACAAAATCCTCAATGTTTTATATACCACTATGGTGTTAAAAAAATAGTATTTTCTTAAAACCAAACCTCATTGTTTAATCAATGAAGTGTTAGGTTGTGGTTTAGGATTTACCATGATCCTTAAGTATAGATTTCAGCTCTTATTTGTTTGTTTGAGATATAATTGACAAAATGACATTATATTAGTTTCATAATGATTCAATACATGTACATACTGTGAAATGATCACCATAACATCTAGTTAACATCCATAATCACGCACCGTTACAAATCTGTTTTCTTGTGTTGAGAACTTTTAATATCTAGCTCTCTTAGCAATTTCCAAATATACAATAGAGTATTATTACTACAGTCACCATAATGTATGTTATATCCCCTTGACTTACTTATTTTATAGCTAGAAGTTTGTACCTTTTGACTACCCTTGATGTTTTCGATTATTAGTTATTAACTGTTGTCCAATCTAACATTTACCTAGTATTATGTGGTTATAAAGTGCTTTCACACACTCTTTGATTTGCATTTGAGGGAATATCTTTGAGGACAGTATTGTTATTGTTCTATTCTTCTCCATTTATAGAGCTGAGTAATTAAGTTAACTTGCCCAAGGATATAGCTAGTCAATATCAGACTCTTCGTACTCTCAAGTCCTTCTGATTGAGGTGTCACCTTGCCTAACTCTTCACACTGACTTACAGACACATCAACACAAAGGCCCAAAGCTGCTGTTTAGATTCTTTGAAAGCTACAGTTCAATATTCAAAATAGACATATATTATCACTCCTATACTCAATTCACCTTCCTTAATCACTACAGCAGTAGAGAACAAGAAGGTAAAAGCCAAATTATTCAAACTTTGTGAGAGATATAACCAACCTGACTTGTTAAAGAAAGATCTTTTCAGGTTATTTAGCAGATAAAAAATGATATTCTGTCTGATATCCTAAAAATAAGTTCCAAGGATATTGTAGTTATCTCCCAATGACAATATAATTTTATTCTTGATTTCTTGTGGAAACTTGGAATGCAAATACAGGATTTTAGAAAAGAAGGCCCTGAATCAATATGTAGTTCATATAAACAGTGCAACAGCGCTGGGCTATGTCCAATCACTAATAAAACAAAGCAAAGGACAATGGAAGGAGGAGAATTTAATAAGGCTATAACTGGACAACATACTACATATAGAGTTCGTCTCTTTCATCAAGTGAATTATAATTTAAACTTTATACTTGAGGAATGATGCTGTTTGTCTCCTATTACAGGGAAATTCTTATAGAATAAACAGAAGCATGTAAAAAATTATTTCCATTGTTTAATTCTATAAATTTTGCAATATAAAAGATTCCCTGTTAAAAAAATCAAGATTAAGGGGAGCACTCTTAGTCCTCAAAGCTTCATCAGGCACCTCTCTGTTCCCGAAATCATTGGAATGAGAAAACATGCCTTTCCTCCTCAGAGGACATCCTAAAATCCATGGCTTGTGGATTGTGAATCAAACCCAAACTGTTGGTTTTGTTTACCAGTTTTTTGAAGACTGTGCACTGTCCCTAATGGAAAAGCAGGTTTTAATTAAAAGAACTTTGTTTTTACACTGGGTATTGGATGCTAACAGCATACCATTTTAAAGGTTTCTATGCAAAATCAGAACGCTGAATGAATTGCCACTATAATGATTTAACTGTATAAAACAAGAGAGCATCTTGAGCATAACTTCTGAGATTCTTATTGAATCAATCATGGTATTTAGAGTTAGATGAAGCACAACTCTGCCGCTTTAGAATATGATGGAGTAGCTTGCTGCAAAGCTGTGCTCCCACCGGGAACAACCAGAGGAGTTGGATAAAATACAAAATCAGGTGGAATCCATTGCAGAGTTGCTGAAGAAACTAGTATTTGAGAGGACAAGATCTTGAAGGAAAGGGAATCCCAGAAATGTGAGCTAGTATCATGTAAGTTGTTTTTCTATGCAGGGTATTTGCTAATAATAGCGAAGAACTAGAGGCTGATAAAATCGTTAGGAATGCAGCAAAGAATCAGTAGAGCAAGGCAAACTTTTGCCAACCTCACAAGGGCAAGGTGAGATGAACTTTGCCGCTGGCCAGTCATCCATGATTCAATAAGCCAAAATCTTGAGAAGGGAGGTGTAGGGAAGTAACGTCAAACTCAAGGGGTTCCTTCCTTGATATATTTGCTGAAATTTTAACCAGGAAAAGAGCAAGATGCTAAAAACTAAGCAGAAAGCCACCAAAAAAGCAGAGCAGAGTTATCAGTAGCCTCAAGCTGATTTAGAGATGAAAATGAGATTATACTAAATAGAAGGAGTCTTATAAAACATTTGGCGTCCCTGGAAATTTACATCTTACAATACGGGGCAAAGCAGAGGTAGAAAAAACCATACCACGAGTTTTGAGTTAAATGCCTGATTGGATTAAGGTGATCCCAATGACTCCTACTACTTTTCCATGTTCAACATTTTCTATTTTTTCTATATTTTTCTATTTCCTATATTCAATATTTCCATTTCAAATGGCTCCTTCTCCATCAGCATTCCAACATACTCAACTATTTCCCATCCTGATGGGGTACACAGGGGCCGGGGAGCTTTTCTTATCTTCCACTCCTCTTTCCCACTCCAACACTACCTTCACTAACTCTCTCCAATTCCTCACGTTGCGCTTCTGAACCCAAGGCAATCCTACTTCCATTCCTACCAAGCAGCCACTAAAATTGTTCTTGTCAAAGACTCCATTAACTTCCATGGCCCTCCATGTTCTTAATAATTAACATTTTTAGACTTTATCTCAGCAGCTTTTCATATCATTGCAGTTTTTAAAAAAATGTACTACTCTTCTTTTCTGCCAATTCCTCCTACCTTTCTGCTTCTTCCTTCTGGTTGTTTTTAGGCATTCTCCTTCTTATTCCTCAAAATAATATTGTAATTTTCTTTTCCTTCAAATTTCCTTCAAATTTCTACATGATTCTGGTTAACACTTCCACCTAGTTTCAGATATCACATATATGATGTTCACTCCTAAATCTACACCTCTTGCTCAATACATATTGCTCCATTTCCAGTTACACACACCCAAATACTATTTTGAATCTCTACTCACACAATTCAAATGCTCTTCAAAATCAATATATCCAACATAAAACACCCCGTGGCAAATAACTGAAGGCTCTTCAAATTTTACTATTACATTCTAGCACCCGATATTTTTTCCCCCGAATATCTCACAAATCTATCCTCTTTTCACCATCTCTAGTCCTAGGTACTAACAATTTTTTCTGGCTATGGTATTAATAGTCTCTGCACAGCTACTCTTGGGAACCACTAGACCATTTTCCAGACTGAAGTCATAGAAGCCTCTTACATACTACAAATCTAACCATGCACTCTTCTGATTAAGTATTTCAATCAATAACTTCCCTTAGTTTTAAGGACAAAATCTGGTCACGGTCCAGCCCTCTGACTTCATGATGTACAATTCTTCTTCCTTCTCTTTATTCCAGTCAAATTGTTCAACTTTCACTTCCTTAAATGAACCAGACTCCCTTCTGCCTCAGGGACTTTTGCCCTTTCCAAGTCTTTGTCTACTGAGCTAATTAACTCCTACTCATCTTTCTAGTCTTAGTTCAAATGTCACTTCCTTCAGGAAGATTTTCTCGACCTCCTCTGGCAAGAGTATGCTTATTCAGTCTCCACTTTCTGTACGCTTTTCTAAAAGAGAACTTTATGTTTTTCTAAAAGAGGATTTTATGTTTTTCTATTTATTTCCTACCCATCACAGATCTACCACCCCAATCCCAAGCAGACTGATAATTCCATGAGGGTAAGGACCATGTCTGTTTTGTTGCCACTGTATCCCCAATACCAAGTTAGTTCCAACAAATAGTAGATAATAAATGCATGTAAAATAAGTGAGCACAAATTAAACAGATGGATAAATGAACAGATGGCTAAGAAGATACAATATGTAAATTATTTGGGTACCCTCTGTTAGCTAGCATATCAAGGTGTTTATTTGCTCTTGGCTTACTTGGGTAGGCAACTTTCCTCGCCAAACACTAGGTCCTCTCATTCTTATATCCACATCTATCCACATCATCATGGCACATTGGAAACAGATTAGAGAGCCCCATCATAACTTTGGGGATTAATCATCTCCCTCTCTTACCTTCAATGCACATACATGTGCACATGGGCTCACACACACACACATACAAGGTCAACTTCTGGGAGAAAGAAAACACATTATTGTACTTAGTATGTAATTTTCCCAGAATCCTCCAATTTCCTAACGATATTTTTTTCAAATTAGTATGCAACCAATTAACGAGTTAAAATATAGATTGTTTTTAGAACCTTACGTTGACTCATTATTGAACTGATTCATTAGTTTCTTGGAAAGAACCAATTCAAACTGTTGTGCTTTTTTTCTGTAAGGTTTTTTTGCCTTGCAATTTTTACTCTTTCTTCTTTCAAAAGTAAAATAAATTTAAAAATTAAAATAAGGGACTTCCCTGGTGGCACAGAGGTTAAGAATCCGCCTGCCAATGCAGGGGACACAGGTTTGAGCCCTGGTCCAGGAAGATGCGACATGCCATGGAGCACCTAAGCCCGTGCGCCACAACTACTAAGCCTGTGCCCTAGAGCCGGTGAGCCACAACTACCGAGCCTGCGAGTCACAACTACTGAAGCCCGTGCACCTAGAGCTGATGCTCCACAACAAGAGAAGTCACCTCAATGAGAAGCCCGCGCACTGCAACAAAGAGTAGCTCCCGCTCACCGCAACTAGAGAAAGCTCACGCACAGCAACTAAGATCCAGTGCAGCCAAAAATTAATTAATTAAAAAAATTAAAATATGTTAGAAAATGATACGTTTGAAATATTGCACTTTTAAAACCCTCAATTTTCTAAGTACTTCCATCCTCAAAATGTTTCCTAAGAAAATGCCTGGCTGCCATTCAATTTTCAAGTGACATTAATTGTCTAGAGTAATTTATTTAATATGCTTATTTTCATAAAGGGAAGAATGGGTGAAGGAACAGAGAAAAAACAGGGAACCATTATTTTATTATTTTTCATTGTAACCAGTGTGTATATACTACTGCCTCAAATTATTTGGGGCAGAATGTTAAATGTATATTCTATATGTCTGGCCTGATAAAGTTAATATTCTCGTAAAGATGACCGGCAACTGATGAGCTTCTTAATACAGTTCATCAACTTATACTACTGAAAGAAATATTCAGAAAGTATACAATAGTCCTCCCTTATCCACAGTTTTGCTTTCCAAGGTTTCAGTTACCCATGGTCAAATGTGGTCAGAAAATATTAAATGGAAAATTCCAGAAATAAATAATTCATAAGTTTTAAATTCCACGCCATTCTGAGTAGTGAAATGAAATCTTACGCCATTCCCCTCCATTCCACCTGGGACATGAATCATCCCTTTGTCCAGCACATCCCACCCGTTAGTCAGTTAGTAGCAGCTGGGTTACCAGATAGTCTGTTGAGGCATCACAGTGCCTGTGTTCAAGTAACCCTTATTTTACTAAATGTCCCCAAAGCACAAGAGCAGGGATGCTGGCAATTCAGATATGCCAAAAAGCAGCTGCAAAATGCTTCCTGTAAGTGAAAAGTTGAAAGTTCTCCACTTAATAAGGAAAGAAAAAAATCATTATAGCGAGATTGCTAAAATGTATGGTAAGAATGAATTTTCTATCTTTGAAATTGTGAAGAATGAAAAGAAATTCATGCTAGGTTTGCTGTCACACCTCAAACTGCAAAACTTATGGCCACAGTGCATGATAAGCGCTTAGTTAAGATGGAAAGGCACTGCATTTGTACAAGATGTTTTGAGAAAGATATGGACTGCATTCACGTAACTTTTATGTCATAACTGTTCTATTTTATTGCTAGTTATTGTCGTTAATCCCTTACTGTGCCTAACTTACAAATTAAACTTTATCATAGGTATGTTCGTATAGGAAGAAACATAGTATAGATATGGTTTGGTACTCTCCAAGCATCCACTGGGGGTCTTGGAACATATCCCCCGTTGATAAAGAATATGATAGTTCTTTGGAGGCAATCTTTGTAAAGTTCAGAAAACATGGCTATTGCTTCCTTTGGAGGTAGTTGCTGTCTTTTACAATCTTTGATACTCTAACACCAAATGATTGCTATTCAAATATTTTAGTAGCAGAAGAAGCAACACCTACATGACTTTTTCTGTGGTTCTAAAAATCTCTTTTTTCCTATAAAATTGACATTTTTACTTTTATCTTGGAGACCATGAAGTCCAATATCAATCAGAGTCCTTACTCATAGTAGATAGAGAATGATGTTATTTGAATGGATGTTGAGTTCTCCATGAATCCTAATGTTTATTTTCTCATTATGCACACAATTTCTTGTAGTCCTTTCTTAAAAATAACATCTAACACTTCCAGTAACATTAATGCCTTTTGTATTTGAATTCTCCTGGTTATTCCATCTGCAGTATAATTTTTGGACTAAGGTATGGAAGTATATTAAAATAGTATTTATATAAATAATTACTATTATTTCCAAAGTGGGAGCACATTGCTTTAATACTTGTTTATCAATATGGAATTGGCTTTAACATTTTTACCTAATTATGTTTCCTTTTTTCAAAGACTATTCCTAAGCAAATGCAAATCAGTGAAGTATGTTTTCAGTGCCCTCAGCAACTAGTTCTGTACCTTCTGTCCTATTTCCAGGAGCCCAGTCCCTGTCTACTACATATTACAAGAAAACTATCTCTAAACTGTACCAAAAATTGTATTTATCCTACCAGGTAACTGACTGACAGCCTAAAGTGTGTCACTTCTTAAGCCTAATTCCACTTACTTAGTATTAGCAATGATAATAACTGGTTTTTATTTGTTCCTTCCTATACGCCAGGCAATCTAAGTACTTTTCAAGTTAATAGAAATGTGAGCACCTTCTATTCTTTTTCTGTCTTTCTCCAGATTAAATTTCATGAATTGCAAAATAGTAAAATATTTTCAATGATTTAAAGATGTAAAACATAATATCACTTCTGAACCACTGGGATATAGAGCTGGTCGAAAGTGTGTTATATTCTCTACAAAAGACTACGGCTGTCGTTGGTGCATAGTTTTAGAAAGCTCCAGTGCTATATCAAAGACATGGGTTTTATTTTTCTTAATAAAAAATTCTGAGAAAAAAATAATTTTATGTTGACATACACAGAAAGAGACAAGAAAACAAAGCAAGAGTGATGCAAATAAAGGATTAAAAAGTAGACTAACAGGCAGCCACACTTATCTTGGAAAATTAACATGGATGTATCCTCCTTTCCACCTACTCTTGTCAAGCCTTACAAAAATATCAGTGGTAATACGGGAAAAAAATCAAATATGTGACACAATCTTAGAGCTAAAAATGTGCTTAAGATATAACCTTATTCAGCCCAGGTCACTTTCTGAGTTACACAGAGGTTAAGTGGCCATGGTCACAGGCTAGTCAGCAGCAGAATGGAGCTGAATCCCAGGCCACGTTGCATTTTGGTGATGGCATACTGCCTGCCAATTTTTTAACACTGAGTTCTTTTTAGGCATTTTACAGTAAACTGATTATTATTTAGAATCTAATAATCTGACTTCTGATTCTATTTCACATTAGAAATATGACCAAGACGAAGGCATTTCATTGGGAAACATAAAACCCTTTATCTATAAAATGTTATCAGACATATTGATTCCAGAAGACTGTTCTGCTGACTAAATGAGATAAGTCTGCAAATGGCTTTTTACAGCATTTTTAATAATGAGAACAGCTGACACTTATTGAGGACTTACTAAAATAAGGACTTATTGCTAGACACTGTTCTGATTTATCTATATGTAATAAATTATTTAACTCTAACATCAGTTTGAAGAATACACTTCACCCAACTAGAAGGTATTTTAGTGGAAATTGATAATGCCAGGTAGTATATGTATTAACACAATACACATGCAAATTATTGTGATAACAAGGTTGTAATAATTAAGAGCAGCCATATAACCACCTCTAAGCTTAATACACCAAATTTTGCTAGTAGTTTCCATTGTGTCTTTCCTCATTGCAGCCTCCTCCCCCCACACCTAGAGTTAACCGCTAACCTGAATTGGGGTAATCATTCTTTTGCTTTAACTTATGGTTTCCCAAATATATGGGAAAAGGAGAACTGGGGACATATATATTGTCTTCATTTGTAATTTATCTTTTCTACCTTTTCTAAGGTGACCTTTGATGAGCAAAATATTTTAATTTTATGATAGGCACAGTAACCAAATGCTTCATTAGTCAGTGCCATTCTGGTAACCCATAAATATAAGCAAATGTTTAGCATTAATGTCATGACACACTCTCATAACCACTTTAGTTTCTTATCTAGTTTCTCATTTATAATATATTTATATTATTATATATCACTGTTAATCATATTATTATCTGTGAAATCAACACCCATAACAAAAGCTAGGACCTGAACAATGCCTTTCATCTAACCAAGTTATCTCCTCACTCCACCTCCACTACATTTGAGCTAACTTAATTGTGAATGCTGTGTTTTTTCCTTGCTTTCAACTTATTTTTATTTCTATAGGTATTGCTAAAAAGCATCTGCATATGTTTACATACACATATGCACACATAAATTTTAGTTTTACATACTTTTCAAATATAGGAACAAGGTATTTATTGTATATAATATTTTGGAACTTGTCTGCAGATTCATCCACGATGTTACATGTTACTCTCATCCATTTTAACTGCAACATCATATTTATTGTGTGATTAACAGTTTTTTCATCCATTCTCTCATTGATGGGCAGTTGGATCATCCTCAGGTATTTGCAACTGTCACATTTGCTATTGTCACCTTTCTTTTAGGTCATAAAGAACTGGATCATAAGGTAAATAAAAATTCAACTTCAGGGCTTCCCTGGTGGCGCAGTGGTTGAGAATCTGCCTGCCAATGCAGGGGACACAGGTTCGAGCCCTGGTCTGGGAAGATGCCACATGCCGCGGAGCAACCAGGCCCTTGAGCCACAACTACTGAGCCTGCACATCTGGAGCTTGTGCTCTGCAACAAGAGAGGCCACGACAGTGAGAGGCCCGCGCACCACGATGAAGAGTGGCCCCCGCTCGCCACAACTAGAGAAAGCCCTTGTGCAGAAACAAAGACCCAACACAGCCAAAAAATAAAAAATAAAATAAAATAGCGTTCCCTTTAAAAAAAAAATTCAACTTTACAAAATAATTTGACACGGCATCTGTAAAACAGTAGCACTAGTTCACTATCACAGTCAATATAACAGGAGTTCTAAGGGTAATTACTCTCTCCAATCCTAGGTAGTGTTACAATCTTCAAATTTACTAATTTGCTATTTAGGTGTAAAATTATCACTCTTTATGGTTATGTTTTGCATTTCCAAACTGATAATGACGTGAACAACTCTCCCTAGATTTATTGGTAATATGTAATTCCATTTCACTGACAAGTATTAAACCATTTTTCTATAGAAATGTTTGTGTTTTTCTTATTGATTTATAGATTTTTTTACACGTTCTTGATACAAATCATTTATCAATTGTGTGTACTGAGAATATCTTCTCTCAGTCTCTATGGTGTTTTCTCATTGTTGTCTTTTGAAGAAAAACACATTTAATTTTAGTAAGTTACATTGATCTGTTTTCTCCTGAACAATGTTCTTTGAGTCTTAGATTTATCTTTAACTCGTTTTAATAAGATTGTCACATTTTATTTTCTCCTAATATTTTAAGATTTTTCTTTGAGCAGTTAAGTCTTCGCTATACTTAGAGTTATTTTATAATATGGTGGGTGATATTCACCCAATCCAACATTTCCCATATTAATAATTGTTCTTTTCTAGATTCACTGAAGTTGCTCCTTTCCTCACTAATCGGATATGACATCTGTAGCATTTACTCCAGTTTTCTACATTTGTAAGTCTGTGTCCTCTATTCTAACCCATTTGTCAATTTTTGTATGTCTCTATGACAATACCACACTATCTTCTTGATGACAATTCTGGAATAAATCTGGACATCTTGTAGGGCAAGTCCCCTCACTTTGCTCTTTATTTTCGAAAGTGTTCTAGCTATTCTTCCTTCACTTGACCAATTAATTTTTTTAGAATATTATCACATTTTATGAAAATATGTGTTGGGATTTTTAATGTAATTGTACTGAATCTATAGACTGACATGGAAGAATTAAAATCTGTGAAACATTCATTCTTTCTATCCATACACATTGCAAATCTCTCTTTATCTCTTTCATAAATGTGTGAAATTGTTTTTCTGTAGAAGCCTTGTGCCCCTTTCACTAAATTTATTTCTAGATACTTAACATTTGCCTATATGGTTATAAGCTGTGTTTTCTTTTATATTTGGGTTATTGGCTAGGGGTGTGTAAAAAGACTTATGATCATCAGCCTTATATCCAGCCATCTAACTAATCTCTTCTTATTAATTCTTAGAATTTGCTGACAATTCTTTAGGGTTTTCTAATGCAGTGGTTATATTATGTTCTTTTTTTCCTATTCTAATCCTCCAGTTTACTTTGTTTGTTTGTTTTCCTCAATACCCTGGCCAGTATCTCTAGTATACTGATGGGCATAAGCAATGATAGTGATCATCTTTTACACCTGATTTTAAAGAGATTGCTTCTCTTTACAGAAATCTCCATTTAGAATGATGTACTTTGCCCTGTAATCATCTCTAGATATGATTTATTAGACTAATGAAGTTCCCTTCTCTTGCTCATTTTTATTCATGACTTTTTTCTAATCATAAGGAGTGTTTAATTTTGAAAATACTTTCTACTCCTCTTGATAAAATTTTTCTCTTTTGATCTATTAAGTGCATATATTCCTAAATATTAAGTTATCTTTGTATACTTAAGATAAATTTAACTTTACCATGGCATATTATTTTTTATAAAATGTCAAATTCAATTAGAAAATACTTTATTATGATTTTTTATTTTAGTAAAATATACATAACATGAAATTTACCATTTGAACTATTTTTAAGTGTACAGTTCAGCAGTGTTAAGTACATTCACATTGTGTACAACCATCACCACCAGCCACCTCCAGAATATTTTCATCTTCCCACAGTGAAACTCCTAAGCTGTCACTGTTTGCAGATGACATGATACTATACACATAGAAAATCCTAAAGATGCTACCAGAACACTGCTAGAGCTCATCAATGAATTTGGTAAAGTTGCGGGGTTCAAAATTAATACACAGAAATCTCTTGCATTCCTATACACTAACAATGAAAGATCAGAAAGAGAAATCAAGGAAACAATCCCATTTACAATTGCATCAAAAAGAATAAAATACCTAGGAATGAACCTACCTAAGGAGGCAAAAGACCTGTACTCAGAAAACTATAAGATACTGATAAAAGAAATCAAAGATGACAGAATGAGATGGAGGAGAGATATACCATGGCCTTGGATTGGAAGAATTAATATTGTGAAAACGCCTATACTACCCAAAGCAATCTATAGATTCAATGCAATCCCTATCAAATTACCAAGGGCATTTTTCACAGAATTAGAACAAAAAGTTTCACAATTTGTATGGAAACACAAAAAACCACAAACAGCCAACACAATCTTGAGAAAGAAAAACAGAGCTGGAGGAATCTTACCAATTAAACACTAACTTCTCACTCTCCTTCCCTCCAGCTTCTAGCAATCCCATTCACTTTCTGTCTCTATGAATTTGACTGTTCTACATGTTTCTTATAAATGAAATAATACATTTGCCCTTTTGTGACTGATTCCTTTTATCCAGTATAACGTCTTCAGGGTTTATCCATGATGTAGCATGTATCTTAATGTCTTGCCTTTTTAAGGCTAAATAATATTTCATTGTGGTGTGTGTGTGTGTGTGTGTGTGTGTGTGTGTATGTGTATACGCACCTCATTGTGTTTATTCATTCATCCACCCATTAACGGACATTTGGTTGCTTCCGTCTTTTGGCTACTGAGAATAAAGCTGCAATGAACACAGATCAACAAATAACGGTTTTAGTTACTGCTTTCGATTGTTTTGGGTTTATACACAGAAGTGAATTGCTGGATCACGTGGTAATCCTATGTTTGATATTTTGAAGAATTGTCATACTGTTTTCCATACTGGCTTCACCCATTTTATTATTTTGTATCTACATTAATGATTTATAAGTATTAATAAAATTTTCTGTCTTATAACATCCTTATTTTGGTTTGGTAAGAAAGCAATACTGGTTTCATAAAATGAATTAGTATTTCCTCTTTCTTAGTTTTCTGGAAGAGTTTGACTAACTATACAATGCACATTTGTATACAATGAAATACTGTATAAGTTTATTAAATAAGTTTGTTATATATGTTAAATAAATCACCTGGATGCATACTGAATTTCTCTCTGCTTGATTCAACAACAGCTAAGATTGCTGAATTAAAATATTCTATTATGTCTGTGAAGTTTTCTGTTTTCCTTCTTATTCTGTCAATACTTGCTTATTGGGGGGCGGAGTCAAGATGGCGTACTAGAAGGACACAGAATTCGTGTCTCCTCACAACTAGGGCATCTACCCTGCAACGGTGGGGGACCACCGACACCTAAGGGGATGGGAGAAAACCCAAGCGACTGGGTAGGATGTGGGACATGGGGGGAGTGAAGGAGGAGGAAAAGTGGCAGCAGGACTGAACTGGCCCTCCCAAGGGGCAGCTGGGGGAGGGGAAGGGATCCCACGCCTAAAGGGGGAAATTGGGGAACCACTGGGGGGCAGAGGATCAAAAGAGAGCATGGCCAGGTTTTGCCTGCCAAATTGGGCCCCTGGGAGCCTGCTGAGATCCCAGGCCTGATCCTCTGCCCAACAAGGCCCCCTCCAGCCATGCGGGTCCTGAGGGAGAGGGAGGGAAGGAAGGGAGATCAAAAGTAAAGGCTGGACCTCCGGAACCGGCACCCGTGAAGGGTGGCTGGAGGAGGGAAGGAGTTCCTATACCCAAGGGACCCACCCACTGTTAGGGGTCCAGCAGCAATGGGGGAGACCCTGGGGGACATGGTGGGGGAGTGGCATGAAGGAACAGAAGGAAACACAGCCAGAGCTTTCCCTGTCCACTTAGGCACCAGGAAGCTTGCTGGGCTCCCAGGCCTAATTCTTTGCCCCCGGAGCCTCCCTCCTGCTGCTCAGAGCCCAAGCCCCGCCCCTACACCTCTACCCAGGGCCCCACCTCTACACTCGGAGACCCCCCCCCCCGAGACCCCCTCCAACGGGCTGGGCCTAACCCCACCCACACACCCTCATCCAGGGCCCTGCCTCCAAACTACGGACACCCCAGAGACCCTCCTTTCGAGGTGCTGCCTCTCCCCTTCCACACAGGTCCTAAGCACAGCCCCCACCCCAACTTGAACGTCGCCCCACCTAGGCCCCGCCCCATTCTCAAACGTCACTCTCCTACCATACTAGGTCCTGCCCCACCCAAAACCCTGCCCCTGCCTAAGTTCCACCCCTGCCTAAATTCTGCTCCCATAGCCAAGGCTTTATTTTTTTTCTCTTTTAGACTGGCGTTCTGTTTTACCTTGTTGATTCATTGTTATTCTTTTATATTTTTACTCTTCCTAATAAACCTTTCATTTTTCTAATTTTATTTTATTCTTTATACATTGTTATTGTTCTCTCTTTCTGGCTTGTTCCTGCCCCTTTTTTTTCTTTTTTCTGTTCTGCTTATATTTTACCTTGTTGCAGTTGTTTCAATTATAGTTTTATTTTTCCTAATATATTTTTTAACTTTCTAATTTTATTTTCTTTTTTATTCTTTGATAATGTACTAGTCCTTATTTATTTCCTTTCTTTCGTTCTTTTTTTTTTTTTTTACCACGCCATGAAGCATGCAGGATCTTGGCTCCTAGGCCAAAGGTCGGGCCCGAGCTCCTGTGGTGGGAGCTCCAAGTCCAAACTGCTGGACTAACAGAGAACCTCAGATCCCAGGGAATATTAATCAGAGTGAGGCCTTCTGGAGGTCCTCATCTTAGCACTGACCCGGCTCTATCCAACTCCCTGCAAATTCCAGTGCTGGACGTCTCAGGCCAAACAACCAGTAAGACAGGAATACAGCCCCACCCATCAAAAAAAAAAAAATGACAAAAATATGTTACAGACGAAGGAGCAAGGAAAAAACCTACAACACCAAAAAAATGAAAACAAAACAGGCAACCTACCTGAAAAAGAATTCAGAGAAATGATAGTAAAGATGATCTAAAATCTTGGAAACAGAATGGAGAAAATGCAAGAAACATTTAACAAGGATCTAGAGAAACTAAAGAGCAAATGAACAGTGAGCAACAACACAATTACTGAAATGAAAAATACTCTAGAAGGAATCAATAGCAGAATAACTGAGGCAGAAGAATGGATAACTGAGATGGAAGATAAAATGGTGGAAATAACTGACAGGGAGCAGAATAAAGAAAAAAGAATGAAAAGAAATGAGGACAGTCTCAGAGACATCTGGGACAACATTAAATGCACCAACATTCAAAATATAGGAATCCCAGAAGAAGAAGACAAAAAGAAAGGGTCTGAGAAAATATTTGAAGAGATTATAGTCGAAAACTTTTCTAACAGGGGAAAGGAAATAGTCAATCAAGTCCAGGAAGTGCAGAGAGCACCGTAAAGGATAAACACAAAGAGAAACATGCCGAGACACACATTAATCAAACTATCAAAAATTATAACAAAGAAAAAATATTAAAAGCAGCAAGGGAAAAGCAACAAATAACATAAAAGTTATTTTATGTTAAAATAAAAAGTTATTTTATGTTAAAAATCCCCATAAAGTTAACAGCTGATCTTTCAGCAGAAACCCTGAGCCCCGGAAGAGTAGCAGAACATATTTAAAGCGATGAAAGGGAAAAACCTACAACCAAGATTATTCTACCCAGCAAGGATCTCATTAAGATTTGATGGAGAAATTAAAACCTTTACAGATAAGCAAAAGATAAGAGAATTCAGCACCACCAAACCAGCTTTACAACAAATGCTAAAGGAACTTCTCTAGGCAGGAAACAAAAGAGAAGTAAAAGACCTACAAAAACAAACCCAAAACAATTAAGAAAATGGTAATAGGAACATACATATCAATAATTACCTTAAATGTAAATGGATTAAATGCTCCAACCAAAGGCACAGACTGGCTGAATGGATACAAAAACAAGACCCATATATATGCTGTCTACAAGAGACCCACTTCAGACCTAGGGACACATACAGACTGAAAGTGAGGGGATGGAAAAAGATATTCCATGCAAATGGAAATCAAAAGAAAGCTGGAGTAGCAATTTTTATATCAGAAAAAACAGACTTTAAAATAAAGACTATTACGAGAGACAAAGTAGGACACTACATAATGATCAAGGGATCAATCCAAGAAGAAGATATAACAATTATAAAAATTTATGGACCCAACATAGGAGCACCTCAAATGCTAACAGCCATAAAAGGGGAAATTGACAGTTAACACAATCATAGTAGGGGACTTTAACACCCCACTTTCACAAATGGACAGATCATCCAAAATGAAAATAAATAAGGAAACACAAACGTTAAATGATACATTAAACAAGATGGACTTATTGATATTTAGAGGACATTCCATCCAAAAGCAACAGAATACACTTTGTTCTCAAGTGCTTACAGAACATTCTCCAGGACAGACCATATCTTGGGTCTCAAATCAAGTCTTGGTAAATTTAAGAAAACTGAAATCGTATAAAGTATCTTTTCTGACCACACCGCTATGAGACAAGATATGAATTACAGGAAAAACACTGTAAAAAATACAAACACATGGAGGCTAAACAATACATTACTAAATGACCAAGAGATAAATGAAGAAATCACAGAGGAAATCAAAAAGTACCTAGAAAAAAATGACAGTGAAAACACAATGACCCAAAACCTATGGGATGCAGCAAAAGCAGTACTAAGAGGGAAGTTCATAGCAATACAATCCTACCTCAAGAAACAAGAAACATCTCAAATAAACAAACTAACTTTACACCTAAAGCAACTAGAGAAATAAAAACTAAAAAACCCTACTGTTAGCCGAAGGAAAGAAATCATAAAGATCAGATCAGAAATAAATGAAAAAGAAATGAAGGAAACAATAGCAAAGACCAATATAACTAAAAGCTAGTTCTTTGAGAAGATAAACAAATTGATAAACCATTAGCCAGACTCATCAAGAAATAAAGGGAGAAGACTCAAATCAACAGAATTATAAATGAAAAAGGAGAAGTAACAACTGACACTGCAGAAATACAAAGGATCATGAGAGATTACTACAAGCAACTCTGTGCCAATAAAATGGACAACCTGGAAGAAATGGGAAAATTCTTAGAAATGCACCACCTTACGAGACTGAACCAGGAAGAAATAGAAAATATAAACAGACTAATCACAGCACTGAGATTGAAACTGTGATTAAAAATCTTCCAACAAACAAAAGCCCAGAACCTGATGCCTTCACAGGTGAATTCTATCAAACATTTAGAGAAGATCTAACACCTATCTTTCTCAAACTCTTCCAAAATATAGGAGAGGGAGGAACACTCCCAAACTCATTGTACGAGGCCACCATCACCCTGATACCAAAACCAGACAAAGATGTCACAAAAAAACAAAACTAGAGGCCAATACAAACATAGATGCAAAAATCCTCAACAAAATACTAGCAAACAGAATCCAACAGCACATTATAAGGATCATACAGCATGATCAAGTGGGGTTTATCCCAAGAATGCAAGGATTCTTCAATGTATGCAAATCAATCAATGTGATACACCATATTAACAAATTAAAGGATAAAATCCATATGATCATCTCAATAGATTCAGAAAAAGCTTTTGACAAAATTCAACACCCATTTATGATAAAAACCCTGCAGAAAGTAGGCAAACAGGGAACCTACCTCAAAATAATAAAGGCCATATATGACCCACAGCCAACATCGTTCTCAATGTTGAAAAACTGAAACCATTTCCTCTAAGATCAGGAACAAGACAAGGTTGCCCACTCTCACCACTATTATTCAACATAGTTTTGGAAGTTTTAGCCACACCAATCAGCAAAGAAAAAGAAATAAAAGGAATCCAAATTGGAAAAGAAGCAGTAAAGGTGTCACTGTTTGCAGATGACATACTATACAAAGAGAATCCTAATAATGTTACCAGAAAACTAATAGAGGTAATCAATGAATTTGGTAGAGTAGCAGGACACCAAATTAATGCACAGAAATCGCTTGCATTCCTATACACTAATGTGTTTATTCCTATTCTCCTAGGAATAAACCTACCTAAGGGGACAAAAGACCTGTATGCAGAAAACTGTAAGATACTGATGAATGAAATTAAAGATGATATAAACAGATGGAGAGATATACCATGTTCTTGGATTGGAAGAATCAACATTGTGAAAATGACTATACTACCCAAAGCAATCTACAGATTCAATGCAACCCCTATGAAAGTATCACTTGCATTTTTCACAGAACTAGAACAAAAAATTTCACAATTTGTATGGAAACACAAAAGACCCCAAATAGCCAAAGCAATCTTGAGAAAGAAAAACGGAGCTGGAGGAATCAGGCTCCCGGACTTCAGACTAAACTACAAAGCTACAGTAATCAAGACAGTATAGTACTGGCATAAAAAATAGAAATATAGATCAATGGAACAGGATAGAAAGCCCAGAGACAAATACATGCACCTTATCTTTGATAAAGGAGGCAAGAGTATACAATGAAGAAAAGACAGCCTCTTCAATAAGTGGTGCTGGGAAAACTGGAGAGCTACATGTAAAAGAATGAAATTAGAACACTTCCTAACATCATACACAAAAATAAACTCAAAGCGGTTTAAAGACCTAAATGTAAGGCCAGACACTATCAAACTCTTAGAGGAAAACATAGGCAGAACACTCTATGACATAAATCACAGCAAGATCCTTTTAGACCCAGCTCCTAGAGAAATGGAAACAAAAATAAACAAATGGGACCTAATGAAACTTAAAATCTTTTGCACAGCAAAGGAAACCATAAACAAGATGAAAAGACAAACCTCATAATGGTTGAAAATATTTGCAAATGAAGCAACTAACAAAGGATAAATCTCCAAAATATACAAGCAGCTCAATATCAAAAAAACAAACAACCCAATCCAAAAATGAGCAGAAAAGTTAAATAGAGATTTCTCCAAAGAAGATATACAGAATGCCAACAAACACATGAAAGGATGCTCAACATCACTAATCATTAGAGAAATGCAAATCAAAACTACAATGAGGTATCACCTGACACTGGTCAGAATGGCCATCATCAAAATATCTACAAATAATAAATGCTGGAGAGGGTGTGGAGAAAAGTGAACCCTCTTGCACTGTTGGTGTGAGTGTAAACTGAAACAGCCACTATGGAGAACAGTATGGAGGTTCCTTAAAAAATGAAAAATGGAACTACCATATGACCGAGCAATCTCACTAGTGGGCATATACCCTGAGAAAACCATAATTCAAAATGAGTCATGTAGCACTATGTTCATTGCAGCACTATTTACAATAGCCAGGACATGGAAGCAGCCTAAGTGTCCATTGACTGATGAATGGATAAAGAAGATGTGGTCCATATATACAATGGAATAGTACTCAGCCATAAAAAGAAATGAAATTGAGTTATTTGTAGTGAGGTGGATGGACCTAGAGTCTGTCATACAGAGTGAAGTTTGCCAGAAAGAGAAAAAGAAATACTGTATGCTAACACATATATATGGAATCTAAAAAAAAAATAAAAATAAAGGTTCTGATGAACCTAGGGGCAGGACAGGAATAAAGACAGAGACGTAGAGAATGGACTTGAGGGAAGGAGGAGGGTAAGCTGGGACGAAGTGAGAGAGTAACAGTGACATATATACACTACCAAATGTAAAATAGGTAGCTAGTGGGAAGCAGCTGCATGGCACAGAGAGATCAGCTTGGTGCTCTGCGACCACCTAGAGGGGTGGGATAGGAAGGGTGGGAGGGAGACGCAAGCGGGAGGGGATATGGGGATATACTTATGCATATCGCTGATTCACTTTGTTATACAGCAGAAACTAACACAACATTGTAAAGGAATTATACTCCAATAAAGATGTTAAAAAGAAAAACTTGCTTATTGAGTTTGGAAGTCATGTTAAGACTATACTGGTGAATTACTGATAGAGACTCTTAAGGAACTAAGCCTTCTATTAGCATATGGTTATTGTTCATCACTTACAATGTTTTGCTTTATATCTATTTTGACTGATAGTACTCAGGATTCATAGGGAATAAAATTTACTAACATTTTTACTTTTAAACTTTTATGTCCTTATGCTTTAAGTATGCCTCCTGTAAACAACATGTAACTGGATTTTTTGACAATCTTTGACATTTACTGGAGATTTTAACACTTTTATATTGATAATAACTATTGATAGGGTTGGATTTATTTCTACCATCATATTTGTCTGCTCAGTGATTACACTTTTCCTGTATTTCTTTCTCCTCTATCCACTTTTCTTTTTCTTAATCATCTCTTTTTCTTTCAGTTTTGCCTGTACTGTTATGAAAATTATATACTACTTGTCTAATGTTTTAGGGAATGGTTTAGACTGTTTAAGAAAACAAGGACTGGAGAACTTTAAAGTGCTATCACCCTCTGTGTCAGATACGTGCTATTTTCTATATTGATTTTTCAATTCCACAAATTTCAGGGTGATTTTTTATTGTTTTATTCAAAATATTTGAATAGATTTACACATAAATATAATTTTATCATCTTTTACATCTGACACCTTCCTTTTGGAAACTTCTTTCTAAAGTTCATCCTTTAAAAATTCCTTTTTTGAGGGTGTGCTATTAATAATATCTTTTGAGTTTCATTTGTGTAATACTGCCATCATTTTACCCTTATTTTTGAAAGATAATTTCTCTGGATATGTAATTCTCGCTAGATGAATTGCTTTGTTTTCTCTCTCTGAATGTTGAAGAACTTATTTTAATGTCTCTGGCATCTGTTATTTCTACCAGCCAAGTAATCATTCATTTACTGAAAATCTGCCTTTTGCATTTGATCTTAAAGTCTTCTATTTGTTGTCAATGTGTTTCAGTTTTACTTCTTTAAATTACAACATGTTTATTATTCATTAGTCTTCTTCCAATCAGTTGGATTGATGCTTTTCATCAGTTCTAGAAATTTCTTTTTAGCTATTACTTCCTTTTCCCCAGATCTACTTCTGAATCTCTGATTAGATGAATTTTGATTATTATTACTTTATTCTGTAAGTCTATAAACCTCCATTTTATATTTTATTTTATTTACTTCTCTGTGTGCTGACTTCTTGGTTATTTCTCAGATATATTTTCTAACTTGTCAATGTTTTCTTGAGTTACACCTATTCTGATGTTTATTACATTAACTGAATTTTTAATTTTACTTATACATTTTTTGTAATTTTTGTAAGTTCATATTAGTACTTTTACAAATCTGCTTGGTCCATTTTTATGATTTCTTATTATTTTCACGTTTTTAATTCTTTATGTATTTCAAAATATTAAACATAATTTATTTTATATTGTCTCTCACAATTCTACTACAGGCATACCTTGCAGATATTGAGGGTTTGGTTCCAGACCACTCCAGTGAAGTGAATATCACAATAAAGTTAGCCACAGGAAGGTTTTGGTTTCCCAGTGCACATGAAAGTTGTTTACGTTACACTGTATTCTATTAAGTGTGCAATAGCATTATGTCTGAAAAAGCAATGTACATACTCTAATTAAAAAATACTGCCATTGGAAAAATGGCACCAACAGACTTGCCCAATGCAGGGTTGCTAAAAACCTTCAATTTGTAAAAAACTGTAATGCCTGTGAAGTGCAACGAAACGAAGCACAATAAAATGAGGAATGCCTGTTTTTACAAGCTTTTTTGAAAGTGATTTTGCTGATTTATTTTCTGTTGACTCATTTGCATTATGTTTTGTTTTCTAAATTTTCAGTAGTTTTTGAGTTTGGGCTTATTTTTCTTTGACTTTAATTTTGGGAAATCTTTGAAACCTGCACTTAAATTGAGCTCCTCCACAGAGAATGTGCACTGGTTTTTGCCAAATGCCTAGTAGCATATTTAATGCAAATCTTTAATTTAGATTTTAGAGTCTCAATGGATGTTGTGAATAATGGCCTCAATCTCATGATTTATTAAGGCTTTTTAAGTGAGAATTTTCTTCACTTAGAAACAGGGCTGGGAAAGACAGGTCATTTTCCAACGCATACATTGTTTGTTTTGTACAAATGGAAATAAGGAGAAGATACTATCCTCTGCTGTCTTAGTTTTACTCACGGGATCTCTAATGTGAGTTTCCACCTTGCTCAGGCCAGGCTTTGTCTCCTTTATCACAGGTACGCAACCCTTAACACTCAAACATCAAAACACTTTGGTTTGACGCATATACTTGGGACAAACATTTGCTATAGATCTCCTAACCTCTGTGGCAATGCCCTTTACGGTATTTCTGATCACTGATTCATACTTAAATTCCACTCACCTATGCATTATAAAATTTTTCAAAATAAATATTTTATCTAACATTCTTAGGAGATGTTTCTTTAAATGTCTCCCATATTCCCAGAAACTAAACTACAAGCCAACGCTGGCACAGTCTATCTCTCAATCAGAGAAAATATATGTTTTTGATTCATTATGCTGTCAGTCATAAACTGTGGGTATTGAGGAAGGCATCAAAACAAATGTAATTTACAGAAGCCATGTTAAAGATTCAACAATCACAGGAGAATACAGAAAAGCATTCCAAGCTGTGAGTTCTGTAAGTTAGCAAGAGACATACACCAAATACACTGAGACTTTTCCTTCATGTTTTAGTCACATTAAATCTCTCAGTAACTTCTGTTCAACTTTGTCATAGTCTTGTTGTGAATCTCAGCCAATTCACAGAGAGTTCTTTTTTTCTAGAATTTTTCTTCTGCTTTTTCACCTGTAGCATTTTTACTCACCCATAAAAAAAAAATCTGCCTTAAATCACTTTTCCTCTGAAGTTTTTATATATTCTAATGAAAGAGTTAGTTATTCTGGGCTTCAATATGATCATGTTTGCATATTAATTAAACCATTCATTTTGCATGAGATTATGAGCAATTTTTTAAGTTGAAAAATGTTTTTATTGAAATTGGAGACAGTTTTCCGTGGCTTCCTTAAAGGTAGCACATAATTATTCCTTTCTTTTGTGTCCTAGAACTTTTTATACTGTCTTCATATATTTTTTAAAAGCACACAAATCATGTCTCTACAGCTCAATTAATTAATTAATTATGTGATTCCATCAATTTAATCATTTTGGATCAAGAATTAAATACCCTAGTGACAACCCTTGAGCCTTCTCCAGTAGTGGCTGCTCCTATCTCTGCAATGTAGCCCATATTTTGGGACTTCATAAGCAATGATTCACTATGCTTGTATTCTAGAGCTCATGCAGTATGTAAATTTCTGGCTGCTTTTGCTCAATATCATGACTACGAGATTCAACCTCGTTGATTCATTTGTCAATACACCACTTATTCTTATTACCATTTAGCATTTCTTCCTTTTTAGGAATATACTACACTTTATTTATCTATTCTTAGCTGATGGATATTTAGGTCATTTCTATTTGAGGACTGTTATGGATTGAGCTGTGTGCCTGCAAAATCCATACGTTGGAGTCCTAATCCCCAGTGCTTCAGAAAGTGACCTTATTTGAAGATAAAATCTTTATAAATGTAATCAAGTTAAACTGAGATCATCAGTGTGTACACTCATTCAATATGACTGTTGTTCTTATAAAAAGAAAATTTCAAGACAGATATCCATATAAGGAGGACACCATGTGAAAATGAAACAAACCACCAGAAGCTAGGGGAAACGCCAGGAAGAGATTCTCCCTCACCATCCCCAGAAGGAACAACCTTGCCAAACTACATCTTGATCTCAAATTTTCAGCCTCCAGAACTGAGACAACACATTTCTATTGTTTAAGTCACCTAGTGTGTGGTACTTTTTTATGGCAGCCTAGAAAATGAATATTAGGACTACTGAAATAGAGCTGCAATAAATATTTTTACTCATATTTTAATTGAACATATACCTATGCATTTCTATTGTATATATACCTAGGAATGGAAATTTGGTTCATATGATATATGTTCTTTTAGCTTTTTCAGATCTTTCAAATAGTTTCCATGGTGTTTATACCAATTTACACTCTTATGCAGAGTACAGAGAATTTAACATGAAGGAGATGGCAGTTTCTACAGGTTTTAACAAACTTATGGGTGAAAATAGGACCACGAAGCTAGCAAAGTTTATTCATGCTACTTATGTATACAGACTCAAACTGGGGGAGTTTTTAATGAATATCGATTGTTGAATTCATGGACTAATCACTGCAGTTTAAGCACTGACAGCATAAAAGTGTTATGCCAGCCTAGAGAAGAGATTCCACAAGATTCTGTAGGTCATACAAGTATGTTTTGGGGGTTCCTTCCCCCCTATGTTCAGAGACATACTGAATGCGATGCCATGAAATAAGATGTCTAGTGTAACATCCTAGACAATTTTGTTTTCATAACAGGAGTTTATCCCTGCCTCCTCTCACCACCCACATCCTGTATGGAGATTTTCCATCCTGGCACCTTTCTGCCTAAATTAGTAAAGCTCTAGATTCCATTCCCTCTTCTCTTCCCAAAGGATGCTCTCAGGAATAATGGTACTTAGAGCTGTCAAGAATCTTGCCCAGAATAGAAGCAATCAGTGTAGGCATTTTAGATTAATAATATCCCTGAATTTTCTACTTTATTGCAACATAGAATTTCATATGAATGGTCCTATCTTGGATCCTATACAAGAAATTTTATTTATTCAACTAGCTAATATGTATTATTACAAATAACCACATTAAAAATGAATTCTTAATGATGACTTAAAATAAAAGTTCTTGAAAGATTATACTAAACAGTTAGATTTAATAGTTATCTATGTACCAAGAAATGCTGTTAGGTGTTTTGATGGACAAAAAATGTCCACCCAGAAGCAATTTATGATTGAATGGGGAGCATGCTTTTCAAAACAGGACTTTATACTCAATTAACTTTACTTCCTTATGCCCCCCAAAGTACATATTTTCTTCTTTTACTATTTATAATTATTTTCCAGTCCCTTCTTCTTTAGCCCATGCCATCTGAAAAAACTAATGAAGCTGAATTTTGAAAAGCCATGTTCCTTAACTGAGAGACATCAGATATAAACTATGACTACAGTCAAGAAAAGGGCAATATTCTGCCTTCACTACATCATCAACTTTAAATTTAATAACATTAAAAAAGCAAAAATATACATTCTTGTTCACATGTAGGCAACTGTCACTATTAAACTGAAAAATCCCAAAGACCTAATTAAATCAGTAATAGCTTATTCTACTTGTGTAGCATCTGAGTGACAGTTTAATGAGTGTTTTTGTGATCCTATAAGTCAGAACTAAACTCCATCCTAACAAGATACACATAGCACTTTCAATAAATTTTGTCAGCAACTTTTTCCTTAAATGATTTCATGATTCCCCACTTATATAAGGAAACACATTTTACAATTCTCTTCTCTTGGTGTTAAAAAATGACACTTTCAGAAACAAGTTCTTTTCATTTTTTTATGAGACTGATGTTGCTGTGAAAAATATGACATTTTAAGACTTGTTGGAAAAGAATGATGTACTTAACCAAAAAATTTAAGTCGAAGACTTTAAATGACTTCAACAACTCCACTATTAGTGCAGAATGTTCCCATTGTGTAAGATCCTATGTGCTTTGTTTACTATATTTTTTCTAACTTTGTTTTCTCCCTTATTATTGTGAGTCTTAGCAATAGATATTTTCTGCCCTTATTATGTAAAACTATTACATTCTGGGACCACGACTTGGAAAGGATTAGGAACCAAAATAAATCACTCAATAATACTCCAGTCAGAAGTATTAAAATTTATGGTTATTGGAATCATTTTTAACTTCTTATTTTCTCATTTAGGATGAATAGTTTACATATTTATCTAAGGCAAACTCATATCTGAGAGGTCTTTTGGCCCAACTGTAAATCACCTTGTCTTGTTTTGAAGGTGATGTTACTGTAGGTGAGAGTAAGGAAACAGATGGAAAAATTTCTAGCGTTTCAGTGAACTCACAGAAGTTAATCAGTCTGATGTTTAAAAGGTCTGTTAGACATATCAGACTATATATTGGACATCTGTGTGTCATTCATCTCTGATACATTTCATTTAGAATTCAGCCTTCAATATTCATGGAGAAAAATATACCGCATGAGTGTAACGAAATCATTTAGCAACCGTTTACTGAATACCTCCTACACTCAGGAAACTCTACTAGTCACTCTAGTTCAAACTTGATTACTGCAAGAAATCTTAAATTCTAAGAATAAAAGCTACACATAGAGCTCTTTGATGTCAACTAAAAGTTTATAGCAGCATGATAAGTTGATTAAGGGAACATCATATTGAGCTAGAGAAAAGCAGCCTCTGACCGTCTGTCTGCAGGCTGGCCTGGTATACACGGGGAGGCATTAGTGCTCTGCCCTTGAACATAAACGATTTCACGGATCATCACCATCAGACAAAGCCATTCTGTGACCACGATGAATTGAGACCAAAAAGAAGACCACTCTGTAACATTGTTCATGTCACGAAAATGACTAAATATCACTTTATACTGGAAAATGTGAGTGACTACTGCCCTTTTACCAACTACAGCTTAGCCTTTATCTATACTCTCATCTTCAGAGAAGATTTAGTAAGATACCCAGGCATAGAATTACCCACAGTTCCTGACAGCATCCAATGAGGAACAAATATCCATTTTTATACCCTCCCCCAAATCTGCTGACACAAACTCCAATTCGGTAAGTCATTTTCAACACCATTTTACTCCTGGGTGCCTTCTTACTCCCTGAAATGAGTAGTAAACACAACTTGGTCAACTCCAGGTGTGTTTCTGGTGGTCTTTCATCAAAAATTATCAACCATGTAACATAACTAAATGAGCTAATTCTGTAATTCCTCAAGTTTAAGACTACAAGTTGCAAGACACATTCCAATTTCACAGATATTGATGTATAAAAAGTGTGCATCTTAGAACTGATGCAATTCTGCATTTTAAAACTTACATGTACTTTCTGGATTTAGGTATGTACTTAGCACAAACATTAAATTTAAGCACTGAGGAAAATCTTTTACTTTTAAGGCAAAGCACTACCTTACAAAGGTTCATGAAATGTTCTCTGAGGAAAATGAATCTATGCAGCATAGCAAGTAGGAGCTTAGTAAATTTTTTTCACCTTAAGCATAAGTGAATACATAGTGGATTTTAAAAATATATTCTGGATCAGAAATTTATAATGTATGGCCTATGGACCAAATCTGGCTCACTTCCTGTTTCTATAAATAAAGTTGTATCGAAACATAGCCACATCATTTATTTACATATTTTCAATGACAAAATTCATTAGTTGTAACAAAGATCATATGGCCAACTAAGCTTAAAATATTTATTATCTGACTCTTTAAAGAAAAATTTTGCTGACCACCCATCTTGGAGACAGGCAGAGTGAAATTTAATCCTAAAAATAGGATTGAACATATTTCAGCTTCATAACACTCATAAAATATATTACCTTTTACATGTAAAATGTAATTATAACATAATAAACAAAATACTGTGACTCAATCTCCTCACCCACAAAATCAGCATTAAAATTATAGTACCTACATATTCATATAGTTTTGAAGATTAAGTGTATTGATATATCTAAAGGGCTTAGAACACTACTAGCATCTAAGAACTGCCAATATAAGGATTTTCTATTTTTGTACTTGCTTATAATCACTAACAAAACCAGTAGCAACCCCAGACGTCTAAATATTAAAGCTCATTTCTGGAAAAAAAAAACAAAAAACAGTGAGCACAAAAATAGCCAAATAATAACAAAGTTGATTTGTATTCAATGGCCCAAAACATAAGAAGCAAAAAAGAGAGTGAGAGAAAGAGAAAAGGAAAAAAAGAGATTGCATAAGAAAGAAATGGCAATTATTCTATTGAAAACTAGGAAATAATTAATAAAACTGATTAGAAGCAACAACATACACGATAGCTTTTTTGGACTGTTCCACCATTGGATTACGAACAGATGTGAATACAATAGAGTTCTGAAACACCCACACACTGATTAAATAGGAGAAACCTAAATACCCAGCTTCATACCCAACTTTTGCGGAAACATCAGTGTGGTAATTAGTCTGTCCTCAGACTGGAATTTAATTTCTGTGCCTCCCATTATTATTTCATGCTATTTCTTGGAGGAAAAAACCCACAAGTTGAGGTAAACAATTGGGCAGATTAAAAATGTATGTATTAAAATACAATTAAGGACAATGAAGGGTAACTTCCTATGAAATTTTATTAGAAGGTAAAATCACAGAAAACTCTCTTTAAAACATTTTTTTTACAAAAATTTCAAAGGTCATTTATTGAGATTATATCCTATATTACCTTAATGTAATATAACATTTATTTAATTGCTGCCTATTATGAACTGAATATATTCTGCAAAAATTCATATGCTGAAGTCCTAATACTTCAGAATATGATCGTATTCATCACATATGTTATTTAAATTAAGATTAGTAGGGTGGGCCCCTAATCTGATACAACTGGTGTCCTTATAAAAAAGGGAAATTTGGATTCACGAAAGACTGCACATAGGGAGACTACTATATGAAAGCTGGAGTTATGCTGCCACAAGCCAAGGAACTACCAGAAACAGGGAGAGAGGCCTGGACAGATCCATCCCTAGAGCCCTCAGAGGGAGAATGGTCCTGCCAACAGCTTGATTTCAGATCTCTGGTCTCCAGAACTGTGAGACAATAAATTTCTATTGTTCTGAGCCACACAGTTTGTAACATTTTGTTACAACAGGGCTAAGAAACGAATACTTTATTCAACTGCCTACTAGGCTCTTGAAATAATATAATGAATTAGAAACAACCCCTGGGACTAAAGTCCAGCATGTATCACAGCCTACAACACTCACTCCCATTGCTATGCAACTTGTATGTTTAGAAATTTTATCTTTCTTGAGTAGACGCTTCACAACTCCATGACATAAAATTAAAAAATAAACAGAGACTAGAAAAGGGAGTTAGGTGTGAGATATATATATATATATTTGATATGTTTTATTAACGCTGATAGTGGTACCTAACATACAATGAGTGTTTATTAAGTAACAGAAATGATATTCTTGGGTATTTTCATCTATCCTATATACATAAACAGAATATCGCAGAAAGAGATTTGCTCAAATAATGACCTGAACCCAATTTGGAATCAGGAATACATGTGCTCTACTTGTATAAGATAAAATTGTCTAGGTGGTTAAATTTCTTACTACTGTGACCACAACGAAGTTAATAATCTCTAGATGGCACTGTCAATGTTTCCCCTTGAAATCCAAAGCATAAGAATTCCAAAATCTATATCTCTTTCAAAAATTATGCTTTCTGAAGAAAATGATTATACCATTTTCTTCACAACAGGTAAAACCTATTGCAAGAAATGGTAAACAATTACAAAATTTAGCAAGTGACATGCCAATATGTACTTTGTGTTTCATGGTTTCAAAGAAGTAGCAACATTAACATTTAAATAGGAAAACTTAGTATATGAGCAGAAGTTTTTTAAAAAATAAAAAGAAATTGCACAAAAAAGGAAAAAGAAGATATGAACATCACCTTGCCCTCAACATGTGACCCATCCAAGATAATTTATTGAGTAGATATCCTACTCAATTGTGAAAAAAATACTATAAATTTTAACTCTGAAAGTTTTCAAAGTTTGAATTAGCTTCAGAGTTAAAAAAAAATACTATTACTCAGAGATTTAATCTAACTTAAATCAAAACTTTGTTATAAAATCACTTTACCAGGTTCGGTCACATTACAAGTCAATCATGTTTGTGTATTAAATGAATAAAAAGTCTTTTCTATTGAGAAATCTTCTAATGTAGTTTTGTTATCAAATATATAATATGTTCACCTAAAACAAGAAGACTGCCAGTTGTTTCTCCAGCAAAAATGGGTTTATTCCGGATCAACAAAGAATTGCAGTTTGGGGTCTGTAACCATAGTGAGCCCTTACGAGTCCCCTGCAAAAATTGACAGGAAAACTTTTTTATAGAGGGAAAAAGGAAGTTGGGAGGGCCATGGCTTCCCATTGGCTGAGTTGTGACAGTCTCTCTTTGGCTGAGTCTTTGCCAGGAAAGAAGAGGGAGTCTTTCTTCTTCCTGTTGGGCTCTGCTATTATGGTAGGGTGTGAGAGCTCCCCCCTCTGGCATTCTATTTAACTGAGATTTCTGTTTATTAATTTTTTACATAAGTAACAAAATAAGTTCCTATTAACAGACAGATTTTCTTTTTTGTTTTTAATTTATTTTATTTATTTAGTTGTGGCTGTGTTGGGTCTTCGCTGCTGTGTGCGGGCTTTCTCTACTTGTGGCAAGCAGGGGCTACTCTTCTTTTCGGTGCGCAGGCTTCTCATTGCGGTGGCTTCTGTTGTTGTGGAGCACGGGCTGTAGGCGCAGGGATTTCAGTAGTTGTGGCTTGCGGGCTGAGTTGCTCCATGGCATGTGGGATCTTCCTGGATCAGTGATCGAACCCGTGTCCCCTGCATTGGCAGGCGGATTCTTAACCACTGCACCACCAGGGAAGTCCCCGACAGATTTTCTTGGAAATTCACAGGAGTGTTAAACAGTCCTGCTGTAATCAATGAAAGTTTTTTAAAAGGTGGCATTTTTATACATTGGAGACTTGCTTCAACATTTCTAGAGTTCTTTGCTTGACATATTTTTCTATTACTGGAACGAAGCATTTGATATTGGGAATTTGGTAAATTTCCTATTCCTGAAGTCATAAACAGCTTTTCCAGGTTCATGAAGTGAATCTTTAAATAAACTCTTTTAAGTGTCATCTTTCTCTACTTTGTTTAACAGGAATGCACATGAAACATTTGGCTATACAAAGGTTTGGCACCTAAAAATCAGATGAGCAAAAAACCACAGTTTTATTTACTTAAGCTAGAGAAAGAAAACAGAAACGGCCTTCTGAGTGCAGTGAATCAACAAAGCATTCAAAGTGCAATGCTTCCTTTACCCCCTTGTCATAGTTTCAAAAGATTTGATTCAAATATTTGACCCAGAAAATTTCTACGTGTTTTCTTTATTACTAAGTGATACCAGCTCTATACTTACATTCACAATACCTAATAGTTCTGTCAGTTTAATGTAATTATTATCATTTTCAGGTTTGATTTCATTATGGTCATATGACGAAGGCTTTAGTAAGTGGCATATTAAGTTGAGAATACTGCCAAATTTTAATTCTCTCCATTGTGTTCAATCAAACTTGTGGTGAAAAGATATAATAAATGACAACTAACAAAAGGCTTGTCACTTTTATTTCTATATGAATTTTAGTATGGAGAAGACGACAAGAATTTCTTAAAAACAGTTCTATGGAGTAGAATTACTTCAGTACAATTTGCTCACATATATTAGAGACTTAGGATTAATCTTTCCTTTCACATTGCAGTTTTCTTTATAAAATAGCACTGATCAAGGACATAATACACCTGAGTTTTTATAAATAAAAATATAAAGAAGTCATTTTAAGAAAAAGATATATCTACATATGCTTATATAGAATGATCATCAAAATATATGATTTAATGGGAAAAAATGGTGTAGAGAATTTGTAGTGGACAGACTCTAAGATGGTCCTGAATGATCCCTGACTCCTGGTGTTCACACCCTTATGTAATTCCCACACCTTGAATGTGGGTGGGACCTGTGACTTGCTTCTATGAAACAGAATATGACAAAGGGAACAGGATGTTACTGAAAGTTAGGTTACATAAGGTTGCCACTTCTATCTTGCTAGCAGATTCTATTTCTTTTCGGCTTGCGTGCTTTGATATAGCAAGTGGCCATGTTGGAGATGTCCATATGGGAAGGAACTGAGGGCAGCCTTGAGCCAATGTCAGCTTGGAACTGAAGCCCTCAATCCAACAGCCCACAAAGAGAGAGAATAAGTGGATTATTCCCCAGTCAAATGTTCAGAAGAGACCCCAGGCCAGGATGGCACCTTAATTGAAGCCTTATGAAAGACACAGAAGTAGAGGACCCAGCTAAGCCATAACTGAATACCTGACCAAGAGAACCTGTAAGATTTTAAGTATATATGCATTGTTTCAAGCTGCTTATAATGTGATAAACTGTCAGGCAGCAACAGATAACTAATACAAATTTTGGTACCTGGAAGTGGGATGCTTCTACAACATTAAAGTGTGGGACTGGCTTTGGAACTGGGTAATAGTTAAAGACAGGAAGGATTCGCAGGAGGATAACAAAGAAAGCCTAAATTGCCTTGACCAGTCTGTTAGTAGAAATTTGAACATTGAGGACACAGCCAGTGAGGGCTCAAAAGAAGTGAGGGACAAGTGTTGAAAATGCCACCTGGTTTCTTCTTACTACTTACAGCAAAGTGCAAGAGGAGACAAATTAGGGGTGACCTGTGGTGTCAAACAAAAAAGGAACCAAGACCAATGATTTGCAAAGTGCTCAGCTTCTTCAGATGGCGAAAGATGCTAAAATTAAGAAATGACTTCCAAGAAAAATGTCAGAAAAATGTATTCTAGTGATGAGGTTTGGTCTAGAAATAAAGTTGAGTGTGTAACTGGACAAACCTTTTTTTTTTTTTTTTTTTTTTTTGTGGTACGCAAGCCTCTCACTGTTGTGGCCTCTCCCGTTGCGGAGCACAGGCTCCGGACGCGCAGGCTCAACGGCCGTGGCTCACGGGCCCAGCCGCTCCGCGGCATGTGGGATCTTCCCGGACTGGGGCACGAACCCGTGTCCCCTGCATCGGCAGGCGGACTCTCAACCACTGAGCCACCAGGGAAGCCCCTGGACAAACCTTTTGTTAAAACTTTAGAAAGATAAAGTATCAGAGTATTCTGTCACAAAAAGTCATTTAGAGAGACTAATGGTGTGGCTCATAGAACCCTTCATTCAAACCACAGGGCATCTAGGAAACTTTAGGGCATTGTCCTCAGCCAGCTCTGCAGGAGCCCAAAGCAGAAAAAGGTTTATCTAGAAGACATTTCTGGGTGTGGCTTTGCCTAATGGAATAAATCCCAATGAAATCTGCAGAAAGCCCACAAATTTTTGAGAAAATCATGTCACCTAAACCACTGACAGTTTGAACTAAAAGGAACAAAGAGAATAGAAAATGAAAAGACACTGCTGGTCTCCTCTAAACTTCTCCTGACAGTGACCATATTGAGAAAACTACTCAAGAGCAAACACGTGCTACTTTTCATGAAAAAGTCAGGGAGACTCAAGAGGACGAAACCAAGACTGTGGAAAGGCAGCGAAAGGAGCTCTAAAAACGGTGACGCTCACAATGAAACAAAGGGAAAACATGCTTTCTGCACTTTGGCCCCATCTACCAGTCCTTGTTTACAACTTTTAACACTAATGTCTCTCAGGTATATACTCAGCTGGTCCAGGATGGACACATACCAATAAAAGGAGTGCAGAGGAAGTGGCTGTCTGTCATTTTTTCCCACTGCCACAGACAGAAGATTTTAGAGGTAGAAGTGAAGTCTTTCACTAGCTTCATACATGAAATGATGTGTGTATCGTAACCTGTCTTGACTTTTGTGATATGTCCTAAGAGGTCACAAACTGAATAGCCAGAGAGCCAGTCACAAGGAGTTAATTTTTTTTTCCTTCTAAACTTGCTAGCCACAGCCATAGAGATTTTGAAACGTACTAAATGTATTAGAGCAGTTAACACCTTTGAAAGACTCCTGGAAAAAAATGGATTCCAAACTGGATGCATAAATCTATAACAAAACCCAAACCCAAACCAAAAAACAAAGTTATAGAGAGTTACTCACAGGCCTTGAAACCTAATCAAGGACCTTCCAACCTTCGCCCAGGTGGATTTCAAAATTATTCTAGACTATTTTTATCTCTCATTTTTTCCCTTTTCGAATAGGAATGTCAGCAGCCATTATCCTATGTCTCACCCACCACTGTGTGTTACAGAGATAGACAGGAGATAACTCTTCTCTTTAGTTTCACATGCCTGCAGAGGAAGAGAAACTGTATTTCAGGAGTTTTACTTAACAAACTACACTCATTCTCATCTACACCTGATTCTGAAGGTGAGATTTTAGACTTGGAGCAAGTTCTGTAACAGGTTAGTACTCTAAAGAACTTTGTTTGTTTTTGTTTTGTTTTGTTTTGTTTTTGCGGTACATGGGCCTCTCACTGTTGTGGCCTCTCCCGTTGCGGAGCACAGGCTCCGGACGCGCAGGCTCAGCGGCCATGGCTCACGGGCCCAGCCGCTCCATGGCATGTGGGATCTTCCTGGACTGGGGCACAAACCTGTGTCCCCTGCATCGACAGGCGGACTTTCAACCACTGCGCCACCAGGGAAGCCCTAAAGAACTTTTGAGAAAGGGGGTTTAATGTGTTTAGCATGTGAAAGTGATGTGTTTTGGGGTCAGAGTGCAGACTTGGTTAGGCAGCTTCTATGATGGCTTCCACTATCCCTGCCTCCTGGTGATCATGAACTTGTGGAAACCCCTCCTTTTAAGTAGTATGCTTCTAACTATCAGAATACCTCAGAGCAAAGGGGATATAACTTCCATGATTAGAATTACATAAGAATTTAACTTCTGTCTCACTTTCAGACTCTCCCTATTGCCTTCTTAAAGAGGTCTATGGGGCAAGGAGCTGAGTGAGGGTGGCCTCTGCAATTCTACCAGCAAGGAACTGAGGCTCTCAGTCCCATAGCCCATAGGAGACTAAATACTGCTCACAAACATATGAGGGTGGAAATGGATCCTTCATCAGTCAGTCCTTTAGATGAGGTCCCAACCCTGGCCAAGACTGTAGCCTTGTGGGAAACCTTGCAGCAGGGGGTACAAGCTAAGCCCTTGCAGCAGGGGGTACAGCATAAACAAAATTACAGAAACTGTAAATAATAAATGTGGAGCCGAAATGTCCATCAACAGATGAATGGATAAAATGGATAAAGAAGATGTGGTACATATATACAATACAATACAATTCATCCATAAAAAAAATGAAATAATGCCATTTGTAGCAACATGGATGGACCTAGAGATTATCATACTAAGTGAAGTAAGTCAGACAGAGAAAGACAAGTATCATATGATATCACTCATACGTGGAATCTAATTTTAAAAAAATGATACAGGGCTTCCCTGGTGGCGCAGTGGTTGAGAGTCCGCCTGCCGATGCAGGGAGCCCCGGTCCGTGGGTTCGTGCCCCGGTCCGGGAAGATCCCACATGCTGTGGAGAGGCTGGGCCCATGAGCCATGGCCGCTGAGCCTGTGCGTCCGGAGCCTGTGCTCCGCAACAGGAGAGGCCACAATGGTGAGAGGCCCGCGTACAGCAAAAAAAAAAAGAAAAGAAAAAAAGAAAATGATACAAATGGACATATTTACAAAACAGCAACAGACTCACAGATTTCAAAAAGATACTTACGGTTACCAAAGGGGAAAGGTGGGGAGGAGGGATAAATTAGGAGCTTGGGATTAACATACACATGCTACTATTATAAAACAGACTACCAACAAGGACCTACTGTATAGCACAGGGAACTATACTCAGTATTCCGTAATAATTTATATGGAAAAGAATGTGAAGAAGAATGGATGTATGTATAACTGAATCACTTTGCTGTACACCTGAAACTAACACAACATTGTACAATAAATCAACTGAACTCCAATATAAAATAAAAATTAAATTAAAAAAATAAAAATATAATAAATGTGGGTTATGTTGCCAATTTTGTGGTAATTTGTTATGTCACAATGGATACCAAAGATAGTAATACATGTAAATGCATGCTTTAATATGTGTGGAACATTTCAGAGATAAATACAATAAATGAAACAGGGTGGGTACCTCTGAAGATAGAATACCTTCTGGGGTGAGAAGAAGTCATACTTTTCTTTGTTTACACTGTAGTTTTTGAGCTTTTTCCCCCCGAATTTTGTGTGACTAAAACTATTAACTATTTTTAAGAAAATAGGTAATTTTATGCTTGTCATTTAAAAATTAACTAAGGCTTCATTTTATATAAAACACTCTATTAATTCTATTTTAGCAAAATGAGACAGCTTGAAATGTTAAGACAGTGAAATTTTAGTATAATAAAATTTCAAATCAGAGAGCAATCAAGGTGAGGACACACCTCAGTTTAATCACTTGACAGCAAGAGTCTTAGAGCTGAGAAATCAAATCTATGATCTTTTCTGTACAATCACTTTGTATCAAGAAAAAATACCTAAGTGTATTAGGTTCTCAGTGGAGATATAAGTGGCAGGTTGCAGAGATTCTGTGTTCTTGTTACAGCTTAGTACATGTGATAGGGAACAATTCTGATTTACTTTTTCACCTCATAAATTTGTTAATAATTTAGTTATATAAATAATGAAATTCTTAAATCTGAGATAAAGTTAACCTGTATAATATTTTTCTTCTTATGCATGAAACATAAAGAATGAGATAGCCTCCTGTAGTTGATTTCTTTATAAAAACATATATTGAATACATATCATGTGCCAATCACAAATGATGAACGAGGGGATTTCTACTCACAGGAAACTTTCATTCTAATAAAAGAGAGAGATAACACTCTGTCAGTGGGACTTCCCTGTTGGCACAGTGGTTAAGAATCCGCCTGTCAATGCAAGGGACGTGGGTTCGAGCCCTGGTCCGGGAAGATCCCACATGCCGTGGAGCAATTAAGCCCACGCGCCACATCTGCTGAGCCTGCGCTCTAGAGCCCACATGCCTCAACTACTGAAGCCCGCGCGCCTAGAGCCCATGCTCCACAACAAGAGAAGCTACCGCAATGAGAAGCCCGCGCACCGCAAGGAAGAGTAGCCCCGCTTGCTGCAACTAGACAAAGCCTGCACGCAGCAATGAAGACCCAACGCAGCCATAAATAAATAAATAAATAAATTTATATTAAAAAAAGGCTCTGTCAGTGTGGTAAATGTTATAATAGGTACATGGGCAGGGAAGCTAGTGGAGAAAACAGAGAGTCACCCATCTGAGTCTATGAATGGGGAGACCTGGGAAACTTTCCAGAAGAGTAAACACACAAGTTTTCTGTCTCCTTAACTAATAAAAATTTGAATTTTACTTTCATTGTTTGGAATTTTATTCTTAACTCGTGTTTGATGTTTTGCCTTTATGCTCGATAATCTTATTTTCAACAATGCATAGGCTTGTTGGCATAGCTATCAGATTCAGCCAGTAGAAAATCCTGAGAAACTGGACATCTCTGCAATGTTGGGAGTGTGGGTTGGGTATGCTAAGCCATGAAATAGGAGAGAGGAGCATTGGAGAATAAAAAGGAGTTATATACCAAAGGACTTAAAAGAATGTCAGAGAGTTGGCATGGGAGGACTTGCAGGAGAGGCACAGCAGGAAATGCTCTCACTGGACTAGAGCAGATGGTGGAAAGAAAAAAGAAATTACACACACACACACACACACACACACACACACACATACACACACACATATATTTAAAAGCTGTAGAGAACAGCCTGAGAAGATTGAGTAGGCTGAGAATTACCATACCACATTATCTATTATTTTTAGTTTGCAGATTCCTATTCATTTCATTCAGCGAGTGCTCCTAAGTATACCACATATTTTGAACTGAAGGATTTAGGGAAGAGTGGGTGAGTTTAGGAGAGATCAGATGACTCAGTGGAAAATGAGCACAGATGCTATGGCAGACTGCCGTCCCATCTTCCTGGGAGTGCTCACACACTGTTTAATGACGTTTTCTTGGGAGCCTGTGGTGGCCCCAAAGCTCAGCCCCATGGAGTCTACATCAAGGCACATCAACTGCTTCATAGACTTACTCCACCTCTGTGCTCAAGAACAATCACTGCCGAAGTCGTGACATCTATGGATACCTTCATTGGATTCTGTGAGCTTCAGCATAAACAAAATTATTTCATGATTCTTGCTTTCTAAATGAAAACGAGGGGCTTCCCTGGTGGTGCAGTGGTTAAGAATCCACCTGCCAATGCAGGGGACACGGGTTCGATCCCTGGTCTGGGAAGATCCCACACGCCACAGAGCAACTAAGCGCGTGCGCCACAACTACTGAGCCTGCACTCTAGAGCTCACGAGCCACAGCTACTGAGCCCACGTGCCACAACTACTGAAGCCTGCGTGCCTGGAGCCCGTGCACCGCAACGAAGAGTAGCCCCCACTCGCTGCAACTAGAGAAAGCCCACGTGCAGCAACGAAGACCCAATGCAGCCAAAAATAAATGAAAAAATAAAATAAATTTTTAAAAATTAAAAAGAAATGAAAACGAAAAACTATTCTTAAAAATTAAATTGTATGATGAAATATGGGAACAATTTGCTCCCAGTTCGGAGTAAAATATTTCACAAATTAGTCCAACAATATTCCCTTATTTGTCCAATATCTTATGCAATGGAATGTACTGCCTAGTATGAAAATGAGGAAACACACAGGAATTTTATTGATAAAACACATCACTTACTCATAAGGCTGTCTAGTGGGAGCAGAAATGGTAGTTAAGTGAAGCTAATGAATGAATTAGGGTTTGGGGCAATATCTTTGAATTTCAGTCTTATCCTTATATGTGCCTTTGGTCATTCCTCTGTTTGAACTAACCTGACCTGAACAACCCACCTCCCCATAATATTTAAATTAGTTTAACAGTATTAAAAGTTCTTAAGGAAATAAAAAACAATTTACAGTGATAAAAATATGAAAAGTCTAAAGACCTTGTCACCAATACATATACATAGTCAGGCTTCAGTTTAAATGACAGGCAGGGAAAGGCCATGTAGTACAGGTCTTTTTTTTTTTTTTTCTGTTGGCTTAAACGTCCTCATTTGCCTTTGCTAGGAAGTTAGTTATTTTTCTCAAAATTCCATACAGGCCAGAATGAGAGTAGAGTGGTATGAATTAACCAAGCCATTCTGGCTAGATTTTTTTTTTCTGTGAACATAATATAACTATAAATCCAAACTAACCACCACAGAAGTACTCTTGATATGATACACACAGGATCAGATAAATCATTGACCTGGTCACTAGGAAGTCAAAATGAGGGTGAAGTAAATTTGAGAAGTAAAGGTAGGGCGTGAATATAGTTACAGGTATAAAAATACACATGAAATTTACTTAAACTATTCATTTATTTCTCAAACAGTCATGAAAATTTTGCATTTTCTTCTACAACAGCTACTAATGATGATAATAATCACAACTTAACATTTACTGAATATCTCACAAGGGTGGGTACTTATAAACTTTGCATTCATTACCTCATTTAAACCTTTCAAAAATTCTTTGAAGCAGGTACACTCTATATCCTCATCCTACAGATATGGAGAAAGAAATGTGAAGAGCTGAGCAACTTCACTACAAACCCATGGTTACTAACTGAAATAGTTAAAATCAAAATCCAATTCCAAAGCTATACCTCTCTGTACTTTAATATATACACCATAATTTTCTACAAATTTTAATCAATATTTTGATGCCTGATAAATATATGGTGCTTCTTTTCACAACTCGGGATTAAATATTTTTATATATACCTATGTGTATGTTACATATATCTATAAGTATATGATAAATACATGATGAGCCATCATCCTCTGTAGTTACTGAAAATTCTTTATTTTCCTCTATGTTCAGTAACATTTTCAGTAAAAGAGTCTGATAGATGCATTTTTTTAACTTTTTTTTGTCATAATAGTACTTAAATAAGATGCACTTGGCCAGTAGGTCATTATTGTTATACCTGGACAGGGCGAAGTACAGTTATGTCTAGCACCCTAGCATGAATGGCTGCATCAGAGATCCCATACAGACAACTGGTACCTTAGCAGGGGGAGCAAGGTTTTGATGCCAAGTAATAAAATCAATAATTGAGGCAGAAAAGAAAAAGCAACAAGGTATCAGACTAACATCGATATTACTTCACTGAGTAATAATACTCATTTAACTATGCATCAGGAGAACAAAGTTCTGATTCAGGAGTTGGTGCAACAAAATTTATTACTAAGAAAAATGAAACTCAACAAACAAAACCAGTATTGCTGGTTTGTTATTACTTGAATTAAACATCAAAACTACACTTCAAATACTTTAGACCTAAATAAGTTCATCAATAATATTGGTGTGTGAGAGAATTATAGCAGTTACAATTCAATAGATTTCTAATAAAAAGGCAAAATCGATTAGTTCTTCTCGGGTGAAAAAAAATCTCCATTCAGTATATTGCCTGAGATGGGTCAGTGGATGACAGATTTTATTTTCAGAATAAAAATAATATAAGTAGTAAGTGTTGCCTGCTTCCTACTTCATTCCTCCCTTGTTTCTTTCTGAGAAGGAAAAACAAAACCTTCGCTGGTGTGTATCTCTGACTTTAATACAAATAACGTCTGTGACTACTCAGATGTGATAGAGACAGAATCTGGATGGATGTGGGATGGGGAGCAAATGAAAGAGAAGCCATTGTTGAATCAACAGTAAGTGACATGTAGGTTTATAGAGCACATTTAAAGGCAAATAAAGACTTATTGACAAGGCAATTTTAAAGGCTATCTGATATTTCAAGTCTAAACTTCGAGTAGTTGCACAGACAGAGAAACTGCTGCTCAATCAAGGTCATAATAATAAATATGCAGTATCTCGGTGCAGACGCGGAAGGGAGAGAACACCTAGGAAAGTCAGAAGGATTTAACAAGAAGAAGAAAAATCTGACACAAGAAAAATTGCGACAGGTAAGAACCAGGGTAGTTTTCTTAAGTCACACCTCCTGAGGACTTTCTACTAATTCCTTTTGGGCACTACATGTAAGTCAATAAAAGGAAAACATATATTACATGTAATAAAATATCTACAATATTGTTCAAATAATTGTGTTATTACACTGTGGTAATTCATTAAAAAAATCAAACCTATAAAATGGCATATCTTACAATTATATTTTACAGAGAAGAAATTTCAGTGAATGTAAATTTACTGTAATGAGAAAAAATTCAATTTTTATTTACTTTATAAAAGGACAAAAAGATATATGCTAATAAAACAATTATGAGAAAACTATTTTCTGAAAAAAGAAATTTTATTTAAAGGGCCTATTTACTTAAATAATTATATATTAAAATGTTACTTTTTAATATAAAAACCAAGGTCATCCTTCTTCCATCATCAGAAATTACTTAAGTTAGGACGTTCTATCTTTTAAGGATGGGCCCCTTTCCAGTAAACAATCAGCACAAATATAAATCTATTCAATTAATGGAACTATCTACCTGAGATTTGATGGGAAAACCAGCATTCTGCCAAGGTCTTTGATCAGCTCCAAAGAGCATTTTAGAAATAGTGGAAGTTTATTATTTTATTTTATTGTTCTGTATTACAGCAAACAAGATAAAGCACCAAGTTCAGCCCTTGAGCCAGAACCTAGAAGTGCTCTTATTTGGAGATTTATGAGCAACTATGTACTCAAAATATTTTTGAGCCATATTTAAGGTTTCAATTTTCATACTTCCTCAAACAATACTCAAATGTTCATTCTTTCTGAAACACAATTAGAACAACAGAATATTTGTTTTCTTTACTATAACCTTTACTACAAGCTTGTACTAGAATGTTATTACACCTCAGTATTATAGTGGCTTTCTAAAGTATACCCTGGTTCACCAGCAGTCTTACAAATTATGAGCCCAGGGGTTTTTTCATGTCTCTCTCAGGAAGGTAACTTCTCAGAACTCTATTAATAAATTAGTTCAGATCTGACAGAAAATATGTTCTTTTTATTTATATGAAGTTATACACTCTTCAAGATTCATCTTCCTGAAGTATTTCTCATTAAAAAGGAAGAAATACGTTGGGACGTAAAGAACAGCAAAAGAGGAGAGAAAATTTTTTGCATGTGAAAAACTTTACTTTGAAATAAAATACTATTTTTTCATATTAATTTTGGGTTTTGGCTGATGTGTCAGCATCTATCAAATGGGAGTTGTAAAATTTAATTCTACTTGTTCAATGTAAACAGGAAGACACCAAAATTATTGGAGCTTCTTTCAATATTAGATTGGCCTATGCAGTTTGAATCCATCTCTGATAATAATTAATATTCTTATGTTGAAAATCCATTGAACATATTTTAAGTTAGAGACATTAAAGGATACTTCAAAATAATATCTTATACATACAACACAACAGTGTGATGTTATTTTATTCATTGACTTTGTCTCAGATATGCCTAAGACTGATGGCACAAGCATGGTAGTACTTTATCTTGTCCTTCAGCATCACAAATGGTTGTTAAAAATATTTATTTTCTACCTCTGCTTACTCTGAGGGACTAGAAATAATAGCACTCAGTAGCAATTAACACACTAGGCACACAGATATTAATTTCTAAATACCATTCACTTAAAGTAAGCTTGGCTTCTCAGAGAAATAATTTCAGCACTGGGGCAGGGAACTACACAATGAATCCAGAACAGCTTTTTGTGCCAGGAAGTAAAGAGGTACTCAAAGAATGACAGGGAAATATTGTAAGTATGCAGAAGTCAGCCTGAAGAAGCTCCAAACTACCAAGTCTGGGATAATTTCAGTGTGAAAATAAGTAATTATATTAAGGGATTAGAACACACTGTTTAAAATCCATTGAATGAAATAGGAATTCACGAGTCCTTGATGATATAAATAAATGAATAAAAAGAAAGACACGTTCTTCCTTGTAGTAGAATGCCAACTGGTAAATGCAGTAATAACAATGCAGTTAGAAAGTCACTATTTGACACATATCCTAGTATAACTGATGATGAGACAGATATCTACATATTCTCAAATATTCTCAAATTCCAAAGGGAAAAATAGTCAATTTACAGTGGAGAAAACTGTAAGACAGGATCTTAGTTAACTGAGTGACCAAAGTTAATGTCATCAGTAATGGAACAAGCCAACCACATGTGATTCTTGATACGATGCACTGAGGACAAACTCATTTTTGGTCTATGTCTGCCAAAGATGTAAAACCTCAACCAAATCATGAGAAAGCATCAGAAAAACCGAAAATGGGGAACATTCTAAAAATTACCTATCAGCAGTCTTCACAAATCTCAAGGTAATGGAACACAAGGTAAGATTGAAAAACTCTTCCAAATTAAGCTAAAAAGATGTGACAACTTAATGCAACACATGATCTGAGATTTTCTGTTGTTATAAAGGAAATTTTAAGGACAATTTGTGAACTCTGAATAAAAGCTGTAGATTATATTGTACTGTGAATCATTTAATTTCCTGATTTGAATTTGAATTTATGTAAAAGAATGTCATTATTCCAAGGAAACACAACATTTACATGTAAAGGGAGCATTGTAGCCTCAGTCCTCAACTTACTCTCAAATAGTTCAAATATATATATATATGATGTGTATTTATACATTTTTATAGTGGTTTCTCTGCATACACACACACAGAATGTGTGTGTATGCAGAGAAAACACTAAAAACAAATACAATATTTAAAATAGGGGAATCTTGAGAGGGTATGGCAATTCTTTTCACTGTTCTTGCAAATTTTCTGAAGTCTGAAATTACTTCAAAAATAGAAACTTACCAAATATTTTTTATCCTATTTTGCTTTGAGGACTCAGGAGTTATAGCAATTTAATTACTATTTACTCTAGAACAGAGTTCATAAAATGGCAGTCAACAGGGCAGTTTTAGCTTGCAGGAATGCTTTGTAGTTAGCTTAGTGTAGTTTAGTTTTGCTTCCGGTGTATATAGAATAAAATAATATAGAATTCATTTCAGTCATTCAAAATAGTAAAGTTTCATATGTAAATATAATTTTGAGCTTCTTTGAATATTAGAAATTTGGAAACTGTAGGCCCACAATCCCCCAAGACAAAAATCAGTAGATGAACAACAATTTCCCTTTTAGTTTAGGCATGTGCTTTCCAGTTCATCATATTTCCCATCCTCCCTCTTCATTCATTCTCTTTTTATATCTAATTTCGATAGGTATTTGCATTTGGAACCAAGCCGCAGAACATATGAGGCAATGTGGAACCTTATCTGTGTTCTATAACTAAGGTATTCCTTAGTTATAGGAATTTTATTGTGGAATTGGAATAAAATGGAATTGGAATACCTGAATGAAGTTTCCAATGTTTGCAATTTCAGTCTACCTGCATAATCCTGTAGAAATCATTTACCTTTCTGGGCCTTGGTTTCCATATCTATGAAATTGGGATAACAACTCTACATCAGTGAATTTCTGAGGATCAAATGAGATATTATATTAGAAAATTCTGAACTACAAATTGCTACACAAATCTTAACTATGTTCATAACAATAAATTAATAAAGAATTCTGACCAATTCTAATAAAATACACATATTTGAAATTTTGAACTCTATTTAGACAGGGTTTCTAACTTAACAAGTATCCTCATCATGCAGTATGCCTTAGGTAATGTAGTGTTCTAAGAGATCTAAAATGTATACTAATCTCAATAGCTACTTGGGGTGCTTACAACCTAAAAAAACAACTTTATTGAATAGCGGGTCTATAAACTATAAATTAATAACCAGAAATTAATAAAACTCTATTACACTGAGAAAGAACTTTAGATTAACATCCAGCAACTGTGATCCTAGAGGGAAAAAAAAAGTATGTGTTATGAAACAGGTTGAATTTCAACGGAAGTGTTAATTAAAACACAAACCTATTTTGTGATTTCATATCAATTTCCTCCTCAAGATGCTTATTTGTTTTAGTCCCAAAAGATTCCTTTCTCTTCCACTTTTAAAGACCTGGAGACTTCTCTAGGAGAGTTTCACTAATGTGATATTGACATTATGATATTGATGAGATTGTCAATGACCACCTTAAAAACAAGTTTTAATTTATCCAGGAATGGAAGAAATTATTCCCTACTGGATGTGTTTCCTAATGAGTACGGAGGAAATCAAAACAATTCTTTCTGCCTGATCTTTGATTGCCATTAAAATTTGTCTTCACCCAAATCTAAAAACTTATCTCTGTAGTAGAAAAATAGGTGGCATAATATTTTCTTATTTGTTAGCTGAAAAAAAGCAAATTAAAAAAATTCTAATTATCATTAATTTATTTTCTAATGAAGTTACCATTTTTATACATTTATCAAACAGGCTATGTCCTTTGTCAGTTTTCTAATAAAGCACTTCACTCATTTGTTTGATTTTCACTTATTTCTCTTTTCATTGAACACAAAGTATTGCATAGAATTTTAGAAAATTGCAAAATATAAAAGCAAAACAAGCTTGATTGTGCACAGACACTATCAACATTTGAAATACATGTTTCTAGGTGTTTTGCTATATGTAGATAGGCACATAGCAACAACCTGTCCATTAGGATACACTCAAAATGTTTTGTTCAAAGAATGTATAAATAAACCATTGATGACACTACAAGAGATATGATGTGAAAGTGTTATCAGATGGAAAGCAGGTAAATGACGTAAGGATCCTGAAAACTGCAGAGTGGCCAGCAGGGTGACACTGAAGTAGTACGTTATGTAGCAGCATACCTGAACACTGGTAGAGGGCAAGGATGTTGGATCAGGGGCTAGATCTCATTTGCTGTAATGGAACCAGTATGACTAAACCAAGTAGCCAAAGAAATTGCTTCTCTGTGTTCAAAAGTTCAAGTAGTAGATCAGCCTAGCTCCACAGCAGTCCCAGGAAGATCCAGTGAACTCTACAGGGATCTTAGAATCTGTTTGCTTTTATTTTTTCTTCTAGCTGCCATGAGATCATATAAGCTAGATCCTTCCCCAAATACATACAGAAACCCTATCAGGGAAGAAAAGAAGGGGAAAGAAGAGGTCTGAAAAACTATCCCTCTAGCACAGCAGAACAGAGTTACCTAGAAAGTCTCTTCAAGTTAAGAAGTCAAAGTAAGATGACAAAATGAGACTAAATTATTTTTCTAAGGTTTTTCCCACCACCATTGGTTGTACTGACCAAATCATTAACAGAGAAAAAATTTAAAATGATTTTGTAGTGAATAACTACATGAATTATCCATACTATTTTCTTTAAAATGCATAACTGAATGACTCATGTTAGCACATCATCACAGTCAAGTCCACACTCTTCAGAACTTTCCTGAAAATGTGCTAGCATGTATGATGTTATTTCTTCTACATCATAAAAACTGGTTATTTGACCCAGTAAAATGAATGACCACTTCATGTAAATTAAAATATTTAAAAAAGACTCTATTTATAAGACCCTCTCTGCATTCCAGTAAGGAATCAAGGTACTAACTTACAATTATAGGCCCTCAGAAAAATAAATCTTATTTGGAACTAAAGCTCTGTTCTACGGATATCTGGGTCTTCTCTCTGAGGAGGAGCATTAAGCCTACTTATTATTTATATGAAAGATCTATTCCCAGAAGGAGAAGAAGGCACTTTTCCGAAGTTAAAGCAAGTTCTTGGGTTTTAACAACCACAAACAGCTTAATCAATTCAACTGCTTAACCAATAAAGTTCACCTTCACATTATTATAAAACCAAGTACCATTTTGTTGCAGCTTGGGATTATTAATATTTTATAATATGAATAGTATTTATCACGATCTTGTCTGTTCTTGCTTCCAGTGATTGAAGAAAATTTAATTTAGGGAAGTAATGCTGTATAACATGAACCCTGGATCACAAGTGCACCTGAGTTCTACATATTTATATGACTCCATGCGCATTTATTTAACACAATGCAAACTCAACAGAAGAACCCAGAGACACACTGCTAAAAAGAACAGGGACACAATCCTGAATTTCATGGAGCTGATATCCTACTAGAGCAGACAGATTATATGTACGTTTAATACAGAACATTCTGTTTATACTAATGGCGTATTATGTAAGATGCACCAACCTTTTTACTGAGAATGGTGAGAAACACTGTTTTTACTGAGAATGGTGAGAAACACTGTTTTTAAAATATATCTGAAGACATAGGAATGCTGCAGGGTAATGAGAACTATAAACCAATGAAGTAGGAGAAAGAAACAAAAATAGTTTAACCTAGCATTTTGGAACATCTTTTCCACAAGGGACATCTGCCATTTACTGAAAAGGCAGATGAGAGCCTGAGATACCGAGTAGTGATTGAGCAGGCTCCTGGGGCTGAAGGACACACTGGAATCCAGGTATTTCAAAGAGGAAAATCTTTATTAACCCCTTATATTTTGTGTTGAGATCATAAAGTACTGTATCCTAAAAGAGAAGTCAGTAGGTGTTTTCTGTGAAGGGCAAGGTAGTAAATATTTTAGGTTCTGTGAGATGTACTATCAGCAGCAACTACTTAGTTCTGCTTTTCTAGCAGAAAAGCCATAATTGACAATACATAAATAGACAGACATCACTGTGTTTCAATAAAATCTTCTTTACAAAAACAGGCAGCAGGCCAGATTTGACCCATATCTGTCATGTGACTCCTGCCCTAAAGAAAAGGTGAACCAGAAATATACCAGGATGAAAAGGAAATAGAGCTTAACCTCAAATTATATTATTTTTTATAATTGGATTAAAGTAAGAATGGATTTCTGGCATCCATGGCTACCTTTAAAAATCAGGCTTAAATCATGACAAATGGAAGTTAACAATATCTTGACCTCAAATTATTTCTAAAGTTTTTGCATATAATACTTTACAGTCAACTGAAAGAAAAACACAGTCCCACAAGAAGATAAAATAAGAAAGAAAGCAAGCAATTCCAAAAAAACTCAGCTTTTTTTTAGAACCTGATGAATTCAGTCTAAAATTTGTGTAGAAACTTAAAAGGCCAAAGAGAGAAAAAAAAAGACTCCTGAAAAAGAAGTATAAGGGAGAACACATTCTCTACTAAATATTATTTTTTAAATAAAGTATTGGCTAGAGTCCAGATCAAGATGGCAGAGTAGGAAGATCCTGAGCTCACCTCCTCTCATGGGCACATCAAAATGACACCTACATACAGAACAACGATCTCTGAGAACAAGCTGAAGACTAGCATAACAGATTTTCTGCAACTAAAGATATAAAGAAAAGACCACATCAAGATATGTAGGAGGGGCAGAGATGCAATCTAGTCAGAACATACCCCCCAGGGTGACGACCCACAAGCAGGAGAGACATCACAATTGAGGAGGTTCCCCCTGAGGAGTGAGGGCTCTGAGCCCCACACTGGGCTCCCCATCCCAGGGGTCCAGCACTGAGAAGATGAGCCCCCATAACATCTGGCTTTGAAAATCAGCAAGGCTTATGTCCAGGAGAGCTAGAGAACTGTAGGAAACCAAGATTCTACTGCTGAAGGGCTTACACACAACATGCTTGATCCAAGTCTTAGCACAGAGGTAGCAGACTAAAACACTCTGGGTCATATGAGAAGGAAATTCATTGACTAATTGTAGAGTGTGACCCAGAAGGGCAGGGATCTGGTGAAACATTCTCCAGGGATGGAAGCACTGGTGGGAGCTTTTAAAAAAATCTCCTTCCGCCTAGCCAGCCCAGCACTGATGGGTACCATTTCCATCAGTAACACCATGCACCCCTCCTAGGTGTTTCCATGAGGATCTACCATGCTCAAACTGCCCACCCTGCCTGGGTTCTCCAAAGATGCTCCAGCCCCACTCCACCCAGTGGGTCACCAGAGCCAGCGCCAATGCCCCTCCAAAATGACTGATGCTCCAATAGACTGGCCCTGCAAACCAGCATGCATGCAGCACTTGAAGCTGATCCTTGAAGCCAGCTGGCCTGGTACCAACCACAACCACCAGCATGTCTGCAGCAACTGCAGCTCAACCACAAAAGGAGGGCACATGCAGCCCACAGAGCAGATACCCCTGGCGACAAGAGGAGATTGCACCACTGGGCCCCAAAGAACACTTTCTACTTTAGGGCCCTCTTTCAAGACCAGAATACAAAGTTGATATACATAATACATATAAACAGAGAGTCAGGCAAAATAAAGAGACAAAGGGATACCTTCCAAACAAAACCTCAGAAAAGGAACTACATGAAAGTGATGAGAAATTTACCAGATAAAGAGTTCAAAGTAATAGTCATTAAAATGCTATCTTACTCAGGAGAAGAATGGGTGAACTCAGCAAAAACTTCAAAAAATAGCTAAAAAATATAAAACAGAACCAATCAAAACCGAAGACTACAAAAACTGGAATGAAAAAAAACACTGAACAGGGGCTCCCCTGGTGACACAGTGGTTGAGAGTCCGCCTGCCAATGCAGGGGACACGGGTTCGTGCCCTGGTCTGGGAGGATCCCACATGCCGCGGAGTGGCTGGGCCCGTGAGCCATGGCCGCTGAGCCTGCGCGTCCGGAGCCTGTGCTCCACAGCGGGAGAGGCCACAACAGTGAGAGGCCCGCGTACCGCAAAAAAAAAAAAAAAAAACAAACAAAAAAAAACACTAGACAGAATCAACAGCACATTACAGATGCAAAAGAATGATGAGGTATCTGGAAGACAGTGTAGTGGAAATCGCCTAGTTGTAACAGCCAAAAGGAAAATGAAAGAAAAAAAAAAATGAGGAGAGATTAAGGGACTTCTGAGACAACATCAGGCCTACTAACATTCACAATGTAAGAGTCCCAGAAGCAGAGAGAGAGAGAGAGAAAGGGACAAAAAAAAAACTATTTGAGGAAATAAAGGCTGAAAACTTCCCTAACCTGGCAAAGGGAACAGACATCCAAGTCCAGGAAACACAGAGAGTCCTCAAAAAAAATAAACCCAGGGCTTCCCCGGTAGTGCAGCGGTTGAGAGTCCGCCTGCTGATGCAGGGGATGGGGGTTTGTGCCCCAGTCCGGGAAGATCCCACATGCCGTGGAGCGGCTGGGGCCGTGAGCCATGGCTGCTGAGTCTGCACGTCTGGAGCCTGTGCTCCACAACGAGAGAGGCCGCAACAGTGAGAGGCCCACGTACTGCAAAAACCACCACCAACAAAAAAAAACCCAAAGGGACCCACACCAAAACACAATATAATTAAAGTGTTAAAAGTTAAAAATAAAGAGAGAATCTAAAAATGAAAGAGAAAAATAACTAGTTACTTTTGCATGGATTCCCCCCACCCCCTCAATAAGACTATCAACTGATTTTTCAGCAGAAGCTTTACAGTTCAGAAGGAATTGACACCACATATTCAAGGTGCTGAAATAAAAACAAACAAACAAACAAACAAAACTTACAACCAAGAACACTCTATCAGCAAGGATATCATATGGAGTACATCAGCACTAAACTGCCTTTACAATAAATGTTAAAGGGACTTCTTTAAGCAGAAAAGGTCATAACTAGAAACAAGAAAATTATAAAAGAAAAAACCTCACTGGTAAAGGCAAATATATAGTAAAGGTAGTGGATCAACCATCTATAAAGCTAGTATGAAGGTTAAAAGACAAATGTAGTAAAATCATATATCTAAAATAAATAGCTAAGTGATATACACACAAAAAAGATGTAAAGTATGATGTCAAAATCATAAAACCTTTAGGAGTAGTAAAAATGTAGTGCTTTTAGAATCCTCTTGAACTTAAGCAACCATCAACTTAAAATAGACTGCTGTATACACTGGTTGTTATATATGAACCTCATGGTAACCACAAACCAAAAACCTATAACAGATATGCACAGAAAAAGAGAGAGGAATTCAAATACAACACTAAATCAGGTCATCAAATTACAAGGGAAGAGAAACAAGAGAAGAAGAAAGGAACAGAAAAGAACTACAAAAACAATGAGAAACAATTAACAAAATGAAAATAAGAACACACCTGTCAATAATTATTTTAAATGTAAATGGACTACATACTACAAATAAAAGACATAGGGTGGCTGAATGAATTAAAAAAACAAGACCCATATATATATGCTGCCAACGAGAGACTCACTTCATATCTAAAGACACACACAGACTAAAAGTGAAAGGATGGGAAAAGGTATTCAATGTAAATGGAAATGAAAAGAAAGCTGGTGTAGCACTACTTACACCAGACGAATAGGCTTTAAAACAAAGACTGAAACAAGAGACAAAGAAGAACATTATATAATGATAAAGTGATCAAACCAAAAAGAAGATATAACAATTATAAATATATATAAGACCAATACCGGAGTACCTAAATACATAAAGAAAATTTTAACAGACATAGAGAAATTAACAATACAGTAAGTCCCCTACATACAGATGAGTTCTGTTCTGAGAGCACGTTTGTAAGTCCAATTTGTTCTTAAGTCCAACAAACTTAGCCTAGGTACCCAACTAACACCATCGGCTATATAGGAGTGTACTGTAATAGGTTTATAATACTTTTCACACAAATAATACATAAAAAACAACACAAAAATAAAGAAAACATTTTTAATCTTACAGTACAGTATCTTGAAAGGTACAGTAGTACCAGCTACATCACTGCTGCTTTTATGCTTGACTCCAGATATCCTGGGCTTCAAATAAAGATACTGTACTACTGTACTCTGTAGAGTACTGTAAAGTACACAAAAGCATAATGACTTGTAGAGGATGCATGCAAGTGACAATGTCTGCCAGACATGTGAACTAACTTACGTGATTGGACATGCGAACGCACGTTTGCATCTTTGAAAGTTCGCAACTTGAAAGTAAGTATGTAGGTGACTTACTGTAATATAATAACAGTAGAGGGCTTTAACACTCCATTTACATGGATAAGATCATCCAGACAGAAAATCTAAATGAAACATTGGCATTAAGGACACGTTAGTTAATATGTACTTAATAGACAGAGAACATTTCACCCCCCAAATAGCAGAATGCACATTCTTTTCAAATGTACATGGAACATTCTTTAGTATAGATCACGTCCTATGAGAGAAAACAGGTCTCAATAAACTTAATAAGACAATCATAACAAGCATTTTCTGACCACAATGGTATGAGACTAAAAATCAATTACAAGAAGAAAACTGGAAAGAAAACAAACACATTGGGGCTAAACAACATTCTTCTAATCAACCAAGGGGTCAATGAAGAAATCAAAGAGGAAATAATAAAATACCTGGAAACAAATGAAAATGAAAACACAACCTTCCTGTATCAGTTCTAAAAGAGAAGTTAGAGCAATATAATCCTACTTCGGGAAACAAGAAAAATCTCAAACAATCTAATCTTACATCTAAAGAAACTAGAAAAAGAAGAAGAAACAAAGTGCAACATTAGTAGAAGGAAGGAAATAATAAAGATGAGAGCAGAAATAACTGAAATAGAGACTAAAAAAATAGAAAAGATCAATGAAACTAAGAGCTGATTCTTTGAAAAGATAAACAAAATTGATAAACCTTTAGTCAAAATCAAGAAAAAATAGAGAGGTCCAAATAAATAAGATCAGAAATGGAAAAGAAGTTACAACCAAAACCACAGTAATAGAAAGAAACATAACACAGTGCTGGTTGTCAGAGGGCAGTAGGGTTTGAGATTGGGCAAAATTGGTGAAGGGGATTAAGAGGTACAAACTTCCAGTTATAAAATAAATAAGTCATGGGGATGTAATCTACAGCATTTGAAATACTGTCAATACTATTGTAATAAATTTGGTGACATGATTTACTAGACTTATCATAATGATCAATTCACAAATTATATAAATATCAAATCACTATGTTGTACACCTGAAACTAGTGTATCGTACATTAACAATACTTCAATAAAAATGCAAAGGAATTTTTTTAATAATATAAAAAAGTAAAATATAGGATTTAAGAGTTTTCTACTGAAGCAATGTTAGACAAAAAGACCAGTGGAACAGAATAAAAAGCCCAGAAAGAGATCTATATATATCAATAAATAATTTATTTACTGTGGAGACACTGGAATGTGTATGACAATCTCAAGAAAATGAATTTCAGAAGATTTGTAGCACTAAATGTAAATGGAAGGGCAAGGAATCTCCTTGAATATTATGTGAATATCATGATTTGGGGTAGGTATTTTTTTAAAAGATATGAAAAATACTTACCCCTAAGGAGAAATATTGAAAAATTGAACGACTGGTTTGAATCATATGAAATGCCACCATCTGACCATTTTTGACAACAGAAAATGCAATTTTATAAGGCAAACATTGTGCATTAAAATTGACCTTATTTTTATGAACAAATACCATTAAAACAAAGAAAAGACAAACCACAGAATAAATAAAAAACAGAGAAGTATCTCATACTTCTCATACATAAATAATGTCCCCAAATGAGTAAGAAAAGTTGGAACATCCCAAGAACCAATTGGAAAAGAGACTTGCACAGGCACTTCAAAAAATGTATCCACATGGCCAATTTTATGATAGATAATAAAATATGATCAAATTGATTAGTCATCAAGAAAAGCAAATTAAAAACACAATGAAATATCACTCCGTACCCAGAAGAATGGCTAAAATGTAAAATATTGGCAATGCTTTAGGACAATGGAAACTCGCATACATCGCCGTGAAATTTAAATCATAACAACATTGAAAAATAGTTTACCATGATTTTTTGAATTTGAATAGATGTATACTTTATGACAATGAAAATCCACTGTTACTTTTTACCAAAATAAATGTGTGAAAATATGCACTAAGAGATATGTACAAGTATGTCTTAGCAGCATTATAGGTAATAAACAAAAACTAAAAATAGTAAAAGATAGAAGACTGGATTTTTATATTAATAAGAAAGAACTACTTACACAACTGCAGAGATGAATTATACAAATACAATGTTAAGTGCAAAGATAAACACAAAATAAAATAAACGTATGATTGAAAAGTTCAAAACACTCATACCTAAACTATGGTATAAAAAGAAAAGCAGGTAACTGAGACTGATGGAGAGGTATCTGTTGAGATAAGGAATGCTGGATGGATGCTCTGTCATGTCCATAATGTTCTCTTGATGCTGGTTGTTACATGACTGTTTACTTTTTGATTATCTTTTGAACTGTACGTTAATGCTTTGTTTCTTTTTTTGTATGTGTGCTACAATGTAATACAAGTTTAAATTTAATTATACACATCATCCAATGATTCAGCAACTACAGTGATAACTGTATGCGATTCTATGAAGTTTTATGACAAGTGCAAAAGAGGTTAGAGTCTAAAACAAAGGAAATTTATCTCATCTGAAGGTTAGAGAAGGCTGAGTTCTTAAAGACTGATGAGTCATTGTAGCGATTAGAGAGGTTGAGTAGAGAGGGCAAGGAGGTAATCTAGACATATGATAAAAAGAAGTATGGCAAGTATGACATAGTTAAGGCCATACAGCTGAGGCACAATGAATTAGAGAGATCTTGGGAAAGTCAGGGGCCAGATCACGAAAAGTATTGTAGATCATGGTAAAATTATTTTAAACAACCATTTTCTAAGTTGAAAATCAGGGAAAGTTTTTACACAGAAAACCATTATTAGATGTGCATTTTTAAAAGATGACTGGCAGCCATGTGTGGACCAATCAGAGTAAGCCAAGAATGCAACACAGGAAGACAGACCCATTTCAGGCTATCTTGATCACGCAAGGGAAATGATGATCACTTTTGTTAGTGCAATGGCTGTGAACTTGGCAAGTATTAAGATCTCTGAAATTAAGACGTATCTTAAAATTTAAGGTGTGCCATAGCTTAGTTAACAGCTTTTTTTTTTTTTTTTAAATTATACGTGCTACTCTGTAGCTGGAATTCTATCCGTGATGTGCTGGAGCTTCCACTGACTGCTCTGTTTTTTTAAGTTTTTCCTTCGCTGTTGGTATGTGCCTCTTGTGAGTTTGGATATGCATTTAAAGGCTGGTTATTATATTTTACCCAACATTTCATGGTGTTTTACAATGGAAATATTTTCAGGTTAACGTGATTACTTTGTTATACCCAGGATCATGTGGTATTGCACATAGGATATGCCCAATACTGGTTAGTTGATGAATAATTGCAGTTGCTTCCTCTAAGACATTTCTTTCCATTGTAACTAGTTTTTATTTGTTTGTTTGAATCTCTTTTACTCTTATAAACAACAATTCAATTCAATTATAATCCTCCATTCACCTAGGAAATCAGATGTTTGTAACTTAGTATTTTATGTCTAGGGCTGAGTTTTATATTGACTGCTAACATTACAAAGATCCAGCCTTTCTTTGATCTTGTTTTCATTCCTCTTACCATGTTGTTTTTTACCAAAAAGAAGTAACATATTTATAGGTTTTCTATTGTAAAAGATAGTGTAAAACTGTGGAGAATCTATGAGGCAAAAAGGTAAAATAGTCTTGTAATAAATGAATTTACATCTTATCTTTATATTGATTCAAACTCTAATTTTACTTTATGTCTTAACTTCAATTTCTCCAAAGTCAGAGCCTGAGAAAAAGGTTTATTTGTAAACAGTTTATTTGCAAGTGCCACTCAGTGTCTGGGGTAAGAAACAAGGGGATGGAAACAGGGAAAAAGGAAAAGCCAAAACAAGCATGTGTCATCAAGTTATGTACCAATAGTAGAATCTAACCAGTAGGTAACTGGTTGCCTGATCACATGAAATGTGTGTTGGATCAGGTTTTCCTGAAGAGAAGGGAGGAACATTTATCTTAGTTCCTGTCTCCCTTGATCAAGAATTGACACACATGGTTTTAAATGCCCCCCACCTTCTTCTTTACTGGAAGGTTGTTCCCACTTGACTGCAATGGGAGTGAGTTTCCTACGTTCCCCACCACTCACATACTCAAAACATTAAGACAAGGAGAGGTTCACAGCATAAGAGAATTTGAAACAGTGCAAAAGAAATGTTCCACTATGTGATACTGTGTATTTTTGTGGTAAATTGTTGTAGAACAGTGTTCTGTATTTATTTTCACTTTGTAGTCCACATTTATATATTGTATTAGCAGCTCTGTCTTTCTTGGCTGCATATATGATATCATTTTTTGACAGGAGGATTTTTTTGAAATTTCCTACCATTCTCCCCCCAAATTTCATCTGCTTCTCAAGGCAGTAACCAGAGTTGTAAGCTATAGCTACTGTTAACAGAAATCAAATTGTACATGTTTGTATGTGAGTCAATGGATACACAAATATATACATATATTGAATATGTATTCTATATATTTGAAGATACTTGAAAATGCATAAAATAATAAATATATAGAATATATAGATACATAATATATTTTTATATATTTGGAAAATATATTGTGTGGGTTGAAACTGCTAATTTCAGGTGAAAGATTACCTAAGGTTATTGGTAAACAGTATGGTAAGATTGATATGTATGTTAATGTATATACATATTTACAGTTGACCCTTGAACAACAGGACTTTGAACTGTGTGGGTCCAATTATACATGGATTTTTTTCCAATAATTTTCATTTTACAGGTCTAAATGCAGGGGAATGTTTGTGTTCACCCAGAGATCACAATATGTGGAATCAAAAGAACTAGAGTTTGAATCCTGATTCTATCTAAAATGCTTCAGCTTCCTGCCTTTGGGTGAGTCATTTATCAATTCTTTTGTTTCTGAGATAGAGATAGCAATCTGTGGATTTGCTACTGCATGGGGTCGCAACCCTAACCCTGCGAGGTTCAAGGGTCAACTGTTCTCTATATTATTCTTTTATATAAAGTTGACTTCTTGAAATTACTTGTGTTTACTTTTCCAATTACCAAAAGAAAAAAAAACTACATAAAAGGAAAAAGTTTATAAAAAAGAAGCCATGGGAATAAAAAAACTATGGCATCTTTTGTTTGTTTGTTTGTTTGTTTTTTGGGTTTTTTTGCTGTTTTGTTTTGTTTCAGATGAGACCACATTCCATGGAGCTGTGATTAAAAGCAACAAACTCCTAACTGAGGCCTTGAGTATGTTGCCTGGTAGTCTTCTTAAGCTTTAACAATGTACATATCTCTTTAAAAAACAGATGGGAGAAGACATATATTTTATCATTGAAAACAAAAGTAATCGTTTCATCAATTTAATGCACAAACTTTCTATTTACAAGGTGCTCTTCCCAGAATAAAATTTACTGCATAGTTTGTCATATGTTAATCAGCATTACCTATGCCTATTGGGTATAGTATAGGTAAGGAGCTGCTAGGATGTATTTTGAGGGGCTACAAGAAGAAAAGCCAGGGAGCATGCCTTAGGGGATGATTATAAGAAATGAACTCACCAATCTAAAATCAATGCACAAAAGTACTGTGATGGTAAATAATTTGTGCTCTTTGGGAATACATGGGAAAACTTCTTAAATGTCTTAACATGGAGATTATACACGCTTGCACATACCTACATGCATACATGTATGTAACGTAGATATAAAGATATTAAAACTTATATATAAATTTATTTATAAGTTTATTTATTAACATTTATATGTAAATATGTTAATAACTATGTTATATTGTGTGTATGTACGTAGTTAGATGATGATCAATAAAAGATAAAGTCATCTAGGCCAACAGCCATGGTTTTTTTTTTGCCACCATGAGTCTAGCAATTCTTTATTTAGAACTTGATTTTAACTGGAAAAAGTTTACTTTTATTTTGGAAATCAACAAGGAAATTCTAGAATGGTAGGCATTAGAAAGTCAACAACTTCAGGAAAACCAATCCAAATTGCCAGATACGTATGATTTCTCCTTAGAATCCTATTTCCTCAGGCTATTCTAAGAAATTGCATTACCTCCTTAACCAATGGCATTAACTTAGAAAGGAAAATTAATACTGATTTTACAAATTAACTCAAACTAAATTACCTCAGTTCCTGGTATATTTTAGCAGTTTATGTTTGAATGACTAAGTTTTCCATATGGTTGTCTAAATACTCCACTTTTAGAATACAACTTCATAAAAAAGTATTTCAGGGAACTTCCCTGGTGGCACAGTGGTTAAGAATTTGCCTACCAATGCAGGCGCACAGGTTCGAGCCCTGGTCTGGGAAGATCCCACATCCTGTGGAGCAACTAAGCCCGTGCGCCACAACTACTGAGCCTGTGCTCTAGAGCCTGCGAGCCACAACTACTGAGCCCGCGCACCTCAGTGAAGAGTAGCCCCCACTCACCACAACTAGAGAAAGTCCGTGCACAGCAACAAATACCCAACGCGGCCAAAAAAAGAAGTATTTCAGAAAACAAACTGTGAAACATATAAACAGCTCATTGTTTCATTGTCCTTGAAGAGTAGAATGTAATTTGGTTTTTTCTTATATATAAATTTATTTATTTATTTTTGACTGCACTGGGTCTTCGTTATTGGGACTTCATTGCTGAGCGCACGGGCTTTCTCTAGTTGTGGTGAGTGGGGGCTACTCTTCGTTGCGGTATGTGGGCTTCTCATTGCGGTGGCTTCTCTTGTTGCAGAGCACGGGCTCTAGGCGCACGGGCTTCAGTAGTTGTGACACGCGGGCTCAGTAGTTGTGGCTCGCGAGCTCTAGAGTGCAGGCTCAATAGTGGTTGCACATGGGCTTAGTTGCTCCACAGCGTCTGGGATCTTCTTGGACCAGAACTCAAACCCGTGTCTAATACATTGGCAGGCAGATTCTCAACCACTGCACCACCAGGGAAGTCCCTGTAATTTGGTCTTAGAACTTAGAAAAGTCCTGAGATAGCCACAGTCATTGTGTAGTGGATGAGCTGAAATATTTCAAGGTTTCTGGTTTGTTTTCACTGTGGCCCCTACTGGCAGTTTTAATACAGTCATTTTTAGCTTTCTTTTGAATTGCTTCCCATGTCAGCTGATCCTTGAATCTTTTAAGAACAAAAGCTTCAGCAAGTTCTGCAAACTGCATTTTGGTCAGAAATTGGGATTTAACTGTAGAAAGTATTTACATTTTTGTTTGAGCTCAAGCTTATAGGGGAAGTTTTACTGAAGAGTTTAGCAGAGTACAACTCATGTTTTAGCTCTGTAAGCTCTAAATTTTAGCTTCTGACAATGACAACTTTTCCCCACATGGGTTTATATTTTATTTTATTTTTTTAATTGTTTTGCAGTACGCAGGCCTCTCACTGTTGTGGCCTCTCCCGTTGCGGAGCACAGGCTCCGGACGCGCAGGCTCAGCGGCCATGGCTCACGGACCCAGCCACTCCGCGGCATGTGGGATCCTCCTGGACCGGGGCACGAACCCGTGTCCCCTGCATTGGCAGGTGGACTCTCAACCACTGCACCTCCAGGGAAGCCCAGGTTTATATTTTAAAGTGAGGACGTCTAAATGACATAGAACAAAAAATGATATAAAAGCAAACAGGATTTTAAACTCTGACCAGCCATAACCATTCTATTCCTCACTTTTTGCTGAGTCAAAACGGCCAAATAGTACTGGCTGTTACCTATTCAGTTAGTTAAAGCATGAGACTGATGAAGCCCAGGTTAAAGTTCTTATGGGATCCGATTATTCTTCTACTTTGTTGTAGTCTCCAATCTCTGCTGCCTACTCAGAAAATGGAAAATCTACTCATAAGGGACAGAGTGTTGGTTCATTTGCTCAAATATATTCTGTTCCCATCTATAAAAATGTAATTTTTTATGACTTATAAAAGCTTGGAGCACCATTAATTGAAAAGCAGTATATTACACTGCAAGGGTTCATTATTTCAGAGTCTAGAGACATTTGCTTCAGTATTAAGCCTACCTCAAAACCAGCCAGGTTATCTAGAATAAACAAAAATCTGAGCTTACCTTTAACCATCTGAAAAATGGTGTATTAGTCATGGTCCTTCAGAGAGGCAGGACCAATGGGGATATATATATATTATATATATATATATATATATATATATAATATATATATATATAAAATGAATTAGATAGGAAAAACAGATATACATACATAAAGAGACTCTTCTAAGGAATAGCTTATGTGATTATGGAAGCTGAGAAGTCCTATGATCCACCACCTGCAAGCTGAAGATCCAGGAATGCCAGTGGGGTAGTTCTAGTCCAAGTCCAAAAGCCTGAGAAGCAGGAGCACCTATGGTGAAAGTACTGGTTCAAGGGCACAAGAAGACCAACGTTCTAGTTCAAGCACTAAAGCAGAGAGAAGAATTCCTCCTTATTCCATCTGTTTGTTTTATTCAAACCCTCAATGGATTGGATGATTTCCATCTACACCAGGGAAGGATAATCTGTTTTACTCAGTCTACAGAACAAATGCTGAACTCTTCTAAAACCACACACAGAGACACACAGAGCAATAACACTTTACCATATATCTGGGTATCCTACAGCAAAGTCAAGTTGACCCATAAGATTAACCATCACAAAAGGCGAAATAAAAATGGTAATAAAGTCCATTTTAGTTTTTTAAGATTAAATCAAATGAGATAATGGAGGATAAATTATTTTTGTATGTAAAACTTTACGAAGAGATTACTTACCGTTTTTAAAGTATGAAAGTACTTTATAAGTTTTTTTTTTTTTTTTAATGGCAGATTCTCAGTCTGAGGCATGATGTCAATATAACCACCCAGGGTTGCGATGATTTCTGCCATTTTGGTAAAATGGCCTATGCAGGTGAATGAATTATGCTAGATATAATTATAGTAACTCATTCTTTTCTGTGAACTAAATATATATTCTCAAGTTTAATCGACACTTTGATAAATGTGTAGGAGAAAAGGGTGATATGTTTAAAAAGCTTTGAATTGCTTATATCTTTATGTTTAATTGGGTATAACTGCGTTATCAGTACATATAATGAAAGATCATCATCTTCCATTCGTTTAGAATATATCATTGATTTTACTTCATGGTTATAGCACATGCATTTATCCAGGTAATCTTTCCCTAAAGAACTAAGAAAGAATTTATGAAAATATTTAAAGCATAGTTAAGGAGGGAATCCGAATTAATGTTTTCTATCTTACATAAAAAAAATTATGCGGGGCTTCCCTGGTGGCGCAGTGGTTGAGAGTTCGCCTGCCGATGCAGGGGACACAGATTCGTGCCCCGGTCTGGGAAGATCCCACGTGCCGCGGAGCGGCTGGGCCCGTGAGCCATGGCCGCTGAGCCTGCGCGTCCGGAGCCTGTGCTCCACAACGGGAGAGGCCACAGCAGTGAGAGGCCCGCGTACTGCAAAAAAAAAAAAAAAAAATTATGTGGAGGTGGTGTGAATCCTATTAAAACTGAACTTAGTGAAATATGAGATGGTTTTTAAAATAGAAAAATATAATGGAAGAAAATGTCATATAAGAAGTAAAGAGTAGAATCAACAGTGAAGAGACTTGGATCAATGATGTGGGGAATGGCACTGAGAAAATCACATACAAAAGAGAGGAAAGTGAGAAGGATGTGGACGTCATTAAAAAGAAGATATTAATGAAGAATAACAGATAATGAAAAGTTAACATATAGATAGAACATTTCCTTGAAATAGAGGGAAGGCCAGATGTAAAATTTTAAATATAAAGAGCAATATCAGAAATATAAATCTTCTTAAACTGTAAGATGGAAGGAGTTCACCACATAAAATTAATCATCAGCAGGTAGCACCTAGATTATAATTTAATAGTTGCTAAAGTAATAAGGTAGACAGAAAAAGGGAAACATTGTGTGTTATCACTTACATGTGGAGTCTAAAAAATAAAACAAATGCGTGACTATAACAAAACAGAAACATACTCACAGGTACATAGAACAAACTAGTGGTTACCAGTGGGGAGAGGGAATCAGAGAGGAGCAAGATATGGGTAGGTGTTGGAGAGATACAAACTACTATGTACAAGGTAAATAGGCTACAGGGATATACTGTACAGCACAAGGAATATAGCCAACATTTTATAAGAACTTTAAAGGGAGTATAATCTATAAAGATATTGAATCACTGTGTTGTACACCTGAAACTATTATAATATTGTAAATCAACTACACTTCAATAAAAAATAAAATAATTACTAAAGTATTCAATATTAAGAACGAATAGAATTATTGAGGTAAAGGGAAAATCTGTTAAATGCAGAGATTAAAAACAGCAAAAGTATTGTAAGACTTCTCCACAAGTGTAAATGCCAGTAGATCTATCCCAAATCAAATAAATATGACCAGGATAGACATATAATCTAGTAAAAAATATCTGTGCAAAAACTTATGAAATTATGCAAAAACAGCACAAATTATGGTGTTTCTCAGAAAGATGGGAGTACTGAAGGTAGGGGCTCAATTATCCCCAAAATAAATTTAAGACTTTAAGATAATCCCAGTTAAACGCTCCATCTGATTTTGATGGACCTTAAAAAATACAGCTTAAATTTAAGTGAAAGAATAAATATGAAAGACAAGTCAGGAAATTTCTGGAATTTTAGCTTAAATAAAGGGGGGTAAGCCCTATCAATCATTTAAAGCAGAAAGCTAATTAATCAAGAGTGTGTCCTCGGCATCATAACAGGCAAACAGATCAATAGTCAAGAAGCAGATTCAAGCATGTATAAATTTTACTAAACAGCAGGCATCATTTTAAATCAAAAGGAATTGATACTTTTGTCAATGTACTTAATTAACATTGTTTAGCTAGGCTATTTTGGAAAAATACATCACCACCACCAATACCAAAATAATCTCCAGATAGGCTGAAACTTTACACGTAAAATATGAAGACATAAAAGTAGAAGTATGTATACGTAAATTTTAAAATATAGTGATAAAAAGGTCTTTCTGAGCATGAATAAAAAGAGAGAAGTGACAAAAACATTTAGTAAACCTGAATAAATAAAAATGTGAAATTTATTAGGTATAAAGTCCCATAAATAAAACTGAAGACAATTAAGGTCCTGGTAAAAAGGACATGACATAGAGAAAATCTAATAACCTCAATAAATCAATAGGTGGTACAAATCTTTAAGGAAAGAACAAGTACACAATAGAAAAACAGGTAATTGTATAAATGTGTCACAAAAGAAGAAAAAGAGTCAATATACATAAAAAGATATATCCATAAACATGCATTGCAATGAATATTATTTAAAGAATGAGGTACTATTTTCAACTTCCATGTTAATATAAATTGAAAATAATTGTAATGCACAAAATTGGAACAGGTATATACATACATGAGCAAAGTATAATTTATTAATAAAGTTTTCTTGGGGGTTGACATTTCACATTGTTTCTCTTTTTTGCTTACTTTATTTTTCCTTCGTTCTTCAGGTTTTGGATCGTTTAACAAAAATTAAAGGCCTTAATTCAAATTTTCTATGTAAGAGGAGTTATAAAATATTGAATATTAACCAACAAACTTTCCAAGAAGACATCAAAAGAATATTTGACATTTGTGATGGTATTTCCTGCCTTTTCCCACTATTGACGAGGAGTATCTTGATTATACTCTTTACAGCCTTTAATAACAATTTATCTAATTTCAATTTGACCTCTCTTAACCAAAAATGATGCATTCACACCTAGCGATTGTTTGAAATCTTTGGAAACAACATAGTTAACAGCGAATATTATCCCACTTAATCATAGGTCAGTGGTAGCTTGGTGTGAAATGTCTGATACACATTTCAAATAAAAACCTCAAATAAAACTTTAATAGCCAGAATCACTCCCATCAAGCTGTTTTCACTGATTTATAGCCTGGGTGATTCTGAAAGGCCCACAATGACGTATTAAGTGGCAGAGCTGCTCGTAGGTTAAAACATGACCGTGGGAAGACTAAGTGTAGCACAGCAAGGTCACACTTACTCTACCTGCTATGTTGTGGCAAAGTTTTATTCAGAAGGATGGACAAACAATAAGAACAAGATCTTTGCAGTTCCTGCTGGATGATTTTCACATATCATACCATTCCCATCAAACTAGACATACATTTATCTTACTTATATCTTCAATTTCCTTGAGACTGAACTCTGTAAAAATCCATAGATTTTAAAAATCAGTTCTCTATTTTCAAATACTGCCAAGTATTTTTAAGTTACAACTTATATAAAACATGTATCAAGAAAAAGATTGATTCATTCAGAAATATTCTTTAAGGTTTTATTTCCTTAGTAAAATTTATCTCTAAAAGAGATTTCTCTGTATAATCCCATTCCTTCTCCCCAAACTCCACAAGTTTCTCTGAAGAATCTGAATCAGCTTTCAATGATTTGGACACCATCTATGGAACCATAGAATGTTTAGATCCCCATCTTTCCACATGTTTTTGTGCTACTTCTTTTCTTGGCCATTTCAATGTTAACTTGCATTCCTCAAAATTGAAGCCAGTCAATACAAAGTGAGTCTCAGTGAAAAATATTTCAGTCTTTTTCAGTTTATCTTGCTAGACTCATATTTATAATATTAATATTTAAATTTTGTTACTGAATTTTATTTGGATATAACATTGAAATTTTTGCTTTCAACATTAAAAATCTACAAAACTAAGTATTTCAATGGAGATGTTAATAAAAATGATGGATTAATTGTATATACCTAAAAAAAAATACACACACATTATCAATTGGGGTAATCCAGTGGATTTATCACCAACTGTTCCATACCCTCAGAGTTGCAGTGAGGATTTCTATTCCACATTCTACTATCGCAGGTTATTTGGTAAGAAACATTGCCCCTTGAAGATGTCCATACCTTAATCTCTGGAAGCTGTAAATTGTTTAATTAAAATGCAAAAGGGGGGTGCAAATGTAATTAATGGGCCTTAAAATAGGGAGATTATCCCGGATTAACCAGGTGGACCCAATCTAAAGACATGACTTCTTAAAAGCAGAGAACTTTCTCCAGCTGGAGACAAGAGAAATGTGACAGAAGGGAAGTCAGAGAGTTTCCAAATATGAAAGGAAATTGACCCATCCTTGCTGGATGGGGATGAGACCTTACAGGAAGCATGAGAAGGAATATGGGCAGCCTCTAGAAGCAAAGCCCAGCCCCTGGCTGCCATCAGCAAGAACAAGGACCTCAGTTGTACAACCTCCAGGAACTGAATTTGGCCAACAACTGGAATGAGCTTGGAAGCAAAATCTTCTCTAGAACCCTCAGTAAGGAATGCAACCTGACAGGGCTTTGATTTCAGCCTTTAGAGAGGCTAAGCAGAGGACCCAGTCCAACCCACCCAGATTCCTGACTTATAGAAACTGTGAATCAATAAATTTATGTTTTTTAAGCTGCTAAATTTGTGATAATTTGTTACAGCATGAATTGAAAACTAACGCAAATTATCAAAGGAAAGTCCTTCCCAGCAAGCAGGTTTTTATCTAAAGCTACTTATTTTGTCCTATTTTATTTTTACTGTAGCATCAAAAATAACTATCTACAATTAACATCTTGCTTTCTAACAGTTTTATTTTTAACAACAGCCCATTAGAATTTACTCATAAAGTATATTTTAATTTATCAAGCATGTTTTCATTTCCCAGTCTCCGTTTCACACAGCCATCGCATAATTTCTTGCCTTTCAAAGCATGACTTAACCTAATATTTACCTAGGGAATTTTATTATCAATAAGGTCATTTATGGATTTGGTAATTGTTCTTCCCTATTGAACAAAGAGAATATGTATGAAAAATGTAGGACTTAAATGGTTGTAGAACAGTTGATGTAATTCGGAAGCTTCTAGTATGAAATAGCCACTATTTAATTACTAACAATCTTTCAGGCTTGGATTCATTTTGGATATGTTTATGTTTTTATTACTAGCCTCAGAAACATAGTATAAATTAAAAACATATATACAACTACAACAATAATATTAACTAAGAAAACTACAGAATGTGACATATTAATATCTAGCCACTGGAAATGATTTATTGAGCATTTACTATATGCTCAACACTATGCTAGGCATTGTCAAAGATATAAAAGGAGTGTAAGAGGTATTATAAAGGCAGAATCATAGTCAGGGTAAACAAATTCTCACTTAGAAGGACAAAGATAGGCACAATTTATTTATGTACTGAATGATTAATCAGGTACTTAGTCACTTATTCAGCAAACATTTATCACATGCTTATTGTATGTGAGGCACTGAATAAACAGAAGGGTGACCACAGCAATTAAGATCAAATCTGTGCTCTCAAGAATCTAGCCGGGAAGTCAGACACTAACAAGAGAACTAACTGCATGAGAGAGAGATATGAATCGACAGACATATATGCAGCATCACATGGGAACTAGGATACCCATCCAGCTGAGGTGCAGGCTTATCAGGGAATTCGGGGTCAGGAAGAGTTTTCTACAGGAGAAGCCTCTAGAGGGAGTCCTGAAGGATGAGCAGGGCTATCCTTCAGGGATGAGGGCATTCAAACCAGGAAGTGTTACTGTGTGGAAAGGACCAGAGGCAAAAAGAAAATGCTTTTGTGAGAAAAAAATCACACATCTGTGAGTGTGGATGGAAAAGATAAAGGGCTGACATTCTAAGCTGAGCAGACTTTATCTTGAAGGTGATAGGAAGCAACTGAAGAGGTTGCAGCAGGGCAGTCACATGGACAGATTTGCATTTTATAAAGTTCACTCTGGCGGCTGAGGAAAAATATTTGGGGAGTGAAAAGGTTTTTCATAGGGAGATCAGCTAGAACGCTACGTAGAAATCAGAAAGCAGCAGTGCTGTGTAAATTATCGTGATATGTGAACACATGATGCGTTGTCCAACAAATCTTATTAAATGAGGAAAAACCGATTGCTCTCTGATATTTAAATTATGAAAGTAACACACAGTGGAAGAAATGTGGTCAGTTCTAAACCCATGAGCCTAAATAATAACTTGAGTGTGACAAAATAATCACTTGGAGTCGGCCAGTAGGATGTAGCACTGGGCAACCTGCCTTTCCTAGCATATTAAGCTTTGTTATGAATATATTATTATCAATGGTGTTATGATTACCAGAAAAGGGAAAAACTAAATTAAAAAGAAGAAATCCAAAGAGCCCAAGGGGAAAAAGGGCATTCTAGTTCCCAGGATAAGTATGTTCTTACTGTGAATTTATTAAGTCATTTCACTATTTAGATCCCCTTTCTGTCTAACTAAATCAGTTTCCCAGCAGACTCTGGGCACTGACAAGATAGTGTCTCTCTGCCTTCACAATGCAAGACTAGGGTCTTCAATGTGGTGAAGAACTTGAGATACTGTCAGTAAACTTTTTCCTTCATGCAATTTCACTTCCTTCTTCACATGAATAAATTCAAGAAATATTGAGAAAGTAGAATCAAAAGGGCTTCATAGTTAATTGGAGTGCGTAGACGGCAAGGATAGGAATAAAAAAGGCAAGTTATGAAGGATATCCAGAATTCTAGCTTGAGCTGCTGGTGCATCATATTGCTATTCATGAAGGTGGAACAGAACCAGGTCCTGGCTTGGATACAGAGGGAAAGGAAGGTGGTAGATCGTAAATTCAAAACATGTACATGTGAGGCATCCCTCAGTTCTGCTGAGGTTTCTGGTATAAATTGGGGATTATAGGTATGAAACTTAAAAGCTGATGACCTGAAACATAAATTTTGGAGAGATTTATGAGCTGAAGCAAAGGAATGGGTGAAGTCACCCAGAGGTGGTAAAGGGATTGTTCAAGGTAAGCACAGAATTTGAGGGGAGAGGGAGAATAAGGGGGAATGTAAGTAGGAAGACTAATGTCCAGAGGATACTGAATAATGCGAGAGAATAGGTTAGGTGGAGGTGTTCAGGAATTAACCAAACAACTAGGTTAGGTTTGAGGAACTTGCTCTTTGTGGAGTGGGCAGAGTTCAATTCAGGATAAACATTTGAGTTTAAGCATCACTGATATTTGTTCTGGAAAAATCCTGGGCAGAGGAATGGCATAATTAATGTTGTAGACTTGAGAAAAAGAATGCATAGATTGTTCTTACTGTAATATACCTATGGTCATAAGGACTTGGACATGGGGTAACAGCAACAAAACAATTCTAAAGAAAAAAAAGAAAAAAATATTTAAACTAATCCCACCTCTTGCTTAATGTCCATTTTTCCATGTTTTGCTTCTTTTGAGTCACTGGGGAAAGAAGGGAAGTGACCTTTATTGAGTGTCCCTATATGCTAATACTTTCTCTAGGTTTACACTTAGATCTAATTTAATCCATATGAAAGCCTGGGAGGAGAGTGGCACTGCCACTTTTGCAGAACAAAAACTAAGTCTCAGGTGACTTAATTAAATAGGGTGCTCAAACCAATTAAGTGACAGAATTTGCATCCAATCCAGGTGAACCCAATTCCCAAACCCAGGTTCTTACCCTCACATCTTGCTCCTTTTATTCAGCTGCTCTGTCTCCCACACAATTTATCTGGAATTGTCATAACCTTTCTGTTTCATTTCTTCCAAACTCTCTACCTTCTTAAAGTTTACCTGAAGTTCTAGTTCCTTGAGTAATTTCTGCTGATGACTCCAGCTCAAAAGTATTTTTTTTCCATGCTCAGAATTCATATAGAATATTTTTCAAAGTGTTTTCTGAGAACACTGGTTTCCCAAAAACTCTACAAAATTGTGTCTGTAATCAAATAAATTAGAAATCCTGCACGTTGAGTCTATTTTGGGACTACCCAGTATTTTTAAAATCTTTTTTTAATCTAAAGAGTATTTTCCAGGCACTCCTATAACTGTATAACATCAGCCCAATTCAACTGCTCACACATTATTTTATTTTTGTTCTCGTAAGTCATATTGTAATCTTGAATGTCATAATCAAGTGGAGATCATTTTACATGTATAATTTGTGTATATGTGTAAGCATATTATATGATAAGTGCTTAAAACATTTAATTGTTTATTTGTGGGAAAGTAAATAAATATAGAAATAAATAAATATAGTCGATTATTTACTATCTAAAACAATAAGAAAATAATTTCTGGAGATTCAGAAGGAGGGAATGGGTTTGACGAGAAAAAATAACTTTCTTTTTAGCAGGTTTGCATTTATCTCTTTAAAATTTTGTTGTTTTAAAATTGAGTAAACAGTTTTTTCTTCTGCTTAAGATGTATAAGGGCATAAAAGCATTTCATTCATATGGTAACATGAAGAAAAATCCAATAAAATAAAAAAGCATCCTTATAAATGCTACCGTATCGAAGAGAAGTGGACACACTTACATAAATCCTTATTAAACTGATTTCCACAGAGAAGCGACCTTCATAGCTTAGCAGCAAATTTTATCAACTTTCATGGGCAAATATCAAGTAAAAGAGAAGACTTGCTAAAGGCAAAGAAGAGACCAACTGAGCCACTGGCAATGGTAGGGACAGACAGAAATGGATTAGTCTGAAGGACTCATAAATACAGTATTTTTTGTGTAGCATTACGATTGTTCTCCCCTCCTTCTACCTCTGAATTTTGCAGAGAAAAAACAAGTAAATTGAGGCTGTAGAGCAAATGAACTCACCTAGCTCAGTGTTCATACAGCAGCAGCACAGGCCCCAGTAAACTTAAAACTTGATAAAATCTAAAACATAACCACCTCACTTTATCTTCCAGACATGAAATAAAAGTTCACATTCTTTGCAGGAAATAAAAGCAGGGTAGTAGTCTCCTTCAATTTTTTCTTTTTTTTTTTTTACAAAGTACAGTATACTATCAAATATAATGAAATATGCCAAGAATACGAATATGTTGGGAAAAGGAAGAATATAAAAGCTATCACAAACTGTAAATGATCCAGCCACAGCACTATCGGCCACCATAATTTTCTACAATGTGATCTTAACACTTCATTTCAGAGGTAGACTCTATGTTCTCTCTGCTTGTGACTCACGATAAATAGAATACGGTGGCTTGATGATGCATGACTTCTGAGGTTGGGACAGAAAGGGCATGCAGCTTCTTCCGTATTGGCTGGGTCACTTGATGGCAAAAGAAGTCTACATGGGTAGAAACTAGGATAATTGTTGGCTCTCAAGGTAAAGGGGATTATTTAGAATGAAGCACAGAGGATTTCTACGGTGACAGCAATGTTCTGTATCTTGATTGGAATGTGGGTGAAACAAGTATAATTATTTGTCAAACTCATCAAATTATACACTTAATATCTTTGCATTTTATTCTTTGTAATTTTACATCATTTTTAATCCAAAAATAAATGGACATTTGTGTATTTTTATTAATTTCTTTTCAAGAAAATAAAATTCAATGAACCAATTTTTGTTTCATAATTCACTTTCTTTAATTATTAAGACATGGAGGTTGGAACACAGCAGAGGAAATCAAAGTAGTTTTGAATAATCTCATGATTAGGGGATCTTTTTTTTTAATTTGGCAAAAACTAAGTTGGACATATGTTTATAGTTAATATGTTTCACAAAATCATCAGTTCAACTTGGAAATAAAGCGTCTCTGTTTGATAATGTTATAATAGTGTATTATAAGCTGACCTATTTGAAGGTAATTAAAGTAAATTTTTTAAAATAAAATCTGTGTTTGTTTTCCATTAATTCAGCTTACTGCATTAATTCTATCATTTAAATTGTCAAGGTAGCATTTTTTCTATTGGCATAACAAAAATTCTTTATATTTTAATTCCTACCACATTTCACTGCCTCCAACCTTTTTTTTAGACATAGATCTAAATAAGTAGGCACTGGTGTTAAAAATAATTCCCTTTCATGTGCTGGTTCTTATAAAAACTAATACAAATTATGAGACTGAATAAAAAGTAGAGGCAGTACCAAATTTAAGAAGACAGAAGATGTTGGGAATTTGAAGTGAATGAACAGGGACCTATGAGCTACAGATTCTTAGCCCTCAAGAATACTTTCCTTTCTACTCCCTTTTCACTTTTAACTTGGAGATAAAAGTTTAAAAAAAGAAGAAAGAAACTAAACTTAAAATCAAATCTAGATATCTCTAACTAATGAGATTTGAGTAATAATTATACTATGCATTATTAATAAGGTATTTGTGTCATGAAAAACATAGTAAAATATCTTCATCTTTTCTGGATGCTGTTAGATTTAAAATTTACAACTGCGTATCACTTAATAACTATGTGGTTAAGAAAAAGGGAGCCTCACTTTTCTCAATCTTGAAATGATTTAACATTATAGTTTTACAGTATGCTTTAGAAATAATACGTATAATAAATACTGCTGTACAAAGAAGATGCTAAAAAACCAAATATATATATATATATATATAACTTTTCACTGTTAACTACTTTTACTGCTGTAGTCTGTTGAGAGAATGGCATAACAGAGGTGCCCTTACATTCTCACTTCATGGCCCCCTTAATGTCTCAGTAATTGTTTCACCCCACTCTTATACTACAACAAACATCTATTTCTTTTATTCAGTAGATAAATCTAAACAACTTCATAATATTTGTGTCCTAACAATTTAGGAACTATTTTAAAATATACTACACATAAATTAAAAGGAAATGATATATGTTTTAACATCTTTATTGGAGTATAATTGCTTTAAAATAGTGTGTTAGTTTCTGCTTTATAACAAAGCGAATCAGTTATACATATACATATGTTCCCATATCTCTTCCCTCTTGCGTCTCCCTCCCTCCCACCCTCCCTATCCCACCCCTCTAGGTGGTCACAAAGCACCGAGCTGATCTCCCTGTGCTATGTGGCTGATTCCCACTAGCTATCTGTTTTACGTTTGGTAGTGGATATATGTCCATGCCACTCTCTCACTTTGTCACAGCTTACCCTTCCCCCTCCCCATATCCTCAAGTCCATTCTCTAGTAGGTCTGTGTCTTTATTCCCATCTTACCCCTAGGTTCTTCATGACATTTTTTTTCTCTTAGATTACATATATATGTGTTAGCATACGGTATTTATCTTTCTCTTTCTGACTTACTTCACTCTGTATGAAAGACTCTAGGTCCATCCACCTCACTACAAATAACTCAATGTCGTTTCTTTTTATGGCTGAGTAATATTCCATGGTATATATGTGCCACATCTTCTTTATCCATTCATCCAATGATGGACACTTAGGTTGTTTCCATCTCCTGGCTTTTGTAAATAGAGCTGCAATGAACATTTTGGTACATGACTCTTTTTCAATTATGGTTTTCTCAGGATATATGCCCAGTAGTGGGATTGCTGGGTCATATGGTAGTTCTATTTGTAGTTTTTTAAGGAACCTCCATACTGTTCTCCATAGTGGCTGTACCAATTCACATTCCCACCAGCAGTGCAAGAGTGTTCCCTTTTCTCCACACCCTCTCCAGCATTTATTGTTTCTAGATTTTTTGATGATGGCCATTCTGACCGGTGTGAGATGATATCTCATTGTAGTTTTGATTTGCATTTCTCTAATGATTAATGATGTTGAGCATTCTTTCATGTGTTTGTTGGCAATCTGTATATCTTCTTTGGAGAAATGTCTATTTAGGTCTTCTGCCCATTTTTGGATTGGGTTGTTTGTTTTTTTGCTATTGAGCTGCACGAGCTGCCTGTAAATTTTGGAGATTAATCGGAAATGATATTTTATTTTCACTCTTAAAAGAATCCCAATTACTGGACAGAGAAAGACAAATATATGATATCGCTTATATGTGGAATCTAAAAGAATTGGTACAAATGAACTTATTGACAAAATAGAAATTGAGTCACAGATGTAGAAAACAAACTTATGGTTACTGGGGGGAAGGTGGGGAGGAATAAATTGGGAGATTGGGATGGACATAGACAACTCTACATAAAATAGATAATAAGGACCTACTGTATAGCACAGGGAACTCTATTTAGTGCTCTGTGGTGACCTATATGGGAAAAGAATCTAAAAAAGAGTGGATATATGTATATGTATAACTGACTCACTTTGCTGTACAGCAGGAATTAACACAACATTGTTAAATCAACTACACTCCAACTTAAAAAAATTAAATAAATTAAAAAAAATCCCGAGTTAAGAGATGTGGGCATCTGTTGGGCATTTACAACTTCTCAAACCTCAGAATCAGACTGGACAACATTGCTCCCATTTCCTACTCCACAAAAATTTTTGTATGGCCCTTCCTACTTGTCACAGCAACTGCCAAAAACCAGCTTTGCAAAGTTATGTTCTAATGGAAAGAACATTAGTTATGTTCTAATGGAATTGCACGTTCTAATATTGCAATTTTGGACTCAAGCTAGTAGTTCACACAGTGTCAAACATGCTATCAATGTGATTCTTAGTAATGTTAAAATATTCCATGGTGCTATGTGAGTTTGCAGTACTGCCCCAGGGCACTTTGTCACACAGTCTGGGGACATGTATATCAATAAAAATAAAATAATAAAAATTACTGATTGTTAAGTACAAATTGAGGGAACATTCTCATAAATTAATATGAGGAAAAAAATGTGAAATATGAAAAAGTAGCAGACCAGGAATACAAAAAATAGGAGACATGAGTTAGTAATTGCGTTAAGGAGAGAATGACTAAAATATAGTCATTTGACTTTCATGAGAGTTAGAGCAATTAGAGGAACAGCAATCCATAAACAAGCCTGCCACATTAAACAAAGTGCTTCAAAACAAATAATGTTACTTTAAGTTCTGCCAGACAATACAAGACCTTGACAAGCAATGGTCCTGAAAACTCCATGACTTACTCTTCAATTCTTTAAAGGAATTTTTAAAGATTCTCTGAACAGTATTCAGTTCAAGAAACAGATTTAATAACACTTCAAGATATTTCCTTTACTAAGATATATAAGAGGATTATAAAATAGGATTGGGAGATGATTGGGAAAATGTCATCAACTTTTTATGAATGTTTTCAGTGGAAAAAAAGTATATATGTTTAATAAAATAAATAGAACACTTTCTTAGAAATAATAATAAACATACTTTGTAGTGACCTTATGATGTGAACTTGTGATTGTACGAAACAAACGTATCAGAACACATTTATTCTTCAGCATGAGAACTGGTTGTGCATCTCAGGAATTTGTAGCCTATGTATTAACTCAAGCGAAGACTGAAGCGATCCCTAATCCTTTATATAGTTCTAAAACACAAAAAGCTCTGGAGACATGTTTTTATAAATTGGGTGCTAAACTCCTTTGGTGGGGAACTTGTGTCTCCAGTCAAGATGGAATAACAGAGACCAATTTACCCTCCTCTCTAAACAACCAGAAGTTATATATGTCAATAGTATTCACAACATAGAGCATCAGGCAATGAAGGACAGTGATCCCTGAGACACAGGAAACAAAGGTGAGCCCTCTGTTGCCCCAGTTGACTCCCTGAAGAAAGTTTCCAGGCCAAGGCATAGGGATTAAGGCTTTTGTTCCATAGAGAAAAGGGGGACATAAGTCTGACTAAGGCTTCTGTTTCATAGGGGAGATGGGCACATGAGTTTGGGGAGACTTTGGTACTGGTTGCTCTTCCCTCAGCCAACCAGTATCTGGGTGCTTTCTCTGGATCCTCCCTGAACCTCCCTGTGAGTATTAGGTTGAATCACTAGAGGAAATGTCAGCGAGACGGTGGGAACCCTCTTATGTCTGCTTCCCCGAGGAGTTTCACACTGTCATCCACACCTTGACAATGCCTGTTCCTTCTAGGTATGCAAATGCTAGGGTTCTCTATCTCCACTTAGGCACCTACCTCTCTCCAGATTGTTTGCTCTGCAATTCCTGTTCTCTGAAGGGCTCAAGAAAAGCCACTTATTTGCAGTTTATCCAGCTTTTGTCTTGTCATAAGAGTGGGAGTCGTGCTCTTTCTAGCATTTTACCTACCTGAGCTGAAATATTAAGTCCATCATGCTTACTAAAATTAAAACCAACAAAGAAACACTCGCTCTCTCATTCTCTCTCTTTCTCTGATCACTTAATTCAGCTGACCTCGGAAAAATTTATCTTATTAATTTTTCTTATACTCCAGACCTTTACACACAGTTTATCTGGATCATCTCATGATTCCAAATCATACCCAAATATCTAACCAGAATTGTACCTTTTCTTCCGAAGCCTCTTTGTGAATGGGAGGATTACTTTTTTAAGCACCAGTGACAACCTGACAACAATCTTTCTTTGGTTGCTTACTTACACATTGGAAATGACAGAAAATCATTGTCATTCATCTAAATTTTTTTTATAACATCTATGCCATTTTAAGAAATACATTCCCAGGCTTCCCTGGTGGTGCAGTGGTTGAGAGTCCGCCTACCGATGCGCGGGACATGGGTTCGTGCCCCGGTCTGGGAAGATCCCACATGCCGCGGAACGGCTGGGCCCGAGAGCCATGGCCACTGGGCCTGTGCGTCCGGAGCCTGTGCTCCGCAACGGGAGAGGCCACAACAGTGAGAGGCCCGCGTACAGCAAAAAAAAAAAAATATATATATATATATATACTTAAAATATATTTCTCTTAATTCAATATAATTTATAATATGTCACAAGCATTAATTTAAATTCTAAGAATGAAGCCATAAAATTGTTTGGCATCACAAAAATTGAGGGAAATGACATTTTCTACCTAGCAATAACTCAGGTATATATGTATAAGTAGATATATTTGTAAAATTCATATATATGTGTATGCATTTTTATATATTCATTTAAGTATAATTTCTGAGTACTAACCAATAAATTTTCCTTTAAGTTAAGAGTAAGCCTGAATCAAAATCAACAAAATGACCTTAGGTCACAGAAATCTGTTTTAAAAAGGAAAAAGGCAAAACAAAACAAATGGCCTTTCATTGAGGAAAAAATATATACCTCAGACAATTACCAGATTCATATCCTATCTGAATATTACCATGTCCCTTAAAGAGGCACTTGGTCTGAAAGAACCTTAAGTAGTGAACAGCAAATGACTAAAGCATTGAATAGAGAATAGAGTGAGACACCCAAATTCAATTCTACACTCTTTTCCAATAAATGTCCCTATATACACTCTTTTCCAATAAGTGCCCCTATATAGTAAGGTACAAATGAGAAATTACCTTAACTACAAACACATCCGAAAAGTGTTTCCTGAAGTTTAATCCATAGCTCAGAAATTGCTGAGACCAACTGATCACAGTTCAAAAGTTTGTTCTGAAAATAAAGAATATACCAGCCCACCTGAATGAATTACCCACCACTCAGAATGCTCTTACGAACAAAGAAAGAAAAGTAATTCATAGTCCAGTTTTCCTTTGGAAATGGAATACTATAAGCCATCATTATTGCCAGACATCCAAAAAGTTTAATGGAGCCAGAGGACATGAAAAGAAGGAACCTACAATCAACAAGCATAGGACTTTTGCTGCACTAAGAAACAAAAACAAAACCAAAAAAACCCACCACAAATAACTATGAAAACAAAATCCTTTCTGTCCACAAAGAAAAGCCTATAAGGAAATAGCAATGATGTTTATAGAATACTGCTATTAGTAATTGGAATTTGAATACTGTTAACATAGGCTTACATAAGAAATTTTGAAATACTTAAAACAGGCCTTCATCAACCTTGAGACTAAAAATATATTCAACAACCTAAAGAAAAGCATAAATCTCTAATAGGTATGGAAATTATTGCAGTTTCAATTCCTGAAGGAGGTGAGAAAATCTTCTTACATGGCACCAAAAAGTTTACAGTGTCAAAATTCATAGGAGAACACCCCCAACCATACACATACATACAACAGACCAGTTTTTAAAAGTAGGATGATTAAGAAAATATTCCAGTGTGAGTTTATGCCAAAGCACTTCAAGTAGTTTTACAACATGAGGTTCAAGGCTATTGACAGAGATGGAGTCCAATGGGCCAAATTTCCCAACTCTACATTTCTTTGGCATTGTAAACACTGTTTATAATAGTATTCCTTTGGTAGAGTTTCTCCCATATGATACAACCATTTCTATAAAATATAAATGCTTTTCTGTTAAAATGAAAAAATTGTTCCATGGATTAAGCCCTGTGCACTGTGTTTAAATGAGGGAGGAAAGGAGTGTGTTTGTTCTTTCATGCCTTGTGCCTGTAACTAGTCTTTGCACTGAAGAGTGAACTAGTCTTTGCACTGAAGAGTATTCTGCCTGGGGTGATAGGAAAATATATCAGGCAGACAGAAGCTGAGAGATAAACACTAGATTCTTTTATGAAGAGAGTATACATTTTCTAAGTGTATATTCTAAACCTCTAAACTAGTTCAGTGAATGCAGCATTAGTAGGAAAAAAATAATTTGTTGTTAAATTCAACTAGTGTTATTGTCAAATTCAGACAGAAGTTAGACTCAGGGATTCATTAGATCACTTTTTTAGAAAGCACACCTCAAAAATACTTCTGTAAGACAAATAACTGCATTTAAAAAATCTTCTAGGGGCTTCCCTGGTGGCACAGTGGTTAAGAATCCGCAGAGCAACTAAACCCGTACGCCACAACTACTGAGCCTGTGCTCTAGAGCCCATGAGCCACAACTACTGAGCCTGCATGCCACAACTACTGAAGGCCGCGCTCCTAGAGCCCATGCTCTGCAACAGAAGAAGCCATTGCAATGAGAAGCCCGTGCACCGCAACGAAGAGTAGTCCCCACGTGCCACAATTAGAGAAAGTCCGTGCACAGCAACAAAGACCCAACACAGCCATAAATAAATGAATGAATGAAATGAAATGGTTAATTAATATATTAAAGACTTGTTTAAAGTTACCTCAAATATAATTACTGAATTCCACATAATTTCAGACAGGAATCAACCTAAATGTCTATAGCCAAATGAATATTTGAACATGTGATAGAATCTACACTGTTCCTCAGTGAGGGGATTTTTCAGTTTTAGTTCAGCCTTGAATTTATGTTTCCTACAAGAAGAGAAAATATAAGTTCCACCCTCTGCCAAGACCTGGCGGCATCAGCAGGAAGGAGTAATGGGGATGAAGTCAAAGGCATGAGGATGAAAGTCCACAAAGAGAAACACTTCCAGGAATTGAGAAAATAGCTTCGGGGATTTTATGAAACTTTGAGATAACATAATTCAAGAAAAAGCAACATTGAAAAACCTTAACTTTGAGTAACTACCTGTGCAAATGTGAGAAACCTCTATAACCAGTAAATAAAGGTGTTTCTACCAACAAGAGACGACATTGGCCAGTCTGATGAGGGCACCAAAGAACACAGGACACCCCAAAGAGGATCAGTAGGACTTAGATGTCAAAATAAAGTAAAATCAATGCACTACAGAGTATCCCTTTAGCCACAGTGGGCCAGTTCTTACTAGGAAACCTTATGTTAAGATAGGGCTATTTCTATATTATGTATAAACTTGTACAAAATTATATTTAGCCATAAAAGAAACTTTATCTATTTCTCATTCCAATGTCAGCATCCACATGTACAGGCATTTTCAATATAGTGTTCTTTTATTTATAACAACTATTTATGACAATGATTGAAAAGACTGGATTGAGGTTAACCCAAATGACAATTTCAGTAAAAATTGTTGCATACTGAGTGTGCAGACCAAATACACACTTCTCTTTAAATAATGTGAAATTAGCCAGGCCTCTTCCTGGTTGATTTGCTACACATCACATTAGCATAGCATACCCCATATTAACTAATTAATTCAGGAAGAGGCCCTACTAGTGGGATGTGTGTGCTGACATATTAATAATAACAATAATAACTAATTTGAAAAATAAGATTCCATTTAAAACAGCCACTGAGAAGGTACCACATAAGGAAATGATTATAAATTATAAATCCAAACGTTGAACAAGGGTGAAGGCCAGTCAGTTAAATGAGAAATCCAGTTTGTGGTGGAGGGGTCACTAGTGAACTGGGGAGAAATGTCCTAATGTGTATCTAAAAGCATACATAGTTTTAAATTTTTATTTTATTTTATTTTATTTGGCTGTGCCACATGGTTTGCTGGATCTCAGTTCCCTGACCATGACCAGGGATTGAACCCAGGCCACAGCAACCCAGGCGCCAAATTCCAACCACTAGACCATCAGGGAACTCCCACAGCATACATTTTTTTTTTTTTTTTTTTTTTTTTTTGCGGTACGCGGGCCTCTCACTGTTGTGGCCTCTCCCGTTGCGGAGCACAGGCTCCGGACGCGCAGGCTTAGTGGCCATGGCTCACGGGCCCAGCCGCTCCGCAGCATGTGGGATCTTCCCGGACCGGTGCACGAACCCGTGTCCCCTGCATCGGCAGGCGGACTCTCAACCACTGCGCCACCAGGGAAGCCCATACATATTTTTTTAAGTAAAATATGTAAACCAAACAAAACATGCCAAACAAAAGCACTTTGTTTCTATACCTATGTTAATTCAGAGGGTTTAAACAACAAAATAAAGAGCATCTTCAGGGTATTACATTCATGAGAACATAGAGACAGCTATCTTACCTACAGGAGACTACGGATGGTATAGATTGGCATTTTATACAAATTTTAATGACAGTAGCATTTTGTATTGTAATCAATGCTGAGTTCACAGTTAAATCTTTAATGAGTTTGCCAGTGACAATGTGTTATTTAAAGGTAATTATTCTTCATAGTAACTGAATTAATCTGTTTCTCTGAATATTATTTTTTACATAAGGATGTTACAAAGACAGACAAAGCCATTGGATGGTTGCAATCATACTTTTTTTCATAATAAAATAATTATTTTTAAAAAAGGGAAAAGATAGAGTATCACAGTATAATGAAAGTCCCTGAAGGATAATTCTGCAGAGAGACAACTGATATTTAATTTAGTGAATCCTGATAATTGCTTATCTTTAAAGTCTGAACTGTAATTACAATTTACAAGATACAAATGAAAATCCCCTTAAGCACGTATATAAGCGATGGTCACTGGCAGTTGCATTTATAAAGTCTGATATCACCTTTGTTTTAATGAAGTAAAAATTTAAACAACTTAGTCTTTAAATGTTCAAATAAGATTATTTATGTTTAGTAAGTATCTAACTGGACATGGTGGTTAATACTGTATACCACCCAATTTACCAGAGTGTGGAAGTCAAAAACCCTAGCTGTCTAAGCAGCTGGTCATTTGTATTTTTTTTTTAATGCTGTCTCTCTTTTCCACTGATAAAATGGCAGCAATTTAAAGTAAGATTGCAGTTGGGGAAAAGTTGTCAAGTCCAATCTGCATTGTAAACAGAAAACATACAATAAGAAATGCCCAGAGAGAAATCCTGACAGGTCATCTGTCTGGGTGTTAGGTTGATGGTCATTTAGAGTAGTGAAATGTGTATAGTTTACTTGATGAGATGCTTTACATAATTTTTATCAGAACAAAATAAAAAAGGAATAGATAAGATAAACCCAGGGAAAGGTGAACCTTGATACTGCATTATGTTCTAAATCATAGCAAGAAACAATCAGAGTTTGATTTCCAAATCATTACCAAGACCAACAATAAACATATACAGTTGTATGAAAGACAAACCTCCAGCTCAGGCCTATTAGTGAGCTCTTCTATCAATCCCATAATTTCTATCCCATCGTTTTGTTCTCATTATTCTGGTATATCATCATATCTATAACATTTCAATTCCCATCAGTTTGCTGTTGACTCTCAAGTCTAGATGTTCATCTCAGCACAGTGTCCTGAGATCCTGGATCAAACATCCAACTGCTTAGTGAACATTTCCATGTGGATGTGACACAAGAACCTTAAGCCTTTATGCTCCCACATTAATCTTCCCTCCACTCTGTCTCCCAACCAGCTTTGTTTTCAGTGCTCCCACCCCCACCATCTATTCATTTATTCTTGAATCACCTTTTACTCATCTCCCTTATTTTTCCTTCACGTCTAATCTACCACCAAGTTCTTCTGGATCTACCACCAACATGTACCTCAATTACATTTTCTTCATACCACCTATGCTACTGCATTCCTTGTCCTAGCGATTATCTGCTTTTGCCTACACAGTTGTGATGGAGCACTCTTGCTCCCTTCTAAGCCATTCTCCACAATTAAGCCAGAGCAATACCTACGAAAAAAATGTCTTTATGTGTGCTTGAAAACCTTCATTGCTTCTCATTAATCTAGAGTGTGATTTGGAGGACAGAATTCATTGCTCTCAAAAAAGTCATAATGGTCAGTATGATGACAAACAAAAATAAAAGTGTCCATCAGGCCTCAGGTTATTCTCTCTCCTGTGTTCCACGTACATTTCATCTTTGCACCTTCTAGTTCTATTGAGCAAAAGCAGCCTCAGTCCCTCCCCCAGGCCCCCAGATATGTTCCCACAGAGGAAGCAGCTACACAGAGGCAGCAGTTCTCACAGTTCTCTCTGCAGCAGCTACACCGGCTTGGCTTCTCAGATTTTCCTATTATTCACACCCTGAAAGCCAAAATAAAGGGAAAATCTTGAAAGCAGCAATTAAAAATTGAATCTTACAAACGGAAACAATGAGCAAAATAATAGCTTATTTTTCATAAGAAGCCACGAGGTCAGAACAGAGTAGAACGACAACTATAAAATGCTAAAAGAAAAGAAATCCACCCAGGATTCTATATCTTAGCGAACATATTCTTCAAAAAAGAAGGCAAAATAAAGAAATTTTCAGATAAAAGAAAACTGACATAATTCTTTGCCAGCAGATGTGGTATGGAAGGAAGTTGTGGTAAAGGAAGTTCTTCAGGATGAATGGAAATGATAACAGACAGAAATTCACATTCAAAGAACAGAATGAAGAATACTAAAAATAGTAAATGTCCAAGGGAAAAAATATTTTTAATGTTTTTTTTTTTTTTTATTCTTCTTCATTTCTATATAAATCATAACAATTTCAAGCAAAAATTATAATATTTTCTTATATGGTTTATAATCTATGTAGGTATGATACATGTAACAATTATAACATGAAAAATTAGGGACAGTGAATCATAAACCTATATGGTGGCAAGGTTTTTATGTTTTATATAAACAGGTATAGTATTAATAACAGTTCAACTGTGAAAAGTTAAGGGTATATATGTTTTACTGGAGAGCAGCCCCTTGGGAAAAAAAAAGAATTCTAGCTAAAAGGTAAATAAAAAATTAAGATGGAATTCTGAAAATATTCAAATAATCTAACAGAAGTCAGTAAAGGAGAAACCGAGGAATAAAAAAAATTAGAAAATGATATATAAACAACAAATAAGAAAATGATAAGCCCAAAGTCAAACGTATAAAAAAATATATTAGATGTAATGGGCAACAACTAAAAGATACAGGTTGTCAGAACGGATTTAAAAACTAGTCCCAACTATAAGATGTCTACAAGAGGCACATTTTCCATATAAAGAGAGGCAAGATGAAAGTAAATATATGGAAAACATACCATGCAAAGAGGTAGGCAAAGAGGTAGGCAGGAAGACCACAGTAACTAAATTAATAGCTGTTATGGGTCACCTTCACAAGCAGATGAACCCAACCCCAAATTTGGATCAATGTCAAGACTGATGAGGCCATCTGCACACACACCAAAAGGCTACGAAGGGGCTTCCCTGGTGGCGCAGTGGTTGAGAGTCCGCCTGCCGATGCAGGGGACACGGGTTCGTGCCCCGGTCTGGGAGGATCCCACATGCTGTGGAGCGGCTGGGCCCATGAGCCATGGCTGCTGAGCCTGCGCGTCCGGAGCCTGCACATCCGGAGCCTGTGCTCCGCAATGGGAGAGGCCACAACAGTGAGAGGCCCACGTACCGCAAAAAAAAAAAAAAAAAAAAAAAAAGCTATGAAGAGGTTTATTACTTACATAATTGAGGTCTTACAGAAGCAGGGAAGACAACTAAAGCAGGTCCAGAAGTGATGGCCCAGGTCTTTATTGTAGTTAGGGGGTACGGCTAGGGCTGGGGCTGGGGTGAGAGGTGCTGAGCACAGGCAGACCCTTGTAATGTTTGAATCTCCCACCTGCACTGAGGAGGGAACACCCAGGCTTGCTCTTCTCTAAGGGGAAAAAATTGAAAATTAATGATCTGTTGCCCACCCTGAGACATTAGAAGAAGAAGAGAAAGTATGCCCAAAGTATGTTGAAGGAGGGAAAAATAAGGATAAAAACAGAATTCCATTAAATAGAAAGTAGAAAAACAGAGAATCAATGAACCAAAAACTGGTTCTTTAAAAATTTAACTGAAATTAGTAAGCCTCTAGCAAGACTAATCTTAAAAAGAAAAAAGAAAAAATTGACAGTATTAGGAATAAAAAGGGGACATTAGCAGTCCTGCATACATTAAAGTGATAATAAAGGAGTATTATGAATAACATAGTACCAATAAATCTGATAATGTAGATTCAATGGATACATTTCTCGAAAGGCAAAAATGATCAAAACTGACCTAAAAAGAAAAAACTCAAAAATCCCTATATCAACTGAAGACATTCGATTCCAAATATAATACCTTCCTAAAAGCAAATTTGGATATGGTTTCTTAGTGTGCTCTTTCAAATATTTTAAGCAGAATTATTACAAATGTTTTAACACAAATGTTCAGAAAATAGAAGAGGGAATGATTCACAGCTCATTTTATGAGGGTATTACTACCATGATACCAAAAACAGTCAAAGGTATAAGAAAAGAAAGTTACAGATGATTATTCCTCATGGACATAAAAGAAAATATTTACCGAATTCTCAGCAAATTGAATTATACAATATGTAAAAGAAAAAAAATTTCGTGACCATGTAACGTTTATTTTATAAATTAAAGTTTCTATAACATTTAAAATCAATAAATATAATTCACCATGTTAATGGAATAAAGAGAAAAAAATGCATAACCATTGCAACAGATGCAAATACTTGACAAAATCCAACTCCCATTTATGACTAAACCTCTCAGGAGACCAGGAATAAAAGGACACTTAACCTGACTAAAGGCATCTATGATAAAATTTACAACTAACATCAAAACACCAAAAGGCTTGGTGCTTTCTAACTGAGACCAGGATTAAGGCAAGAACGTCCAATTTCAGCATTTCTGTTCAATATTGTAAGGAAGATCCTAACCAGTGCAGTAATGCAAGAAAAATAAAAAAAAAACATAAAAATTTGGAAAAGAGAAGTACAACTCAACTTGAAGTAACATGCTCAAACATATAGAAATACTTAATGAAACTACCCAAAATAATAATTACTAGGATTAAAAAGTAAGTTTAGGAAGGTTGTAGGATATAAGATCAGTGTATAAAAATAATTTGTGTCCATATACACCAGCAATGAGCAATTAGAAAATAAAATTATTTTAACAATTGTTTAAACAATTTCATTTATAATAACATCAAAATACTTCGGAATAAATTACTGAAAAACACAAGATAAATACATAGAAAACTATAAACTATTGCATGTTTTGGAAGATTCAATATTGTTAAGATGGCAGTTCTCCCCAAATTGATCTATAAAGTCCATGCAATTCTAATTAAAATACTAGTAGGATTTTATTTTAAAAGAAATAAACAAGTTGGTTTAAAAATTTATATACAAATACCAAGGACCTGAAACAACTAAAAAAAAAAAAAAGAAGACCAAGTTTGAAGAACTTACACTCCCTAATTTCAATAGTTGTTATAAAGTTACATTAATCAAGTCAGTGTTGTATTGGTACCAGGAGATATATATATATATATATATATATATATATATATATATCAATGGAACAGAATAAGGTCAATAATAAGCCCATAGTTACATGGTAAATTGATTTTCTCCAAAGGTATAAATGTAATTTAATGAGTAAACATAGCCTTTACAACAAATGGTATTAGAACAACAGGATATCTATGTGGAAAATAATACTAAACCCTAACCTCACACCAGAAATAAAACTTAAAATGAATCATAAACCTAAATATGAGAGCTAAAGCCATACCAGAAGACAAAACAGGAGAAAATCTTTGTGACATTGGGTAAGGAGATATTTCGTAAGCAGAACACACACAAAAACCCCCACAATCTATGAATGAATAAACCAATTAACAAAATGAGCCTTGTCAAAACTAAAAACATTTTCTTTATGTATTGATCATGGTTTTCCAGAGAAACGGAAGCAAAAGGATATGGATAGATGATAGATTCAGATAGATGATAGATATTGTAGATAGATAGATAGGGATTTATTGATATTTTAAGGAATTAGCTCATGTGATGTGGAGGCTTGGCAAGCCCAAAATCTGCAGTACAGGCCAGCAAACTGGAGACCCAAGGAAGACTTGCAGTTCAAGTTTTGGTCCACCCATTTAAATGTCAATCTAACCCCCCCCAAAAAATAAAACACCTTCACAGAAATATCCACAATAATTTTTGACCAAATATCAGGGTATCGTAGCCTAGCCAAGGTAACACATAAAATTAACTCACACTCTTTAAATGACATATTTAGGTTAACTAAAAGATAAGCTACATTTGGGAGAAAATACTTGCAAAACACAAATCTGGCTTGCATCCAGAACAAAAAACTTTTACAGCTCAATAATAAGACAAATGATCCAATAAAAACAGGCAACATATTTGTGCAGATAGTTCAAAAGAAGGTGTACAATGGCCACTGAATACATGAAAAGATGCACCAAATCACTACTCATTAGGCAAATACATTCTAAAACTACCCACTAGAATATCTAAAGCTGAAAGAACTGACATTACCAAGTATTGGCAAGAATGTGGAGCAATTAGAACTACCATGCATTGCTAGTGAGAATGACAAACTGTACAACCACTCTGGATACTATGTCAACATGCTATCAAATTGAACATATATTTACCATTTGACCTAGTAATCCCACTCATGGCATTGCGCAATACAATATCCTCCAGCCACAGGTGGCGTATTTAGTTTCTCAGTCACACTAGCTTCACTTCAAGTTCCAAACAGTCACCTGTGGCTAGTGGCTACCATATGGTAAAATGTGGCTATAGGAACATTTCCATTGTATCAGAACAATATATTACAATGTGTTTCATTGGAAACATTACCCAAGAGAAATGCAAGAAAACATGTCTACACAGAAACTTATTTACTGATATTAGTAACAGCATTAGTCATAACAATGTAAAATGGAAGCAACACAATGATCCATCAACTAGTAAGTACATAAGCAAAATGTGGCATATTCATATTATGGAATACCACTCAACAATACAAAAAAACCCCAAATAATAGTACACACATTGCAGGAATGAATCTCAGATACATATATGCTATAGAAATAAGTCTAGTATAACTTCATATAGTGTGCACATGTTTATATGAAATTCTTGAAAATACAAACTTATGGTGATAGAAAGCAGATCAGTGGTTGCCTGTGGCTGGTAGTCTGGAGACAGCTGACTGAGAAAGGGCATGAAGAAACTTTTCAGAGTGACAGAACTTTTCTATATCTTGAATTTGATGGAGGTTATATAATTGTATACAGTTAGAAAAATCCATCACTGTATATCTAATATCAGTGGATTTTGTCATGTGTAAATTATATCTCAAAGGAACTAAAACAAGCACACACACAAACACACACACACAACTCTTACACACACACTTACCAAACCACTCTATACTTCTTAGTTTACCTGAGCTTTGTATTTGCTCAAAAAAGAGAAGCAACCACACACATGTATGTATACTTTGACAAAGATGTCACTGCAACGCAGGAAGGATTTTTAAAATAAATGTTGATGTGTCAATTGGATATCCATTTTGAAAAAAATTGGACCTTGATCCAAAATTCACGCCACACACCAAAATTAATGCCGTGCTCATTGCATATCTAATTGAAAATGGTAAAACAACAAAATATTCAGAAGAAAGCAGAAAAATATCTTCAGGACTTTGAAGGAGGCAAACATTTCTGAAACAGGATGGGAAAATAAATAACCATAAATGATTTTAAAACTTTGATGAATCAGAACATATTAAGGACTTTTATTAATAAAGAGAAAAAGGCATGCTGCAGAGTGGGAGAAGATATTTGAGGTATCTGACAGAAGACTTGTATCCACCATATATAAAGAATTTTTGCAAGTTAATAAGAAAAAGTCAAAATAAAATTAAAATCTGGGCAAAAAAACTTGTTCAGGAAATTCATGAGTATATTCAAATAGCCAAAATACATACAAAATGTGCTTAACCTCATTAGACATTAGGAAAATGCAAAAACCACAAAGTCATATAACTACATTCCCATTAGAATGGATACAATTAAAAAAGATGAAGGAAAAGGAGAAGAAAATGTATACCAAGTTTAGGTGAGAATGTGGTAAAACTATTATTCATACACTGCTGGTGGTATGTATATTGATATATTCACTTTGGAAAACTCTTTGAAAATGATTAATAAAACTAAATATATGCAATGCCTATTACCCAGCAATTCCACCCCTAGGTACATATCCTATAGATATACATTCACACTTACCAGAAGACATGCACAGAAATGTTCAGGTATTTGTAATGTTCACTATTTGTAAAAATGTTCACTATTTGTAAAAAAAACACAAAAAAACTAGAAACTAAACAAATGATAATCAACAGTTGAGTGAAAAAAATAACCTATAGCGTAATCAGTGAACCTCTATAAAACATTGAGAATGAACAAACTACAAGTATATGCAATGAAATGGATAAATATCATAAACTTAATGACAAAAAAGGACTGCCTAATGTAAAATTCCATTTATAAAAATTTCAAAAACAGGCAAAACTACCCTATGCTGTTACAGACCAAGACAATAGTTGCTTTGGGCACGGAAAGTCACTAGATGTAAGGATAGCTTCACGTCCTACTTCTTTATCTGAATGCTGTTTATAAAAATGTGGCAATTTGTGACAATTTCATTGAGCTGTACAAGTTTTTGAATATTTATTATATTTCAAGAAAAGTTGTTTCTGAAGAAAACAACACAAGGGAAAAGATGGCAGCTGGTTATTAAAAGCATGACAGCCAAAGCCTGAAGGGCTGCAGATGGAACAGAAGACAGGGATTTCAAGCTACTCAGAGAAATCTTATTTATGGACATATGAAAAACAGTTTTCTAGATAGTCATCCCAGCTTCCTCAGAGATGCATTATCTAGATGAATAGCATTATTTATTTTGCTTTGACTTTTGTTAAGTTGGCGCTGAAAACTAAAAGAAATCTGGATCATCTCACTGCACAAAAACTCAAGATGCCCACCATTGGTATCTGATGACTGACAATGTAATGTAGAGCAAGAACCCTTTTCCTCAATAGCTAGTATCATGGTGTGAAATGTTAATAAATATCTGCTTATTTGTCTCTTTTGTGCAAGGTATTTTCAATTCCTTGCCACATTTTTCCAGATTGGAGTTTCCTTTTTGTAAGAGGCCGGCAAAACTTAGAGAAAAGTTCTAAAAGTCCTGAAAGTTCTAAAAAGGATGGCTTTCAACAATTCAGAAAGAGATAACAGCACCCTAGAAAGTAAAGAAAGAGAAAAAAAAAATCTCCCTTAAATTGAATCACTTGCTCGATGTTACAAAGAGAAAACTCAGAATCATATATTCATGAGAAGTTAACCAGGATCATTGCAAATAAATGAAAACAACATGCAAATAATGTGAGCATGAAAAACAATGAAAACAAATTAACAAAATACAATGGTTCCTATAAGTAGAACAAAGCCCAATGCGTTCTCCTTTTGTGAACTTGATACAGTCAATTTTCAACACACATGGAAATCACAAATTTTTATTGTCTACTTTAAAGTTGATGAATAGAATAAAATATTAAATGTAGGTAATCCATAGTAAAAATCAAATGGCAATGCTATTTCTGTCAAAGTAACATATCTTCCAATTTACATGTTAATTACTGGTGGTAAAGAAAGGGAAATTTACCAAAAAAATATTTGCTTTGATGTCCCATTATCGGCATGAACATGGTTCCCAGCTTATTTGTAACCATCCTCCCTGTTAAATCAGATAAACATTTGCCAGACAGTTCAAAGTTTAATCTGAACACATTCCAAGCACCTAAAATTCTTATAGGAATATCTTTGACAAACATCCCCTACTCCCTATTCAATATTTTGAAGCCTCCTTCAGAAACAAAAATGGTAAGTATAATTTTATCAGAAAGATTTCCCCATCAAAAGATTTTTCCCATCAGAAATTTAGCACTTAAATCTTTGGAAATCATCTTTTAAGTCTCCTGAAAATGAAGTTTGTAGAAGAGATGGTGGCACATTACTCTTGATATTCTTGAAGAAAAAGAAAAGCAAGTAGTAAAAGGAAGCCCTGAGAGAAATCAGGGTGAATTTCAAGAACCACATACAAGAGTTTTTTGAAGTATATATACTATTTTTTCCATCATAGTGATAAAATTTTTGAGAGCAAAAAACTCAAGTTAAGCCCCCTCAGTTCAACTTCATCAATTTACGTAGGTGGGAAAATGGATGCCCCGCAGAGTCAAATCAGTTGCTCAAGGCACATAATAAGCCTGTATCAGAAGTAGTCCTGGAACCCGTTTCCCGGTTGTCTCATCCACTACCCATTTACTCTTCCACACCACCTCTCTCAGCGGTGCTCCTTCCAATCTTGAGCTAAGCGGCTTGCTAGAGCACACTAGCTATGCATTGGCACAAGAAAATGAATGCACTTTATCCCAAACTCCCAGCGCCCTGGATCAAACGTTGTGGCAATAAAAAACAAATCATTCTCCCCAGGCTTTGCCATTATGACATTTACTAGAATCACTCTATGTTTTTCACCATGATCCTTGGAAGGTCAGTTTTCTTTCTTGTAAATAATTCTTTAAATATGAGAGTTCTATAGCTTCAGTTTGTCAACTCACTCTATCATGCCTTTAGTAGTTTATTTGTTAGTGCCTATGAAATCCCTGTTTTTAATTCCAAACTAGTAACCCTGCCCTAAATTGAGTAAGAAAGTTGACAGAAGGATAGAGGTAAGCTGACAATGTTTGAGTTTAGGCTAATTGAACAAGAAAGCCTTCTAAGGGCTTCCCTGGCGGCGCAGTGGTTGAGGGTCCGCCTGCTGATGCAGGGGACACGGGTTCGTGCCCCGGTCTGGGAAGATCCCACGTGCCGCGGAGCGGCTGGGCCCGTGAGCCATGGCCGCTGAGCCTGCGCGTCCGGAGCCTGTGCTCCGCAACGGGAGAGGCCACAACAGTGAGCGGCCCACGTACCGCAAAAAAAAAAAAAAAAAAAAAAAAAAGCCTTCTATTGGATGGAGCATTGTGCTTGAAATCTATTCTCTTCTTGCCAGTGAGTGACTGATTCTGTGCGGCAGCTCTCTTTGCCTCCTTTCTTCCCCAGGTAAATGAGATTCAGTAATAACATTTGAGAGCAGAATGGCAAGGAGTAAAGAAGAAAGCAGCTCCTTTAAGGTACTTTCCATTTATCAAAGATACAGGGTAGCTGTCATAAATAGGAAAATTTCTGGATTCATTCCACTTGAGATGAGCAGAAGGCAAGAAAAAATAGATGCTGTTTTCATCCTCAACTCTTCAATCTCTCTTCTCTAGATGGTCTGGAAAAACCTATATCTAACACCTCAAATTTTCAAGCTACCTTTCTACTGATGGTGACTCTGCCTCCACTCACCTCAAGTGTAGACACTGCTCAATATTCTTTCCTAAACAGGTTCATGTTATAAAGGCCAATATTATTACCATGCTCAAATATTACTGAAAGTTTCCTCACTATGGAACACAGAACAAACTCCTTGGCATGGCAAAGTCATCTACCAACTGGTCCCAACATCTCTCGCTCTGACCCTACCTTCAACCCATCATGGAAATTCACACTATTTTACAAGTATATCATACATGTCCATACCACTATTCTTTTCCTTTTATTGAATTCTAAAGTAGCCCTTCCCCAACTTTTTAACATATAAACTTCACGTCCCTTATGAAACTTCCCCATACCGCCCTAGTTCAAGTATTTTTAATTTCTATTTCTATTGCTGCTATGCCTCTCATTTCAGTGTCTGTCTTATGTAAGTTGTGTGTTCTTTTTCTCTTCCCACATGTGTTCTGGAAGCTTCTGAATCTTACTCATCTTCATGTTTTATCAGTACCATGGGCAATGCTTTTCATAAACAGTACACACACATTCTGGCCACCCAAGAAGTTTATATGTCACGTTAAATTGAGAAGTGAATAAAATAATGTCTTACCTGACTTAGCAAACACAGAATGACTTAGTCTAGGAGGAAATTTATCAGTTTTTTCAGAAATGAAGGAAAGTAGTATTATCAGTGTTTCATTAGGAAAACAGATATTACAGCAGGTATTTCAAGAAGGAAGGCATTCCGTGAAGAAAATTTAGCAGCTCTCAAAACCACCTGGAGACTGAGAAATCAAGGTCAGGAAAAATACTACTTACTGATGTTCAAGAAATCAGGAATAGCAAGAGAGGACAGCCAATGAGCTCAGCTACCTGCATGCCCTGCACAGGGGGACCCTCAGAGTTGCTGGAACCGACTGACATTCACACTTCTGCCTAAATCTGCCAAGAGGCCATAACAGCTTCTGTTCGTCTTCCATCTCCCAAATCTCAAGCAAGTGTATCTAATTGATGCCTATGATTGCTGGCAGAGGTCCTGAGAAATACAGTTACCAGGATTCTAGGCACTATTATGTAAGAGGAAACACTGAAAAGGAAAAAGATTGTTGATATATAATAGCTAATGGGGCACACAAAGGCCCAGAGGTCACTGTGAATCCAGACTATTTTTCTGAGCTATGGAATTCAAATACAAATATACACGACTGACTGCAAATTATATGTTGGATTCATAAAGCATGTAACTGCTCAGAACTTTAACCCTGTTGAGCTAAGTGAGTTGACCTAGGATGTCATAGTCTAGTTACTTAGCTGACAGAGACCCAGTTAAAGTCTCAAAAAAACAATAAACTATGTATTTCTTGAAATTTTCTTTATCGCAAATTCTAAGCGCTTGTAATACCATTTAAATTGTCAGGAGGAAATAAGATTAATTGATAAGAAGAAAACGAGCAAATTTTATTACCTTCATGTGAAATAAGGAAAAATTGTTTTTACCATAACAGTGATGTCAGTATTTTGAGAGGCTGTAAAAGTTGCCAAATCAGTAATAAAAACCGTTACTTCAATGTGGAAGAAAACTACAGGCCCTGACATGAATTCCACCAGAAAGCTACCAATGTCCCATAAACAGTTAGAAGGAACCAACATTTTCATGCTTCTTTCTTTCAAGTAACCACTTTATGCTTATTTTGAAGAAATGCAACCTCTTCTGGAACATTAAAGTTCATTCAATTTCCATTCATGTACTTAACCTGTCATTTTATTTCTCTCTTCTTCAATATTTGCATATGAGTATGTTGTAGGAACCAATAAAACCTGCATTATGAGAATAGCATGAAATCTACAGCTGTGAAGTTAGGCATGATTAATATTTGAAGCAAATATTGCCAACAGATAGGATAGCACATTTTTGGGAAAACTGTTCTCTTGCCAAATAGAATAGGGACTATGGGACACAGGAGGGAAAAAAAAAGTGAGAAAATATACAAAGATATATGTAAGTCTGTAAAGCATCATGAGATATTTTGGCTATATCACTAATGGTTGTGTGACATTTGACAAACTGTGTAATCTCTCTCTGCCTCCATTTCGTTTGCTGTTCTTTAACCCACATCTGGGGTGTGAAAGCGAGGTTCCCTGTAGCCCATTCAGGCATTTCTCTGATCAGCAGTACAAAACCAGTGAAGCTTGTGGCCCTTACTCTGCTTCAGCCTGAGCCATTATTGTGCCTTGGACGTCTGCATAGGATTCCTTTTGAAATGAGGATTTCTAGCTGAAGAATATTTGAGATCCACTGGTTTAAATGAACTACAAGAGGTAACAGTTTAGGAATGTGATGTTTTCTTTCTGTGAGGTGGTGTTAGACAAAACCTCTCAAGGGATATAAGTATCTCTATAGTTTGAAATTATGTCTAGGAAGGAAGACTTCGTTATGGTTTTCTTGCTATACTGCACAGCTTCGTCTTTATCCTAAATTTCTCTTTGGGGGATTTAATACAACTTTACAATAGTCAAATAAATTAATACACATGCAGAAGACCATTTTTCATCCATCAGATGAGAGAAAATTTAAAAGGAGTAATTTTTTTTTTGCAAACAAAATTTTAATGAGGAATATAAAGACGAACAATAGTAGACAAAATTGTTACTCTTCATGACAAGATTCAATGTTGATAGAATGTCAGTACTCTCCAAATTATTTTAAGATTTAAAACAAAGGAGTAATATTTTTAAGACTATGTATAGGCAGCAATTTCTTTTTGTTTATTTATTTTTTTGTCTGCATTTGGTCTTCATTGCATGGGCTTTCCCTAGTTGCGGTGAGTAGGGGATACTCTTCGTTGCGGTGCGCAGGCTTCTCATTGTGGTGGCTTCTCTTGTTGTGGAGCATGGGCTCTAGGCACGCGGGCTTTAGTAGTTGCAGCACCCGGGCTCAGTAGTCATGGCGCACAGGCTTAGTTTCTCCACAGCATGTGGGATCTTCCCGGACTAGGGTTCAAACCCGTGTCCCCTGCATTGGCAGGAGGATTCTTAACCACTGCACCACCAGGGAAGTCCCTAGGAAGTAATTTCTTATACTTCCAAAGTGGTCGTAAATTGGGACACACTTGTAGGAAAGAAAGGAAATTGGCAACATACATCAAAAACATAAAGGATTTCTGCTCTTTGTATTAATAATTTCACTTCTACAAATGAAGACTAAAATAATCCAATTAATAAAATTATTTGCATACCTAGATACTCTTTTCTGCATTATTCTATAGAAAGTATATCAGAACCAGTATAAATTGAGGGGTGATTGTATGAACTGTACTGCATACATGCACATATTGGGATACTATGTGGGTACTCAATACAGGTTTTTGAGACTTGTTAATGACACATGAGACTTTTTTGTGATGTAACATTAATTATAAGTAAACAGAAAAAATTTGGCAGAAAAGCTACAAAATATTAACAGTGACCAATGAAGGGTGGTGAGTATATGTATGATTTCCCTACTTATAGTGTGTCTTTTTTTTCCAAAGAATAAACATTAAATTCATCATAAACAAAATAATATTACATAGAAAACTGAGCCAATTTATACTCAGTGAAGTTAAGGAGAAATGTTCAGTCTCTCAGAGATAATACTTTATGTAGTAAAGGTATATTTAGAATGTGTCTATCTTTGAAAGTCAAAGTGGACAGCATTGCCAATATTCTTTATATTATCTCAATTATCTGTATGATGCAGATCACTCTTGCCTTCAGCTATTCATTATTTAACATTAAAGTTGATATCTTACTTCACAGTAAACTGACTAATCCAGATTGAATTCCCTAGTATCTAGGTTTAATGAAGATCAAACATTTGCAAAACTATTGTCAAAGATAAGAAAAGCCAGGCTTCCCTGGTGGCGCAGTGGTTGGGAGTCTGCCTGCCGATGCAGGGGACGTGGGTTCGTGCCCTGGTCCGGGAGGATCCCACATGCCGCGGAGCAGCTGGGCCCGTGAGCCATGGCCGCTAAGCCTGCGCGTCCGGGGCCTGTGCTCCGCAACGCGAGAGGCCACAACAGTGAGAGGCCCACGTATCGCAAAAAAAAAAAGATAAGCAAAGCTGGACACTAGATAAAATGGCTAAGGACAGATTTTTAATCAGTAATAAGTACTTCAATAGGGAAACAAGTCCAGTGTCAAGTTGTACAGAGATGACTGCGTGTTTTGAAGGAAGAATGAGGGAATAGGGAAGGGGTTAAGCAGGAGCTCGGTAGAATCAGAAAAGTAAAAATGCCAAGGGTCTGTCAGGGTAAATACGAAATACGACTGAGCCAGCTTCCTCTGTTAGCTGGCAATGATCAACTTTAGGATTCTGTCCATCCACAGGGACTGGGAGACAGGCCCTATGCTTCCTGATGACTGCATTTCAAAGGATGGCCTTCAGATCCCTGAGAAAGACACTCCTGAGTTGTAGGAGACACGTAAACATCCCGAAGGGACAAAGGAAGGATTCACAAGGGCAAGCCCTTTTTAGTAAATGCCCTAAGAAAGGGTGGTCGAGGGTCCATCCTCAGGTGTTGGTTAGAACAGTCAATTCTTTTGGTAGTCTGGAGCTTTCTCAGGCTGACACTTTAAGGGGGACTGGGTCACCCTAGGGATGAGGCCTTGAGCTATCAGAAACTATGTTAGTGTTTGTTCAAGTCTTTATAAACCAGAGTTGAGACCCAATGGAGAAGATGGCTCAGGGGAGCCTGGCTAGAATTTGGTTAAGGAGCGCATTTTGTCAGTATCAGCATCTTCCAAGTGGAATCCAATAGTCTCAAGCACAACTACACGGAGAAAGAAGAAAGTACTGGCAGTTTTAGAAAGTTCATCTATATACTCTTCCCTTATATCTAGCAGCTCCTTTCTGTTTTAGCTCACAATGAACTTAAATAATGCTAGTTGATTAATTTTTAGAGCTTGAGTATGATCCATTTAAGTAGTTGTTATCCTGTTTTTGCTAGAGAAGCCCCACATAAAGTGCTAAGAGTGATCAATAATACATATTAATTAAGCACATACAAGTTCAGCAACGTGAGAACAATATTTGTATGTCAAAAGCAGTTTTAGGAAAATGTCAAAACTTTTAACTCACATTCTCATGCACAATTAATCCATTATATTCAACTCAACAATACGTTATTGAGAGTTTGCTTATAATAGGCACTGCTTCATTACTCATCACTACTCACCTCGACAAGCTCTTTTCTGTGGCTACAACAGTTGACTGAAAATGAATGTTTCACAGTACAATTTTTCAAACGTCCTCTAGAAATAAAATGAGTAGTGGAATAGGATTCATTCTCATCTTTTGTATGAATATTCACATACTAAGCTTAGGTGTCATAGCTGTTTTTTCAAAAAAGATAAATTAGAAATTGATCAAGCTATTACAAAGGCATGTATAATTTAATAACTGGCTAGAAAGGGAATATATATTACTGTGTTTAAGAGCAAGGTCTCTGGAGTCAGGTAAAGCAGGGTTTGCTTCCTCAACTGTTCTATGGGACTTTATTTCTCTTGCAAATGAAGGATACTAATTCCTACCACATAGACTGCTGCTCTGAGGTTAGATGAGATACTGTATGTAGAACTCCTGATACGTAATAACTTGTCAATAATAATTATTGTGAATTATTATTTTTCTTTCATAATTGAGTTTCTGTGGGAGTCCTGAATTAGAAGTATATCATGAGGCAGAACAGACAGACCAACTGAAAAGTTAATATATGAAAACACACTAATGTGCTAAATGTTCAAATGGAAAACAAAATGACAGAATTATATTTAATTTAAATCTGATGCTGCCTAAAGAAATTCCAGAATGATCATAGAAAACCTAATACTTGAATTTAGTCTAAAAGAATAAACATGTTTACTAAGTAAATGAGAAGAAAAGTTTATGTGTAAGAAGCACTGTGTCCAAGATGGGAACCTAGAGGCAGGATAGGAATAAAGATGTAGACATAGAGAATGGACTTGAGGACATGGGGTGGGGGGCAGAGGGGGGCGGGGGGAAGGGCAAGCTGGGACAAAGTGAGAGAGTAGTACTGACATATATACACGCTACCAAATGTAAAATCAATAGCTAGTGGGAAGCAGCTGCATAGCACAGGGAGATCAGCTCGGTGCTTTGTGACCGCCTGAAGGGGTGGGATAGGGAGGGTGGGAGGGAGATGCAAGAGGGAGGGGATATGGGGATATATGTATACGTATAGCCGATTCACTTTGTTATACAGCAGAAACTAACACACCATTGCAAAGCAATTACACTCCAATAAAGGTGTTTAAAAAAAAAGAAAAAAGAAAAGAAAAGAAGCATCATGTCCAAGATGGGAGGCTGGAAAGGGAATTGTGGGGAAAGATAAAATCAGTATGGGTTGGAGTACAGAGTTGGTTGGAGTTTGAGAGGTGGGGGAGATTGAGGCTTCTTTGGAATACATTTTGTGGGTATTGATTTAGGGCTGTGAATCTGTCTTTTAGACAGCGTGTACCCAAATGAAGGACTATTATATGCACATCTGTATTTTGGGATAATAGCTCTGATTTTCCTCCAAAAGTATGCAAATCCTACTTTTTCTCTCCAGAGTCAAATATATTGAATAAGTTCCTGACTTACAGAAAAGCAGGAAGATCTTTCTTTTTGCAAATTAGCAATGACAAAGGAGAATGTTTTTAATTGTTTGCCTTGAAATTTAAAATACCCACCCTTAATTTTGAGCCTACAAAATGTGCAAGTTCCCTCTCTTCCAAGCTCTACCGGATAATCCACAACGAATCTGTAGCTGAGGATTTCTGACACGTTTTCAGGTGTGCCCACAGAGGAAGAATGAACATCCACAAAAGCGGTGGTCAATACTGAGAGACTCTATTTCATATTAGAAACTGCACCATTGGTACAAAAGTTGGAGAAGAACCATCCATGTCTGTCTGAGTTGTGCTGCTGCTCTTTTGAACGTCTGTGATAATATCTAAGGAACATTTCTCCACTTAAATTGTCCTTTTATCATTGCACCAAAATAAGCTGTCGAGCGGCTGGCAGTACTACACTGTGCTTCTATGTTATTAAGTTTACTTCTAACATAAAAATACAGGCATCTTTTCTACTTTTCAGAATTTTTAAGGTCTTCAGGATAAATGGCTTTGTAAACCTCCTGTTTGTGCAGGCTGTCTTGATGGTCATCATAAAAGCTAGCGTGAAACTTATTTTAAAAGTATAAACTGCAAGAAGATAACACTACACACAATTCAGGCTTGACAGTCATTTCACAAATGAAGGTTAATCAAAAGGACTGATTTGATGCACTCTATTTAACAACGTTACCAGTGAGAACTAGTGACAAGATGAAAGCTTTGCTATGTGCAAAATCAAAATCTGAGATGTCTGCCAACCACACAAACCTGACTGTATTCCTGTTGCTTTTATCTCTTTTAATGGGACCATTAGATGGTCCTCCTCCTAGATGTCCTCAAAATTGTGTTTAAATTTCTCTCTCCCTTATCCCTTCCAAGTATTGTTAGTCACAAAGCCTTGCAGATTAAAATAAACTGCTTCTAAAACTCTACACACACACACACACACACACACACACACACACACAACCTTCTGTTTTATTCCCACTGCCACTTCACTAGTTTAAACCCTTATAACTTATCTGGACTGTTCCAATAACTTTTAAATTGTCTCATGTCACCAGGCTCTCTCTGTTCAAGCCAAACCACACACTGTTGCCATAGGAACCTTCCCCAAGAATAACTTTAATCTTTTCTTAGTGGATCAAACAGTTTCAGTGGGCTCTCCTTTGCCTACAAGGTAACTCATTAGCATAGCATAGAAGACTGTCCAAAATCTGTTTTTTCAAGTTGTCTTTCACTAAACCTGTCCATTCACTATCTGTTCCTCCCAAACTGGACCGTACCATTAGTTTCACAATCATCAACAGCATTTTGAGATTTTTTTGTTTACATGATGCGTATCAATAGGTAGTGATAATGTTTCCCTCTTGAACTGCCATAAAATTTGCTTCTAAGTATTGCAGCACTTGACATGTTCTAGTTTGCATTATACACACATGTACAAACACACACACACACATATATGGAAATTTATACTCTGCTCCCCGCAAGAGCCTTTTAAGAACTTTGTTCATAAGATCTAGCTGGAGGCCACAGGCACTACTGTACCTCCGGGGAGAGGTCTGGAGAGGACTGACTGCATAACCCTTAGACCCCGAACCACCACCTCAACAGTAGCTCGGATTTCATTTTTTTTACTTAATAAAGTATCATATCGTATTTAATTTTATTTTTAAGGTATTTTCCACTGTTTTATTTTAAAGTCTGGATTCTTGTTTCAAAGTTTAAGAGATTTCCTATAGTTAGCTCCTGTATACCCACACTACCAGGAGATCTAAAACAGAACTTCTTCCAGATTCGGCAGAATTAAACTTCATCACAAAGGAGACAGTTCTCTCAAGAACTTCAGATCAAGCATCCAATGAATTCCTTCTGTGCAAGACCTTTAGATCAAGACCCCAGGCCTCGGACTGACAATTTCTTTAGTCTTTTTCTCTTTCTTTTCCTCATTGCCATTTCCCCTGTTCTCTCTTGCTTTAAAATTTTGATAGCTAAAATGAAGCTCTTAAAGTTTCTCCTTTTAACGTTGGTTCTGTAGACAAAGCTAGAGAATGAACACAAATCCATGGATATTAAACCTGTCTTACCTACAAACTCCAGAAGGGATGGGATCGATTCTCCTTCCCAATCCCAGGTGGGGCAGGATTTGGTCTAAGAGGCATGGTCCCAAGCCTTCTGATAATTCTCACGTGAGTGCTTGTTTTCACCACAGTTCGCGGTTTTCTCCTGACTCTTAAATGCTCCTGCACAGCTATGAACTCAACTAATGGTTGAAGTCCAACTACAGCGTCAAAAGCTGCAAAAAGCCCCAATGGCAGTGACGCTCAGTGAGTCTGAGACGGCAAGGGACGCAAGTGATGTAACTGCTTTAGAGTCAGAGCAGAGCCACAATTCCCCTGCAGACCAAGAGGACGGCCCAGAAGAGACCTTGTAAAACTAAAACTTTCTCCCGTGGGTCTAGCATTTCTTTGACCCCTCAGCTTTTCCTTCCCTCCACTTTTGTACATGATTAGCTACCGCTACAGCCCCTGCTCCGCCTTCCTGCTAAACCTGAATTCTCCAACCGTTAACTTCTGAACTGCAAGAGTAATTCCTGCCTTTTCCAAAAACCATTTTGACCAACTATTCCTAAAACTAGCTGAACTTCAGCTTATGCATCTGCCTAAAACTGTATAAAAACTCCACCTTTCTATTCCAAGATAGGACACTGCTTTGGAGTTCTTCTCATGTCACAGTATTACAAATAAAGGCATAAGTTTATTGTGCCCTGGATAATCTTCTTCCACACTACCTTGCTCAACTCATTTAAAAAAATAAATGGAGAACGCAAACTCACACCCAGTTTTCTGTTGACCAGTAGACTGCTCTTACTGATATATGATACTGACTCATAATCCCAACTGCCATATGAATTCAAAGGAGAGAGTGATCCTTTTTTCCTAGTTATATGTGATGGGAGATGCTTAGGAAAATACAAAAATCAGGCCTGACACTCTGAACACCAATATTTCTTTTTTTTGCGGTACGCGGGCCTCTCACTGTTGTGGCCTCTCCCGTTGCGGAGCACAAGCACCGGACGCGCAGGCTCAGCGGCCATGGCTCACGGGCCTAGCCGCTCCTCGGCATGTGGGATCTTCCCGGTGGGATCCTCCCGGACCGGGGCATGAACCCGTGCCTCCTGCATCGGCAGGTGGACTCTCAACCACTGCGCCACCAGGTAAGCCCTGAACACCAATATTTAATGAGATATTCTTCTTAAAGAATTTTATGAAACAGAAAAATAATGACAATTTTTAGTAAGTAAGCTATGAAAATGTCACTACAGCCTATTCCTATTTGCACTCATGGAGGATAAATACTATCGCTCACTTAAAAGTCCTTTGTTTAGGAATTAATTGTGCTTCTTTGTTTTTCCTTATTTCCATAGCAATAACGAAGAAGTTTGCAAGTTTGCCCTCAGTATCCAAAATAAGGCAAAAGAATGTCAACATTTCATTTCCTCAAAGATTAACAATCTATGCTCAAAGCAATGTAAATAAAGGTTAAACCACTTTTGCAGGCTGCTGGAGTGATCCCTTGCTATTCCCAACAGCAGCTCAGGGGTAAACTACTGTCCATAATCCTCTCTATTCTGCCTCTTCTCTTACCACGCTTTACAATAAGCATGTAATAAGAAATGCCAGTTGTAGAATTCAGGACTATTAGGACAATTACAGTTTCCTGCGTTCAGGAAAATTGCTGGAAGCATGGCAAAATAAACATGAGTGTGATAGAATAGGTACTCTCTATATTGTTGGATGCACTGTTTTACTGTAGAAAGAGCTTTGACTGCTTTCCTGGCTTTTGGTCCCATTTTATAATTTCAGAATCAAAGCATAGCACAGTTCAGAGAAGTATAAGTGCTACATTCGACACACAGCACAAGATGTGGTTAGAAAGAAGGCATCTGCAGAAGGGATGAGGATGATGCTTAAATCTTGGCTGGCTGTAAGGAATGAACAGTTAAGCAGAGCAATTTGTCACAGTCAGATTTAGAGTAACAATCTGGAATGATGAGACACACAAAAGGATAAGCGCTATTTATCACGACTGCTTGGAACTACAAATCAGTAAGCAGCCATAGAGGATGCCCAGAACCCCTCTTCAAGCCCAAGGTATTCATTCACCAGCTGGTGAATGAGAAGGCTCATGCCTCAGTCCCTTTCTGGGTAGGGCAAAGGGGGCTGCCATGGTCAAGGTTATAACTCCATCCAGGGACACCCAGCATACAGTGACTGGTGAATACAGAAGGATGAAGACCAGATATTGTCTCAAATTAGAGCAGTTCTGAAATTGCTGAGACCTTTGCTTTAATTTTATTGCAGGTTAGATTCTCCATCAGCCCAGTCCTGTTTCTTTCACTCCATTACAGTGTTACAAGTGCTAACAAGTACTCCAGAATAAACCTCCTGCACACAATCTCCCTGAGTCTATTTCTTAGGAACCCCGACCTAAGACAACAGCTTTCCTATGGACAAACTTCTCAAATGACCAGTTCCTCTGTACACGTTATAAAGCCACCAGCAAAAGAATCTTCGATAAAAAAGACAATTGTATGACTCATCAGAATATATTAACTTCAACAGAAAAATATGTATCCTGCGCTTAACTGTCTTGATCTTACTTCAGACACTCTGGAAGCCCTGGTTTTATTTTTGGACGCCACTATTTTAGACAAATGTACATAATTTGGAGAGGTTTCAAAGAAAGACAAGTCAAATGATTAAATTATGAGAATAAAATTCGTATAAAACGTGCCAGGAACATTTGGCCTTTAGAAAGGAAGGGGAGGGGGGTCATTCTACCAATAGCCTTCAAATAATGCCTATTTATTCAAGTGAGTAATAGATTTGAGAGATAACTGTGAGGTCAAGCTGGGGGGACAGGCAAAGATTGGGTCATCATAGACCAGGATTCCTGCACTAGCCTCCAAACTCCTCTCCCGGCCTCCATGATTGGCACCCTACAATTCCATCTCCTTGCAGCATCCAGAGTGATCTTTTAAAAAGCACGAGATATCACGTTATCCTTCTCTTCAAATCCGTCTTTTTGTTTTCCACTGCCCCTAGAATAAAATTCTAGGTCCTTATCAGGACCTATAGATGCTTCATGATGAAGCCCTGGATATCTGTGGCTTGTCTACTCCCACTCACCACTGCACTGCCTCTCCTCCATCCCAGCCTCCTGGATGGCCTCAAACAGGACCTGCCGCACTCTGCTCAGGGATCTCCTCCTGGATGTGTTGATCAACCAAAAGTCCTTCCCACAGCTACCACAAACCTGCCACGTCACTCACTGTCTTTAAGAGTATATATGTGTGTGTGTATATATATATATATATATTCATATTCTTTAAGAATATATATCCTCTTTATATTCATATTCATATATATTCATATTCATGTATATTCATATATATTCATCTTTAAATACACTGAATAAACCTCACAAATTTTGATACGCAATATTTTATTTTTCTTCAGTCTTAAACCCCATTTTGACATCCACACTAATCCATGGGTTCTCTTAAATAACTTGTTCCTTCAAAATATATGAGGTATTCATACTTTCATATTGTATTGTATCTTAACTGTAGTGAGAGAAAGTGGTCTGCATGTATCATTTCTTTGACATTAGGTGAGGCTTCCTTAGTAACTTTAAATATAATAAATTTTTAAATGTCTTATGTTTTCTTGAAATAAATATATAATTCTATCTACTGCATATAATGCTCTGTACTTATCAGATTAAGTTTTTTGATTATGTTCAACTATATACTTAATATTTTGTATTTCTGTGATCAATCTCCAGTAGGCTTATGTTCAAATCAACAGTGTGATAGTAAATATGTTCTCAAAGTTCTATAAGATTATTTTGAAAATATTTTACTTATAGAGTATTTACTATGGTCCAGATTACTCTTGTTAGCACTTTGCAAATATTAACTCACTTAAAGTCATTATTGTTGAATTTTCTTGGAGGACTTTTCCAATTGTGATTAAGCACTTTCCCTATCAGTTTGTGCTGAAATTGTTAGATTTTCACTTACATGATACTTAAAACCTACAATTATTATTTCATCCATGATACCTTTGTTTTGGTAATAGTAGTAGTAGTAGTTTTAATGTCTTTGGGCATTTTAGTCTCTTTTATTCTGCCCACATTCTTAAAGAGTATTTTACCATGCGTAACTTTCTAGATTAAAGATATAGCTCTATTATCCTTTATGTCAAGCCTACTATATGGCACTTGTATTAGTCAAGCTATTGCTGTATAAAATAATCAACCCCAAAACTCAGTAGTTTAAAAGAACATTCATTCATACTCATGAATCTACAGGTAGTCTTGGGATCAGCTGACCTAGTTAAGACTTGGCAAGACACAGCACTGAGCTACAGGTCGACCCAGACCTAACACTCTCACTTCTGCACACATACAACTGGACAAAGCTAGACACGTGGCCAAATACAGAGTCCAGAGGTAGGAAGTACACTCTTCCGCTAAATGGAGGGACTGCACAGCATGACAAAGGGAGGGTTTCAAGATTCAGGAGGAGAATTCGTTCTCCCTTAGTCCTTGTAGGTTACTTCCAAGCTGAAAACTCACCTATCTACTTATTAGAAACATTCTCAGACTTCATCCTTTTGAATATCGTTTCAAACTATTATCTCCATCTTCATTCTCTGTAGCTTCCTTCAGAAGTATGTTGCAGACTTTCCAACTATCCTTTAAGCCACAATTCTATTTTTCATAATATTTTCTACTGACTTGATATCCTTTTTCTATACCTGACAAGAAAATAAAATTCTGCCACGTATTTTCTTTGTTTTTTGGATATCTAAAATTAACATTTTTATTTCAAACGCATAAATCATACAATAATATATACTCATTCTACAGAAAATTTTAATGTATATAAAGTTAAATCTTCTTCAAACTTTTCCAGCCTCAACCCCAGGCTCTGAAAGTTACTTCCCAACTCTAAAAATAATCATTCTTATGCATTTAGAGTATAATCTTTCTGACTTGTTTGTTAGAATATATGTATATAGACATGAACATACAGACATGTCTTTGTTTTGTGAAAAGCTTTACTACAATATCACATACGTATTTTCAGGGGCAGAGCCAAGCACTGGACAGCCCTTCAAGTGAAGGGCCCTGCATATTATGCTTCATTAGCTTTCTGGTAAATCGGTCTGTCCATATTCACAGCAATGTACTTATTTTTCACTGAAAAATTTACACTGGCTGTGTTTTCATTGAAAATAACATATAGCTTACATAATTCATTTTAAAGATTTCATTTAATTAATTTAGTAATAAATTATCATATTGTATCTTTAATCAAAAACTGTGAAAGAGTCTCTGTGTTAATGGATAAATATGTCTCGGCATACACAGCAAGAACCCCAGTCTTGGCATGAAAAATATACACATTTTCAACTTGATCATATATTGTGAAATTGTCCTGCAAAGACAGTGTTATAATTTATACATTTTTCAGAAGCTGATATTATTAGTCACTTTGTCTATTCTTAAGCACTGAATTAATTGGTTTATCTTAATGCTTTGAATTCTATATTGGTGGATTTAAATTAAATGTGTGCTTTCTCCACTAAAGAAGATAAAACTCTTGAGGGACGAAATGGAGAATAATAATAGATTATATATCATTTAATGAACTTGAAAAACAAAACATCAAATGAGACTAGCCCCATCCTATTACATCAAAAAAATCATGAGACATGCATGAGACATTTCTGCATACACTTTGGAATACTTTGGTGTCATCAGCTAACCTGACCATGCATAAATCATAGTTTGCTCACAACAGCCCCAATTTAACTGTTGTCCCAGCATCATGTCCCCGTTTGTACTTGCCCCAGATTTTTTTCATTTCTAACAATGATTATTGTTAATAGTTGCACTGAAACAATCCAGGAAGGACTAGAGAGAACTCCACGCTGTACTCCTAGCTTCTCTTTTGCTCTTTTCTACTAGTATGTGAGACATATTAACAGGCAACAGAATCCTCATGCACACACATGGTGAATCGGAAAAATATAATCAGTGACAACTTATCTCTCTTTCCTAACACTTTCCAGATGCAATGTAGCTCAGACCTCACTTACAATAACAGCATAAAATGCACTTACTGATGAAACTATTCAGGCAGCTAACTCCTTCTTGTCTAGGGTAGTGGTCAGAGTGTTATTCAACATGGGTGCCCTTGTAAGCCACTTGGCTTACCAGGCAGTTGTTCCTAAACCAGCAATGCACTGTAAGATGTGAAAGCTTCTAGGCTACCAATTGGTAGGGCCAGTGGGAAATGTAGGACATTACATTAAAACATATGTGAAATATATGGGAAATAGAGGCCAAGCCATCCTGCCATAGAATTTCTAAATAATAAACTGAATGTTCTTGCTATAGTACTTTTTATATTTATCACACAGTGTATAACTATATTTTATTTTGTTTATTCTATTGTTTCATAAATATTCTTTTTATTTTGCAGTCACACACAAATAACATGGTTCAGCATTTTTGAAGAGACTCAAGTTTCATTATAATCATTCTGCCTTTCTCTCAAATTCTAAATTAACTTCATTAATCCTTTCAGCTTAGAATTTGGCACTTTGATTCTCAGGTAGTAACATTCACTTAAATTAAACAAAGTTTCATTGACTGACTGCTATATAATACATTGGATTAGTGCTCAAGTTCTGAAGCTTACAGACCTGGCTTTGAATAGTAGCTCAAATTATTCACTATTTAAACTTTGTGCACATTAGTTAACCTCCACACAATTCCATTTTCTCACCTGTAAAAGGATCATAATATCCTGAGATAAAACATTAGTAACCCAGAAACAAGCCATAAAAATCAAGGAAAAATGAAGTGGTCAGGGAGAAAGAAATTTTCCTTTACCCTTCTAGGTTCTTCTGACTGCTCTAAGAGTTAAATTGACATGTGACAGATTAACAGGAAAAAAATCAAACGAAGTTTAATAACACATATACATGAGTTAACTTACCAAAATGGCTGAAACCCTCACCTTACATAACGTCTTCAGCTAAAGACTGAAGAGGATGTTAGGGGTAGCAGTTTAGGACTCCAAAGGGGAGAAAGGCAATTGACATGGAGATGGAAAAGCAAATATTTGGTGAACAAACGTTTTCTGGTTCATGCAGAGACAATGGGAAACAGAGTAGAATTTTAACAAACAGACTTTGCTAGGTTTCTCCCTGTCTACTTCATTTGGCTCATAATATAGTTACCTATGGTGATAGCTCCTTTCCTGGAACAGGTCCTCTATCTTCATTCTTTTAGGCAGTTAGGGGGAAGGTCAAAGTTTCTTTCTGAGTCTTTGGGCCTTGATTGTTTTTAGCTTAAAATAATCTGTATGCCAGAGAGATATTTTGGAGCAGCAAGGTTTTTTTGTTTTGTTTTGTTTGGGGTTTTTTTAGCTTTTATTTTTGAAGTATAGTTGATTTACAATATTGTGTTAGTTTCACGTGTAAAGCAAAGTGGTTCAGTTTTTTCTGAGATTATATTTCACTATAGGTTATTACAAGATATTAAATATAATTCCCTGTGCTATACAGTAAATCCTTGTTGCTTGTCTATTTTATGTATAGTAGTATCTGTTAATCCCATACTCCCTTTCCCCTTTGGTAACTATAAGCTGTTTTCTATGTCTGCGAGTCTGTTTCTGTTTTATATGTAGATTCATTTGTATTATTCTTAGATTCCACATATAAGTGATAAAATGTGATATATGTAACATATGTAATATATGTCTTTCTCTGTCTGACATACTTCACTAAGTATAATATTCTCTAGGTCCATTCATGTTGCTGCAAATGGCAATAGTTCTTTTTTTTTTTTTTTTCCAGTATGTTTTTTCACTGTTGTGGCCTCTCCCGTTGCGGAGCACAGGCTCCGGACACGCAGGTCCAGCGGCCATGGCTCACGGGCCCAGCCGCTCTGCAGCACGTGGGATCCTCCCAGACCGGGGCACGAACCTGTGTCCCCTGCATCGGCAGGCGGACTCTCAACCACTACGCCACCAGGGAAGCCCTAGTTCATTCTTTCTTCATTCTTTTTTACTCAGCCATTTTTTGTGGCTGAGTAATATTCCTGTGTATATATACACCACATCTTCTTAAACCTAACTGTCTGTTGGTGGGCACTTGGATCATTTCCATGTTTTGTCTATTGTAAGTAGTTCTGTTATGAATATTGGGGTGCATATACCTTTTCAAATGAGAATTTTCATTTTTTTCCGGATATATACCCAGGGGTGGGATTGCTGGATCACATAGTAGGTCTATTTTTAGTTTTATAAGGAACCTCCATACTGTTTTCCATAGTGGCTACACCAACTTACATTCTGGGGTGCAAGTTTCATTCCCTACAAAGTTATTATTCGAAAGTTAATCAATTCAGATTATTGAGCAATTGTTACATCTCCAGGTTTGTCTAGTAATGCAAATATTTGGTGAAAACTTTTTTGTTGTTGTTTGGTTTCAACTTGAATGGAATGCAAATCTGAGTATTTCTAGGATTACATGAAACTTTGTATATATGCATATTGCAGTAAGTTGGAAAAATAATAATGTCACTTTGCCACCAAAACAAATTGCACTGCATTTTTGCATTGTCCGATGTACATATTAGTGCAAGCCATTTGCTAATTGTTAATAAATTAAGCAGAGCAAATAGCTTTAAAGTGCCTTATCTCTCTAGATTGGAAAGCCTAGGGGAATCATACAGCCCATTCTTAGTCTATAGGATTGGCTGAGTGAAAAAAAAAAAATGAATGAAGTAAAGAGATAGAACTAAATGTTTTACTGTACCATCATTACTGAATACTAGTTCTCTAAGTTTTAAAATGTTTTGAGTTCCATTTTATAAATACATAGTATCATCTCTCTATAGCATAGTAAGGTTAAATAAAATAATTATTTATTTGTGAATTATACTGTCATATTCAAGGTCCTACTGAGTTTAAAAAATCTGATCTGATCTTTCTAGCCATAAGGATTATTTACTATAATAGTATAAATTACCAGTACCTCTGTCCCTTTGTGCATCACAAATGAGCCATCAGAGGTTGCAAGTTTCGGTGGCAGGTAAAGGAATTTCACTGGAGCAGAGCAAGCAGCCAAATGAATGAAGACTGTGCTGAGCAGACCAATGCTGGGGGCAATGAGATAACGTTTTACTTCCACATATCCCTGAGAACAAATGCAGACTAATTCCCCAAAGGCTGGTGTTTTTCTCCGTAAAATACACGGGGGAAATATAATGGCAGTAGTCTGGTCTGCGGTTTTATTTGGAAAGTGAATTTGCTACTTTCAGGGGAATTACAGGCTTGACACTTGGAACTGTGTACAGTGAGGTCCCAGTATAGACACAAATTAATGTCTTGTCACAGTCTGGGGCATGGCTGCTGGACTGACTTGGCCTGAGCACCTGGGGAGCTAAGATTGCCCATGTATTAAGGCAGTGGTCCCCAAACTTTTTGGCACCAGGGACTGGTTTCATGGAAGCCAATTTTTCCATGGACCCAGGGGATGGGGGATGGTTTCGGGATGATTCAAGCACAGTACATTTATTGTGTACTTTATTTCTATTATTATTACATTGTAATATATAATGAAATAATTATACAACACACCATAATGCACAATCAGTGGGCGCCCTGAGCTTGTTTTCACTTGCCACTCACTGACAGGGTTTTGATATGAGTCCGCAAGCAGTTGATTTATTATGGTCTCTGTGCAGTCAAACCTCTCTGCTAATGATAATCTGTATTAGCAGCCGCTCCCCAGCACGAGCATCACCGCCTCAGCTCCACCTCAGATCATGAGGCATTAGATTCTCATAAGGAACACGCAACCTAGATCTCTTGCACGTGCAGTTCACGGTAGGGTTCATGCTCCTATGAGAATCTAATGCTGCTGCTGATCTGACAGGAGGTGGAGCTCAGGCGGTAATGTAAGCAATGGGAAGTGTCTGTAAATACAGATGAAGCTTCACTCACTCGCCCATTGCTCACCTCCTGCTGTGCAACCCGGTTCCTAACAAGCCACCTCGGGGGTTGGGGACCCCTGTATTAAGGGAATAAGAAAGCTCAGTGTGAGGCAATTTGGAATTCAATATTCTAACCCCATAATGGAAAACAAAAGAAGGTATAATAGTGGCAGCTACACAGCAATACTGGTGAAGTAGTGGCAAAGGAATATTATGAGTGACTCTATTGCTCCTTCAGGATCCCATAAAACATACTTCTAACCTCAGACCACAAGGGGTACAACATGCAAGAAAGAAATCAGATGTGGCTGGTGTCCAATTCCTTGAGACCTATATGTCCTGGATCATGCATAATACAAAGGCACATCTATTTCACTGAGAAAAATACCAACCTTCAGGGAATTAGTCTAAACTTGCTCTCAATGATGTGTCAAAGTGTAAAGTTGTCTCTTTTCTCTCCAGTACTGGTTGGTTCCAGTCCTCACTCATTTGTTCATAAGGTAATATTCAGAAATGTCTACAAACAGGCTTTGATATAGGTATTCAATTGCAAATGAAACAGACATATTCTTCTTTGTTAGAGCTTACTGTCTAGAGGAAGAGAGAAATAACATACAAGAAACCAATCAAACAAATTTGATATAATCTGAGAATGATATTATGATAGGGTCAAATTAGAAGCTAGGTAAATAGTTAGAGGGAAAGGACGTACTTAGCTCAGACCGGGCAGGCTGTCAGAGAAATTAGAACGAAAAGAAGATAAAGATGCCAGCCGTTCAAAATGCAGGGGGGAGGAAGAAGCACCTGTCACACTTCTTAGGAACCACAAACTCATGTGTTCTCACGGCATTGTATCAAATTTTTTGTGATGTTTGTTAAATCTGCAGAAACTGTCTGATTATGTCTTTAGCTCCTTTTATCTAATGGATTTATTGTCATTTCCTTGTTGTGTTTTAAAAGTTTTTACATTTTCTTCATATGATTTCATTGTTGAAAATAAATTTTAGTTTGAATGTAATTAAATTTGTCTGTGTTTCTCAATGTTTTTTTCTTCTTTGATTTACAGAATCCCCCCCACCTCCATCCCAAGGTTAATTATCTGCTAAAATTTTTACATTTTGTTTTTCACATTTGTTTTTAACCTATCTAGAATGTATTTTTGTGTATTTGTATACAATAAAGATCCCATTAAATAATTATTTCAGATATTTTTGAGTAGTCTGCCTATTCACTAGTGGTCTGCAATATCATCTCATTCATACACTGTATTCCTATGTGTGCATCTGATCTTGGGTTTTCTTTCTGTTCCATTTTTCACGTTTTGTATCATTTAACCAAAAGCACACTGCCTTAGTTGCTACAATTTTATTTTAAGTTTTTGTACCAAGTACAAAAGTTCCCCCTTCTTACTCTTACATATACATTTTAGAATCAGCCTTTCAAGTTAAAAAAAATGACTGGCATTCTGTTTGGAATTACACAGTATTGAAATAATGTTTTCAGTGAAACTGACATCATTATGACACCAAATGAGCATTTTATGTCTCCAGTACATTTGTCTTATTTATTTAATATCTTCAAGACAGTTTTATAATTTTATCCATAAAGGTTTTACATGCCTTTGTTAAATATATTCCTTGATACTTATTCTCGTTGCTAGGTAAAGTACAATTTTTGTTTAATAACATTCACATGCTTTTAATAGCATTCAGATATATTCTTTGGTACTTCAGTATTCTATTGCCATTGCTATGTTAAGTAATAATTTTTCTTTTGATAAATAAGAAATGAAGTTCACTATTTTATATTGATCTTACTTTCAGTAAATTTGCTATATTAATTTTAATAATTGATAAGTCCTGCGGCATTTCCCTTTCAAATGTTCTCACATCTGTCCCTTCCTCATGCCTAACTAGCTTACACATTGGGTAATCTATTGGGTTGCAACCAAACCTCTTGGATGTGTTTTGAATATGACTCTTGGCATCACAAAAGTAACAATACATTGTAGGAGAGTAAAATTTGCCAAAATGTGTCTCTTTGGCATGATGGTTGTATTAGGCTGGTTGTTTTGTTTTGTTTTTTAAAGAAACAAAAGGCTCAGGAAGAGCTTTTACCTCCTCCCCTGAACTGCCTAGAAGAATTTAGATAGGAGGCCAACCCCAGGAAGAGAGTTGTCAACAGAGCTAACTACAAAGAACGTGAGTTAGATGTGGTAGACTGGGGAGAACTTAGCAAGGCTTGTTCTGTCAAAGTCCTCTCTGTGTTCAGTTGTCTCTGCAGAGTATGGCAAACATTTGTTTACCCAAAATTTGTTTTCCTCATCTTCCTATAAATTGTTTTCCTCCCCTTGGAAATCCCAGACTCCTAACCCCTTTTCCTCTCAGATGACATATAAGCCTCAGTTGCCTAACTTGCCCTTAGGCCCCATTTTCTTATGAAGCCCACGTACGTACAAAGTTAAATTTGATTTTCATCTGTCTCATGACAATTTAGTTCTTAGACCAGACAAAAGAACCTAGAACAGTAGAGGAAATTGTTTTCTTTCTTCGACATTAAACTGAAAAGTAATAGCTGCTCATGTAAATTGATACAGCCACTATGGAGAACAGTATGGAGGTTACTTAAAAAACTAAAAATAGAACTACCATATGACCCAGCAATTCCACTACTTGGCATATACCCTGAGAAAACCATAATTCAAAAAGAGTCATGTACCACAGTGTTCACTGTAGCACTATTTACAATAGCCAGGATATGGAAGCAACCTAAGTGTCCATCGACAGATGAATGGATAAAGATGTGGCACATACACACAACGGAATATTACTCAGCCATAAAAATAAACGAAATTGAGTTATTTGTAGAAAGATAGATAGACCTAGAATCTGTCATACAGAGTGAAGTAAGTCAGAAAGAGAAAAACAAATATATGTTAACACATATATATGGATCTTAAAAAAACAAAAAATGGTTCTGAAGAACCTAGGGGCAGGACAGGAATAAAGACGCAGATGTAGAGTATGGACTTGAGGACACAGGGAGGGAGAAGGGTAAGCTGAGACGAAGTGAGAGAGTGGCATTGACATATATACACTACCAAATGTAAAATAGCTAGCTAGTAGGAAGCAGCCGCATAGCATAGGGAGATCAGCTCGTGCTTTGTAATCACCTAGAGGGGTGGGATACGGAGGGTGGGAGGGAGACACAACAGGGAGGGGATATAGGGATATATGTATACATATAGCTGATTCACTTTGTTATACAGCGGCAACTAACACAACAAAGTAAAGCAATTATACTCCAATAAAAGATGTTAAAAGTAATAGCTGCTCAATCAATATCTGTTTATTAATCTCCCTTGTTCACTCCTCAGTTCCTACAATAGAGCAATTTTGCACATGATAAACATTTAATGTACATATTTATTTAAGGAATCAATGAGTATGTTTTATTAAGAAAATAATATGTTCTCCTTTAATGTGAGTTGTATTTTCCTTTCTAACCTGGAAAGGTTTTATAAAAATGATAGGTTTTCTTTGGAAAAATTTATATATGGTGTAATGAAAATGCCAGGATGCTAATATATGTTTTGTCTGGTTTGCCTGACCTCTATTAATATAAGCTATCTTATTCCAAATCTGTTTAACAAAAGTAATCATCATGACTTTGTTTGGTGTTAACATTAGATGGGTTATATTAACACTTCATTACGAGTATATCTTATTTCTCTCGCCAAAGCTCTATCAATAACAGGGATATATGCCTGTGATTGTCAAACATCTTATCTAGAAAAGAGAATACTTTAGTTTGACATCTTCCACAGAACTAGTCATTTATAAGATACAATTTCCACAGCCTGCTTATTTACTTGAGAGTCAATTAATTCACTTCCAACCACCTCCTTTAAAGACTGTAGTATTTATACTTCAACTTCAGTTGAATCTGTTTGAACTTTAAGACAGGAAGCAGTAATGCATGATACAACACTTATAATAAACTCCCTAAATGGAAAAAGATTTTGCAATTCTAAGTATCAAAGTTTATAATTAAATGACAAATATTTGGACAATGTTTTTAAAGGATCCATTTCTTCTGTTTATTTTATTTCAGGGAAGTAGTAGATGCTAAAAATGTATGTTTCCAATTTTAGGTCCTATCATTCGAGGAAATATAAAAGTAGAGAGCTAATGAAGCTCTACATAAACACCTTTACAAGTACTGAAATCTTACAAGCCACTAGTTTATACTCTCTTAATAGCTTCCTGTAAGCTAAAATAATTTTCTTCCAGAATGTAGTGACTATGATATTTCATCATGTTTTTAACTAGTGCTATAATTTCTTTTACTATGATGGATAGTGAACATTTCCTGACATCTTCCTCCGACCCTTCAAAAAAATAACTCAGTTAAAAGAGATATTAAAACTGGGGGAGGGATAAATTAGGAGTTTGGGATTAACATATACATACTACTATACACAAAATAGATTATCAACAAGAACCTACTATATAGCTCAGGGAACTCTACTCAATATTCTGTAATAATCTATATGGGAAAAGAATCTGAAAAAGAATGGATATATGTATAACTGAATGACTTTGCTGTACACCTGAAACCAACACAACATTGTAAATCAACTAAATTCCAATATAAAATAAAAATTAAATTTAAAAATAAATTATGCAAGGGCTTCCCTGGTGGCGCAGTGGTTCAGAGTCCACCTGCCAATGCAGGGGACACGGGTTCGTGCCCCGGTCCGGGAAGATCCCACATGCCGCAGAGCAGCTAGGCCCGTGAGCCATGGCCGCTGAGCCTGCACGTCCGGAGCCTGTGTTCCGCAAAGGGAGAGGCCACAACAGTGAGAGGCCCACGTACCGCAAATAAATAAATGAATAAATAAATAATGCAAAAAAAGAGATGAAAACTGCAATAAACCACCTTTAAGAAATGCTGACAAAAACAAAGTTAGAACAATTGCTTAATTAAAAGATTTATCAGAGATTTTAATAAGCTTTATGAAATTGCAGGAGAGGCAACACTGCATGTGGGTTTTCCCAAATATCTGTAATCATAGAACCCTTTTTTTTGTCAACTTTATCATAGGACTGAAAACATTTTATGAAAAATCTTGGTATAGTGGAAATATTACTGGTTCTGGATTACTGAAGACTATATTCAAATCCCAGTTCCTCCCAATTTTGCCTCTGTTAACTAAATTTTTGAGCCTTGATATCATCATATGTAAACAGGGAATATTCCTGACCTAGTAGGGCCATTGTATAACTGCATTAAACTAATTCAATTGATTCAATTCAACAAACATTTACTTAGGTCCTAGGCAATGACCAGCACTTGGTTAGGCACTAAAGATAAAGAGATGAATAAGACATAACCCCTGACCTCAAGGAATTCATTGTTTTCAAACTCACTGGCCATGTGCTACCATGGGAATTTGTCTTTTCTTGGTTCTCATGTACTACACTCTTCTTTGTCTCTTTCCCTTTTCTCTGGCCACCAGCTCTAAACCATTACAATCCTAACCAGAACAGTTCAGCTCTCCATTTCCCCAAAACAAGTATCCTTGAACACCCAAAATCCATAGATGGCAAACAAAAGGCCATAAATTCTGGGCATCTATCCACATACATTCAAAGAATGGCAAAATGTTTGAAATTAGAGATTTTTCTTGAACAGACTCCAGATCAAATTCTTAACAATTCTTTCATCTAGTCTTCTCACAGGTAGAGTGAAGTGACTGAAATGTAACATCTTTGTTTTTTTTTTTTTTTGCGGTACACGGGCCTCTCACTGTTGTGGCCTCTCCCGTTGCGGAGCACAGGCTCCGGACGCGCAGGCTCAGTGGCCATGGCTCATGGGCCCAGCCGCTCCGCGGCATGTGGGATCCTCCCGGACCGGGGCACGAACCCATGTCCCCTGCATTGGCAGGCGGACTCTCAACCACTGTGCCACCAGGGAAGCCCGAAATGTAACATCTTGAAGGTCCTGAGGTCATGTGGATGTGGTTATGGTTATTAGTATTATTTTATCTGTTTTCACTTAGTTGTTCCTATATAACATATTTTTCAACCAAATAATATACATGAAGAAAGCTCTCTTATCCTTAAAAATCAGCAGTTGTTCCCATTAACATAGCAGTATGTTCCAATGAAGAAAAGGAAGAAAAATAGACATAAAACTGCAAATTAACAAAAAGAACATATTCATATGAACACTGAACATTTCTTATGTAATAAAATAGAATGTATTCAGCTAAACAAATTATAATTTATTCCAATTCAAAATAAATGTTGGAGTATCTACTATATCAAAGCAATTAAGGCAGTTGCAAAAATTTTAAAAAGGATGATATATCCACAGCTTTAAAATAATTTAAATTTTATACTAATGATAAACAATTAAGTATTTATTGAAGCATTGCTATATGTGAAGCATTGTTACAGGTCTTTTCATTTGCTTTGTTTTATTCTGACTGTGAGGGAAAAGTTTAGAAGCTGAAGCTTCACATTAGAATTTTCAGGAAGGGAAAAAAAACTTGACGGAGTATTTGAGCAGACAATGCTTACTTCTACGTGATAGACAGCAATAAATATAGAAAGCTTTAAATATACAAATATCCTAAAAAATCCACTCAGCCATTATTTAAGTTTTGGTTGATTTGTGTTTTCAAAGTTGATTGGTTACTGTAATTGGCCATAATAGAAGCAAAATCTTTTTTAAAATTATTTTTTACAGGAAAAACAATAAAATAAGTCATGCAAAATACATTAATGAACATCAGAATTAAAATTTCATATCAGATCTGAATTGGCACTAAAAATATTTCCAACAGTATTCCCCTTCTACCACTACATTATACCTTGCACTGAACTGCAATAGCAGAATAAGTAAGCCCTGGGCAGCCATGACTTTATCCCAATCCATAAAAATCTAGAAATGAGAATTTATGGAATAAGGATTACAGGGTCAAGATTGGATTCTTGAGTCAACTAACTAGGGACTTAGAAAATAAGCTTACTTTCCACATTTCATGAATAATTTTATTCCTAACTCCATCAAAAGCCTGAAAGTCACTTTGTCTCATCTTATAATTTTTTGTCTTGCAAAAGGGGAAAATATTATTAGTCACTTTTTTTCTATGGAGGTAATGTAGGAAAAGAAAACATTTCCTATGCCATTTTAGATTTAATGACTGAAGTCTACAAATTAAATTGACAAAAGATTAACAGGAGAAAAGGCATACAAATTTCACTGATGTTAATTTTTTTTTAATGTATGGGGACTTCACAGAAAAGAAGTGAAAATTCAAAGAGATGGTTAGACATGAGAGCTTACATACCATTTTAACAAACAGTGATATATTCTGAAGAAGTGACTAAATAAAAGAAAGGCGGCTTGGGCTTCTAGGGACAATAAGTTGTGGGAAGGTAAATATATGGGGAAGTTAATGGAAGACAAGGGTTATTTTTTTAAGGTTTTTATTTTGTTTGTGCAGAATCATCTCAGTACTGACTCTGTCTTCTCCATGGCCATAAAGTTCCCCTGGAGAGGGGATTTATGGCAGTCTTTATTTATCAGAAGTTTCTGCTTTTAGTAAGATAAGGGAAGCCCCAAGAAGACTTCTTTCTGAATCTGTCAATTCTCAATTGCCTTCAGCTCACAGTAATCCACATTCCAGTGTGGCATATTTGAGGGTAGCATATCTGATCCGCTTTAGTAGCAAAGTTTTAAGTGACAGTCTCAAACAAAAATGTTGTCACTTTACTTTTAGTTTCTGTTATCAGAAACTAAAATAAACTCTTGCTTATGAACAGCTGTCAGGAGTCATCTTTAATTAGGATTCCAGCTATATTTTCATTTCCTGGGATAGTATAAGCTCAAGGTAGAAAGTCAGATTCCCTCAGGCACTTGTTAAATTCTGACTACCTTAGGCAATTCTAGAGCTTCCCTCCTCCACTACGTTCACTTGAATTTTCAAGGATCTTACAGAAAACAAGTGTATCTACCTATTCAGAACATAAGCTCACAATTTCTGAAAATACGTTATTGGTGTGATGTAAATATCCGGGAGGAGGAGCCTACTTACTCTCTCGTTTCACACGTTCTATGTGATGCTTTGGATTCCAGAATAGGATTGATTAATATAATCAGGCACCACGTAGAAGCTGAAGATTAATAGCTTCTCAAATGCCAAATGTCTCTTGTTAATAAAATCTATGTGGAATACTGCTGGCAAGTATGTCTGAGTAAGTTTCCAGGGCTTACCCTCCTTAGTAGAGGGGAGAATTGAGAAAGGTGAGGGTAATAAAGATTATAAATAAAATTTTCTGATATGTTATATAGGTGTAACTTAGAACAATTCACAAATATTATCAAGTAGTTTCCTTGACATTCTTGTTCTACCCAACAAAACATCAGAGCTGTTTTCCTTCAAACTACTTTATCTTCCTTTTTGGAACCTTTTATTTTTTTTAGTTATACTATTACCAAAATAATTTTTCTAGGATTAGCTTCTTACTGGTGAAATTAGTAAAATGGCTAAACCATTATATACATTTATCCCAAAAGAGTAGTATATCTTTTGACCAAAAAAGCAGGGCTTACATGCCAAAGCAATTATATGCAGATTTCAGAGATGACTAAATATAGCAAGTATCCAAGTGTTAAATCCACTGTACCCATCTCTTAGGCAGCCAGTGAATCAAAGGCTGGTGTTCTTCTAGGTGGTCTACTCAAAACTTTTCCTAATTTTAAGATTATGAAGTGTGTTAAGTATCACTCCTGCCTCCATAATACTCCATGTCAAAATCTGCTGAGACACTGTTTGCTATTAGACTATAAACATAAAAATAATTGTCATTCCACAAATGACTATTGTCTGTCACTTTTGTGTACCTCTTATGTGCCCATCAACAAATGTGAAAACGGAAACACATAATGTCTGAGTCTAGCTCTCTGCTATCTTTGCGTCAAGGGAGTCTTTCTTAGCACACTCAGACTGAAAACGATAAAAAAGCAAACTCCACCCATTTCTTTTTTGTGTGCAGGATCTAAAAGTAAACAGTGGTTCCCAGACCAGACTACAGTGTATATCTTACTCTGTCTAGATAAGTGCACTGTATATAGAAACTATAGCAGTGTATAGCTTTTCAAAATCCCATATCTGTCATTTTGAATCAAAAGATGTGGGAGCAGATGGGCAATTACCTTGGATGAGAGAGAAGATGTAGTGCCAGAGGAACTACCAGAGTCTGATGACTGGGGTGACACTCTACAAGGCAGATGTAAAATTTAGTTTTGGTTATGACTTTTCTACTCAGCCTGCACTTTTTAGTTTGAGGTTACTGCTGATAATTTAAGAATTGAACATCAAATCAAATCTCCAGTGAATCCAGGTGGGTATTAAAAATGTCGCTAACAGAACTGAGTATAATTATGAATAAGAACACAGGCATTTATTCAGCAGAGAGAGTGTATTATGTGTCGGGTTGGAAGTTACAACCTGTACCATCAAAGCTGTCTTTAGCAGCTTCTAGCTGTGGGGTGTTTGGCAGTCAAGGTTACCAGCTGTTCTTCATGACCATACAGTGAAATAAGTTAATAATTTTTGCTCTGTTGTATAGGAACAGAAACTGTGATAGGTTATAGAAACCCTGCAATAAATATAAACTAGAGGGTGTTATTTTAAATATTTTGAAAACTGTGATAAGCTATATGTGTGTGTGTATAAAGTATCAAATGAAGCAAGGGAATTATCCTCTTATTTTGGAAGGTCTATTTAATTAAGCTGGAAATTTCAAACAGTATCAAAATGTCAGTGTTTGAGATTTGGGGATTAATTTAACTAAACTGGTTGTGTGGGCTCTACAAATTCAATTTACTATACTGATGGGATCACTTGAAAACTATATGACCTTAAAGTAAAATTGTAATAATGAATAAGATAAATATTACCTATGTTGTTCTTCCCACCCAAATATGTTGGTTATTTAATAAATCTTGATATTTCTTGTTTCAGCTCAGTCATAAAAAGAGATCAGAAGACATCAGTCCCATCTTTACAACAGGAAAAAAAGCTGAACAAACTTCAAAAAGAAATCTAGCATGTCTCTCCCTGTCACTCATAATTTTGGTTGGCTTGTGGCATCTTTTGAACATTTATTACCAATTTTGAAAAAAGATAAATCTCAAAGAATGTCTAGCCCTTTTTCTACAGTTGCTGTCTCTCAAATTCACAAAAAAGAAAGAAAGAAAGAAAACTCTCCGTGTCAGTGAAGATGCCTGATAACAAAGGAAAATTGTTACCTTTCCTCAATCCTTGCTTGAAAACATCCTTCCCTTCTGCTCTTTCTGCCACTCATTGTCAAGATACAAGAAAAGTTATGGGTTTCTGAATCTTTTGGTTAATGCTAAGGGCAAACCAGGAAAGGAAGGTAGATTCTTACCTTTTAAAATACTAGATAAAAATCAGATAAACCAAAAGGAAATAGTAAAGTTTTAAGAAACTGACTTCAGTTTTTATCTTTACACAGATAAACTGGATGGAATTTTTCTGTTTCCATATTTCTCTACAGGACCACGAGAACACATGACACGTGTGTGTGTGTGTGTGTGTGTGTGCGCGCGCGCGCGCGCACATGTACTCAATGCACTTTTGGCTTATTTACATGGTAAATGCAATTCTTCCTTCTGATCACAATGTGCATAATCTCATTTAATATTTGAGCTCTACTGACAGTTTGTTAAGAAACCTTCACAATCAGATTGGAATACAAAATTCCCTTCAGACCCATAAGAGTTCTTTATAAGAATGCCTTCTGCAAAGGTCTCAGCTTTACAACTAAAAAGAGGTAGACGTAAGCGCATGGTTGTTCATTTGTTCTTCCATTTTATTTTTTAATCTTTATATAATTTACTAGACTTACTCATTTTCTTTTGTAATAATAGCTTTATTGAGAATATACAAATAGTATGTGAATTATAACTCACATACCATAAAACTCACCCTTTTAAAGTGCACAATTCAGCGGTTTTTAGTATATTCACAGAGTCGTTCCACCATCACTATCTAATTTTAGAACATTTTCATTCCCCAAAACTCCATACTCATAAATAGTCACTCTCCATTCCTCCCTCCTCCCAGCCTCTGGAAACCACTAATCTACTTTCTGACTCTGTATCTGTCTGTTCTGGACATTTCATATTGCTCTTTTTCCTTTACAGCTTTCCATAAAATTTCTCAGCATCAGTCACCTGACATATTTCACTTGGGCATTCAGTCAGTTATATTTTCATAAATAGAGAAATTAAATATTAAAAAATCACTTTTAAGGGAAAAAATTTTTAGATCATCTCTTAAAGAATAATGCATTATGAAATGATGAAACTTCTTAGATGAATTAATTCATTTCAGCCAATATTCATTGAGGCATTTAACCACTGTGTCTCCAAGTGTTGGTTTGGGGTGACCTACCTAATTCAGAATCACCTAGGATGCTTTTTTTTTTTTTTTTTTTTTTTGCGGTACGCGGGCCTCTCACTGCTGTGGCCTCTCCCATTGCGGAGCACAGGCTCCGGACGTGCAGGCTCAGCGGCCATGGCTCACGGGCCCAGCCGCTCCGCGGCGTGTGGGATCCTCCCGGACCGGGACACGAATCCGCGTCCCCTGCATCGGCAGGCGGACTCTCAACCATAGCACCACCAGGGAAGCCCCTCCTAGGGTGCTTTTTAAAGATGCAGGTATTTGAGATCCACCTCACATCTACTGAATTAGACTTTCAAGAAGCGAGGGAAATGAACCTTCATTTAACAGGGCCTCTGGGTTATTCTTACACACAGTAACATTTGTCAATCAGAAACCTACCCTGAGTAGGGTCTGGCCATAAAACAGAGGAGTAAGACACAGTATTTGATCTTAGATGGTTTCAACACCTTTTGGCTATACATTTTGCCAATGGTATTTTAGTAAAATTATAGAAATAAATTGATAGGAGAAGTAGCACTAAAAGAAAAGACTCCCAGTGATTAGTCACTAACTGCTTCTTACAAAATAATCTACAGATACTCTTTTTTACTTATGAAGAGTATCGTACGGTGCCAGATGTTGTGATACATATTAATTTTCCATATTTGATCGTGCATTAAACATACTTACGTTAGCATAGACTCGTTTGTTAGGTGAATATGTATTAACTTACTGCTACGTGGCAAGCACTGTTAAAGCAGGAAACTAAATTAAGTCTTCAAACTGTAAAATTAAAGGAATGGGGGTGAATACAAGAGATATTCAGAGGAGAAACCACTGTGGATAGGCAAAGGCTTCATGGAAGGAGAAAAAGGAACTGGTTCTCTGAGGATGAATAAGATTCCTCTGGAAACCAATAAATAGAGGCCATTCATATAATGAAAGACACATAAATAAAAGTGTATATACCACCAAAACACTGGAGCATTTGATTCAAGTTAGATCCAACTTATCAATCTACTTCTTTGGAGTCAAGTATCTTCTGGTACCTGGAATATATGAGAGGTACTTGACCAATAACTGGTGCACGACTGTCTCATATTTGCGCCATGTAAGAACCGGGAAACCAGTATTGGGGATACCCAAAAAGAGACTCTTAATATAGTATATCCTAGTGAAAGTAGCTCTGTGCACTCCATCTGCCAATATGAGATTGGTCTTCTCAATCCTAAAGAACTGAGAAGCCAAATGGTTGTCTCAATCCCTTCTACAGATAAGAGAGGAAGAAGAGATGAAAGAAGAAAATGTGGACCTTCTGTGCTGTAATGGGGAATGATAACCTGCTGCTAATCAACTACTGGCCCATAGAATCCCGTTAATTCTTCCACAAATGTGGCTATTTCCTCTGGAGGTTCCCCAGAAGATCAGAAGGGCAACAAACAAGGAAAGAACCATGGTACTGATAGGGATAGAGTAGGATAATTAAATGGTTTAGAAATCCCACTAGGAGATTAAAGGCAGAGAGGGAATTGTACAGGAGTTTGGGAGACTGTTGAAGCTAATGACCACTCAAGAAAAGAATCCAGTAACCTAGCAACAAGCTACACTACCTTGAAGGAAGATCAGGTCCATCCAAGCACCAGGCACACTCAAGCCACAAATCCTGATAGTTAAAACACAAGACAACAGATATGAGGTCTGAATATTGTTACATGAAGTCAGGGAGTCAATGGTCCTTGAAGAGTGGCATTTCTGCATGTAGCCAAGACAAAAATATATGTGAAAGGGGAAAGAAACTAGGTGAAAGGGGACATTATACCAAAACCTGGGATGAATTACCATATTTTAATATGTGGTACCACCCTTCTACTAAATATACTTATGATTTAAATAGCACCATGACAGTCCCGGTTAAACCGTATAAGGTCAAAGGAGGAACTAATGATGTAAGCCTTGCCATCTACTGAAGAAAGAGGAAGAAGATGGTCTTCTCCCCTCCCCACTTTTCCTTGGATTATAAAAATGTAGCCCTCGTTGTTCTCAGGGCGATGCTCCCTTGCCTGCCCGCTTGTTTCTCTCACAAGTGTCCTATGCTAATAAACTCACTCTTTGCCTATCACTTTGCCTCATGCTGAATTCTTTCTGAGACAACAGAACCTGAGCTTCAGTAAATCCTGACACCAGGTGAGCGGTTTCAATTAAAATACAGTGGATTTGGGCTCCCTCCTAAGTCAGGGATCATGGGTTCAAGTCTTAATCTGAGGTGTGGGTGGATTTGAGTCCCAGACCATGGGTTCGAGTCCCAATCTAAGTTTTGGCTGGGTTCAAGTCCCATCTTAGAAGTATTGTGGTTTCAGTAATACATCTACAACAAATGAGCAAGCTAAGAGAGAGAGAAAAAAAGTAACCTTAGATTAAGTCCCCAAATCAATCCATCAATCAAACAAGAGACAGACCAGGCCGTGAATAACAGCGAGCATTTAGGGAGTTTCAAGCATGGTTCAAAAAGACTTTACAGAAATGTAAAACTAAAGATATTCAGTAGATGTTGAAAAATAGGACAGTTACAGGTGAGATCAGGATTGGTGGTCTAGATGATACAGTGTAACAAATATCTTAAAGCACAGAGCCAAAAATATAAAGACAGAAAACCATACTGGAAACTAGATGGCTGGAGGAGAGAGCTGAGGAAATGTCAATTGTAGAAGTTCTGGAGGGAAGGACAGAAACAGATAGAGGACAGGAACTAAAACATGCTGACTTGAGCTGAAAAAAGCTGATCCTGCAGGTGAAAATTATTCACTAAGCAACCCAGGCACAGTTAATGATTTTGAAAAAAGCTTGGAGAAATTCCAGAACTTAAAAGGTGAAGACCCTCACAAGCTTCCAGAGAAGAAACAAATTAATTAAAAAAGGAAAAAAAGGAAAAAGGATCAGACCAGCCACAGGCAAGTAATCTGCCACACTGGCAACAGGACAGTATAAACCACCTACAGAATATTGAGAAGTAAGAATTGTAGCTTGGTCATTCCATTCCTAGCAGAGATACTAACCTCTGATGAGAGGAAGTGGGTGGAAAGAAAGAAAGATATATGTGGATATGCTAGACTTCAGGAAATACACTGTCCTGTTCTGCATCTAACCAATGACATTGTATCTGGGAAAAACCTCAAGAGGCTGGAAGGTAAAGAGAAGAAGAATAATGGGGGTAGGGTGGGATGAATCTCTTATTTCATATATATATATGATCGAAATTAAAGAGACACTGTGTAGGAATGCAATAAAATGATCATAAGGGGCTTCCCTGGTGGCGCAGTGGTTGAGAGTCCGCCTGCCGATGCAGGGGACATGGGTTCGTGCACCAGTCCAGAGATATCCCACATGCCGCAGAGTGGCTGGGCCCGTGAGCCATGGCTGCTGGGCCTACGCGTCCGGAGCCTGTGCTCCGCAACGGGAGAGGCCACAGCAGTGAGAGGCCCGCGTACAGGGAAAAAAAAAAAAAAAAAAGATCATAAGGATGCTCAGGATTGAGGAGAAATCCTTGAAATCAAATGGATGTAAATTATCAAAATTGAAGAGTAATTCTTGTCATTGAGAGGAAAAATATACAAAGAATCTGAGATTAAAAGTATTAAACTGTCCTAATTAAAACTCTGAGATAAGGTGTAGTGAAGGAGAGACAAAAGAAAGAGAGAATTCCCTGGCGGTCCAGTGGTTAGGACTCCGTGCTTCCACAGCAGGGGGCATGGGTTCGATCCCTGGTAGGGGAACTAATATCCCGCAAGCCATGTGGTGGTGCAGCCAAAAAAAAAAAAAAAAAAGAAAAGAAAAAGTCTCAGATTGTGGTGGAAAAGGACAGTAAGTATGTTCTTAGGAGCTCAGCTTGTGGAGAATGGTGCTGGAGAGCAGGGGACACAGTCCTTGTGAGGGAATAGCTGAGGACTTGTCCCCACGTATAGCAGGGAAACATGAGTGTAATTATGACAGGCAAGATAGAGGTCATGACTATTAAAGAAATAAGAGCTACAGGAAAAATGAATACAACTTGTTCAATGCTTTAAAAACATTTTTTAAGATAAAGAGAAAAACTATAGAGAAACAGATTTATTAGTATAAATAAAAAAGGAGGAAAGCAATTGGATAAACAATGTTGAATACACACACATATGATGTATATTCCAGAGAAAGAATCATATATTACGTTTTCATCACAAAATGCACGAAATCGGAAATAACATAAACCATACCAACATAATCTTACCTACTTAGAAATTAAGCAACAACAGTGCACGATAACTTTTGGAACAAAAGAGAAAATGCACACCATTTACAAAGGTACAGAAAGAAAAACACATCATACCCAAACCTATACAGTCAAGCAAAAATATAAATGAAAAAACAGTATTGCCTTAAACGCCTTAATTATTAAAGAAAACAATTACTCTGCTGAAATTTCTCATTATCTAATCATGATTGTTAACACTTTATATTGAATCTAATTCAAATAATATCTTTTAAGATTCATGGTTTTCAGTAATCTTAATATCTAAATTTAATCAGCCCAATCAAATTGAATAATTTTAGCAGGAGTTTGCTCTTAAGGCAAAAAAAAAGGGGCATTCATAAAAAATTCAATAAACTAGATTATTGGATGAAAACTGAAACATTCATTAGAATGTCAAAATCAGAACATTTGAAATATCTGAATAATTTGGTAAATTTTTGAAATATCTATTAGTCAGCCCAAGCTGCCATAATAAAAAAACACAGACTGAGAAGCCAGGAATTTATTTCTCACAGTTCTGGAAGCTGGGAAGTTCAAGGTCAACATGTCAGCCAATTCTGTTCCCCAGAGCAGGCTCTCTTCCTTGCCGGTCTCACTGTATGAAGAGAGCTCTGGTCTCTTTACCTTCTTATAAGAATACAAATCTCATCATGGTTGCTCCATCCTCATGTCCTCATCTAAACATAATTACCTCCCCAAAGTCTCACCTCTAAATGCCATCACACTGGTGGTTAGGGCCTCAACATATGAATTTGCGGGGGGGGGGGGGGAGACACAATTCAATCCATAGGAATACCCATCATGGATTTCGTATTTTCATTGCCTTTGTTTAGAACTTCCATTCAATTTAAAATTGATCCAGTGTTATACTCAAGCACAACAACAATTTCAATGTTATTATAAATGTTTACATGTACAGTGAGTTAACCAGTCATGTTATTAGTTGAGGAGTAATTTTAAATATGCTTCCCGCATACAGCCTAAGAAGGTCTTTAATATCTAGGCAGTCATATATTTTTAAGTCCATTCTTTCTTCAAAAGCTTTCTAAAAACTAAACACGGCCAGCTGTTGAAAGTATCCATTAAACATTAACTGCTCCAGGTAAAATGATCGCAATCCATGCCTTACAGTAATAAGCTATCTTTGAGATTATTATTATAACACTTTAAACTGCTAACAATGGTTGAGAATTTAGTAGCTAATAAACTTGCCACTCCAGCTATTACAAAGTTAAGATAACGTGGTTGAACCGAGAGCAATAAAATAACGAGGGCATCATAAAACTAAGGTAAACAAAATCACATAGTAGTAACTAATTAACATGACACATGGAAATCTTTAATATTATTCACTGTTTGAAGTCCTTTATATTGAATGATTATATGAATTCTTTACATGAAATGATTTTATATAGTCCTTTATAGGAAGTTAAGTTTCTTCTTCTGTCCTGTGGGAATAAATGAAGCCCACCCAAATGAATACAAGCTTTATTCGGAGCTTGCTATACAGCAAGAGAGTCAGTCACCACCGCTTGTGCTTGGCAGAGACTGAAAAGGCAGGTCGAGCAGTGAGAAAACTTTACAGTGGAAAGAAATGGAAGGTTTCAGGTTTGCCGTGATTGGAGGTTGTGGGCAATGCAGACGCTGGAGGTGGGCTAATTTAGAAGGGGGCATTCTAAGCGATTGGTTAGGGGAGCATATGTGGCTCTCTCTGGTTGGTTGTGAATCAGAAGTGGAAGCAAAACTTTGGGAAGCTGGCACTTATTGATAACTTCTATTTGGGGTTGACTGCTGCAGAGGTGGTTTGGCTTAATCCTGGACTGGCTGATGCAGATTGTGGATTAGCATTCTATTTTTATGTATGGTCTGGCTACTCTCCATTTCAGTCTCTCAGTTTGCACTCTGACAAATATCCGACAAATACTGCCCCAGCAGAATTTGAACTCATAATGGTTTGGAGCAGTGTCAGAAGAAATAAGCCAGTCTTACTTCTAAGAAAATGCAATCAATCTGATCGTCTCATTTTAGATACATTTTTTCTACCATAATAAGTTTCTTCTTTTTATTACTATACTTTCTGCTAACTGCTATATTAACTAAATTACTTTTAAGCACAAAATTTTAAACTCATAAAGAATATATATATACACGTAGGGCCAAAACAGCCCTATTTCATTTTAAAGCATGTATGCAAGTTGTGAAAATGTTTCAGACTATCAATTATCTTGTCTTTTTACCATTATCACAAAAAATTCTTAAGTGCTCAAATATATGACACCTCTTGATTGGAATACATTACAGGTGTACTTTTTTAATTCACTTGAATAAGGCTTTCAGTATCCCCAGGCATTCATGCTAGCACAGATATTCTAGTCTACTACTTAAGGTCGAATGGCCAAAGTTAGCTTCAGAGTAGTAAAGGCTACCACCACCCTAACAACAATTATTATTACCATTTATTGAGCCATTACTGTCTGCCAGGGTCTCTGTATATTCACATTTAAGTTTATTTAATCTATGCAACACTTTCAATGTAATTGAAAATAGAAAGCTAAATTATATAGATTCATTTATCCATCAAAAAAAAAACATGTATTGAGTCTCTCTGAGGCCCAAGGATGATTGGCTAAAGTGGACGTTGAGTCAGGAGTCAAATCCAAACCTGCCTGCATCCACTTTCTGTGTTGGAATCCAAATGCACCCAGTTTTCCTTGTGAGCTGAGGCTTATTCACAGGAAATATATCTTTTGATAGGCTCTAAATTATGGACCAGAATGTCCCTGACAAGGTTTTCTACCACTAAAATTAAGTGCAAATGCCACATAAAAGGAACCCAAGAAGTAGAAGTTTATACTTTGTCTTTAATATTTTCTTCTGAAGTAATATTTTATCATTTTTTTCCAATTAGCAAATAGTAATCATGACATACTACTGGAGGATGTTAAGTGGATGTCTATATGAGATATGATGATAAACATAAAGCAGGAAAAATAGATTCTATGTGTTGGTTAATATATAGCTCGACTTGACTGGGCCATGGGATACTCAGACATTTAATCAAACATTATTCTGAGTGCTTCTGTGAGGGTGTCTATGGATGGGGTTTTAACTTTTTTTAGTTATGTTTATATAACTTTTTATATACCCAAAATAAATATAACTAAATATCATTTTAAGAGATGGGTACAAATCTTTATTATGTTATTTTGTGTTTGAAATATATCTTATTTAATTGAGAAAATACAATAAAGTTACCTGAAAGTCTAACAGAATTAAGGAAAAACTGTGTATGATGAACACCTGCAAATGATTATATGAAACAGGAAATGTTTAACCAGTTACAATGTATAATGGGAAAAACATCACTTTAAAAATAAATACAAAATATAAAATTCCTAGGGATATTTTAAAAAGAAATGTGCATCACATGTGAGTCTTGATTGAAGAGACATAGAAATATGTACCTGAACAGGTAGAAAGAAAATTTTCTAATTCTTCAATTAAGTAGTTTTAAGGAATTTCAAATAAATGTCAGTGGAGATTAATTTGATATCCTATTGTTAGACTGCAAATTCAATGAAATTGTAAATTGCTGAATAGCTAAGATACTTAAAAAGATGTAAGCAGAAGGGACTTGAAATTTCAATGATTAAAAGAATAGGTTACTTATGCAAAGATACTACTAAAACTTCAACGGATCATGATTCTGAAGAGATACAACAGTTTTCTTATTTATTAGAATTTCTATTTATAATTTCTATTTATATGAATTCAGTACATAGTTACCTTTTCATTACAAATAGCTACCCAGGGAAGAAGGGAGGTGTCTGAGCTCTGGGTGAGCTGGGCGTCAACTTGCCCCGAGTGGGGAACGCATGCCTCAGCTGGGCCTGAGGGCGACCCGCGGAGCGGCTGGTCCAGTCATGGAAAACTACTGGAAGTCACAACCAAAGAAATTCTGTGATTACTACAAGTGCTGGAGAGTGGACAATAGGCCTAGCATTGAATTTCATGCAAGAGGAAAGAATCATAAGGAAAATGTGGCAAAGAGGATCAGTGAGATTAAACAGAAAAGCCTGGATAAGGCAAAGGAAGAAGAAAAGGCATCAAAGGAGTTTGCTGCAATGGAGGCAGCTGCCCTGAAAGCATACCGAGAGCATGTGAAAAGGCTTGGCTTAGAGTCAGAAATTTCAGAGCCAAGCATATCACCAGTAACCAGCACTATCCCACTCACCTCTGCATCAAATCAGCAGCAAGAAAAGGGGCCCTGCAAGGGGCAGATGGGTAGAAGGCGTAACCTCTGAGGGTTACCATTACTATTATGATCTTACCACAGGAGCATCTCAGTGGGAGAAACCTGAAGGATTTCAAGGAAACTTAAAAAAGACGAAAGTGAAGACTGTTTGGGTAAAAGGTTTAAGCAAAGATGGTTATACCTATTATTATAATACAGAAACAGGGCAATCCGGATGGGAGAAACCTGATGATTTCATTCCACACTCTGCCGATCTGCTTTCTAGTAAAGTCAATGAGAAGTCACTTGGCACCCTAGAAGAGTCCAAATCATCAGATTCACATAGTGATTCTGATGGGGAACAGGAAGCAGACAAAGGGGGAAAAAAGGAGAAGTCTCTACAGAAACACAAAAGCTAAAAATAAAGTTTAAGAAAAAAATAAAAATAGTGATAAAGGAACTGAAGCAGAAACACAGAAAGAAAAAAAATACCCAAGGTAAGAATTCATCAGGTCCAAATGAAGAAAAACCCAAAGCTCATGAAAAATCAAACCCATATGGAGAAAGGGAAGAAATTCAATAAGTTGAGTCCTCCATGAGGAGGTAGATTTGGAACCTCCAAGCACTGAAAATGAATATGTATCAACTTCAGAGGCTGATGCTGGTGGGGAACCCAAAGTGGTTTTTAAAGAAAAAACAGACACTTTTCTTGGAGTTGTGGCAGATGGAGTGGCTCCAGTCTTCAAAAAGAGAAGAATTCAAAATGGAAAATCTAGAAATTTAAGGCAATGAGGTGATGATCAATAACTGTAAAAAAAAGCTTTTTGTACCAGCTTTTTGGACAGAATGGAGACTATACATCCTAAAAGCTCCTCTGTGTTTGTTTTACAGTACTTAAATGCTAAAAGTTTAGACTTATTCTAAATGTATTTTATGTGAATTTAAAATAAATCTTTTTTTTATGTGGAAAAAAACCCCAAATAGCTAGGGAATTAAGTCAATCAGTAAATAGTGCATAGTCAATTAACTGAACTTTTAGGGGTAAAAGAAATCAGTTCTCCAGGGACTCCATAAAACGTTTGAATGCAGAATAGCTGGGTGCTGAATCCTCTTCCCTGAGCTGTTGCATCACCACCATGTCAGGCTTCAGTCAAATACAGACAGTGCACTAAGGAAGTGGAGATTTGTGGCCACCTGCAGGAGAAATCATCCCTGGGCCACAGGAACCCTGGAGGAACCAACATCAACAACCAAAACTAGCAGCTACCCTTTCACTTTTTAAAAAAATATGAACAATCGTTATACAACCCTGGGCACATGAGGAAAATAGCTGCCAGAAATGATAATTTCATTCTCTAAAATGAGAGAAAATCCACCAAAGAAAACAGAGCTACTGAAAAAATAAGAGAATTTTAAAAGTATCTAATTAGTATTCTCAGATCCAAGAGAACTGCAGTGGTAAAAACAAGAGCAAGTTACAAAGATAGAAAGGCAATGTAGCTGCAAGAAGAGTTCTTGGAAGTAAAAAGTATGATTGAGAAATGTCATAACTCAATAGTAATTCAAGAATGAAATGTATATTTCTAGAAACTAAATTTGTGAAGATCAACTGTATTAAAACTATGGGAAAGTGAAAAGATAAAATATAGAGAGAATAGATAAAATATGTGCTTGTCCAATCTAGGCAAGCCAACAACCATTAAACAGCATATAGAAAGAAAAAAGAATGGGAATGAATAATCAAGCAAACTATATACGACAAAATTCCAGAGCTGAGGAAAACATTTTGGGAACACACACACACACACACACACACACACACACACACACACACACAGATCCTGTTAGAAATTTTGAATTCCTAAGATAAAACTGAAATGCTACAAGCGTCCAGATACACATATACACACACACACAAAAACAGCACCAAGATGAACAAAAACAGCAAACAAACAAAAACCAAGGTTTACAAAGGAAAAGAAACACAGTGGCTCCAGCACATAGGCATGATCGATCAGCAACTCCATTTCCAGCCTCTCTTCCTTCTCAAGAGAATGGGGGGCAAGGCTGAAAAGTCCAAACTTCTAATCAGGGCTTGGTCTTTCTGGTGACCAGCCCTCATCCAGGACCATCAAGGAGCCCACCCAGAGTCACCTCGTTAGAAGTAATTCTATCACCCAGGAAATTACAAGAGGTTTAGGAGCCCTGTGTCAGGAACTGGGGCCAAAGACCAAATATGCCCACAAAAGATGCTCCTAGTACTCCTGTCACTTAGGAAAGTTTAGCTGCTTTGTGCCAGAAATGGAATGAAGACCAAATACGTATACATTTCTTATTATAAAGCAAAACATCACAGAATCTCTGTTACGGGCCAAGCTTTGTGTTTCTCTACCTTCAGGGAGCTCTCCTTCCACTAAGGCAGACAGGAAAACCAATGCAAAGCACAGCCAATGAGGACACACTGTGAGGAAGCTCTCTTTCCATGTGGTATAAGGAAGCCACCTTTTAAGGGATCCTAACCCAGCCAAAGGGATGTGTGTGGGGAGGGTACTATTGCTAAGGGTTAGTCTTAAGGGCTAGTAGGATTTAACCAACTCACAGGAAAGGAGAAAGCTTTGCAGGCAGATTAGAAAACAGGAGGCAAAAACAATGCATTGTGTAGGAGGGAAGAAGTAGGCCTACAACCTTAGCGGTTGTCAGAATGTTTACAAAATGAGTCATTACATACACAGAAATGAAGACAAAGAGGTGCGTTGGGCCCAGATCATAGAGGGCCTTATAAGCCTATGGTAAATAATTTGAAGCATATTCTGCAGGGCATTGCTTTTCAATCTTTTGAAGTAGAATAACCCTTTATTCAAATAATATCTACCTGGAGATCTAATATATAAAAAGATGAAAACACAGCATCTTATTAGCATAATTATACAAGCTACAGTTGGTGACATCAGTTTATAGTCAGGCATTAAGTGCAATGAGGCCAATCCAATAAACCCCCAAAGTCTCACCATTAGCATATAATTTATTTCTAAATTTAATTTTAGTTGTATATTAGCCAAAAAAAGTCTTAAATCATAGAGAGAAAAGTCTGCAAATAGTCATTCAACAACTTTTATTAGACAGAAGTGGCAAAAGAAGCATTATTCTGGGATCTGAATGGAAAAAGAGACAGCCTGAACACTAGCAAACCTGAAGCACAGGTAATAAGCTGACCAGGGGTCAGTCATTCAGGTTAGCCCCCAGGACAGGCCAAGGATTTGGTGGCCTTTCAACAATAACCTTTAAATACTTGCTTAACATTTATTAATGGCAGTGGTGGGGGCATTAGTAAGTTAGTTTTCATTCAGGAAATGATGTGTTTCTTTGTATCCGAAATTTTTTATTAGCAAGTAAGAAAATCCAAATCTAGGTACTTAAGCAAAAGGAAGAAATTACTGGAAGGTATGGGGGTTCCCAGAATTGACAAGAGGGTGGAAAACCCAGCTTAGAAAACGCACAGAAATAAAGACAAACCTTCAAGTTCCAAAATAAGGAAAAAGGGCAACTCCACCTTCAGCAGGAACACTCTGCCCAGGATGCATTCATTCACTGCAGGACACCCCTCTCCCCACTGCGGGACATGGCAGCAGCTGTTGTGGGTGATTCCCAACCCACCCCAGGCATGAATGTGTTTTTAGCTGAGCTCAGGTCCTGAGCCCATTCCTGGCTCTCAGAGGATGGAGAGGAGGAGGCTGTTTCCCTTGAGCTTCTGTAGTAGGAGGGTAAGCAATGGTGGCCGACAGGGAATGAGACTGTGCCCAGGGTTTAGAAGGTAGATGTCAGTCAATCATGGAGGAAAGAGATCCCAGAGGATTTCCCTTGAAACTCAGAAGGGAATGGGAATATTACGTATTCTATGAATAGCAGGGTCTCAACGTTTTCTTTCCACAATATCCTAGGGAATTCACTGGACATCAGAGAGACGTAGTTGATTGGTAACCTGAGAAGTTTGGCATTTAGGTGACCTTTTCTCTGGCCACAATGGAAAAATGCCTGAGGTTGGTGCAAAGGAAGAGAAACAGCTAACTTCCTGGGACACTGTTACTCTGACAACATACCAGCTATTACCAAGAGGGACTGAGTTTCAGAAGGACTCGGTCCTCGAAACTTCAGTATACTCTATAAGACCCTTGAACCTTTCTAGAGAGGGCAATTTGGTGGATAGGTAATCAAAGCACAGAATAGAGTTCAGATGTTGAAAAAAAACCTTAATTTCAAACATTTACTGTGGGCCAGGCATATCACTTTACACATTCAAGTCATTGTATCTTCGTATCAACCCAAAGAATAGTTACAGTTGACCTTGAACAAGGAGGGGTTTAATCCAAGCATAATTTATAGTCAGCCCTCTGTAACAGAGGTTCCTCCACATACACGAATTAACCAAGTGTATGCAGTACATACAGTACATACAGTACTACACACATAGTACTTACCATTGAAAAATATCCGCGTGTAAGTGCATCTCTGCACTTCAAACCTGCATTATTCAAGGGTTGACTGTACTAGTATTACCCCTACTTTATGCATGAGGGATGGAGAAAAAGTGAGATTAAATAACGGAATCATACAGTAAATAAAGAGCAGAACCAGGTTTCAAATCCAGACAGCCTGCCTCCTGAGTCTCTGTTTGTAGCCTATAAGCTACATTTCTCCTGAGGATCTATGGACTAAAGTTGATACCAACTACATTTGATGAAAAAGAATCTGTGTACATCGAAAATAACGTCTGGAATTATTTTTCAGGTTGTTCATCACTCCCTACTAGATAACACTGGTTGCTCATATTCATGAAGAACAGGGACTAATAATTCTCAAAGTTTTCTTTAAAATATAATTAAGGTTTTTCTGCCATTTATGTGAAAACACATCTCCTACTATCCTATTATTCTTATTTTCTCTTTGATATTCTTTTGTAATTTTCCAATTCAAACATTTTCCTAAAATATATTAAAGATTTTTAAATTTTAGAGGTAATAAATCACTTGTTCCCATAAAAGTAAATATTATCTTTCCCAAATAAATAAATATCAAAATGAGGACTAGTGGGCAACAGATTACTTAGGTTAGAGCTCATGGTTACTGGGACAGTCAACTTCAGGGGAGTCTTGGCAGGAATTTCATTTGATTGGTAGTAAGGTCGCCTTATGTGGTTTGTAATTTATCTTGTAATACTTCAACACAGTTTGATATATAAAATAAAATATCCCATGAAAACTTCCATTTAAGTATGAATTGACCAGTGATTGCCTCCCATCCTTTGTCCAGCCCTTGTTCTGATATTGGACAATATTCCTTTCTATTTGGAGGATCAGGCAGCATCCCACATAATCCTTAGGTCCCATACCCCAAGATCACCTCCATATTACACAAATGGATTTTTTGGATCCCACTTATTTATTTTAGGGGGCTGGTGTTCAGGTTGAGTTTTACTCTGTATCTCAGAGGTGGCTAGTTAACAACTCCAGTTTTAATTATGGTATAAAAGCCTATTATTCAGAAATTCACAATCCAAATATCGCTACTGTCTTTATCCACTATGAGGATGTGTTAATTAGCATACCGGATCTTAACATTTTCCAAGATATGTCGTTAACTAGAAATTTTTAAGATTCCACCCTTTCAAGAATCCATTGATCCCAGCGTCCTACACATTATGGATCAGAGCCCTGGACTTAGGATTCAGAAGTAGAAGTGTCTGTAGCAAATTAATCAGAGAAGTAGTTCCTCTCCCTAATCTAAACTTTAGCTGAATTTTGCTGCTATAATGCTGTCACATCTGCCTTGAGTGAATGTTTTATGTAAAGTGTAAGGATACAGAGCAGAGACTTCAAGTCTTCAGAAGTGATAGTACAACTTTTTGTAATTTCTTGCTAACAGATGGTTTTACATGTGGCAGTCCAAGACTCACTTTCATTTTATTGATAAGACTTTCTATGGTGGGGCACAGTTTGAGGATTAGAAACCTATAGACCTCAGCTATCTCTAAAAATTAAAGAATGCTCCCTACCCACAAAAAAGAACTGATAATTCAGAATATTTGATCAGTTATGACAATTTGCAGCAGGACTTGATTGGGTCATGAACTGAGCCTTGCAGTTGTAAAATATTTAAGATAAGTCAGTATCAGTGAAAACTGTAGGGTTTTGTTGTTGTTGTTATTGATTTACCTAGTTTTGTATTAGAGCACTAAATACTTTGGAGGAAGAAGAACACATTTACATTTTGCTGATGATGGAAAGGGTCTCTCATAGAAATCCAAGTGTACTGGCATCACAGAGCTCCTATTCTAACTAGGGAAGTTTTAGTGTCCCTTAATATGCAGGCATCATGAACAGCTATGTGGTAGCCTGACCCTTAATCCTACACCAACTTCAAGGGGTTAAAAAAAATTTTATTACAACACTTTGATCTTTTAAAAGGTACAGAACATTAAAACTATTTTAAACTAAAATTGTCATTGAGCAATTGCAGACTCCCTAAAGCACCTGCATGCAACAACAGTTTGAAAACTGCTAGTGTAGGTGAAGGGAAACTACCAGAGAATTTTAAGGAAGTGAATAATACTAACAGATTTACATTTGAAAGATATGTCTAGTATCTGTGGGAAGAGCAAATTTGACCGAAAAAGACAAAACACAAAGCCCCATTAAGAAGGAATTAGAGGGGCTTCCCTGCTGGCTCATTGGTTGAGAGTCTGCCTGCTGATGCAGGGGACACGGGTTCGTGCCCCGGTCCGGGAAGATCCCACATGCCACGGAGCGGCTAGGCCCGTGAGCCATGGCCACTGAGCCTGCATGTCTGGAGCATGTGCTCCGCAACGGGAGAGACCACAATAGTGAGAGGCCCGTGTACCGCAGAAAAAAAAAGAAGAAATTAGAATGAGAGTAATGGTGATAGGAATGGAGATGAGCTGGATTGAAAATTTATTTAGAAAGTAAAACTGCAAGGATTTAAGTCATTCTACTATCTTTTAGTCTCATTTGTAGTCTTTCCTAAAAGCCATTAGATTAACTGATGTTTCTATTGAAACTGGCTGCATGGTAATGTTAAGAAACATAGACTTCTGTTTAAATCCCAGATGCGGGACTTATTAACTCTGTGTTGTTGAGCAAATTAGCTAAACTCTTGATCTTCCATTTCCTCATCTGTAAAATGGGAATAATAATTTCTACCTCACAGCTTTAATAGTGAGAAAAAGGAAAAAGTAAATGCCCATGTTAAAGTATTAGAACAGTGCCTACACAAACAAACAATAAAAGATAATTTCTTTCTCAAGAAAGGAACAGTTTAACTAGGACTACACAATAAAAGGAAAATGGTGTGTTAACAGTCTGCATGCAAATATAAAATAAAGGTGTAGGAATTAAGCAATATCTTCACATGGAAGCCAAGCTATTTAAGAGAGAGGAAGTGAAATGAGTAAGACAATGTTATTCTTGTTTTGTTTTGCTTGATTCAATCTATTTTTCCAAGTGGAATTGTGTGTATAGCAGAAAAGTTCTCCTGCCAAGATAAAACAAAATGGTGAAAGGAGAGAAGATAAAGATGAAATACATGTGCCAACAGGCAATCCTTCACAAAGTTGGAAAAAAGAATGATACCCTCTCCATTAAGTTAGCTTGGCCTCATTAGATAGAAAAGTAGAGGACATTGGATGAGATATACAATGACTTGCACTGACCAAAAGCCAAAGGTGGGTAGCCAAGTGCAGCTGTTTAACCACATGAGTTCCCTCACGGCTTAAGAGATGCAGCTCTCTGGGTGCAAGGGTAAAATCCCTTCCATGAGAAGCCAGGAAAAGTTTTTCTCTGGTCTTCCTAATCAGTATTGAGAATGAAATTGTCAGGGGAACCACTGACTGAAACCACCTGCCCTGGCTAGGCACCATAGTAACCACCTGCATGAGCTACCTGACGATAAGAGGTCCTGGTAAGGAACGCAGAACTAACAAGATACCACCAACCGTAGGAATTTGGGAAAGGTCAAAAAGAGAGAGAAGACACCAGTCCACATGTCCTACCAAACTCCCAGAATCCTTCTCACTGGAATCCATCTTGGCTGAGCAGTTGTGTGTGCCACCAGGAAGGACCCTGCATCAGTCTGACTGGCCAGAGATAACCTGGAAACTAACCTCATCACCATAAAACCTGAGACTGCGAGCCACGTGGCAGATCAATTCCCCTGGGTTCCCTTACTCTGCTGCTCTCTGCCCAGGCACCCCTTCCCAATAAAGTCTTTTGCTTTGTCAGCACGTGTGTCTCCTCGGACAATTCATTTCCAACTGTTAGACAAGAGCCCACTCTTGGGCCCTGGAAGGGGTCCCCCTTCCTGCAACAAAATGAATTATCAATATGGCAAAGCCAGAACTTTTTACATGTCTTGTGGACATTTAATTCCCAGTCACGATTCGGAGGCTGGGTTTTGAGCAGAGAAGATGTAAGTCTGCACATGAAATCAACTTTTGTCTCTATTCAAAACATATCTGCTGGATACTACAAACTGATTCCACTAAACTAGATGAAACCACTATAAATATTCTAGCACCCTTCTTTTGTTTACAATCACAGGCAGCCAGTTACCCCTCAGGAACAAATACTCTTTTTTTTTTTTTTTACCATTTTATTACCTTAATTTTTTGTCATCAAGTATCATTTTTGTCACATAATTATTATAAGGATAAATTGTGCTGACCTTGGAATATCACCAAAAGGCAGAAAATCTGGGTTTGATTTTTTTTCTGACACAGGTATTAAGTTTTCATCACTTTTCTTTTTAGTTCATCTTAGTCCTGGACTCCTATAAAAATGGTTTATTGAGAAATTCAATAAAATGCCACTGAGACCGAATGGCACTGAGCCTTCATATTATCTTTAAAACTTATTCTCAACTGTTTTTGTATTTGAATATTATCATTAGAATAATTAGAATCCAATCTAAAAACCAACACAACCAACTGTTCCCATTTCTTAATCTTACACCCAGGCACAATCATAGTGTGCCTGCCCCTACACCAGGAGTTTCTCTGGACGCCTTCAAACACAAGTTGCCATGTAAGCAAATACATTTGCCACTCCAGCCCTAGGCTAAATCCTTTGTGCATGGTCCCAAGCTCGGGTGTTTCTTTAGTTTGGCTGAGACAGCTGTAAATGTCTGATCAAGGATTTTGCTTCACTAAAACACAAAGAAATCCATCCATAAATGGTCATTTTCCCATTAAGATTAGAGTCTACACTCCCAAGGTAGACCTAAATTGTAGTTTCATTCTTTCACAACTTCATTCAAAAATACTTACAGAGAGCCTAAAATGTGACAAGCACTCTGCCAGGTGCAGTGGACAAAAAAAAAAATCCCTGCCCTCATGGAGGTTACATTTTAGTTGGATTGTAGGGACACAGTTCACAAATGTATAGATAAAATATATATTATGACTCTTGGAAATAAGTGCTACAGAGAGAAATAAAGCAGAGAAGGGGACAAGAGAAATAGACAGAGGAACTGTCATGTTAAACAGTGTGTCCTGGGAAGTGTGAACCTGGAAGATACCTTTGAGCAGACCTGGAGGGTGTACAGAAACCAACCATGAAAAGCCTGGAGGGTTGCCTTTCAAGCAGAAGCAAGGGCCTCCAGTGTGTCTGATAGTGTGTTCCGTGTTGGAGGAACAGCAAGGAGGCCAGTGTGGCCACAGGCGTGAGCCAAGGGAAGAGGAGTAGGTGGTAAGTGCAGAGAATTAGTGAGGGAGACAAGAAGGCAGTGAGGGAAGAGCAGGTTTGGGAAAGAAAATCAAGAGGTCGGTTTGGAGCATCTTAGGACCGAGGTACCTATTAGCCATCCATGTGGAATGATAAATAGACTGCTAATGATCAGGAGAAAATTCAAGGAGCAATACCCACAGAGGAAGAGCTGTGATTAGCATGTGCTGAAGCCTAAGCATGGAAGGGACACGGAGGGGATTAAAAAAAATCTTTCTGCAAAGAGGAAAAAATGGTCGAAGGCAGCAGAGAGCACGTGGCACTGGAAAGCTTAAAGCCACTTCTGGGGGAAAAATGCGAGTAGAAGGACATTTAAAGATCCAGGTGGAAGGAATATGTTAATTCTAAAGTGGAAAAAGGAACCCAATCCTAGTGTGAGGAAAGTAAGTAAATTTGTTAAAGTTCCAGCCTCAATTCTCGTTGTATTTCTCGGTTAACAATAACAACAAAACACTCGGTTTTTCCATGAGATGCGAGTGACATTTCATATGTATCTATCATAACCTGGGGAACACTGATGTGGCAGAAAGTACTAAGGAAAGGATGCTAGGCACTTCCAAAGCATCCTGTGAGACGTCCAGCAGGGACGTGTAGATTAGGACACATGACCATTTAGAGACCCTCATCAGACTGAGCCATAAGGGAGGGTGGCAGAAACAACCAACTCTCCTCATTAAAGGGCAGAAAGTCTGGATTTCCTGATGGCCCCACATGCTAGCAGAAACACACTTAGAGACAAGAAAGAACCACTTTTATTGCTATTAACAATAAATAATTATGCCTGCACTTGATTCCTCTCCTTTGTTCTAAAGAGCAGCATACAGAAAATCTTCCATTAGTGTAGTAAATTTCATAACATATCATCTTCAAAATAATTTCTCTTCTCAGTGACTGACTCAAAATTTAGCCTTGTTCAGAGTAATCCAGAATTAAATCTACAACAATGAAGTCTGGATTTACTTTTTTTTTTTTTTTTTTTTTTGCAGTACGCGGGCCTCCCACTGCTGTGGCCTCTCCCGTTGCGGAGCACAGGCTCCGGACGCGCAGGCTCAGCGGCCATGGCTCACGGGCCCAGCCGCTCCGCGGCATGTGGGATCTTCCCGGACCGGGGCACGAACCCATGTCCCCTGCATTGGCAGGCGGACTCTCAACCACTGCACCACCAGGGAAGCCCCATGGATTTACATATTTTTTTAATGAAAAGATAGCTTTTTCCTTTTGGTTGTGATGTTATTCTGATCATCTTTGGATGAGGATTGGGAGAATGGAAAAGCCCATGAAACTGAACCCCATTATGAGAATCGTTGCATTTAGCAGTAGTTATTAACCTGTTGAGGACCAAAGAGTCTATTAAAAGTAAGATAAAAACCATGGACATGTGATAAAAAACCAGAAAATAAAGTGCTTAGCCTACAGAGAGAAACACAAGCTTACATTTTCATGAGGCTCACAGTTATTTTACCTCGAAAACATTCAGATGGCTCATTAAATCAAAAGTCCTAAAGATGTCCAGCTAGTGGTGAGCAAAAAACATAAACATGGGGACCAAGCCTCTTGACTCTCAGGCCCTCCATTGTTCCACACAGCCTTTTTGAGGGGAGAAAGGAGACAGAGTGTCAGAGTTCATAAACCAACTGTAAAATATAGACTCCTCAACCAAATGTAGTCTTCTAAACCTGAAAAGCTATCTACGTTTTAAGACAGAGGAATTTTTTTCTGCCCATCTTTAAAGAAAAGCTGTTTAGTAATTATGGTTAATGTAAAGCAGCTGTTGCTTCTCACAAAGGCGGCTTGACAGTACTGCTGGATGAGTCATGAGTCACACATGAATATGGAATTAGCAAGATGATCATTTGTTCAGTTGTCAAGAATGAAAGTCTGCTGTGAACGTGCAGTCTTTGTGAAAACACCAAAGGAGGGAAGGCACTTTTATTACGGGCTAGAAACTTCAGACTCACCCTCACTAAGGTAAAATAATGTAGAGAGCACCTGATAAGGAATGCAAAAAGGAATTGGGATTTTTTTTTTAATGATCATAGAATGCAAGTAGCTTTTCTCTACAACCCGGAGGAAGTGTTTTTTTGAACCAGGGACACCCTGGTCCATTGCAGTACAGATGGACCTTCCTAGGATCTTCTACCAGCCTGGCCTCTGGAGTTAGGGGAATTGTGGTTGGGAACAGAGATGTAGAACTGAACTGATAATAGACAGATATAGAACCAGATCAGAGAGTTAGCCCCTCAGATGTTCTGTGGATGAAAATTAACTTAGCTAAGTTTAAATGACTCTTACACTAGATGAGACATCTTAGACAGAAATCAGGCAACCCTTCCTTCAAAAAGGAGTATGATCTATATAAAATGGTCTGAGCCCTTGGGGAGAGGGTGGGGCATCTTAGATCTTGAAATATGTAAATGTATGTCTCTGATTATATCACCAGAAATCACATCCTTCAAGGCTTAGAGAAGATCATATTCATTAATAGAAGGCTGAGAGTTGTCTGAGAGAGTGCATTATGCTTTTTCTGAGGAACATTAAAAAAAATAGCAGAAAAGTGACATTTAAAAAATGTTATTCTTGATAAACATTTTTTAACTTAGGGAGACATGTCTATTAAAGAATAAATATTAAGATAGCTAAGGAATGAACTATTCTCAAATCATACAAGTTATATTCAAAGCTTGGAAACTGATAGATTTTTTATTTCTTAGGTCAGTATTGAAGACAATTTTAAAGCTATTCTTTAATTTACAGATTTACACTGTTGATATGAAGGTCACATGGTAATGAGTACTTAACAAATGCTGTTAAATACAAACCATGACACTATTGAACACGTGCAGTTTTAATCAGCTCCTAAAAGTTAACTTGTACAATCTGCACAGAATGGTTAACCGTCTCTCTCTAAACTTGAGACGGTTGCATTACGCTCTCTGGTTTGTGCTATTCTAAGCTGTTTAGTTTATCATTTCTATGATACTCTAAGTCAAGTAAGGACAGCTTGATTTTGCTGATAGCTGATGAAACTGTAGAATGCTGCATAATTAGATAGAAGGGAAGTATCTTAAGAAGGAAAATAAACATCCAGGAAGTTATTCTATGGGGGGGGGGTAAAGGGATGTGAAAAATATTTCTTGCCCTGTTACCCGACTTTTCCAAGAACTCTGATTTAGCTTTTGTTTACAGCATTAAGTTTGACATTCCTGAAAGTCTTTACTTAAATAACTGACATCTGAATAGTGCTTTATGATTATGAAAGCGCTCCACACACACTATCTCCTTCAGCACTCCAAAGTAACTTAGGAGATATATGTTGTTGTTACCCCTTTTAATAAGGATGCTTGGGCTGCCTGAATTTAAATTATTTCCCCAAAGTTAATACGTGGTAAGTGACAAAACCGGGAAGTAAATCCAGAAGTGTTCTGCTCTTTCACCAGTGCGATGTTGCCTTTCACTTGGGAATTTGCAAGCCTGAAAAGAAGAAGGAGCCAGGCATCTTGATTTGCCTAAACTATGCTAAAACCTCCTGGCTTGCAGTCTCTCCTACACACTGCTGATTCCTAAAGTAGAAGCAATGAAGTCACTACCAACTCCGGATGCTCCAAATGTATTAGTCCAGGCACGAGGGCTCTTAAAAACTAGCCAAACCTCATTTGCAGTAAAAATAAAAACAGTAATAATAGTAATTACATACATTTCCTGTTTATTATGTGGCAGGCACTATGCCAAGAAGTTTACATATATTACCTCATTTATTCCTAACCAAAAAACTCATGAGGCCAGTACTATTATTATATCCATCTTCCAGTAGAGGGAATATGGAAAGCTGAAAGGTGAAGTCGCTGTTTCAGGATGCCTTACCTTCTCTCTCACTAGGTTCACAGTACACTGCCTTTCCTTTTCATTAAAAAGGTCAGAAATAGAAGGGTTGGGGGTCTACTGCATCTGGATCTAAAGAAAGCTGTTTTCAAGTGGAAAGTGGAAGGATTGTGGCAGTGATGCCTCATGGAATTTAAAGTGTTTTATAAATTTTGCTTACAAGCAAAGAGAAAGCTTAGAGAGTTTTGAATTATGCAGAAAAATGTTATCCTCAAAATCCAAGAATGAGGCACAATGGGTACAAGATGACCATAACCTTGATAAACTGGGATAGCACTCAAATTAGTTTACATAACTACACCCAACTAAATGCTGATTATACAAAACGTTTCTGAAATATACTAAACATGTAAAAGTAAAAAAAAAGTAGAGGGGCAATTAAGCGGATGAAAGAAAAGAAAAAATGGAAATGTAATGGGATACAGCTCAAATTAATTTACATAACTAAATCCAACTATATACCAGTTATATGAAACACTTCTGAAATATATTGAACATTTAAAAATAATAAAGGAAAAAGAAAACAATTAGCAAATGAATAAAGGGGGAAAAGAAGAAACAGAAATATAAACATCAAACTGCATTGATATAACCAAAAGAGAGATTTGGTACTTAAACCATAACTGACTTTTGTCCTGAGTGATGAACATGTGTGTGACTAGAGGAACAGCATCTTTATACTGCTGTAAAAGCCTTGCTGCAACTAGAGGAGGAGAGAGAACAGCCCTGAAACGAGGGAGGAGCAGTTTAACCAGCTTTTGTACAAGTTAGGACCAGAGAGTCTCAGAGCTGGTTTTGGAGGTCTGAGCTGGAAAGAGATCTTCTGAATTAGAAAATGAGGGTAATATTTTAAAAAATTATATGCTTGTTATTTATAGCTCCTAAAAGGGAGGGAAAGAGAAAAGGGATGCTTAAAATTAAAATTTTACTTGTTTCTACTTGAGCCATGTAAATGTCCTTGTTCAGCACCAGGCTCTCTGTAAAACACAACACAGACACTTGTGCACTGTGCACCTGCTTCTGGGTGCAGGCTCAAAGTGTGTGGTTGTGTGTGTTTTTGCTTTGGGTGTTTCGGGTGACCATTGGTCAAATTCTGATTTATCCAAACACCTTGCAAGCTTCTCAAGATTTTGTCCTTTTTCTCTTGGACAGATAATAATAGTAATAATAAATTGTGACTGTTAACTATTATTCTCAGACATGCTACATGAACATCTTTGTGCACCTTCCTCAGACATAAAACTTTCATGTGATTGTTAGAAACTGAACATGGAATGCATGTAAAATTCATCTGAGAAATTTCCATCCAAATTTGTGACACTGATGTTACAATAAAGCAGAGAGAAGGCAAACATTACATTGTCTCACAAAAAATGTTGTAAGATATGGTTAACCTCATCATGTTCAGTAATTTCTGCCTGGAGAGATTATACTGGGGTCTAAATGTTCTCCCCAACTTTGAATCAGATACCCAGGTTTGAGGAAAGCCCCTATGCCTGCATCCATACCTCCCCAAACTGGGTCTCTTTCATCTAAATCTTTAATAGTCTCAAGAAATAGGAAAACGTCACAGAATCACAATTAGAGGTAAAGGCCATTCTGAATTATAGATACCAGATGTACAGACATAGAGGATATTTATAATTGCAATTCTCCAATTTTAGCAAAGAATAAATACAGAAACACAAAAATTTACCAGTCTAGATACTAAAGAACATTTTTTTCTCACCAGTGGTCATAAAATTCGTAATCGATTTGAACTTAAATAGAACAATAGGCAATCAAACAAATCAGAATAACAAAATAGTTTCTCCACCATCTCTCATCCGAAAGATAAAAGATCTCAATAAACCTTTAGTCTATTTACAGTGATCAGCAAGTAATCAGACCATAAAACAAATTACCAATCACTGCCGCCACCAGTGAGGAATAACAACTTATCTGCCTTTAACAAACCAAAAACACAACACAAACAGCATAACAGAAAATTATTGAAGAGGAGAAATTAAATTTTTTAAAAAAAATCAGCCAAGTTCCACTATGACTTTGGAGTTACCATAATGAGACTTACCCACTCCTGCAGTGAGGAAGTTTATCCAGTTCTGTCGAGTACATCCATTGAGCATCTCCAGGGAAGCCTTTTAAAATCAGATAAACAATATTTAAGCATTGGGATAATAGTACAAAAAATAGGAAAACAATTCAATAAAAGATGAAATAGCCTTGAGTTCACAGAGTATATAGTATAATTTAATATATGTTAACAGAGGCATTACAGATCAGTGGAAAAAATAAGGATTATTCAATAAGAGACTGAGAGATTAAGGTATTTGGAAAGAAAACAAAATTAACTCACAATCTTACAGTACTATCTAGTATAATCCAGTTCAAATATATCAACTGACAAAATGAAAAAAATCAATCATTTTAAAAACTATCAGAAAAATTAATATAGTTATTTTTACACTGTTTGGAGGGAAGACTTTATAACATACTTTTTTTTTTAAACTCAGATGGATAGGTTTGATTCCATGATACTCTTGGTCTGTGGCATACTCTTGTCTTTGGTCACTTCAAAGCTCTCTTCTTGTCCCACCTTTTGTTTGTGGTAATGTTCATATCTCATACTCCATCCCTTACTTCCCTCCCAGAGAATTGTTTTGATGTTTTCAAATGTTGGTATTTTCCATTTATACATGTTCATGAGCATACATATGTTTTTTAGTTTTCATAAATGCCATTATGTTATATATCTCATTATTTTGTTTTCTTCACTCAATACCATGTTTTCAAAATTCTGCCTGTTGCCATGTGTTCAATTATGACTTTCTTCAAATTGCTGCATGATACTCCATGGTGGGTGGGCATGGAGTGATTTTGTGTTTTGTTTTTGCTTTTGGTTTGTTAAAGACGGATAAGTTATTATTCCCCATTGGTGGCAGCAATGACTGAAGATTTGATTTTATGGTCTGATTATTTGATGAGACTGTAAATGGATCAATGGTTTATAGATATCTTTCATCTCCTGAATGAGAGATGACAGAATTTTTGTTTTGTTATTGATTAGTTTTATTGCCTATTTGTCTGGATTCAGTAGACCCTTTGATCTGCTGTGGGCTTCACTCCAATTATATCCAACTTCTGACAATACAAATTATACTTAAATGATTTCATAGATGCCCCTGTGGGCCTGGGTGAGTGTTTCTTTTGGATATATACGCAGGAGTGCATGGTTGTAGGGAAGGCTTATGTTTAATTTGAATAGATGGTGTCAGCTTGCACTACAGAATGACTGCAATTATCCGAATGGATTTGATAACCTTACAAATGATATAGATAAATTAGCAATTTTTTACCTAAGTGAGGCTAGAAGAGTAGAAGGAAGTTGTTAGATTTCAGTCGGTAAAAGGAATGAATTTTGTCATCTATCACTGTAACTGTTGCATTATAAGCCACCCTAAAAATCAGTGGCTCACAAGAAAAGGGCTTTCTTTTCTTACACACAGGTTTGCCTGGGGCTGCTCTGCTCGAGCCTACAGATCACTTGGATTTGCTTCCAGACTTTGAGTTAGGTTCTGATCTGTTCTAGTCATCTCTTCCCTCTCCTTGGATCTGTGGCTACCTGAGGCAAGTTATCAGTGGATGACAAGAGTTTGAGTCGGAGAACAGGGAGGATCATTGAGGCCTTAGCTTGGAACAAACAAACCACTATTTTGTTCATAGTCTACTGGACAGAGCAAGTGCCATGGTCACGTGCAGCACCCATGGGTGAGGGAATAGCTCTGTCATTTAACTGAAAGACTGAAAGACTGAGATCAGTAATCCAGTGTGTCACAGCCGACTTTCAAGGCAAGGTGAAGAATGTCGGGAAACTTGATATTTCAGTAGTATTTCCAACATATACCGAAACAACTTGTAAGGGAAGGGTATAGGAATTAGTATGGGCTGAAAGGGTCAGAAAAACAAAAAAAAACCAGTTGGGAATGGAATTAAAGGAAAAGATAGATGACCACAAGTGTTTCCTCTAGGGTGAAGATTTTAGTTCATTAGGAAGAGAAAAAATGTATTTGGGGCAGTGTAAGGAGGCAATCAGTTGGACAAATGGATATCTATTTCCTCAATTAAAATGTGTAAAGGGGGCTTCCCTGCTGGCGCAGTGGTTGAGAGTCCGCCTGCCGATGCGGGGGACACGGGTTCGTGCCCCGGTCCGGGAGGATCCCGCATGCCGCGGAGTGGCTGGGCCCATGAGCCGTAGCCGCTGGGCCTGCGTGTCTGGAGCCTGTGCTGTGTGACGGGAGAGGCCACAGAAATGAGAGGCCTGCGTACCACAAAAAAAGAAAAAAAAAATGTATAAAGAGTTGGAGGACATAAATATTCAAGCTGGCAAAAGTAAATACCTTTTAATTCAAATTCTCTCTTCAAGTAGAAATACTTAGCAGACTTCTTTCTGTCTCTTTAAGCATTCCACATTTCTTTGAGAGTTAGGGGAACTGGGGTCTAAATGAGTCCCTTGGCCTGTGAAGCTCAGTTTCAACGGAGTTTAAGCAGCCCTGTGCAAATGATCCTAGCATTTTCCTTTACCTCTGGATCATGTTCCTATTAACTAAATTATGCTGAATTAAATATAAAATACTTGAAATGAATGACTATGCCTTAATTAAAAAGAAAAAAAAGTACCTACTTCCACATTGTTCTTCATTTGAAAAAGGCAATTAGTCACATTTTAGAACACTTCTAATTTAATCAGAACTTCAGTGATATTAACTTCTTTAATCCTAAGAGCATGGACCTGGTAAGATTCATTCATTTTTAAACCTCAGATTCATTCATCTATGTATGCAAATGATCTCCCTTATGATACTATTTCCCATTCATGCCTGTTCACATTTTCTATATGCAAATAGATCTGCTCTTCAACGTAAGCATATTTAATCAGGGCATAAGCAACATGTTATTGTCCACAGCTGAACAAATGAGATCCCAATGCTATATTAAAAAAAATTCTTGATTAAAAAAATTTAATGACTTTTTATATTTAGATTCTTGAATACATGCCTAAAAACAATTCTTATGAATTCTAATTTCTTCTAGCCCAAAAACGGCAGCATTGAGAGAGTTGGTGAGGCACTGTTGAGAGAAACATAATTGTCACCAGGCCACTTCAATATTCCAAACGGAAGTATCTAGCACTTAAAACATCCCTACCCTTTAATCCTAAATTAAAATATACACTCAGTATGGTTGATCTCAGTTATCATACCCTTATCGGGAGTCAGGACCTAAAAATATTTTCTGGATACAAATGAATCCCTAATTGGCAGAGATATGTTTAACAGGACACTCCCTTACTTAGTTTACATTGCTGACCCTACTCCCTAGTGACCCAACCCAGGTATCTGCTCTTTAGATCCCATTTCTGAAATGGGGCCAAAGTCTCTCCTGGACTCTTTCGTGATCCACGCTAGAAACTCATGAAAGACTGAATGCATCTTTCCTCGTGTGCACTTTCTCTGTCCTCAGAAACAGAATCAAAGCTGAAACTGCTGTGGACAGCCAAGGGAATTTTCCCAACCGGTAACTGATATTCTCAAAGGAATGCTTTTAAGTCCAATTTTACTGCTAGTATTTTATCCCAGCCATGTTCACTCCAAAATTAACAATTACAATAATTATTTGCATTTCTCTCATTATTTCCTTCCAAGTAGCTCAGTCACATCCACCTGGCAGAGCTTGACTCCTGAGTTCCTGACCGCCACAGAAATATGGGTGCACAGTGGAAGCAATGAAGGTCAGACTTTTCTTCCACCACACAGAAGACACAATCAATCTTACCTTCAAGGTCCATGGAATCAAGCAACTTGTCACCAGAGGTGGTGGTCAAATTGATAACATGGTCTTTAATGGATTTTATCTCCTTCCCTCTTTCATTCTCCTGTTCCTAATGCCTCCTCCCTGGGATGGTCTTCCATAATCAACCATCTGCATGCAATTTTTTTCTCTCAAGCTCTTGCTTTTGTGAGAACCCAAAATCAGTCTGTACCTTCATGTCTCATTATCCCTCTCTGTTGATCTGTCTGGTTATCTTTCTATTTACTCACCCTTCTTAGGGATATTGTAATTTATACGAAAATTATTGCATTGAAAGAAATCATAGGTCAACAGAATAACTAGTATGTAATGCTAGTAAGTACCAAGATATAAGCACTTTTAATATTGTAGGTATACTCTTCCACAATTTTTCTTCAGAATATTTAAATATTTATGTATCTATAATGTATTTTGCAAAAAAAACGGGATCCTACTATCCTATATCCACACATATACATAGATACATATAGAGAGCCTCTTTTTCAATTATTCTTCACATGGGTATTTCTTTATCTCCATAACGCTAGATATATCGTATGTTTTCATAGCTGCATTGGTAATACTGCAATATTTGGATGGTTGTGCCCAGATTTTAAAAATAGTATCTTACAGATAAACGTTTAGCTTATTTCTGATTCTTTAATTTTGTAAAACAGTACTATCAAAGCTTTGCTTTATATGCATCCTTGTTCAATTAAACAAATTATTTTCTTAATATAAATTTCTGTGTGAACGATACTGTTTTCACAGAGAATGTGTACCTGCTGAAATTCCTGCCAGAAGCGGCTTATGAGATACATGTGCCATCACACCCTGACAGGACATTGCTGACATTATTCATTTTCTTAGGTATTCTGACAAAAATGCATACACAATTATAGAAAATGGAGATATATACGTAAACATATGAGTTAATATTTGTTTGATTGTTATTGAAGCAGCACACGTTTTCATGTTTGGCCACTTCTGCATGTGTGTTCTTTTTGAATTGCTTGTTCATCTAGTAGTTCATAATAAGCTCTTTAACAAATCATTCATTTCAATGGCAAATAATATTGAGACCTACTATATTCTCGATATTATGTGTTAGGAGCTGCAGATACCACAGTGAATATAAAACATGGCCCCTTCCCTATGGTGCCTCAAGTCTACCAAAGAAGAGGGACACTAAAAAAGACAGCTGGGTTGGTAAATAATTCCCTGGCACAGAAAGTATGGTAAGAGAGGTCAGAGAATCAGGCCATCAGAAAAGACCATGCAAGGAAGAAAGGCTTAAATTGAAATTGAAGAGTAAATGGGAATGAGCCAGGTGAAGAAGGACAGAAGAACATTTCATGGAGAGGGAAAAGGAATAAAGGCCTGGAGAAAAAAGTATATCATGTTTGGATATATTAACCCTTTGTCACTATATCTATATATCTATATCTGTATATATCAAACAGTTTTCTTAGGTAATCTTTAAGCCATTTTTGTCAAAAGGAAGTTTTAAAAAATTCTTATTGTCAAACGCTTTCCCTTATGATTTTAATTTTTGTCGTCATACCTAGATAGTCCATTGCTTTCATAAGGTTGTATTATCACTCACTTATATTTCCTTCCAGTACTTTAATTATTTTCTTTCAAACTTAAAAATAATCTGGAATGTATTAATATTTGGTTGGAGAGTATGAGATGGACATCTTTTTTCAGATGAATTTATAATCATTTTTTTCTCCAAGCTTACATTATCCAGTAGATTCCTATGCTTAATGAAAGAAATTTCTTGAAGCAAATATCTATCTCCTATCACACATTGGTTAGACTCACAGTGATCAAATACCCCCAAACATTACCAAGTCTCCTCCTCTGGCCCAATACATGCTTCTCTCTGCTTCTCACTCCTAATTTACATCTCATTCTTCTAAAATTCTTACAAATTACTCTGTCCATGACAGTTCCTCCAAATTAAGTCAATTTGTAACTTTTTATTAGTCAACCATAAAAGTGACAAGTTAGAGAACAGAAGTTAATATCCACTAGTAGGAAAATAATATATCAGAACTACATTTTACCTTCTTTGGAGGTATGCAATTCAATAAAATTTTTATTATAATATTTCAAAAATAACTAAGAGAAAAGGAGCTCACTCTAAGGTAACTGGTACTTAGACTGCATGAAATTAGCACAGTGAAATAAACGAAAAAATTTAGAAAGGGTCCTTCCCCCAAATAAGGTCATTTGTATAGTCAGTTCCCACAAGGAGGATTAGATTCTCTCTGAAGCAAAGATACTTTGTTGATCTTGAGAAACACAAAATACTTTTGCTTGTAGCAGCCTGAAGTCTGACAGATGGTCACGAAATATTACCAGAAATAAGAAATAAACACTGTCAAATACATTCCATATTTTTATAGGCACTCAATAAAAGTAGCTTATGACAATCTGAATTAGTCATTAAACTACATAACTAAAAGTATTATTATTTTTATGACAGTAATAAGAATGCAGTCACTTTTTCCCTCAATATTGTTTTCTAATTTTGAGTACATTTCACATGAACTCTAAAATTGCCAGGAAAACAGCATTAGTTTTTATATTAAAAATATTAGAAGAGATGTGATTATTCTTTTCCTAAAGAATTGCTGTCTTTGATGAATGACAAGATGCTGGTGTAGAACGCAGTCACATTAACTGTTTGCTTGATTTGGTAAACCCTATCGTTTCTCAGGTAAGGTTTAGATCCTAATTAATTTGGTGGGGTGGGTGAAGGGGGGTTGATGCTAGGAAAGAAATAAGTGATTAATTCATCTCACTGATTTGAGGGTCAATTGTTCATATTGGCCGGGGAGTCCTCAGCCATGAAAAAATGATTTGCAGGAGCTGCAGCAAAGAACAGTCTAGATTCAAGCTTAGGAGTGGATCAAGAAAGGCAAACAGGGTCTGAGTCTTAGGAAGTTGGTGAAACTTGGGAGGAGCAGCCACGGCCACATCTGAGAAGGTCAGTACAAGAAAAAATCAACCACCTGGTCTAAGTGCAGAGTTCTGGCCAGAAATCATCCTAGTCCTTTGGTAAAGTGTATTCCTGTACGCTCCCTTGTCTGAGGAACGCCACACATCTCCCTGGCCTGAGCTTCTGCTCCCTGCTGTGGATGTTTGGGAAGGGAAGTTCTTGGAGTCACGAACAGAAGGGCCAGCTGAGACAGAGCTGGACTGCTGCAGAAAACAGCTTCCACTTCCCAAGCACAGGGGTGCTTGGCGGGGTGCCTGAGGACGGTGCACCCTAAAATAATGTTTCTTTTAGCATATCTTCCTGGAGAACATAAACTACCCATTTTAAGTTAAAACATAGGATTTGCCAAGATGGTAAACCAGACTGGAGTTAATTCTGGGGTTTAACAAAATTTTTTCCCCATAATCTAGTACCTAGTTGTCTAAGCTTTTTGTTACGTTGTCTAGCATCTATGTTAAGACTAGAATGAGGGGAATTCCCTGGTGGTCCAGTGGTTAGGGCTCCACGCTTCCACTGCAGGGGGCATGGGTTCAATCCTTGGTCAGGGAACTAAGATCCTGCAAGCTGCGTGGCAAGGCCAAAAAAAAAAAAAAAAATACTAGAGTGAGAAAAAGTGTAGAGAAAGCAAAAGAGGAGGAATGAGGGACCATATTCCATTGCTGAGACCTTTAAATTGCAGATAGGGGGATTATCTTGGAAGACATGAAATATCTCTAATTATTAACATTTGGTCCTTGTGCCCTAATGATGTACATCACCTTCCTAGCTCTAAATTGCTGTTCAGACCACTACAAGCCATTTTGCGGCTTTTCCATTGGTCCATGACTGCAGCATTTGCAAACCTGTCCTATTCGGTCCCTGATGTCAGTCTGCTACGAAAACAAGGCACTTCATGTGACAGTGAACTGATGTAAGTTCTGATGTAAGAGGTGCCCTCAACCTGAAAAATGCTCAGGAATACACTCAGTACCAGCCCTCTCCACACAGAAGGGTGGTACCGTTCTCTTCTCAAGCCCATTCTGGAGCCACCACTAACATCGTTGGTATCTCCATTTATACCTTATAAAAGGGAACAAACAAGAAGCATTTGGACTTGTCCAAAAGATAGTGCATTTCAAGGAGGAGCTCCTTACATGACAGAGTAATAAAAGGTACTTTACCATCCGTGTCCGCACCAGCTATTAAAGGGCAGTAGAAGCATTCTGGGTGAATTAAAATCAATATTCACAACTTTTATTGTTTAACAGAGAACATAATGCTTATGATGATGTTTGTTATCGAGGGAGGACTGAAAAATCTGAATGACTGCCAGTATTTTCTCAGTAAAACTGGTAAATACCCTCAAGGATATCATTATAACAAGCAAGGAGGAGGTGGTTATGAGCTTCACACTGGATAAAGAATGTCGAGGTGGCAACGATTTTATTTCTGATGATTAACGCTGACAACTTTCCAGGGAAATATTCTGAGTGGCTGCATCACCGAGCTCATTAATGAATATGAAATTGAGGTTAATTCTAAATAAGAATATATCTGAGACCCCTCTGTGGAAAGTTAAGTTCCAATAACCTGCTCCCTTTCAGCAGAAGTCTAAGTGTCAGAGGACCGTGCAGATGGAATGAGGGTTGCCTCTTATTCCTAATCCCGTACTGGCGAGGATGCAATTACGGACTTGTGCTAACACATACACCATGATTCCTGCCTGCCCAACACCTGGGAAAATTGTTGCAGAATCCCAAGATAACTGTGAAACTGACTCTGCTGATAGGTAAATAGGTCCTTAAAAAGGAATATCCAGGGGTGGCATTTTTCTCCCTGGACACTGTACTGTTTTATGGAAGGGAAGAGGAGACCTATTGGTTGCCAGATCACTAATCACGGGAAAAATGAAGACATAACAATGGAAAGAGCAAAAAGAACCAAGAAATTCAGAATTGTATTGCCACACTACGTCACGATGAGTCCCTGTAATATCCTCATGTCAAAAAAAGTTAATTTGTGTCTGTACATTCGAAGTCCAAGCTATTAAAATAAATGCTTCTGTGATTTCAAGATAAATAGATGAGGTGGGGAAAGGAAGATAATATCTACCAGAGTGTAAGCAAAAGAAGATAATATCTACCAGGAGGCTAAACAAGTTTCACTTCATTTGCCAACTCCGTTTCATTTTTAGGGATTTCCTGGAGCACTGGGTGGCCAAGAAGGGTGAGGCTACATCCAGACGAAGTCAAAAGGAAGGCCAAGGCTGATCAGTGATGCTGTCATGGCCTTGGGTCAGGGAGAAGGTACATAATGGGGAATTAGGAGGGAAACCTGGGTCCTGTGCTTACTAACCCTTGATGAAGAAAGTGGTATTGCATGTCAAGGACCGGAGAGACCCTAACTGGCACTTATAAATCATACACCATTCACTCATAAAATATTTTGAATCTTACTGAATAAGGACGTGCCTGCTGGTTTTGCAGACCGAGTTACATAGCTACTTAGGACTTGAGCTGAATTCACAAAAACCAATGTAGCATCAGATGGCAAGAGAATCATTTAATAGGCTTCCAGTAGAATATATTGTTTGTAATGTGATGCATTGTTTAAATAAGGAAATATTTTTCATCTATATTTGATTTCTATGCTAACAGTGAATTTTTAAAGAATGAACTTTTTAAATTGATATATAATTGAAATAGAATATTATTTTACTTTTAGGTATACAGTATGACTCCGTATTTGTATATATTGCAACAAGATCACACATATGTTTAGTTGACATCTGTTAGCACATATAGTTACAGAATTTTTTTTCTTGTAATGAGAACTTTTAAGATCCATTCTCTCAGCATCTTTCAAATTTGTAATACAGTATTATTAGCTATAGTCACCATGCTATACATTACACCCTGACTTTTTAAATTTATAACTGGAAGTTTATACCTTTGACTCCCTTCACCCATTTTGCCCACCCTCCCACCCCTGCCTCTGGCAACCACTAACTTGTTCTCTGTATTTACGAGCTTGCTTTTTTTTTGTTGCTGATTTTTCTGGGGTTTTTTTTTTCTTCTAGATTTGACATATAAGTGAGACCACATGGCATTTGTCTTTCTCTGTCTACCTTATTTCACTAAAAGAATGTCCTCAAGGTCCATCCATGTTTTCACAAACGTCAAGATCCCATTCTTTTAGAAAAACAAATACCATATGCTAACACATATATATGGAATCTGAAAAAAAAAATGGTTCTGAAGAACCTAGGGGCAGGACAGGAATAAAGACGCAGGCGTAGAGAATGGACTTGAGGACACGGGGAGTGGGAAGGGTAAGCTGGGACGAAGTGAGAGAGTGGCATGGACATATATACACTACCAAATGTGAAATAGCTAGCTAGTGGGAAGCAGCTACATAGCACGGGGAGATCAGCTTGGGTGCTTTGTGACCACCTAGAGGGGTGGGATAGGGAGGGTGGGAGGGAGATGCAAGAGGGAGGGGATATGGGGATATATGTATAGCTGATTCACTTTGTTAGAAAGCAGAAAGTACACACCATTGTAAAGCAATTATACTCCAATTAAGATGTTAAAAAAAAAGATTCCATTCTTTTTTAGAGCTGAATAATATTCCATAATCTATCTATATTTATAGATAGACAGCCAGAGAGGCAATCTCTTTTACCCACTCCTCCATCCATGGACCCTTAGGTTGTTTTTTTTTTGGCTATTGCAAATAATGCTGTAATGGACCTAGGGGTGCATGCATCTTTAAGTTAGTAGTTTCATTTTCTTCAGATAAATGCCCAGAAGTAGAATGGCTGGATCATATGGTAGTCCTATTTTTAATTTTTTGAGGGACCTCCTTTCTGTTTTCCATAGTGGCTGCACCAGTTTACATTCCTACCAACAGTGCACAAGTTCTCATTTTCTTCACATTCTCACCAACACTTGTTATTTGTTGTCTTTTTGATAACAGCTATTCTAACAGGTGTGAGATGATATCTCATTGTGGTTTTGATTTGCATTTCCCTGATGATTGGTGATGTTGAACACCTTTTCATGTGCCTGTTGTCTATCTGTATGTCTTCTTTGGAAGAATGTCTATTCAGATTCTCTACCCATTTTTTAATCAAATTGTTTTTTTGATACTGAGTTGTATGAGCTCTTTATATATTTTGGATATTAAAACCTTATCAGATATATGATTTACAAATATTTTCTCCCATTCGGTAGGTTGCCTTTTCATTTTGTTGATGGTTTCCTTTGCTGTGCAGAAGCTTTTTAGTTTGATGTAGATACACTGTTTATTTTTGCTTTTGTTGCCTTTGCTTTTGGTGTCAAATCCAAAAAATCATCACCAAGGCCCATGTCAAGGAGCTTACTGCCTATATGTTCTTCTAGGAGATTTATGGCTTCAGGTATTACATTCAAGTGTTTAATTCATTTTGAATTAATTTTTGTATATGATGTAAGATAGTGATCTAGTTTGAGTCTTTTGCATGTGGCTGTCTAGTTTTCCTAACACTGTTTATTGAAGAGACTGTCCTTTCTCCATTGTATGTTCCCGGCTCCTTTGTAATAAATTAATTGACCATACATATGTGGGTTGAACTTTCTATTATCTGGTACAGGTTGCCCTTTAGAGGAACACTTGATTAGGAGTCAAGCATCCTGGGAACATCTCCTGCTATGGGCCATTAATTAGCTTTGTGACCCAGCACAAGTCACACTTCCATTCTTCAATTTCGTCCAATGGAAAATTAGGGGATTAGGCAAATAAATAAGTTCTCTTTAGCTAAAAAGCTATACAATCATTATAACCTCAGAGAAATTTATATTCTATAACAAATGCAAAATTCTTACAGCAGTGGTTTTAATACACTGATAGATTTCCAATGTTTATAACACTTTAATTCACTAGCCATATGTTCTGAATACAATCTTTCTTGGGTGGGGGTGGGGTGGGGGTAATATAGGCTATTAGTATGTAAAAAAGATGCATGACTTTTTTGGTCAACAAAAACAAGAATGGCAAATTAACATTTGTTTATTAAACAAATGTTTTTAAAGATTTTTTTGATGTGGACCACTTTTAAAGTCTTTATTGAATTTGTTATAATATTACTTGCTTTATGTTTTGGTTGTTTGGCTGCAAGGCATGTGGGATCTTAGTTCTCTGACGAGGGATCGAGCCCGCACGCCCTGCATGGGAAGGTGAAGCCTTAACCGCTGGACAGCCAGGGAAGGCCTTGGATAAAATACTTACATGTAAAAAAATTATCTGGTTGAATGCAAACCAAAGATGAAAAATCGTGAAAGCTTCATCAAAGAAGAGGGTACTCAAACCTTGGTGGTCAGAAGGTCAAGCCAAAAGTCTCACATGATCATCAACACTGGATTTAAGCTTTAGGAGCTGCAATTTGAATGTACTCACAAACACAACCAATGAGTCTTTAGTTAGACCCATTATCAAAATGACCTGGAAAAGTACTTTCTACATAAATACTGAAGCCAAATATAGCTAAAGTGTCTGTAAAGGAGAGAACAGAAAAACTCTACTTAACCATTATGATATGGAAGTTGACTCTGGCCTAGGATGTGAGTTTGTATCATGATTAAAAATATGCATACCCAGTGTCTTCAGTATTGGGTATTAATATAAAAGCTGAAGAGAAAGAAAAAGAAAACAAGAAAAATATTTTTCTAGATTGAAAAAAACATAGCAATGAAAGACAATGTAAGAATCTTGAGTTGCTCTTGAGGGGAAGGAAAAATATTTGCAACAATGTGAAAAATTACAGACTAGATACTATATGATGTTACGGAATTACTGGTAGTCTCTAAGGCCTGATAACGATACTGTGGTTACAGGATAATATTCTTATACTTAGGAGATGTGAGCTGAATCATTTGGTAGTGGTACATCCAAAGCAAAGACAGTTTGACTTTAGAAAAATAATTAACGCAACTCAATCCAACACTTTAAAGGAAAGAGGAAAGTATGTGTTCATCTCAATATTTGAATTTGAAAAGGTTTATATCAGTCATGATTTAAAAAATAATTTTGTTGCACAAATTAAGTATAGAATTAAAAAATCAATATTTAGCCAGTCAGCAAGTTTCGCACTTAGTGTTGAAGTAGCTTGACTACATTAAAATAAAAAATAAAGCAAAGGCAAAAGCTAGTTCATAAATACAGGAATATGGGAGGGGCTATGAGATATAGGACATGCTTTTTTGAAATTTACCATTTCCACATACCCCATAGAGAAAAAAAAAATTTGTCCATACTAATTGTAAGTGAAGTGATCCTTAGCACATCTGAAAGGGAAGGACACTAAAAACCACACACCATGTGCAACCTTGGATAACTTATCTAATCTTTGAGAGCTTCAGGAACCTAATGATATATAAATAATAAAATGTAAACTCTTGAATCCAGAGTGTTAATGAACCCAAAAACATATGCTCTATGAAGGCAGGAAACTTGTATATTTTTTTCACCTCCAAATTTCCAACATGTAAGAGTGTGAGGTATATAGACACTCAATGAATATTTCCTAAACAAACTAATAATAATATTACTCAGTAAATAAGGCATTGTAAAGATTCAAATAAAGGAGATAATACACAAAAAGCACTTAACACAAAGCCTAGTACATATAAGCATTCAAATTCAAACACTGTAGTGTTCACCATCAGCATCTTCATCAATATTAGTTCTATTACTATTATTATAAGTAATTTAATGAATAGCATCACATTCAAGGAGATACAATTATTCTCCCAAGCTTTGACAAGACTTTGCAACACACGAATTCCAGTGGACTGGAAATGTTTGTTTCTGAGACAACACCTCTGAGCAAATGATACTGGAGTAAATTGTCTCAAATGTACTAACAATACTGGCAGCTGTAGAGACTGATCTGGAAACTTTGGATGAACTCTGAAATTAAATGATATTAGTAATAAGAAAGTATTTTTATGTAAGTATTTTTTTAATCTAACTGCTTATATACATTTGGCAATATGCTGATAGTTTTGTCCAACTCATGGTATTTGCATAACATGAGTTGTGTTAGAGGCCTCTGGGAATATTCTTTAGAGATAAATTTTGTAACTTAGCAATTCTCTTTCAAGTTAAAAATCATCCAAATATTTGCATAAACCCCAGGCTCTGAAGACCACTGACTCTAGTCCACAAGAAAAGAAGGTTTATTTTTTAACGTATTTTTTGTAACAGAGCTGCCCCCCTTCAGGAACAACAGTGCTATGCTTTCTAATTATTTTTCTGTATTAAACTCACTTGCTGCAGTCAGTATTTGCAACTTATAAGATGTAACATCCAAGAAAAATGTAGATGTTTTCTTCTAAATTAAATTCTGAGAATGACAGCCTAGCAAACTTAGCTACTTAATGAAATATTCAGACTAGCATTTTATTTTACTGTATTTATTAAGGATATAAACAATACGACCTTTAAATGTTACACTTTTTCTTCTTTAATTGAAAAAATGCCACATTCAACATAGATGTGAGTGTCTATAAAAAGCAAGCATAGGGCTTCCCTGGTGGCGCAGTGGCTGGGAGTCCGCCTGCCGATGCGGAGGGCACGGGTTTGTGCCCCGGTCCGGGAGGATCCCACATGCCACGGAGCGGCTGGGCCCGTGAGCCATGGCCGCTGGGCCTGCGCATCCAGAGCCTGTGCTCCACAATGCGAGAGGCCGTGGCAGTGAGAGGCCCACGTAACGCAAAGGAAAAAAAGCAAGCATAAAAGGTTGAAATTTTGTATAATCTATACAGGTTGCCTATTATAAGCAACTCAAAGCGATAAACAATTTTGACTGAAGTGTAGATTTATTATGAATAATTAATAGCAATCTTATTCTCAATCTGTGGAACAGAAAATAAAAGAGGAACATCTCAGCTCTACTGTAATTGGACTTTATAAAGTATACAAAAATTTTAAAAGGATGATGATGATATGAATAATAATGACAAAATAATCTCTAGCTTGTATGGATTCTTTCTAATTACTATGTGTTTTTATTTTGTTATATAAATTATCTCATTTAATTCTCACAATAACCTTATAATATAAAACTATTATCCACATTTTCTAGATGAGGGGAAAAAAGGCACAAGACCCAGATCTTGAGTTTCAACTGTGCTACAGAGATGTTCTGCCATAATAGCCTATACTACGACCAATCTTAATTTTTCTGAGTACCTTCTATGTGCAAGGTATCAGATACGTTAAGCAACAGACATGCTAATGAGGCAAGCTGCTACTCTCCACTGTTTCAAAACACAGCTAAATCAATATCAAGTATCACAGCCCTACCTCCATATTATCTGCCACTCAGAAAATCTCACAGCCTGGAGCTCTCCTGCCCAGTTACCTCCAGCATCAGCATTAGTGGGCTCAGACTCTTCTTGTTCTTCAGATAACTCTGACAGAGGCAGTGATTAGATTAAAGCTTCAGACCTAATTCCACCCTCTCCTTCCCCCTTTATTCGGCTGTGGCTTGAGCTAGGCCTCTCAAATCTGAGCTCAGGCAACACTGCTAGGTTTTTGCTAAGAATCAGAGCCAGGTACACCTGCAGGAATTATCCTTGAGTGCTCACATTGATCAAAGCTCTCCTGGTCCTCTTCGATGCCATGCTTGCCCAAACCTAGAAATTATAAGAGCCGTACTTTGATTTTCACCCATTTATTCAGCCTGGTTCTTCTATCCCCTTTTATGGCAGGAGTTATGCCCTGGTTATTTTTCTGATTATAACTGGCTTCTCTAGGGTTGTCTTATCTTGTACCTTCAGTGTCACAGGCTACCTGCCTTACTCCACTCCCATTTAGAAATGTTGGTACCAACCATTTCTTGAATCTCATCTGAGCATTCCACATATTCTGAACTCTGTGCCCACCCATCCAACTCTCCACACAGTCTGGAGTCAATTTTGGTTTCACTCTTTTTCTTATCATGTCTCTGGTCTTAAAGGGCAGTTGTGCTATTTCCTGGATCCTGAGTCCCTCCATCTTGTCTCATATCTGTATGTCTAAATATAATCGGTCCCCCAATAACTCTAATTCAAAACCAAATGTAACAGTTGCCAAATGTTTACAAAGTGACAAAGTGTTAAGGGTCTTCAGAGATTAAAATTTGTTGGTGGGAATGTAAATTGATACAGCCACTATGGAGAACAGTATGGAGGATCCTTAAAAAAACTAAAAATAGAACTACCATATGATCCAGCAATCCCACTACTGGGCATATACCCTGAGAAAACCATAATTCAAAAAGAGTCATGTACCAAAATGTTCATTGCAGCTCTATTTACAATAGCCAGGACATGGAAACATCCTAAGTGTCCATCGACAGATGAATGGATAAAGAAATGTGGCACATATATACAATGGAATATTACCCGGCCACAAAAAGAAACAAAATTGAGTTATTTGTAATGAGGTGGATGGACCTAGAGTCTGTCATACAGAGTGAAGTAAGTCAGAAAGAGAAAAACAAATACCGTATGCTAACACATATATATGGAATCTAAAAAAAAAAAAAAAAAAATTGGTTCTGAAGAACCTAGGGGCAGGACAGGAATAAAAACACAGATGTAGAGAATGGACTTGAGGACACGGGGAGGGGGAAGGGTAAGCTGAGACGAAGTGAGAGGGTGGCACTGACACATATACACTACCAAATGTAAAACAGATAGCTAGTGGGAAGCAGCTGCATAGCACAGCAAGATCAGCTCTGTGCTTTGTAACCACCTAGAGGTGTGGGATAGGGAGGGTGGGAGGGAGACACAAGAGGGAGGGGATATGGGGATACATGTGTACATAGAGCTGATTCACTTTGTTATACAGCAGAAACTAACGTAACAATGTAAAGCAATTATACTCCAATAAAGATGTTAAAAAAATGATGAAAGTACAATTGGACCAATGAAACGTGTGGTACACATTGTAGAATTCTGTGACAAGCAGAGATGGTGAACGGTAGGCTAAGCAGAGGAACAGCCTTGGCAAACTGCACGAAAAACAAAAGCCTGTTAACGATGTTGACCTGAAACAAATAGATTGCCAGGTATTTCTCCAGCAAAGATGGCTTTATTTGGGATCAGCAGAGAATTGCAGTTCAGGCTCTGCAAACGTGGTGAGCCGTGTGCAAGTCCCTGCAAGGCAAGGCAAGGAGATGCTTTTATAGAGGGGGAAAGGAAGTTGGGAAGGCTCTAGAAAACAGAGTTCATGGCTTTTCATTGGCTGAGTCCTTGCCAGTAAAGAACAATCTTTCTTCTTCCTTTTGTGCTCTGGTATAAACCCAGGGTGTGAGAGCCCCCTATTCTGGTCTCCCAACTCTATTTAGCTGAAGTTTCTGTTTATTAATTTTTTCCAACAAGACAACAGGCCCAAAATGGAGTTACTTATATACGCAAAGCTCAGTATCACCAAACCAAAACTAAACTTAATTACAGTTTCAGTTCTTCCAGAAGTGGAATCTTAAACCAGTCAATCAGGACTCACCCAATCAGTGCTAGTGAGGTAATCTGCCTGATATACCCTTGCCATCCCCTAAAGGAAAGTAACCTTGCAATAACCAATCCACTTTTTTTTTGCCCAGTATAACTTTCTTGTTCCTACTCCCTTCTATAAAAGTATTTCGTTTTTTTACAGCTCCTCAGAGCTCCTTTCTATCTGCTAGATTAGATGCTGCTTGAAATACGAATCACTGAATAAAGCCAATAAAATATTTAAATTTGACTCAGTTGAATTTTGTTTTTTAACAAGTCCAAATCATGTACCATAAATAAATAGCTCAATTTAGTTTCTCTTTATGGTATACGGGACAGAGTAATATGAGGCAAATCTGAAAGGCAGACTAAAACCATATTGAGAAAGATCTTGAATTCCAGACAGATGAGTTTGTACAACATATTTTAAACATAAATTAATGAGAAACTTCAGTCTCTCTTTATTTCACTCTCTTCATCTCTCTTTTAGAAGTTGGCATAAGGAGAATTAGAACAGAAAAATATTAGAAGCTGTAAATATACTTAGGAGGCAATTGCAACACAAACAAGATGAAAGTTTAAATAAGAGCCTGAAATAAGATGTTGACAGTATAAGAAAAATATACTTAGTAAAAAATAAAGCACAAAGCTAAACGCTAGTATTTGAAAGAGAATCTTCTTATTAGAAGAGATGAAAGAAAACTTTCCTCCCCAAAGTTTACCTTCGCTGTGGGTCCCCATGATGACCACTCAGACAACTAGAGTGGACAACCGATGCTACCACTCTGCCTCTGTTCTCTGACCCAAGACTGGACACCTGTTTTCTTCTCCACAGCCTGCATAGCATAGAAGAGACAAGATTGGAACAATTAAGAAATAATTTACTGAAGACTCATCTGCAGGTTGATACAGAGTATAAAATATGGATAATGGGGCATATAAAATATGAACATCATCTTTAGGTTGTGACCTACTAAAGAGGACCTAACTCAGAGGCTACCAAAGCTTAACAGATTCTTGAATTACACATCTGAACATAATCCAAGTCAAAGGAAGGCTCCAACCAATTAACTAAGTATATCTTTCACTTCTAGCTTACTGCTAGAGAAATTGCTTCATATCCTGGCCAACTTGCACTAGGTATGAACTCATCCTGTTCACTCATTTGTCCACTGTTTTTTCTTTAACCTATTTAGAACAACTATATCAAAGTACAATATTAATAAACCCAACATCAGTGGTATGGTAGTAAATGTTTAGCAGTAGGCTCTCTAGGAAAAACAAAACCAAAAACCAAACTGTATTATGTGATTAAATATCCCACCATATCTAATTTCAAGCTACCAATATGAGGTCACTGAGTTAACAGTTCAGAAGAGAATGTGTGAGCTCTTCATCAACAACAACTACCTATTCACATATAACACTAACGGCTAGTATTTGTTAAGTTCTCACTAAGTGCTAGGAAAAGTACTAAGCAATTAATATACATATTCCCCTTTACTCTTCCAATGGCTCTTTAAAATAGGCATTATTTATTTTTATTTATTTATATTTTTTTGTGGTACGCAGGCCTCTCACTGTTGTGGCCTCTCCTGTTGCGGAGCACAGGCTCCGCGGCATGTGGGATCCTCCCGGACCGGGGCACGAACCCATGTCCCCTGCATTGGCAGTCGGACTCTCAACCACTGTGACACCAGGGAAGCCCAAAAATAGGCATTATTTTTATCATTGCTATGTTCAGGGACGAGAATATTAAGGATCAAAGAGGTTAAATCTCTAAATCTCACAAAACCAGTAAATGGGAGAGCCAACACTGTGGTCTCATTTTGTCACTGGACCTCTGATATGCATGTCCATCTCTTAATCAGCAAGTCCAAAGATTGCCATCAATTTTTCTACCCAAGAATCTGCCTCCAATGCTGATATATTTTTTTTAAATCTGTTGTTAAATTTAATTTTTTTTATACAGCAGGTTCTTATTAGTCATCAATTTTATACACATCAGTGTATACATGTCAATCCCAGTCTCCCAATTCAGCACACCACCATTACCCCCGCACCGCGGCTTTCCCCGCTTGGTGTCCATACGTTTGTTCTCTACATCTGTGTCTCAATTTCTGCCCTGCAAACCAGTTCATCTGTACCATTTTTCTAGGTTCCACATATATGCGTTAATATACGATATTTGTTTTTCTCTTTCTGACTTACTCACTCTGTATGACAGTCTTTAGATCCATCCATGTCTCAACAAATGACCCAATTTTGTTCCTCTTTATGGCTGAGTAATATTCCATTGAATATATGTACCACATCTTCTTTATCCATTTGTCTGTTGACTGGCATTTAGGTTGCTTCCATGACCTGGCTATTGTAAATACTGCTGCGATGAACATTGGGGTGCATGTGTCTTTTTGAATTATGGTTTTGTCTGGGTATATGCCCAGTAGTGGGATTGCTGGGTCATATGGTAATTCTATTTTTAGTTTTTTAAGGAACCTTTGTACTGTTCTCCATAGTGGCTGTATCAATTTACATTCCCACCAACAGTGCAAGAGGGTTCCCTTTTCTCCACACCCTCTCCAGCATTTGTTGTTTGTAGATTTTCTGATGATGCCCATTCTAACTGGTGTGAGGTGATACCTCATTGTAGTTCTGATTTGCATTTCTCTAATGATTAGTGATGTTGAGCAGCTTTAATGTGCTTCTTGGCCATCTGTATGTCTTTAGAGAAATGTCTATTTAGGTCTTCTGCCCGTTTTTGGATTGGGTTGTTTGTTTTTTTAATATTGAGCTGCATGAGCTGTTTATGTATTTTGGAGATTAATCCTTTGTCCGTTGATTCGTTTGCAAATATTTTCTCCCATTCTGAGGGTTGTCTTTTCGTCTTGTTTAATGTTTCCTTTGCTGTGCAAAATCCAATGCTTATATTCTTGAGTACTTTGCTATACTTCCTCTTACAAAAGAGAAAGCACTAATATAGAAATTATTGTCATAAAAAGTAATAAGCAGTAAAATGATAGGTATCATTTTATAAATATTGCAGACGTAAACTCTGCATGAGTAGGCAATGGATTAAATATGATGATGAAAGGGACAAAAATAACTCTATTTTTATCCCTAGGTGACTAAAAAATGGAACAATGTTCAAAATTTTTGAATCTGCAATAGGTCTTGCTTTTTGAGAAATATATTTCAGTAATGTTGGTTTAGGAATAGGAAGAGCCTAAAGATTTACAAGGAAAATATATTTTGTAGTACTCATTCTGTCAAGATAAATGCTAATTCTGCTGGAATCAGGTTGGGCAATGTGGGAACAAGGCAATTAATTTCCATGACTTAAGTTTCTCAACTTTAAAAACCCAGAGTTAGGAACTCTGCTCAAATTCATTCCTCAGAGAATGGGGGAAGATTAATGTATTTCTATCAAGAAAGCTCTTATACTCATCTCCAGGAACTGTTGGGGGAAGTTAATGCCAACTGAAATGACAGTCTATCCCTTTCTCTTCATGAGAGAAACTATCAGTTTCATTATTCTAATTATCATATTAATTCACTTTCTCCATATTTTTTCACATTCTTGTTTTCTTTCTCACCATGGTATTTGCAAAGGGTCTCGTAGCATGATAAAAGGCCATTTTAAAAAATAGCTGTACAATTAATGTCGTGGCTTTTTAGCAATGGTTATCAGTTTTAGACTTATCACAGATTTCAAGCCTTACCTGACTTGCAGTCTCATATTTACCAACATTTTCATGTATGGTAACTTTAAAAATGTACTTCCCAAGTTTTTCTTATTACGTCAATCAGGAACAAAGTATACTGCATAATACTAATAACCTTCTTGCCCTGAAAATTCAGTTATGATATCCAGGAGCATGCCAGAAGCAGGAAAAAAAAAAAAAAAGAATTTTGATATCCTGGAACCTAGGATCCACACCTATATCACCGTCCAACATTGTTGCTGTCCAGGATAGATAAAAGAGAAAGTATTCATGCAAAGGATTTTTCCAGGATATGGAGACTAGAATAGGGATGGGTTGAGAAGGGAGGTGGGCAGTGTTGTGTGGAAGTCAGCTTGTACAGGCTTACATTAGCTAATTGGGTACATCTCTTCCCAACTGCATTTTCATTAATGTATGTTGACATTTTGAAATTGATCACTGGTGTGGGTCTTCAGGCAATGGAAATAGACAATTGCTACAAATTAGGCCTTTTTCCCCTGAGAGTCTATTGTTAAACATTTGCCAGGGCACCACTGAAGGTAGGCCATTAAGAAATCAGCAATGTTTTCCTAAAGGAAAGTCAGAAAAGTAGGCATAAAACCAAATAATCAGGAGTGTGAAGGAAAGAATGGGTGAGAGCAAGAATGAAGGCAGAGAAATAAAGGCTGGCAGGATGGAGGAAGTTCAAATACTGGATAGAGAATTTGGTAAGAATAAATGAAACCTTAAAGTAGTGCAGGTAATTAAGAAAGAGAAAGAAGTGGATAATCTAAATATAGGTTCTGGTGTTAGTTTGGGGCCTCTAACAAGCAGATGCTAAAATGAGATTAGACATTCAAGAGGTTTATTAGGAGAAATGCCTGTGATGGATTAAAGGGAAGGAATATGAATAGGTAGGGAGAGTCTGCAGACTATGATACATATCTGATACCTGTGAAAGGAGTGTGGTAAGGAGAGCAGATTAGTTAGCAGGAGTCTCACACTATAGCTCAGTTCTAAGACTGTTTCAACCAGACCCATGAGTACGCTTGACTCAAAGACCTCCAATAGAGACTTCCATATACTATAGCAATAGGCCAACACTAGTACTTCTGTCAGTCTCTATCATTGATGGCAGAAAGCTGGGAGAAGCATGGCCTTGCCCTGAATGCAAGGAAACACCCTGCAGCATGTGAGTTGAATAGTGCATTTACACACATATGGTACAAAAGAGATTTTTCGCCAGATGCTGAGTTTTAATGGCGACACACGGAGCTTTCTTTAGTAAACCCATCCCACTGCATAACTCCAAGTTCTACAGCTAGGCCTTCTCTTCCATGGGGCTACCTTGAGAGATATTACTATTGCCTCATAGTGGATTGATGAATCTATTGAGATCTAGTACATTCCCCTGCTACAGTTATATACCACGTCTGGGACCTTGCTAAGCTCTTTAAACAAGGCATTTGATCAGCCCCAGAATCTGGGCTTCCCAGTGTCATTATTCTCTCCTGCCTTGAAATTAAAGTCACGTATGTTTTCTTAAATTTGCATATACCATGCGTATTATTTGATATCTCTTCCAACACCAGATATTCTTCTGATCCTTCATAATATGTCCCCATTCCTTAGTTCTGGTCTTATATTTAGTAAGGACTGTCCAGAAGCCAAGTTTCGACCATGTGCCATGTTTCCCAGCTGGACTGTGTTTCCTGCAGGTAAGATCAGTGTCTTTTTCTAACTCCATGTACTCCCACTGCACATCATCTGGTTGGGTATGCAATGGAGGTTCTGAGACATTAGTCAAGGCCTTTCTTTAAAGACTTCACATTTGGGGTATGGGAGACTTTTTGTGTTTTGCCGAGCATTTATCCTTCCTTCTTCTCATAATACTTGGTCTGATTTACAAGGTGGTCCCATTAGGTAGTTGACCTTAGCTTATAGTTTTTGGGAAGTATAGTCACACTGGAGGCAGATGGATACTATTTTTAACATACTTTAACATTTATATTTAATAACCTTATCTATGTAATATTTGCAAAAAGAAATTTCAAAATTGCAGAACTCAACTCACTGAACATTGAAATTTTATCACTATTGTTTCTTCTAACAGTAAATGTATATTTTACTAATGTTTCTACTTGGATAAAGAAAAGCATTTATTCTGTGTATATAAATAGTGATAATGTGCAAAATGAGCACCCAAAAGCAGTGTGAGAAGAATCTTTTAGTAGATCTTAACAGAGGCACTTTTTTCTTTTTATGGCAAGGAGCCTTGCCTTGCATCAAAATCAGTAAGAAAAGATAATAATTTAGTTCCTAATTACAGCACTAAATATAGCATAGTTTATTTTCTGTTAGAAAGCATGTAATTGAAATTTAAAATAAAATATAATTTTACCTTCTCTTAGCATTTAATCCTGTGCATTAAAAATAATTTTAAAAAGTCCACTGTCACTACACAGATTTTCCTCAAATTAGTTTTCAATGGTTAACAACAAAAACATGTAAAGGTATTATATTAACCTTCCTCCATATGGCAATGATTTTGATATATTATAAAAGAAATGATGCCACCCACAAAATACTTAAAGAAGTAAACTCTTAATACAATTGAATTAGCCTGTGTTTTGGGTTGTAATTGAGAATGAAATTGATCACATTTTATGCTCTGGAAATCTGTGGAATAAATTTGATTGGGGGTCCCCCCTCTACAATACACCTTTATTTTCTACTAGGTGAGGAAAAAAAAGGCAAATTTCTATATGACGCATCACACATTCTACCAAGTCTTCTAGACAATGGCTCATAGAACTGCTACTGTATTTCTTTCTTGCCAATAAGTTGTTTGTGATTATTAATGAATTGTTATGCTTATGTTCAGGTAAAAGTGTTACATAGTTGATTTAAAGGAATTTTTTTCAAGGAAAGCAATGTATTTTAGAATCTTTTGGGCTGTTCCTACATTTATTAATTCTCTAAAATCCTAAATACCTACCTGAAGCATTCTCAAAGGAAACAGGTTTGATGTCCAGTTTAGCAGGTACTAAGCACATTATATTTCCAAACTCAACCATTTTAATTTGATCTACTACAACATGGGTTCTTAACCTAAGGTCCAAAAACCAGAATTCAGTAGTGTCATGCATATGTATGGGTTATTTTCACTAACCTGCAAGCAAAATTTATCATTTCTTTCAATTGTGACTCAGTCAACAAACCACACAGTAACAACAGTAATAGCAGTGCATGTTGACTTGTTAATAGAATCACAAATAATTTTTTCTTCCAGTTTTATTAAACATAGTTGACATACAGCACTGTGTAAGTTTAAGGTATACAGCATAATGATTTGACTTACATACACTGTGAAATGATCACAGTAAGTTCAGTGAACATCCATCATCTCATACAGATACAAAATGAAAGAAAAAGTATTTTTTCTTTCTGATGAAAACTCAGAAAGAAAAGTTGTTTACTGTTAACAACTTTCTTGTATAACATACTGCAGTGTTAATCATATTAATCATGCTGTACATATAACCTTAGTATTTATTTATCTTATAACTGGAAGTTTGTACTTTTTGACCACCATCATCCAATTCCTCCTCCCCAACCCCCCACCTCTGGTAACCACAAATCTGATCTCTTTTTCTATGAGTTTGCCTGTTTGTTTGGTCAGGGTTTTTTAAAGATATAATTGACACAGTAACACTATGTTATTTGCTGGTGTATAATGTAGTGATTTGATATTTCTGTACATTACAAAATGATCACCACAATAAGCCTAGTTATCACCTGTTACTATACAAAGATATTACATTATTATTGACTATATTCCCCACTCTGTACATTTTCATTCCCATGACTCATTTATTTTGCACCTACAAATTTGTTCCTCTTAATCTCCCTCACCTGTTTCTCTCCTCCTCCCACCTCTTCCCTCTGGTTGCCACCTGTTTGTTCTCTGTATCTAGAACTTTATTTCTATTTCATTATGTTTGTTCATTTATTTTTTTTTTAGATTCAACATATAAGTGAAATCATACAGTATTTGTCCATCTCTGTCTGACTTATTGCACTTAGCATAATGTCCTCTAGGTCCATCCATGTTGTAGCAAATGGCAAGGTTTCATTCTTTTCTATGGCCGAGTAATATTTCATACATATGTCACATCTTCTTTATTCATTTATTTATTGATGGGAACTTAGGTTGCTTCCATATCTTGGCTATTGTGAATAAGGCTTCAATAAAAAGAGGGGTGTATATGTCTTTGTTGAATTAGTCGTTTTGTTTTCTTTGGAAAAATACCCAGAAGTAGAATTGCTGGATCATATGCAGTTCTATTTTTAATTACTTGAGAAACCTCCATACTGTTTTCCACAGTGGCTGCACCAATTTATATTACTAGCAGTGCGGGAGGGTTCCCTTTTCTCCACATCTTAGCCAACATTTGTTACTTGTTGTCTTTTTGATGATAACCATTCTGACATGTATGAGGTGATATCTCATTGTGGTTTTGATTTGCATTTCTCTGATGACTAGTGATGCTGAGCATTTTTTCATGTGCCTGTTGGCCATCTATTCAGGTAGAAGCAGAGACATGTTCATATCACCTGAACTAGTGTTGGCAAGAAGGAAACAGAAGAGACATGTATTTCCTTCATAACAGTAGTTTTGCTATCTATTGCATATAGAGGACAAAATCATCTGTAGTGACTGTTACATTAGGATGTATTTTTTTCTTTCCATTACACATTTTACACTGCATAAAATTTGAGATTAATGCAATAAGAAAACACAGATATTAATATATAGCTTGAACTGGAAAGGTACACAAATTATCACTACTGCTAATAACATGACTGTATGCCAAAAGAATAATTATAACAAATTCCAGGAGAATCAAAGGAAAAGTTTACAATTTATTAGCAAATTTGTTGTTTGACAGGGATAACCTAAATCTGTAAGAATTAATGGCTTTCAAGTTTATTACCCATAACTAATGAGAAAACTTAATAGATAAAGAGATTGTTCTCTCTCAATGTAGCTATAAACACAAGGTTGTGAGATTAAATGCACGAAGAAATATGTAAGATGCTTTTGAGGAGAGGAGCATTTTTGAAATGAATTATAAAACTTTTATATAAACACTTTTATTTAAAACTTTTATTCAAAACTTTTGAAATGAATTATAAAACTTGGGCTAAAAATTCTTCTCAAGTGTATGTTTAATGTGATATGAATTAAAGGGTCATCGAAATTTTGGAAAATGATTCAATTTTTTTCTGGAAAAGCAATAAGGAAGGAATAGATGAACATTTTGAAAAACAGCAAAGACAGTATATTATTTAATATAACTGCTCATAAATATTCCAGACATATTTGTATCATCATTAATTTCTTTCATCAGTATCTTATAATTTTCTGCATACAGGTCTTTTGTCTCCTTAGGTAGGTTTATTCCTAGGTATTTTATTCTTTTTGCTGCAATGGTAAATGGGAGTGTTTTCTTAATTTCACTTTCAGATTTTTCATCATTAGTGTATAGGAATGCAAGAGATTTCTGTGCATTAATTTTGTATCCGGCTACTTTACCAAATTCATTGATTAGCTCTCCTAGTTTTCTGGTAGCATCTTTAGGATTCTCTATGTATAGCATCATGTCATTTGCAAATAGTGACAGCTTTACTTCTTCTTTTCCGATTTGGATTCCTTTTATTTCTTTTTCTTCTCTGATGGCTGTGGCTAAAACTTCCAAAACTATGTTGAATAATAGTGGTGAGAGTGGACAACCCTGTCTGGTTCCTGATCTTAGTAGAAATGGTTTCAGTTTTTCACCATTGAGGATAAGGAAACAATAAACAAGATGAAAAGACAACCCTCAGAATGGGAGAAAATATTTGCAAATGAAGCAACTGACAAAGGATTAATCTCCAAAATTTACAAGCAGCTTATGCAGCTCAATATCAAAAAAACGAACAACCCAATCAAAAAATGGGCAGGAGACCTAAATAGACATTTCTCCAAAGATGATATACAGATTGCCACATGAAAGAATGCTCAACATCATTAATCATTAGAAAAATGCAAATCAAAACTACAATGAGATATCATCTCACATGAGTCAGAATGGCCATCATCAAAAAATCTACAAACAATAAATGCTGGAGAGGGTGTGGAGAAAAGGGAACCCTCCTTCACTGTTGGTGGGAATGTAAGTTGATACAGCCACTATGGAGAACAGTATGGAGGTTCCTTAATAAACTAAAAATAAAACTACCATATGACCCAGCAATCCCACTACTGGGCATATACCCTGAGAAAACCATAATTCAAAAAGAGTCATGTACCAAAATGTTCATTCATTGTAGCTCTATTTGCAATAGCCAGGACATGGAAGCAACCTAAGTGTCCATCAACAGATGAATGGATAAAGAAGATGTGGCACATATATACAATGGAATATTACTCAGCCATAAAAGGAAACGAAATTGAGTTATTTGTAGTGAGGTGGATGGACCTAGAGTCTGTCATACAGAGTGAAGTAAGTCAGAAAGAGAAAAACAAATACCATATGCTAACATATATATATGGAATCTAAGAAAAAAAAAAAAAGGTCATGAAGAACCTAGGGGCAAGATGGGAATAAAGACACAGAACTACTAGAGAATGGATTTGAGGATATGGGGACGGGGAAGGATAAGCTGGGACAAAGTGAGAGAGTGGCATGGACATATATACACTACCATATGTAAAATAGATAGCTAGTAGGAAGCAGCCACATAGCACAGAGAGATCAGCTCGGTGCTTTGTGACCACCTAGAGGGGTGGGACAGGGAGGGTGGGAGGGAGGGAGATGCATTTATGGGGATATATGTATATGTATATGCATATATGGGGATATATGTATATGTATAACTGATTCACTTTGTTATAAAGCAGAAACTAACACACCATTGTAAAGCAATTAAAGTCCAATAAAGATGTTAAAAAAAAAAAAGATGGAGCTCCATCAGCCTGGGTTCCTAAGTGATTATAATGTTCAGAGCACTGTGACAATGTATATTTGACATGTAGTGGGTGCAAGAAATAAACTTTTTATTGTCATAGGTAACTTGTTTTATGCAAGCATAATTTTGCCTATCTTAATTAATACAAATGAAATACTTCCTTTCCATTAATTAATGTAATAGATTAGCACAATTTGTTGACCAATATGTTTTGTACACAGTAATCTACATAATAAATAAATAACATTAATGATGTGCATACATATGCAAGAATAAAATTTAAATGTTTAAAAATATGAAATAAAAATCATGTGAGACAGAAGTGTTCAATGAATAATGCTGAAACTATTTATTGAGAAAAATAACTTCAGGTGTTAAATCTGTAAAATAATAAGAGCTAATGCTCACTGAATACTCATTCTGTGGTCAGTGCCCTTTTCCATGCTTTACATGTATACTTTCATGTAAAATTCAGATTTACTACATGAGAGAGTTAATAATGATGTGTATATTTCACATATGAGGAAACTGAAGCACTGAGAGTTATAATATTTGGCAAAGGTTGCACAGCTAATTAACTTTAGAAATTAGATTATTGAGAACAACTCTCAAGCCACAGAGATGAGGAAACTGCAACATTAATATCATGATGACAAAGACTCTCTAAGATCAAAAGCATGGAAAAAAGCCATTGAAAAAAGGAGATGTTTGATCACATAAATTTATGCCAATATATTTAAACAAACTTTAAATTCAAAATAAATTTTCGAAAACATCAAGTGATACAATTTTATAATAATATCATAAGTATATAAAAAGCACTTATAAATGAAAAAGAAATTAAAAACCAAAAGCATGCAAAATGTTCTACTGTACTAGTAATTAAATATGTTGATAAACAAGAGATGTCTTTTTTTTCCTAAAAATATATGAAAACATTTTAAAATAACGTTGTTTATCCATACACCTGAATATTGTGTAATACTTAAACAATTACTATAACAAGTTTTTATTAATATTGGGAAATTTTATTATAGTATCAATATTTGCTAGGTGTTTTTAAAATGTAGGAATGACATTTTTAATATATGCATGTGGACATATATAGAAAAATATTGGAGAAAAATACCTAAATATTTGTTACAATTATCTCTGGGAGGATAATTAACGGACAATTATTTCACTTATATTCTGTCTTAAATTTCCTAATACTCTTCAGTGAACGTGCATTATTTAATTTGCAGGAAAAAAAGATGATGTTGATTTAAAACATTAAGTCATCGAAGGCATATTCAAATTGACCTGAACAAAGTTAAAATCTATTCTTACTCCCTCATGATTCGTCATTCAGGCAGTTTCTCTTTTAGAGATGGAGAACTTCTGGCTGTGAAAGATTTTATAAATCTCCATTATCTGTGACTAATTAAAAGGTGAGGAACCAGAGAAGGAGCCAGAAGTGATATTTGGGTGCCAGAAACAGAGCTGTTGAAAAGTTAAGCAACATTGTTACTTGGGGTGGGGTGGGGGGCCAATAACAGACAATAACACAAATTATCTTTCTTCTGTCTATAGATTTCCATATGATTCCAAATACTTGTGGAAGAAGAATATGTGGCATAGCTAAGCCGTGAAAGATAATTAGGAGCATTAAAACAATATGAGCCAAACCTGCAAGTCAAGGGCACTGGGGCTGATCTCCACTCTGAGTCCCCAGCCTGGAACCTGCAGCAGTCATTTTAGGTCTATGGGCCTTAGTTCCCCTATCTACGGAGTGGGAATCATCCTTATAAGTTCTTCCTACTCCTAAATTCCTTTAGGTTAATATAGAATAAAAAAGATAAAGACTGAAAATTCAATTACACTGCTATCTTTAATATTCAAAAATAACGATCATGGCACTAGTTGGATTCTGAAAATGTTTTGAGTTTAACTTAGGATAATGAAATAGTATAGGATAGGATAGAAATAGGATAATGAAATAGCTTACAATGTTATTTGAATTATGTTTAAAAAGTATTTTCAATTGTGTACATGCAAAAAACAAAAAAAATCAAAGAAAAGTCTCCTGCCATAAGACAGTGAACTGAACCCAGTCAGTCAAAAAAAGTTACCTAAACATGTAAATATTTTTTAACGCACTTTAAAGATATTCTTTTAATATAAAACAAGTGTATGTGCGTTTATTTGGACGCTTTTTGAAAAGGGAAAAAGACTTTCTTTGAACACAAGTTCTTTGAGTTTTACTTTGTCTGTAAAACACATATTCAAAGGAGACTGTCCATGATTTTCAGTTTCAGTGAAATTAAAACAACCCCACAACTACTGCAAACAAAGTGCAGAAGGCTTCTAAATTTGTAGAATATTTTCCCAATCTCTTATGCTTATCTTACTCCTGATCTGACTGATTTCTTAGCAAGTCATCATTATTGATTCTTTTCACAGAAATCAACTTAATTTTCATGGAAACAAGAATTATTTTTATTATACTGGCTAAATAAGACTTATTTAAATAATATACTTGGAATAGTAATTCTAAGCTAGTGTCATAAATAGCTCTTATGAAAACACAATTAACTATTGATAAATCAATCGGAAGCATAAAAGTATAGGGATACTAACAGATGCCCTTCTAATTCTGAGGATTCCACACAGTCCTGAGACTGAAATTGAAGACAAAAGCATTTTGAAAATAAAGCACTATGTGAAGTCATAATTTTGTTTAACTGAGAGAAGACAGGGTGCCAATTAATCTGGCACATCAGTTAGGCAAAGGTGAGTAACAGAGTTAAGGAATTTCTACACTGCATGTATATTATCTTTACAGTTTCCACTATATTTACAAAGAAGTTGCTGCCAGGATTAATGTACAATACAAAGAAAACAATCCTCAACAAAAATGTCTCAGGTGCAAAATGATTTTGAGTGTCATCTTTCCTAAGAAACACAAATCAGAATTATGTGCTAATCAACTTGCAGTTAGAAAATTCTGCAAAGACAAATGAGCATCACCTCTGACTTTGTATGCGATAGTGATTTTCAAGTAGCATATCTACCTGTGAGAATAGTATCATAACGTAACTTCTCTATGAACAGAATCTCCTTTATTACTATAGTCATCAACAACACTTACCACACACAATCATTTTCAAGTCATCCAGCTTAAAACTCACTTTATAATTGTAACAACAAAAATTGGATTTAGAGGGAAGATGAGCACAATGGAAAAATACCCCAGTTTATATGAAAATCTCATCTAAAGATATTTGGCTAGGGACTTCCCTGGTGGCACAGTGGTTAAGAATCTACCTGCCAATGCAGGGGACACAGGCTCAAGCCCTGGTCCGGGAAGATCCCACATGCTGTGGAGTAACTAAGCCTGTGCACCACAACTACTGAGCTTGAGTTCTAGAGCCTGCGAGCCACAACTACTGAGCCTGCGTGCCACAACTACCGAAGCCCATGTGCCTAGCGCTCGTGCTGCGTAACAAGAGAAGCCACCACAATGAGAAGCCCGCACACCGCAAGGAAGAGTAGACCCCGCTCACCACAGCTAGAGAAAGCCCACACACAGCAACAAAGACCCAATGCAGCCAAAAATAAATAAGTAAATAAATAAATAAATGAATTAATTTAAAAAAAAAGATATTTGGCTAAGAACTATAGCCTTCATTTCCAAGAGTGAGGAAAGCTGGGTCAGGACTTAGTTTGGGACAGAATCCAGGTGCATCTGACTCATTATGAAAAACATACAACTCATTTAAAAATTATTTTCACCTCTGTTCACCTCCTCATATTGGAGAGAATATTGACTTTTTGCTTAGGACTATTGTGTGCCCTGATATAAAGTGAAAAAAAAGCATTTTGAAAATAAGGTGCTATGAAAATTTTAATAAAAATTTGCAGAAATGAATTTTCAAGGTCTGAAAAATAATTTAAAAAGTAATATGTTTCTAATATAAATAAAGTTAATTGATCTCTTAAAATTGAAAGAATGCTTAATAGAAAAATAAAAATTTTAAATATAAAACTTTATAATTCCTTTATTATGATTCTTTCTTTAATATCATTCAATACTGGAATATATTAACATATAGTGTAAGTGGCTATAAAATTTTAATGTTATAATTCAACAAACATTTATTAAATATCAACTATATGAAATTCATTGTTCAACTGCTGGGGAAATAAACTAATGTAGTCTTTGTTCTCAGTTCATTGCAGTGGATGTTGTAGAGGAAAATTATTTTTTATTACTTTCTAGATCTCAGTTTTCTAGTTGGTGCAAAGCAAATGTAAAACTGAGACAAAGATTGGAATTAAAAATGCAAAATCATACTAGTCTCAATGTGACAGGGAGAAGACAAAGGTTGAATTTAACGTCATTTATTAAATACCTCTTTCTTGTTAAGCACTCTATTATTTCCCAGGAAAACAAACAAAAATAAAGCATGACTCCTGCTTAGTGGGTCTCACAAGATATTAAAGGAAATATGCAAATTATAAAACATAGTGGTGAGAGGATAAAATATTTCAGACCTTTTCTAGAATTATAATTGTGTACAATGGGGGCATAAGCAGAGAGTGTTCAGTTCCATAGCAGTGGGTTTGGTCAGCCTTGGAAGCTATGGCACTGTCTTCACTCTAAACCAACAAGTTTCTTTCTGAAGTACTCTGCTGAAGCACACTCTGAGGTCTCACAGGTTTTTTGAGAATAAACTTTATTCAGTGGCTTTAGTGAGTCTCCTGGATTAGGTTATATTTAGCTCCAACACTTCTTCAAATTCCATAGAAATCAATTAAAACTTCTTTATGTAAAATGGAAAAAATATACCTCTACTTCTATAATTATACTTCTTTCAAAACTCATTATGTAGGAAATGAGCAATAAATACCAAATATAATGTATAACACTACCTAATATTGGACAAATATTAAAATATTTATGTATTTCACCACAGAGACACACTGCCAGCCACTGAATACATCATAAGTAACAAAAATAAAAAGTCCTCCTTGGTTAGATCCTATAATTAAAAGTTACAGTTTTATTTTATTTTATTTTTTAAAAGTCTTTTATTTATTTATTTTTTGGCTACGGCATGTGGGATCTTCCCCAACCAGGGATCGAACATGTGCCCCATGTGTTGGGAGCACAGAGTCTTAACTGCTGGACCACCAGGGCAGTCCTAGATTTATTTTAGATGGTGTAAATACAAAAGTACATGACATGTGGATAATATATTTTGTAGCTTTAAAATTTTTAAACTTCTTGTATTTGTATTATAAGGGTAGAGTTAAGAGGAACTAACAGGTGTTGAGCATCTACTTATGAAACAGATACTTTATAATATGTATTATTTCATTTCATTCTCACAACAATATTTTCATATCTTAGGTGAGCTCAAAAAGTTTACCATGGCACTACTCAAAGAACAAACATGTATGGGCTGAAGATAGGAAGTTAAAGTAACTCTATTTCACCTCTAAGCTTTTCTACAAAAATGGACAGTATTTCTCAAATAGCATTCTGCAAAACAAGAATTTCACAGAATAATAAAATTCACTGTCAATAACAAAAATGATGACTTAAAGAAAAAGAGTTTTACTGCTGCATCAAAAAGAATAAAATACCTGGAAATAAACCTAAGAAGGCAAACGACCTGTACTCCAAAAACTATAAGATGTGGATGAACGAAACTGAACATGACACAAATAGGTGGGAAATTCTTGGACTGGAAGAATCAACATTGTTAAAATGACCATACTACCCAAGGTGATCTACAGGTTCAATGCAGTCCCTATTAAATTACCAATGGCATTTTTCAAAGAACTAGAATGAAAAAATTTAATTTGTGTGGAAACATAAAAGACTACGAATAGCCAAAGTAATCTTGAGAAAGAAGAACAGAGCTGGAGGAAATCAGGTTTCCTGACTTCAGACTATACTACAAAGCTACAGCCATCAAAACAATATGGCACTGGAACAAAAATAGACATATAGATCAATGGAACAAGATAGAAATCCCAGAAATAAACCCATGCACTTACAGTCAATTAATATATAACAAAGGAGGCAAGAATATACAATGGAGATAAGACAGTCTCTTCAATAAGTGGTGCTGGGAAAACTGGACAGCTACATGTAAAAGAATGAAATTAGAACATTCTCTAATAACACACACAAAAATAAACTCAAAATGGATTAAAGACCTGAATGTAAGACCAGATACTACAAAATTCCTAGAGGAAAACATAAACAAAACACTCTCTGGCATAAACAGCACCAACATTTTTTGGATCCATTTCCTAGAGTAATGGAAATAAAAACAAAAATAAACAAATGGGACCTAATTAAACTTAAAAGCTTTTGCACAGCAAAGGAAACCATAATCAAAACGAAAAGACAGCCTACGGACTGGGAGAGAAAATATGCAAATGATGCAACCAACAAGGGATTAATTTCCAAAATATACAAACAGCTCATATAGCTTAATATCAAAAGAACAAACAACCCAATCAAAAAATGGGCAAAAGACCTAAATAGACATTTCTCCAAAGGAAATATACAGATGGCCAACAGACACATCAAAACATGTTCAATATCGCTAAATATTAGAGAAATGCTAATGAAAACTACAATGAGGAATCACCTCACACCAGTCAGAATAGCCATCATCAAAATACCTACAAATAATAAATGCTGGAGAGGGTTGGGACCCTCCTACACTGTTTGTGGGAATGTAAATTGGTGCAGCCACTGTGGAGAACAGTACGGAGGTTCCTCAGAAAACTAAAAATAGAGTTGCCATATGATCCAGCAATCCCACTCCTGGGTATATATCCAGGAAAGAAGGAAACTCTAATTCGAAAAGATACACGCACCCCAATGTTCATAGCAGCACTATGTACAATAGCCAAGACATGGAAGCAACCTAAATGTCCTTCAGCAGATGAATGGATAAAGAAAATGTGGTATATACATACAATGGAATATTACTCATCCATAAAGAAGAATGAAATAATGCCATTTGCAGCAACATGGATGGACCTAGAGATTATTATACTGAGTGAACAGAGAAAGGCAAATATCATATGATATCACTTATATGTGGAATCTAAAAAATCATACAAATGAACTTATTTACAAAATAGAAATAGACTCACAGACATAGAAAACAAACTTATGGTTACCAATGGGGAAAGGGGGTGGGGGATAAATCAAAAGAGTTTGGGATTAACAGGTACACACCACTATATATAAAACAGATAGACAACGAGGACCTACTGTATAGAACAGGGAACTATATTCAATACCTTGTAATAACATATAATGGAAAAGAATCTGAAAAAAATGTATATATATATATATTTCTTTCTATATAAATATATATATCTGAATCACTTTTCTGTACACCTGAAACTAACATATCATTGTAAATCAATTATAATTCAAAAAAAAAAGGGTAAGAGTGTTCATAGCTTTAAATATGCCAACTTGCATTTCGAACAACCAAGAAGGAATTGCAGTATGGGTTCCCCAAAATATTTAGCCCTGATACTCTTGTAATGGCATACCTCACGGATATATTATGTTAGAATATGCACTATGGGAAGCATTCCACCAAAGCTATAAACAGAAAGGTATGAAGAGGGACAGGAAGGAGATGTGCTAAGAATTAGTTTAGGCTTCCTGTAGGTAGACACTCTGTACAGCAAGTTATTGCCGTAGGCAAGAGAAACAGGTAGTGAGTTCTAAAATTGGAAGTAGTGGCCAAGTCCTGCTGCTGCTATTTACATTGCTCAATTCAAAGGCAGGAGCAGATACTTTACTAAAAGATTTCCACATGCAGCTGCAATGAAATAATAGGGAGTGAGAATACCCTTTTACCACAAACACACACACACAAAGCTAGAAAACTGGATTAGATATATGAAAAATATCACTACCAGACACTGGACAGGAGATGGGAATTGTAGGACCCCTAATAGAAAAGAAACAAATGAGATAAACTCTATGTCTTAGTCTGGCTTAAGCTGCCGTAACAAAATACCAAAGACTGGGTGGTTTAAGCACCAGTAACTTACTTTCTCACAGTTCTGGTGGCTAGAAGTCCCAAATCAAGTTGGTTCCTGGTGAGGACCCTCTTCCTGGTTTGCAGATGTTTGGCTTCTCACTGTGGCCTCACATCTTTTCAAAAGAGAGACATCTCTTATGTCTATTCTTATAAGGACCTTATGTTGGATTAGAGTTCAACACTTATGACCTCATTTAAGCTTAATTACTTCCATGAAGACACTCTCTCTAAATACAGTCACATTGGGGTTTGGGCTTCAACATAGGAATTTTGGGGTGGGGACATAAACTTCCATTCCATAACACTCTGCCATTGTTCTAGCTTTCTAGCTATAGACATTTCTTGGACTATGATACAGGGGTAAGGTTGGGTCTGTAGGAAAAGAGAATGCACCTCTCAAATCTCTGACTGCAATATTAAAGGCTCCAGTTCTATATTCTGAAATCCACTGGTGCATTTACACGGAAGCCATACTTATCAAGGGCTACTCTCAGTTAATAACTGAGCATGACAGGAATACTAAGGCAGATCTGATCTGGGAAGTGCAGAGAAAGAAAGAAAGAAAAAAAAAGAACTAAAGAATATAGTGAATACATTATATAGTACAATATTACTAAAAAATCCACAGAGGAATTAAATTGGATTCTGCACATACATAAATACATATGTCTTAACAAGAAATATATATATATATATATATATATATATACACACACACAATTTAAATGTATGAAACAGAGGAACAAAATAAAAATATGTATGTATATATGTTAATATATATACATATATATAAAAGCAAACATAAATCCAACCATATAAATATTACATTAAGTGGTAATGGACTAAAACAATCCAATCAAAAAACAGACACTGTCAGACTAGATTAAAAACATACTATCTACAAAAAACAACAACAACAACAACCATTAGTTTCAAACATACTAATAGACTGAAATTCAAAAGATGAAGGCACAAAAAGACCTCCAAATTCTACTCCTCCTAAAGAGCAATGAGAAAACTAGCAAATAATGTCAGAATCAGCTTTTTCAGAACTCCAGAAATTAAACAAAGGCTTGAAACAATCCAGGGAATGTTTATTGAGGAAAAGTGGCTGATAGGTAAGAACAGTGAGCTTTGTGGCAATTGTAATTGTCCTAGTCACATCTCCCACTCTTCAGCTCCACAGTAACCTTATAAAATAACAACTCGCATTTAAGGTGAAAACCAGGAGTAGCCTGATAGCCTTGAAGAAGCAAACCAAGGCTGAAGCTCTTTCAAAGCCTCATACCCCCAAAACGGTCATTGTTTGTCTTTTCTGGTAGTTTTCTGAAAGACTACATTTGCAAGGCTGTATGTATTTGCCTGATTTGGAGCTTGTCCTGGGCAAGAAGTCTTTTCCTTGAGGGTAATTTTTGAAAAAAATATTATAGGCATTTAACTGACAGTATCTGCTTGAGATGCTGAGTAACTGTTGGGGCCAAACAAAACAATTAAGTCACTTATAAGGAAAATCTGGGTTATGAGATGCCCACAGGGGGTTTTAAAAACTCGTACATGTTCCTGGCATGTGCACACCCAGGACTGTGCACACACTCAAAAAAGATCTGAAAGGCCCCAAACTCTGCTACCTGGCTAACCGTGAGGTTCTATGCAAGCAGAGTTGTCAGCTGGCTAGCTGAATATTGAAAGCATGCCACCAACATGCACACAGAGCCCTCAGGAAAGACTGGGAGACTTACCGGTTCTTTAAGAAATTGTCCAGGTAATTATTAACATACCTCTAAGTTAACCAAGTAGAGACTTTCACAACCATATGTAACAGAGAATATAGACTTTACAGAAGTATTCAGAAAAGTCACTAACCAAACAAACAGCAACTACTACTATAAAAAACAAACATAATAAACCCTGGGATGGGGGAGATTCTGATTTCCAGAGTTACCATATATAAATATTAAATATGTCCAATTTTAACAAAAATTAATGACACACACAAAGAATGATGAAAGTACAGCCTACATACAGGATAAATAAATAAACAGAAATTGTCCCAGAAGAAGCTCAGGCATTAGAATTACTAGACAAAGATTTTAAATCAGTTATGTTACATATGCTCCAAAAATTAAAAGAAACCATGTTTAAAAAGCTAAAAAAAAATTATGGAAACAATGTTTTACCATATATAGAATATTAATGAAGAGACAGAAATTATTAAAATAATGAAATAAAATTTTAGAATTGAAAAGTTCAAATAAAAAACTCACTAGAGGGGCTCAACAGTGGATTCTGAACAGGCACAATAAAGAATCAGCAAACTTAAAAATAGATCAATTAACCTTATCTAGTCTGAGAAACAGACAGAAAAATGAATGTGCCTCAAAGGTAGTTTGGGCACCACCATGCATACCAACATCAGCATAACAGGAGTCCTAGGAAAAGAGGGAAGAAAAAGGCAGAAAGGCAACTTGAAAAATAATGACTGGAAACTTGTAAACTTAATGAAAAACATTGACCTATACATCTAAAAAGGTCAGTGAATTCTAAATAGGATAAATTCAAAGACATCTACACCCAGGTGCATCAAAATGTAACAGTTGAGAACCAAGGAAAAGGAAATATGAAAGCAGCAAGAAAGAAGTGACTCATCTCATAAAAGGAATCCTCAGTAGTATTAATTGCTGATTTCTCATCATAAACCATGGAGGCCAGAGGAACCACATAACAGAAGTATTGAAAGAAAAAATATATATATGTATATATATATATATATACACATATATACACGTATTTTATATACATCAAAATAATCCTTTGAAAAACTAAGACATTCACAGAAAACAAAAACTGAGAAATTATTTCTCTAGGAGAGATGAATTCTAAGAAGAGAGTCCTTTAGTCTGAAATGAAAGGACACTAGAAACTGACTTGAATCCACGGGGAAAAAAACAAAGAGCAACATTAAAGGCAACTACATAGGCAAATATAAAAGATAGTATAAATATGTTTTTTGTTTATATCTTTTGTTTTCCTATGTGATTTAAAATACAACTGTAAACACAATAATCATAAATCTGTGTTAATGGGTACACAATGTAATTTATATGACAATATAAACACAAAGTTGGGGAGAGGGAATGGACTTACATAGGAGCAAAGTTTTATACCCAATTGAACAAATTTCGAGGACTCACACTTCTTGATTTCAATACTTAGTAAGAATCTACAGTGATAAAGACATGTAATACTGCCATACAAATAAACATATAGATCAGTGGAATAGAACTGAAAGTCTAGAAAAAATTATGCATCTATGATCAAGTGATTTTCCACAAGGATGACAAGAAAATCCAATGGGGGAAAGAATAGTCTTTTTTAACAAATGGTGCTTGAACAACTGTATATCCTCACAAAAAAGAATGAATTTTGACCCATATCTCACATCATATACAAAAATTAACTCAAAATGGATCAAAGACCTAAATGTAAGTGCTAAAATTTTAAAGTTCTTAGAAGAAAATATAAGTGTAAATCTTCATGATCATGCATTAACCAATAGTTGCTTATATACAACACCAGAAAGAAATTGATTAATTAGCACACTTCTAAAAACCAATAGGGCAAAGCAAATTTCACAAGAAACAGCATAAAATAGTTGAATTGAATTAAAAAAAAAATTTTAATGATATCAAAATTTATGTGATGCAGCCAAAAGCAGCAGTTAGTTTAACAGCCTATATTAGACAAGTAAAATAGTTTTAAATAACTATCTTAAAATCTTCAACCTAGTAAGCTATGAAAATAAGAGAAAAATAAATGCAAAGCAAGCATTCAGAAGGAAATAATAAAGCTATGAGTAGAAATCATTGAAATAGAAAAAAAAAACAACAGAAAAATCAAGGAAGCCAAAGGTTGGTTTCTAGAAAAAATCAAAAGTGACAAACCTTTTACCAGACTGAGCAAAGAAAAATACTGAAGAAAATGACAGAAATCAGGAATGAAAGAGGGAACATTACCACCAACTTTACATATTATAAACATATATTATGATATGCTCTAGGCAATAAAATTTAGAAAAAATGGATGAAATGGATAAGTTCTCAGAGAGAAACAGATTGCTGAAACTAATTCATGAAGAACTAAAAAATCTTAATAGAACTATAACAAGTATGGGAATTAAATAACTTAAAATCTCCCCACAAAGAAAAACTCAGGATCACATGGCTTCACTCATGATATCTAAAAAAACATTAAAAGGAGAAAATACATCCACAAACTGTGGAAGTGAGGAGGAGAAAACCCTTCACAACTCATTAAAAGTAGCCAAGTGATACCAAAACCAGGGAAACTATGTTAAACTATGGACATATTTCCATCATTAATACAGATATAAAAATCTTTGATAAAATTTTAGGAAACCAAATCCAACAACATATAAACACGATTATACATGACTAAGTGGAAATTATTCTAACAGTGTAAAGTTGCTTCAACATCTGAAAATCAATGAATGTAATACATCATGCACACAGAAAAAAGGGCATAATTTATATGATCACCACAAGAGGTGCGGAAAAATTATTTAACCAGTTCAACTCCTTTTAATGATAAGAAACTCTCAACAAACAAGAAAGAAAAGAGAAATTCCATAGTCTGATAAAGGGCATCTATAGTCTACGGTAGACCAAAAATTAACATGATATTTAATGGTAACAAACTGTACGCTTTCTCACCAATATCTGGGATAAGGCAAAGATGTCTGCTTTTACCACTTCTTTTCAATATTAAAATGGAGGCTTGGAGCTTCTGGTTGGTGAACATGGGGAAATTTGGGAAGAGTGAGGTGCTCGCAGAGGATACGGAAGCTCCATGCCCTTTCCCCATACCTGCCCTCTGCGTGTCTTTCACCTGACTATTCGTGAGTTACATCCTTTTATAATCAACCGGTGATCTACAGTGTGGCTGACAGGGTCTTGGTGCGCTGGCTAGGTGTCAGGCCTGAGCCTCTGAGATGGGAGAGTCGAGTTGAGGACACTGGACCACCAGAGACCTCCTGCCACCACGTGATATCAATTGGCAAGAGCTCTCCCAGAGACCTCCGTCTCAATGCTAAGACCCAGCTCCACTCAATGACCAGCAAGCTGGACACCCCATGCCAAACAACTAGCAAGACAGGAACACAACACTACCCATTAGCAGAGAGGCTGCTTAAAATCATAATAAGTTCACAGACACCCCAAAACTCACCATCAGATACAATCCTCGCTACCAGAAAGAAAAGACACAGCTGCATCCACCAGAACACAGGCACCAGTCCCCTCCACCAGGAAGCCTACACAACCCACTGAACCAACCTTACCCACTGGTGGCAGATACCAAAAACAACGGGAACTACGAACCTGCAGCCTACAAAAAGGAGACCCCAAACACAGTTAAGTTAAGCAAAATGAGAAGACAGAGAAATATGCAGCAGATGAAGGAGCAAGGTAAAAACCCACCAGACCAAACAAGTGAAGAGGAAATAGGCAGTCTACCTGAAAAAGAATTCAGAGTAATGATAGTAAAGATGATCCAAAATCTTGGAAACAGAATGGAGAAAGTACAAGAAACGTTTAACATGGACCGAGAAGAACTAAAGAGGAAACAAACAATGAAGAACAACACAATAAATGAAATTAAAAATTCTCTAGAAGGAATCAATAGCAGAATACGTGAGGCAGAAGAACGGATAAGGGACCTGGAAGATAAAATAGTGGAAATAAATACCACAGAGCAGAATAAAGAAAAAAAGAATGAAAAGAATTGAGGACAGTTTCAAGGACCTCTGCGACAACATTAAACACACCAACATTCAAATTACAGAGATCCCAGAAGAAGAGAAAAAAGAAAGGGACTGAGAAAATATCTGAAAAGATTATAGTCAAAAACTTCCCTAATATGGAAAAGGAAATATTCAATCAAGTCCAGGAAGCACAGAGAGTCCCATACAGGATAAATCCAAGGAGAAACAGGCAAAGACACATATTAATCAAACTATCAAAAATTAAATACAAAGAAAAAATATTAAAAGCACCAAGGGAAAAACAACAAATAACTCATAAGGGAATCCCCATAAGGTTAACAGCTGATCTTTCAGCAGAAACTCTGCAAGCCAGAAGAGAGTGGCAGGACATATTTAAAGTGATGAAAGGGAAAAGCCTACAACCAAGACTACTCTACCCAGCAAGGATCTCATTCAGATTCAATGGAGAAATTAAAACCTTTACAGACAAGCAAAAGCTAAGAGAATTCAGCACCACTAAACCAGCTTTACAACAAATGCTAAAGGAACTTCTCTAGGTAGGGAACACAAGAGAAAGAAAAGACCTACAAAAACAAACCCAAAACAAAATGGTAATAGGAATGTATGTATCAATAAAGACCTTAAATATAAATGGATTAAATGCTGTAACCAAAATACACAAACTAGCTGAATGGATACAAAAACAATACCCATATATATGCTGTATATAAGAGACCCGCATCAGACCTAGGGACACATACAGACTGAATGTGAGGGGATGGAAAAAGATATTCCATGCAAATGGAAATCAAAAGAAAGCTGGAGGGCTTCCCTGGTGGCACAGTGGTTGAGAGTCCACCTGCCAATGCAGAGGACACAGGTTCGTGCCCCGGTCCGGGAAGATCCCACATGCCATGGAGCGGCTGGGCCCGTGAGCCATGGCCGTTGAGCCTGCGCATCCGGAGCCTGTGCTCCGCAACAGGAGAGGCCACAACAGTGAGAGGCCCGCATACAGCAAAAAAAAAAAAAAAAAAAAAAGAAAGCTGGAGTAGCAATTTGCATGTCAGACAAAATAGACTTTAAAAAGACTATTACAAGAAAAAAAGAAGGACACTACATAATGAACAAGGGATCAATCCAAGAGAAGATATAACAATTGTAAATATTTAGGCACCCAACATAGGAGCACATCAATACATAAGGTAACTGCTAACAGCCACAAAAGGGGAAATCGAGAGTAACACAATTATAGTAGGGGACTTTAACACCCCACTTTCACCAATGGACAGATCATCCAAAATGAAAATAAATAAGGAAACACAAGATTTAAATGACACATTAAACAAGATGGACTTAATTGATATTTACAGGACATTCTGTCCAAAAACAACAGAATACACTTTCTCCTCAAGTGCTCATGGAACATTCTCCAGGATAGATCATATCTTGAGTCACAAATCAAGCCTCGGTAAATTTAAGAAAATTGAAATCATATCAAGTATCTTTTCCGACCACACTGCTATGAGATTAAATATCAATTACAGGGAAAAAAAACTGTAAAAAATACAAACACATGGAAGCTAAACAATAGACTATTAAATAATCAAGAGATCACCGAAGAAATCAAAGAGGAAATCAAAAAATACCTAGAAACAAAAGACAATGAAACATGATGACCCAAAATCTATGGGATGCAGCAAAAGCAGTTCTAAGAGGGAAGTTTATAGCAATACAATCCTACCTCAAGAAATAAGAAAAATCTCAAATAAACAACCTCACCTTACACCTAAAGCAATTAGACAAAGAAGAACAAAATAACCCAAAGTTAGCAGAAGGAAAGAAATCATAAAGATCAGATCAGAAATAAATGAAAAGGAAATGAAGGAAACGATAGCAAAGATCTATAAAACTAAAAGCTGGTTCTTTGAGAAGATAAACAAAATTGATAAACTATTAGCCAGACTCATCAAGAAAAAAAGGGAGAAGACTGAAATCAACAGAATTAGAAATAAGAAAGGAAAAGTAACAACTGACACTGCAGAAATACAAAGGATCATGAGAGATTACTGCAAGCAAATATATGCCAATAAAATGAACAACCTGGAAGAAATGGACAAATTCTTAGAAAAGCAAAAGCTTCCGAGACTGAACCAGGAAGAAATAGAAAATATAAACAGGCCAATCACAAGCACTGAAATTGAAACTGTGATTAAAAATCTTCCAACAAACAAAAGCCCAGGACCAGATGGCTTCATGGGTGAATTCTATCAAACATTTACGGAAGAGCTAACACCCATCCTTCTCAAACTCTTCCAAAATATAGCAGAGGGAGGAACACTCCCAACCTCATTCTATGAGGCCACCATCACCCTGATACCAAAACCAGACAAAGATGTCATAAAAAAAAGAAAACTCCAGGCCAATATCTCTGATGAAAACAGATGCAAAAATTCTCAACAAAATGCTGGCAAACAGAATCCAACAGCACATTAAAAGGATCATACACCATGATCAAGTGGGGTTTATCCCAGGAATGCAAGAATTCTTCAATATATGCAAATAAATCAATGTGACACACCATATTAACAAACTGAAGGACAAAAACCATATGATAATCTCAACAGATGCAGAAAAAGCTTTCAACAAAATTCAACACCCATTTCTGATAAAAACTCTCCAGAAAGTAGGCATAAAGGGAACTTACCTCAACATAATAAAGCCCATATGTGACAAACTCACAGCCAACATAGTTCTCAGTGGTGAAAAACGGAAACCATTTCCGCTATATCAGGAACAACAGAAGGTTTCACACTCTCACCACTATTATTCAACATAGTTGTGGAAGTTTTAGCCGCAGCAATTAGTGAAGAAAAGAAATAAAAGGAATCCAAATCGGAAAAGAAGAAGTAAATCTGTCACTGTGTGCAGATCACATGACACTATATGTAGAGAATCCTAAACATGCTACCAAAAGAGTACTAGAGCTAATCAATGAATCTGACAAAGTAGCAGGATACAAAATTAATGCACAGGGCTTCCCTGGTGGCGCAGTCTTTGGGAGTCCGCCTGCCGATGCGGGGGACGCGGGTTAGTGCCCCGGTCCGGGAGGATCCCACGTGCCGTGGAGCGGCTGCGCCCATGAGCCATGGCCGCTGGGCCTGTGCGTCCGGAGCCTGTGCTCCGCAACGGGAGAGGCCACAGCAGTGAGGGGCCCGCGTACCGCAAAAAAAAAAAAAAAAAAAAATTAATGCACAGAAATCTCTTGCATTCCTATTCACTAATGATGAAAATTCTGAAAGAGAAATTAAGGAAACACTCCCATTTACCATTGCAACAAAAAGAATAAAATATCTAGGAATAAAACTAACTAAGGAGGAGCTTCCCTGCTGGCGCAGTGGTTGAGAATCTGCCTGCTAATGCAGGGGTCATGGGTTCGAGCCCTGGTCTGGGAAGATCCCACATGCCGCAGAGCAACTAGGCCCATGAGCCAAAACTACTGAGCCTGCGCGTCTGGAGCCTGTGCTCCGCAACAAGAGAGGCTGCGATAGTGAGAGGCCCGCACACCGCAATGAAGAGTGGCCCCCGCTTGCCACAACTAGAGAAAACCCTCACACAGAAATGAAGACCCAACACATCCAAAAACAATATAAATAAAAATAAATAAAACTACCTAAGGAAACAAAAGACCTGTATGCAGAAAACTATATGACACTGATGAAAGAAATTAAAGATGGTATAAACACATGGAGAGATACACCATGTTCTTGGATTGGAAGAATCAACATTGTGAAAATGACTCTACTACCCAAAGCAATCTACAGATTCAATGCAATGTCTATCAAACTACCACTGGCATTTTTCACAGAACTAGAACAAAAAATTTCACAATTTGTATGGAAACACAAAAGACCCTGAACAGCCAAAGCAATCTTGAGAGAAAAAATGGAGCTGGAGGAATCAGGCTCCCTGAGTTCAGACTATACTACAAAGCTACAGTAATCAAGACAGTATGGTACTGGCACAAAAAGAGAAATATAGACCAATGGAACAGGATAGAAAGCCCAGAGATGAACCCATGCACATATGTTCACCTTATCTTTGGTAAAGGAGGCAAGAGTATACAATGGAGAAAAGACAGGCTCTTCAATAAGTGGTGCTGGGAAAACTGGACAAGTACATGTAATAGAATGAAATTAGAACACTCCCTAACACCATAACGAAAAATACACTCAAAATGGATTAACGACCTAAATTAAGGCCAGGCACTGTAAAACTCTTAGAACATGTTTAAAACTCTTAAAACATAGGCAGAACACTGTATGACATAAATCACAGGAAGATCCTTGTTGACCCACCTCCTAGAGAAATGGAAATAAAAACAAAAATATACAAATGGGACCTAATGAAACTTAAAAGTGTTTGCACAGCAAAAAAAACCATAAACAAGACGAAAAGACAACCCTCAGAATGGGAGAAAATATTTGCAAATGAAGCAACTGACAAAGGATAAATCTCCAAAATATACAAGCAGCTCATGCAGCTCAATATCAAAAAAACAAACAACCCAATCCAAAAATGGGCAGAAGACCTAAATAGACATTTCTCCAAAGAAGATATAAAGATAGCCAACAAACACATGAAAGGATGCTCAACATCACTAATCATTAGAGAGATGCAAATCAAAACTACAATGAGGTATCACCTCACACTGGCCATCATCAAAAAATCTACAAACAATAAACGCTGGAGAGGGTGTGGAGAAAAGGGAACCCCCCTGTGTTGTTGTTGGGAATGTAAATTGATGCAGCCACTATGGAGAACAGTATGGAGGTTCCTTAAAAACTAAAAATAGAACTACCATATGACCCAGCAATCCCACTGTTGGGCATATACCCTGAGAAAACCATAATTCTAAAAGAGTCATGTACCAAAATGTTCATTGCAGCTCTATTTACAATAGCCAGGACATGGAAGCAACCTAAGTGTCCATCAATAGATGAATGGATAAAGAAGATGTGGCACATATATACAATGGAATGTTACTGAGCCATAAAAGGAAACGAAATTGAGTTATTTGTAGTGAGGTGGATGGACCTAGAGTCTGTCATACAGAGTGAAGTAAGTCAGAAAGAGAAAAACAAATACTGCATGCTAACACATATATATGGAATCTAAGAAAAAAAAAAAAGGTCATGAAGAACCTAGAGGCAAGACGGGAATAAAGACACAGGCCTACTAGAGAATGGACTTGTGGATATGGGGAGGGGGATGGGTAAGCTGGGACAAAGTGAGAAAGTGGCATGGACATATATACACTACCAAATGTAAAACAGCTAGTGGGAAGCAGCCGCATAGCACTGGGAGATCAGCTCGGTGCTTTGTGACCATCTAGATGGGTGGGACAGGGAGGATGGGAGGGATAGGCAAAAGGGAGGGAATATGAGGATGTGTGTGTATGTATGGCTGATTCACGTGTGTGTATGGCAGAGACTGGCATGGCAGTGTGAAGCAATTATACTCCAATAAAGATGTTAAAAAAAGAAAAGAACCACTGCTGGGGAGACACTAACAGGATCTGCAATAAACAAGAAGCACAGCCTTCTCCCTCCTCCAATGTTTTTTTTTTTTTTTTTTTTAAGTTTTTGTTGGAGTGTGGTTGATTTGCAGTGTTGTATTAGTTTCAGGTGTACAGCAGAGTGAATCACTTATATCCACTCTTCCTTAGATTCTTTTACCATATAGGTCATTACGGAGGTCATTACGGAATATTGAGTAGAGTTCCTTGTGCTATGCAGTGTGTCCTTATTAGTTATCTATTTTATATATAGTAGTGCCTCCTCCAATCTTGCCGTGTCCTTCTCGTGTCCCCTCATGGCAGAACCAAACAGCGAGCAACTGGCAAAGCAAAGATGTAGAAGAGCGAGGTTGGGGTGGAGAGACACTAGCCTAATAATTGGCACACTTCCCCCTGTTCTTATGGGCAGGTATCTCTGATTCCCTTTGTTTTCATTGAAAAATATCACCTTCTTCTTTTGAAGCTTGTTTATGAATCCAAAGTCATTCTTAAGGGTATGGGGGCTGTGGTGATGTCTTGGGTATGCTCAGCTCTAAGACACAGCCCCTAATTTTGATGTGTTAGTGAACCAGGGCATGGGCTTCCCCAGTCGCTGGCTAGTGAGCATTCTCCGCTTCCTTTGCAATAAAGTTCTTATCAATGCCAAAAATAAATAAATAATATTAAAAGAATAAAATGGAAGTTCTAGCCAGTGTAATCAGGCCAAGAAAAAAAAAAAAGGGCATTCAGAGAAAGGAAATAAGTAAACTGTCTATTCACAGCAGACACGATTGTCTATGTGGAAAATCCTGTAGAATCTACAAAGAAGCTAATGGAAATTGTTCAACAAGTTCTCAGGATACAAGATCAATATGAAAATGAGTTTTATTTCTGTATACTAGCAATGCACGATAAGAAATTGAAAATAATAAGCAATAACATTTATAATAGCATCAAAGAAAGTGAAATACTTAGGGCTAGATCTGACAAAAGATCTTTATACTGAAAATTATAAATCATTCCTTAGAAAAATTAAAAAGTAAATAAATAAATGCCGAGACAGATCCTGTCCATACATCAGAAAAATAAATATTGCTAAAACAGCAATTCTTGAATTGGTCTATAGATATGGTGCAATCATAATCACAATGAAAGCCAGCATTTTTTACACAGTTGACAAGCTGCTTCTGATATATGAATGGAAATACAAAGGACCTAGAAAAGCCAAAACAACTTAGGAATTACTTTAAATTTAGTGTCACCAAGACAGTGTGGTATTGGCCTTTAGCTAGACAAACAAATCAATGAGTTAGAAAAAAAGAATACAGAAACAGACTGGTAAATACACAGCCAATTCGTTTTTGGAGAAGTTTCATAGACAATTAAATGAAGAAAGGATAGTCTCTTCAACAAAAGATCCTGGAACAATTAGACATCCACAATAAAACTGACTGCAATCCATATCTCACACCACAATTAAATTGGATCATAGACCTAAATGTAGAACTAAAGTTATAAAATTTCTAGGAAAAAAATGAGAAGAAAATCATTATATCTTTGGGTTTGCCAAAGACTTCATAGATCAACATCAAAAGCACAATCAATAAAAGGAAAATTTGGTAAATTCGACTTTTCCAGATTAAGAAATTCTTCTCTTCATAAGATCATAAACAGACAAGTCATAGATTGAAAGTGAATATTTGCACATTACTTACCTGATAAAGGATTTGAACCTAATACATATAAAGAGGCTTCAAAATTCAATAATGAGAAAGTGAACCAATACACCAGTTAAGGAAGGATTTGAACAGTATTTCACTCAAAATAATGGCAAATTAGCACATTAAAAAGGCACTCTAGGGCTTCCCTGGTGGCGCAGTGGTTGAGAGTCCTCCTGCCGATGCAGGGGACACGGGTTCGTGCCCCGGTTTGGGAGGATTCCGCATACCGCGGAGCTGCTGGGCCCGTGAGCCATGGCCGCTGAACCTGCGCGTCCGGAGCCTGTGCTCCGCAGCGGGAGAGGCCGCAACAGTGAGCGGCCCGCGTACTGAAAAAAAAAAAAAAAAAAAAAAAAAGGCCCTCTAACAGCATTATTTATTGTTGATTAACATCATTAGTCAATTAGGGAAATGAAAATTAAAATCACAATGAGACATCAAAATGTACCTAGTAGAATAAAAGACACTTCTTAAAAATAAATTGCACCATAATACTGGTTGACAAAGTCACATAGCAACTAGAAGTTTTATATACTTTTGATGGGAATATTAACAAAAACTCAACAATTCTGGAAAACTCTTGAGCTTTTTCTTAAAATGCACAACGCACTCCTACTATATAGACCAGCCATTCCACTCCTAGGTGTGTATCTAGGAGAAAGTAAAGCATATATCCATACAAAAACTTGCAAGAGAACGTTCATAGCAGCTTTAGTTGTAGTAGCACGAAACTGGAAATAACACAAATGTCCACCAAATTGATAAATGAGCAAACGAATGTGGTACATCCATACAATTGAATACTATTTTGCAATAAAAAGAATAAACTGTTGATGACTCTCAAAATAATCATTTGGAATGAAAAAAGCCATATAAAAGAGAGAATATACCATATGATTTCCTTCATATAAGATTCTAGAAAATGGAAATTAATTTATGACAACATAGCGCAAATCAATGGTTGCCTCAGAACAGGAGGAAAGAGAAGGTCCAGTTTATTATATGTCAATTCTACCTCATTAGAGCTGTTAAAAATAAATATTATTTCCTCTACCATCTTAAAGGGATAAACACTGTAGTTCTGGTTAGAGAAAGTAGATCAATGAAATGCTAGAAACAACCAAAATTTATATGAGTTTAACATAATACTAGGATAGGGTGGCATTCTTATCAGTGTAGGAAAAATGAGTTATTTATTATAAATTCAATAATTCAGCAAAAAGAGGTAGATCTTAGTGGTCTAGAATGTAGACTAGAGGGAAAGACTTCCTGTAATTAGTCCTGCCCCCACCTCTTACTAGGACTATAACTTTTGAAGTTATTTAATCTTTCTAAGCCTCTAACCCATGACACTACTTTTTACAACCTACTTCAGAAAAAACCTATTTGTTAAAGAAGGAAACAAGCAGAAATTTAACTTTATCTCAACTTTTACTTAACAAATCCCTAAAAGTTAGTTCATGAAGGATCACAGATTTATACATAAGAGCAAAGACCATAAAATTTCTAGAAGAAAATAAAAGGGAAAACCTTTTCAATCCTGATGGTTGAAATAGCTCCAGAGACAGGGAGGAGTTTCATATTCTCCAGGAGTTACCAGAAAAAAGTCAGGTCACTGCCAGGAAGAGAGCCTGAAAACGGCTGGATATGTATCAAATATAAGATACCTTCAGTTTTCATCTATGAAGAACAGAACATTTGTTTTAACCAGTCTCACAGAAGAATATGAAAAGGTAATTTTAATCCTCTTATGGAAAATTAAAGCAAAACAAAACCATCTCACTCATTTTTCTGGTTTCTAAGTGTTTTTAAGTCTTTTATTTTCATGCCAAGGTAAAGGCTTGCCTACATTGCTTTTCCATCTTAAGCTGACATGGCACTCTAGGAAGTACCTTATTTTTGAAACCGTGCAAGGCTGAGTTCAAATATCAGCTCTGCCGTTTATTAGTTGAGTTACCTGAAGCAATCCTTTAAAACATTCTTTGTCTCAGTCTTCTCCTCAAAAAAGAAAAATGGGAGAGGGGTGGGGTGGAGAAGCGTTTTCATTGTGAACAGTGAATGAGGAAAAATGGTGACAATCTTTGATTCACAGTAGTCATTTTAAAAAGTTTGTCTCCTTTCTTTTTTGAATACCAAACCCCATATGTTGTGTCCCAAGCCAGCCTAGCTTCTTTTTAATCCTTCAAGAACCATTCAGAGCAAAATTTATTCTAGTACTACTCTAAGTAAACCACTGTATAACATTTGTGTTGTCCCCTTGTGTTGTCCTTCACCCTTGTTTTTCGTTTTGCAGAATTCATACATCAGAACAGAGATAAAATGGTCCATTTTGTCTTACTGTGCTAATGGGAACAACCAGTGAAACAAAAACAACTGAAATCATTAAGTAACCCATAACATCCTTATAACAACGTCCCTCCAAAACAAATCATTTATCAAATAGGGAACAATTAAAAATTTAACAAATTTCTCTCCTTTATGTTCTTCTCCTTTTCTCCCCAGATCCCTCTCACCCTCTTTAAAGCTGTAAATTATTGTACAAGCAATCAGACATTCTTGGTAAAAGGAGGAGGAAAGGCAAAGTGTTTATACTATCAACAACAGGAAATGAGGTTTTAACGATAAAGCTCAGCCTCTTTCTCAGGAACCAGTTCCTGAAGGTAGTGGTGTGTTTGTGGCCACGCTTCATTAGCTAAAACACCTTCACAACCCTAACCTCCAGCATCAGCAGCATCAGCAGCATCTAAAACCCTTTCACGGAGAAGAAAGAATGGCTAATGGTGTTTTCCCTCTCACACGCAGTAGCTATTATCACCGCTCAAGGTCAATATACATGGAAGCTAGTGGGAATTCAGAAGAAAAAATGGGAGGAGTTTTTTATGAGAACAGAAAAAAATATTCAAGGGTCTTGCACAAAAGTGGTCAATTATTGTAATCTTTCATGGAAATGATCAAAATAGCAAGTATATGATAAAAAATTACTTTTTAAAATTAATAATGATCATTCTGAGGATCAAGTTTCCAAGCAAAAAACTCAACCTAATAGTTAATTTCCTCTTAGTGCAAAAGATTCATATTATTTTGATAATGCAGAAGGATAAGATATCATTCATCATATTCATGACATACTAAAGAGAAATTTTCAAATATTTTGAACTCTTTACCTTTAAAATCTACCAGGGTCATTTGCAATAATTCTATTAATTCCCCATGTCTCTGAGCACAGATATCTGGTACCTATTACAGTTATCAGTTATTTAATGCTTTCTACATAACAGGCACCCTGCTAAATAATTCACACAGATTTTTAGATTTAATCCTCACAACTCTTTGAAGTGATTTTTATTTGCACTTGAGAAAAAATAAGATTGTTTGGTCCTTCAATATCACTTCCTCAGAAATTGGAGCAGTTTACATTTTAAAAAGGTATCTATCTGGTTACCAAGTATAGAACATTGACATAATGTCTCCATGACAAAGCTTCTTCCATTTGTTATTTTACCTCCTTTACCTTCATTTATGTTAGCCATTCTGCAGTCACTATTTCTTAAATAACGTTTTCACTTTGAAAATTGAAATATAAAACTATAATTTCACTCTTACAAAACCATAATAATAAAAACTATTTTCTAGGACTTCACATATTATAAAATTCATATTGCTAAAGAATAATTTTTAAAAGATAAAATAATGACTCATACACATCTGAAATGGACACACGTCCAATATTAACTCATTAATGTGGGGACCAGGAATACGTTACAAGGGGTTCAAAGGAAAATCCAAAGAGCAGACACATGTTTGGCAAGTCAGGAATGCTGACATAAACTTCCCTAATAAAAGCAAAACCGGACAACATCAACAGGGCAATAAGCAACCCTACCTTCAAGGAAATTTTCATTTCTGTGATCAAGATTCAGTATTTGACAATTTACAGAAGAGCTTACAGACAATGAAAGGCCCAGAGGGTCCACAGAATCACAGACTCACATGGTGCCTAGTTTTCTTTTGAAGACACCCAGTAATCTTTTCATCCTTTTCAAAGTCTTCCACAATTTTCCCCTAACCTCCCTAACTTCGCCTAAATCATAACACCAAATTAAAAAAAAAAAAAAAAAAAAAGAGGGGTTGGCCGACTTGCTCACCACAGCTAATACATTTAAACACAGAGGTATCCTCACATACATTTCTCTTCTTTCTCTCTGAAATCTCACTAAAATTATAATACAGAAATGAAAAATAGCATAACCCCTCAAAGTAAGGAGAATGCCAGGACAGAAAAGCTGGACCACCAGAAAGCTACCAGCATCCTACAAATAGCAGAGTGTAAGCTCACTAACTCTCACCTTCTACAGGAGTTCGATCTGACATTTAATTTTTATAGGAATTTAGTCAGAAAGACTCTGGGCTCAGTAATATCAAGAGCACTTGATGGAGAAGGGTAAGCACAGGCATGAAAGCAGGAGGATTAAGTGAAAGATGCTCTAGTGAACCATGAGATGTTTTGGACCTTCCCTCTTTTCTCCAGGATATGCTTCTAACACCTGAGATTTGAGGACTCTTCTCTTAAGAAACTGGAAGTTTCCAAAGAAATGAACTTCACGTACTGATATTGCACATCTGCCAAGTTATTGCCTGATAGGCAAAAGACCCACCAGAAAGCAGGTGTTGAGGAAAAACGACTTTTCCTCTCCTCTCTTAACTTCATTTCTTGGTAGCCTGCAAATTAAGCTGACAGAAGATAGATTAGCAGAGACAAAAAAAAAAGAAAAAGAAAAAAAATAATTACATATGTATACACTGGAGTGACAAAGGAACTGTGACTCAGGGGAGCTTAGAATTTGGGGTTTATATACTATCTTAATCTGGGATAAGAAGGGGCATAGGGGTACCTCTGGGAGAACAATTGGGAAAAAGGGGCACTTGAACTGGAGAAAAGGAGCACCTGTGGAAAAACAAATAACTTTTGGAAATATAAATGGGCCCTTGTAAGAACAGATAGGAGATAGGATAGCTTTGTGACAATGTCTGTTTAGGTGTAGCGCTGGCTTCTCATCTTTGGTAAGAGAAGACTGAAGTTGTTCTGGGGAAGGAATTTATGGCAACTGAGTTGTTTCTGGAGTCTCTGCATTTAAGCATTTCAGGAACTTAAATGCCTTCAGCTCAAAATAATTTGTATGCCAATTGGCTTATTCAGGGCCCCTACACAAGTCTTCCCCACACCCCACCTTTAGAGCAATTGAAATTGGATACTATTGCAACAGCGACTACAAGAGCAGCAGCAATGAAGCATATCGGAACCAGCAAAGAATACAAACCACCTCTGTGGAGAAAATAAAAATTAAAACTTCTGTGGTCTCTGGACAATTCCACACACCAATAATACAATGCCTGAGATTTCAAGATGGTGTAAATTATTAAACTGCCTGAAAAAAGGAAAAAGCAAGAGAAAGATCCATCCAATGTATATATATTTTGGAAAGGGCTATTTCTTTTCTGGTTCAGTGTGATATAAAGGGGATAAGATTGCCTAAGTGAAAAAATGCCTTTGGCTACAAACGAGGAAAGGATAAAGGAGGGAAAGACACGACAAAATAACAATGTTGTAAGATGTTACATTAGTTAAGGTTTCATAGCTTTTTGATCCTGGAATGACAAAGAACTACTTAAGTGATTATATCATGCATGGGCTGTCAGAAGCAGAGAAATAGAGACATGGCATATTAGAAATGGAAGAATTTGAAGCATCATTTACTCCAACTGCTTCATTTCACAGGAAAGCAAATCCAATTCCAGGGAGGCTAAGAAAGTCCTGTGAGGCTTCTAAGTATGCTCAAATGTCCCCAGGTGCTTAATATCAAGCTAAGGACCCAGGTCACCTGTCTTTGGCTAGATCATATCAGTATTTAAGAAGTAGAAAAACACAAATCTACCTTTATTAATTACAGATTAGGAAATCATAACAAATATTAAAGGACTTATTTAGAAGCATATGTAATTTAATGTCTTGGTTTCCAAGTAGGACACTTACCATTATACAATACTGGCATATCTTAATTAATTTTTTTAAAAGATTTTAGAAGTTTTAACGTGTTTCAAAAATAAGCCAGGTAAGATCTAGTGGGGGTTGTCAGGAGGGAGCTGGAAGGTCTAAATTACCAAAAGTGTTAGATTTTTCTCAGAATTCACTTTAAGCATAAGATAATTGGATTTGAATGTCCTCAATATCACCATATAATGCAAACTTTAAAAGTTTTCTCTGTAATATCATACATAGAGGCTTTTCTTTCTTTATGAAGATCAATGCGATACAAGTTAATGTATACATTTTCAAATTTTCTTTGTAAAATTAACTATCACTGTATTTGTGCCCTTTTTGTGTTTGTAAAAACTGACATTTTAGATAGCTGTAATTCCCTTTCAACTCTTATGACCAAAACAGCTGGTTTTTCATTATATTTTTCACATATCAACATCACTGGAACCCCTTATTCCCAGTTGTTTTCAGATTTTCTTCTATTTTACACATCAAACATTTTTCTGTCTAAAAGTTTTTATCTTTCTATTTATTTAAAGTTTTTATATACTCCTATATATAGTTTTTGGTTTTTTGTTTGTTTTATTTTGGCTGTGCTGGGTCTTCATTGCTGCGTGTGGGCTTTCTCTAGTTGCGGCAAGCGGGGCCTGCTCTTCGTTGCTGTGCACGGGCTCTAGGTGCGCAGGCTTCAGTAGTTGTGGCATGCAGGCTCAGTAGTTGCAGCTTGCAAGCTCTAGAGCACAGGCTCAGTAGTTGTGGCACACAGGCTTAGTTGCTCCACGGCATGTGGGATCTTCCCAGACCAGGGCTCGAACCCGTGTCCCCTGCATTGGCAGGTGGATTCTTAGCCACTGCACCACCAGGGAAGTCCTACTCCAATATATTTTATTGTATGTCAGGAACATTCATTTTTTTTATGTTGTTCCTTTGATATATTCTGATATATATTTGTACTACTTTTGCCATATTTGTCTTCTATGCTTTGATAATCTCATAGTTTAACCTTTGAGTTTTGTCAAACTAATAATAATTTTCTAAAAATCTTATGTTATTTTTAAATGGGATTGTGATAAAAATGTAAAGGAATTTGATATGTGTTAATATTTAAAATATCTCTCCATTCCATTAAGTAAAACATGTCTCCCCATGTAATTGTCTCCTATATTTCTAAGAAATTTGTGTTATTTCATACACTTATATGCACCTCCCAGAAATGTTATTTACTCAGTATTTAATTTTCACTATGAAAGATAAATCTTTTTTTGGTTGTCATTTATACCTGGTAATTAGAGGAATAAGGGAATATCATGCATGTATTTTTAAATATTTTATAATAAATGGCAAAAGCAAAAACACACGTGTTTACTGCTGACTACTAAATCCCCATGGTAAGATACCATGTCTATTATTAGAAAATTGGGATACTGGATGTGTCAAGTTTCTCCAGCTAACTATGTTTAGTGAAATGAGGATAGTTTTTCACAGTATGCAGTCTTTAATGACTGGGCTTTTATCATTTAAATTTATATATTTGAGATTCATCTACAGTGTTTTGTGTACATATTTTTGTTCATTTTTACTACGATGTAATATTTCATTTTGTAGATTTACTACAATTTATTTATTCCAATGTCAATGGACTACTTAATGGTTTTCAGTTTGGAGCTATTTTGATAATGTTGCTGTGAACACATTTGTATGTGCCCACTGCACACGTTTATACATATTGCTTTTACTCCGGAGTAGCATTGCTGGATCATAAGTGAGGCATATGTTTCGTTTTACTGAATGCTGCCAAACAATTTTCTAAAAATGATTTAACAATTTTATCCCACAAATAATGTTATTCCACGTTCTCACCAACTCTACAACCCATATAAAATAGATTGTTTTGTGTGTGGCATGATGAAGGGGGTCAATATTAGTGGTGTGTTTATTTTTTCATATGGAATCCAATTTACACTGCACCATTTTATAAAAACTGTTCTTTGCTCATTCTATATTTCACTCATGTCATAAATCAAATGTTTAAAATATGTGTGAAATGAGGTATCACCTCACACCAGTCAGAATGGCCATCATCAAAAAATCTACAAACAATAAATGCTGGAGAGGGTGTGGAGAAAAGGGAACCCTCTTACACTGTTGGTGGGAATGTAAATCGGTACAGCCACTATGGAGAACAGTATGGAGGTTCCTTAAAAAACTAAAAATAGATCTACCATATGACCCAGCAATCCCACTGCTGGGCATATACCCTGAGAAAACCATAATTCAAAAAGAGTCATGTACCACAATGTTCATTGCAGCACTATTTACAATAGCCAGGACATGAAAACAACCTAAATGTCCATCGACAGATGAATGGATAAAGAAGATGTGGGGCACATATACAATGAAATATTACTCAGCCATAAAAAGGAATGAAATTCAGTTATTTGTAGTGAGGTGGATGGACCTAGAGTCTGTCATACAGAGTGAAGTAAGTCAGAAAGAGAAAAACAAATACCATATGCTAACGCATATATATGGAATCTAGAAAAATGGTACTGATGGACCTAGTGGCAGGGCAGAAATAAAGATGCAGACACAGAGAACAGACTTGAGGACACAGTGCGGGGAAGAGGAGGCTGGCATATAGTGAGAGAGTAGCATTGACATATATGCACTACCAAATGTAAAATAGCTAGCTAGTGGGAAGCAGCCGCATAGCACAGAGAGATCAGCTCGGTGCTTTGTGACCACCTAGAGGGGTGGGATAGGGAGGGCAGGATAGAGGCTCAAGAGGGAGGGGATATGGGGATATATGTATACCTATAGCTGATTCACTTGTTGTACAGCATAAACTAACACAACACTGCAAAGCAATTATACTCCAGTAAAGAAGTATAAAAATAAAATATGTGTGAAACTGTTGTTGAGTCATCTACTATATTCATTTGTCTATTTTCCTATCAATGTTGCATTAGTATATCTTTGTAGTAAGAAATGTTTCTTGTTAGTATAAGTTCTCCAACTTTGTTTTTCAAGATTATATTGGCTATTCATATGTATTCATACTTATAAATAAATTTTCAAATGAATCTTTTACTTTCCATTCTCCAATGTGATATTAATTGAACTAACTAAAGATCAATTTGAAAGAATTGAAGATTTATAATATACATTATTTCTATTTGCGAATATATTTTATGTCTGATTTTTTTCTAAATTTCTCAAAGTAATGTTTTATAGTTTTTCCCATGCAGGCCTTTTTTGTTTTTTTTTTTACTTTTTATAAACGTTTACCCTTGTATAATAATCTCCTCCCCATGAATGTGGGCAGAATCTGTATATATGAAAAATCTTTTCTGTGGTTATATGACATTGTATGGCAAAAGAGATTTCGTAAATGCAATTAAAGCCCCAAATCACTTGACCTTAAAATAGATCATCCAGATGAGACTGACCTAATCACATCAGTGTTTAAATCTGGATCTAGAAGTCAGAGAAAGAGAAAGTCATAGATGCAAAGCTGGCTTCAGGTTTGAATGGGGCCATGCAGCAAGCTACGTGTGTGTGGTCTCTAGAAGCTGAGAATGGGTCCTGGCTGTCAGCCAGCAATGAAATGGGAATCTCAGTCCTGCAATCACAATGAAATGAATTCTGCCAACAAAAATGAGCTTGGAGATGAATTTTCTCCTAGAGATTCCACACAAAAATCCCACCTGGCTGACACCTTAATTTTGGCTTTGTTGGGACTATTAGCAAAGAAACCAGCCATGTGTATCCAGCTATCAATAGAACTGTAAGCTAATAAATTTGTGTTGCTTCAAGTTGACACATTTGTGGTAATATGTTATTCAGCAATAGAAATGTATACAAGGCTTTTGAACATCTTTTGTTAGATTTATTTTAGTTTTAAAAAATGTTTAGTTTGAAATGGTATCATATTTTTAAAACTTTATTTTCTGGGTGTTCGTTATTGGATCTAGAAATACATTGATTTTCATATTATGATCTCATATCTAGTGACCTTGTTAAATTCACCTACATATTCTACTACATTATCTGTCGATTATTTTTAAAATTTTCTTTGTGTACAATCATGTCATTTATGAATAACAAATGTATTTGCTGCCAATTTGTATACATTTTTTCTTGCGTTATTCTCCTGAAAATGAACAATGACTTGACAGTAGTGGGACAAGTCTTTTAGTGGGTCTCATTATCTTTTAGGGAAGTAAGTTTCAATATTTCAACATTAAGTATGAGGTTTATTACAGATTTCATGTTGATACCTTCTAGCAGAAGGAAATTCTTTCTGCTTGCTAATAATTTTTTTTAAATCAAGACTTGATACTGAAATGTTCAAATACCTTTTCTAAATCTATCCAATGATCACAGAATTTTCTTCTTACTTTTAACATAGTGCATTACATTTCCTGATTGTCAAATGTGAAAAAAAAAAAAAAAAAAACACTTTCATTTCTGAAAACAACAACAGCTAGGTTTTGGTGTTATATCGGGGGTCCCTCAGACCAATGATTCACAAGGAGGGCTCCTATTACTCAGCAGACAGTTGTACTCACAGCTGTGGTTTGTTACAGTGAAGAATACAAAGGAAAGTCAGCTAAAGTAAAGGACACATGGGGCAAACTCCAGAGGAAACCAAGGGCAATTTTCCAGCAGTCCTCTCCCAGTGGAGTCACACAGACACGCTTGATGCCTCCAGCAACAAGTTGTGACAACACACATGAAATGTTGTCTACCAGGGAAGCTAATTAGAAATTTAGGGGGGCTTCCGGGAAGATGGCGGAAGAGTAAGAGGCGGAGATCACCTTCCTCCCCACAGATACACCAGAAATATATCTACAGGTGCAACAACTCCTACAGAACACCTACTGAACGCTGGCAGAAGACCTCAGACCTCCCAAAAGGCAAGAAACGCCCCCACGTACCTGGGTAGGGCAAAAGAAAAAAGAATAGTCCTTTAAAAAACAGTAAAGTTTTCTGAGATGCTTTTGAAAAATATTTACATGTTAAAATTTTCAATGTGAACTACATGGGTGTGTCATATTACTTTCCTCTATTTTCTGTTTATTTGCTTGCGTCGATAATACATCTTTATAGTTTAAAGACTCATGACGGGGCTTCCCTGGTGGCGCAGTGGTTGAGAGTCCTCCTGCCGATGCAGGGGACACGGGTTCGTGCCCTGGTCCGGGAAGATCCCACATGCCGTGGAGCGGCTGGGCCCGTGAGCCATGGCCGCTGAGCCTGCGCGTCCGGAGCCTGTGCTCCGCAGCGGGAAAGGCCACAACAGTGAGAGGCGTACAGCAAAAAAAAAAAAAGACTCATGACGTACCCCATTTTTAAAAGCACGTCTTTGTTTTTAAATGCAATCTCTGCTTAAACCATTTTGCATTTTCTTCCCAGGTGGTACCCAAATTAGAGGCAGTCCCTGTTAGAAACCACTTGGATATTCAGCATCTGTTAGCTCAGTAAGCTCTTCAAGATCAAAAACTGTGTCCTTGTTATGCTGTGTAGCTAGTACCTAACTTAATGTAGCAGCTCAGTTAAAAATATGTCCAAGTGAACTCAATGATAGCTGGTAGACTCAACCAGATGTATACTGTGATGGAAAGCTGGTTACATTTACCCAATTTCAAGTACTTTTTAAAAACAATTTCACAACATTCATTGTTATCATGTACTTCTGGCATGTGACAAACAAGGATCTGTGAGAAACTAAAATGCATCAATGTTTGAAATATGTATCCACTTCCTGAATAAACTAGATAGAAACATGTATAACTAATGACAAAATATCTGTACATGACACCTAGTTGTTCTCCTGCTTACTGCCAAACTCTCTTAACTGGGAATTCATTGTCTTCTATTGGTGACTAGCTAGACGTCAGCTCTCAGACTGCACCAGGGTCTGGCTGACTTTGCTTCATTTTGCCCTCTGGTTGGACTCCATGCTTCTCTTGGCAGGTCACTGCGTATTCATGCAGAAATCTCTATAAAGATGAGCCGGCTGCAGAGATGCTGCAGGCTTTTAAGGCTTCCAATTACAAGGCTTTCTGCCTAAAATGCTGTTGCTTCCACCTACCTCTCCAACTCATCTCCCACACAGTCCACCTCACTCATGATTTATGTTCCAGCAACACAAAATACTTAGAATTCCCTGACACACTGTACTGATTCTTAACTCTGCACCTTGGCACAGGCTTCTCCCTATGCCAGGAATGCCACTCTCTGTTTCTTGTCTCTTTGGCAAGCATCTACGTCTACCTGGCAAGACCCTACTCAGACAGCACTTCTTCTCTCATAACTTCCCTGAATTCTGTAATCCAGAATCATCATGACCTAAAACAAGAAAGGACAAAATCCATTCACCTTGGGCTGACATTCAGTATCTTCCACAATACACCTAACATATTAATTCAACAAACTGATTGAGTGCTTACTAAGTTTTAAGCAAAATACAAGGTATTAAAGATAAAAAGATGTCTCCAATATGATCTGTCTATAAAGAGCTTACTGGATAGTGGAAAAGACCAAACACCAAACCAACAAGCAAAACCCAACACGTATAGCATAATAGGCTCCTATATAAATTTAGTCTGTGAGACGTTACAAAACATCAAGGATTATGTAAATAACTTGGACTCAGTCCTATCCAGTTTTCAACAAAGGAAGGGAAGAAAGAAGAGAGGGAGCAAGGCAACAAAGGAAATAGGAGAGAAGGGAAAGAAAAAGGAAGAGATGTGTATGAAAATAAAAATTTCACAGCAAAGTCTTAATTTTAGACTTAAGTTTCAACAACAGAAGGCATTCACCAGGCAGGTAGTAATATCAAGGAATACTTAAATGAGTGAGGAGAATACATGTTAAGAGAAAGAATGAGACTAGGTATACCATTCACAACACATAAATAGGTAGGTCTCAGATACCAGCTTTTCAGGATTCTGTATATGTGACTCTGCTCTAAGACTAACGTAAAACATGGAAACCAAAAGCTTAGCAGACAATGACCACTTGGTCTGTGCCATTTTGTACGCATGAAACTAAGTAAACAAAATGGCCAGGGATGACCGCAACAAGGTAGCAAGAATACACAAACTGACAAAATCTAACACTGTGTGCATAGTAGAATGGAAGTTCCTTGGGAGCAGGGATTTTTTTTTCCATTTTGTTCAATATTGAATTGTTAGCCTATAGAATGAGAACTGGTATATAAAAGGAACTCCATAACTATTTATGAGAATGATGTCAGCATGAATAAATATACCCAGTGGAAAATAAAAGGGAAACAAAAGTAAACATATCCATGTAAAATATCCAAGAGCGATATTACAATTTCTCCTTTGCAAAATCATTTTTTCCCCAGATTTATTTAGATATAATTGATATATAACATTGTGTAAGTTTAAGGTGTAGAAAACTTTGATTTGATATACTAATATTGCAAAATTATTATCACCATAGCATTAGCTAACACCTGCTATCACATCACATAATTACCATTTCTTTTTTGTGGTGAGAACATTTAAGATTTACTTTCTTAGCAACTTTCAAGTATGCAGTACAGTATTAACTATAATCACTAAACTGTACATTAGATCACCAGAACTAATTCATCTTCTAAGTGAAGTCTGTACTCTTTGACCAATATCTCCCCTTTTCCCCCACTGCCCAGCCCCTGATAACCACAATTCTTATCTCTGTTTCTAGGAGTTTGTTTGTTTTTTTTAGAATCACCATATAAATGAAATCATACTTATTTGTATGATATCTATCTTTCTGTCTGATTTATCTCACTTAGCATATGCCCTCAAAGTCCATCTGTGCTGCTGCAAATGTCAGAATGTCCTTTCTCGTGGCTGAAAAATATTCTATTGTGTATATAAACTACATCTTTATCCATGCATCCATTCACGGACACTTTGTTTCCATATCCTGGCTATGGTAAATAATGCTGTGATGACTATGGGAGTGCAGGTATCCTAAGATCCTGTTTTCATTGCTTCTGAACATGCAAGAGTCCCCCCTTATCCAGGGTTTCGCTTTCTTCAGTTCCAGTTACCCTCAGAAAACCGTGGTCAGAAAATATAACATGGAAAATTCCATAAATAAACGATTCATAAGTTTTACATGGCATGCTGTTCTGAGCAGCGTCACGAAAACTCGCGCCACTCCGCTCCACCCCTCCTGCATGACTCATTTCCTTTGTCTGCACATCCCGCCCGTTAGTCACTTAGCAGCCATGGGGTTATTAGATGGTCTGTCGAGGTCTCACAGTGCTTGTGTTCAAGTAACGCTTATTTTACTAAATGTCCCCAAAGCACAAGAGCAGTGCTACAGGCGATTCGTATACGCCAAAGAGAAGCCATAAAGTGCTTCCTTTAAGTGAACAGGTGAAAATATTACCAGCAAAGACCATTCATTCCTGGGGAATAAAAATAGAATCTGGGTAATAAAGTCTGACCTTTCTTTCCATTGTGCTGCTTTCAGAGGCCTCGCGCCCGGCACTTCAGGCCAGGGTTCCTACGGCAAAACGGAAGCACCGGACGCCTCAGCTGGCAGGCTGCACGGGGAAGCTCTGCGCACGACACCTCAATCCAAGATGGCGGCAGCGAGGTGGGCGGAGACGCTGCGATCTGCACGTGGATCTTCCGCGTGAGCCGCCCTCCTGCACGTGCCCTGCGAGAACCCCCGCCCCCTCCCCGCTGTGGAGAAAGCTATAAAGGAGCCCCGCCCGCGAACTATCCTAGCCTGAAAAGAGTGTGCTCGGAGCGAGGGCTGGCACTTCTCCGTTTTTCCGTCAGAGAAGAAAGTTTTCCGTAGTTTCTGAACCGAACTCAAGTCTCCTTCTATTGGCTCCAAGGACACTGGGCAGAAGGACGGTTGTTGGGAACTGCCTCAGGAGGGTCCGTAACAAAAGTCCTCGACTTAGTATGGAAAGGAAAGACATGCTGAGGTAAGAACGAATCTTCTCTTGGTGAAATTATGAAGGAGAAAACATTCATGCTAGTTTTCCTATTGCATTTTGAACTGCAGAAGTTACAGCCACAGTGTGTGTTAAGCACTTAGTTAACTCAGAAAAGGCATTAAATTTGTACAATAAGATATTGTGAGAGAGAGACCATATTCACGTAGCTCTTATTACAGTATATTGTTATAATTGTTCTATTTTGTTATTACTTATTATTGTGAATCCCTTACAATGCCTAATTTATAAATTAAATTTTCTTATAGGTATGTTTGCATAGGAAAAATATTGTATATATAGGGTTTGGAACTATCCATGGTTTCAGGCATCCCCTGAGGGTCTTGGCATATGTCTCCCACAGATAAGGGGACAACTGTATACCCAGAAGTGGGATTGCTGGATCCTATGGCAGTTCTATTTTTAAATTTTTAAGGAATCCCCATACTATTTTCTGTAGTGGCTGCACAAATCTACGTTCCCACCAGTGGTGCAAAAAAGTTCTCTTTTCTCCACTGCTTTGTCAACCCTCGTTATCTTCTGTCATTTTTATAATAGCCATTCTAACAGGCATAGCTCATTGTAGGGTTTTTTTGTTTGTTTTTTTGATTTTGTGTTTGTTTTTGCTTGCATCAGGTTTGAAGAGAGTGGTTTTTTAATTTTTATTTTATATTGGAGCATAGTTGATTAACAATATTGTGTTAGTTTCAGGTGTACAGCAAAGTGATTCAGTTATACATATACACGTCTCTATTCTTTTTCAAATTCTTTTCCCATTTAGGTTATTACAGAATATTGAGTGGAATTCCCATCATGGTGGCTTTGATTTGTATTCCCTGGTGATTAGTGATGTTGAGCACCTTATAATGTACCTATTGGCCATTTGTACCTCTTCTTTGGAAAAATGACAATTCAGCTCCTCTCCCCATTTTTCAAATGGGTTCTTTTTTTTTTTTTTTTTTTAGCTGTGAGTTGTATGCGTTCTTTATATATTTTGGGTATTTACCCCTTATCAGATATATTTGATTTGCAAATATTTTCTCCTGTTCCATGGGTTGCCTTTGCAATTTATTGATGGTCCTTTGCAAAATCTTTAACTTCCTTATCATTATTTTTTTTTCCATTATACTTACTCAAAATGCTAAACCTAAATAAATCCTACCAGCTGTCTTTAAGTTTACCTTAAAAATCCACAACTCTCGGGGGGGGGGGGAATTCAACCAGATCAGGTGATTGTATTTTTAATCTGTGGTGCTTAAATTCAATCAGGCAATCATTACTCTCCAGTCATCCTTTATAGGCTGACTTTCTCATTACTGAGACCATTATAGCACCATCATTTCTTTATTTTCTCCTATTTCTTTAAAATATTTAGACTCTTCCTATACATCCATATTCAAAAAATAAATCAGCATCATAGAATAGTCATCAGATAAAAGTTTCACCACAAACCTAGAAACCTGTCCTTTCTTGTGCCCATGTTCTCCCTCTTTTTTCCTAGTTCAATGAAGAAAGTATTCTTCGTCTATCAATGTCCGACTCTGGAAAATCTATTCAGCACTTTACCCATCACTTTCTTCGCAAACCATGTGTTGTCTGCTACTCATCCTGCCTTGTCCATCACTCCCATCAGCATGGAGATATGTACCTGTATCTACCCGCTAACATAGATGCTCCTCTTATTTGAAAATGCAATACTTCATTTGCTTTCTTCAGAGCATATATCAATATTTGTAATAATTACATTTATTTGTTTTGAACTTCTGTAATTCTGGCAGTGTTCTAGTTCTTGATCTACGAGTTTATACAGTTTATATCTTATTGAGCTCTATACTTATGTTTTAGGTAGGTTTTTTTTTCTCATGTGTCTGTTAGACTTCAGAAAATTCTATTTTTAATTTGATATATAGGTTTCTCTCATACTTAGTTTCTAACTGCATTTGTTATGAAGAACTCATCTTTGTAATGCCCAATATGAACATTTCATTATTAATTAAGTTTTGGAGTAAAAATTCAGTTAAAATTTTTTTTTTGCTTTACATTGCCATATTAATTGTTTTGTATTGGAATTTGGGATCCTTATTAAAATTATTTACTTAATAGAGCACAAGAGTGAAGAAGAGAATAGAGATAATGTAGGAGGGAAAGATTAGTGCCTATTATAGGCTGAATGTTTGTACCCACCCCCATGCACAGATTCATATATTGAAATCTTAATCCCCAGTGCAATGGTATTGGGAGGTGAGGCCTTTGGGAGGTAATTAGATTCAGATGAGGTCATGAAGGTGAGGCCCTATGATGGGATTAGTGTCCTTATAAGAAGGAGAAGAGAGGAAAGACCAGAGCTCACTTGTGTGCCAGTGCATGTGCTCTTTCTCTGTCTCTCTCATCTCTGCCAAGTGAGGACATAGCAAGAAGGCAGCCTTCTGGAGGCCAGGAAAAGTGCTCTCATCAAAAACCAGACCATGCTAGCACCCTGATCTCAGACTTCCCAGTCTCTAGAACTGAGAAATAAACACCTGTTGTTTAAGCCACTCAGTTTATGGTATGTTGTTACAGCAGCCTGAGCTGACTACGACCATGCCTGGAGATTTAGTAAAAGAAACAAATTCACGGATACAGGAAGCACAGCATACACAAATAAGGAAAGGGAGAGAGTTCTCGCCTCACACGTTGCATTGAAACCTCAGAACACCAGAGAAGACCTATTTAGGTAGCTGAATCAGGGAAGCCTATCGAAGGAGACTTCGAAATTTGAACAGAGAACTAAGTGGTGAGAAAGAGTGAGCCATGTAGCTTGCTCAAGGAAGAGCAAGAAGCCAGTGAGCTGGAACACATGTCCAGGAAGAAAAGTGGTGGGAAGTGTGCTTGGAAATTTAAGCCAGTCATGTAGGCCTTAGAGGTTCTGCAGAGAAGGTTGTACTATTTTTTCCTAAGTGTGATGAGACGCTATTGGAGAGTTTTAAGCATGTGAATGGCATGAATGAGCGTATTATTTTAAATGGTTACTCTGATGGTCTTGTGAGGAATGGACTGTGCTGGACCAATAGTGGAGGCAGAGGACTGCTTGTGTCAGTGGCATTGCCGTCGTCAGATCAGAATGGATTGGAATAATGTGACAGCCGTTGAGAGGTGGCAAAGGATTGAATTGGGAATATGTTTTATTTATATTTAATTTATTTATTTTGGCTGTGCCGGGTCTTAGTTGCGGCATGCAGACTCTTAGTTGCGGCATGTGGACTTCTTAGTTTCAGCATGCAGGCTTCTTAGTTGTGACATGTGAGATCTAGTTCCCTGACCAGGGATCGAACCTGGGCCCCCTGCATTGGGAGCATGAAGTCTTAGCCACTGGACCACCAGGGAAGTCCCAGGAATATGTTTTAAACGTATAGCATACATGGCTTGTTTATTTGGATGTGAGTATTGAGGAAAAGAGAGGAAAAAAAGAATGACTCCTATGAGGTAGGAAGATGGAGAGATACAAAGCAAAAATTCTCTTTGGACATAAAAAATTTGAAACTCATGTTAAGTGGAAAGGTTGCAAAGGCAATTGGATAAATGTGTCTTAAGCTCAGGTCTAAGTCATGACTAATGATTTATACTTTGGAAGCTTCAGCTTATTAATGCTATAACTAACACAAAAAATATATGTTGACTATAGCAAGTGATGATCAGCTTATCAGTGGGTCTCCTAACCTGGGAAAAGCAGTGAACCTTTTTCCTAAAACCAATTATATTAATACAAATAATATGGTCTGAATGTTTATGTCGCTCCAAAATTCACATGTTGAAATGCTAATCCCCGTAGTGATGGTATTAAGAGGTGGTGACTTTGGGAGGTGATTAGGTCATGAGGGTAGAGCCCTCATGAATGGGATTAGGTCCCTTATAAAAGAAGCCCAGGAGAGAGCTCCTTTGCCCTTTCCACTATGTGAGACATGGTGAGAAAATGTCCATCTAGGAACAAAGAAGCCTTCACTAAACAGTGAATCTGCCAGGGCACGATCTTGGACTCCCCAGCCTCCAGACCATGAGAAATAAATTTCTATTGTTTGTAAGCCGCTCAATCTATAGAATTTTGATATAGCAGCCTGAAGGGACTAAGACAACAACTGAAAAAGATTTTTGTGAGAATCACCTTATTTAAACCATATCATTCTGATCATGCCTTGCAAGTATATTGGGGCTGCAAGGTGATTTAATTCAAATAGTTCAATATAGGATTTCAGTTTCACTTCACATTTTAACTATGTTTTATTGAATAGTAAATTAATAAGATTCCACTCCAATATTAAATATTTCTTGATGTTTGTCTACTCCAAAATTTCCCTCCCAGTGGGACCGGAGTAGTCTATGGAATTACTTACAAAGAGACAGGAAAAAATAAATAATCTTTCTATTCCCATTTTCTTATCCCTCGGAGAGAGTCTCTGCTTTTCTTTTCCTTTTAGCCAAAGTTAAAAAAAAAAAAAGTACCAAAAAGATTGAATTTAACCAGTGTCATCTCCAACTGGCTCAGGGAGTATCTTTCCATGGCATGACTGCAAAATGACTCAGGGAAGCTGTCCATTCTCCTTAACTTTACAAGCCAGTCTGTTAGAAGCATCTGGTTGTAAATGTGCCAATCATGAACAAGGCTGGGATATACCTCCTGAAATCACGGCTTTGTACATATTGGGTTCTCAGTATAATCTTTCCTATATTTCCAATCATTTGCCAGCATTCCGATTTTTTAGGAGTAGCAAGGGACATGGGAAGGTAAAAATGACAGGAAGTAGAAGTCTGATTCTTTACAGACTCGGTCTAGCACATTTGAATGGTCCCTCAATTTCCTGGTTTACAACAAGGGGTACCCAGTGACAGATGAGCCTGGCTACAACAAACTTTGTACTGGAAACCTTAGACTTCCTACACATCCAAACCAATCATCTGCTTGGGCATCTCCACTACAATACATATTATTGGTATGTCTCTAAATCGACTTCACCCTTCCTTTTGCAAGCCTATATCTTAACACTGAAATCTTCCATTCACAATTAATGTTGAATTTGCAGTCACTTTTAAATCTTATAATTTGATCAGAAAAACTTATATTTAAAATATAAACTTAGATGTATGCACCCCCCAAGTTCATTGCAGCATTGTTTACAATAGCCAAGATATGAAAACAACCTAAGTGTCCATGGATGGATGAATGGATAAAGAAAATGTGATGTGACATATATATACATATTTTTTCTCTCTTATATGTGGAATTTAAGAACAAAACCAAGCACAAACCAAGCTCATAGACACAAAGAACTGATTTCTGGTTGCCACAGGTGGGGGGTGGAGGTGGGAAAAATGAGTAAAGGGGGGTCAAAAGGTACAAACTTTCAGTCATAGATAAGTCATGGGCTATAAGGTACAGCATGGTGACTACAGCTAATAATACCGTATTACATATTTGAACGTTGCTAAGAGAGTAAATCTTAAAAGTCCTTATCACACATGTGCACATATTTGTTGTAACTATGTATGGTGATGTTAACTAGATTTATTGTGGTGATTGTTTTGCAATATATATAAATATTGAATCATTGTGTCATACACTTGAAACTAATATTGTATGTCAATTATACTTCAATTTAAAACATATAATATAGGGGCTTCCCTGGTGGTGCAGTGGTTGAGAGTCCGCCTGCCGATGCAGGGGACATGGGTTCGTGCCCCGGTCCGGGAGGTTCCCACACGCCACGGAGTGGCTGGGCCCGTGAGCCATGGCCGCTGAGCCTGCGCATCCGGAGCCTGTGCTCCGCAACGGGAGAGGCCACAACAGTGAGAGGCCCGTGTACAGAAAAAACAAAACAAAACAAAACAAAAACATATAATATAGTATAATGTAGTATATAATTTCTCAGCTTTTAACAATACTATAGTGAGCCGGTACCAATGACATGAGCACAGAGGAAACAGATGAATTCAGGTACGAGATAAACGTCCCATATAGATGTTGTGCTACTAGTGTCAAAGAGTCATAATCAAAGTATCAATAGGAATAGCTTCACATGTCAAACTGCCTTATCCAAGTTATTTTTGACAAATTTCATAATTCCTAAATTAAACACAATACTGAAGTCAACACATGTAAATCAGAAATGGTGTTTTAAGATAGGAAAATTACTCAAATACACAGTGATTTTGTTAGACTTTGTACTTTTAGTGCCTACAATTAGAGTCTAGGAACTCTGTTTTCTACTAGTCAAAAGACTACTGCATATCATGAAAATAGAAGTTAAACACAATCCAGAAACCACACCTCATGATATTATTCATCTATGTTTTCCTTGAGTGAACACAGAATAATAAAACGTATTCTCAAAACCAGAACCAAACATTCACCTGCTAAAAGGCATAGGTAAGTCAATGCTTAATATCTAAAAATGCTTTCAAATATATCACATCACTGATTTCTTTCAATAGACCTTTGAGAAAGATACTATTTTATTCTCTTTAGAGATGAGATTCAAACACATTGTAAATGGCAAGAAAAATAGTCTCAGATTCAGATCTTGTAATAGTAGTGTTTATTCCCCATTACAAAGCTTCCATCCCTGGAAAGCAGACGTAATTTTGATAAACTTTGATTATGCTCACCATTCCTGAAACACAGGCTCTGAGTTCTGTAATGTGAATGTATGGATGATCTTTTACTGTTCTATCCAGATATCTTACCCTGCTCCCTTATATCCAACAAGGCAAGGAAAAAAAAAAAAAAACAAAAGGAGGCTAATGCTATTGGTGCAAGCCGTGGCCATATTAAAAAAAATAATAAACTGATTTTCATGAAAACTGAAAAATTTATAATTAAAGCATCTCAATCTACATACCTAAGATAGAATGTTTGCCAATATTTGAAATCTCCTGCTAATATTTTCATAATTCCTTTGCCAAGTGTGAAACTTGTGAATGTCATAAGGAAAGATTCCCCCCAGCAAATATGTAGATCAGATCAAAACTGAAGATAAAATAGACCCACACATAACTGCAAATCCAAAATCCTTTCCACTACCCAGTGAAATGTCTCATGAGTCCATTCAAATGTTAAAGATTATCTCTTAGTTGAATCAGCTAAGGGATTTGCAAAAACTATGAACTATATAAAAATATATGCAGTGCCAACTTTTCAATGCTTCAAACTTGGTCATTCTGCTCATTCCATTTTAATAGGACTTTAAAAAAAGTTTTAATGCTCACCACTTTTACTCCATCATTTTATTGTTTTCTCTGATGACTTACACAAAATATAGGAAAGACATATATCATCAGTGTTTCACCCCATAGCAGTCAAGTGAAAATATTGTTTCTAGAGACACTTCTAAAAGTTATGGACTACTGGTAGTTTTAAATATTTACTAGGTATATTGAAATAAGTTGAATGAATCACCAAGTTAAGAACAAAAGGCATTAGTTGCTCTACTTGGTAAATCTTGAACTACTGAATTTCTGCAGTTTTGAGCATCTTAGCATGAAAGATAATAGTGTTTGGGAAATACAGAAAAACAGGACAATATATTTTTCTGTATAGAAAAACTGGCATTAAGCCCCATCTGGAAAAAATAAGAAATTGAGTATAATTTGACCACATATAATAAATACAACTGCAAAAAAATTAGAGGTGAATCTTTAAAACCTCTAAACTTAAAACTATTCCTATTGCCAAACTTATTAGGAAATCTTGGAAACATTCATTTGCCTTACATTCTATTTCTCTTTATATCTCTAGTACTTAGTACCTGAAATACAGTGATTAAAAATGTTTTCTCAATTTTACTGAATTTCATAATACATAGGTAATATCAATGGTCACAACTTAAACCTCCAAGGTATTGAAAGGAGCATTATGGCCCAAACATAAAATGTTCCAAATGAACACTTTGCCATCCTCATAAAATTCTCCCAAGAAGGGGAAAATATCCATATGCTTTGCAATCAACTGGCTGAAAATATTGCTTGTGCTTTGTCACAACATGCTGTTCTGTTGTAGAGACTTATGAATACTGGCTCATGTCCAGTTTGTATAAGAGATTAACTTTGTCAAAGTCTCTGAAGATAAAGGCTTAGGCCAATTCATGTGACTATGGTCACAATAGCATAGCCAACATGAAAAACATGAAAGGAACAAAGACTGCCTCATTCATGGTGAAAGATATATGTGCATAACTACTGCAAGCTTCAGCAATGCAAGAAAAAATTGGCAGACTTACTTGAATGTGGTCACTAAAACCAATTCCATTTTTTTTTTATGGAACTGGTACTGTGAACACTGATTAGATAAGGAGAGCAATTCTGCCAGGGCTTGGAGAAAAACATTCATCGTCGATTGATGGGGAAACAGGGCTAGAGCCTAAAATAGCCTTCTTTCTAAGCAGATAACTTTCAGTGAAACAGAACCTCTTGCCTCTTCCCATGATTCATTTCTTTGGCACTTCCCTTTCTCTTGAGGATTTTTCTGTAGCATGATTTTGCCCATTGGGTATTTAGACCATGGAGGGGGGCAATGGAACCAGATTTGGCAGAAGTTGTTTGGGTGGTAACATTCATCTTAGCCTTATGTTTGGAAATAGTTAGCCTGGCCACTGCCAGACGTATTTCTTTTGGTCTGTAGGAAATGCCACTCAGCCACCAGAGGTAACATTTTTCACAACTGTGGAGAACAGAGGTGTTGGAAAGAAGAATGACAAATCTGTCTTTTTTGGGAGAGGGGGAGGAAAGAAGTCATTGGTATTCTGCTCTGTTGATAAATAGTTAAGGATCACCTATTACATTTCTTGTCAATGATTCATACTTTGCATTCTCAAAAATTAAAAACTAATGTTTAAAGTCAGAAGTTCCTAGAGGGAAAAAGCTCATTTCAAATGCATATGTATTAAAACACAGAAAGCAAGATTTTAATTTTTTCCTAAATTCTCCACATTAATGCTTGAGAATTATGTCCTTTTTTTGTTTTCTCCTTTCACATTTATTATAATATTGCATGATTGTAAAGCTCACTTATTATAACTGCAAGTTATATCTGTTTTACGTTGTGAAGAGGACAAAGTAAAACAAAAAGGATTTGTATTTGTCATGTATTTCTCATGACAAAAGATAGTTATATGTAAACTCTTAAGGAAACACCTAATGAAAATAATACCAAAATATTTTAATTTTTTATTTTTACTTTCACATTACTTCCCTTTACCAAGTAAACTCCAAACATGCAAAAACACATTGAGTTTTAATTTGGGAGCCCTATTTGGCGCACATAGGAATGCAAAGACTGTCTTATCTAATGGAAATAATTTGAGTGCTGGAAAACCTACAATCATGAGTATTTGGTCCTTGGTCTCCTGTATTTTAAATGGATTTTCCTCTATTCTATCTTATATTTTACTTTTGCAAATTAAATCCCTCAACAGATAACTCAGTTCCACTTCTAAGCAATAAATACCTGATGTACTGGTATGATGGGTATCATAAAGCTTAAGATATTGTTAATTCTGAAGGAAACTTGTTCAGTATCATTTAGGTTTAGGATTAAAATATCTCTGTAAAAATAACCTTCATTCGAACCGTTAATTTTCACTTGAGAATTTCTATGAAAATAATTTCAAGGGAAGCAGAAAAAAGCAATATTATTCCTTGTTTGCTTAATGTATAAAGTAAAAACATCTGAAAAATCAACCATTAATGGGCGTTCACAAGTGCCATTCACTAAGTGTATAATTTTTATTAATTATTTCACTTTACTCTTAGAGGAAGAAAGTTAGTATTAATATCCTTATTTTACAGAGGGAAAAATTATATTTAATGATATTAAATAACTTACTTGAAGTAACACAACAAGTGGATGCTGGATCCAGGATTCTAAGTCCCTTTTATATCATATTTTGAGTAACATTAAGCTGATAGTACAATTTCTTCTGTTCAGTGTCTTAGTGACATAGAGAGCTATCTTGCCCCCTTTTGGAATTACTCTCTCCATAATTTAACTCCCAGGGTATTTATTACTTTTATGAGCCTTAAAGCAGTCTACTTTTATTATAGATATTACATGCTTGTCTTAATACTGTTGGAGATTTTAAGTTTAAATCAGGACCCATGCCTTTTTTATATGTTAATAACATGGTATTTTATACATAGTAGGTAATCAATAGTGAGTGGATGCTTGCCAGAAAGTTATTATCTTTTGTAAAACATCATAAAGATTTCCTAACACCTCGTTCTTTATATTAAAGGTGACTTTTTAGATTAGGTAAGGAAATGTTGGATCAGTAACTCACCATATCTTAACCATAATTTTTAAAATTATAGCTTCTTGCTCTTTCTATCACATTAAGACTTCTAAATCTTATCCCTGGTTGTCCTATTCTGTAGACTTTTTTTTTTTAACATCTTTATTGGAGTATAATTGCTTTACAACGGTGTGTTAGTTTCTCCTTTATAGCAAAGTGAATCAGCTATACATACACATATATCCCCATATCTCCTCCCTCTTGCGTCTCCCTCCCACACTCCCTATCCCACCCCTCTAGGTGGTCACAAAGCTCTGAGCTGATCTCCCTGTGCTATGTGGCTGCTTCCCACTAGCTATCTATTTTACATTTGGTAGTATATATAAGTCCATGCCACTCTCTCACTTCATCCCAGCTTACCCTTCCCCACCCCGGGTCCTCAAGTCCATTCTCTACGTCTGCGTCTTTATTCCTGTCCTGCCCCTAGGTTCTTCAGAACCATTTTTTTTTTTTTTTTTGTAGATTCCATATATATGTGTTAGCCTACGGTATTTGTTTTTCTCTTTCTGACTTAACTCTGTATGACAGACTCTAGGTCCATCCACCTCACTACAAATAACTCAATTTCATTTCTTTTTATGGCTGGGTAATATTCCATTGTATATATGTGCCACATCTTCTTTATCCATTCATCTTTTGATGGACACTTAGGTTGCTTCCATGTCCTGGCTATTGTAAATAGAGCTGCAATGAACATTGTGGTACATGACTCTTTTTTTTTTTTTTTTTTTTTGGTGGTACGTGGGCCTCTCACTGTTGTGGCCTCTCCCGTTGCGGAGCACAGGCTCCGGACGCGCAGGCTCAGCGGCCATGGCTCACGGGCCCAGCCACTCCGCGGCATGTGGGATCTTCCCGGACCGGGGCACGATGCCGTGTCCCCTGCATCGGCAGGCGGACTCTCAACCACTGCGCCACCAGGGAAGCCCTATGACTCTTTTTGAATTATGGTTTTCTCAGGGTATATGCCCAGTAGTGGGATTGCTGGGTCATATGGTAGTTCTATTTGTAGTTTTTTAAGGAGCCTCCATAGTGTGCTCAACATCACTAGTCATTAGAGAAATGCAAATCAAAACTACAATGAGGTATCACCTCACACCAGTCAGAATGGCCATCAACAAAAAATCTACAAACAATAAATGCTGGAGAGGGTGTATAGAAAAGGGAACCCTCTTGCATTGTTGGTGGGAATGTAAATTGATATTCTGTAGACTTTTATTAATTTTTTATAAACTTATTTATTTCCTAATTACTATACTTGTGCTCAACAATTACCACCACCTCTGCAGAGAAAGACTTATTTTCATCCTTTGCAATACTTTCTTTCTTTTTGTTTTTTTTTAATTTTTATTTTATGTTGGAGTATAGTTGATTTACAATGTTGTGTTTCAGGTGTATAGCAAAGTGATTCAATTATACATATACATATATCTATTATTTTTCAAATTCTTTTCCCATTTAGGTTATTACAGAATATTGAGTTCCCTGTGCTATACCGTAGGTCATTGTTCATTATCTATTTTAAATATAGTAGTGTGTATATGTCAATCCCAAACTCCCAATTTATCCCTCTCTCCCACCTTTCCCCTTTGGTAACCATAAATTTGTTTTGTAAGTCTATGAGTCTGTTTCTGTTTTATAAATAAGTTCATTTATATTATTTAGTTTAGATTTTGCATATACGTGATATCATATGATATATGTCTTTCTCTGTCTGACTTCACTTAGTATGATTATCTCCAGGTCCATCCATGTTGCTACAAATGGCATTACAGTATTTTATTATTTTTGATGGCTGAGTAATATTCCATTGTATGTATGTACTACATCTTCTTTATCCATTTATCTGTCAGTGAACATTTAGGTTGATTCCATGCCTTGGCTATTGTGAACAGCACTGCAATGAACATTGGAGTGCATGTACCCTTTTGACCCATGGTTTTCTCTGGGTGTATGCCCAGGAGTGGGATTGCTAGACCATATGGTAGCTGTATTTTTAGTTTGTAAGGAACCTCCATACTGTTCTCCATAGTGGCTGTACTATACCATGTTCTTGGATTGGAAGAATGGAATATATTCTATCAAATCCTGAAAACGCAGTTTTACATTTTCTAACCCCATCACAGTTATCAGTAGGGCTTCCCTTTAAACAAAAGCATATGTCTCTATCTTTTTCCTGTGTAAATATGTCCAGTTCCTCTGTATGCCTAGTTCTTGTCTAAACAACATTCTAAAACTTCTGGAAGAGACATGATCTATCTTTTCCATGCCCTTAAAAATTACCTAAACTTGTAGTACTCAGTAGAAGTCTTTTGGTAAGCCATTAGGAAATTTTAAGAAAGTGCGGAAGTAGAAAATAATACAGTGATTAATTTCCATTATTAAACAAATTAGTGCCAGTTGCCTGGGTTTAAGCACTCTATCATTTTTTTGCCAATGTTCTGAGTGAACCAGTCTTTCTAAATGTGTTTAATTAACATACTACACAATCAGCAGATGTTCATTTACACTGAGTGGGCAACAGGCTCGTTCATGTCAAGGTGTATTTGTATAACAATCTTGTCCTACCATATGCATAACCATTTGATCTGTGGGAGTTATTAGTTCACTTACATTATTCTCAGGATGGTAGGCAGCTAAAAGAAAGCTGATCTTTTATGAAAGTGCTCCAGATGTTCAGCACTAAAAGTTTAGAGCTTGAAATTCAAATAGCACATTATATATTATTAGATCTATTAAGATCTGCTTTCAGAGACTCTTAAATACTTGTTCTTTTCTTTCTGTCTTCCTGGTGCATTATATTTCTTTGCCCCAAATGGGGAACTTTTTGCAAGATATCACTGCCATTAATTATTATCCTAAAATATATAATGCATTCACATAGAGTGAAACAGATCATAAATTCCTAACATTTATTATTCACTCATATGAGCCAATAAAACAAGAGTGAATAGTTTTAAAATAAGTGGTTTGATATATATATGTTTCTATATCTATCTATCTATATATATATATATCACTATCAGAATACTGAGAAGCAAGCTACCAAGTTATTAGATTTCTAAAAATTGTATATAAAAGCAAGATGATTATACTAAAATCAGAAATGTTGGCTCATTTATGTAAGAAGACTAGATGATGTCTATAATTGGACACAGCTGGACATAACTGGACAGTTCATGGGTTGTGATCTAAGGGAAAGACCTGCCTCATGCTAATTTTTATATTTAGAGGAAAGTTGGGAGAGGTCAAGGAGCACCATACTGGTTGATAACTTTCTTCTTTGGTTAAAAAGCCTTGTTGAAGAGAGGAACATTCGGGCTTCCCTGGTGGCGCAGTGGTTGAGAGTCCGCCTGCTGATGCAGGGGACACGGGTTCATGTCCCGGTCCGGGAGGATCCCACAATCGTGGAGCGACTGGGCCCGTGAGCCATGGCCGCTGAGCCTGCGTGTCCAGAGCCTGTGCTCCACAACAGGAGAGGCCACAACAGTGAGAGGCCCGCGTACCGCAAGAAAAAAAAAAAAAGAGAGGAACATCCTCTATGAACCAACACAGTTATTAGTTTAAAAAAAAAAAAAAATCCCGAGACAGCTCATTCCTGGTAATACAGGTCATTGCTAGAAAGGGGTCCAGGGGAATGGGGAGAACACAGCAGGGGCCACCAGCACCTTGTCTCCTCACCCAGCAGAGAAGGCTAAGATGGTACAGAAGGAGAGGTGAGAAAAAATGGAGTGGAAAGTTGAAGCTCTCCTTGATACACTGTATGCATAAAGTTTGATCACTTAGTTAAGATTTTTCCAGACAAAATTTGCTTATTGTTTACCTCCATGGGTTCACTCCACCAGTAGAGCCTAGCTGCCTTCTCCAGCCTGTGGAGAGCAGGCCAGCCACCTGTGTGTTAGTTCCCATTCTGAAGAACAACCTTACAAAGACTAGCACCACTCATGGAGCTGCTTCATGTATTGAAGTCTTCCCTGGTACATTGTTTGGCCATGAGTTTGCTTACTTGGCCTTCTTATATTCCTATGGATATTTGCATATCATTAATTATTGCCCAGAGAGTAAAAACATAATGAATGACATTTATTATTACACAAGTAATAGAGGGTCATTCTAAAGGAAAACTTTTAATACAGACAAGGTCACCTGAGGTCTTATAGATTCCTAAATGAGGACAGTGGAGGGGGTTCCCTTTGGTTCACAGTACTATTGGGAGGTCACAAGCTACACCCAGGCTGACATGCACACAACACATTTTCAATGGGTTAGCTGATTGGCAACTTAACCAATTTAGATATGGTGTACTCTTTTGGAGAAGCCAATTTCAAGCATCCTTTTATGTGCATGTGACACAAACTTGGAAAATAGGTTAATATCAGAGCGTCGAATCTATGCACAAATAACTTCCTACAGGTGGCATTATTGGGAGTAAAAATGGATATTCACATTTCCTGATAGTGGTCAGGTGAGAATTTCTTCAGGGAAAATAGTAGATCTAGGTTAATATAATTTTTCAGGAGTAATAGTGTTAACAGCTGGAGTGTATCTCTCTAACACATATATGGTGAAGTTCTAACCGAAAAATGTGTCTGTATTTGGAGACAGGGCCTTTAAAGAAGTGATTAAGTTAAAATAAGGTCATTAGGATGGGCCCTAATACAATTTGACTGGTGTCCTTAGAAGAAGAGGACATTTGGGCATAGATACATACAGAAGAAAGACAATGTGAACACACAGGGAAAAGATAGCCATCTACAAGCCAAGGAGAGAGTCCTCAGAAGAAACCAATCCTGTCAACTCCTTGATGTTGAACTTTTAGCCTCCAGAATTGTGAGAAATTAATGTTTGTTGTTTAAGCCACCCACTCTGTGGTACTTAGCTATGCCCTATCAGACTAATGCAAGTACTATCATCCCAGTTGCTGGCATGTATGAGGCCATATATGCCCTCTGTTCAGATGACATAATACCCCCTGGGTCAAGCCAGTTCCCCCTGAGGTGCTGAATTGTCTGAGTCATCCACACCATAAAAGCCAAAAGATAAGGAGCTGGGCCTTAGATAATGACTTTGAGCTATCTGCTGATCTCAGGGAGTTATGCCACCTGAAAGCTAGGATTCCAGCCAGGTTTCTGCCTCTAGGAAGATGTTAGCTGTTAGAGCTCTGCATGGTTATGGTTCAGCCCTTGTTAATAGGTTTATTACCTTTGCCTCTCTACTGATGACAGTGAAACAATTAAAAGCAGAATATCATTACATACTGGTAAAGGATTCTGGAGCTGTGTACACTGGACCCCCATGGTGGTAGAGTGTGAAATAGGCTCACTAGAAAATTTAACCCCCTGATTCAAACCAAAGTCCTAGTCCTACCAAGGAGCTTTTTATCAGGACTGAGATGTTAAATATGTCATAGCAAAGGTGTTTGTAAACTCTCTTCTACTCTGAAAGTTGGAGGAGCAGATATGACAAACCATTGTAGGAAGAACTCATTGAATACCCTGGGCAGATACCAAGGGACATCCCTGGTCTTGCCAACGGAGGCTCTCATAGGAGCCTGAAGCAGTGTCAAAGGGACTAAGAATGCCGGGTAGATTCCATCCAGCTAAGGATGCCTTATCTCTCAGGGAAGGAGGATTCAGGAGAGGTGACAGGAATTCAGAAAGCAAGGTTTATGGATCTTCTAGGCTGCTTGTGCCACAGGCTTCCTGGTTTGTTTCCAGGATATATGGAACTTCAGTAGGTAGCAAATGAAGAAAACAGAAAAACGGGAGAGGGTGCCAGGGTGTTTATCCAGTTGTAAGCCACTCACTAGCAGAGGTACTAGTCAAGCCATGATACATAACTGCAAACTTTATGTTTGACCTGTCATAGGACTCTACACTGACAGGTAGAGCAATAGCAATTCATAGCACAGGCAGCCCAAGAAAACCCTAGGCAAGAAAGGCATAAGTCGATATAAACCTTTTGTGTGACTAAGGCAAGTGGTTCCTGCTAATTAGGGTTAGAGGTAATACCAGTAGCAAAGCCACAAAAGCAAATAGAGAAAAGCATCAAATAAATGCCATCAGCATGTTGCCTGAGCATGGTTTGAATAGATGCCCCTTTGTGGAAACTTTGGGGAATGACATAGCTGTTTTTTCCCACATGCTGGCCCTTAAAGGGGCACTAAACATGGCCCTGTACTTTGCAAGGGTATCATTATCATCCAGGCCTCATAAGCTGAGCAAGTATGGTTAGTGATCCACAGGCCAGAGTGTCTAGAATGTAGTAAAAACTTAAGGCTATCATCCCAGTTAATTTTGGCTCTGGAGGAATCCATTATATATGGTCCATTTATGGCAAAGTAATCATAACTGTACCACATTAATCATTTTCCTCATAATTTGTTGGGCAGTATTCTTCTGTAGGTTAATATATTTAAGGAACAATGTGCTAATTTTTTAGCATCAAAGATAAAGCTAATAGCTGGTTATTTTTCTCTAATTAATTGACCTTTGAACACAGAAAATATCTCCAGATATTTTTCAAATTGAAGCATTTTTCATTACTATCTGCACCCTAGACCAATTGGGGAAAAAGCTGAGTCTCCTAGCCCTGGTGAGCACAAAGTTTATATTTCTCAAACCTCCAGGCAATGTGGTATATGTTAATCATGTCTTATATGAAATTAATCGCTCCACATTACCCAATTGGGAGGAGATATAATTATGTCTGTTGATTAAAGCAGATATAATAACAAAAATGCAAGCTAATGTATGCATCCCGCTGCGGAGCACAGGCTCCGGACGCGCAGGCTCAGCGGCCATGGCTCACGGGCCCAGACGCTCCGTGGCATGTGGAATCCTCCCGGACTAGGGCACGAACCCACATCCCCTGCATCGACAGGCGGACTCTCAACCACTGCGCCACCAGGGAAGCCCTAGGGTACATCTTTATAGGCTGTGCCATTTCAGCATAAATAATTCTCTAAAGATCTCAAGTTCTATCACCAAAACCCAATGACAGTGACATCACCAAAAATGGCAAAATAAGGACCTCTGAAAATGAGCTCCTCCATAACAGAAATTATTTTTTAAATTGCAGAATTGTTATTTTCAGAACTCTGAAAATCAACCAAAGATTTGCAATAACCCAGGCAAAATTTATTCAAGAAAAGCAGTTGAATCTCAGTAAGCACAGCAACTTTTGTGGCATTTTAACTTGCCCCATGACATCCCGTGCTCTCCAGCTCTGTGGCAACCTTGAAAAATAACAATCCACAGTCCTGATGGAGCCTGGTAGCCATTGGAGGGAGCAGAAGAGGACTGGATCACTTCCAAAGCCTCATTCCCAAAGAATTCCTATTATTTAACCTCTTGGTAGTTCCCTGGAAGACCCCACTTACAAGATTGTCTGTATTTGACCTAGTTTGGAGCTCACTCAGAGCAAAAATTCTTCACCTGGGGGTGTTTTTCAAAAGCAATTACAGGCAAGTGTCTTAACTTCACACTGCTTGACATAATGGAATATAATAGCTGATGCAGACAACAGACGAGAAAGATTAAAAGGAAAAGCTGAGGAATGAGATGTCCATAATGTTTTTGGAAAGTTATGCCATATTCTGGGAACCTAGAAGGCCATACACAGGTGTACTTGCCCAAAAAAGACCTGAGAGAGCCCTAAGCTCTCATATCTAGCTAACTTTGAAGCTCTACATAAGCGTGAAGGCAAATGCACAAGTGTTACCTGCCTTATTGAGTGCTGAAAACATGCCTGGATATAAACACAAAGCCCCTCAGCAAAGACTGAGGGATTTATTGCTTCCTAGCATTTAAGGAAATATCAGTGCAATCATTAGTTAAGCCAAAATAAAGCTAACAGAGTAGAGATTTCAGTGCTCATATACAAGAAAAAATACTGACTTTATAGAATTACTTCAAAAGTTCCTAATGATAAAACAAGCAGACTCTGGAAAGGGGGACGATCTGGTTTCTAGAGTTGCCACGCTGTATTATTTTAAATTTCCAGTTATCAACAACAACAACAAAAATAGAGACATGCAAATAAACAACAAATGTGGCCCATACATGGGGAAAAAATCAATAAATAGGCATGGCTCTTAAGAATGCCTGGACATTGGAATATCAAATAGAGAATATCATTAAAGAGAGAAAAATTACCTATAGACACACACACACACACACACACACATACACACACACATATAAAGTGTACACATTCTGAATTTGAAAAGTATGATAGCTCAAGTAAAATATTTACTAGAGGGACTCAAGAGCAGATTTGAACTGGTGAAAGAAAGAATTGATGAATTTGAATGTAGCCCAACTGAGATTATCTTGTCTGAAGAACAGAAACAAAGTATCATGAAGGAAATTTGACAATCTCAGGTATGTGTAAGCCTCATCAAGAACATGAATTACACAGTGGGAGTCCCAGAAGGAGAGGAGAGAGGGGAAGGGGCAGAACTTTTTGAAAGGATATTATGTCTCAATAATTTGAGTATAAAAATCATGTAAAGTATATACTCTGATCACAGTGGAATGAAGTTAGAAATTAGTAGTAGAAAAAATATTGGGAACCTACCATATTTAGTGGAAATTAAAGATATGCTCCTAAATAGCCAATGAATTTTTAAAAATCACAAGAGAAGATTGAAAATATCTTCAGATTAATGAAAATGAAAACAGTTGCAAAACTTGTTCTAAAACTACACTCCAAACCTTATGATGGAGTAAAAGCAGTATTTAGAAGGAAATTAATAGCTGTAAATGCCTATATTAAAAATGTAAAAGTTCCTTAAGAAAATAAGCTAAGCTTCCACCTTCAAAACCATGAAAAAGAAGAGCAAATAAAACCTAAAACAAGCAGAAAGAAGGAAATAAAACAATAGAGCAGAAATAAATGAAATAGAAAATAAGAATAAAAAATTGAGAAAAATAATTTAAAAAGGAAAGTTGACCCTTTGAAAGGATCAAGAGTGGACAAACTTTAGCTAGACTGACTAAGAAAAGAAAAAAATAAGGAGATTCTAATTATTATGATTGGAAATGAAAGAGGGATATTACTACTGACCTTAAATAAATAAAACAGATTGTAAAGGAACAGTAGATAACCTAGATGTAATGGGTAAATTCCTAGAGAGACAGAAACTACCAAAACTGATTCAAGAAGACATGGAAAATCCAAATAACTATAACAAGTAAAATACTGAGTCAGCAAACAAAAAAAACGTCCAAAAATAAAGAGCCGAGGACTCTGTTCATTCTCTGGTGAATTCTACCAAATGTTTAAAAAAGGATTAATGCCAGTTGTTGTCAAAATCTTCCAAACTGAAAAAGAAAAAAAGAAGAGCAGGGAACATGTCATAATTTATTCTTTGAGGCCAATATTGCCCTAATACTAAAACCAGATAAAGACGTTATAAGAAAAGAAAAATGTAGACTGATATCCCTAATAAATATAGATGTAAGAATCCTCAAAACTTAGAAAACTTAAACCGAAAGATACAAAAAGGATTATACACCATGACCAAGAAAGGTTTATCCCAGTAATGCAACATTCAAAAATAGTGTATCTTATCAATTGAATGAAAAAAAATTACAGTCATCTCAAAAAACATGGAAAAAGCATTTGAAAAAACCCATCACTCTTTCATGATACACACATTCAACAAACTAGGAATAGAAGAGAATTTCCTCAACCTGAAAAGAGACATCTGAAAAACCTAACATCATAGACAATGGTGTGAGATTGAAAGTGTTCACCTGAAGATCAGGAACAACACAGAATGTCTGTTGTCATTGCTGCCTTTGAACATTGTAGTCGAGGTTCTAGCCAGGGCAGATTGGAAAGGATGAAGTAAAAACTATCCGTATTTGCAGATGACAAAACCTTATATATAGAAAACCCTAAGAAACTCACACGCAAGAACAACTATTCCAGCTAGTAAACAATTTCAGTAAGTTTGCAGAATAAAAGATTAATATACAAAGATAAATTGCATTTTTTTACTTGCAATAACATTGGACATAATAAAGTAGGAAAATTTTCACAAAAAAAGTTTGATTTGTACACTGAAATCTTTCAATTACAGTGTTGAAAGAATTTTTAAAAGCCTAAATAAATAGGAAAGGATACCTTATTAATGGTTTAGAAAACCTAATATTGATATGGTGGCAGTATATTCCAAATTGATGTACATATTAAAGGCAATCAATCCCTATCAAAATATCAGGTAACTTTTTGAAGAAATGAACAAGTCAGTCCTAAAATTCATATGCAAATGCAAGAGAGCCAGAATAGCCATATAAATCTGAAAAAAGAACAGAGTAGGAGGAATCACACTTATCAATTTCAAACTTACCAAAAGCTAAAGAAATCAAGACAGTGCAGCACTGGTATAGGGATGGATCTACAGACTGGAAAAAGATTGAGACGCTAGAAATAAACCCATGCATGTATAGTCATTGACTATTGACAAGGCTGCTGAGAGAATTCAATGTGAAAAAATAGTCTTTTCAACAAATGGTACTGGGATAACTGTATATCCACTTGGAAAAGAATAAACTTGGATCTCTAACACATGTCATATGAGAGATAACTCAAAATTGATTGAAGAGCTAAGTTTAGGGGGTAAAACTATAAAATTACTAGAAGAAAACATAAATGTAAATATTTGTGACTTTGAATTAGGCAATGGTTTCTTAGATATAACACCTAAACCACAAGCAATCAAAAATACAACATATAGGGCTTCCCTGGTGGCGCAGTGGTTGCGAGTCCACCTGCCGATGCAGGGGACGCAGGTTCATGCCCCGGTCTGGGAGGATCCCACATGCCGCGGAGCGGCTGGGCCTGTGAGCCATGGCCATTGAGCCTGAATAAAAAATACAACATATATTAGACTTTATCAAATTAAAAAAAAATTGGTGTGTCAAAGGGCATTCTCAAGAAAGTGAGAAGCTAACACACAGAACAAGAGAAAATATTTGCAAATCATATATCTGATAAGGGTCTAATGTTCAGAATATAAAAAATCTCACAATCAACAATAAAGAGACAACACGATTACAAATGGACAAAGGATTTGAATAGACATTTCTCCATAAAGATTTTATACAAATGGCCATGCATATTTTATGCAAATGGCCCAACATTATTAGTCACTAAGTAAATTAAAATCAAAACCACAATGAGGTATTTCATACCTACTAGGATAGCTATAATCAAAAATGGAAAATAGCAAGTGTTGATGAGGATACAGAGAAATTGGAACCCTGAGACACTGGCTAGCAACTTTGGAAAACAGTTTGGCCATTCCTCAAAAGGTTAACAATAATGTAATCATATAACCTAGCAATTCCACACCCAGATATGAATTCAAGAGAAATGAACATATGTTCACAAAAATACTTGTATACAAATGTTCAAAGCAGTATTATTCATAATAGACAAATGTGGAAAAAACACAAAAGTCAGATGAAAACACAGATGAATGGATAAACAATATATGCTATATTTATATAATGGAATAGTATTCCTTTATAAAAAGGAGTGAAGTATCAATATGCTACAACACAGGTGAACTTTGAAAACATGTTGCTAAATGAAACCAGACACAGAAGGCCATATATTGTATGTTGTCATTTATATTAAATGTTCAGAATAGGAATCCATAGAGACAGAAAGTAGATTACTGGTTTCCAGGGGCCAGAGGAAGGTAGAAATGGAGAATGACTGATAATAGGTATTCTTTTTGAGGGTAATGAAAATATTCTGGATAGTGGTAATGATTGCACAACTTTTGAACTGTACTATAAACCTCTGAATGGTTTTAAATGGTGAATTTTATGATAGGTTAATTAAATTTCAATTTTTAAAAAATCTACATGCAAGGTTTAAAAAGGCCAAAGCAAAAATTATAGGAACTTGTTTTCTAACACACGTTTATTTCTAATCCCTACTGTAACTCCAAAAAATAATTTTTTAAAGATGTAGTTATAAACTCAATGGATGAGTTGCATGGTATGTGAATTATATCTTCATAAAGCTGTTTTTAAAAGTATAAACACATGAAAATAAAGAAAACAGAAGTGATACCAATAGACAGGCTTTGTCAACAAATTTTGGGGGGTTGGAAAACTGGAAAAAAAACAGGCAACTAGGTTAACAGAGTAAAAAAAAAAAAGCTGAAACCTAAGGGCTTGCAGAAGGCAATGTAAAGAGAAGCAAACTAATCCATACCACGAAATCTAGGAAATGGTGAAGAATAGGGACATCTAGTTATCCCAGAAGTCATAGGTGAACTGTGGCATTGAAAATAAGATGACTTTTTACACATCTGTATAAAGGACCAGTTAGAATTTCAAGTTCCTTTTCATACCCTAGCAGAGACCAGCATTCATCCTTTTCTCCTTTGGAGAAATTGAACTGGAAGTCTCTAGATATGTCATGCAGAGTGTGTGTGTGCGGAACTGTACCCAAAACAGGGAGATACCGAGAGATTCTATACAATGTTGGTGACAGTCTGTTCCCCAGCCCTGTTTCCCTGATTCGCTCCCAGTCTTCAGGCATGCTTGCTATCTTCAGGCAAAAAATTAGAGGGCTTTCTCCTGGAAAACCTTCTAGAATAAGAAAGAATACTTACTGTTACTTATATTTAGGTATCCCACTGTGATGGTTAATTTTCTGCGTCAACTTTGCTGGGCCATAGTTAGTCAAACATTATTCTGTATCTTTCTGGGAGGGTGTTTTAGATGAAACTAACATTTAAATTGGTGGACTAATTTAAAAGCAGATTTTCTACTATAATGTGGGTGGGCCTCATGCAATCAGTTGAAGACTTGAACAGAACAAAATACTGACCTTCCCTGGACAAGAGGGAACTGTGTCAGCAGAAGGCTTTTAAACTTGAACTGCAGTCTGGGTCTCCAGTCTGTCAGGTCATCCTGCAGATTTTGGACTTGCCAGCCTCAATGATGTCATAAGCCAATTCCTTAAAATCAATCTATCTATCTATCTATCTATCTACCTATCTACCTATCTTTATCTCTCTCTATCTCCTACTGATTCTGTTTCTCTGCCGTACACTGGTAATACACCTGCAAAGAAAAGCTCAGATTACCATCCTACCCATTACCAAAGGTCCATCATTCCCATCCATGATCAACATAAAATTTCACTCTTAATAATGCTTCAAGCCTAAAATACTTACATTTGAGGAAAACCTGTGAGATCAAATCAAATAGATCAAAGAGGGTTTCAGAAGAGAAAATAACAATGCAAGAAGAGGAAAAGTTTTACAAATTAGAATTAACCCTCATAGCAATGAGAGAAGATACGTTTTCCATTACAGAAGAAAAAAAATAATAAAAAGGAGTAGATAACAAGAAAACTTTCTTAAGTTAAAAATATGATAATTAGAATTTAAGAATCTAGTAAGTTATACGAAGCTATTATTGAAAAACTCTTCCAAAAGTACATCATAAAGAAAGCTGGGAAATAGGAGATCAATTGATGATAAACAGATTTTTCAGACATGACGGTTCACAAAAATTAACCTATGAGCACCACATTCATTTTCATGATGGTAATGAAAACTGTATTCCACTAACATGGCCAGTGTATCAGGAAGATTACCTAGAATCCAGGAAACGGGATCCGACACAGGATTCAAGCAATGGGACTTCGCAGGATGCGAATGACTGGCAGAACCAAGGAATAACTATGTCCTTTGATTAGAAAACAATCAGTCCAGGTAGGAACATGAGAACAAAATCCTCCCAGAAGGGGACTATAAGCTAAACTTATTTTTTTTTAACATCTTTATTAGAGTATAATTGCTTTACATTGGTGTGTTAGTTTCTGCTTTATAACAGTGAATCAGTTATACATATACATATATCCCCGTATCTCTTCCCTCTTGCATCTCCCTCCCTCCCACCCTCCCTATCCCACCCCTCTAGGTGGTCACAAAGCACCGAGCTGATCTCCCTGTGCTATGCAGCTGCTTCCCACTAGCTATATATTTTACGTTTGGTAGTGTATATGTGTCCATGCCACTCTCTCACTTTGTCCCACCTTACCCATCCCCCTCCCCATATCTTCAAGTCCATACTCTAGTACGTCTGCATCTTTATTCCCGTCTTGCCCCTACGTTCTTCTGACCTTTTATTTTCTTTTTCTTTTTTTAGATTCCATATATATGTTACCATATGGTATTTGTTTTTCTCTTTCTGACTTCACTCTGTATGACAGACTCTAGGTCCATCCACCTGGCTACAAATAACTGAATTTCGTTTCTCTTTATGGCTGAGTAATATTCCATTATTTATATGTGCCACATCTTCTTTATCCATTTGTCTATCGATGGACACTTAGGTTGCTTCCATGTCCTGGCTCTTGTAAATAGTGCTGCAATGAACATTGTGGTACATGACTCTTTTTGAATTATGGTTTTCTCAGGGTATATGCCCAGTAGTGGGATTGCTGGGTCATATGGTAGTTCTATTTTTATTTTTTATTTTTTATTATTTTGGCGGTACACGGGCCTCTCACTGTTGTGGCCTCTTCCGTTGCGGAGCACAGGCTCCGGACGCGCAGGCCCAGCAGCCATGGCTCACGGGCCCAGCTGCTCCGCGGCACGTGGGATCCTCCCAGACCGGGGCATGAACCCACATCGCCTGCATCGGCAGGCGGACTCTCAACCACTGTGCCGCCAGGGAAGCCCCTATTTTTAGTTTTTTAAGGAACCTCCATACTGTTCTCCATAGTGGCTGTATCAATTTACATTCCCACTAACAGTGCACGACTGTTCCCTTTTCTCCACACCCTCTCCAGCATTTATTCTTTGTAGATTTTTTGATGATGGCCATTCTGACCGATGTGAGGTGATATCTCACTGTAGTTTTTATTTGCATTTCTCTAATGATTAATGATGTTGAGCATCCTTTCATGTGTTTATTGGCAATCTGCATATCTTCTTTGGCAAAACATCTATTTAGGTCTTCTGGCCATTTTTGGATTGGGTTGTTTGATTTTTTGATACTGAGCTGCATGAGTTGCTTGTATGTTTTGGAGATTAATCCTTTGTCAGTTGCTTCATTTGCAAATATTTTCTCCCATTCTGAGGGTTGTCTTTTCGTCTTGTTTATGGTTTCCTTTGCTGTGCAAAAGCTTTGAAGTTTCATTAGGTCCCATTTGTTTATTTTTGGTTTTATTTCCATTTCTCTAGGAGGTGGGTCAACAAGGATCTTGCTGTGATTTATGTCATAGAGTGTTCTCCCTAAGTTTTCCTCTAAGAGTTTGATAGTGTCTGGCCTTACATTTAGGTCTTTAATCCATTTTGAGTTTATTTTTGTGTATGGTGTTAGGGAGTGTTCTAAATTCATTCTTTTACATGTAGCTGTTCAGTTTTCCCAGCAACACTTATTGAAGAGGCTGACTTTTCTCCATTGTATATTCTTGCCTCCTTTATCGAAAATAAGGTGACCATATGTGCCTGGGTTTATCTCTGGGCTTTCTATCCTGTTCCATTGATCTAAATTTGTTTCTGTGCCAGTACCATACAGTCTTGATGACTGTAGCTTTGTAGTACAGTCTGAAGTCCAGGAGCCTGATTCCTCCAGCTCCGTTTTTCTTTCTCAAGGTTGCTTTGGCTATTCGGAGTCTTCTGTGTTTCCATACAAATTGTGAAATTTTTTGTTCTAGTTCTGTGAAAAATGCCATTGGTAGTTTGATAGGGATTGCACTGAATCTGTAGATTGCTTTGGGTAGTAGAGTTATTTTCACAATGTTGCTTCTTCCAATCCAAGAACATGGTATATCTCTCCATCTATTTGTATCATCTTTAATTTCTTTCATCAGTGTCTTATAATTTTCTGCATACAGGTCTTTTGTCTCATAGGTCGGTTTATTCCTAGGTATTTTATCCTTTTTGTTGCAATGGTAAATGGGAGTGTTTTCTTAATTTCACTTTCAGATTTTTCATCATTAGTGTATAGGAATGCAAGAGTTTTCTGTGCGTTAATTTTGTATCCTGCTACTTTACCAAATTCATTGATTAGCTCTAGTAGTTTTCTGGTAGCATCCTTAGGATTCTCTATGTATAGTATCATGTCATCTGCAAACAGTGACAACTTTACTTCCTTTCCAATTTGCATTCCTTTTATTTCTTTTTCTTCTCTGATTGCTGTGGCTAAAACTTCCAAAACTATGTTGAATAATAGTGGTGAGAGTGGGCAACCTTGTCTTGTTCCTGATCTTAGTGGAAATGGTTTCAGTTTTTCACCGTTGAGGGTGATGTTGGCTCTGGGTTTGTCATATATGGCCATTATTATGTTGAGAAAAGTTCCCCCATGCCTACTTTCTGGAGGGTTTTTTTTATCATAAATGGGTGTTGAATTTTGTCAAAAGCTTTCTCTGCATCTATTGAGATGATCATATGGTTTTTCTGTTTCAATTTGTTTATATGGTGTATCACGTTGATTGATTTTTGTATATTGAAGAATCCTTGCATTCCTGGGATAAACCACACTTGATATAGTGTATGATCCTTTTAATGTGCTGTTGGATTCTGTTTGCTAGTATTTTGTTGAGGATTCTTGCATCTATGTTCATCAGTGATATTGGCCTATAGTTTTCTTTCTTTGTGACATCTTTGTCTGGTTTTCTTATCACGGTGATGGTGGCCTCGTAAAATGAGTTTGGGAGTGTTCCTCTCTCTGTTATATTTTTGAAGAGTTTGAGAAGGATAGGTGTTAGCTCTTCTCTAAATGTTTGATAGAATTCTCCTGTGAAGCCATCTGGTCCTGGGCTTTTGTTTGTTGGAAGATTTTTAATCACAGTTTCAATTTCAGTGCTTGTGATTGGTCTTTTTATATTTTCTATTTCTTCCTGGTTCAGTCTGGGAAGGTTGTGCATTTCTAAGAATTTGTTCATTTCTTCCAGGTTGTCCATTTTATTCCCATGGAGTTGCTTGTAGTAATCTCTCATGATCCTTTGTATTTCTGTAGTGTCAGTTGTTACTTCTCCTTTTTCATTTCTAATTGTATTGATTTGAGTCTTCTCTCTTTTTTTCTTGAAAAGTCTGGCTAAAGGTTTATCAATTTTGTTTATCTTCTCAAAGAACCAGCTTTTAGTTTTATTGATCTTTGCTATCGTTTCCTTCATTTTTTTTCATTTATTTCTGATCTGATCTTTATGATTTCTTTCTTTCTGCTAACTTTGGGGTTATTTTGTTCTTCTTTGTCTAATTGCTTTAGGTCTAAGATTAGATTGTTTATTTGAGATGTTTCTTGTTTCTTAAGGTAGGCTTGTATAGCTATAAACTTCCCTCTTAAAAGTGCATTTGCTGCATCCCATAGGTTTTAGGTCGTTGTGTTTTCATTGTCATTTGTTTCTAGGTATTTTTTGATTTCTTCGGTGATCTCTTGGTTATTAAGTAGTGTGTTGTTTAGCCTCTACGTGTTCGTATTTCTTACAGATCTTTTCCTGTAATTGATATCTAGTCTCATAGCATTGTTCTCAGAAAAGATACTTGATACGATTTCAATTTTCTTAAATTTACCAGGGCTTGATTTGTGACCCAAGATATGATCTATCCTGAAGAATGTTCCATGAGCACTTGAGAAGATTGTGTATTCTGTTGTTTTTGGATGGAATGTCCTATAAATATCAATTAAGTCCATCTTGTTTAATGTATCATTTAAAGCTTGTGTTTCCTTATTTATTTTCATTTTGGATGATCTGTCCATTGGTGAAAGTGGTGTGTTAAAGTCACCTACTATGATGGTGTTACTGTCGATTTCCCTTTTTATGGCTGTTAGTATTTGCCTTATGTATTGAGGTGCTCCTATGTTGGGTGCATAAATATTTACAATTGTTATATCTTCTTCTTGGATTGATCCCTTGATCATTATGTAGTGTCCTACTTTGTCTCTTGTAATAGCCTTTGTTTTAAAGTCTATTTTGTCTGATATGAGAATTGCTACTCCAGCTTTCTTTTGATTTCCTTTTGCATGGAATATCTTTTTCCATCCCCTCACTTTCAGTCTGTATGTGTCCCTAGGTCTGAAGTGGGTCTCTTGTAGACAGCATATATATATATATGGGTGTTGTTTTTGTATACATTCAGCCAGTCTGTGTCTTTTGGTGGGAGCATTTAATCCGTTTACATTTAAGGTAACTATTGATATGTATGTTTCTATGACCATTTTCTTAATTTTTTTGGTTTATGATTGAAGGTCTTTTCCTTGTCTTGTGTTTCCTGCCTAGAGAAGTTCCTTTAGCATTTGTTGTAAAGCTGGTTTGGTGGTGCTGAACTCTCATAGCTTTTGCTTGTCTGTAAAGCTTTTAATTTCTCCATCAAATCTGAATGAGTTCCTTGCTGGGTAAAGTATTCTTAGTTGTAGGTTTTTCTCCTTCATCACTTTAAATCTGTCCTGCCACTCCCTTCTGGCTTGCAGAGTTTCTGTCGAAAGATTAGCTGTTAACCTTATGGGGATTCCCTTATGTGTTATTTGGTTTTTTTCCCTTGGTGCTTTTAATATTTGTTCTTTGTATTTAATGGGTTTTTTTTTTGCGGTATGGGGGCCTCCACTGCTGTGGCCTCTCCCGTTGCGGAGCACAGGCTCCGGACGTGCAGGCTCAGTGGCCATGGTTCATGGGCCCAGCCACTCCGCAGCATGTGGGATCTTCCCGGACCGGGGCACAAACCCGTGTCCCCTGCATCAGCAGGCGGACTCTCAACCACTGCGCCACCAGGGAAGCCCTGTATTTAATGTTTGATAGTTTGATTAATATGTGTCTTGGCCTGTTTCTCCTTGGATTTATCCTGTATGGGACTCTCTGTGCTTCCTGGACTTTTTAAACTATTTCCTTTCCCATATTAGGGAAGTTTTCAACTATCATCTCTTCAAATATTTCCTCAGTCACTTTCTTTTACTCTTCTTCTTCTGGGACCCCTATAATTTAAATGTTGGTGTGTTTAATTTTGTCCCAGAGGTCTCCGAGACTGTCCTCAATTCTTTTCATTCTTTGTTCTGCTCTGCAGTAGTTATTTCCACTATTTTATCTTCCAGGTCACTTATCCGTTCTCCTGCCTCAGTTATTCTGCTATTGGTCCCTTCTAGAGAATTTTTAATTTCGTTTCTTGTGTTGTTCATCACTGTTTGTTTGCTCTTTAATTCTTCTAAGTCCTTGTTAAACGTTTCTTGTATTTTCTTCATTCTATTTCCAAGATTTGGGATTATCATTACTACATTATTCTGAATTCTTTTTCAGGTAGACTGCCTATTTCCTCTTCATTTGTTAGGTCTGGTGGGTTTTTGCCTTGCTCCTTCATCTGCTGTGTTTCTCTGTCTTCTCATTCTGATTAAGTGACTGTGTTTGGGGTCTCCTTTTTGCAGGCTGCAGGTTCATAGCTTCCGGTGTTTTTGGTGTCTGTCACCAGTGGCTAAGGTTGGTTAAGTGGGTTGTGTAGACTTCCTGGTGGAGGGGACTGGTGCCTGTGTTCTGGTGGATGAGGCTGGATCTTGTCTGTCTCGCGAGCAGGTCCACGTCTGGTGGTGTGTTTTGGGATGTCTGTGGCCTTATTATGATTTTAGGCAGCCTCTGTGCTAATGGGTGGGGTTGTGTTCCTGTCTTGCTATTTGTTTGGTATGGGGCGTCCTGCACTGTAGCTTGCTGGTCGTTGAGTGGAGCTGGATTTTGGCATTGAGTCGTAGATCTCTGGGAGATTTTTGCCGTTTGATATTACATGGAGCTGGGAGGTCTCTTTTGGACCAGTGTCCTGAACTGGGCTCTCCCACCTCAGTGGCATAGCCCTGACGCCTTGTTGGAGCCTCAAGAGCCTGTCCTCCACACGGCTCAGAATAAAAGTGAGGAAAAAAAGAAAGAAAGAAGAAGATAAAATAAAGTAAAATAAAAGTTATTAAAATAAAAAAAATACTTATTAAGAAAAAAAAATTTTAAGTAAAAAACAAGCAAAGAAACAAAAAGGACATAGAGCACCCTAGGTTAAGTGGTAAAAGCAAAGCTATAGAGACAAAATCACACACAGAAGCATACACATACACAGTCACAAAAAAAGAAAAAGGGAAAAAAAATATATATTGTTGCTCCCGAAGTCCACCTCCTCAATTTGAGATGATTCGTTGTCTATTCAGGTATTCCACAGATGCAGGGTACGTGAAGTTGACTGTGGAGATTTAATCCGCTGCTCCTGAGGCTGCTGGGAGAGATTTCCCTTTCTCTTCTTTGTTTGCACAGCTCCCGGGGTTCAGCTTTGGATTTGCCCCGCCTCTGCATGTAGGTCGCCTGAGGGCGTCTGTTCTTACCTCAGACAGGATGGGGTTAAAGGAGCAGCTGATTTGGGTTCTCTGGCTCACTCAGGCCAGGAGGAGGGAGGGGTACGGATGCAGGGCGAGCCTGCGGGGGCAGAGGCCGGTGTGACATTGCAGCAGCCTGAGGCACGCCATGCATTCTCCCGGGGAGGTTGTCCCTGGATCATGGGACCCTGGCAGTGGCGGGCAGCACAGGCTCCCGGAAGGGAGGTGTGGAGAGTGACCTGTGCTCGCACACAGGCTTCTTGGTGGCGGCAGCAGCAGCATTAGCATCTCATGCCGGTCTCTGGGGTCCGGCTGATAGCTGCAGCTCACAACAGTCTCTGGAGCTCCTTTAAGTGGCGCTTTTAATCCCCTCTCCTCGTGCACCAGGAAACAAAGAGGCAAGAAAAAGTCTCTTGCCTCTTCGGCAGCTCCACACTTTCCCAGACTCCCTCCCGGCTAGCCGTGGCACGCTAACCCCCTGCAAGCTGTGTTCACGCTGCCAGTCCTCTCCCTGGGATCTGACCTGTGAAGCCTGAGCCTCAGCTCCCAGCCCCCGCCCGTCCCGGTGCGTTAGCAGATAAAGGTAAAGGAAACCATATAGTTACTCTGTGAGGCATTTCCCACCATGTGTGTTTACAGGAAAAGCCCCCATTGTGATAGACCTCCACTGTTCTAGGGTGTGATAGCTTAGGAGTGCCTGTGATTTGAACTCAATACATATTTAGAGGGTGTCAAATTCAGAACCAGGCAGATCCATCTCCTGACCCTAAACATGGTCCTAAAGTAAATTGCTTGAGGAAATTGGATCTCAATGGTTATAGGCAGCGAATTTTGAAGTGTCTGTATTCCATAGGAGATCAAAGAAGCCCAGATGAAAGAATTGTGGACTGACTGACATGACAGCTGTGGATTGAGCACAACTTCTTTTTGAAAGGGCTATCTTATCTTGAAGATTATGACTTTGGAGGAAGTAAGGTGATTGGCAGTGGAGAGAATCAGAACATGTGAAATACCTTAAAAATTTATTGACAAATAATTTTGCTTATGTTACACATAAAAAAATGCTTTACACTTTGGAAAAAATATAATGCATTTTTCTGGATACACACAAATTTGTTGAAAGTATAAAAACAGATTTGGCATGATAAACAGTAAATTCAGGATCAAGGTTAACTGGGAAGAGAGGGAAGGAAATGAAGTTGTGTCACTAAATCCATGAATGCTGCTTTGAAGCAAAAGTAGCCTTGTATTGTTTTGTTTTAAACTGGGTAGCTGCGTGACCGTTTATGATATTATTCTCTATACTTCTAGGTATGCTAGAATTCTATCTCAATTTTTAAAAATGAGTAAGTAGATGATGAAGAAATTGATACTTGCATCAAACCAATCTGAAAACTATGGAGATGGAAGGAAAGAGTGGGGTGAGATTGAAGTAGATTGAAGGGGAAGCATGAACTCATGAAATATCACCCAGATCAGTGAGAAGGCAGGTGGATGTTTCACACTAACAGAAAGAACACAATGTGGGAATCAACAGGAAATGGCTCCCAGGTCTCAAGTGTCAGAGTGAGACTTAGGAAGATGCAGACTGGTTTCTTCCCACAGTGCCTGTGGTGAGTGGAAAATCAGGGACCTAAGTTCTTCCCCTGGCTTTGCCCTTTTGTAAGTGAGGTTAGTATGAAAGTCGGTGTCTGCTCTGCCACACTTTACTCATTTGTAATAGAGTAGGAGAACTAGGTACATTAGTCCTGTCACATGTTCATGAAGAGATTTGTGGCTTCTACCTCTAGATTGCATAGGATTACTCTTGGTTTCTAACTGTAATGTTTTATTTTCAAAATTAGAGTAGCAAAATAAAGTATCTCCCCCACACCTAAACGGCTACAGCATTTTGCCTTTCATGTATCTTGAATCAGCATCTTTAGACTTGTTCTTTTAAAATGTTCTGGTCTCTATTCATTTTCAAACATTTCCTTTAATTCTTAGTTTTTTCACACTGAACAAAATCCATTTTCCTACCCTTTTGCTAAATGTTTTTTCTAGTGCGTATCATTCATTAATAAGAGAACAATTTCCAGGGATGTTTTGGAAACAAATGTAAGAAATGGAGTCAAAATATGGTGCTACTAGTTATCACAGCTGAAATTGACTTAAATTCCCTAATTCATAAGTAAAAGAAAATCCATATGCACTGGTTATGTTTATATCATGTATTTTCCATTTCAAAGATAAAATAAGAATCAGGAAAATAAATGTCCTAATAATTTATTTGATTCAAAAGAAAAATCATTTAAACACCAAATAATTTCAACAGCAGCAAAAGAAATATCTTTTACAATGGAAGTATTGTTCAGGACTAGACCATTTGACTTGGGAGAAACAACTTGGGTAATGTGACAGAGAATCTTGACAGAATTTGTCCCAGTCAGAGTTTCATTTTAATAACTGTTTTAAGTTAAATATCTACCAAATCAACTGTAGTTGATTCCAGTAGTGCTCCTTTACTGTGTATATATATAGTATAAATAAAAGTATTTAAATATATACATATATATTTAATTTAGCTGTGTTAAATGGCATTATATGTATCTATCAAGCTTTTCTTAGAGTTTCTCTTAGTATTTTCACATCTCCAGTGTTGTGCACTTTGGAAATCGAGAGCAAAGAAGTAAAAAATGAGGAAGTAGGAACTAATTGGGCACCTTCTTTGAAAGGATGAATGAAGTCTTTGACTAGAGGCTAAACCCCAGTGAAATAAGTGAAAATAAGCAAAAAGTACAAAACTCTATATAAACATATTATTTTTACATTCCTTTGTTTTGGTGATTATGAGGAAAAGATACGAGTTTAATACATATTCCAATCCTTCAGATTGTATCATCCCAGTGCAACCACTTCCATCTTCCTCCTTTGTCTCTTTAAATATCTGTCCATTAGAAACAGTAAGCACCTCACTGTAAAAACTGTGAATCATTAGGTAAATGAAATAAAGAGAAGCATAAATGTAAGTTGGATGCAGAATGAGCAAAGCAGTGAATTGCTAAACAAAGAAAAACAGAAATATTCTCTATTGCTGAATATCAGATCAACTCAGCCTCCAGGAATACTGACCCTTAAGCAACTCTTAGCAGAAACTCAGAAAGACAGACCGTGTGGTCATCCAGAGCACTCAGATGACTTCTAGAGTTGTCGGTGTGTTAGGTGGCCTAATACCAGTCTTGGTTATATTCTAGGAGGTCTGATCTTGTAGATGAAACAAAGGACCAGGACTCTCTGGGCAGTGACAACCCTTACCAAGGATTGTATCGGATTGACCAAAAAGTTTGTTAGGGTTTTTCCATTAACGTCTTTCAGAAAATCCGGAACGGACTTATGGGCCAACCCACTAACAATTGTCATTTGCTTCAGGACAGAACCCACCTACAGCCTGGTAATACAAAGGGAATATTAAAAAAGAATATCAGAGAATCAGCTAAATTATCTACGGCTGCACTGTCCAGTACAGTAGCCACTAGCTACTGGTGAATTTGAATGTTTTAAAACTAAATAAAATTAAAGATGCAGTTCCTCAGTAACACTCTCCACATTTAAGTACTCAGTGGCTGACGTACTGGACAGCACAGATATGGGACATTTCCATCATCTGGGCAGTGCCAAGGCAGAATATTGTGGTCCATGAATCAGCAGCATTGGCATCACCCAGTGGTTTTTATTTATTTTTTTAAATTTTAATTTAATTTACTTTTTAAAATAAATGTACTTATTTATTTTTGGCTGTGTTGGGTCTTCATTGCTGCGACAGGCTTTCTCTAGTTGAGGCGAGCAGGTGCTACTCTTTGTTGAGGTGCGCGGGCTTCTCGTAGCGGTGGCTTCTCTTGTTGTGGAGCATGGGCTGTAGGCACGTGGGCTTCAGTAGTTGTGGCTCGCGGGCTCTAGAGCGCAGGCTCAGTAGTTGTGGTGCGCGGGCTTAGTTGCTCTGAGGCACGTGGGATCTTCCTGCACCAGGGATCGAACCCGTGTCCCCTGCATTGGCAGGGGAGTCCCCCAGAGGTTTTCAGAAATGCAGAAACTTGGGCCCTAGTACATCTTTATGTGATATGTGTGTACATTAAAGTATTAAAGAGTAATGGTCTAAAGCTCATTCCAGGACTCCAGTCATTAAAAGATAAATGGAATACAAGTCAGAAAGCTGAGACAGAATAGCTCAGTAGATTGTACAGGAACTGTCTATGGACAAGAACTATCTGGGTTCATCCAAATAACCTTGGATGCATAACCTCTTTTTGTGAAGCTGAGATGACTAATATTCTGTCTGGGTAGGTAACAAATATACTAGCAAACAAATAACAATAACAAATAACAAATTCCAATAGTACTTACTATTTGCTTGACACTCTTTGCTGGGTAAGTTAGGCGTTTTCTAAATTATTGCACATAAGTGACCTTTAAACAATTTTACTGATGATATAATTTAGCCTCAACAAGTATAAAAATCATTCCCATGATCACACAGCTAAGAAATGGCAGAGCCAAATTTGAAGAAAAGAAAAAAAAAGGTTTTTTCCCTTAGTCAACAGAAAATTAAGAAATATGTGCTGTTATTTTTGTTTCAAGGCTTAGAATTTTTAACCATAATTACTACTGTGGCAGAAATTAAATAAACCTTATTTGAGATTCAACTAAGAGAATATGACTAAGAAAGATTTTCTGCCCAGGCTCAGCAGTGGTGAAAAGAAATATTTATAATTTCCTTAAAAGCTTTTAGTCTTTTGGAGAGGCTCTAATCTGCATTAGCAGAGGTTGTACCCTTGATGTGACATTCAGTTTTATCCTCTGTGCATTTAGAAACCTGAAGTTGAGTTTCTCTCTGCCTCACTTAATGGAGGGCCACTCTTCTGCATGCATTATTAAGTTTAACTCCTACTGTTGTCTCCCCAGAATTAGACAGCACTATGATCTCCCATTAGCTATGAGAGCAAACTGCAAAGTTCTTAGTGATGCAGGCAAAATTGAATTATTTTACTGGGGAGCATAGAGTTCGGTAGTGCAACCAAGCAACCAAGCATATTAAGACAGTAGTTAAGAAAACGTGTTTTGAACAGTTTTTATACTGACCACCACAAAGCAACTACTTTTTCACTTGGTTTATTGATAAAGGCTACCCTTACACAAGTTAAACTAATGAATTCTTTAAATCATAATCAGAATTGCAAAAGCAGCAGTCAAAGCTGGTCTTTTACAAGTGAAGTTTTCTTTTTTTTTTTTTTTTTTTTTGTGGTACGCGGGCCTCTCACTGTTGTGGCCTCTCCCGTTGCAGAGCACAGGCTCCGGACGCGCAGGCTCAGCGGCCATGGCTCACGGGCCTAGCTGCTCCGCGGCACACGGGATCTTCCCGGACCGGGGCACGAACCCGTGTCCCCTGCATTGGCAGGGGGACTCTCAACCACTGCACCACCAGGGAAGCCCCGAATTTTTCATTTTTAAGCAGATAATGCAAGCAACTGTTTTCTCAAAGGAGATTTTAAGGAACTTAGAAACCTATAGAGTAAAAGGAAAATTTAATGAAGATTAGCCAAGAAATTCCCATCAAGTATAGAATAGTTCCTATTTATAGTTCTTTGATATCAACTATTTATTATTTAATTACCAATTTTCTCTATCTTACATTTTTGAACACATATTTCATATATTCTAAGTTGGCTTATATATTTAAACATATTGCAAATATCTATTTAATATTTAAATATAAATATATGATTTTTAAACAACAAAATGATTTGATAAGAGATGGTAGCACACAGTACATTCACATTGTGTGGTGGAAACTAAATTTCAGAAACTGTCATTTGTCCACTTAAGTCAATCAGGTTTGCTGATGAGTTTGGAGAAGTGATTGGGAGAATCAAGTATCTTTAGCCTAACTAATAGAAGTTTAAATAGTTAATGGACTTTCATGTGAAGAAGTTTTGTGTAGCATCATAATGCAGATCTAGGGTCTGCAAATGATTAAGCAGTGGTGGAGACAAATTCTAAAGCGATAATTTCTAACAATATGCTTTAAAAAATTAATCTAAAAATAATAAAAAGAAATAAAAACATGGGGTTGTAGGTCACAGGCTAATCTCTTGGGTGAGCTCATTTCATTCCATCCTCAGGGAGAAGAGTTGTAGGTGGATCAAAGAAAAATTGAAGTTCTGAAAGACTTCGAATCAGTGTGCCAATGGGTGGGGCTTTAGGGGCCATATCAGTGGAGGTCTGAGTGTTCTTCCTTCTTATAGGTTTTGTTCCTTTCCTCTCCTGCTCCAGTGCTGATAAGGTAGCCTGATGATTACTTCTGCCTGTAGGTGTTCTTATCTTTGGAAGGTAAACCAATTGTCATAATATAGAAGCCCAGTGCACTGGAAATTAGTTTAGGCAAGCTTTGCTCCAGGCCTAAAGAAAAAGATGTCCGTAGCCATCATGGCTTTCAAGGGAACTGGCATGGAGGACATTCCCCTAGCTAACATCTTTTTTGGGCCTGAAGATGAAGGCAAAGAATAACCATCCGATTTTTTTTTTATATTGTCTGGCAATATGAAATGTTGACAGGATAGCTTGTCAATATTCATAAAATGATAAAGAATTAAATTTTTTTCCTTTTATATTAGTTCCTTACAAAATCTGAATTAACTTCTTTTGAAGGCACAATGTCGATATTCAACAAATATCAAAAATAAATTTTATTAACAAATGCTGGAGAGCGTGTGGAGAAAAGGGAACATTCCTACACTGTTGGTGGGAATATAAGTTGGTGCAGCCACTATGGAAAACAGTATGGCGGTTCCTCAAAAAGCTAAAATTAGAGTTGACATATGATCCAGCAATCCCGCTCCTGGGTATATATCTGGACAAAATTATAATTCAAAAAGGTATATGCACCCCTATGTTAATAGCAGCACTATTCACAATAGCCAAGACATGGAAACAACCTAAATGTCCATCAACAGATGAATGGATAAAGAAGATGTGACACATACATACAGTGGAATACTACTTAGCCATGAAAAGAAGGAAACAATGACATTTGCAGCAACATGGATGGACCTAGAGATTATCATACCAAGTGAAGTAAGTCAGAAAGAGAAAGACAAATACCATGTGATATCACTTATATGTGGAATCTAAAATATGGCACAAACGAACCTATCTACAAAACAGAAATGAACTCATAGTCATAGAGAACAGACTTGTGGTTGCCAAGGGAGAGGGGGATGGGGGAGGGATGAAGTGGGAGTTTGGGATTAGCAGATGCAAACTATTATATATAGAATGGATAACAACAAGATCCTCCTGTCTAGCACAGGGAACTATATTCAATATCCTGTGATAAACCATAATGGAAAAGAATATTAAAAAAAGAATGTATATATGTATAACTGAATCACTCTGCTGTACAGCAGAAATTAACACAACATGGTAAGTCCATATACTTCAATTAAAAATTAAATTTATAACTTAACCTTAGGCAACATATTTAGTAGCTCAGGACAAAGTATTATGAATGATTCTCCTCGTTTCATTGTTTCACATACATATGGCAGTTACAAACAAAAAGTTATCATACTGTGTGTTCTACCCATTAATAAATGATTTACCATTTCAATTTATTTGCCTTAGGAAAATGTAGAAGTTTACGTGCATTTCCTTCTAAAATAAACACTTGAAATTACTAATTGTTGATTAGAGTCTCTGAAGAGTTGATTAATTCATTTATTAAATCATCCTATGATTCATTAAGCCAAAGTTTTGACAGAGAATTAAATAAAGTAACTGTGTTAAAAAATTTTTTAAACATTGCAGCCATTTTCTCAGTTGTTTTTCATCTGTATGTCAAATTTACTTAGACATAGTTGAGTTGGTGATACTTTGATATGCAAAGAAATTCCTTGTTTTAACAGCAAACCATCCACTAGAACACATCTAAATTCTCATTATATAATTTGACAGTGAAAAAACGGAAGGCAATAGAGTGACAGGTGTGAGAAAATAGAAGACATTTACAATAATGTAGAACAATAATAGGACTTATTATTGGGTGCTTACGATGCACCAGGTAGGGAACACATTTCACATGTGATGACATATTTAATTCTCATAACAACTAAAGGAAGAAACTACCATTAGCATCACCATTTTCAGACGAGACCAAAGTCACATCTGTAATATATGGCAGTGCTGGCCTCAACCTCAAGTCTCTCAACACCAAAGTCCATACTCTCAAAAGAAACCTACTGTTTCTTTTGCAATCACTAATGTCGTTAACGGTATCATTAACAAATATGGACACTTTCAAGATGGGCAAATAAACGGGGCAAAAATCTGTGTAAATATAACTTTAATGTTGCAGAAAGTATTACAAGCTACCCGCTGAATGTATTAATAAATGTTAGAGATTCGTGTTTTTGGAAAAGGTTATATGGATTTTCACTTCCAATTAGGATGTAGCAGTACATAAACGAACTTCACTCGTATGGTAGCAGCAAGACAAAAATATTATTATGCTAAAATGTATAATTTTTATAAAACAATTGAAGAGAACTGGACATTAAGATGTCTTAATGAACTAAATTCCAGAGAGAGAGAGAGACGAGCCCTTTATAGGTTATCAAAGTGCCACTTCTACACCTGAGGTCAAGCACCTACTGTGGGAATAGGTAAATGGGAAAGTAAGCCCATCCCCATAGAGAGAGAGCCTTGTAGAGATAATGTACAATTAGCCAGTTACTAATGGAAGATAGAAATCAGTAATAAAAAATTTAAATATCTTGTCCTGGCAATCCTCTCACTTCTCTTTGTAGAATATTGATGAGTTAAGGCAGTGGAGGTGAGAGTGAAAAGCAGAGTCTTTCAGCAGACGTGTGCAGCTACAGGGTGCTTAATATTCCAGGGATCAGCTAGAGAAGAATCCAAAAATGAACCAAAACTACCTAAAATTGCAATCTGAGCCACTTCCAGCTCAAACTCTGACAAGATCAAAGAGATTAGCTGAAGAATAAAAAGAGGGCCTTAATCCAATTTGAAACCACTGCTGAATGCAATCAATTTATGGTAACAGGCCATACAAACTCAACTGAACTCTTCATGGAATCTGAAAAATCATTCCTTTTTACTAGTTGTCCCCTGAGAAAGGAATACTACTGGAACTCCCTAGGAAAAATAATAACACAACAGCAACAAAATATTTTATAGTTTAATCTCTATATAATGTACATGCCCAGCATTAAATCTTTTTAAAAAAATAAGCAAAGAAGCAGGGAATGTTACCATAATTAAGAGAAAAGATAGTCAATAGAGGAAGAGCAACAGATGACCCAGGTAGTGTAATGAGTAGGAAAAGTTTGAAAAGACTATAACTATGTTAAGAATTGCAAAAACAAAAAATGGAAACAGAAAAAAAAAATAGTTTGGGACAAGAAATGGAAAATTATGGTATGGAAAGGAATATATGTAGTATATGAAAGAAAACTTCTAAAACATATATATGATATTTTAAATGTAAAATTATTTAAAATAAATTTAAAGCAGTGTAGATCAATTACCCCCTCCTACCCTTTGTGATAATTTTGGATACAGTTCAGACACAGCAGAAGAAAGGGTTAGTTATCCTTATACAGATTAATAGAAATTATCCAAATCGAAGCACAGAAACAAAAATAAAACAATGCGTAGACAACTAGTGACCTGTAGAAAAACATCCAATTTCTAACCTATTTATAATTGGAGTCAAGGGAAGAGAAGAGAAAGAATATGCTAGAAAACTTTTTTTATGAAAAAATAGCTTAAAAGGTCCATATTCATTGTAAAAATTCAATATATATTTCCAAGAAACAAAGAAAATTTAAGCTCAATAAATACAAAAATAACCACCTTTAGACACATCAAAGCCAAACTACTGAAAACCTAAGATAATTTTAAAATGTTGAATGCAGACAGAAAAAAAGACACTGCACTGAAGGAAAAACAGAATGATAATTGACTTCTCATCAGACATAATAGAAGCCAGCAGACAACAAAATGAGACTTTTAGTGTGCAAAGAGAAAAAAAGCCAAACCTTCATTCAATATTCAACAAAAATATTCTTTAAAAATAAAGGCAAAATTAAGACATATTTAGATAATCAAAAGCTGAGAGAATTCATTGGCTCAAAAACCACCGTAAGAAATCCTAAAGGAAGGTCTTCAGATCAGCAAAGGAATCCAAAAGTATCTTTTAAAAAAAATACTGGAAAGGCCAGGAGACATAAGATCAATTTACAAAAATTATTTACATTTCTACATAATAAAAAATAATTGGAAAATGACAATTCTTTTAAGTACAATACAGTATCAAAAATATAAAACCCTTAGGAGTAAGTTTATTGAAAAATATGCAAGAACTCTACAATGAAATATAAAACACATTTTGAGAGATATTAAAGATGACTTAAATAATGAAAGATACGGCACATTCCAAAAGTGGAATCAATATTGGTAAGATGTTAAATCTCAAAGTAAACTAGTGATTCAATGCTATATAGATCAAAATATCAGCGTTTTTTGGTAAAATTGACAAGATGTTTCTGAAACGTATATGGAATTCAAAAGGATCTGGCATAGCCAAAACAATCTAGAAAAAGAAAAACAGTTTCAGAGGGCTTTCACTACTTGATTTCAAGGTAACATACTGTATCATAAGATACAATTACTTCCTGTTTGTAAAGCTTACAATAAAGCTACATTAATTTCAACAACATGGTATTGACAGAAAGGCAAATAGATCTACAGAATAGAACAGAATAGGGAGTCATAGGAGCCAATGCAATTCAGTGGAGAAACGGTCTTTACAATAAAGGTGTTGAAACAAGTGGAACAATGAAAGTTGACCCTACTTCACACTAAAAAATTAATTCCAAATGGATCATAGACCTGAACAAAAAAATTAAACCATAAACCTACTAAAAGCGTACACAGGAAAATATTTTATCAAACTTGGGGTAGACAAATATTTCTTAGACTTGTCATAAGAAGTTCCAACTACAAAAGAAAGAAACAGTAAATTGAAATACTGTTTGTCAAAAGACACCAGTCAAGAAAAGGGAAGGAAAAGCCACAGACTGGGAGAAAATACAATACATAGGTCTAACAAAAGGCTTATATCTAAATTACACAAAGAACCCCTACAACTCAATAATACAGAGCAAATGATCCGAATAAAACTGGCAGAACACAACAGAAGATACCTGGATGGCCAATAAGTACATGAAAAGATGCTCAATATCATTACTCATCAGGGAAACTCAAATACACAATGACTTGCTTCACAGCCACTAAAATGAAAATAATAAAAAGCCAGACAATACCCGCTATTGTTATGGAGATGAAGCTACAGGAACTCTCAACACATTTCTGGAGGGAGTGTAAAATAGTGCAACCACTTTCGAAAAACTGATAGGCAATTTTATTTAATATATATCATGTCCTCGAAGTTCCACTTCTAGTATAATAAACACAAGGGACATGAAAGCATGTGATGACAAAAAAGACAATACAAAAAAGTTCATAGGAGGAAATATCAGCCAGTATAAGAATGGATAATCAACTAAGGAGGATATTCTATTCGGCAATAAAAAGAACAAACTATATACACAAAACATGGGTGGATTTTAAACACATTATGTTGACTAAAACAATGCAGAAATAAAAAATATATACTGCACAACCCTGTTTACATCAAATTCTATAAAGAGCAATATTTAACTATGCTGACAGAAATCGAAGTAGTTTTTGCTCCAGGAGAGATTTGAGCATTGAATGGAAAGAGGCACAAAGTTGATTTCTGGGGTGGTAGGACTATTCTGTTTCTTGATAAGGTTTTAATTACATATGTATATACATTTGCCAAAATTTATCAGACTGTATTCTTAAGATCAGTTACTTGGATGAAGGAAAAAATGATAGACATATAGGTCCCCAAAACCAAGAGTGCTTCCTTAAAAAATGTCCAGAAGTAGTCAAACCTTATTCTTTATTACATGCATCCCCAGTCCACTTGTTTAAAAGTAATTTGGAAAAACAATAAACAGGTTAACAAATTATGGGAAGCCAGTATTTTTAAAGTAGAAATAGAAAGGTTTTCTTGTATTTTGCTACAGCAAAATCACCCAAACTATACGTTTGAGATCATCAGGCTTTCCCTGAAGGGCCAGGGTCCATTAGAGCTCTTGATTAGTGGAAATTTTATTTTTTGAGGAACTCAGTGTCAACATCATTCAATCTCTGATTGCAATTTGGGCTGGTATTGGTATTCTACCTATTTGTCTTTGACCAATAGGACCCATCCCCTATCTTGCACCCTCAGTTTCTAAGCATTTACCCAGTTTCTAAGTGACTACATTGATCTTCCCTACTTGGTGCTCAAGTTTCATCAAGACTGAAATTCTCTCCACAGTTCATGCAACAACTGTTTATTTTGAGTGTACCATGTACCAGACACTAAATGATAAGCACAGGATATACTTCAGATATTGCCTGGAAAAAAAAGCAGTATCACCATTTTCTACTTTTTGGAGGGAATTAGAATTGTGCCTTTGAATGGAGTGAGTGGATGTCTATTTGAGTAATTCATCACACATCCTAGGCACATAAAAAATGCAATGACTCCTAATGGAGAGAAAATTGTGAAATCAAAAGTTAAACTTAAAAAAAATCTAGGAAAGAGTGGATATATGTATAACTGATTCACTTTGCTGTACAGCAGAAACTAACACAACATTGTAAATCAACTATACTACAATAAAAATTAATTTTTAAAAAGTTAACCTTTATTTAAATATCTATAGAATGAAACGTTGTCACCTGTGATTGTCAATTTGGTATTCACAAGAACTTAATTTTGTCAGGAATTTGTAGTTTAAATTTTTACACTACAAGGGACTTCCCTGGTGGCACGGTGGTGAAGTATCCACCTGCCAATGCAGGGGACACGGGTTTGAGCCCTGCTCTGGGAAGATTCCACATGCCACAGAGCAACTAAGCCTATGCACCACAGCTGCTGAGCCCACGTGCTGCAACTACTGAAGACCATGCGCTTAAAGCCCGTGCTCCACAACAAGAGAAGCCACCGCAAAGAGAAGCCCACGCACCGCAACGAAGAGTAGTCCCTGTTCGCTGCAACTAGAGAAAGCCCACAAGCAGCAACAAAGACCCAACACAACCAAAAATAAATAAATTAATTTAAAAGAAAAAATTTTTACACTGCAAAAATTAACAGGTTTATACTATAATTACAGACACATTGCCAGTTGTATACTAAAGGTGTTCATTTAGACATATTTTTGAAATCATACTCATAAATATCTTTTTAAAAGTTCATGGAAACTATTTTAATATGGAATCCAGGTGTATTTTAACATGTATGATGTATGAGTTGGGGTAGACTACGCTGGAGTAACAAAGAGACCCAGAAATAGAATGGGGCAACAAAATAGAAGTGTTTAATTCTCACACATTTAACAGATTATGGTGGGTCCATGTCAGTGGAAGGTGGTGCTGGGAGGAGTCTAAGTTCTACTTTATTTCATAGAGCAGAGTGGGAAAAATAAGCTAGGTCATGTCCATGAGTATTCTTTATGGCATCCATTACTTTGACCCACTTACCACTGACTAGAGCTCAGTTATATGGCCATGTACAAGTGGGGACTTGGAGACTAGTTAGAAGAATAGAAAATAGAGTATGGTGGACCACTTATCAGTCTCTTGGTCAGGGATGCCTTAGAGATAAAGAAGTTCATAAGATTCGCCTACTGTTTGTTACCACTACTTTTTAAATCATGCATTGCCTAAGGGTTAGAAGTTTTCAAAACTTGTCAGAATTGGTTCCAATAGAATTTTACTTTAACTGAATGACTACAATGACTGCTTGTTTTATAGCATAGATATTTTTTCCAACGCTTCTTTATAGCAAAAGTATGTCATTGTTTTTGTTTTCCTTATTGAAAAGCAGGAAACTTAATTTCTTCAAAATAGTTCTTTTATATTATCACTGAGTGAAAACAATTTAAATATCCTCATAACAATGAACTGAATATATCAACTTAAATTCATATGGGTATGAAATATGACTACATTTTCTACTTGCATTTTCTCTTTAGACTCTAGCATGGGACCCTGTACCCATATCAACTGTTCTTACGTGTTTGTTAAACAAGTTAGAGTTGCTTTGCCTGATAAAAAGCAAGCTGTGTGGTGTATTCCAGGATTTTATATCTTTCAAAATTGCTTTGAAAGATTTGTTGGCCATCTTAAAGAATGATCAAATATTACTTTTCCTACACAGTCCCTTTATTTCTTGTTTTCTGTAATGTGAAAGTCACCATACTTGGTACTATGAGGATTACAGATATTTTCAAGATGCTGGTCCTAGATCTCAAGATGTTCACCCTGGAAACAAGGAAGAGTAGGGTGATTATGACAGTGAATGAGTATTTGATCAAGCTAATTAGAAATTGGACAATTGCAGAGAATATTTTTAAAGAAGACTATAAACTACCTACCTTTGTTTTTTAGTTATTTGTTTCTCTGGAGGTCCCAAAATAAAACCAATCAGCTTGTGAATAGATCCTTGACTTCAAATATCATAATATGCTGTTTCAGTAATACTTTTAAAATATATTTCCCCAACTGTTCTATTGGTTGTAGTATTTTAATGGTTAAACTTACAAACCCATTCACCTCAATTATTCCATTAACTTTAAACCTATAAGGGCTAGTATATCTAACAAAGTTATCACCGGAGTCTCTATTAATGGAGCAGTAGTTCATAGGAATGCTTTTGAAATTATTTCTCATTTCTTAAAGTGCTCATTGACTTCAGTTAGGGAGGAAGAAAATCAACTCACACGAGTGGCCCTCATTCAATTTATCCTTAGTAGTATTCCATTAGCAGTAAGATGTGTGTGTGTGTGTGTGTGAGTGTGTGTGTGTGTGTGTGTTTGTGTATTCTCAATAGCTTAGTCACTTCATGGATCCCCTTAGAAGCCTACTTATGATCTGTTTGTTGACTCTAGGTAGTATTAATTGATACAGTTATACCTAGTCTCATCACAGATGCAACTAAAACTCATCATGTATGTAGATTATAGGTGGCTGCAAATTCTTAGTCATTCTCCCCATCCATAGGTGGAGTCTAGTTCCCTTCCCCTTGAATGTGGACTGGCCCTGTGATTCACTTGCCTGATAAAAAGCGAAAGAACTAAGTAACAGTGTATGATTTCCATGGCTGACTTATATGAGTAACAAAATCTCCTGTTTGGCTCCTTTAGAATGCCTGCTCTTGGAACTCTTCTGAGAACCCAAATGTCATGTATAATCCCAAGCCACAAGGTGAGCCCTTGTGTAGACACTCCAGTCACAGCCACAGCTGAGCTCTGTCTAGAACCAGCATCAAATTCCAGTCATTGGAGTGAGCCATGTTCCACATGCTTCCAGTCAAGGCTTCAGCTGACTGCAGCTTCATCTATGAAATGGAAGACCCCAGTGAGAACCATCCATCTAAGGTCAGTCCAGTACAGTACTAATTCCGTAGTATTCTCAGGTGACTGGTTTCAGGACCCTCCTCAGATACCAAAATGCAAGGATACTCAACTGTCTTATATAAAATGGCAAAGTATTTGCATATAACCTATGCATATCCTCCCATATACTTTAAACCATCTCTATTACTTATAATACCTAATACAATGTCAATGCTATATAAATTGTTGTAAGTATAATGTAAATGCTGTGTAAATAGTTGCCCAGCCTGGCAAATTCAAATTTTGCTTTTTCGAACTTTCTGGATTTTTTTCCAAATATTTTAGACCTGCAGATGGTTGAATTCAGGGCTCTGGAACTTGTGGATATGGAGGGCTGACTGTAGTCCACAAAACTGGGAGAGATAATAATTGAAGCCACTGAGGTCGGTGGTTATTTATTATAAAACAATAGGTAACCACAGGCCAGTGAATTCAGAAACCAGTGTTTCAGTCTAATTTTTTTCTCTTTTCCAAACCCAGGATAACTATGATAAAAACAAAATAACTCATACTTCAAACAGGTACCTTCCTGTTCTGGGGAACAGTCATCTTGATATAATTTTACGTGGCCAGTGATAGAAAGATTCAAATGATATTTGAGTTGCTTCATCTGAGTTTGGATTCTGCGTTATAAAATAGGTTTGCATGCAAGTACTTAAAAATTTGGAACTACCTTTCATTTTTAAAAATGAAAAACTTTAAACATTATTAATGGATTAGTTAACTGGTAAAATTGAGAGTTTATTATATTTTCTCAAAATGTACCCTGTATATATAAACAGAGATGCCCCTTTCCCTAAGACCTAGACAAGGTTGATTCAAATCCCCGTCTATTGATTAGTCTCCTTCCCCCACATTTCAGTGTGAAGTAACTGGGCTGAAGAAGGGTAGCTCTTATATTCTCAAAGCTGCTTCTCATTTTAAGCTCCTACCTCTGCTGAATTTCGTCCAATTCAGCATCTTATTCATATAGTCCATCTAATTAATACAGTCCTTACATCGATTTCTGTAGACTAGGTAAACACAGTCCAGTTCCTTAATTTCCCCCCAGAAATTGTATATAGATTTTATTGAGGGCTTAGGGGAGATATAGACACATTTCAAAAATAAACTAAACAATAGGTATTCCTGTTTCTTAAGAGCAATAAAAATTTGGGCATACTAGAAAATGGATGATAGTAAAGTCATGGGACTAGGTGAGAGTACAGGGTCAGTGTAGATAAGAAGTCTAATGCCTGATCCCTGGGGCATGGTAATAGAGTCAAGAAGATGAGGCAGAATCAACAAAGGAGGGTAAAAAGGGACAGCCAGTGAATTAAAAGAAACCCAGAGAAGTGGCTATCTTGGAATAAAATGTCTCAAGAAAGACAGTAATGTTTTTTGCGTGCTACTGAGAGACCAAGTAAGTTGGAAACTTACAATTGTGTTTTATATTTAGAAATCTGTGACCAAGATGAAAGTAATAGGGATCTCAATGAAATGATATAATGAAAATCTTATAGAGTAATTTAAGAAAGATTGGGAAGTAAGGAAGTGTAAGTACAGTGAAGGTGTTTTTTCCTCTAGTTTTATTGAAATAGAATTGTTACAGACCACCATATAAGATTAAGGTATACAGCATAATGACTTGACTTACATATATTTTGAAATGATTATCACAAATTTAGTTAACATACACCATCTCATACAGATACAGAAAAAGGGAAAATATATTTTCATCTGATGAGAACTCTTAGGATCTATTTTCTTTACAACTTTCAAATAGGCCATACAGCAGTGTCAACTATAGTCATTGTGCTGTATGTTACATAATGTTAAATATAAAATAATCAGATTGTTTGCTATTGTTATATGAGTTCTTTATATATTATATATTTAACAACTCATCAGAAATAAGATTTGCGAATTTTTTTCCAATTTGGTATGTTATATTTTCATTTTTTTGATTGTTTCCTTTCCTATGCAGAAAGTATTTAGCTTGATGTACTCACACTTGTTTATTTTTTATTTTGTTGTCCATGCTTTAGGTGTCATATCCAAAAATAGCACTTCCAAGACCCATGTCAAGAAGCTTTTTTCTTATGTTTCCTTTTAGGAGTTTTATGGTTTCCAGGCTTACATTTAAGTCTTTAATCCATTTCAAGTTAATTTTTGTGAGTGGTATAAGATAGGATTCTAGTTTCCTTCTTTTACATGTGAATATCCAAATTTTTCAGCACCATTTATTGAACAGACTGTTTTTCCTCCATTGAGGATTCTTGGCTCCCTTGTCAAATATTAGTTGACCATATATGCACAGGTATATTTCTGGGCTCTAGATTCTGTTCCACTGGTCTGTGTGTCTATTTTTTATGTCAGTACCACACCATTTTGATTACTCTATCTTTATAAGACAGCTTTAAATCAGAAAGTATGGTGCCTCTTGCTTTGTTGTTCTTTCTGAGGATTGCTTTTGTGGGTCCATATAAATTCCAGGATTGTTTATTCTATTTCTGTAAAAATATACCATTGGAATCTTGATAGGGGTTGCATTGAATCTATAAATGGCTTTGGGTAGTATGGACATGTTAATATTATTCTTCCAATCAATGAACATGGAATATCTTTCCATTTATTTCTGTTTTCAGTTTCCCTCATCAGCCTTACAGTTTTCAGTTTAGGTATCTTTCACCTTTTTGGTTAAATTTATTCCTAAGTATTTTATTGTTTTTGATGATATTGCACATGGGATCATTTTCTTTATTTTTTTTCAAATAACTCATTGTTAATGTATAGAAATTCTACTAAATTTTGTATGTTAATTTTATATCCTACAGCTTCACTGAATTCATTGATTAGATCTACGTTTTTTGGTAGAGTCTAAGAATTTTCTATATATAAAGTATGTTATCTGCAAATAGTGACAGTTTTACTTCTTTCTTTCCAATTTTGATGCCTTTTACTTCTCTTCTTGCCTGATTGCTCTGACTAGGGCTTCCAGTACTATGTTGAATAGGAGTGGTGAGAGTGGGCAACCTTGTTTTATTCCTGATCTTAGAGGAAAAGCTATTAACCTTTCACCATTGAGTATAATGTTAGCTTTGGGCTCCTCATATATGGCCTTTATTATATTGAAATATGTTCCTTCTATTGTTAATTTGTTAAGAGTTTTTAACATAAATTATGCTGAGTTTTGTCAAATGCTTTTTCTGCATCTATTAAGGTGATCATATGATTTTTTTCTTTCATTCTTTTCATGTGATGTATCACAGTTATTGATTTGCTTATGTGAACCATCATTGCATTACAGGGATAAATCCCACTTGATCATGATGAATGATCCTTTCAATGTGCTGCTAAATTCAGTTTACTAGTACTTTATTGAGAATTTTTGCACCTATATTCCTCAGGGATATTGGCCTGTAGTTTTCTTTTCTCGTAGTGTCCTTTTATGGCTTTAGTGTCAGAGTAATGCTGGCTGCATAAAATGAGTTTAGGAGTGGTCCCTCCTCATTTATTTTTTGGAAGATTCTGAGAAGAATTGGCATGAATTTTTCTTTAAATATTTGGTAAAACTTTCTAGTGAAGCCATCTGGTCCTGAGATTTTTTTTCCACTGACAGATTTTTGATTACTGATTCAATTTCCTTACTAGTAATTGGTCTGTTCAGATTTTCTGTTTGTTCCTGGTATAGTCTTGGTAGTTTGTATGTTTCTAAGAATTTTTCCATTTCTTCTAGGTTGTTTGGTTTGTTGGCATATAGTTGTTCATAGCAGCTTCTTATGATCTTTCGTATTTCTGTGGTATCAGTTGTAATATCTCCTCTTTCATTTATAATTTTGTTGATTAGGCTTCTCTCTCTTTTTTCCCCTTGGTTAGTGTAGCTAAAGGTTTGCCAATTTTGTTTACCTTTTCAAAGAACCAACTCTTAGTTTTATTAATAGTCAAATCATTTTTAAGGGTCATTTTTTTTTAAGGGGAAAAGACACTAGATCAGTATGTACAGTGCCAGGAGTTTTTGGGTTTTGTTTGGTTTTGTTTTTATTCTGGAGATATCATAGTTGTTTTGAATTTACTCACCACTGGCTCATTTACATTATTAGTGTGAAAGTAAACACACACACACACACACTCAAAATCAAAATGAAATCGTAACTATTTGTGAACTGTAAGACTTCTGTTTCCTTACCTTGTCCAATCTATTCTACACTTCATTTCTTATCTTACTCATTCTGTGATTAAGCAGGAAATGAGTTTTCCCTTTCCTTTCACTTGTCTCATCCTGTCAATGAGTCAACAAATCAAACACAACTTGTCAGGCTCCCTTGCTGACACAAAAACCAAGAAAAGGAAGTGGTAATTATTTTCATCTACTGAAGTCATCAAGCTCTAGTAGCTGAAACTTACAAAGTCCTTGCTAAAATCTTATTTTACAGCAGAGCACCGGCATCACGGTTAGCAGCATGCAACGAATGTCAGACGAGAGGGAAGGGCTAATAAGACAGATGAGCTCAAGAAGAGAAGACAGCATAGGAAGCAGTGGTTCATGCATGCTGTTTCTCTAGTCATTATTACTAATAATTTCTGGTTTGGCCTTTTTATGTGTGTGCGTGGTACGCGGGCCTCTCACTGACGCAGCCTCTCCCGTTGCGGAGCACAGGCTCCAGACGCGCAGGCTCAGTGACCATGGCTCATGGGCCTAGCCACTCCGCGGCATGTGAGATCCTCCTGGAACGGGGCACGAACCCGTGTCCCCTGCATCGGCAGGCAGACACTCAACCACTGTGCCACCAGGGAAGCCCTGGCCTTTTTTAGTTCAGCCTCATAACAGGTTATCAACTTTATTAATATTTTCAAAAAATCAACTTTTGGATTTGTTGTGTTTATTATTTATCTGCTTTCAGTTTCATTGTTTTTGTCTTCTTTTTATTATTTCCTTTATCTACTCTGTTTTACTTTAATTTTCTATTCCTTTTCAAACTTCTTATGGCGGAAGTTTTTCAAACTTCATTAATTGAAATTTATTTTCATACACACATATAAAGCTATAAATTTCTTACAAAACACTGATTATGATGATGTAGTCCACAAATTTTGATGTATTTTCATTAACATTCATATTAATATATTTTACAATCACTTGAGATTTTGTTCTTTGTCCATCAGTTTCTAAAATTTATGTTATATAATTTTCCACTATTTGATATTTTCCAGATAGGTTATTGTTATTGATTTCTAGTTTAATTTTGTTGTGATGAGAGGACATATTCTCAGAATTCAGCATTTCATGTACTCCTGTGTTTTCTCTCAAAGTTTTATAGTTTTATCTCTCACAGTTTTTTATTTATTTTGAGTTAATTTTTTATATGTTGTGAGGAAGGGGTCCAACTTCATTCTTTTCATATAGATATCGAGTTTTCCAAGCATCATTTGTTGAAAAGTCGATTTTTCTCATTAAATAGTCTTGGAACTTTTATTAAAAAATGAACTGACCACAAATATGTGTTAATTTCAGGACTATTTTATTAATCTCTATTTGTATTCTCATTTCAGTAGTACACTGTCTTGATTACTGATTACTGTAACATTTTAATAAGTTTTACTATCTGGATGTTTGAATCTTCCAACATTATTCTTCCTTTTTAAGATTATTATGGTTATTCTGAATCTCTTGCAGTTTTTGATAAGAACTGTGTTGAATCTACAGGTCAATTAGAGGAGTTATAGCATGATAACAATATTGTTATCCCTATCTATGGATATGGAATGTCTTTCCATTTATTTTGACCATAAATATTTTATTTTACTCCATTTATTTTGAGATATTCCAGCTCTTTTTTGGTTACAGTTTCCTTGGTATATATTTTTTCTTTGATTTTACTCTTAATTTATTTGCATCTTTAAAGTATGTCTCTTACAGACAGCACATATATATTGTATCCATTCTTCCAGTCTTGATTTTTATATGAAATGCTTGATTCATTTACTTTTAATGCAATACTGATAATATAGGATTTATATCTGCCATTTTGCTATTTTGTTTACTATATATCATATATATGATAAAGATTTACTGTATATCATACATACACATTTACTGTATATCATATATAATAAACAAATATATCATACTTATTGTTCCTCCTCTTCCGTTACTGACTTATTTTGCATTAACTAAATATTCTCTAGTGTACCATTTTAATTCCGTGTTTCTTTTACTGACTTTTTTGACATATGTTTTTAGTAATTTACTTGGGGACTATAATTAAAGCCTTAATTTATAGTGTATTTCATATTAAAACCAATTATATAAATTTCATATTAATTTCAATTATATATAAAGATTTCCCAAAAGAGCTTGATCCAATCAATCTCCCATTCTGTGGAGTGGGACTCTTGTACGCTGTGGGTCATACCTTCAGTGCTCTGGCAGTTAACACCTCCACCTTAGGCTTCTCTCCCTACTTCTGCATAGCCTGTGGGTCAGCCAGATGTAGGACACTGGGGCCTTCTTAGGGCTTCCCGGAGCATACACACAGACCTGTATACATGCCTCATGTTGGAGATTTTCAAAGCCCTTGTGAATCTTTCACTCCCCAGATATTCCTTTTTGTTTTTTGCCAGCCTCTTTTTTGCTCCTATGGGTATTACTGCCTCATGCAGCTGCAGTGTTAAACATCTGTGTCTGTTTTTGGTGTGTGTGCTGTATGTGTGTATGTGTTTGGTTGTTGTTGCTGTTGTTTAACTCTCTGGGAGTAGGGCTTTTCTCAATGAGTGAGTGCTGATTCTGATCAAATAACAAGCCTTGCAAATGGGTTTTATGTCAGGAGATCAAATGATGACAGTTCTCTCAGGATGGGCTTTTTTGTGAGCTCCATACCCAGTTTGACTCCTCCATTGGCTGCAGGGATGCTGGTTTTTACAACTACCATGGAGATGGGGAGAAGAGGCTTGGGATGGAACAAGATAAAATGCCAAAAAAACTCCCTGTTCTCACTGAGATTCAACCAGTTTTCTTGAATAAATGCTCTTTTGATGATTGCAAGTCGTTGGTTAATTTCCTGGGCTCTGAAAAACTTGAATTTGACTACAGTTGACGCTTGAACAACATGGGTTTGAACTTCAGGGGTCCACTTATATGCAGATATTTTTCAACAATAATTACTATAATGCTACAGGTTGGTTGAATCTGTGGATGAAAAGGAACCACAGATACAGAAGGCCAACTATAAATTATACATGGATTAATCCCTGCCTTGTTCAAGGGTCAACTGTACTTTTTTTGCCAGATTTTTCTACTTTTATTGAGTAGCAGATTCCATTCTAAATGTGCTGCTGCGTGATAATTTAATCTTACGTTCACTCTATATAGCTAAACTTTATACTCTCCTATTTTACTTGAATATTTTATATATTTGAATTAATGTCTATCATATTATATTTTTACTTACTCTCTCTTATTTTTATTCTCCTTTTCTGCCTTCTGTTAAGTGTTTTTTGTGTCCTGGAGTAAAATTTTTACATGTTTTAATTCTTATAAGTAAATCTTAAATATTTAATATGTACATTTGACTTTATTAAGTATATTATCAATCATGATCTCCAACTTTCTCCAACTAACAGCAAGATCTCAGAATGCTACATCTCTGATTACCCAACTACAATTTTTCACATTATTCTAGTTTTATACTGTATTTATCCTCTTGGTTATTCATCTTCCAGAATAGTTCATATTATCATTGTTTTCTTGAGTCAATGATAATTTAATTTTATACTTAACAACTAATTTTTTTAACTTTTTATTTTACATTGGAGTATAGTTGATTAACAATGTTGTGTTAGTCTCAGGTGTACAGCAAAGTGATTTGGTTATACATATGCATGTATCTATTTTGCAAATTCTTTTCCTATTTAGGTTGTTCATAATACTGAGCAGAGTTCCCTGTGCTATACAGTAGGACCTTGTTGGTTATCCGTTTTAAAAATAATAGTGCGTACATGTCAATCCCAAACTCCCTATCTATCCCTCCCCTCCCACCCTTCTCTGGTAACTATAAATTCGTTCTCCAAGTCTGTGAGTCTGTTTCTGTTTTGTAAATAAGTTAATTTGTATCAATTTTTTTTTTTAGATTCCACATATAAGAGATATTCTACAATATTTGTCTTTCTCTATCTGACTTACTTCAGTCAGTATGACAATCTCTAGGTCAACTAATTTCTTAATGCACAATTTTTTTATCCTACTCCAAATTTATGAGATAGATTTCCATCCCTCTTTCTGAAGTACAATACATTTTAGTACTGTTTTTGGTTAGTATCTGGAATTGGTAATATCTTTCATTATTGTGTATAATGTCTTTATTTCCACCACACACGGTGATCCTTGGATTACAGCTTAGCTAGATATATAAATTGACAGTTGTTTTCCTTCAGCACTTTGGAGCTCGTTTTCTGCTACCTTCTATCTTGTATTATTGTGTGGTGAACCCTAGTTTCAATCTAACTATTATTCCTTTGTAGGGAATGTCTTTTCTTTCTAGTTCCCTTATCTTTGTTCTTGGCTTTCTGCAGTTTTCCAGCACTTTGGCTAGAAGTGGATTTATCTCTATTTTCCCTAATATTTCAGCTTAATCATACATTTAATTAGTCCTTAAAAAATATTGGCATATTATTACCCATTATCTTTATTTGCTCCTTCTCAAACTGTTGTTAGACTACGTATGTTGAATGCTCTCATTCTACTCTTTCTGCCTTTATCTCCACTTAGTGTCTCTCTTTATCTCTCTTGACTAAACTGTAGGCAGTTTCCTAAAACCTATCCTAATGTTTAACAATTCTCTCCTCATTCATGTATACATGTTATTTAACACATTCTCTAATATTTTCATGTCAGTTGCTCTATTTGTTTTTGGTTATGGAAGTTCTAGTTCTGTCTCAAACCATGTTATTTTTTGCCAATAGTGTTTATTTTCCTTTCCAGAATTTTTTATTCTTTCTCTTATATCTTTAAACTTTTAAAATATAATTATTATATAGCTGTGTGTGTTTGTTTCATCCGTGCTGAAGCTCTTAGGATTGAATCCTTCTGTGTGCTGGGTTCACTTGTTCACATTCATATAAGATTTTTTTCTTATATTCTCTGCAATTTTGTTATTACATTATCTATAGCAGGACTTTTTTCTTCTATGGTAATATCCCAAGGACTGGTTTTTGAAAAGTCCTTCAACTAGTTCTGTGTTTGCTTCTACGAGATGCACCAAAGTTCTTACTTTGATTTTAGAGAATCCTGACACATGGTTAGCCTAAATTTACTCAGTCTATGTAAAACACATGATTCTGTTCTTCAGAGGATACTTTTTTAACACTCAATACCCAGACAGCTTGTAAACTTCCTGGACCAAGAGATGGCTTTGTTCTACTGAGGGGACAGCTGTCAAAGTATCCCACATTAATATGTGGTCACAGGTACAATTCCTGCCTAACAAGTACCAAGGCCTCGTCTTCTTTCCTGGCTACTGATCAGATCACCTCCACCTCTTCTCTAGCCCTCTATGACCATGTCAATTCACCTCTGATTGTTCTGGTTTCTGTTTTTCGCCTCATCTTTGTCACCTGGATATTTCCTATCCTTATTTTCTTGGCTATCATTTACTAAGTGCTTCTAGATGTCTTAAGTGAGAGTTTTAGCTGAGTCCACCAATTTGCATTCACCATATATTTTCCTAACATAACTTTTAATTTAATTATGGCAGCTCTGTGGGGGAATGGATTAGATCAAGGTAAAAAGTAAAATTTGCAGAGATAGGCATTATTCCTCAATATGAATGAAAGGTCAAATAATTCTCAAAGTTACATCTTTTCATGCAATTTACATTCAAGGCAATAAGTTTGCTATTTTCCGAGTCCTCTGGTACTTAATAGTGAAAAAGTAAAGGCATATGTTCCCAGGTTTTAGCCAAATTTCATAACAGCCAATTTAATCATACTTTACCTGTCCTTTTTATTTCCTGGACTTGAAATAATGCATTGCTTTGCTGGAAGCATGACAGATGACAGGATAAATTGGAGCAGTGCATCCATTATTAAATTAACTCTGCTTGGTTATCAACTTCTTAAAACACTCCTGAGAGAATAAAAGTTGTGACAGTTGACATGTAGTCCAAAAAAGAAAAAAACAAAAAACAAATGTGAAAGGCCCTTTTTAAAAAAAATTGCTTCTTTGGTCAATAGCAATTTAATAGGATTGTTAGGGTGCTGTCCTCATGTTTCTGGGCTGCTGGTGGACATCAAAGTCATTATTTTTTAAAGCCTTTTTATCTTCTCTCTATGCCTGCTGTTTCAAAGAATCATATGGTTTCTATAATGTCCCTGAACTCTTTTTTCATAGCAGGGAATGTCCTTCAAAGATAATATGAGCTCTACCTCCACGAGCTGGAGTAATAGGATGTAAGTTTTTCTTTTTGTAGCACAGGGGAAATGTTCAGATGAATTCAAACATATGTAGGTGGCAAGCGCTTCATATATTATCCAGAGCAGGGAATTACAAATAAGTAGTTGTGAGGTTGCAGGAAGTCTACATGTATATTTTGTAGGGTATCCCAATTAAAGGAAAACATTCACTAAAGGAGTTAGACACTTACCGTAGAGATTTTCAACAGAGCAATGATTTTCTATCAGTCCTTGTGAGTATGGTTTATGATTGAGGATAATCACGTATAACAAAGAGGTTATAGTATGACTCCCATTGATAACAGAGAAAATCTCACCAGGTAAATTTGAAATCGAACCTTGGTTATCTTATATTAGGTATGAGGTTTATGGATTTATACTTAAATTCATTAAAAAACACATCTATTAGCCAGGAATTATTATTAGTTCCTCAAAACATGATGAAGGTAAGAATGTTCTCCTATAACTATAGTATTTAATAGTACAGTGGTAATAAAAATACATTAATATGCTGCACGTGCAGGCAAAATCCTGCCCAAATTGATGGAGCTGGTACTGTTTATGGACAGGGAAAAAGAGAATTCCTTGATTATTAGTTCAGTGGCTTAATCTCAAATAGGTTTCACTAATAACCTTATTATAGACTGAATATTTATGTCCCCTCAAAAGTAATATGTTAAGCCTAACTCCCAATGTGATGGTGTTTGGAGGTGGAGCCTTTTGGAGGTGATGAGGTCATGAATGTGAAACTCTCATGTATGGGACATGTGCCCTTTTACAATAGGCCCCAAAGAGCTTTTTTCCCCATCCCAGAATGTGAGGACATACATAATTAAAATAGTCAAACAACTAAAATGAATGAAAATTCTGGAATTTGGCCAAGATGCTATTGAGAAAACTGGTACTAAATAAGAAATAGGGTTCAACATGGGACAGGAGGGAAGCAGTGATTAGATCAAATAAAACCTTTTCTTCTTTATACCTCATCACATTGAGATCCCTCATTAAACAGAAACTTATGCTACAGGGTGATAGGGGGAAAAATCAGAAGTTTTACACATCAATGTGTGATCCTAAGTAGGGATGGACTTTAAGAAAACAGAGAGTTTTGTTTTATTTTATTTCTTTAACCGGATATTACTACAAGCAAAATATGCTTCACTCTGCTGTAAATGAATCATTTAATTTATTGATATTCTTTCCTACTTCACCAACCAAAGACATATTTCATAATCCTTTCTTCATTTCCTTTCCAAAATACTTGATATTACTACAATACAATAAGGCATAAAAAAAATTCTCAGGTGATTTAAGGAATCAATCTCAGTATTTTATTTTCATTCCTTATTTTTTTCACCTTGGATATAAGTAATGATTCTAATGCATTTTTTTGACTTATGAATCATAGGAAGGACTTAGCTAGAAGGACTTTAGATTTTACTATAAAATATCCAAAAGCCAGTTAAAAAGTCAGAGTTGGTCACTTATTTATTTGTTCACTGAACAGATTTTATTCACAAACCAAGTATACTCTACTAGACCCTGTGGTACCTTCAGTGACGGAGAAGGTGATGTCTAACAGATTACCACAAACTTAGCGGCTTAAAACAGCACAAATTTATTACTTCATAGTTGCCATGGGTCATGATGGTAGTTATGAGTTAGATGGTTTCCTGGCTTAGGCTTCCACCAGCTGAAATCAAGGTGTCAGTGAGGACTGTGTTCTCATCAGGGGCTCAGGGTCCTCTTCCTCATTCACTGGTTTTGTCAGGATTCAGTTCATTGGAATTGTAGGGCTGTATTTTCCATTTTCTTGCTGGCTCTTGCTGGGGTAGCTCTTAGCTCCTAGAAGCTGCCCTTGGGTCCTAACCATGTGACCCCCTCCTCCCACAATAGGGCAGCTCATTTTTTCAAGGCCAACAGGAGAAATTCTTTCCTGTGGAATCTATCCCTGCAGTCTGCTAAGGCAGTCTATATAACTCAACCTAATAGAGCGACTGCTCCATGTTCATAGGCCCCACCCACACTGAATGGGAGGAAATTATACAGAGTGTATACTCCAGGGGCCAGGAATCTTAGAAGTCTGCAACTACACCTGCTCTCAAAGATTTTTTCTAGCAAGGAGAGAGGATGTGTTTCCAAATAGCTATGATACAAAGTCCAACCCCTCTATTGATACATCCTTCCTATATTTTCAATTAGAACATCTGAATATTAGGATTAAATGTTTTAAATCTTTTACTATGTAGTAAATATACTATAGTAAAGTTGGGGTTGACATATCTAATTAGTATACCATTTTTTCAAACTGAAAATTTAAAAATATGTGCATATTTTACATAGTTTGCAAATATGATGTATGTATTTTGGTGAACTCTTTTTCTCATTTGACCTATTATGAACATTTTCCATTGTACTCTATTGCATTCACTGCTATTATACTTATAATGCCACATAGGAACTTTTTAGATTGATTTGTCATCACATTCACTTTTCCTCACTGTTAAACAAACAGGAAGTTTTTCCCCCCAATATGTTACCATTATCAATAATATGATTGATATTTTGTGTTTAGATATGCTGTATTTGAAATGCAGTTTTATCTTATAATTTAAGTATTCACTCAGATAAATTTTCATGAGCGGTTTATGGTTATTTATATATACTGATAAATTGCTTCACAAAGGCAGTACCAATTAGAGCCCTAGTTGCTATTTAAGAGAACTAATAAATTGTTGTTATTTAAGTTTGAAAAAAATACACTGAAACTTAATGGGTTTTTAAAAATTACAAAATGCCTACGTGCTAAGCCCCATAGAATCATTGAAAGATATCTAGAAATTCATCAATTTGTAAATGTCTTAATTGTACAGATGAGGAACCTGAGTTCTCAGGAGGTTTCTTTGGGACTCTTGAAGGTCACACAGCTAATACTTGTCAGAAACAGATAAAGAAAAAAACCCAGCTCTCACATCCAGCTCAATCCCTTTGCACTGCAGACGTGCTTCTTAGAATTTGGTGGTCTCCAGATCATTTCCTGGGGGTTTAAGAAAAAGTAATAGGTCCACTCTTGTGGATTCTCAACCGATCTATTTTTATTCTATAAAAGCACTCATTTGATTCTGATACAAACTATTTGGAAGGCCATTGTACTCAGCAATCTGCTAATAAATCTATTATATGTATAAAGAAATTCCAAAAAAAAGATACAACAGAAAAAAAATACTAAGGTTTGGAGCCTTCCCTTCATTTAAGCTTAACTTTTTTTCTTCCTTAAAGAGTCTGAGACACACAGACCCAATATACTTATTTATTATTCTTGTTTTTAAAGGCAATAAAATTTCTAGTTTTATTATATAAAAGTAACACATCAGTTATAAAAAAAAATTCAGCACCATAAAAAGATATAATGTGAAAAAAAAAATCCCCTTCCCTACTACTCCAAGGACACTTCCTAAAGATAACCTCAGGGAATTGTGTATCATTTCTTTCTTCTAGGTATCATTTCTTTCTTCTAGGCATCTGTTTCTCAGTGAAATTTAAGCATAAATCTACGAATGAATTTTTCTTATATGAATGTCAATATACTATATGAACTGTTCTGCAATTTCCTTTTTCCACATATATCAGGCTTCATCCCAGTATATCTATATATTTTCTAAATGGCTTCATAGCATCTCATTACACAGTTACATCAAAACTTTTTAAATCAGTGCCTACAACAACATATTCAAGCATTTGTCCTACTTTTGTGTTTTTACAAACAATGCTTTAGTGAACATCACTTTGGATATTTACTGTTTCATCTTTCTACAGCTATTTTTTTAAGGTAGACTATCTAGAGGTCAAAGTATTTATCATTTAAAATTGCCGTTCAAAACAAAAAATCCCTCCACTTTCAGTAGAATTTGAGAGTGTATTTTTCTTTCATTTTTACCAGTACAGTATACTGTCAATCTCTTCAATATTTATCATGATTGTAGATAAAATATAACATCATAGTAATAGATAATACATATGCAGTGCTTACTGCAGCTGAACATCTCACCAGTGCTTAAGAAGGTTAACTTATTTAATCCTGGAAACAACTCTGTGAATTGCTACTATCCCCATTTTTCAGATGAGGAAATCGAGACACAGAAAGGTTAAATGATGGGTCTGAGGTCACAAGACCAGCCTGGTTTTAGAGTTGAGATTTGTACATAGATTGTCTGATTGTGTGACTCTACAGTCCTCATTTTTAAGAAGAGCACTATAACTATTTTGGGTTTCATAAACTTCAGGGTAATATTTAATATTCTGTAAGTTTTATAAGGTTCAATAAATATGAATTTATTCATCGAATTTTGTATTTAAAATTCTAGGTCATGTCCTAGCCCAGCAAGCTATTGTTATTTATCAGAGTTATCTGTAAAAAAGGAAATTAGAGGGACTTATCTGGCAGTCCAGTGGTTAGGACCCTGCGCTTCCAATGCAGGAGGTGTGGGTTCAATCCCTGGTCAGGGAACTAAGATCCCACAAGCTGAGCAGCATGCCCCCCCCCCCAAAAAAAAGGAAGTTAGAAAATATGTTCCCATTGTGTTATATCTCTTTTTCAGTTTATTTAAGCTAATTTTCTGCAATACAGTCATTTTAGTCTTATTTATCAGTCTTTTTATTTGGGCATCTGGGTATGGTTTTACATTATAAAGACATTCATTTATATATTCTGTTAATATTTTTAGAATAAATTCTAATTTGGTTATAAGTAAACATTAAAATACATATTTGTGTGTTTTAATTTCTATTAAATTTATTGTTAGTAATTATTTTTAAATGTGTTATAAAATGTTATTATGGTCAAATATTGGTGTTGTTATGACCAAAAAGAGAAATTGATGTAAAGTAAGTAATATTCCAATAGCAAATTCAATATAAATTTGATCTAATTTAATTTAACCATGTAAGGTATATTATTGAGAAAAAATTTTTAGAAGAATATACGCAAACATCATCATAACTTCTTAGAGTGGTAGAATTATGGGCTCTTTTTACTTTCTTCTTTTCTCCCACAAACCATCTCTAATATTTTAAAATTCTCTTGACTTTTCAATTAATTTTGCACTGTAATATAGGTGCAGAAAAAAGATTGTTTTCCTTAGCTAGTAGTAAATGCAATAGAAATATACGTGGGCTTCCCTGGTGGCGGAGTGGTTGAGAATCTGCCTGCTAATGCAGGGGACATGGGTTCGAGCCCTGGTCTGGGAGGATCCCACATGCCACGGAGCGACTAGGCCCGTGAGCCACAACTACTGAGCCTATGCGTCTGGAGCCTGCGCTCCGCAACGGGAGAGGCCACAACAGTGAGAGGCCCGCGCACCGCGATGAAGAGTGGCCCCCACTTGCCACAACTAGAGAAAGCCCTCGCACAGAAACGAAGACCCAACACAGCAAAAATTAATTAATTAATTAATAAACTCCTACCCCAACATCTTCTTTAAAAAAAAAAAAAGAAATATACATACTTACTCTCTAATACATGAATCTAAAATAACTAGTTTTTTCTTAAAATGTCTGGATATGAGAAATTGTGTTGTATAATTTTCTTGTTATTTTTCTGTATTCTCTTAAATTGAAAGTCTGGCATGCCTATTTTTAAAAATAAAACATTTCCTGAGAAGGAAAACATAATTAATAAATTGTAATTTAAAGTAATATATGAGCTGCATGGCAAAGTGAGGAATGCAGCAGATCTGGCTTCCAAGGTGAGACCCAAGCGATGGTGTATAATGACGGTGTGTCAGCCTTGATATGAGTTGGCCGACACCACACACACAAGCAAAGGAGGGAGCTTAAAACAACAATGGTGAGACTTCCCTGGTGGTGCAGTGGTTAAGAATCCGCCTGCCAACACGGGGGACATGGGTTCTAGCCCTGGTCCAGGAAAATCCCACATGCCACAGAACAACTAAGCCCATGCGCCAAAACTCCTGAGCCTGCGTGCCACAACTACTGAAACCCTGCACGCCTGGAGCCTGTCCTCTGCAATAAAGAGAAGCCACCGCAATGAGAAGCCTGTGCACCTCAACAAAGAGTAGCCCCCGCTCGCCACAACTAGAGGAAACCTGCACGCAGCAACAAAGACCCAATGCAGCCCCAAAATTAATTAATTAAAAAAACCCAACAACAACGATGGTAAAGCACAGTGTAGCTTTCCAGCATCACTGAATGCCGTATTCTGTTCAGGAAGACCATATTTATTATGAAGTAGGAAGAGGCCCTCCCATCATCAAAGCAGCAACTCTGTATTCTTAAAGATGCAGGGATCTGCAAACATTAGGTAGGGCATCGTCATTTTAAAATATTTTACACATACATGCATATATGTATATGGATACAATTTTAAGTACAGACATGAATAAAACCCTTGGCTTCCCGTGCCTGCCTTTGTTTTATAACTCCATTTTTGTATATTCAAGGAACTCCTTCCTCATCTATGAAACTCTGTGTGTGTGTGTCTACTCTGAATTTTTAGTAATTTTCCTTATGTGGCCTTGTTAATTTTTTTCCCTGTGCTCATTGGCTCTTACTATTAAATAGATTACCTATATCTGTGCTAAGGTGAGAATAAAGATCAGAAAATTTAGTGAAACAAAGCAAAGCAAATACCAGTGCAATCACTACCATTGTATTTTTCTATTTATGTATTTCCCATCTGACCAGAGAGTTAAAAGTTCTTTTACAATCAATATACATTTCCTCTGTCACTGGAAAGAACCATAAGACTTTGGATTTACCTGTTTTACAAGAAACATACTTGGAATACAGAAACCAAATCTCCTGGCTTTAAACTAACCCATGTCAACATGATAACAAATATTCTAGGATGGCAAAGTAGCAACTGCTTATTTGGCGAAGATGGTGAGAAACATTGCAGATCTCAGATCCCTCACATATGTCTTGCTTCATTAAAATTTAGCTACTTTGCGTCTTAAGTCCCCTGGTACTGTGTGCCTCAGTCATTTAAGTCAACTTGACATCTGCTCAGAATTAGTCACTGTACTCACTAGGTCTAATGAGATTCACTCATGTGGAAAGTAATCAGCCCTCTTAGGTAGACCGAGAGCCTACTCTCTTCTGCCCAACCTGCAGGGGAGAAATGCCTCCCAGTCGCAGAATATACCATTCCCAAAGGAAATGTGCAAGCCTACAAGTTGGGTGAGTAAAACTGCAATTTTCCCGCAGGTGTGTCATATCGTGAAACCATACTCCATAACAAAAATTTTAAAGATTTTCTTCTCTTACCAAATTCACTGAAAATAGTGAGAAGTGAAAAAAAAAATCAGAAATAAGCAGAAACCAAATAACAGACAGATGCTCCACAGCCAGACTAACTAAAGCAATCTTGCAGACTAGTTAAGTAAACCAACAGAGCATTCAGCAGTCGGAAGCCTTTACCTTGATGTAGTTATTCATTCCATTGGATACTATTATAGACTTTGGCTTAAAAGTTTCTTTGCCTACAGTGATTGTTTCAATTATTGGTCAGCGTTATTGCTTGCTTTCTTTGAAGGCTGGACGTTATCAATTCCTATGAATTCTTTACTGAAGAGGCATGGAATGCAAACTTAGATGAAAGCAAACGTCTTTAGGATGGAGCAAAAGTTTTGAAAAACGGAGGAATCAGTGGTAAACTGTACTGACTATGCAAGTTGTCTGGATATGTAGCTTGTATGTGATCCCACCCTCATATCTGGGAGATTGGAATAATTAAAATCTTCTCAGTCCAGGTTGCTACACATTCTATATATAGTTGCAGTGTAGCTAGTGAGACCAGGAGGTACCCAAAAGGATCAGTTGGGTTCCACAGATATTTCTCTCTGTCCTCATTGTGTAAAAGCAGCCCTGCTGCCCTCTGATAAGGGTCAATTATACATGGTGATATGACATTTCCTCTTCACCTACTGGTTCTTGAACACAAGGTGTTAAACATTTCCTGAGGGCAGTCCTAAGATACAGTTCAGTGGGACCCTTGCTGTGTCCCCTGGCAAGAGCGTTCTCCCTTTGGGGGCCAGGGCTTCTAACTCTTCAGAGTTCAGAGTTGAAGGCCTGAGAAAGACAAAATATGCCAGTAGGTCATTGGGAAGGATGGTGAGCATAGCCACTCCTGCTTCAACTCCTTGGTTCCTGGACCGACCTATTCTCCTTATTGAAAAAAACAAAAAACAGAGCACCATATACTGCTCTTTAATTAGAAAAGTCACTCTGTCCTGAAGTTTGGTACCCCGTGCTTTCAGCATGTTTCCTCCATGCTGGCACTTCATTATTCTGAGAAACTGGCTACCTCTAGATGGTGGACACATGTGATGACCAATGAGTCACATGGTCATAGGCTCAGTCCTACCCCTCCTTCTTTGGCCAAAGCCTATGCTGTGCAGGGTTCCATGTCTATAGATCAGTCACTCTATTAGTCCCTGCATCCTGGTGATGGCTGATGCTCTGCAGGCAGAAAAGGTGACTCCATACCAGGAATAGGTATCTATTCTTGTGAAGATAAATCACCAGTACTTTTAAGATGCCAAAAGGCCTACTGTATTCACCTTGATACCAAGTTGCCGGTTGGTTTTCTCAAAGAACAGGGTCTCATCAGGGGCCCAGGGTTGGTTTTGTTGCTGACGAATTGGACATTCTCAGGAGCAGCAGTATCTATATTGATAAGTGGGGTTCCATCCTGTAGGGTCTATGCACAGGGTTTTTCTCTGCCTCTGCTTTCACTCTGTCCATGTGATTATGTTGTCAGTTATGGAGTGGCCAATGATGGAGGTTGGCTAATGTCATTGGCTGAGCCATTTCTTCTTTGGTATTTCAGTGTTTTTTTTTTTTCCACGAGGGATCCTGGGTTTTGATAATACGTGATAGAAAAATCTTTACACTCTCTTGTGTCCATCCACATGCCTCTTCCCCGAGTCTCCTTGTTTCTGATGCAACTGTCCTTTTTTTGTCCAGGTCACTGACCACATGGGCTTTTATTTCATGTATATGTTAAGCAGCACTTTTCCCGACTGCCCATCTCTTTTGTGCTTTATTAATCATTTCCACCATTCCCCCTTTCAAGGTCCCTTAGCTATCCCTTGAAGATGGTTATGGTAATTGAGGCCTCCTAACTTCTGTTGTTTAAATGACTCTATTCCTCTGGGGTTCCATCATCCCCATGGTCATTAATGAGCTTAGATCCATGACTAGGATTATAGCTTCAGGAATTAGAGACACAGTTACTCACTGTAAGTTAAACTTGAAAGGTAATCACCTCAAATTTCTCTTTCATATACTAAGTCATAGTTTTCCAGTAGTAAAAATAAAATGCATATCCTGTCACACTTTCTGTGAGTAAAATTCTAAAGTCTTATGCCCTGAAGGGTCCTCAGGAGACATATTTTCTCTATTTTTACTTCCAGCGCTCCTGTGCTTCTGAACCTTTTCCATGTAATGGCACACATAGAAAATGAAAATACTCTAAAGAGCACTGAATATAGTAGATGGAGAAGGCTGTTCATGGCCTGATGTTACGGAACTACAGCTCTGAATCACAGATCCTGGTCAGCTGCCCTGATAGTGAGGCAATCAATAAATGGTACATGTAATCCGTATGTCATGGCACTGGTGATTGAGAAACTATGTTAAACAAGCCCATGCCAGTCACTTCACAAATACCAAGTGACACGTTTTAAAACTATCTCAACATTATTAATTGAATAAATGTTTATTTAGCAGGCACTGTCGTACCATGGACAGTGACAGTGATGCTGCTGTGGGCCTGTGTCCCGCTACCTGGATCTCCCTGAGGACCATACATTTATTTCTCCAGCCGCTGGGAAAGGTAGCGGTTGGCAGCTCACAGATGAGTCTGTCTTCAGGGATTGCCCTCAGCAGAAGGGGCCGCCTCACTCACAGTTATGTCACTCCTTCCCTAGAGGCAGCTCATATCCAGTGTTTGTTCAATAGGGGAGGAGGCTAAGAAGTTCATGACTTGGGCCAACCCTGAAGAGTCATCCTAGCTCCAGAGCTCTCTGAGGGATCAGCTGAGGGCTCTGTTATGACTGCTGTGTGGTTCCCCTCCCTCTGCCCAGACTCCTTTAGGGAATTTGCTGCAGAGAGTACTCCCCAACAGACCTTTTAAGTGGGGGTCTCTGTTTCAGTGTCTGTTTCCTGGGGGATAAGCCTAAGATGGAAATAAAGATAAGTAAGGCTTGGAGTGAGCCCCAGGGAGCTTAGAGTACAGAGGAGGGAGCAGCATGCAAACAAGTAAATATTATCATCATGAAGGATGCCATAGTGAACGTTTAAATAGGATATATTGAGGCAGATGACAGAGTGAGCAATAATACCCAGGTAGACACAGTAGGAAAGAGGGCCCTGAGGGCATCTGGGCAGCAGAACACAGCGTTACGCTCTGTGTCGTCATTCTCCCTGGCCACGATATGCCAGTGAAAGCTAAATAAATATTTATTGAATCAATAATGTTGGCATAGTCTTAAAGTTTATCATTTTATTATTTATCATTTAAATCACATCATCAGTTTAAAGGAAAGGTTGACAGTATAGTAGATGTTGGTGGTTGGTACAGAACGTGTAAAAGGCCATTTCAGTCAGGGAGAATACATTTTCAAAACCCCATATGGCTATATTTTCAGAGAGGTACAAGTAGTTTGGTATGACTCCATCAAGGAGAAAATGAAGCTGGTGTAGGAGGTGAGGGTTATATTGGAAATATTGGCCTATGATGTCAATTTACATGCCAAGAGGTGTTTTTTTTTAAATTATTTCCTTCACAAAATTTTGAAAATATATATTAAATGAGTTACTGTATTAGTTAAGTAATTGTTTTCTGAAGCAACACAGAGTTCTCAGAATAAACTGGCTTAAATAAGATTGAAACGTTTCCTTCTCATTATCAGTTCAAGGTCAGTGGTACAGATTGGCAGGATGCCTGGCTTTCAGAGACACAGCTTCCTTCAGTTTTTTGCTCTGCTTTCCCCTAATTTACTTTCTGGAAGCTGGGACAATGCCATATCTGTGATCTATCACAGGAAAGAGGAAATAGAGGAAGAAAACAAATTCAAAAATGTTTTAAGGTTAAACCTGAAATAGGCAGTCATTTTTACTCACACGCCCTGTGACATTGAACCCAGTGGTATGACGTGTATTTATAGAGAGAATAGGAGTTGGATGACCATGGCCCTAGCTTAGTAAGGGAGAGACAGGGAAGGTTTTAAATTTTTTAGCTAATGGAAAATGAGGACAGAAGACACCAGTGCACATCAGTGGGTTCCATCATAGCTGTCAATGTTTTAAAACTTGTAGATTTCACATCTTAAACAAGATACCTGGCCTCTATTGAAAAATTGGGCCTGTGTTTTTATCCAGCATAAGTCAGCTAGTTCTGGTAGATGTTAGCAACCTCAGGGTACAAAGTTCCTGGATCAACATTGGCATAAGCAAAGAAAAAAGTAGATAAATAAAGAAAACCTTTAATTAAAAAGGCAATGTATATTTTTAAAAATACAACAGAATTTATTTATAATACATACTGTAATTAAAATTGTGATAAATAAGGAAATTATCTTTAATAAAAATTTATGAATTAAATAAAGACTCATTCCAAACAAGTGCTTTAAAATGCAGTTATGTAGTAAGTAAAAAATACATGAAGCAAAAAATGAGGTGAAAATACTTTTTTTTAATGATGGAGCTTTTATAGTAGTATTTATTTAGTCCCAAAGAAATTATGTATCCTTAGCAGGAATAAGCATTTGTAAATATAAGTTAAATTAGAAATACAGTTGCTCAGAATGTTAAGATATAGTTGGATTTTTACTGGACATGTTGGTAAAACATTTAAACCATCTGTGTCATTTGCTCTTGCAAACAGTAATGGTATAGGTAATATATACATATAGAACTGTCACACCTACTTCACCTAACGTGGGAGATAGTTTCGGGTTTGGATCGGCATTTTCCTTCACATAACTATGGGGCATAATCTGTCACATGTTCACTTTAGTTTAGTGCAGAGATATGGGCAGGAATCTCAACGTAACTGACAGCTTCAGGAGCACTGTCTTTAAGAGGAATCCTTATAGGATTTATGAACACATTGTTCAGGCCACCCAAGCATCAGTTCTTTTATAAGGTATGAGACCATGTGTGTTGAGGAGGAAACCACCCTGGATTTGATTAGTCTCACTCAACATTGGACCACTATCTCGTAACATCCTTGAGCAAAACTTTCAGGTATCCTAAGGAACAATTTGATTAAAAGCTGTCCGCCATGCGCAGGGATCTGAGGCCTGTGCCTCAATAGGTTTTAATAGCTCACTCCCAGCCCTGCAAGCCCAAATGCAGTTAACCAAATATGAATCACTTTTACAATAAACATCATTTCTTAGTAACAGAGCTTATATGCCACATTTAACTTAAACCATTAGGTTTCCAGGGAAACAGTGCTAAGAGAGGTAATTCCGAGGTCATTCTTTCCACAGAAAAAGCATGCAGACTTGCTGTTAACCCTTCACCTCAAACACCCATTTAACTATATATATACAGTTGTAGTTTTGATGAAACTTTTGATGTAGGACCTAAGACAGTCTGAGCAACATGAAGCATCTTACAATTCTGATGACAAGAATCTTGAAAATATTAGGACACATTGGTCAGTATTCTGGTTTTGCCTAGATAATACTCCGGTGTTCCTCATTACCTCATACCACTTGTGCAAAATCATCGTCACAGACTTTTTTGTTTTATTGTGCTTGGTGGACAGTAATCATCCTGTTATTTAGGATTAGGATCAGCGTACATAACGATTCTTAACAGTTGACATTAAAGCCAAACCATTTTATTATTTATTTATTTATTTATTTATTTAATTTATTTTTTGGCTGCATCAGGTCTTAGTTGCAGCACGCGGGATCTTCGTTGAGGTATGTGGGATCTTTCGTTGTGGTGCATGGGCTTCTCTCTAGTTCTTTAGCTGTGAGCAGGCTCCAGGGCACGTGGGCTCTATAATTGTGGCACACAGGTTTCAGAGCGTGTGGCTCTGTAGTTTGTGGCACGTGAGCTCTCTAGTTGTGGCATGCAAGCTCAGTAGTTGTGGCACGCCAGGTTAGTTGCCCTGCGGCATGTGGAATTTTAGTTCCCTGACCAGGGATTGAACCTGCATCCCCTGCATTGTAAGGCAGATTCTTTACCACTGGACCACCAGGGAAGTCCCAAGCCAAACCATTTTATTCTCTACGTACTCTCCTTCTCCCATAATTGTATTGCCAGGGTGTGTGTGTGAGTGTGTGCATAGATTTATGTGCTTAGCAAATGAAGGTAACATTTAATCAAATAAAGAAGATTCAGGAGTTCTCAAGTGTAGTTTTAACTCTTCTTAGACTTAGAAGATGACTTCTGGCAAGATGGTATCCCTGCTTTTATGGACCTGGGATCAGTTTTCAGGAGAGTTGATTTTGGGGCCAAGGTGCTGAGATGAGTGTGAGGTTACTAATGGAGCTAGGAAAACCACCTGGAACATCCTCCGTGTTATGACATAAATTTAACCTGCATTAACTTCAATACTTTATGTACTGGGAGGGTTATAGAGACTCATTTCTTGAGTGTGTTTGCAAGCCTGCACAAACATGGACACACATGCTTCCACAGTGTTCTGTCTTCTTTATTACATTATCTGGTCCGTATGGGCAGGTGTTTTATGCTGAGGTCAGTCCCTCCCTTGCAAGACTGCTGGAACAATTTTTTTTCACTGATCTGACATTTGACAATGATAGTAGCTGGCTGTTTCAGTTCTTTTTGACTTTTGATATTTCAGAACTCACTAACCCCAAAAAGGATCTGCTGCTAACCTATGTACCACTTTCAGAACACAGCACATAAATGCAGGGAATAAGGTACCCTGTGGTACTTTTATGTCTGTGAACTCCTTCTTAAAGTGAATCCTAATAAAGGAGAGAATACGCAAGGGGGATATAATTGGGTAAAGAGGAGAGACTATGTGGAATCTAGAAAAATGGAATAGATGATCTTAGTTGCAAAGCAGAAATAGAGACATAGAGAACAAATGTATGGATGCCAAGGGGGAAAGGGGTGGGGTGGGAGGAATTGGGAGACTGGGATTGACATATGTACATTATTGATACTACGTGTAAAATGGACAACTGATGGGAACATGCTGTATAGCACAGGGAACTCAACAAGCGCACTGTGGTAACCTAAATGGGAAGGAAGTCCAAAAGGGAGGGGATATCTGTATGTGTATGGCTGATTCATTTTGTTGTGCAGTGCAGGCTAACACAGCATTGTAAAGCAACCATACTCCAATAAAACTTAATTAAAGAAATAATAAATAAATAATTTTTTTTTAAAAAAGAGGAGAGACTAATATTATAACAGTTTTCCTTCCCCCAGTGCACCCAACCTTTGAGACTTGCTTCACCCTGATATAGAAAGGGAATCTCATTGATCACCTTACTTGATTTCAGAATCAGTCAGGTTATGCTAACTGCTGTAAAATATCAACCACAAAATCACATGGATTTATTCAGTAGAAGTTTTTTTAATTAATTAATTTTTGGCTGCGTTTGGTCTTTGTTGCTGCGCATGGGCTTTCTTTGGTTGCAGTGAGCCTGGGCTTCTCTCCACTGTGGTGCATGGGCTTCTCATTGCAGTGGCTTCTCTTGTTGCAGAGCACGGGCTTAGGCGCACGGGCTTCAGTAGTTGTGGCACGCAGGCTTGGTAGTTGTGGCTTGTGGACTCTAGAGCGCAGGCTCAGTAGTTGTGGCACATGGGCTTAATTGCTCTGTGGCATGTGGGATCTTCCCAGGCCAGAGCTCGAACCCATGTCCCCTGAATTGACAGGTGGATTCTTAACCACTGCACCACCAGGGAAGCCCTATTCAGTAGAAGTTTATTTCTTGTTTGCATAAATTCTCAATGGTGGTGAGAGAAGGGAAGAGCCTCTACTCCACACAGTCATCCAGGGACCCATTCTAGATGTCAGTGCTCAGAAAAAAGGCCCCAGATAAGGGAGAAGAGAGAGCATGGAAACATGCAGGAAAGGCTTTCCATGGGGGCTGATTCCCAGACCACATGCCACTGTGTGTGTACAGCACAGTCACTGTGAACTGCAAGGATGCAGGGAAATGTGCTCTACGTGGTGCCCAGAAGGAAAATAAGATGTGTTTTGGTGAACACAGAAATCTCTGCTCCACATTTTTGACATCAGGCTTTCTTACAGTTCCTCCTCAGTTAATGCTTACTCCTTCAGAGTGTTCTTTGATGGCTGCTTCTTTTGACAACCTCCTCTAAACATTGATTACCTAGAGGATAGCCTGGACCCTCTTCTCTTTGCTTACAACTTTTAATTATAGTTTTGAAATTTTCTTCTGAATCACATATCGTGTCTTTCTTTCCTTTCTTCCCTCCCTCCCTCCCTTCCTTCCTTCCTCTTTTTCTTCTCTTTTTTTTAAATGTCTGTCTTATATGTAGAAGGCTTGCTCAAATATTTGGAAGGTAAGTTACTAAAAACCAGTTGCATTCTGTATGTGCATGGACCATTAACTGGGAGCCTATCTGTAAGGTAGTCTGTCAGAAAACAAACATAACCGTGTATGTTTATGTATGTGCGTCTGTGTGTATGCACACAGTGTATGTATACGTGTGCATTTAGGAAGGAGGGTTTTGTGGGCTTCCATCATACTTGGAAAGATATGGAACAAATGTGGTAAGAATGGGAGTCTCATCCTCCTATATGTAGACATTTTCTAATCCTCCTCTTGCAAGTATGGCTGCTTTCCATCTATTGTACCTGTAAGGGAAATCACCCTGGCCATTTTAAACTGAGGGAATTTAACACAGCAAGTTTTATGTTAGAAAAAGACATTGGGAAGATTGGAGAAGTAGTTCCAGGTAGGGTTCTCAAAAATTATCCCCAGAAAAACACTCTAGAACTGGCCTGTGAAAGGACCCACAATCACTGTCATGCTTAAGAAGGTCAGGAATCAGGGAATTGTAACTGGCGCTGTTGATCCCAGGAATAATCTCTCTTACCAACATTCCTGAGATCAGGAAACCAGAGCCCAGAGAATATATTGTGATATCAAGAAGCAAGAATCAAGAGGCCACCTCACTGTTGATTCTAGAACAAACCATACCTGCTAGATAAACATGGCAAATTTGTATGATCTGCTGCTTGTCTTTTGACACTCACACAGCTAGTGACTGGACATGGAACCTTGTTAACAGTCTTGGAGAATCCCTACTCCTCCTTGCTGATGTGTGTCATCAGAGGTGAAGAAGCGGTATAAGTGTGGCCTTTACATTGAGCCTCAGCTGCAAGGGAGTCTAGCAAAGGTAGTTTCTAGTTTCTCAGCTTCTGAAATGCAAGATAGTATGGTACTAACCAAACCCTTCTTTAACTCTCTATGATCTACATAGTTTCCTGGTTAAACTTTTCTAGAACAGGCTGAGGAAGGGGATTTGAAGTTCTGATTCCTCTCCTATCCTGAAGAATTCCACCAATCTTCTTATTTTCAACTCCCTACCTCACCTGTAAATTTTGCAGTAAATAGTTCCTCTGATATTTAAGCCTTCCTAGAGTTTTCCAGAGGAATAAATTGTTCTTATTGGCCTCACCCTTCAGGCACTTGGTATCCAGTTTCCCAGTCCTCCTACCTGCTTCATGTGCTTTCTAGCTTCCAAAAATTATTGACTACACTTGCACTTGCTGCTTGCTATTTTATCTCTTGATAGCATTAGTAGGGAGAGAGAGTTTTAATTATGTTACCCTTATTTAGTGGGGCTTTAAGAGAAAATAGAGATAAATGTGCTCAACAAAACAAGTTTAATCTAAAATACACTCACAGGGCTTCCCTGGTGGCACAGTGGTTAAGAATCTGCCTGCCAATGTAGGGAACATGGGTTCGAGCCCGGGTCTGGAAAGATCCCACACACGCAGCAACGAAGACCCAATACAGCCAAAAATAAATAAATAAATAAATAATACATTCATACTTATCTTTACTTTTTCCAAGATGACTTATTTTTAGTCCACTGGTCATAAATATCATACATATGCCAATAGCTCCTAAATTTGTATTTTCACCCTGAGTTCACCACAGAATTTCTGATTCATATATTCCACTGTTTACTTGGATGCCCTTTTGAATATTTAAGAGATATAATGGATATAAACTGCACCAAAATAGAATTCTTGATTATGTTCTGTTCTTGCCTGTTTTACTTCCTAACATCTAAAAGATGTACAGATAATTAAGGAGGTATAAATTCCAGCTCTTTGGATAAGAAGAAAACTCACTCATTACTCAGTATGAATCTTCCTATTTCCCAATGGGAACAATATTCATTGTCTTTCAGCTTGAGCCATTGATTTTAGTGTTTCAGGATTCCTCATAGCCACTCTTCAAAACACACACACACACACACACACACACACACACACACACACACACACCATAAACATTTTGCTTTTGCTTTTCTTTCTCCAGGTAAAAGAAGTCTTACACATTTATCAAATAAGTTACAATCCTGTAGATAATTCAGAATCTTTACAAGTTATTATTATACTTTTTTAGTTAAAAATCTAATTTGTTTATCTGTTTTAAAGATTCATTTTTCATTTATTTAACTGTCGAGGATGGTTTGGGATTTTTTTTTTTAATTTTTATTGGAGTATAGTTGATTTACAATGTTCTGTTAGTTTCTGCTGCACAACAAAGTGGATCAGTTATACATATATCCACTCTTTTTTTTTTTTTTTTTTCCCCGGTACGCGGGCCTCCCACCACTGTGGCCCCTCCCGCTGCAGAGCACAGGCTCTGGACGCACAGGCTCAGCGGCCATGGCTCACGGGCCCAGCCGCTCCACAGCATGTGGGATCCCCCCGGACCGGGGCACGAACCCGCGTCCCCTGCATCGGCAGGTGGACTCCCAACCACTGTGCCACCAGGAAAGCCCCACTCTTTTTTAGATTCTTTTCCCATATAGGTCATTACAGAACATTGAGTCGAGTTCCCTGTGCTATACGATAGGCCCATATTAATTATCTATTTTATATATAGTACTGTGTATCTGTCAATCCCAATAAAAACAGTGCTTGATGCCATGAAGTAGGTGGCAATGCCTTAACCATATGCATATTGTCAGGCCCAAGGGCCTTTCCATCCTTGTCAAGGGGAGTGCTAACGTTCTTTCCTTTCACACAATACTAAAATCTAATTTTAAAACAAGTTTGTTTGCTTATCTTCTGTTCAATGTTGCAGAATGATCCCTAGATTTATAGTGAGGACATGTGTTTTATTGCTCTAATTTATTTTGCTTCTGATTTCCTTGGGAATGAGACTTTGGGTTACAAGCCTCAAGTAAATATTTCATAATTATGTTTTATTACATAAAATCATACCATCAATAAACAGTATTCACATTTAAAAAATATGCTTAGAGTCAGAAAAAAATCCAAAAATGATATATTTTAGAGGTTAGGTATACTTGTAATTAAGATATGAATTTAATAATTTAAATATAATACAGATATATTAAGGAGCATAACATAAATTCATATTTTGGAAAGAATGTTTTCACTAGATGTTAAAATTACCTACATGTTAAAGATGTTATATAAGTAAGTTTGGTTAGAATTTCTTCATGTTACTAAAAAACAAAATAAAAAGTACTAAAATATTACAGGAAGAAAATCAAGTCAAATGAATAGTCAAGGTTATAACGTTTAATATTTTATCTGAAAATGATGGCTATCTAATTCAAATGGTGTGTGTTTAGCAGGGCCACATCAATTTTCTCTAAAATTCTAATTAAAATTCTTCTGCAGACATGGGAGGAGGGAGACAGAATTTTCACACTATGGAAAATAAAAATTGGCAAAACACCTACTGGTAAAATCTTGGAAGATTTGACAGTAATTATGAGGCAGACAGATATAGATTGAGAATAATCTTCTAAGACTTGAGCACAAAGTGCACTTTGAGTCTGCTTTTTGAAACGAAGTGTACCTGAAACAGGTAGGAGAATGTTGAGTACCTCCCTCACCATATATTATCAGACTTAAATACACAGGGTAAGCACTCTCCTGTGTTTCTTACCTATGGAAATAATTTTAAATCCAGGCAAAGAATAAGAGGCCCATTAGATAACTAAGGGAATAGTCAGGTAAACTGGTGGTTTATTATGGGAGTACAGTCTCTTGAGAAAAGGCAGGCATGTGCCTTCAGGAAAAACTTTGATAGCAATGCATGCTAGGAAATTATTATACCTATCCAGAGGACTGGGGTGTCATGCAGTGGGAAATGAGGCTCATTGGAGATAAGACTCTCAGAAGTTCCATTAGAGCAGGATCTTGTTTTCTTCACTGACCCAGTGTCTCAAACAGTGCCTCCTACATAGTAATTATTGACTATATGGATACAGAGAATTGACAGGAAATGTGGTCTTTAGCTTCATTCCACTGTAAATCTTAAAGTAAATCTAAAGGATATGGGACAAAACATAAAATCATTATCATAATTATTATAAGCACCATAATGTAGTATAATTATATCTAATATTCATAGAGCTCTGTACTTAGTGCCAGACATCTTCTAACATTATTTTATGTTCTTCATATGACAACCCTGAGGCTTAGGCAATAGCATTATCCTCATCTGAAACAAACTTGCCACCGGTTACTAGAAGTAGCAGACCTAGGGTTTGAACTGAGGCATTGGCTCCATAACCCAAGCTCTTGTTTGCACTAAAAACAAGGTCATCTGGTAGTAGATACTGCTCTTTGAATATTTTTCTCCTCAATTATAGTGTAATAGAACCCCCAGCCTTTCTTTTGGCATACGGTTGCCAGAAATAAAGCCAACTTTTGACTGGCTCTGTTAAAGGTGGGTGTAGTCATATGAATATGTTCTATCTGATGTAATGACGTGCAAGTGATATGTACAGTATTAGAAACCTTAAGGGAAGAGATTGCAGAAAATATTCTTCTTTGCTCCTTCTACCCAGTGGTAGCTCTGTAGTTGCAGCCTCAGCAGCTGCTACCTTTCCTGTTTAAGAGTTCCCTTCCCCTTAAGCAAGTCTCCCAAGGGAAAGACAAAGTTAGTGTATTGTCTTTCTACCCAAGGCTATTGTTTTGTAAATAAATGATATAGCTTCTTTGAAAAAAAGAAAAAAAAAAGGATAAGAAGGGTTTAGGAGCCAGTATGTGTAAGATCAGCTTTTAGGCTTAAAAACTATGTCTAGGCAAAAATACTTAGCTATGGTTTCTTGTATATGGAACCAAGCAAACAAATCAAATGGCTTCTAAAAGGGGCATTGAAGGTAGCAAGAAATTCCAAAAATTTGTGAAAATTCATCCTTTAAAATCAAACTGTGGGGCTCCCAAATCTGCACCATCTGTAACTTTGGACACTCTAAGGGCATCTTTAGATGGGGCCATGGAGGATAATGGACAGGAGACAACTTCTTAAGGACAGAGACTGGGACTACAGATGACAAAGGAGTTTTTCCCAGAAAGTAGAATCAGGGGCTGCCAGCTGGACAAGCTTAGGAACTTACTCTACCACCAGGCTGCTAATTGCTTATTATTTGGAAAATTGTTTTGTAATTACCCTTATGACTTTCTACCATTTTATAAATAACTAGGCCATTGGAAGTCATATCACAGCTTGATGGAAAGAAAGGAACATCCCTAGACATCCTGGGCTTGAAGTTGGGTACAGTATTTGGAAGCAACTTTGGAATTGCTTGTTTGGGGGTGAAAGTCAGTATGTTCCATATGCAAGGATGGGTGTTCATGGATGTATTGTGTCAGAGACTGATGATTCTTCCCCAGTTTCAATTTATTTTTATTTACCAATAGGACCTTTGAATATAAATTGGGCACATGATTACCTAGCTGGTATTTTCTAACATACCTTGAACCTAAATGTTGCAATGTTCTAGTATGTATGACTTCTGAAAGGTTGTAACAGAGGTAGTATGTATAACTTCTAAAAAGTCTTAGCAAAAGTCCCAATGTTATCTTTTTGTGTTGGGTTCAGTGCCAGTGTGATAGTTGGAATTAGCACAGCCATCCTGGACTGTGAAGTAGAAAGCTGGTGCGGAGAATCCTAGGTCCCTGATGATATTGAAGCCAGCATACCTGTCTTAGAATGACTTTGTTACGTGAGAGAGAGAAACTTCTATCTTTTTTAAGCCTGTATAAACCACTGTTATTGGAGTTTTAAAAAAAATTTCTATCCAAATTTTATCCTACCAATTCATGTTGAATGACAGTTTAATGAAAGATCTCATCTTGATAAACCCTGGGAAAATGTGAAGTCAATAATTAGGAAATGTATCAAAAGAAAAATATATGAGTAATTTTGGATGCAAAGAACTAAATTAATTTGCTGTTTTTAAATACTGTGTATTAAATGATCAGGGGAGCTTTTCTGGGAACGCCCCTAGAAATACTGGTAGAGGCTGAGCTGACGTGAAAGAAAAGAAATTCTTCAGAAGTGACACACTTTAAATCCATTGGGGCAAAGAGATTCTTGGGGTTATTGTGACACATTTGCTCATTCCTGTTGGAACCACTGAAAGTCCACATTCACAGTGGGCTGACTAGATTCAAAAAAAAAGAACTCTACAAAGGGCAATAGTGTGATCTATAATTATGTTGGCCTTGAATAGAGTGGAAAAATATTTCATTTGAAAACCTCTAAAGAAACGCCTAATCTTACTTGGATTTAGGGCAATTCATATTACCTATGAGGCCAGAAAACGTCCAAATTAAAAAATATATTTTAATTGTCCCCATGTTTAAGTGCTTTTAGAGAATTAGCAAAAGAAAACTAAAACTTCTTTAGGGGATGCATTTTAATTGCAGACCTGAACATTTTTCTAAATAAAGTGGTAAGAAACTTACAGTCACGATCAAAAATCTTTAAATATATCAGGGAAAAAAGTGATCATAAACAAAATTAACAAAATATACTATCACAGATAAGAAAAATTTTTATGTAATGAATATAATGGTGACTATTTTTGTTGTTAAACTACAAAAAAAAGAAAATCAAAATTATGCTTAAAAAATAAATATGTATCAATATGACCAGGCATATTTGATTAAAATCAAACAGAACTTTAAGAAATTAAAAATGTAAGAATTGATTTTAAAAAATCAATCAATGGATGGGGTAAGCCAAAGATAAGTAGGAGAGAGTAAACTGGATGACACATCTGAAAAACAAGAAAACCCAAAATAGGAGATAGAGAAAAGGCTGGGAAATGTGAAGGAGAGTAAAACTGGAATAGAGAAGAGAGCAAGAAATATTTTGCTATAAAATGCAAAATATACATATAAAAGATATACAAAAAGCCAAAAGAAGAGGATAGCAAGAATGGAAGACCCGGAATTTTGGAAATGTAGAACAGCTGATACTAGTCTAGTATTGTTGAAAGACACAGATTCTTAGTTTCAGGAAGCCTGATGAGTCCCAAACAGGAATAACAAACACAGATCTATACCTAGAGATGTAAAAATGAAACTCAGAAGATATTCAAATCAAAGAGAAGATTTTAAAAGTCGCCAGAAAAAAGGGCTAAACTGCCTACAAAGGCAGGGCAATTAGTGTGATAATTTCTTGTTTCTTAGTAATAACAAAGGCAACCAGAAGACAGTGGGATGATAACTGTGCATTTTGAGAGAAAATTGTCCTCCACTTAGAATCTTATACCCAGGCACACTATCTTTCAGAAACAATAAAGACTTTTATGAAAAGTTTATTATTAAAAGATCCTCTCTAAGGGAACTTTTAAAGATTTGCTTAAAAAAGCAGACATTTTTTCTTTTAGGAGAAATGTTTTAAAGAAGGAAAGAATGGAGTGAAAAAATGGTGAGCTAACGAAATGCTATTCTTTGTGTAAATCTAAAACAAAAGTGATGTTTTCAGTTTTTGATGTAACATTTTCTTAAAATTAGTAGAGCCATACTAATAAAGTTTAAAGAAAAAGATTAACATTCAAGGGTTTAATCACATTTTTTAAATGTATAAAGTTAAAGAAAGGTGTTTTAATATATAACATATTTTTAACCTTACCAAAAAAAAAATTTAGCAAGTATAGGTAAGAATGAGAAAGCCAGGGTATAAAAAGGTGATCTGTGAGTACTTAAATCATTTAAAATAGAGATTGTTATGAGAAGGCAAATGTACAATTTTTCCCTGTAGAAGTTTTCTGTAATGCAAAACTATATGGGATAATAAATGTAAATAAAACATTTTAAAAAGAAGTAACAGGTGGTATGAAAGCAATAGGGATAGAGGAAAAACTTGATATTTACCTAATTAGCTGGAATATAAAGCATGTTTTACATTTGACTCTAAATTGTAAAAAACTTCAGATAATAAATACTTCTGAAAATGTAAAGTATAATTATTAATAAAAACACCCTGTAAATATACTCTAGAAACAGGAGAAGTTGAAAGCTAAGAATTATGTCACAGGAAAATTATAAAGCAATAGAAGCAGAATAATAAATAGAACAAAAGAGAATGCAATAAATAAAATCAAATATATCTAATGTATCACTTACAAGGTCTGGCTACCATATAAATAAAGAATTCTTTAATATAGCTGCTCTTTAATTCATTCACCCCATGATGATTTGCTTATTTAAGAATTTTTTCACAAAACTGCTAAGCAAATTAAAAGTGGGAATTATTAAAATATTTATATTTATATATCAATTACAGAATCTGAATAATTAATAAGATTTTTGATATTGGTATTTATAAATATATATATAACTGACACATATATTTATATTGATGTCATTCTGTCCTACATATGCAGACATTTGTTCCAAATATTAAAAAATAATTTAAAATATTTCCATAGAGAAATATCAATTGATTCCAACAATAAACATTGAGCAAGTCACCAGATATTAACATAACATTAAATCTAGGAATCAGGTACAAATGACAAAAAGGTCTCAACAAAATTATAAAATGCATAAGAACATTAAAACAAGAATTGTTCAGAATCTATAGAGAGAAATATCAAGTTTTGCTGAGCAATATAATAATTTAATAAATGAAAGACTATTTAACTTTCCTAGGATTTGATGAAATTTTGATTAAACTAGCAAAGTTTTCTTTTTCTTTACAAAATAATTATCATATCTATTTGGACAAATAAATAAAATAGAATAAGAAAAATTTTTTAATTAAAATTGCCTTCCCAGACATCAAGTCCTATTAACAGGAAGAGTAAAATAATTAGGTGCCAAATATATTTCAAGAAGAGAAAGTGTTACACAGATCTTCAAAATATATAGTTCTAATCTGTAATAAAATAGCATCTTAAATCTATGTGTGAGATTGCATTATTGCTTTTATAAAATTGGGAAAATACAGACTAAATTTAATAGTCTAATTCGTCTCATATAATTTACTCAAATAAATACTGGATAAACTAAATATTTATTACATGTAAACAGAGAAACCATAAGCATATAGAGGGAAATATAAATGTGGTGGGGAAGAACTGTGAAGCATGAATTCAAAGGCAGAAAACATTGAAAGTATATATGGAGATTAAATGCCACTAAGTGAAAACCTTCAAAGTTGACAGGGTTGTGCCACAAATTCAAACACATGTTAAAATTAAGAAAAAATTTTAAACATCTGTGTAATAAAAATAAATGGATGTACTTGTTGACTATCATTGCAGCACTATTTACAATAGCCAGGACATGGAAGCAACCTAAGTGTCCATTGACAGATGAATGGATAAAGAAGATGTAGCACATATATACAATGGAATATTACTCAGCCATAAAAAGAAACAAAATTGAGTTATTTGTAGTGAGGTGGATGGACCTAGAGTCTGTCATACAAAGTGAAGTAAGTCAGAAAGAGAAAAATACCGTATGCTAACACATATATATGGAATCTAAAAAAAAAAAAAAAAAGATTCTGATGAACCTAGGGGCAGGACAGGAATAAAGACACAGACGTAGAGAATGGACTTGAGGACATGGGGAGGGGGAAGGGTAAGCTGGGATGAAGTGAGAGGGTAGCATTGACATATATACACTACCAAATGTAAAACAGATAGCTAGTGTGAAGCAGCCGCATAGCACAGGGAGATCAGCTTGGTGCTTTGTGTGCACCTAGAGGGGTGGGATAGGGAGGGTGGGAGGGAGACGCAAGAGGGAAAGGATATGGGGATATATGTATACATATAGCTGACTCACTTTGTTACACAACAGAAACTAACACAACACAACATTGTAAAGCAATTATACTCCAATAAAGATATTTTTTAAAAAAGCACTTACACATAGTAATAAAGAAAACCACAAATAAAAAATAAGAAAATAAATGATTCATAATTAAATGGAGATGTTCCAGTCCAAAAGTAAGCAAAAGATAAATTAAAAATGTAAGTGGGATTTTAGCAGAAATGCAAAAATTTGAAAATTATCTGTATTGATGAGAGAATATATAAAATCCCTTAAACTATATATATATGTATGTATATATACATATACAAATATATTTTGCTGTAGGAATTATAATGGTATATATTTGAGCAATTTGATAATAAAAGTCAAAACACTTGGGCAGCAAACGTTATTTTACGTTTGATTGCCACTCTTCTAATAATGAGTGAATGTAATAATGAGTGATAAAAGATTTTATGAATCTTACCTCTCTTACTAGCTATAACTAGCCACAATTTTATTGTCCATAACATGAGAATAATGATAGTATTTTCCTCTTATATATTGTATTTACTGATATAGAAAGAAATTACCTTGTTATAAAATCAGAAAATAATACCTAATTGTATGTATAAAGGTTCCCATTTATGTACATTAAATATAAAAAATGGGTGGAATAGAAACAAAATTTATCCCTGATTGGATAATATGATTTTTTTTACTATAATGAACTCATATTAATTGTGTAAGTAAATATAAAATGAAACCAACAATTGACTCTAGGAATATTGAAGCAGAAATTGTACTTTCCCACCCAATTGAGTATAATCAAATGATAGTACCTTTTACTGACCAACTTCATAACATGTTCCTTATTGTAATTTTTACTTATTGAGAGATTACTCCAAGTCTATTTTATGGATCTAAGTCAAATCAGATATGATGACATCCTTCTCTTTCTATCTGTATGCTTCTCTACCCTGTGGTATTCTATTGGAATAAATGTTCCTCATAGTTTATTGCTCTTAAGTGTAATGTCAACCCTAGTCTATCATCTTTCAGAGAGGTTGTGACTTTCTCTATTCATTCATTCTCCCTTTTCTAGCTTCTTACCATGTTTTCACATTTCCCTGAACTCTTGATTATTCTGTAATCTGATGCTAATAGATTTAGTGGCTGCCTCCTTTTTTCAGCTCATCCATTAACAAACCAAGATATTTAACCAAAACATTAAAGCATTTAGATAACTTTTGCCAGCTGAGTTATCAGGTGATAAAAGTGTTCAGATAGAGGAAAAGAATTTTGGTGATCATGACTTGAGTCTTTTTAGCTGCACCATTTAAAATACCACATCTCCTTGGTGAAAAATAATATATTGCATGTTTGGAGAAATTTTATATGTGTGATACTGTATGTTGCAATTCTATCCACGTTATACTCAAAAGAAGAAAAGAAAGGTTATAAATTAAGAGTCATGTAAAGTAGCTACAACAGCAGTTACTTGCCATTTATTAAATTTGTTTAATAAACAATGTTTTAATAGACACGAAGTTATACAACTGTAGTGAAACAATACAATACAACACAGAACTAAGGTTTTTATTGTACATATATCCTAACATTTGACTTTCAACTGTATAAGAACATCTGTGATATGCTGTCTAATAAAACTCAGCATACTAATACCAAAATTTTAGTCAAGTTCCCTGTGGTTAGATGGTGATACATTTCGTCAAATATTTTTATGCAGGTGGCGTGATATGTGAGATTGTTTTAATTACAGTGTATAAATAGCAGTTTAAATACAAAATGTTGTTGCTTAAGAATTGGATTGGCAAGATAGAATCTAGGGTTTTTTCAACTAGAGAAGAAAAATATAATAATAAAATCAGAGTACAGCCACAAAAGGAACTCAATTTTTTAACTATGTAGGGCAAATTCTTTTTAATTTCCCACTAGTAAAATAAAAGAGTTGAAGCATGAACTGTTATCAGGATGCTTGCTGAGACTTTTCTTTTTTAATTTTGATTCACATTGCCACAAAGGGTGGGAAAAAAAGAAGTTGGATTAAGCACCATTCCCAGCTTTCTGCTCCTATTTCTTTATAGATGTCTGCTTACCTTCCTGGGTTTGGATCTCAAGAGATGATGCTAGATTTACTTCTAAAAGAAAATGTTACCAACAATTTCACATTTTTGAGCAGCACTATCACAGCACATAGACCCCTGACACTTTTGTCAGTGTAGCCATTCAGTGTGCGAGGCAATGGCCTTAAAAAAACACGCTAAGTCCCTAATTAACTAACTGTGAACTGTAGGTAGTAAACATTTGACAAAAGGAAACCATCAAATTTAAACTCCTAGACCATTGCTTATTAGGTTTTTATGATTTGTTCATTTAATTTTAGTAAAAATATTTTTGAAGATGCAAGTAATTTTATGAAAAAATATGTTTTGGAATAATTTAATTTGAAGACAGAATTACATCTGTCCATTGAATTTCATGTTGATGTAATTCAGAAACAATTTATGAATTATCCAGCTGTTTTAAAGTTTTTCTAAATAGTTTACTTACTTACCTTGAAACTCTTAGTTATAAACTAAATTTTGTCTCACTAATACATATTTTGAATGGAATTGAGACTTAACAATTCATGTTTGCTTTTATACCTTCAACTAGAGCCTGTCTGAATTAAATGAATGGTAAAAAGATCTTCAAATTGAGACAATAGTATATACTCTAATAGAAATAATAGTTACCTATATTTAATGTCAACCAAATAATATCTGTGCTTATTATTAGATAACAAAATCTGCACATAATACAAAAAGATCTTCCTATTTTTAATATACTTGCATAATTTCTAGCTAGTTGATTCTCAAAGCTCTTAAGAGGAAAATCCATATTTTAGGCTCAATATTGTACATAATATTTGAATTCAGAAAATGTATCAACTTCTTTGTACCACCTACATTCTAGAGGATAAAACACATAAAAGAGTCTAGTTTAAAATTTTTTAGGTTTATTATATAAGTTTATTATGTGAAGAAAAAAGATCATTTTTTCTTCTTATTGATATCGTCTGAATTTTCTCTAATTAGTGTAAAATAACAGACCTATATATTTCTTTTAATTTGTAGTTTGCTTTGTTTGATTTTGTATTTTTATTCTCAGTGAATTATGCCTGGTCAGATTGGTTAGACAAATTTTTGTGGTTCTTACTTTAAATGTTGCATATTATCACTCAGTGATTTTATGACTGCAGCAGTGCATCAAGGGCACTATCCCACCCTTTCAAAGACAAACAATCTGACTACATTGAAATAACAAAAACAATAGGGACATCAAGAACAATAATGATACCTAACATTTATTGTGAAAAAATCTCCAAAGTCTTCAATTAGCTAAACAGGAGCTGTATTTTAGTGAGCTGTTTCATTGTAGGTTTACTATGTTCCGGGAACTATGCTAGAAACTTGAACTTTAGTAAATCTTTTAAACCTCGTAGCAATGCCGTGAGGAGGATACTATCATTATCAACCTTCCGTCTTTTCTGCTCTGGTTGCTGAAGGATCACTCCATCCAGCAGCCCTTGATAAGGTCAGGAGAGACCAGTTAGTCAACCAAGAAAGAGAAGCTCCAGCCCTCTCTCGCCTCTTGTGTCTTCCTTCCTTTCCTCTGTCTTTCTCATTCTTTTCCCTTCCTCCTTATCTTTCTTGCAGGAAAGTGAGTCTGAGCCATTATGCCCTTCAAAAATACAAAAGTAGCAAAATTAATACTAAAGTTGACTTCGCTTCTCTCCAAAGTAGGTTTTCTTCTTATCATTTCATGTCAAGGAATACTTTTGCATTGTGGAACAGAGCCTTTGTTTGCCATATCTTCTCTTAGCATTTTTGTCTTTGTCTTTTATGATGAGCAAATTTTTTTTTTTTTTTTTTTTTTTTTGCGGTACGCGGGCCTCTCACTGCTGTGGCCTCTCCCGTTGCGGAGCACAGGCTCCGGACGCGCAGGCTCAGCGGCCATGGCTCACGGGCCCAGCCGCTCGGCGGCATGTGGGATCTTCCCGGACTGGGGCACGAACCCATGTCCCTTGCATCGGCAGGCGGACTCTCAACCACTGCGCCACCAGGGAAGCCCATGATGAGCAAATTTTGATTCTAGGCCAGATTGTACTGTTAGACGTGGATTATTTTTTCATTTGAATACTGTTTCCACACTACATTCCTTCCCCCACCCCCCGCACAGCATGCAGGAATCTTAATTCCCCAAGGAGGGTTCGAATCCACGCCGCCGGCCCCTGCAGTGGAAGCCCGGAGTCTTAACCACTGGACTACCAGGGAAGTCCCTGATTTGACTTAAATTTATGAGCATCTAATACTTTCTAAGCACAGTGTCGGTTCCTGTTCACTGGAGAGGCCATGGTGCAAAGCCAGTAACATTGTTTCCCCCACAAGCCTTAGAGATTCTGTTGAACTCATCCTATGAACTGAGATAAATTGTGGGAACAAAGGAGCATCTAACAAAACACATTAACCCAGGCTAGGAGATTTAGGGGACTCCTTGTTGTTGAGCTGAGATAGAGTGAAGGAATTGAGAAGAGCTTTCCAGACAGCAGGGAAAAAAGATTTTGCATTTTCTATACCTGCAGCCTCTCTTTTAAAGTATATATTTATCTAACCTTTATGATCTCACAGGTTGCAAGCTAGTTCTTTAAAGCTGACGTGAATATATGTGAAGCATACCATCAGTTCTGTTCACACTCCCCTCTCAAGCTACAACTCTTAAAATTCTAGCTACTCAACTCTGTAGGTTAAACTCAAACATGCATGCATGCACATAGACGCACAGATAAAATAATGGAGGTACTCCTAAGGAAGAAGTAAAGGGTTAACTGAATTATTAGGTTATGCTGCAAAACAAGTTATTACTGTGTTCTGAAATTTATTGTTTTATATTAAGAAGTATGGCTGTATTAGGAAGAAATGTTGAATTCCTTAATTGAGAATATAAGTCTGCCTCCACAAGAGAAATAGATATGACAGGTTTTTTTATAGCTATCCATTGTTAAATTATAAGATATATTTGTCATTTATCACTTATACTCGATCTTTGTGTCTTTGCTGATTTAAGTAATCATGGATTTCAGCTTTTTCTCTTACATATTCTCTCTCTCATATTCTATACTTTTAAATCTGAGACATCAAAATCACCCTCAGTTTTTGTCACGACAAAATCATTTTGGGAAAATAGATTAATGAACATATTGTCAAAGAGAGGTTATACTTTCTATTGCTTAATCTCTGTTTCATGCTTTCAAAATGCAAAAATGGAACAGGAAAGGGACATTGTCTTCCCCCAACCCAAACCAGCACAACCTCTCAGTGAAACAAAGCCTTGCTAATGTCGACAGATGAGTGGGTAAGCCGACTGCATTTATAAAAGTGCTTCTAGTAATCAGTGGGCAAACCAGTTTTAAACTGGGACTGAAGCCAACACACATCTTTTTTTTTTTTTTTTTTTTTTGCTCTTTAAATGTTTGACAAGCGAAGTACTGTAATGTCATGAGAGAGATGGTTCTTGTCATATTTCCAAATTGGCTGGGTAGAAAGCGCTTCCAGAAGGCTTTAATTCTATCAAGATCCCACTATAAATTCAAGACCCAGACTACCCAACTTGTCTCTCTGCTCTTCTGTTTTGTGGTCATTGGCTTTTGTTTTTATGATGGCCGAAACATCCCTGTCAGATGTGGTAATTTTGGAAACAAATATTTTAAAGTAGCCGTACAAAACAGTTTGTATATTACCTTTGTCATCCATAACAGCAACATTTCATCTTAAAATCTTGCATGCCCTTTAATAGGATTCATATGGGTTTAAGTAAATGAGCTATATGCAGAGGCGTAAAAAAAAAAGTGTTATATTTCCTTAAAACAAAAAAAGTTGAGTTTTGAAGGAAAGAAAAAGGTGAATTTTGAAGAGAATTTTGGTGTAAAGAATAAGCCCTTGGACAATAGGCATATCTGTGTTCAAATATTTTCTCTGCCACTTATGAGCTGTATGACTTAGAAGCAATTTAAAAAAAATTTTTCTTGGGGCTTTAGCCCCTCATGTTTAAACTGAGAATAATATCAACTTCTAAATGTTCTGTGATAGAGAAGATTAAATGAACATACAAAAAATACAGCTGTTGAATGCAGTATTTGTTCAACTGTATTTTTTCTGCTGCTGCTGCTGTTGTTTTCATTATTTTTCATGAAGCCATCCCAAATTTAAGGTATGGGTGTTACCTACAAGTTCTAGATAATGACTAACCTGTGATGTCAAACATCTTTCTGTCAAATGGCATTTCCAATTATATGAATGTTAAGACATTAGAAGGAATGAAGCACTAAAGAACAGATAATCACAGAACAAAGAACAGATCAAAAACACAATAGATTGCATTTTTTATTGAAGTGTAGTTGATTTACAATGTTGTGTTAGTTTTAGGTGTACAGCAAAGTGATTCCGTTTTTTATATATATATATATATTTATATGTATATAAATATATATATATTTATGTATATATAAATACATATATAAATGTATAAGTGAGTCATATAAGACATTCTTTTTTAGATTCTTTTCTATTATAGGTTATTACAAGATACTGAGTATAGTTCCCTGTGCTATACAGTTGGTCCTTGTTGTTTATGTATTTTACGTACAGTATTGTGCATATGTTAATCCCAAACTCCTAATTTATCCCTCCTTCCCTTTTCCCTTTGGTAACCATAAGTTTCTGTTTTGCGTTTATTTTTGTTTTGTAAATAAGTTCATTTGTATCAATTTTTTTGGATTCCACATATAAGTAATATCCTATGATATTTGTCTTTGTCTGGCTTACTTCACTTAGTATGATAATATATAGGTCCATCCACGTTGCTACAAATGACATTATTTCATTCTTTTTATGGCTGAGTAGTATTCCATTATATATATTATATGATATATATATATATATATATATATATCTATCACATCTTCTTTATCCATTCATCTATCAGTGGACATTTAGGTTGCTTCCATGTCTTGCTTATTGTAAATAGTGCTGCAGTGAAAACTGGGGTGCATGTATCTTTTCAAATTAGAGTTTTCTCCAGATATATGCCCAGGATTGGGATTGCTGGATCATATGGTAAATAATGTGGTGAATCATCATGGCCAAATTTTTATTGACTAGAGTCTGCCCTTATCATAAGAAAATATATTACATTCATCCTCTGGTCCCTGGACCAAGAAAGGAAATACAACTTGTATTATTTTAACTATCTTTTCCTCAATATAAATTTTACCATTATGGATAAAATCATTCTAAAATGGCACTTAAAAGAACTCTGAGTTCATTTTGGAAGTATGTTTGACTAATACAAAAGTAGGAATTAAACTCTTGGTTAAATTGGAAAAAATGAACTCTCTTCATTTCATGACTGTATCTGTTAGGGTCTGGTAAAGTGACATAAAATAAATAATTTACTACAGGCTTGAGACCTTACACAATTATGGGAGAAGTAGGGGAAATCAAGCTCTGAGTGGGAGTGGCTGGTGGAGCAGAGAACATCCACCAACGAGGAATGACAGAGGGAGCTGCAGAGGTCTCTGAAGGGCTGTGATCTCTGCTTTTGCTGATGGGCAGCCCTGAATTAAATTCATCAAGGCAGGCCATTTCCAGGTAGCGTAAGGGAGGAAATCAGGAACAAACTGAGACCTGCAAAAATAAATTGTAATCTTCAAGGGAAATCAGGAACCCACAGGCACAATTTGGAACCCCTGTCTGTCTCTCACTGCATCTAACCCCAACCATATAGGTGACCTGAAGAAGAAGCTGCTGCCTTTCAAGGTTGCACACACACCTGGTCCAAAGCTCGGAAAAGCGTAACGAGGAGATCCAGTGGGACGTAGAGTAATAAGGGCATGGCTGTCCCATGTCACCGACGTGAGCCAGCCAATCAGCAACAACGTGTGGGATTTTGCCTGTAGTGTAAGGCCTACTGCTTCACTCCTGCCTTCCAAATCTCCTGCTAATTTCTCTTGTGGGCAACACTTAACCCAGAACCGTATAAGGAAGGGAATCTAGAAAATGTAGCCTCTGTTTAGCAAAATTGACACAGTAAAAAACCACATCAATGCCTTAAAGATAAAGCCAGTAAATTCTGTTGGTTTTCCTCTAACAAATTGAGCAGCTCAATCAAGAAAAGACACATTAATCATAAGAGCTGTACTTGAATATATCTGATACACATTTGAGGTTCCTGTTGTTTCTTGCTGGGCATTCTTGTTTCTCCTGCGCTATACTCATGTCAGAAACTTCCTTAAGACTTTCTGATGGCTCAGTTCCATCAAACATAATCTCTTCTACTCAAGGCTCAGAGTGAAACTCAGAGATACTGTGAAGTTAGCAGCACATGGGGCTGGAATCTCTGAGCTCTACTTTTATGTGTGTAACATTAGGTAAGCTAATTGGTTCCAGTTTCCTAATCTATAAAACAGAAATATAGCACCCCTTGAATCTTTAAAATGTTGTTTGGTTTTTTATTGTAATTCATCACAGCTGAGCAGATTTAATCTCTGTGTTTTGGTCCCGATGTTCCTGTTTTCTTCCTCATTCACGTGCTGTAAACTAGTTCTCCATCCTTCCCATCTCTCAAATTTCAGGTCACATCTTTTTATATCTAACCAAACTACAAATTCTTGTGGAAAGAAACATGCTTTTATTATTTTATGTCTGACCTTACATATTACAGAGGCAGGCGGAATGTTCTCTTAACAGAGGTCTATGCAACGATGAATGAAACTAGCAGAAGCCTCTGTGGGAATCTTTGTCCTGTACTTTAATAGTAAATACACACATAGTTGTGTTCTGCTTTCATTTGTGCTTGCTTGCAGCTTTACAAGTATTTAAAACTCTTTTTCCAAGGTGTCAGTGTTTATAAGGATCATTGGGTTCTTCCAATAGCATCATTACGTTCTTGAGCTTTTGAACAGTGTCTTCTAATTTTACTTTATTTTTCCATTTTGATTTCCTTTGATCCCATGTTGATACAGCATTAATGGTGGCACACTCGTCTTTCTCTTTTTATTTACTTCAAATACTAATTGTATGCAACTAAAGTATTGATTTTCTAGGAGGGTATTCCCACGTTTTTAACAATTACCTGCACTTTCTCCATTTTACAGTGTTCCTTGGTACTTAATATTGTTATCTTATTCCAATTCTTAGAAATAGATAAAGAAAAATGTTTCTCAAGGTTTGCTTAACCTAGTCACTAGTTTAGTTAAGCTCAGCATTTAGGAAGACTATTAAGGATTTGTTTTCAGTTATAGAAAGAATCAAATTTAAAAATATTTTATTATTTTAAGTAATCCTTAAATTTTCACAGTTAACAATATTATCCCCTTGGTTACACAATCCTTCGAATGCTAATTTCACTGTTTTGTTGGCTTATGTAACATATTCAGCATTTCAGTGTGTTCTCCAGACTAATCTAAGTTAGAAGAGTTAGAAGGTAAAGCTATGAGATAAACTTGATGAAGTCAAGGAAGTCAATTCATATTGATTTTACACCATTCACTTTAAAAATATATATATTTATATATTTATTTTTGGCTGTGTCGGGTCTTGTTGCTGCACGCAGGCTTTCTCTAGTTGCAGCGAGCTGGGGCTACTCCTCATTGCGGTGTGCAGGCTTCTCATTGCGGTGGCTTCTCTTGTTGAGGAGCACAGGCTCTAGGTGCGTGGGCTTCAGTAGTTGTGGCACGTGGGCTCAGTAGTTGTGGCTCGCAGGCTCTAGAGTGCAGGTTCAGTAGTTGTGGCGCACGGGCTTAGTTGCTCCGCGGCATGTGGTATCTTCCCAGACCAGGGATCAAACCCATGTCCCCTGCACTGGCAGGCAGATTCTTAACCACTGCACCACCAGGGAAGTCCCACGCCATTCACTTTTATACCGCCTGTTTCAGTAGCTACAACTCTTTAAAATTAACATTACAGAAATTACTCTTTGGTTTTATTTAGTTTTTTTAGCACAACTCCAAAAAAAGTGCTGTCTTGTTCTTATCGGTAGTAATCTGGCAATATAAAAAAGGAAATATTTGAAACTAAAGTGCAGTGTAAATCACTCGATGATTCATCTAACATATGATATATACTTAAAATAAGTTTTTCTGCTGCTGAATAAAATAGGACAAAGAAAGAAATTTTGCTTAAAATGGGATTTCAAAAGATACAAAATTATGTGGTTCATACCTTTTTAAAGTAACCAAACCTATAGTTGAGAAAATATATCTCTGAAAATAGACTAAAGAATTTCTCTAGAGCACATATGATCAGGGCTACTAAAATGAAATATAGAATCTCAAACATGAGTGATTTTTTTCCCCAGTTTTAATTAAAATGACCTTAACAGTGCCGATATGTCTCTGTCTTTATATTAAGCAGAATTTAATATGTACATCTCTACAGTAATGACCTCTTATGAATAATACTTAAAACTTCTCATCTGCATCCTATGACTTAAATGGCTTTATCTTTAGGGACACATTCTACTTTATTTGATTCATTTTCTCCCCTTTCTCAACACTTATTCACCAAAAATCAAAAGTTTGGAGTCTCAGTGGTTATAGAAAAAAAATGTATTAATGTAAGTGAAATAGCAGAATAAATGAGGATATCTCTTAAGATCTTTTTCCCACATTTCTCTGCTCACCTTTCATTTACAAACCACATTTATGTTCATGGCTTGAGCCACGATCTCAGTGTGAGTGATTCTGCTTCCACAAAACCAACCTCAAACCGTTGCCTGATTGTTGATTTCTCTACTCCTCTTTGTATCTGAGTGTTCTTGAGCTTTACTACTCTAAGGGAGCAATAAACACTAGTGATCAAATCACAGTGTCTTTTGTTCCCACTACAAAGTCTCACCCAGTTATCTCTGGGAGTCCCTGCAGATTGTCACATGCAGATTCAGACAAGCTTACTTATGGTCATCAATGTCCCGTAGGACTCCCCATCAGACTACCTCACCACCTCTGTTGCCAGTGCCAGCTTCTCCTTGAGAAGCTCAGCCATGTAGGACCAAGCACTACTGCTCTGCCTCTGCCCTCAGGGTGCCCCACTGGCACTGTGGCTCCAGAGGTACGTGGCAGAGCGGTGGTAAAAATGGGGTTCTAGTCAATCTATGTGCTTCTTATGAACCAAAAATCTATGCTGGTTTTTAGATATTTAGACATCCATGGATTCAGCTCCTATGTTTGTTTTATTTAATTTTTATTTTATGTTGGAATATAGTTGATTTGCAGTGTTGTGTTACTTTCAGGTGTAGAGCAAAGTGATTCAGATATGTGTATATATATACATATATATATATATATATATATATGTATGTATATATATATATATTTTTTTTTTTCTTTTTCAGATTCTTTTCCCGTATAGGTTGTTAAAGAATATTGAGTAGAATTCCCTGTGCTATACAGTAGGTCCTTGTTGATTATCTATTTTATATATAGTAGTGTGTATATGTTAATCCCAAACTCCTAATTTATCCCTCCCACCCCACATTTCCCCTTTGGTAAATGTAAGTTAGTTTTTGAAGTCTGTGAGTCTGACTCTGTTTTATAAATAAGTTCTTTTGTAACTTTTTTTTTTTTTAGATTCCACATACAAATGGTATTGTATGATATTTGTCTTTCTCTGACTTACTTTGCTTAGTATGATAATCTCTACGTCCATCCATGTTGCTGCAAATGGCATTATTTCATTCATTTTTATGGCTGAGTAATATTCTGTTGTATATATGTATCACATCTTCTTTATCCATTCCTCTGTTGATGGACATTTAGGTTGCTTCCATGTCTTGGATATTGTAAATAGTGCTGCAGTGAACATTGGAGTACATGTATCTTTTCAAATTATGGTTTTCTATGTATATATGCCCAGGAGTGGCATTGCTGGATCATATGGTAGTTCTATTTTTAGTTTTTTAAGGAACCTCCATACAGTTCTCCATAATGGTTGTACCAATTTACATTCCCACCAACAGTGTAGGAGGGTTTCCTTTTCTCCACACCCTCTCCAGCATTTATTGTTTGTAGACTTTGTGATGATGGCCATTCTGACTGGTGTGAGGTGATACCTCACTGTAGTTTTTATTTGCGTTTCTCTAATAATTAGCGATGTTGAGCTTCTTTTCATGTGCTTTTTGGCCATCTGTATGTCTTTCTTAGAGAAATGTCTATTTAGACCTCAGCTCCTTTGGTTTTGATATCTTTTCCTTGGCTTCAAAAATCAGCCTATTAAATGAATCAATCAATCTTTAATTAATTAATCTTCTCATACCTCTCATTCTACACAAATATTAATTTCTTGCATCTAAACAATAATAAAAAGAAACAAATGACTTAGGAAAATCTGAGCTCACAGGCTTCATCAAGTGGCAAAATCTCTCTCACATGGGCTCAGATTTTGTATTCTACTACTTGGTAGTATTAATATCCTTGCATTTTCTCTGCCTTAAATTCTGAGTTCATTGACTCCTTTTCAAATCAACTGACATATACCATCAATCATTTTCAATACAGTGACTTCTTCTGGCCCTCTCTCTCTTAAAGTTGCCACCCTATATAAGTTTTGCATTCCCCTGACTAATGTGTTAGTTTTCTGCGGTATGTCTTCTAACATTATGATAGTGGTTTAAAAATAGAAGAAGAGGAGGAAGAAGAAGAGAAAGATGTTAATAGGTCTAGAGCGGAAGAAATCAGTGGTCAGGCTTAAGAGGCCCATGAAGAATTAAAGAATAGAGCTAGTCTAACATACAATTTCTAACAAACCCAAGTAGGTGAAAACAAAATGGTTCCAAAATTACCCACTGTTTAAAGAATAATATGGCTAATAGTATAGCTTAAACCACAGGCAAAGTAAGCTTGTAAAATTTTCAGGTAAGGGAGAATATAGAACAGTCAACCAGAAAGAGTGGATTATTCTAATGTAATCAGGTGTTACTATTTTATGCAGACAGTTGGAAATGAGAGAGATTTCTGTTGCTACATTCACATCTGAATAGAATTTTAATATGAAGCTTAAGGTATAATTGTAGAGTAGTGATTTACAAAGTAGGGATCAGAAAGATTGATAGTGGTGTAGAAGCAAACATCAGAACTCCTGTTGATATTTATTTTAATCTAAATAAAAAATAAATTAAGATCTACTAACATTTAAACGAATTTTTAATTAACACGATGACACTGGTCCTCTCTCCTCGTCTGAATGCTGGATGGTCTCATACCATGTATGTTAAAAGGTTGATCATATCCCAACCCTGAGATGAGTGCCTCACTCCTTCCTTCATGTTTGACAAATAGAAGCATCCTGCACAACACATGCTCAATTTAGAGTACCTACAGATTATATTTTCTAGTCTCAACTAACTTAATTTTCACACATAAAAATTCAAATATTTTCCTCACACAAAGAGGTTCCTCACACATAAATAGAGTTTGCAAATATTCTTATACTTTACAGAACTTTCAAACTTTTCCGATGAGGAACTACTGTTAGTTAAAAGTTTAGCATACGTATTAAATGATTAATGTGCAGTACTATGCCAAATATATTTTGAAAATAAAGCACTAAAGAGGGATTAAAGAAGGAATCCTAAAGAAGGATGTATTTTTTTTTTTTACATCTTTATTGGAGTATAATCGCTTTACAATGGTGTGTTAGTTTCTGCTGTATAACAAAGTGAATCAGTTATACATATGTCCCCATATCTCTTCTCTCCTGCGTCTCCCTCCCTCCCACCCCCCGATCCCACCCCTCTAGGTGGTCACAAACCACCGAGCTGATCTCCCTGAGCTATGCGGCTGCTTCCCACTAGCTAGGTATTTTACGTTTGATAGTGTATATATGTCCATGCCACTCTCTCACCTTGTCCCAGCTTACCCTTCTGCCTCCCCGTATCCTCAAGTCCATTCTCTAGTAGGTCTGGGTCTTTATTCCCGTCTTGCCCCTAGGTTCTTCATGACCCTTTTTTTTTTTTTTAGATTACGTATATATGTGTTAGCATATGGTGTTTGTTTTTCTCTTTCTGACTTCATTCTGTGTGACAGATTCTAGGTCCTCTATGAGACAGACTCTAGGTCCATCCACCTCACTACAAATAACTCAGTTTCATTTCTTTTTATGGCTCAGTAATATTGCATTGTATATATGTGCCACATCTTCTTTATCCATTCATCTGTTGATGGACACTTAGGTTACTTCCATGTCCTGGCTATTGTAAATAGAGCTGCAATGAACATTTTGGTACATGACTCTTCCAGAATTATGGTTTCCTCAGGGTATATGCCCGGTAGTGGGATTGCTGGGTCATATGGTAGTTCTATTTTTAGTTTTTTAAGGAACCTCCATACTGTTCTCCATAGTGGCAGTATCAATTTACCTTCCCCCCAACAGTGCAAGAGGGTTCCCTTTTCTGCACACCCTGTCCAGCATTTACTGTTTGTAGATTTTTTGATGATGGCCATTCTGACTGGTGTGAGATGATATCTCAGTGTAGTTTTGATTTACATTTCTCTAATGATTGATGATGTTGAGCATTCTTTCATGTGTTTGTTGGTAGTCTGTATATCTTCTTTGGAGAAATGTCTATTGAGGTCTTCTGCCCACTTTTGGATTGGGTTGTTTGTTTTTCTGATACTGAGCTGCATGACCTGCTTGTAAATTTTGGACATTAATCCTTTGTCAGTTGCTTCATGTGCAAATACTTTCTCTCATTCTGAGGGTTGTCTTTTTGTCTTGTTTATGGTTTCCTTTGCTGTGCAAAAGCTTTCAAGTTTCATTAGGTCTCATTTGTTTATTTTTGTTTCTATTTCCATTTCTCTAGGACGTGGGTCAAAAAGGATCTTGCTGTGATTTATGTCATAGAGTGTTCTGCCTATGTGTTCCTCTAAGCGTTTGATAGTGTCTGGATTTACATTTAGGTCTTTAATCCATTTAGAGCTTATTTTGGTGTATGGTGTTAGGGAGTGTTCTAATTTAATTCTTTTACATGTACCTGTCCAGTTTTCCCAGCACCACTTATTAAAGAGGCTGTCTTTTTTCCACTGTATATTCTTGCGTCCTTTGTCAAAGGTAAGGTGACCATATGTACATGGTTTTATCTCTGGGCTTTCTATCCTGTTCCATTGATCTATATTTCTGTTTTTGTGCCAGTACCATACTGTCCTGATTACTGTAGCTTTGTAGTATAGTCTGAAGTCAGGGAGCCTGATTCCTTCAGCTCCATTTTTTGTTCTCAAGATTGCTTTGGCTATTCGGGGTCTTTTGTGTTTCCATACAAATTGTGAAATTTTTTGTTCTAGTTCTGTGAAAAATGCCAGTAGTAGTTTGATAGGGATTGCATTGAATCTGTAGATTGCTTTGGGTAGTAGAGTCGTTTTCAGAATGTTGATTCTTCAAATCCAAGAACATGGTATATCTCTCCATCTATTTGTATCATCTTTAATTTCTTACGTCAGTGTCTTATAGTTTTCTGCATACAGATCTTTTGTCTCCTTAGGTAGATTTATTCCTAGATATTTTATTATTTTTGTTGCAGTGGTAAATGGGAGTGTTTTCTTAATTTCACTTCCATATTTTTCATCATTAGTGTAAAGGAATGCCAGAGATTTCTGTGCATTGATTTTGTATCCTGCTACTTTACCAAATTCATTGATTAGCTCTAGTAGTTTTCTGGTAGCATCTTTAGGATTCTCTATGTATAGTATCATGTCATCTGCAGTGACAGCTTTACTTCTTCTTTTCTGATTTGGATTCCTTTTATTTCTTTTTTTTCTCTGATTGCTGTGGCTAAAACTTCCAAAACTATGTTGAATAGTAGTGGTGAGAGTGGGCAACCTTGTCTTGTTCCTGATCTTAGTGGAAATGCTTTCAGTTTTTCACCATTGAAGACCATGTTGGCTGTGGGTTTGTCATATATGGCCTTTATTATGTTAAGGAAAGTTCCCTCTATGCCTCCTTTCTGGAGGGTTTTTGTTATAAATGGGTGTTGAATTTTGACAAAATTCAGCTAAAGAAGGATTTATAAAGAATTTGATAAACACTATCTTAAAATAGCTCGATAATGGCAGTGCCTCATACTTTTATTAGCTTATATCTTAAGAGCAAACTGTTCATCCTTAAGAGTAATGATTGCAAATGAAAATTTCAAATAGTTTGGAAGACGTCCAAATATTTTATGCTAAGTTATTGTCATATCATATTAGATCCTCATTATTTATTCCTCCTACAAGCACTGGAGCAGTGTCAAGTCTGCCTTTATGTCTTGATAACGTCTTTGTTGTTGTTACAATGTTCAGTCCATGATACATTTAGAAAAAGTATGTTTAAGGTACTACTTTGAGGCATAATCTAGCTAATATATGACAATGTAATCCATGAAGCTCCTGAATCTCACTCTTTAAATGTTTGACACTTTGTAACAACTTCTAGATAAAAAACTTTTCAAATTAAAACTCATAGTTTTCTATCAAATTGATAAAGAAGCCCTCAGTCTGGCATCCAAGGCTTCTATAACTCTGGCACTGATGTCACACTTTAATTTAGCCTCTCATTACAGTCCTTCAAGCCCTCTGCTACACACTCAAACAGATCTCCTTATCATTTTTTTGCTACATTTCTGGTTTAAGACTTTTGTTTAAATTATTCATGATCCTTCTGAGGCCTTACCCACCCTCCGAACTGTGAGTTTTGAAATCCTATTATCTTTCTAGAGTCCCTCAAACGTGACCTTTTCCATGAGGCCTTCTTTGATCACACCAATAAGGAGTCACCTCTCCCTTCTTTGTAGTCCCACAGCACTTAATACATCTTGTATAGTGGTCTCGACAGTCTGCTTTGAAGTAAAGTTGTTTATGAAGATTCTCCAACTAAAATGTATAGCTTACTTGTTATGTGCCTTTCCACTCTGCAGAATATTCTCTCAGTAAATGAATGTTATCAAAATGAATAAATAAAACAAACATCTATGTTACCATTGAAAAAGGATGATTTAAATCAAAATATTCTTATTTACTCTGGATTCTACAACAAAAATACTAATGGCATTTTTTTTGATTCCATGCTCCATATAATATTTTGGACAATGTTAAACTTGTCATGTGTGCTCTCCACGTCCTCTTGGTGTGATTTTTACCTTTTCTAATTTAGATTTTTTTTTAATTTCTGTAATTTTAATTTATTTTCATTCTCATCTAACTTTCTGCAGTACTGATTTTTCTTTGAAGTAAACTTTAATTTCACTTACTTTTGCTGAGAAGATTTAACCCATGTTTACAAGTTTACACAGTATTAAATAAATATCAAGTGTTCAAAGTCAGGCTTCCTTTTTTAAAAAATGAAGGGTTTCACAAGTTTTCAAGTTACCCTTCAGCGGTAATTATGCTAATTTTCTTTGGTCCAGGTTTAGTACAATTTTCATTGAAACAAGCATGCCCTGTGTCATTTTAATGGAAGCTATAAACCCTAGAGCAATAAAGACAAATACAGCATAATGAACTTAACTATAAACATTCAGAACAGTATCTATAGGGCATAACCTCAGTGTTGTAAAATTTGTTTTAGAAGTGTCTATAACTGGGAAAAGTAGACATCATTGGCGAGGTATGAGTGTGTGTGTGTGTGTGTGTGTGTGTGTGTATATATATCCATTTGCATTTATGCTCTTTATAAACTAAGCACCATGAGAAGTTGTATGGCTAAGTAGATAACACATCTATGAAACTCCTGTGGTGAAACCAATAAAAATTCTTGGCTAATGTTCTAACATTTGTGTATCTGTGTTTATAAATCAGTGTTAATCCTTAGCATTTAAGTTGATTTAAAATATTAGTATATTATTATTGCTTGAATCATCAACTTGCTCTCAGAAATTTTGTGTTATTATATATGTTTATTTAAGAGGTATTCACTTTCATATGTAAACTAAGCTCAGAACATGCATGTGAGAAGGTTAATTGAAGTTAGGGAGGCAAAAAAGTGGTTCTTTACTTGTTGGGGAAAAAAAAGAAACTTTTGTTACAAAATTGTGAAGGAAAAGTATTATGACCCAGGAATCGCACACTTTGCCAACCTACGATTCGCATGCAGTGGCAACACAGAGAAGTATTTAGAGATGAAAGCATCCTTTTTGGAAAAGAATTACAAGTAAATCTTTTATCTAACAGATAAATTATTCAAAGTAAGAAGAAAAGGACAGGGACAATGTGATGACAAGATAATGATGCTGAGCAATAATTATAGGAAAATATGTATTGTCTGTGTAAGACTGATTAAACTATACAAGTGCTAGAAACAGGTCCCTTATTAAATACATGATTTGCAAACATTTTCTTCCCTTCTGTGGATTATCTTTTCACTTCCTTGGTTGTGTCTTTTTTAGCACAAAAGTTTTTAATTTTAAATTTTTTTTACAAAAACCAAGGACAATTATCTACTTTTTCTTTTATTGCTCATGCTTCTGGTAGCATATCTAAGAAACTACTGCCTAATTCAAGGTAATGATGTTTTACACCTATGTTTTCCTTTGTTTATATTCATAAAAGATGGTGGTCTATAGGTTTTTGTTTGTTTGTTTTTGTCCTTGTGATGTCTTTGTCTGGCTTTGGTATCAGGGTAATATTGTCCTCATAAAATGAGTTAGGAAGAGTTACATCTTCTTCAGCTTTTTGGAAGAGTTTGAGAAAGATTGATGTTAATTCTTCCTTAGCCGTTTGTTAGAATTCACCATAAAGCCATCTGACTGGGGGCTTTTCTTTGTTGGGAGTTTTTTTGGTCACTAACTCAGTCCCTTTACTTATTGGTATATTCAGATTTCTGCTCAGTTTTTGAGTCAGTTTTGATAGTTTTATGTGCTTCTGTAAATTTGTCCATTTTATCTAGTCTAATTTTTGGCATATAATTATTCATAGTATTCTCTTATAATCCCTTATATTTCTGCAAGGTCAGTAATAATGTCCCCTCTTTCATTCTTGATTTTGTTTATTTAAATCCTCTCTCTTTAAAAAAAAAAAAATTGGTTAGTATTGCTAAAAGCTTGTCAATTTTGTTTATCTATTCCATATTTCATTATTTTCCTCTAATCCTTATTATTTCTTCCTTTTTTTAGTATAGTTTGCTCTTTTTATTTTTTTCTATGTTCTAAGGTAGGAGATTTTGCTACTGATTAGAGATCTTTCCCCTTTTTATGTAGGTGTTTACACATCTAAATTTCCCTCTAAGCATTGCTTTAGCTGAATCCCATACACCCTGGTGTGCTCTATCTTCATTTTTATCCATCTCTTTATGTTTTCTGTTTCCCCTTGTGATTTCTTCTTTGATTCATTGGTTAATTAGGAGTGTGTTGTTTAATATCAAAGTATTTGTGTGTTTCCCAAATTTCTTTCCGTTACTTATTTCTAATTTCATTTTATTGTGGTGTGAGCACACACTTTGTGTGATTTCAAACCTTTTAAATGTATTGAAGATTGTTTCATGCCCTAACATATGGTCTATCCTGGAAAATGTTTATGTGCAATTATGAAGAATTGGTATTCTGAGTATTTCATTGAAATCTTTTTGCCCTTCATTGTGAAGCCTCTGATACTGATGCTCCGAGGGTGCAGCCTTGGGTATGCACACAACCACACTGAGATGACTGGTTTTTGCATGACCATCTTTGACTATGTCTTTTCCTGATCTCTCCATGAATCTGTCTACCTCTGCTGGTATTCCACTCAGTTTCTCTAGTTGCAGGCTGATTGTTCTGTTGTTTTTGATGATGCCTTGGGATTGCTCCATATTCTGATCCTATTAAATTCAGGCTTCTTTTAAAGATTTAGTCTTTGAGCTTTATACTGACCCTAGAAGGGTTCATCTTAGCTGTCTCATTCTCTGATACTTTCTGGTAAACTATATGGACTAAGGTTTAGCCTGTTGCTCTTACTGTTTACCACTGAAATCTCCATTGTTTTGGGAGTAACTTATGCTTGAACTTCACCACACTCTTTTTCAAATAAAGGCATTTTCCATGGGAGAGCTTCAGAGTTTTCTTCTGTTATGGACTGCCTGGTCCCCTGGGAAAAAATTTTGAGTCTTTGTCTAGGGCCGTGGGAGGGAACAATGACCCCCTTCTCTTTGAATGATACCCGTCCTCTATAGTACAGTGCTGAATGGGGACAGTGGCTGTTAGTTGTCTTTGCTTGTCTCTCCCATAATGGTAACTTACCCCATCATTAAGTGGGAATGATAGTGATCAGAGACCCAATATTTTCAGCCTGCCATTTCTGGGAATATAACTCTGCCTTATGAGTGGGAGCTAAGTGGAGGAAGGAAGCCCCCATTTTCTTGGCAACACCTACCAAGAACTTAGCCTCTGCAACTGGGAGTTTAGAAGGATGAGAAATCCTTGTCCCTGATCCTCCTGGGAGGGATGACACATCACTTACTCAGAAAATGAGAGGAGAGAGAGCCCCATTTCCTTGACCACAGCTGCTGCATTGGTGATGGACGAGCAGGAAGGGTCAGGTCATTGCTCAAGTGCCACAGATTCTTGCTGTTCTTAATAAGAGTTAACAAATTTTCTTGAATAAATATTTCTTCTTTTGCTACATGCCCTTAGGACAATTTCCAGAGACCTTAGCCACCTATGGTTGTTTTATGAAGAGAAGGTCCCAGAGCTCCTCATGTTGACATTTTGGCTCAAAGCGTTTTTATTTACCAGAGAGTTTGGATCTAAAACACAGTAATAAGATCAAATACAACCAATATGGTTTTGTAGATGAATAATTTGGGCATGAGGTACTTGCTGTTTGTCATATAAAGAATTATTATAAAGTTCTGGGAATTAAAATAGGATAGTGAGTGAACATGTAATAGAGACCTAAAATAGATACATTAATGTATAATGTAATGTATAAAAAACAGGCATCCCTTATTAGTAGGAAAAGGTTAGACTCTCAGTATAATGCTATAGGAAACTGATATTACATATAAAAATGATAAGTTTTAATATTTTTGAAAAAAACATACGAATTCATTAAATCATGCTTTTATTAAATGTCTGTTAGTTGTATACAGTGGTCTATGTTCTATGAGTAGTTCCAGAGATACCTTGAGGATGAAGGAAGTGAGTGGAGAAGAAGGAGGAAGAGACTATGTAAAGACTGCTCTCATGGAGTTATCTGATAGCAGGAATTCATAAAATTATTTGCTAATTCTTTAAATAAGAATTACAAAATGCCTAGCTTTCACAGTTATTTGGGGCACTTTAACAAATAACTTGCTTGATCTAGTAGTAAATATGGTAGAACCTATGTTCTTCTTCAAGAATCATTTTCTCCTGTTCTTGGGTTTGCAAGTCAAGTGTATTTTAGGATCCCTTGCAGGTAGTTGTGGCCATTTGACTCTGTTCTAGTCAGTAGATTATGAGCAGTTTTTTTTTTTAATATATATAAATTTGTTTTATATTTATTTATTTTTGGCTGCGTTGTGTCTTTGTTGCTGCATGCAGGCTTTCTCTAGTTGTGGCGAGTGAGGGCTACCCTTTGTTGTGGTGCACAAGCTTCTCATTGCAGTGGCTTCTCTTGTGGAGCACGGGCTCTAGGCACGCGAGTTTCAATACTTGTGGCACGTGGGCTCAGTAGTTGTGGCAAATGGGCTTAGTTGCTTGGCGGCATGTGGGATCTTTCCAGACCAGGGCTCGAACCTTTGTCCCCTGCACTGGCAGGCAGATTCTTAACTACTGCACCACCAGGGAAGTCCCAATTATGAGCAGTTTTGAGGTGTTCCTCTATCGTGCCTGGTGTATAAAATCTTCGGTGCCCCTTTTCTGTCTCTTCTCTCTTCTGTATGATAGAGGCAGACTATGATGATCCCTCAAGGATGGATACTCAAGATGAGAGGAGCACAAGTATTTGAATGATCATGTAGTAGAGCTCTTCTGACCATCTTAACTCTTCCCCAGGACTCGAACAATAACAAGATATACATTTTTGTGTTATTAAACCACTGAAATGTTGGTGTCTATTGTTAGCTCAAAAGGTCTAGTCGGGGCTTCCCTGGTGGCGCAGTGGTTGAGAGTCCGCCTGCCGATGCAGGGGACACAGGTTCGTGCCCCGGTCCAGGAAGATCCCACATGCCACAGAGTGGCTGGGCCCGTGAGCCATGGCCTCTGGGCCTGCACGTCCGGAGCCTATGCTCCGCAACGGGAGAGGCCGCAACGGTGAGAGGCCCGCGTACTGCAAAAGGAAAAAAAAAGGCCTAGTCCACAGAGTCCGTGTTTTTAAGATTTAAGAGTATTAAAAATGGTATCAGAAGAGAGTGTGAACTTGTATATTAGAGGCAAAGGAGACAAACTATAGCTCTATATCCTTCACAGAACAATATGGATAAGGACAGAATACAAGGTTGAGAAATGGCCCACAGAGAGGAAAGAGTGTTCATGTTATCCATTGTTGTATAATAAACTATTCTGAAACTTAGCAATAATAATTTCACTGTATCTACTTATAGCTTAAGATTTTGAGGGTCTGGAATTTAGGGCAAGCTTAGCTGGGCACTTCTTCTGTACCATGTGCCATTGAGAGATTGTTGGTAGATGGGTGGGTCTAGACCATCCAAGATTACTTCCTTCATGCCTTGTGCCTTGGTAGAAATGGCCAGAAGGCTGGGTTTAGCTGGGGTTATGGATCAGAGGCCAGTATGTGATTTATTTCTAGTCTCAGGGTAATCTAACTTCTTACGTAGTGCCCCAGGCCTCCCCGAAAGAGTGTTCTAAGAGACTTGGTTGAAATCTGCAAGGCTCCATGTGATCTGGTCTCAGAAGCCCCAGTTCAGTTTTAAGGGTATGAAAATTAGATTTCACTACTCATTGGAAAGTGGCGAATAATTTTCAGTCACCTTTAATCTAAAGCAGAAGATCAACTTTTATTTAATAATCTGGAAGGAAGAATTAATAGATAAAAATGTAAGTTTGCTTTTAGAATCTCTGTAAGGAAAGACAGTGAGATAATACTTTTGAGAGTTTTTGGAGAAGGCGTAGGTTATTAGACATGCTGGTTCAAGTCCTCTTGGAAACAAACACCAAGATGGAATTGGATGTACAAAAGATTTATTTGAGGAAAAGTCAATGCAGGGGGCAAAGGACAGAAGTAGTAGCAGTAAGCAATGAGAGTTTTTAGACCAAATGCAGGTCTGACAACTATTAAAGGAAATAGGAAAAGAAAGATGATTGAACAGGAGAAGTCACAGACTACAGTGCACTCTGAGAAATTCTCAACCAGTCTGATGGGGCAAAGAGTGTACATTTAAAGAGTCCTTTGTCAGACAGAAACAGTGCTCTGTTCTCTCTGCCATGCACAATCATTGGCTGGGAGCAGCCCAGGGAGAAATATATCCATCCTGAATGTTCTGATGGATTCAAAGTTTTGGCAGCTGGAGTCAGTAAACCAACTACATTGCTTCCACTGGGTCTCTCTTAAAGGGAGAGCTGAGCAATACACATCCATGGCTGGTACATTAGGCTTGAGAATAGTTCAGAGGGTGTGAAAAATTGTTGTGGAGAATGAGAGTTAGCTCAATAAACATAATAATGGATTCTGTAATTGATATAGCTACGTTTAGTGTTCTTGGATTTTGAACACAATAGACTTCCAGGGAATTTCTGTCAAGGTTCAACACTAAACTCTTATTCCTTATTTTTCTCCATTCTTTAGTGCTCAGTTGTTTGTAAATTACTACACCACCCACAAAACTGAACTGATATAGAAACTTGAATGATATTAAAGCACACATTCGGATGATTTTTAAAAAAGTACTTTCCAGTTTTATGGACCAATCAGATTGATTCTACTAAAAATATTCAAGCACATGTCCCTCGAAACAAATGGCCACCAGGTAAAGATATACCTATGAATGAAATTTTCATGTCATAAAATGCATATAGTCAAGTTGTAAGAGCAAGAAAAATATTTTCTAAAATATTGATCTAATTCCCAACCCTAATGGCACAGTCTAAAATTTCCTATTGCTCCACTTGTTTGCTAATACTTGGTGTTATCTTTTTTTTTTTCTTGGCAGTTCTCAGGAATGTAATGTGTAGTGGAATTTAATTATGCTTTAATATGTACTTTTATGACTACTACTAATAAAAATAATCTTGGCAGGTTTTTATTGGAGACTTAGGTGTCTTCCATTGTACAGCACTTGTGAACTTCTCACTCATTTTATTGTTTTTCTGTCTTTATCTTACTTAATTCTAGGGATTCTTTATGTGTTCTGGATGTGAGATCTCAGTGAGTTTTATATATTTCAAGTACCTTGTATGGTTTGTGGCTTACATTTTCACATTTTTAATAACTTAATAAATTAATAATAATACTTATATATATTTAATATTATAAATAATATTAAAATTGATGGTAAATGGTGATATTTTCATTAAACAGAATTCCATATAGCAAAAAATGAGTAATTAGTAGCTACTTACAAAAATACATAGATTTTAGAAACATACTCTATATAAAAGAAATGATCTAATGAAAATAATATATCCTTTATGAGTCCATTTATGACAAGTTCCAAAACAAGCAAAGCTAATCTATGGTATTAGAAGTCAGGATTGTGATTGGGCAGAGGTATGCAGGCAGCTTCCAGAGTTCTTCTCTTATTTGATTTGAGTTGTGTTTACATTATCATTTACTGTGTTGACCACTGAGTTGTGCAAGTGTGTTCTCCTTACCTTTAAGGCACAGAATGTATTACTATACCTCACCTTTAAGAAAAGGTTAAAAATGGGAAATGTTAATTTTACCAAGAAGATGTGGAAATTACCAAGAAAAGAAGCATTCTTAATGCATGATGGATTTCAAAGGAGTCTCAATGAAGAGGGGTACAAAAAATCACAATATTGGTACATTCAGAGAATTACTGAGTCAGTCTTCAAAAGTGTTATCACCTGTGATGTTGCTGTAGAATTGTTTTATATCCTGTGGAATTTTTTCAGTTATTTAATGCTAAGATTCAAATTTGTCTGTACAACAGAGAAACCTATTGTCTCATGAAAGAAGTCCAGGTTAGGGGAGCTCCAGAACATGTTGAACCCATGTGCTATGGACGGTGTGTTTGTGTTCCCCTAAAATTCATATGTTGAAACCCTAATCCCCAATGTAATGGTATTTGGAGATGCAGACTTGTGGAGGTAATTAGGTCAGGAGATTGGAACCCTCTTGATGAGATCAGTGCCCTTACAGGAAGAGACATGAGAGAGCTTGTTTCCATTCCCTCTTTCTCTACCATGGGAGGATACAACAGGAAAACAACTATCTGCAAACCAGGAAGAGGGCCCCCACCAGACTTATAGCCTCCAGAATCTGAGAAATAAATGTTTGTTGTCACCCAGTCTATGATATTCTCTTATAGCAGCCCAAACTGATGGAGACATCATGGTTCAGTGATGGCTTCAGGGACCCAGATTTTCAAATGTTTTTGCTTTGCTAGCTTATGTTATATTATCTTAGGCTGGTTCATCTGTGTCAAAATATCTTTTAGCCCCTATAATCCAGGGTTATAAAAGGGGCTCTCCCATAATCAATAAGAGCAAGGACACATTTCCTAGAAGCCCTTCAGAAGTTTCTCTTTGTTCTCATTAGCCAAAATTGTGACCCGTAGCATCATTAAACCAATCATTGATAAAGGGAATAGAACCATTATGATTGACTTAAATCAATCAAAACTTATTCCTGGACTTGAGATGGGCATATCTCCCCTGCATTGTAAAGACCAAAGGAGGCAAGAAACAGGGTTTCATTAAGAAAAAGACAGAGGTTAAAAAAAAGAAAAGAAAGAGAAAGAGAACGAATAGGTGGATGAAAAGTAGAAGGAAGGGGAAGGTAAGGTTGTAAATACAGTGCGTCATATACACATTGTAAATTGCACATTCCAAGAAGGAGACATAGACATTTTCAAAAAGAGGAAAATTAAAAAAAAGAGGAAAATAGGGTAAATATGCCATTTGTATTTCTTATATTATGCTAAATTGGGGCAATAAATGTCATTATTAGACAGATTGTATGTAGATCATTTCAGGGTATACTATGAAATTGGAGAATACCTTCCAGAGATCTTCATCATGTTTTTTAGTTTGCTTCTGCCTTAGATGTACTGTGTTTTATTTTCCCTTTGGAATGTGAGTTTCTTTCCTAGCTACTTATATTTTATTTATAAAATTTAAAGTTCAGTTGGAATATATTAAGCCACTATCTTGTTTTCTTTAAAATATTGACTGTTATCAACCATTACACAGATTTATGGCTGTTTTACTTTTTCAAAGTAAATCTTTTCTCATTTTTCATAGCATGACAGGCAAATGTCTTAAAATTTCCATTATTTAGTGTCAGAAAATAAAATTACATAATATTTTATTATAATATGTATAATAGCAATGTCACTCAAATGGATCATAATTTTTAATATACGTTTTATAATAGTTTGCTTGGTTTATGTAAATTTAGCTATTTGAAGATAGAAGCCAAAGGAATCATTCTTGAGGATTTGTAAGCATAGGTCATGTATAATCATGTAATGTTAACAATGATTAACAATGTAATAAATAGCGAAAGGAAAGTAGTAAATTTAGAAAAACATCATAAACATTCATAATAGTAAAAAAAATTCATGACTCTGAGAATTCTAAGTTATATATTAATATTTCTTTTAACAATTATTTTGCATTACTTTTCTAATAGGTATCTAGAATATATGAAGCAAAGAGAATACAGAAATTAAGAGGACATTAGTCCTGTTCTTAAGGAGCCTAATCTAACAGGAGAGAGAGCTGACCCCACTGCAATACCCCAAAATGCAGGCATTATTTAAGAGGAACAATGGGAGCACACAAAGAGGAAGCAAATAATTCTAATTTGAGGCTTAGGAAAAAGGTTTGACAGGGTTCATGGCCATTGGACTTCATGTTACAAGATAAGATTTTATAGGTATATATAATAAATAGTGTAAGTATCTTAAAGATGTAAAAGTTTATGGTTTCCTATTACAACTACTCTTTTATTATTTAAAATAATCCGTATTATTGATACATTGCAAAAGTACTTGCAATTCCTTCTAGTTAGTACACATGCACATTTTGATATCAGAAATTTAGTCTTTAAAAATTATTTCCAAATTTTCCTGACATTTGCCAAAGCAAAGATCCATGATTTGATGACTTGCTTATGTAAAATATGTTCTACATAACCTACTTTATGATTGAATAAAGTCAGACAGTAAGAGACATATACTTTTATGAAATAACATAACCAGTAAGTTGAACTAGCATTACTCATAGATGAAGTTACAAAGCAACTTAGTTTTGTCTTCCATGTTTCTTTAAGACACATTCAGTAGAATTTTTTCCCATTGCCTTGCATGAAAGCTCAGATGGTGTCAGGATTTTTGTAATCACATGTCATGTTTTTACATTATAAATTAAGACATCATCTCATTTCACAAATTAAATTGTCTGGCACCATTATATAATGAAAGCTTTGAAATTAATTTTAAGTATATCTGCCATTCCCAGGTAGGTACTGCAGGAAGGGATTATTTGATCAGCAAAGGTCTCCTCTTTTGACTTCTGGCTTCTTCTTTCTTTACTTGTTTTTCCTCTCCAGTGTGTTAACTGTAGTTTCTGAGAAAGGAGAGGGAAGGGAGAAATAAAAGAAGGAACAGGAAAGTTCTCACTTGCGCTGATGTATTGCTACTGTGAACTTTATTTTAATTTACTTGCTTTTTAAAGGCATTCTGAAGCTACTGACATTCTCATATTTATTTTACAGCAGACAACCTTACTAAAAATTCTTACACATTTATTCAACACCAATGTGACCGATAATTCTCTTAGTTTTTCCAAATTGGCCATAACATTAGTGTAAATATATCTGTTACATCTCTTCCATTTTATTTACACCTCTTTTTTTTTTTAATGTCTCAGAGTGTTATGTAAGAACTGCAGGCAAACATTGAATATTACAGATGATATTGAACATCCATGTTTTGTTCTTGACTTCCTTATAAATGTTTTTTACATTTTATTATTTGGTATAATGATTAGTATTATTTGGTGTAAAGTTTGCTATAGATTTTTGAAGATATCTCTTCATCTCTTCTCAGGTTATATAAAAATATAAACATAATAGATATATAATTTTTGAAATATTGTAAGTTCTGCTTTGTTTTCTCTTATTAGTATGAGAGCTTATCAGGGAAAATGGAATCAAGAAGGAAGAGGAGGAAGTCAAGGGTGGTCCCAGTAAAACTGGAAGAGGAGTAAAGCTTGTCCCTCTGTTCCCAAGAGATGGGGAGTGAGTGTAGAAGGGAGACAACAGTAGGACAGTGATTAATATGCCAGGTTTTGGTTTCTTCTATCCACTCCTTCACACTGATCATTGATGAGGAAGTGTTTCTTTAAAAACTGAATACCGGGGGGAAGGGGGGGAAGGATAGATTGGGAGATTGGGATTGACATATACACACTGCTGTGTATAAAATAAATAACTAATAAGGATCTACTGTGTAGCCCAGGGAACTCTACTCAAAATTCTAGTGGCCTACATGGGGAAAGAATCTAAAAAAAAAAAAAAAGTGGATATATGTATACATATAACTGGTTCACTTTGCTGTACACTTGAAACTAACACAACATTGTAAATCAACTATATTCCAATAAAAATTTTTAAAAAATAAAAACTCCTGAATAAATGTTGAAGAATATTGCAGAGTCCAACGGCAAGCTCCTGGGCTCATGCACTCTGCCTCTGGCGTGAGGCAATTCACTGCTGACCTGAATGAAAAAAAAGCATAAGTTCTGAAAGGGTCTGTGGACACCTAGAGGACTAATCAGAGAGCAGAGAGCATGTGAAAATGGCCAAGGCATTCACTCAGATACTGTATCCCAATATAATTCAAAATTCCCAGTGGAACCTATCAATATCACACTTGAGAGTTGCCAACCCAGATAACAGTCCAGATGGAAACTGTAGCAGAAAGTGAATTTTTAAGACACCATATGTATCCAAGCACAGATCTTCTGTGCTTTCATAAGGATGGAGTGGACATCCTCAATCCCCAGATGCTCTTTGAGGAGAAGAAAGAAGTGGCATTCTGAAAGCATTTAATTCAGGGGAGAGAATCTCTAAAAAGACTTTTAAATTCAGCAACAAATAGGAATCTAAACCTTGGCTACTACATATATTGACTATTTAAATGAAAAAAGAAAGATCATTAAACTTGAAAAGACCAAATTATTATTGATTTGAAAGTGTAAATTTTCAGATTATTCAGTCAGGTAGAAACTTTTCTTTCTACATCTGAATATAGTTTGAATAAATCTGTGATGAAGATTATTAAGAATAATTCCTGCTTATTTGTTTATCAGAAAATATGTTTAATTTTATAAGATGCATTTTCTGTATCTTTTGAGAAGTTTAATTTCTCAATTTTAATCTGTTAATGTACAATAATGATTCCCAAATTTTTTGACTCATGACTCCTTTATATTTTTAAAAGTTATTGAGCATCTCAAAGAGACTTTGTTTGTATGGGTTATTTCTACTAATATTTACCACATTACAAATTAAAACTGAGAAAAATCTTAAGTATTTATTAATTCACTTAAAATAGCAGTAATACATCCATTATATGTTAGCATACTTTTGTTTAAAATAACTGTATTTTGAGATGGCTAACAGACATATGAAAAGATGCTCAACATCACTAATCATCAGAGAAATGCAAATCAAAACCACAATGAAATATCATCTCACACCTGTCAGAATGGCTATTTCTAGGAAGACAACAAATAACAAGTGTCAGACAGGATGTGGAGGAAAGGGAACCCTCCTGCACTGTTAATGGGAATGTAAATTGGTGCAGCCACTGTAGAAAAGAGTATGGAAATACCTAAAAAATTTAAAAATAGAACTACTATACAATCCAGCAATTCCACTCCTGGATATTATATGAAGAAAATCGAAACGCTAATTCAAAAAAATATCTGCACGCCTATGTTCATTGCAGCATTATTTACAATAGCCAAGATAGGGAAGCAACCTGTGTGCCCACCAACAGATAAATGGATAAATAAGGAGTGGTATACTGACAGAGTCAAGATGGCATACTAGGAGGACGCGGAATACCCATCTCCTCACAACTAGGGCATCTGCTAGGCACCCGTGGGGGACATGGGCACCTAAGGGGACTGGAGGAACCCCCGGCGGCCGGGTAGGACGTGGGGCATGGGGGGAGTGAGGAGGAGGAGAAGTGGAGGCCGGACGGGACTGGCGCTCCTGAGAGGTGGCTGGGGGAGGGGAAGGGATCCCATGCCCAAAGGGGGAAATTGGGGAACCATTGGGAGGGCAGAGGATCAAAAGAGAGCATGGCCAGGTTTCCCCTGCCCACTTGGGCCCCCAGGAACCTCCTGAGACCCCAGGCCTTATCCTCTGCCCACCTAGGCCTCCTCCAGCCGCACAGGTCCTAAGGAAGTGGGAGGGAGGGAAGGGGGAGCAAAAGTAAAGACCAGACCTCCGGGACTAGCACTCCTGAGGGGCGGCTGGGGGAGGGAAGGAGTTCCTACACACAGTGGGACCCACCCACGGTTAGGGGTCCAGGAGCGATGGGGGAGACAGTGGGGAAGGAGCACAAAGGAATGGAAGGGAATGGGAGCAGTACTTTGCCTGTCTACTTAGGCATGGGGGAGCCTGTTGGGCTCCAGGGCCTAATCCTCTGCGCTTGGAGCCTCCCTCCTGCTCTGCAGAACCCAAGCCCCTCCCCTACACCGCCACCCAGGGCCCCACCTCTACACTCGGAGACCCCCTCTGGGACCCCCTCCAAAGAGCTGGATGTAAATCCTACCCACACACCCTCACCCAGGGCTCTACCTCCAAACTCCAGAACACCACACTCCAGAGGCCCTCCTTTCGACGTACTGCCTCTACCCTTCTGTGCAGGTCCTAAGCAGAGGGCCTGCCCCACGCTTGAACGTCACCTCCCCAACCTGCCTAGGTCCTGCCCCACACAAAAACCCACCTCTGCCTAAGTTCCACACCCGTCTGAACTCTGCCTCCAGAGCCAAGGCTTTTTTTTTTTCCTCTTTTAGATTGGGGTTCTGTTTTACATTGTTGATTCATTATTGTTGATTCTTTTATATTTTTATTTTTCCTAATCTTTTATTTTTCTAATTATATTTTATTTTTATACTATGTGATTGTTCTCTCCTTTTGGCCTCCCTGCCCCTTTTTTTTCTTTTTTCTGTGGTGCTTTTATTTTACCTTCTTGCAGTTGTTTCAGTTATAGTTATACTTTTCCTAATATATTTTTATCTTTCTAATTTTATGTTGTTTTTTATTCTTTGATATTGTACTGCTCCTTTCATTCTTCTTTTTTTTATTTTTTTAAACCATGCCATGAAGCTTGCGGGGTCTTGGTTCCCAGCCCAGAGGTCAGGCCTGAACTCCTGTGGTGGGAGCTAGGAGTCCAAACCACTGGACTAATGGAGAACCTCAGACCCCGGGGAATATCAATTGGAGTGAGGCTCCCCAGAGGTCCTCATCTCAGCACCAAAACCCAGCTCTATCCAACTGCCTGCAAATTCCAGTGCTGGACATCTCAGGCCAAACAACCAGTAAGACAGGAATACAGCACCACCCATGAAAAAGAAAAAAAGTGAAACGACAAAAATATATGTTACAGACAAAGAAGCAAGGTAAAAACATACAATACCAAATAAATGAACACAAAATCGACAACCTATCTGAAAAAGAATTCAGAGTAATGACAGTAAAGATGATCAAAAATCTTGGAAACAGAATGGAGAAAATACAAGAAACGTTTAACAAGGATCTAGAAGAACTAAGAGCAAACAAACAGTGATGAACAACACAATTACTGAAATTAAAAATACTCTGTCAATAGCAGAGTAACTGAGGCAGAAGAATGGATAAGTGACCTGGAAGATAAAATGGTGGAAATAACTCCCAGGGAGCAGAATAAAGAAAAAACAATGAAAAGAATTGAGGACAGTCTCAGAGACTCTGGGACAACATTAAAAGAATCAACATTCAAATTATAGGGGTCCCTGAAGAAGAAAAGAAAGGGTCTGAGAAAATATTTGAAGACATTATAGTTGAAAAATTCCCTAACAAGGGAAAGGAAATGGTCAGTCAAGTCCAGGAAGCACAGAGAGTACCATACAGGATAAACCGAAAGAGAAACACGCCGAGACACATAATAATCAAACTATCAAAAATTAAATACAAAGAAAAAATATGAAAGGAGCAAGGGAAAAGCAACAAATAACATACAATGGAATCCCCATAAGGTTAACAGCTGATCTTTCAGCAGAAACTCTGCAAGCCAAAAGGGAGTGGCAGGACATATTTAAAGTGATGAAAGGGAAAAACCTACAACCGAGACTGATCTACCCAGCAAGGATCCCATTCAGATTCGACAGAGAAATTAAAACCTTTACAGATAAGCAAAAGTTAAGAGAATTCACCACAAAACCAGCTTTACCACAAATGCTAAAGGAACTGCTCTAGGCAGGAAACAAAAGAGAGGGAATAGACCTACAAAAGCAAACCCAAAACAATTAAGAAAATGGTAATTAGGAACATACATATTTATAATTACCTTAAATGTAAATGAATTAAATGCTCCAACCAAAAGACATAGACTGGCTTAATGGATACAGAAAGAAGACCCATACATATGCTATCTATAAGAGACCAACTTCAGACCTAGGGACACAAACACACTGAAAGTGAGGGGTTGGAAAAAGATACTCCATGCAAATGGAAATCAAAAGAAAGCTGGAGTAGCAATTCTCATATCAGACAAAATAGACTTTAAAGTAAAGACTATTACAAGAGACAAAGTAGGACACTACATAATGATCAAGGGATCAATCCAAGAAGAAGAAATAACAATTGTAAATATTTATGCACCCAACATAGGAGCACCTTAATACATAAGGCAAATGCTAACAGCCATAAAAGGGGAAATCGACAGTAACACAATCATACTAGGAGCCTTTAACACCCTACTTTCACCAATGGACAGATCATCCAAAATGAAAATAAATAAGGAAACACAAGCTTTAAATGATACATTAAACAGAATGGACTTAATTGATATTTATAGTACATTCCATCCAAAAACAACAGAATACACTTTCTTTTCAAGTGCTCATGGAACATTCTCCAGGATAGACCATATCATGGGTCACAAAGCCTTGATAAATTTAAGAAAATTGAAATCATATCAAGTATCTGTTCTGACCACAACACTAATGAGACTAGATATAAATTACAGGAAAAAATTGTAAAAAATACAAACATAAGGAGGCTGAACAATACGCTACTAAATAAGCAGGATGTCTCTGAAGATATCAAAGAAGAAATGAGAAATACCTAGAAACAAATGACAATGAAAACACGACGACCCAAAACCTATGGAATGCAGCAAAAGCAGTTCTAAGAGGGAAGTTTATAACAATACAGTCCAACCTCAAGAAACAAGAAAAATCTCAAATAAACAATCGAACCTTACACCTAAAGCAATTAGAGAAAGAAGAACAAAAAAAAAACCCCTTAAAGTTAGCAGAAGGGAAGAAATCATAGAGATTATATCAGAAATAAATGAAAAAGAAATGAAGGAAATGATAGCAAAGATCAGTAAAACTAAAAGCTGGTGCTTTGAGAAGATAAACAAAATTGATAAACCATTAGCCAGACTCATCAAGAAAAGAAGAATCAAATCAAAAGTATTAGAACTGAAAAAGAAGTAACAACTGACACTGCAGAAATACAAAGCATCATGAGAGATTACTATAAGCAGCTCTATGCCAATAAAATGGACAACCTGGAAGAAATGGACAAACTCTTAGAAAAGCACAACCTTCTGAGACTGAACCAGGAAGAAATAGAAAATATAAACAGACCAATCACAAGCACTGAAATTGAAACTGTGATTAAAAATCTTCCAACAAACAAAAGCCCAGAACCAGATGGCTTCACAGGCGAATTCTATCATACAATTTCAGAAGAACTCACACCTATCCTTCTCAAAGTCTTCCAAAATATAGCAGAGAGAGGAACACTCCTGAACTCATTCTATGAGGCCACTGTCTCCCTGATACCAAAACCAGACAAAGGTGTCACAAAGAAAGAAAACTACAGGCCAATATCTCTGATGAACATAGATGCAAAAATCCTCAACAAAATAGTAGCAAACAGAATCCAACAACACATTAAAAGGATCATACACCATGATCAAGTAGGGTTAATCCCAGGAATTCAAGGATTCTTCAATATACGCAGATCTATCAATGTTACACACCATATTAACAAGATGAAGGATATGAAAATCTCAATAGATGCAGAAAAAGTTTTGACAGAATTCAATGCCCATTTATGATGTAAACTCTCCAAAAAGTAGGCATAGAGAGAAGCTACCTCAACATAGTGAAGGCCGTATATGACAAACCCACAGCCAACATCGTCCTCAATGGTGAAAAACTGAAACCGTTTCCTCTAGGATCAGAAACAAGACAAGGTTGCCCACTCTAACCACTATTATTCAACATAGTTTTGGAAGATTTAGCCACAGCAATGAGAGAAGAAAAAGTAATAAAAGGAAGGAGTAAAAGTGTCACTGTTTGCAGATGACATGATATTATATATAGAGAATCCTAAAGATGCTACCAGAAAACTGCTAGAGCTAATCAATGAATTTGGTAAAGGAGCAGGATACAAAATTAATGCACAGAAATCTCTTGCATTCCTATTCACTACAATGAAAAATCTGAAAGAGAAGTTAAGGAAACACTCCTATTTACACTGCAACAAAAAGAATAAAATACTAAGGAAACAAAAGACCTGTTATGCAGAAAACTATGACACTGATGAAAGAAATTAAAGATGATACAAATAGATGGAGAGATATACTATGTTCTTGGATTGGAAGAATCAACATTGTGAAAATGACTCTACTACCCAAAGCAATCTAGATTCAATGCAATCCCTATCAAACTACTACTGGCATTTTTCACAGAACTAGAACAAAAAATTTCACAATTTGTATGGAAAAACAAAAGACCCCAAATAGCCAAAGCAATCATAAGAAAGAAAAATGGATCTGGAGAAATCAGGCTCCCTGACTTCAGACTATACTACAAAGCTACAGTAATCAAGACAGTATGGTACTGGCACAAAATAAATCAGTGGAACAGGATAGAAAGCCCAGAGATAAACCCATGTACATATGGTCACCTTATCTTTGATACAGGAGGCAAGCATATACAATGGAGAAAAGACAGCCTCTTCAATAAGTGGTGCTGGGAAAACTGGACAGCTACATGTAAAAGAATGAAATTAGAACACTTCCTAACACCATACACAAAAATTATCTCAAAGTGGATTTAAGACCTAAATGTAAGGCCAGACATTATCAAACTCTTAGAGGAAAACATAGGCAGAACACTCTATGACATAAATCACAACAAGATCCTTTTTGACTCATCTCCTAGAGAAATGGAAATAAAAACAAAAATTAACAAATGGGACCTAATGAAACTTCAAAGCTTTTGCACAGCAAAGGAAACTGTAAACAAGACCAAAAGACAGCCCTCAGAATGGGAGAAAATATTTGCCAATGAAGCAGCTGAGAAAGATTTAATCTCCAAAATATACAAGCAGCTCATGCAGCTCAATATCAAAGAACCAAACAACCCAATCGAAAAATGGACAGAAGACCTAAATAGACATTTCTCCAGAGAAGATATACAGATTGCCAACAAACACATGAAAGGATGCTCAATATCACTAATCATTAAAGAAATGCAAATCAAAACTACAATGAGGTATCACTTCATACCAGTTAGAATGGCCATCATCAAAAAATCGACAAACAATAAATACTGGAGAGGGTGTGGAGAAAAGGGAACCCTCTTGCATTGTTGGTGAGAATGTAAATTGATACAGCCACTATGGAGAAGAGTGTGGAGGTTCCTTAAAAAACTAAAAATAGAGCTACCATATGACCTAGCATTCCCACTACTGGGCATAATTTAAGAAGAGTCACATACCACAATGTTCACTGCAGCACTATTTACAATAGCCAGGACATGGAAGCAGCCCAAGTGTCCATCAAAAGGTGAATGAATAATTACAGACAGTTCTGGGTGTACTCTGATGCTTTTGCAAATATGTTCCTATAAAAGGGTTTCATCTTCAAGGAATTCATGGAAAAGACTCTGACAAGTACAGGTTTCTGGTAACTGACTATACTGCTGAACTGAATGAATAAGCATTTTCAGAACTCTAATGGAAAACTGATGAATTCATAAAAGTGCTAACAAAAAATCAAGATAAAAATATTAATTACATGGGACTGAGTGAAGTGATGATGATTATAATTTTTGTGACTTTCTGTTTGACTTAAAAAGAAATCCCATAAGGACTCAGAGGCAAAAAATATACAAATCAATTTTCACTGCAAAGTAAAGGAGCTGTTACAGTGAAAAAAAGGAAAGATGAATGGATAAAGAAGATGTGTCACATATATACAATGGAATATTACTCAGCCATAAAAAGAGACAAAATTTAGTTATTTGTAGTGAGGTGGATGGACTTAGAGTTGTCATACAGAATGAAGTAAGTCAGAAAGAGAAAAACGAATTCTGTATGCTAAGACATATATATGGAATCTAAAAAAAACATGGTTCTGAAGAACCTAGGGGCAGAACAGGAATAAAGATGCAGACATAGAGAATGGACTTGAGGACACGGGGAGGGGGAAGGGTAAGCTGGGACGAAGAGAGAGAGTAGCCTGGACATATATACACTACCAAATGTGAAATAGCTAGCTAGTGGGAAGCAGCTACATAGCACAGGGAGATCAACTCGGTGCTTTGTGACCACCTAGAGGGGTGGGATAGGGAGGGTGGGAGGGAGATGCGAGAGGGAGGGGATATGGGGATATACGTATGCATATAGCTGATTCACTTTGTTATATAGCAGAAACTAACACAACACTGTAAACAATTTTACTCCAATAAGGTTGTTAAAAATAAAAGTGGTATATATTCCCAAAGAATGTTACTCAGCCATAAAACAGAATGAAATCTTGCCATTTGCAACAACATGGATGGACCTAGAGGGTATTATGCTAAGTGAAATAAGTCAGAGAAAGATTAATACTGTATGTTAAATCTAAAAAACCAAACAAATGAACAAACATAAAGAAACAGAAACAGAGTCATAGATACAGAGTCATAGATACAGAGAACAAACAGATGGTTGCCTGAGGGCGGGAAGAATTGGGAGGAGAAAAATAGGTAAGGGAAATTAAGAGGTGCAAACTTTCAGTTACAGAATAAATGTCACAGGTATAAAATGTCCAATATAGGAATATTGTCAATCATTATGTAATATCCTTGTATGGTGACAGATGGTAACTAGACTTACCATGGTGATCATTTTGAAATGTATAGAAATATCAAATCACTGTGTTGTATAACAGAAACTAGCATAGTGTGGTAGGTCAAATTAAACTTCAAAAACAAGCAGGCAAACTCATAGAAAAAGAAATCAGATTTGTGCTTACTGGAGGCGGGGCTTAGGGGGAGGGGGAAGTGGAGGAAGGTGGTCGAATGGTACAAATTTCCAGATATAATATAAATAAGCACTAGGGATGTAATGCACAAGATGGTAAATATAATTAGCACTGCTGTATGTTATATATAAAAGTTGTTTAGAAAGTAATCCTATGAGTTCTCATCATAAGGAAAGATATTTTTCTATTTCTTTTATTTTGCATCTATATGAAATGATACATATTCACTAAACTTATTATGGTAAACTTGTCATGATGTATGTAAATCAAATCATTATGCTGTACACTTTAAACTTATACTGTACAGTGCTGTATATCTAGTTTATCTCAATAAAACTGGAAGGAATAAGTAAATATTAAAACAATTAAAAATAACTATATTTTGGAAAACAAGAAAAACATTGTGAGAAGAATGAACTGTTTTACGTTGCTGCAAATGTCTTTAATATCTGGCTGTATTTTTATATTTGCTCCTGAATTCATTTATCACACTTTATGTATTTCATTTATTTCATTTATTTGTATTTCAAATAAATGAAATAAATGAATGTATTTCATTTATTTATTTATCACCTTTTATACTTCATACAGCCTCTGAAAACTCCACACTCATAAAAAAAAGGCAGCGAAAAAAATACAAAATCTTGGTATTATTATGAAAATAGTTTTGATGTCTCTGAGCCACTGAAATGGTCTCAAATTATGTATGGTCAGGGTTTATGGCTTTACTGTAGAGATTAGTTTAGTATCGAGAATGTCTTTAAGATTTGGCATATATCCACTGTCCCGAATCTCTTGGTATTCACCCCATTTTCTAGACCAAGCTCTTGTCTCTGGACTCCCGTTATTCACAGGTGATACACCACCTAAGGGGCATCTCCTAGCCACTGCTCTTTAGGACTCCACCCCTGCGCAAGCTGGTGCCCTTCTGAGTTGTTGGCACCATGAGACTCAGCTGGCTCTCTGCATATCCCACCGCTTGTATAGCAGTGGCTGCTTGCCTCCAATTCTACTATAATTTGGGCTATTTTACATTATGGGAATAATTCAGAAACTCAAACAACCCATTATTTACTAATAAATACATATCTGGGGTTCAAATTTTTGAAATTATTGGGCTGAGCATTGACTGTTTTATGATGCTGACATAGACATAAGAGGAAATAAAACCATCAGTTTTATTTTCAGAAATGGTTTAGTTTTTCTAAGACTATTGGCCTTTTTCTGTTGAAGGGTTGTATGTTCAGACTATACTACGTTTGGAGGTAAATTTGTGAAATGAGTGCTCCCAAAGCAAATCTGGCTCTTGCAATAAAAAATAACTGTTTCACGTGCTAAAGTCTGCAGTGGCAGGGCGGGGGAGTTGTTTGTTTTTATGTTTATAGACCCTAGGGGATGTTTTGCTCTGTATTACTTTATGTGACTGAAGTTAAAGATGTCTGAGAATACCAAAAAGAAGTTTCCTTTGGATAAAACTTGATGATCGCCATCATATGAAATTAATTTAACTAAGTTTTGAGAACATAGACCTAACAACTGCTCTTAATGAAAGTGCTAACTCTTCCCCTATCAATAGCAGATATTCAGGATGTTTCAGTTATAATTTAAACCATATAAAATTTCTATAATTTTCATCCAGAAAGCAGTCCCTTACCTTCCCACTCCCTGCCTGGAGGACTTACTATCTCTCAATAGTTCCAGTTAATTTCTTAAAACTCGAAAACTCAAAAAAAAATTTAACACAGACTAAAATGAAGAAATTTATGCAGTCTTTATCTCAAACAAAGAGAAGTCACAGTACTAGAAATATTTTAGTTAGTTCTAAAGTAGGAAATTAAACTTTTTTAATCTCAGGTCCTTCAGGAAAATGATGAAGTCTTTGACTCCTGTCTTCAGGAAAGAAAAATGAGCAAATCCACAAAATGTGCCATAAATTTTTACTGAATTCATGATATCTATCTTTAAACTTCAAAAGGTTTTATGGATCTCACAGTGTAAGAAAATTTACAAATGAAAACATATGTAAATTTTAATGAAATGCAAATTACCAGCTGTACTAATTTTGATAGATGTTCCAGTCTTTTACATTTAATGATTGTTACCTATTTGCATAGCCAAAGCTAAAAATTCCAAAATTATTACTCCAGACAACTCTCATACATGCTGCTTTTGAATTAAAATTTTGACAGGTTCACAGCGGTGCTTTCTGACTTGTGTCTTCTCAGTGCCAAAATTCAAAGACAAATTCAGTTTGTTGAAAATCCATCAAATCATATCACCAAGGTAAAAAAAAACTTGAGTGAATTTATCACATCTTATGAGTCATCAGATGCACCACAACTATAGAACTGATAAAAGTGTGACTGATCAGGAGTTTTGTGATATTTTCTTCTAGAAGAGCTGTTCAAAAGAAATATGAGAGCTTTATATGTATTTTTCAATATTCTAGTAGTCATATTAAAAAATAAAAATAATCTGGTGATAATCATTTAATATTATAATTTTAATTAACACAATACAGTTGACTCTTGAACAACACAGGTTTGAACTGCAAGGATCCACTTATACATGAATTTTTTTCAACATACAGCTGGTTCTCCATATTCACAGGTTCTCATCCATGGATTCAAACAATGGGGTGGATCTCAATTTCCATCCATGGTTGGTTAAATCCACTGATGAGAAACCTGTGGATACTGAGGGCTGACTGTATATCCAAAATATCATTATTTCAACATGTAATCAATATAAAATAAATGTCCATTTTACATATTTTTAAACTAAGTATTTGTTATCTAGTGTTTATTTTATATTTACAGCCCATCTCAGTTTGGGCTAGATATATTTCAAGTGTCCAATACCCACATGTGGCTAGTGGCTACTGGATAGATAATGGGGGTCTAGAGACTGATATAAGGGAATCACAGTCCTTTTATACATTTTGTAGAAATGTAGAATGTTCATATGATCTTCTGTAAACTTTGTATTATTCCATTTAAAAAGAATTATATTAAGGCCAAAATTAATAATGTTAGGATTCTGTATTTATAATTTTCTATAACTACAGTTTTGAGAAATTTTAAAAAATTAGGAATCCAATAAAGATATTATAGTTTGTCGATATTTTCAATGTGCAATTTAGCTTTCAAGTCCACAGGGAGTTCTTCTAATATCAGACTGATATATATATCTTATATATACTTATAATAATAAACAAATATAAAGTATGCATTAATGGTTTGACTAGTAGCCTATTAAAAAATCACAAAATTTTATATGATATTTAAAATCATAATGTATCTATTTTCACGTTTTCAAGGTTGTATTTTCATATTGAATGTAATTTGAAAAAAGTATGTAAAATAAATGTTATGTAATTATTAGCACATCTATAAAATCTAGGAAAAGTGTCTTGATTAAGATAATCAAAAGCATGTGCACACTATTTCAAGTATGCACTTTCATAAATATAATTTATCCATTATTTCAAGTGATTCATTAAGTTTTTTACTTGACTTATGGGTAATTAACATTGCTGTGGTCTGTGTTTTTTAATAATGTAAGGTAGACCTAGAAAGCTGAACATATGAAATATACTCTGTAGAGCTGAATGTTTTGGTCCTTGATCACTGACATGTGATATAAATAGGAAAATGCATGCACAGGGAAACTCAAATCATGTGAATAACATGAAGAGTGTTGAGCTACACACTTGTGCCCCTTGTAGAATTTTGTACTTGTGCCCCTTGTAGAATAACTGATTTTGATATATAAAGGTATCTTTTGTATCAGTTTACCAGCTTATCTTTTGTATGCATTTATCTCCATAAAATGTATGTAGATGTAGGGGAACAAAATTTGTGGCAAATTCTTATTAAACAGGGGAATGGGGTGAAGGGAGAAGGAGAGAAAGGGGTAGGGAAAGATGTTGGTTGAATGAACAAATAACGTGAATAGAATAATAAAATGAATAAGAACTCAAAATATAACATGAGTAAGAACACTTAACTAAGTTTTTGGTCTAAGGATGATCCAGTCTTGTTTAAAACATAAATATTTGGGTTTGAAAGAACGTATTGAAATGGCTCTTCAGGATAAAATACACAAATACTATTGAATGTTAATCTTGTATTTGTTGCTTTTGCCTGTATTATTTATTTTTTACTTAAATATCATCAGGGAATTTTAATTGATTCCAACTTCTTAGGTGAGAAAATTGAAGCTCAAACTAAAAACAAAACAAAACAAAAAACCCTCATGATGTTACATTAAATAAGGTGAAAGATAATATACAAATTGTATCCTTAGAGACTTTTATCATGTAATGTGTTTCAGTCATGGGAGAAAATACTCTTTTTCCATTAAATTTTAGAGCAATATCTCAAACTTATGTTTAATCCAAAATATTACTGAAGTCTAGCATTATGCTAATTATTCTGTACTATCTACAATTCCATGAGAAATGTTATACAGAATTAAAACTTGATAATATTCAACTTACATACCTTTCTGCAGGAAGAGGAAATTTCAGGTCACTAATTGTGCCTCTAGCAGTTTTAAAAGGATTTCTGACTTGAGAATGGAGGACAAATAGTCTGGAGGCAGAAAATATAACTCAGGGCATTGAAAATATGTGGAGGGAATAGAACACATTCTCTCCTACAGCAACAAATTTCAGAAGCCAAATGAATCAGCTCTGAGTGTAGTCCATTTTTTCTTTCTTTCTTTCTTCTTTTTTTAAAATAAACTTTATTTTTTGTCATGGTTTTAGGATCCCACAAAATTGAGCAGAAAGTACAAAGAGTTTCCAAATACTCCCTGCCCTCAACATGAACAGCCTCCCTCACTATCAACAGCCCTGACCAGAGTGGTACATTTGTTATAACTGATAACTCTATATTGACACATTATAATCACCCAAAATCTATAGCTTAAATAAGGGTTCAATCTTGATGTACATTCTCTGGGCTTTGACAAATGTATGTTGACATGCATCTATCATTACAGGATCATGCAGAGTATTTTCACTGCCCTAACAATCCTCTGTAGTCCCCTTATTGATCCCCCTGCCCCCCTCACTCAACACCCAGCAACCACTGATCTTTTTACTGTTTTCATAGTTTTGCCTTTTCCAAAATGTCATATAGTTGGAATCATACAGTATGTAGCCTTTCCAGATTGGCTTCTTTCACTTAGTAATAAGTGTTTAAGTTCTTCCATGTCTTCTCATGGCTTGATCGCTCATTACTTTTTAGTGTTAAAAGCATTCAGTAGTTTGGATGTACCAGAGTTTATTTGTCCATTCACCTATTGAAGGACATCTTGGTTGCTCCCAAGTTTTGGCAATTAAGAACAAATTATTATAAATATCTGTGTGTAGGTTCTTATGTGGAAGATAGTTTTCAACTAAACTGCTGGATTGCATGGTAAAAGTATACTTAGTTTTATAAGAAACTGTCAAATCATCTTCCAAAGGGACTGTACCATTTTGCATCCTTACCAGCAATGAATGAGAGCTTTTCTTTCTCCACATCTCTTCAGCATTTGGTGGTGTCATTGTTTTAGATTTTACCCATTCTATTAGGTATATAGTGGTATCTTATTGGTTAATTGCAATTTCCTAATGACATATGATGTAGAGCATCTTTTCATATGCTCTTTGCCATCTGTATATCTTCTTTCATGAGGTATCCAGATCTTTGGCCTATTTTTAATAGTTTTTTAAATAGTTTGTTTTCTTATTGTGGAGTTTTAATAGTTCTTCTTATATCTTGGATAACAACAGTCCTTTATCAGCTATGTTTTTTTGAAAATATTTTCTCCTAGTCTGTGGCTTGTCTTCCCCTCCTCTTGACGTTTTCCTTTGCAGAGCAGAAGCTTTTAATTTTAAAGAAGTCCAGCTTATCTGGTTTTTCTTTTATGGATCATGACCTTTGGTGTTGTAGCTAAGAAGTCATCACCATAACCAAGGCCATCTAAGTTTTCTCATACGTTAACTTCTAGGGGTTTTACAGTTTTGCATTTTATGTTTAGGTCTATGATCCATTTTGTGTCAATTTTTGTGAATGGTGTAAGGTCTGTGTCTAGATTCATTATCTTGCATGTGAATGTCCAATTGTCCCAGTACCATTCGTTGGAAAGACTATGTTTTCCATTGTATTGCCTTTATTCCTTTGACAAAGATCAGTTGACTATATTTATATGGGTCTGTTTCTGACTTTCTGTTCTGTTCCACTCTTCTAGTACACTGTCCTGATGACTGTAGCTTTATTGTAAGTCTTGAAGTCAGGTATTGTCAGTCCTCCAACTTTGTTCTTTTCAATATGGTTTTGGATATTCTGGGTCATTTGCCCAATTTTTAACCTATTGATTCTTTATATTTAAAGTGTTTAGTTTTTATTTTTGTTTTTGTAGACAAAGTATATTTGAGTCTTGTGTTTTTACCCATTCTGAAACTTTCTTTTAATTGGTATATTTAGACCATTCTCAGTTAACGTGTTTATTCATAAAATTGGACTAGTATTTACCATATTTGTTGCTTTTCTATTTGTTGTCTTTCTTTTTTTCCCAACAGTTCTTATGTTATATGAACACTTTCTGTGATTCTATTTTATCTTCTCTCTCAGCGAATCAACGAAAATTCTTTAAAGTAATTTAGTGTTTCTCCTAGAGTTTGATACACATGTAAAACAGATCTAAGTTCACCTTCAAATCATACTTCTTGGGTAGTGGAATGGTATCTTAAATCAGTATATTTCCAATACCTCAACTGTGTGCCTTATGACATTGATGTCATTCATTTCACTTATCCATGCAATAATCACCAATGCATTGCTACTATTATTACCTTAAACAGTTATCAGTTATATTAATTGAGAATATAATATGTGTATATACTTTATATTAAAATATATATTATATATGTAACCTGTATATTAATAATGAAAAGCCTTTATTTTACTTTTATTTATTCCTTCTCCAGTGCTCTCTTATTTTTCTAATATAGACCCAGGTGTCTTTCCTACATACTTTTCCTTTTTTTTTTTCTGAACACTTCTTTTAACATTTCTTGAAGGGTAGTGCTCCTAGATATACATTGTCTTAATTTATTTGTTTCTAAAACTATTTATATATCCTGCAATTTGAAGGATAATTTCACTGGATACAGGATTCTCAGTTGGTAAAATTTTCTTTCAACACTTTAAATATGTCACTCTATTGTCTTTTGTTTGCATAGTTTCTGACTAGATGTCCTCTGTAATTCTTTTCCCCTCTGTATTTTTTCGTTATTTTGTATTTGTCTTCAGTTTCTGCATTTGAAATATAATATGTCTAGAGCTTCCTGTATTTGTGATTTTGTGTCTGTCATTAATCTTGAAATATTCTTGGCCATTTTTATTTAAAATGTTTTCTGCACCATCTTACTTTCTTCTTCTTCTAATATCCAATTGTGTGTTCTAACACCTTTTGAAATAGTGACTTTGTTTTGTGATGCTTTGCTCTGTTTTCATTCAGTTTGAGATGTATCTGTTTGCCTCAGTCAAGCTCAACAGTTCTTTCATTGGTCTTGTTGAGCCTATTGTTGAGTCAATAGAAGATATTCTTTGTTCCTGTTACCATTTATTGATATCTTGGATTTCCATTTGATTTGTTTTCTTAGATTTTACATTTCTCATCTTACATTACCCAACTTCTCTTTCATATTCCTACTTTTTTCCATTAGAAACATTTATACATTAATCTTAGTTATTTTATGTTCTCTCCTGACAATTACAGTCTGTGTCATATCTGAGTCTGGTTTGGTTGCTTTTTTTGTCTCTTCAGACTATGATTATTCTTGCCTTTCACAAACCTTGCAGTTTTTTCTGTTGAAAGTCTACTATGATGTGTTAAGAAATAGGAAATGTGGAAAATAGGCTTTTATTGTGAGATTTGATATAAATTTGGATAGACATTGGGTTGTGTTTAATATTTTCTCTAACTGTAATTTCCAGAGGCTTCATATTCCTCTAATGCCCTTGTTTTTACCCCCCTGTTATCTTTAAACTTCCCTATGATCTCCTAGAGCTTTTGCCTAGAGCTTTTGCCTCATGCTCCTTCAGCTGTAATCCACAGTTATTACACTGTAGTCTTGTTGCTGTGATGGTAAGGTGTGAAGGAGGGGAAGCAGCCTGTCATCTTATGATTGATCTTGGTATTTATTGAAGAATAGGCTTCTGTTTTAAGAAATGTTCTGGTTCAAATGGTTAATTTTCACCTCCTTCTGCCAGAGCTATGAGGTGATCCTTTTTGGATCTTCACTTTGAGAACATGATGGTTTCCTTGAGGCAAAATCCACAACATCGTGGGGAACCCCTAAGACTGTGGTTCCCAGAACTTTCTCTCTTGAACTAGTTCCCACTCAGCCTCTAGCAATCTCCAAAATTACCATTTAAGTGTTCCCACCTGCTTATTGCTCCTGTGGCTTCTACTCCAAGTAAGCAAATCACAGCTGTGACTCTCTCAATTTACTTACATCTCCAGATTTGGGGATGCAGATTTCCCTGTGTCCTCAGTTATCTGATGCGTTCAAGAAAATTTACTGAAATTTAGTTTGTTCAGCTTTTTCTTACTATAGTGATGAGGATGAAATTCAAATGCTTTGCATGTCAGAGCTGAAACCATAACTCCCTAACTCTCTCTCAATAACATTTTTGTGGCAAATCACATAAGAATTCTCTTATTCTCATGCATTACTGCTTCCCATTACCCTCTTACACGTACACGCATTCAGTCACATGCATGCACATGTCTCAAGATGTTTTTCTGTTAATTTTAACACTTCAAAGGTGTATTGGAAAGGTACTTATGGGTGTGAGGGGTATATATGTAAGAGGTTGAGAATGCCTACATGTCGTGATTTTCTAAGGCCTTGGGAGTTTTAATGCTACTCCAATAGATGTAAACTGTTCTTTTAACAAGCTTTAACTGTTCTTTTAACAAGTTTTAATATTCTGAACATTATTTTGAAATACTCACACTGAGATACTTTCTGTTTTATACAGAACCGGACAATACATTCAGTTTGCATAGGAATCTGTCTGGTGTTCTGAAACAGAAGCATATAATCTTAATATATTTTAACATTTGGCTCAGGTATGCATGTATCCATTTTTACACACACTACCTTATCTAGGAATGGGTTAATTTCTACATTTCAGACATAATACATGAATTTTTACCAATACTCTGCAGAGCTATAAATTTCTGTGCTTCAAACTCAATATTATTCATAGGTTATCCTCATACTCCAAAACTTATTTTGAAAAACAGAATAACTACTGCTTAGCTACAGATTCTTATAATGGAGGTAAAGAATAAAATATGCATAGAATTTAAAATAAATTTTATTTTTATTTACATGTTTAGCTTTAAGGTTATTAATGACACGGGATATATGCTCCTCATTTGGGAGAGAACATCCCACATCAGTGTGGCACAGGCAATTTGATCTTGAAAGAAATTGAAACTCCTATACATCGCAGGAATTTCAATTCCATCCTTGTAATCATTATGTTGTTAAAAGCATTCAGCAACCACATTTTGAGAATGTAGTCTCACTGTTGATGAGATAAAATGTCATGAGTAGAACAAGTTAAAATAAAATTCAAAGGCATATATATATTCAATGGTTTCTACTAAAATCATTCTTTAAACAAGCATATTCTTAAAAATTGCCAAGAAATTTAGGAATTTCAGCTGCTTCATAATCACTATACCATGGTCAGCTTTACCAAGCATCTTTTTTGTGATTGACTAAAATTTCGCTGATTACTTAGCCCGTTTTAAAAAACGAATATTTAAAATATTGGAGGCATTGGGCATACTAACCAAGGCTTTCTCTCTCTTTTTTTTTTTTTTTTTTAACATTGAGGATTTAATTACAGACAGACTTTATGAAAGAGGAACTACTGAATAAGAGAAACCGTTACTGTCTGGTATAACTGATGCAAAGATGAAAAATAACTAATAAGGTAATGCATTATTATTTTCTCTCTTCTTTTTTTTTTTTTTTTTTTGTGGTACGCGGGCTTCTCACTGTTGTGGCCTCTCCTGTTGCGGAGCACAGGCGCCGGATGCACAGGCCCAGCGGCCATGGCTCACAGGCCCAGCTGCTCCACAGCATGTGGGATCCTCCCGGACCAGGGCATGAACCCGTGTCCCCTGCATCGGCAGGCGGACTCTCAAGCACTGCACCACCAGGGAAGTCCTCTCTCGTCTTAGATAAACAAATGTAATTTGATATATAGTGTTCCAGGAGATAAAGGAATAAACAGAAGCACTTCCGTGTGTGTGTGTGTGTGTGTGTGTGTGTGTGTGTGTGTGTGTGTGTGTTTCTGTACCATCTGGTATAGGGAAAGAAACATTAACAATTTTACCTCTGGTCTCCAAAGCAAAACTTAGTGGTGAGAACTAATAGAAAGTCAAACTGTTTTCTTGGAAAGATATATCTTGTATAATCAAACACATTTGTTCATTGATAGATACATGACAGTATACTTTTCACTCTTTGAAAATGAGAAAAAAAGCTGCATATTTCAGAGCTTTCTCTGAAGAACATTAAAAAATTTATGCCATTTTCCCCCACCCTATTCTTATTATAGAGAGAGCATTTTTAAATTGAAAGGAACTCTATGTTCAGATTACCTCAATAGTTTAGATTCAGAGAAAGTTTGGAATTCTGAACAATTCTGGCAAAAGGAAATGACTTGATAAACGTGTGTTTTAACTTATATTAATTATGTTAAATTTGCTGAGTAAGTCTATCTAAATTACATAGAAAGCATTTGCAACGTCTGTCATTTAAATAAATGTATAATTTCGTAGTAGTATGCATAAAATTCTACTTTTAATATTGATATCAATCAATACATTTTCTCCATATGTACACTGCTTTGTGAAAATAAATGCTATAACTTGCCATTAGAAACATAAATTTTTTTTTCAAATTGTACAATTAGAGGCATTTGTGCTATACATTAATAATTTGGACTAACCATTTCATAGTAGATGGGCTTTGAGGGATCTCCTCAAAAACTACGACAAGGGCTTCCCTGGTGGCGCAGTGGTTGAGAGTCCGCCTGCCGATGCAGGGGACGCGGGTTCGTGCCCCGGTCTGGGAAGATCCCACATGCCGTGGAGCGGCTGGGCCCGTGAGCCATGGCTGCTGAGCCTGCGCGTCCGGAGCCTGTGCTCCGCAACGGGAGAGGCCACAGCAGTTAAAGGCCCGCATACAGCAAAAAAAAAAAAAAAAACTACGACAAGCTTACATTTGATGGATGGCCAATCAGAATGATCTGATGTTACATTAGACTTTTTTTTTTTAGTTATTTCTGAGATATACATTTTAAAGTAATAACTAGAATTATGACTTATAACATTATACCAGAACATACAAGATTTTTAGAAATTTCATGTAATGTCTGAAACATTTATATTAACATATTTCCATACAAATAACCAAAAGAAAGTTTAGTATTAGTTGGTTATCTTTTGTTTGTTTTTTTATACTGCAGGTTCTTATTAGTCATCTGTTTTATACACATCAGTGTATACGTGTCAATCCACACCGCCCAATTCAGCACACCACCATCCCCACCCCACCGCAGTTTTCCCCCCTTGGTATCCATACGTTTGTTCTCTACATCTGTGTCTTAACTTCTGCCCTGTAAACCGGATCATCTGTACCATTTTTCTAGGTTTCACATACATGCGTTAATATATGATATTTGTTTTTCTCTTTCTGACTTACTTCACTCTGTATGGCAGTCTCTAGATCCATCCACGTCTCAACAAATTACTCAATTTCATTCTTCTTTATGGATGAATAATATTCCATTGAATATATGTACCACATCTTCTTTATCCATTCATCTGTCGATGGGCATTTAGGTTGGTTCCATGACCTGGCTATTGTAAATAGTGGGGCAGTGAACATTGGGTTGCATGTATCTTTCAGAATTATGGTTTTCTCTGGGTATATGCCCAGTAGTGAGATTGCTGGATCATATGGTAATTCTATTTTTAGTTTTTTAAGAAACCTCCATACTGTTCTCCATAGTGGCTGTATCACTTTACATTCCCACCAACAGTGCAAGAGGGTTCCCTTTTCTCCACACCCTCTCCAGCATTTGTTGTTTCTAGATTTTCTGATGATGCCCATTCTAACTGGTGTGAGGTGATACCTCATTGTAGTTTTGATTTGCATTTCATTAATAGTTAATGATGTTGAGCAGCTTTTCATGTGCTTCTTGGCCATCCATATGTCTTCTTTGCAGAAATGACTATTTAGGACTTCTACCCATTTTTGGATTGGGTTGTTTGTTTCTTTAATATTGAGCTGCATGAGCTGTTTATATATTTTGGAGATTAATCCGTTGTCCCTTGATTCGTTTGCAAATATTTTGTCCCATTTTGAGGCTTGTCTTTTTGTCTTGTTTATGGTTTCCTTTGTTGTGCAAAAGCTTTGAAGTTTCATTAGGTCCCATTTATTTTTTTTATTTCCATTACTCTAGGAGGTGGATCAAAAAAGATCTTGCTGTGATTTATGTCAAAGAGTGTTCTTCCTATGTTTTCCTCTAAGAGTTTTATAGTGTCCTGTCTTACATTTAGGTCTTGAATCCATTTTGAGTTTATTTTTGTGTATGGTGTTAGGGAGTGTTTTAATTTCATTCTTTTACATGTAGCTGTCCAGTTTTCCCAGCACCACTTATTGAAGACACTGTCCTTTCTCCATTGTATATCTTTGCCTCCATTGTCATAGATTAGTTGACCATAGGTGCGTGGATTTATCTCTGAGCTTTCTATCTTGTTCCATTGATCTATGCTTCTGCTTTTGTGCCAGTGCCATATTGTCTTGTTTACTGTAGCTTTTTAGTATAGTCTGAAGTCAGGGAGTCTGATTCCTCCAGCTCCATTTTTCTCCCTCAAGCCTGCTTTGGCTATTCGGGATCTTTGGTGTCTCCATACAGAGTTTAAGATGATTTGTTCTATTTCCGTAAAAAATGCCATTGGTAATTTGATAGGGATTGCATTGAATCTGTAGATTGCTTTGGGTAGTATAGTCATTTTCACAATATTGATTCTTCCAATCCAAGAACATGGTATATCTCTCCATCTTCTGGTATCATCTTTAATTTGTTTTGTCAGTGTCTTATAGTTTTCTGCATACAGGTCTTTTGTCTCCCTAGATAGGTTTATTCCTAGGTATTTTATTCTTTTTGTTGCAATGGTAAATGGGAGTGTTTCCTTAATTTCTCTTTCAGATTTTTCATCATTAGTGTATAGGAATGCAAGAGATTTCTGTGCATTAATTTTGTGTCCTGCTACTTTACCAAATTCATTGATTAGCTCTAGTAGTTTTCTGATAGCATTTTTAGGATTCTCTATGTATAGTATCATGTCATCTGCAAACAGTGACAGTTTTACTTCTTCTTTTCCAATTTGTGTTCCTTTCATTTCTTTTTCTTCTCTGATAGCCGTGGCTAGGACTTCCAAAACTATGTTGAATAATAGTGGTCAGAGTGGACATCCTTGTCTCGTTCCTGATCTTAGAGGAAATGCTTTCAGGTTTTCACCATTGAGAATGATGTTTGCTGTGGGTTTATTGTATATGGCCTTTATTACGTTGAGGTAGGTTTCCTCTATGTCCACTTTCTGGAGAGTTTTTTTTTATCATAAATGGGTGTTGAAATTTGTCAGAAGCTTTTTCTGCATCTATTGAGATAATCATACGGTTTTTATCCTTCAATTTGTTAATATGGTGTATCACATTGATTTGCGTATATTGAAGAATCCTTACATCCCTGGGATAAATCCCACTTGATCGTGATATATGATCCTTTTAATGTGTTGTTGGATTCTGTTTGCTAGTATTCTGTTGCGGATTTTTGCATCTATATTCATCAGCGATATGGGTCTGTAATTTTCTTTTTTTGTAATATCTTTGTCTGGTTTTAGTATCAGGGTGATTGTGGTCTCATAGAATGAGTTTGGGAGTGTTCCTTCCTCTGCAATTTTTTGGAAGAGTTTGAGAAGGATGGGTGTTAGCTCTTTTCTAAATGTTAGATAGAATTCACCTTTGAAGCCATCTGGTCCTGGACTTTTGTTTGTTGGAAAATTTTTAATCACAGTTTCAATTTCATTACTTGTGATTGGTCTGTTCATATTTTCTATTTCTTCCCGGTTCAGTTTTGGAAGTTTATACCTTTCTAAGAATTTGTCCATTTCTTCCAGGTTGTCCATTTTATTGGCATAGAGTTGCTTGTAGTAGTCTCTCAGGATGCTTTGTATTTCTGCGGTGTCTGTTGTAACTTCTCCTTTTCCATTTCTAATTTTATTGATTTGAGTCCTCTCCTTCTTTTTCTTGATGAGTCTGGCTAATGGTTTTGTTTATCTTCTCAAAGAACCAGCTTTTAGTTTTATTGATCTTTGCTATTGTTTTCTTTGTTTCTGTTTCATTTATTTCTGCTCTGATCTTTATGATTTCTTTCCTTCTGCTAAGTTTGGGTTTTGTTTGTTCTTCCTTCTCTATTTCCTTTAGGTGTAAGGTTAGATTGTTTACTTGATATTTTTCTTGTTTCTTGAGGTAGGCTTGAATAGATATAAACTTCCCTCTTAGAACTGCTTTTGCTGTATCCCATATGTTTTGGATCGTTGTTTTCATTGTCATTTGTCTCTAGGTATTTTTTGATTTTCTCTTTGATTTCTTCAGTGATCTCTTGGTTATTTAGTAATGTATTGTTTAGACTCCATGTCTTTGTGTTTTTTATGTTTTTTCGCTGTAATTCATTTCTAATCTCATAGCGTTGTGGTCAGAAAAGATGCTTGATATGATTTCAGTTTTCTTAAATTTATTGAGGCTTGATTTGTGACCCAAGATGTGATCTATCCTGGAGAATGTTCCATGTGCACTTGAGAAGAAAGTGTAATCTGCTGTTTTGGGATGGAATGTCCTATAAATATCAATTAAATCTATCTTGTCTATTGTGTCATTTAAAGCTTCTCTTTCCTTATTTATTTTCAGTTTGGATGATCTGTCCATTGGTGTAAGTATGGTGTTAAAGTCCCCCACTATTATTGTGTTACTGACAATTTCCTCTTTTATAGCTGTTAGCAGTTGCCTTATGTATTGAGGTGCTCCTGTGTTGGGTGCATATATATTTATAATTGTTATATCTTCTTCTTGGATTGATCCCTTGATCATTATGTAGTATCCTTCCTTGTCTGTTGTAACATTCTTTATTTTAAAATCTATTTTATCTGATATGAGTATTGCTACTCCAGCTTTCTTTTGCTTTCCATTTGCATGGAATATCTTTTTCCATCCCCTCACTTTCAGTCTGTATGTGTCCCTAGGTCTGAAGTGGGTCTCTTGTAGACAGCATATATATGGGTCTTGTTTTTGTATCCATTCAGCAAGCCTGTGTCTTTTGGTTGGAGCATTTAATCCATTCACGTTTAAGGTAATTATCGATATGTATGTTCCTATGACCATTTTCTTAATTGTTTTGGTTTTGTTAATGTAGGTCCTTTTCTTCTCCTGTGTTTCCCACTTAGAGAAGTTCCATTAGCATTTGTTGTAGACCTGGTTTGGTGGTGCTGAATTCTCTTAGCTTTTGCTTGTCTGTAAAGCTTTTGATTTCTCCATTGAATCTGAATGAGATCCTTGCCGGGTAGAGTAATCTTGGTTGTAGGTTCTTCCCTTTCATCACTTTAAGTATATCATGCCACTCCCTTCTGGCTTATAGAGTTTCTGCTGAGAAATCAGTTGTTAACCTTATGGGAGTTCCCTTGTATGTTATTTGTCATTGTTCCCTTGCTGCTTTCAATAATTTTTCTTTGTCTTTAATTTTTCCCAATTTGATTACTATGTGTCTCGGCGTGTTTTTCCTTGGGTTTATCCTGTATGGGACTTGCTGTGCTTCCTAGACTTGGCTGGCTATTTCCCCTCCCATGTTAGGGAAGTTTTCGACTATAATCTCTTCAGATATTTTCTCTGGTCCTTTCTCTCTCTCTTCTCCTTCTGGGACCCGTATAATGCAAATGTTGTTGCATTTAATGTTGTCCCAGAGGTCTCTTAGGCTGTCTTCATTTCTTTTCATTCTTTTTTCTTTAGTCTGTTCCACAGCAGTGAATTCCACCATTCTGTCTTCAGGTCACTTATCCGTTCTTCTGCCTCAGTTATTCTGCTATTGATTCCTTCTAGTGTAGTTTTCATTTCAGTTATTGTATTGTTCATCTCTGTTTGTTTGTTCTTTAATTCTTATAGATCTTTGTTAAACATTTCTTGCATCTTCTCTATCTTTGCCTCCATTGTTTTTCCGAGGTCCTGGATTATCTTCACTATCATTATTCTGAATTCTTTTTCTGCAAGATTGCTTATCTCCACTTCATTTAGTTGTTTTTCTGGGGTTTTGTCTTATTCCTTCATCTGGTATGTAGCCCTCTGCCTTTTCATCTTGTCTATCTTTCTGTGAATGTGGTTTTTGTTCCACAGGCTGCAGGATTGTAGTTCTTCTGGCTTCTGCTGTCTGCCCTTTGGTGGATGAGGCTATCTAAGACTACAGTAGACATTTTGCAGCACTTAGATAAAGGCTCATTTGGAAGATGTTATATGTTAGAAAATATTCTTTACATATACTAATTTATGTAGTAAATATAAAAAAGTAATTTTCATTCACACATGGCTTCACTGGTGCATTATATACAATATTTTTTGAAAATTTAAATCTTATCAACAATCTTTTTCACAAAATACAGTAACAGGAGTTCTTTACTTAGTTTCATGAAGCAGCAGATTCCTAAAAGCAAAACCAGACAAAGGCATTAATGAAAATGAAAAATAATCAATACTACTAAAATGATAGCAAAATATTAGTGACTCAAATCCATCCCTATGTAAAAACAGTTGTACACTATGACCCAGTGGAATTTATTCCAAAAATGTAATATCAGTTCAATATTCAAATATCATTAATGTAATTCACCATGTTATAAAACAAATGGAAAACACTTTATAATCATGTCAATAGGGCTTCCCTGGTGGCGCAGTGGTTGAGTGTCCGCCTGCCGATGAAGAGGACATGGGTTTGTGCCCCCGTCCGGGAGGATGCCACGTGCCGCAGAGCGGCTGGGCCCGTGAGCCATGACCGCTGAGCCTGCATGGCCGGAGGCTGTGCTCCACAGCGGGAGAGGCCACAGCAGTGAGAGGCCCGTGTACCGGAAAAAAAAAAAAAAAAATCATGTCAATAGGAGACTAAAAATGATTTGTCAAAGTCAACATTTTTTCACAATACAAATTCTCAAGAAACTAAGAATTAGAGGTAATTCTTTCTTCCTGATAAAGGGCATCTACAAGAAAAAAAAAAGCTAACAAAAATATTATGTGTCCTATAAAAATTTTAGCACTTTCCTCTTAAGATTGAGAACAAAGGGAGGATGCCCAGTATCACATTTCTATACAGATTCACACTGCTTGTCCTAGTCAGTGCAAAAAATAAGTAGATGACATGGTTGTCTACATACTAAATCCTAAGAAATTGATAAAACAACTACTAAAGCTATTAGATCAATGTAATAAGCTTGTAGGATACAAATTTAGGATATAACAAGTAAGTGTAATTAATGTGTTTAATAAATGATGCCTACTATATATTTTTTTTCTGTTCTAAACTGAGAAAATTAAAATAATTTCCCAGACTGCCTCATAGTTTGTTGAAGGAACAAAATGATGTAATAAATATAAAATGGCTTTTTATAGTATAAAGGACTAGTTAAACAAATAGTATTATTTGTCAATAATTTCCAAATAACGTTCAGTTACTAATAACCGTAATTGAAGGTACTCAAAAATGATCAAATTATTTAATACCTCTCAAAAATCAGTTACAGTTTTTGGTACTGCCAGGACAAAAGGATAACGTGAAATTAAAATAATATATTTTACAATAGTGCCAAAAGTCATGGAATACTTAGGGCTAAGTAATATGTAAGACCTCTTCATTAAAACCACTGAAAATTGCTGGGAGATATAAAGAAGGCCTAAATAAAGGAGATTTGTTGTGCTTATGAACTGGAAAACTTAGTGTTTTCAAGATGTCATTTAATTCCAGATGGATCTATAAATTCCAAACAATTCAAACAATAATTCCAGCAAGATCTTTTAGAAATTTTTAGGTTTATTGTAAAATTTGTATAGAAATATTAATGATACATAGAAGTCAAAAAAATTTTAAAGCAATGAACAAAGTTGGAGGAAGATACCAATTGATTTTAACAGTTAAAGTAAATTCCAGTGCTAGCCAGGTAAGTAACGGGAAGGAATTTACCCTCCAGCCTTAAAAACCAATTAAAAAAAAAAAAAAAGGAGAAGGAAGGAAGAAAGGAAGGAAGGAAAAAAGGAAGGAAGGGAGGGAGGAAGGAAGGGAGGAAGGAAGGAAGGAAAGAAGGAAGGAAAGAAGAAAGAAAAATGTATGTGGCTTCAAATTTTCATTACATCTAATTAAATGGTTTACAATGGTTCATGTACTATCTTCCAAACTAGACTATACAGACCTTGCGAGACAGAAACATCTAATACTCTTCTTAGGAATACACTTCAGCTCTCCATATCTGTGGGTTCCACATCTGTAGATTCAACCAAGCATGGTTAGAAAATATTTAGAAAAAAATTCAAGAAAGTTCCAGAAAACAAAAGTTGAATTTGCTGTGCACTGGCATCTATTTGCATAGCATTTATATCGTATTAGGTATCATCAGTAATCTAGAGATGATTTAAAGTATATGGGAGAATTGCATAGGTTACATGTAAATATTATACCATTTTACATAAGGGAATGGAGAATCCATTGATTTTGGTATGGGAAAAGGTCCTGAAACTGATCCCCCTTGGATACCAAGGGCTGACTGTACTCTGACATTCATAGAACCTATAAACCACCAAGCTAAAATAGAGCTTTAGATCAAGCTGAAAGTGCACTAAAATGCTGTTATATAACTGTATGAAGTAAAGAAACTCTTATGGAAGAACATGTTTTGAAGTTATTCAGACATGGGTTTGAATTCAGCTCTGCCACTAACTAACTGGTTCTCCTTGGGCACGTCTGTAATTCTTAGTTTTCTTACTAAAAATAGCTAAAAGAATGCCTGTGTTATTGATTTGTTGTGAGGATTCAATGGATTATATAAGTAAATTATTTTGCATAGTGATGGACACATACTACCTGCCCATTATAGGTAAGTTCTCTGATTTCCTCTTCCTAGCACCTCCATATTTTATCTAGAGAAAACCATGTTACAAAAAGTGTTCAGAGTTTTCTGTATACTATTGCTTCTGCATAGGAATTTGAAAGGCTGAAAGTAGATGAAAAGTCCTAAGGGGCCCGTGAACACACATACTCATTTTCTCTGATATGCAGTTACTTGTGGTTCTTAGACTCAAGCTCTGTAGTTGCTGCCTTTGAACTCCCCATGGACAGGGTTGATTTAGGACAAAACCCAGGAGAGAATAAAAAAGAAAGAGGCAATCAAAACAAAGTAATTTCCCTCAAGGGAAAAGAAAGAGGACACCCTAGGAATCTGTAGATACCATTCCAAATCCCAAGAAAGATAAATGGCTTTTAGGGAACAGATGGTTGCAATCAAATAAATGATCACAAGTCTTTACACTGAGCCAGATACCATATCGTTGGAGATAAGATAAAATATAAACTTTAGCGAGTTGAGAATCAACCAAGGACTCACACAGAATATATTAACAGACTTTTCCAATAAAGAAGATTCACTTTGAACTTACTGCTGCCTTTACATTTTTACTACATATAGTATTGTCAATTTTTTTTCCATAAAATGAAGACATATGATACTAGGTACATAGGACAAGGTATAGTAGATACATGGGGTTTTTAAATAGTTACTAATTTTCAGAATTTCTTCTTGTTTATTCTTTTTTTTCCCCACATATACTTGTTTCATATATTTTATAGCTGCAGCCATCTTTATTTTTTTCTTGAAACGTTGTTAGAAATAAATGCATACATTTCACATATAATGGGTACTTTATTTTTGAAATTATATAGTAAGTTTAGTAAATTTGAAATAATATATCATGTATTAATTGAATATTTCTTAAATGCTTATTGAGATTACTAGGTAACAGTCCATTCAGGCTGCTGTAACAAAATACCACAGACTTGGTGGCTTATAAAGAACAGAAATTTATTTATCACAGTTCTGGAAGCTAGAAGTCGAAGATCAGGGTGCCAACGTGCTCGCATTCTGATGAAGGCCTTCTCCTGAGTTGTAGATTGCTGACTTATTGCTGTGTCCCCACATGGTGGTAGGGGCTAGGGAGCTCTGTGGGGTATCTTTTACGAGACCACTAACGTCATTTATGAGGGCTCTATCCTCATGATCTAAGCATCTCCCAAAGCCCCCATCTCCTTAATACTAACACACTGGGCATTAGGATGTCAACATATATATTCTGGGGGACACAAACACTTAGACCATAGCACTAGGCTAGGCTCTGAGACTAATATAGTACATATTCAAGATACTACCAGTTTAAAGAAGGAATAACTGATTATCTTACTCTATCAGAACATAGAGAAGAGACCTAAACTTGTTATAGCAAGGTCTGTGTAAGGGATTGGTCAGACATATGTATATGTATGACTGATTTACTTTGTTATAAAGCAGAAACTAACACATCATTGTAAGGCAATTATACTCCAATAAAGATGTTAAAAAAAAAAAAAAAGAATGAAACCACCAAAATGTTTTAAGCAGAGGACTGAATTGCAAGAGTTGTGCATCAAAAATTCTATTCTGACCGCATCGTTGAACTCCATTTCAAAAATTTCAGGACTGGAGTCATGGATATTATCTAAGAGAATTTCCATTCATTCACCTAACCTGAAAATAGCTTGGGGCTATGTTGTGGCTCCATGTTGATCCAGTATGGCATTCAAAGATGTACCAGAATGGCATCCAAAAATAATTGCTAAGCAATTTAACATCTTTCCAATAGTTTCTAAGAACATGCCAACAGGTTGAAGACAGAGTTAAATTTATAATAAAGAGCATAACTCAAATCCCTTCTCCCTCTCTCTCCCTCAATATCTTACTGTTTCTCAGTTATTCCCAATGTCTTCTTTCAGCTACAGACCCAAGCCTCTGAAATGTAGTTCATAAACTCTCCCTAGAACGACTCTTTAGCCCTTTCCTCTCTTTTAAAACCTTATCTCTTAAAAATAGCTGTCTTTTAGCCATTTCTAATATAGGTTAAGCTAGACTTTAAGTCCTAGGGAACTGCTAGTCCTAGCTTGATCATAATCTTGATCTGTAAAATAAAGCCTAATATTAGTTTAGGTAAAACAATTTATTCTATTATGCATTCATTCAACAAAAAATCACTAGGCACAGCTCCATACTGGATGCTGTTAAAATCCAGTATAGCCATTATAATACAGAGAGAGATAATTAAAGTATGAATTCAGGAAATAAGCTTCTTGTTTATCCATTCATCTTCCAACGAGCATTTAGGCTGCTTCCATATCTTGGCTATCGTAATCGATGCCACAGTGAACATAGGAGTGCATATATCTTTTTGAATTAATGTTTTTGTTTTCTTTGGGTAAATATTCAGGAGCGGATTTACTAGATCTTATGGTAGTTCTATTTTTAATTTTTGAAATACCTCCATAATGTTTTCCACAGTCACTATACCAATTTGCATTCCAACCAGCTTGCAAGAGGGTTCCCTTTCTCCACATCCTTCCCAGCACTTGTTATTTGTTGTCTTTTTGATGATAACTATTCTGATAGATGTGAGGTGATATCTTTTTGTGGTTTTGATTTGCACTTCCCTGGTAATTAGTGGTGTCAAGCATCTTTTGATGTGTCTGTTGGCCATCTGCATGTCCTCTTTGGAAAATGGCTATTCAGGTTCTCTGCCCGTTTTTTAATTGCATTGTTTGGGTTTTTTTTATTTGTTTTTGTTACTGAGTTGTATGACTTTTTTATATAATTTGGATTTTAACCCATTATCGAATATTTCATTTGCAAATATCTTCTCCCATTTAAAAGGTTGCCTTTTCTTTTGATGATGGTTTCCTTCACTGTGCAAAAGCTTTATAGCTTGAAGTAGTTCCATTTGTTTATTTTTGTTTGTGTTGCCCTTGCCTGAAAAGACAGATCCAAAACAGTATTGCTCAGACAATATTAGAGAGCATACTGCCTATGTTTTCTTTCCAGGAGTTTTATTGTTTTAGGTATTATATTTAATTCTTGAATCCATTTTGAATTTAGTTTTGTACATGGTGTAAAAAAATGGTTCAATTTGATTCTTTTGCATTTAGCTGTCCAGTTTTTCCAACACCATTTATTGAAGAGGCTTTTTCCGCATTGTATATTCTTGCCTCCTTTGTCGAAGATTAGTTGTCCACACATACAAGGGCTTATTTCTGGGCTCTCTGTTCTGTTCCATTAATCTATGTGTCTGTTTTTTGTGCCAGTACTATACTATTTTGATTATTATAGCTTTGAAGTATAGTTTGAAATCAGAGAACATAATACCTCCAGCTTGCTCTTCTTTCTCAAGATTGCTTTGGCTATTTGGGGTCTTTGTGATTTCACACAAATTTTAGGATTATTTGTTCCAGTTCTGTGAAATATGCCATGAGTATTTTGATAGGGATTGCATTGAATCTTTAGATTGCCTCAGGTAAGATGGACATTTTAATAATATTAATTATTCCAATTCATGAACTTGGTATATCTTTCCATTTATTTGTTTCATCATCAGTTGTTTTCCTCGATGTCTTAATAGTTTTCAGAGTACAAGTCTTCTACCTCCTTAGTAAAATTTATTCCCCAATATTTTATAATTTTTGATGCAATTGTAAATGGAATTGTTTTCTTAATTTCTTTTCTGATAGTTAATTGTTAGTTATAGAATTGCTACAGATTTTTGTCTATTAATTTTGTATGTTGCAACTTTACTGAATTCATTTATTAGTTCTAATAGTTTTTTGGTGTAATCTATAGGGTTTTCTATATACTATAATATCATGTCATCTGCAAGCAGTGACAGTTTTACTTCATCCTTTCCAATTTGGATGCTTTCATTTCTTTTTCTACTCTGATTGCTGTGACTGGGACTTCAGTACTATGTTGAATAAAATTGGTGAAAGTGGGCATACTTGTTTTTTATTGCTGTAAACTTCTCTCTTAGAACTTCCTTTGTTGCATCCCATAGATTTTGGAGCATCATGTTTCCATTTTCATTTGTTTACAGGTATTTTTAAAATTTCCTCTTTGATTTTTTTCAGTGACCCATTGTTTGTTTAGTAGCATGTTTTTTTGACTTCACTTCATGTTTGCATTTTTTTCTTTTTTTTTTTTTCCTGGTAGTTGATATCCAGCTTCATACCATTATCATGAACATGAAAAGATAAGATGTCAATCTTCTTAAATTTATTAAAACTTGTTTTGTGACCTAACATGTGATCTATACTGGAGAGTGTTCCATTCTTGAACAGAATGTGTATTCTGCTGTTTTTGGGTGGAATATCTTGCATATATTTATTAAGTGTATCTGGTCTAAATGTGTCCTTTAAGGCCAGAGTTTCCTTAATGTTATTCTGTCTGGGTGATCTATCCATTCATGTAAATGGGGTGTTAAAAGTCCCCTAGTATTATTGTGGGGCCCAGTAATGCAGTCCTCTGGTCACAAGAGCCAGGTGCTCCAGGAGTGTCCTCTGTGTGGGATGTATGTGTCCTCCGGTTGTGGCTGGGCTGTGCTTGCTCTGGGCACACAGGTACACAGGGATGGCCCCTGGTACAGTTGGCTATAAGGCCTGGTTTCAACTGTTGTGGGCACTCTGTTATATGGGGCCAGACCCCAGGGAGCAGCCAATTTGGGGATATACTGGTACTGGCCAAGGGCACTAACTGGGACTGAGAGAACAGGGGACCCACTCTGGAGGAGCTCTGACTGTGTCTTTTCTGCAGGTGAACCTGCAACAAGGTGAGAAAATAGGGTAGTTGTGCACCTGCCAGCCCTGGTAAAAGATGAGCCACAAACAAAAATAACAAAAAAGTGGTGCATACCAGTTTCTCCAAACCCAAATAAAGTCCCCCAAATTCCTAAAATTAGTCAAAGAATCTCCTTCATGTATGACCCAGGCACTTTTTAGACTGCTACCTCTGTGCTGGGACTCAAAGAAGTTGAGTTTTGTGTGCATTCTTTAAGAGTTGATTCTCAGTTTCCTACAGCCCTCTGGCTCTCCTGGATATAAGCCCTGATGGTTTTCAAGGCCACAGGTTATGTCATCATCTTCCTGGTGCAGGTCTCCCTGTCTGGGGAGTCTAATATGGGGCTCGGAGCTCTTGATCCTCAGGGATAACCTCTGAGATTGTGATATCTCTCCCGCCTATGGGTCACAGTGCTGGTGGTATGAGTCCCAGGCAGACTGCCTCTCTGCCCGTCATACCTGTCTCAATGCAACTTTTCCTTTTTACCTTTAGTTGTGGAAAATCTTTTCTGCTGGTCTTCAGTTCATTCTTAGAGATAGTTTCTCTATATGTAATTGTAACTTTGGTGTCTCCATGGGAGGAGGTGAGCCTGGAATCTCTCTACTATATCATCTTATCCTATTTCCCCATATGGTCTATTCTTAGCATAGCAACTATAGTATTTTTTTTCTTTTAATTAAGCCAATATCAAACAAACCAAAGACATTGTAAGCAGCTCTTACAGGGGAAAATTCATTAAGCCAATAACAAATCACAAATGTATGGGCCCCTTGCTGTCCATTGCATTATAAGAAAGTGCATAGAACACTAATATGGATGGACATAAGGTACGGGGAGAGTGAAGTTGGCCCTGAGGCTTTTAATGGAAGTGCCTTCTGTGGCTTGATCAGGGACTGAGATCCAGTAGTAAGATGGCGTGTCAAATCCTTGGCTGTAGCCCTATTCTGCCAGCTCACAGTTGCAGGAGCATAACTTCCATTGTAGTGACAAGATACTTGTGATGCCCTGTTATAGTTGCAGCCATATGATGAGATAAGGCAACAGTATGGTTTGCCCCTCAGCACTTATGGTTGGAGAGGAGGGTCCTTTGATGTAAGTCTTATAGTTGACCAAGATTAATATTTTAATCAGTAGGCTGTAACTGATGTCCATTGAAATTTGTTAGAGGTCAGCTCCTATTCTGGGAGGCCAGCTTGCAGGAGATCATTCTTGAACAAGTTAACCTTTACCTCTCGCAGGTAGTGTCACCCTCCTACTCAACAATTTCCAGTGGCGACTCACCTCACTCAGAATAAACTTCAAAATTCTTACCATGACACTTACAGTCCTACATGATCCAGCCTCCTTACTTAACACCCTGATTTTATATTCTACCATTCTCCCCTATATCACTGCACTCTGACCACACTGGTCTCCCTTATCTTCTTTAAGCACAGCTTTGCATGGACATTTTCAGTTTCATTGCAATTCTCTTGTCATCACAAATTTGGAGATTGTTGTTTTCCAAAATCGTGGCACGTTTGCAGCCATGATACCTTCCATCGGTCTGTGTGTGATTTTATTTCTCTTGTTTGTTGATATAGTGGATTGCACTCATTTTTTTTCAATTGTTGAAAACAATATTCTTTTAAATTTTGACATTCTAGTGGCTTTGTAGTGGTACCTCATTTTCATTTTAATGTTCATATCCCTATAAATAATAATGCAATAATGTTAAGTATATTTTCATGTACTTGCCACCTGAATATTTTAATTTCCAAAGTGTCATTCAAATCTTTTATCAGTTTAAAAATTGGTTTGTCTTGGGCTTCCCTGGTGGCGCAGTGGTTGAGAGTCCGCCTGCTGATGCAGGGGACACGGGTTCGTGCCCCGGTCCGGGAAGATCCCACATGCCGCGGAGCGGCTGGGCCCGTGAGCCATGGCCACTGAGCCTGCGCATCGGAGTCTGTGCTCCACAACGGGAGAGGCCACAACAGTGAGAGGCCGCGTACTGCAAAAAAAAAAAAAAAAAAAAAAAAAATATTGGTTTGTTTTATACTTGAGTTGTATAAGGTTGATACATACACATATATATGCATATACATATATATATATATATATATATATATATATACATTCTGTATTCTGGATATAAGTCATTGGTCTGATTTATGTTTTACAGTATGTTCTCCCTGTTTGTGGATTCACTTGTCTCATTTGTAACTGTACTCTAAAGAGTCCGTTTTTTTTCATTTTGAAGAATTCTAGTTTATGAAGTTTCTTCTTTTATGAAATGTGATTTTTGCAGCCTATGTAATAAATCTTGGCCAAACCCTAAATTCCCTAAGATTTTCTCCCATATTTTCTTCTAGAAGTTTTGTAGACTTAACAACTACATTCAGGACTTTCGGCAATAATTTTTGTATATGGCTAAAGGTAAGAGCCAAGGATTATTTTTATTTCTTGTGGCATATGACTAGCCAATAGCAATGACACTATGTGTTGAAAACATTATTTTTTCACCATTTAATTCTCTGAGAGCTCTGTCAAAAATCAAGTAATTGAGGTGGTTCTTTCTCTATATTTAGTACCATTTTTCTATGTATTCATTTGTATGCAAATTCCACCCTTGATTATAGTAACTTTAAAATAATATTGAATTCAGGTAATAATGGTGTTCTACATTTTTTTAAATTTTCAAATTTGTTTCTGGCTATTTTAGGTCTTTTGAATTTCCATGCTAATTTTTATTTTATTTATTTATTTTTTAACATCTTTATTGGAGTATAATTGCTTTATAATGCTGTGTTAGTTTCTGCTTTATAACAAAGTGAATCAGTTATACATATACATATGTTCCCATATCTCTTCCCTCTTGCGTCTCTCTCCCTCCCACCCTCCCTATCCCACCCCTCTAGGTGGTCACAGAGCACCGAGCTGATCTCCCTGTGCTATGCGGCTGCTTCCCACTAGCTATCTATTTTACGTTTGGTAGTGTATATATGTCCATGCCACTCTCTCACTTTGTCTCAGCTTACCCTTCCCCCTCCACATATCCTCAAGTCCATTCTCTAGTAGATCTGCATCTTTATTCCCATATTTGCTCCTAGGTTCTTCATGACCATTTCTTCTTTTTTTTTTTTCCTTAGATTCCATATATATGTGTTAGCATACGGTATTTCTTTTTCTCTTTCTGACTTACTTCACTCTGTATGGCAGACTCTAGGTCCATCCACCTCACTACAAATATCTCAATTTCGTTCCTTTTTATGGCTGAGTAATGTTCCATTGTATATATGTGCCACATCTTCTTTATCCATTCATCCGATGATGGACACTTAGGTTGCTTCCATCTCCTGGCTATTGTAAATAGAGCTGCAATGAACATTGTGGTACATGACTCTTTTTGAATTATGGTTTTCTCAGGGTATATGCCCAGTAGTGGGATGGCTGGGTCATATGGTAGTTCTATTTTTAGTTTTTTAAGGAACTTCCATACTGTTCTCCATAGTGGCTGTATGAACTTACATTCCCACCAACAGTGCAAGAGTGTTCCCTTTTCTCCACACCCTCTCCAGCATTTATTGTTTCTAGATTTTTTGATGATGGCCATTCTGACTGGTGTGAGATGACATCTCATTTTAGTTTTGATTTGCATTTCTTTAATGATTAGTGGTGTTGAGCATCCTTTCATGTGTTTGTTGGCAATCTGTATATCTTCTTTGGAGAAATGTCTATTTAGGTCTTCTGCCCATTTTTGGATTGGGTTGTTTGTGTTTTGTTATTGAGCTGCATGAGCTCCTTATAAATTTTGGAGATTAATCCTTTGTCATTTGCTTCATTTGCAAATATTTTCTCCCATTCTGAGGGTTGTCTTTTGGTCTTGTTTATGGTTTCCTTTGCTGTGCAACAACTTTGAAGTTTCATTAGGTCCCATTTGTTTATTTTTGTTTTTATTTCCATTTCTCTAGGAGGTGGGTCAAAAAGGATCTTGCTGTGATTTATGTCATAGAGTGTTCTGCCTATGTTTTCCTCTAAGAGTTTGATAGTGTCTGGCCTTACATTTAGGTCTTTAATCCATTTTGAGTTTATTTTTGTGTATGGTGTTAGGGAGTGTTCTAATTTCATACTCTTACATGTATCTGTCCCGTTTTCCCAGCACCACTTATTGAAGAGGCTGTCTTTTCTCCACTGTATATTCTTGCCTCCTTTATCAAAGATAAGGTGACCATATGTGTGTGGGTTTATCTCTGGGCTTTCTATCCTTTTCCATTGATCTATCTTTCTGTTTTTGTGCCAGTACCATACGGTCTTGATTACTGTAGCTTTGTAGTTGAGTCTGAAGTCAGAGAGCCTGATTCCCCCAGCTCCGTTTTTCGTTCTCAAGATTGCTTTGGCTATTCGGGGTCTGTTGTGTTTCCATACAAATTGTGAAATTTTTTGTTCTACTTCTGTGAAATATGCCAGTGGTAGTTTGATAGGGATTGCATTGAATTTGTAGATTGCTTTGGGTAGTCGCGTCATTTTCACAATGTTGATTCTTCCAATCCAAGAACATGGTATATTTTTAAATGAGCCTATTTATTTCTACCAAAAGCAGTTTGAGATTTTGACTGTCATTGCATTAAATCTGTAGTTCAATTAGGGTAAGAATAGACATCTGAACAATATTGACTTTCCAAATTCATGAATAGGGTATATCTATCTCTCCACTTAGTTTTTCATTCTTTAATCTCTCTCTGCAGTGTTTAAAATTTTCAGTGTATAGATCTTTAGCATCTCTTGACAAACATATTTTTTATTGTTTTATATTTTTTGATTCTGTTCTAAATATGTTTCAGATTTTAAATTTACATTTTTATTTTCTAGTACATAGTAATCCAACTGACTTTTGTATATTGACCTTACATTCTGCAAACTTTCAAAACTGAAGTATTAATTTTAGGGTTTTTTTTTCGTAGATTCTTTCATATTTTCTTCAGGGAGGATCATATCATCTGTGAATAAAGATAGTTTTAAATTTTCCTTTCCAATCTCTATAGACTTGACTATTGTGAGTAGCGTATTTGTGTTGACCTGGCTGAAATTATTGGTGCATAAATGTATATGTATCTTTAACTTATGCCTGTAGTATTTTTTACAAAATTTTATTATCACATACAGAGCAGGGAAACTCTCACTTCTGGAGCCTGTAAGGATATATATTTCTACATGTCCTGTGTTCGTATGTCCATGCAAATGGAGAAATTTAGAGAATAGATCTGAGAGTTGAAGACATAGCATTCCAACAGCATTTGAGTTTCTGGATCCAACTAGTTCCACCCTCTGGCTACTTAAGACAATGTATTCCTCCTCCCTTTTAGTTTTTGCTCAACTTGGTTTAATTTGGTTTTGCGTCATTTGCAAGTGAAATGAACTTGAATAATACAATAACAATGAATTGTGAGGAATATAACACTTGTACAAGCAATAGGAATGCCAAAAATAGCTGGGAGAGGGGAAATGGAAGTTTACTGATTGACAGCCCCAAAGGTAACTGCATATTTAGATGTGGGCAACAGCCACCCATTTTAAGAGGTTTTGTTCTGCGTCAAGCTAAATATAAACACAAATATATTCCATGTAAGTCTAGTTATTAAGAAATTAGAAAACAAATACAAATGTAGAAATCAAAACCATGTAGTTCAATAGAAGAATAATATAGTAGAAATTTTCAAGACATATCAAAAATAACAAACATTTGTGCACAAATACACTCTTAAGAATCATAACAGGATAGATTCTGCTCTGTAAGGCAATTCTATTACAAAACATTTTTCTTAATCGTGATGAAATAATAATTTTTCCAGGCAAAAGGAGTTTACTTAAAGAAATCAAATTCTAGTTTCCAGTTCCACATATAAGGAACTAGGAAGTTGACGCTCTGTCCTAACAAAAGTAAAAAGTGGAACAGACTTGGATACATGAGAGAGGTAGGTGCATAGGTCAAACCATGGCAGCCAAGATTGGAGAAACAAACGGGTGAATACAGGGAGTCGTAGCTTACTGAGACAGAGACTTATGAGTGGAAACCACCACAGGAACCAGTGCCAGAATGGGAAATTTTAAACCATAGTTGGTGAATTTATGGGGGTTCATTGTGGACACATCTGAGAGTTAAAAACTCTAGGGGTACCTAGTCCTAGTAGAGATCATACAGTATTATGAGATTTACCTCCAGGAGCCCAACCAGGTTCTCATAGTAAATATTAGACAAAAATCCACTCATAATTTCCGTAAGGCAGGGAAGGGAAAGAAAACTTTGCAATACACCACGGCACTTTGTTCTTATAAAAACCCGCCCTCTGATAAACTAGTTAACTAGAGTCTAAACTTCAAAAGGTATTATCAGAGCATAACTGACATAGGAGAAGGGAAGTATTCAGCTCTAGCTCTTGGTAGCCATCCTGTCTCACCCAAAGGAGGAGAAAAACCTGACAAATACTTGTGAAGCTTACCATCCAGAGGTGTAAGCTCACTAAAAGACAGACCTAATCATAGGACACTGGAGCACTTCCCTTCCCCTACACCTTACTACCGTATTACTGAAGTTCCATTTACTGCAGTTCTTTTTAACTCATCATGTCTGGCTATAAGAAAAAATTACAAGGCATACTAAAAGGCAAAAAACACACTTTGAAGTGATGGAACAAGCATCAGAACCAGATATTGAAGGGATGTTGGAATTATCAGAGCGGGAATTTAAAACAACTATGATTGATATACTAAATGTTGTAAGGGTTAAAGTAGACGGCATGCAAAAACAAACAGATTATGTAAACAGAGAGATTAAAATCCTAAAAAAGAACCAAAAAGAAATGATAGAGATTAAAATGACTGTAATAGAAATGAAGAATGAAGTTAATGGGCTTATAAGCAGACTGGATACAGCTGAGGAAATAGTATCTGGACTTGAGGATATATCAATAGAATCTTTGAGCACCAAAAAGTAGAGAGAACAAAGACTGAAAAAACCAAACCTGTAGGATGTATAACACCAAGAATGAACCCTGAGATAAACTATGTACTTTGCGTGATTATGATGTGCCAGTGTAGGTTCATCAGTTATAAGAAATGTACCACTGTGGTGAGAGAGGCTATGTCTGTGTGGGAGGAGGGGGCATATGGGAAATCTCTGTGTCTTTCTCCCAATTTTGCTGTGAACCTAAATTTGCGCCCCCCTTAATAAAGTCTATAAAAACATAATTGAAAGTAGAATATCTGGATAGTCTAATAAATATATGCCAAATAGCTGTTAATGAATTACAGCCCAGGTATACCAGGTACAGATAATTTTAGAAAATAATACAATTAAGTTTCAAATAACATGCAATATAGGTAGCATAATAACTCTCCAGGCACTAGAAGAATTTGCATATTAATTTTCTCAATTTACTTGAAAAAGATAACAACTCTGATAGTTCCACACAGAGAGAGCCCATTTACAGAACATAAAAATTTTTCCTAAAGCCTTGTTCCTCTCTGAGGGAGCAACTTTCTATATTTGGTTCCATTTGCAGTGCATCTGATAGAATTCCTTACAAGTTATTATATTTTGACTATTTCGACTGCTCCATGCCTTAGTTTTCAGTATTCATAGTTGCTTTTCCATGTTTTTATATTTCTTAGCTTATTTTAGAATTTTGGTAAGAAAGTATGCCATTAAGCTTCCATTATTTATTTCTAAACACTCTGGCTTGTCAAAATATGGAATTAGGGAAAACTCATAGATCGTTGAGATTATAAAGAAGGTAGGAAGTAATAATTAATTTATTTTTCCAGCATCTGCTTGGTTGTCATTTCAACAGCTGGCTTATTGCATTTGTCCTGATTTAACTTCAAATTTTCTGTTGAGAGGAACTTACTGACACTTTAGACGATCCATTTTATTTTAAAGTGGCTCCAATCATAAGAAAGAAAGGAAAGAGAAAATGAATGTATGTTGAGAAGTTAGCCTTTTTATTTGTACGCGTATATAATTTATTTTGGGGGTGGGTGGGTGTGTTTGGGATGTTGGGGTTTGGATCTGAGTTCACAGTATTAAAAACCATATATTGCTATTGAACTGTGTTTTTTTCATGATGTGCCTTTTGCGTGTATGAATTTGAAGGCAGGGCTGTGTGCCCTAAGTGTCCCATCAAAGCAGGTCTGAAGAAATCTAAGGAAAAGGCAAGGAAATGAATATGTCCCTTGCCTTTTCCTTAGATTTGTTTAGAGCCAACACATCTGTTGGCTCTAAAGAACCACTGTTAAAATTTTTTATTCTTCTAATATCTAAGTAATTATATCGATGTGGCAAAACCCTTATTTCTGACTTTGATTCAATTGATAATATAGAGGTGATCTTGGAAGCATTATTCTTAATTCTCACTGTAATGTGAGAATATTAACCTTATTTGTGACAGTATTAGTAAAGAATATTAACATTGTTAATGTTCTGTATGTTGTTAAATTGTAAGAAAGTTCTATTTAAAATGAAAAATTAAAGAGAAATTATTCATTATGCAAATTAACAGTAACAATAGTACTTCATATATATTCATGAATAGTAACCACTCACTTGTGGTTCAGTTTTCCTCTCAGCCAGCTTTTCATCCTGACATTTTGTTTTAAAATGGAGCAACATGCTTTTCTTTTCATTTTTTCTTACATGAACAAGTTCAAAGCAGCCAGTCTATAATTATCTATTCACAAACAATAGCTGATTGCTTTTTGTAATTTTCTACTCTATCATCTACCTGCAGAGAAAATTAAGCACACATCAAGAAATTATGTGCTCACTTTTGGTGTAGTATAGGCTCCATTTTACCTTTGGAAATGTTGATTAGAATTTTGGTTTGAGAGTTGGAATCTAAGAGTTCGTTTGCATTCGGCTAAGGCTTATAAAGGAGGGATAATTTAATGCAACACAGCCCCAGATCTTGAAGTAAAGCAAAATAGGCTTGATACAGTAAATATAAAATGTTAAAAGATATACTTGTTAAAAGACAAAATATTAAGAATTGATTTTTGTAGAGCATCTTTGTCAATTCTTTTTTTAAAAAAAAAATTATTTATTTATTTATTTATTTATTTTGACGTTGGGTCTTCGTTGCTGTACGTGGGCTTTCTCTAGTTGCAGCGAGCGGGGGCTACTCTTGGTTGTGGTGTGGTGGCTTCTCTTGTTGCGGAGCACAGGCTCTAGGTGCACGGGCTTCAGTAGCTGTGGCACATGGGCTCAGTAGTTGTGGCTCACAGCTCTAGAGCACAGGCTCAGTAGTTGTGGCGCACGGGCTTAGTTGCTCCACGGCATGTGGGATCTTCCCAGATCAGGGCTCGAACCCATGTCGTCAGCATTGGCAGGCGGATTCTTAACCACTGCACCACTGGGGAAGCCCTGTCAATTCTTATTTTATACCACTTGAAAATAAAAAGGTTGAGTAAGCATTTCCCTGGGATAACTGACAAAGCCACACAAAAGTACTATTGAGGCCAGAGGGGAATTGGAGAAATTTATTCTTGGCAATTGAAATATTACAAGGCAGGTTTTGTGCTTTCAGGTGCACTAGGCTTTCCAATACAGTAGCCCATAGCCACATGTGGTTATACGGTTATTTAAACTATAATTAAAGTAAAATAAAATAGAATAAATTCAGTTGCTCAGTTTCTGTAGCCACATTTTAAAGGTTCACTAGCCATCTGAGGCTATGCCAGCAGTGAACACAGAAAACAGTTCCATGGTCTTAGAAGTTCAGTTGGGCAATCCAAAGGTAGACCTACAATTGGAGATGTCCAAACGTTTGGTAATCTGGCTTTGAAAATGAGGGAAGGGGTGGGATTTTGTATAAAATTATTGATTTTGTGGTCACCCATGGAAAAGTGAGAGTTGGCGCAAAGAAATGGATAACATTGCTAAGAAAGCTAAGGCACAACACTTTTAGAACATCTACCGCTAAGCGCAGAAGCAGGAAGATTGGACAATAAAAGAGAATGTTTAGTTAGAGGGGAATATTCAATCTTGCCCATGTCATCAAGGCCTTGAGTAATTGGAGAAGTAGTTTCAGGATCATCCTGGCAAGATGCATTTTCAAAAATGTGTACAGTGTGCCCTCTCACACAAGACAGCAGAGACATTCCTCACAGCAGCCAGATCTTAAAAATACTCTCCTTTCAGGGACTATCACTGCCCACAGTTTTGGAAAGTTTGCGTCTCTTTTTTGCCTTTAGAGTCTGCAGCAAGTTGGGGTTCCATGGATGCCAGATTCTCTTTCTTTCTATGTAAATGAAAGACTTGTGGCAAGTCCTTCTTTTGGACAATTTTGGAAGTTTGTTTTTTTTTTTTAGTCTCTGAGAGATTTTTAATTATAAATGCAGATTAGTATTTTTAAATGAAATCTATTTCATAGTATCATTTGCTAGTCCAAAGGCCCTAGAACTGAGTTAGCATATATATCAGTGGATCATTCTGTTTTGTAATTAGTCTCAAGATATTTATGTCTTTCTTTCCTCTCCCCCAAATTGCAGGGCAGTAACATATTCAGCATTGCTCAAGAATGACACGTTAGAAGTTTCTTTTCATAGTCTCAGTGGTTCTTGATATTGTAAGTCTTCTAAAATTTTATATATCTTATTGGTGTGGAATGGGATCTTATTTTAATTTGCATTTCCCTGAATATTAGAAAGTTTGAACATCTTTTCACATATTAGTCATTCAGTTTTTTCTTCTGTGAATTGCCCTTTCCTCTAGTGAGTTAACTTTCTTTTCTTCATTTTCATTAAGAATACATCTATTTATTTATTTCAATTCTTAATATGCCTCCTTGATTATTTATTCATGTTTTAAAAATAATTTCTCTTTCAGTGGCTTGTCTTTTAACTCTTTTTAAGGTGTCATTCTATGAACAGAAGTTTTACATTTTAATGTAGTCAGATTTATTAAACTTTACTTTCATGGCTTGTACGTTTTGTACCTATATAAGTCCTACCCTGCCCAAGGCTAATGACATGTTCTCTGACATTTTTTCCTAAATGATGTAAAAAAAATGGCTTTTATTTATATATCTTTGCTAAATTGAGTTGATTTTGTTTTTGCAAGAGGTAATTTTTAAAAAAAAAAATAACAACCACTTAACAATTACTGAAGAGTTTATCATGTTATTTTGCTGTAGAGCCCCTTGTGTCATATATCAAGTTTCCATATATGTGTGGTTCCAAATGGGCCTTCTTGCTCTGTTTCATTGGTCTTTTTGTCTCTGTGTCAATACCACAGTGTCTTAATTACTATTCTTGATATTAGATCTTCATATTTGATGAGCAAAATACTCCTGTTCCGTCTTCAAAATATCAGTTTTGTTGCTGGCTCAGGAAACTGGTTGGCTTATTTCTGAACCCAACAATCTCTTTTATTTATTATCACTTTCAACATCGTATCTATCTTTATGGCTGGTAGTATGCATCAAATCCTGAATTTACTATGCAGTCTCGACTTCGGGAAGAACTTGAGTGTCTCTGTGTTGGTCTTGTTCCTATGTTTGGTCCATTCAGCTGTGGTCATGAGGTGGTTATATAGAACACATATGTTGCTTCCACTGTATGCTTGGAAATGGAAGCTTGCAGAAGATTAGTAATTCTCAGAAAGGAATGAATCACTAATAAAAACTGTGCAGACAACCCAAATGTGTCTTCAGCACATCTTTATTACTTCTGGTATCATTGCAACTATAGTTCCAACAGTTTCCTCTTGTTAGTTAAAGTCAATCATTCCAACCAACAACATGACCCATTATCCAGAATCAGGTGGCACTATCAGATTTCAATACTTCAAAAATATTATTATGTTCCCTGATTTAAGTTTCCTGTCCCTAAGAAGTCATATCCTAAACTGCCATATTTCAGAATCACAGGGATCAGAAACATCTATTTTAAAAGTCCATTATTTGTTGCAACTATAAGCACCACCTATGGTTTCCACCTCTTGATTTGTAGGTTCATTTTAATATGTTAGTAAAAGGAGGAACAGTCCTTAATCATAGACTGTCTTGTATCTTTTAAGCCAGCTTCTAGCTGCCAATTTGGTATTCCTCAGTTTGTATAGTAGGCATTCTGTTGTTATGGAAGGTCTTTGATACCAGTTGATAGAGTGCATGTCAGTTATCAGTAAGTGAGTCCTATGGCTCCTCTTCCCCCAAGTCTGTTTTTAATCTAATGTGTGTTCCTGTGTTGGGAATAATGATGTGAGGACTACTCTGATGTGATATAAGACATTTAACTAGGACATTGTAATAGACTGAACGTTGGTGTCCCAGCCAAACCTATATGTTGAAACCTACTTGCCAGCGTGATGGTGTTTGGAGGTGGGGGCTTTGGGAGGTGATTAGGTCAGGAGAGTAGAACTCTCCTGTGTAGGATTAGGGCCCTTATAAAAGAGACCCCAGAGCGATCTCTCACCCCTCTGCCACCTGAGGACACAGCAAGAAGATGGACATCTATGAAACAGGAAGCAAACCCTTACGACCCTTACTGGACATTGACTTTGCCAGCACCTTGCTCTTGACCTTTCTAGCCTCCAGAACTGTGAGAAATAAATTTTAAGCCATTCAGTCTATGGTACTTTGTTACAGCAGCCTGGACTAACTAAGACAGAAATGGGTAACGCAATTGAGTCATAAGAATAGAAAATTCAAAATTGATAATATAAATCTACCCTGGGGAGAATAACTCACTATCTCTATGATCAGCCCCTCCATGACTAGCTGACCTGAAGAAGTACAGAATTTCAGTAACTTGTGGTTGCATTTATTACTAAATAGAACATTTGGTTGATGTGATAACCAAGTTGCATTTGGCTGTAATATTGTATCCATGTATAGAGCCTCTCTTCATGTTCCTTTGCTTACTGCACAAATAAATGGTAGACTTTCTGAGGATAGAAGAAAAATAAATTTTACACTGGCTAATTATAGAGGAAAACATCTGCTTTCTTTTTTTATTTTATGTAAACAAACTACTCTCCACCTCTCTTTATCAGCCACTTAGTTGTTATCTTTTTCCCAATTTACATTTTAAATAGCAGGGTTCTTCAAGACTTGGTTAGAGCCCATCTTCTTTTTTTCAATTTCTTTATGACTTATTCTCTCCCTCCAGCAAATTCTTAAATTCTTATTCATTCAGTTTGGTGCTTCCACTCAGCTTCAGTTACATATCCATATCCTGATTTGACTAGGAAAGGTCTAGCCTCTCCAATTTAGCATTTGTTTTGTTTTATTTTTAGTGATAGCTTGTTTGTAACAATTCATTATTAATTATAGTGCCATTAAAGAAAGCTACATTTATTTCAAAGACTGTATTTTCAGTTCTGGCATAGTCTCATCTAGGAGTGTGAGATACTCGAGAAAAAGAGTTTGCCTTTTCTTTCCTTCCTTCCTCCCTCCCTCGCTCTTTCTTTCTTCCTTCCTTCCTTCCTTTCTCTCTCTCTCTCTCTTTCTTTCTTTCTTTCTCTCCCTCTCTTTTCTCTCTCTCTCTTTCTTTCCTTGAGAACATAGAAAGAATGGCCAGCTGATGGAAACGTGACATAATAAATGCTAATATAAGAGAGAGAACAAAGATCCACTAAGGGATGCCCTTGAATAGATGAGAGGGAATGAAGTGGAGTAGACAATTGGGAAGAGTGGTTTATGGCTTTAGGTCAAGAAATTTTAATCTTGTGTGTGTGTGTGTGTGTGTGTGTGTATTTCGTGAACCCCATTGAAGTTCTGTGGTTGCCTATGGGCTTCTTATCATGAATGAGTCCTAAATGTATAAAATGAATTCCCATAGGATTATACAAAATTATAATTAAATACTGTCATCAAAATATTTTATAATTATAATGTATAATATATGCTTATTATCATTTCAGTTAGATAAAACAATATAATACAGATAAATTTAAACTTATTATTTTAAAGGCATATAAATGTGAAGATTACTTTTCCTTAGATGGAATGATGGCTGAACAACTTCACTTGATGGTGATGGATGTAAAAGACATTGTAATTATCTCAGTCCCTTTGGCCTGCTATAACAAAATACCATAGACTAGGTGGTTTATAAACAAAAGAAATATATTTCTTACAGTTCTGGAGGCTGGAAATTCCAAGATACCTGCACCATTTATAATACAGTATGAAAATATTGGAGATAAAGCCATAGTATCTTGTACTGTAAACCCTGAGTGTTGTTGATTTGGGGTTTTCTTTGTTTTGTTGTTGTTGTTTTTGTTTTGTTTTGTTTGTGGTGCAAGTACATGACTTAATCTTTGATTAAGAGGCATCCACCTCAAGAGAGCTATCCTGAATAAACAATTTGCCAACCACAGGAAGGACTAGATAAAGTGCCAGGCCACCTCCCCCTGAAGCTCTTTTGTTTTAGAGATCTTGGTTGATTTCAGTAACTGACCATTTGTGCCACTTGTTTGTTCTCTTCTCTTGGTTTAAACGCTCCCTCTAATGCTTTAAATTTGTCAGTAAAGAGTGAGTCGGCCCCCTAAATCCAAGGTCCCCACCTTCAACTCCAATAAAAGCCTGTGCACTCTCTCTCTCTCTACCCAAAACCTCGCTTTGTAGCCCCGGGTTTGCTGTGTAACATCCAGGTCTTGTAAGTAAAAAACCTTTAGTTTTTCAAAGTTTCCTGATGGTTATTGCTAAAGGGTGTCTTGGAGTCTTAATAACCACAAGGGCCAGTCCAACACTGGTTATTAATAGGATGACACCAGCAGAAAACAAATCTGCTAATACAACCATGGTTTTTCACCTACATTTATAATCAAAATTTATAATTTTTGTTAGTGAAAATAAAGATATAATTTCATTTGTTTTTACCCCCCCACCCAAGTTTATTAACTGTATGAATCCTATCCACGAAAATCAGGTTCCCAGGTTAAAATTATTTTGGATAGTAGTGTCGACTGAAAAAAATGCACAGCATGAGAGTTGTGAATTAAGTTTTATTTGGGGCAAAATGAGGGCTATAGCCTGGGAGACAGCATTTCAGAAAGGTCTGAGAAAGTGCTCCACAGAGGTAGGAGAGGAAGATCAGTATATATATGTGTGTGATTTTGGTGAAGGGGGAATACGTGCAGTCAAGCACGTATTTTTTGCAGAAGGTTGCTGCTAGTCTCATGAAGATTACTGCTAGTCATGAGGAGTAGACATCACCATGAAGGATTTTAGTGTTTTTCTAGTTATGAGGAGATGCAACAATTGGGCTCATAAAATCTTCTTCCCAAAATATCTAACTATCTGAAGACCTGGTCTGCCAGTTTTTTCAAGAGCACAAAGTGCCTCATTTCTCATCTTCACCCTGAACTCCTTTCGGGGTGTTGAAGTTCAGCAGCTGCAGCGGCTCATGATTTGGTCCTTGTAGAGGTAGATGGCAAGTGCCAATTTGTAGGTGACAGTAGAATGGATTCTTAGTTCATGTCAGGAAGGGAGTCTGAATTGGTGGTGTGGATACCCATGTTTGTAGGTGCACAGATAGAAATCTTCATACTATTGTTTTAATTTTCTCAATTGAAAAGAAAGCAAAGTCCTCAAGTTTGAAGACGTGGAGGAGGTGTTGGAAATAGGAAGATATAAGGAAAACTGTGGAATAGGTATTTCAGGTCTTCAAGAGTGAATAAACTAGGGAAGCAGGATTAAGTACCCAATTCACATTAGGTGTTATGAATTCAAAGTGGATTCGGTCAGCATATTTACATATTTATCTACAGCCATGTTTAGGACATCATTGTATATGCCCAAGGCAGGTGGAAATTCAAATTTAATCAGTGTTATGATTCTGCTAAAGGAATACAATGCAAATGAGTGCAAATGAGTGATGTCTATCAGGAATGATGATTATATACATATAATTATTAGAAGGACATATAAATTTCATAATAATATATAAGTATAGGATTATATAAAACACAATGGTGCATGATATTGTCTTAGTTCGCTTGGGTGGCTATAATAAAATATTATAGTCTAAGTGGTTTATAAACAACAGAAATTTATTTCTCATGGTTCTAGAGGCTAAGAAATACAACATAAAGGTATCTAGGAGCTGGCAGATTTGGTGTTTGGTGAGAATCCTCTTCCAGATTTATAGACGGCAGTCTTTTCTCTATAATCTCACAGGGAGGGAGAGGTGAGGGATCCCTGTGGGATCTATTTTTTAAGGGCATTCATGAGATTGAATGCCATTCATGAGGGCTTTGCTTTTATGACCTCATCACCTCCCAAAGGCCCCATCTCCAAGTAACATTATACTGGGGATTAGGTTTCAGTATATGCGTTTGGGGGGGAACCAAACATTCAGTCCATAGTAGACAGATAATGGTGATATACAATTTTAATGACATATAATACATTATACAATACATAAAATGATAATGTATAATCATGGTGTAATGATTATAAGGATGATAGATATAGTATGATGCTTTGGACACAATCAGCCAGTGTGCTGTTGACCAGCTGATTTTTTTTTTTTTTTTTTTTTTTTGCGGTACGCGGGCCTCTCACTGTTGTGGCCCCTCCCGCCGCGGAGCACAGGCTCCGGACGCGCAGGCCCAGCGGCCATGGCTCACGGGCCCAGCCGCTCCGCGGCATGTGGGATTCTCCCGGACCGGGGCACGGACCCGCGTCCCCTGCATCGGCAGGCGGACTCTCAACCACTGCGCCACCAGGGAAGCCCGACCAGCTGATTTTTTTTCTTTGCCCTCTGCCCCTTTATAGTGATGAAGTCACAGGGTGGGCTGTGAGGTTTTGTTGCTTTTCCACTTGACTGAAGCAAAGATGCTGATAACCTTCTAAGCTACACCTTCTAAATATGGTACCAGACTACTCCTTTATCATAATTCTACAGTCCTTTTAATGAACTTTACTGATATATGGAGCCATAGACACACTGAATTTTATTTAAGAAAGCATATCGCACAATGTAGAAAAAATATTTTCTATATTTCTAGCTTTGCTTTTCCCCATTGTATTTGATGTTTGTCAAAAATACAAAATTCAGAATTTTTTTTTTTCCAAAATTTTCTATCTCCTTCTTCTCCCCTGCATACAAATTACTTTAACCTCCAAATTCAACATAGCCAGGGAGATGTACTTGAAGATTTTATAATTCCTGATTATCTGTATGTATATTACAAAGTTATTTTTTTATTAAGCAAAATCATCATATTGTTTTCAAGTTTGTTGTTAGCCAAAGTTTTAAAATAAAATTTGGAGAGCTAAAATCTAGTTTAAAATATATGCTAACCGATTGAATACATATACAAATAATCACATGACTCTGCAATTGAACTACACATTTTATAGCATAATGAAGTCTCTTAATAATCCCGTGCTTATTTAGTAAATATATGGAAATTGATGGGTTTAGAAAGGTTTAAAAATCACTCTTGTAGTATGTTACACTAATATGAAAATGACATTTTCTGGTGTCGTACAGTTAGATTATAATTATCTTATTTTGTCTCCAGTGTGTGCAGGTTTGTGCTATCATGCTAAATGTTAGGAAATGACATAAAAAAAATACTATGAACACTTTTTGAAGAAGATCATAGTGGTTGAAATTCTTATCTTTCAGAATTTTTTTTAGTTTTTATTTTCACAACCACAGTGACAAAACGTTTAAAAAGTGGTTAGGTGTGTGGGACAAATTTCAAAGTAACTCATATAAATCCCACATGGTTCAATTAATGGTATGCTTCTATTTATACATTTAGATTAAATATTGAATTTATACACAGAGGTCAGCCATTTTTTTTAAGTCAGAGCAACTGTACTTCGCTAAACAGAACAGGCCACTTTTAGAGCAAAATCTATTTAATTCTGATGGTTTTAGCATATTTTAAGGAAATACATCAAGTATAATATTGTTTTAAAACAGAGAATCACTATGTAAAATAACTTTATAAGTGAAATTATTCAGTACTGCACACATGTTCTAGGTAATTTCATTACCCTCCTAATTAACATCTAGTCTTAATTTAATTGGTGTGTTTTCTTCTTGTTACAGTTCATTTGTTATTTTTTAAAAGTGTATTTACTGACAACACATAATATGTCAGGCTGTATTAAGCACTCATGGAAATTATAATTCAGTAAGGGAGTAAAAAATAATAGTAAGCAAGAAATGAATACATAATTGCCAACTGTGAACAGTCCTAGAAGACAAAAGTAAAAACAGTCTCTGAAAACAGTGGAGAGCTTATCCTGCCTACAAACCTTAAAGATAACAGGTTAAATTTGAGGAAGGTGGAAGACAGAGAGATCTGGGACCCTTGGGCCATGGCAGGTTTTAAAATTTTATCCTGAGTGGTTTGAAGTTATTAAAAAATGTCTGAAGGTTGAGGCCGTATCACATTGGTGAAATTTAAAGTCATTGAATATGAGGAAAGCAACAACTAATCCCAAATCCAGCTCAACTACTTATGAGATTGATTCAATCCACAGTAATTTTGTACTGAGACAGGGAAGAGATGTGATCATTTCAGGGAGAGAAAACTATTGGTCTCTACTGTCCAGAAATCATTAAAAAAATTACGAGACACACAAAGAAACTGTAAAACCAACTGATTGATAAAGGAAGAAATAGTCACCTGAGGCAAACCCAGATATGGGACTGTAAAATAACTGAGTAACATGTTCAAGGTTCTGGAGGAAAAGGTAGACAATTTGCAAAAATAAAATAAAGAGATTTAACTCAGAAGCAAGTAGTGGAGATAAAATGAAATAAAAGAAATAGTCTAAATAGTTGGAAGGGAGGGAAATAAAGAAGAAAAATCAAACAGAGAATACATGGGAGAGGGCTTCCCTAGTGGCACAGAGGTTGAGAGTCCGCCTGCCGATGCAGGGGATGCGGGTTCGTGCCCCGGTCCGGGAAGTTCCCACATGCCGCAGAGCGGCTGGGCCCATGAGCCATGGCCGCTGAGCCTGCACGTCCGGAGCCTGTGATCCACAACGGGAAAGGCCACAACGGTGAGAGGCCCGTGTACCGCCAAAAAAACAAACAAACAAAAAAGTATACATGGGAGAAATAGAAAATAGCAAGATGTTTATACACAACCATATTCTTCATTGCACTAAACTTGAGTGGTCTAAATACTCCAGTTAAAAAGTAGCAAATGGTAGATTAAATTAAAAAAATAAGACTAAATTGGATGCTGTCTATAAGAAATTCACATTAAATGTGAAAACACAGATATGTTAAAGGTAAAGAGACAAACACTTAAAAAAACTGGAGCTGCTCTATTAATTTCAGGTAAAGGAGACTTTAGAGATAAGGAGACAATTCAGCAGGAAGACGTGATAATTCTAAATGAGTATGCATTTAACAACAGAGCTTCAAGGTTCATGGAGCAAAACCTGATTGAACTAAAGTGAGAAATGAGACAAAAAATCCAAAACTATAGTTGGGACCTCTACACTCTTCTCTCAGTAACTGATGGACCAAGTGGAGAAAAAATTAGCACAATTATAGAAGACCAAAACAACAGTAGCTGCTGTTGTTGTTTGAAAATCAATCAATGCAATTCATTATATCTACACGCAAGCTTATTTTAAAATGTATATGCAAGTGTGAAGGACCTAGAGTGGCCAAATAATACTGAAAAAAAACTAATTGTATAAATAATGTGTACTTAATGTACTTAATTACATGCTTAATGTAAAGCTGTAATAATCAAAATAATGTGGTTTGGGAGCAAGGGTAGCTGCACAGGTAAATGAAACAATGAATAGTCAAGATGTAGACCCCACATATACATGGGCCATTCATTGTTACAAAGAGAAGGATGAATCAGTTGAGTAAGAATAAGTCTTTTCAACAATTGGTGGTGGACTAACTGACAGTCCATAAGTCAATAATAATAATAAGATAAATTATTACTATTTTGACTATTAACACATACAATGTAAATGTTACCTTAAAATGGATCATAAACGTAAGTGTAAGAGTTAAAACTACAACTCTTATGGAAGAAAACATAGAAGAGGGCTTCCCTGGTGGCACAGTGGTTAAAGAATCTGCCTGCCAATGCAGGGGACACTAGTTCGAGCCCTGGTCCGGGAAGATCCCACATGCTGCAGAGCAACTAAGCCCATGTGTCACAACTGCTGAGCCTGCACTTTGGAGCACATGAGCCACAACTACTAAGCCTGCATGCCTAGAGCCCATGCTCCACAACAAGGGAAGCTACCGCAATGAGAAACGCTCGCACTGCAACGAAGAGTAGCCCCCACTCACTACAACTAGAGAAAGCCTGCGTGCATCAACGAAGACCCAATGCAGCCAAAAATAAATAAAATAAATAAATTTATTTTAAAGAAAAAGAAAACAAGAATATTTCTGTGATCCTGGAATAAGCAAATATGTGTTAAGACATACAAAAAAAAAAAACAAATCATAAAAAATGATAAATTGGGCTTCATCAAAATTAAAATCTTCTGTTTTTGAAAGATGCTGTTAAGAAAATGAATAGGCACACTGCATACTGGGGGAAAATATTTTCAAAACGTATATTTTATAACATACTTGTATTAGAAGTATATAAAGAACCCTTACAACTCAGTGAGACAAAGAACACACTTTAAAGAATGAAGGAAAGATTTGACCAGACATTTCATTAAAGCAGAAGTATAAATGGCTAATAAGCATAGGAAAAGATTCTTAGCACTCTTAGTCAGCAGGCAAATGCAAATTAGAACCACAGTATTAAGGTTATACATACTCACCAGAATGACAAAAATTAAAAGACTAATAAGACCACATCCTGGCAAAAATGTGGAGCAACATGGTATGTCATCTATTGCTAGTGGGAATGTAAAATTTTACAACCACTTTGTAAATTCTTTAGCAATTTCTTAGAAAGTTAGATATTCACTTACCACACTGTCTAACAATCACATTCCTAGGTATAAAATGGGATGCTACTTGAAATAAACAGAATGAACTACTGACAAATGCAAAAACATGAATGATTCTCAAATGACTAATGCTAAATGAAAGAAGCCAGAAGCAAAATGCTACATTATGTATGAGTCCATTTATATGACTTCCTGGAACAGGCAAAATCAAAGCTACAGAAAACAAACTAGTGGTTTTTGGAAGAGGAGATTGATTGCCAAATGCTATGAGATAATTTAAGGAGCTTAAGAGATAATCTGTATCTTGATTATTTTGGCAGTAACATGGCTGTATCTATTTATGCAAATTCATAGAACTGTGTGCTTTAAAACAGTGAATTTCATTGTGTATAAATTGAACTTCGGTATAACTCACTTAAAAATATACCTTTTATTCCACTGGCTGGTCTACCTGCAACAGTAGCCACCAGAAGTGCAAGCCACTGTGATTACTGGAACCTTGAATTTCTTTGGTGATGACTTTGGGGGTATGAAGGTAGGGGTCGAGGGTCAGTAGCACAGGAAAAACTGTGTGATCTGTGTTGAATAATTGTTGCTTTAGGAGCTTTAAAGTTATAGGTTTTGAGAGCTTTTACTTAAAATTACAGGCCAAGAATCTCTGTACTTAACTAGATTGTAACGTTCACTAGGAGAAGAACTCATTTTTGTTTGCTTGTTTTTAGACTTTTTTTGGTTCTTTTTAAAATATTCCTAGGAACTGAAAGAGTAGTAGGTGCTTAATAAGTGTTTATTAAATGAATGAAGGAGTGTGAGAATGCATTTAAGAATTATAATCACAGAAGAATAAAGACTGTTAGAAATGAATTTTTCAAAAGACTGGTATGGCCTACAAGAGAAAGTTTATTTGGATACTTTAGTGACTGCATTTCAGTAGTTTTCAGTTGCTGGGATAGAGGGAGATGGCAATTCCATACTTCACTGCAGATGTCTTGCAAATGGTCTGAGGACATTTTAGGTTGTAACAACGATTAAGGAGTGCCACTGACATTCAGTGGCTGTGAGCCAGGTATGATGTTTTCCTGCAGGGCCCGTGACACTTTTGGCCATTAAATATCACCCTGTGTGTTACTTGGCTTTAGAATGTCATGCGGGTGAAATACCTCTTTATAATTATCTAAGCTTAGAAATAATTTCATTTTCTACATAAACAGAAACCCTTTGTGCATAGTTGTAGGCACCATAAACTTTCCAAGAATACAGACACCATGTAAATTGAGATAAAAGTGTAATTTGTTTCATTAGAACTTTCTTGAGAAGTATTCACCACTCACAAAAATATTTTAATGCCTTGAATGTTGAGTTGCTGTTAAAACGTGTCTATATAAAAATGCATTTATGGTTATTGCATTTACGGTGATACATTCCGTAAGTGTGTCTGTGATCTTCATCATAATTTCTTGCGTCGTTTTGTCCAGCATGTACATATTAAAAATACAATCCTTTTATAGTTTTCTTTTTTTCTCCTTTATACTACAATTTGGACATTATATTGATTTTCTTAAAATTACATATATAGACAAGTTTTATTCTGTATATATTTTCTTTTGGACTAATGAGCATTAAATCTGATGGAGCTGAGAGCAGCTTATAGATGATCACTGAGTTGTTTAATATTTCTCTTCCATGTATACATATAGCACAAGTCCAGTCATCCTACATTTTATTCTCTTATTTTAGTTTTATTATGCTTTTAAAATATTTTCCAGTTGTATTGAGGTATAATTGATAAATACAGTTGTAAGGTATTTAAACTGTGCAACATGATGTTTTCTTTTTTTTTTTTTTTAACATCTTTATTGGAGTATAATTGCTTTACAATGGTATGTTAGTTTCAGCTTCACAACAAAATGAATCAGTTATATATATACATATATTCCCATATCTCTTCCCGCTTGCGTCTCCCTCCCTCCCACCCTCCCTATCCCACCCCTCCAGGCGGTCACAAAGCACCGAGCTGATCTCCCTGTGCTATGCGGTTGCTTCCCACTAGCTATCTACCTTACCTTTGGTAGTGTATATATGTCCATGCCTCTTTATCACTTTGTCACCGTTTACCCTTCCCCCTCCCCATAGCTTCAAGTCCATTCTCTAGTAAGTCTGTGTCTTTATTCCTGTTTCACCCCTAGATTTTTCATGACATTTTTTTTTCTTAAATTCCATGTATATGTGTTAGCATACAGTATTTGTCTCTCTCTTTCTGACTTACTTCACTCTGTATAACAGACTCTAGGTCTATCCACCTCATTACAAATAGCTCAATTTCGTCTCTTTTTATGGCTGAGTAATACTCCATTGTATATATGTGCCACATCTTCTTTATCCATTCATCCGATGATGGACACTTAGGTTGTTTCCATCTCTGGGCTATTGTAAATAGAGGTGCAATGAACATTTTGGTACATGACTCTTTTTGAATTATGGTTTTCTCAGGGTATATGCCCAGTAGTGGGATTGCTGGGTCATATGGTAGTTCTATTTGTAGCTTTTTAAGGAACCTCCATACTGTTCTCCACAGTGGCTGTATCAATTTACATTCCCACCAACAGTGTAAGAGGGTTCCCTTTTCTCCACACCCTCTCCAGCATTTATTGTTTGTAGATTTTTTGATGATGGCCATTCTGACTGGTGTGAGATGATATCTCATTGTAGTTTTGATTTGCATTTCTCTAATGATTAGTGATGTTGAGCATTCTTTCATGTGTTTGTTGGCACTCTGTATATCTTCTTTGGAGAAATGTCTATTTAGGTGTTCTGCCCATTTTTGGATTGGGTTGTTTGTTCTTTTATTATTAAGCTGCATGAGCTGCTTATAAATTTTGGAGATTAATCCTTTGTCAGTTGCTTCATTTGCAAATATTTTCTCCCATTCTGAGGGTTGTCTTTTGGTCTTCTTTATGGTTTCCTTTGCTGCGCAAAAGCTTTTAAGTTTCATTGGGTCCCATTTGTTTACTTTTGTTTTTATTTCCATTTCTCTAGGAGGTGGGTCAAAAAGGACCTTGCTGTGATTTATGTCATAGAGTGTTCTGCCTATGTTTTCCTCTAAGAGTTTGATAGTGTCTGGATTTACATTTAGGTCTTTAATCCATTTTGAGCTTATTTTTGTGTATGGTGTTAGGGAGTGATCTCATCTCATACTTTTACATGTAGCTGTCCAGTTTTCCCAGCACCACTTATTGAAGAGGCTGTCCTTTCTCCACTGTACATTTCTGCCTCCTTTGTCAAAGATAAGGTGACCATATGTGCGTGGGTTTATCTCTGGGCTTTCTATCCTGTTCCATTGATCTATATTTCTGTTTTTGTGCCAGTACCATACTGTCTTGATTACTCTAGCTTTGTAGTATAGTCTGAAGTCAGGAAGCCTGATTCCTCCAGCTCCATTTTTCGTTCTCAAAATTGCTTTGGCTATTCGGGGTCTTTTGTGTTTCCATACAAATTGTGAAATTTTTTGTTCTAGTTCTGTGAAAAATGCCAGTGGTAGTTTCATAGGGATTGCATTGAATCTGTAGATTGCTTTGGGTAGTAGAGTCATTTTCACTATGTTGATTCTTCCAATCCAAGAACATGGTATATCTCTCCATCTATTTGTATCATCTTTAATTTCTTTCATCAGTGTCTTATAATTTTCTGCATACAGGTCTTTTGTCTCCTTAGGTAGGTTTATTGCTAGGTATTTTATTCTTTTTGTTGCAATAGTAAATGGGAGTGTTTTCTTGATTTCACTTTCAGATTTTTCATCCTTAGTGTATAGGAATGCAAGAGATTTCTCTGCATTAATTTTGTATCCTGCTACTTTACCAAATTCATTGATTAGCTCTAGTAGTTTTCTGGTAGCATTTTTAGGATTCTCTATGTATAGTATCATGTCATCTGCAAACAGTGACAGCTTTACTTCTTCTTTTCCGATTTGGATTCCTTTTATTTCCTTTTCTTCTATGATTGCTGTGGCTAAAACTTCCAAAACTATGTTGAATAAGAGTGGTGAGACTGGGCAACCTTGTCTTGTTCCTGATCTTAGTGGAAATGCTTTCAGTTTTTCACCATTGAGGACGATGTTGGCTGTGGGTTTGTCATATATGGCCTTTATGATGTTGAGGAAAGTTCCCTCTATGCCTACTTTCTGCAGGGTTTTTATCATAAATTGGTGTTGAATTTTGTCAAAAGCTTTCTCTGCATCTATTGAGATGATCATATGGTTTTTCTCCTTCAATTTGTTAATATGGTGTATCACGTTGATTGATTTGCGTATATTGAAGAATCCTTGCATTCCTGGAATAAACCCCACTTGATCATGGTGTATGATCCATTTAATGTGCTGTTGGATTCTGTTTGCTAGTATTTTGTTGACGATTTTTGCATCTATGTTCATCAGTGATATTGGCCTGTATTTTTCTTTCTTTGTGACATCCTTGTCTGGTTTTGGTATTAGGGTGATGGTGGCCTCATAGAATGAGTTTGGGAGTGTTCCTCCCTCTCCTATATTTTGGAAGAGTCTGAGAAGGATAGGTGATAGCTCTTCTCCAAATGTTTGATAGAATTCGCCTGTGAAGCCATCTGGTCCTGGGCTTTTGCTTGTTGGAAGATTTTTAATCACAGTTTCAATTTCAGTGCTTGTGATTGGTCTGTTCATATTTTCTGTTTCTTCCTGATTCAGTCTTGGCAGGTAGTGCCTTTCTAAGAATTTGTCCATTTCTTCCAGGTTGTCCATTTTATTGGCATAGAGTTGCTTGTAGTAATCTCTCATGATCTTTTGTATTTCTGCAGTGTCAGTTGTTACTTCTCCTTTTTCATTTCTAATTCTATTCATTTGAGTCTTCTCCCTTTTTTTCTTGATGAGTCTGGCTAATGGTTTATCAATTTTGTTTATCCTTTCAAAGAACCAGCTTTTAGTTTTATTGATCTTTGCTATCGTTTCCTTGATTTCTTTTTCATTTATTTCTGATCTGATTTTTATGATTTCTTTCCTCCTGCTAACTTTGGGGTTTTTTTGTTCTTCTTTCTCTAATTGCTTTAGGTGCAAGGTTAGGTTGTTTATTCGAGATGTTTCCTGTTTCTTAAGGTAAGTTTGTATTCCTATAAACTTCCCTCTTAGAACTGCTTTTGCTGCATCCCATAGATTTTGAGTCGTCGTGTCTCCATTGTCATTTGTTTCTAGGTATTTTTTGATTTCCTCTTTGATTTCTTCAGTGATCACTTCGTTATTAAGTAGTGTATTGTTTAGCCTCCATGTGTTTGTATTTTTTACAGATCTTTTCCTGTAATTGATATCGAGTCTCATAGTGTTGTGGTCGGAAAAGATACTTGATACAATTTCAATTTTCTTAAATTTACCAAGGCTTGATTTGTGACCCAAGATATGATCTATCCTGGAGAATGTTCCATGAGCACTTGAGAAAAATGTGTATTCTGTTGTTTTTGGATGGAATGTCCTATAAATATCAATTAACTCCAACTCGTTTAATGTATCATTTAAAGCTTGTGTTTCCTTATTTATTTTCATTTTGGATGATCTGTCCATTGGTGAAAGTGGGGTGTTAAAGTCCCCTACTATGAATGTGTTACTGTCGATTTCCCCTTTTATGGTTGTCAGTATTTGCCTTATGTATTGAGGTGCACCTATGTTGGGTGCATAAATATTTACAATTGTTATATCTTCCTCTTGGATCAATCCCTTGATCATTATGTAGTGTCCTTCTTTGTCTCTTCTAATAGTCTTTGTTTTAAAGTCTATTTTGTCTGATATGAGAATTGCTACTCCAGCTTTCTTTTGGTTTCCATTTGCATGGATTATCTTTTTCCATCCCCTTACTTTCAGTCTGTATGTGTCTCTAGGTCTGAAGTGGGTCTCTTGTAGACAGCAAATATATGGGTCTTGTTTTTGTATCCATTCAGCCAATCTGTGTCTTTTGGTGGGAGCATTTAGTCCATTTACATTTAAGGTAATTATCGATATATGTGTTCCCATTCCCATTTTCTTAATTGTTTTGGGTTCGTTATTGTAGGTCTTTTCCTTCTTTTGTGTTTCTTGCCTAGAGAAGTTCCTTTAGCAGTTGTTGTAGAGCTGGTTTGGTGGTGCTGAACTCTCTCAGCTTTTGCTTGTCTGTAAAGGTTTTAATTTCTCCATCAAATCTGAATGAGATCCTTGCTGGGTAGAGTAATCTTGGCTGCAGGTTTTTCTCCTTCAACACTTTCAATATGTCCTGCCACTCCCTTCTGGCTTGCAGAGTTTCTGCTGAAAGATCAGCTGTTAACCTTATGGGGATTCCCTTGTGTGTTATTTGTTGTTTTTCCCTTGCTGCTTTTAATATGTTTTCTTTGTATTTAATTTTTGACAGTTTGATTAATATGTGTCTTGGCGTATTTCTCCTTGGATGTATCCTGTATGGGACTCTCTGTGCTTCCTGGACTTGATTAACTATTTCCTTTCCCGTATTAGGGAAGTTTTCAACTATAATCTCTTCAAATATTTTCTCAGTCCCTTTCTTTTTCTCTTCTTCTTCTGGAACCCCTATAATTCGAATGTTGGTGCGTTTAATGTTGTCCCAGAGGTCTCTGAGACTGTCCTCAGTTCTTTTCATTCTTTTTTTTTATTCTGCTCTGCAGTAGTTATTTCCAATATTTTATCTTCCAGGTCACTTATCCGTTCTTCTGCCTCAGTTATTCTGCTATTGATCCCATCTAGAGTACTTTTAATTTCATTTATTGTGGTGTTCATCGTTGCTTGTTTCATCTTTAGTTCTTCTAGGTCCTTGTTAACTGATTCTTGCATTTTGTCCATTCTATTGTCCATTCTATCTCCAAGATTTCGGATCAACCTTACTATCATTATTCTGAATTCTGTTTCAGGTAGACTGCCTATTTCCTCTTCATTTGTTAGGTCTGGTGGGTTTTTATCTTGCACCTTCATCTGCGGTGTGTTTTTCTGTCTTTTCATTTTGCTTATCTTACTGTGTTTGGGGTCTCCTTTTTTGCAGGCTGAAGGTTCATAGTTCCTGTTGTTTTTTGTGTCTGTCCCCAGTGGCTAAGGTTGGTTCAGTGGGTTGTGTAGGCTTCCTGGTGGAGGGTACTAGTGCCTGTGTTCTGGTGGATGAGGCTGGATCTTGTCTTTCTGGTGGGCAGGTCCACGTCTGGTGGTGTGTTTTGGAGTGTCTGTAGACTTATTATGATTTTGGGCAGCCTCTCTGCTAATGGGTGGGGTTGTGTTCCTGTCTTGCTAGTTGTTTGGCATAGGATGTCCAGCACTGTAGCTTGCTGGTCGTTGAGTGAAGCTGGGTGCTGGCGTTGAGATGGAGATCTCTCGGAGATTTTTGCTGTTTGATATTATGTGCAGCTGGGAGGCCTCTTGTGGACCAGTGTCCTGAAGTTGGCTCTCCCACCTCAGAGGCACAGCACTGACTCCTGGCTGCAGCACCAAGAGCCTTTCATCCACAGGGCTCCTTAATTTGGGATGATTCGTTGTCTATTCAGGTATTCCACAGATTCAGGGTATATCAAGTTGATTGTGGAGCTTTAATCCGCTGCTTCTGAGGCTGCTGGGAGAGATTTCCCTTTCTCTTCTTTGTTCTCACAGTTCCCAGGGGCTCAGCTTTGGATTTGGCCCCGCCTGTGCGTGTAGGTCGCCGGAGGGCGTCTGTTCTTTGCTCAGACAGGACGGGGTTAAAGGAGCCGCTGATTCGGAGGCTCTGGCTCACTCAGGCCCGGGGGTAGGGAGGGGCACGGAGTGTGGGGCGGGCCTGCGGCGGCAGAGGCCGGCGTGACGTTGCAGCCTGAGGCGCGCCGTGCGTTCTCCCGGGGAAGCCGTCCCTGGATCCCGGGACCCTGGCAGCGGCGGGCTGCACAGGCTCCCCGGAAGGGCGTGTGGCTAGTAACCTGTGTTCGCACACAGGCCTCCTGGTGGCGGCAGCAGCGGCGTTAGCGTCTCATGTCTGTCTCTGGGCTCCGCACTTTTAGCCGCGGCTCGCGCCCGTCCCTGGAGCTCTCTCAAGCAGCGTTCTTAATCCCCTCTCCTCGTGCACCAGGAAACAAAGAGGGACGTAAAAGTCTCTTGCCTCTTCGGCAGGTCCAGACCTTTCCCCGGAC